>NC_086018.1:25337940-27837940 GCF_029281585.2 Gorilla gorilla gorilla | reverse complement strand
TTATGCGACTATTATGAGCATTAAATGTGGGATAGCACTTTTAAGAAACAGAAGGAAACCCTGTGTGAATGGCATGCAGGGAATGAGGGGGAGCTTTGTTTGAGGTGTGGCTGCATACCCAGGCAGAGGCCAGATCAGGCAGCGGCTTATCTCCCTCTTCAAGGTTTTGAGATTGTGTCCTAGGAGTGCCTGTTGAAGGGAACTGAAAAATCCGATGGATTTAATACAGCAGGGGGAAGTGGGGTGCAGATTGCATCAGCTGGCAGGGCCCCCTTAAATTGCTCTCTGTGTCCCCCACCCAGAGAAATGAAACCAGACCCTACACCCCTGCTGACGTCTCGCCACAACGTCTTCCAGAATGACGAGTTTGATGTGTTCAGCAGGGACTCAGTAGACCTGAGCCGGGTGCACAAGGGCAAGAGGTGAGTGCAGTGGGCCATGGGGTTCCGATACCCCGACTCTGGAAGTGCAGAGAGGACACAGGGAAACCAAGGGCTCCATCTTCGCAGAATTGGCCATGGAGTATCAGCACAGGGATCCCTTCACAACCCTAGACCTGTGCACCCCCAGTGGTTAGGAGCAGGTTCTCTACTGATCAGGCTTCAGGTTCTGACTCTGTGCAGGGAGGCTGTTAGTGAATCCCCCCTGTTGATAGCAAAAGGCCAGAAGGGCCAAAACTATCCCCCTCTTCCCTTCTTCTTACATCTTTTAATGTGTTAACCGTCAAATCACTGGTGGACAGTGCTTCCCAGAAACCACTCTTTGACCTGATTTTCCCCAGGCTGTGAGAAAATTAAGGACTTTGAGCTTTTCAGAAGGTGAACATATTCCACTTTAAGGCCTTTCTATTTATTTTTATTTTATGTCCTTCCTACTTTTTTGGCATTGAAAGTCCGTTCATGATTTATCCATTTATTCAACAAATATTTGTCTAATACTTACAGCATTCTAGGCTCTGGATTAATTAGGTTCTGGGGATATAGTGGGGAGTGAAACAGACACGGCCCCTGCCTACGTGGAGTTTGCATTAATCAACTCATCAAACAAGCAACATCAAATTGCAGGTATAACAAATACTACAAGCTGGAGGTGCACAGAATTCTGAGCCTTTGGTAGGGCTTCACCCCAGTCAGGAAGGCTCCTCTGAGAACATGACACGGGACCGAGAGCTAAAGGGTGAGGAGGGGTCAGTTCTGCAAAGGAGGGAAGGAGAAGCTTCCCAAGCAGAGCAACAGGGACAGTGGTCCCGAGGCCATAGTGAGCACAGCAAAGGGTCCCATGAACCGACAAAGCCAGCATATTTTATGTTTTGAAAAGATCAGGGCTGGGTGCAGCGGCTCATGCCTAGTCCCAGCACTTTGGGAGGCCAAGGCAGGTGGATCACTTGAGTCCAGGAGTTCGAGACCAGCCTGGGCAACATGGCGAAACCCCATATATACAAAAAATACAAAAATTAGCCGGGTGTGCTGGCACACGCCTATAGTTCCAGCTACTCTGGAGGCTGAGGCGGTAAGATCGCTTAAGCCCAGGAGGTCAAGGCTGCAGTGAGCTGTGATTGTGCCACTGTACTCCAGCCTGGGTGACAAAGTAAGAACCTGTCTCAAGAAAAAAAAATAAGAGAGTTCACCCGGCTTTGGAGTGATAACCCATCAGAGGGACAGAGAGTCGGATGTCATGGTAAAGAGTACAACATCCAAGTAGAGAACAGCAAAATAAGATGTATTCTAGTCCCCCAAAGTTCTGCATGGAATCTAGAAATCAGGGGACCTCTTTACAAGTACAGGCTGCTCTTTCACCATCACGTGGATGGGGACCGTGAGGTTCAGAGAGGGAGGAGACCAGCCAGCCTCATTCCTGTGGTAGGAGCCCCAGTGGCGGAAATGCCAGCTGCTTCTTCAGTTAGGGCCCTGTGCTGTTACCCCTCCCTAGGGCTGTCCACTGCTAAAAGCTTGGCTGGCTGAGGGCTTGGGGAACTGGCGCAGGGCAACTACAAAGCCGTCTGGCTGGCTGGACAGGAAGCACTTGCAAACTGCTTAGTCATACACATTGCAACACCCCCAGATCCCAGCCTAGAGATGTTATCCTGCATCATTGCGACATCCCCAGATCCCAGGCCAAAGATGTTATCCTGGATCAGTGGCCGCTATTCCAGGCCAGCATGGCCCTCTGTAGCTCCAGCGGTGGGCAGGGGGCAGACAAGGGGTCCTCCAGGCTGGCGAGAAGCCTGGCCCCCTGCTCCAATCCAGGGAGCCTGATTGGTAAGTTCCCCACAGAGATTAGCCATCTCTGGACATGGCCTTTCACCTTGATCTGTGGTTTTGTCCAGGGCCCATGGTATTGTAAAGTCTCATCTCACCCCACCTAGGTCATAAGTCACCTACGAGCATTTGCCAAGGGGCTGGTCCCAGCTGTCAGGGTCAGCAGAGTGGCTGGCATTGAGGTGGCCAGGTTTCTGGAACACTGTGCCCTTGTTCCTGGGGCCCTCTGGGCTGCCACGTGGAGAGACTCACTGTGCTGGGTAGCCCAGGGGCTGCAGATTGCAAAGAGGCAAAGCCTCCATTCATGTGTTCATTATTTATTTATTCATTCAGCAAATATTTATTAAGAGATTTACTAGCACCAGATCCTATGCTAGACACCAGGGAAACAGGGTGAGCTGGATACCCAGGCCTTGCCCTCAAATGATCATGAGAAAGACCATTAAACAAGTAAGGACAGAGTGGGAGGTGCTGGGGTGGGGTACACAGGAACTTCGGCAGGGACACATGTCCTAATCCCATGAGAAATTAGGTAGGACGCTGCAGATGGTAGTGGAGTTAAAATGTGTTTGTTGTTGAATCAGATAGGCTGTACTCAGTGCTTAAGTAGTAAGGAAATCTGTTCCCTTGCATGACAAGGCGGTGTAAGGTAGGGCCGTCTAGGCTTGGTTGACCTATCATCCAGAATGTATCTTCCCAGTCTCTTGGGGCCTCACTTCGTGGTCAGGCTACTTCCTTTGAGGCTGCAGGGGGGCTGCAGCTGTTTCTACTATGGCTTCCAGACATGACAGTGCCAGGAGATAGTCCAGACCAGGTCTTCCTGTGTCTCTCCTAGAGCCTAGGATACCTTTCCCAGAAGTCTCCAATACCCCTCATATCTCATCAGGAAAACCAACTCACAGGGTGCATGCAGGCCTGGAGCCCAGGGTGAAACGGAAAGGTAGAAAGACCTAAAGAAAATGTAGGGTCTGTTTGGAGAATGGGTGAGGTGCAGCATGGCTGTTGTGGAGACATCAATACATGTGCTACAGGTATATCATAGCCAGTGAAGGAGTCAGTGGGCAAGAGGCAGGGTCCCCTAATCCCTTTGGACCATTCCATGGTGCCCTGGAAGATAACATGTGTTCTAAAAATGTCTGTGCCGGCCGGGCGTGGTGGCTGTAATCCCTGCACTTTGGGAGGCCAAGGTGGGTGGATCACCTGAGGTCAGGAGTTCAAAACCAACCTGGCCAACATGGTGAAACCCCATCTCTACTAAAAATACAAAAAACTAGCTGGGCATGGTGGCAGGCGTCTGTAATCTCAGTTACTCGGGAGGCTGAGGCAGGAGAATCATTTGAACCTGGGAGGTGGAGGTTGCAGTGAGCCAGGATCACACCATTGCACTCCATCCTGGGCAACAAGAGTGAAACTCTGTCTCAAAAAATAATAATAATTAAAATTTTGTTTTAAATGTCTGTGCCCTTGGTCTGCCTTTTGGGGAGTCGCAGAGCACATTAAGGCTCTGAAAAGTCCTGTAGTAAAAGAAACAGGATTCACTTTGTTGAGCCCAGAAAGTGCTGGATCTGCTTCGACATGTCATTTCTTTCTCACATCAGCCCTGGGAAGTGGGTGCCAAGAGAAGGAACTGAGACTTCGTGAGGATAAGGGACTTGCCTGTGGTCACACAGCCCAGGAAATGGCAAAGCAGACCTGAATCAAGAGACCTGTGTCTGGCCCTGGCTTTGCTCTTAGTAGCTGTGTGACCTTAAGAGGGTTGTTCTGCCTCTCTGGATCCCCTGATTCTTCACCTGGAAAAGTAGGAGTCTGTTGCTTCCACAGGCTCTTTAGAAGTTCAAAGGCAGGAGTCACCCTGCTAAGGACCAGTTTGAATTGGGCCTTGAAGGACAGGCTTGAGGAGATGAGGAAGGGAAAGGTGGCGAGGTTTCAGGGGCACCTGCATATTCCCAGGGCTTGCTCCCATCTTGGAGGCTGAGGAAGCTACCTGCTCCAGAGGGTCTCTGCAGCCACCATTGCCTGTGTTTCCAGGCTTGACTGAAGTTCTGGCCTCTGATGCATCTTTTCCCAGCTGGCTTTGGTCCTGATTTTTCTTTTTCCTTTCTGGCTCCAAATGAGGTCTGGGGCCAAGGTTGCACCTCCCTGGACAAGCTGCCCAGGTGCCCGGGCTTCACTGTCCCTACCTGTGTCTTCTTCC
This sequence comes from Gorilla gorilla gorilla, assembly GCF_029281585.2. Taxonomy (NCBI): domain Eukaryota; kingdom Metazoa; phylum Chordata; class Mammalia; order Primates; family Hominidae; genus Gorilla; species Gorilla gorilla. Next base: position 27,833,488 of record NC_086018.1, on the reverse strand, counting down.
AGGGCACAGCTAGGGTGGGTGGAGCTTGCCATGCTTCTCTGCCTGGCCCTGCCAGGGAGCCACATAACCAGAGGTCACACAGCATGAAAGAACTGCCCCACTGCACAGAACCAGGGACGGGATGGACCAGAAGCCGAAGGTGTAGCAGAAAGGATGGTGACGCCTCTCATTCTTCCTCAGTCTCCTGGCCCAGCGCAGGTCCTGGAACCTATTAGGCCCTTAGGAAATATGTGTCAAATGCATGGGTGTGCTCCTACCAGTGGCACCTACCACCTGAACAAGCTTGGGCTCCTTTTTCTTCCTCTCTACCTCTTTTTCAGCTTAGCAAAGAAAACCAGGTACAGGGCCAAGGTCACAGTCACAGGCCCCTTCCCTGGTGGATGTGAAAGATTTCTTTGAACTGAGATTTCTCCCTAGTCTAAATCAAGTGCACCATCCCTCCTGCCATACCTTGGGGCTCCTGGTCCAATCAAGTAACCCCCTACCGTGGAGCCTCCATTACCCCTTCCTACAGACGCCCAGCCAGACCTCCTGAACCAAGTTCATTCCCTTTGTTTCCAGGGCTTCCGTTCAGCACATTTCGTGTTGACTGGTCTGTCATCTCCACTACACTGAGTTCATGAGGACAGATCTCTATTTTCTTCATTTCTGAATCTCTCCCCAACTCAGCCTCATACCCTGCCCGGCACAGAGCAGGTCCTTAATAAAGACTACTAAAAAAAAAAATACAAAAAATTAGCCGGGCTTGGTGGCACACACGTGTAGTCCCAGCTACTGGGGAGGCTAAGGCAGGAGAATCGCTTGAACCCGGCTGGTGGAGGTTGCAGTGAGCTGAGATCACGCCACTGCACTCCAGCCTGGGCAACAGAGCAAGAGTCCGTCTCAAAAAAAAAAAGATGTGAAGGGAGGCAAACCCTAGCCCGCCACGCTGAAGGCTGCAGTCCTGACCTGCCCTGGCTGCCAGGCAGATAGCCCGACAGACTGAGATGGACTCAGACGCCTGCCTCTCCCTGCACCGAAAGCCAGTTAATAGAAGATTTTTATGGAAGCTGTCTTTGGCTTTGTGTCTTTTCTTTTTTTTTTTTAATTATCTTACCCTTGATACATTCCAGAGACCCGATTTCACAGCTAAGCTGGATTTTCTTGCCTGGCATCTCATATTGATTTTCCCCTGCAGGGCTAGAAGCTACATTCCACAGGCCTGGGTATGTTTCTGACAAGCCAGGTTTTTTCACAGGTTTGCAAAGCCATGAGTTGAGAAGCCTCAGTCCCTGCCAAGGCTGTGCTGCAGCTCACTTGTGACCCAAACATGTTCCTTCTCCCACCCAATGCACCCGAGTTTCCTCATCTGTAACGTGGCCAGAGTTGGGCTTCCAAACATTTTCTTCCAGTGAAATTTTACATGGAAACTTGAGCTGTGGAAGAGACAGAAGGCTGCTGTAGTGAGGTGGGGGTGATAGGAAGAGGACTGGGAACCCCCTTTTCTTATACCCCAAACATCCCTATGGCTCCCTTGAGCTCAGTCAGAAAGCCACATGTGGCCTTACTGCTTCTTAAATTTTTGTTTGTTGGCAAGGAAAGGTCATTTTTGAAAAAACAATAAACGAATAACAATTTTAAAATGAAAAAAAATTTTGTTTAAGAGATCCAGGCTGGGCACAGTAGCTCACACCTGTAATCCCAGCACTTTGGAAGGCTGAAGCAGAGGATCACTTGAGCCCAGGAGATGAAGACCAGCCTGGGCAATATAGTGAGACCCTGTCACTACAAAAAATTTAAAAATTACGCTGGGCACGGTGGCTCATTCCTGTAATCCTAGCACTTTGGGAGGTTGAGGCAAGCGGATCACTTGAGACCGGGAGTTCCAGACCAGCCTGGCCAACATGGCAGATACCCCATCTCTATAACAAAATACAAAAATTAGCCACGCATAGTGGCACGCACCTGTACTCCCAGCTACTCAGGAGCCTGAGGCACGAGAATCGCTTGAGCCCAGGAGGCGGAGGTTGCAAGATCATATCACTGCACTCTAGCCTGTAACAACAAAAAAAAAAGTTTTAGACAACTCCAGGTGCTTCCAAGCAGTAACCACTGTCATTTGGCGTGGGGCTTCCTAGCCTTCTGTCTGCATTGTCATGCATGGGTGTGTGGCCATAGAAACAGAGTTAGCGTGGTTTGCTTTTGGGATCATACTGTGTGCATTTTTCTGTAGCTTGCTTGTTTTCCTTGGGAATAAGTGAGAATTCTTTCCGCATCAGCACAAATAGATCAATGTCTTTCTTGACAACTACCACACAGTGATCTAATACAGATGTGGCACAGTTCATTTGGCTCTTTCATTCATGATGGACATTAGTTGCTTTCCATTTTTCACTGTTGCAAACAATGCTGAAAAGAAAATCCCTAATCAGACCTCTGTACACACAGCTGGTGTTTCTTTAGGGCAGATGCCTTGACAGGGAATATCCTGGTTGAAAGGTGCGCACATTTTACCTTTTTTATTTATTTATTTATTTTGAGACGGAGTCTTGCTCTGTCGCCCAGGCTGGAGTGCAGTGGCGTGATCTCGGCTCACTGCAACCTCCACTTCCCACGTTCAAGCAATTCTCCTGCCTCAGCCTCCCGTGTAACTGGGATTACAGGCACCCGCCACTATGCCCGGCTAATTTTTGTATTTTTAGTAGAGACAGGGTTTCACCATCTTGGTCAGGCTGGTCTTGAACTCCTGACCTTGTGATCCACCCGCCTCAGCCTCCCAAAGTGTTGGGATTACAGGAGTGAGCCACTGCGCCCAGCCCCATTTTACCTTTTAACAGTGGCTCTTGGCCGGGCGCAGCGGCTCACGCCTGTAATCCCAGCACTTTGGGAGGCTGAGGTGGGGGGATCACTTGCGGTCAGGAGTTTGAGGCCAACCTGGCCAACATGGTGAAACCCCATCTCTAATAAAAATACAAAAATTAACCAGGCCTGTAGTCCCAGCTACACGGGAGGCTGAGACAGAAGAATCGCTTGAATCTGGGAGGCGGAGGTTGCAGTGAGCCGAGATCGTGCCACTGCACTCCAGCCTGGGCGACAGAGCAAGACTTCCTCTCAAAAAAAAAAAAAACGGTGGCTCTTGGGATGCCCTCTAAAGTGGCTGGAGCCATCCTTATGGGCACCAGCAGCAGTGACAGTCCCACCCTCCTACGCCCTCACCAATGCTTGATTTCATTTGTCTCTGTGACAGTCTGAGGGCTGGAGCAGTTAAGCCTGTGGTCTCTGGACCCTCCGTACCTTGCGGCCTTCCAAGCCTGATGGTTTTCCTTCCTCTCTTTCTGCTGTTCCTTCTCAGCACCAGGAAGGAGGAAAACACGCGGAGTTTGCTGAACGACAAGCATGCAGTGGCGGCACAGCGGCAGCGCTACGAGCAGTACAGCGTGGTGGTGGAGGAGGTAGGCCAGCAAGGCCAGGTCTCTGCTGGGCCAGGGAAACCAGGCCAGCCCCTGAGCCCCCCAAACCCATGCTTATGCCATTGCAGGTGCCACTGCAGCCAGGCGAGAGCCTGCCCTACCACAGTGTCTACTATGAGGATGAGTACGATGACACATACGATGGCAACCAGGTGGGCGCCAATGATGCAGACTCTGATGACGAGCTCATCAGCCGCAGGTGAGGTCATAGCGGGGGTGGCATTCCAGGGCAGAGCAGCTCTCAGGCCCATGGGGCTCCCTCACCCACTTGTTTACACAGATGTGGCAGATCCAGGGCCCAAACCCAGTCCTCCTGACTCCTAATCCAGTGCTCCTCCACCCCAGCCCACCCTGAATGGGGCAGCATTTATTCGGTGTCATGCAGTAGCTTTGCGTTTTTCTTTTTTGAGACAGTTTCACTCTGTCGCCCAGGCTGGAGTGCAGTGATGGAATCATGGCTGACTGCAGCCTTGACCTCCTGGACTACAAGTGATCATCCCACCTCAGCCTCCTGAGTAGCTGGGACTACAGGTGTGGTGTGCACCATCACACCCCGCTTTTTTATTTTTTGTGGAGGTGGGGTTCTCACTATGTTGCCCAGACTAGTCTCACCTCCTGGGCTCAAGCGATCCTTCCACCTCAACCTCCCAAAGTGTGGGTATTAACAGGCGTGAGCCACCACGCTCAGTCCATTTTTCTTCTTAATTGAAGAAAACGTTTTCAGGTGGAATGTTACAGCGATTCCCCAATACAGATCCAAGCAGAGCTGTCCTGACTGAAGAGAGGACTAGAGACCCTCCTGGCCCCATCTCAGTCGCCCTCTCAACCCCACCTCAAATTCTGTTAACCTCAGAGAATCCAGGGGCTGGAGCAAAGCTGGCTTGAAAGTCTTTTGGTTTTTCCCAACCTCCTGAGCCCTCCTGGCGGCCCCATCTCACCCAACCAGGTTCCCTCCTCCTGGTGGCTCTTGCTCCTGGTTGAACCTCATCTTTGATCTCATTTCTCTCTACACCCTCAGGCCATTCACCATCCCTCAGGTGCTGAGAACCAAAGTGCCTAGAGAAGGGCAGGAGGAGGATGATGACGATGAGGAAGACGAGGCTGACGAGGAGGCTCCCAAGGTACCTCCCTGGCAGGTAGCAGATGAAGGGGAGAGTGCAGTTCTGAGGGGTGAATCAGAAGGGCCCCTCACCCCTCCCTGTGTCTGGCCCTGAGGCAGCCCCAGCATCACTGGCAGGGACAGGAGGAGTCCCTTTGAGCCCAGGATGTCTGCTTGGAGAGCTACTGGCTTAGAACTCACTTCTGCTGCCCACTAGTGAGGACCCAGGGGACAGATTAAAGGCAGGGCCTCTGAGCCACCAGCTTCATTATTAGGCCCAGGAGCCTGGGGGTCAGGAGAAGGGCAGTTAGCAGCACCGTACCCAGGATGGCAATTCTTAAAATCAGAGAGGAGTTAGAGCCCAAGGGCCCTGGGAGGTCATCTGGATCGGTAAGTTAGAAAATTCTACTTTTTAGCAGCTAAACTTTTTATTTGAATGAAATCTTAACTAGAACCTCAACATACAGAACAGATAAAAGCGGTACTGCTCAGGTGACAGGGCAGCAACCTGGGATCATGCCCCACACCAGGGTGACAAATTCAGATGTTTCTGGGGCCAGGTCACCAACGGCAATGAGTAGCAGGGCCTGGTGGGGACTGCGCTGAGCAGTGGGAAGCACGTGCCCTGCCTCAGGGGCTCCTCGGTGCAAGCACAGACTCAGAGTTTCCACAGATTTATCTGCTTCTCAGGCAAGGGGTCAGCCAAGACTTTTATGTAAAACCTACCAGTTTTGTGTGTGTGTGTGTGTTTTGTTGTTGTTGTTGTTGTTTTGGAGATGGCGTCCCACTCTCGTCATCCAGGCTGGAGTGCAATGGTGCAACCTTGGCTCACTGCAACCTCCACCTCCCGGATTCAAGCGATTCTCCTGCCTCAGCCTCCCAAGTAGCTGGGATTACAGGAGCTCGCCACCATGCCTGGCTAATTTTTTGTATTTTCAGTAAAGACGGAGTTTCACCATGTTGGCCAGGCTGGTCTCCAACTCCTGACCTCAGGTGATCCACCTGCCTCGGCCTCCCAAAGTGCTGGGATTACAGGCATGAACCACCACACCCAGCCTTCTTCTTCTTATTTTTAGAGACAGAGTCTCGCTTTGTCACCTAGGCTAGGGTGCAGTGGTGCAGTCATGGCTTACTACAGCCTCAAACTCCTGGGCCCAAGCAATCCTCTCACCTCAGCTTCCCTAGTAGCTGGGATTATGGGCTCACACCACCACGCCTGGCTAGTTTTTATATGTTTTTGTAGAGATGGGATCTCACAGTGTTGCCCAGGCTGGTCTCAAACTCCTGGACTCAAGTGATCCTCCCACCTTGACCTCCCAAAGTGCTGGGATTACAGATGTAAACTACAGTGTCTGGCCTTTTTTTTTCCTTTTTAAAGCTACTGGCCACCAAAGCCTGTCTGTGGTCCCTAGGTCCCAGTTTTTCCTTGCACTGTTGGCACAGAAGGCTGTCCTTGAGAGTGGGCACTCCCACACATGCCGCTAGTGGTGCCACAGTGAGGCCTAGGCCTGCAGATCCTGGGACCACTTAGCTCCCACGGGTGGCTCCCGCAGTCTTCAGGGCCCTGCACAGCCTCTCACAGTGGCCATCCTGGCCTCCCCACCACTCCCATTTGTCATTGTTATGCCATAACTATGGTCTATCCACTCTACCAGCCTGTCCAGGAAGCCTCAGTCCCTTCAGCTGCCACCCGCTCAGGGAAGAGGTGGGGCAGGGGGCTCCTAATGGAAACCTCAGACCACAGTAATCCCACTCCATTCCTGGGCGTCGCTCTGCCAGGCTGCAGCTTCCCCCCACACCTGGCATGGAGGCATCGACAAGCTTCACTTGAGCAGGGCCTCATCGCTGCTTAGGAAAATGTGGCAGCTCCTGACTCCAGATTTGGTCTCCTCTCCCTTCCACAGCCCGACCATTTTGTGCAGGACCCTGCAGTGCTGAGAGAGAAGGCAGAAGCCAGGCGCATGGCCTTTCTCGCCAAGAAAGGGTGAGCATTCAAGGGGCTGCTTCTGGGGGGACCCCTCCCACCATCTGGGGAGGGCCCAGCCAGCCACCCAGGAAACCCACACGTACACCCTAAGTGCTCCATGTGTATTTAGTTTTCACGACAACCCGGTGAAGTAGCTACCATTATCACTATCCTTATTTGACAGATGAAAAAACTCAGGCCCAGAGACGTTAAGTAACCAGCCAGAAGTCACACAGCTAGTAGGTGATGTAGCAAAGATGGAGCCCAGTTGGCTCAGCTCCAGGGTCCCCACTCATAACCATTACTTGGTGAACACAGGAGGGGATTTATCACCCAACGTGTCCAGGGCTAGCTGATATCAGGCAGAGTGTAAATGTGAGAGAGCTCAGACAGACACACACACATCCTTTCTGGCTGATAGAGGTATGGAAGTGACGGGCACTTGAGTTGGGCCCCTAAGGGTGAAAAGGGCTCAGAGGAGTTTGTCATATGAGGGCAGAAAAGTAAGAAAGCAGGCGTGGTCAGGAGAGGGATCTTCGAGGGGAGCTGAGATCAGTACCCAGAGACTCCTCAACCAGGCCCCACATCTTCCCAGTGAGGAAACATTGAGAGGGGCCAAGGATCTGCCTCCACCTAAGGCCAAGCCAGGAGTAGAAGCCCACTCCCACATCCCGGCCCTAGGCTTCATGCAGCACTGTCTGCTGGGTTCAGGAGGCCTGGCCACAGGGAAGGCATTTGGATTTCATTCTGAAGGCAGTGGGGAGCCACAGAAGGTTGTTGAGCAGGGAGCAGAGCAACCCTGACTTCTCATCCATCCCAGCCCCCTGAGTGCGGAGCTCTGGCAAATCCCAGTGGTCAAGATGGTCTGAAAGGGCCCTAGGTCACATCTGTGAGTGCACTTGGTCTTTGGAGGCTGCCAGGCAAAGCCCTAGGGTGGAGAACAGGAGTAATGTCTCAGCTGCAGCATGTGGCCCCAGATGGAGAAAGAAGGAGACCCACCTGAAGCCCTCCCTGTCTCCTGTAGGCTGTGTCAGCTCTCTAGCTGTTCCTCCGCTACACGTAGCAATGGGTGGACCTGGAAGCAAGGCCCAGAGAAGAGAAAACACCAGGCTCGGGGCTGGTCAGAGCCCCAGGGCCCTGCCCCTGCCGGGCTCCATCTCTCCTTCCATCTGAAGTTGGGACATGAGTGACCAGGCCCAGTCTATGTCCTCTCCCAGTGAACAGCAAGGCAGGCTGTGAGCTCTCCCGCCAGAGCCTCTTCCGGCTGACAGGTTCTCGTGGGGTGGGTTGTTCCTCCCTCAGGTACCGGCATGACAGCTCAACAGCAGTGGCCGGCAGCCCCCGAGGCCATGGGCAGAGCCGCGAGACAACCCAGGAACGCAGGAAGAAGGAAGCCAACAAGGCGACAAGAGCCAACCACAACCGGAGAACCATGGCCGACCGCAAGAGGAGCAAAGGCATGATCCCATCCTGAGACCTGGTGCAGGGCCAGCGGGGAGGCAGCGGCACCAGACTCACCAGACCGCGCTCCCATCGCCTGGGGCCTCTTCACTAGGGGCCCCAAGTTCAACTCAACCCCTCAACAGCCTCAGTTTTGCAGCCCCTGAGAAGGCCGCCTCTCATCCACCAGCCAGCCATGAGCGCCTTCCTGCAGAACACACAGTGCCTTATGCCACAGCCGAAGAATCCGTGGGGCCGGCAAGCAGGCACCTTCCCCCAGCTGCGCTGGCGGGAAACAGATGGGGATGGAGTCCCAAGGCAAGCGCCCCAAACCTCGGGCCGCAAGACACCACTTCCCCTTTACCCTGGACAGCAGGAAACCGGTATATTCAAAAACACAAAAAGTCCTGCTAATAAAATTTTTGACCCTTTCAAACGATCTGTGTATGTCCATGACCCACATTCCCTGTGTCTCATTCTTCAGGGACAGCTGCCAGCTGGAGGACAGGAAGGCAGGATGGTCACTGTGCTCTCTCCGTCATCCTCTCCTGCTTGTGGCTCCTGTAACCCCTCTAATGCTGCTCTGCCTTGCTGTGTGACCCCAGAACATCACCCCCTTCTCTGAGCCTCCAGTCCTTGCTAGTGGAATGAAGGGCTGGGTGGGGTGAGCCCCTGTGGTCCTTTGCATTTTCTCATTCAGTTATGACAGCTCCACCGTAGGAGGTAGGTACCATTTTCAGCCCGGTAGTACAGATAAGGAAAATGAGGCACTGAGGGCTGAAGGCACCTGCCCCCGCCACAGCTAGGAAGTGGCAGAACAGGGATTGGACCCTGGCCTTTACAGGGCTCTAGACCCCTGTAGGTGGTGTCATCTCCATCTCACAACTGGCCCAAGGACATTCAGCCAGTGGCAGAGGCAGTACCCAAACTCAGCACCTCATGGTTGTATCTACATTGTAATAAATCCCCCCAAATCTAGAGTTCGGACAGAAACCTTAAGAAACAAGTGAGAATGTCACTGCCAAGCCCTGTCAAAGTGAGTGGGACTTGGGCCTGTTTCCTCAAAGCCCCTTCCCAGGCATGGCCAACCAGTTCCTAGCGTGGCAGCAGATGCCAGGCCACCCTGCGTGTTGTCACTCAATGGCGAGTCAACAGCGGGGCATTGACTGGGCTGACCCTAGCCCAGCCTAGCCTGGAGCCCCATCCTATCAGCGGAAGCCAGGGCCCATGCCTGGCTGGACCTTGACAAATCACCCTGGATGCTGGTGCAATTTATTTGCACGTGCTTAGGATGAGAGTCTGAAGCAGAGGCAGACAGGCACTTGATGGATTGGTTTTGTTAGGTCAGCCCGCACAAGTGAAAATCAATGGCAATCCCTCTACCTGGCCAGCCCTCTTGGTGTATTTGAGATGCAGAGCAGATACGGAGGTGGTGTCCTCCCCCTGAGCTGCTGAATTAGCTGAGATCAGGCCCAGGGTCAGCCGTCCTGACAGGCAGCAGGAAGACTCTGTTTCCTCCTGGAGGCATTTGCCAGGGACCTCCCTAAACTCCTCAGGTCCAGTGCTTGTCCCTGGAGCAAGGCAAGGTGAGTTGGGAGTTCCCAGGATTTGCTGGTCTTACCTGTTCCTGTTCACACGGCCCCTCTCACATTCTCTTAGTCATCTATACCTCCCACCCACCTGGACTGGTGTTCAGGCCTCATGTGAAAATCCTGGTTTAAAGTATTTGAGAAGGAGTCAGTTTTTCAAATTTTTCAGAATGTAGTGCCAGGTCAAACTTCATCTCCCTTGAGGATCTACTACTTTCTCGTTTCAGATCTTGAAAGCACTCTTTCAGAGGTGCTTTGAAAACAGCTTAGGGGCCATCCAGAATGGTGTTCCTACGCCTACTGCCTCGCCTCTCAGGGCCTCAGTTTTCCCATCTGTACAGTGATCCTGTTGGACCAGATGAAATCTTTCCACCTGGTGCCAGTTAAATCCTCTGAGGAGATCCCAAGGTTTAATTAACATTGGCAGCTGCTCCAGCCTGTGCAACATAGCAAGACCCGATCCCTCCAGAAAATAATAAATAAGGTGGGTATGGTGGTGCACACCTGTAGTCCCAGCTACGCAGGAGGTTGAGGCTGGAGGATCACTTGAGCCCAGGAGTTGGAGGGTGCACCCAGGAGTTGGAGGCTGCAGTGAGCTATAATCATGCCACTGCACTTCAGCCTGGGCAACGAGTGAGACCTTGTCTCTTTTTTTTTTTGAGACGGAGTCTTGCTCTGTCACCCAGGCTGGAGTGCAGTGGCACGATCTCGGCTCACTGCAACCTCCGCCTCCCGGGTTCCAGTGATGCTCCTGCCTCAGCCTCCCGAGTAGCTGGGACTACAGGTGTGCACCACCGTGCCCGGCTAATTTTTGTATTTTTAGTAGAGATGGGGTTTCATCATGTTGGCCAGGCTAGTCTCGAACTCCTGACCTCGTGATCCACCCACCTCAGCCTCCCAAAGTGCTGGGATTATAAGCATGAGCCACCGCACCCAGCCAGAGACCTTGTCTCTTAAAAGGAAAAAAAAAATTTGCAGCTGCAGAAGTGTTAGAAGCGAAGTGGGGCTAGAAATGCCTGCTGGGTCACTGCATCCCACCATCCCCACTGCTGCTTCTACACGGGTATTTTCTAAGTGCCTTCTCTAGGCCCTGGCAAAGAACACGACTATCACATTTGCCAGCAAGCTTTGAAGACCTTGCGTCTCCAAGAGGACTTAAGACTCCAGCGTCTTTGTTCCTAATCTGTGGGTGGCAATGTCATGGGCATGTGTGTTTGAACAGTGCTTCTGTGCCTCTGTGAGGTGGTGGGGCAGAGCCGGTCCTTGTTTACTAAAAGGGACCCGAGAGCCCCCACAGGGGTGGGAGGATGGGTTAGGCTTAAAGAGCCAGGTGCAGTCTGGAAGAAGAAAGGATTGGTGAGAACTTGCATGGCCCTGCCACACCAGGAGCTTGGGTAAAATCATACTGGGAGGGAAATGAAACAAAAAAAGTCAACACCCAAGAAATGCAGGGGGGTAACTCGACCACCTCTGTAAAGAAGAAAAAAAGCAAACAAAAGAAAAATGCAAGGGGGTGTTGTGTAGCTGTTTAAAATGATATCAACAGAGACTTGGTAGTGACATGGGAAACTAAATATTCAAGAATTTTTAAAAGTAGAATACATGATTGATGCACCATGATGGTGAAAATGTTAATTTTTTTTTCATACAAACCAAGCAAGTCTGGAAGGGAATGTGCATAAATGAAAATAATAGAGGCCGGGCATGGTGGCTCACGCCTATAATCTCAGCACTTTGGGAGGCCGGGGCAAGTGGATCACCTGAAGTCAGGAGTTTGAGACCAGCCTGGCCAACATAACGAAACCCCGTCTCCACTAAAAATACAAAAATTAGCCGGGGGTGGTGGCACACACCTGTAATCCCAGCCACTCAGGAGGCTGAGGCAGGGGAATCACTTGAACCCAGGAGGCAGAGGTTGCAGTGAGCAGAGACTGCGCCATTGCACTCCAGCCTGGGTGACAGAGTGAGACTCCGTCTCAAAAAATAATAATAATAATTAAAATTAATTAAAAAAATAAAAATTAGCCAGGCATAGTGGTGCTCAGCTGTAGTCCCAGTCCTGACTATTCATGAGGTTGAGGCTAAGCCCAGGAGTTCGAGGCTGCAGTGAGCTATGATCAAGCCACTGCACTTAGGCTTGGATGACAGAGCAAGGCCCTGTCTCTAAAAAAAAAGAAAAAAAAAAAAAAGGCAGAAGGGAAGGAGTTAAGGCCAGAAGGCAGGCTAGCCCACTGCCTAGTCAGTGGTTCAAAGCGCAGTTCTCAGTGTTTGCAGCTTGTTCTCAGAAATCAGGGACTGGGCGGTCAGCCCGGCTGGAAGGGAAAAGGAAGAGGAGGACAAGTGCATCCACTCACATATTCGCCAAAAATCGACTATGTGTCAGGCATGTGTGAGAAGAACCCAGACTCTGCCTTCTTGGAATTCACTGTACAAGAGGCATGTGGATATTATATAAGACATTTTGTAAAAATGATTAATAATTGTGCTAAATCCTAATACATGAATGAAGAAATGAGTGGGAAGAGAAATAAACAAGCAAAATCAACAGAAAGAGGCTGAGAGCAAAGAGAATTCCCAGAAGCAGAGAGAGAGAGAGAGAGATTAACTAGGCAGAGGCAATGGGGTTCACTGGGGCTCTGCCAGGAAGTGGCGGGGAGGCAGCCAGCAGGAAGAATGGAACAGGAGCATCCTTCTTGGAAGGAAATTGGCATTGACAAGGAAGAGGGGGCTTAGAGGTGGGGAGGGGTGTTGGCACCCAGAGCATGTTTATGGGATGCCTAGAAGGAGCTGGGGAGGCACCCAGGCTCCAGGGGACCCACCTGGGGGAAGGCCAGTCCCCAGGGAGAGGAAGGGTGGAGCAGAGGCTCCCCAGAGCAGCTTGGCATCTGGCCTTCTCTAAATCTCTGAGTGTGGGGCAGCAAGGCAGGGGCTTTGACTGTGGCCAGAGGCTGTTGCAATTCAGTAGTCAGAACTAGGGTTAAAAATTCATTCTGAGGGCTGGGTGCAGTGGCTCATGCCTGTAATCCCAGCACTTTGAAAGACGGAGGTGGGTGGATTGCTTGAGCCTGGGGGTTCAAGAACAGCTAGGGCAACATGGCGAAACCTCGTCTCTACAAAAAATAGAAAAATTAGCCAGGTGTGGTGGCATGCACCTGTAGCCCTAGCTACTCGGGAGCCTGAGGTGGGAGGATCACTTGAGCCTGGTGGGGTGAAGGCTGCAGTGAGCCCTGAGCATGCCACTGCACTCCAACCTGGGCAACAGAGCAAGACCCTGTCTCAAAAAAAAAAAAAATCGTTCTTTCTAGAGGTTACCCTATATGTGTATGGGGTGGGGGTGGGGATCCTCAAAACGAGCATGAAATTCTCACTTCACATCACACTGAAAATTCCCTTCCAACGATCGATAATCAGCAAGAGGATTTCATACAGACTGGCGGAATTCAGTACATCTTAAAGGGCATTTAGTCCAGATTTTCTCCACCTATTTCAACCCCCAACCAGCCCCAATCTTAGGCTTTGGAATTCCAGACATCCCCCTCTCCCCTGGGGGTGGGGAGCTTTGTCCTGCTTAAGACTCTGCTGGGGCCAGGTGTGGTGGCTCACGCCTGTAATTCCAATACTTTGGGAGGCTGAGGTGGGCGGATCACCTGAGGTCAGGAGTTGGAGACCAGCCTGGCCAACATGGTGAAATCCCGTCTCTACTAAAAATACAAAAATTAGCTGGGTATGGTGGCACACATCTGTAGTCTCCAGCTACTTGGGAGGCCGAGGCACAAGAATCACTTGAACCCGGGAGGTGGAGGTTGCAGTGAGCCAAGATAACACCACTGCACTCCAGCGTGAGCAACAGAGCAAGACTCTGTCTCAAAAAAAAAGACTTTGCTGAGCTTCTGTGGCTCTCCTCCAGCCATGGAGGTTTCCTCCAGCTTTACTTACTGTGGTCTGAATTACAAAAATGACAGGTACTTAATTCTAGTTTTCTGAATATGAAATGATGACGGTGACGCTGCCTTTTCTAGCAACAGGAGTCCACTCTCAGCACTCTGACATGTCCCTTAAGTGCTCTGCCATCCTAAGGAGATTGTAATTATGGTTTTCTCCTCCTTAAAGTGATTTTACGCAGAAGAGCCAGGTGGAAAAGGGGCCCCCAGTGAGAAAAGCACCAATGATTCCTATAAAGGTAGGAATTTCTCTTTCTTATTTTATTTTATTATCATTTCTAATAATACAGACAGGGTTTCACCATGTTGCCCAGGCTGGTTTTGAACTCCTGGGCTCAAGTGATCCTCCTGCCTTGACCTCCCAAAGTGCTGGGATTACAGGTGTGAGCCACCATGCCCAGCCAAGTTGGGAATTTTCTTTGAAGAGTTTACAGGCAGGCTCCCCCTCACCTCCCATCTCAGGGGCTCATCTGCATCCTGAGTGTTCTTTCACACCCAGACTCCAGGCTTCAACATATTTGTCCTTTTTACTGTTCATTTGTTCATAAAGGCGGCCTGGAGTAGTGAAAAGAGCACTGGATTAAAATTTAGGAGACTAGGGTCTGGCCCTGGATTTTAAGGAGCTGTGTGACCTTGGGTCAGTCACTTGGCCTCTGTGGGCTTTCTTCTTTTGAGGGTTTCTTCTTTTGAGAAACGGGGGAGGCCAGGCGCAGTGGCTCACACCTATAATCCCAGCACTTTGGGAGGCCCAGGTGGGCAGATCACTTGAGGTCGGGAGTTCGAGACCAGCCTGGCCAACATGGTGAAACCCCATCTCTACTAAAAATACAAAAATTAGCCAGGCATAATGGTGCATGCCTGCAGTCCCAGCTACTCCACGAGGCTGAGGCAGGAGAATCACTTGAACCTGGAAGGCGGAGGTTGCAGTAAGCCGAGATTGCATGATTGCACTCTAGCCTGGGAAACAGAGCGAGACTCCATCTCAAAACAAAAAAGAAGAAGAAGACAAATGGCGGATAAGCATTGTCCCTTGCCCTCTTGCCTCATGGGCACAGGTAATCTCGAGGATCAGATGAGATCAGAACGGGGAGGGCACTGGGAAAGCAGCGTACCCTGTTCAAATGGGAGAGACGGAAACTCCTATGACGAGCAGGCAGCCCTGTCTACCCTGTATTTGGAGCCATTTCCACCTCTCCCTTCTTTTTTTTTTTTTTTTTTTTTGAGCTGGAGTCTTGCTCTGTCACCCAGGCTGAAGTGCAGTGGCGCGATCTTGGCTCACTGCAACCTCCACCTCCCAGGTTCAAGCAATTCTCCTGCTTCAGCCTCCCAAGTAGCTGGGATTACAGGCACGCCCCACTAGGCCCAGCTAATTTTTGTATTTTTAAAAGAGACTGGATTTCACCATGTTGGCCAGGCTGGGCTCGAACTCCTGACCTCAGGTGATCCACCTCCCTGGGTCTCCCAAAGTGCTGGGATTACAGGCGTGAGCCATTGTGCCCAGCCATCTCCCTTCTTTTAACCACCCTGCCAGAAACCCCTTTGCACTCATCACCTGCTATTTCCGGGGGGGCACAGTTCGAAGCATGGAATTCTGGGGTCCTAGGGCCATGAACAGTTATAGAGCGGCCCGTCACTCTGAGTTTTGGCTGGTAGTTCTTGCTGGTGGGACAGAATCGAGGGTGGCTTGAACTCCAAGGCTTTTGCCTCCATGGGTGACTTCTGTCGTGAAACAGCCTCTCCCCAGGCCCTTGTCTCTAGGGAAGGTTGGAAACTCCATATTTGAGCCCTTTGGATGGGAGTTTGTTTAGAAGAAAGTGAAGCTACTGGCCCCTTCACTCTGATGGGCTCCCCAGGTGCCCCATGACAGAGCCAATGTCCACAGCCCAGCCTTCAGGGTCAGAGGCCTTGCCACAGGACAGTGACGTGACAGATGAGGACCAGCTTGATGACCTGTCAAACAGGAGGTGGCCTGTCACACCTGGAAAACCACACTCCCCTGCTTGAGAGAGGCCTACACAGAAAGGCATTTAACGCTCCCCAGGGTGTTAATTCAGAGTAAGACGTGATGGCCAGGTCAGACCTTTTCCCTGGGGGACCAGGGTCCTCTAAATGGCTGGTGGCCTATTTTGCTTTTGCCATTCAGAGCAGGGGCTAGGCTCTGGGGTCAGAACTGAACTGGGCTCAGCCACTCCCTGGCTCTCTGACTTTGAGCAAGGTGGCCTCACCTTCCAAAGCCACAGTTGTCCTATCAATGAACTGGAGATGTTGGCAGGGTGGCTGGGATAAGGTGTGTACAGTCCCGGTCTGCTGTGAGACAAGCTAGTGAGCTCACAGGGACTGGGCTGGGAGAGGAGTGGCAGGTACTTCCCGCCAATGCTCCAGCTGGCTTTCTGTGCACCCCACCCCCCACTCTCTTGGCAGAGCTGCCCTAATTCCTCCTGGGCCATCTCCCAGAAGCCTTTGGGCTCTGGATGGCCTGGATACACAAGCTGGACACAGAAGACAGGCCTGGTAAGTGTGCAATCGGTGTCCTGGGAGCCCAGAGGAGGTGCCCCACACAGCTTTGTAGGACTGGAAATTACCCTCAGTGAATCCTTGAAACAAAGCCAGGAAAATAGTTGATTAAAAGTCTTGTTTGGAAGTTCAGGCCGGGCGCAGTGGCTCACGCCTATAATCCCAGCACTTTGGGAGGCCAAGGCGGGCGGATCACCTGAGGTCAGGAGTTCGAGACCAGCCTGGCCAACATAGTGAAACCCTGTCTCTACTAAAAGTAAAAAATTAGCCGGGCGTGGTGGCATGTGCCTATAATCCCAGCTACTAGGGAGGTTGAGGCAAGAGAATTGCTTGAACCCGGGAGGTGGAGGTTACAGTGAGCCGAGATCGCACCACTGCACTCCAGCCTGGGCAACAGAATGAGACTCTGTCTCAAAAATAAAAATAAAAACAAAAAGGAAGTTCAGTCACTTGCTTTTGGCTGCAAAGTGGCTGAGTCAGAATTCAAACCCAGATTTGCAGCTTCCAAAGTCCATTCTCTCAGCCCCTATAGGCTTTCCTCCCCTATAGCTAGGCACTTGAACTGGAAGCTACAATACTCCACATGTGGTTAGCTCAGCATGAAAAAGAGGGCCTATCACCTCCTTTGTTCTAAATACCCTGCTTTTGCTGATATAGCCTGTAATTCAAGTCATTCTATTGGCAGAGGGGCAGGGGAAAGGGAAGAGAGTAGAAAGCTGGTCAGGGGAAAGGGAAGAGAGTAGGAAGCTGGGCAGGACATATTTCCCCAATCTCTGCTCTGCTGTAGCCTCTCCTGGCTGCCAGTGGAGGGAAAAGATTCCCTGCAGAGGGCCCAATGGAAGGAGATGTTTCCATTAGGAAAGCTTGGTGAGCTAAAGAGATCAGGCATCGCATGGAGTTGCAGCCCCGGGCAAGAGGTGGCCCTCCCTGTTTGGGGCCTGCACAGGAGGGAGACAGAAGCCTGCTGAGACAGCAAGGATGGAGGGAACTGAGAGGACTCTGTTCTCAGTGAAAGGTGTTGGGGAGAGATAAGGGATGCCCGAGGAAGATACACGGTTGCTGGGGCTTAAAATAGTGTTGGAGGCATGGAAAATGAGATTGCCAAGGGACAAAAAGGAGAACACAGGAAAGCGATCAGGCCTCAGAGGGAGGGAAGGGATGCCGAGAACACGATTTTAAAGCAGCTGGGACAATGAGGGGGAGGCACTTGGCTGATTCAGCTGTACAGTCAGCCCCAAAGCGCTCAGCCTGCATTTTTGTGGATCAAATATGCTAATTAGGCACAGGTCCCTGAAGACTGTGCGGGGAGACCCATTCATTTACCCTCTGTAGCAACATAACAAATGACCCCTCCTAGACCTGTGCTAAGCACATCACAAGCACTCTCATATATTTTCCCAACCACCCTGTGACATGTCAGCATCATTATTCCATTTTTCAGATGAGGAAACTGAGGGTCAGAAAGGGGAAACAACCTGCCCAAGGAGCCCCAGCCAAAGAGCAGCAGGGCTAGGATTCAAACTCAGGCATATCCTGTCTCCCTAATCCATGCCCAGGCATAAGGTGATGGAGCAAATGAAAGCCCAGCAAGGACCCTATTTGGTAGGTTTGCGAAGTGAGATTTGAGGTAGCCTGGGTCTTACATGTCAGGCTAGGGAATATGAACTTGATCTTGTTGTGGGCAGTGGGGAGCCATTGAAGGTGTTTGAGCAGGGGCATCAGTCTGGCCTTACAAGAGTGCAATGGAGGCTGGGTGCGGTGGCTTACGCCTGTAATCCCAGCACTTTGGGAGGCCGAGGTGGGTGGATCACCTGAGGTAAGGAGTTTGAGACCAGCCTGACCAACATGGTGAAACCCCATCGCTACCAAAAATACAAAATTAGCTGGGTGTGGTGGTGCATGCCTGTAATCCCAGGTACTTGGGAGGCTGAGGCAGGAGAATTGCTTGAACCCAGGAGGCAGAGGTTGCAGTGAGCTGAGATCGTGCCGTTGCACTCCAGCCTGGGCAATAAGAGTGAAACTCCATCTCAAAAAAAAAAAAAGTGCAATGGAGAAGAAGGGTTCCAGAGCAATCAGGGAAGGTTCTGGATAAAAGTTTTTTGTTTTGTTTTGCTTTTTGAGACAGGGTGTCACTCTGCCACCCAGGCTGGAGGGCAGTGTTGTGACCTTGGTTCACTGCAACCTCCACCTCCCAAGCTCGAGTGATCCTCCCACCTCAGCTTCCTGAGTAGCTGGGACTGCAGGTGTGCACCACCACACCCAGCTAATTTTTGTATTTTTTGTAGAGATGGGGTTCCCCCATGTTTCCCAGGCTGGTCTCAAACTACTGAGCTCAAGCGATCTGCCTGCCTCAGCCTCCCAAAGTGCTGAGATTACAGGTGTGAGCCACTGTGCCCAGTCTAGGCAGAAGTTTCAAAATGGGGATAGGCCAGGAGCAGCAAGAAGGCAGTCAGCACCAAGCAGCTGCCAGCCAACACTTTCGCTACACTCCATCATTGCTCTGTCCTTGATGCCTGCCGGAGTCTGCCCTTGGCATTCGGTCTATATATAAATTCAAGCATATCAGGCCAAGGCCCCAAAGAAAAGAGAAAAATTATTTTTTTTTACATGGCACATAGTAATAAATATGAGCATAGCCAATGGTCCTGCATTTGGATCTCTGCTCTACTCTCACTAGCTGTGTTACCCTGGACAAGACACTTAACCTCTCTGAGCCTCATTTTCCACCTTGGAATGAAGATCCAGTGACACAGGGTACATGTGCGGCACCTGGCCCAGGCCTGCCCTCGAGTGAGTGCCCAGAGAAGGCACTATTTTTGTGTGTGTGATCTTCTGTGTGTGCTGGTTGCCTGCCCCACACAGTACAGAGTGTTCGTCCTTTGCTATCACTCAAGCAGCCGCCACAACCTCCGTCTTGTGCAAGGAATTTGTATTCTCTCCAACTCTGCACATTGCTCAGGCATTTTAAATTCATTGATTTCTGTCCTTTCCCCAGAGGACTTCAAACTCATTTGTAGGACGGTCCTTGTTCCTTGTGTTTGGAAGGGCTGACTGAGTCACGGGGATGGAATCTATTTCTTTTTAATAACTTACATTGCTTTCCCCCCTTAGTACAAAAGCAGTAACATGCTGGGTGTGGCTCACACAAATAAGCAAAGGAAAACTACTGATAATCCTGCCATGCGGAAATAATCACTGTTAAGATTTTAGTTCTTATCCTTCCAGCATTTTTTTTTTTAGAAAAAAAGAATACACACAATGGTTTTCTACAAATATGGGATCGTACTACACATGCTATTATCACCATTTATTCAGGTAATGAGATATTGTGAACATCTTTCTGTTTCTCATCTGCATCATGTCGAATGGCTTACTTGTCTTCTATTATACCATGCTTTAGTCGGGCAATTCCCTGTTTTTGTACATTGAGGTTGTTTCTAATTATTTGCCGTTAAGCTACAATGAAGAGTCTCCTGGCTAAATATTTGCCCACAATCATGATTATCTTCTCAGGATAAATTCTTAGAAATAGAATTGCTGGGTCAAGTTTTTTGACTGATGTTGTTGAATGGGTCTTCCCGCCAGCAGTGTTTGAAACAATCATTTCCCATATCTTGGCTCATGCCGGATATTATAATGATTAAAAAAAAACTTTGTGAATTTAATAAGTAAAAGGACATCTAGTGATTTTTATTTTGCCAATCTGTTGTTACAGAGCTTCAAGAAGCAGATGCAGGTATAAAATGGGCCGGAGAAAGATGCAGAGGTAGGGAGGGGAGTGTGGTGGGTACCCATAGTCCCTTCAGTACGAAAGATTTACCACCTCAGATGCTGGACGTGCTGTCGGCCTCTTCAGGGATTGGCCAGGCTGAAGAGAACTGCCCTGCCCTGTCTGCCCACCTCCTAGGCAGCAGCCTCCAGTGAGTGATCAAAAGAGACTACAGTCTGGGTGCGGTGGCTCACACCTGTAATCCCAGCACTTTGGGAGGCCGAGGAGGGTGGATCACAAGATCAGGAGTTTGAGACCAGCCTGGCCAACATAGTGAAACCCTGTCTCTACTAAAAATACCAAAACTAGCCAGACGTGGTGGTGGGAGCCTGTAGTCCCAGCTACTCGGGAGACTAAGGTGGGAAAATCACCTGAATCCAGGAGGCGGAGGTTACAGTGAGCCAAGATCATGCCATTGCACTCCAGCCTGGGTGACAGAGCAAGACTCCGTCTTAAAAACAACAACAACAACAACAAAAACACAACACATCTACATCTTGGTCTGACTTCTTTTTTTTTTTTTTTTTTTTGAAATGGAGTCTCACTCTGTCGCCCAGGCAAGAGGGCAGTGGTGTGATGTCAGCTCACTGCAGCCTCTGCCTCCCAGGTTCAAGCAATTCTCCTGTCTCAGTTTCCCAAGTAGCTGGGATTACAGGTGCCCACCACCACCATGCCCAGCTAATTTTTCGTATTTTTAGTAGAGACGGGGTTTCACCATTTGGCCAGGCTGGTCTCAAACTCCTGACCTCAGATGATCCATCTGCCTCGGCCTCCCAAAGTGTTGGGATTACAGGCATGAGCCACCACGCCCAGCCAGTCTGACTTCTTCTGCTGGTCCTCTTTCTTTTCCTTGGTCTGCACTAGCCCCCAGTGGAGTCCACTCCCCAAGGAACCCAGCCTGTGGTTAGGAAGCATCCTTGTGTCTACCTGGGACAAGCTCAAGGTGTGCTTGGTGTACAAACCTAGAATGTTCTGAGAGCTGGGCCTTCCTTCTTTGGGCCACCATGACAACACAGAGGTAAAATGTTTTAAGCCCTGGCAGGCAGCCCTGGGGTGCCAGAAGCTTCTAGGGTACCCTCTGGCTGGGTTATTTAAGCAGTCAGCTGGGTGGAGATTTACTATACAGAGTTTACTTCCCTTGACACCCCTCCTAGATAACAACACCTTCAAAAACAACAAGAATTATGGCTGCCATTGTGCAGTATCAAGGGGGTTATTTATTTTACAGATAAAGAAACTGGCTCAGAGAGGGTAAGTAACTTGTCTGAATTCGCACAGCCAGTGAATGGTGGGGCTTGAAGTCTAACCCAGGACTGTCCATTCTAAAATCAATGCTCTTGGCCAGCCACGGTGGCTCATGCAGGTAATCTCAGCACTTCGGGAGGCTAAGGTGGGTGGATTGCCTGGGCAACGTGGTGAAACCCCATCTCTATTAAAATACAAAAAATAAGCTGGGCGTGGTGGCACACACCTGTAATCCCAGCTGTTTGGGAGGCTGAGGCACAAGAATCATTTGAACCCGGGAGGCAGAAGTTGCAGTGAGCCGAGACAGTGCCACTGCACTCCAGCCTAGGAGACTGAGTGAGACCCTGTCTCAAAAAAAAAAAAAAAAAAAAAAGATAAAAGAAACAAAGCGCATGTAATGTTACTCTTCAAACCAGAGTCACTCTCCATAAATTATCAGTTTGATTTTCTTCATAGCCCTAACCTGAGCTGAAATTCTTTTTTTTTTTTACTTTTTGTAGAGACAGGGTCTCATGTTGCCCAGGCTAGTCTCAAACTCCTAGGCTCAAGCGATCCTCCTGCCTTGGCCTCCCAAAGTGTTGGGATTACAGGCATGAGCCACTGCGCCCAGCTTAAGAGATATTTTTGAGCACAAGAGAGAAGCTAGGGAAATGACATTAACTCCAGTACTCTTAGGAGAGTGGTCCTGCTTGCTCAGAGCTATGTGGGATCAGAGACCTTCTGGAACTCACTTTCCGAGGTACCCAAGTATTTAACTTTTCCTAACACCTGTGCTGGGGAGCAAGTGGGAAGCCCTTGAGGCTTTCTGACTTTAAAGACTGTCCCAGCTTTTGCCTCCAGGAAATGCCTCAGGCTAAGCTTGGGAGGGAGGAGAACTTTTTTCTAGTTATAAACAGCTTCTTGGTGCCAATGGGAGGAGGGTGTTAATCCTACCTCTTCCCACCTGCATGGCAGTCCCATCCAGGGAGCTCTGGGGCGGGGGTGTGGGGAGGCAGCTCTCATTTGGCAGTGCCACCGAGGGACAAGTCCTCATTGGCATCTGAGGAAGGAGTCCTGGGCCACAAAGCAGAGGGGTTCCAGGCCTGGAACCAGAGCTGGTGGCTCATGTTTCTTAGCTCTCTGTATTCACTCTCTCTCTGGGAAACCCCCTTTTAATTTATGTACCCCACCTTATAAAAATAATACATGGTTGATGCAGAAAAGTTAGAAATCTAGAAAATACAATGGCAAAGAAAAATAACAGTGGGATGCAGTGACTCATGCTTGTAATCCTAGCACTTTGGGAGGCCAAGGTAGAAGCATCACTTGAGGCCAGGAGTTCAAGACCAGCCTTGGCAACATAGCAAGACCCCCATCTCTTAAAAACAAACAAAAAATAGGCCGGATGGGCACGGTGGCTTATGCCTGTAATCCCAGCACTTTGGGAGGCCAAGGTGGGCAGATCACCTGAGATCAGGAGTTCGAGAACAGCCTGGCCAACATGGTGAAACCCGATCTCTACTACAAAATAAAAAAATTAGTCAGGCATGGTGGCGGGTGCCTGTAATCCCAGCTACTCGGGAGGCTGAGGCAGAACTGCTGGAACCCGGGAAGTGGAGGTTGCAGTGAGCCGAGATCACGCCACGGCACTCTAGCCTGGGTAACAGAGCAAGACTGGGCACAATGACTCACACTTGTAATCTCAGCACTTTGGGAGGCTGAGGCAGGAGGATCACTTGAAGCCAGGAGTTCAAAACCAGCCTGGTCAACATAGCGAGACTCCATCTCTATAAAAGAAAATTTTTTTAATTAGCTGGGTGTGGTGGCAGGCAACTGTAGTCCCAGCTACTGGAGAGGCTGAGGCAAGGAGATCCTTTGAGCCCAGGAGTTGGAGGCTGCAATGAGCCATGGTTGTGCCATTGTACTTTGGCCTGGGCAATAGAGTAAGACCCTGCCTCAAAAAAAAAAAGACTTCTTAATAAAACTAACTTTAATTCTTTATGCATTTTTGTTTGTTTGTTTGTTTGTTTGTTTTCAGATGGTGTCTCGCTCTGTCACTGAGGCTGGAGTGCAGTGGCACGATCTCGGCTCACTGCAACCTCTGCCTCCCAGGTTTAAGCGATTCTCCTGTCTCAGCCTCCTGAGTAGCTGGGACTACAGGCAGACACCACCACGCCCAGCTAATTTTTGTATTTTTAGTAGAGACAGGGTTTCACCATGTTGGCCAGGCTGGTCTCGAACTCCTGACCTCAAGTGATCCACCCGCCTCAGCCTCCCAAAGTGCTGGGATTACAGGCGTGAGCCACTGTGCCCGGCCCCTGCTTTATTGTTTACCAGAATGTTGCCCTCAAATAATTGGGAACAATTTAATATAAGTTGCAATCTTTAACCCCCAGAGTCATTCTCTACGTGATGCTGAAATCATTCATAAACATCCGAGACCAGGGATAGTGCCTCACGCCTATTTTGCTAGTGTTTTGGGAGGCCAAGGAGGGAGGATCACTGGAGGCTGGGAGTTTAAGACCCTTCTGGGTAATGGCAAGACCACGTCTCTGCAAAAAATTAGCTGGGTACAATGGCACACACCTGTACTCCTAGCAACTCAGGAGGCCGAGGCAGGAGGAGCCCAGGAGTTCAAAGCTGCAGTGAGCTATGATGGCATCTCAAAAACAAAAGTCTTAGAATAGCCTCTGCTTTGGTTCAGGGCTCCTTTTTTTTTTTTTTTTTCTCAAAAAAAAAAAAAAGCACACACACACATAAAAAAAAAAAAAACAAAAAAACTTCTGAATAAAACTAACTTTAATTTTTTATGCGTTTTTTGTTTGTTTATTTTTGAGATGGGGTCTCGCTCTGTTGCCCAGGCTGGAGTGCAGTGGCACAATCTCAGCTCACTGCAACCTCTGACTCCCCGGTTAAAGCTATTCTCCTGCCTCAGCCTCCCGAGTAGCTGGGATTACAGGCATGAGCCATCACACCTGGCTAATTTTTGTATTTTTAGTAGAGACAGGGTTTCGCCATGTTGCCCAGGCTGGTCTCGAACTCCTGACCTCAAGTGATTCACCTGCCTTGGCCTCTCAAAGTGTTGGGATTACAGGCATGAGCCACCGCGTCTGACCGCGCCTGGCCTGGTTTAGGTCTTGATTCGACCCCCAGAGCTATACTATCTTCAGCAGGTCATGATTTTTCTAGGCTTCAACTTCGTCTTCACAAAGATACACCTCAGGTAGGAAAAACTGGACAATTTCTAGGGTCTCTCCTACCTCTTCATGGGTTTCCTGACCTGAATCTTCCTCCATCAGAGAAGATTCTGGATAATCCAGCTCTGGCTGAATCACATCAGGCTGTAGGTGAAAGATGGCAGACGGGTGAGTCATTTACCTTACTAGGCCAGGCAGCTACCCCAGCTACAAAACAGAGCTGCTCTATGCCTGCTCAGGGCTTCCCAGTATTCTCCTCTGGCACTCCCAGCCAGGAGGCACGGTTTCCAGCCAGGCTGCAAGGTCTCTAACAGCCATCAGCTCTAACCAGGAGCCAGGCATCAGCCTCCTAGCTAGGCTCTCTGCTTTTATTCCCACCCACTTCCAGTCTAATTGCCCCACAGTTCCCAGAGTGAGGTTTTTATACGACAGAGCTTGTTGCTCCCTTGCTTAAGACATTTTCAGTAGTAGCTACTCATTCTAATTTTGGTAAAATCCAGATTCTTTTTTTTTTTTTTTTTTTTTTTTGAGATGGAGTCTCACTCTATCGCCCAGGCTGGAGTGCAGTGGTGAGACCTCAGCTCACTACAACCTCCGCCTCCCAGGTTCAAACGATTCTCCTGCCTCACCCTCCCAAGTAGCTGGGATTATAGGTGCACGCCACCACGCCCCTGCTAATTTTTGTATTTTTAGTAGAGACAGGGGTTTCACCATGTTGGCCAGGCTGGTCTTGAACTGCTGACCTCAAGTGATCCACCCACCTCGGCCTCCCAAAGTGCTGGGATTGCAGGCGTGAACCACTGTGCCCAGCCCAGATTCTTCACTATGACTTACCAGGTCCTGAATGATCTTGTCTCGTGTATTCTCCACCTTCAACCTCATCTACCTGGCCTGTTAGCTCCTGCAACACAGCAAGTGCTTTCCCCATAGGGGCCCTAAAACCTGCTACTTCCCCTGCTTTGCCTCTAACGCCCAACGTAAGTGGCTCATCTTTATCACCTATCGGTCTCAGCTCCTCTGAGGCTTCCCTAGACCAGCTGTCACCCTGGTTAATCCCTCCCTCTCCTTGCACTGCTTCCCAGAGCCCTTGGCTCAGTCTGTAATAATACAGGATGGCTTTTAGTGTCTTCCCCATAGGAGTTTAAGCCCCACATGCTATATTACCATCATATGTCCTGCTAGCACAGTGCCTCACAGTGGCCAGCCAAACACTTGCTGAATGAATGACCAGACTTTTCTCCAACTCCTCCTCTTCACATTCCTACTGCTCCAGCCTTCCAGCAGAATCGTCTGGTTTTCTGAGTCCTTAGCATCCATGTCTCTCTGCCAACAGTTTCTTCCATGTGCCAGTATCTGTGACTGTGCTAACTGCATTACAGCTTGTCTATTTTTTTTTTTTTTTTGAGATGGAGTTTCGCTCTGTCGCCCAGGCTGGAGTGCAGTGATGCGATCTCTGCTCATTGCAACCTCCGCCTCCCGGGTTCACGCCGTTCTCCTGCCTCAGCCTCCCGAGTAGCTGGGACTACAGGCGCCCGCCACCACGCCCGGCTAATTTTTTGTATTTTTAGTAGAAATGGGGGTTTCACCGTGTTAGCCAGGATGGTCTCGATCTCCTGACTTCGTGATCCGCCCACCTCGGCCTCACAAAGTGCTGGGATTACAGGCGTGAGCCACCGCGCCCGGCCTATAGCTCCTCTATTTTTAAAAATTTAATTTAAAAACATTTTTGCCTGGGCATGGTGGCTCACGCCTGTAATCCCAACACTTTGGGAAGCCAAGGCAGGAGGATGTCTTGAGTCCAGGAGTTCGAGACCAGCCTGGGCAACATGGCAAAACCCTACCTCTACAAAAAATACAAAAAAACTAGTGGGAAGTGATGGCGCACACCTGTAGTCCCAGCTACCTGGGAGGCTGAGGTGGGAGGATTGTTTGCACCCAGGTCGAGGCTGCATTGAGCTGAGATCAGGCCATAGCATTCCATTCTGGATGACAGAGCAAGACAGTCTTGCTGTCTCCCAGGCTGGAGTGTAGTGGTGCAATCTCAGCTCACTGTAACCTCCACTTCCCGAGTTCAAGCAATTCTCCTGCCTCAGCCTCCCGAGTAGCTGGGATTACAAGCATATGCCACCACACTCGGCTAATTTTTGTATTTTTAGTAGAGATGGGGTTTCACCATGTTGGCCAGGCTGGTCTTGAGCTCCTGACCTTAAGTGATCCGCCTGCCTTGGCCTCCCAAAGTGCTGGGATTACAGGTGTGAGACACTATGCCCAGCCAAAAATTTTTTTTAGAGACAGGGTCTCACTCTCCCCCAGGCAGGAGTGCAGTGGCACAATCATAACTCACTGTAACCTTAACTTCTTGGCTCAAGTAATCCTCCCACCTCAGCCTCCCAAGTAGCTGGGATTACAGGCTGGTGCCACCATGCTCAGGTAATTTTAAATTTTTTTGTAGAGGCAGGGTATCTCACTATGTTGCTTAGACTGGTCTTAAACTGTTGGCCTCAAGCAATCCTCCCACCTCAGCCTCCTAAAGTGCTGGGATTACAGGCCTGCAACTCCTTTAATACTCCCAAAAATCCCACACAGTATGTTCTACTACCCCATTTTACAGATAAGGAAACCGGAGTTCAGCAAGTTCAAGTGCCTTGCCCTTGTGTATTAGTCCATTTTCACGCTGCTGATAAAGACATACCCGAGACTGGGTAATTTATCAAAAGAGGTTTAATGCACTCGCATTTCCACATGGCCGAGGAGGCCTCACAATCATGGTGGAAGGCGAAAGGCCCATCTTACATGGCAGCAGGCAAGAGAATCAGAGCCAAGCAAAAGGGGAAACCCCTTATAAAATCATCAGCTCTCGTGAGACTTATTCACTATCACGAGAACAGTGTGGGGGAACCGCTCCCATGATTCAATTATCTCCCACCGAGTCCCTCCCACAACACATGGGCACTATGGGAGCTACAATTCAAAATGAGATTTGGGTGGGGACACAGCCAAACCTTATCACCTTGGTTCCCATAGCTAGAATCAGTGGAGTAAGGATTCAAACCCACCAACTAAGCACTTTTATGAACTGAACTCATCAGAGTGGAACTGTGGCAGGAGGCTGTGACCCAGAGAGGTATGACTGCTTACCAAAAGATACTCACAGTAAG
This sequence comes from Gorilla gorilla gorilla, assembly GCF_029281585.2. Taxonomy (NCBI): domain Eukaryota; kingdom Metazoa; phylum Chordata; class Mammalia; order Primates; family Hominidae; genus Gorilla; species Gorilla gorilla. The sequence goes on along the minus strand of NC_086018.1, from coordinate 27,806,142 downwards.
AGGCAGAATACACCAAGCTTGTCCAACCCATGGCCTGCAGGCTGCATGCAGCCCAGGATGGCTTTGAATGAGGCCCAAACACAAATTCTTCAACTTTATTAAAACATTATGAGATTTTTGCACAAACCATTGTTTTTTGTTTTAGCTCATCAGCTATGGTTACTGTATTTTATGTGTGGCCCAAGACAATTCTTCCAACATGGCCCAGGGAAGCCAAAGGATTGGATATCAGTGAACTATACCCTAGGGTGGGGAGTGGCTAAGACCCCTAGGCCAGGGTCTTTCCCCCAGCTGAGGCCATAGTGCTTCCCCATGGCCAAGACAGTGAGGTATTTAAGAATGGAATTACTGGCTTAGAAGCCAAAGTTGACTGTAATATCTCCAACTCTGGCTCCTGTTTTGAAAACCAGAATTCTTTGGAAGTTAATGGAAAACTCAAAATAGCAGACTCTGCCCTTGGGGTGTTTGCAGAGGGCTTTGAAGTGGTCTCAAATTACTGACAAGTGAAGATCAGGTAGAGTTAACAAAGCAACCAATGTAGAAGCAGGTCTCAAGGGCAATTCACATTTATTTCCTGAGCATGCTGACTAAACATACTTCAAACACAGCAGAAGGTAAAGAGTCTGTTTTGTAAGTAAAGCCGTTTCTTGCCAACAGCGAACGGTGGTCCATGAAGAGTAACTTGAGCATCGTCTTCAAGCTGAGGCTCCAGCTCTGGGCAAACAGCTGCTGGGTGGACCTGGTCCTTCTGGCCTGGATGGGGGCCTCCAAGGAACTACTTGTTCTCATACTTGTGCTTGATGTGTTTCCACAGCTTCTGCATTTTAAAGACAAGAGCCACAAACTTTGACCTTTGCCTCTCACATTTTACAACTACTCCCACTGCCCTGGTCTCTAAAATGAGCTTGGGGGAAACACATGCCATGTCCTGATTAAAAAGATACACTTGTGGTGGGCAAACTCGAAGCAATCCTATGCTTGATGCACATTTTTTTTTTTTGAGACGGAGACTCGCTCTATCGCCCAGGCTGGAGTGCAGTGGCGCAATCTCGGCTCACTGCAACCTCAGCCTCCTGGGTTCAAGTGATTCTCCTGCCTCAGCTTCAAGAGCAGCTGGGAATACAGGTGTGCGCTACCCGGCTAATTTTTGTATTTTTAGTAGAGATGGGGTTTCGCCATGTTGGCCAAGCTGGTCTCAAACTCCTGACCTCAAGTGATCTGCCTGCCTTGGCCTCCCAAAGCGCTGGGATGACAGGTGTGAGCCACCGCGCCGAGCCTTCATGCATAATTCTTGGCATTTATAAAATACTATGATGCTTTCAATCACCAGGTGAAGTAAGTGGAAAGGGGTGATCTTAATTTCACAGGAAATTCAATTTGAGATTGAGGGAAGTGCCCCAAAACACACAATTATTAAGGAAAACAGCCTGGAAGATGTCTCAGTTCTTCAACTCCCAGATATTACTGAAGAGATTATAAGTGCGTAGTCCCAAAATATTTCACCATGAGCCATTTAAGACATTTCCTGGGACCTAAATTGGCTGAAATTCTCATTCCCAGAAGCACAAGAGGTTGAGCACAGTGGTTCACGCCTGTAATCCCAGTACTTTAGAAGGCTAAGGCAGGAGGACTGCCTGAGCTCAGGAATTCAAGACCAGCCTGGGCAACATGGTGAAACCCCATCTCTACAAAGAATACAAAAATTAGCTGGGCGTGGTGGCGCATGCCTGTGGTCCCAGCTACTCAGGAGGCTGAGGTGGGAAGATCACTTGAACCCAGGAGGTCAAGGCTGCAGTGAGCTGTGATCATGCCACTGCACTCCAACCTGGGCGACAGAGTGAGATCCTGTCTCAAAAAAAAAAAAAAAAAAAAAAAAAAGCACAAGGAAAATGGGTGAGTTATAACAACAAACATACTTGGATGTCTCTCCAGATCAGTGGGAGTGGTTAACAGAACCACTTGCAAGAGATGGGACAGTGGCAATGCTTTCATATGGGGCAGGAAGTTGCACTGGTCACAGGCAGCATAGCACTAGTGGACAGTGCCTTCCCGGGCTGCAGAGTCAGACAGTCTCAAATTTAAAACACAAGTGAGTGGGCTATATGTATAAGGCCTACTCCAGCACAGTCATAATTTAGCGATATAAAGCATGCACTGCACCTAGCACAGTGCATGATACATAAAAGTCAAAAATGTGTTGCGATTCCTACCTCATGCTTCCACTTTCTCCTGAGGAATGTAAGCAATGATTATTTTTCAGTGGTACCACCTACCAGGCATGTGGCACCCTGCCTGCATCTCATGTAATCCTCACAATCGTGCTCAGGTTACTATTAATATCTCCATCTCACAGTTAAAACGGAGTTCAGAGAAGAAACTTGCTCAACTTAATGCCACAGTTAAGTGACAAGGACCAGTGTTCCTATTCAAGGCTTTCTGATTTCATAGCCCCCACTCTCAACCATTAATACCAACTGTCTACGTGGGAAGCCCTGAGGACCAGAACCGCCGTCTGAAACTTCAGCCACGGCGTCTAAGGTGTCTAACGTCCTTTTCACGACCGTCGCCTGCTCAAATCTGCCCTTGAAACTCTGAGAGACAGGGGTCCCGTTTCTGGCCCTGACTTGCCCCTGGCTTCCTGTGCACCTAGTAAGTCCTTTGCTCTCACTAGCCTTTAGTTTTTGCTTCTGATAATGGGCAAGTGGGTATGTAGGGTGGCACACAGCAATAATTCCAACCCCTGTAAAATGAAATATATTAACCTCGCTTAACGTTTTAGAATTCACATCAAGCCAAGGGGACAGACGGCGGACTCGAGACAGAAGACGCCGACGGTTTACCCCTTACCCCCTTCCTGGTAAAAGTATATTGAGTCCCATCCCACCTCTACTCCACTGTCACCCCTCAGGCGGGTCCAAGGTCAGGGATGGCACAGGCCCTCACCCCCTCGTTGATGTGGTCGTAGATAGCGTCCGCGCCTTGATCGAAGGCGCGCTCGAAGAACATGACGCCCACGATGATGGTGAGGGCGAAGGTGGAGGTCCTGCGGAACAGCAGGGAGTACAATTTCGAAGTCAACGTCGCGGCCGCCATGTTTCTTCACAGTCCAACTCGCGCCACCGCGCCTGCGCTGGGGCCGACCTTGTTCTCCAAAGGTCCTAGACGTGCAACACTTTATGGGATTTGTAGTTCCTCTGAATCTCAGCCTTTGTTGTTTTGAACCACAGAGGTATTGCTATCCTGGGCATGAGGAAAAAACTCATAATATTCATATCAGGACAGCCAAGATAATCTGATAAGATTTATTACCCAATTTTTCTTCTCCAGAATTCCTGGCTGTTAGAATATGTCAAACTACAACTCCCAGAAGCCCTCGCGCGCCATCACCTCCTCCCCGCCCTCCGCCGAGTCCCGGCTTAGATTCCCAAAGCTCTCTGGGAAGGGCGAACTGATGGCCAAGGCGAGACTACGAATCCCAGCAAGCAGTACGCGACGCGAGGACGCAGGAGGAGGAGCCCGGAGCTGCAGCCACCGGGGAGCCAGGTACCTTCCGCGAGACGTCGAGGGGCGAGTCTTAGTCTCTTTTCCCCGCACTGGAAGACTTGAACGCTTCTTTCTCTGTGCGTACGCCCTGCGGCGGGACGCACCATTTCTTGGGATAGGGTGTGGATAGAGGGGCGAGGGGAGCTGGGTTCCCGAGACCCTGGCTCATCTCTTCGCCTTGTCCCCTGCACCAGCCCCAAGTCTAGGCCAGGAGCTGGAGCCTGTGGCAAAAGTCTTGTCCTGGAGGTTAAACCCTTCACCCTGGATTAAGGGCAGGGACGGATCTGCCCTGCTTCCTGTTCCTCTCACCCCTGGGCTTCGCACCCGGCAACCCTGGTTTGGAAGGCTGGAGACTTGGAACCTGCTTGGGATTAAAAAGAGCAAGGGCTTTGGAGTACCTGGGGCATTCAACAGATGTTTTCCCAGCGCCTGTTCTGGTCCCTGCTCTGGGGACCCAGCAGTGAACAAAGTCCTTGCTCTCACAGAGCGCTCAATCTACGGAGTGGGCGGGTGGGGAGATGCAGTACAGCAAACAGATAGTGCTTTGGTTGACTGGAGAGGCAGTGGTGGTGACATTGCACCCTGGGTAGCTGCTCTGGGGGGTGACACTTGACTAGAGACCTGAATGAATAGTAGAGTTGAACAGGAAAACGTTGGTGCAAAGGCCTTGAGGCAGCTACAGTCCTGGGATGTTTGAGGGAAAGAAGTAGAGTGGACTGTGAAGAGGTGGACTCCGGTCAGCTCATGTCTGGCCTTGGAACCCACCTTACGGAGTCTTGTTTTCTTTGGTTTTTGTTTTTAGAGACAGGGCCTCACTGTGTTGCCCAGGCTGGTCTCCAACTCCTGGGCTCAAGAGATCTTCCTGCCTCGGCCCCCCAAGGTGCGTGAGCCACCGCGTCTGGCCAAGGAGTCTTGTCTTTTTCTAATTGCACTAGGAGGCCATTGAAGGGTTTTCAGCAGAAATGCGACAAGATTTAATTTGCACTTTAATGTCATCATCCTGACTGGTCTATGGAGAGTGGACTGCGAGGGGGAAGTTATTGTAGTAGATCAGTTGAGGGAAGATGGGTGGTTATTTATTTGAGATGGAGTCTCGGTCTGTCGTCCAGACTGGAGCGTAGTGGTGCTATCTCGGCCCACTGCAACCTCTGCCTCCCGGGTTCAAGTGATTCTCCTGCTTCAGCCTCCCGAGTGGCTGGGATTACAGGCGCCTGCCACCATGCCTGGCTAATTTTTTTTTTTAGTAGAGACGGGGTTTCACCATGTTGGCCAGGCTAGTCTCAAACTCCTGACTTCAGGTGATCCTCCTATCTTGGCCTCCCAAAGTGCTGGGATTACAGGCGTGAGCCACCACGCCCGGCCTGATGGGTGGTAATTTAGGTTAGGGTGTGGAGCAGGGCAGTGATCAGATTTGGGATGTAATTTGGGAGGGAGGGCAGACAGAGCAAGCTAGCAGATGTGTGTAGGGTGCACAGGAAAGAGGAATTGAGGAGGATATCTAAGTTTTTTTTGTTTTTTGTTTTTTGTTTTTTTTGAGACAGAGTCTCACTCTGTTGCCCAGGCTGGAGTGCAGTGGCACAATCTTGGCTCACTGCAACCTCTGCCACCCAGGTTCAAGCAATTCTCATGCCTCAGCCTACTGAGTAGCTGGGATTACAAGCGGATGCCAACACGCCCAGCTCATTTTTGTATTTTTAGTAGAGACAGGGTTTCACCATGTTGGCCAGGCTGGTCTTGAACTCCTGGCCTCAAGTGATCCGCCTGCCACGGTCTCCCAAAGTGCCGGGATTACAGGTGTGAGCCACCGCGTCCAGCTGACATCTAAGTTTTGACCTCAACAATTTAAAATCAACAGAATGATCTTAAGTTCTGTTTTGGCCACGTCAGTTTGAGCTAGCCGACAGACATCAAGTGGAGGTGTCTAGAGGCAAATGAGGACATGGATCTGGAGTTTAGAGGAGAGGTATGAGCCTGAGAAGAGTCATCCGGATAGGGGTGGCATTCAAAACCAGGGACTGGGCTGGGGATGGTGCCTCACACCTATAATCCCAGTGTTTTGGGAGTCCAAGGCAGGAGGAACACTTGAGGCCAAGAGTTGAAGACCAGCCTGGGCCATATAGTGAGACCGTCTCCATGAAAAACAAACTAGGGGCCAGGTGCTGTGGCTCACACCTGTAATCCCCGCACTTTGGGAGGCCAAGGTGGGTGGATCACTTGAGGTCAGGAGTTCAAGACTAGCCTGGCCAACATGGTGAAACCCTGTCTCTACTAAAAATACAAAAAAATTAGCCAGGTGTGGTGGTACCCGCTTGTAATCCCAGCAACTCGGGAGGCTGAGGCAGGAGAATCGCTTGAGACTGGGAGGCGGAGGCTGCCACAAGCCGAGATCGCGCCACTGCACTCCAGCCTGGGTGATGGAGCTCAAATGAAAACAAAACAAACAACAACTAGGGATTGGATTGCAGGCCTGGCTCTGCCTCTGACTCTGACATTGATCAGGCTTTAACTCTCTGGACCATCTTTTAATTCATCTGTAAAGAGCAACAGTAATACCAGGTTAGGGGATCAGAAGGTAAAATGTGAAATGCTTTACATCCATGAGTTATCCTTACTGTGGTTTTATACTATTTGCAAAGCATCCTGGGAGCCCCTCAGAGCAGGAAGTTGTGAGGCTCCAGGGGAAGACTACTTAGGTCTTGCTAATCATTTCCAACCAATCTGGCTGATGGGAAGTTCAGAGGAGGGAGAAATGAGTAGGGAAGACCACAGGGAGTTAAAGGTGTGGCTTGTTTCATTTGGTTTTATTATGTTTTATTTTTGTAGAGACGGGGTCTCCCTCCATTGCCCAGGCTGGAGTACAGTGGCACATAATTCCTGGTTGTAATAATCATAGTTCCTTGCAGCCTGGAACTCCTGGGCTCAAGCAATTCACCTGCTTCAACCTCCCAAATAGCTGGGATTACAGGTGTGCACCACCATGCTGGGTTATTATTATTACTATTGTTATTTTGAGAAAGGGTCTTACTCTGTTGCCCAGGCTGGAGTTTAGTGGCACGATCATAGTTCACTGCAGCCTTGAACTCCTGGGCTCAAGTGGTACTCCCACCTCAGCCTTCCAAGTAGCTGGGACTACAGGTGCATGCCACTATGCCCCACTAATTTCGTTTTCTGGTTTTCTTATAGATTTTTTGTAAAGACTAAAAAAATTTAGGGGTGTCACCATGTTGGCCAGGCTGGTCTCAAATTACTGAGCTCAACTGATCCACCCACCTTGGCCTTCCAAAGTGCTGGGATTACAGACATGAGCCATCTCCCCAGCCTAATTTTTATTTATTTATTATCATTATTATTATTATCATTATTATTATTATTATTATTATTATTTTGTTTGAGATGGAGTCTCATTCTGTCGCCCAGGCTGGAGTGCAGTGGCACCATCTCGGCTCACTGCAACCTCCGCCTCCTGGGTTCAAGTAATTCTCCTGCCTCAGCCTCCTGAGTAGCTGGGATTACAGGCACCTGCCACCACACCCAGCTAATTTTTGTATTTTTAGTAGAGAAGGGGTTTCACCATGTTGGTCAGGCTGGTCTTGAACCTCTGACCTCGTGATCCACCCACCTCGGCCTCCCAAAATGCTGGGATTACAGGTGTGAGCCACCGCGCCTGGCCCCATTTATTTATTTATTTATTTATTTATTTATCTATTTATTTATTTATTTATTTATTGAGGCAGAGTCTCACTGTGTTGCCCAGGCTGGAGTGCAGTGGTGCAATCTCAGCTCACTGCAACCTCTGCCTCCTGGGTTCAAGTGATTCTGTTCTCTCAGCCTCCCGAGTAACTGGGATTACAGGCACCTGCCACCACGCCCGGATAATTTTTGTATTTTTAGTACAGATGGTTTTTCACCATCTTGGCCAGGCTGGTCTGGAACTCCTGACCTCAGGTGATCTGTCCGTCTCGGCCTCCCACCCAGCCTAATTAAAAAAAGATTGTTTTGTAGAGAGAGGGTCTTGCCACATTGCCCAGGCTGGTCTCTAACTCCTGGCCACAAGGGATGCTCCCACCTTGGCCTCTCAAAGTACTGGATTTTGGTTTTATATTTTATCTTTTAAATTCTCATTCGGAGGTAATCATTTAAAAAACGTAATTTCCCTTAAACTAGCAGTCCCCAACCTTTTTGGCACCAGAGACCAGTTTTGTGGAAGACAATTTTTCTGTGGACGGGATACAGGAGGGGGATGGTTTCAGGATGATTCAAGTGGATTGTATTTATTGTGCACTTTATTTCTGTTATTACATTGTAATATATAATGAAATAATTATACAGCTCAGCATAATGTAGAATCAGTGGGAGGCCTGAGCTTGTTGTCCTGCAACTAGATGGTCCCATCTGGGGGTGATGGGAGACAGTGACAGATCAACAGGCATAGATTCTCATAAGGAGCGTGCAACCTAGATCCCTCGCATGCGCAGTTCACAATAGGATTCGTGCCCCTATGAGAATCTAATGCTGCCGATGATCTGACAGGAGACGAAGCTCAGGCAGTAATGCGAGCAATGGGGAGTGGCTGTAAATACAGATGAAGCTTCGCTTACTCACCTGCCACTCACCTCCTGCTGTGCGGCCCAGCTCCTGACAGGCCATGGACCCGTACCATTCCAGGGCTTGGGGGTTGGGGTCCCCTGCTTTAAGCCATGTATTTCAACTTAGAAATTATTATTCAATACACAAATATCGGAAAATAAGAAAAATGACCTTAATTTTTTTATTAATATTTGAACTCAAGTTGAAGATTCTAAATTTCTCAAGACGCTGATCCCTATTTACAGCTTAATTTCATTCCTGCCAACATTTTAAATCTATTTGTAAATTTAATGTATTTGATTTTCTTTTTAAGTACTTTATATGAATAACATAACAAGCACAGTTTTCCCCAGAGTAAAGAGTTACTACAAAATCTAATCAATTAAACTTATAATGAATTTCAAGTTCTTATAAATAATTATTTTTACAGACTTAGTAAAATTCTCTATGTCAGTGGCTCTTAGTATAGGGAGCTAAAAAGAACAAAAACAAAAAAACAGGCTGTATTTCTGACATGAAATAGGAATATATGGGGAGCCCCTTAGTAACCTTTACAGCACCTCAATTCTGTTATACAGTCCATATTTCCAATCATTGCTAACCTCTCAATCTAAAATCACAACTCTAATATCAATTACTGACATATATTTTGTCACTAACTCTATATTTTAACTTTTGTATTTTAAATAGGAATCACAATGCTTATCTGTTAGACACTCAACATATCACATTTTTTTTCAATATTACAGATACTTTTTTTGTTTTAGGCATTAGATTCTCATAAGGAGCACATAACCTAGATCGCTTGCATGCACAGTTCACAGTAGGGTTGTTCTGAGACAGTATCTCACTCTCTCACCCAGGCTGGAGTGCAGTGGTGCAATCTTGGCTCACTGCAGCCTCCATCTCCCCGGCTCAAGCGATCCTCCTACCTCAACCTCTTGAGCAGTAGTAGCTGGGACCACAGGCCCGAGCCCGCACCACCATGTCTAGCTAATTTTTTAAAAATTATTTGTAGAGACAGGGTTCCCCTATGTTGCCCAGGCTGGTTTTGAACTCCTGGGCCCAAGTGATCCTCCTGCCTCCCAAAGTGCTGGGATTACAGGTGTGAGCCACCATGCCCTGTCTACAGCTACCTTTTTTTTTTTTTTTTTTTTTTTTTTGAGACGGAGTTTCACTCTGTCACCAGGCTGGAGTGCAGTGGCACGATCTCGGCTCACTGCAACCTCCGCCTCCCAGGTTCAAGCAATCCTCCTGCTTCAGCCTCCTGAGTAGCTGGGACTATGGGTGCGCGCCACCACGCCCAGCTAATTTTTATATTTTTAGTAGAGACAGGGTTTCACCACATTGGCCAGGATGGTCTCGATCTCTTGACCTTGTGATCCGCCTGCCTCAGCCTCCCAAAGTGCTGGGATTACAGGCGTGAGCCACCGTGCCTGGCCAACAGCTACTTTTTAATTCCAAAATATACTGATTATTACTAAATTTAGGATAGGAACATTAATACAGTGAATTTGATTTGCTCTTATGCTTCTATTTTTAATTCTAAACTTTCCAGGAGTGTGACAAGACACTTATCTAGTAAGAAAACAGCTTTATCCACTTTAATTAATTGTGCTTAGCATCAAGTTGGATTACCACTTCAGTGACCTGAGGTTATTCATAATTGGACTGATTTCTAGCTGGGACATGAGTCCAGGGGGCTGTGTCTACCCAGAATAACTATCCCCAGCAGAGGCTGCATTTGGAACTCAAGGGAAAGTTCATTCCTCCAGGCTTTTGCTTCTTAAGGGGTATTAGACTTGCTAGTTAAAATGCAGATTTCTAGGTCCCCCTCCAGATCTGCTAAATCAGGATTTCTGAGGACCTGACTCAGGAGACTATTTTTTTGTTTTTGAGACAGAGTCTTGCTCTGTCACCCAGGCTGGAATACAGTGGCACAATCTGGGCTCACTGCAACCTTCACCTCCTGGGTTCAATCTCGTGCCTCAGCCTCCCAAGTAACTGGGATTACAGGTGTGCACCACCACACTGAGCTAATTTTTCTCTTTTTTTTTTTTTTTTTTTGAGACAGAGGAGTCTGTCTCTGTCACTCAGGCTGGAGTGCAGTGGCACAATCTTGGTTTACTGCAAGCCCCGCCTCTCAGGTTCAAGCGATTCTCCTGCCTCAGCTTCCTGAGTAGCTGGGATTACAGGCGCCTGCCACCATGCCCAGCTAATTTTTTTTATTTTTTTATTTTTTGAGACGGAATCTCGCTCTGTTGCCCAGGCTGGAGTGTAGTGGTGCAATCTCGGCTTGCTGCAACCTCCGCCTCCCGGGTTCAAGAAATTCTCCTGCCTCAGCCTTTGGAGTAGCGGGGACTACAGGCTCATGCCGCCATTCCCAGCTAATTTTTTGTATTTTAGTAGAGATGGGGTTTCACCATGTTGCCCAGGGTGGTCTCGAACTCCTGAGCTCAGGCAATCCACCTGCCTCGGCCTCCCAAAGTGCCAGGATTACAGGCATGAGCCACTGTGCCCGGCCTAATTTTGTATTTTTAGTAGAGACAGGGTTTCACCATGTTGGCCAGGCTGGTCTTCAACTCCTGACCTCAGGTAATCTGCCCGCCTAGCCTCCCAAAGTGGCCCAAAGAGGATTACAGACATGAGCCACCATGCCCGGCCCCCTTTTATTTTTTTGAGACAGGGTCTCACTCTGTTGCCCAAGCTGGAGTACAGTGGCATGATCAGAGCTCACTGTAACTTCAGACTCCTGGGCTCCAGTGATCCTCCCATCTTAGCATCTTGAGTAGCAAGGACTACAGACACATGACACCCCAACTGGCTAATTAAAAAAAAAAATTTTTTTTAGAGACGGGGTCTCACTATGTTGCCCAGGCTGGTATTGAACTCGTGACCTCAACTGATCTGCCTTGGCCTGCCAAAGTGCTGGGGTTACAGGTGTGAATCACTGCATTTAGCTGAGATTCATTTTTAATAAGTTTCTCACTTGGAAGCCATGGAAAATTTTGAGCGGGGATGATTTAAGAATTGATCTGATGCCGCTTATGATACAGTGAATGGAGGGGGCTGTCCAGATGTGAGGAGTCCAGAGGTGAGGAGCTGAGTTCTGTCTTGGGCAGTAGTGACAGTGGAGATAGAGGATCAGATGATATTTGGTGCCCAGACTCGGGAGAGAAGAAGGGGGAGGCAGAGACAGTTCTGAGTCCAAGTATCTGGTTCAGGAGCCTCATTCAGACTATTTTTACCTTTCCTATTTGGAAACTTTGGCCTCCTGGGACCTGTAACTATCTGATGAGAAACTTGTCTCCAGCCCGCAGTCCCTGGAGCCCAGATTCAGGCTCAGCTGTCCTTCACCAGGCCTTGGGGTGTGCTAGGCCAAGTCTGGTTGGAATCAGGGTTTGCCTTGTCAGTCTTCATCCAGGGGGTGAGGGGAATGTCTGCTCTATTTCTTTCACTTACCACCCCTGGCTGGTTCATCCGAGTGAACCAGGTCTCTGGAACCCTCCATGGCAGCCTCCAGAGGGAGAAGGAATAGGATTTATCCCCGCCTTACAAATTTCCCTCTTGTTCTTTTTCTCTTTTTTAGAGGCTAGTCAAGCGAGGCAGTGGGAGTGCAGAAGGAACAAAGAAATCTGTGTCTGGTTGTGATCAGTTAGTCACCAACACTGCTGCACTTGGACTACCCCCCACTTTTTTTGAAGGGACTTTTTGTGTGTGTGCAAATTTTAAAACAATACATGCCAAATATAGAAACTTTAAAAAATAGACAGATAGCAAATGAAAAAAATCTGGACATAATCCTATTAAGTTTTCTTTTCTTTTTTGAGATGAGGTCTTGCTCTGCCACCCAGGCTGGAGTGCAGTGGCATGATCTCGGCTCACTGCAACCTTCATCTCCTGGGCTCAAGCAATCCTCCCACCTCAGCCCCCCAAGTAGCTGGAACTATAGGCATGCATCACCACACCCAGCTAATTAAAAAAAAAAAAAAAAACTTTTTGTAGAGATAGGGTCTTACTATGTTGCTCAGGCTGGTCTCAAACTCCTGGACTTAAGCAATCCTCCTTTCTTGGCCTCCCAAAGTGCTGGGATTACAGGAATGAACCACTGCGTCCAACCTAAAGCAACAAACTTTTATTCTCTCATACTGTTTCTAGGGTCAGGAATCTGGGCGCTGCTTAGTTGAGTGGTTCTGGCTGAGTCTCTCGGGAGGTTGCAGTCAAGATACCAGCCAGGATGGAGTCTTCTGAAGGCTTAACTGTGGCCAGAGGGTTTGCTTCCAAATGTATTCACATGGCTGTCAGCAGGGGGTCTCAGTTCCTCGCCACGTGGGCCACCCTGCAGGGCTGCTCACAGTGTGGCAGCTGGCTTCCCCCAGACCAAGTGATCAGAGAAAGAAGACACTGAGATGGAAGCAGCAGTGTCTTTTTTTTTTTTTTTTTTTGGAGATGGAGTCTCATTCTGTTGCCCAGGCTGGAGTGCAGTGGCGATCTCGGCTCACTGCAACCTCCGTCTCCCGGGTTCAAGCAATTTTCCTGCCTCAGCCTCCCAAGTAGCTGGGACTATAGGCGCACGCCCCACACCCGGCTAATTTTTTGTATTTTAGTAGAGACGAGGTTTCCCCATGTTGGTCAGGCTGGTCTCGAACTCCTGACGTCAAGTGATCCGCCCGCCTTGGCCTCCCAAAGTGCTAGGATTACAGGTGTGAGCCACCATGCCCTCCCTGCAGTGTCTTTTATAACCTGTTCTTGGAAATGGTATACCCTCACCTCTGCTCTGTTCTCTTGGTCACACAGACCAACCCTGACCCAGCTTGTGAGGGGACTACACAAGGTGTGAAAATCAGGAGGTGGGATTGCTGGGGGCTTGGAGGCTGGCTGCAACATGCACAAGCGTGTGTGAAGCACCATTGGCGTGCCAGGCACTGTGCTAAGCAGCTAGCATGTGTGACTTAATTCTCACAGTAATCTTATGAAATAGTCATTACCCTCGTCTTCCAGATGAAGCTCAGAGGTAAGCAGTTTGCTGAGAGTTACACAACCTGAGAGTGGCAGGGACTGGATTCAGACCTGGGTTGGTGATTAGAGTAGTTGTGTTTAAGGGAAAACAGCTTCAAAGGATTGTTCTGTGTGACTTTGAGCATGCTCTCACCCTCTCTGTTCTGTCCATCATCTGCTACCTTAGGCTAGCATTTCTTTCTTTCTTTTTTTTTTTTCTGTGAAGTCCTTTTTTTTTTTTTTTTTTTTTTTTGAGATTGGGGTCTCACCCTGTTGTCCAGGCTGGAGTGCACTGGCATGATCACGTCTCACTGCAGCCTTGAACTCCTGGGCTCAAGTGATCCTTCCACCTCAGCCTCCCAAGTAGCTGGGACAACAGGTGTGTGTTATCATACCTAGCTAATTTTTTAATTAAAAAATATATATATTTTTTGAGATAGTCTCGCTCTGTCGCCCAGGCTGGAGTGTAGTGGTGCAATCTTGGCTCACTGCATCCTCTGCCTCCCAGGTTCAAGTGATTCTCCTGCCTCAGCCTCCCGACTAGCTGGGATTACAGGCATGCACCATCATGCCCAGCTAATTTTTGTATTTTTAGTAGAGATGGGGTTTCACCATGATAGCCTCGAACTCTTGACCTCAGGTGATCCACCCGCGTCAGCCTCCCAAAGTGCTGGGATTAAAGGTGTGCGCCACCATGCCTGGTCAAATTAAAAAAAAATTTTTTGTGGAGATGGGGTCTAACTATGTTGCCCAGGCTGGTCTCAAACTCCTGGGCTCAAGTGATCCTCCTACCTTGGCCTCCCAAAGTGCTGGGATTACAAGTGTGAGCCACTGTGCCCAGCCTGGACTCGCATTTCTCTGCAGAGTCTGAATCAGGACTTTCTTACACCCTGGCCCTGTCCCGGACGAGTCAGAAATTGCAGTGGGTGGGCCCCTCGCTGCCTTAGACCTGTGGGGAAAAGATGATGTGCCTTACCCCAGGGGAGGGCAGGGGGCAAACACAGGGATGAGGTCAGGATGAAAAAGGTGTGTGGCTGCCACCCAAGGATCTCAAGGATGCCTCTAGCCAACGGGGGTTCGGTCAGGAAAGACATCTGGATTTCCTTGGCGCTTCCTTCTGAACAGGGTCCTGCACCAGCAGTCTGCAGGCCACCCCCACAGGGTGGTTCTGATGCCATCAACTCCAGATGGCAGGCATATATGACACTGGGACATTACCGAGCTCCTAGTGGGCGTGCAATAAAGCCGTCCTCTGGCTGTGGTTTACTGTTTACCTGGGGTCTGGAGGTGCCATAATTAGAAAAAATAACAGGTGAGCTTCAGGGTCGCCTGTGGTGAGCACAAGTCCAGGATAATTACAGTGCGCATCCCAGCCCCTGGCCAAAGGCCGAGCTGTTGGCTTATTTTTGCCTTGTGCCAAAGCCAGCTCTGTCTGTACCTGAGACACACACAACGAAAGGAATGGAGAATATTGATGAAGCACAAATGTTTGCCCTGTAGCAGCCTCATGGCAGGACAGTGGGATGGGGAGAGAGTGGGCTCTGGGGTCAGCCAGACCCAAGTGTGCGTGCCAGCTCTGGTGTGCCTTGGCTGTGGGGCCTTAGGCACGTGGCTTCACAGTGTCATGGTGAAGGCTCCACAGGAGGGGATGTGGGGGTCCATGGCACCCTGGCCCACTGGCAGCTCAGGATGATGAGACGTGGTTGTTATTGGTTATTGATGTAAGTGTCATTACTGTTACCAACACTAACAGTAATTGTTATGGTTATTGTTAGAGTCTTTCTGGCCATGGCTGTGAACAAATTAGGACCGAGTTTTCCCAAACCTGTTTTCTGGTCTGTAAAAGGGACACTTGATATTGATATCTACTCAGAGTGTCTCTAGGAGGATTAAATAAGGGAATGAAAGCGAAGTGCCAAGCAAGCGGGAATCAAATCTGAAGCTGTCACCCCTCACCCACCATCCCCAGCCTCTTTTCTCCTCTCTGCCACCCCACAGTGCCTTGACTAGTTTTCTTCTTTCTTTCTCTTTCTTTCCTTTCTTTCTTTTTTTTCCTTTCTTTTCTTTCTTTCTTCTTTTTTGACAAGGTATCACTTTGTTGCCCAGCCTGGAGCATAGTGGCACAATCTCGGCTCACTGCAACCTCCACTGCCTGGGTTCGAGCAATTCTCCTGCCTCAGCCTCCTGAGCAGCTGGGATTATAGGCGTGTGCCACCACGCCCGGCTAATTTTGTATTTTTAGTAGAAACGGGGTTTCTCCATGTTGGTCAGGTTGATCTCAAACTCCTGACCTCAAGTGATCCACCCACCTTGGCCTCCCAAAGTGCTGGGATTACAGACATGAGCCACCGTGCCCGGCCTTGACTGCGGTTTTAAAGTGGGGTTCAGAGTGTGTTCACTTAGAGGGTGAGGGGGTGGGCAGCCTGGATGATAATAGTAACAACAGTAACAGCCTCCGTTATTGAGCAGGAACTATATGCTAGGCACCTTTTTTTCTTTGTTTGAGACAGGGTCTCTGTCACCCAGGCTGGAGTGTAGTGGTGCAATCTCGGCTCATTGGAGCCTTGACCTCCTTGGGCTCAAGCTATCCTCCCACCTCAGCCTCTCAAATAGCTGGGACTACAGGTATGCACCACCATGCCTGCCTAATTTTTTTCTTTCTTTCTGTAGAAATGGGGTCTGCCCATGTTGTCCAGGCTGGTCTCGAGCTCCTGGGCTCCAGTGATCCTCCCACCTCCGCCTCCCAACATGTTGGGATTACAGGCCTGAGCCATTGCAGCTGGCTACTAGGCACCTTAATGTACTACTGCCTCGGTAAACCTCAGCAGCTGTGGGATCCATATTTTATAGCTAAGAATAGATCAAGGGAGATGAAATGACTTCCCAGGGGTCACCCAGCTCATAAGCAGCAGAGCTGGAATTCAGATGTGACCCATGTGACCCAGAGTTTGTCCTACTAGCCTTGCCCGCTGCCCCTTGGCCAAGAGAAGCCAGCACTCTCACCTGCTGGTGCTCCAGGGATCCAGCAGATGCCTTTGCAGCTGTGCACCTGGTCCCTGGGAGTGGGTGGATGGCACCACCTGTGTTTCTGGCAGGGAGTGGGGCCGGATGGTTCTGTGTTCCGGACGGGACCTCGCTCACACTCTGCTGCGCGTGCCACCCTCAGAGGATGGGTTTGAATCACAGCAGAGGGGGCCAGCTTAGTCAGCACCCCATGCTGGTGTCTGGGCGCCATTTAGAGACACTCCAGCTGTCCCCTTCCTCCCCTGTCCCTGACCCCTCCTCGGCTGCCAAGTACGGTGGTGCAGGTTGCACCTTGTGCAAGGACACCTGGCTGAGGGGTGAGCTGGAGCTGAACTCCAGCCGGCATTCTGCTTGCCAAGTTGTGTGTCTGGCAGGGCGCTGCATGTGTCCAGATGATTCTGCAAGTTGAACCTTATCCTAATGTGGGCAAAGGCATCAGAGCGGGAGGCATTTGGTTCAGGAGCTCTAGAATTTTACATCTGAGTGAGGTCATCTTGTTGAAGGCCAGCCTCTGTCTGGGAACATGGCCTCAGGCACATGCCTGTGGGGACAGGACTGTGAAGTAGGTAGAATGTGTGCCCCCTCACCCCAGTGCCATCCCTGGGCAGTGGGGGCTCTGCACAGCTGGTTCTTTTTTGTTGTTGTTGTTGTTTTTGCTTTTTTTGAGAGGGAGTCTTGCTCTGTCACCCAGGCTGGAGAGCAGTGGTTCGATCTCGGCTCACTGCAACCTTCGCCTCCTGGATTCAAGTGATTCTCCTGCCTCAGCCTCCCGAGTAGCTGGGAGTACAGGCGTGCGCCACCACACCCGGCTATTTTTTTTTTCTTTTTCAGATGGAGTCTTGCTCTGTCACCCAGACTGGGGTGCAGTGGTGCGATCTCTGCTTACTGCAACCTCTGTCTCCTGGGTTCAAGCAATTCTTCTGCCTCAGCCTCCTGAGTAGCTGGGACTACAGGCACACGCCACCATGCCCAGCTAATTTTTGTATTTTTAGTAGAGACAGGGTTTCACTGTGTTGGCCAGGCTGGTCTCTAACTCCTGACCTCACTATCCACCCTCCTCAGCCTCCCAAAGTGTTGGGATTACGGGCGTGAGCCACCGCGCCTGGCCTGAACACTGTTATTATCCCAGTTTTCATAGCAGGAAAACAAGGCCAGAAATGCCAGTATCACTGGGTGAGAAAATTAGGAAGCAGTAGCGACTGGATGTAAGCCCTGACATCTGACTCCAGAGCCAGCTCTTAACCCTGTCCCCGGACAGCCTCCCCAGGCACAGAAGTGCAGAGATAGCTGGTCCTGGTGCTCAGTGCTGTCCCCAGGCTGGGTATCCCGCTCTCGGAGGTGAGATGGGGGTGCTGTGACCTGCTTCTTGGGGTGAGAGGGTCAGGGAGGGGCCTGCCCAGGTGGTGCTCAGTGAGCATGCTTTCCCGTCCCAGAGGGACTGTGCTGCCCGCCGGTCTCCCTGGCCTGACACTGCACATGTGTCTGTGACAGGTAGATAGAAAGCATTGCTGGCTTGGTGTGGTGGCTCTCGACTGTAATCCCAGCACTGCAGGAGGCAGAGGTGGGAGGATCACTTGAGCTCAGGAGTTTGAGACCAATCTGGGCAACATGGCGAGACCAATATTTACATTTTTTAAAAAGCGTTATTTTGGGCATCTTCTCATCTGATCACTGGATATTAGAACCAGAGAGGCCTTTAGAGATCAACTGGTCCTGCCACTGCAGCTTCCCACATGGGGAAACTGAGGCCCAGAGAGGGCAAGTGGCTGAGTCACAGACTGAGCCACGTGGCAGAGCTGGGACTATAATGTGGGGTCGTGTTGACCCATCCAGGATGGCCAAGCACTTCTCATGTGCTAGATGATGGGTGGGCAGAGGAGGGCATGGGTGGGCAGCCATGGCCCTGAGCTGAGGCTGACAAGGTGATGAAGTGAAGGGAACCATTAGCTGGTTTGCCCCCCATGGAGTGGAGGGGGTGAGAGAGAGGGGGGAAAACGTGAACACCCACACATATACACACACATACAGCCCACCAAAGGGGCTTACCATTTGGGTCAGAGTGTGGCTGGGGAGGCAGGCCAAGGAGCATGTGGTCCAGTTTCCTGGTGGGCTGGTGTTTGGGACAGCTAGCACGGCAGCATGAAGACAGGCTTTCCTGGCAGACCTGAGCCCCAGGTACCCTGAGGCCTGCTCTGCCCTTCCTATGTGTATGAGCTGGGGCCCCTCATGGCACCTGTCTGGGCCTCAGTTGCCTCATTCATGAATGAGATTATAATCCACACCTCTTGGGGCTTGAAGGGGCTAGCATGGTCCTAGGGTGTAGCTAGTGATTAATAAATGAAAATTGTCATTAGTATGATTTGTTGGAAGGAGACTTTTTTTTTTTTGGCTGGGGGTCTTGCTCTGTTGTCCAGGCTGGAGTACAATGGCTCAGTCTCAGTTCACTGCAGCCTCTACCTCCTGGGCTCAAGCCAGCCTCCCGCCTCACTTCCTGAGTAGCTGGGACTACAGGCATGTGCCACCACGCTCAGCTAATTTTTGCATTTTTTGTACAGATGGGGTTTCACTCTATTGCCCAGGCTGGTCTTGAACTCCTGGACTCAAGCAATCGACCCATCTCGGCCTCCCAAAATGCTGGGATTAAGGAGGAGACTTTCATTATGTGATCAGGAGTGGGGACCCTAGAGGTCTGCTACCTGGATTCCAAGCCCAGCGGGGCTCCTTCCTAGCAGTGTGACCTTGGCTAAGTCACTTCATTTCTGGAACCTGAGTGCCCCCATCTAAAAAGGCATAACAGGCCCTCCCCCACAGGTTGTCCTGGGGATTAAATGAGATGATGCATATAGAGCTTTCAGCTTAGTGCCAGCACGTAGTAGGTATTCAATAAACCACTAGCCCTAATAATAGGTAATATTTATTGAGCACTTGCTTAATGCCAGGCATTATCAGCATCATTTTCACCATCTGCATTAGGAAACTTCTCTGTACCACTTCCTGATCAAGCAGCCATTGCCTCATATTCCCACAGTGAACGTAGAGGCCTAGAGACGGGAAGTGACTTGCCCAAGGTCACACAGGCAGCTTTTCAATGCCTGTGTGGTTTTGTCTATCTAAGTAGGCCGCAGAGCCACCGTTCTGTTCCAGTCTCCCAGAGAACCACCCTCCCTGTCCCCTCCCTTCCCCATTACTCTCCAGCGCCAGCAGCTTCTGGGAGCTTCAAGCTTTCTGAATGGCTTGGTTTAGCACTCAGCCATTAAACGTTCATCTCTTACAATTTCAATCCAATTCCTATAAGTTTATTGGCAAGATGGGGTGTATTAGAGCTGCCAAATTTAATATATCAAGTGTGCGTGTCTGGGACACGGTCCCTCTGCAGTAATGGGAGAAGAGAGGTTTTATATGTTTTCATTTTGAATGACTGTCTGTTCCTGATCTCATTACAGCCCCTGACTTAATGGCTGCTGTCCCTGTCTGCTGCAAGAATGGCTTTCTCCATCAACCTGCTTGGCTGTTGGGACTGTCTCTGTGTCTCTCCCCAGTCTCCTCCTCCTGAGCTGTGTTCCCCCATTGGTTCACTGTGGTGATCAGGTCCTGGGAGTCCAGGGCTTTGGCTGCTAGCCCGGATAGCTACCTTGTGACCTGGGGGAAGTCATTTCTTTTCCTCATCTGGGCCTCAGGAACCTGTTCTGTGAAGTGAGGGGTCTGACCACAGGGTGAGCAGTTGGTCTGGGCTCAGCCTTGGCAGATCCCCCTTGGTGGCCCAAAGTGGACCTGTCTGTCCTCCTGTTTTGCAGCACCATACTCATGGACCCAAGGGCTGGCCATGAGAATCATTGAATTGCCACCCACCTTGGGCTGCAGATCTCCTGGGTCAGGAGTGGTGGCTGTGGTCACCATGGCTGAGGGGTCTTAAGACACCAAAATGTTTTCATTTCCCTCTGTGACTGGATTCGGACCTGCCACCTGATAATTTAGTGATCTCCTTGGGAAGCTGTCAGCATTCACTGCCTGAGCCCTCTGGCTTCTCTAAGCCTTGAACTGGCTGTGGAAGAGAGGACACCTGGCAATGTAACGTTAGGGGACTGGGTTTGCCTTCTGCTTATCAGCTGTGTGACCTTGGGCAAATCACACCCCCTCTCTGAACCTCAGTTGTCCCAAAGGGAAAATGAGAATTGATTCATTTAACAAGTACTTCAATGCCTACTCTGTACTGTGCACTATTTTAGGTGCTGGGGCTCCAGCAGTAAACAAAACACAAACCTGCCCTCATGGGTTTATATTCTCATTGTGGGAGAAAGACAGTAAACATAACAAGTAACTTATTGCATGAAGGGTGTATTAGTCCATTCTCACATTGCTATAAGGAAATACCCGAGACTGGGTAATTTACAAAGGAAAGAGGTTTAAGTGACTCACAGTTCTGCATGGCTGGGAAGGCCTCAGGAAACTTACAATCATGGCAGAAGGGAAAGGGGAGGCAGGCACCTTCTTCACAAGGCAGCAGGAGAGAGAAGTGCCGAGCAAAGCACGAAGAGCCCCTTATAAAACCATCAGATCCCATGAGAACTCTTCACTATCATGAGAACAGCATGGGGGAAACCACCCCCATGTCAGTTACCCCCACCTGGTCTCTCCCTGGACACCTGGGGATTATGGGGATTACAATTCAAGATGAGATTTGGGTGGGGATACAAAGCCTCACCATATCAAAGGGTGATACATGCTATGAGGGAAAATAAAGCAGGGTGTGGAGGAAGCTAAGTGGAAGATTCTGCCATCTTGAATAAAGTAGCATTGGAGCAAATATGGAAGGGGTCAAGAGGGGAAGTGAGGCGGGAGTTTGCAGGAGGGCACACCCTTCCCTGGGAAGCCTTGCGTGCAAAGGCTGGGAGGTGGCCATGTGCCTGGCATGTGTGAGGAGCAAAGGGGAGGCCGGTGTGGCCTATATGATGCAAATGTGGAGGTCAGAGGTATGGTAGGGGATGGGGTGGTGGCTCATACCTGTAATCCCAGCACTTTGGGAGGCCAAGGCGGGAGGACACTTGAGCCCAGGAGACCAGCCTCTGCAACATAGCGAGACCCCATCTCTACAAAAAAATTGTTTTTTAAAGTTAGGCATGATGACACGCACCTGTAGTCTCAGCTACTTGGGAGACTGAGGTGGGAGGATCACTTGAGCCCAGAAGGTTAAAGCTACAGTAAGCCGTGGTCACACCACTGCACTCCACCCTGGGTGACAGAGCGAGACTCTGTCTCAAAAAAATAAAACCCTATGTGGTAGGAGACAAGGGAGGCCAGCCACAGGGTATAAGGTGGCAGTTCAGCCTACTTACATGTTAGAATCACCTGATAGACTTTTAAAAACTACCAAACAGCAGCTAGGCACAGTGGCTCATGCCTGTAATCCCAGCACTTTGAGAGGCTGAGACAGGAAGATTGCTTGAACCCAGGAGGTGGGGGCTGCAGTGAGCTGTGTTTGCAACACTGCACTCCAGCCTGGGTGACAGAGCAACACCCTCTCAAAAAATAAACAGTGCCCAGGCCTCACCCACTGAGGTTCTACTTTAACTGGTCTAAGTTGCAGGCTGGGCATCAGAATGGTTAACAGATCCCTCTGGAATGAGGCCTCTTAGGCCATACTCATCAGCTTGACACTCCTAATGGGGCAGGGTGCATATGAGTAAAGCCTGGGCTCAGGCCTGGCCCTCAGGAAGGATTCAGTGGGCTGGTGAGGGATGTGTTTTCTCCAATGGTCTAATCTGAGCTCTTTGTGGCTTCCCAGGCAGCAAAGCACCTGCTCTGAGTGGCCATGGGGAAGCGATACTTCTGTGACTACTGCGACCGCTCCTTCCAGGACAACCTCCACAACCGCAAGAAGCACCTGAACGGGCTGCAGCACCTCAAGGCCAAGAAGGTCTGGTACGACATGTTCCGAGGTGGGTGCCGCTGGCTGGGGGCCGGGCTCCTGGAGCCCTGCTCTCTGATCTTTCTTATCATCAAAGACTCCTGTGGGTCAGTGACAGTCTAGGTCTGGGCTCTTTGAGGATCAAAAGAGAGGGAGGCCTGGGCCACTGGGCCCTCAGAGGAGCAGGCTGGTAGGTGAGCTCTTTCCCCAACAACGCTGACTGAAGGCTCTGTGGACAGGAGGAAGGCCCTAGAAGGAGGTGATGTTTGAGCCAACAGCTAAAATAGGGGAAAGCTAGCCACACAGTTCTGGGTGGAGGGTGTGAAGAGAAGCAGGCAGCCCTGAGTCCAGCACCAGGGCTCTCAGAGCAGGAGGGAGAGGGTGTGGCTGGGCGGAGCAGGCCAGGGGAGAATGGTAGGGCTCAAGCTGGCTCTGGGGCAGGGATCTTCCAAGGCTGTGGAGGCCATCATAAGCAGGGGGTGGAGGTGGGGGTCCCTGTTCCAAGGGCAGAGAGCAGCCTTTGAAGGGCTTTAGCTGCCGTGGCCAGACCTGCCTTGACAGCGCAGACTGCTTCGTGGGGAGCAGTTGGGTGCGGTCAGTGGCAGCTGAATGACTGGCTGCAGGCACAGATGAATAACCCAGTTGCAGAAGGAAGGCAGGCTCTTCTGGGAAAGGCCTCTCAGAGCAAGAACAATTGGGGTGAATGAGCTAAGGTCGGAAGTGCCTAGCACAGGGCCTGTTTCCCGGGAGGTGCCCAGAGAGGGGAGTTGTGCTGTTGCACGGCTGTCACTGGACATTCACACTGAGGAACAGCCAGGGAGGTTCCAGAGGGTGACTGGCAGGAGCCAGGTTGAGAGATATGGGCACTTGGCAGTGGGGCGAGGGTGGGCCAGGAGCTCCTGGAATGAGCCAGAGTGGGGCCGATGCCCTGTAGGTTGGTGAGCAGGATTCTGGGACAGGGCCTCCGAAGAAGGAACCAAATCCAGCAGCCAAGAAGGGAGGAGAGGTGGAGAGAGAGTTCCCTGGTTGGGGCTAGGTGTGGTGGCTTTCCCCTGTAATCCTAGCACTTTGGGACACTGAGGTGGGAAGACTGTTTGAGCCCAGGAGTTCAAGAGCAGCCTGGGCAGCATTGTGAGACCCCGCCTCAAAAAAAAGAGGCCTGAAACTGAGAGTTCACAAACAGGGAATGAACATGGATCGCATGCCTGCTACATGCCGGTGCTTTTCATAGTTCGTCATTTGCTTTTCTCGACAACTCTCTAGGGCAGTGATTCTCAACTCCGGCTGCAGGTTAGGATCACCTGGAGACCTTTAGGTTAAAACCACTGATTCCCCAACCCCATCCCCTCCCCAGAGGCAGGTTTGGGGACTAGGCATGGTGTTTCTAAAGGCTTCCCAGACTCTCCGCATTTCACTTGAGGGAGTTGAGGCTCAGAGGTTCAAGTGAGGGGGTGACCAGGCTGCTCAGCAGGCCAGGCGTGGCTGTGGTTGCAAGGCCACAGGAAAATTCATGGGCAGTGGGGTCTCCTAGCTCCCTAGGAGACTCTAACCCTGGTGTTACGCTAAGGCTCCCTGCTGCGCAAATCCAGTGTGGGCTATGATCTAGAGGGAGCTGGGCCGAGATCACCTAGTCCCAGTTTCTCAGCTGTCAACAGCTGGATCCTGGGATCCAGGGCTGATTGGCAGAGGTCCCTGTGTCACTTATAGAAAAGATGAAGCAGCAGGTGACAGGAGTGCCCCAGGGCTCCTGTGTTCTCAGTGTCCTCACATCCCCAACACATTCAGTCCTTAGAACAGTTCTGTAAGAGGCTGGGCAGGCCAAGCCAGGTATTCCCAGTTACAGGTGGTGACTTCAAAATCCAGAGCAGGCAGGTCGTGGTGGCTCACACCTGTAATCCCAGCACTTTGGGAGGCTGAGGTAGGAGGATCGCTTGAATCCAGGAGTTCAAGACCAGCCCGGGCAACATGGTGAAACCCCATCTCTACTAAAAATAAAAAAATTTGGCCAGACTCCATGGCTCATGCCTGTAATCCCAGCACTTTGGAAGGTTGAGGTGGGTGGATCACCTGAGGTCAGGAGTTCAAGACCAGCCTGGTCAACCTGGTGAAACCCTGCCTCTACTAAAAATACAAACATTAGCCGGGCATGGTGGTGGGTTCCTATAATCCCAGCTACTTTGGAGGTTAACGCAGGAGAATTGCTTGAACCTGGGAGGTGGAGCTTGCAGTGAACTGAGATCACACCACTGTACTCCAGCCTGGGCAAGAGAGCAAGACTCCATCTCAAAAAAATAAAAACAAAAATAAAAAAATTAGCCAGGCATGGTGGCCCATTCCTGTGGTCCCAGCTGCTCAGGAGGCTGAGGTAGGAGGATCACTTGATCCCAAGAGGTGGAGGCTGCAGTGAGCCAAGATTGCACCACTGCACTCCAGCCTCGGCAACTGAGCGGGACCCTGTCTCAAAAAAAATAAATAAATGAAATAAAATCCAGGGCAGTGGGTTCCCTCACCTTGGGTCCCCAGCTACCGAGGGCCAAGCTGGCACGTGACCTCTTTCCACTTCCTCAGGAGGCTGCGCCAGGGCTTCTGCTCACCCTGAGCAACCGCAGGGACTTGCGGGTATACCATGTGAATGAACTCGACTTCAGCTTTGCTCCCAGCTTCTTGGCCTGGGGCACGTCCCCTTAGCCCTCAGAGGGGCTGATGATCCATCTGCCATGGTCAGGTGCAGGGCACCAGTCCCCAGGTGTCACTCACTAACACTGTGGCCCTCATTTTGTCATGTATAAAACAGCTACAACAGTCCCCACCTTCCAGGGCTATGACAGGGGCTCAGTAACCTCATGATGACTGCATGGCACATAAGAGCTTACTAAGTAGGCACGGTGCCTGTGGGTCCTCAGAAGGATTCCCTCCAGCCTTCATCTCATGGGCTCATTCATTCAGCGTGTCCTCGGCTCCCAGGCAGGCTCTAAAGATTCAAAGGTGGATAAAATAGGGCCCCTCTGCCTAGCGAGCTTGCGCCCAATTAGAATGGTGTGTTCTGGGCAAAGCCCCTGTCCTGCCCAGGCCTCCATGACCTGCTGGCCTCTCCCTCCCAGCTGCAGCCACCCTGGCCACTGCATCTGCTGGGCATAAGCTGTCCCCTCTGCAGACGTGCCCTTCCTGCTGTCCTCCCTGCCCCAAGCCAGGCCCCCCCAACCTCAGAACTCAAGTCAGGCAGCAAATCCTCAGGGACGTCCTCCCCGACCCCTAGAACGGGTCAGGTCGTTTGGCTACACGCTAGATGTTTACCCCGCTTACATCCATAGGGATTAGTGTGACTGTTGGACCAGAAGGAAGGACCAGCTCCAACTTGTTCTCCACTTAAATCCTCAGCCTGGCGTGGTGCCTGGCACACAGGACATGCTCAGTGAATGTTTGGCAGATGAATGTCTAAGTGATTGAGCAAAGAAACATGAGGCATCAGGGGCAGCTGTTCATCTGGGAGATGAAGCAAGAAGGACCAATAGGATCAGATCATGAGGGGCCTTGAATACCCACTGCAAGAGCATGGGCTTCCTCGTGCAGGGCCTGGGCCAGGGGTTCTCAACCCTGAGTACACTTCAGAGTCACCGAGGAGCTTTAAACAATTCTGATGCCCTCCCTTCCAATGAATTAAAAGAGAACCTGAGAGGGCTGGGGCCGGGTGTCCATGTACTTTAAAAACTGCCTGGTGATTCTGATGTGTGGCTGGGGTCAGGAACCACTAAGCGGACGTGGGCAGCCTGGAATTCTTCTCCCACCCCAAGCCACCCGGCACAGCCCCTTGTATAGGACTCAGGCTCAGTCCCGCCGCCTGCCTCAGTCATCCCAGCCTTGGGGGTCCAGGGCAATGTCCACATGCCCTCCCCTAGTACCCCCCACCTCAGGGAAAGGCAGGCAGTGGTGTCTGTAGCACCAGCTGGGTCCAATGAGTCTGACAAGCCCGGCGCTAACAGATAGACCCTCCCCACCCTGCTGGTCCCCCTGGCATGAGTTCTCTGACAACCAACTCCTTATCCCAGCAGACCACACCCCCCGCCCGCCCCTGCCTCCCACAAGCCACCAGTTGCCCTTGGCAAATCACTTCCCTTGTCTGAACCTCTGTTTTCCCCTCTGCAAAGTGGGGATGTTTGTGCTGTTCAGAGGGTTTGTGAGGAAAAAATGAAGAATTGCTACCATTTGCTGTGTACCCACCCAGTCTTGGCCGTATACCTGGAGAACATGGTGCTAAGGCCACTGCTGGCCCCAGAGGCAAACCTGGTCACTTTCCTAGTGATTCTCATGTACCACCAGGGTTGGGAACCACGGGCCTCGTCTGCAAAGCACTCTCCATTCATTATCTGATGACATTTTCACAGCAGCCCTGCCAGGGGGGAACTATCCTCCCATTTGACATATGGGGAAACTGAGACTTGGAGATTATGCAGCTTGCACGTGGTCATATGTTGTTAGGATTTGAGCTCAGGTTTCTTGGACTCTGAAGCCTGTGGTCTTTCCTTGGCCTCTAGAAAAGGTGGTGGGTGAATGTCCAGCCCAGGCCTTGCCTCTCCCCTCCCCTGGGGTGGATATAAGGGTTCCTGAGTCAGGGTACCATCCTCAGGTACCCTACTTCCTTACAGATTTTGACTGATTAATAGCTTGCCTATCAAGAAGCAAATTTAAAACCATACCTATATGATGAAAGTAAAGATAGGCTGGGCACAGTGGCTCACGCCTGTAATCCCAGCACTTTGGGAGGCCAAGTGGGGAGGATCGCTTGAGCCCAGGAGTTCGAGACCAGCCTGGGTAACATGGCAAAACCCCATCTCTACAAAAAAATTAAAAAATTAGCCAGGCATGGTGGCGGACGCCTGTATTCCCAGCTACTCGGGAGGCTGAGGGGGAAGGATCACCTGAGTGCAGAAGGTGGAGGCTGCAGGGAGCTGAGATCATGCCACTGCACTCCAGCCTGGGTGACAGAGTGAGACCTTGTCTCAAAGAAAGAAAAGAAAAATAGGAAAAACCAGAGTAAACTAGGGTTAAGATTAGGATCAGAGTGATTGCCGATGCTACAGAGTGATTGTCGGAAGTCCTGTCCGGGGCGGTGGCTGGTCTGGCCCTGAGTGCCCTACAGCTGGTGGAAGGAGGGGAGACAGAAGCCAGGGATTGCAGTCTTGCCTGTGGAGCAGTGCCTGGATCCTGGGATTGGCTGGTGGGCTTCCTGGGCACTAGGATTTACTTAAAAATTTTTAGCATTTTATTTTGAAATAATTATAGATTCACAGCAAGTTGCAAAGATAATAATGAGAAGTTCCATAGTGCCAGGATTTTTTTTATTATACCTCCAGGCTGGTCCCAGTGGCTCACACCTGTATTCCTAGCACTTTTGGAGGCCAAAATGGGAGGATCGTGTGAGCCCAGAAGTTCAAGACCAGCCTGGGCAACATAATGAGACACCAGCTCTACAAAAAGATAAAAAATATTAGCTGGGCATGGTGGTGCACAGCTGTAGTCACACCTACTTGGGAGGCTGAGACCGGGGAAGGATCACTTGAGCCCAGGAGGTAGTGGCTGCAGTGAGCCATGATTACACCACTGCACTCCAGCCTGGGTGACAGAGCGAGACCCTGTCTCTAAAACACAAAAAAACCCAAAGTCCCCAGACTCTCCAGGTGACTCCCTCATGCCAAGTTGAGAACTGCTGGCATGAAACTTGGTCCTTGTCTTTGGCCCATCCTGCGTGGGGTGGGATAGACTGAGGTCACCTGCAGCTCGGATCCATCTGCCCAGGACTCCCACCTGTGGTCATCTCCTGCTTCCACTCCTCCGTGGAACAGGAAACTCTTCTTTCTGCACAGCTGTGTCGAGATAAAGGGTCCATATGCCCCTGTGGCTTCCACTTCCTGCCTCCTTTGGTGGAGCCTGAACCGTCCGAATCCCGTCCCTCTCTCCTCTCGCAGATGCAGCTGCCATCTTGCTGGATGAGCAGAACAAGCGGCCCTGCAGGAAGTTTCTGCTGACAGGTAAAGTCCTCTGTACAGCTCAGGTCCCTGTGGGGACCTGCGATGTCCAGCCTGGCCCACTTGGACCTCTGCAGAGTGTCTTCCCCGACCCGGGCCACCATCCCAAGCCCACTTTGCAGCAGTGGCTCCAGCTGACTGGCCAGTCAGGGCCTTCCCAGGTGTGTCTCAGGACCTCCTAGAGACTGGTCCTCAGCTCTTCAGATCTAGAATGTGATTGTATCAGCTCACCTAGAACAAGCAGGCCGTGGGAGATTACAAGTAAATCCAAGAGACACTTGGGTGGAATCGACTTGTTGATTAAGTTAGCCTGGGAGCCTGGCCTCCTTCCCAGCAGGCAGAACTTCAGAGAGTAACAGGGTTGATGATCTGAGGAAGTTCAGGATCAGAATCAAGGATGCTAGGTGTAGATTTGACTGCTCAGTACTCAGCTACTAGAGATGCATATAGGTCAGAGAGATAAAGGGCCGAGCATGGTGGCTCACTCTTGTAGTCCCAGTACTTTGGGAGGCTGAGGTGGAAGGAATGCTTGAGGCCAGGAGTTTGAGACCAGCCTGGGCAACATAGCGAGACCCCATCTCTACCAAAAAAAATTTTTTTAATTAGCTGGGCATGGTAGCACACATTGGTAGTCCCAGCTACTAGGGAGGTTGAGGCAGGAGGATCACTTGAGCCCAGGAGTTCAAGGCTGCAGTGAGCTATGATTGCACCACTGCACTCCCGCCTGGGCAACAGAGTGAGGACCCTGTCTCTTTTAAAAAAAGACAGAACAAGAGGTAAAACCTCAGTAAGTGAAGGAACCAAAGACAGATACAAATAAGAGTAGGAAAAATAAGATAAAACCAAGAGAATAGTCTCCTCCATGCTTGCCCTTGAGGTCCTATGTATTCTCTAAGGGTTTGGCTCTGAGCTTCCTGGCAGCCACGGCAAAGAGGAAAACTATGATGATTCACATGGTTTGTAAGGGAGCTTAGCACTGAGGAGAGGTGCTGCAGCTGAACTAGGGAAACTGGGTGAATGTCCAAGCTCCCCTAGGATGGGCACCAAGCCTGCAGATCAGGGGCTTCCCTCCACACTTTGCCTTGATGTGAATATGTCACTGGTAGGTTATCCTGGCTTGAGACACCTCCAGCCTCCCAGTATCTCGACATACATTTTGGTCTCCTTGGTTGAGAGAGGGGAAGCCACCCCAGATTTTGGTGCCTCTTTGGCAAAGCTGCCACCGAAGCCTTTCTAAGGAGCAGTCCAATTGCTCCCGTGAGCCAGGTAGGCAGGCAGAATACTAGGCTGGGCATAGCACGTGCTGCGGCTTGGAGTGGAGAAAGGAAGCATTGCCCTTTCAGGAACCCATATGTAGTTCATGGAGGCAGGGCTGGGAGGGCTGGTGACAGAGACAGCCTGCAGAGGCTTGCGAGGCCCAGTCATGACAGACTTCAGTTGGAAGTGATCCCCAGCACGGGGGGCAGCTGGAGAAGGGTCGTGAGCATGTGGCGTGATGGGTGAGAGGTCGCTCTGGCTGCTGAATGGGCAGGGCCGGAGAGATTCCATTTTCTGTCCCGGATCAGGGTTGCTACTCTTTAGGCCCTGAAGTCCTGCCCCTAAGATTCTGGGATCCCTCATCAGGGCACCCCTCAGCCCCTGTGGGGAGCCCTTCCCGAGCAGCGAGTAACTCTGTCTTCCTGCTGCAGGCCAGTGCGACTTTGGCTCCAACTGCAGATTTTCCCACATGTCAGAGCGAGACCTGCAGGAGCTGAGCATCCAGGTGGAGGGTACGTCTCGGGATGCCCTGGGCTAAGCGAGAGTGGGGTGCTGGGGCATGTGGGCTCTGAGACCGGGGAAGCTGGCCTATGCCTCCCTATCTCCCCATCATTGGCAGCCAAGGGCCACCCAGGGTGATGGGGAGCCCTGAGCCCCCGGTTTGGGCCAGGTGTTAGGAACAGCTTCAGCATGAGTGGAGAAGGCAGGCCTGTGTCCCCTTACAGTGGAGCCTGTGTGGCTTCCTGCCCGGGAGCCCTGAAGGTGCACCTCAGCCCCACCTGGACCCTGTGGCCAGCCCAGCAGTCATTGGTGGGTACACCCCATCCCTTCCTCAATCAGGCAGCATACCCAGTCCCCACTTGGCACCAAGCAGACCCCTTACGACAGTCTAGGGATAAGGAGTTTAGGAACGCACCTTCCCTGCCCTCTGGAGTCTCACAGCCTGGTGATTCCAGGGAGGGGCAAGTTCAGCTTCCATGGAAACTGACATCTCGCCTTTGGGAAATTCACTCCTCTAGTTAGAGAACAAGGAAGTTCTGACTGAGATGGTGTTTATCAATCTTCCACAGCCTCTCATTGAACAGGTGGGGAAACTAAGGCCAACATTCAGACTGAAGGGCCTCGCGTGAGCCCCCCAGCAGGTTGGGGGCAGACTCCAGGTCTCTCAGTGCCTGCCCCCTTACGCTTCTCTGTCCAGGAGGCCTCAGGGTATCCAGTAAAGGTCTGGGACAGCTTGGCCTTTGCCCTGATCCCCCCACGGGCCTCACTCCCCTCTGACCAGTTAGACACTGCAGGCTCTGTGCCCTGCCCTGGGAGCCAGTGGCGCTGTGGCTACAGCCCCGGGACCAACACAGGGTTTCCAGGAGCATTTTTCCCCAGGGTGGAAGCAAGGCCTTGTGGGACTGGCCAGCAAGTCCTGGCAGCAGCGGCAGCTCCAGCTCTTCCCTGGCCATGGGCTCTCAGAGGACGGCTGGCCCATGGTGGGACGAGCACGGGGCAGTGGGCCTGGAACTGGAGACGATGCCGAGCGGGGACAGGAATGGGGAGAGGCCCAGGGAGGCTGGGAACAGAGTCCCAGCTGGCAGCTCAGACAGTCCCAGCTCTGCCACGTCCTCTGTAACCTTGGTACGTGGCTTAACCTCTTGGAGGCTGTGTCCTATCAAATGTGATGTCTCTAAGGATGAAGCAAGATGACACCTGTACAGCCCAGGGCCCGGCCCCGAGTGAGCTCCAGAGACCAGGGCCCGGCCCCGAGTGAGCTCCAGAGACCGAGGCCTGGCCCCAAGTGAGCTCCAGAGACTGGGGCCTGGCTCTGAGTGAGTGCTAGTCAAGTGTATGATTACTTTCCTCTGGCCCAAGACTCCATCGCAGATGACTTGGCGACTCTGACCCCATCAAACGCTCACACCCAGCTTGTATAAATTCCATTCGTTGATTGGTTTTAATTCGTTGAGCAACAGGTTTTGTTGGACAGCTTATGAGAATAAAAACCAGGGAAGCTGAGGCTCATTACCCTGCCCAGGGTCAAAGACCCGGCAGGTGACAGAGCTGAGATGTGACCCCATTTGACTGCCCTCACTGCCTCCCTGCACCCCAGATTCAGACCCCTCCTTAGGGCCAGGCTTTCTCTCTCTTTTTTTTTTTTTTTTGAGACGGAGTTTCACTCTTGCCACCCAGGTTGGAGTGCAGTGGCACAATCTTAGCTCACTGCAGCCTCCACCTCCTAAGTTTAAGCAATTCTCCTGCCTCAGTCTCCCAAGTAGCTGGGATTACAGGCACCCACCACCACACATGGCTAATTTTTTTTTTTTTTTTTTGTATTTTTAGTAGAGGCAGGGTTTCGCCATGTTGGCCAGGCTGGTCTCAAACTCCTGGACTCAGGTGATCCACCTGCCTTGGCATCCCAAAGTGCTGGGATTACAGACGTGAGCCACCACGCCTGGCCAGGGCCAGGTTCTCTACACACACTGTCCTGTTTCCAGCTCCCCAAGAGCTTGGAGGCAGCCAGGGTTGTCTCTATTTGATGAGAAAACAGAGCGAGGCCGAGAGCTGGGCCCTCATGCACAGATAGCCTGGAGAAGCGGTCCAGGTGCATCCTCCTGGAAGGTTGCTGCAACTTCCCAGGGCTTGCTCAGGGCCTACCAGTTGCTTCTGCTTTGTGAGAGGGTAGGGTTCTGGCAGGCAGGAGTGTACCCCTCACTTGCCTTTGTCTCCCTGTCCCCACAGAGGAGAGGCGAGCCAGGGAGTGGCTACTAGATGCTCCTGAGCTCCCCGAGGGCCATCTGGAGGACTGGCTGGAGAAGAGAGCCAAGCGGCTGAGCTCAGCCCCAAGTAGCAGGTACAGGTCCCCAGGGTTCCCTCCCGCTGTGCCCCCTGGGGGCAAAACCCCAGCCCGCCTTCCCCTTCCTGAGGCTCAGGAATCTCCATGAACTGCCCAGGCCCAGGGGCCGAATAAAGTTGCCTACACATAGCTCCCCAAGGAGCCCTTGGGGCCCCAGGCCCTGGCCAGAGGCTGAGGGGTGTTTGAAAGAGCCTCTCCCAAAGCTGGGCCCCTGTTGGAGTCTGTGCTGGCTGGAGGGGAGGCAGGCGGCTGAGCTGATTTGGCTGCAAGTCACAAGTCCGTTGCCAGAGGGAGGGGCCTGGGCCATGGTTACCATGCACTGCTGCCCGCTGTTGCCTCTAGGGCCTTGCAGAAGGGAAAACAGGGAGGGTGCGACTTGCCCGAGGGCACACAGCTGGGAAAATGTAGAGCCGGGATTGCACAGGGTGTGATGACAAGGTCCTGGTCCCACTGCCTTTCTAAGGAAGGGGGTCTGGAGATGGCCCCAGCCCTCGGGACGCTCACAAGTAGAAGGGGAGCTGCTGGATCGGGGTCCTTGGGGTGTGTGCTTCGTGATGTCCCTGGTCCTCCTCTTTGAGGGAAGGGCCTCGGGTGATATTCACATCAGAACGGGGCACAGGGCAGGCAGGGGCAGACAAAGGCTGCATGGCATCGCGGCCAAAACCGAAGCCTGAGCTCCTGGGCTCTTCCTCCAGCAATTGAAGGAGGGAGGGGAGGAAAAGGGGATAAAGCTGCGCCCAGGAGCCGCATGCGACTTTGAACACGTTTTCCCATCCCAACTACCTTGCTTTCCCCATCTTGCAACGGCTTCAGACCTGACTACCTCTGTGGTGTGGCTTCACGAAATGGTGGCCTGGCCTGGGCCAAGGGGACCTGGCCAGATAGTCTGGGGGGTGAGGCCTTCCCTTGGAGCTCTGCCAGGAGGTGAAGGCCAACTTCTTGCCTTCTCTGTGCTCCAGTGAAAGAGACTATGAGGGTGTTTTTTTCTTTCTTTCTTTCTTTTTTTTTTTTGTGATGGAGTCTTGCTGTATTGCCCAGGCTGGAGTGCAGTGGTGTGATCTCAGCTCACTGCAACCTCTGCCTCTGGGTTCAAACGACTCTTCTGCCTCAGCCTCCCAAGTAGCTGGGATTACAGGCACCCACCATCATACCTGGCTGATTTTTGTATTTTTGTAGAGATGGGGTTTTACCATGTTGGCCAGCCTGGTCTTGAACTCCCGACTTCAGGTGATCCGCCTGCCTCGGCCTCCCAAAGTGCAACATGTTGGGATTACAGGCGTAAGCCACCACACTCGGCTTTTTTTTTTTTTTTTTTTTTTTGAGACGGAGTCTCGCTCTACCACCCAGGCTGGAGTACAGTGGCGCAATCTTGGCTCATTGCAAACTCCACCTCTTGGGGTTCACGCCATTCTCCTGCCTCAGCCTCCTGAGTAGCTGGGACTACAGGCACCCGCCACCACGCCCGGCTAATTTTTTTGTGTGTTTTTAGTGGAGACGGGGTTTCACCATGTTAGCCAGGATGGTCTCAATCTCCTGCCCTCATGATCTGCCCGCCTCGGCCTCCCAAAGTGCTGGGATTACAGGCGTCAGCCACTGCGCCCAGCCTTTTTTTTTTTTTTTTTTTTTTTTGAGATGGAGTCTCGTTCTGTCACCCAGGCTGAAGTGCAGTGGCATGATCTCGGCTCACTGCAACCTCCACCTCCTGGGTTCAAACATTTCTTATGCTGCAGCCTCCCAAGTAGCTGGGATTACAGGCATGCACCACCATGCCCGGCTAATTTTTGTATTTTTAGTAGAGACAGAGTTTTGCCGTGCTGGCCAGGCTGGTCTCGAACTCCTGACCTCAGGTGATTCACCTGCCTCAGCCTCCCAGAGTGCTGGGATTACAGGCATGAGCCACCGCACCCAGCCAGTAAAGGTGTTTTAAAACTAACTTTGTCTTTTACCTTTATTTTAAATCCGTGTTCAGTTTTTGTCTCCCCACCTTAAAAGTATATGTGGTACAGACATGACTCAAATGTTGGAGTGTGACATTCTCTCCTCCTGGTCCTGTCTGAAGGGTCCTGTCTAAAGGGGTTCTATCCTGTCTTTGTGCATGTGAGCACCTCCTTTGGGACTGGTTGCTATCCAGGGATCCACGTCCTACGCCCCAGACTCCTTCAGCCCGTGTGCAAAAGGCTTGGGCTGGTTGGAGGCTGCCCAGAAAGCTCTGGCCCCTGCACCGCTACTTGGACAGGACCTCCTATGAGTCCCATCCTCACTCTGCCACCTGCTAACCGAGTTGCACCAGCCACTCGCCTCCCTGCTCTGGGTCCATGGTGTCCTCCGCTGGGAGCGAGTCACAGAGGCCCGGCTGTCTCTTGGGGCTGTGACAAGGTTTCATGGAGTCCCTGTGGCTGAACTGGAGTGAGCACCAGTGGGTGGGGTAGAGATGGGGTGCCCCAGAGTCCTTGCCTGGGTTCCAGACAGATGCATCCCTGTGCTGAAACAAGGCGCTATGAATTTGAGACTTGGGGGACTAGGGTACCAGATGGGGAAACTGAGGCTGAATGACTGGCTCCTAGTCACAAGTTGAAGTGGTGACCATATGAGAATTGAGTTTGGTGCTTACAGTGTTCCCAGTGTTTGGGGGCATTCAGGGAGATTGGCACCCCCATTTTGCAGCTGAGGAATCTTAACCTCTCCAGGAGGTGGGGCCATCCTGATCACATGTGCCCTGCTGCCCTTAGCCCTCACTTGAGAGAGAGCTAGGTCCCTGCTCTGTGTCCAGACCCCAGGCTGCCTCTGACACCAAGTTCAGGGCTGGCCCAAGGCTCTGTGTGGCTGTGGGTAGTGGCAGTGGCAGCAGCAGGCTGCCCTGATGGCAGTGACTGTTTTGGGAATGACTGTTCTGCAACTGGAGCCCACCTTGGCTGTAGGGGGTCTGAGCCCTGTGCTCTAGGCCATTGTCCCTCTGGCCACCCAGCCTGGCCCCTTCCAGGGGATCTGCCACCTGCCTTCCTCCTGCCTCCTGAGGGCTTGGGGCCAAAATGAATTATTCTCTAGGCAGAGCAGGCCTGTCCAGCCTTGAGAAAAAGGGGCTGTGGGAAGGGAGGTGACCGTTTATTCCTGCTTTTGCCATTGCTGCCTTGGGCGTCCATAACTGTCTCCGGGCAGGCTGGTCTCCTGAAGCCTAGCTGCCTTTCCCTCCGTCCTGGGCTTTGAGCCCCTCCCCTGCATCCACGCCCCCTACCCTGCTTAATGAGGGGGGGTGGATTCCAGCCCCAGCCCCCGCAAGGCTACCTCACTTTCTTCCTGGCCCCCTCTCCAGCCTGGAGGCAGTGCTGCAGCAACAATGTTCTTCCTCCACCCTGGCTCTCCTGGGCGCCCCAGCGGCCCCTCCCTGGTCTCCCACCTTCCCTCTGCTCCCGCAGGGGATCCTCCACACAGCAGCCCTGATGCACCCTGGCCCTGGCGCTTCCCCACATCCTCCACCTCTGGCTGCACAGCCCCATTTGCAGGGCTGGGGCTGGGGCTGGGGCTGGGGCGGGGGACCCTCCCTGATGCCTCCGCAGCCAGTCGGATCTTGCCTTCTCACCTCTTGCCTCTGGCCTGACTGTTGGTCCCACTGGACACTCGGCAGCAGCTTAGATGAGGCATCATTTGTGATTTTGGAGCACCTCGCGCATGCTATTTTCTTGCCTGAAATTGCCTCCCACCTCTCTGCCTGGCAGAGTCAGACTTGTCCTGGAAGCTCTAGCTGAGACATCACCCCTCCCAGCCCCCGCTTCTCCTGCATGGCCTGGGCAGACTTGGGGGGGCCCAGGACAGGTTTACTGCATGAATGAGCATTTAGGCTGCCGTTCGGGCGTTCCCCAGGTGTTAGTGCTGTGAGCCTTTTGTGGGGCCTGGTCTGGAAGCCTGGGGGACCCCCTCTTCCTCTCAGGGTATCTGCTTCCTCCCCCAGAGTACAAGGCATAGAGAGCTGCCCACCCCACCTCGGGGAACCGAGACCTGCGGGCTCCAACCTCCGCTGGCTGAGCTGAGCCTCCCCAGTGAGCCAGGCCAGCCCTCCTTGTAAACATGGGGAATTGGGGGTCCATGAAGCCCCAGCCTGGTGGCATAGCTCTTATCCCCCTCCGCAGACTGACCCTGAGGGATCTGTCAAGAGCAGCGGCAGCCTCATACACACAGACTAATCCCTCGGCAAGGCCAGGCCTGGCCCTGCTGCCCATTGTTGGCTCTTCAGATTGCGACTCTATCCCTCTTAATCTCTCCTTTGCACCCCTCTCTGGGCGGGTGCCGCCATCCTGGCCCATCCTCCTCCTCGACTCTGTTTCCTCTGATTAGGACCGCGGCTGGGAAAATGCGAGAGAGTGGCTCCTGTCCTCACGCACAGGACAAACAGGTCACCAGAGAAGCTACGAGCAGAGTTGTGCCAGACACGCACCTCAATGTCCCCAAGGCTTTGGCTCATGTGTCTGGGGCCCTGGCAGTGTGCCAGTGTGTGTGAGCACGCACTGGGTATGCCTGTCTACTGGCGGGACCTCAGGGCAGGCAGGGGCACGGGGCTGAGACTTGGACCCAGGAGGTCCCAAGTTCCCAGGAATCTGCCCCATTTTCTAGAGGAAGGGCCTGAGGCTCAGGGGAAGGGGCTCCCCAGGATCACACCCTCCCTGGGGATACCCACTGTCCCTGTGGCCCTGCAGGGAGCCCAGGCTTGGCTGGCAGCTAGGGCACTCCCTTCCAGCAACTGCGGAGCCTCCCCGCCTTCTCTGCGGCTGGTGGAGTTTATGAAATCTCCCCAGTGCCATAAATCATGTCAAGAGCTGCCTTCTGCATTTTCTAGCAGGCAGTGAGCCATGAAGCAGGGGATGTCCCTGTCCTCTCACACCTGGGGGTCCTGGAGGCTGCACCCAGAGCTCCCCGGAGTCCTTGACTCTGCATGGCAGGTCTGGCCCAGAGAGGGGCAGGCTGGGTGGGTGCAGCAGGGGAAACTCCCAGGGCTCCTGCCCCCGGCTCCCCACCTCCCCCTTGGAGGTCAGAGGCCTCTCCAAACCCCTCTTCGCAGGCCCAAGCCCTTCTCTCTCTGCAGAGGGCTGGCCACTGGGCCCCTGAGCCTGCCAGGAGCTGCCAGGGCCTCACCTTGCCTGAAGGCTGGATGTTGTGGTGTGGGAGTGTGCCAGAGCAGAGGGAGCTGAAGTGGGAGGGCCGTGTCTGCAGCCGATGTGGGGCTGGTATTCCAGGCCCTCAGGCCTCATCCCGAGGGTGTCACTTGGTCACGTGACTGACTCCTTGCACCTCAGTTTCGTCATCTATAAAATGGGGTTCGCCTGAGGATTCTTAAGGTTTCTCTAGGTCATGGTGTGTGGCCCAGAATAGCACCTGGTCAGTAAGATCTTTCAGCAT
Source organism: Gorilla gorilla gorilla (assembly GCF_029281585.2). Classification (NCBI taxonomy): domain Eukaryota; kingdom Metazoa; phylum Chordata; class Mammalia; order Primates; family Hominidae; genus Gorilla; species Gorilla gorilla. The sequence goes on along the minus strand of NC_086018.1, from coordinate 27,768,575 downwards.
TGCTGTTTGTTCCACAATCACTGGGTGGCCTCCTGGCACCAGGCCTGGCCCTGTGCCTTGGGGTACAAATACACCTTACCCCTATCCCCTGGTCTACATCCTCTGAGGACTCCAGTCCTATGTGGAAGACAGATGAGCTCCTGCCTGAATTTTGGCGGCGGCTGCATGGCACTCTCTGCTGTGGATGTGCATGTGTACTTTTTTTTTTTTTTTTTTGAGACGGAGTCTCGCTCTGTCGCCCGGGCTGGAGTGCAGTGGCGCGATCTCGGCCCACTGCAAGCTCCGCCTCCTTAGTCCACGTCATTCTCCTGCCTCAACCTCCCAAGTAGCTGGGACTACAGGTGCCCCCCACCACACCCGGCTAATTTCTTTTTGTACTTTTAGTAGAGACGGGGTTTCACCATGTTAGCCAGGATGGTCTCCATCTCCTGACCTCGTGATCCACCCGCCTCGGCCTCCCAAAGCGCTGGGATTACAGGCGTGAGTCACCGCGCCTGGCCAATGTGCACGTGTACTTAATCAGTCCCCCACAGCTGGACATGAAGGCTGTTTCCATTGTCTCACGGCTATTGCTGTAACTCAATGGCTGCCCACAACCCTGCTATTTCCTTGGGCTCAGTTCCCAGAGGTGAGGTTGCTGGTTCAAAGGGTCTGCATGTTTTTGAGGCTCTGCCTTCCAGAAAGGTCTTGTATAGGCAGCTGGGGTGATGGGAGTTCAAAGTGCTCAAAGGTTCAAAGTACTTCGAAGCCTGAGAAGGGCCATGTGGCCCTGGAGAAGCAGCATGCGTGGGGCCCAAGGCCAGAAGGATCTGAGTATGGGACAGGTGGAAGAATGGTGGGGGGGCCATCGCTGGGCCTTGGCAGGGTGCCCCAGGCTGGGCACGGAGGATGCCTCTCCTAGGGCAAGTACTTACATGCACCCCGAGTTCCAGGGGAGGTGGCTCGGGGTGGATGTTGAGGAGGACAGTGAGTAGCATGAGAAATGAGGCTTTAAAAAAAAAATTTAGACAATGTTTTTTTCTGATTTCAAAGGCTTGTGTGCTCGTAAAACTTTTGAGAAATATAAAGGAGTAAAAAAGTCACCCATAATGGCACCACTCAGATAGGACCACTGTTAACATTTTGCTGTGTCTTCCAGGATTTTTTTTATGCATTTATATATTTTATATATTTTTAAACAAAAATAGTATCATGCTATATACATTATTTTATAAGCTGCTTTTTCTCCCTGTCACACAGTATGTCTTTCCTCATCAGTGCATATAAATCTGCCTTACTTCTTACACAGGCCGCATGGCATTCTCTGCTGTGGACGTGCATATGTATTGAATCAGTCCCCCACAGGTGGACACGAAGGTTATTCCCATTGTCTCGCAGCGCAATGTCTGCCTGCAACCCCGCTATTTCCTTGGGCTCAGTTCCTAGAGGTGAGGTCGCTGGCTCAAACGGTCTGCCTATTTTTGAGGCTCTGCCTTCCAGAAAAGTCATGCAGGCAGCTGACCCTCCCCACAGCCAGGGTGGTGAGGCAGGTGGGCGGGGGGTGGCATAAGCCTGGGCTGTAGTGCACTCTTATTCTCCCCGCTTCTCTCTCTCTCTCTAGGGCTGAACCCATCAGAACCACCGTCTTCCAGTACCCCGTGGGCTGGCCACCAGTTCAGGAGCTGCCTCCATCCCTGCGGGCACCCCCACCTGGGGGGTGGCCTCTGCAGCCCAGAGTCCAGTGGGGCTGAGCCCCTTGCCCCCGAATGACCCCCACGTGGTCACTTTTCTCATCAGTCACAATAGGAAGCCAAGCCCCGTTCCTGCGACGCCCCATGGAGGCTCTGAGACCATCTGCCTGGCCTCACTGGGGCTCAGGACACGGCCACACCAAGTGCAGCCCTCGTCCTGGGTCTGCACCGAGCAGCTCCCCCCTCACTCTCCTCCACCTGCCCCCCTGCTTCTTAAGAAGATGGGGGAGAAAACTTCCAAATGTTTATAAAGAAAGTCTGTCACCACAGTGGTCTGGCTGTGTTTCCCTACGCTGGGTGCTCTGAGCTCTGTTCTCCAGCCCCTAGCAGAGGTCGGGCAGGGAGGGAATCAGATGAGATTTTCCCCAGGTGACCCACGCTCACTCCCTTCTCCCTTGGGACCAGCAGAAGTTCAGCACAGCCAGGCAGAGGGTGTGCCAGGGTGGCTGTGCCCGTTGCCCGGTAAGAAGTGGCTCTAGGCCCAAGGAGCCCAAGGGCTCCATCTGCCATCCCCGCCCTGGAAGAATCCACAGCCCCCATGTCTGCCCATGCTGAGCTGCTGCCCAAGTGTTTGGGATGGCACAGCTGGGGCATGGGAGCGGGGTCTCCAACCTTGAGGGCGTAGAGAAGTGGGAGGACAGGAGGGCAGGCCCTGGGCTGAGAGAGTGGCCTGGCGCAGCCTCTTGGCACTGACAGTGCGGGGCTGTGCCAGTTTCTTGGCCCAGGAGGTAGTACAGGGGCCCTCCCAAAGTTCAGCCCTGGAGGAGTCCCCTGGCCGGAGGCTGCTCAGAGCCTTCAGGCCCCAGCTCTGCCTCCTTCCTCAGCTGGACTACAGTTCTAGGCTCTAGGCTGGGGTGGTGGACAATGTGGCCTTGGTAGCTGGGCCTCTGGTGGGAGGGCCAGAAGGTGGGGGGCTGCAGGGCCACCTCAGATGCCCATCCTCCACGAGCTTCTGCCTTTCCTGAAAATCCCTGTGGAAGGAAGAACTGAGGCCAAGTCTCGGGCCCCTGAGCCTCGGGTTCCTCACCTATGAAATGGGCTGGCCCAGCAGGTACATGGAGAAAAGGGGGTCTGGGTTGGGGTCCAACGAGGGTCAGAGGAAGGGACCCAAAGAGAAGACCAGGGGCCTCCTCAGGCCATGCCAGGCAGCAGGGCCCAGGACACCCTGGCTTCCCACCCTCCCCCAGGAGGAGGCTTTCTGTCCCTGCCTGTGCCCTGTGCCCTGGGCAGACCTCAGGGACCAGGGCTGGGTTGGACGTGTGGCCCCAGATAGGCTGCTGTCTCAAGGCACAGGGTGCCCGCTCCTGCCCAAGGGACCACAGCAGCGACTGGGTCCTGGGGGTTCCTGTGCAAATCCCTCCTTAATTTCCCAGGAGCCCCTGGATGGTAGGAAGAGTGAGTGCTCCTTACAGTCCAGGGTGGGGACAGGGTGGGGCTGGGGACCATCCTCAGAGCCACCACCCGGCCCTCCACAGCCAGGCCACAGCTCCAGGTGAGGACCGTGGGTGGGTGGGGAGGGCTCGCTGGATACCCAGGCCCTGAAGTACACGCAGATGGCGGCCCAGGGAGCCGGCCAAGGGAGGGGTCTGCAGGCGGCGGTGGTGTGGGGTGGGCCACGGGCACCGCATGCGGTGGATGGGGCATCCAGGTGGCGTCTACTTCATGCCACTGCGCAGCACCTGGTTGGCCGCAATGAGCATGACACTGATGATGAAGGCGATGGCGAAGGCGCAGATGAGACTCTTGCGCACGCAAGTCTGGCGGATCTGCTGGTTGGAGCAGGCTGTGGCCGCCCGCCGGGAGCACCGGGGAGACAGAAGGGGACATCAAAGCGATGGAGTCAGGAGCCGCCTGCCCTTCGGCACATGGGCTCATCCCATGGGGTGCCCCAATGGGACAGAGGCTTAGGACAGGCAAGGAAGCCCCCAGCCCCCCTCTGCAGACTCTCCCCACCCCGTGTGTCCCCCTGGTCAAGCCACTGAGCCCACCCGTGGGGTTCCAGAGCCAGCCACTCACTCTCCACATCCACGGGACACTCCTCGGCTGTGCCCAGGTGGCTCTCCTCCTCCGTCATGATGATGTTCTCTATGTCCTTCATGGACAGGTGCTCGCAGAAGGTGTCGTAGAGCAGCCGCTTCAGCTCATCCACCGTCAACTTCTGCATGTCGCACTTGCGGAGGGGGACAACACGGTGCTCTGAGAGCCACCACAGCCCCCACCCAGCACCCCGCGGCCATACAGACCCAGTGACAGGCCTCTAGATTCTGGGGGGCTGGAAAACACTTGCTCCATTCCCCCAGAGAGTCCTTGACCAACACCGGCCTCCCCAGGGAGCCCATGGCCCTCTGAGAGGTGAAATGTCCAGTGGACACAAGCCTGAAATGGTCATCCCCCCTTTACAGTGTGGGCCCAGCCATTCACTGGCTCCAGAACAGAACTCCACAGTGTGCACAGCCCTGGGTCCCAACTAGCCAGGGGATACCTTCCAGAAGACAGTGTCAAAGTCAGTGCCATGGAACTTCTCTGGGATCCCTGAGGTGGAGAGTTTGGGTCCCAGAAGGGTCACAAACTCCTCAAAGTCCACTTGACCATCACCTGGAGGAGGCACAGGTCCAATCAATCAGTGGGTAGGGCCCAGGCCTGCAGCCCAGGGCCCAGAGGTCCTGGGATGGAGTCTTCATATACCTTGGGCCTACCGGGTGGCCTTAGGCAGGTGCCCGCCTTCTCTGAGCCTTGAGTCAGTGTCAGGGGCATCTACCAAGTGCCAGGCTCTGGGCTGACGCTGAAGCCACCCAGTGTGATGAGGCCTTACAAGGGGAGGTGGAAGTAGACAGCAGGTGGGCCGTGACCCTCCTATTTCACCCAGAACCCTCCGTTGCTCCCAGCACCCTACGGCCATCCTGGGGTGGGCCATCCTCCACCATATAGACAGGAACTGAAGCTCAGAGTGGGGCAACCTGCCAAGGCTGTCACCTGGCCTCTGGATGGAGAAGAGGAGAAGAAGGGCCTGGGTGGGATAAAGAGGGGGCTTGGCATCACTATTCCTTATGAACTTTTCCTTAATAAAATGCCAGGTGGCAAACACAACTCAAGTAGTGATTTTATCTCAGGTGGTGGGAACTGGAGTATTTATTGCATCCTTTTACTTACTTTACTGTACTTTAAAACTTCTCAACACAGAGTGAAAGGAGCCATCTCTGAGCCCTGCATGTGGCTGGGACTGTCACTACCTCTCTGGCCTCAATTCTCCAGGCTGAGAAATGGGGCCAGACCGGGCTGCAACCTGCCACGGACTTTGAGGGTGGGAGTCGGGGGAGCGAGAGACCCAATTTGGATGCAGCCTCAGCAGCTCAGGCCCCAGCCCCTGCCCCACCCCCAGGGCCCAGATGCCAGGTGGGGAAACCGAGGCGGGGGGGTGCTCACCATCCATGTCCAGCCGCTGGATGATGACCTCCAGCTCCACCTCGTTGGGCATGTAACCCAGTGAGCGCATGGCTGTGCCCAGCTCCTGCTTAGAGATGAAGCCATTGCCGTCACGGTCAAACACCTTGAAGGCCTCTCGGATCTCTGAGGAGAGAATGGAGTAGGCTGGGACTTCACCCCAGTCCCCAACAGACCCCCTTTCCAGACCCCCAGGTTCACCGACCCCGCAGCCTGAGCATGGCCTTGAGAGCCCAACCCAGAGCCTGCAGATCTGGTGAGAGCATGGCCCGAGGGTGCACAAGGGTGCCGTATTCTGGGACCTCTGGGCAGGCTGAGCAGGGCAGCAAAGCAGGGCTCAGGGCCCCCCAGCAGTGACCTCTTGGGACCTGATTGCGCCAGGCTCTCACGGCCTCTCCTGGTGTGCTCACAACGACCCCGTGTGGTGGGGACCACGTGCAGGGGAGGATGCTGGATCTCCCCGGCCCCGCAGCTGCTGACGGCTTCCCCATCCGCCCCCATTCCTTCCATCCCCCTCTCCCCCACCATCTCCATCCCGCTGCGCCTCCTCCCCCAGGCTCGGATCCTTAGATCCTTAGATCCTTAACACCGGCCAACACTTGCTAATGGCAGCCACGTGAGGCAGCTTGCTCCAGACTAATGGGCTGACAGGCGGCACAGACCTCTTTTGGTTCAGGGAAGACAGAGGGGGATGGAGCCCCCCTCCAGGTCCAGGCCAGACCAGACTGGGTGGGGGTCGCCCTCCACACTGTACGGAGCAGAAGACTGAGGCCTGATGACCTCGGTGACTCAGGTGGTGAGCAATGCACTGCGCTGGGAGCCCGGGGAACAAGCAACCCAACCTGTGACCTTGGGCCAGCCTCAGTTTTACCCACAGTGAAATGGGCAGAATGATGGTGGGGACTCCCTGGCACACAGTTGAGGGGGTCCTCACCTGTCACCTTAGCTGTACTGCTGTCTCTTCTGTTTCTCTGTTTTTAAGGGCTGCTGTCCCTTAATCATCACAGCCCCAGCAGGGCCCTAAACAGCATTTGCCTTTGGGAGTGGGGGGCGGGGCTCGATGCTCTCTCCGGCTCCCGGGGGTCTCCTTGTTTGCTTGCCAGCCACCTGGCCTTTGCCTAAGCTGTTCTCCTGGGTGGGCTTTTAGCTTTCAGCAGGCAGAATCAAGCTCCTCATGCGAGAGAGGGTGTGTATCTGTGTGTTTAAAAGTAGAGACACGCGAGGTGCTCCGTGCTGCAGACCAGAAACAGGCTGAGAGAGCCCCAGCGGCCGGCCCAGAGTCAGCGTGGGCTCAGAGCTGCTGTTGCTTGGGCTGGCCCAGGCCTTGCCTTAAGGGGTCCATGAACCCTGAAACTGCTCATAGGACCTTGCACTTTGGAGTCATTCCCTAGTCTCGGGGGGACAGGGGAGCCTAGCCCAGCCTGTTGGTCTCACCACAGACTAGGGGCCATGGCCCAGAGAGGATGGCCACATGTCCCAGGCCACACTTCGAGGTGGCTTGGGCAGAGGCCCCACCCTTATCAGGCTTATCCCACCGGTGTCCACACCCAAGGCCTGAGGGTCAGACAGGCTCACATGTGCACCGGAGTTGCCTGGGCCCCCAGACTTTCTGACTCTGGACTTCCCCTTCACTCATCCCACCAGGACCTGGGAATCTTGTCTCCTAACCAACGGCCCTGGGGCCAGGGAAGCAGCCGGGCGGGGAGGTCTGTGCCAGGGCCACAGGATTCTGCAAACCCTGGACTCTGGGAACTCCAGGCCAATTCCCACCTGGAGCTTTCCTGGGCCACCAAAGAGGTGGTGAGCTCCCCGTCACGGGGGATGTGTGAGCTGAGGCCTGACAGCCACAGAGGCTGCTGAGGGGATTCCGGTCCCTAGAGCCTCTAGGTAGAGCTGGAGGCATCTGCACACACACGCTTAGGTTTCCAGCCAGCACTGTTGGCCTCCTGGCCCGGCCACATGTTCTGCCCACCCCAGGTGTCCTGAACTCCATCCAGGCTAGGGGCCCTCTCGGTCTTGTGGGTACCAGGACTGCTCCATCTCCAGTCCTTTGAACATGCGGCCCATTTTGCCTGAAGTGCTCTTCTGCTCGCCGTGGCAAACCCTGACACAACCCCAGTTCTCAGCTTGAACGGCACCATCTCCCTGGTGCCCTCCCTGTTCCCCACTGGCCAGCTCTGGCCCTCCTCTGGGCCCCCACAGGCCCTGCTCTTGCCCCATCCTTGCATGGGCCACGCTGGATTGTGCACTACGAGGGCCATGACAGCAGGGAGGGGCTGGTCTTGTTCGTGGCTGTGTCCCTGTTGCCTGGAACGGGGCCTGCCTCTTCAAGCATAAACATTGCTGAATGAATGATGAAATGAATGAATGACTGATGTGGGGAGCCCATCCATCTGAAGCACACAGTTCTCTGGCTCTTCTGAGCGGCAGTTCACATACCGCTTGCTGTGAGGCCACTACTCAGAGCCCACGAACAATCCTGGTTAGGGGACATGTTTATTTCCACTCCCCAAGCAGCCGAGAAGCAGACAGGGAGGCTGAGGAGGCTGCTTGATCCCTTCTCCAGCCCCCAAGGATGCCATCCCCACCTGCCTGCGGGCCACCCGTGGAAGAGGGGCGTCAAACTGAAGACGAGTGGGGGCCAGACGGTGGTGTGGGGAAGGAGGACCAGAGTCAGGCACCACTCCTCCTCCTCTGTTTCCTCCTCTGCAGGGTCCCGCTTGGGAGATGTCAGGGAGGAATGGCAAAGTCCTGGACTCACAGTAGGGGATGCAGTGGGAGCCACCCCCTCCCCTGCCTGCTGTGAGCTGAGCTCCAGGTCATCCCTCCTACCCTTCGGGAGCTCCCAGAGCCCAGGGCTGCTTTGCTGGAGCCCCTGAGTCCCTTTGCTGGAGACCCCGAGAAAACGCACTGGGCCGAGGGGAGCCAGGGGAAGGCAGGTGAATATTGGGATGCACGGGCAGGTGATAAACTGGGAGGCAGCCCTGCAGGCCCAGCAGCCTTTTCTCAGGCAAGGCTTACCTTCCCAGGCCACTAGGTAAATCTACACACTGCCACCTCCCCATGCATGAGTCCCTTTAACACCCCTCCTTGGCACATCCAACACACCACAAAGTCTCACCTTGGTGCCTTTGCCTGTGCTGGGAGCCCTGCCCCAGCCGACTCCCACCCGCCCACAGAGGCCGGGTTCAGGCACCACCTTCCCGGCCAGGGAGGCAGCCTGAAGTGGCAGAGACCCAGGGTCAAGTCCCAGCTCTCCTACATCCTGGCATGGTGACCTTGGGCAGGTATTTGCTCACCTGTACAATGGGGCTGCTGGGATGATTAAGCAATAAAATCAAGCTGGTCCTGGCTCAGAGATGGATGCTATAAATCAGAATGTCCCAGACAGCAGAGCCAGAAGAAGAGGGAGGACTGAGTGAGCTTGGGACACCAGGCCGCCCTTCCTGTTGGCGGTGGCTGGGACCAGAGGCCTGGGCTTGGATTCTGGCTATCCTGCTTAGCAGCCCAGTGGCCTGGGCAAGTCATGTCCCTCTCTAAGCCTCGAGTGTCTCATCTGTGAAATGGGGAGCGACTCCGGCACCATCACTGAAGCCCGGCCTCTGTCGGGGGCTCCCTGAGTGGGGCAGGTGTCGTGATTTCCTGCCACCGTTGTGCCATCAGCACCCCACAGCTGGGTGCATTTCCCCAAAAGCCTTGCTCCCTTCCCGTCCCGTAAGGCCAAGGGTAGCCTGACGGGCACCATCTTGGCATGAGGATGCTGGCAATGGGCTGGCAGGGCTACCAGGTTTCCAGGCTGACCTGCCCCCTACCTGCCACCTCCAGCCTGACATCCCCCAATCTCCTTCTCAACCTGTGGAGTTTCATCAGGGCCCAAGTCCCCAGCAGACTCCAAGGGACATCCACACTCCATCAGAGAGCCAGAGTCCAGGGGGCAGGCACTGGCTGGAGGTCACTGAAGGGGGTAGTGTCCATCCTCCGCAGTGGCTGCTACTCTCCGTGGCACTGGCCCCGTGCCCCACCACTCTGGCCTCCCTGAGCTTTTGGCTGTGCAGAGGCGGCTCCTGGCCTTGCAGGGCAGAAAGGTAGGAAAGGGGACTCCCCAGCCTCCCCTGCCCTAAAGGCCCCCATTTGGCCACTCTCAATGAGGGCTCCACTCACAGACTGGGCAGGCCAAGTGTCAGCCCCAGAGCCCTACCCTGGGGACTGTCTGCCTGGAGGTCTGACTCCTTCCTCCTCTCTTCGGCCAGAAAGGGCTAAGACTTGCAGCCACCCCATTCCCACCCTTGGGTGCTCGAGTCAGCTGATGGTGCTGGGACCAGCCTCAGTGTTCCTGGAGGACTCTGCTGTGTGTGTATGTTGGAAAAGGTGTATGTCCCAGCCATGGTGGGCACACAGAGGGGATCTAAGAGAGCCCGTGCCTGTCCCTCACAGGGCCTTGGTGGGCCTGAGGCCAGCTCTGTGCAGCCACATTCCTACCCTGCCAACTGCCCTCCATGCCTCCCCAGGGCCACAGGTCCCCAGACACCTTTTCCAGACCTTCAAGGCCTTTTCCACCCAGCTCTCCCTGCCAGCCTGCCCTTCTGGCTCACCTCCTGCACACCCTCACGGGCCTGGGCCCTGCACGCTCCAGCCTCTTACCCCCGCAGGGCCTCCCCTCATGTTGCATCTGGGTCCCTGAGCCCCCGTGCTAGGTACTTTCACTGCATCCTCCGTCACCAGCCCCCCTTTTATAGGTGGGGAAACCAAGGCTCAGAGAGGTGAGCGATTGCCCAAGGTCACCCCATGAGCTGAAGGTGCAGAGACTCAAACCCAGCGCCGCCTGGCTGGGAAGCCCTCATTTTAACTCTGTGCTTCCCACCTCCCTGCCTGGTCCTCCTTTCCGCTCAGACTGACCGCCCCCTGGATTTCTGCGGCAGGCACGTACTGTCTGCAGCATTTCATCCCGGGCTGCCCAGCTCCCTCTTCCTGGCACATGTGGCTGCTCCGCAGATGGCGTCCTCCCAGCAGAGGGCCTGGGTCTCGCCCAGACTGCCCTGGGGCAGGAGCACTCAGGAGGCCCTGGAGAGGTGGAGAGGGCAGAGGGGGATCCATGCCAGGAATGGCCAGCCCTGGCATTCAAGGACGGCTGAAAGGGACCTGGGGCCGCCAGAGGGCTTTTAGGGCACCTGCAGCCAAGAAGGGGGCTGGTCATGGAAAACTTCTTGCCTTCATCTGTAGCTGCCCACTGGCCCAGAGATGAGCTGGGACCACCCAGGCATCTATCTACTCCATGACCCCACCTGCCCATCCCAGGGAGGGCCCTGCCCTTCAGATGCCCCCTGAGTCAGGGCCCCTCAGCTCCCCAGGGCCCAGGAGAAGGGGACAGGAGAGAAGCGGGGAGGGCACTTGTTGTGGCTGGTGACTAACGCAGCTGGGCTCCTGCCAGCACGCCATGTCGTTGGTTGGGGAGCCTGCGGCCTTGCCCCTGCACTGCCCACCCTGCGGGCCCTCGCCCCTGCAGCCAGCCTCTCAGCCTCTCCCCTTCTTCAGGGAGTGCACTCCAGGACTGGGGATCAGGAGAGGAGGGACCCAGAAAGGGCTGGAGTCGGGGTGGTGGGGTCCTGGTGGGGGTGCTGGGAGCAAGGGGAGGGAGTGAAGCGGAAGCTGCCTGGGGTCTGGGAGACATGGTGACTCCTGCTTGGATGGTCAGGAGGAAGGGATGGATGAGGGCCTCTGGAGGGAAAAATCGGCAGGAGGTTTGAGGTGGCCCAGGGCCGGAGGGGACAAAGGTGGGGAGGAGGCCTATGCTCCATCTCCTGACCTTTCGCCACCCTCCTCCATCGTACCTCTCCTTTCCCCGGGCTCTGGAGGAGGCTCTGGCCCTGGGTTTTAGGGGTGAATGGTGAGGTCATGTCGGGGGGCCCCAATCATCCATCTGTCCTGTCCGCATCAGACCCCAGACCCTGTCTCCACAGCTCTCCCCGCTTCTGAGGGTTTGCGGGGGCAGTTGGTGAGGAGCCTGGTGGCTCATGCCTATGGTGCAGTGAGCGAGGCAGAGGCTGCCTTCTCTCTCTGGATCTTCCCCCGACCCAGTCTGACTCCTCTAAGATCTGCCCTCACCCTGGGCCTGGGTTGAGGGAGGACCTCCCTCCATGGCTTCCCCTGGGCTCCCACCATCCTCCCTGACTGTGCTGGTCTTGGCTGCACCCTCCCAGGCCCTAATGAGCCTCCAGATCTCAGAGACCCCTGGATCCAAGGTACCCCGAGAGGCCCATCCTCTGGGTGAGCTCAGCCCCTTGCAACAGCAGACAAGCAGATCCCAGGAGGCTGTGACCCCCATCAGCCCAGATCCCCCACTCCACTCCATATGGGGGCTCCAGGAGGTCTGGGGGGAGGGGAAACCTGAGCACCTCCCCCAGCCCAGCAGGGAAGGAGCTGGGCAGGCCCCAGGGGTCTCACTGCTCCTCAGGACACACTGTCCCGGACCCCTGCCCCTGCCCTCTGCTCTGATCTCGCCCAGCCAGCGGCCTGCCATCCCCCTGCGAGTCTGAGAGGCAGGGGGAACGGGGAGGGGGCGGGTTTGGGTCCTGGCCTCTCTGCCTTTCCCTTCCAGGCTTGGCTATCGCGACTTAGCCGCCCAGTCCGGCCACTTGTTGTCGCCACCGCCTCCCGGGCCGCCTTCCCGGCGCGCAGGGCTGGGGGTCCCCGCAGGGCTGCAGGGAAGGGGCTACGGCCGCAGGTGGGGACGGGGGCGGCCCCGCAGCGGGCAAGAGCAGGGCAGTCGCCCTCTCCCCTTCTTCTGCTGCCCGAGCAGATTGAATTTTTAAAGCGACACGAGCGGAATGTCAATGCGAGCAGAGAGCCGCGGGCGGGCGCCGCGGAGGGGATCAGGATGCGGGTGCTCCGGCCGGGCCGGCGCTGGGGGCTCAGCGCGGACCCCCGCCCCAGTCCGCCGCGTTGCCGCACCGTCACCGCCGACTGCGCGGCCCCGTGACCCCGCTGCGGGGCCCCGCAAGTTTCCGCAGCGCTGGGGACCACGCGGGCAGGGGCTGGGCCGCTCTCCGCCTGAGCGACCCCCACCGCGGCGCCCCGGGGTGCGGACAGGTCTTGCCGCCGCGCACAGCTGCTAGCTGGGGCGCCCACCTGGCAACCGGCACCTGCGGACCGCCCCCCCGCCCCCCGCCCCCGCGCCCCTGGCCCGCGCTTCACCTGGGCGCACAGGTAGGAGGGCCGCCGGGGCGGGGGTCCCGGCGGACACTCACCCTCCAGCTCGTCCTCCGGGATGTCCACCGGGCGCTGCTCCGACAGCAGGTTGGGCACGGTGTAGATGCCCCGGTACATCAACGCCGCCGTCACCGGGTGGAACGGCATCTTGGAGGCTCCGCGCCCGCCCGCCCGCCGCAAACTTTGAGGCCGGGGCTCATGGGCCGGTGGCGGCCCCGGGGGCGGCTGGAGCGGGCGGGGCGCGCGGCTGCGGAGGGCGGCGGCGGCAGCGGCGAGGCTGGGGACGCCCCTCCGGGGGCCTAGCGCCCCCGCGCCCCGGGCCGCCGGGCCATGCCGCCCGCTCCCTCTTCGGGCTCCCAGCCGGGGCCCCGCAGGGGCAGCGGGGGCGGCGCCGCTCTGGCCTTTCCGAGAGCTCCGGCTGCCTCGCGCGGTGCCCGCCGCGCCCGCTCCTCGGTGCCCCGCGCGCTCCGCGCTGCTCGCTGCCCGCTAGTCCGCTCGCCGGCGCAGCCGCTACCGGCCCGGCGCTCAGGCTGTAGCCGCCTCTCCGCTCGCTCGCTCGCTCGCTCGTTCTGTGCCGCGCTGGCTGCGCTCCCCGCCTCCCCCGCCAGCCGCCCGCCCGCCCCCTCCGCACTCCCCACCCCCAGCCCGCCCCTTCCCGCCGCCGGCCCCTGAGCGGCCGCCCCAAACCTGCCCGGGGCTCCTTCTCCCCTTCGGCCCCGATTCCCCTTTCCCACTAGGGCTCCCCTCTGTTCACTGGCTCTCCTCACCCTAAGTCTGCAGCCACCAGGACCAGGGAGGGGGTGGGTTGCGGGGGTCCTCCTTCCTGCCCCTTGGCTCACCTTCCCCCATCCACGCACCAGGAGCGGAGAGCCCGGAACTAAGAACAGTAGACCCAGAGAGGTGAGACCGGCCCCAAGCACCTGGGTCCTCAAGAAGAGTCACCGTTTCCGTGCCAGGAGGATCCAAGGTGGGGAAACTGAGGCTGAGAGAGAAGGACGTTGACCAAGGTCACAGGGCAGGGGCAGCAGGTAAGAGCTGGGTACACGTCTGGGGTAGGCTTCCTGCCCTGCCTGTGACTGACACCCTGCCGCTGACCTTGCTCCCCACAATGGGGCCCCAGTCCTGGACCCTTCCCAAGCCCCTACCTTTCAGCTTGCAGAAGAGGAGCCAAAGTGTCTCATGGCCCCCAGGGCAGTTCGGGACAGAGACATGGCCCGGTGCCTGTGGGGTCTGGTGTGAGGGCCTGCCAGTTCACATGGCTGCAGGTCAGACCTAATGTATGTGCAGGGCTTCCCCAGGCCCCAGGGCACGTCGGCACCCCAGAGCTGGGGTGGGGGCAGGTGTTTGAGGGAGCAGCCTGCATGTGCATATGTCTGCTATCCATGAGGGTGTGTATGTGCCACTGGGCACGTGCGCAGGTGTCTGTGACTCCATATGCAGATGGACAAATGTCGGGAGTGTGTGGCCACCTGTGTGTGCCAAGGTTGTATGCTGGCAGGTCGGGGGAGGTGCGCAGGCCCTGGGGCTGGGAGTGGTGTGGGCATATGGTGCACAGATGTGCATGGGAGGGGGTGACCTTCTGACCTGGCTGTGGCCCCATCTCTGGATGCTTCCCTGAATCCCCCTACTGGGACCACCTCCCTGCCCCCTTTGGCCCAATCAGCTAAAGGTCCCAGCAGGAACGCTGATTGCACAGCCCTGCCCGGCCCTGCCCTGCCCTTCCCAAGCTGATTACACTTTTCTGCTTGTTTCTGTTTTTGTTACTGATTAATCACAGCCTTGTCTCAGGGTCTGGGGAGAAGGGGCTCAGTGAGAGATGCTAGCCCCAGCCAAGCGGGGTTGGGTCAGCCTGGGCCCAGCACTTCCTGGGCCCTGCTTTGGAGGGAGCTCCTAGAAACATCTGTAACCTGCAGAGGAGCCAGGAAGGACACCAGCTGTCTGTCTCCCCAGACTTCTCCGGGCTAGCTGGGTGCCCACTGGGACCTGGGCCTGGAGGTGAGAGAGGCCCCAGAAAAGCTCCCACCCCACTCCAAAGCTCTCCTTGCCCACCTGTCCCATCTTCTGACCTTCCACCGCTAGAGCTGAATGCCTTGAGCTTCCCCAGTGTTTTTGATGGAGCAGAGACTTGAGGAAGTAAGAACCCAGCACCAAGAGCCAGGCGGACTGGGGCTTCTGCATCCACCATCTCCTCACCATGGAACTACAGTCAGGTCCCTTAACCGGCCATGGCCTCAGTTTCCCTGCCTGTTAAGTTAAGGTGGCAGTGCCACATCCCAGGCAGCGGTGAGGATGAAGTGACATAATGTAGGAAAGGTGCCAGGCATCACCTCCCTGAAACTCTTGGGAGTTTCCTATTAGCATGAACATCCCCCCCAAGGAATAGGAATTAATAATAATTATAGCTTCGAGTATTGATTGAGAGAGCGAGCCGCAGCGGCAGCTCAGTCGTTCCACGTTTACTAAGTGTCCAGGCTGTGCCAGGCCAGGCCTGTCAGTTCTAAATCAGAACCCCTGGGCCAAGGGAGAGTGGGCTAGAGACTGCTGAGAGGCTGGCAGGAAACCTAGCTCCCAGTGACTCCCTGGGAGGCCGCTGCAGAGCATCTTGGTACTCGCCCTGTGAAGGGGAAGCTCCTGGCCTTGCTGTCCAGGTGGGTATTTTTTTTTTTTTTAGGTGGAGTCTTTCTCTGTTGCCCAGGCTGGATTGCAGTGGCATGATCTCGGCTCACTGCAACCTCCGCCTCCCAGGTTCAAGTTATTCTCATGCCTCAGCCTCCCGAGTAGCTGGGACTACAGGCACATGCCATCACACCCAGCTAATTTTTGTATTTTTCGTAGAGAACATGTTGGCCAGGCTGGTCACAAACTCCTGACCTCAAGTGATCTACCCGCCTTGGCCTACTAAAGTGCTGGGATTACAGGCGTGAGGCACCACTCCCAACCCATGATGGCTTTTTTTTTTTTCAAGTCAAGGGAATTCCAGGGGTCAAGAGGAGGGTGGGCAAAAGCTCAGAAATGTGAGAGGGCCTCTCTTAGCTCTGAAGGGCAGGTCTGGGTCTGGGTTCTCCAGATCTCCTACGCTTGACACAGGGCTGGAATGGGCTAAGGTGGCTGGGGCTGGATGAACATCTGTCAAATGAATGAATGAGAGAATTAGTGAATGAACGACTGCCCGTTCACCCCCCCCACCCCCCGCCCTTCGGCATTGCAGCCCCGTCCTCTCCTCTGTGCGTCACGGGGGAGCAGATGGCATGATCACAGGGTGTGAATTATGTCTGTCGCTCCCCCATCTGGGGAAGGTGCTGCTGCCATCACACTGCACTCTCTGGGGTGCCCACCGGGAGATGCCTGAGCCTCAGGTCCTCCCAAGAGGGGTTCTCCACAGGCCTTGCTAACTAATCATTGGGTCAGGAGGCTGGAGACACTGGGAGAGGTGACACGCTGGAACCTGTGATTCCAGGGGGGTTCCCCAAGTGGGAAGGAGACAAGGGGAGAGAGGTGGGAGCTGCCATGTTCAGAGGCCAGACTCTTCCCTCCCTGAGACTGGAGCCCACTCCTTTCAAGAGCAGCACAGTCCCTACCCTCCCTGGCCAGAGACCTCTTGTCTGAGGCCAGCATCCTCTTGCCACATTCAGCACCAGGGAGAGCTCCCAGCAGAGCTCAGGGCCCAGCTGTGTAGAGTGAAGATGTGGAGGGACCCACAAGAGCCAGCCAAGGCTATCAGTGAACCCATTGTCCAGACGAGGAAATCGAAGTGAAGAGGGTGTAAGCTTCAAGTTCAAGATCATGCTGGGGCCAATAATTGCAGCCCTACCCAAGCCAGGTCTCCTGCTGGGGGAGAAGGTACTGGAGGAGGGGAGGTAGTGTGGTAGGGAGGGGATGTCCAGGGAGGGCAGAGGCTATGGCCTCTGCTCCTACGCTGAGGAACAATATTGTTCCAAGAACCCACTGGGGACAGTGTCTGGAGGTGAATAAAATATTCATTGTCCGGGCAAACTCCCGAAGTCAACTAATGAATAATGGAATTTATAGACTCAAAGATGCACACCGGGCTGACAGGGGGTGCAGGCCAGAACTCAGAGGCCCCAACTGCTCAGATCCCTGCTCTTCTCTGGCTACCGCCCTCTGAACGCCCACATGCCCAGCTCCTGAAGGTGACAGGAGCAGAAAGGACAACAGGGAACAGAGTCCATGTGTGGGAAACAGAGTGAAGGGGACAGGCCCTTGAATTTGTTGCTATTTGGGGGAAGGAACTTGGTGATGGGAAAAGAGCACTGGACTCGGAGTCCAGTGCAGCTGGGATGAAGTCTGACCCCTGCTACCAGCTCTATGACTTGAATGTAGCCCCTGCCCTGGCCTCAGTTTTCATCCCTGTAAAATGGAGTTGATGCTGCCACCACACAGCTTGCTGCAGGGATCTGCTGAGGTGACAGTACTTGGTGCTGCTGTCCGAGGCTGGACCTTCTGAGCCTCCCTCTCAGGCTCAGGGCCCAGCTGCGGAAGGTGGAGCTATGGAGGGACCTAGGAGAGCTGGCCAAGGCTATCAATGAACCCATTGTCCAGACAAGGAAATCAAAGTGGAGAGGGCATAAGCATCAAGTTCAAGGTCATGCCAGGACAGTATACCCCGGCTGCACTGGGTCCAGCTGGAAGGGAGGGGAGACATGGTCCCCAGAGGAAAGAAGCTGCCAGCCCTCAGGGCAGGGATGATGTCAATAACTGCAAAATCCTGGCTCAGCCTGCCACACATTCAAGTGCACGGCCCTGTATCCCCCCCAAAAGGTTCTGCTCCCTTTGGTCTGGGCTGGGAGCAGAAACTTGGGGGGTGGGGCAGGTATTCTTCTACAGCTCCTCTACGTGCTTCCAGGGTGCAGCCAGGGTTAGAACCAATGTTCCAGAGGGAAACTGAGTCTGGATAGGGGTAAGAGGAGCCTGGGGATGTCCCCGTTAGGAAATCACAGAGATCCTGTCCCTGGCGTCCTCTGGGTCTCCACCTATGCCCGGGGCCTGGTGGGGCTGCTGGCTGGGAGGCTGCCCCAGGGATAAGAACCTTCACAGATGGGAGGGGGACCATGGGTACTGCAGGCCTAGCCCTTGCTCCCAGCCCACTTCCTGAGTGACAGCTGTGGCAGCTGGCGGGAGACGAGGCGCGAGGCAGCTCCTAATTGCTCTGGGCTCCCAGATCCCTGCCTCAGTCTGTTGCCTCTGATGAGACACTCAACCAACTTGCCTGGGGCGGCTGCTCCCTGAGAAGAGGCCCCAGCTCCCGTCAGCCCGGGCATTAGCCTAGGGTGATAGGTGGAGGAAAGTCACCTCTCCTTGCCAGGTCCTGGAGCAGGGCGAGGCTGGGACCCTGCAGTCCCCCAGGACCTGTCCCCCTCCTCTCTGCATCTCTCTGTGTCACATAAAGGGCTTGTGCATAAGCTTCCACTTCAACCAGGAGCTGCGCAGGTGTTGAAATAGACAGACTTTAGGAGTTTGTGGGTAAACGAATATTTTTTTCACCTCCAGACACTGTCCCCAGCAGGTTCTTGGGACAATATTGTTCCTCAGCAAGGAGCAGAGGCCATAGATTCTGCCCTCCCTGAATACCCACTTCCCACCACAGGTACCTCCCCTCCTCCTTCTCTCCCAGCAGGACCCGCGGCTCAGGTAGGGCTGTGATCAACAGTCCCAGGATGACCTTGAACTTGGTGCTTACACCCTCTCCACTTTGATTTCCTCCTCTGGACAATGGGGTCATTAAAATATACAGGTGCTGCCAGGTCAGCTTTGTGGCCTTGCCCGGCACACCCTGCCCCCCAGGGGGCACAGGCATGGCTTCATTAAGGGGTTCATCAAACCCCTGGGAATATCATTGGACCTCTGAGTTTTGGTGCCTCACCTGGGAATAAGGGCACCTGTTTCTCAGGATGATTAAGAGACGAGAGACGCTGAGCCCAGGGCCCAGGACAGCACAAATATTCCGGTGTCAGCTGGCGATGTCATGGACCAGGAGCCTTTAGCACACCTGCCTTGGGCTGAGCGTTCACGCTATGGCCGCCTCCCCATCTCCAGCTGACTGGACCCTTCCTGCTGCCCTGCCCTGCCCCTGTCCCTCTCTCTTTGTGGAAGCACTTCTAGGGCAGAGATGGAGAGCAGGGGACCGAACGTCTGGAATTCTTTCCCAAGAGGACCAAATGATTGATCTGGCTTCAGTTATCCAGTCCAACCCTGCCCCTTCCCTAGGCGTGACCTGCTGTCTTTGCCTGCCACATGTGGCCTGGGTGCAGCCTCTGTTTGCACACCTCCAGACACAGGGAGCTCACCCCTCTGAAGGAAATGGCTAGTATTCAACAAGTCCCTGGGCTCGGCCTTTGTGCTCAAATATCTTTCCTGTTTTGAGACAAAACACTGGGGGCCCTACAGGGGCACCTGCTCATCAACTGGGAGAGGGACAATACTAACCTGTGATACCGCATCAGAGTGGAACCTCTCTCCACAGTGGGGGACACCCTGTGAGGTTGGCACCCTGAGCCTGTGGCAGCGAGAGGAGCAGGGGAAGGAGAGCAGGGGGGCCAGACCTTCAGATGACCACCCCTGTCCCTTGTCCCAGGGCTCAGCTGCTGAGAGTAGCCCGACACTGAAAGTCTAGAACATGGAATAGATGAGTTTTGTCCCCAGGGAACATGAGGGAGGCCCAGACTGGAGGCATTGCCAGGGAGAGGCTGGGCTTGGGGAGCCCCTGCGCCCCCTGCCACCAGCAGATCTACAGGGAACTGGGCTCTAATTCTGTGGAGTCCCTGATGTTGGGGACTGGGCTGGAGTGGGGTACAAGGGCCCCGGTGGACGGAGGGACTTCCTCCAGGGCTAAGCTAGGCCCACACCCCTGGCTGGCCCCCCACCCAAGGGTCCGAGGATGGGCCTTGAGGCCTGCAGTGCCCCATTTGTGTCGAGTCTACGTGATGATAAAATCGACAGCAGTTTATTTGGTGATTTTAGTCCTGGACAGAGCAGCAACAGTGTTACTAATTGGATCGTTAGAGATTTGTGCTTTATGGCTGTGTAGAGGAGCTGCAGGGGTCCGGGTGAGCTAGGGGGCTATGTGGGGCCAGGGGCAGGGAACAGGGGCGGGGCCCCTTCCCGAGCTACAACTGGGTCATTGCTAAGACCTCCTGCTCTCCTGCTACTCCTGGGGCAGCTGGGTGAGGGAGGCTTGGCCAGGGGTCTACACACCACTCCTCCTAGACTCAGGGTCCCATCAGGTCAGGAGGAAGAGGGCTATGAGAGCATTTCACACAGGGACAATGATGGTCACTCCTCAGGTCCTCACAGGCCAGGGTGGAGGGGCTCCCCCAGCCTAGTCCTTCCCTGTGTCCTCACACACCTGTCCCCTGGGCTTCCTGGGGCTCACAGGGCTCTGTGCAGCCTGGCCCATGGCCACAGCCTGCACCGGTGCCCAAGCCCACACAGGCAGAACTATAGCCCTGTCCCCTGGCACTGGTGGCCCCCAGGGCACTGGGTGACCACAGTGTGTCTTCATTTTAGAATAGGACAGGCTCTTAGGTCCTGTCCTCCAATCATTTCTCAGACGAGGAAACTGAGGCCCAGGAGGGAAGGGGACATCCTGTGTGCTCCACGCTGGTCCTAGATGTGTGTGTGACAGCCCGGTACACCAGTACACGGGTGTTCATTCTACACCCACAGGAGGCAGTACCTGGGCTGACCATCTGGAGTGTGGAGAGCGGCTGAGGTGGCCTGGCCTCCACCCCAGGCTGCAGGGCGGACATTGGAGGTGCCTTGCTAGGGGGTGGGGAGGGCGGAGCGTCCCTTGGATTGAGTTCATAAAAGGCTAGACCTGTTCCTGCACTCGGCAAATACCTGCTGGATGAACGAGTGAGAGGAAGCAAAAAAAGGGGCGGAAGGGAGAGGAGGAGGACAGACAGATGGCAGAGGGCCTCTGTCACATGCTTGGCCCCTGGTCCTCTAGGACCCTCCCACTGACCCTCCAACATCTCCCTTTGGGCCCTTAAGCTACCACCAATCACTCCCCCAAACAGCACGGTCCCTTCCCAGTCCTCCAGTGGCACCCACCCTATTCCAAGGAAGAGCTGAAGTCAGCAAAGTCACCCCGGGACCCACAGTGTCTCCCTCCTCCCCTCTCTACTCTCATTTCCTCCCCCAGCTCACCTGCTCTGCTGGCCTCGCCTGGCAGGCACACTCCCACCCCAGGGCCCTTGCACTTGCTGTGTGCTCTGCCAGGAATGCTCTCCTCCCAAATACAATCACTTTTTCAGGTGCTTCCTTCCTTCCTTCTTCTTTCCCTTCTCTTCTCTTTCTTTCTTTCTTTTCTTTCTTCTTGCTTTCTTTCTCTTTCTCTCTCTCTCTTTCTTTCTTTCTTCTCTTTTTTCTTTTTTTCTCTTTTTTTAGAGACAGGGTCTCACTCTGTCACCCAGGCTGGAGTGCAGTGACACAATCATAGCTCACTGCAGTCTCCACCTCCTGGGCCTCAGCCTACCAAGTAGCTGGGACTACAGGCATGTGCCATCACACCCGGCTAATTTTAAAAAAAATTTTGTAGAGACAGAGTCTCGCTATGTTGCTCAGACTGGTCTCCAACTTCTGGCTCAAGCGATCCTCCTGCCTTGACCTCGCTAAGGGCTGGGATTACCGAATGGGAGCCACCATGCCCAGTCTTTACTCAAAATTCACCTTCTCCCTGGGTCTTCTCTGGAGACCCTAGCTTTAAAAATAAACAAGTAAAAGACAAACCTTGCCCTTCTCCTAGTGACACCGCAGACTCCTTCCTTGCCTGGGGCTGGGTTTTGCTCGCTGCTGCGTCCCTGGTTTTGGGGTACACAGAGGGTGCTCGTACTTAGTTGTGGGATGGATGAAGAGCTAGAGGCTGCCTGCGGGAGCGGCCCTGGGAGGCAGGGCCAGGTGGGGGGCAGGTTTATGGGTTTGGGGACAGGAGTGGTGGCTGAGACGCCCCTGGCTGTGAACCCTTTTCTTCCGGCTGCCCCAGCTCCCACCTGTCCCCCACTCATCCCCCCGGCAGCAGCTCAGTCAGGAGGCAGCACCCCAGCGACCTACATCAGCACATTGCATGGCGAAGTGGAGGGGTTGGGGAGATAAAAATCTCTGTCCTCCTGCCAAATGCCACAGAGCCGCACCACCTCAGACTTTTCTGGCTGTCAGTCTGACCTCCACTCCCCTTCAGCCAGATCACCCTGTGGCCTCCAGCTTCCTCCTTCAGGCTCCTGCCATCTGGGGGATGGGGGTGAGGTTGGGGCCCCAAGAAGACCCCTGTTCCCAGGCAGGTGTCTGTGCCTGACATCCCACAGAGGGGGTTGCACCCGAGCCCAGAAATACCCTGCCCAGCTGCCCGGCCCAGCCTCGGCATGGCTAAGTGATGTATGGCCCGCTCGCCCTGCCAGGAAGCAACAGCAGATGGACGGGCAGTGCCTGGGCGGGCTCAGAGCCAGGAGCCTCGAGCAGGGGGTGGGGAGAGGCCTGGCTCTGGAGACAGCCATTCCCGGAATGCCACCTCCCTGACCGAGGGCAGGACAGCAAGTGCGGGATGTTTTGGGCATGGCTCCCATGCTCTGGCCCTTGGCGTAGGGAGTGCAGGGAGCTGGAGGTGGGGGGTTCTTGCCCTGCATAGTATTTCTCCAGGCCTCAGTTTCCTCATCTGTAAAATGGCGTTGAAGCCCCATTGGGAGGCAGTAGGGGGTACGAACTGAGAGAATGCACTTGAAGCAGAGCCCTGAACCCAGCGTTGCAGGCCTGTCCCTAAATACCCGCTTCCTCCTCCTGAATCTCCCCACCACAGCCCTGGCCCCACCTTCCTTTCCCGGCCTTTGGGAGAATCCCACAGCCAGATGTGGAAAGGACCTTGGAAAGCCAGTTTAGCATCCCTCCGATTTTCCAGATGGGAAAACTGAGGCCTTGAGAGAGGAAGGACCTATCCAAGGTCAGGCGGGAGGGCTGGAGAGACCCCTCGTGGTAGCTGCTGCAGGAAGCCCCCTCCCCACCATGGAGACATGGTGGCGTGTGGCGGCTGCTTCGGCCGCCCAGCAGGTGGGGAAGGACAGGCAGGACAGCGCTGGGCACAGGGAAGGGGGCTGGGGGTGCTGGTGCAGCTGCTGCGGCCGAGTCAGGATGCGCCAGACGCTTCCGTGGGCTGTCTGCGTCCAAGGAGACCAGGACACTGGGCGGACGGACGGTGTGTCCTTGCCAGCTGGGCCCGGAGGAAGGATGAGGGAGCAGAGAGAGGGGTCATTCTGGGAACCAGGGCTGCCAGCGGGGCCAGGTGACATCTCCTGCCGTCTGCTCACCTGCCCTGCTCCCCAGAGGAACAGGGACCCCATGTGGGCTCTCAGTGTCTGTGGGCATGTGACACTGATGTGCACGAACAGGTCTGGGTGGATGTGGGCTGTTGGTGCAGATGTGTGCATCTGTGGCTGGGTGTCTGGGTGCCAGGGTGGATGTGCACACACAGGGGTCTGACACTCTGAGGACCCGGGGCCAGGGCAGATGCAGGTGGAAACATACATGTGGCAAATGTGCACACATCACAGGCATCTATTGTGCGGTGTACATGCACGTGTTACAGGTGCTCACTCCACATCCATCAGGCCCTGCGCAAGCTCAGCCTCAGTCAAAAGGAACAGGGGCTGGCCAGGCGTAGTGGCTCATGCCTGTAATCCCAGCACTTTGGGAGGCCGAGGCAGGCAGATCACCTGAGGTCGGGAGTTTGAGACCAGCCTGACCAACATGGAGAAATCCCGTCTACTAAAAATACAAAAATTAGCCGGGCGTGGTGGCACATGCCTGTAATCCCAGCTACTCAGGAGACTGAGGCAGGAGAATCGCTTGAACCTGGGAGGCGGAAGTTGCGGTGAGCCAAGATCGAGCCGTTGCACTCCAGCCTGGGCAACAAGAGCGAAACTCTGTCTCAAAGCAAAAAAAAAAGAACAGGGGCAGCCTCCCATTGCCAGATGGGGAAACTGAGGGCAGCAGCCTGCCCAAGGCAGCCAGGTTCCTGCCCGGTCAATTCAGGAGAATGATGCCTGCCCTGGCCTCCTGACAAGGTGGGGCTCAGACAAAAACATGTCCCGCCCTGGTAGGGGGCAGGGTTGACCCTGAAGACAGGCTCTGCAGCTGGTTATGGGCTGGGAAAATATCCTGAGGCGTGGGTCATGCTTTGTTCTTGTTCTGAGCAGGGGCAGGACATGGGCTGTGGAATGGCAGGGATGGCAGGGCCTCTGCTCAGACCCAGTGGCCAGGAGCTTTGCAGAGGGGTGTCCTACCTGGAGGGTCTCCTCTCCAAGCCTCAGTTTCCCCACCTGTAGAATGGAGCCCCTACTTCTCCCGGGCTCCTGCTGGGAAGTGCTGATGGGATCCCAGACACCACAGCCATGCCGTGAAGCAGAAGTCTGGGGACCAAGGTCATCTCAGGGGCAAGGCGATGGTCCTGACCACAACAGGCCATACCCCGCACAGGCTCCCCTGCCCACCTGCCAGTCTGGGAGGGGAGATGAGCTAGAGGGGATCCAAGGCGGGGAGGCAGGCCTTCCGGTTCAGTTAGTGAAGGGATTTGTCATTTTAATGATGTGATATTTCTTGCCTGGCTCCTGTCCATGGCGGCGTGAAGGGGACAGCTGCCTCCCTGAATGAGGAGTTGCTGGTGCTGGTGGGGGTGTCCTCAGGCTGCTGAGCCTCTACAGGCAGAGGGGGAGGGCGCCTGGACATGGAGGTCCAACGGGCCAAGAGCTCTCACCGAGCATTGCCTCCTGCCCAGCTCTGTTTCTCTGCCCCGCATGACCTTTTGGGTGAATCCTTCCCCAACTTCGAGCCTCAGTTTCTCATCTTTAAAATGGGGCAAATGCAACCACCCCTGGCTTCTGGTACTGACCGCTGTTGGTTCCAGGATTTCACATCCCTGCTCTTCGCTGGGTCTTCCAGTATCCCCTGCACCAGGGCTGATCTGCTTCTGCATTTTTCTTTTCATTTCTTTCTTTCTTTCTTTTTTTTCTACTTTTGAGACAGTCTTGCTCTGTCGCCCAGGCTGGAGTGCAATAGCACAGTCTTGGCTCACTGCAACCTCTGCCTCCCGGGTTCAAGCGAGTCTCCTGTCTCAGCCTCCCAAGTAGCTGGGATCACAGGCGCGTGCTACCACATCCGGCTAATTTTTGTTTTGTTGAAATGGAGTCTCGCTCTTTTGCCCAGGCTGGAGTGCAATGGCGCAATCTCAGCTCACTGCAACCTCCGCCTCCCGGGTTCAAGCGATTCTCCTACCTCAGCCTCCTGAGTAGCTGGGACTACAGGCACATGCCACCATGCCCAACTAACTTTTGTATTTTTAGTAGATGGGGTTTCACTGTGTTGGTCAGGCTGGTCTCGAGCTCCTGCCCACCCTGGCTTCCCAAAGTGTTGGGATTACAGGTGTGAGCCACCATGCCTGGCCGTTTTTGTATTTTTCATAGAAATGAAGGTTTCACCATGTTCGAGCCAGGATGGTCTCGAACTCCTGACTTCAAGTCATCTGCTCGCCTTGGCCTCCCAAATTGTTGGGATTACAGGCATGAGCCACTGTGCCCTGCCTTCTTTTCTTTTTTTGACACAGGGTCTTGCTCTGTCACCCAGCCTGGAGTGTAGTGGGGTGATCATGGCTCACTGCAGACTCAAACTCCTGGGCTCAAGCGATCCTCCTGTCTCAGCCTCCCAAAGTGCTGGGATTACAGGTGCACAGCACCATGCCTTGCCTGCTCCTGAATTTCAGCAGACCTTCAGCATGCCTCCTTCCCTGGCAGCAGCAGGGTCTTTTGGAAGTGCCAACCTGGCCCAGCACCCTCCTGCCCTGGGGTGAGCCCAAACTGGCCTTGCTTCACCTCTCAGCCTGCCCTGGCCCTTGCCCCCGTCCCAACCCCACCATCCTGAACTTGTCACTATTGTGTAGACATGCCTTGCCCTTTCTCACATGGAGGCCTTTTTAGAAGCTGCTCTCTTTGTCCTGTGAAGACTCCTTGCCCTGGTCCCTCGAGTCAGCTCAGAGGCTTCCTCTGGCTTGCACAGTCACCCTCTGTTTGCCCTGTGACCATATTTGTCACATGGAGGGTGATGGCTGGTTTCCTAGTCTGTTTTGCTCACTGCTTCATTCTAGCACATAGTAGGCCCTGGTGAATACGTGTTTGTTGAATGACTGAATGAGCAGCCGCAGACCTACCCTGCTGACCCTGGTGTGCAGTATCCAGAGTGCAGGAGGCAGCCGCGGCGAGGGTGGCCCAGTGAGTGGCCCATCCATCAGCCTGGCACTGCGCCTGACCAGATGGAGCCGAGCTCCTGGGGAGGGGGAGAGGAGGAAAAGATCCATCACCCAACGGTCGGTCGGCGGGTGTGTGTGCGTGTCGCACCTGCCCCCCGCGGGATCCTCATCCATCATGCTGTCCCTGGGATGCTGGCTGGGGGCCAGCCGGCTTCTCGGGGTGGAACCTTTAGAAAACTGCTGCTCGCTGGTGCACAAGGGAAACTGAGGCCTGGAGAAGGGCTGCAGAGGTTAAAAGTGGGGGCTCAGAGTGATAGCTCTTGTGGGACTCATTTGTGTGACCCAGGTGAGTCTCGGGAGACCACATCCTCATCTGTAAGGACTGGGGATACAGCAGTGCCCCCCGCCAAGGGAGAGGAGGATGTGCAGAGGTGGGCATTGTGCCTGGCATGCAGACAGGGCTCAGGACAGGCTGGCCTGGCTTGGGGGTGTGACCCTGCCTGGCCCCTGCCTCTTGGGCTGGCAGGAGGAGGAGGCGGAGGCTTCAAGCGGTGGATTCAGGCGGGACTGCCTGATTGTCTGGGCCGTCATGGGGAAGGAGACTTTGACGGATGCTCCTCCTGGCCAGAGAGGCGTGGGGAGTGGGTGGCTGAGTGATGATCGGGCCCGTGGTGATTACAGCTCAGCTGGCCCAACCAGCTGGCCAGGGGGACATCAGGCCCCGGACCCTCTCCCAGCCCCCACGCCCATTTGCTGGGAAGTCACTGCCTCCCTCTTCCTCCTTCTCTGCATTTTAATTATAAAAACAAGCCCTTTCCAAGCCATCATTTCACCTGAATTGCACAGCAGCCTGGGAGTGGGATGAGTTTCTCAGGCACTGAGATGCTCGAGATGGGTAAACAGACACTCATTTATTCACTGAGTAGATACGTCCTGAGCACCTACTACATGCCAGGTGCTGTGCTGGGCATGGTGCTGGGGATGGGGGCCAGACAAGTAGGCTTGGGCCACCAGCTCGCCCCGGGCACTCGAGGTTACATGTGGCTCAGTCTGAGTTTTGCATCTGCATAGGCCTGCCAGATAAATGCAAATGTTATGGGACATCATCCCTTCTGGTGGCTCGAGCTCCCTGGCATTCTGGGTCCTCACTCTGCCAGGCGCTGTGCAAGCACTGTAAGTACATCATCTTACTTACTCATCCAAGGCAGACATCGGTGACCCCGTTTTCTAGCTGAGCAAACTGGAGCACAAAGAGGTGAAGTGTCTTGCTTGGGGCCCCCAGCTGGAGGAGGCAGAGCAGCATCTGCTCCCCAGACTTGGGTTCTTTCCTCCTCACCAGGGAGCACCGAGCCCAGTCCCACATCCCAGGTTCCTCCCCTGCCATGAGGAGGGGAAGGCCAAGACCGGGACCACCCCCGCTTAGCCCATACCGAGCACCCCTGCGCCTCCCACTGCTGAGCCCCCTCAGAGGGTCGTGGGCTGCACCCAGGCAATGTGAGGGGAGGGTCTCCTGTCCCACCCACTCTGAGCGGGGTGGGGCTGGGGGGATTCTTCTCTGAGGTTGAGTTGCTGAATGAGCCAGGCACATGAGGAGGACAAGGTTCAAGTCCCAGCTCCGAGAAGTCAGTTGGCCTCCCTGAGCCTCAGTTTCCTCCTCTGTCTTACATGGGGATAATGGTAACTGTATGGGGCTCTCATGGGGGTCTCTGGTGATGACTCCAGGTAAGGCCTAAGTGGGAGCTGCTGGCATTCACTGGGCCCTAGTGTGCCTAATGGTCGTGGCCTCCTCTGGGTACTGCTGTGAGGATTAGAGAGAGACCAAGTGTGCCGAGGCCCACTCAGGTCACTGCTGGCGTTCTTTTCATTCTCCCTAGGGCCTGGCCAGAGCAGGCATTCAGAAGACATTGTGGCCCCAACCCCACGCACACAGGATCAGTGCTGGGGTTGGGACAGGGCCCATCAGCCAAGCAGGTGGGTCCAGGAGGAGCTGGGAGGCTTGGAGAGGGGGCTGCGCTTAGCCTGTGCTGCCCTACCCAGTGGAGCTGAGCCAGCTCTAATGAAGTGGGCTAGCCGCAGGCCACATTGATTTCACGTCTCCGTGGCCACTTCCCAGCTGGTAAATGTCACTGGAGAGTGCAGCCGTGGCACCTGGCATGGGTCCAGTAGTGAGTGGGGGCTGGCAGGCTGCCAGAGGGGCTGGGGATGCCCATGAAATGCTGATACCAGTCCAGGGTCTCCAGAGCCTCCAGACTCTCCCACCAATCCCTGAGGAGGGGCTGTGTCCGGCCAGCTAAAGCTGTCACCCCCCTGGGGACATCTGCAACCACCAGCCCCTCTCCTGCTGTCAGCATACAATGGACTGATGCCCGTTGCTGGGAGGGTTGCCCGTTTCTTTACTTGGGGGGCCGTTTAGGGTGGTCTAGAGATGGGCCCAGGGCCCAGGAGTCAAGGCACAGCCGTGTGAGGACCCCTCCTGGCCCACTGCCCTCCCAACCCTGAGCTGTCTCCTCTGATAACTGGCTCAGGACAAGCTAAGAGTAAACAGCCATAACCACGCAGCGGCAGGCCTTGTTTAATAAACTCTCACTGCAGCCAGCACTGGCTCAGAACCGGTCCCTGTGATCTCATTCAACCCCACAGCGACCCTGCGGTGGATTCTGAATGCACTCCGTTGTTCAGGAGGGGAATGTGAGGCTGAGAGGCCAAGTTCTTAACTCTGAGCAGCACTGGGGGGCCCGGACACCCCCATCCCCAGTTCACCCACGGTCCTCATGGGACCCCTTCTCTGCCCCAGCTCCCCACCCCCATCTGCCCTGCACCTTTCTCCCCTTCGCCATCTCATGGGATGGTCAGGAGGTGGGGGTTGAGGGGAGGGTGGTGGGGTGGTCAGGAGGTGGTGGGGGAGGGGAGGGGAGGGTGGCGGGGTGGTCAGGAGGTGGCAGGAGGGGAGGGTGGCGGGGTGGTCAGGAGTTCGGGGGTGAGGGGTCCTGGGGAGGCATTCACTCTTCATGTTCCCTCCCCTGCCTTAAACTTCTCTC
This sequence comes from Gorilla gorilla gorilla, assembly GCF_029281585.2. Classification (NCBI taxonomy): domain Eukaryota; kingdom Metazoa; phylum Chordata; class Mammalia; order Primates; family Hominidae; genus Gorilla; species Gorilla gorilla. The sequence continues at coordinate 27,739,917 of NC_086018.1, read as the reverse complement.
TTTCTAGAACCTTGATCTTGATCTCCAGGTCTGAGACCTGAAAACCAAGGTTTGCCCAACCCACCCCCATCCTAGACTCAGCATTTCCCAGGCACTCTCGAGCATCCTAAATTGCATCCATGTGCTCCAGCCTGGACAGGACCGAAGGTGGCTAATACCAGTCCTGTCACCAGAGGGTCAGAAGCAGCACGCTTGGGGCAGACACGCAGCAGCCACCAAGTCAGGCTCCCCTGTAACGCTGGGGGAGAGACCTCGCGGGGCCCCTGAGCCCAGTGGAGGTAATCCTTGAGTATCCACAGCTCTTGGCCCCCTGGTGTCCCCCTCCCCATACCTTCCCTGCCCTGAGGAGCTCCTGAGGGTGGGGTGTTTCCCTAAGCCCTGCCTTGCAGGGTTCTCCACCCTACACACAGCATGCACTGAACACAGCAGGGAGGGGACTCTGGACTGGGGCTGGGAGCTGCCCCCACCACTTTCTGAGGGGAAGAATCTGCCCCAGCTGGGAGCTGCTCTCCCATCTTGGCATTTCCAGGGGCCCTTCCTACGTGATGTGGGGAGCCCTGGCATCCCCAGCTGCTCTCCCCCTTCCATGGGAAAAGAGGAGGGAGGAGAGGAAAGCCGTATTAATAAAATAGGATACTGCACTAACCCCACAGCATGTGCGGCTCAGAATAGCAATGTGCCTTCTCAAGGCAAACAGAACTCCCCAGGTGTTAATGCAAATTCACTCCAGTTAAGATGAAAGAGGATTGTTTCCCCCTTTGCTGGTTAATATGAAGGACTTAATAGATTCAGCCTCAGGAACTCAGGAACTCGGGCTGGGTGCGGAAGGCTGGCGAGTGAGGAGGGGGAAGGATGCAGGTGTGGGCAAAGAAGGGAGGTCCCATGGGTTTCGGGGCAGAGCAACTGTCACAGCAGGCCCGGCCGACGCTGCGGCTCCTGCTACCCCCCTCTGCCACCCAGGCTGAGAGGCGCTGGGCCTGGTTGCTCAAGAGGAAAACCCAGAGTGGCCGTGCCAATCCCCGCCCTGGCGCCTGCTGCCTTTCACTTGAGCTCGGGGGCTGGCAGCACGGTGGCCCCTCCCGAATTTGTGCCAGAGGATAGTGGGCCCAAGAGAAAGGAGGGACGTGGTGGGAGCTCTAACACAGGCCCCAGGCTGGGGTCCCTGCAGGGCACCTGGTTCCACTCCGGCTCCCGGCCATGGCCGTAGCCATAGCCACTCCTGCGGGATCCTGGGCCAGTCACTCCCATTTTGGCTCCTTAGAAGGTGAAGCTGGCTTGACATGGCCTTGGGGGACCTTGGGGGACCAGTCTGTGGAGTTGGAACCTAAGGGGGCCTCGAGTTCTGCTGGTCCAAACCTGACCTTCTATAGCCAAGGCATGGAAGCCCAGAGAGTGGAAGGGACTTACTCAAGGCCACACAGCAACAGGCGGAGAGCTGCAGGGGATCAGAGCCCACAGCCAGCTGGCCTGAAGCGCAGGCTGGACCATTGAGCTGCCTTCTGCTGGGACAGACAGGGCCCCATCCTCCCAGAGTGGAGCTCCTCTCCAGCCCCGGGCTCCAGGCTAATCTGCTCATCCCAGAGCACTTGACTTTCTCAGATATATTCCCTGGGAATTATCCTCTGCTGAAAATCCCCAGGGCCCAAGGAGGGCCCCTGCTGGGGAGGATGGAGACACCATGCACAGCTTGCCACAGCAGGGGTGTGCCAGGGTTCCTGGGGAGGCACTGCCTGGCTCAGCTGGGGATAAAGGGAGACTTCAGAGATCCGGGGAGGGCCGGCCTGAGGCTGGGCTGTCCCTGTCGGTCCACTCCACTCCAAATTTAACTCCTCTCTCTCTCTCAGGGTAAATGGCACAGCAGGTGCCTGCCTGGGACACCTCAGCAGCCTTCTTTGCTTTGTTTACCAACTTAATTCCTTCAGATCAAAGGCTGCCCCTTCCTCCCTGAGCAGGCAGATGGGGAATGACTTTATTTATATCGGAAATGGGCAAGGCTCCATGGGACTTCTTCCTTACGCCTGATAAGAGAAAATTAGGTCACTCCCGTGCCTCCCTGGCATCTGCAGTTGGGTTTTTACAGCCCAGGTACTCACAGGCTCAGGGAAGAGCTCATGTGCACAGTGTGGCCCACCTGGTTCTCTCCCACCCTGAGCCTCCAGTCAATTATTGACCTGAGCAGCCAGTATTAATGGGACAAAATGAGAACATCCTTCGCAGGCAGCTCCAGCCCGGAGTTATCTATCATTTCCCGGGCTTTGCAGCTGGCACTGGGCAAACATGGGCTCGGACAAACAGACCAGCTGCAGGCTCATTAAGCTCAGGGTGCAGGTGGAGGGGATGGAGGCCACAGGGGAGCCGTGAGTGGGCCTGATCCCTCTGAGCTGTGACATCCCCTGAGTCACTATGGCTCTTTCCTCTGCTTCCTCTTGCCCTCTGCCCCCAAAAGAAGTATCAGAAAAAAAGCCACCGTGTACCGAGTGGTGACGCACATCTAGGCAAGGTGCTTAGAGCTTTCTGGGCATTCGTAATCCCCACAAAACCCTGTAAAATTCCCATTTTACAGATGAAGAAACTGCAGTGCCCAATAGACTGGGCAATTTACGTAGGCTCACATGGCTGGTCAGTGGCCGAGCAGGAACGCAGGTTTGTCTGTGTTCTGAGGCAGGGAGGGCTCTTAGCCTCTCAGCTGTGCCGTTTCCCCAGCTCCCCGTGCAGCTAATGGTAGAGACTTCACCTTTCTTCAGGCCATCTGCGTCTATTACTTGTAAGTTACGGTAACACTGCGACAGGTCCACACCCCTTTTCTTAGAAACCTGAGTGCATTTTGTTCCTGTTTTTCACGTTATCCTGACAACATCCCCCGGGTACCCAGAGGCCTCACTGTCAACTGTCTTCACAGGGGGTGGAAGGTCTGGCCCTTGTGGGGAAGGAAGAGCCACGTGCCCTCCACCTCTCTGCCCTGGGCGAGTGTGGCTTAGGGGAGGGGCGAGATGCCTCTGGCTGCTCCCACTGCAGAGCCCTTCAAGAGAAGTCTTGATTTCAGCTCAGAGGCAAAATGCCAGGTGCTATTCTGGGGCCACCAACTTGGTGAGAAATGGGCATCAAGTGGAAACCAGGAGAGGACACGGCGGGGGTTCCTCTCCGAGTCAGCTCGAGTCCTTGCTGGGCAGATTAACGGCCCTGTAATTTTCCCCAGGTGCTCCCATCACGGCGCAGAGGTCCAGAGCCATCTCTCTGGAAGCGAGCTGCGGTCTCCCTACCGGAGCTGGGGCTGCGGCTAGGATCCTGCCATAATGCAGTAATGACAGGCTGCCAGGGAGCCCCACATGGCCTGGCAGGGGATGGGGAGAGGAGCCCTTGGCCTCCCTCTCTCTGCTGGAGATGACGCTGCCTGGGCTGTCTGAAAGGGAGACGGAGAACATGCGGGTGCCCGACTTTCTCTTCCCCAGACGGCTAAGAAATTGGATTAGATACAGTCACAGCAGTCTTCTCGCCAATACCTTTCCCCCCAGAGTTTCGCTGCCAACTCTTCATTATATGTGGGTGGCTCCTTATCCTCTCTGCCACATGAAGGCTTCTGGGGTAGGCAGCCCTGGGGAACAGCTGCCAGGCACTCCCCACTCAGGCGAGGACCAAAGGCAAAGAATGAAGTGCTAGCAGGGAGGCCAGAATGAGCCACTTGGGGCTCCGATGGGACTGGCGGCAAATGCCACAGTGAAGCACTGAGGTCTGGCCCCCCGCTTTGCATTTACAGCAGGGTCACTACAGACTAGAAAAAACGGCAAAGAATTCAACTGATCTCCTCGATACCAAAATACCATTAGAATCAGTCATTGGAACTCTGGTATTAGTAATTCTAACTCTTCTTAGCAGGGACCTGTGACCTCAGGTCACATTTACTATTTTGGTGGGGGTGGGGGGGCGTCGGGTTGTCTTTAATAGAAAGGTTAGGTAAAAATGTTGCCTGGACGGCTTTAAATGACCAATATTTTTCAAAGTGCTTTCTTTGGCTTAGACTACGGAGGAAATCAAACTGCTTCCAATTACTAAAAATAACAATCTACATTTGCAAAATGAGTTTATATTATTCATCTAATAAAAAGTCTAATTAGTTACCTTTTTTTTTTTGAGATGGTCTCACTCTGTCACTTTTTTTGTTTTTTTTTGAGACAGTCTCGCTGTTACCCAGGCTGGAGCACAGTGGCATGATCTTGACTCACTACAGCCTCACACTCCCAGGTTTAAGTGATCGTCCCACCTCAGCCTCCCAAAAAGCTGGGCCTATAGGTGCAGCCACCACACCTGGCTAATTTTTAAATTTGTTTGTAGACACGGGGTCTCTCTATGTGGCCCAGGTTGACCAATTCTATATATTCAAAGCTAACAACAAATTGTTAAAACTTTTCATATTCTTGCCGGGCATGGTGGCTCACGCCTGTAATCCCAGCACTTTGGGAGGCCGAGGCGGGCAGATTGCTTGAGGTCAGGAGTTCGAGACCAGCCTGGCCAACATGGTGAAACCCCGTCTCTACTAAAAATACAAAAAAATTAGCTGGGCATGGTGGCAGGTGCCTGTAATCCCAGCTACTCAGGAGGCTGAGGCAGCAGAATCACTTGAACCGGGGAGGCAGAGGTTGCAGTGACCTGAGATCAGGCCACTGCACTCCAGCCTGGGTGACACAGTGAGACTCTGTCTCAAAAAAAAAAGAAAAAAGAAAAAACTTTTCATATTCTTTAGTGTATCCACTTCAAACATCTTTCTAAAAAAAAAAACAAACGCAAGTTATGTATAACTCAAAACGTTTTGGAAAGACGTTGTGTATTTTGATAGGCTGTTCTCCTCACTGGCTTGTGCAATGGAAACCTGAAGTGTGTCCTGACAAGTGTGTCGAGTGGGCCCCTTAGAAGTCCTGGCAGCCACACTGTGCTGTCTGACTCTCCAACTGGGGCTGCAGTGCTTCGGGACAGAGTTATCCTATAGAAGTTTTGGTCTTAATAAAGGACTTTTGTTGCTTAAGAAAACAGAAGCAAAACCCAAACTATAAGCTCTGCAGTGGTGATTTCCAACTTCAAGTGCAAATGTCGCATAGCCCTGACAGTGGCTGCGCCTCATTTACTCTGCAGACAGCGCCTGGGCCCCAGGGGCTCTGCGTGCACCCCCAGAGCCTGGAACGCCGAGAACAGAAATGTCTGGAAGGATCACCCAGCCCAGCTCCCTAGTTCTCTGGTCTGAAATCACGGATGGGCAGGGACCAGAGAGGAAATGGAGTGCTGGGACGCCGTGCAGGGCCCTTGCCACCCCCCAAGTGCCCCCAGGAAGAGGGAGGCAGTTCCCTGGCGAAGGTGTCATTAGGGGTCTGTGGAAGGAGGTGATTCTTTTGCCACCAAAGACTAGGGGCCAGAGGTGAAGGCCCAAGCAGTGAGGGACAGCAGAGGGCTCGTTTCTCCACAGAACCACAAGACAGCCCCACCACCCAGCCGTGTTCTTGACGCCTCAATGGCCTGAGCAACAGGCAAACTGAGGAAGCCCAAGGCAAGTATTTTCCAGCTTAGAATTTTTATTAAAACAATCATTTAAGTTACAATCGTTCCCCAGAATAGAAAATAGCCTTTTATGATCTGGCCCTGATAGGAGGCAGGACTCGGGCCCTACAGGAAGAAGTGACGTTTGACATCTTTGAAAATGGATGGCGCTTCCCTGAAAGCCCTGGAGGGGCTGGCTTGGGCCCAGGGTCACTGGGCCAGGCTGTCTCCCTGCCAACGCTGCTCCCTCCAGGGGTGGTGAGGCCCCACCCTGTCAGTGAGGAACACTTAGACACTGCAGCTGGTTGTCAGTCTCTGGGCTTTTGACAAAAAAGAGAGGGAAAGAGAGAAACCTGTCCCCAAAATTACAAGACACAGCCACTCATGAAGTGTTATGTAATGCCACGGGGTGCTGTCTAGCAGGGCCTGGCAGGTACATGAATAATAGGGTGGACAACACAGGTTGCGGGGACTGCTGTGGCTGAGGTGGGGCCTTGATCAGGATGAACGAAGCCATCTGTGCCACACAGCTGCACACGGCTACTGGCCAAAAGGACAGCCTCGCGGACATCATGAGCTGGGCAGTGACCTCATGAATGGTCCCGGTGCTGTGGAGCTTCTGCCTGAGAGCCAGCAGAAGGGCTCGTAATGAAACCACCGTGGTCAGGACGCTGCTCTATGGGCTTGAGACTTCCTTACTTGACAAACTCCCAGGCCCTAAAATGTTCGCTTAAAAAGGACGCAGTCTGGACAAGCGCAGTGGCTCATGCCTGTAATCCCAGCACTTTGGGAGGCCAAGGTGGGCAGATCACCTGAGGTCGGGAGTTCGAGACCAGCCTGACCGACATGGAGAAACCCCATCTCTACTAAAAATACAAAATTAGCCGGACGTGGAGGTGCGTGCCTGTAATCCCAGCTACTCGGGAGGCTGAGGCAGGAGAATTGCTTGAATCCGGGAGGCGGAGGTTGCAGTGAGCCGAGATCACGCCATTGCACTCCAGCCTGGGCGACAAAGGCAAAAACTCCGTCTCAAAAAAAAAAAAAAAAAAAAGGATGCAGTCATCCCAGCCACAGGAACCAGTCTGTGAAAACCAGGCATCTCTTTCTTTCTTTCTCCTGCTACTGGGGCTTGAGATGCTCCTGAGGCCCATCCTCCTCTCCACCTTCTCCATCTGTGGGGAGGCACCTCGGTATTCCTGCCTCAAGGAGGGGGAAGTGCTCCTGGCTGAGCAAGGTCCTGCAGTTCCCAGCCTGCTCCCTGGAGCCCCAGGTGCTTCTGCCACAGCTCAAACACCAGCCAGCTCCCTTGAGGCCGTGTGGCTTGGCACTTCCCAGACTTCAGAAGTACACACGGCAGCTAAAGAAGGAAACAAAGCCCGACAGCGTTTTTATAAACCACCATATGCTCCCACCTGCAGCCATTGTTAAAGAACAAATTTACAGGTCAGGAGGAAAGTAACTCCCGGTGGAAATCCAGGGATGGGCTTCAAGACTGAGAAGAGACCGGGCATGGTGGCTCACGCCTATAATCCCAGAACTTTGGGAACCCGGGGCGGGAGGATCACCTGAGGTCAGGAGTTCGAGTCCAGTCTGGCTAACATGGCGAAACCCCATCTCTACTAAAACTACAAAAATTAGCCAGGCACGGTGGCACACGCCTGTAGTCCCAGCTACTTGGGAGGCTGAGGCAGGAGAATCTCTTGTACCTGGGAGGCGGAGGTTGCAGTGAGCTGAGATCATGACACTGCACTCCAGCCTGGGCGACAGAGCGAGACTCCATCTCAAAAAAAAAAAAAAACGGAAACAGAAACAGAAAAAAAAAACGGAGGAGGCAGAGCCAGACCTCACTTTACAAATGCCTGAAGCTTCCGCTCCTGGCTGGGTCACACTAGGAAGACACAGGGCCACAACATCCATACTTACGCTCTAGGTCTGGAGTCCCACCCTGTAGACCCTAAGTGGCTGGGTGGCACCCAGGGCTGGTTTCCTTGGGGCAAGGTGACCCAAGCAGCTGCCGAGCAGCCCAACCCCATTAGGTCAGCCTGATAGTGGGAAGAAGGCAGGATCTCTGTGCTCTGTGAGCTGCTAAGTTTCTCAAAACCAGATGGAATTGCCAGAGACCACCTCTGCTCTCCAAAAATCTTGAGGCCCCCATAGCCTCTATCTTTTATCTGATTAAGACAAATCACCTGCTTTACATAACAGCCAAACCGGAAGGATCTCAAGGGCTCTGGCTGGCCACAGCAGCATCAGCCATGGAGAAAAGAAAGGGCAAGAAGGGGCTGGGTGCAGTGGCTCATGCCTGTAATCCCAGGTGTGAGTTTGAGACCAGCCTAGCTAACATGGCAAAACCCCGTCCCTATTAAAAATACAGAACATTGGCCAAGTATGGTGGTGCATGCCTGTAGTCCCAGCTACTTGGGAGGCTGAGGCAGGAGAATTGCTTGAACTCAGGAGGTGGAGGTTGCAGTGAGCCGAGATTGTGCCACCACACTCCCACCTGGGTGACAGAGAGAGACTCCATCTCGAAAAAAAAAAAAAAAAAGAAAGGGCAAGAAGGTGGCCCCAGACCAAGGAGTGAGCCGTGGGGGTGGTTCTGTGGCCCTCTGTTGCCTGGCATGGAGTACTGTGACAGCCTAGGTGAGCGCCACCTGTGAGTGGACACCTGCATCAGGCCTGTGCTGGGAGGGGCACAAAGGGCCCTGGCTGGCCCCCAGGGAACAGAAAATTCAGGGCCCAAAGAGGGACAAGGGCAACAGCAAGGTGAGGCCTGGGTACAACAGTGGGTTGGGAAGTGGGCTGTGGCCACTGGCACGTGGCTGGGAGGGAAGGTGAAGCAGATGGGCCGTGCAGACTGGGCTGGTGGAGCTCGGAGTCTGGGCCAGTGAGAAGCAGCACCTGTGGAGCCACAGGGCTTACGGATCCCTGGTCATAGCCGGGTTACGGGTGCTGACTGCAGTATGACCAGGGAGTGCCCCAGCCCCACACAGGAAGGAGCGTCTATGGGCGTCGGGCAATGGGGAAGACATGAGTGGCTCCTGCCTGCCTCTCGGACCCTGGTCTAGGGTGGCCGGAGGGGGACAGCGAGTGCCCTGTACCGTCAGCTCCCGCACGGCACTACCCAGCCCCTTGGCTGGCAGTCAGCCTGCATCACAGCTTCTGCCTAAAGTCTCTCCCCAGCCACAGCTGCCCTGCCTATTCCCCACCAGCTGCCAGCCAGAGCGCCGCCTCGGGGTGCCTGGCGGGGACCCAGCAGTTGCTCGTCACGAGCTCTGGGCGGGCTCCCTGACGATGAGAAGCCGGCAGGCGTGCTGGGCCTGGGATCCGCCGGGCTGGGCTGCTTCGCTGCATGCCAGGTCCTCACCAGTGGGGGAATGAATGTTCCAGAACCCTGGGCGGGGTGGGGATGATGGCACTGGCTTCTCAGGGCTTCAGTATCTCACTCCCTACAATGACTTCCCAGGCTGGGCGGTGGAGGTCAGCTCTGGAGTGCAAGACACACACACACCAGGGTGCCTTGGACGAAGGGAGTCAGGAATCCCACATTAGACAAAGGAAGACAAATATTTCTTAAAACAAAGACTCAGGTCAGAGAACTAGAACGCCATGAGAGAAATCTCTACAGGGTCGTAGTTCAAGGCAATTGCACATAAGAGGGGCTGGGCTCTTCACTCAGCTGGGGAAAGTTCTGGAGCTCCCACGGAAACCCCCAGCCAGCTCCCTATGGATGGCTCTCTTGGTATCTGGTCCATCCCGCGGTCCCGGGAGCAGGAGAAGTGGCAGGTCCTGGGGTGGCTGGGTCACCTGCTAGAGCTCTTCAAAGAAGGCCACGCGGGACTTGGCGCTCTGCAAGGTGAGCTGTAAGAAAGCAGAGAAGAAGCTGAGAGGGCACAAGACCTCCGCTCTGTCATACAGGGTCCTGTCCTGCCACTTGGACTCACCTCAAAGGTGGCTGGGAGCGAAAGGGAAGGCTGTTCAAATAGATGCTCAAGAAGTTGGCTGTCAGTCCCAAATAAGCGGCCAGATTTGCCCAATAATTCAAATTAGGAGGTGACAAATAAGGATGTGCAAGGGGAAGGCTGGTGGGCAGAGGCACACCAGCAGGAAAAAGCCGTCAGCATTGCCTCTTGACAGAGGACCGGAGATCCCTGCCTATTTTAATAGATTCTCACATTCCCATCTACCAAGGTCCCTGAGCCACCTCTGTGGTGTGCTGTCTGTGGCGGCACCAGCTGAGGCTGCTCATCCCCTCCGGGCTTGGCAGGGCAAGCATCTTAGTCCTCATGCCCTGGCAACATGGCTGGGGTAAGGTGACGTGGCCTGAGGCAAGGCAGGCCTGTGGCAGATGAGGAAGAGTTTACCCCTTCTACTCCTGGTTTCCCAGGTGGTCCCGAAGCAAACTTGCTCATGACGTGGCAGCTGAGAAGGTGTTTCTCTCCATGAGCTGGAGGCAACGGCTTTCTCAGGGTGGCTGGTGCAGGCAGGGAGGGCTGGTGCACACAGGTGGCACTCTGCCCAGCAAATGTAAAGAAGGACAGTCAGGGAGATGTGCAAGGGGATGGGGTGGATCAGGGACCGAGCTCTTGGCATGGTGAGGTTTGCAACCTCCTAAGCCCTTGACTCTGGACCACTTCCCAGCATCTCCCTGGATAGAAGCATCTGGAGCCAGCACTCTCCCTACTCCCTGCTCTCTGCTGACTCCTGAAATCAATGCCTTGGGTGTGACTGTGTTCCATTTCCAGCTCCGGGACTTCCCACAGGAGTGCGGGGGTGGAGGGGAGGGAGTCTGTACCATTCATCTTCATATCCCCCAAACATCTGGCTTAGTGCTATGTGCCGATCAGGAGCTCAATGTTTGTTAAGTGACCAGGACGTGGGCTATGATGATAACTAAACTGAGGTTCGCGGGAGAGGCAAGAGCTCCACACGGGGCTGAGAAGGTCCGAGAGCTCACTCTCTGCCATCAGCAGCTCACTGCAGACACCCCTGACCTCTCTGAGCCTCTTTCTTCTGGAGGTTGCCATGGGGCAGGCAAGATGGTCTGGCCCATTCTCTGGACCCCTCGAGTCTGCATGTGAAGAGTCCTCAGTACTATCGGCGGCTCCATAAAGGGCAGGGGAGGGAGACTCCAAACCCACCACTTCACCATCACAAGACAGACAGCATTAGTGTGCTCAGGATGAGACAGCTTGAGAGCAACTCTTTAAATCCTGCCAAATCTTTTGGCCTTGAAGTTCCCGACTAACAAGCGGAATGTGGGGAGGCAGCTCAGCTGCTTTCTTCAGTGGAACCAATTTCAGAGCCCTTTGGAAAGCCCGGTTCTGATGGGAATGGAGAGCGCTTTTTTGCCTAAATGGAACTCCCTCTAGAAGGGAGCTGCGTCAGGATGGGCTTCTCCCTAAATGTAATCAGAGGAGAAGGGCCAGGAGTTATGTGCCCTGTGATGATGGGAACCAGAATGGTCACTGGGGAAGAAAGGAGGAAGAGATTTAGCTGCCAGATAACTACTGGGGCAAAAATGGGAGAGGGTTTAAATGAAAGCATGTGAGCCCAGTATCTCCGCTCAGGTTTCTGAAAAGAACAGACACTTTGAGTCAGATACAGGCACAGTCAGCTGCCTGGTGCAAGGCCCAGCTGGGCCACTGACCAGCTGTGTGGCCCTGGGCAGGTCACTTGCTCCCCTCTAGCCTCAGTTCCTCACCGTGAAGCGGGCGTGATGGCAGCCCCTTCCTCGTGGGGTGACAGGCAGAGGAATTGGGAACCACGTGTGATGCACTCAACACTGCACCTGGCGCATGGTGGGAACTCGGCAGCTGTTATTGCTAATAGCAACATCACGTTTCTCCCCTCCCTGGGGAGGGAGGAGCCCTGGCTCCTCTCCTTCCAGCGGGGAGCAGGGTGCTCGTTAGGAAGGGGTGCAGGCAACAGCAAGGTCACGTATGGCACTGGCCTCCATGCCTACCAGGCGGGCCAAGTGATGCCCCCATGAAGCCTGGCCACTTCCCCAGGCAGGGAGCCCAGGCTGTGGGGGCCTTGAGAGGCTCCTGCCCATTTGTGCAATGTTGGCTCCAAGAATTCCTGGATCCTCCACCCAAGGAGCATGCTGGCTGTCCCCTCGAGGTGCTAGGGGAGGGTTCTGGCAGTGCCAGCAGCACCAGATTCCAGTGACTCGAGCATGTGCTTATTAGGATGCAGAGTGCTCTGGGGTGGGCGGGGTGCTTCCTGAGCCCCACCCCAGCTGCACTGCAGCGCCTCAGCCCCACTTCTTATCTTGCAAGAGCAGGAGCTTCGCCTCAGCCACAAGTAAAGGTAGAGAGGGAAATCAGTCTGCCCACATAGAAGTAGGAAAGCACCACAGCCACTGGGCAGGAGAGAGAGCCACAGTCCTCCAGAAGGCACTGAGGCAGTCAGAGGGAAAGGCAGACCAACCAGCTGGAGGCAGCCACGACCTGGCTGCACTGGTCAGCAAGGGCTGCTGCCCGAGGGCCCTGGGAGCCTTCGGCCACTGCTGCTTGCCCCTTAGACAGACCTGGCTGCTGCCGCCCCATCCTTTACCCTCATTGTGCAATTCCTATGGGTTCCAATCCCCACAGGAGCCCCGGAGTCAGAATTTACTGCACAATGCTCCTCCCTGCTGCTGGAGTGGCCCTCCCAGCCATCCCCATGGCTCTGCTTCCACCTTGGGGGTATCCTTTATCTCAGACACCACAATGCCCTCCTCCCAGCAGGTGAGGAAGGCAGGCAGTGAGACGAGGAGAGCCCTTGAGCTTCTTTCCTGCAGGTAGCAGCTCAGTGGAGCCATTTGCCCTCAGGCAGTTTTTCTACAGAGAGCTTGGGAAGCCACCCCACGGGGCATGCAAACAGCTCTGCCACCTGCACGCCCTGCCTGGGCACTGTCTCGCCCCTCCAGTGGGCAGGCTCCTCACCTGTGGATCTTTCACCATCTGCTGCTTCTAGAAAGCTCACTGGCTGTCACATTTACAGTACACCCATAGGCAGGAAGTATTCATAAAGGAAAAGGCAAAAGCTCAGAAGAAATGGCAAAAAGCTAGCCCTTCATAAAATAAACTCTGCCTCCGAGTCTTCTTTTTAAACACATGAAAACCAGCTAACAAGTTTCCTGGTTCCCCTGCGATGCTCTCATACCCTAAGGTGTGCAGGCCTACCAGTGTTAGGTACATCTTCCTGCTCAGCGACCGGCCTGGGTCCCTCTACACTGCCCAGCAACACCTGCTTGCTAGAGCCAGAAGAGGCCTCCCAAGAAGGCCTTCGCCTTGTCCTATGTTGCACTGTGAGTTGAGCACTGAAGCCACTCTGGTGAGTCCCATTCCCACCCTGAATTCCAAACAAAAATGTCCGTGCTCCCTTTGGCAATCCAGCAACAGCCCTCCCCTTGCCCAACCTTGCCTGTCTGGGGAGTGGAGTCCCCCCAGGAGGGCGGGGAATTCCTCGCATGCACAATGAGTATCTTGAAGGTTATCCAGGAAGAAGAGGTCTCCAAATTTCAGCAGGTAATGAAGCAGAAGCACCTCAGGGTGTACAACCAGGGTCTCGAGGATAGTGGCTGCACCAGTCTGGGACTTGCCAAGTCTGGTCAACTGCCTTTGAATCCTTCTGAAGACAAGTGAGCCAAGCTCTGGTGAACGTGACCAGTGACGTCTGCCATGCACTGTCCTTCAAAACTTTCACTGAATCTAGACAAGGTCCAACCATGGGAGTCCCGCAGCCAGGCCCAGTTCCTTGGGCAGGCTATAAACCCAAGGGCCCTGCTCAGAGTCTCCAACCCAAAGCGCTCCTGCCAGTTCCCTGAAGATGCCTACAAGAACATGAAGCCTCCGCACCAGGCATGGGCTGACCCGCTGCTCTCCTCCAGCTGTCTCTTCACATCTGATTAGAATCAGCCGTGTGAATAACACAGGAGGAATTAAGTTCTCTCTCGACTGAACCGGCTGCTCAAGTCTGTCACTAATCCAATTCCATTCTGAGGAGATGAACTTCCTTTTCTTTCTCTGGGGCAGATCTATGAGGCTTTATTGCTATCTGACTGTTCATCTTCACATCCCCCCTCTGATCCACTTGTTGGGTCCTGGCTTTTACTTCCTGCCCAACATCGAGACTCAGCCCCAGCAGAGTCCCTTTTCCCCTGCCCACTTGTCCATAAAACTGCCAGCTGTTTGTGACAGCCAGCAGGCTGTGAGACGGCAGGGGAGAACTTAGGAGAGTTCCATTCTGGCAGAGCTGGGCCTCCTTACGCTCCCCAAATTGTGTGTGGTGTGACAAAAACAGACACATCCACCCAATCTAAACAAGTTCAGATTCAGGAGACACATCTGTCTACTTAAAAAGACAGAGGAGGCTGGCTAAAAGAACCTGGTACCCAGCCGGCACTCTCTAACCCAGGCATGCAATCTGCATCTTCAACTGTTCCTCCTCACTGCTACCTGAGGATTTTGGGTGGCCATTAAGGTACTTCTGAGAAATGGCCCCAGGGGCTGGAGAAAGCAAGCCTGGAAGGCACCTGTGACAAACATTCTCCTGCTGCCCTGCCAGCAGCAGACGGCTTCCAGCTACAAAGCCTCCACCAGCATCGTTCCTGAGAGTGCCCCCTGCTGGAAAATCATAGCATGAGGTGCACGGCCAACTCTCCTTCCAGCTCTCCTCTAAAAGCCCTTTTGGGGGATCGTTTCCCAAAGTGATGGGAGGGTAACTAAATGTATTCCGGCACGGAGCCTGCAGCAGCAAGGCTGCTTGATTAAGAATGAATTACACTTTCATCAGCACAGAGAGAAAATTGATTCACAAGGCTGCATTGTGATCATCTTGCTCCTAAAGCAAGGGAAGGTTGGGGGAGACACAGAGCTACTTTGGCTATCAGTGGTGAGAGAAAGGAAGCTGTACAATTAAGCTGGGGAACAAAACTAATCAGAGCACCAGGATTCCTTCAACTCGTCTCTGGGGGCCTTGCCTCAATCCACTCATCATAGGGGAGGAGAAAAGAAGGTAGGAGGGGACCATCTCATTCATTTTAAACAATAAGACTCACAGTACTGAACCCACTGTAGATACTAACCTAATAACTCCAGGCGCTGGGTCTCTGCTTGTCCCATAAAAATGCAGTGGAATTGAAATGTGAGCCCTAAAATCATGTTACACTTCCTCTCCACTACTACATATTGAAAATGAAGGAGCGGGAGAGGGTGTAGACACAAAAGGACGTGCAGATCCTCTGGCACCGGATCCACAGGGAGAAAGCAGACTCGGAGCAGAAAGGTGACAGCTGAATCCAGCAGCAGCAAATTCCAAAAGAATCTTTGGTTTGGGGTGTGGGAAACCTTCCCCCTTCCAAATGAGCAAAGAGGAAGGGCCAGTGAAGGGGGATGGCTGTACTAAGTGGCCAGATCAAGCTTTTCTTTTCTTTCTCTTTTTTTTTTTTTTTTTTTTTTTTGAGACGGAGTCTCACTCCGTTGCCAGGCTGAACTGCAGTGGCGCGATCTCCGCTCACTGCAGCCTCTGCCTCCTGGGTTTAAGCGATTCTCCTGCCTCAGCCTCCTGAGTAGCTGGAACTACAGGCGCCTGCCACCACGCCCAGC
Organism: Gorilla gorilla gorilla; assembly: GCF_029281585.2. Taxonomy (NCBI): domain Eukaryota; kingdom Metazoa; phylum Chordata; class Mammalia; order Primates; family Hominidae; genus Gorilla; species Gorilla gorilla. Next base: position 27,724,804 of record NC_086018.1, on the reverse strand, counting down.
TAATTTTTGTATTTTTAGTAGAGACAGGGTTTCACCATGTTGGCCAGGATGGTCTCAGTCTCTTGACTTCGTGATCCGCCCGCCTCGGCCTCCCAAAGTGCTGGGATTACAGGCATAAGCCACCGCGTCCGGCCCAGATCAAGCTTTTCTGCAGTCTGGCTAGGGACAGCTGCACCCAAATGCCATATGGTGATGTGCACAGTGGGAGCACTATCCACACACTTATCCTACACAGAGGTGGAACGAAAGGCCAAGTCCACCCCAATGAACAAATCCAATTTGGTATTAGCGACTTTATCTGCTCTCAAGAGAAATCTGCCACTGAATACCCAAGGGGCCCTTTTTGTGTATTAATCCCTGAGGGACCCAAAGCAGCAAAAGCTGCCTGAAAACCTGTCTACCTGCTTTACAGGCTGCCCTGTGGCACTGGCCAGCAGGGCCCTCCGCTGCTCCTCTGTTCCTTCCCCTGACAAATAGCCTAATGGGCCTGATTCACCTCACTGGGCAGGTGGCGGCTATCTACTGAGTGGTCTGAGCAAGAGCCTTAGGAAAAAGGTCCAGATAGACTGATGTCATTTTAAAATTGCCAACATCAAAAGAGAAATCACAGCAAGGATCATGAGAACAGAACCTCGGGCTCGCAGAACGAGTTTGCATCTGGCTCTTCCCTCCCACTGTTGCAGCAACGAATCCGAATCCGGTGCCGAGGAGAGCTGCACTGAAACACATCTTCAGTGCTGAGGGGCCGAACGGGGTGTTTTACTGCCTCAAATAAGGCCTGGTAATATCCTCAGGCATCTCCAAATGGTCGTAAAATACCTAGGCAGGCAAGGCAGGTTTGTAGGCTCTTCAACACCTCCCAAAGAACAACTGCTTGACCGGGTAAAGTCTCTTAACCAAAAACAGGATTGGCTTGTTGACTTTTAGAAGAGGCCGATACAGTCTTCTATCTAGAGCTACCAGAAACAAGCAAGAAAACTAAGCTCTCAACAGTTACGAGACACCAGGAACTCAGTGTGTGAGAGTGGTAGGAGTGGCCTTCAGGGATGAGCCCAAGGTGTCCCATCCGGGAGGAGCACTAAGAGCAGCCTGCAGTTCCTAATGCCTTCCCTGGGCTTCCACAGAGCCAGGAAGCGGAGAGGAAGAGTTCAGATCGCCACTGCAATTTCTTCCCAGTGTGCTATGCCCACATCTGGTGCTGCTACCGCTGTTAATCCTTGCTCCCCACCCCACTCCCCACTCCTTTTTCTTTCCTTCCCCCTCTCACCCCTGCCTTGCTCCAGCAGGGAAGGTTCAGGGCTGGGGAGCCAGTATGCTACCTTTTATGTCAAGGCCAAGATGCTCTACCATACAACGCCCAGTTCCTAAAGCAAGCAGAGCCATTCAGCCCACTGGGGTCATAAGGAGGGTTGGCTATATTAACTACCTATTAAACTTAAGTAATTTAGGAGCCATCTTCAGGGCTGGCAATGCAGACCAGAGGTCGCCAGGGAGGCTCTGGCCACTTGTTTTAATTGTGGGAGACACCTTTCCCGCATATGCAATCTCTCTCTGTGATTTATCACTTCCCCGGGTGTTTTTTTAACTGTTCTACTTCACTTCACCGGCTCTGCAACTCCAAGGGGAGCCCGCACAAATTGAAGATGACATTGGACTTTTATGTCTTCCTGATCCAAGAGAAGCTGCTGGCGCTTGAGATAAATGTCAAGGCTCCTCTTCTTCCTGTTCCTCCATCAGTGGAAACCACAGCTGGACCTTGACGGTTCAAACCATTTACTAATGAAATAAGCTTTCTAAGCTCCACCACCCCCATGATTTCTCATCTGTCAATTTCCTTGGAAATCCTGTGCTCCTTGGGAGACCACAGGCACAAAAGTGATGACTTTGTTTGCTGGCACTCAGACCAGCTCAGGATCGGGAGACTGAAACCCCTCTCTTGAGAAGCGATGAAAGAAAGACCCTGAATGTATATATTCCAGGACTGCATTCTACCATCAAGGTATGGTGGTACAGTTACGCCACACCAAGCCACCACTCCCATCATTGGCACTGTGGCTCTGAAGGCACGAAAGCCAGGCTCAAGGCACCCTGTGTCCCTCAACCCCAGCCTGACGGCCAGACTCACTCCCCTCACCCGGAAGGCTCAGATGCCAGGACACGTGTCGCTCCCGCTGAGAATGAAACAATTCCAGGTTCCCCAGGGCGGCTTTTGATAGCTAGCACTGCTCTGACTCAGATGCAAATGGCAAACTAGTTGTACTGATCATCGATTGGGAAAAATGGAAATACAGGAAGTTAAGATTAGCAAGAGGAAAAAAATACATCCTTGCAAACCCAAGTGAAATATTACAAGGAAACAGTGAAGTTAATTATGGCTATTTATTTATTTATTTATGAGATGGAATCTTGCTCTTGTTGCCCAGGCTGGAGTGCAATGGCACGATCTTGGCTCACCGCAACCCCCACCTCCCAGGTTCAAGCAATTCTCCTGCCTCAGCCTCCCAAGTAGCTGGGTTTACAGGCATGCGCCACCACACCTGGCAAATTTTGTATTTTTGGTAGAGACGGGGTTTCTCCATGTTGGTCAGGCTGGTCTCGAACTCCTGACCTCAGGTGATTCACCTGCCTTGGCCTCCCAACGTGCTGGGATTATAGGCATGAGCCACTGTGCCCGGCCAATTATGGCTTTTTAAAAGTTTTTACTTTCAGCCACGTAGCAATTAATACAATGAATGAATATGCCCAGCACAAGCAGTGTACCTAGATGTGGCAGTGTGGCCCACATGCCGTCCTTCGCCCTTTGCTGCAGGATCACAAGCAGATTTTCCCTTTTCAGAGTTTTAACCCCTTACTGAGCTCTGACTGTGCACTGAGTGTTGCATGCACATTCTCTCATTTATTCCTCACAACACTCCTGGGGGCAAAGACTATTTTTATCCACCTTTTGCAGGTGAGGACACTGTGCCTCGAGAGAGTAAGAATTCATCCTTTCTTACAGCTGCATGTATGCATATGTAACAAACCTGCACGTTGTGCACATGTACCCTAGAACTTAAAGTATTATAAAAAAAAAAAGAAAAAAGAGAGAGCGAGTAAGAATTATAGAGAAAGGAAGTGGCAGAGAAGTAGGAACCTCGGTTAATCAGACTGGATGGCCACTCAGCATTCCTCAGGGAATGCGGTAACCCCTGGTAACCTAAGGGCAAACTCCTTGAATCAGCTTCAATGTTACACAGCCCCCATGGGTACTGCTGAAACCACACAGCAGACTCTGAGACCTCTCAGTGAGGCAGAAGAGTACGGAAAACGAGGACAAATACAATGGCCAGGCAAGATGGCTCATGTCTGTAATCCCAGCATTTTGGGAGGCTGTGGCAGGAAGATCACTTGAGCTCAGGAGTTCGAGACCAGCCTGGACAACATGGCGAAACCCATCTTTACAAAAATAAAAATAAAAAAATCAGTCAAGCATGGTGGCAAATGCCTGTAGTCCCAGCTACTTGGGAGGCTGACGTGGGAGGATCGCTTGAGCCCAGGAGGTCGAGGCTGTCACCAAGGTGGGTGACAGAGTGAGATCCTGTCTCAAACAAAACAAAACAAACAAAAAACCTTATTAAAAACAAAACAGGCCAGGCACAGTGGCTCACTTTTATAATCCCAGCACTCTGGGAGGCAGAGGCAGGCAGATTGGTTGAGCTCAGGAGTTCGAGACCAGCCTGGGCAACATGGCGAAACCCCATCTCTATAAAAAATACAAAAATTAGTTGAGTGTGGTGGCTAGTACGTCTAGTCTCAGCTACTTGGGAGGCTGAGGCAGGAGGATCATTTGAGCCTGTGAGGTGGAGGTTGCAGTGAGCCGAGAATGTACTAGCCTGGGTGACAGAGGGAGACCGTGTCTCAAAACAAAGCAAAACTAACATCAACGCAGGCTGGTTTGATCCCAGATTAGCAAGCTTTTGGACATTGGAAACTGTTCCATTCACTATCAGCTTTTGCATCTCATCCCCAGGCATTCTAGATGGAGTTCTGCCCTTGACATCTAGGTATCCCCACATCCAAGCCTAAAGCAGTACTTCTCTTCAGCTAGGCTTGTGCCAGCCAGACTGCAGCATGCACCACCCCAGAGCCACCCTAGTGCAGGCATGTGGCTGCTGATCAGTCCCGGTCACTGACCACAGGCACCGCCAAAGTCTAGAAAATGGAACATGCACTGAACTTCATGTGCAGCAAAATTTAATAGTGCAGCATTATTTAATCTAGTGATGCTGAGAGAATGCCTGTCCCATTAAACATCAAGTCCCTGCTTTTATTAACCCTTGATTAACCCGAGTGTTTGATTAACTGCCTGGTAGCCTGCTTTAAAAACAAGTTCACATCGAGACATTAAAATGGATGAATAAATAAATGCATCCATGTATGTCCCAGGAGCAGTGCAAATTTAACTAAAAATGAAACTTCTTTTGTCTGCAGTAAAAGCTCAGTGAGAAATGACAGTCAAAATCAGGACCCTGAAGAATTTCAGCATTCTGCATCATTATAGAAAGAAGAAAGAGGAGGTCACATTCAGGTTGAGCAGCACCTTCCCATGGAGGGAACACCTGGCAGCACTGGCTGAAATGCAGCGGGGTTTTCTGGTTGCCCCCATGGTTACAAAAAGTTCAGTAAACCAAGGTGGGTCCACCTGGCTGCTCTGGGTGCCATGAGCTGGCCTGCCCGTGACAATGCTGGCCATAACTGCCCTGCTCAGAGCGCGGACTGTTCTGTATCAGGGTATCAATGCCAATATGGGTATGAAAGCTGAAGAAACAGGAGCCCGCTAAATGAAAGTGTCGCATACAAAACAGGGTTCATGTCATGGATTCTTGGAACCACTGACAGCTCAAGTGTACCTTTTAATAAGATCTATCAGGGACTTTAACAGCTGACCTCTCTTGATGGGATAACGACCACAAGTAGGATCTATCTTATGCCAGATCTCTTTTTGTTAGAAAGGTTCCAATGAGCTTATTCTACTCTGTGAGCAGAAACTGCAGGGAAGACTCCAAAGGACACATCCTATGCTGCTGTCAGGTGGTGTGGGGCTTGTTGGCATGGGTACTACTGGGGATTAGGTGAGAAGTACAGGCAGGATGTCATTTTATTATTGGGCAAAATACATTCTCTCCACTGCCTAGGCATGCTGGAGGAATAATGAACTGTTGCAGGAGAAAAGCAGCAAACATTCGGTTAATTCACCCAGCAACCAGTGACCGCTCCTCTCCAGGGTGCCGTGAGTGTACTGTTCCAATGTGAGTTCACTCTGACCACATCTCTGCTCAGCCTATGGAGAGGAAGCTGAAGCAGAGGTGGCTGAGCACAGATGAACAGACAGTCCACTCCCCGTGGACTCACATATCAGACCCTGTGCTCTGGGTTTGCTTTATTTGAAAAGAAAAGGGATGTGTGCAGAAAGGGAAAGCTCTAAAGGAAAATGAGCCAGCACAAGCAACCCTTTCGCCCCACGACCAGAAGCTGCCAGGTGTGACCATGGGTCTCGAGAGGCTGTCACCGCATAAAAGGTCTTGATCTTGAGTTAAACACACCAGTCTCCAAAGTGCCCAGATTGACCCCATTTCCATGCTAGGAGTATGCCACCAAGACAAAGGACTTTTAGACACACCTGACTGGACAAGAAGCCATAACCTTCCCCAGTCCAACAATGACACGAGATGGGAAGAATGGCTGGTCCTACAGCCCCATGACATGCTCTTCGGAATGAGGCAGTCTTCTGGGGCCCTGGAGGCTGGTCTGGCTTCACAAGGTGGGTGCCTGCTTTTAGACTCAAAGCATGCTGCGGCCAGTACCCAGGCACCACCTGCCCTCGTAAGGGCTCAGTGTGGCCCGAGGACAGAGACAGGCAAGCTCATGCACGGGTTAGTATCACAGAGGGCAGTACCATCACCACATAGAGAGTACCTGGGAACAACCTACTTTGAGGGCTCAAATGCAGATAGGTCTTCTGCCTTGGGCTTGAGGCTAAACCAGCAAAATAAAATGAAGAAAAACAAAAACATACCCTGTGATATCAACAATGCCATAAGTGCCATCTGCAAAATGCTTGGATAGGCCTGAAATCGTGATGAGTGATTTTGTTTGTTTTAATGGCTTGGAACGGGGTCTCTCCAGCTCTCACACGGCAGGTTTCTGTGGCTGAGGGTCCTGCTCATTGCAGCAGCAGTGGAAATGGTGAGACTGTTCCTGGGACCCAGATGACAAGGCTGGGGGTAAGGGGTGAGATGGGGTGTCTGAGGCAGTTCATTTAAGGGCTGACTGGCTCACTGGCTCAGCCATCGTTTTACCTCTTTCCTTAATGACTGAGGCCTCCCTTGAACTCCTCTTTACTGTTTAATAATTTTGTTTTGGAAGGGAAGCCCAGTAAATTACAGAAGCCAGAGGAAAGAAGAATGTGGAATGTGGAAATGCCTTTCCTTCTAGGTTGCACTATTAAAAGGAATTCTCTACCCGGTGCCAGTTGTGACTGGAGTCGAGAGGTAGAAGTCAGGGCTGCCTACTGTACCCAACAACGAAGGCAGGCAGAAACAGATCCCCTGGAGTTTTCAGATACAGCTTAACCACTAAAAACAGAGACAGTCCATAAAACTGGAAGCCCATTTTAGAGACTGAGGTAAAGAATAAAAAATTAACTGTATCAGTATCACCTAAACTCAATGGACAGTCTTATCTTAATAACACCTATTTTATAGGTGTTAACCTGGTCCTGGGCTATCAGTTAAGAGCAGAGCATTATTTGGCATGAGGGGACCCTTCTGCTTGGCCCAAATGAGAGAGGTATGCTCTTGGGCTGATAATTAGTATGGAATTTAGCTTCTGAATCTCGACAATGCTGAAAGCTCAAAATACCAGTAGAGAAAGATATGAAACGATTTGCAAAGTAATAAAGTCTTCTCTTTTAAAACAAAGAGGTTCTCTCCTAGACACTTCCTTTTAAGTATGAAAAAAGTTAAAAATTCAGTTTGGTTTTATAGTCCTTGCCACTTAAAGACACCACAAGACTAGAGGGAAAGTCCATTCTCAATAGCCTCCATTTCATTCTGCTTTCTCATAAAGTAAGGCAGCTCCCTGGGTATAACACCCTTTGCCTTAAAAGGGCATTATGCTTTACTGCTAAATGAGGAATCAAAATCCACCCTGTAACAGGGGTTCATTACATCAGAGCTTTTAACACAAGCTCAACTTCCATCCAGCCAATGGGTTCATAGTCATTGGCAGATTAAATTCCCTTTCTGGCATAAGTTAAAAAATTTCCTCAACTAAGTACATACAAAAGATGCCAATAGTCTAGGGACTTGGCTACTGAGGAAACCAGATGCCAACCGCACATTTCATTAATGATGGTCCTGATCAGCAAAATACAAGAAAGAGACCCTGGGTACCTTTTTAATGGTATTGTGCTTGCTGCTGCCACCCCTGTCGGAGTTCTCATTGTGCAGAATATCCAGAGCTGTCTCCCTCTCTTTCAGTTTCAAGGCCTCGATTTCTGTCTTGAGTTCATTGAGCTGCTCCTGCAGATGCTTGCTCTTTTCCATGTATTCCACTCTGCCGGCAAGAGGGTATCATGCATCAGGGCTTGGGCAGACAGTGAGACACGGCTCAGGTGCTCTGTGGCCCACAAGCTGCTTGGTGTGTGATCTAGGGTTTGAGGCCTGGGGTTCACATCTCTACTTGGCCACTCACAGGCCATGGGAGCTTGGGCTGGTCACTTAAGTGCTATGAATGTTTCCTCATCATTAAAATTGGGATAACGATCACAGGGCCGTGGTTAGGATTAAATAAAGTGTAGGAGGCCAGGCACGGTGGCTCCACCTGTAATCCCAGTACTTTGGGTGGCTGAGGCAGGAGGACTGCTTGAGCCCAGGAGTTGGAGACCAGCTTGGGAAACATAGCAAGACCCTGTCTCTATTTAAAAAAAAAAGAAAAGGAAAGGAAAGAAAAAGAAAGTAGAAAAGCCCTTGGTAAATTCTCATAGAGGGCTCTACAAATACCAGCTCTCATGGACAGCTTTTCGTTCTGTACAAAAAAAAAAAAATACATGAAACAAGCTTCCTGGGAACCCAGAACAATCTCCTTGTCTCAACCCTTCTTGGAGCAGTAATTCAAGTAAACTCTTTTTTTTTTTTTATAGTATCTTGCTATGCTGCCCAGGCTGGCTTTGAACCCCTGGTCTCAAAGGGCTGGGATTATAGGCATAAGCCACAGCGCCCAGCTTCACGTGATCTCTTTTGATAGGCCACATCCACACTCCCACTTGTTCTGAGACTTCATCTAAAGATGACAGAAGCTCACTCAGAAGCTCACCCAATGCAAGGAAGAAAAGATCCCCACCCTCATCTGAGAACAGATAACACTGAGTGACAGCATCTATGATGGTGAAAATCTGGAAACCACCCACAAAGTGTCCAACTACAAGGCATGGCCAGAAAAACCATGCAATACAAATACCAAAAACACTCCATAGGGATTGCCATGGTTAATATAGAGACTCTGCCAATATGTGCAAGGGTAAGAAGTGCTATGGTCTGAATGTTCGTGTCTTCAAAATTCATATGTCGAAACCTAATCACCGGCTGGGTGTGGTGGCTCACGCCTGTAATCCCAGCACTTTGGGAGGCCAAGGTGGGCGGATCATGATGTCAGGAGTTCGAGACCAGCCTGACCAACATGGTGAAACCCCATCTCTACTAAAAATACAAAAGTTAGCTGGGCGTGATAGCGTGCGCCTGTAATCCCAGCTACTCAGGAGGCTGAGGCAGGAGAATCGCTTGCACCCAGGAGGTGGAGGTTACAGTGAGCCGAGATCGCACCACTGCACTCCAGCCTGGGCGATGGAGTGAGACTCCATCTCAAAAAAAAAAAAAAAAGTGTCAGGAGGTGGGGCCTTTGGGCAGTCATGAGGGTAGAGCCTCACGAACGGGATTAGTGCCCTTATAAAAGAGACTCCAGAGAGACCCCTCATCCCTTCCACTGGGTAAGCATGCAGCAAAAAGGGGCTGACTATGAACCAGCAAGAATGCCCTCACTAGACTCCACCTCTGCCCGTGCCTTGATCTTGGCCTTCTCAGCCTCCCAAACTGTGAGAAATCAATTTCTTTCTTTTATTTCTTTTTTGAGACAGGGTGTCTCTCTGTTGCCCAGGCTGGAGTGCAGTGGTGCAATCTGGGCTCACTGCAACCTCTGCCTCCCAGGCTCAAGCAATCCTCCCACCTCAGCCTCCCGAGTAGCTGGGACCACAGGCATGTGCCACCACACCCAGCTAATTTTTGTATTCTTAGTAGAAATGGGGTTTTGCCATGTTGCCCAGGCTGGTCTTGAACTCCTGGCTCAAGAGATCTGCCCCCCTTGGACTCCCAAAGTGCTGGAATTACAGGCATGAGCCACTGTGCCTGGCCAAGAAATAAATTTCTGTTGTTTATAAGCTACCCAGCCTCTGGTATTTTGTTACAGTAGCCAGAACAAACTAAGATAGTAACAAAATACAAACTATAAAATAGCAGACACAGAACAGCTTCACCCTGATCCCGGATCCCAGCCACATAAATGTATATGTCTGGATAATGGTGAAAGGAACATGGACAGCAGATATGACAGCTAGAGGCTCTGGTTCATTGGCTACTTAGCTATACCCTCAGTGTGAGAGCCCAAAGAAAAACAGCCTGGGTTGTGGTTGCCCATACTGGACTCCATGGAGACACTTTCCCCAAAGGGTTTTCCTGAGGATACCACCCATGGTAAAAGCACATGGGCTGCAGAGTCAGATGGGTGAGGGGTTTCAACCCCTCTGCATCAGCTGTGGGATGCTGGTGGAGTTCACTAAACTCTCTAAATCTGAGTTCTCACTTATAAAATGGGAACATGAAAACCTACTTTTGATGTCAGTTTGATGTTTGTAAGTTAGCAGGAATTAAATGAGACAAAAGCCAAAACCCCTGACACACAGGCACTCAATGCATGGTAGCTACTGTGGTTGTCCTCCAGCAAGCAGCAGCAGTTGACCAACTTACCGCTAGCTCTGGGAACTAGGGGTCCTCGCTTAGATTTCCTCTGCAGTGGGGATCCTTTCCTTTCCATCTCTGATCCACTTCTACCCACCATAAAGGGAAGACGGAGGGCAGCTCAGCAATTGCTGCCACGATCAGGCCATGCTGGGGCCCTGCCCAGCGCCACCCACTGCAGCAAAGTGGCCCCACCAGCTGTCAGCTTTCCTTAGCCTCAAGCCTGAGTCTCTTCTCTCACCTTTGTTTGTTCTAGACATGGGAACCACCACAGATCCCAGTTGCTGGAGAACGCAACTAGGAGGTGACTACAGTCCAGTAGTATAACAGCAGTTGAACTGACTCAGAGATGCTAACAACCCAGTCCTACACTTTAGGTGAGGCTTAGAGCCACCAAAAACTCCAGGTCACCAGTCAAGTGTTATTTTTATCCTGGATAAAAATTTTTATTTTTATTCATTCAGAATGAATGCTGATCTGTTGTCCTTAATTTCTGATTAAGGAAATTCTTCCTCCAGGGTGTAAGAGCAGAGCAAACCTTTGCAGGAGTAATGACAGGCTGCTGCAGCGACCTCTCACCTCTGCCCCAGCTTCCCAAGGCCCCAATCACTCACTCTAGTTCACAGCTGCCCACAGCAGGGCACAGGGGGCTACATACTTTTCTTTCTCTATCTCCATGGAAAGCCGCTTCATGTCAGTATCTTTGAAGTCGAAAGACAGGCTGTCACCAATGAGGTTGAAGCTTGGTATGTCAGGAGGCAACGGTGCTGGAATTGGGTTCATGGGCTGTTAATGAGAAATTTCGGATTAGGAGCTTGGGTCATACAAGCACAGAAGGACACTACTGTGTTGACAACCGATCCTCCAGCAGCCACAGAGGCAATGGGCACAACTTGGGTCCCACCTCCCAATGCCACCACGAGCCCCCATCCCTCCACTTCACTCCCTCCACATTTGCCACTGCCAAGTAAACAATATCAAAGACTACAAATCCAGGAAAATCATCCCTCATCCCTCAAATCTCTAACCGTTCTTCATGCTCAGCTGAATCAAACACAAACTCCCACTCGCTTTTTCATTTAGGAAACTCCCAGGCCCTGTGCAAGGGGCTGGAGATGCAGAAAACAAGACAGCATCCTTGGCTTTGAGCAGCTGAAAGTCTTGTTCAGGAAATAGATGTGTTCACAGATCATCACTGTTAAAAAAGGTAAACACTGTAGCCAGGGAGCGAACAGAGGCTAGAAGAGATGCTGCTTTTGCTGGGATCCAAGGCAGTGCCAGGAGAAGGTCTGCCGGGCGGGAAGTATGGCAATGGGTGGGGCAGTGCCCAGCGAGGGTGCCAGGAGTCTGCCATGCAGTGTGGAGAGGTGGGGTGGGAGATGGGCACCACCACAAAGGGCTCCACCTGCCCACTGAGGGGCTTGGGCTTGGACAGTGGAACTGGAGTAGGGCCTGAAGCAGGGGTGGTGTAGTTTTTTTTTTGGACTTTCATCCCAGCACAAAGGGTCATCTAAAGAGGGCCCCAATCTAGCTTCCCAGCTTCTCCTACTATTTGCCCTACTAAGTCACAGACAGTATTGTTTATTATCCCCTGGACTACTGCCTTCCCATCTCTGTACCCCTGCCTATCCCATTTCTCCTCCCTATGCTCCATCCCTCTTTCAAGGCCCTTCTCAAACACCACGATCTCTCACCAAAGCCTTTCTAGCCCCTCCCAGCCAGCCGGCAACCCTTTTCTTTGCTGTCCCTTAACGCTGTGTTTACGGTTCTCTAATGGTTCTTCTGCGATTCCACCCTGTAAAAGATTTCTTTTTGGCTGTATCTTCTTTCTACTATTTGCAAGTTTCCTGCAAACAATCTGCCTCTTTTTCATCCTTGGATCCCGTATTGAGTCTAGGACAGTGTCTGGGAAAGAGCAGAGGCTTGGAACATTCATTTGAGACATTCTCAAGGCCTGAGGCAGACCGTCTGCAAGGGTGCTGAGAGAAGGCTCCTTGGGTGCCAGGGATGTCCTGTTTTCTGATCTGGGTGCTGGGTACATGGGTATGTTCAGTTTGTGAAAATTCTTCAAACTGTACAGTTGTAATTTGGGCACTTCTCTATGTGTATGTTACACTTCATAAAAATTTCCAGCAAAAACGCGTACTAGTTGCTGCACCACTAGTGAGAGCATGAACTGGTATGACTTCTTTGGAGAGTATCAAAATCGAAAATTTGACCCCACAGTTCTATTATAAGAATTTATTCTACCAATATATCCACGTGTGTGTGTCAAGATTTGTGTTCAGGGATGTTCAGTGTCATTTTGTTCAAAATTGCAAAAGAAAACAGACTAAATACTCATCCATGAGGGACTGGTTAAATAAATTACAATCCATCCACACAACAAAACATGATTAAAAAGCTGATATGGATGATCTCCTTCAGGATTGACTGCTAAGAGGAAAGAGCAGTTACAGCAGTGTATAAGCTTTGCTCCAGTGTATATTTTAAAAACAACACATATAGGCTGGGCACAGTGGCTCATGCCTATAATCCCAGCACTTTGGGAAGCTGAGGCAGGCAGATCACTTGAGCTCGGGAGTTTGAGACCAGCTGTGGCAACATGGCAAAACCCTGTCCCTACCAAACAAAAAAAAAAATTAGCTGGGCGTGGTGGTGCATGTCTGTGGTCCCAGCTACTCAGGAGACTGGGGCGGGAAGATCGCTTGAGCCTATGAGGCTAAGGTTGCAGTGAGCCGAGATTCTGCCACCGCATTCCAGCCTGGGTGACAGAGTAAATAAAACTCTCTCTCTCTAAAAAAAAAAATAATAAATAAAATAAAAAATAAAAACATAACACATCTCAGGTGTTCAGCCCAGTTGACTGCTCAGACAACTCCAGTCCCAGCTACCATCCGACTGTGACCACCAGAGAGATCCCCAGCAAGGATCTCTGTCTGGCCCAGTCAACCCAACAAGCCACCAGAGGTACTAACAAAGCCACACAGCTGGCTTGGGTGGGTTGTTACACAGTAACAGAGAACCGGGATATACGGCAACAGCAAACTGCTTACATTTTCCCCACCTCAAACCCTGGGCAGCTTGTGCCTCTGGTGCCCTTTGTGCATCTGGGTCATGTATGTGCCTGTGCCATGTGCATGAATGTAAATATGGGTGCGTGTGTGTGTCCGTGCTGTGTATGTGGATGTGCTATGTGCATCAATGTATGTATGGGTACGTGTGTGTGTCTGTGCCATGTAGATGACTGTGCTGTGTGTGAGTCTGGGCCATGTGTGCATCTGTGCCCTCACCCTGAATACCCTATGTTCTCTTCTCCACCTGGCTACTTCCTGCTCCCCCTTCAAGCATCAGTGTAGACACCACACTGAGCCTCTCCTGCTCCTCCAGGGTGGGCTGTGTCCTCCTCCTCTAGGCACCTGTGCACCCTGAGAACACCTGTCAGGATAGAGACTTCCAACTGCATGGCACTATGTGGACACTGAACAAATATGAAAAAAAAAAATGCCAAACTGAATGCACAGAAGAAAGGAAGGAAAGAGGCTTCTATTCATTTTGTGACCCCATTTAATGGAAGTCTGACTCTCTGTCCCCAAACTGAGAGTGGCTGCTCGTTCTTGCATGGCAGTAATTCACTCTGAGGTGTACAGCCAATCCCTTCCCAGAACTATAATTATGATATATGGTATATACTGATAGTTGAAGATTACATTCAGCTCAGCATTAAGAGGCAAGAGAGCAAATTCTCTTGAGGATAATTTGGGACTATATTACTTAGAAAAAGAAAAACATTCCAGAGCTGGAAAAGGCCCTGTTGCCTGTCATCCAGGCAACCAAAGAGACAACTAACTAGTCCAAAGCCAAATGGCAGACCAGGATGTTCTACCCAGTCCCTAACTGCAGGCTCTCTGCACCTCTCATCTAGCCATGTGTTTGCCTGAATGGTCACCCTGAAGGCACCTCCAGATGAACTGAAGGGCCGGGAGGAAAGAGAACATCACCAGGACTAAGGCAGCCCCAGCTGGTGGCCCCCAGGCTCACCGGGTACGTGGGCTTGGTGGCAATCTCCAGGAGCTTCTGCTTGGCTCTTCGCTCCGCCTCGCGTGCTTCCTGCAGGTCCTGCTTCAGCTGATCTGCCTCTTTGGCCCTGCAAGGAAAGGATGAGATGTCAGCTTCACAGAAGAGGGCAGGTAGCAGGAAAAGACACCACCCCACCCCTGCAGAGGAGGGACCTGGGCTAACCCTGAGGATGGCATCCAAAGAGGTGAAAAAGGACAGTGAGACAGGGATATTTACATGAAATCAGAACTTCCAAGCAAGGACAACATTCCTGAGGACTTTTATTTGAGTTGGTAAATCTAAACTGGAAGAGCAGGAAAACTGGTGGGGAATGAGAGAAACCAGACCTTCTACAGCCAGGAGACAGAGGAGCTGGAGGAGGCACCAGCAGCTTTCTCTGCTTTATTTTTGGGTGAGAGTGAGCTGGGCGAAGGAAGAACCTGGAGGATCAAAGTTCTTATATTGGATCGCAAAGGGCAGAATGTGCAAGAACTGCGTCTTCACAGCCCCCGGATAAAACACCAGTGGGCCTTGTGCCCACTTTCTCCAGCAGAAAGATGAGCCCAGTCACTGAGGGCACCCGCACCCTGGTGCAGATCCTCATCCTATGGGGCTCAGGTGGTCACGGCATGTGAGGCCTGGTGCAGGGACCTGGCCCAACCTGCATCATGCACAGGGAGTGACCCCCGTATACAGTAAGGGGCCTGAAGCAGGGCAGGCAAAAAGGAACCATATTCCCAGAACGACATGCAAAGCGTGGTGAGGAAAACTGTAGTGAATGCACCTTGGTAGCTAAAAGCCAAATTCAAGTGCTCTAAATCAACAGAGCCAAAAGCTGTGGGGAATGTGTCAGTGTTTATCTGAAGGTTGCAGGCCTAGAATAGTCTTTCAAAAGTACAGACAACAAGTTCCATCCTTCAACCTGGCCATGAGTGGGACATCCCAGTCACAGAGATCATCCTAGCCCTCCTCCCCCATGTGCCAAGGAAGGCTGGGGGATGCAGGCACTAGCTTCCCTTTAAAGGTAAGCAGCTGCTGTTCTCCTGCAGCCCCACTGAATGAAAGCAGAAAAGAACCACATTTTTTTTTTAAATGCACAAAGACCCTCCTCACATCTCTTCAGCTGAAAGTGGTCTGTGGATATGCTCAGGGGTTTTCCTGCACACATGGCTATCAGAGGGACAGGGGCTTATCAAAGAGACACAAGTATGACCAGAGAGGCCCCCCTGGCAGGAGAACTGAGTTCCTGTGCCCAACCAGTAGCGCCAGCCCCAAAATGGATAAAGCACCAGTCACCATCAGCCAAGGAGGAGCCTCCCCCCGGCCCAGAAGATAGGCAAGCAGCTTGAGGACAGCTGCTGTAGAGCTCAGCCTCAGGGCAGGCTGGTCTGCGGCCCTTTGCCAGCCTCCTCGCCAGTCTGGTGCCCGGTGCCCCCTCACCTCCTCTCTGACTCCTCAGCCATCTTCAGTGCCAGCACCTCGGCTTCCAGCACCTTCTGCTCCATCAGGCGCTTCTCCTCCTCTGTGCGAATGGCTGTGGCCTTGATGCGCTGCATTTCCTGCTCAGCCTCTGCGGCCTTCTGGGCCAGAAGTTTTGCCTCCTCCTCGGTGATCTGGGCCTTTTCAGCCAACAGGTCAGCTGTCTCCTCAGACCGCATCTGGAGGGCACGGTGCTCTTAGCTGAAGCGGGATCATGTGCTATTCTCCCGCCCAGATCTGCCTTGAACACTGAGATGAGACAAACCAGAGTCTCGGACTCCTGGGGCCCTGCTGCTGAGTGCCCTCCATGACCCTCTGACAAGAGATGACAAGCCACATTCCCCAACTTTTCAGAAGGGCCCTTCGGGCTGCACCCATGGGGAGTAACAAGAGCACCTTCTCTGAGTACCCACCTCAGCTCAGGCTTATGCTTCACGTGGAGAAAAACAACTTAAACTCTGTTCTTTCCCTTTAAATCAGTGGTTAGAACCAGAGGAGTTTTTTGTCCCCTGCAAGAGACATGTGGCAGGCGGGGCACGGTGGCTCACGCCTATAATCCCAGCCTTTTGGGAGGCCGAGGCGGGCGATCACCTGAGGTCAGGAGTTCAAGACCAGCCTGGCTAACATGGTGAAAACCCATTTCTACTAAAAATACAAAAAAAAAAAAAAAAGCCGGGTGTGTTGGCACGCACCTGTAATCCCAGCTACTTGGGAGGCTGAGGCAGGAGAATCGCTTGAACCCAGGAGGCGGAGGTTGCAGTGAGCCAAGATCATGCCATTGCATTCCAGCTTGGGCAACAAGAGTGAAACTCCATCTCAAAAAAAAAAATAAAAGTACAGCTGGGCACGGTGGCTCACATCTATAATCCCAGCACTTTGGGAGGCTGAGGCGGGCACATCACGAGGTCAGGAGTTCGAAACCAGCCTGACCAACATGGGGAACCCCATCTCTACTAAAAATACAAAAATTAGCTGGGCATGGTGATGCATGCCTGTAATCCCAGCTGCTCAGGAGGCTGAGGCAGGAGAATCGCTTGAACCTGGGAGGTGAAGATTGCAGTAAGCTGAGATCGTGCCACTGTACACTCCAGCCTAGGCAACAGAGCGAGACTCCGTCTCAAAAAAAAAAAAAAAAAAAAAGAGACATGTGGCAATGTCTGAAGATGTTTTGGGTTGTTACAAATGGAGGGCGAGGTGCTGCTACTGGGATCTAGTTCCTACAGCAAAGGATGGTCAGCCCCAAATGTCAGTAGTGCCCAGGCTGAGAAGCCCTGCTGTAAAGGCAACCTCGTGGTGAAAGTGGAGTTTGGCTGCACATAAGCTCAACCTAAATCTGCTTCTGCCAACACAGGTGAAAAGAAAAGGCACTGATTTTTTAAAAGTTGAAATTAAGTATTTCAGAGCAAACACTGCTAACTCATGGTTTTCAGGAGACCAAGCTCCAGAAAAGCCAAGGAAGTCCCCAGGTAGCCTCCTGGAACCCCAGCCCCTCAGAAATCACCAGTGCTTCGTTGGCCATTGTTGCTTCTTCTTTCATCTGCAGCAGCCTCCTCTCCAACTCATCCCTCGTGCGTTCAGCCTCCTCCCTCATCTGCTTCTCTCGAGCGAGGCGCTGCCGCTCCATCTGCGAGGGGTGAAGAAAAACAGTCATTGAATCACAGGGCTCGAGACCTAGGGTGCCACAAGGGCCCAAAGATGCCCCATCTCCAGAGTCTCCCCTTTTGGGACCTTTTTCCTTCCCTTTCCTTTAGGCAGCCAGGGTCATTCTTATTGCCCCCCACCCCGTCCTTCTAAACCAGTTGCAGAGTTGAAAGCTGTGCCACTTGAAAAACAGTCTAGTGGTGAATGAACAAACGAACAAACAACAAAAAACCAAACTGAGTCTTGACCTGGATAGAAAGAGGCATTCTTTTTTTTTGGTGGAGGGGACAGAGTCTTGCTCTGTCACCCAGGCTGGAGTGCAGTGGCACGATCTCGGCTCACTGCAACCTCCGCCTCCCAGGTTCAATCAATTCTCCTGCCTCAGCCTCCTGAGTAGCTGGGACTATAGGCACCCGCCACCATGCCTGGCTAATTTTTGTATTTTTAGTAGAGATCAGGTTTCACCATATTGGCCAGGCTGGTCTTGAACTCCTGACCTTATGATCCACCCACCTTGGCCTCCCAAAGTGCTGGGATTACAGGCATGAGCCACCGCGCCTGGCAGAAGGAGGCATTCTTATACACGGTGCACTGAAATGGCTACCTTGCCAATGTTGCTTTTTGTTGGGAAACCCCAGGTGGCTCTGCCCCGTGGCCGATGGGATGCAATGCAGGACCTCCTCCCTCAGATAGAGCCCCAGAAATAAGCAGCTTTCTCATCTGGGCAGGCAAGCCGTCTCACCATTTCTAATCCACATGGACCCCTCTCACATCTCTGATTTCATCAACAATAGCTCCACTCTTGCCTCTGACCCACAGAGAAGATGGAATCATTCTACGTGATGCATCAATAGTTCACACATTGTATTTCACAGGGGGGAGCTGCAACAGCCACAGCACAGACTTGCACAGCCTCATGTGGAGACAACTCCTGAGCCAGGCCTAGGACAGGAGGGAGCCAGGCGGGGAACACAGCCCTGTGTCCTTAAGGCAACAGTACAAAGCCACCACTACCTCCCTTGCCTTCTGGATCACTGCATTAATTGGGCCACATGCTGAGCTTAATAAGGGGAACAAGCACAAGACAGTGCCATTCCTCTGTGATCCCAGGGTACTAACTGAGTTCAAAAAGCAGAACCCAGAAGTGACCACTGCACTATTTTCTGCCTTAAATAATTAAAGCACATTTAATTACTTCTTGCTTTAATCTTATCCCACACTCTGGTCATACAAGGTTTCTAAGACTGCTGCTTTTTCTAAATCCTAAGCCAGATACACACACACACACACACACACACACACACACACACACAAGCTCAAAAAGATAATGCAAAGACAAGCAATAAAACAGTGAAAGTTCTTCTCCAATTTTCTCCTTGCAAGTCAACGAAAAGCTTGGCCAATTTGTTCTCTAATTTCCATCATATTACAATTTCCATAAGGTGGCTTACTACATATCTATAATTCTTTTTAAAAAAAAGAAACTAAGAAAGAAAGAAAGAAAAAGCCCAGTCAGGCCAGGCAGGCATAGCAGCTCATGCCTGTAATCCTAGCACTTTGGGGGGCCGAAGCAGGAGGAATGTTTGAGCCCAGCAGTTTGAGATCAGCTTGGGTAACATAGCAAGACCTGATCTCTATGAAACAATTAAAATTAACTAGGTGTGGTAGCATGCACTTGTAGTCCCAGCTACCTGAGGGGCTGAGGCAGAAGGATTGCTCAAGCCCAGGAGCTTGAGGTTACAGTGAGCTATGATGGCACCACTGCACTCCAGCCTCGGTGACAGAACAAGACCCTCTTATTTAAAAAAAAAAAAAAAAAAAAAGCCAGGTAATCTCCTTCAGTTCCTGGCACTGTACTTTCCCTGAGACCTCTACCCCAATATAAAGGACCTCCTATTCACAAAAGAAGTTTACTGCTTACAAAGACTGGAAGGTGTAATATACGTCCCTTCATCTGAGATGGAGAAGGTATATCATTAGTTTCACCTGATGGATGAGAAAACTGAGGTCTGGAAGGTAAGTCGTTGACTTACTCACATTCTAAATTTCAGATCTGGCTCCAAGGTCAGTGTCTGTCCACCTGATCTGTGGTTGCCCAGATGCCAGGTTTGTGGCTCTGCTGTGCTGTAAGCAGTGCCGATCTGCAGTGTTCCTGCTATTCTCTGCCAGGGCCCGCAGACTGCATATTCCCTGACACTTTCAGATTTCTTACTTCTAAGCTTTGCTCTGCTAAGAAAAAGGTCAAAGAAAGCTCTCCTCCTCCTTCTTATTTATTTACTTATTTATTTATTTATTTTGGTATTTTGTTTCTGCTTCTGTTTTAAAACAGGGTCTTGCTTGGTCACCCAGGCTGGAATGTAGTGGTGCAATCATAGCTCACTGCAGCCTCAAATTCCTAGGCAAGTGATCCTCCTGCCTTGGCCTCCCAAAGTGCTGGAGTTATAGGGATGAGCCACTGCCACGAGCTCTTCATGAAACTGCCACTATGACCCCATGCTGGCTCAGTAGGATTTCTTTGTCCAACAAATCCATCCCATCACCCTGAAAGCATCCCAAAGAACACATTTGTGGCCCACTACCTCAGAAAGCAAAGAGATAGAGAGCTGAAAGCACACTGGGCATTTCATTCTAAATCCTAGGGCTGGGACCAGCCTCTCCAATGTATCCAAATCAGAAAGGTGCACACAGACTAATTATTACACTTCTGAGCTTGCAAGTCCTGCAGGCAGCCAACTGCAGCTGCTGCTACTCTATCTAGTAGTTTATCCAAAAACACAATTGATATTCTCAGCAGTAAGGCCCAAATTAGTTGTGTGGATTTCCATGAGCAGAGAAGGTTTATGAGTAGAAAACAATGATGCAGATTATCCAGTCTGCTGATAGATGCTCCTGGCACCTCCTGGGGCAGGTGACATGCCATAAGGCCTGACCTGCAGTGGGGAATTGCAGCCAGAGTCAAATTAGCATTCCAGCCGCAAGCACTGAAATGCCACCCGGCATTCTATCACCATCTAATTAGAAAAGGAGAAGGCTGCACAAGGAGGCAGACAGGCAAAAAAAGAAAGCAAGCTAGCTAGCCGGACGGATAGATGCATGCACTCTTGGCTATTTCATCCCAAACTGGTGTTAATCACACTTAATTTCTCCAAGCGTAGAAATTACTAGAGATGTTTCTTTTAGATATGCTATTAGGGTTTATTCCTCATTTGCAGAGCTGACATCCCACCAGGTAGGCATCGGCAAATGAAGATCCAAAAGGTATAAAACAAGAGCAGGTATGTCCACGGCCAAAAGACTCCTGCCAGCCCATGACCACTCCTCGCCTCCCAGGCCAGGACTGACCACACAGTGACACCATCAGTTAAAACAAGGTTGTGCTCACCTGCTTTCTAGCCTTCTCCTCCCTGGCCTGGGCTTTCATCTGCTGAACTTCCAAAGAATCGGCTTTCCTTCTCCTCATAAATAGATCATGGTTCCCGATACATAGCTGGAGAATCTGTGGCCACAGAAGCAGACAAAAAGGTTAATATCCACAAATTTACTTCACTGCCTACTGGCCCACTAGTGCCATAGCAGTTTGAGCTCTTGCAGGTAGCAGTAAACGTGAAAATGAATGCATAGAGTGAAACACCAAAGCCCTACTAGTGGCCTCTAGTGCTGTCAGCTCTGGAAACATGCAAAATGAAGGCGCCTCAGATATGCCAGGAGGTAAAAATCATAAATGAAGAGAGGACTGGAGGACACTTCACCATGTCTTCTGGGTGCACCTTACTCTCCTACATCAAGATGTGGTTCTGCAGACCAGGGAGGATAGGAAAGCTCGTTCAGTAAGCCGGGCTGAGGCAACAGGTTATGCATGTGGAAAAAAATAAGTTGTATCCCTTCCTTACACCTTACACAAAAATCAACTCCAGAAGGATTAAATACTTAAATGCAAAGATTAAGCCCTTGAAACTTTTAGAAGACAATATAGAAGAATATCTTTATGATCATAGGATAAGAGAAGATGCCAAGTAAGACACAAAAAGTGATTAAGGAAAAAATTTATATATTTGTCTACATTAAAATTAAAAATTCTTATTGTCAAGACATAAAAAAAGAAAGAGCAACAAACTGGAAGATATAGCCAATAAAGAAAACAGGCTAGGTGCAGTAGCTCACACCTGTAATCCCAGCACTTTCGGAGGCCAAGGTGAGAGGATCCTTGAGCCCAGGAGTTCAAGACCAGCCTGGGTGACATAGTGAGACGCCATCTCCACAAAAAAATCAAAAAATTTGGCCAGACCTGGTGGCTCAGCACTTTGGGAAGTGTAATCCTAGCACTTTGGGAAGGGGAGGCAGGCAGATTGCTTGAGCCCAGGAGTTTAAGACAAGCCTGGACAACATGGCAAAACTTTGTCTCTATAAAAAAAATACAAAAAATTAGCTGGGCATGGTGGTGTGTGCCTGTAGTCCCAGCTACTGGGGAGGGTGAGGTGGGAGGATCACTGAGCCTGGGGAGGTCCATGCTGCAGTGAGCCATGATCGTGTCATTACATTTCAGCCTGGGCAACAGAGTGAGACCCTATCTCAAAATCTCAAAAAAAAAAGTTCATTTGATAATGAGATACCATTTTAGATGCACAAGATTGGCAACAATTTTAAAAGGCTGATAATACAAGTATTTAGGATAGCAAAAAACAAACTTCACCCACTACTGTTGGGTCTGTAAAAATCGATTCACCTTCTTTAGAAAACAATGTGTCATAATTTTGAAATTTAAACATATACCGAGCCCTGTACTTCTACTCCTGTGTATATACTCTAAACTCTATTTTTAATTTATTTTTATGTATTTATTTTTTTTTTGGAGACGAAGTTTTACTCTTGTTGCCCAGGCTGGAGTGCAATGGCATGATCTCGGCTCACCGCAACCTCCACCTCCTGGGTTCAAGCGATCTCCTGCCTCAGCCTCCTAAGTAGCTGGGATTTATAGGCATGCGCCACCACGCCCAGCTAATTTTGTATTTTTAGTAGAGACAGGGTTTCTCCATGTTGGTCAGGCTGGTCTTGAACTCCTGACCTCAGGTGATCCGCCTGCCTCAGCCTCCCAAAGTGCTGGGATTACAGGCGTTGAGCCACTGTGCCTGGCCCTCTTTTTTATTTTTTAAAAATTTTATTTATTTTCATTTTTTTGGAGACAGGGTCTCGCTATATTGCCCAGGCTGGTCTCGAACTCCTGGCCTCAAACAGTTATCCTGCCTTGACCTCCCCAAGTGCTGAGATTACAGGCGTGAGCCACCCCACCTAGCCCAGTATACTCAAGACTCCAAAGAAACTATTGCCTATGTGCACCAGGAGGCAGATACAAAAGTTTTCATAACAGCCTGTTAAAACAGTATAGAAGTGGCTGGGTGCAGTGGCTCACGCCTGTAATCCCAGCACTTTGGGAGGCCGAGGCAGGCAGATCACAAGGTCAGGAGTTCGAGAACAGCCTGACCAATATGGTGAAACACCATCTCTACTAAAAATACAAAAATTAGCCGGGCGTGGTAGTGGCCGCCTGTAATCCCAGCTACTCAGGAGGCTGAGGCAGGAGAATTGCTTAAACCCGGGAGGCGGAGGTTGCAGTGAGCCAAGATTGTGCCACTGCACTCCAGCCTAGGCAACACAGTGAGACTCCATTTCAAAAAAAAAAGTATAGAAGTAAAAAGCACTTAATTATCCATTAACAGAAGAATCAGAAAAATATACAACAGAGTGCTACAGAGGTGAGAATGAACAGACTATCTTTAAGCATCAACAAAGATATATCTCAAAAAAATAATGAAAAAGGAAAAGGAAAATGACAAAAGAATATATATACTTGACAGCATTTAGATAAATTTCATAAACCCATGACACTGAATGGTATTTTTCTTTTGCCATATATGAAATAAAATTCTGTTGAAAAGCAAGAGGATGATGAATACTGAACTCAAAACAGTGATCACCCTTGGGGAGAGGGAAAGGAGAGACCAGCAGGGTGTTAACATGAAGGGTCTCAACAGTATTGGGACTGTGCTATTTCTTTTTTCCTTTTTCTTTTTTTTTTTTTTTTTTCCTGACCTTGTGATCCACCCGTCTCGGCCACCCAAAGTGCTGGGATTACAGGCGTAAGCCACCGCACCCAGCCAGGACTGTGCTATTTCTTAAAGTGGGGTTGTGGGTACACAGCTATTCACTTTTGTTATTCTTTATAATTCATATGTTACACTTACTTATCCTTTTATATGTATGAAATACTGCATTAAAAATCATTTTTAAAAATTCCTCGTTGGCTGGGCGCAGTGGGTCATGACTGTAATCCTAGCACTTTGGGAAGCCAAGGCGGATGGGTCACCTGAGGTCAGGAGTTTGAGACCAGCCTTACCAATATGGTGAAACCCTGTCTCTACTGAAAATACAAAAATTAGCTGGGCGTGGTGTCTCATGCCTGTAATCCCAGCTACTCGGGAGGCTGAGCCAGGAGAATCTCTTGAACCTGGGAGGCGGACGTTGCAGTGAGCCGAGATGGCACTGCCACTGCACTCCAGCCCGGGCGACAGAGCGAGACTCTGTCTCAAAAAAAACAACAAGAAAAACCTTCTTCATGATATAATTTAGTTTTAACTCTTTAAGCTAAACAGAAAGTATGCGCCAAGTGAGATACCATTCTACACTTCACAAGATGTCACTCTGATATCCTTTAAAAAGAAGTATTCAAATCTCAGAAAAGCTACCATTATCAGTAATGAAAACCAGGATCTCAACTTACCAGCTTATTGACACGAAGCTTTGAGGAGTTAAACTTGAAGACATCAATTTTCTTATCCAGTGGTTTAATAGTAAACTGGAAGAATGAAGCAGAACACAGTTTCAATCCGACAGCCTGGAATGTTACCAGCAGTTGGAAATTCCACAAATGCAGCAACCACACTGGCCACAGACCAGCATGAAGTTATGCCTTGTCCTGGCTTCCCAGTATCCAGGAACTAAACCTCAGGGAATTAGGAGCACCAAGTCTCGGGCTGTGGAAGCTCAGGACTCTAAAGGTACGCTCTCTAGACCATCTTAGGCATGAGTGTGGGAAGGGATTCTTGACAACCTAAAATAAGCATCCTTAATGGGCCCAACCCTGAGGCCAACACTGGAGGGCTACTGTAGTCGAGGGCATGGGCCCACCTTCATGAAGCTCACCATCTAGTTGGAACTAGGCTAACAACAGCCAATTACTCAAGAAATCACATCAAATATTAGTGCTTCATTGGGTGGTACAAATCACAAATATGTGGCGGTTCAGAGTAGATCCACCATAAGCAAGAGAGAGTGAAGCTGATCTTAGAAGAAGAATCCAACAGGGTAGCTAAAAGGCAGGTGAAGGGGCATTCTGCACAGGGCAAAACCAGAAATAAGGTAGAGACAGGGAAATGAGCTGTGTGTGTGTGTGTGTGTGTGTGTGTGTGGCATTAGCTTTTTGGTGACTAAGATGATATAATAGGTTTAGCCTGGGAGGGAGGAAGGGGTGGGTGTAGGGGCTGGCAGTGAGAATAAAAGTCAGAGGTGGCCAGATATGGTGGCTCACACCCGTAATCCCAACACTTTGGAAGGCCAAAGCGGGAGGATCGCTTGAGGCCAAGAGTTTGAGGCTGCAGTGAGCTGTAATTGCACAACTGCACTCCAGGCTGGGCAACAGAGTAGACCCCTATCTCAAAAAAAAGAAGGGTTTAGGTTTGATGTGACAGGATACCTGCGCTCACCACAGGTTTCTGAACATGGGAATAATTTGGTAAAAGCTGTTAATAGAATCAAATGGGGAAAAAATGGACTATAGTAGAAGGGAAAACAGTTCTTGATGCTGAAATCAAAATGGAGAGAAAGATGAATGATAAAGACAGGGTGGTGGCTTGGTAGGAGAACCTAGGGTTAGACCACTAGCAGGAAAGCCTGCAAGGAACAAATGGCTGCTGCTCTCAACCACTCCCGATAAGACCAAACAGATCCTAGATTTCCAAGATGCACTTACAAAATGGATATCCATTCCCAAGAAAGACTTGCTAAGCAGATAAATATGTTTGGGAAGATATATTTCTTTCACACGTTATATTGCCGAAGAAGGAGTTAGTACATTGAGGACAGAAAATGATCCTTTGTTTAGCTTTCAGCCAAGTTAACTTAGAAGCAGTGTTGCTCTTGTGTAGGCTGCTATTCATGAATTTTGTGAGCTTATTTTTGGCTTTGCTGTCAAACCCTGGAGCTGTCAGTGGGAAACCACAAGTAGTGGGGAAACCGCAGGCTCTGCACCATGCCAGGGCGTACACAAAGAATCAATGGATCACTTAAAATAAACTAACATTTCTGTTTTGACAGCACGGCTGTCATGCATAACTACCAAGACTACTTCTTCTATGTCAAGTCAGCTTGGGGTCTGCTTACTGCATGAGTTATTGACATGATGGAACATGATGGTGCTTGTCCCCCGGAAAGGGCATATTAGAGTTTACTGTGTCAGGCCATACTATGGGAGATTTCAATCCTTGGCTTCTTTGAAGAACGGGTGTTTAGGGAGCCTTTAGCACACAAATGTGTGGACGTGCAATAAACAGACTTTATGAAATTGGGAGATGAAAAACTACCATATGGTGGCACACATACAGCTTTATGTCATGTGGAACTTTCAATTTAAGTACTTTAAAAAAGAAATACCTAACTGCTTATCTCCTGGGATAACTACTAACAAAAACTTCAAAGTCAGAATGTTTTGAACTAAGGGGCTCAGTCTGTCTTATCAAGCATGGCTGAGTAGATCCCAACCATATACTGGAAACCAGGGGCCTGGTGTTCCCTTCCTTGAGTTGCCATGAAAAAAGAGAAAACAGGAAATATGCTCAGGTCTGGGGCTCTGCAGGCAGCAACATAAGCTGTTCCTGTTCTTCACTCTCTAGTCTGTGTCCTGGCTGTGCAGGTACCAGGAGGTCACTGAGTGGAGCCTCCCTCTCCCCAGTGCCCCTGTGCTCTCAGGACTCAGCCTCTGGGCCTCCCTGAAAGGCGGGGGCTGTGGCATCAGCAACTCCGGCTCCTAATCTCTGCTACTTCACTCAGACACAGGTCACTTGATCCTTCTGTGTCTCTGCTTCCTGATGTGACACAGAGATATTGACAACACAGCCCCTGCCTTTACAGCAGTGTTCTTATAGAGATTAAATTCAGACGGTCAGGGTGAATGTGCTTGTATGTGGAAGACTACATTCGTTGTCATCATGTCTCTTCCACGGCACTTATTTATTATAGCAGGTGAGTAGTTACTTGACTTCCTTGAATGCTAAGACTGGATTTTCTACATCTTTGTTTCCCCCATGAAATCTAACACAAAGCAGATGCTCAATAGTTCCTTTAAAATTAATGAAGAACTGCTGAGCACAGTGGCTCACACCTGTAATTCCAGCACTTTGGGAGGCTGAGGTGGGAGGATTGCTCAAGCCCAGAAGTTCAAGACCAGCCTGGGCAATGTGGCAAAACCCCATCTCTACAAAAAATTAGCCAGATGTGGTGGCACACACCTGTAGTCTCAGTTACCTGGGAGGCTGAGGTGAGAGGATCACCTGAGCCCAGGGAGGTCAAGGCTGCAGTGAGCCGTGATCGTGTGCCACTGCATTCCAGCCTCGGTGACAGAATGAGAGCCTGTCTCAAAAAATGATAATAATAAAATAAAATGAATGAAGAATGAATGAATGAATGGATGGATGAGTAAACATAAGATTATACATTATGGGACCTTTTTGGTAAAAGTCACCACCCTATATGGAAATATTTAAATTCTAAGAGCATTTATCTAAGTTATTCAACCTTAATTATTTTGGAATTCTTGTAAGCATATTAACCTAATATACTTATTTATATCATTACTGAGAGATACACACACAAAACACATATATGTCCATATGTGTATATGTGTGTATACGTATTTCTCTGCCACATGTATCAAGCACCGGACACAGAAAGAAAGCTCAATAAAGACCACACTTAAAATACAAAGAGAATTTAAGCCAGGTGCTGTGGCGCACACCTGTAGTAGCTACTCAGGAGGCTGAGGTGGAAGGATTGCTTGAGCCCAGGATTCAAATCCAGTCTGGGCATGCATAATGAAATCCTGTCTCTAAAAAAGAAAAGAAAACATACAAAGAGAATGTATCGACAAAAATAGAAAGCCAAGTAATAAGAAAATGTTACTGTTTTCGTTCACTATTCTTTGGGGTTTCTCCCTGGCCAGTTGAGCTTCCCAGTGTCCTATTAGTCATAGTGGGGTTATTGATGCCAATACTGTTCTGTAAAGACTTCGAAAATCAACAACCACACCCTCAAAGCCTGGGAATTAAAGGATTCTATGAATAACAAGGAGATGCCCTGGCTGGGGAGGCTCCAGTGAGGGGGGCAGACAGGGAAAGATCTGCTGGACCCCTGGGCCACTAGTGGCATCTGCAGTACACACATGTCCTACCTCCTTGTCACTGTACGAGATGTTTCGGATTTCATTCCACGGGAAGGAGATCTTGGGGGTCAGTCTGTTCTCAGGGTCATAAATGTGAAGCCCCAGGGCATCCACTCCAAGCAGCAGCTCTGTGCCCTTTTTATTCTGTGGATCCAATAAGAACAGCTACTGTAAGCTCCAGCTGAGGCTCAAAATTTTATTCAACCTTCCAAAGAATCTGGCACACACTGTCACATGTGACAAGTTTCAGCAGGTCCCAACAGAAGTCACAGCTGTCTTATAAACCAAGATTTCAGCTTTCTGAATTGGGGCAGGCAGAAGCAAAACTGTTCCATTCTTGTGACTTCTGGGTCCCCCAGAACAATCACTGAGGGCTTCTGTCACTGGCTCGATGGCTAAAGGAAGAGTAACATAAGTGTTGTTCCCTCTGGTTAAATAAGCAGGCTATCATAGGTTCAGAATTAAAGCCCATAGGTTTAGGCCGGGAGCAGTGGCTCATGCCTGTAATCCCAGCACTTTGGGAGCCCGAGGCGGGCGGTTCACGAGGTCAGGAGTTCAAGACCAGCCCGGCCAGCACGGTGAAACCCCATCTCTACTAAAAATACACACAAAAAAATTAGCCGGGCATGGTGGCACGCGCCTGTAATCCCAGCTACTCAGGAGGCTGAGCAGGAGAACTGGTTGAACCCAGAAGGCTGCAGTGAGCTGAGATGGCGCCCCGGCACTCCAGCCTGGTCGACAAAGAGAGACTTCGTTAAAAAACAAAACAAAAAAAACCCATAGGTTTAATGATTTCTTATATTTAAAGAAACCATTATTGGACTACTAGAAAGAAAATTTTCAGTGCCTGGGGCTGCATGGTCTCATTTTATGATAAAATGTAGTCTTCGTGTGATAAAGCAAGTCTGGTAAAATGTTAACTGTAGAATCTAGGTTGTGCATATATATGGGTATTCACTGAAAAATTCTTTCAATTTTCCTGTAAGTTTGAAATTTTTAATAATTGCATGATGGGAAATACATATCAAAAAGAATTCTATTCATCAACAAAGTTGTCTAAAAGCCATACTTATGCTCTGCCCCTGACAGCGGTCCTGGCCAGCAGTCAGAGCAGCCCGCGGCGGGTGCCCTGGGCTCCCACAGCACTGACCCTGCTACGGACTGAGTGGCTGTATCTTCAGGTGCAGGTCCACCCGCCAGTGCTGTGGTCTAGCCCTCATTTGGAGTGGAAGGAAACTCGCTGCACAAGGATACTACAGCTCCTGACCCCTTGACGATAATGGAAATTGAACCAAGACTCAAGGGCAGAAAAACAGGTCTGCAAACTGAGAAGGTACTGGGACTGTGAAGAGAAGTACCCATCTAACAGCAGATATCAGACTGAGGAGTGAGTACTCCAGCACAAATCTTTTTACTCCTAACATCCTGAAGTCAGGTGCTATCACCAAACCATGAGAGACTCTTCTGCTCGTCAGCAAAGCCATGAAAGCTACTGCATTAATAGAAGTGAGGCTTTGTACTTTTAAATCTGCAGTACATTTTGGAAAATGAGATGTTTCATTGTGTTTCAATAGTCAGAAAATAGTTTCTGACTATTTAGTTTAAATTTTTTAAAAAAGATTCAGCCTTCTGCCTCCTACCATTATGACTCCAACACTCCTAGAGATTAAACAGAGAGAGAGGTGGGGACTCAAGCAGCCCCTTTTAAACTGTTTTAAGCATACATCTTCCTTAGTTAATGGTGAGATTTCAGGAAATTTAACATAAAAGACACTAAGATAGCCAGTAGCTTTGTCTATTGCTCAATATAGGAAACACACACAAAAAAACAGTATCCATTAGTCTGACTGATGTAGAAATATTCCCTAATAAGAAACTTTTTCAGCCAGGCACAGTGATACACCCCAGCTACTTGGAAGGCTGGGGTGGAAGGATCACTTGAGCCTAGCAGGCCTGGGCGATATAGCAAAACTCCACCTCTAAAAAACAAAAAAGATTTTTAAAAACCAAAAAACTGTTTTCTGAGGATTATAAAACTTTAGTTTTCTAGAATCTAGGTGGCCAGCACATGGGGCAAGAGGAGTTGAGTTGACAAAACCACAGAAATGTGTTACATTAGTTTGACCTTAAAGAAACCAAGCAATTAGCAAATACAAACTGACAGAACTTTAGAAAAGAACTTCCTGTACTATTATGGAGCATCTTTTAGGCACTTTAAGTGTGCCTTATTTTCTTATGCAGTGTAATCCATACAAATCTGTATTTACAAAATACAAATGAAGTAGAAAGCTATCCTAGAATATTTAAAATATGTTTCAATTTACCTGAATTTAATACAACAACTGTAGGAACCCAATAAGGGAAAGCAAAGCATGACTATGAAAATAAAGGTGGACCCGCCTCATTGTTTTAACATCTACTCATCTGCAGTTTGGAGTCCGTAGTGAAATGCTTTGGCAAATCGCATGCATCCCTTTGTAAGAAGCTGCCTATACACTGCATCCAGATACTGACCCACAGGAGAAAGACATTCTAAAGGCTCAGATCTGGGCTGCACACAAATGCCTCTCCCTGCAGAAGCAGTGGGTTCCCAGCAGACAGCAGACTATTAATAGTCTGAATAGAAAACCAATTAGCCTCATAGTGAGAATCCCAAACAAATCAGTAATCTATAAAGGCAGATCTACTCTACTAGTGCCTGGGGTGGCGGTGGGGGTGGGGTGTGTGTTGGGGGGAGAAGTACTTACAAGTGCTCCCTGTGGACTGAGATCTCACAGAGCCAGAAATAATCAAATCTTACACTCAGAGCATTCACACAGGTTTCTGCTGAGAGCAGAACCAGGTCCAAGTCCCCCAAGGCTCAAGTGACACTTAATTACCTATGATCTAATTGAAGTCCAAAAATAGAAAGTTAGGCACTAAGACCTCTCTTTCCTTCCTCTTTTCTTCTTTACCACAGAACCATAAAAGAGTCTATCGCCTTGGAATGAAGAAGTAACCATTTTAGCAGTCTGGCCCTCACTCAGTCTCTGTCTACTACACAAGGAGCTCAGAGAGGTTTCAACACACCCGGATTGCAAAGTAGTTCACACCGTACATCTCCAGGTCCTGAGCTATCTTCAGATATTCCATTTCAGCTTCATCCCTGTGGGGAGAACGGAAGACACTGTCATTGGAGCTAAGTGAAATGGGTGGAGAGCGGGTGGGCACCAAATCAAGCATTCTGAGCCTGCCATTCCTCTAGAGCCACGTCGCTGCCAGAAGACAAAAGCCACAGCAGACACCAGCAAAGCTCTGCCCGGCCCTGAGTCTATTAAACACACTGAGGTCAAGCAGAATTTCCCATCCCCATCAAAAGAGAGTCAGAGAACAGACTCATCACGGAGTTTCTTGGCCTTAATTTCCCACCTTGCCCTTGGTAAACAGTAAACTCATCTCAAGTAATTCAACAAGAGTGTGTGGTATGTTATCTTCTACCCTCAAACAGATTTGGGTGTTGGAATTTTATTTAAGTTCTTGCTTTTCCTTTGTGTACTTTCTTTACCTGGAAGGTTCTGGAAATGAAACAGCTCTCTCTGCAAGCTTCCTGAGTATTGTTGGAGGTTAGGGCAAGAGTTATCTGGGTTGTAAAACCCAAGTCAGATCACCTTCATCTAAGTTATAATTTAAAGTAAGCTCTTGAAGTAGCAATAACTTGCAGAAAACTCCCAAACAGGTATCATACTGAAATATTTTAACTCAAGTCTCCCTATGACCTTGTCCTCTTCCTTCTCTCTCCAATCTCCAAATGCTCTCAATGAATTTTTAAAAACCCAGCCTGAGAGAACGCCAAGTGTTGGTGAAAAGGTGGAGAAATCAGAAATCACGCACATTGACGTAAATTGGTACAATTACTTTGGGAAATTGTTTGACATTATTGTAATAGCAAAACTCAGGGGACAACCCAACAACCTAACTGTCCATCATTAGTAGAATGAATAAATAATTTGTAATATACTAATACAGTGGAAGTCTATACAGCAATGAAAATGAAAAAACTATTGCCACATGCCACAAACCCCAATCTGACAACATGATGCTGAGTAAAAGGAGACACAAAAAACAGAATGCAAAGTTTAAGATGAGCAACACCAATCTGGAATTAAAAATCAGGAGACTGGTTGCCTTTGGGGAGGAAGAAAGGGGAATTGGGGGTAGGGAGACATAGGTTATTTCTTCCTCTGGTGTTTTCACCTTACAATAATTGATCAAGTTGTATACTTATAATTTGTCTACTTTTCCATATGCATGTTGCACTTAAGTTTAAAAAAAAAAGTGTTAGGAAACTGATTTGAAGAAGAGAAAAAAATGTTAAAGGCTAATGAAAACATGACCAATTCCTAATCAAGGGAATGGCAATTCTAACATAATACAACTTTTCACTTTTTAGATTACAAAAATTAGACTGATAAAAACAATTGTTGAGGATAGACTGGGGGTGGGGGGTGGGACACTCTCATAACACTTGTCGACAGGCATGTATAAACAGGTACAGCCTTTTTGGAGAACAATTTGGTGGTACCTGGCAAAATGCAAAATGCTCACATCCTTTGTCCCAACAACTCTTGTTTTAAAGAATATATCGGCCGGGCGCGGTGGCTCATGCCTGTAATCCCAGCACTTTGGGAGGCCGAGGCAGGCAGATCACGAGGTCAGGAGATCGAGACCATCCTGGCTAACACAGTGAAACCCCGTCTCTACTAAAAACACAAAAAATTAGCCAGGCGTGGTGGCGGGTGCCTGTAGTCCCAGCTACTCGGGAGGCTGAGGCAGGAGAATGGCGTGAATCTGGGAGGCAGAGATGCAGTGAGCCGAGATCGCACCACTGCACTCCAGCCTGGGTGACTGAGTGAGACTCCGTCTCAAAAAAAAAAAAAAAAAAAAAAAGAATATATCCCCAGAACTACTCATACAATTGTATAAAAATAAAAGATTGTGCACTGCAGTAATTTTTGTAAAAGTGAAAAACCTACAGATACTCAAATGCCATCAATAAAGGGATGGATGCAAAAGCAATGGGATAGCCATAAAATAGAATTCTTAAAATTCAGGCTGGGCACAGTGGCTCAGCTCACGCCTCTAATCCCAACACTTTGGGAGGCCGAGGTGGGCAGATTGCTTCAAGCCCAGGAGTTGAAGACCAGCCTGGGTAACATGTTGAAACCCCATCTCTACTAAAAATAGAAAAATTAGCTGGGCATGGTGGCGTGTGCCTGTAGTGCCAGCTACTGGGGGTGCTGAGGCAGGAGGTTTGCTTGAACCCAGGAGGTCAAGGCTGCAGTGAGCTGAGATGGCGCCACTGCATTTCAGCCTGGACAACAGAGCAAGACTCTGTCTCAAAAAAAAAAAAATCTTAAACTTAATTACCAATGAGTACAGGTCTATATATCCTGACAGGCAGTACACATACCTACTTTATGTCATACGTACTAGAAAAGGACACACACAAAACTGAAGACCAACGTTCCTCCCAGCTCCCCGGCTCTCCCTTTTTCTTTTATAGACTTCAGTACTGCATTTTGTTTAACAAGCATGTCCTAGTTTTGCAGTTCTTTAAGGCAAAAAAAAAAAAAAAAGCCCATAAAGGAATGTAAACCAACAATGAATGGGCCTCACCTGGCTCGGCCTCGGTGCTCTGCGTACCAAGCAGTAATTCTCTCCTCCCACATTTCCGGAGTCATCTGATACAGATTTATTACCTACCAAAAAATAGAGCAAAATAAAAAACCTACACATGAAGTAAATTTGGTATTGTTTGCCACTTTTATAATTATGCATCATTTTTACAAAACAGTAAAGCTATTTTTAAAAAGCTACACCCAGGGAGATAGTCACACACAGAGAGGGCGTGTAAATAAGGCACCATTCTATTGGAGGAGCAACTCAGAAAGCTGCATGATAACTCAGACCTAGGTGCATCCCTCATCTGGCAGTGCCCCTGTCCCTGCCTGGGCGATACATCCCAGAGACCACCTCTGACAGCGGAGCTCAGTCAGAAGCAATGCTCACTCATCTCAGGCCTTCACATGCTCAGAAGCCATCGAGGGACAGGTAAAGAGAGTGAGAGGTGAGGAACGGGCCTTTATTACCCAGTGACAGATGAGTGGGGGCTGTAAAATCGGCAGGAGCAAAAGGGAGGGCGGGCCTGCTTCTGTGGCTAATGAATAAGATGAACAACACTGAGGATTAAAAGCCACAATGCCCACCCCTACCTCATCCCTCTATCCGCCCCTCGCCACTGCAAACAGCTCAATTCCCCAAGCTGAATACACTCTGCTCCAGCCTCCTCTTTGGGAATCAATGATGCTCAACCGCATCTGAAAAAACAACCACGCTAGAAAAAACATTTACAGGCCATGCTAGTCCTGGTGACCCCAAACTAACTCCAAAAACCTTTGCTTTTAAATATTCTTAACAGAGATCCCACACTCTTTACTGGAGATTACAAAATATTTATTAAAATTAAATTGCTATGTACTTCCAATATTCCTTCAAGTCCTTTGGTTAGCTTTCTTTTAGACTACATATCTGCTATGTCTTCCTGAAAAGGGAATTTAATCTCTTACCCTTTTTGGAAGCAATTCCTCTTGGGCCAAAAATCCCCGCTTGTGAACACTGGGGTCGTAGTCACCATACTGGAAAGAAGAAAGGGAGAGCAGGCGATTGAGATTCTAAAGATAACTGCCATTTCTGAACAGAGCTGGACCAATCTCATTCCCTCCCAGCTCGAGGGAGCAATTCAATTCCGATGACAAGTCAAGATTTCAACCTTGCTAGTTTGTTATCCTTGAATGAAAATACAAAGCTGATTATATCTATGAACTGAGTTGCATAATCCTGTAAGAGATGGATGGGTGATGTGCTAATAAGAATGTGACACTTGTATGGAAATGTGGGCATGTTTTCTAACCCTCAAAGAAAGCAGTCACTTCCAAAACAGTAGCTTTTGAATTAAAACACCAAATCACAACTGTGAAAGTTGTGATTAGCAACATATGATAACAGTCTTACCTATAAATTCTTATAAGTGACTGGTAATTGGAGCCCATTACTAGGGGGATCCAGGAATAATGCAGGCAGTAGTTTTTAATACCTTTCACCCAAGTTTCTGAAAAATACTTTGGAAAAATCTGATGTCAACACTGCCATTCCTATTGTACAGACAAAGAAGTGAATAAAAGGTTAATTGATCTTCCTAAAGCTACAGAGAAGTCACTAATGCGGTTGGAAATAGGCCCTGCATTTTAATTTATCCCTCCGGGGACAATGACTTGGAAATTTATTCTCTGATTTAAAAAAAAAAACTCCTTTCTTTCCTAGAAAACTCAAGTCTGATAAGGAAATAATCAAAAGTTAAAGAATGTTTAAAAAGAAACTAACTGAAACATACAGTAGAATATAAAATCAAAGCCTATCTCTTATCAATCAGCGTACAGTGGCTCTTCGTTTTACCAAAAACAACAAAGCTCAGTACTTCAGTATAATCTTCTATAAACATTTATTCTTTTAGCCACCAACAGTGAAAAAACAAAGGTCAGGCACAAGGCTGCTGTTTCTATATACCACCAAATCTCATTATTTCGTTATGTTCTCTCATTCTCAAAGAGCCTCGAGTTAAGACTTCTGGTGTGTTCTCCAAATGAAGTGGCCTAAAACTACAGACACAGGAGTGAAAGAAGATATTCATCATTAACTTTAAATCATGCCTCATTCCCATATCACCTTAACTGTAAACTTCCCATGAATTCCTATTTCTTTTGAATCTCATAATTATCTTTCAAATAGCAGAATTGTATTGCATTGTTTTTTTGAATCTTAAGAGAATTAATTTGTCAATTTTTTTTTTTTTTTTTTTTTGAGACAGAGTCTCGCTCTGTCACCCAGGCTGGAGTGCAATGGCGTGATCTCAGCTCACCGCAACCTCCCCCTCCCAGGTTCAAGCAATTCTCCTGCCTCAGTATCCTGAGCAACTGGGATTACAGGTGCACGCCACCACACCGGGCTAATTTCTGTATTTTTAGTAGAGACAGGGTTTCACCATGTTGGCCAGGCTGGTCTCGGGCTTCTGATGTTGTGATCTGCCCGCCTCGGCCTCCCAAAGTGCTGAGATTACAGGCGTCAGCCACCGTGCCTGGCCTAATTTGTCAAATTTAAACATTTTAAACATGCCACAGTTTTTGTAACACAGTTTAGGCATTTCTTCATTTAAAAAAATAGGCTGGGCACCATGGCTCATGCCTGTAATCCTAGGACTTTGGGAGGCCAAAATGGGAGGGTCACTTGAGCCCACGGGTTAAGGCTACAGTGAGCTGTGATTGTGCCACTACACTACAGCCTGAGTGACAGTGGAAGACCCTGTCTATAAAAATAAAAAATAACTTAGAAATTATAAATGAAAGGCCTTGGTATCTCTCTAATTCTGGGAGGCTCAGAGATGTGATGCAGTAAGTCGTAACTGTACTAAGCTTTAACAGTACTCCCTGCAAGGCAGCTGTAGAGTGAGGGTAGGAGCCTGGCTCTGGAGGCAGGCTGCCTAAGGTTTTATCCTACATCTTTCACATAGTAGCTATGTGGCCTTGGAAATTTTTGTGTCTCAGCTTTCTCATCTGTAAAACAGGAATAATAATAGTATTTATCTTGCAGGACTCTTACAGGGATTTAATTAAATAAGACCAGCAAAGTTTTTAAAACTATGCTTGGCTGGGCATGGTGGCTCACGCCTGTAATCCTAGCACTTTTGGGAGGCCTAGGCGGGCAGATCACCTGAAGTTGAGAGTTTGAGAGCAGCCTGACCAAATGGAGAAACCCGTCTCTACTAAAAATACAAAATCAGCCAGGCGTGGTGGTACATGCCTGTAATCCCAGCTATTCGGGAGGCTGAGGCAGGAGAATCGCTTGAACCCGGGAGGCGGAGGTTGCAGTGAGCCAAGATCACGCCATTGCACTACAGCCTGGACAACAAGAGCAAAACTCCATCTCAAAAAATAACAAAATAAAATAAAATAAATAAAACTATGCTTGACACATAAACCTGATGTCCAAAAGATCTCAGGTCTCTCCAAATCTGTCTTTTATTTGTCAAATGAGAGCACTGGCCTTAGAGGATCTTGAAGGGAAGTGGGGGGGTGCTGAAGTACCCCTTCTGAGGCCTCGAGTAAGGCATCCTCTCTCTAAGCCTCAACTTCCTCATCTGTAGAGTGAGGGTCATAATAGCATCTGCCTTATAGGGGATGATGAGGATGAAGTAAAACAATACAGGTAAGCATTTAGCACAGCACATGGCTTATGGTGAAAGTCAGGTATTATTATTATTGCCATCCTCTGCATTACTTATGACAACATTGATCATTGTTTGCCTCCTGGATTTTTGAAAGGGTAGGATGCTAAAAGAAAGCCCTGTTAGTTGCATTTGCAAATCTCTCAACAGTGCTGACCAAGCTCTAATGCAAAAGCAAGCAGATATGCAAAGTTAAAGCTGTAAATTCAGGTTCCAAAGGCATGCAAGATTAACAATCCCCATTATTATACCAAGTTCTCAGCTAGTCCACTGATCAAATACATCACATTTGAGCAATGCAGAGGTGGCAAAGACCCTGCTGAAAGAACTTCTCCACTGGACTAACTCTGCTTCCAACATTAAAGCCACCTTGATGTATGTGTCTGCTCTTAAATGTCTCTTTAAACAACAAGGGAAGAAAAAAATCCTGAAGTTGTGGTAGCTGCTGAATACAAAAGAAAGTCATACCACTCCAGGGATGGAGATGGCTGCTCCTCATCGTTTTATGTAACAGATGCATTCTGATAATGTAACCAGGGTGAATTTACTGGGAAGCTAAGGAAGCTTGGATTTCAGGTCTCTGCACCTTCATAGGCCTGTACCTAATTTGGTACTCTTGCATTAAAGACAATCCCCTAAATTATTAAAATTCAGACCCAGAAAACCTGGACCTACTCGTGACATAAACTAATTGAATTTAAATTCAAGGAGTTTACCATTTAAAAGACTTGTGGAGCCAATACTTAGGTTAAACGGAGGCTCTATCTGGATATGAAATAATTTCCTGTCTATAACTATGAGAAATGAGATAAAATGCTCTGAGTAGGATTTCACAAAAACATAAAGGTTAGATTACTACATATATAGAAAAAAGACAGACCCCCTCCCTACTATACCCACACACCAGTCAATAAATTCTTAAACCTATAAATGAAAATCCATAAAAATACCAGAACAAAACATAACAGAGTATGGATATAATAATGGTTGGTAAACGCATTCTAAAAGTCACTCAAAACATACAAAGAAAAAGATTGACCAGTCCTATACGTAAAATAGACAAAAGGTTGATAACTCATAATACATGGAGCATCTACAAATCAATCGGAAAAAGATGAACAGGTTGGGTGCAGTGGCTCATGCCTGTAATCCCCGCACTTTGAGAGGCCGAGGCGGATGGATCACCTGAGGTCAGGAGTTCCAGACCAGTCTGGCCAACATGGTGAAACCTCATCTGTACTAAAAATACAAAAATTAGCTGGGCGTGGTGGCGCATGCCTATAGTCCCGGCTCCTCTGGAGGCTGAGGCGGATGGATCACTTGAACCTGGGAAAGGAAGAAAGGAAGAAAGAAAAGAAAAAGAAACAGAAGAGGAGGGGAGGGGAGCAAAGGGGAGAGAAGGGAAGGGAAGGGAGAAAGAAAAGAAAAAGGAAAGAAAAGGAAGGGGAGGGAGGAAGGAGAGAGAGAGAAAGAAAGAAAAAGAAAGAGAAAGAAAGAAAAAGAAAGAAAGAAACAATACAGTAGTAGGCAAGTCATAAACGGTTGATTCACAGAACAAAGAAATACAAATGGCCAGTAAGTTTATGAAAAGACGTTCAGTCCCAATAGCAATCAAGGAAATGCAAATTTTAAAAAATCTTTTTCTATCAATTAGCAAAAATTTTAAAGACTGATAGTATCTACTGTTCGCAAGAATGTGGAAAAACAGGTATTCTCACACACTGTTACTGAAAGTTAAATTATGACATCACTTTTGGAGGGTGATTTGGCTATATCTATTTAAATTTTTTATTGAGATAAAATTTATATACATAAAATTTACATTAAGTGTACAATTCAGTGTTTTTTAGTATATTCAGAATCTTGTGCAACCATCACCACTATCTAATTCCAGAACATTTCCATCACCCCAAAAAGAAGTCCTGTACCCACTAGCCATCACTTCTAATTTCATTTTTAATCTCTGTAAGTTATAATTTTATTTATTTTTAATTTTTAATGTTTGTGGGTACATAGTAGGTATATATATATTTGTGTGGTACCTGAGATGTTTTGATACAGGTGTGCAATGTGAAATAATCACATCATGGAGAATGGGGTGTCCATCCCCTCAAGCATTTATCCTTTGTTTTACAAACAATCCAATTATGTTCTTGTAGTTATTTTTAAGTGTATAATTATTATTGACTATAGTCACCCTGTTGTGCTATCAAATAGTAGGTCTTACTCATTTTTTCTTTTTTCTTTTTTGTACCAGTGGCTCCTTTTTTATTTTTATTTTATGTTTCAGACAGAGTCTCACTCTGTCACCCCAGGCTAGAGTGCAGGGGTGCAATCTCAGCTCACTGCAACCTCTGCCTCCTGGGTTCAAGTGATTCTCGTGCCTCAGCCTCCCGAGTAGCTGGGATTACAGGCATATGCCACCACAGCTGGCTTTTATATATTTTTTGTCTTTTGTTTTGTCTTGTTTTGTTTTTGCCTTTTTCTGGAGAACGGGGTCTCGCTATATTGCTCAGGCAGGTCTCGAACTCCTGGGCTCAAGCTATCCTCCCACCTCTTGCCTCCCTGAGAGTTGGGATTACAGGCGTGAGCCACCGCACCCGGCCAACTTTTATATATTTTTTAGTAGAGACAGGGTTTTGCCATGTGGCCAAGCTGGTCTCAAGCTCCTGGCCTCCAGTGATCCACCCACTTCAGCCTCCCAAAGTGTTGGGATTACAGGTGTGAGCCACCGTGCCTGGCCAGTATCAGTCACTCCTAATTTCCTCCTTCTTCCTTTCCCTGGCAACCACTAAATCTACTTTCTGTCTCTATGGATTTGCCTGTTCTGGACATTTCATCTACAGGTAAGTGGAAGCATAAAATATGTGGCCTTTTGTGTCTGGCTTTTTTTTTTTTGCTTCACATTACTTACATTTTAAATGTTCTTATTCTTTAACCCAGTTATGCCATGTCTTGATATCTATTATAGAGAGATATTATCCATATATGCCCAAAGATGCATATTCAAGGATGTCCATTGCATCTGTTTCACCAATAGAAAAACAACAGAAAGAAAAACAAACCTAAATATCTACCAATAAAGATATATTTAAATAATCCAGTCCCTCCTTTCTATGAAATATAGTTCAGCAGTTAAATGAAAATGAGCTGGGGTCAGGTGCAGTGATTCATGCCTGTAATCCCTGCACTTTGGGAGGCTGAGGCGGGTAGAGAGTTTGTGCCCTGGAGTTTGGGACCTGCCTGGGCAACAAGGGCAAACCCTGTCTCTACAAAAAACACAAAAATTAGCAGGGCATACGCTGAGGCTGAGGTGGGAGGATCCCTTGAGCCTGGGAGGCAGAAGTTGTAGTGGATGGAGATCGTGCCACCTGGGTGACAGAGAGAGACTGCTGTCTCAAAAAGAAAAAGAAAATGAAGTGGGTCTATCTGTTGTGACAGTTTTAAGTGAAAAGGATGTGTGTGCAGAGATTCCTCTGGAGTAGCCACCTGGAACAGCCAGCGGTGTGTCTCCTCACTTCCACCCGTCCCTTCCACACTTGGTGCTCTACAGAGGTTATGCCAATTTCACAATCCCTTTGGCAGGTAAATGAGCACCAACAATGCAGTTACCCAATCTAGTAATCCCTGCCAATCTTATGGGTTTGAAATGTTGCCTTATTGTTGTTTTTTCTTTTTCTTGATTACCTGTGAGATGAAACATCTTTTTGTATTTATGACCATTCTTGTTTTCTCTTCTATAAAGTGCATGTTTCATGCCCTGTTCATAGCATTTGTCTTTTTATCAACTTAAGATTTTTTTTATATTGGGGTTCACCCCTTCTGTCAATTCTATGCAATTCTTCTTCTAGACACCTACCTTTTTTAATTTTTTTACTTTATTTATTTATTTATTTATTTATTTTGAGATGGAGTCTCACTCTGTTGTCCAGGCTGGAGTGCAGTGGTGTGATCTTGGCTCTCTGCAACTTCTGCCTCCCAGATTCAAGCGATTCTTCTGCCTCAGTCTCCCAAGTAACTGGGACTACAGGCGCCCACCACCGCACCCAGCTATTTTTTGTATGTATGTATGTATTTATTTATTTATTTTCGTAGGCACCTACCTTAAGGGGAAAAAGCATTTGCACATGTACATAAGGAATCACATAAAAGGATCTTCATTTGAGCACTGTTTAGATAATAAGGAAAAAGTGGAAACAAACTACCTCTCCCTCAGAAGAGGAACAGATAAATAAACTAGGTTTATTTATCAGTGGTTACCATATTAAATCAATTAAAATCAGTGAGCTACATCTATACACACAACACGGATACATCTCAAAGTAGATGCTGAGTGGGAAGAAAAATACCATTCTGTAAAAGGATATGAAAAAAAGGGATATGCAGAGTATAGCACCATCTAATCAACTTTTTATCTCCTGGATATTTTTAAATCAGTCAGCCCCCATCCAACCAACCACCTGAAGTGTGAACCTAATATTCTCTCACCAGGGCAACTATCACAGCCTTCTAATAGGTCTCCCTGTTTCCAAAGTTGTCTCGCTCCAATCTGTCCATCACACAGCCACTACAGGCTCTATCTAAAATATAAACCCTTCACTGCATCGCCTACAGGATAAAGTTAAGACCTTTTAAGATCTGATTTTTTGCATACCTCTCCAGCCTCAACTCTTGCCACTCTCTACCTACACTTTACACACTCAATTTTCTAACTCAATTGTACTTTGGCACTCTGTCCCTGATTTGCATTAAAGAGTACTAAGAAACTAAGCTTCCCTTCCCACAATTCTTTTCTCTCTTCTGATCACTAGGAGTCTGCACACAGCAACATGAGATTCATAAATTATATGCCATTCTCTCCCAAAGTCATTTTTAATAAGAACACATTTCCAACACCAAATGGTCAATATACAATCC
Organism: Gorilla gorilla gorilla; assembly: GCF_029281585.2. Classification (NCBI taxonomy): domain Eukaryota; kingdom Metazoa; phylum Chordata; class Mammalia; order Primates; family Hominidae; genus Gorilla; species Gorilla gorilla. Next base: position 27,682,857 of record NC_086018.1, on the reverse strand, counting down.
AACAGATGACTTAAACATTGCAAGATGGTTTAGTGTGTCATGTGACTGCACCAAAAAAACCCTGACTACATTTTTTTTTTTTTTTTTTTTTTTGAGATGGAGTCTCACTTTGTCACCCAGGCTGGAGTGCAATGGCACAATCTCAGCTTACTGTAACCTCCACCTCCCAGGTTCAAGCAATCCTCCTGTCTCAGCCTCCCAAGTAGCTGGGACTACACCATCACGCCTGGCTAATTTTTGTATTTTTAGTAGAGATGAGGTTTCACCATATTGGTCAGGCTGGTCTAGAACTCCTGACCTCAGGTGATCCATCCTCCTTGGCCTCCCAAAGTGCTAGGATTACAGGTGTGAGCCACTGTGCCCAGTCCCTGCCTACACTTTTGATTCAAGTATAACTCATATATGGTTCTTGTTAACTGAACCATGTGATTAGTATTGTATTTATACTTTGAGGGTAATTGTTTCTTTATGCTTTGGAATTAACTGTGTCTATATCATTCCAACAGCTGAAATACTGTAATGAATACATTTGTGCATAATTACATTCCATGTGTTAATGAGCTCAATTCGCTTTCCCTTCCACACTTCTAAAGTTCCTTTCTGTTTCAGAAAGGTTGTGGAAGAAAACAATCTGAATATAATGGAAGGAACCAGTATGACTTACTGAAGAACTTAGACAAATGTGATCATATAAATGAAACTAGCCTTTAGTGAAAGGCAGTGGTTGCTACCCAAAGACCTCCCTCAAGCTAGACAGTGACAGGCAAGTGCAATGTGCTAACTTAGGCAGCCTGGACACTAGGGTTCCCATCCCAGCTCCACTCATTCTATTTGGCCTGAAATCCTCTCCATCGAGAAGTGGGCTAAAAATTTCATAAAAATAGGCTTAACATAAAAGTATTGTGAGTTTGCACAAATCACAAATCCCTTTCTGAGCCTTAAATTCCTCATCTGCAAAACAGGCATAATACTCTCAAGCCTTGGCTTCTGGAAAGACTACACTGAGTGTCGCACAAAATATTCATTTGTATTGCTTTGGTAAAACTAGAAAACACTATGGGCATGTAAGATCTTATTAATATTATAATCAGATATCCTTTAACTATTAACCAGCAGTCCTAGAAACTGGAAGTATGTCATAGTAAGCCTTAGTTTCCCAAATGAAGACTTTAAGCCATAGATTACCTTTATTTGTAAGATCCTTAAAATTTACACCAGAAAAAATAGCTAGAACATCCTCCTCCATGTGAGCCACATATGTTGTCTGTGAATCACTTTCATCTCCAAATTAGTATGATCCAAATTAGCAGGGCTTTCCTACAGTGAAACCTGTTTAAGCAAACATCTGCTGGTTCACTGAAAAGTAATTTTTTTCTACAGGTGGCCTTTGAATTTGTGGCCCAAAAATCCATGGAAAGAAAATGTAGCCTTTGAGATGGAAGCCCTTCAAAGAGAGGTGGTGTCCTTGAGAGCCTGGGTCTGCTCTCGCTGGGGAGAAAGCGTGCGAAAAGGAACTCAACTCCAGGCCAGGAAGTGCTCGGATTTAATCAAAGTGCCAATGACTGCTTCATCACTGTCGGGGTGATACTGATTGAAAGGACACATTTTTCCTCTTACTAATATTCTTGGTCAAAGCATAAAAGGAAGCATATGTTTTAGTTGAATGAGGGCCCATTTTCTGTTTTCTCAATTACTCATTTTTCAGGAAAGTAGAATATTGGAGGCACAAAATGCAATCTCAAAGCCATGAATTCTACCCTTCTGCTCTTAGCTTTGCCCAAGATTATCTGAATTATCTTGGGCAAATCACTGAGGGCAGATACTTGCTTTAGTGCCTGCAACTATGAGATGGTCAACAACTCTCACGCTCTCTCCCCACCCTGGGCCTGATGAATACTCAGCAAATATTACATGAGCCATCAAATGATTAAATTGACTTTGGTGCCTCTATTGGTCTGACCAGCATGTATAGCCTTTTTCCCCCACAAATGACAGTTACTTCCTGGCTTTGATCTGAAATTGCATTAATCTACCCCAAAAAGTGAGCTAAGAGTATTTTATTATTTTTTCTAACCTTAAGGGAAATGGCTTCATGAACACCTTTAATTAAAAAGAAAAATAAGTGAAAAGATTATGTTTTAAAATCACACAAGTAAGACCAGGCATGGTGACTCAGACCTGTAATCCCAGCACTTTGGGAGGCCAAGGTGGAAGGATCACTTGAGCTCAGGAGGTCAAGACCAGCCTGGGCAACATAGTGAGACCTCATCTCTATAAAAATACAAATAAAACATAAATAAAATAAAATCACACAAGTAATCAAGGAGCCCCAATTCTGGGGACATCTTGTGCTCTGGTGAAAGGCAGGGATCAGGGGAACCAAGAGAAGGTGATATATGACTGAAGTGAAAAATCTGAGGGACATGAAACTCCAAGGCTGACCCTCTCATCGGTCTTGTAAAAAAAAAAAAGGTCTATAGTGATTTAACGGAAGTGAACGATTTTCAGCTAACCAGACAGCTCAACTGGGCTTGGTGGGCCACAGCACCTGCAGTGCTTAGCCACAAGAACAGCTAGCATGTCAATCAGGGGCAGATGAAGCAGGGCATTCTCTGAAGGTGTAGTGTAGTGTCCACACACAAGGCAGCTTGTTCGCAAATGAGTTTGGAGTGAGGACCTGGGCCTTTCTGACCTAAAGGCCATGTTTGGCTAAACTTGGAGACCATAAATTCATTTTTCCTGGCTAATAGAAAGGTTGTACCACATGGTTGAGTTTATGGTTTAAAAAAAAAAAAGAAAAAAGGTTTTTCCAGTAAATGTCATAAACCACATGTACATAATGAGATTACACAGAAAATTCATCTTTCTGAATGAATTCACTTAGAATGAATTCTAATTCATTAGAATGATACTTATAATTTCTGCACACCACACACACACATACACACACACACACATACACACACAAGATTATACAAACACTGGAACAGTGACAGTGGTTCTTCAAGTCCACAAGTCCCATAACATCTCACTTTCTGGGGCAAGTCTCTCTGAAGTACAGAAAACCCAAAGAAAGAGAAGATAGGAGTGATCCCATGACCCAAATTAATGCCCAGGAAAAATACATTTTTCTTCTTTGAGCCTACCTTGGCCTGGACGGCATAAGAAGCCAGAAGCACAGAAGCCTCAGGAGGGCAGTAGATCTTTTCATCTAAAATCTGCTTCTTTACCTGAAAGGAGCAACAAGGGAGACATGATACTCTGTGCGTGGAAGTGAGGTGTGTAGGCTGATCACAACAGATGGCCTCACGGCGTTCTAATGAGGGCTGCCAGAGCAGCCTGTTAATAATTTTCCGACAAAGGGTACAATGTTTTTTTACTGATGCAGACAGGTGGAGAGTTCAGTCACAGAAGTTACTGGTATGACGGCTATGCATAAAAACCCCTTATCTCTTCTCTTCATGATCAATGCTGAAGAGTAAAAACGGTCTCTGTAGTTACAACAGAGGCTGTGTGACAGAGCGCTATGAACTCAAGAAGTGTCAAGAGCAGCTCTGGGGGTGACTACAGCCTCAGCCCCTTTGAATATGCATGGCCCCAGAGGAAATGGATCTACTTTTAAGTATTAACACAAGACAAAAGTCACCAAGGCCACTGAGTTATGATTGCAGAAAAAAACCATCACTCTCAACGTGCTGCTCTAAGGGAAAAGGAAGTAATAAAATTTGATCGATTCAACTTTTAAGTACACGTGAGGTCCAGGAAATATAATTCTTAAGCCATAATGTTGAATTAACATATTTCACTGCACTTAATTTTCTTAGAATGGTGCAACTTGGGATGTTCCAGACACAGAAGCAAGACAACTGCAATGACGTGGCAGGGGGACACTGAAATAAACACAGCAGGAAAGCCAGCTCTCCTCTCACAGATGTCAACAGTCACCGGATTCATAAAAGCAGTAAATTTTGCCTTGCTCAGTCATAAAAATGCCTTAACATTTCACTATGGGGAAAATCAAGTCAGTCACACAAGAGACAGGCAGTGCTTCCAAGTGCTTACAAGAAAGCCATTTCTATAACATTAGGACATTCTGGGACCTAGGAGATTGTTACGTGCTTTCGTTCAAACAGAAAAATTCTTCTTAGGTTTTAAAAGTGATTTTACATTCTTAGAGAGAAAATGAAACCTGAGATGTTTCTGAAGCAGTGCAACTTTCTAATCCCTTGGTTTCATTTCCAAAGACAGGAGGAAAAAAGCAACGCTATAGAAAAACTGCAAGAGCATCCCTTTTTTTTTGAGAAGGAGTTTCGCTCTGGTTGCCCAGGCTGGAGTGCAATGGCGCAATCTCGGCTCACTGCAACCTCCACCTCCCGGGTTCAAGTGATTCCCCTGCCTCAGTCTCCCGAGTAGCTGGGATTACAGGCATGTGCCACCATGCCCAGCTAATTTTGTATTTTTAGTAGGGACGGGGTTTCTCCATGTTGGTCAGGGTGGTCTCAAATTCCTGACCTCAGGTGATCCACCCGCCTTGGCCTCCCAAATTGCTGGGATTACAGGCATGAGCCACCACGCCCAGCCTAAGAGTGTCCCTTTGATCTGCAAACATCAGAAATAAATTTGTCACCTCTTTTGCGCGCGCACACACACACACACACACACACACATACACACGCCCCCCAGACCTTTTTAAAAAAGAATTTAGGGGGTTTTATTATATTTAACTTAATATTTGCCAACCACAATATACTGAGGCTGAAATTAATTACAGGAGGGCTATGTGACAGACTACGCATCTATCTCTGGGAAATCTTGTAATTAACGCCCCTACTGCCATCTTTTACATTACTGAAACCTTTGAGCACACAAATAGCCCCAGTGCCAATCACTGCAACTGGCCATGAAACTGGGGAGCCACTCTGACCTGCAGTAAGAACATAAGTGAAACTGATAAGGTTTTCATCCTCAGACCAGTTCCCCTCCCTGTGCCTCTGGATGGTCAACCTGTAATTATGAATTTCTTAATTTCTTCAATTCGGTGGGACAATTATTTATGGAATGCCTACTGTGCACTTAATGAGGCTTGCCTTTAAGGGGCTTACAATCTAATGAGGAATTAAGGAAGAAATAGGACAATTAGAGACACAGCATAGCATGAAGCATGATGTCTGAAGTACCACATATGGGGGACAAACCAAGTGTCACTAGAGCTCTGAAGTCCTCTCCTTTTTTTTTTTTTTTTTTAGACAGAGTCTCACTCTGTCACCCAGGCTAGAGTGAAGTGGCTCAATTTTGGCTCACTGCAACCTCCGCCTCCCGGGTTCAAGTGATTCTCCTGCCTCAGCCTCCTGAGTAGCTGGGATTACAGGCATGCGTCACCATGCCTGGCTAATTTTTATATTTTTAGTAGAGATGAGGTTTCACCATGTTGGTCAGGCTGGTCTTGAACTCCTGACCTCGTGATCCACCCGCCTCAGCCTCCCAAAGTGCTGGGATTACAGGGGTGAGCCAACGCGCCCGGCTGAAGTCCTTTTTTTTTTTGAGACGGAACCTCACTCTGTTGCCCAAGCTGGAGTGCAGTGGCGCGATCTCGGCTCACTGCAGCCTCCATCTTCCGGGTTCAAGTGATTCTCCTGCCTCAGCCTCCAGAGTAGCTGGGACTACAGGCACCTGCCACCACACCCGGCTAATTTTTGTATATTTAGTAGAGATGGGGTTTCACCATGTTAGCCAGATGGTCTCGATCTACTGACCTTGTGATCTGCCTGCCTCGGCCTCCTAAAGTGCTGGGATTACAGACGTGAGCCACCACGCCCGGCCAGTCCTCTCTTAATGAGAGCAGATTTTAAACTTTTGGAAGAACTACTGCTTTATAAGACTCTCTCTTTAGCCTTCCTTTGAAACTATTGAGTACTTTTAAGTTAGCTAGAAGAAAATAGGACCCATTTTCAAGGAGGTTTTAAGTTAGGTAGCTACTTGTATCCATTCTTCACCATCACACCTTCGCAATTTCATCTGACACCAATTTTCATCACTCAAGTATAGTTCTGTTCTGAAGCCTTTTTTCCATTACAGAACCAAAGGGGCTGACCTTCCAGAGGTAGAATATTTTTGCAATACAAAGGTGTTTGTGATCAACTCTGAGGCCAACTCTGCAACCACTCCTGGGCAAGTTCTCTCATAATTGGGGGGTAGCCTTGACTGATGTACCTGTAAGAAGAATAAATGTTGTGTGATCTCCTGAACCAGCTCCTCTTCAGCATTCTCAGGATAAAATTTGGCCAAGAAGTGAAAGGTGACTGGTTCTTCCTTTGAAACATCATGATCCAGTACCTGCAGAATTGCAGAGCAAAAGACAAACACACTATATTGGCACTTCTTCCTCCTGTGCTACCCTCAAAGAAGCCTTTGCAAGGTGTGCATTAAATTTTTTTCCCACTAAATTTATCACATTTCCTGAAAGTTGTGATTCTACAGTTTGAAGCATTCACAAAGTCACCTATAGCAAGAGGTAATATTCACTTCCTATGGTGTTTCTGAAACAAATTAATCAATAGCCCCAAGAAGTGAGCAGAGCTAGGATTAAGGCATAAATGTTCTCAGGGCCACAGAATAGTTAAAAACTAGAAATGTATCACTCAGCAGTCTTGGACACTGTCCTTTATGGTAGGTGGAAGGTTTTTTAATTATCTGAAGTAGTGGAATCTTCCTTTATTTCTTTTTTCTTGATGCCTACTGCCAATATTTAGGTCCGTGATAGAATACGGCTTAGAGGGCCGGGCGCAGTGGCTCACCCCTATAATCCCAGCATGCTGGGAGGCCGCAGCGGGTGGATCACCTGAGGTCAGGAGTTCAAGACCAGCCTGGCCAACATGATGAAACCCCATCTCTACTAAAAATACAAAAAATTAGCCAGGTATGGTGGTGGACACCTGTAATTCCAGCTGCTCAGGAGGCTGAGGCAGGAGAATCTCTTGAACCCGGGAGGTGGAGGTTGCAGTGAGCCGAGACTGTGTCATTGCACTCCAGCCTGGGCAACAAGAGCAAAACTCTGTCTTAAAAAAAAAAAAAAATACAGCTTAGAGATGATGAACTAGATCATTATGAAGTCATCTAAACATTAACTGAGCAACAGAATAAAATGTGTCCATCATGGCAACCCTTTGTTTCAAGGAACCTCCAGAGATGCCCCACAAAATACTTGAAGCACAGTCTGTAAACCACTGCCTTTAAATCTTCTAACAATTCCATTCACCCCTGTAAAGCTTGAACCATCTGCTCTCCAGAGTGAATTTCAAGACATAAACACGCCATGTGACAGGCTACAAGGCTCCATTAACATGTGTCATGATGTATTTCCCTTGAGCAGCAAGTTCCATGGCTCCTGATGCCCCCAGTCTAATATCCATTTGGCCTACACTCAGCTATCAGTAAAATTCACTTTGCTAAGAACCATGAAAAACATACAAAAAGTTTTGCTGTCTTTGACACATAACTCTCCATGCTCCTACCCAAATTCTAGATGGCAATGCCAAGGAGATTCAAAATCTGGTCTACAACACCCTCACTGACAGTGGCCCCCAGCGGCACTTAGACGCTCATGATCATTGGGAATTACCATTGAACTTACAACCAGCAGGGATTCCCATGTGATTATTTAGATTACTGTGTACATATGTGAACACAATTCGAACACTTAAGCTTTGAGTCAAACTGGTAAAAAAAAAAAAAAAAAAAAAAATAGGAAGCTTTCATTATTTATTATGCTCAGGTAGGCAACTGGAGGGGGCATCATTTGGGGTAAGAATTAGACATTGACTTACTTTGAAGTTCAGGTGTCTTTTAGGAGTTACTGACAAAACCATATGGTCCTGCTCCCCGCCTGCCTTTCATGGCTAGGTAGGCAGGTCAGTAAGCAAGTGTATCCTTGTGTGAACATATGAACCCATGCAGAGGGCAGTTCCTTTAGGCAATATTCATTTCCAAGCCACATTAAAATTGCCAGGAGCCCAGCTTTCTTGGCCATGTGTCAGAAGCCCCACAGAATCCTGAGGACAAAATGGACATTCTTTCACCCTGGGGACCAGGCACTCTCTATTCCTTAGATCATATTAATGATTACTTCATGTCAGACTATGGTGTTTCTCAAAAAGACTTAAAAAAATTCCCTAAAGAACACAAGCCCCAATACTCTCTAAAAGACACAAATTGGTTATTTTTAAGTATATGAAGATAACAGTAATTTTTATTCATAAAGTTTTTATTCATAAACTGAAAGGCATAAAGCCAGAAGCAATCAGGCTGGTAACAATGGGTAAAGAAGCCAGGGCCCGCAGCAGTCTAATCCTGGTAACTTCTGCTTGCCCAGGAGAGCCTGTGAGGAGCAGGAAACTGGTAGCATCTGTAGGTCCTGCTTTCTGCATGACTTAATTCAGGAATGTGCCCCCTTCTCTACTATACAGCTACAGCGCCCCAGTGATGAGCTAGGCGCCTGCTCAGGGAAAAACTGGAAAGCACACGTCAGCCCCACCAGTTTCATTGAGTTCTAGCCCAACCTTCTTGTCCATTTTGAGCCAGGCCACTGTGTCCTTGATTGTGTACTGCAGTCCAAAGAACCAGGTTTCTCGGAGCCCCAGAGTCCGGCACACCAAATCAAAGAGGTCCTTCCCTTTCCACTTCATCTGCAATAACAAACCAATGGGGAAGGACACTGTGAGCAAAAATCATTAATAAAACCTTTTCTCTGCACTCTCCACTCTCAGGTTCCAAAACGTGGGGATGACACTAAGACAGCTGATGAGGGCTGAATTCCTAAATAATTTGAAAGCTTCCTTTACAAACCCATGACTGGGAAAATACCAATTAGAGCTTAATGGCTTAATCACTGCAAAGCATACACAATACATCCCTTGGACAGTTCCTTACGGATTTTAACATCCCCAAAGCTGCTAATTTAGGAAAGCTGGTAAATAAGCATCCTCATTTAGGAGAGTCTGGCCTCTTGAGTTAACTCGGGGAGATGGCTAGCTTCTAGGGACATTCATTCCCTTGAAATTTTGTTGTTGATTTTTTTTTTTAAATCATTACTTTGCCCTTTGATAAAAGGCTAGTATTCCTTTAAATAAGACTGGTTTTACTACCAGTTTTTTTTTAATATAAAGAAATCATAATCAAAATCATAAATCATGGAGAAAAAGAACCATGAGAGACCAGACAGTCCAATCACAGGTCTGTCCTGTCAAGGATGCCTAACTGAGGCCAAAGGGGAAGCTACTCACCCAGTCACCCAGAGCAAATTCAAACTCCTGGTATCTAAACCCAGGTGACGAATAGATATCAATATACTGTAGTGTGTTTATCCTATAGCCTCACTTTCAAAAGAACCTGAAGCAATGGCTACTAATCTCTTTTCTCAGCTATTCCATCTGCTATGTGGAAAAGCAAGTTCAATGTCTTAAGGGAAGAGAATGGCTGGCAACTTAGTAAATGTTGCCACCTAGTGGCTTTCAAGTTAAACCACCAGGATGTTCCCATACAACCGCTTAGTTGCTGCTTGCCCCCTCCTTGCCCCAACCACCCCTAAATATCAGATGGACATTCAAATACAAACTCGAGTGCATTAGGATCATATGAGATGCATCACAGAAATGGTGGTCATAAAAGAGTAATCTTTCGACAGACATGGGAAAAATGAGACCACTCAATTGCAGAAGCATCCGTCCCTTCCTGCCCTCATTAGAAATCTCCACTCAAAGTCTTGGCACACTGAAGATGTATAATGAAAAGGAATGAAAAAAATTCTTAGGCAGCCAGGCGCGGTGGTTCACACCTGTAATCCCAGCACTTTGGGAGGCTGAGGCAGGCAAATCATGAGGTCAGGAGATCGAGACCATCCTGGCCAACATGGTGAAACCCTGTCTCTAGTAAAATACTAAAAAATTAGCCAGGTGTGGTAGCGCATGCCTGTAGTCCCAGCTACTCAGGAGGCTGAGGCAGGGGAATCACTAGAAACCGGCAGGCGGAGGTTGCAGTGAGCCGAGATCATGCCACTGCACTCCAGCCCGGCGACAAAGCAAGACTCCATCTCAAACAAACAAACAAAAAATCTTAGGGTTTAGAGACTTGCTGTAAAACCAAGAAGGGAAAAATAAGTTAGACCTCTGATACCTGATTGGTTTTTGCTAAAACCTGATTCTACAGGGGAGTTTTCAAGTAGGCTTTTTATTTTTAACACATATGAATGAACAGTGGGTTCTCTAACAGGTACTCAACAGGAAAGCCCATCCCTTCTCTGTGTTTGCAGTCAAAGTCAAGCAAAGCAGTAACCTAGATGGAAGAATATCAGGACCACAGCAGACAAGTAGCTGAGATGCATACTGGCTTTTATCTTTTAGCAGGGCCGTTTCTCCTATCTGTCCTTCAACTTCTGCCCTGTCTCCTCTCTGACTATAGTGGGGCCACTGGAACACTATAAAGATTGAGGTCTTTAGGGATTATTTTGAGAAGAATAAAAGAAAATTATGAGTTTTATTTTTAACAGATGATCTCCTTCCTCGTTTTTAAGGCTGAGTAATGGGCACATCCATTTCCCAGTCTGACAATAGGACAAAAGGCTTTTTAATTCACCAAAAGTTTTAATTCCTACAGGCAGACTTCACTGAAGAAATGTTATTTTGGAAAACTAGAAGCTTCAGGATGCTGATTATCCTCTTGTCTCTATTTTAAGGCAGCTCTAGTATATAAATTATAAATGACTACCTTGCTACAAGATAATGTAACATTAAAGAACAGGCATTAACTTGGAAAAGGTAAACACCCAAGAGTTGAGAAGATCAAGGTAATGATTCCCAATCTGCCATAACTCATGGTCATGGCTGGGCTGGGCTTTGGCAAGAAGGGGCTGTCTGTAAGTGGGGTGTGCAGTGCAGAGAAACAAAAGCTGCCACGGGAATGATGAGTGAATTTCCTGACTTGGGAGTTTAAATTCTCCAGCATAAAATTGTATTAATGCAGTTTTCCTGTATTCCCTTCTACTTTGTTTTTAAAATGCAAAACTGTCTTTGTTGAATGCAAAAAGACAATGTATTTGTCCCCTTGGCACTTGTAATACAGTGAGGAGAAGTGCATCAACTCTGACACCAATTCAGAATGCCCTATTTAGATTTTTAACTTTGACACAAAGGATCGTAGACTGTCAAGAGTTGGAAATGAGCATGAGTAATTACCTAATGTAGACTCATACCCTTTTTGTGCAAATAAGGAAACTGAGTCACAGGATTCTTTGCCAGCTGCCAAAGCATACACTGGCCTTTTTCATGGTGATCTGACATAGGCAAACCGCAGACCCTAGAGTGCCTCTTTTCCTGTTCTGTGGGGTCCCTTTGTTCTTGCTGTCCAGCACTCCCCAGACACCTTTTCCAGTAAGTAACTAGTGTCTGAAACAAAATCCATTCTCAGAAGAGTCAGATATTGCTCGTTTACAGCTCAATGTGAATTAAGCCTCTGTTACCTCCCACTTATTCTTTCAACAAGGATTATAGAGCACACCCTACATGCCAACCAATGTTAGACACTGATGCTACAAAATGGCGGAAGCAGTGTTCTGCAGGAGAAACAGGCAAGACCTAGGTCAGAGAAGGCTTTAAAGAGCAAGTGAGAGTTAGATGCAGGAGAGAAGGAAATAAGTCTTTTTTTAAGTCATGCTTTCTACAGGAAACTGCAAGTCATCTTGTAAAGCTTAGACAGACAGGAGGTGGCATGGCAGGAACGGGGCTCCATTTGGGACCAGGTGGCTCAACTTCAGCCAAAAGCCGCAAAGTCTTTGAAGGCCCTTGGGCAGAGGAGTCACAGGCTCCAATCTGCATTCTGGGTGGGCTCTGACAACAGGGTGGAGTATGAGTTGAACAAAAGAAGCCCTGGATCAAGAAGGCCAGAAAGTAGGCCAACCCCTGACATAAGGAAGGCAGTAGAAGAGAGAGAAGGCAGCCTGAGAAACTGAAAAGAGGCAGAGTCACAGAAAAGGTGCCTGAACAGGACCAGAGGAGACAGAATTAAGAGGGACACCTCTGTGTCTGGCTTGAGTACCAGGTGGTTCCACTAAAGGAGAGATGGAATCAAGGAGAAGCAGCAAATCTGGCAGGGATAGACCAGCAATTAAGTTTTAGACAAGATGTGTGAAGGTGCCTGAGGAAACCAAGTAAAGACGTTCAAACATATTTGATTTAAAGCCCTAATTCCACTTATAAAATAAAATTTTGTCTTTAAGCAATTAAGAAGTCTTTCTGTTTGGTTAAATCTAACCTCAACATGTTGTTACCTACATCAGGTTCCACTTTCCAACAAGCCCTTCCCCAAATGCATGAGGTTTGCTCAGTCTTCCTAATTTGGGTTTCTACTTCTTTAAAAACAAGCGCCATTGGTCACAGTTGCTCTGGGTGGTTCTCAGGACACCCTGGGAAAAGAGGTCTTGGGGTGTGGACGGGACTTCCAGGTGTCAGCCAACTTGCCAGAATATGACCAAGCTCATATTCAGTGTCATCACTCATCCACTATACCATGCTGATGCTGTGAAGTGACTCACTGTCCTCTGAACATCTCCCGAGACTGTAGGTGCCTCAGCACAAGGGCAGTATTAGTCCTCTTTCTGCTCCCCACAGTGCCCAGGCAAGTGTGTATATACAAGACATGGCAAACAATGGCTGTCCACAGGACGGACTGTGGACGGACTTGACTACTTCAAAAACCCAAAACTCAAAGACTTAAAGCCAGTTAACTCCCGCTCACCCACTTCTTCCACAATGTGAACACACACATTGTGTCCAAGCACCGCCCAAGGTGCAGGGGACAAATGGGGAACAAGAAACAAGTCTCTACACTCAGAGGACTAGGATATGAACTAGCTGGGAACAGATAATCACCTCCTTCATCGCACACATAAAAACCCCAGGAGTGGGCTTTCAGCACTATAACACTTGTGAGTGCCACAACAGGGACACCCAGGGGCTGTGGGAACCTCCTATCCTGGGCGGGTAGGGAAACGACATCTAAACTGGCTCATGGTAGAAAAGAGGAACCAAGTGAAGACTGGGCTTGGGGAAAGAGGAGCAAGCAGATAAGTATGTTCCAGGCAGAGGGAATAGCATATGCACAAGTGTAGAGGCAAAAAAGAGGTCAGTCGTCCTTACAGGAAATGGGAGTAGGATAGTTCAGTCTGGCTGGAGGATAATGCCATGTTTCCAAAAGGACCGAAACTACCATCTAAAATCAAGAACAAAAAAAAATAATAATAAAAATAAATACATAAAATCAATTCTTTGTCAACTAACTCTACCTCTCTCATCTGAACCAAAAAACACAGAAAGTTATCTGGTGACCATTTTCTCCATTCTCCCAAGTAGGGAACACGCTAATACCATTCTAGAAACAAGAGAGAAGTTAAATTGTTACCTAAGATGGATGCCTCAGGACATGAGGGCTTAATCTTTCCAGGAACTAGTCTAAAAGGAATATAGATAAGTGATGGTTATCTCCATTGGTATGAATCTCTGCACTGTCACTGTGTGACCTTGGGCAAGTGACTGAACTTCCTTGTGCTTTGCAAAGGGGATAATAAACAGAACTCGTCTTAGCAGATTGATCTAAGGATTAAGTGCATTGATACATTTAAAAACCCTAAGAGAGTGCTTGGCCCATAGCAAATAAATACTCAGTAAGGGGTAGTTATTGTTAATTGTAACTCTGCCACCTCTCCTTAGATTCTCAAGTGGCACTGTTTAAAGCCTCCCAGCCCTGCTTCACACCAAGGATGATGGATGACAGATCACAAAGGGCACCATCAATTCTCACTGAGCTAACCATACTATCAGTCATTTGACAAACCTTTATTGAGCATCCACTACGTCCTGGTCATTGTGCTCAAAACAGGAGATAAATGATGAATTGAGGACAAGACACTGTCCCTGTTCATGTCTGACAGGGAAGACAGGTAAATGGATCACAAAAATGCAACCTGGTAAGTGCTAACAGAACAGGGTACAGTGGCAACACAACTCGGGCCTGGGTCTCCGGGAGTAAGGTCTTTCCGGAGGAGAGATGCTGTTTGAGCTGTATCTTGAAAGCCAGGGGGGTAGTTGAGCTGTGGTGAAGGGGCTGACAATAGGGAGGTCACGCCAGCCTGAGGGAACAGCAGGTCTGCCACTTGGGTCCAAGCTGTTGCAAAGTGAAGGAATGTTCTTTGCACTTTTCTAGTATCTGACAAACAGCATAATTATCCTATCTGCAGTACTGAATGTTCAATGCAGTACTGAATATGCAGCTTCAGCCCAGTGCGTGTGACAATTCTGACTCTCCACGCTGATTAGGAACTGGGTTGTTCAGTCACTGATTCGAAGCAGTGATGCATCCTGCAACAATACCTGTGGGGCTCCAAGAACCTAGGACTGGTGGGATGAGTCTCATGTTTATTTTCTGGTTAAAAAATGTTCTTTTTGGATAACTGATGGCACGTAAGGCTTTCAGGCCCTGCACTCGTGCCACTTCAGGGCCTTTTTGTTAGGGTTTATCATTTTTCCTCAACAGGTTGCCAAAAGAACAGCTCCTGGTTCTGATTAAATGCTCATTTAACCCCATCGCTTTCCACGCAGCCAAAGTGTTCAAACTGCTCTGGATCCACCACGGTTCCCTGCCTCATCTCAGCCTAGTGAATAAGAGGGAGGCTAAGAGGCAGATGCTCATTTTGCAGAAGGAAAGAGAGAGGTGGAGGGCATGAGAAAGGTGACTTGCGGGAAGAAGAAAGACAGAAAGGAGCACAAATGTGGACTCCAATGCCTGGAAGCTCCCTTCCACAGACCTCCTCCTCAAGGTGCCCTTCAGGCATAGAGACTAATAGGAGGAGTCTGGAAGTCGGATGCTTCTCGCCTTTGTGGCTGTGCTCCCCCATTACTTTAACAGGCTGCAGTGCTATTTCATAGATATATACTTGTGCCTATATCATGGATAGATGTGTATGAACTTTATAAACAGGACTAAGTGCTATCAGCTTGCTATTTTTTTTTGTAGGAGCTGGATTTATGAGCTTTACCCAGAGTGAAGTGCTTGTAATTTATCAACCTAGAATGTTTTAAGTAAATAGCACTAAGCACTTATGTTCCACAGCAGGAACGTAGCTGGAATGCAGTACTTTTCTGTTATAGGAAGCAACCAGCACCAATAACCTGCAGGACTGATTGAGTTCTATTAACCAGGGAAGCATTAGGAATAACATCTACTGAACAGCCATCTTGCAACTGGCCAGGTTGAGACTCAACCTTAAAACTGCTATTTGTTTTTTGCTTTGACAGCTGCATTTCTCCCACTGTTTTCTTTGGGACATACAGTCATCAGCAATCAAATCCTGGTACCTGCTGATACAACAGTGCAGGGTGAGTAAGAAACCAGACCCATGACAGGAAAAGGCCACAGTTTGAAAAGGACAACTTTCTTGAAGAAAGTGAACTGAATTTGGCTACTATATATGAAATGCCTAGGTATTAGAACCTATGGAGAAATGTTGGCTTTAAAGAGAATACTAAAATGTGGAAAAAGCTAAGAGAGAAGCAATATTCCCTTTCATAGGGGTCTGGTGGGCTAAATTATCAGCCACACGAAGAATGCCGTTTGACTAGCTGTCTCCTCTGCAGAAAATGAAAGAGAATCGACGAACTCAGCATTCACTTATCAGCTTCTTCTAATTAGCTCACAAGCTGCCCTAGCATTTGCCATAAAAATTGTCAAAAGGTTAGCTCCCATACAGATAGAGCAACAAAAGGAATGGCGCCGCCCCAGGCTCAGGTCATGTGCCACGTGTCTGCCGTTATTTCAGAAATGGAAAACAAAGGATGATGTGATCTCCCCTCTCAATGTTTATCTATAACCGACTTCTGCAGTCATAGCTGGCCTAAGAGAACAGGTTTATAGGAGACTTGAGAATTTAAGATGCTAATATACCAGATCCAAACCTAACCTGAATACAACTTTTGTCTGTTTTGAAAAATAGAGGCGAAATACCTCAATTTACAAGAAAAACACAATGGAAAGTTATAAAAGTAATTTTACTGTGCAGTAAGTGAATAATAAATTCCATTAAAATCTATTTTGATTAAGCGAAGAAGATAAAAAAGTGCAGTAATATATGTCTAACACTGATACTCTCAATTCAGGGTATGGTATCACCACACAACAAAAGCTGTTCTTGTGTCTCATGATTAAACCGCAAAACCATCATGCCGTTTCCTTTCAAAGTTAAAGGATACACCACACCTCAGCCATTATTCTCAACATGAGGGGAAAAGAGATCCTCCAAATAGAAATAGATCACAGGACAACACCTGTGAAAAGTGTGGGGAAAAAAATAGATCACAGCAAAAAGAGGGGAGTGGGGAGAGAGAGAGACTTCTTTCCTCTGCTGTACCAATCCTGAACCCCACATCCTTCATTTACATCTGGGCAAGATCTCACAAACTTGGAGGCCAGGCGCAGTGGCTCATGCCTGTAACTCCAGCACTTTGGGAGGCCGAGGCAGGTGGACCACCTGAGGTCAGGAGTTCGAGACCAGCCTGGCCAACATGGTGAAACCCCGTCTCTACTAAAAATACAAAAACTAGTTGGGCGTGGTGGCGCATACCTGTAGTCCCAGCTACTTGGGAAGCTGAGGCAGGAGAATCGCTTGAACTTGGGAGGCAGAGGTTGCAGTAAACCAAGATCACGCCACTGCACTCCAGCTAGGGTGACAGAGCAAGACTATCTCAAAAAAAAAAAAAAAAAAAAAAAAAAAAAAGATGTCACAGACTTGAAAGCTCCTCTTTGCAAAAAATCCCAACTGTAATCTCTTGCCCTGTCAGTTTCTGCCATAATCAACTACAGCAAGTAATTTTCTTCTCCCAGTTCTCCAGTCATCTCTGTTATTATGCCAAATCTATTTAATTATTGCCTTCAACTCTTCACCAATTTCTTCCTCCCTCCTTCAACCAATTACCCTATCTTATTACAACCCAGCCTATGTCCTCCCATGTCAGCAAACTTATGTGCTTCCATTTATTTGTAACTAGACCTTTCTAAGATCCATCCCTTTGTCTCCCTGCTGTCCATGTCCCCCAGTGCCACATACATGAATCAGTATGGGCTTTACACGTATTGAAAAATGAGGTACTTGTCTTTCCCCAAGTTTTCTGTCTTTCCTCCAGTTCTGCAGATCACAAACTCCTTGAAGGCAAGGGTGTACACACACACACACACACACACACACACACACACACAGATTAAGTCTCCCAGAACCCTGGCAAGTGCTGCATAATCTGTGGATACTCCATAAATGCTTGATGCTTGTGGTTGGTTGACGATGTTGATGATAATCATGATAACTAGATGAGGCTTCTGAGCAGAAGAGTCTTCCAAGTAATGATTGCAATGAAGCAAGAATTTATGACACTCATTATTAAAAATGTAATTGCATAATTAGGCCTTAAGGTATATATTTTACCCCTTTGGTGACACATACCGATTTCCTCTCTCTAAAAATACCTTGGCAAGGAAATCTAAATCTCAAAGAACCAAAGAAGAAAATTTTCCACAGAACAAAGGAGACTAGTAAGAAACAAATCACAGCACCTTGGGAAGCCACAAAATGGAGCTTTTAAACTCTGGTAAGTCTTTCAAAACCAAATGAATTACAGTTTTTTAGGGGAAAAAAAGGCCCTATGCTTGCAGTTTCTGGCATCTTTCCCGCTGAAGTGCAGAGCAGTTATGGGAGCGGGAGGAACCCAGCAGGGAGGTCTGTATCCTAGATTCTCTGCCTCAACCACACACAAGTCTATGACTTGGGTGTGCCATGCAGCTCAACCGGGCCTCAGTTTCTTCATTTGTAAATCTCTTATGAGCCATGCAATCACCATATTTTACTGTGCTGTAAACAAAGAAGATTCGCTTCAAAGTTGACTGACAGATGACAAAGCAAAAAGAAACAATACAACCATCATGCTTTGAAAGCAATACAGTCCCCACAAAAGCAAACACGACAATATCTTTGGAATTTAGCTCACAGCATGAGAGCAATCATAGCTCATATAGTCAAACAGCTATAAAACACCCAAACCCGCTGTGCTGGGTAAGTTGCTTAACCTCTTTGGGTCTCGGCTTCTATAATCATCAAGTGGTCTTCAGGATTAACACCACTCTCTGAGTCTATGAGCTTGACATGACTTCGTATAAACCATGTAGCACTTTTTCATTGCTATGATAATTTTCTTTTGATCCTTTAACATCTCATTCTGTATCTTAAAATCATTTTCAGGGATGTAAATGACTTCACCTTTAGTTTATGTGTGGTTTCACATTCTTTTCCCTCATTCAGGGTCTGCTATTACGTTCCTTACTCCTAATAATCATGAGTTGACTGTATAATTATGAACTCTCTGATGTAGTAAAATTGGGAATGATAATGCTGCTGAAAAACAGAAGTTCTTATCACCTAGCATGTTATTGATATTCAGTGATTGGCAATGATTACAAATGTGTGATATACTGAGAATAATTTTGCAGAGCACTACAAATAGGAAACAATAGTAAATTCAGCACAAATAAGGCACAAGGTTAAATTTCAAATGCCTAAACATCAGGTACAACTAGCAGATTACGAAACACAACGCCTGACTAAGTATCAACCAACTGGTTACGTTACTCCTGCCCTGGACAATGTAAAAATTGTGGTTAGTATGTAACAATGCATTCCTTCAAAAAAGCTCCAGCACAACAGAGCTAGAGCATGATCCATTCACGTGAACTAGCTTCTATTGAACCCAGACGTTTGCCTGGAAAGAAATTTTGAATATTCTCTGTTTCTAGCTTGACCTTTTAATTAAGTTTCATGGTCATCAATGATAATAAAACTGACTTTAATAACATTAGAAGGTACAGGCATGAGTGGATAGGACTGGTAAAAATATCTGCAGATGGGGCCGGGCGTGGTGGCTCGCACATGTAATCCCAGCACTTTGGGAGACCGAAGCGGGTGGATCACGAGATCAAGAGATCGAGACCATCCTGGCCAACATGGTGAAACCCTGTCTCTACTAAAAATACAAAAATTAGCTGGGCGTGGTGGCAAGCACCTGTAGTCCCAGCTACTCGGGAGGCTGAGGCAAGAGAATCGCTTGAACCCAGGAGGCAGAGATTGCCATGAGCTGAGATGGCGCCACTGTACTCCAGCCTGGTGACAGAGTTAGACTCCATCTCAAAAGAAAAAAAAAAAAAGTCTGCAGATGGATGAGAACTACTGTGGGCTGAAGACTAACATATTTATGAGACTGATTTAATCTCAAAATCAATATGATTAAGCAAGTAGGGAGATGCACTGTTGGTGAATTTAAAACCACAGATCAGTCGAGATACATTTAGTAATTACTCTGGGCTTCAGTTTTATCTGAATGGCAAACTATCAAAACTATTGAAACAAGAAGACTAAAACAGGCAAGGTGGAGGGAAAAGCTATAAGCAACATAACTCACTAAGAGAAAGTTTATATGAAGTTTTCAAAGCTCGGTCCAAATTTGGCAAAGAAGCAAAAAAGAGAACAGTGGCAAAAGAGTTGGAAGAGAAAAGGCTGTCTTTAAAAATGATGCAGTCTGGCACCACCTAGTGGTGCCACACAGATTCCTGCACTAGGACAAGCACCTTGTGTCAACATGAGTGACTAAAGATTTCATTAAAAATTTTTCCCTGAAGTCAGCACTACTTTGGTAATAAATTTTGACGCGCTAAAAATGTCCTAAAACATGTGGATTTAGAATCTAAATTAGACAAAGCACAGACAGGAGGACAGAACACATCATCCTGTAACAAGAATTGAGAAGCCTCGTCACCAGCTGGCTAGAAAGATTAGCAGCTCTGAGAAAACTCAATTCTGGGTTTTTAAAACCTCAAACGCTTTAGTTTATGAAATTAAAAATAAACAAGCAGCAAAAATGTTCTTGGACAGGAATGCAAAACTAGCATGAATAACTGGAGAAGTCATCAAAAACAAAGAAAAAAGAAAAATTTCAATATGACACACTAGGGACAAAAGAATGCAGAATAATTAACTATGGCAGAAATCCGAAAAGAATCCTGCTATCACCGTGGACATCAAGCTAAATAGAGATTGTATTACTTAGCATGTTACAAAAAAGAAGATCTGGCCGGGTGCAATGGCTCGTGCCTGTAATCCCAACACTTTGGGAGGCCGAGGCGCGTGGATCACGAGGTCAAGAGATCGAGACCATCCTGGCCAACATGGTGAAACCCCGTCTCTCCTAAAAATACAAAAATTAGCTGGGCTTGGTGGCGCACGCCTGTAGTCCCAGCTTCTCGGAAGGCTGAGGCAGGAGAATCGCTTAAACCTGGGAGGCAGAGGCGGAGGTTGCAGTGAGCCGAGATCTCACCACTGCACTCCAGCCTGGCAATAGAGCAAGAAAAGAGAAAGAAAGAAAAAAGAAAGAAAGGAAGAAAGAAAGAAAGAAAGAAAGAAAGAGGACCCTTCAACAAGAACATGGCATAAGGTGAGTTCATTTTATCTGGACTAATTATAGTTTAGAGGGTCTATAATTACAAAGGCATGGATAATCTGAATAAGGTTCAAAGAAAATGAAGGCAATGATTAAAGGAGAAAATTCACAGTGCTTCTGGCATGAGACACTTCCTGTTCCCACACTCCCAGCCCATGACAACATAGATAGGTAACATTTATCAAATGCTCACTACGGGTCAGGCCCTGAACCAAGTGCCTGTAAAGGTCCACCTCATTCATGTCTCAAAACAACCCTGGCCAGGCACGTTGGCTCACACCTGTAATCCTAGCACTTAGGGAGGCCAAGGCAGGAGAATCACTTGAGGTTAGGAGTTCCAGGCCAGCCTAGCCAACATGGCAAAACCCCATCTCTACTAAAAATACAAAAATTAGCTAGGCGTGGTGGTGCACTCCTATAATCCCAGCTACTCAGGAGGCTGAGGCACGAGAATCGCTTGAACCCGGGAGGCAAAGGTTGCAGTGAGCCGAGATCGTGCCACTGCACTCCAGCCTAGGCAACAGAGGGAGATTCCGTCTCAAAACAAACAAACAAAACAAAAAAACCCTATAAAAAAGATACTATTATTCTCATTTTATAGATGCAGCAACTGAGGTTTAAAGAGTTAAGTTCAAGGTCACTTGGGAAGCAGGTAGCAGAGGCAGGGCTTTTCCCAGGCCAATTTACCCCTTCCATCAGGGCTGTAGCTCTTATTCTTTAAGCAATATTCTTCCTGTCCTCTAGCAGACTTCCTCATGCCTATACACTCAAGTCTTGAGATGACTTCCTACCAAAGCAGGAAATATGAAAGGGAGAGGAGCACAGTGAGACTCTTCCGCCCAGATCACCTAAAATAAGACGCTAAAGCTGAGGGCCTTTGAAAGTGAATTCTTCCCCTCATCTTTCAGAAGAACTGAGGCCTGGGGGAAATAAGTGATGCGCCCAAGGTCACACGGTGGAGCTCTGCCTAGAAGCCTGGTGTTCAGACATCGGTTTAGGGATCTCGATGATTTTACACAAGTAAAACGATGCACGAACCAGACAAGAGAAAGTGCACTGACTTCCTGAGCTCAACTCTGGCCAGCTTGATCCAAATTCCCTTCTGCCTGACTGACTTCGGAGACTGAGGACTGGCTTTGGACCTGAGAATCTCCTGAATCTTGAGCCTAGCAGGTCTTCTGCTCATTCTTGGTCACGGAACACCCTAATCTCTAGATTCACTAGATGCTTACATCTGCCTAGTTTTGTCCCAACCCCCAGCAAGTCCCACTGCTGTTCAGGTTTCAATGTGATACCTTGCCCAAAGCATTTGCCTTCTAATTGTTTCCTATTTCCAACCTCTCTCTCCCCACCCCAAACCCCAAACATTCCAAATCATTTTGCATGCCAACCACTTTAAATCACACTTCTAGTAAAAACTTCAAAGCTCTTCATCACATCTGATGAATACAAGCCTCTTTAACCTGGGCTTCATGAGCCTCCAATATCTAGCTTGAAGCTACCAATTCACACACATCTCTAGCTGGGCATGTTGGCTCATGCCTGTAATCCCAGCACTTTGAGAGGCTGAGGCGGAAGGATCGCTTGAGCCCAGAAGTTCCAGACCAGCCTAGGCAACATAGCGGGATCCCATTTCTTCAAAAAAATTAGCCAGGTATTGGTGGCATGTGCCTGTAGTCCCAGCTACTTGGGAGGCTTAGGCAGGAGAATCACTTGAGCCCAGCAGGTCAAGTCTGTAGTGAGCTGTGATAGCACCACTGCACTCCAGTCTGAGTGAGACCCCATCTCGAAAAAAAAAAAAAAAAAAAAGGCTGGGCACGGTGGTTCACGCCTGTAATCCCAGCACTTTGGGAGGCCGAGGCAGGCTGATCACAAGGTCAGGAGACCGAGACCGTCCTGGCCAACATGGTGGAACTTCGTCTCTACTAAAAATACAAAAATTAGCCAGGTGTGGTGGTGCACACCCATAATCCCAGCTACTCAGGAGGCTGAGGCAAGAGAATTGCTTGAACCCGGGAGGTGGAGGTTGCAGTGAGCAGAGATCACACCACTGCACTCCAGCCTGGGCGATAGAGCGAGACTCTGTCTCAAAAAAAAAAAAAAAAATACAGGCTCTTCCAAAACTGAACTGTCAGTGAGAGGGAAGTGGATTTTAAAAGTCAAAGAAACAATGTCGTCTGAACAGTTAACTAACTTTTCAAAATCCATACATGAAAGAGTCTCAGAATAAAGATATTACCAATTGCTATCTAGGTGGGCATACCAAATATTATAAGACACCAGGCTGAATACAGGCAGGAGCATTCTGACTATGTTAAATATGCAACTAGACCATGCTTAACTATTATAACATAAGCCTCATTTTAAGCCAAAGGTAAGGAATTCTCATTATATCATGAGCAAGTGAAAATGATTCACTTACAGAAAATGTCCACTTGATTCAAAATGACAAACTAGACACTGAGGTAATGTAGCACGGATCGTTAGTCATGTCATTCATCCGGCAAAAATGTAAGCCACTGGCAAGTTTACAAAATGCTTTTGAGATAGTATCATACACCAAATGCAATAAAATAATGCCATAGGCAAATAGTTGTTAAGTTGAGGAAGTCCTTCAAAGGATCTCTTCTTTCCACTTTCTTTTTCCTGTTTACCAAATACCTAAGTTCTCTCCAGGTTTCTAACTTTTTCTCTCCTACTTCTCTTTTACGCTTCCTATTTGGGTAGTATAGGGTAGTGGAAAGAGGGCTGGCCTGAAAGACAGATGACCTGGCTTCAAATCTCAGTCCCATCACTTAGAAGCTATGTGGTGACTTTGGACACAAAGAACAGGAAACCCTTGAGCAGAGCCTAGAAGGAGAATGAGTTCAGTTCTGCCAAGCAACAAGTGAGAATGGCATTCCAGGCAAAGAGAACAGCCTATGCAAAGGTGTGGCAGTGTGAAGGAGGGACCAGGACAATAGGCTCAGAGCAAGAGGGTGCATGAGGAAGTGGAGGAGAGGCTGAGAAAGGGAGCAAGCTAACGACAGGCACTGAACTTATTTCCTTTTTATTTTTTTAATTTATTTTATTTATTTATTTTTTGAGACAAGGTCTCACTCACTCTGTCACCCAGGCTGGAGTGCAGTGGTGCAATCAGGAAGCTTATGGCAACCTCGACTTCCCAGGCTCATGTGATCCTCCCACCTCAGCCTCCCGAGACGCTAGGACCACAGGTGCACACCACCACAACCGGCTAATTTTTGTATTTTTTGTAGAGATAGGGTTTCGCCATGTTGCCCAGGCTGTTATTTCTTTAGGTAACAACCATTATATATAGCACTTATCTTGTGTTAGGTACTATTCTACGTACTTTACCAGTAATTACTCAAATTTAATTCTTGTAACACTATGCAGGAAGAATTAATTACATTCACCATTTTACAGATAGGGAACAGAGGCATGTGAGGGGGTTAAGGAGCTTTAAGGTTGCAAAGCTGGTTAGAGGCAGAGCCAGGAATCAAACTCTGAAGTCTATGCTTGTAATCTCTAGGCTATGCTGCCTCAGCGGCCCCAACAAGGAAACTGAAGCTTGAGCTAAGATTTGCTCAACTTACACGTCAGCCTCAATGTGAGGTTCAAATAAGCAACTGCAGGCTTTACTGGTCGATATTAAGTTAAAGGGTGTGCCCATCTATTCTCCCTATTCTCTCACTACCTACCTGTCCCTGTCCTATTCTGCCTCTTTCAGAATAGATAGTGGCTGCACTAAGCCTTTAAGCATGCTACGTATCCTGTCTGAGCCTCTGTTTCCCCACTTAAATATGAAGCCAATTACGGAACCTAGGTCCAAAGTAGTCGTTGATCACTGCTAGGAGGTGTTCCCTGCCTGGTCAACGTGGGCACCCAGTAAATCAGAGCTGCGTGTGGTGGTTCACACCTATAATCCTAGCACTTTGGGAGGCTGAGGCAGGAGGATCCCTTGAGCCCAGGAGTTTGAGACCAGCCTGAGCAACCAATGTAGGGAGACCCCCATCTCTATTTTTTTTTTTTTTTTGGAGTCGGAGTCTCTCCCTGTCGTCCAGGCTGGAGTGCAGTGGCTCAATCTCAGGCAACTTCCACCTCAGGCAATTATCCTGCCTCAGCCTCCCAAG
The DNA here is from genome assembly GCF_029281585.2 of Gorilla gorilla gorilla. Lineage (NCBI taxonomy): Eukaryota > Metazoa > Chordata > Mammalia > Primates > Hominidae > Gorilla > Gorilla gorilla. The sequence goes on along the minus strand of NC_086018.1, from coordinate 27,658,151 downwards.
TAGCTGGAATTATAGGCACATGCCATTGCCCCCGGCTAATTTTTCTGTTTTTAGTAGAGACGGGTTTTTCCCATGTTGGCCAGGCTGGTCTTGAACTCCTGACCTCAGGGATCCACCTGCCTCAGCCTCCCAAAGTGCTGGGATTACAGGAATGAGCCACCATGCCCGGCCAACCCTGTCTGTATTTTTTAAAAAACAAATAAATAAAAGAGACAGAGTCTCACTCTGTCACCCAGGCTTCATGCAGTGGTACGAACATAGCTCACTGCAGCCTCGAACTCCTGGGCTCAAGTGATCCTCTTGTCTCAGCCTACCAAGTAGCTAGGACTACAGGTGCGCACAACCACGCCTAATTATTGTCTTTTTTTTGAGACAGAGTCTTGCTCTTGTCGCCCAGGCTGGAGTGCAGTGACGCGATCTCAGCTCACTGCAACCCTCACCTCCCAGGTTCAAGCAATTCTCCTGCCTCAACCTCCGGAGTAGCTGGGACTACAGGCGCCCACTACCACGCCTGGCTAATTTTTGTGTTTTTAGTAGAGACAGGATTTCACCATGTGCCCAGACTGGTCTCGCACTCCTGGCCTCAAGTGATCTGGCCGCCTCGGCCTCCCACTGGGATTACAGGTGTCAGCCACTGTGCCCAGCCTATTTTATAATATCTCTTGAATGAATAAATGAGTCCCTATTATATCAAATGAGGTAGTGTGCATTTAAAGCATTTAGCATGGTACCTAGCACAAAGTAAGTGCTAGTCCCTAGCCCTTTGTCCCACACAAAGGCAGAATGGGGTCCAGTGGAGGGCAGCACTAGCCAGCATCTGTCCTACTTCCTTCTTCGCACCCCTTCATCAGCACGCACGCACTCATCACTCACCCCTGCCTGTCCTAGAGCTGAGTAGTGGCACCCATGCCATCCATAGGCACTACTTAAAACCCATGGGAGAGGCCGGGCACGGTGGCTCATGCCTGTAATCCCAGCACTTTGGGAGGCCAAGCCAGGCAGATCATGAGGTCAGGAGTTCAAGACCAGCCTGACCAACATGGTAAGACCCCGTCTCCACTAAAAATACAAAAATTAGCCTGGCGTGATGGCAGGCGCCTGTAATTCCAGCTACTCAGGAGGTTGAGGCAGGAGAATTGCTTGAACCCAGGAGACAGAGGTTGAAGTGAGCTGAGATCATGCCACTGCACTCCAGCCTGGGCGACAGAGCGAGACTCCATCTCAAAACAAACAAACAAACAAACAAACAAACAAAACCCATGGGAGAGCACAGCGGTAAAAAGGTAGATAACAGGCCAGGCGTAGTGGCTCATGCCTGTAATCCCAGCACTTTGGGAGGCCAAGGCAGGTGGATCACCTGAGGTCAGGAGTTCAAGACCAGCATGACCAACATGGAGAAACCCCATCTTTACTAAAAATATAAAAATTAGCAGGGCGTGTTGGCACATGCCTGTATTCCCAGCTATTCGGGAGGCTGAGGCTGGAGAATCACTTGAACCCAGGAGGCAGAGGTTTTGGTGAGCTGAGATCGTGCACTCCAGTCCGGGCAACAAGAGTGAAACTCCATCTCAAAAAAAAAGGTAGATAACAGTCTTACTTCTGAAACAGGAATAGAAGTTTCTTGTTGCACTAATATAGAGTATAGAACTATTACCCTGTACAACTACACTGCCCTCCAGGGTTTACATCCTTGAAGGGGATGGTTTGCCTGGTCCTAGGGAGCCTAGGATTTAAGATTTTACTGAAAATGCCAGAATTGTTCTATCTGTCTTCCCCTTTAGAAAGTTCCTTCTGTTATGGACAACTTACATCCACTTGTATGCTGGAGTGATCTGCAATGTTGGTATTTAATACAATCATAATCCCACTTAGGTATGTGAAAACATTTAGAATGCCAAACAACAGGAGAAGGAGGCTTTGTTTTCAATATAAGATAGTATTAGGATCTCTTACAACTTCCTATTTGGCTTTTCTTACTGATAGATTGAATTATTAGAGTAAAATTCCAGCCTAGATAAGAAATAACATAGCCGTTTAGCCTCCTGGCAAATTACACTCAGCACCCACTTTCTCAAAAATGACAAACAACAAATCTTTCAAGTGGAAAAATCTTCCAAAGCATCCAGCCAATTGTGCAATGCAGCAAGTAGTGCAGGAGATTTTTCCCCCTATCTCTGCAATAAAAAGAAAAAAAGTCTGAACTTATTAGCATAAGGTAACATGACTCATATGTTAACTGCCACCGGTTCTGAAATTGAGTCCTTCTTGAAAAGCCACCTACATTTGACCTCAATAAAGTCAAGAATTCTACAAGTACTCTCTCTCTCCTTTTTTTTTCAAAATGCATCTGCCATCTCCTTGCATCAGCACCTTGCTCATTAATGGACAACATAAAAAGCAGGCAGGAGAATAAAACTAATCACTTACCTGAGCCCTATCATCATAAATCAAACTATGATTACTTTCAACAGCATATGTGAACATGCTTTACAAACAGGTTTTTCCACTGGAAATCTGAGGTTCAGTGAGGTGTAATGGCTTGATAAATCACAACAGGGCAGTGCCCATGGTAACCAGAGCCTCCTACTTTAGGCCAATTATAGTCCCTCCTATATCTTCCTTTGTGCCAGGGACTATGCATTCCATGAATCCTTATAAGAACTCTGCAGGGTCAGCATTATTAGTCTCATTTTACCAATGAGAAAATAAGGTCCAGAGAGTTATGTATCTTGTCCAAAGTAGAAGTATTTTAGCTAGAATTCAAGCCCAGGTCTGTCTTCTTTCAAAGCCGATGCACTTTCTACTACTGCTCTACTACTCAAAGTGTGGTCCTTGGGCCGGTGGCACAGGTATCATCACCTGAGAGTTTGTTATTAATACAAAATTCTCAGTTCCATCCCAGAACTAATGAATCAGAACCTACATTTTTCCAAGATTCCCCAGGTCATTTATGTAAAATTAAAGTTTGGCAAGCTTTGCACTATACCATCCTGCCTCTCTGAATGTCACTACTATTATCCTTTTCTATAGATCAGTGGTTCTCAATGTGGTCATGGAGGTTGGGTAGGGAGAAAGAGGAGATTGGAGGGTGTCCTCCCTACCCCAGGGACACTTGACAATGTCTGAAGACATTTTTGGTTGTCACAACAACTGGGATGGGGTGGGGGAATGCTACCGGCATCTAGTAGGTAGAGGCCAGAGATCCTGCTAAACATCCTAGAACATACAAGACAGCTCCCCACAACAAAGAATCATCCAGCCAAAATGTCAATAGTGCCAGGGTTGAAAAACCTTGCTCTAGCTGATAATATTGTCCAACATCTTTGGGTCTGGAATCTACTTAATGAAGAAAAAAGAGCTTTTCCTAGCAAAATTGCGGCTGAAAAATGTCATACAAAATCCCTTTCCTGGATGGACACAGTGGTTCACACCTGTAATCCCAGCACTTTGGGAGACCAAGGAGGGCAGATCACCTGAAATCAGGAGTTCAAGATCAGCCTGGCCAACATGGTGAAAACCCGTCTCTACTAAAATTACAAAAATTAGCCAGGCATGGTGGCACGTGCCTGTAATCCCAGCTACTTGGGAGGCTGAGGCAGAAGAATTGCTTGAGCCTGGGTGACAGAGGTTGCAGTGAGCTGAGATCACACCATTGCTTTCCAACCCGGGCGACAGAGCGAGACTCCGTCTCAAAAAAAAACCCCAAAAAACTAAAATCCCTTTCCTTATAGGCTAGTCTCTCTTACCCTCTCACAACATCTAACATCTATCAAATAGTAGCTTAGATCAGAGATCAGCAAACTATGGCCCACAGGACAAATCCAACCCACCACCTATTTTTGTGTGGCCTGAGAACTAAGAATGATTTTTACTTTTTTTTTTTTTTTTTCTTGAGACGGAGTTTCACTCTTGTTGCCCAGGCTGGAGTGCAACGGCGTGATCTCAGCTCACCACAACCTCCGCCTTCCAGGTTCAAGTCATTCTCCTGCCTCAGCCTCCCGAGTAGCTGGGATTACAGGCGTGTGCCATCACGCCCAGCTAATTTTTCTATTTTCAGTAGAGGCAGGGTTTTACATATTGGCCAGGCTAGTATGAAACTCCTGACCTCGTCATCTGTCCGCCTCGGCCTCCCAAAGTGCTGGGATTACATGCGTGAGCCACAGTGCCCAGCCTGTTACATTTTTTAATGTTTATTTTCTTGTGAAAATTATGTGAAATTCAAATTTCTGTGTCCATAGAGTTTTCTTGGAACACAGTCATGCCCATTGTTTACATTTTGCCTAAGGTTTTTTTTTAAACATCTTGATATATAATTCATATACCCTAAAATTCACCCATTTAAAGTGTATAATTCAGTAGTTTTTAGTATATTCAGTGTGTACAACCATCACCAGTCAGTTTTAGAGTATTTTCATCACTTCATAAATAAAACCTTGTATATTTCAGCTATCACACCCTCTACCCCACCCATTTTTGCCAGCCCTGAACAACCACTGATCTAATTTGTCTCTGTAGATATGCCTATTCTAGATTTGAATATGAATGGAATCATATGTGTTCTTTTGCGGCTGGTTTCTTTCACTTAGCATAGTGTTTTCAAGGTCCATCCATGTTGAAGCACGTGCTGGTACTTCATTATATTTTATTGCCAAGTAATTCCATAGTAAGGATAGACCACATTTTGTTTATCCATTCATCAGCTGATGTATATTTGAACTGTTTCTACCTTCTGGCTATTATGAATAATACTACTATAAACATTGACATATAAGTTTTTCTTGTAAACCTATGTTTTCATTTCTCTTGAGAAGACATCTGTAAGTTGAATTGTGGGGTTATATGGTAACTCTGTGTTTAACTGTTTGAGGAACTGCCACCATGTTTTTCTTTTTATCTTTTTTGAGACTGGGTCTCACTCTGTCGCCCAGCCTGGAGTATAGCACCACAATCACAGCTAACTGCAACCTCAAAATTCTGGGCTCAAGGAATCCTACCACCTTGGCCTCTCAAGTAGCTGTGACTACAGAGGAACGCTACCACACCCAGCTAATTGTCTTCCTTTTTTTGAGACAGGGTCTTGCTTTGATTACCAGGCTGGAGGTGCAGTGGTGCAGTCATGCCTCACTATAGCCTCTCCCAGGCTCAAGTGATCCTCCCACCTCAACCTCCCAAGTAACTAAGACTACAGGTGCAAGCCACCACGCCTGGCTAATTTTTAAATTTTTTGTAGAGAAAAGGTCTCACTTTGTTGCCCAGGCTGGTCTCAAAATTCTGGCTTCAAGTGATCCTCCCACCTTGGTCTCCCAAAGTGCAGGAATTACATGTATGACCCACCATGCCTGGCTAACTAGTTTGCTTTTCAAACTGGCTGCACCATTTTACGGTCTTACCGGCAGTGTAAAAGGGTTCACATTTCTCCACATTTGTTTTTTGTTTTTGTTTTTGTTTTTTCCAGACAGAGTCTTGCTTTGTTGCCCAGGTTGGAGTGCAGTAGCACCATCTCAGCTCACTGCAACCTCCACCTCCCAAGTTCAAGTGATTCTCATGTCTCAGCCTCCAGAGTAGATGGCACTACAAGAGCATGCCACCACGGCTGGCTAATTTTTGTATTTTTAGTAGAGACGGGGTTTTGCTATGTTGGCCAAGGTAGTCTTGAACTCCTGGCCTCAAGCAGTCCACCTGCCTCAGCCTCCCAAAGTGCTAGGATTACAGGCATGAGCCACCACACCCAGCCTAATTTTTGTATTTTTAATATAGACAGGGTTTCACCATGTTGGCCAGACTGGTCTCAAACTCCTGGCCTCAAGTGATCCATCCACCTCAACATCCTGAAGTGCTCAGATTACTGGTGTGAGCCACCTCAACTGGCCCTTTGATCCATTTTAAGCTTTTTTTTGGGTGGGGGACGGAGACTCACCCTGTCACCCAGGCTAGAGTGCAATGGCGTGATCTCAGCTCACCCCTGGGTTCAAGCGATTCTCCTGCCTCAGCCGCCCAAGTAGCTGTGATTACAGGTGCCCGCCACCACGCCCAGCTAATTTTTTTTTTTTTTTTTTTTTTTTTTAGACGGAGTCTCCCTCTGTCGCCCAGGCCGGAGTGCAGTAGTGCAATCTCTGCTCACTGCAAGCTCCACCTCCTGGATTCACGCCATTCTCCTGCCTCAGCCTCCTAAGTAACTGGGACTACAGGCGCCCGCCACCACGCCCAGCTAATTTTGTTTTTGTATTTTTAGTACAGACAGGGTTTCACCATGTTAGCCAGGATGGTCTTGATCTCCTGACCTCGTGATCCACCCACCTCGGCCTCCCGAAGTGCTGGGATTACAGGCATTGAGCCACCGCACCCGGCCTACTTTTTGTATTTTTAGTAGAGATGGGGTTTCACCATGTTGGCCAGGCTCGTCTTGAACTCCTGACCTCATGATCCACCTGCCTTGGCCTCCCAAAGTGCTGGGATTACAGGTGTGACCCACCGTGCCCAGCCATGAGTTAATTTTTGTATATAGTGTGAGGTAAGGGTTTAATTTCTTTTTTTTTTTTTGCATGTGGCTATCCAGTTGTCTCAGCTCCATTTGTTGAAAGGACTATTCCAGCCAGGTGCGGTGGCTCACACCTGTAATCCCAGCACTTTGGGAGGCTGAGGCAGGCGGATCACGAGGTCAGGAGTTCGAGACTAGCCTGGCCAACATAGTGGAACCCTATCTCTACTAAAAATACAAAAATTAGCCGGGCGTTGTGACAGGCACCTGTAGTCCAGGTACTCAGGAGGCTGAGGCAGGAAAATCACTTGAACCCAGGAGGCGGAGGCTGCAGTGAGCCAAGATTGCACCACTGCACTCCAGCCTAGATGACAGAGCGAGACTCCATCTCAAAAAAAAAAAAAAAGAAGAAGAAAAAAGAAAAGAAAGGACTATTCCTTCTCACAGTCTGTGGCATGTAGCAAGACAAGACAAGACAAGACAAGACAAGACAGTTCTCCCCCACTGAATGGTCTTGGCACCCTTGTCAAGAATCAGGTGACCATGAACTGTCAACTCTATTCCACTGGGTTTATTTCTGGACTCTCAATTCTATCCCGCTGATCTATACATTTATCCTTATACCAGTACCACCCTGTCTTTTTTTTTTTTTTTTTTTGAAATGGAATCTCGCTCTGTCCCCCAGGCTGGAGTGCAATAGCACGATCTCGACTCACTGCAACCTCCATCTCCTGGGTTCAAGGGATTCTTGTGCCTCAGCCCTCCCAAGAAGCTTGGACTACAAGTGTGCACCCCCACGCCCGGTTAATTTTTGTATTTTTGGTAGAGACAAGATTTCGCCATGTTGCCCAGGCTGGTCTCGAACTCCTGTCCTCAAGTGATCTGCCTGCTTTGGCCTCCCAAAGTGTTGGGATTATAGGCATGAGCCACGGTGCCTGGTGACGTTGTCTTGATTAGTTGTTTTATAGTATGTCTTGAAATCACAAAGCGTGAGTCTTTCTGCTTTGTTCTTTTTCAAGATTTAGCTATTGTGGGTCCCTTGCGATTCCATAGGAATTTATGAATTGACTTGTCAATTTCTTTTTTTTTTTTTTTGAGATGGAGTTTCGCTCTTGTTGCCCAAGCCGGAGTGCAGTGGCGCGTGATCGCAGCTCACCACAAGCTCCGCCTCCCAGGTTCAAGCGATTCCCTGCCTCAGCCTCCAGAGTACCTGGGATTACAGGTATGCGCCACCACACCCGGCTAATTTTGTAGTTTTAGTAGAGACGGGGTTTCTCCATGTTGACCAGGCTGGTCTTGAACTCCTGACCTCAGGTGATCCACCTGCCTTGGCCTCCCAAAGTGCTGGGATTACAGGCATGACCCACCACGCCTGGAGACTTGTCAATTTCTACAATGAAATAAACTGGGATTCTGACAGGGATTATGTCGAACGTGTAGATCAATTTCCAAAATACTGCCAACTTGACAACGTTATGTCTTATGATCCATGAACAAGAGCTATTTTCTATTTATTTATTTATATCTTTTTTCTTTTAAAAATGTTTTACAGGCCAGGCACGGTGGCTCACACCTGTAATCTCAGCACTTTGAGGGGCCAACATGGGAGGATTGCTTGACGTCAGGTTCAAGACCAGCCTGGGTAACACAGGGAGACTCTGTCTCTACAAGAAATTTAAGAAAAAAAAAAAAAGGCCGGGCGCGGTGGCTCACGCCTGTAATCCCAGCACTTTGGGAGGCCGAGGCGGGCGGATCACGAGGTCAGGAGATCGAGACCATCCTGGCTAACACGGTGAAACCCCGTCTCTACTAAAAATACAAAAAAAAATTAGCCGGGCGTGGTAGTGGGCGCCTGTAGTCCCAGCTACTCGGGAGGCTGAGGCAGGAGAATGGCGTGAACCCGGGAGGTGGAACTTGCAGTGAGCAGAGATCACGCCACTGCACTCCAGCCTGGGCGACAAAGCAAGACTCCGTCTCAAAAAAAAAAAAAAAAAGCTAGGGATGATCGCGCATGCCTGTGGTCTGAGCTGCTTGGGAGGCTGATATAGGAGGATCACTTAAGCCTGGAAGGTCTAGGCTGCACTGAGATATGATTGCACCACTGCACTTATTCTCACTTCAGTGCAAGTCCGAGAAAAAAAAAAAATCAATTAATTAAATATTTTTAAAGGCCAGGCCGGGAGCACTAGCTCACGCCTGTAATCCCAGGACTTTGGGAGGCTGAGGCGGGTGGATCACCTGAGGTCAGGAGTTCGAGACCAGCCTGGCCAACATGGTGAAACCCCCTCTATACTAAAAATACAAAAATTAGCCAGGCATGGTGGTGCACACCTGTAGTTCCAGCTACTCCGGAGGCTGAGGCAGGAGAATCTTTTGAACCTAGGACTCAGAGGCTGCAGTGAGCCGAGATCATACCACTATGCTCCAGCCTGGGCAACAAAGCAACATTCCATCTCAAAAAAATTAATTAATTAATTAATTAAGGCCAGCGCGGTGGCTCACGCCTGTAATCCCAGCACTTTGGGAGGCCGAGGCAGGTGGATCACGAGGTCAGGAGATCGAGACCATCCTGGCTAACATGGTGAAACCCTGTCTCTACTAAAAAAATACAAAAAATTAGCTGGGTGTGGTTGCATGTACCTATAGTCCCAGCTACTCAGGAGGCTGAGGCAGGAGAATCGCTTTAACCTGGGAGGCAGAGGTTGCAGTGAGCCGAGATCGCACCACCGCATTCCAGCCTGGACGACAGAGTGAGACTCCATTTCAAAAAAAAAAAAAAATTAATTTAAAAAACAAAACCAAAAATGTTTTACAGCTTTTAGAGTATAAGTTTTATACTTTCTTTTACTCAACTGTCAGAGGATGGAAAAAAAAGATATCTCTTTTGTTATAAGTATTTTTATTTTTTAGGTTATTGTAAATGGAATTTTCTTAATTTCCTTTTCAGATTGTTCATTCCAAGTGGATACATTTACAACTGAGTTTTGTGTAATGATCTTGTATCCTATAACCTTACTAAACTAATAATTTATTAGTTCCAATACTTTGGTAGTGGATTCCTCAGGGTCTATATGCAAGATCATGTCATCTGCAGAGATGATCTTACTTGTTCCCTTCCAACATAGATGTATTTTATTGCATTTTCTTGCCTAATTGCCCTCGCTAGAACCTCCAGCACAATGCTGAATAGCAGTAGTGAAAGTAGACTTATCTCTCTTTTTCCTAATCTTAAGGATAAGCATACAGTCTTTCACTATTTTTTGTTTGTTTGTTTGTTTGTTTTGAGCTCTGTCGCCCAGCCTATTGTGTGCAGTAGTGCTATCTCAGCTCACTGCAACCTCTGCCTCCCAGGTTCAAGCAATCCTCCCACCTCAGCCTCCCAAGTAGCTACAATTATAGGTATGCACCACCACACCTGGCTAATTTTTTTTTGTATTTGTAGTAGAGACAGGGTTTCACCATGTTGGCCAGGCTGTTCTTGAACTCCTGACCTCAAGTGATCCCTCCAACCTTGGCCTCCTAAAGTGTTAGGATTACAGGCGTGAGCCACCGTGCCCGGCCTCAGTCTCACTGTTATGAAGTTAGCTGTGGGTTTTTCATAACTGCTGTGTATCAGGTTGAGGAACTGCTCTTCTCTTCTTAGTTTATTTAGTGTTTTTATCATGAAAAACATGCTGAATTTTGTCAAATGCTTTTTCTGTGTCTACTGAGATGACAAGGTGATTTTTGTTTTTTATTCTATTGATATAATGCATTACATTATTTACACTAATTCATTTTTGGATGTTAAACCAACCTGGCACTCCTGGAATAAATTCTGCTTGTTTATGGTATATAATTATTTTTATATGTTACTGGATTCAGTTTGCTAGTATTTTTATTGAGGATTTTTGCTTCCACATTTGTAAGATATATTTGTCTATGGTTTTCTTTTCTTGTAATGTCTTTTCCTGGTTTTTGGCAACAGGGTAATACCAGTCTCATAAAATTCGTTTGTAAGTATTTTCTCCTCTTTTTCATTTTTGAAGACTTTGTGAAGAACTGTATTAATTTTTCTTGAAATGTTTGATAGAATTCAGTGGTGAAGCTATCAGGACCTCTAGTAGGTACAGGCCTGGGCTTTGCTTTGCTTTGCTTTGCTTTCTTCTTTTTTTTTTTTTTTTTGAGATGGAGTCTCACTTTGTCACCCAGGCTGGAGTGCAGTGGCGCGATCTCAGCTCACTGCAACCTCCAACTTCCCAGGTTCAAGCGATTCTCCTGCCTCAGCCTCTCGAGTAGCTGGGACTACAGGCGCACGCCACCATGCTCGGCTAATTTTTGTATTTTTAGTAGAGATGGGGTTTCACCATATTAGACAGGCTGGTCTTGAACTCCTGACCTCGTGATCTGCCCACCTCGGCTTCCCAAAGTGCTGGGATTACAGGCATGAGCCACTGCACCCAGCCTCTTTTCTTTTTTTTAAGAGACAGGGTCTCACTCTCTCACCCTGGCTGAAGCACTGTGGCACAATCATAGCTCACTGCCTCCTCAACCTCCTGGGATCAAGTGATCCTCACACCTTAACCTCCTGAGTAGCTGGGACTCCAGGCTCACACCACCACGCCTAGCTGAGTTTAGATATAGTATGTATATTTTAGAGTTGGGGTCTCTCTATGTTGCCCAGGTTGGTCTCAAGCTCCTGGCCTCAAAGGATCCTCCTGCCTTGACCTCCCAAAGTGCTGAGATTACAGGCAACAGCCACTGTGCCCAGGTCTCTCTCTCTCTCTCTATTTATTTATTTATTTTTTAAGGGTATACTATCCTACCCAAACTTATATTTTTAAATTCCATTAGACTCATATTACCAAGCATATAAACAAATCACACATAACATGAAATAGAAAAAAACATGAAGACTTCCTTTGCTTTTGGAAAACAACTGAGAAACAACAAAATTCTTTTCAGAAATACAGAAAAAAATTGTTTTCATAGTGTAGCTAATATGCCCCCCTTAGACATTAAGACACTTTTCTGTTTGTACCCTTAATGCAGCCATATTTTTACTCTTTATAAAAATCAAGGCTCTCAATAAAAACAGTATCTCACTCACTAATCATTAAATTGCATCACTGAAAATGTAGTTATACACACCAATTTCTAACTTCTTAGAATACTCTGCACAATCAATTATAATCACTGAAACGAATAACTGCTCAAAAACGCAGAATGGCTTCAATTGCACTATGATTTGGTAGTCAATATTCCTGTTTTCCAGTAAAAAGGAGATTTCATAAACAAACATTGGGCTCCTTAAGGTTTCATCAATCAAGAGAATCTTTCTGAGCAGCTTCTGAGCAAACGTTTCTTAACAGGCTGATCACACATCTAGGGTCTTCACTCCTCACAATAGCACTGCCAGACACAATCATGTTAGCTTCTGCCTCTGCACACCTATGGACAGTGTCAGGATCTATTCCACCAGCGCCCTCTATAGCCAAAGATGGGAACTGGATCCTCAACCAGTGAACCTTTAACATCATATCTTCCAAGAATTTATGCCCTCCAAACCCTGGTTCCACTGTCATAACCAAGGTCATACCTAGTTGATTAGCCCATGGTGCCAAATACTGAACTGAGGTTCCTGGTTTTATGGCAAGGCCAACCTTCATCCCATTCTCTTGAATGTCTTTAATCAAAGCCCCTGGGTTCTCAGTTTCCTCGAGATGAAAGATGTACTGATTGGCTCCTCTTATAGCCATTGGCTTTACCCACAGTTCTGGCTTGGACACCATCACATGCATGTTCGTCCATTACATCCCGGTGGAGATAATCGACCCCAGAGTCTAGCATCCAGAGGCACTGGGCCCCTAAATTGGCCAGGTAGCATTGAGGATGGACAGGCCAATCTTGCAGCCCGATGCCATACTACTGGTTCCCAAGGGCAAGTTACCCCACGAGTCCCCTCAATTACTAATTTAACATCTTTACTTGTTATAGGTCTATTCAGATGGTGTCTCTTCTTGGGTCAATTTTGGTGGTTTATGTCTTTCTAGGAGTTTGTCCATTTTATTGAAGTTATCTAATTACTTGGCATTCAACTGTCATTTTACTTTTTTTTGTATGTGTTTCACATCTTTTTTTTTTTTTTTCAGGGCAGGGATGGAGTCTCGCTCTGTCACCCAGGTTGGAGGGCAGTGGCACGATCTCTGCTCACTGCAACCTCCGCCTCCCGGGTTCAAGCAGTTCTCCTGCCTCAACCTCCCGAGTAGCTGGGGTTACAGGCACCCGCCATCATGCCCGACTAAATTTTTGTATTTTTGTAGAGATGGGGTTTCACCATGTTGGCCAGGCTGGTCTTGAACTCCTGACCTCAGGTGATCCACCCACCTCAGCCTCCCAAAGTACTCCCAAAGCCACTATGCGGTGGCTGAGGCAGGAAAATCGCTTGAACCAGGGAGGCAGAGGTTGCAGTGAGCCGAGATTGCACCACTGCACTCCAGCCTAGGCAACAGAGCGAGACTCTGTCTCAAAAAGAAAAAAAAAATTAACTAATTATTTCTTCACCCAGTTCAAATCTGTTATTGAGTCCTGAGTCCCTCTAGTTAATTTTTAAATTTGTTATTGTACTTTTTTTTTTTTTTTTTGAGACAGAGTCTTGCTCTGTTGCCCAGGCTGGAGTGCAGTGGCACGATCTCAGCTCACTGCAACCTCCGCCTCCCAGGTTCAAGGAATTCTCCTGCCTCAGCCTCCCGCGTAGCTGGGACTACAGGTGCCGGCCACCACGCCTGGCTAATTTTTGTATTTTTAGCAGAGACGGGGTTTCACCATGTTGGTCAGGCTGGTCTCGAACTCCCGACCTCAGGTGATCCGCCCGCCTCAGCCTCCCAAAGTGCTGGCATTACAGGTGTGAGCCACCGCGCCCAGCTGTTATAGTACTTTCAACTCCGGAATTTTCATTTGATTCTTTTTTTATAATTTCTATATCTTTATGGATATTCTTTAATTGATGCAATAGTGTCATACCATCCTTTAGTTCTTTGTCATCATATTTTTCCTTTAGTACTGTGAATATATATATATAGGCTAGTTTGAAGCCTTTTTCATTAATTTGGCCCCTTGTCTCACAGGCAGTTTCTGTTGCCAGCTTTTTTCCAGTGTATGTGTCATATTTTCCTGTTTCTTTGTATGTCTCACAATTTCTTGTTGGAAACTGGACATTTTAGATAATATACTGTAGCAACTCTGGGGATTGGTACCCCCTCTCCAGGGCCAATTGTTATTTATTTGTTTAGAGACTGGCTGGATTATCTGAGTGAAATCCATTTCCCCTGAAAAGTGTTAAGGCCTATGATATTGCTCTTCAGGGAGGTGCAGCTTTGGGTATGCTCACAGTCACCCTGGGATGACAGTGGTTTTGGTAGGGTTCTCTTCTATTCTCTCCTTGACCACACCCAGCTATGAAGCTCCACTAATTGTGGCATATTGTTCTATTATTTTCAACAACACACTGAGGCATAACTTGCTCTTACTCTACAAACTGATACAATCAAATTGTGGCTGTTTGGAGGAAAGCATTTTTTTCCACCTCCGCCACATACCTTACTTTTCAAATTGTTTTTTATTGATTCATAATAGTTGTACACATGTTGGGGGTACCTGTAGTATTTCGATACACTAATATACAATGTATAATGATACAACCAGGACAGGAGGGACATCCACCACCTCAGAGGTCTGTGGTCAATGTTTTGTTTTGTGACAGGACAGAGCTTCACTCTGTCACCCAGGCTGGAGGGCGGTGGCGTGATCTTGGCTCACTGCAACTTCCACCTCCCGGTTCACGTGATTTTCCTGCTTCAGCCTCCCAAGTAGCTGGGATTACAAGTGTATGCCCCCATGCCCAGCTAATTTTTGTGTTTTTAGTAGAGACGGGGTTCACCATATTGGTCAAGCTGGTCTCAAACTCCTGACCTCAGATGATCTGCCTGCCTCAGCCTCCCAAAGTGCTGGGATTACAGGCGTGAGCCACCATGCTGCGGTCAATGTTTGATACTTCTTCTGATCCTAGAAGGGCTTCTTCCAGCTGTCTTATTCCCCAATTCTTTCCAGCAAACCAGGAGGCCTACAGTCTAGGCTGCATCTCCATTAAATCCGCAGATCTCCCAGTTGCCTCTTACCAAAACCTTCACATCTCCAGATTGCCCTTAGGCATGAATTTCTCCACACTGTGTTGCAAATGAAGTCACTGCCATTGGAAAGAGATTAGGAGCTATCTGTTTTAGGGCCTGCTTCTCTCCTGAGGCAAAATCCCAGAGCCAAGGCTCTGGAGCTGTGGGGAAGGACCCTGCAAAGCTTCTCTCTGAGAAATACCCTCACTCTAGGAACTGAGCACTTGGTGGAAGGAGGCAGGGGACCGCAATAACCTGAGGCTCAGCCTGCAAGAACTGGGGGATGAGCAATTGGGGCACCAGTAATTTCAGTATGTCATGTCCAAGGTACAGTCCTGTTCCACAAGTAGGGACTAGGTGGAGGAAGGAAGCTCCAACTTTTCACTGGGCACAGTGGCTCACGCCTATAATCCCAACACTTTGGGAGGCCGAGGCAGGTGGATCACCTGAGGTAGGGAGTTCCAGACCAGCCTGACCAATATGGAGAAACCCTGTCTCTACTAAAAATACAAAATTAGCCAGACATGGTGGCGCAAGCCTGCAATCCCAGCTACTTGGGAGGCTGATGCGGGAGAATCACTTGAACCCGGGAAGCAGAGGCTGTGGTGAGGCGAGATCACACCATTGCACTCCAGTTTGAGCAACAAGAGCAAAACTCCGTCTCAAAAGAAAAAAAAAAGGGAGCTCCAACTTTCAATTGCACTCACACAGGTTTTAACCTCAGCAACAAGTAGCTCTAGGTAGGATGAGAAATGCTGATGTCCTGCTTTTCCTGGGAAGAAAGCATTTGATTGGGAGCTGGGGGAGCAGTGCCCGGTATTACAGTTTGCAATAGTCTGGAGTAGAAGCTCCACCTCACTAAGCTAGGAGTGGGTAAGGAGGGAATGATCTTGGTTCAAATACCATACCCTCTCATCTTTCTTACCGAATTTGTAGATTTTCTTGAATAGGTGTTTCTTCATTTGTTGTTTGCCCTCAGGACCATTGCCGGAGGGTTTAAATAGTTGATTTTAAAAAAGAATTTTTGGGCCAGGCGTGGTGGCTGCATCTGCAATCCCATCACTTTGGGAGGCCAAGGCGAGTGGATTGCTTGAGCTCAGGAGTTCAAGATCAGCCTGGGCAACATGGCAAAACCCTGTCTTTACAAAAATTAGCTAGGTGAGGCTGGGCGCGGTGGCTCACACCTGTAATCGCACCACTTTCCCACCACTTTGGGAGGCCCAGGTCGGCTGGTCACGAGGTCAGGAGTTCGAGATCAGCCTGCCCAATATGGTGAAACCCTGTCTCTACTGAAAATAGAAAAATTAGCCAGACGAGGTGGCGCACGCCTGTAATCCCAGCTACCTGGAAGGCTGAAGCAGGAGAATCACTTGAACCTGGGAGGTGGAGGTGGCAGTGAGCCAAGATCGCGCCATTGCACTCTAGCCCGGTGCACTCTGGGTGACAGAGCGAGACTCAAAAAAAAAAAAAAAAAAAAATTAGCCAGGTGTGGTGGCACACGCCTGTGGTCCCAGCTACTCGAGAGGCTGAGGCAGGAGGACTGATTGAGCCAGGGAGGTTGGTCAGGGTTGCAGTAAGCCATGATCACACTACTGCATGCCAGCCTCGGTGACAGAGTGAGATTCTGTCTCAAAACGAAACAAAACAAAAAAGAATTTTCACCAGTTTTACAGAGGAATGGGTTCCTTAAGCTGTCATGCTGGAAGCTGATCTTATCTAAGGCTGCTTTTGTGTTACAATGGTAGAGTTGAAGAGTTGAATAACTCCAACAGAGATTCTCTAGTCTACAAAGTTGAAAATATTTACTATGTGGTCCTGTACAGAAAAAGCATGCCAACCCTTGCTTACTGCTGCCAATGCTGCTGATCCACAAACCACACTTTTAGCAGCAAGAACTTAAATTACTTGAGAAGCAGTACTGTACGGGCTGTGAGCTTGGTTCAAAACCCCACCTTGCCATTTACTAGATAAATGGGTTTGTTCTGAGGATTAAATGTGCAAATGTCTGGCACTTTGAAAATACTGAACAATTGATAGCTGTTATCATCATGTTGGAAACTATGTGGAAAGTAAGTATGAGATGTTATATCCTTCTTCAAAGGGTTTTTTTTCCAGAATATGCAAGCTTTAGAAAAGGGAAACAAGTATTGGCTTTCCAATAAACAAGACGCAACTTCTAATACCTGGGTACATAACAATATTACCTAATGAAAGAATAAACTTTCAAGCGTTTAAGCGTAAGCCTAACTTAAGCCTGACACTGAAATCCTGAATTTTCTGTCAGAGGAGCATCCAGCTTCTTCCAATAACAATGAATGAAAATAACCTTCAGGAAATGCCAAAACCCAAAGTCCTATGAAAAAAAGCAGCAATCATCTTTAACATGAGATTTTGGGCCTAGTTGGCCCTTCCGGTTCTGCCCGTCTCTAGCAACACCCATAAGATGATATAAAGAGAACCACTCGAGCTTCCACCTCGACTGTCACCGCAGCAGTCGGGGCTGCCGGCCGGTTACCTCGCAATTGAACTCCATCTCGGCGTCCATGGTGACGATCCTCACGGTGAACGTCTTGGGTTGCTTCCTCTTGAGAGAGCTGAAGCTCATGCGGGAAGCGATGGCCCCGGCCATGGCGCGGGGCTCAGGCCCGGGACCCTCGCGCCCTACGGCCTGCACTCTGAGCCCTTTAGCCCCCCTGGAGTTGCTGCACAGGCCTCAGGGCCACCATGGTGGCCGGCTGGCCGGCCCGGGAACGGTCTGGGCCGCGCGGGTCCCCAGCGGCCAGCATGGGCCGCGAGGACCCTGCCCGGGCGGAAAGGGGAGTTGGGGGGCGGGCCCTGACGGCTGCAGGGAGGGCGCAGGAGCCGGGACCTTCGGTGCAGGCGCGACCCGGCACTCCGGGATTCGGGCCGGAGATGCCGGGGACGCCTCGGGACGGGAACCCTAGACGGCAGCGGCCCAGACTCCGCGCTCCTCTCAGCGGCCGACTAGGGTCACGGGGCCGCGCTGCATCGGGCGCGTACGCGCGCGCGTGGCTGTCACCGTCCTCACTCCGCGCGCCCGCGGGAAGCGTACCCTCCCCACAGCCCGGGGCGTGCTCCCGGCCCCGCCCTCAGGTCGCCCAGACCACTACGCGCAGCGCAACCGAACCGGAGGCTGACGCATAGATGCTGCGATTGGCTGGGAAGGC
This sequence comes from Gorilla gorilla gorilla, assembly GCF_029281585.2. Classification (NCBI taxonomy): domain Eukaryota; kingdom Metazoa; phylum Chordata; class Mammalia; order Primates; family Hominidae; genus Gorilla; species Gorilla gorilla. Next base: position 27,640,338 of record NC_086018.1, on the reverse strand, counting down.
CAAGGTAGGCAGGACTTTCCCGCTCCGTCCCGCCTCCTTTGGGGTGACTCCACCAATGGAAAGTTTCACTCTAACTGCAAAAAAAGCAGGCCTGGGCTCGGCGTTGAGTGGCTACAGTGGCAGTCACTCCAAATGCTTTTGTGCCTACTCTAACAAGACTGGTTGAGGCGGCGGACCTCTGCTGGCCTTACCCGGGAAACCACGTAGAGGCTGGATCCGGGGCGCGGGAATTGGGTCCTTCGTTGGCCCAGGGAGGGACTCTTTCGGTTCACGTAGGCTCCGAGTGTGGCGCCCCAGGGGACTGCGTTTCGGACACACGGCGAATATTCTTCTTTGGCAGTTAATCACATATACCGACCCCTATGAAACTTTCAAGACACTTGTGGAGGCCTGTTAGGTTTGCTGGCACTTTTCCGCCAGATCCCTCTGCTTCCCTTTTGAATTATTATTATTATTATTATTATTATTATTATTATTATTATTATTATCGGGACGGAGTTTCGCTCTTGTTGCCCAGGCTGGAGTGCAGTGGCGCGATCTCGGCTCACTGCAACCTCCGCCTCCCGGGTTCAAGCGATTTTCCGGCGTCAGCCTCCCGAGTAGCTGAGATTACAGGTATGCGTCACCACGCCCGGCTAATTTTGTATTTTTAGTAGAGACGGGGTTTCTCCATGTTCGTCAGGCTGGTCTCGAACCTCAGGTGATCCGCCCGCCTCGGCCTCCCGAAGTGATAGGATTACAGGCGTGAGCCACCACGCCCCGCCTAGAATTATTATTGGTTATACCTACCTCGTGAGGTTGTTGAATTTCAGCGCACTGAATACATATAAGGCTTTAGAGCTGAGCCTGGCATCCTATGAAATTGCTGAATTTGGGTTGAAAATGAAAGCATTCTTTATTTTATACTCTATGATGCCCATTTTTGAACCATATTCATGTATTATTTATTTAGTGTCATCAAGGGTTCTAACGGGTGTAGGGGGGATAATTACACCTTTCTGTACTTAGATAATAAATCCTATTTTAAAATAGCTCTTAGTAGTCAAATAGGGACAATTTACTGTGTTTTTTCGTTTGTTTTTTGTTTTGAGACAGAGTTTCGCTCTTGTTGCCCAGGCTGGAGTACAATGGGAAGTCTCGGCTCTCTGCAACCTCCGCCTCCCGGGTTCAAGCAATTCTCCTGCCTCAGCCTCCCCAGTAGTTGGGATTACAGGCGCCCGCCACCACGCCCGGCTAATTTTTGTATTTTTAGTAGGGACGGGGTTTCACCATGTTAGCCAGGCTGGTCTCAAACTTCTGACCTCAGGTGATGTGCCCACCTTGGCCTCCCAAAGTGCTGGGATTACAGGCGTGAGCCACCGCGCCCGGTCTACTGAGTTTTAACAACAATAATCACCCCATAAATGTTAGTTAACATTAGCATCACCCCCCCACTCCACAGGTGAAGATACTGAGAGATATGACAGAGCCACTCGCTGACTATAATGCAGATAGTGAAAGGCAAAGCTAGGACTCAAACCCAGGTCTGTCCCACCCAGAGCCTGCTGGTTAGCACTGTGCTGCCCTGCTTCCAAATTCTCCCTACTACAGCCTCAGGAAATGTGAATTACAGTTCCGGAGTACTCAGCAGACATTGTTGCTGTAACGGTATATTAATGGAATAAATCTAGTTCTTCTGCACAGACCCCTGCTGTGCCTAGTAGCACCGGCCAGGCCTCAGGAATGATTTGCTGCCACACCCAGTGAGGCTGCTGTGGGGACTTTATGTCCTGCCTTCTGCTAGCAAATTCTCCCCACCAAAACTGATTGTTCAGGGCAGTATGGGCTTGGCATGGGAGTGTCTTCATTATCATTGCTTCATTTCTTCCCCGCAGGTGGGAGAACCGGGCTGGGTTTTCTGGGCTCCCCACAGGGACAACAAATCGCTGCTGATAAAAATACGTGACACCGGGCCGGGCGCAGTGGCTCACGCCTGTAATCCCAGCACTTTGGGAGGCAGGCAGATCACAAGGTCAGGAGATCGAGACCATCCTGGCTAACACGGTGAAACCCTGTCTCTACTAAAAATACAAAAGATTAGCCGGGCGTGGTGGCGGGCGCCTGTAGTCCCAGCTACTCGGGAGGCTGAGGCAGGAGAATGGCGTGAACCCGGGAGGCGGAGCTTGCAGTGAGCCGAGATGGCGCCACTGCACTCCAGCCTGGGCGAGAGTGCGAGACTCCGTCTCAAAAAAAAAAAAAAAAAAAAAGGAAAAAGAAAATGCGTGACACTGGGAACCCAGTGAGGAGTAGCAAAAGGAGGTGGATCAGCTAGCAGGGACTAAAAAGCGACACTGATGATTGGTAATAGCTCATTTTTATGAAAAGACTTACCAGGTGCTAGGCACTGGGCTAATTGGCCCCAAATGCCAAATTTAATGTTCCTGGGAGGACATCCAGCTGGACATATGGGTTTGAATCCCAGAAGGGAGGTCAGGGCCAGGAATAAAAATCGATGTGATACAATATTATGCTGGTATTAAAAGTGCCATTCACAGGCTGGACACAGTGGCTTACACCTGTAATCACAGCACTTTGGAAGACCAAGGTTGGAGGATCACATGAGGCCAGGAGTTCGAGACCATCCTGGGCAGCATAGTAAGACCCCATCTCTACAAAAAAAAGTAAAAATTTAGCCAGTGTGCGCCAGGTGCGGTGGCTCACACCTGTAATCCCAGCACTTTGGGAGGTGGAGGCGGGTGGATCACTTGAGATCAGGAGTTCAAGGCTAGCCTGGCCAACATGGTGAAACCCCGTCTCTACAAAAATACAAAAAAAATTAGCCGGGCGTGGTGGCGCACGCCTGTAATCCCAGCTACTCCAGAGGCTGAGAGAGGAAAATCGCTTGAACCCAGGAGGCAGAGGTTGCAGTGAGCTGAGATCGTGCCATTGCACTCCAGCCTAGGTGACAGAACAAGACTTCATCTCAAAAAAAAAAAAAAGAAAAAAAAATTAGCCTGTGTGGTGGAGTGTGCCTGCAGTCTCAGCTACTCAGTGGGGCTGAAGCCGGATGGTCACACCAGACCAGGAGTTGGAGTCCACATGAGCCATGATGGTGTTATTGCACACCAGCCTGGGTGACAGAGTGAGACCCCCAGCTCCCCAAAAAATGCCATTCATAAAGAATAAATACGGCCAGGCGCAGTGGCTCACACTTGTAATCCCAGCAATTTGGGAGGCCCAGGTGGGTGGATCACCTGAGGTCAGGAGTTCAAGACCAGCCTGGACAACATGGTGAAACCCCCGTCTCTACTAAAAATACAAAAACTTAGCCGGGCTTGGTGCTTGGGTGCCTGTAATCCCAGCTAGTCGGGAGGCTGAGGCAAGAGAATCTCTTAAACCCAGGAAGCAGAGGTTGCAGTGAGCCGAGATCGCGTCATTGCACTCTAGCCTGGCCAACAAGAGTGAAAATCCATCTCAGAACAAAAAATAATAATAAATAAATAAACACAGATGATAATTATATGCACCAGATAAGGGTCTGAGGGGGAATTCAGATAGAGCTCATTATGATCTGGCACACAGACCCCAGTTAATAAATATCTGATGAATGAATGAGTGACGGTCATAAAGAAATACTTATGGTGTCAACTATGGTCTGGACAATATTAGTAGCTACCATATTTTAAATGCTTACCAAATACAGCACTCTGCAAAGTGCTTTGCATGCTTTATTTATCTTGATCTTTTTTTTTTTTTTTGACATGGAGTCTTGCACTGTAGCCCAAGCTATGGTGCAGTGGCATGATCTCGGCTCACTGCAACCTCTGCCTCTGGGGCCCAAGCACTTCTCCTGCCTCAGCCTCCCGAGTAGGTAGGACTACAGGTGCGCCACCACGCCCAGATAATTTTTTGTATTTTAGTAGAGACAGGGTTTCACCATATTGCCCAGGCTGGTCTGGAACTCCTGACCTCAGGTGATCCAGCCGCCTCAGCTTCCCGAAGTGCTGGGATTACAGACATGAGCCACCGCGTCCAGACTATTTTGACCTTTTTCAAAACCACATTTGGTAGGTGTAATATCCTCAGTTTATATCTGAGGAAACTGAATAAGGCTGAAAAGAGGTAATTTACCCACAGCCATGATTGGTAGAGCTGCAATTTGCATCTGGGAGTGGTTTCATCCATCTCTCTCCTGATTTACACTTTGCTCTTCCAGATCAGTGGTTCTCAGATAGTGGTCCCTGCCCTACAGGGGACATTTGGCAATGTCTGGAGACTTTTTTGGTTGTCACAACTGGGGGATGTTCCTGGCCTCTAAGGGTAAAAGCCAATGATGGCGTTCAACATTCCACAATGCACAGGACAACTCCCCACAACAAAGAATTATCCAGGTCAAAGTGTCAATAGTGCCAAGATAAAGAAACTGTGCTCTAGAGCAGAGATTTTTGTTTGTTTTTGAGACAAGATCTAGCTCTGTCGCCCAGGCTGCAGTGCAGTGGCAAGATCATGGCTCAGCCTAGACCGCCACTGGATCAAGTGATCCCTCTGCCTCAGCCTCCCGAGTAGCTGGGACTGAGAGGTGAGGGCATGCTGGCAGCCCTCGCAGCCCTCGCTCGCTCTCGGTGCCTCCTCGGCCTTGGCGCCCACTCTGGCCGCGCTTGAGGAGCCCTTCAGCCCGCCGCTGCACTGTGGGAGCCCCTTTCTGGGCTGGCCAAGGCCGGAGCCGGCTCCCTCAGCTTGCGGGGAGATGTAGAGGGAGAGGCACGGGCAGGAACCGGGGCTGCGCGCGGCGCTTGCGGGCCAGCGCGAATTCCGGGTGGGCGTGGGCTCGGCGGGCCCCGCACTCGGAGCGGCCAGCCCGCCGGCAAGCCCCGGGCAGTGAGAGGCTTAGCACCTGGGCCAGCAGCTGCTGTGCTCGATTTCTCGCCGGTCTTAGCTGCCTCTCCGCGGGGAAGGGCTTGGGACCTGCAGCCCACCATGCCTGAACCTCTCTGCCACCGCCGTGGTCTCCTGTGCAGCCCGAGCCTCCCTGACGAGCGCCGCTCCCTGCTCCAGGGCGCCCAGTCCCATCGACCGCCCAACGGCTGAGGAGTGCGGGCGCACGGCGGGGGACTGGCAGGCAGCTCCATCTGCGGCCACGGTGCAGAATCCACTGGGCGAAGCCAGCTGGGCTCCTGAGTTTGGTGGGGACTTAGAGAACCTTTATGTCTAGCCAAGGGATTGTAAATACACCAATCAGCACTCTGTATCTAGCTCAAGGTTTGTAAGCACACCAATCAGCACTCTGTGTCCAGCTCAGGGTTTGTGAATGCACCACTCCATACTCTGTATCTAGCTAGTCTGGTGGGGACTTGGAGAATCTTTATGTCTAGCTAAGGGAATGCACAAATCGGCACTCTGTATCTAGCTCAAGGTTTGTAAATGCACCAATCAGCCCTCTATGTCTAGCTCAGGGTTTGTAAATACACCAATAGACACTCTGTATCTAGCTAATCTAGTGGGGAGGTGGAGAACTTTCGTGTCTAGCTCAGGGATTGTAAACGCACCAATCAGCACCCTGTCAAAACGGACCAATCAGCTCTCAGTAAAACAGACCAATCGGCTGTCTGTAAAGTGGACCAATCAGCAGGATGTGGGTGGGGCCAGATAAGAATAAAAGCTGGTTGCCGGTGCTAGCAGTGATAATGTGTGCAGCTTGTTTTGTATGTTGTGGGATCTTTGTTCGTTTGCTTCTTGTTTGGGTCCACCGTGCTTTTATGAGCTATAGTACTCTGCAAAGGTCTGTAGCTTCAGTTTTGGAGCGAGCGAGACTACGAACCCACCGGGAGAGAGGAACAACTCCAGAAGCGCCGCCTTAAGAGCTGTAACAGTCACTGCGGAAGTGTGCAGTTTCACTTCTGAGCCGGTGACCATGAACCCACCAGAAGGAAGAAACAGGGAACACATCCGAACATTAGAAGGAACAAAGTTTGGACACGTCGCCTTTAAGAACTATAACACTCAACATGAGGGTCGGCGGCTTCATTCTTGAAGTCAGTGAGACCAAGAACCCACCAATCCCGGACACAGGACTACAGGCATGCACCGTCACGCAACGTTAATTTTTTTTTTTTTTTTTTTTTGGTAAAGACAGTTTTGTGATGTTGCCCAGGCTGGTCTCCTGGGTTCAAGCCATTTTTCTGTCTCAGCCTCCCAAAGTGCTGGAATTACAGATGCGAGCCACTGTGCTTGGCCTGTATGTTATTTTAAGCCACTAAACGTATAGCAATTTATTGCACAGCAATAGAAAACAGCCAGAAAGAAAAACATTTTTTGGTAAAGAAATGGGAACTCACTCTGTCACCCAAGCTGGAGCGCTGCTGTGACACGATCATAACTGATTGCAGCTTTCAGGTCCTAGGGTCAAGAGATCCTTGCATCTCAGCCTCCCAATTAGCGGGGGCTAAAGGCACCACCATGCCATGCTAATTTTTAAAAAATTTTTTGTAGAGACAAGGATCTTGCTATGTTGCCCAGGCTGGTCTCAAACTCCTGGCCTCAAGCGATCCTCCTAGCTCGGCATTCGAAAGTGCTGGGGTTACAGGTATGAGTCACCCAGCTCACCTCGCCCCACCAAGAAAAACAATTGCTGGGGCTGAGCGCAGTGGCTCACTCCTGTAATGCCAGTACTTTGGGAGGCCGAGGCGGGTGGATCACCAGATCGGGAGTTTGAGAGCAGCCTGACCAACATGGTGAAAACCTGTGTCTTAAAAAAAATACAAAAGTTAGCTGAGCACAGTGGTGCGTCCTTACAGTCCCAGCTACTAGGGTGGCTGAGGCAGGAGAATCGCTTGAACCCAGAAAGCAGAAGTTGCAGTGAGCTGAGATCACGCCACTGCACTCCAGCCTGGGCGACAGAGCGAGATTCCGTCTCAAAAAAAAAAAAAAAGAAAAAAATTTTAACTCGCATAATCCACTGACCCACTGCTATCGCATACTACTTATTGTTTTATGATTTGTTAATTTTATTTTTTTTGAGACGGAGTCTCGGCTGGAGTGCAGTGGTGCAATCTTGGCTCACTGCAACCTCCTCCTCCTGGGTTCAAGCAGTTCTCTGCCTCAGCCTCCCGAGTAGCTGAGATTATAGGTGCCCGCCACCACGCCCGGCTAATTTGTGTGTTTTAATAGAGACGGGGTTTCACCATCTTGGCCTGGTTGGTCTTGAACTCAGGACCTTGTGATTCACCCACCTCGGCCTCCCAAAGTGCTGGGATTACAGGCGTGAGCCACCACGCCTGGCCATTTGTTAATTTTTCGTTCATTAATATTATCCTCACCCGTCACTAAATATTTTATAATATAGTTTTCTAAGAAATGTACAGGACTTTATGTATGGATGTAAATTTTAAGTTTTTTTCTCTTACACATATTGTAACTCAAGTAATCAAGTTTCCTTCCTGCTGGTAAGAAGCTCAGAGCCAAATTGTATGTCTGCCTCTGGCAATTGTACTTGACCTTGCCTTATTTTTGGCTTTATTTTATTCTTGCTGCTCTTGCTTACTTTACAGTGAATTTTTCCCTACCCACTTACTATTTAATTGTTGCACTAGCTGTATTTCTTTTTACACAGTTATAGATCTCTTATTTAAGGTTTTGTTATTGTTTATTCTTCTTGGGACAAGACCTTACATAACAAATTTGTTTTTTGAGATGGAGTCTTGCTCTGTCGCCCAGGCTGGAGTGCAGCAGCGCTATCTCGGCTCACTGCAACCTCCGCCTCCCGAGTTCAAGCAATTCTGTCTCAGCCTCCAGAGTAGCTGGGATTACAGGTGCCTGCCACCACGCATGGCTAATTTTTGTATTTTTAGTAGAGACAGGATTTCACCATGTTGGCCAGGCTAGTCTCGAACTCCTGACCTCAAGTGATCCGCCTGCTTCGGCCTCCCAAAGTGCTGGGATTACAGGCGTGAGCTACCGCGCCCCACCAACAAAGTATTTTTTAATGTGTATAATTTATAAGCTTTTTATTTTGACCTAATATTGGACTTAAAACCTGCAAAAATAGTAGAGTTTCTCTATATCCTTCACTTAGCATCCTCTAACGTTAACATTTTAGTTAATCGTAATACAATGATCAAAATCAAGAAATTAACATTGAGGCCTGGTGTGTGGCTCATGCCTGTAACTCTTAACACTTTGGGAGGTCAAGGCGGGTGGATTGCCTGAACTCAGGAGTTGATGAAGAGCCTTGCCAATGTGACAAAACCTCATCTCTACTAAAAATATAAAAAATTAGCTGGGCATGGTGGTGCTTGGATGTAGTCTCAGCTACTCACTGCCAGCTCCACCTCCCTGGATTCAAGGATTCTTGTGCCTCAGCCCTCCCTTGTAGCTGGGACTACAGGAGTGTGCCACCACACCCGGCTAATTTTTGTATTTTCAGTAGAGAAGGGTTTTGCCATGTTGCTCAATGTGGTCTTGAACTCCTGGGCTCAATTGATCCACCTGCCTCGGCCTCCCAAAGTGTTGGGATTACAGGCATGAGTCACCGTGTCCGGCCAGCCTTGACACTTTTTAAAGAGTATGTATGGGCTGGGGGCAGTGGCTCATGCCTGTAATCCCAGCACTCTGGGGGGCTGAGGCAGGTGGATCACCTGAGGTCAGGAGTTCGACACTAGCCTGGCCAATGTGGTGAAACCCTGTCTGTACTGACAATACAAAAAATTAGCTGAGTGTGGTGGTGGACGCCTGTAATTCCAGCTACTTGGGACGCTGAGGCAGGAGAATCTCTTGAACCCCAGAGGAGGAGGTTGCAGTGAGTCAACATCGTGCAACTGCACTCCAGCCTGGGTGACAGAGCGAAATTCCATCTCAAAAAAAAAAAAAAAAGTATTGATAGAATATATTTCTCAAAGGTCTGTCTCGTTGGTTTGTCTTACATTTGCTTAGAATTGGACTGATGTTCTAGATGCATTTTTGTAAGCTGCACCAGCAGAGATAGCAATAAGCAAACTAAGAGGTCCTTGCCTATCTTGCAGCCTGAGGCTCAGTGAGGTAACCCGACTCATTAAACATCACCTGACCCAGGTGACCTTGCATGGTCAGAGGCTCAGCCAAGGCACCACACTGGGGTACTGAAGCTGAATGAAAGCAGGCTGCAGGTAATAACTCCTATCTGGACCTAGAACACTTTTGGAAATAAGTAGTACTCCTCCTGTCCTCTGTTCTCTTCAGGCCAGATTGCAGAGATTTGAATTTCTCTAGGATGTCAGTTGATGGTGGAGGCAGACAGGCCTGAGGTAGAATTTCTACTTCTCTGTGACCTTGGGCAATTTAACTTCTCTGAGCTTCAGTTACCCCGTTTGTAAAAATGGTAATACTGTAATAATAAATGCTATGACAAGTTTAAAATCCCTCGTAAACCGTAATTAATATTTATCGGCCAGGCGCGGTGGCTCATGCCTGTAATCCCAGCATTTTGGGAGACTGGGGTGGATCACCTCAGGTCGGGAGTTCAAGACCAGCCTGACCAACGTTGAGAAACCCAGTCTCTACTAAAAACACAAAATTAGCCGGGCGCGGTGGCATGTGCCTGTAATCCCAGCTACTAGGGAGGCTGAGGCAGGAAAATCTCTTGAACCTGGGAGGCAGAGGTTGCAGTGAGCCAAGATGACACCATTGCACTCCAGCCTGGGCAACGAGTGAAACTCCGTCTAAAAAAAAAAAAAAAAAATTTATCAAGCACCTCCTATGTCCAAGGTGCTGTGTTACCTCAAAAAGATTTTTACCATTTCCTGGCCTTCATTTCATCATCACTTAAAAGGAGAGAATAAGAAATGGGGGCAAGGCACAGTGGCTCCCCTGTAATCCCAGCACTTTGGGAGGCCAAGGAGGGAGGATTACTTGAGCCCAGCAGTTTGAGACGAGCCTGGGCAATATGGCAAAACCCCGTCTCTACTAAAAATATAAAAAATTAGGCCAGACACAGTGGCACACACCTGTAATCCCAGCACTTTGGGAGGCTGAGCCGGGTGGATTACCTGAGGTCAGGTGAATCCTGACCAACATGGTGAAACCCTGTCTTTACTAAATACAAAAAAATTAGCCAGGTGTGGTGGCACATGCCTGTAATCTGAGCTACTTGGGAGGCTGAATCGCTTGTACCTGGGAGGCTGAGGTTGCGCTATTGCACTCCAGCCTGGGCAATAAGAGCGAAACTCCATCTCAACAACAACAACAGCCGGGCGCGGTGGCTCACGCCTGTAATCCCAGCACTTTGGGAGGCCGAGGCGGGTGGATCACGAGGTCGGGAGATCGAGACCATCCTGGCTAACACGGTGAAACCCCGTCTCTACTAAAAATACAAAAAATTAGCCGGGCGAGGTGGCGGGCGCCTGTAGTCCCAGCTACTCGGGAGGCTGAGGCAGGAGAATGGCATAAACCCCGGGGGGCAGAGCCTGCAGTGAGCCGAGATCGCGCCACTGCACTCCAGCCTGGGCGACAGAGCGAGACTCCGTCACAAAAACAACAACAACAACAACAACAAAATTAGCTGGACATGGTGGTGCGAGCCTGCAGTCCCAGCTACTCTGAAGGCTGACGTGGGAGGATCGCTTGAGCCCAAGAAGTCCAGGCTGCAGTGAGCTGAGATTGCACCACTACACTTCAGCCTGGGCAATGGGAGTGAGACCTTGTCTCGAAAAAAAATAATAATTATTTTATTTTTTTGAGATGGAGTCTCATTTTGTCACCCAGGCTGGAGTGCAGTGGCATGATCTCGGCTTGCTGCAACCTCTGCCTCCTGGTTTGAAGTGATTCTCCTGCCTCAGCCTCCCAAGTAGCTGGGACTACAAGCGTGCACCACCACGCCTGGCTAATTTTGTATTTTTAGTAGACACCGGATTTCACCATGTTGGCCAGGCTGGTCTCAAACTCCTGACCTCAAGTGATCTGCCTGCCTCCACCTCCCAAAGTGCTGGGATTACAGGCATGAGCTACCCTGCCCACCCAAAAGAAATAAAAATAATTTTAAAAAAGAAATGGAGGCCAGGCATGGTGGCACATGCCTGTAATCTCAGCTACTCAGGAGGCTGAGGCAGGAGAATCGTTTGAACCCGCGAGGCAGAGGTTGCAGTGAGCCGAGACCGCGCCATCGCACTCCAGCCTGGGCAACAGAGCGAGACTCCATCTCAAAAAAAAAAAAAAGAAAAAAAGAAATGGAATTTCAAATAGTAAATCCATTCTAAAAGCACAAATTTATTGAATTGTTACTGAATGCTCTTTTTTTTTTTTTTCTTGAGACGGAGTTTCGCTCTTGTTGCTCAGACTGGAGTGCAGTGGCACGATCTCAGCTCACTGCAACCTGCCTTCTGGGTTCAAGCGATTCTTCTGCCTCAGCCTCCCGAGTAGCTGGGATTACAGGCATGCGCCACCATGCCTGGCTAATTTTGTATTTTTAGTAGAGATGGGGTTTTTCCACGTTGGTCAGGCTGGTCTCGAACTCCCAGCCTCAGGTGATCCTTCTGCCTTGGCCTCCCAAAGTGCTGGGATTATAGGCATGAGCCACCACGCCCGGCAATTTTTGCATTTTTGTAGAGATAAGAGTTTTGCCATGTTGCCCAGGCTGGTCTTGAACTCTTGGGTTCAAATGATCTGCCCACCTCGGCCTCCTACAGAGCTAAGATTACAGGTGTGAGCCACTGCACACAGTCTAAATGTCCCCTGTTCACAAGGACATTAGTCATACTGGATTAGGGCTCACCCTAATGACCTAATTTTAATTTTATTACTTCTTTCAAGACCCTATTTCCAAATAAGGTCACATTCCGAGGTACTAGGGGTTAGGACTTCAACATCTCTTTTTGAGGAAACACAATTCAACCCATAGCTCCCTGCTTGCAGGAGTGGACTCAAGTGGCCATATTTATGCTGGGGAGGACCAGGAATGTCATATTTATTTGTTTGTTTTTTTTTTGAGACAGAGTCTAGCTCTGTCACCCAGGCTGGAGTGCAGTGGCACCATCTCGGCTCGCTGCAACCTCCACCTCCCAGGTTCAAGTGCTTCTCCTGCCTCAGCCTCCCAAGTAGCTGGGGATTACAAGCATGGGCCACCAAGCCTGGGTAATATTTGTATTTTTAGTAGAGACCGGGTTTCACCACGTTGTCCAGGCTGGTCTCAAACTCCTAACCTCAGGTGATCCACCCGCCTCAGCCTCCCAAAGTGTTGGGATCATAGGCATGAGCCACCACGCCTGGCCAACCTCCCTCATTTAAATGTCATATTTTACAAGAAGGATGCCATGCTGTAAACTTAACATGATTCAAAACTTTGTGTTCCAAGAATATGAGTAGGAGATGAAATGCACTCACATAACTCATAAATCTGCACAACCATCTGACCACATTTTTGCTTTTGATCCTGCTTTGTATCTTTGCAGCATTATCTGTACCTGCGGGCAGTCTCCTAAATTAACAGCACCACCTGTCATGGAGGTGGTTTGGTCTTCTTCATGGTGTCTCATCATGTCCAATAGCCACTCCAAAGGTGTTGATTGGAGGACATGCTTTTCAGCACTAGCCCCTCTCCTTCAGGAATGCCTGAATGATGTTGTTATATCCTTTTTCTTATTTGTTTGTTTTTGTTTTTTCTGAGATAGAGTCTTGCTCTGTCACCCAGGCTGGAGTGCAGTGGCGCAATCTCAGCTCATTGCAACCTCCATCTCCTGGGTTCAAGCAATTCTCCTGCCTCAGCCTCCTGAGTAGCTAGGATTCCAGGCATGTGCCACCACACCCAGCTAATTTTTGTATTTTTAGTAGAGACCAGGTTTCACCATGTTGGCCAGGCTGGTCTCGAACTCCTGACCTTGGCCTCCCAAAGTGCTGGGATTACAGGCATGAGCCACCGCGCCCAGTCTTGTTATAGCCTTTTTAAGTGGTTTATAATAACAGTGTCTGGCCAAATAATAGCACAAAAAACAATTGCTAGTGTCCCAAGCACGTCAACAACCGTGTGATTTGCTCAGTAATGACAGGATGTGGGCATTTGCTTCCTTGCTAAAGTGGCGCCACCTTGTGGCAATAGCATAAACACAGTTTATAATCCACTCCACCAGCTTTGAAATTGTTCTATACTTAACAGGTTAATTTTTTCCCCTAGCATTTGTATTATTTATAATCTATACGCGGAGTAGCACTTTTTGTTCTTTTTTTTTGAGTCAGAGTCTCGCTCTGTTGCCCAGGCTGGAGTACAGTGGCACGATCTCGGCTCACTGCAACCTCTGCCTCCTGGGTTCAAGCGATTCTCCTGCCTCAGCCTCCTGAGTAGCTGGGATTATGGGCGCACACCACCACACCTGGCTAATTTTTGTATTTTTAGTAGAGATGGAGTTCCACCATGTTAGTCAGGCTGGTCTTGAACTGCTGACCTCAAGTGATCCACCTGCCTCAGCCTCCCAAAGTGCTGGGATTACAGGCGTGAGCCACCTCGCCTGGCCTGTTAATGTTTTTATGTGGCACTCTGTCAAAGGCACATGATTCATATCTGTATATGATGCATAGTCCAGAAAGGCTGGGACTTAGCTCTGTGGCTCTTGCCCAAGGTGAGACATAAAAGCTTTCTTGTCCCTTTCCCTCCTGTTTGGGGTCCCATAGGAACTGAAGGATACAGTTCTCAGACAGCAGTTGGGTCTGAGCATAAAAGCCCATTAATAAGGAGCAGGTGACACTGCCACAGCTGGGTAATTTGTCTCTTTGCTCGTCTGCAGCCCATTTGGTGACAATCTATTTGTCCGAGGGAATGGATGATGGCAGGTTTGTCAATATTTTACACTTATGAACCTGCCTGTTCTTCTCTGCCTGGCTCTGCCCAACTGTCTTTGTCCCTGGCTCCTCTCATTTCGTTTTGCAGGTTGGATAACAGACTTCGGCAAAGAGTTATGAAGGTGGATTCCATGAGGGCAGCTTTGGGAAGGGAAGAGGGCAGGAGAGGAGGGGTCGGCTCTCTGCAGGGAGAGGAGGGGTGGGTGGGAGACATGTTCAGGAGAAAAAGATGTCACAGACATAGTGGTGGGCAGAAAGGAACTTCAGAGAGAGAGAGATCCTAGGACAGAGGACAGTGGGGACTCTGGGGAGGCCTTGTAGAAGACAGCTTGAAGAACTGAGTCCAACCCTAATAATTAAGTTGGGCCTAGTACAAAAGCTAATTGTGCTAGCCAGCCTCCAGGATGTCCCACATGACTCGCATGTTGATATTTACACCCATTGGTTAGACATGCAGCCCCGCTCACGTATTGATATTTATATTCTGAGCATGGATGGCGCATGCCTGCAGTCCTAGTGACTCAGGAGGCTGAGTCAGGGGGACTGCTTGAGCCCAGGAGTTGGAGACTTCAGTGAGCTATGATTGTGCCACTGCACTCCAGCCTGGGCAACAGAACAAGACCCTGACTCCTGCAGAGGAGGGCTGCATGTCCAAGCAATGGGATGTACAGAAACGACAGTGTGACTTCCAAGGTCAGATCACAAAAGTCCTTGAAGGTTTCACCTTACTGGATCACTCTCTCTGGGGGAAGCCAGCCAGCCGCCATGTGGTGAAGACACTCAAGCAGCCCTCTGGAGAAGCCCATGTAGCAAGGAACTGAGGTCTCCTGCCAACTACCAGCGCTAACTTGCCAGGCATGTGAATGACTCACCTTGGAAGGGGATTCTCCAGCCTTGGTCAAGTCTTCAGATGACTATTAACCCAAGCCAATATCTTGATTACAGCCTTGTGAGACCCCCAGAGAAGGAACCGCCCCAGCTAACCACCCACTCCAGAATTCCTGACCCTCAGGAACTGTGTGAGATCATAAATGCTGATTGTTTCAAGCTGCTAAGATTTGGGGTAATTTATTCCATAGTAATTGGAAATTGTCTAAATCTCTATTTGTGGAATTTTTCTTTTTTCTTTTTTTTTTTTTTTAAGACAAGATCTCCCTCTGTTGCCCAGGCTGGAGTGGCATGGCATGATCATGGCTCACTGAAGCCTTGACTTCTCGGGCTTAGGCAATACTCTGGCCTCAGCCTCCCGAGTAGCTGGGACTGCAGGCACACACCACCAGCTAATATTTTAAAATTATTTTTGTAGAGATGGGGTCTTCCTATGTTACCCAGGCTGGTCTTGAACTCTGGCCTCAAGTGATCCTCCTGCCTCAGCTTCCCAAAGTGCTGGGATTATAGGTGTGAGCTACTGTGCTCAGCCACATTTTTACTGGTGGAATTTTTTTTTTTGGAGACAGGGTCTGACTCTGTCACCCAGGCTGGAGTGCAGTGATATGATATTGGCTTACTGCAACCTCCGCCTCCTGGATTCAAGCCATCCTCCCACCTCAGCCTCCTGAATTGCTGGGACTACAGGTGTGCACCACCACACCCAGTTAATGTTTGCATTTTTTGTAGAGATGGGGTTCTGTCATGTTGCCCAGGTTGGTCTCGAACTCCTGAGCTCAAAGCTATCTGCCCACCTCAGCCTCCCAAAGTGGGATTACAGGCATGAGCTATCCCACTCGGCCTATTGGTGGAATTTTATCCTAACTGGTTTGCTGACCAGAATACAGCAACTGGTTTGCTACACAGAATGAATGGTCTGTGGGTAAGGACAGTTCACATCAGGTGCTCAGTTAACCAGCATTGTATGTCACTGAGTGCCACAAAGAGAGCCCAGTTCCACCCTCACTCTTTTTTTTTTCTTTTTCTTTTTTTTTTTTTTTGAGATGGAGTTTTGCTCTTGTTGCCCAGGCTGGAGTGCAATAGCGCACTCTTGGCTCACCACAACCTCTGCCTCCCAGGTTCAAGCGATTCTCCTGCCTCAGCTTCTCGAGTAGCTGGGATTACAGGCATGTGCCACCACGCCTAGCTAATTTTGTGGTTTTAGTAGAGACGGGGTTTCTCCACATTGGTCAGGCTAGTCTCGAACTCCTGACCTCAGGTGATCTGCCCGCCTTGGCCTCCCAAAGTGCTGGAATTACAGGCGTGAGCCACCGTGCCCGGCATACCCCTTTTCTTTTAGAGTGAACGTCTTGTTCTGTTGTTCAGGCTGGAGTGCAGTGGCATGACCATAGCTCACTGCAGCCTCCAACTCCTGGGCTCAAGCAGTCCTCCCACCTCAGCCTCCTGAATAGCTGGGACTACAGGCACACATTACCATGCCCAGTTCATTTTTAAAAATTTTTAGTAGAGACAAGGGTCTCACTATGTTGCCCAGGTTGGTCTTGAAATCCTGGCCTCAAGTAATCCTCCTGCCTGGGCCTCCCAGTGTGCTGCGATTACATGTGTGAGCCACTGAGCTTGGACCCCATCCCTGCTCTCTTTCCTCCTTTCCTTTTCCTTTTCCTTTCCTTTCTGTCTTTCTTTCTTTCTTTTGTTTTTTTGTTTTGTTTTGTTTTTTTGACATGGAGTCTCGCTGTGTTGCCCAGGCTGGAGTGTAGTGGCATGATCTTGGCTCATTGCAACCTCCACCTCCTAGGTTCAACTGATTATCCTGCCTCAGCCTCCCGAGTAGCTGGGACCACAGGCACCTGCCACCACACCCGGCTAATTTTTGTATTTTTGGTAGAGATGAGGTTTCACCACATTGGCCAGGCTGGCCTTGAACTCCTGACCTCAGGTGATCCACCCACCTCGGCCTCCCAAAGTGCTGGGATTACAGGCGTGAGCTACCTTGCCCAGACCCCAGCTCCCTTTCAAGGAGGGTAAATAGGACCAGGCGTGGTGGCTCACGCCTGTAATCCCAGCACCTTGGGAGGCCAAGGCGGGCGGATCACGAGGTCAGGAGATCGAGACCATCCTGGCTAACACGGTGAAACCCCGTCTCTACTAAAAATACAAAAAAAAAAATTAGCCGGGTGTGGTGGTGGGCACCTGTAGTCCCAGCTACACGGGAGGCTGAGGTAGGAGAATGGCCTGAACCTGGGAGGCGGAGCTTGCAGTGAGCCGAGATTGCGCCACTGCACTCCAGCCTGGGCAACAGAGCGAGACTCCATCTCAAAAAAAAAAAAAAAAAAAAAAGGAGGGTAAATAGATTTAGTTAAGCAAGGAAAAGATTCTGGGATGGAGTGGGTATATCTCCTGGGGAGAGAACTAGGGCCGTAATTGGGGTGACCAAAGGTTCTGGCTTGTCCAGGACTGAGGGGTTTTCTGGGATGGAGGACTTTCAGTGCTAAAACTGATAAAGTCCAGGATAAACTGGGATATGTGGTCGCCCTAGCTGAGGTGGGAGTAGCGGCCTTGAGGTTGCCCTTCTAGTTAGCGGCCACACTGTGGTTCATGTGGGATGGGGAGGGAGGCCCATATCCCATCTCTGCCAGGCAGGGGTGGAAGCATGCTCCCACACCACCTTTTTTCACCCTCTTGCCCTATCTGGCTGGACAGAGATGGAAAACCCTTCTTGGAAATGCTAAGACCCACAGGAGGAGGCTGCAGGTCAGTCCTCCCTCATTCTCCTCACCTGGGAGGCAGTGAGGCAGCCAGGAATGCCAAGGCTTTGGTGAGAGCCTCTCACCCTAAACCAGCAAGGCCGGCTCCTCCCTGTCCTTGGGTCCAGCTTGCTGTGGCCTGACTGCCAAATGCCCTCTACCACATAGCCAACGTGCTGCTACTTGGCCTCTGTTGACACAATTCAATGACATGTCACCAAGGCAGCCCATTCCATTGTTAGAAAATTATTCCAGCCAGATGCGGTGGCTCACACTTGTAATTCCAGCACTTTGGGAGGCTGAGGTGGGTGGATCATTTGAGGTCAGGAGTTCAAGACCGGCCTGGCCAATGTGGTGAAACCCCATCTCTACTAAAAATACAAAAATTAGCTGGATGTGGTAATGCAAGCCTGTAATCCCAGCTACGCGGGAGGCTAAGGCAGGATAATCGCTTGAGCCTAGGAGGTGGAGATTGCAGTGAGCTGAGATCACGCCATTGCACTCCAGCCTGGGTGACAGAGTGAGACCCTGTCTCAAAAAAAAAAAAAAAAAAAAAGAAACAAAATTATTCCTGTACTGAATGAGAGGCTGCCATCACATAATCTCCACCCATTCATTATATTCAACTGTGCTTTCTTCCTGGAAGAGCCCTCAACACACACCCCTCATTTTTTTTTTTTTTTGAGACAGAGTATTGCTGTCACCCAGGCTGGAGTGCAGTGGCACAATCTCCACTCACTGCAACCTCTGCCTCCTGGGATCAAGCCATTCTCATACTTCAGCCTCCGGAGTAGCTGGGACCACAGGTGTGTGCTACCATGACTGGCTAACTTTTTGTATTTTTAATAGAGATCGGATTTTGCCATGTTGGCCAGACTGGTCTCAAACTCTTGGCCTCAATTGATCCACCTGCCTCGGCCTCCCAAAGTGCTGGGATTACAGGCGTGAGCCACCGCGCCTGGCCTCTGGCAGCCCCTTCACATACTGAGTACACATTGCCTCCTCTGAGTTTCTACTGGTCCTTCCCTCTTTCCTGGCAGACTCCTACTCATCCTTTGAAGCTCAGGTCCAAAGTCAGGCTGGCGGAGGTGGTCACTTCCACCACTCCACAGTCAGTCTGCCACACTGGGTTCCTAAGGAAAGAGCTGCTCCCACCACAGGACACCATTTGCTGTGCTTCCATCAACCCACCTGGGTTTTTCCTGAGTGGCTTTGACTGGGGACTCTGCTGAGATCATACTGACTTTGATTTTTTTTTTTTTTGAGACGGAATCTCTCTCTATCACCCAGGCTGGAGTGCAGTGGTGCGATCTTGGCTCACTGCAACCTCTGCCTCCCGGGTTTAAGCCATGTTCCTGACTCAGTCTCCGGAGTAGCTGGGGTTACAGGTGTGCGTCACCATGCCATGCCCGGCTAATTTTTGTATTTTTATTTTTTATTTTATTTATTTGTTTGTTTTGTTGAGACGGAGTTTCGCTCTTGTTTCCCAGGCTGGAGTGCAATGGCGCGATCTTGGCTCACTAAAACCTCTGCCTCCTGGGTTCAAGTGATTCTCCTGCCTCAGCCTCCCGATTAGCTGGGATTGCAGGCACATGCCACCACATCCGGCTAATTTTTATATTTTTAGTAGAGATGGGGTTTCATCATATTGATCAGGCTGGTCTCGAACCCCTGACCTCAGGTGATTCCCCTGCCTTGGCCTCCCAAAGTGCTGGGATTACAGGCATGAGCCACTGCGCCCGGCCTAATTTTTGTATTTTTAGTAGAGATGGGGTTTCACCATGTTGGCCAGGCTGGTCTTGAACTCCTGACCTCAGGTGACCCACCCACCTTGGCTTCCCAAAGTGCTGGGTTTACTGGCATGAGCCACCGCACCCAGCCTGATTTATTTATTTAATTAAAAAATCATAACTCACTACAGCCTGGACCTCCTACCTCAAGTGATTTTCCTGCCTCAGCCTCCTGAGTAGCTGGGACTACAGGTGTGTGCTACCATGCTCAGCTAATTTTTTGAATTTTCATAGATCCTCCTGCCTTGGCCTCCCAAAGTGCTGGGATTACAGGCATGAGCCACCACACGTGGTCCTAATCTTAAAATTATTATTTTTTTTTTATAGAGACTGGGTCTTGCTCTGTTGCCCAGGCTGGAGCGCAGTGGTGCAATCATGGCCTGGCCTCCACTCCCCCATGCCAAGCATAACAGGAGGCAACCACTAGTCAGTGGGTGGACATTCTTTTGGGGAGCTGTCCCTGCCCCTTTGGAAGTGGATAAATCCCCTGCCCCCTGTGGGGTCTGCAGGCTCTCCACCCCTGCCAATGTCTGTGATCTGGGGGATTGTGGGCTGAGAAGGGATTAGTTTAGAGGGCGGGCAAAAGAGCTGGGCAGGGCAGAAAGAGGCCCCAGGATTTTCAGGCAGAGAAGTCAAAGGGGGATGAAAAGGGGCAAGGAGATGGTGGAGATAAAGTGTCTGCAGCTGACAGCCTTGCCCCTGTCTTCACTTGTAAGGCAGTTTGTTTCTTTGATGGTGATAAACCTGGCATGTGAATGCCTTTCCCCAGAGAATGCACCACACAGGAGCACATAACGTATACAATTTCAGGGGGCTTACTGATGCAACCCCTTTGCAGAAATTTTAACAGTGAGAAAATTATGACAGTGAAAGTGATCTGACCTAACCGACTCCATTTTGCTTCTAACCCCCAAACTGTCCATGTTCATTCCTGGGCATAGGCCAAACTTAGTCTTTTTGTTTGTTTGTTTTTTGAGACCGAGTTTCGCTCTTGTTGCCCAGGCTGGAGTGCAGTGGCGCGATCTCGGCTCACTGCAACCTCTGCCTCCAGGATTCAAGAGATTCTCCTGCCTCAGCCTCCCGAGTAACTGGGATTACAGGTGCCCGCCACCATGCCTGGCTAATGTTTTTGTATTTTTAGTAGAGACGGGGTTTCACCCTGTTGGCCAGGCTGGTCTTGAACTCTTGACCTAAACTCCTGATCCACCCGCCTTTGCCTCCCAAAATGCTGGGATTACAGGCATGAGCCACCATGCCCGGCAGCAAATTTATAATTTAACTTTGAAACAAAGATAACAGCCCTCTCCCAAAATAAACCCCTTTCTTGCCTGGGGACCAGACTGCTTTTGTAAGACTAACAAATTAGCCACGAGATTAGAAATTACGGTTTAGGAGTCATGCAGGTAGTGGCCACAGATTCTAAACCTCCCCAGTTGCTCCTAGGGATAACATCACTACTGTAAAACCTAAGATTGGTGCTCAAGATATTTTTCCGATCCTGCACTCAATGGATCCGCTGGCGATACACAGATTAAGAAACCGGATCATCCGGTTTTGTGGCCCCCCACCCAGAGATCCACTCAGCACAAGAGGACGGCTTCCACTCCCTATGATTGCATCTCCGACCTGACCAATCAGCACTCTCCACTCTCTGGCCCCTACCCACCAAATTATCCTTAACAAAACCCAGTCTCCGAATTTTCAGGGAGACTGATTTGAGTAATAATAAAACTCCGGTCTCCCATTCAGCCGGCTCTGCATGAATTAAACTCTTACTGCAATTCCTCTGTCTTGATAAATCCGCTGTCTGGGAAACGGGCAAAATGAACCCATGGGGTGGTTACACTGACCCTCTGCTGCACATCCCGGACAGCCTTGTTAAGAACCCTTGGTAGGCTGGGCATGGTGGCTCACGCCTGTAATCCCAGCACTTTGGGAGCACGAGGCAGGCAGATCACGAGGTCAGAAGATCGAGACCATCCTGGCTAACACGGTGAAACCCCGTTTCTACTAAAAATACAAAAAATTAGCTGGGCGTGGTGGCAGACGCCTGTAGTTCCAGCTACTCGGGAGGCTGAGGCAGGAGAATGGCGTGAACCCAGGAGGCGGAGATTGCAGTGGGCCGAGATCGCGCCACTGCGCTCCAGCCTGGGCGACAGAGCGAGACTCCGTCTCAAAAAAAAAAAAAAAAAAAAAAGAACCCTTGGTATTATTGTTCCACGCTCCCATTTTACCGAGGTGGATCCTGAGGCCCAGAGTGGGAAAAGGGCTTGCCAAGGTCGCAGAGCGCGCAGAGGATTAGGACCCTGACTTCCGTCCAGCACCTGCGGAGTTGGAGACGCCCACAGGAAACGCCCACCTGACCGGGTGAGTGGAGGGGGCGGGCGAGCCGGAGGGGTGGAGTTTATTCGCGCCCCGCCTCCGCCGCCAGGGCTTGAGGGCGGGGCCTTCCTGCAACCTTTGCGGCTCCAACATGGCTCCGCGGCTGTGCAGCATCTTTGTGGCGGCGCGGCGGCTGCTGGGGGGCCCGGGGCCTCGCGCTGGGGACGTTGCGGCTGCAGCTGCGGCGCGGTGAGAGCCCGGCCAGGCAGGGATAGACGCGCGCGGGGTGGGGTGCAGGCGCGGGGGCCAGGGACTGGGTCGGGGGGAGGGGCTGAGACTCCTCGCTTGGAATCTGGGGGTTAGAGGCGGGGCAGGATCAAGGCCTAGGGAGGGGTCTGGGCAAAGAATGGGGGAGGTGAGAAAGGGATGGGTAGGGTCTTTGTCCTGGTTGGGACCGGGCTGTGATGGGGACCTGATGAAAGATGGTGAGAAGGGCAGGTACTGGGCCCTGGAGAGTGGGAGAGGGCAGAAGACAAGAGGAGTGGCCCGTTCCCAGGCGTAGCTTGTGATTTAACACCCACTGGGGGCTTCTGGTAGTCAGCTCCTCCGTCGGGAAGTTCTGTGGGAAAGAGATGATGGCAGGGGAGCAGTGGGGGATCCCCAGGGGCCATGGCTGCACAGACCCTTTGTTCCTCCACCTCGAACTGTACAGGTGGGGAAACGGACCTGAGAGGGAATGGGAGTTGTCCAAGGTCACCCTCCCTGCTGTGCCGTGGCAGCACCAGGTCTGGGACCCAGGTCTGCCAATGCGCCATGCACTTTGCACCCAACTGGTGGCCTCCTGGGAGTGGGAGTCTGGCTGGGCCATGTGCTCTCAGCCTGGGCTTTTGTTTGGGCCCTGCTCTGGGCTGAGCTAGGGCTTGGCCTCCCTGACTGGCCCTGGGCAGCCCCTCGCTCCTTGGTCCCCACAGCCCTGTACTTCCCCCATCTCTGCATATATGACCCTGCACAGTTATGACTTGGTGCTTGTCTGTCTCTCTCACTAGACCATGATCTCATTTTTCTCTGTTTCCCCAGCCTCCCACCCTCAGAGGGCTCAGGACTGTGTATGGTCAAGGAATATTTACCAAAGAAGTGAGGCCACCTGTTCCCCCTCCCCCAACCTGTGAAAAGGAAGCAACCATCCCTCCTGCCCTGCAGCCCAGGAATGAAGCTGCAAAGTTCTGATAGCGCCTGCCATGAGATGTTACAGCACAGAGCAGTGGGGCTTTTGGACAGCTGGGAAAGAGGAGTGGCATAAGCGCCCCACCTAGACTGCCCAATAATTAGGGATAAAGCTGACACCGTGGGAAAAGCCTAGAGTTTGCCTGGCACTAACAGATCTAACTCAGACTTTGTAGGTGGGGTGACCTCAGGACTCTTTAAGCCTTGGGTTCCTCATCTGTAAAATGGGAGTAATCAGGATGTATCTCATAGGGTTGTTGAGGATTAAAGATGCTGTGGTTGGTCGGGTATGGTGGCTCACGCCTGTAATCCCAGCACTTTGGGAGGCCGAGGCAGGCGGATCACTTGAGGTCAGCAGTTCAAGACCAGCCTGGCAACACGGCGAGATCCTGTCTCTATAAAAAGTACAAAAATGACCGGGCGCGGTGGCTCACGCCTGTAATCCCAGCACTTTGGGAGGCCGAGGCGGTGGATCACGAGGTCAGGAGATCGAGACCATCCTGGCTAACACGGTGAAACCCCGTCTACTAAAAATACAAAAAATTAGCCGGGCGCGGTGGCAGGCGCCTGTAGTCCCAGCTACTCAGGAGGCTGAGGCAGGAGAATGGCGTGAACCCAGGAGGCGGAGCTTGCAGCGAGCCGAGATCATGCCACTGCACTCCAGCCTGGGCGACAAGAGTGAGACTCTGTCTCAAAAAAAAAAAAAAAAAAAAAGTACGAAAATTTCACCATGTTGGTGAAGACGTGTCTCTACTAAAAATACAATTAGCTGGGTGTGATGGCTCACCCCTGTAATCCCAGCTACTAGGAAGCTGAGGCAGGAGAATCAATTGAACCCGGGAGACAGAGGCTGCAGTGAGCCGAGATCACGCTACTGCACTCCAACCTGGGTGACAGAGCGAGACTCCGTCTAAAAAAAAAAAGATTCCGTGGTTGTGAAGTGTCTAGCACTTGACGAACATGCAGCAAGTGTTGCTCCTTAACCCCTAGCCTATGTTTCAAGCAATTTCTGCATGTGACCCACATAATGTTGAGGCTCAAAGGGCTCTGGGAAGATCATCTTTTATGAGCCCTTTGTTTTCCAGATGAAAATATCAAGATTGGGGAAGGGACAGAATGGATTGGTGGTAAAACCATTTGTGTGGCAAACACCCAGAGGCTGTAAAAGGAGCATGGGTCTCAGAGTCAGCCTGCTGCCCCTCACTTACTCAGTGACCCTGGATGAGTTGCTGAACCTCCGTCAGCCTCAGTTTCCTTTTCTGTAAAGTGGGGATGTTGGTGTTTTCGGCAGGATTGCTGTGAAGACACTTGAATTAATGTTTATCAAGTCCCTCAAGGACTGTCTTGCAGTTACTTATACCTTAATTCCACATTGGATACCTGAGAACACTCTGTCCTGCTGCCCCTTAGGCTGCCCCATATCTCTCCAGAGTCACTAGTAGGGCCAGCAGCAGCCCTTCTGGCCTGTGAGGTTTGGGGGCAATGAGGCTGCTGGGGTGGGGATGGAGTGTGGGCTTTGAAATCAGATGGACCTGGGCCAGGCACCATGGCTCACGCCTGTAATCCCAACACTTTGGTAGGCCAAGGTGGGAGGATCGCTTGAACCGAGGAGTTTGAGACCAGCCTGGGCAACATAGCGAGATCCTGTCTCTATAAAAAATACAAAAATTTGGCCAGGCACCGTGGGTCATGCCTGTAATCCCAGCACTTTAGGAGGCTGAGGCGGGTGGATCACCTGAGGCCAGGAGTTCAAGACCAGCCTGGCCAACATGGTGAAACCCCATCTCTACTAAAAACACAAAAATTAGCCAGGCCAGGCCTGGTGACTCCCACCTGTAATCCTAGCACTTTGGGAGGCCCAGGCAGGCGGATCATGAGGTCAGGTATTCAAGACCAGCCTGGCCAACATGGTGAAACCCCGTCTTTATTAAAAATACAAAAATTAGCTGGGCATGGTGGTGTGCGCCTGTAATCCCAGCTACTCTGGGGGCTGAGGCAGGAGAATCGCTTAAACCAGGGAGGTGGAGGTTGCAGTGAGCTAAGATCGCACCAGTGCACTCCAGCCTGGGTGATAGAGCAAGACTCTGTCTCAAAAAAAAAAAAAAATTAGGCATGGTGGTGTGTTCCTGTATTCCCAGCTATTCTGGAGGCTGAGGTAGGAGAATCGCTTGAACTGGGGAGCCGGAGGTTGCAGTGAGCCAAGATCGCGCCACTGCACTCCAGCCTGGGCAACAGAGGGAGACTCCGTATCAAAAAAACAAAACAAAACAAAACAACAACAAAAAACATGCCGGGTGCGTTGGCTCACACCTGTAATCCCAGCACTTTGGGAGGCCGAGGCGGGCAGATCACCTGAGGTCAGGAGTTCGACCTGGGCAACGTGGTGAAACCCTGTCTCTACTAAAAATAGAAAAATTAGCTGGGCATGATGGCAGATGCCTGTAATCCCAGCTACTTGGGAGACTGAGACAGGAGAATCACTTGAACCCGGGGGGGCGGAGGTTGCAATGAGCTGAGATCGTACCATTGCACTCCAGCCTGGGGAACAAGAGCAAGACTTCGTCTCAAGAAAAAAAAAAAATTAGCCAGGCATGGTGACACATGTCTATAGTCCCAACTACTCCAGAGGCTGAGGCAGGAGAATCCCTTGAACCTGGGAGGTGGAGGTTGCAGTGAGCCGAGATCGTGCCATTGCACTCCAGCCTGGGCAACAGAGTAAGACTCCATCTCAAACAACAACAAAAATTAGCCAGACGTGGTGGTGCGCACCTGTGGTCTCAGCTACTTGGGAGGCTGAAGTGGGAGGATCATTTGAGTCTGGGAGATAGAGGATGCAGTGAGCCATGATTGTGTCACTGCACTCCAGCCTGGGTGACAGAGTGAGACCCTGTCTCGAAAAAAGAAGAAAAAAAAATAGAAGAAAAAAGAAAGATGAAGCTGAGCTAGGATCAAAACCTGGGTTTGTCCAGAGCTTGTGCTCATAAGCACTAGTTCTGCTGTTGGTTTTAAGGATGGAAAGGACCCCTGATCCCTGAGTGAAGTCACTCTGGGTCAAGGTCTACTTTTTTTTTTTTTTTTTTTTTGAGATGGAGTCTCATTCTGTCACCCAGGCTGGAGTGCAGTGGCGCGATTTCGGCTCACTGCAACCTCTGCCCTCTGAGTTCAAGCAATTCTCCTGCCTCAGCCTCCCAAGTAGCTGGGATTACAGGCGCCTGCCACCGCACCCAGCTAATTTTTTGTATTTTTAGTAGAGATGGGGTTTCACCATCTTGGCCAGGCTGGTCTTGAACCTCATGATCCACCCACCTCGGCTTCCCAAAGTGCTGGGATTACAGGCGTGAGCCACCACGCCCAGCCTAAGGTCTACCATTTCTTTCGTTTCATACTTTCCAGCTTTCATCATTTTCATGCAAGAATGTCTTAGCTCCTCTTTCATTCATTTCTCAAACTTGGACTGCATTCTCACCATGTGCCCAGCACTGCTCCAAGCATAGGGGATACAGCAGGGATACAACAGAACAGACAAGGATTCTGCCCCGCTAGGGCTGCCTCCAGTTTAGAGACTGACAATAAACAAAGCACATAATAAGCCAAAAAGTATAGTGGTTTTTTTTTTTTTAATTTTTAGTAGAGATGAGGTCTTGCTGTGTTTCCCAGGCTGGTCTCAAACTCCTGGGTTCGGCCGGGCATGGTGGATCACGCCTGTAATCCCATCACTTTGGGAGGCCAAGTCAGGCGGATCACTTGAGGTCAGGAGTTCGAGCCAGCCTGACCAACATGGTGAAACCCCGTCTCTACTAAAACATACAAAAATTAGCCGGGTGTGGTAGCACGCACCTGTAGTCCCAGCTACTCGGGAGGCTGAGGCGAGAGAATCGCTTGAACCCAGGAGGTGGAGGTTGCAGTGAGCTGAGATTGCGCCACTGCACTCCAGCCTGGGAAACAGAGTGAAACTCCATCTCAAAAAAAATACAAAAAAAAAAAAAAAAGGGCCAAGTGTGGTAGCTCATGCCTGTAATCCCAGCACTTTGGGAGGCTGAGGCAGGAGGATCACTTGAGGTCAAGAGTTCGAGACCAGCCTGGCTAACACGGTGAAAACCCATCTCTACTAAAAATAAAAAATTAGCTGGATGTGGTGGCACATGCCTGTAGTCCCAGCTACTTGAGAGGCTGAGGCTGGAGAATTGCTTGAACCTGGGAGGCGGAGGTTGCAGTGAGCCCAGATCACGCCACTGCACTACAGCCTGGACGACAGACTGAGACTCTATCTCAAACAAAACAAAAAAAAAAACAACTCCTGGGTTCAAGCAATCCTTCCCTCCTGCGTCAGCCTCCCAAAGTGCTGGGATTATAGGCATGAGCCACTGGGCTCATCCTAGTATAGTGTTTTAGAACGTGCTCTGGAACAAGATGGAGAGCAGGATGAGAGGGCTTGGGGAGGTCAAGGGTAGGAGAACATTGTAATTTCACTGAGAAAGTGACATTTGTACTCTTGCAAATGTACCCTTGGGGATGCTGGCTTGGAGTTCAAACCCTCCTCTGAGATCTTTGACAAGCTCCTTCTTGGATTTTACCTGTAGAAAACAGCTTTAGGGATGGGCTCCACCACCCTGCTCATTTGACAGATGGGGAAACTGAGGCCCACAGGCAGGAAGGATTAGAGTAGTGGGAAGAGACGAGAGCCCATCAGAGCTCCTGAAGTTTCCAGCGTTCCAGCCCCTAATCTCTCTCTTCAGGGCTGGCTACTTGACTGATATTTATCTTGGTCAGTGCTGGTGTTAATAAATTACTCAGTCTAGTCCTTTCTAGAGCAAAGGTCTTGGTTGATAAATAGTAGGAGCTGCTCTCCTCACTGCCCATCTCCCTCCAGGGGAAGCAGCCCCTCTACATTAAAACCAAAGGTCAGGTCCCTCAGTGCCCAACCTGAGGTGGGGGTTGGCTTTCAAGGAAGGAGCGCTGGGTTCTTAACTCTGCCCTCTGATTTTCTGTGCGGCCTTGGGCAAGTCCCTTAAACTCTCTGGGCTTCTTTCCATTTTATCCTCGCGAGAATGGGAATACTAATAGTACCAATACTATAAGATCATTGCATAGAATCAGTGAGATCCTGCAACTGAAAAGTACATCACAGATCCCTGGCTTACAGCCTCCCTTATTCTGGTCCAAAAACTTCACAGACCGCACTACCTATCTAATGATAATTGTCTTTTTTTTTTTTTTTTTTTTTTTTGAGACAGAGTTTCGCTCTTGTAGCCGAGGCTGGAGTGCAATGGCACGATCTGGGCTCACTGCAACCTCCGCCTCCCGGGTTCAAGTGATTCTCCTGCCTCAGCCTCCCGAGTAGCTGGGATTACAGGATTGCGCCACCATGCCCAGCTAATTTTTGTATTTTTAGTAGAGACTGAGTTTCACCATGTTGGCCAGGCTAGCCTCAAACTCCTGACCTCAGGCAATCCACCCGCCTCGGCCTCCCAAAGTGCTGGGATTACAGGCATGAGCCACCACGCCAGGCTGATAATTGTCTTTTTGCTAATGAAGCAGATGCATGTACAATGATCGAGAGAGTCCATGAATTCAGAAATGCTTAACACACTTTAAAATCTTTATAAAAAATTACAATGAATAAAGAAAAATTTAGCCATCTCCTATTCCTCTTTCCCAGGTAAGCAGTATTAACAGTTTGGGACAAGTAATTTCTTTTTTTTTTCTTTCTTTCTTTCTTTCTTTTTTTTTTTTTTTTTTTTTTTTGTGAAGATGGAGTCTCACTCTGTCATCCAGGCTGGCGTGCAGTGGCGTGATCTTGGCTCACTGCAGCCTCCGCCTCCTGGATTCAAGCAGTTCTGCCTCAGTCTCTCGAGTAGCTGGGACTACAGGCACACATCACCACTCCTGGCTAATATTTTGTATCTTTTTTTAGTGGAAATGGGGTTTTGCCATGTTGCCCAGGCTAGTCGTGAACTCCTGAGCTCCAGCAATCTGCCCGCCTCAGCCTCCCAAAATGCTAGGATTACAGGCATGAGCCACCATGCCCAGCCTCTTTTTTTGTTTTGTTTTGTTTTGTTTTGTTTTTTGAGACAGGGTCTGCTCTGTTGCCCAGGCTGGAGTACAGTGGCCCGATCTCAGCTCGCTGCAACCTCCGCCTCCTGGGTTCAAGCGATCTTCCCACCTCAGCCTCCTGAGTAGCTGGGACTACAGGCGCACTCAACACTCGACCACACCTGGCTAATTTTTTTTTTTTTTTTTTTTTTTTTTTGAGAAAGAGTTTCACTCTTGCTGCCCAGGCTGGAGTGTAGTGGCCCGATCTCAGCTCACTACAACTTCTGCCTCCTGGGTTCAAGCAATCTTCTCACCTCAGCCTCCTGAGTAGCTAGGACTACAGGCACACTTGACCATACCTGGCTAATTTTTTTTTTTTTTTTGAGACAGAGTTTTACTCTTGTTGCCCAGGCTGGAGTGCAATGGCCTGATCTCGGCTTACTACAACCTCCACCTCCTGGGTTCAAGCAATTCTTCTGCCCCAGCCTTCTGAGTAGCTGGGATTACAGGCATGCACCACCACGCCTGGCTAATTTTGTATTTTTAGTAGAGATGGGGTTTCTCCATGTTGGTCAGGCTGGTCTCAAACTCCCGACCTCAGGTAATCCACCTGCCTTGGCCTCCTAAAGTGTTGGGATTACAGGTGTGAGCCACTGTACCCAGCAATTTTTTTATTTATTGCAGAGACAGGGCTTCAGACTCCTGAGCTCAAGTGATCCGCCTGCCTCGGCCTCCCAAAGTGCTGGAATTACAGGCGTGAGCCACCATGCCTGGCCCATTTCTCATTTTTATGCTTATACAAACATATCACCATTTTGGCCCGGCGCGGTGGCTCATGCTTGTAATCCTAGCACTTTGAGAGGCCGAGGCAGGTGGATCATGAGGTCGAGAGATCGAGACCGTCCTGGCCAACATAGTGAAACCCTGTCTCTACTAAAAATAACAAAAATTAGCTGGGCGTGGTGGCACACGTCTGTAGTCCCAGCTACTTGGGAGGCTGAGGCAGGAGAATCACTTGAACCCGGGAGGTGGAGGTTGCAGTGAGTGGAGATCATACCACTTTACTCCAGCCTGGCGACAGAGCAAGACTCCATCTCAAATACAAACAAATGAACAAAACCAAACAAACATATCACCACTTTAAGATTATTTAAAAAAAAAAAATTTTTTTTTTTTTGAGACATGGTCTCTGTCACCCAGGCTGGAGTGCATTGGCCTGATCATAATTCATTGTAGCCTTGATTTCCTGGGCTTCATGCAGTCCTCCTAAGTCTCTCAAGTGGCTGAGACTACAGGCATGTGTCACCACACCCGGCTAATTATTGTATTTTTATTTTATTTTATTTTTTTGAGATAGAGTCTCACTCTGTTGCCCAAGCTGGAGTACAGTGGCAAGATCTTGGCTCACTGCAGCCTCAACCTCCCAGGCTCAAGTGATCCTACCACCTCAGCCTCCCAAGTAGTGCGACTACAGGCACATACTGTCATGCCCAGCTAATTTTATTTTTTGTAGAGACACGGTCTCACAAGTTTCCCCAGGCTTGTCTCATGGCCTCAAGCAATCCTCCTGCCTCAGCCTCCCAAAGTGCTGGGATTACAGGCATAAGCCAGTCATATTTATTATTTTTTTTTTGTAGAGATGGAGTCTCATTTTGTTGCCCAGGCTGATCTTGAACTCCTGGGCTCAAGTGATCCTCTGACCTCAGCCTCCCAAAGTACTGGGATTACAGGCATTTAGCCATTGTGCCCAGCTGATTTTATCCGTCCCAATGGCTGCTCCATATTTTGGAAAAAATTGATTGATTTTTTATTTGCAAGACATTTGTCCTTTTTTTTTTTTTGAGATGGATTCTCGCTCTGTTGCCCAGGCAGGAGTGTGATGGTGCGATCTTGGCTCACTGCAACCTCTGCCTCTCAGGTTCAAGCAATTCTCCTGCCTCATGCTCCTGAGTAGCTGGGATTACAGGTGCACACCACCACGCCTAGCTGATTTTTGTATTTTTAGTAGAGACAGGGTTTCGCCATGTTGGGCAGGCTGGTCTCGAACTCCTGACCTCAGGTGATCTGCCTGCCTTGGCCTCCCAAAGTGCTGGGATTGCAGGCGTGAGCCATCACACCCAGCCTAAGACATTTGTCTAACCACATAAAAGTCTTAAAAAGGGATAGGGCAGCTGGGTATTTGTATTGTAGAAATAGGAAAATTACCTGGATGTGGTGGTACGCGCCTGTAATCTCAGCTACTCAGGAGGCTGAGGCAGGAAAATTGCTTGAACCCGGGCGGCCGAGGTTGCAGTGAGCCAAGATCGCACCACTGCACTCCAGCCTGAGCAACAAGAGCGAGACTCTGTCTCAAAAAAAAAAGAAAAGAAAGGATAGGGCTTCCTGTGACCTCACTTGGAAAAAACAAAAGAGAAAAAAGAAAAAAGGGATAAGGCTTGTTGCCACTCAGGGATCCCTCTTGCCAGGCTCCCTGGCTAGGAATTGTCTCCATCGGGAGACTTCCTTTTCAGGCCTGGCTGCAAGCTGCACCAAGGCTGTGGAGCAGGAAGATTGGTAGTCTCAAAATAAGCACCCCTGCCTCCTGCTGGGACCTTGGATATGTGTTTAGGATGGGAGTGCAGTTCTGGTCCAGTAGGAGCTGGCAGCAGACCCTCCACTGCCCTTAACCACAATGCTCATGGGCAAAGCACATAATCATATTCATTGATCATTCATTCATTCATTCATTCTCACAGTATCCTATGGCGATGGGCAGAGCAGGTGTTGGCTGGATGAGTGAATGCATCTTGCTTTGCAGTGCCTTTTACTCCCTCTATCTGCCAAACCAGTCCTGGGGACTGACCAGCTCATCTCCTCCTCTGTAGAGAGTCTGCCCAGGTTGCCAGAAGCAGAGTTAAGGCTAGTTCACCTAGGCTCTTCCAGAGACCCCTCCTATAATTGTGTCCCAAGGCCCATTTCTCCTAGTGGACTATGAGCTCCTCAAGGACAAAGCTTATTTGTATTTGGCTTTCCATGTGTGGGGTCAGGGTGGGGACATGGGCCAAGTGCACTGTGAGAGTGCTGGGGAGGACGGTGAGAGCAGTCTTCTCGTTAGAGGGGACAGAACTTGTACAGAAAACACAGAGTAGCAGATCCTGGTGTGTTCAGGGAAGAGCACACCTGGAGAGTGAGGTGTACAGGTGAGGGGGCAGGAGGGGAGGCTGACAAGTTAGGTTGGGTTGTCAAGGGCTTTGGGCATGATGCAAGGTGGATTTGGGGTTGATCCTCTTGGCGAGAGGCTGGAGTTATATGACCCAAGTAGAGGACCTCTTGGAAGGGGGATGAAGTGGAGGCAGGGAGGCTAGAGAGAGAAGTGGGAGGTGGGGCTGCCTCTCCTGGCGTCCTGAGGCTCTGCAAAGCTTCAAGAAGCCAACTGGGCAGCTGGAATATCTGTAGAAAGGAGCTGGCTCCAATAGCATTTCACAGTCTGGAGCTGCCACAGGACTCCGTGGCCCTGTTCCCAGAAATGTGGGTCACTGGTCTAGGGGAGCAGGACATCCAAGTGGATGGAATTGCTGGGGCTCCCCCAACCTGCGCACGTCCCCCTCAACTCTGTCCTGCAGTTTCTATTCCAAGGACAATGAAGGCAGCTGGTTCCGCTCCCTCTTTGTTCACAAAGTGGATCCCCGGAAGGATGCCCACTCCACCCTGCTGTCCAAGAAGGAAACCAGCAACCTCTATAAGATCCAGTGTGAGTGGCTGCTGAGCTGACCAATTTCTGCCCTTTCAGGGGCTCTGGGGGCCTGTGAGGCTCCAGGAAGGAGATGGGAGGGTCTGGAATGTCCTCAGCTGTCCTGGGACCCCTGGCCTTGATGGGCTCCCCTCACCCCAAGTTCTTCCCTGTGTACACACCCTACCTCACTTCTTGTTCTCTGTCCTCTGTTGCAGTTCACAATGTAAAGCCTGAATACCTGGATGCCTACAACAGCCTTACGTGAGCACCCTGCATCCATACATCCCATCCCCTGCCTGGGTGGGGAACACACTTTCAGCAAATTTGCAGAACATCCTCCACCCTGTTCTTTTCTGTAGAAATCCAGGAGATGTAGATTTCTTTTATTTCTGCCTTTTTCTTTCTTTCTTTCTTTCTCTCTTTCCTTTTTTTTGAGATGGAGTTTTGCTCTCGTTGCCCAGGCTGGAGTGCAATGGCGCGATCTCGGCTCACTGCAACCTCTGCCTCCCAGGTACAAGCGATTCTCCTGTCTCAGCCTCCCAAGTAGCTCGGATTACAGGCATGCACCGCTAAGCATGGCTAATTTTTTTGTATTTAGTAGAGACAGGGTTTCACCATGTTAGTCCGGCTGGTCGCAAACTCCTGACCTCAGGTGATCCACCTGCCTCGGCCTCCGAGTGCTGGGATTACAGGCATGTGCCACTGCGTTTGGCCCCATTTTCTTTCTTTTTTTTTTTTTTAAGAGATGGTCTCCAGGAGGCGGAGGTTCCAGTGAGCCGAGATTGCGCCATTGCACTCCAGCCTGGGCAACAGGAGCAAAACTCTGTCTCACACACAAAAAAGAGAGATGGGATCTCACTTTGCTGCCCAGGCTGGTCTCAAACTACTGGGCTCAAGCAATCCTCCTGCCTCAGCCTCCCAGTGTTGGGATTACAGGTGTGAGCCACTGTGCCCAGCCAGGATGTAAATTTCAGTGTCGGAAGTCCTGAGGGCCTCTTGCCTAGCTTCTGCATTTTAGAGATGGAGAGTCTGAGGCCCAGCCCCAGGGTCTATTTGAACTGAGTTTGAACCCTTATCTCAGAGGCCCTGGTGGCTATGTGAACCCTGCCCCTCTCTGCACCTCCCCCACAGGGAGGCTGTGCTGCCCAAGCTTCACCTGGATGAGGACTACCCATGCTCACTCGTGGGCAACTGGAACACGTGGTATGGGGAGCAGGACCAGGCAGGTAAGGCGCTCACCTCCCTAGTGCCATTGCCACTGCCCAGCCCTGGCCTCCAGCACCTTTCACACCTGGCTGTTCTCCACTCCCTCTCCACAACAGCACCTGGTGGGGCTCTTACTAAAACCTCATCACCTCACTCCCCTGCTCAAATACCTGTCCTGGCTCCCCTGTGCCCTCAAGGTGACCCGTGAAGCCTGTGACTCCTTCCGGGCCCTGCCCCCAGCCTCATGGCACCAAATCCTCCATGCCTCGCTGTGCTGTCCCACCCAGGACTCAGTTCCTCAGATTGACAGTTTCACTCTTTAGTTCCAGACTACTGCTCATTCTCTTTCTTCTGCCTTAAGCATTATTTCTTGTTTGCCTGCTTTACCTGGATCACTGTCTTTTATTCTTTTTTTTTTTCCGAGACTGAGTTTCACTCTTGTTGCCCCCGGCTGGAGTGCAGTAGTGCAATCTCGGCTCACTGCAACCTCCGCCTCCCCAGTTTAAGCAATTCTTTTGTCTCAGCCTCCTGAGTAGCTGGGATTACAGGCATGTGCCACCACGCCCAGCTAATTTGGTATTTTTAGTAGAGACGGGATTTCACCATGTTGGTCAGGCTGGTCTTGAACTCCTGATCTCAGGTGATCCACCTGCCTCAGCCTCCCAAAGTGCTGGGATTACAGGTGTGAGCCACCGCACCTGGCCATTTTTTTTTTCTTTTTTCTTTTTTGAGACAGGGTCTCGCTGTGTCACCCAGGCTGGCAGATAGTGGCACAGTCTTGGCTGACTGCAACCTCCACCTCCTGAGTTGAAGAGATTCTCCTGCCTCAGCTTCCCGAGTAGCTGGGATTACTGGCCTGTGCCACCACGCCTGGCTAATTTTGTATCTTTAGTAGAGATGGGGTTTCACATGTTGGTCAGGCTGGTCTCGAACTTCTGACCTCAGGTGATCCACCTGCCTCGGCCTCCCAAAGTGCTGGGATTACAGGAGTGAGCCACCACTCCCGGGCTTTTTTTTTTTTTTTTTGAGACAGGGTCTTGCTCTGTCACACAGGCTGGAGTGCAGTGGCATAATCTTGGCTCACTCGAGCCTTAATTTCCCAGGCTCAAGCAGTACTCCCACCTCAGCTTCCTGAGTAGCTGGGACTATAGGTGCGCTCCACCATGCTCAGCTAATTTTTGTGTTTTTTGGTAGAGACGGGGTTTCTCCATGTTGCCCAGGCTGGTCTCAAATTCCTGAACTCAAATGATCCTACCTCCTCGGCCTCCCAAAGTGCTAGGATTGCAGACATGAGCCACCGTGCCTGGCCTTTCAGTTTTATTCATTTTCAAATTTTCATTTATTTATTTATTTTTGAAACCAGGTCTTGTTGCCCAGTGGGGAGTGCAGTGGTGTGATCACAGCTCACACAGCCTTAACCTCCTGAGCTTAAGCAATCCTCCTACCTCAGCCTCCTGAGTAGCTGGGACCACAGGTGCATGCCACAATGCCCAACTAATTTATTTTAAATTTTTTGTAGAGACGGGATCTCCCTATGTTACCCAGGGCGGTCTCAAACTCCCGGGCTCAAGCGATCCTTCCACTTTGGCCTCCCAAAGTGCTGGGAGTACAGGCATGAGCCACAGTGCCTGGACTATTCACTTTTTTATTTTGGCATAGATGTCACCTCCTCCTGGAAGGCTGCCGAGATTTCCTCCACCCGGGCTGGGTCAGACACCTTCCTTAGCTCTCCAGGCCTCAGTAATTACCTCCTCACACCCTGATCATGTACCCCTATAGCTGCCTGTTTAGTTGTCTGTCTCCATATATGGGTGAATCCCCAATATGCAGCACATATTTGTGGAATAAATAGGAGTTCTTCTTGTCTGAGCTGGTGTCTTACAGTCCCAGGGGCACCCCTAGCATGCCCCATCCCAGCCTAATAGACACATCAAAGTTGGCACCAGCTATAAGAACCCACACATGAATTTGGCTGACTCACAGCATCTCAGCCACTCAAAGGGACCTCAAATTCAGACCCGCACTGTCCAAAATGATAGCCACTAACCACATGTAGTTATTTATTTTTTTTTTTTTTGAGATGGAGCCTCGCTCTGTATTGTCACCCAGGCTGGGGTACAGTGGTGCAATCTTGGCTCACTGCAACCTCTGCCTCCTGGGTTCAATTGATTCTCCTGCCTCAGCCTCCTGAGTAGCTGAGGTTACAGGCGTGTGCCACTGCACTTGGCTAATTTTTGTATTTTTAGTAGAAACAGGGTTTCACCATGTTGGTCAGGCTGGTCTCGAACTCCTGACCTCATGATCCTCCCGCCTGAGCCTCCCAAAGTGTTGGGATTACAGGCATCAGCCACTGCGCCTGGCCGATTTATTTATTTTTTTGAGACAGCGTCTCACTCTGGTTTCCCAGGCTGGACTGCAGTGGTGCAATCACAGCTCACTGCACCCTTGACCTCCCGGGCTCAGATGATTCTCTCACCTCAGCCTCCCGAGTAGCTGGAACTACAGGTGTGCGCCACCACAGCCAGCTAATTTTTTATATTTTTAGTAGAGACAGGGTTTCACTATGTTGCCCAGGCTGGTCTTGAACTCCTGGACTCAAGCAATCCGTCAGCCTTGGCCTCCTGGATTACTGAGATTACAGGTGTGAGCCACTGCGCCCTGGTCTCACATGTAGCTATTGAAATTTATATTAGTTAAAATTACATAAAATTTAAAGTTCAAGCTGTGTGCCAAGGTGCTCACCTGTAGTCCTAGCTACTTGGGAGGCTGAGTTGGGAGGATTGCTTGAGCCCAGGAGTTCGAGGCCGTGATTGAATACCATCACACCTATGAATAGCCACTGCACTCCAGCCTGGGCAACACAGTGAGACCCTGTCTCTAAAAAAGAAAAAATTCAGGACTGAGTATGGTGGCTTATGCTTATAATCCCAGCAGATTAGGAGGCTGAGGTGGGAGGAACACTTGAGGCCAGGAGTTTGAAACCAGCCTGGGCAACATAGTGAGACTTTGCTTCTATAAAGAAAATACATATTAAAAAAAAAAAGAAGAAAAGATTTTAAAAAAGAAAAAATTCAGTTTCTTAGTCATACTAGCTACATTTCAAATGCTCACTCATACACACACAGGCTCATGCAGAAAGTACTTTTGGACAGTACTGGTTTAGACTGTCTGCATAGCACAGCCATAACAGATGGTCCTCTGAACTTCCCTTGAACACTCCTAGCCATGAAGAGTTCACTTGTAAGCCAATCTATTTCATCCTTTGACAGTCCTGATAATCGTGTCTTTGAAAATAATCTGTGACCTGCAGATAGATAGGTGTATCTCCTTAATCAATTATTTGGTTTCCGTAACAGACATTAACATATTATTTATGTTTTATTTTTATTATTTCCATTTAGAAACAGGGTCTCACTATATTGCCCAGGCTGGAGTTGAATTTCTGGGCTCGGGCAATCCTCCTGAGTAGCTGGGACTATAGGCGTATGCCATTGTACCTGGCTAGACACTGATATGTGGCTAAGGGAATAAGAGAAAAGCAAATTGCCTTCAGTTTCAGCCACTACAGCTTTCCCATTTTAAGCTTGACTTGATCAGCTCCAGCAGTATTCCTTGAATTCTCTTAAGCATTTGCTAGTTGTGAAATGAACTCTGAGGGATGGGATCCTGACTTTTTCTTTTTTTTCTTTTTTGAGACCGAGTCTCACTCTGTTGCCGAGGCTGGAGTGCAGTGGCGTGATCTCAGCTCACTGCAACCTCCGCCTCCCGGATTCAAGCAAGTTCTCTTGCCTCAGCCTCCCGAGTAGCTGGGACTACAAGCATGAACCACCATGCCTGGCTAGTTTTTGTATTTTTAGTAGAGATGGAGTTTCACCATCTTGGCCAGGCTGGTCTCGAACTCCTGATCACAGTTGATCCACCTGCCTCGGCCTCCCAAAGTGCTGGGATTACAGGCGTGAGCCACTGCCCCTGGCCTTTTTCTTCTTCTTATTTTTTATTTTTCTGTTTGGGACAGGGTCTCGCTCTGTCACCCAGTTTGGAGTGCAGTGGCATGATCATAGCTCACTGTAACCTTGAACTCCTAGGCTCAGGCGATCCTCTCACCTCAACTTCTCGAGTAGCTGGGACCACAGACATACACCACCATGCCTGGGCTAGTTGTTTTGTTTTTGTTTGTTTGTTTTGTAGAGATGAGGTCTTGCTATGTTGCCCAGGCTGATCTCAAACTCATGAGCTCAAGTGCTCCTCTCCTGCCTCAGCCTCCCAGAGTGTTGGGATTACAGGCCTGAGCCACTGCGCCTGGCTGATCCTGACTTTTTAAAGCATACCCTACATTTTTTGTACCTTGAAGTTCAGTCCCTCACATAGCTGAATCATGTTGAGCTGTACGCTGGGAGTAAGGTTCAGGAATCTACATTTTAATAAACTTGTAAGAACCATTGATCCATCTCCTATGGGGAGCACCACAATTGTTAGACAATTCCTTCTTCCTGGCTGGGCGCGGTGGCTCACGCCTGTATCCCAGCACTTTGGGAGGCTGAGGCGGGTGCATCACCTGAGGTCAGGAGTTCAAGACCAGCCTGGTTAACAAGGTGAAACCCTGTCTCTACTAAAAATACAAAAATTAGCTGGGCGTGGTGGCATGCGCCTGTAATCCCAGCTACTTGGGAGGCATAGGCAGGACAGTCCCTTAAACCCAGGAGGTGGATGTTGCAGTGAGCTGAGATCACGCCACCGCACTCCAGCCTGGGTGACAGAAAAATAAAGAAAATTCCTTCCTCTTGCCAATGATGCTGTCCTTGTAACTTTTCTCCGTTAATCCATTTTCCACAGGTCATTCCTGGTTTTGGTAGATTTCCATCCATACAGTACTTTTGCCATTTCCTTTGGGAAAAAGACCTTTAAACCATAGGGTCAGGCCATTTTGCAGATGGGAAAATCAAGGCGCAGATGGGAAAATCAAGGCACAGATGGAGTCAAAAAACAGGTGAAGGTCAGGCTGGAGATGGGGATGGGAAGTTACAGAGTCTGAGTTTCTAGACTGCTGGCAGCCAGCTGCCCTTAGCTCTAGCTTGCTTGTGTGATCCCCTGGGGACCTTCCTCCGCTGATGGGCCCAGCCATGCTCCCAGGATGGCAAAACTGTTCCTTTCTTCTCCTCCACAATTAATTAGGTTTCTTTGTTACTAGGAATTAGATTAGTTTCCTGGGGTGGCCAGCATATCACAAACTGGGTGGCTTAAAATAACAGAGGTTTATCCTGTCACAGTTCTGGAGGCCGGAAGTCACAAATCAAGGTGTTGACAGGGCTGTCCTTCCTCCTAAGGCCTTAGGGGAGAACCCTTCCTTGCCTCTTCCAGTTTCTGGGGATTGCTGGAAACTTAGTGTTCCTTGGCTTGTAGACTTGTCATTCTAATCTCTGCCTCCCTCGTCACATGCTGTTCTCTCTGTGTGTCTCTGTCTTCACATAGTGTTCTCCTGTGTCCAGATCTCCCACTTCTGATAAGGACACCAGTCACTGGACTCAGGGCTCACCTAGTATAATCTCATCTTAGGTCGATTATACCCACAGAGACCTATTTCCAAATAAGGTCACATTCTGAGGTTTTGGGTGGGCATAAATTTTGAGGGGACATTGTTCAACTCAGTGCGGATAATATGATTTTTATTTATTTTTATTTATTTATTTTTTGAGACAGAGTCTTGCTCTTTTGCCCAGGCTGGAGTGCAGTGGTGCGATCTCAGCTCACCACAACCTTTGCATCCCAGGTTGAAGCGCTTCTCTTGCCTCAGCCTCCTGAGTAGCTAGGATTACAGATGTGCATCACCACGCCCAGCTAATTTTTGTTTTAGTAGAGATGGGGTTTCGCCATGTTGGTGAGGCTGGTCTCGAATTTCCGACTTCAGGTGATCCACCCGCCTCAGCCTCCCAAAGTTGATTATTTATTTACTTGAGACAGAGTCTCACTCTGCCACCCAGGCTGGAGTACACTGGCGCAATCTTGACTCACTGTAACCTCTACCTCCTGGGTTCAAGCGATTCTCCTGCCTCAGCCTCCCGAGTAACTGGGATTATAGGCATGTGCCACCACACCCAACTAATTTTTTTTTTTTTTTTTTTTTGAGATGGAGTCTCACTCTGTCGTCCAGGCTGGAGTGCAGTGGCACGATCTCGGCTCACTGCAAGCTCTGCCCCCTGGGTTCATGCCATTCTCCTGCCTCAGCCTCCCGAGTAGCTGGGACTATAGGCGCCCGCCACCACGCCTGGCTAATTTTTTGTATTTTTAGTAGAGACGGGGGTTTCACTGTGTTAGCCAGGATGATCTCGATCTCCTGACCTCGTGATCCACCTTCCTCAGCCTCCCAAAGTGCTGGGATTACAGGCGTGAGCCACCATGCCCAGCCCAGGATTTTTATAAATTCTAAGAGTACAAAGAGTTTTCCATGCAAAGTAAGCTTCCCTCCTGCCCGAGGCCCCACAGGCCTCCATTCTGTGTCCCAGGGGCATCTACTGTCAATCTCTTTTTTTTTGAGACGGAGTTTCGCTCTTGTTGCCCAGGTTGGAGTGCAATGGCACGATCTTGGCTCACCGCCACCTCCGCCTCCCAGGTTCAAGTGATTCTCCTGCCTCAGCCTCCCAAGTAGCTGGGATTACAGGCATGCGCCACCACATCTGGCTAATTTTGTATTTTTAGTAGAGATGGGGTTTTTACATGTTGGTCAGGCTGGTCTCCACCCGCCTTGGTCCCCCAAAATGCTGGGATTACAGGTGTGAGCCACTGCGCCCAGTCTACTGTCAATCTCTTAAGTCGCCATTAAGAGGTGATGCATAAATTAGCATCTCTGGATGTCCTTGCCACCTCAACACATGAGGTAGCATACCACATATCCTCTTCTGTTCCTTGGTTCCTTTTTTCAATTCACTGTCTTGGAATGTTCCATATCAGCCCATCAGTTCTCCCCTGTCCTTTTGTTCAGCTGCCCCTCCAAGGCCTGGTGGTCTTCCTTATGCATGCCACTGCTTCCAGGGTACAGGACACATCTGATCTTCTTGTTGCTATTTAAGGAAAGTGGGGTGGGAGCATTATTCCCATTTTCAAGATGAGAACATTGAGGCCTAGAGCAGTCCAAGGCTGCTGGGCAGAGCTGGAGCTCAAATCCAGGTCTCCTAGACTTGTGTCTAGGGTCATCCCCTCCCCAGCATGGTCTTCCACCAAGGCAGAGGGAACTCAGAGAGTCTTGCTGCTACAGGGAACCAGGCCACCCGCCTCCCCCATCCCCACCACTTAGCCAACCTTGGGGAGGTCATCTGCTGGGGGTCCCAGCAGCTCACTGACCTATACCTCTCACCCCCAACAGTGCACCTGTGGCGATTCTCAGGTGGCTACCCAGCCCTCATGGACTGCATGAACAAGCTCAAAAACAATAAGGTATGTTAGTGTCCACTCAGCACACCTCTCTGGATGTGGGATGCAGCCCAGCCCTGTGCTGGGGACTCCTCTGCTACCCCATGAGGCACACTGTCAGGATGGAGCGCACTTCCTGGTAGCCATGCCTTTACCACCATGCCCACAGGAGTACCTGGAGTTCCGAAGGGAGCGGAGCCAGATGCTGCTGTCCAGGAGAAACCAGTTGCTCCTCGAGTTCAGCTTCTGGAATGAGCCACAGCCCAGAATGGGTCCCAACATCTATGAGCTGAGGACATACAAGCTCAAGGTGCCTCCCTCCAACAGACCCCCTCCTGCCCCCCAATTTCCCTGCTGCAGTGCTGCTTTGCAGCTGCCCCAACACCTAGACTGGGGCTTCTGGTTTCTCCCTCCCTGTGGGCTCAGAGCAGAGTTGTGTACACGAGTGCAAACATGCACACCAGGTGTGTGTCAGGGCCTGCGAATGAGGCCAAATGGCCGCTGGAGCTTGGGAGGTGGGGAGACAGGGCAGTTTCCCTTCCTTGCCAAGCTGTGATGCTATGAATCTGAGGTGGGGGCTCATTCCCGTCATCCCTTTGGTTCTCTTTCAGCCAGGAACCATGATCGAGTGGGGGAACAACTGGTAAGTGGCAGCACCAAGACTGGGGTTGGGGGGGGGCGTACCCTGCTCACCTGCCCCACCAAGGCCCCTGGTGGGCCACCTTTTCCAGGGCCATATCACAGGGAACTCTTTACCCTCTGCCCCTCACGGATCTGGGAGAAGGATCCAACCAGGAGGTGAGGATCTCCTAGAAGGTTGTGACCCCTCCGTTGGTAGAACACCCCGCCATCAGTCCTTTCTCTCAGCATCCCGGAGGACCGTGGGTTCCACCTAGGCCCCTCCTGTGAAGTGTGGCCAAGGAATCAGCCTCAGTACCCTCTGCACCAGCCCTGGCTTCTGCCCCATATTATTCTGACTTCTCCAGGGCTCGGGCCATCAAGTACCGGCAGGAGAACCAGGAGGCAGTGGGTGGCTTCTTCTCACAGATAGGAGAGCTCTACGTGGTGCACCATCTCTGGGGTAGGTTGAGGACCTTCCAGGAGCCTTTTGTTAGTTCTCTTTCTCTGTCATCACTCTCTGTAGCCAATGGGGTTGTATTAGTGTCCTCATAGAACTTAATGTTCTAGCAGGAGACACTATCTTAGATGTAAAGTCACAAAAAGATCAATTTCAGATTACAAATAATATTTATAGAAAATAGGCAAGGAGTCTGGGAGCGGTGGCTCAAGCGTATAATCACAACACTTTGGGAGGCCGAGGTGGGCAGATCACAAGGTCAAGAGATCGAGACCATCCTGGCCAATATGGTGAAACCCCATCTCTACTAAAAATACAAAAATTAGCTGGGCGTGGTGGCACATGCCTGTAGTCCCAGATACTCGGGAGGCTGAGGCAGAAGAATCACTTGAACCCGGGAGGTGGAGGTTGCAGTGAGCTGAGATCACGCCATTGCACTCCAGCCTGGCAACAGAGCGAGACTCCGTCTCAAAAAAACGAAGAAAAAAAAAAAGGCAGGGAGAGATGATGGTGAAAAACATAGGGGATCTACATTGGTCTAGGCAGACAAATAATGCCTCTCTGAGGGAGTAAAATGTAAGCTCAGGGGTAAAATGTAAGCTGAGAGCTAAAGGATGAGAAGGAGCCAGCTGTGAATTGCTAGGCAAAAGCATTCCAAGTAGACAGAGCAGCACATGCAAAGGCCCCGTGGTGGGGAAAAGCCTTCGGGGTTTTGAGGTGTGGCAAGGAGGCCAGTGTGGAGTGAGTAGGGAAGAATGTGGGGAGATGGAACAGGAGAGGGGGAATGAGTTGGGATTTATTGTAAATGCAATGAGAGACTATTTGTTTCAAACAGCAGTGACATGACCTGATTTTTGTTCTAGTATGATTTCTCTGGCTGCTGTCTGCTTTGTTAAGAGTGCTGCAACCTCCGCCTCCTGAGTTCAAGTGATTCTCGTGCCTCACGCTCCTGAGTAGCTGGGATTACAGGCATGCAGTACCATGCCCAACTAATTTTTGTATTTTTAGTACAGACAGAGTTTCGCTATGTTGGCCAGACTGGCCTCGAACTCCTGGCCTCAAGCAGTCCACCAGCCTCGGCCTCCCAGAGTGCTGGGATTATAGGCATGAGCCACCGCACCCAGCCGGAAGTGTTACACTAAAAATGCTGACACACCAAAGTAGAGATGTCAAGTAGGCAGTAGATGGATAGAGGAGTCTGGAGCCCTTGGGAGTGTTTGCGACTAGAAATATAAATGTAGGCAATATTAACATATGTACTGATTGGATGGATTATTAAAGCAGACAGTGTTTGCTAACAGTCTGAGGGAGGCATCTAGGGAGGAGGAGACAGCAGTGCAGGGTTTAGGGGACAGTGGGAAGAGGGCCCTGTGCTGGGTAAGGGATCCAGTCCTCTGTGCCTGAGGAATGAGCCTGTGCCTTTCTCACAGCCTATAAAGACCTGCAGTCTCGGGAGGAGACTCGAAACGCTGCCTGGAGGAAGAGAGGCTGGGATGAAAATGTCTACTATACAGGTGAGTGAAGCCTTTGGAGGTCTTCTGCTGAGAACCCTGTCTGAGGATGGAATCCTCTCTGCAAGGAGATCTAGTCTTTCTTGATTACCTCCAGTGATGGGGAACTCACTTTTAAGACAATGAGTTAATGGGTTTCTATCCAAGTGGCACACTCCATAGGATACCAGCAGGCCTAGGTGAGTACTCTAAGGGATGATAACATAGCCAGGGCCACGCCTCTGCCTAGGAGATGTGGATTAGCGAACGCCCATTGTGACCTTGGGCATGGTTCTTTACCTCGCTGAGGCTGTTCCCTCGTCTGTAAGATAGTGCTTCTGTCAGAGGGCTATAACGGAAGATTCTACAAACTATTTTATTATTTTATATTTTATTTTATTTTATTTATTTTTGAGACACAGTCTCACTCTGTCACCCAGGGTGGAGTGCAGTGGCATGATCTTGGCTCACTGTAACCTCCACCTCCCAGGTTCAAGCCATTCTCCTGCCTCAGCCTCCCGAGTAGCTGGGATTACAGGCGTGTGTCACCATGTCCAGCTAATTTTGTATTTTTAGTAGAGACGGGGTTTTATCATGTTGGCCAAGCTGGTCTCGAACTCCTGACCTCAGGTGATCCGCCTGCCTCAGCCTCCCAAAGTGCTGTGATTACAGGCATAAGCCACCACATCCGGCCCACAAACTCATTTATGAAAAGTGCTTTCTCCAGTGTCTGTCACAAAGGAAGCATGCAGGAAATGTTTTTGAATAAGGTTTTTGTTTTTGTAGAGATGCAGTCTTACTATGTTACCCAGGCGGGTCTCAAACTCCTGGGCTCAAGCAGTCCTCCCACCTCAGCCTTCCACAGTGCTGGGATCATAGGCATGAGCTACTGTGCCCAGCCTTGAACAAGTTTTTTGCTCAAGGTGTTTGCCACTTTGCTAGGAACCTGAAACCACCTAGAGTCAGTGGGTGTTAATTAAGCCCTCACTGTGTGCCGGGAACTGTGGTAGGTAGGTGGTTGAGG
Organism: Gorilla gorilla gorilla; assembly: GCF_029281585.2. Taxonomy (NCBI): domain Eukaryota; kingdom Metazoa; phylum Chordata; class Mammalia; order Primates; family Hominidae; genus Gorilla; species Gorilla gorilla. The sequence continues at coordinate 27,595,647 of NC_086018.1, read as the reverse complement.
GGCACATAAATGAACAAGAGCCTGTCCTTGCCATTGAGAAGCTTACAGTGATCACTTACCAGGTGGCATGAGGGAGAATGTGTCTGCTGAAGGAGTTAGCAGGAGCCTTGCTATTCAGTGTGGTCCCAGCTGGGTATGGTGTCTCACAACTGAAATCCTAGTACTTTGGGAGGCCAAGGCAAGAGGATCACTTGAGGTCAGTAGTTTAAGACCAGCCTGGGCAACATAGGGAGACCCCATCTCTACAAAACATTTTTTAAAAATTAGCAGGAAGTGGTGTTTCCCACCTGTAGTCCCAGCTACTTGGAAGGCTGAGGAGGGAGGATCACTTGATCCCAGGAGTTTGAGGCTGCAGGGAGCCATGATTGTGCCATTGCACTCCAGCCTAGGGAACAGTGAGACCCTATGTCAAAAATAAAAAATAAAAATAATAAAAAACAAGACGAGCACAGTGGCTTACACCTGTAATCCCAGCACTATGTGAAGTTGAGGTGTGTGGATCAATTGAGGCCAGGAGTTGGAGACCAGTCTGGGCAACATGGTGAAACCTCGTCTCTACTAAAAATAAAAAAAATTAGCCAGGCGTGGTAACTCAAGCCTGTAATCCCAGCTACTCGGGAGGCTGAGGCACAAGAATCACTTGAACCCAGGAGGCGGAGGTTGCACTGAGCCGAGAACCTGCCACTGCACTCCAGCCTGGAAGACAGGGTGAGACCCTGTCTCAAAAAAAACAAAAAACAAAAAAAATCAAGTGTGGTCCCAACTGACAGTATTGGCATCCCCTGGGAGCTTGTTAAGAATGACAAATCTTGGCTGGGCGCAGTGGCTCATGCCTGTCATCCCAGCACTTTGGGAGGCTGAGGTGGGCAGATCACCTGAGGTCAGGAGTTCAAGACCAGCCTGACCAACATGGAGAAACCCTGTCTCTACTAAAAATACAAAATTAGCCAGGCATAGTGGCACATGCCTGTAATCCCAGCTACTCAGGAGGCTGAGGCAGGAGAATCGCTTGAAACCGGAAGGCGGAGGTTGCAGTGAGCCGAGATAGTGCCATTGCACTCCAGCGTGGGCAACAAGAGTGAAATTCCATCTCAAACAAAGAAACAAACAAACAAGAATAACAAATCGCAGGCTTCCTGCAACCTACCAAATCAGAATCTGCACATTAACAAGAACTGCCAAGTGATTTGTATGCACATTAAAGTTTGAAAAGCTCTGAGCTGGAGGAAAGAGTCTAACCTCCTGGATGACCTTGAGCTGACCTTCTCTAGGCTGCACCCTCTCTATCTGTAAAACGAGGCAGTTGGTCTAAATCAGTGTTTTTCTTCTCTTTTTTTTTGAGATGGGGTTTTGCTCTTGTTGCCCAGGCTGGAGTGCAATGGCCTGATCTCGGCTCACGGCAACCTCTGACTCCCGGGTTCAAGCGATTCTCCTGCCTCAGCCTCCCTAGTAGCTGGGATTACAAGCATGTGCCACTATGCCCGGCTAATTTTGTATTTTTAGTAGAGAGAGGGTTTCTCCATGTTGGTCAGGCTGGTCTCGAACTCCTGACCTCAGGTGATCCGCCTGTCTTGGCCTCCCTAAGTGCTGGGATTATAGGCACGAGCCACCATGCCTGGCCAACAGATAACTATTAAAATTTAAGAAAATGTTATTCTCATCATCACCAAAGTCCTGTCTTATCCCATAATTTGAGGGATCTGGTGCTCTTCATGGGCCCTTCCACGAGGGCAATGGGACATTCCTGTCGCAGCATCTGGGGCCTCCTCCTGCCCACTCAAAGGCCAGCATGTGTGGGTGGGGCCAGGGGAGGTTGTTGGCTTGCTTGAGCCCCCTGTGTGACCTCTGCCTTCTCTCTCCGCAGTCCCCCTGGTGCGACACATGGAGTCTAGGATCATGATCCCCTTGAAGATCTCGCCTCTGCAGTGATACTGCCTACACCTCCACCTCCTTCCCCTTCTCCCTCAGGCAACCCCAACAGACAGTGGCACTCCTGGTCCTGCTGTCTTGGTTTTGTCTTGGCTCTGGGAGGACTCTGAGGGGCAGTGCTCAGTTCAGACAAGGGGGAACTGAAGGCTGACAAGTTCTGAGGCTTACAGCTCTGCCCAGGCCCTTTCTACTTTCCCTGCCTGCCTCCTTCCCCTTGCTAGAAGTAGTTTCTGATTTCCCTGAATGAAAGATAGTGATCTTTCAGGCCTTCATATATCTTCTAAAATTCCTCATCTCAAGGCCACCAGTCCCCAGTTATCACCCTTGGAAATCCTCTGTTTAGCTTAGTTGCACAAACGGTAGTATGTCCAGTGGCTAGAGGTGGGGTGGGAAGAGAGGAGGCCGGGCCAGGCCCTCAGGAATTCCCTGGTTTCCACTGGGCCACCCACTTGCTGGACAGTCTGAGCCAAGTCCCTCCTGCTGGAGAAAAGCCTGGAACTGCCAAAACAAAAACAACAACAAAAACAAAAATAAACCTCGTCACCACGGTCAGGAGGAGGTTCAGACATTCTGCCCAGAGGGGCTGGGGAAAGGGATGGGAGCCAGGAAAGATTTAGGGGCAGGAGACAGACACATAACAGGAACTCGGAAGGTAGAACTTAGAATTCAGAACTTGGGTTTCAACTGTAGAATCTGGAATCTGGAATACAGAATTGGGAAGAAGAACAGAGATGACAAAAGACCACTTGAAGAGAGGTTCCTAATACTAGACAGATGGAGAGTGGCTTGGCTGTTTCCCCCTGCATATTGGGGTTGAAAACTTAAATGTGTAGTTCCAGTCCTTCTATGCAGAGTCTCTCCTGCCCTCCCTCCTTCCTGCAGGCAAATATACAAGCTAGAGCCTGTTCCCTCACCCTGTATCCTGTCTCCCCTAATTGACATTCTATCAGCCCAGCCCTCATTCTGCAGGGCCACCTGGTGTGTGGAGGCGGGGGGGGGGGGGTCAGTGACTCTGGGGGTCTCCTCAGTGACCCCCATACCTCATCATGAACCCTTGGGTAGCTTGATTCTGCCTACCATCCAGGAAAACTTGTGCTGGAATTGCTGATGGAACCAATTAAATATTTACTATAAATCAGTGTCTTTTCTTCATCTGCAAGGAACTTTAGCAGGTGCCTGAGGCAGGGCACAGTAGAGCTGGTGGGCTTAGTCCCACATGGCAGATCTACCCTCCTGGAGGGTACTGTGTTCTTGAGCGATTCTCAATAGTCAGTACTGGCTGGGTGCGGTGGCTCACGCCTGTAATCCCAGCATTTTGGAAGTCCGAGGTGGGCAGATCACTTGAGTGAGGTCAGGAGTTCAAGACCAGCCTGGGCAACATGGTGAAACCCTGTCTCTACTAAAAATACAAAAATTAGCTGGGCACGGTGGTGCATGCCTGTAATCCCAGCTACTTGGGAGGCTGAGGCAGGAGAATCCTTTAAACCCTGGAGTCGGAGTTTGCAGTGAGCGGGGATTGCGCCACTGCGCTTCAGCCTGGGTGAGAGAGCAAAACTCTGTCTCAAAAAAAAAATAAAAATAAAAATAAAAAAGAGCCAGTATTTTCCTCCTTGCTCCTGGGAAGGAGAAGGAACTGGCCCCCTACAACCAGGGATTCAGGACACGTGTTACTAGCTCCAGATAAGTAGGATTTACACGAAAAAATCCTGGGCCTTGTTTGTACAGTTCATGCCAGGGGTAGGAAATACCTGAAGCTTTCAAATACTGCATTAGAAGCTTTCAAATACTGCGTTAGAGTTGTGACCCTGTCCTGGGCAAGTCAGGCCTAAAATGGAGAAACTGGTGATGCACTCCTCAAAAAGCCAAGTGTAAAATGAGGTTAATGCCCTCCCTGACTTCTTGCCTTCACTGGTGTGGCATATTATGGTAAAAATAATAATTAAGAAGTAAGGTTATGCAGGCAAATCCTCTAGCGCCGAAATCTTCCCGGCCGCGCTACCAGGTTCTTTCGTGTTATCTTGGACATAACACAACATTAATTCAACTACTCGGTGGAGCGCCCACTAGCTGCTGGACACTATCTTAGGCCCTGGGCACAATGAACGAGAAACGTGTCTTTGTCTTTACAGTCTCACCACGCCACCACCTCCCTCGGGGGCCTCCGCGCTGAGCTTCCGGCCTCCACGCCTCGCTTCCGGTCGGCCGCCCCTTCCTTACTTCCGCTTCTCTATGGTGCGCGGGCAACCTTTGCTCCGCCTCCGGCAGTGGCTTACTCCCGGTGCCAGGTTCTTGGAGCTGTGAGGTGAGGAGGGGACAAGGGCAGTGGGGCTGGGAGATGGGGCGGGGCTGGGCGCTCCGGGACTGAGGTGCTGATCGCCCAAAGGGCGCCCCTGGGCTGGGGTCTGACCCGGCTTCTCCTCCCTCACTACCCGCGGTCCCCGGCCTCTGGGCGCTGCGCTGTTACCTCATCCGAAGTGTTCGCTGCAGCATCCTCAGGCTTCACGTTGGAGCTTCTTGATCGTGGTAATGTAGCCTGATGGGGGTGGGGGTGGTGGTGATGGTAACAGCTCACAAATATTGTGCTCTTCGGTGTGGCAGGCACTCTACTCTGTTGCCAAAGTCAGGATTTCCCACACTTAAGCCTTTCAGGTCCGGTCTTTGTAGGCTTTGCCAGATCAACTTACCACCTGTACTACCGTTTACTAAAAATTTGTTTGTTTGTTTGTTTGTTTTAGTATTTATTGATCATTCTTGGGTGTTTCTCGCAGAGGGGGATTTGGCAGGGTCATAGGAAAATAGTGGAGGGAAGGTCAGCAGATAAACAAGTGAACAAGGATCTCTGGTTTTCCTAGGCAGAGGACCCTGCAGCCTTCCGCAGTGTTTGTCTCCCTGGGTAGTTGAGATTAGGGAGTGGTGATGACTCTTAACGAGCATGCTGCCTTCAGGCATCTGTTTAACAAAGCACATCTTGCACCGCCCTTAATCCATTTAACCCTGAGTGGACACAGCACATGTTTCAGAGAGCACGGGGTTGGGGGTAAGGCTATAGACCAATAGCATCCCAAGGCAGAAAAATTTCTCTCAGTACAGAACAAAATGGAGTCTCCCATGTTCACCTCTCTCCACACAGACACAGCAACAATCCGATTTCTCTATCTTTTCCCCACATTTCCCCCCTCTCTACTAGACAAAACCGCCATCGTCATCATGGCCTGTTCTCAATGAGCTGTTGGGTACACCTCCCAGACGGGGTGGCGGCCGGGCAGAGGGGCTCCTCACCTCCCAGAAGGGGCGGCCGGGCGGAGGCACCCCCCCCGCCCCCGACGGGGCAGCTGGCCGGGCGGGGGCTGCCCCCCACCTCCCTCCCGGACGGGGCGGCTGGCCGGGCGGGGGCTGCCTCCCACCTCCCAGATGGGGCGGCTGCCGGGTGGAGGGGCTCCTCACCTCTCAGACGGGGCGGCCGGGCAGAGACGCTCCTCACCTCCCAGACGGGGTCGCGGCCGGGCAGAGGCGCTCCTCACATCCCAGACGGGGCGGCGGGGCAGAGGCGCTCCCCACATCTCGGACGATGGGCGGCCGGGCAGAGATGCTCCTCACTTCCTAGACGGTATGGTGGCCGGAAAGAGGCGCTCCTCACTTCCCAGACTGGGCAGCCAGGCAGAGGGGCTCCTCACATCCCAGACGATGGGCAGCCGGGCAGAGATGCTCTTCACTTCCCAGACGGGGTGGCGGCCGGGCAGAGGCTGCAATCTCGGCACTTTGGGAGGCCAAGGCAGGTGGCTGGGAGGTGGAGGTTGTTGCGAGCCGAGATCACGCCACTGCACTCCAGCCTGGGTAACATTGAGCACTGAGTGAACGAGACTCCATCTGCAATCCCGGCACCTCGGCAGGCCGAGGCTGGCAGATCACTCGCGGTCAGGAGCTGGAGACCAGCCTGACCAACACAGCGAAACCCCGTCTGCACCAAAAAATAAGAAAACCAGTCAGGCGTGGCGGCGCGCGCATGCAATCCCAGGCACTCGGCAGGCTGAGGCAGGAGAATCAGGCAGGGAGGTTGCAGTGAGCCGAGATAGCCGCAGTACAGTCCAGCTTCCGCTCGGCATCAGAGGGAGGCCATGGAGAGAGAGGGGGAGGGGGAGGGGGAGGGGTTTAGTAAAAATTTTTAATCCAGTCCAAATTTTTTTTTTGCAACGGGATCTCTGTTGTCAAGACTGAGTGCAGTGGCGCGATCATAGCTCACTGCAGCCTGGAACTTCTGGGCTCAAGCCATCCTCCCACCCTAGCCTCCAGAGTAGCTTGGGACCACAGGTGTGCGCCACCATACTAGGCTAATTTTAAAATGTTTTCTAAAGATGGGGTCTCGCTCTGTTGCCCACTCTGGTCTTGAACGCCTGGGCTCAAGCAATTCTCTCACCTCTGCTTGCCTTGGTTTCCCAAAGTGTTGGGATTACAGGTGTGAGCCATGGTGTTGGGCCCAGTCACTTTTTTTGTTGTTGAGACTGAATCTCGCTCTGTTGCCCAGGCTGGAGTGAAGTGGCCGCGATCTCGGCTCATTGCAACCTCTGCTCCCTGGGTTCAAGTGATTCTCCTACCTCAGCCTCCTGAGTAGCTGAGATTACAGGCGCCCGCCTCCACTCCCGGCTAATTTTTGTATTTGTGGTACAGACGGGGTTTCACCATGTTGGCCAGGCTGGTCTCAAACTCCTGACCTCAGGTGATCCACCCGCCTCAGCCTCCCAAAGTGCTGGGATTACAGGCCTGAGCCACTGCGCCCAGCCAAGTCACTTTTTAAACTCAAATTTACTTTGAGAGAAAACTTGAAATCTCTCCACCAGAAATGGAAAGCTGCTTTCACTTGTTTTACGTAGAAGGTAAAAATTAATATAGTTAATATAATGCAACTAGATCATTGTTAACAAAGTCTGGCTAGATTTTGTTGTTTAAGGCTGTGGGATAGAGTTCTTTTGTTACAAAGGAACATTGGCATTCATAGATGTTAAAGACAAACTAGGGAACTGAGATGTTCTCCTTGAAGCAATCAGAAGTTTCAAAATAAGAATTGAAAAGGGATTAACTTTCTCCTTAGGTGTTCAGCATTATTTAAGATCACCTATGCATCATCTGAAGCCACAATCCCAGGTCATCTTCATCACCTTCCCCAGTGGAATGCCTCCTGTGTTAAAGCCCACAACAACCCCTGTGGTAGGGACTGTTACTCTCATTTGATTTGTGAGGAATCAGACCCAGAGAAAAGTGAAGTGACTCGTCCGGGGACTCGTAGCCATGAAAGAGTAGAATGGAGATTCCAGTTCAGGGCTCTCTGACTTTTACTGTGACAAACTATTGGCTCCCTCAAGTCGGAGATGTGGAAGCTTCAGTGAGTGATGATTGTGCCACTGGACTCCAGCTTGGGTGACAGAGCAAGAGGGATTAGGGTAAAGGGGACACTGCTGCCCACCTCAGGAGGCTGTGGTGAGGCAACAAGGGAGGATGCTTTGTGACTGTAGAGCCCCATGAAATGTAGGTTTTATACTTTAAATTCTAGGATCAACCTGGGAGTCAATGGCATCACTAGATGAGAGGCTGGCAGGACTAGGAGGCATAAAAGTGTAGTTAAGAGCACCAGTATGGCATTGATTGGATAGATCTGGATTTTGGCGTACTAGTCATGTGACTCGCAATTACTTGCAAGTAATTCCCCTTGCGAGCCTCAGTTTTGTCATCTGTGAAATGGTGGTAGTTCTTAGCTGAAAAGTTTGTTATAAGGAGCAAATGAGAACATACCCATAAAGTAGTTAGATCAAGGCCCAGCACACAGTGATCACAGTAGTATTGGGAGTGTGTTTAAATGCCAGACCGAGGAGTTTGGATACTAATTTATGGAGCACTGTGCCAGGCTCAGGGGGAAGAGGGTAGAGCTCACAATCTAGGTGGGAAGACAGGTAAACGATTCATAGAGATAAATTCCCTAATAGTGTACCCAAAGTAGCCAAAAGAGGGCTTTGGGGAGACCTGACAGGCTTCCTAGAGCAGATGAGCATTGCTTAGTCTTGAAGGATATAGGGAGGAAAAGGAAGATCTTTGCAAGCAGGGGAAAAGACGTGGAGTGTTTGGGGAACTGGGATTGCAGGGTGCAGTTGCAGCTAGGAGCAGAGGTTGGGGACAGTGGGAAGGTCAGTAGGAATAGGAATGCAAGAAATGAAGTTGGGAAGGTGGGTTGGGGACAAACCATCAAGGGTCTTTATGACAGGTCAGGGAATATGGATATTCAGTGCATTATGAAGAGCCAGCAAAGGTTTTGAAACAGGAGAGGCATTAATTAGGTTGGTCTTTTTTAAGAAAGAGAATTTAGACAGTATTGTTGGGCAAGACTGTTAGAGTAGTCCTGGAGAGGAATGTGGAGGGCCTGGCCTAGGGTGTTGAGATGGAGACACACATGGTGCCTGGATAGCTGGGTGAACACTTCAATACAGGTCTCCTCTATGGAGAGTGTGGAGCAGGATGTGGGTGGAGGCAGGGAAGGGAGAGGTTGAAGTAGATGATTCCGAGGTCAGTGGGAGTGGGTGGTGATGCCTTTTTAAAAGAGAAGGTGGAGTTTGTTTTGGACAGGCTGAGGGATGCTTCCCTGTTGTATTACAGAGGGTTAAATTGAGGCTTTGAGGGGTTAAGTGACTTTCCTTGAGTTACCAAGTCTGTAAGTGGCCAGAACTGCTAGTTCGACTTCAGTGTTATGACTCCAGAAGAATCTCAAAAACTTTCTCCTCTTAACAGGTCTCAGCTGTTTCCTCCTGACATCAAGGAACAACCATGTCATCAGAATCGAGCAAAAAACGGAAGCCCAAAGTGATCCGAAGCGATGGAGCCCCAGCTGAAGGAAAGCGGAATCGATCTGACACCGAGCAGGTGAGATCAGTCAGGGTTGCCATGCTGCTGAGAAATTACATCTCATGGCCAAGCACCTGGCTGTGTGTTTGCAGCAGCTCGGGGTCTCATCTACCAGGTACAACTTTTTGGTGGCTTCCACTTGACCAGGTGACTGGCATTCCTGTTTCTTCACTAAAGCTGAGTGTCCACATCTGGTTTAGCTGCAGCATCTCCAAAACCAACAAGCCTGTATTAGACATGATTAGTACCTGCCCAGAGAATGTATTCCAGTATGATATGTGTCTCCAGTTTTCCTGATGGTCAGAAGAAGGTAGTCCATCTGCAGCATGGCACTGGAGCTTCAGGAATCCCTCGGTGTGCTGCTGAGACAATACCAGAACCATGTGCCCACAGAACCTCTTTTGTGGCCTGAGAGCTCATGTGATCGTCAGGTTCTTTTCTTCTTTTTGTCTGTTTCTCTGTCCTTGAATCTGTCAACTTCATTTGTGACTTAGCTATTTAAAAAAAAATTTTTTTGAGACAGGGTGTCACTGTGTCGCTCACGTCGGAGTACAGTGGCACGATTTCTGCTCACTGCAGACTGCATTTCCTGGGCTCAAGCGATCCTCCCACCTCAGTCTCCCAAGTAGCTGGGACCACAGCTGCACGCCACCATGCCCAGCTAATTTTGTATTTTTTGTAGATATGAGGTTTTGCCACGTTACCCAGGTTGGTCTCAAACTCCTGAGCTTAAGTGATCTACCTGCCTTGGCCTCCCAAGGTATTGGGATTATAGGTGTGAGCCACCCCGCACCCAGCTGGAATTCCTCTCTATAGGAGACTATCATACAGCCATTTTGATTGAGATCTGTATTTACTGGGATGGTCATATGGTTTGGCCGTGTCCCCACCCAAATCTCAACTTGAATTGTATCTCCCAGAATTGCCATGTGTTGTGGGAGGGACCTACGAGGAGGTAATTGAATCATGGGGGCCGGTCTTTCCCATGCTGTTCTTATTATAGTGAATAAGCCTCATGAGATCTGATGCGCTCATCAGGGGTTTCTGCTTTTGCTTCCTCCTCATTTTTCTTTTGCTGCCGCCATGTAAAAAGTGCCTTTCACCTCCTGCCGTGTTTCTGAGGCCTCACCAGCCATGTGGAACTGTTAAGTCCAATTAAACCTCTTTTTGTTCCCAATTTCAGGTATGTCTTTATCAGCAGCGTGAAAATGAACTAATCCAGTAAATTCATACCAGTAGAGTGGGGGGTTGCTGAAAAGATACCTGAAAATGTGGAAGCGACTTTGGCACTGGGTAACAGGCAGAGGTTGGAACAGTTTGGAGGGCTTGGAAGAAGACAGGAAAATGTGGGAAAGTTTGGAACCTCCCAGATACTTGTTGAATGGCTTTGACAAAAATGCTGATAATGGGCCGGACATGGTGGCTCACGCCTGTAATCCCAGCACTTTGGGAGTCTGAGGCAGGTGGATCACGAGGTCAGGAGTTCAAGACCAGCCTGGCTAAGATGGTGAAACCCTGTCTCTACTAAACATACGAACAAATTAGCCAGGCGTGGTGGCGGTTGCCTGTAATCCCAGCTACTCGGGAGGCTGAGGCAGAGAATTGCTTGAACCCAGGAGGCAGAGGTTGCAGTGAGCCGCGATCATGCCACTGCACTCCAGCCTGGACGACAGAGTGAGACTCCATCTCAAAGAAAAAAAAAAAAAAGTTGATAATGATATGAACAATAAGGTCCAGCCTGAGGTGGTCTCAGATGGAGATGAGGAACTTATTGGAAACTGCAGCAAAGGTGACTCTTGTGTTTTAGCAAAGAGACTGAAGACATTTGCCCCTGCCTTAGAGATTTGTGGAACTTTGAACTTGAGAGAGAGGATTTAGGGTATCTGGTGGAGGAAATTTCTAAGTAGCAAACCATTCAAAAGGTGACGGGGCCATGCTCAGGGGCTCACGCCTATAATCCTAGCACTTTGGGAGGCCGAGGCAGGCGAACCACTTGAGGTCAGGAGTTTGAGACCAGCCTGGCCAACATGGCGAAACCCCATCTCTACTAAAAATAAAATAAAAATTAGCCAGACATGGTGGTGGGCCCCTGTAATCCCAGCTACTTGGGAGGCTGAGGCAGGAGAATCGCTTGAACCCGGGAGGCAGAAGTTGCAGTGAGCTGAGATTGTGCCATTGCACTCCAGCCTGAGCAACAAGAGCAAGACCTTGTCTCAAAAAAAAAAAAGAAGTGACTTGGGTACTGTTAAAAGCATTCCATTTTAAAAGGAAAACAGAGCATAAAAGTTTGGAAAATTTGTAGCCTGATGACACAGTAGAAAAGAAAAACCCGGCTGGGCACGGTGGCTCATGCTTGTAATCCCAGCACTTTGGGAGGCCGAGGTGGGTGGATCACTTGAGGTCAGAAGTTTGAGACCAGCCTGGGCAACATGGTGAAACCCCATCTCTACTAAAAATACAGAGATTAGCCGGGCCTGGTGGCAGGTGCCTGTAATCCCAGCTACCCACGAGCCTGAAGCAGGAGAATTGCCTGAACCTGGGAGGCAGAGGTTGCAGTGAACTGAGATCATGCCACTGTACTCCAGCCTGGGCGACAAGACCAAGACTCTGTCTCAAAAAATAAAAATAAAAAATAAAAAAAGGAAAGAAAAGAAAAACCCTTTTTTTGCAGAGAAATTCAAGTTGGTTGCAGAAATTTGCATAAGTAGCAAGGAGCTTAATGTTAATCCCCATGGGGGATTAACACCATGGGGAAAGTGTCTCCAGGCCATGTCAGAGACCTCTCGGCAGCCCCTTCCCTCACAGGCCCGGAGGTCCAGGAGGAAAAAGTGGTTTTTTGGGCCAGGCCCAGGGTCCCTGTGCTGTATGCAGCCTAGAGACTTGGTGCCCTGTGTCCCAGCCAGTCCAGGCATGGCTGAAAGGGGCCAATCTAGAGCTTGGCCTGTGGCTCAGAGGGTGAAAGCCCCAAGCTTTGGCAGCTTCCAAGTGGTGTTAAGCCTGTGGGTACACAGAAGTCAAGAATTGAGGTTTGGGAACCTCCACCTGGATTTCAGAAGATGTACGGAAACACCTGGATGCCCAGGCAAAAGTTTGCTGCTGGCGCGCTCATGGAGAACCTCTGCTAGGGCAGTGTGGAAGGGAAATGTGGGGTCAGAGCCCCCACACAGTCCCTACTGAGGCACTGCCTAGTAGAGCTGTGAGAAGAGGGCCACCGTCCCTTCAGACCCTAGAATGGTAGATCCACGAACGGCTTGCACCATGCACCTGAAAAAGCCGCAGACACGCAATGCCAGCCCATGAAAGCAGCCAGGAGGGAGGGAGACTGTATCCTGCAAAGCCACAGGGGTGGAGCTGCTCAAGACCATGGGAAGCCACCTTTTGCATCAGCTTGACCTCGATGTGAGACCCGGAGTCAAAAGAGATCATTTTGGAGCTTTAAAATTTCACTGCCCTACTGGATTTTGGTCTTGCATGGGCCGTGTAACGCCTTTGTTTTGGCCAATTTCTCCCATTTGGAATGACTATATTTACCCCCATTGTATCTAGGAAGTAACTAGCTTGCTTTTGATTTTACAGGCTCATAGGCGGAAGGGGCTTGCCTTGTCTCAGATGAGATTTTGGACTATGGACTTTTGGGTTAATGCTGAAATGAGTTAAGACTTTGGGCGACTGTTGGGAAGGCATGATTGGTTTTGAAATGTGAGGACATGAGATTCGGAGGGGCCAGGGGCGGAATGATGGTTTGGGATTTAAATCTCAACTTGAATTGTATTTCCCAGAATTGCCACATGTTGTGGGAGGGACCCAGAGGGAGGTAATTGAATCATGGGGGCCAGTCTTTCCCGTGCTATTCTCATGATAGTGAATAAGTCTCACGACATCTGATGGGTTTATAAGGGGTTTCTGCTTTTGCTTCCTCCTCATTTTTCTCTTGCCGCCGCCACATAAGAAGTGCCTTTCACCTCTCGCCATGATTCTGAGGCCTCCCCAGCTATGTGGGACTGTAAGTCCAATTAAACCTCTTTTTGTTCCCAGTTTCAGGTGTGTCTTTATTGGCAGCGTGAAAATGGACTAATGCAGATGGGAAGTTGCACTTAACAGCACGGACAGTATGATCCCGTTTTGTTTACAAATAAAATGTTTATTTATCCACAATCTTCACTCAGTTTCGGACTGAGAGGCGAAATTATAGGCAATTTTTCCATTTTCTTTTTGATACTCCTCTGTATATTCTGAATCTTTGATACCAGGCATGCATTACTCTGCAATCAGAAAGCAAAAGAGGTTTCTATTTGGAAGAGAAGAAAAGCATTTAATTTAAGGACCAGATCTTTTAGAGACCTGACTGAGGCTTCATTGTTACTGTTTTTATCTAAAAGGAGATGTCAGCCAAGTGTCCCTGATCCCAACAGGGAGACTTTTACCCCATGCACACAGAGCCTTTATCCTTACCTCTACAGGAAGGTAAATACTACAGTGAGGAGGCCGAGGTGGATCTGCGGGACCCTGGCAGAGACTATGAGTTATACAAGTACACCTGCCAGGAGCTACAGAGGCTGATGGCTGAGATCCAAGACCTGAAGAGCAGGGGTGGCAAGGATGTGGTAAGGAGTGGGACCAGGTGGCCGTGAACCTGGTGGGTTTACATAGATGAGGCTGTTTTTGCACCTACCAGGGCCCTTCCTGATCTTGGTCTTCTGTCCTAGCCATGATCAGGTGATTGGAGCCTCAGGGCTCCCAAAACCTGTGAATTTATTGGAACTTCTTATCACCATTCAGTCACCAATTACAGGAATGAAAGTACAGGATAATTAATTTTTTCCCTACTAATCTGATCATTCATCCAATTAATATTTATTAAGTGCCAGGCATTTTGCTAGGTGTTGAGAAATGATGGTACTTATACATTTGCTTGATACAAAGATTGATATGTACAAGTAAATTGTAGATACCAAAAATGAAATTATCATTAATAGTAAATGAATAAATGAGGTTTTAGGGGCAGAGAAGTTAAACAATGTGACTAAAAACTCGATAGATAAGTTTTTTTAAATCCATTTTTTTCCCCAGGAATCTCACATATTTGTGCTTATGCTGACAAGTTTTATTACAATTATTGCATTCAATCTATTTTAGCCAAGCTTTATGGCTATAATTCAGTTATTTTCCATTTAAGTTATCCTGTAATGTTATTTATAGAGGTCAAATTTTATGACAAGATGTTACTATTGCTGGGATCTCTGTGTAGGATCTGTAGAGATAGATTGTGCCTTTACTGCCCTTATTCCATCTTCAATTCCTGTTACTCTAGTCCAAGCAGAAATTACTTTTTTTTGCCGGAGATTCTTAATCATTTTCCTTATACAATCGTCCTCTTATTTTCTTCATGACCCTTCTCATGATTCTGAGTTCCCTCCGCTGCCGTTTTTGGCCCCAGATGAGGATGGGTCAGTGGTGAGGGACTGAAGGAAGCTGAGCTAGCCCTGTCGTCAGTGGGCTTTACTGTTTTCTTTGCCCACAGGCAATAGAAATAGAAGAACGGAGGATCCAGAGCTGTGTGCATTTCATGACTCTAAAGAAGCTTAACCGATTAGCCCACATCAGGTTGAAGAAAGGAAGAGATCAGACCCACGAGGTAGTAGTTAAAAGGTTTAATTTTAACCTTCCTCCTTTCTCCTCCCCATCCCATCCCCTTCTTTTTTTTTTTTTTTTTTTTTTTGAGACAGAGTCTCGTTCTGTCCCCCAGGCTAGAGTGCAGTGGCACGATCTCAGCTCACCACATCCTCCGCCTCCCAGCTTCAAGCGATTCTCCTGCCTCAGCCTCCTAAGTAGCTGGGATTACAGGCACCTCCCACCACCATGCCTGGCTAATTTTTGTATTTTTTAGTAGAGATGGGGTTTCACCTTGTTGGCCAGGCTTGTCTTGAACTCCTGAGCTCAGGTGATCCACTCGCCTCGGCCTCCCAAAGTGCTGGGATTACAGGCGTGAGCCACTGCACCCAGCCCCATCCCCTTCTTTATTCCCTTTACACCTTCTCTTAGTTTGCTGACCCTCTCCTCTGCTCCATCCTGACTTGCCCTGCTCACCTCTGATCGTATTCTCCTTTCAGGCTAAGCAGAAAGTAGATGCTTATCACCTGCAGCTCCAGAACCTGTTGTATGAGGTGATGCACCTACAGAAGGAGATCACCAAATGTTTGGAGTTTAAGTGAGTTTGGGAGGACAGGGCTTTGGCACATGTGGTCTCTCGGTAACTGCTTTTTCCCATGTAGCTCACTGTAAGTCTGTTTCTTTTTTTTTTTGAGATGGAGTCTTGCCCTATCATCCAGGCTGGAGTGCAGTGGCGCAATCTCAGCTCACTGCAACCTCCACCTCCCGGGTTCAAGCAATTCTCCTGCCTCAGCCTTCTGAGTAGCTGGGATTGCAGGCGCCCACCTCCACACCCAGCTAATTTTTGTATTTTTAGTAGAGACGGGGTTTTGCCATGTTGGCCAGGCTGGTCTCGAACTCCTGACCTCAGGTGGTCCTCCCGCCTCGGCCTCCCAAACTGCTGGGATTACAGGCGTGAGCCACCGCTCCCAGCCTAAGTCTCTCTTTAAAAAGAAATCTGATGAGCTTAGAAAACTGTAGGATCTGGGAGAAGGGAAAATTGCAAGGGTGAATGTGGGAGAATTGCAAACCGTGGTTTCAGGCTGCATAAAGAACCTCAGAAGTCTCTCTGACCTTTTTGAGTTTTGAGCTCTGCACTTGGTAAAAAGCCATTTCTCTCCCTATCATGGGTCTTTACATTACCAGTTTGATTTCTGGGCATATTGTATGGGAGCAACTCACTTCCAGTCACATTCTTTTAACCTTTTGGCCGTTTTCCTTTCTGTAGTCCCAGCAGTTCATTTTTGCAAATGGATTTTATTCTTTGGAACCTGAATTTCTTGCTGCTTAGCTGCCTTCAGGTGAAGAAACTACAGTTTGTCAGTGTCCTTCCTCAAAACCAAGCTGAGAGATGAGAAGGAGGAAGGAGTAAACAGGAAGAGAAGGGGAAGTGTTCTCACTTGATCAGACCTGTTTATGCAAACTGAAAGCAGCTTTTATCTGTAACAAACTTGACACATGCAGGGGGCCTATTAGACATTGGGTCCAGGATATATATATATATATATATATATGTGTGTGTGTGTGTGTGTATATATATATATGTGCGTGTATATATATATATGTGTGTGTATATATAGATATGTGTGTGTATATATATATATATATATATATTTTTTTTTTTTTTTTTTTTTTTTGAGATGGAGTCTTGCTCTGTCACCCAGGCTGGAGTGCAGTGGCGTGATCTCGGCTCACTGCAAGCTCCGCCTCCCGGGTTCACGCCATTCTCCTGCCTCAGCCTCCCGAGTAGCTGGGACTACAGGCGCTTGCCACCACACCTGGCTAATATTTCGTGTTTTTAGTAGAGACAGGGTTTCACCGTGTTAGCCAGGATGGTCTCGATCTCCTGATCTTATGATCCGCCCGCCTCAGCCTCCCAAAGTGCTGGGATTACAGGCATGAGCCACCGCACCCGGTGGGTCCAGAATATTTTTAATAATCATGATGCTGATTGATTGTTTTGTTTTTTGTCTTTTTTTTTTTTTTTTTTGAGACAGGGTCTCACTCCTGTCACCCAGGCTGCTGCAGTGGCACAATCCCGGCTCACTGCAGCCTTGACTTGACTTGGCTCAGATGATCCTCCCATTTCAGCCTCCTGAGTAGCTGGGACTATTGGCATGCGCCACCATGCCTGGCTAATTTTTTGTATTTTTAGTAGTGATAGGGTTTTGCCATGCTGGGCTAGTCTCAAACTCCTGGTTGCAAATGATCCACCTGCCTTGGCCTCCCAAAAGGCTAAGATTAAAGGTGTAAGCCACCACGCCTGGCCTGATGCTGATTTTTTTCCTTTCTTTTCTTTTCTTTTTTTTTTTAAAGACAAAGTCTCGCTCTGTTGCCCAGGCTGGAGTGTGGTGGCGTGATCTTGGCTCATTGCAACCTCTGCCTCCCTGGTTCAAGCGATTGCATGCATGAGCCACCACACCCAGCTAATTTTCGTGTTTTTAGTAAAGACGGGGTTTCACCATGTTGGCCAGGCTGGTCTCAAACTCCTGACCTCAGATGATCCACCCGTTGACCTCCCAAAGTGCTAGAATTACAGGCATGAGCCACTGTGCCCAGCCCTGATGCTGATTTTTGAGAGGCATCTTTATCTGTTCCACAAAATCGTCACATAATAATAGTTAAATATGAATAGAGGTGAAATCTGCATCAGGTCTGTACTTGAGTTAATAATATTGTACCAGTGTCAGTTCCTGGTTTTGACAATGTATAATGTGGTTAGATAAGATAGTATCATTGGGTGAAGGGTACATGGAGGAAATACATTCTAAGTATTATTTTTGAAACTTCTTTGAGTCTTGAACTATTTCCAAATTAAAAAGGTATCAAAAACAAAATAATGTGATGTACTGGTCTGTAATCATCACCCAAATGGAAACTGACAAACCCAGAATACAGTGGAACTTGCGCCTGTTGGGAGGCAGACGGCCACATGGAAGGAGCATAGGCCTTGAAGTTACACAGCCTGGGTTCAAATCCCAGCTTGGCCACTCCATAGCTGTGGACCTTGGGCAAGCTGCTTACTGATAGAAGCCTCCATCTCAGTCAAAAAATGGAGATTAAAACTCCCCACCTCTTAGAGTTGTTGTGAGGCTTAAATGAGGTGAGGATGACATATAGTGGGTGCTTATTAATATATGATAGCTGCCGTTATTATTACTGTCATCTGACCATAACCTGAGCAGTCAACTATGTTAATACAGCAAAGAGGATTGGATTTTTTTGAGATGGAGTCTCGCTCTGTCTCCCAGGCTGGAGTGCAACGGCGCAATCTTGGCTCACCGCAACCTCTGCCTCCTGGGTTCAAGCGATTCTCCTGCCTCAGCCTCCCAAGTAGCTGGGATTACAGGCATGCGTCACCACGCCCAGCTAATTTTTAGTAGAGACGGGGTTTCACCTTGTTGATAAGGCTGGTCTCGAACTCCTGACCTTAGGTAATCCACCTGCCTTGGCCTCCGAAGGTGCTGGGATTACAGGGGTGAGCCACCGTGCCTGGCAGAATTTCTTTTCTTTTATACATATAAATCACTATGCATGCAACGGTTTAAGCCTCTAGATCTTTTTCCATCCAGTTCTCGCATGCTGGATCTTCCTCATTCTATTCTTATGCGGCTAATGTCTTGAACTGAAGTGCAGACCCTTATATTTATTCCTGTTAAATTATGTCTTGCTTTCAACCCTACAGCCTAGGCCCAGGCTGTAGTGTTTTTATTTGACTTTTTAGCTAGTAGTTCTCCTACTCAGCTTGGAGACATTTGTAAATTTGATAAGAATCCCTTCCGAGTCTTTAATTCATGGGTAAAAAGGTTGGACAGCATGGATAAGGATCCTATGGCATGTCACCAACTACCTTTCTTCACACTGAAACATCTGCTAATGAGCATTTGTGGAGAAGACTGGATTCCAGGATCCTGTAGACCAGGACTAAGCAGGCATATGTTGGGGATAACTTTGGGCCTGCTTAAACTACAGTTTAGTTTCCTGAGAACAGCAGCTTGATGTCATGTTTTTGTCTGTAGGTCAAAGCATGAAGAAATTGATCTGGTCAGTTTAGAGGAGTTTTATAAGGAGGCTCCACCAGATATCAGCAAGGCCGAAGTCACCATGGGAGACCCTCACCAGCAAACACTGGCACGTCTGGACTGGGAGCTGGAGCAGCGGAAAAGGTAGCATTTCCTCCTTCCTGACCTTTTAACCACAAAGTGTCAGTGCTTTGTCATGACCCAGGATAAGGCAGCAAAACACTGTGCAGCTCTTAGAATAGTTTCTAAGACCAAATCCCATTTTATGATTAAATCACACTGGATAGTTTAAACTTCACCAACCTCATCATGGATGGGGTTGGGGTTATAATTGCTTAAGGGTTTTTTTTGTTTTTTTTTTTTGAGATGGAGTCTCACTCTGTCTCCCAGGCTGGAGTGCGGTGGTGTGATCTCAGTTCACTGCAACCTCTGCCTCCCAGGTTCAAGTGATTCTCAGTCCTCAGCCTCCCGAGTAGCTGGGTGGTAGGTGTGCACCACCACGCCCATCTATTATTTGTATTTTTTGTAGAGATGGGGTTTCACCATGTTGGCTAGGCTGATCTCAAACTCCTGACCTCAAGTGATCTGCCTGCCTTGGCTTCCCAAAGTGCTGGGATTACAGACGTGAGCCACTGTGCCTGGTCCTTTTTTTTTTTTTCAAAGAGATGGCGTTTCACTCTATTGCTCAGGATGGAGTGCTGTGGCACTATCATGACTCACTTCAGCCTTGACCTCCTGGGCTCAAGCGATCCTTCCGCCTCAGCCTCCCAAGTAGCCAGGACTATGGGTGCCTGCCACCATGCCTGGCTAATGTTTTTATTTTTGTAGAGCAGGGGTCTCACTCTGTTACCCAGGCTGGTCTTGAATTCCTGGCTTCAAGTGATCCTCCCACCTTGGCCTCCCAAAGTGCTGGGATTACAGGTGTGAGTTACCATGCCTGGTCTCTCCTTGAAATTTTAATGCCGAAGACCTTAGCTTTTGTACCATAAATCTAATTTTGTATTTGCCTTTCCCCTTATCTATAAGTGTATGCCTATGGCATAAAGCTTTGTAAACACTATTTCAGGAGGTTGTGCAACATTCTAGTGTATATTCTAGTGTATAGAAAAATGCACAAAATTATTCCCCTGTTGGATTTTAGGTTGTTTCCATTTTTTGCTGTCATAAATAATGCTTCAGCCAGGCGAGGTGGCTCACGTCTGTAATCCCAGCACTTTGGGAGGCCGAGGCAGGCGGATCACAAGGTCAGGAGATCAAGACCATCCTGGCTAACATGGTGAAACCCCGTCTCTACTAAAAATATAAAAGATTAGCCGAGCATGGTGGCGGGTGCCTGTAGTCCCAGCTACTCAGGAGGCTGAGGCAGGAGAATGGCGTGAAGCCGGGAGGCAGAGGTTGCAGTGAGCCGAGATTGCGCCACTGCACTCTAGCCTGGGCGACAGAATGAGACTCTGTCTCAAAAAATAAATAAATAAATAATGCTTCAAGTCACACTTTAGGTATAAACTTTTCTATACGAATAAAGAGGTTTATTTATTTATTTATCTATTTATTTATTTATTTTTTTGACACGGAGTTTCACTCTTGTCGCCCAGGCTGGAATGCAATGGCGTGATCTCGGCTTGCTGCAACCTCCACCTCCCTGGTTCAACCAATTCTCCTGCCTCAGCCTCCTGAGTAGCTGGGACTACAGGCGTGTGCCACCACGCCCAGCTAATTTTTGTATTTTTAGTTGAAGCAGGGTTTCACCATGTTGGCCAGGCTGGTCTCGAACTCTTGACCTCAGGTGATCCGCCTGCCTGGGCCTCCCAAAGTGCTGGAATTACAGGCATGAGCCACCATTCCCGGCCGAGTCTGGTTCTGAGGAAATTTGCGTCAGTGTCTTAGCAGATGGGGCTGACCTGTCACTCCGCTGTCCAGTCCACTGATTGTGCTGGGCACTGACTCAGCCATCAGTGCTGCATTCTTGTGGCACTGGTCCAGAATCTGTTCCCACCCTGTGCTAACCAGGCCAGTCCATGGGCCTCTTTTGGGTTATATAGCTGCTAAGTCCATGTTTGTGAAAGTTTTAGGTCTTACCTCTCAAGCAAGAAATGGAGCAGAAGATGGCATGTGTATTCCCTAGTGGTTACACAGCAGACAGAGCCTCTGGAGAGCAAGAGACATGGATCCAAAGCCTAGCGCAGTGTTTGTTCTTAGCTGGATGCCCTTGGGCAAGTTATCTACTTGCCTGAGCCTTGGTTTCCTCCTTTGGGGATAAGAAAAGTCCCTGTCTTCCAGGGTCTTTATAAGGATTAAATGTAATTATGCTTTTAAAGAGCTCACCAAAGTACCTGGCACACATTGAGTGCTGGATAAACATTGGCAGTTAATCATGGCTGCTACTATTAGGTGGAGTCTGACAGTGAACAAGCATGTTGAGGTATCACTGGGGTATATCAGGTGACAATGCTCTTTCCTCCCCCAACAGGCTGGCAGAGAAGTACCGAGAGTGCCTATCTAACAAGGAGAAGATTCTCAAGGAGATTGAGGTGAAGAAGGAGTACCTGAGCAGCCTCCAGCCCCGCCTCAACAGCATCATGCAGGTGGGGCCCGCTGGCCTTTTGCTTTGCCTTCACCACTGACCAGGCGCTGCCAGAAGCCATGTCACCCTTTGGGCTTTGCCAGGTCTATTACCCTAAATTAGAGTATAGTATAAGGATGGCCTTGTCTGCATCCCTACCCAGTTGGTGTGATAAGCTTGTGTCTGGGAGGAAGAAGTGCTGGCCTCAGGAATATATACACACATTGACCTGGGTGTTTTCATCAAGAGCCTTCTCTGGGTAACATACTTTCTCAGACTGTGTAAATTTAGTTTACCCCCTGCATGGCCCCCACCAGCCTCACAATCTCCAGGCATCTAAACTTGCTTCCTGTGGATGTCTGTTTGATCCCCCAACCATGCTTCAGGGTCAGACTGCTCAGCAGATCTTCTCACTCTGAAAAAAACTTTACTCATGAGGAAGAGTCAACACTTCACCTGTAAAACATAATGTCTTTCTGTATAGGTGATCCACTTTTTATTTGCTTTGCGAAGCCAGATTTGGTCTAAATCCTTATAATTTTATGAAGCAAGGTAGATGGCTAATATGAAAGAACTTTGTAAAAGGATCCTAGAGATAAATTTGCTTTTTTTCTTAGGATTTGGCAAGATCTATATTTCCTTTCTTCAACTCTAAGCGTAGAAGGAGAGTTGTTGACTGCTTGTGGTGCTTCATGCCTGTAATCCTAGCACTTCGGGTGGCTGAGGGGGGAGGATCACTTGAGCCCAGGAGTTTGAGACCAGCCTGGGCAATATCGGGAGACCCCGCCTCTACAAAAAAAAATTAACTGGGCATGGTGGCATGTGCCTGTCGTCCCAGCTACTTGGAAGGCTGAGGCAGGAGGATCGCTCCAGCCTGGGTGATAGAGCAGAAATTAAAAGTTTTGGTTGTACTTAACCAAAGCCTCTGCATGGTTAAATTTTCTCTTGTTACCTGGAAATTTTCTAAATGTCCTGAAATAGGGTACAGGTTAAATAAATTCTTGTATGGTACAGCCTTAGAGCTGTGATGAAAGTATGGAATCAAACCACTGATATTTGAACCACTGACAGAATAACTGAAATACGAAAGAAGATCTGTCATATTAGATAAGAAATGCAAGTTGTAGAACATATAGTATGGACTCATTTCTATACCTTGGTTTACAAAGTATCTGTAGGGATATATACAAGTAGGAGTTGGGTATATGCTTGGAAAAGTCTATATTCATAGCAGACCATTAGCAGCTACTTTGAGGACTGGGAACTGGGAGCTTTTGTTTTACAAACTTGAATACCACTTTTTTTTTTTTGCTTTTCCTTACCCACCTTTGCCACTGCCCCCCATGACTTTAAAATGCCTTTTTTTTTTTTTTTTTTTTTTTTGGAGACAGAGTTGCTCTGTCGCACAGGCTGTAGTGGAGTGGCACCATCTCGGCTCACTGCAACCTCTGCGTCCCAGGTTCAAGTGATTCTCCTGCTCTGCCTCCTGAGTAGCTGGGTTTACAGGCACCCGCCACCACACCTGGCTAATTTTTGTATTTTTAGTAGAGATGGGGTTTCACCATGTTGGCCAGGCTAGTCTTGAACTCCTAACCTCAGGTGATCTGCCTGCCTCGGCAAAGTACTGGGATTATAGGCATGAGCCCCCACACCCGGCCTAAAATGGTTTTTTTTTTTTTTTCTTTTTCTGAGACAGAGTCTCGCTCTGTCGCCCAGGCTGGAGTGCAGTGGCGCAATCTCGGCTCACTGCAAGCTCTGCCTCCTGGGTTCACGCCATTCTCCTGCCTCAGCCTCCTGAGTAGCTGGAACTACAAGCGCCTGCCACCATGCCCAGCTAATTTTTTGTTTTGTATTTTTAGTAGAGACGGGGTTTCACCGTGTTAGCCAGGATGGTCTCGATCTCCTGACCTTGTGATCTGCCCGCCTTGGTCTCCCAAAGTGCTGGGATTACAGGCGTGAGCCACCACGCCCAGCCTAAAATGCTTTTTATTTTACTTTATATATTGTACAATTGGTCCTCATGCACTGTGCAGAATCTGCAAACTTGAAACTCGAGGCGATCTAGTTCAATCTTTCCCAAGTCAAGAAAAAAAAGAAAAAAAAAACAGAAGAAAAGCACACAAAATCTCTGAAACAAAACCTGAATTCATTGCCTAAGGTCTTGAATACAACTTTTAAAAACAATGTACCATATATTACTTTAAAACAGAGTTTTTTATACAGAAAAGCATATAACTCGCAAGTGTATGGCTCAATGAATATTCACTAAGCAAACACATCTGTATAACCAGCACCCAAAATCCCAGAGAAAGAACATTAACAATTTCCTGGAAGCTCCTTTATTCCCCTTCCCAGTCCCTATCTTCCCTCACACCCCAGTAACCATAATCTTGACATCTTAACATCATAGGTTAGTTTTGCCTGTTTTTGAACTCTATACAAAGAGAATCATAGTATATACTCCTATGTCTGGCTTCTTTTGTTCAGCAGTATGTTTCTAAGATTCATCTGTGCTATTGTGAGTACAAGAGTTTGTTTTCATTGATGTTTAGTAATTGGTTGTTTCCAGTTCAGGGCCATTTCAATAATGCTGCTATGAGCATTCTTATACATGTGTTTTGGCATACATGTGTACATCTGTCTGTTGAATATATACCCAGGAATGAAATTCTAGGTCATACAGTATGTTATACATATATTTAGCTTTTGTAGACACTGAAACAGTTTTCTAAACTGGTTGTACCGATTTACAGAAATTCCCACCAGCACCATATGCAAGTTCTAATTGTTTTACATCCTTGTCAACACTTTATACTGTCAGTCTCCTTAATTTTGGCTACTCTGGAGGGTATCTCATTATAGTTTTAATTTTTATTTCCCTGAGGACTAGTGATGTTGAACACAGCACGTTTTGCCTTTTGGATAACCTCTTGTGATGGGCCTAGGCAAGTCTTTTGCCTGTTTTCTGTTGGATTGCCTGGAGATGAGTTTTTTCCCAGGTCTTTCCCGTTCTGTAACCTCCTGCCTTTTCACTTTGCTAATGGTATCTTTTAATGAGGGCATGTTCCTAATTTTACTAATTATTCTTTTCCTTTATGGTTAGTACTTTTTTTGTGTCTTGTTTAAGAAATCTTTCTATTTAAATCTGTTGTCATCCTGGAAGTGATTTTGTATATAGTGTTAGTTAAGGGTAAAAATTCATTTTTTCTTTCCACATAAGTATTTAGCTGACCATTTATTGAAGACATTCTCTTTCCACTGCTCTGTAGTGCCACTTTTGTCACAAATCAAATGTCTTTGTACATGTTGATATGTGTATAATCTCTGTGTCCATCCTTGCACAGTATCACACCACCTTATTTACTGTGGCTTTATCAGAAGTCTCGATGCACAGTTCCAACCTATTTCTTCAGGATTGTCTTGGTTATTCTTGGCCCTTTGCATTTACATACAACTTTCAGAATCAGGTTGTCTGTTTTTACCTGCTGGGATTTTGACAGGGATTGCATTGAATCTGCAGACCACTTTAGAATAAATTGTTACCTGGACAATATTTGAGTCTTCCAGGCCATTGACATTCACATGTATCCACTTATTTTAGACTTTTCATTTCTCAGGTTTTTGTGTAGAGGCTTATATGCCTTTCATTTGTTTATTTTATTTTATTTTATTTTATTTTATTTTATTTTATTTTGAGGCAGGGTCTTGCTCTGTTGCCCAGGCTGGAGTGCAGTGGTAAAGTCTTGGCTCACTGCAACCTCCATCTCCCAGGTTCAAGCAATTCTTCTGCCTCAGCCTCTGGAGTAGCTGGGATTACAGGTGCATGCCCCCACACTTGGCCAATTTTTGTATTTATAGCAGAGATTGGGTTTCACCATGTTGGCCAGTCTGGTCTCAAACTCCTGACCTCAGGTGATCCACCTGCCGTGGCCTCCCAAAGTGCTGGGATTACAGGCATGAGCCACTGCACCCAGCCTGCTTATTTATTATTTTTTGTTTGTTTGTTTTTTGAGACAGAGTTTTGCTCTTGTTGCCCAGGCTGGAGTGCAATGGCATGATCTCGGCTCACTGCAACCTCCACTTCCCGGGTTCAAGTGATGCTCCTGCCTCAGCCTCCCGAGTAGCTGGGATTACAGGCATATGCCACCATGCCCAGCTAATTTTGTATTTTTTTTAGTAGAGACAGGGTTCTCTATGTCTGTGAGGCTGGTCTCAATCTCCCAACCTCAGGTGATCCGCCTGCCTCAGCCTCCCAAAGTGCTGGGATTACAGGCGTGAGCCACTATGCCCGGCCTGTTTATTCTTATTTGATGTTTTATAATTTCTTTTTTTTAATTGATTTTTATTTTTTGTGGAAATGGCATCTCGCTAAGTTACCCAGGCTGCTTTTGAACTCCTGGCCTCAAGTGATCCTCCTGCCTCAGCCTCCCAAAGTGCTGGGACTATGGGCATGAGCCAGGGTGCCCTGACAGTAGGTAAAATAAAACAATTTTATTTCCTTACTGTTTGTTGCTAGTATAAAGAAATATAATTTTGTTTACGTTGAGCTTTTATCCACCTATTAGTTCTATTAGTTTATCATGTATCACTTTTATAAATAATGATTTACGGTCACTAAGTAGCCACTTTTTCCTGTGTGGACTGGCTAAAAAAGGAAGAACAAAAATCTGTCTCTTGTGTGCAGGCTTCCCTTCCGGTGCAGGAGTACCTGTTTATGCCATTCGACCAGGCTCACAAGCAGTATGAGACAGCCAGACACCTGCCGCCTCCCCTCTATGTCCTCTTTGTTCAGGCCACTGCGTATGGGCAGGCCTGTGGTGAGTATGGGGCCTGGGTGAGGACAAGGGGCTATGGGAGCAGCAGCTGTGGTCGAATGAATCAGTTGGAAGCAGTACCTGCTCAGGATATTTCTCAGTCCTGCCCGAAGCCCTCAGGTGACAGAAGTTTTCTTCCCTCTGCATTGCCCAGCATGGCTGCTCTGACCAGCTGGCCTAAGGCTGGATTAACCTGATGGGTATTTCACAATGGGTGGCTTTGAGTCATTCGTGAGCCTGGCTGGACAGCTCTTGGGTGCAGAACCCAGGCAGCCTGTCTGGGCTCCCAGGTGCTCACCCCATCAAGGCACGCTTGGCAGTTAGATCAGTGCCTCTTGCTCTGCTTCAGGGTGGGGGTGCCTGGTGAATACAGGTCTCAGCCAGCTGTCCCAGGCTTTCACCATGCCTTGAATCAGGCTGCATGTCTTTGTTGTGAATTTCCAGGTTAGATGATATGTCCTCATTAAGCTTGAGGGCAGCCTGTGACTCTGCTAGGGTTTTGAGAAAATTTTGGAGACTCTGCCTTTTGCCCTAATGCAGCTTTCACCCAGCACCTAAATTTTCTCCCCCACCCCACCCCACCGCATCAGACAGACATATATACTGCACCAGTGCTTGCTTCTCCTCCCACCTTGGGCACCAACACATTACTGTCTCTTCTTGTGTCTTCCTCGTCCTTCTGGTCCTCCCCTCCCCTTTGTTCTCCCTCCTGTTTCCATCATCAGCTCATATGAAATCCTCCCAGCCCCCTAGACAGGGTGAGTAATTTTCTTTTCTTTTATGTTTAAAATCGGCCTGTTCCATTCTGATGTCCTTGTAGAATGCTAATATTAAATGGCTGAAAAAAATAGTCTGTTGTTTGCCAGTGCTTGATGGGAGCAACTAGTTGCTTGGGGTGAAGGGTGGTGATTCACATAGGGTTGCCATAGATAAGGCAGTGGTCAGCCACTTGGGGGAAGTTTGCCATCCCTCCTTAGTGTGGCTAGGCAAACCGTTTCAGGTTCTTGGGACCATATGTACCCTTAAGAATGGAGTTGGACGGTGGTGGCCTGTCTGACCTCACAATGCTAGACCCTCAGAGGGGGTGCCAAGACATCACTCAATGAGGTGTCACACCTGGTGTATGCAACAGGCTGTTAGCTCATGTGCTGGAGAGGCCAAGCTTAAGTTGAACAGACCTGGTCTTGAATCCTGGTTTATCAGCCTTATGGCTGTGATGTCTAGCTTCTCTGAGCCTTAAGTTTCTCATCTATAAATGGCTATAATGTATTACTCCTGTAGGGTTGTTGTGAGGATTAAAAAAAATTTTTTTTTTGAGATGGAGTCTGGCTCTGTTGCCCAGGCTGGAGTGCAGTGGCATGATCTTGGCTCACTGCAACCTCTGCTTCCCAGGTTCAAGCAATTCTCCCTTCCTCAGCCTCCCAAGTAGCTGGGATTACAGGCGCCCACCACTGTGCCTGGCTAATTTTTATATATTTAGTAGAGACAGAGTTTCACCATGTTGGCCAGGCTGGTCTCGAACTCCTGACCTCAGGTGATCCACTCGCCTTGGCCTCCCAACCAGACATGAGCCACCACACCCAGCCTAAAAATTAATCTTTAATAATTTTATAATTAAAATTACAAGCATCAGCTCATTCAGTCCCCACCACTAATGGGGCAGCTACTATTTTTCTTTTTTCTTTTTTTTTGAGACAGAGTCTCACTCTGTTGCCCAAGCTGCAGTGCAGTAGCATGATCTTGGTTCACAGTAACCTCCACCTCCTGGATTCAAGCAATTCTCCTGTCTCAGCCTCCCAAATAGATGGGGTTACAGGCACATGCCACCACACACAGCTAATTTTTGTATTTTTAGTATAGACGGGATTCTGCCATGTTGGCCAGGCTGGTCTCTGAACTCCTGACCTCAGGTGATCCACCTGCCTCGGCCTCCCAAAGTGCTGAGATTACAGGTGTGAGCCACTGCACCCGGCAGCTACTATCTTTCAAGTCCCCTTTTCATAGATACATAAACTGAGGCTCAGACAGTGACATAACTTTCCAGGTCATGTGTTTGAGAATTGGTTAGGCAGGGACTCAGGTCTGGAACTGGACTGCAAGATCCAAGTTCCTATTCACTGTCCTACTGCCTCCCAGTTAAGTGAGACAATGGCAGCCATGTGCTTAGTATAGTGTAGAATAGAGAATAAGCACTTAGGTGAGAGTCATTGTTTCTGGGATGTGGACAGGTGTGGATTTCTGGGTGAGAACCTCTAAGACAATTGGCAGAGGAGTTCCATGTGGCTTTAGGCCCTCAGTTTGAATTTCTGTGCTTTGGTGTGCACCAAAAAAGAGAGGTAGTCACTGCTAGTTTCAGGTGATGCTGGTTTAGGAGTTTGTACTTAAGTTCTCTGTTCTCAGTAAATGACGGAAAAAAAAGCTTAAGTGTCCCACCTTGTTTCCCTTCATCTGGAGCAAGGACTTTTGCCCTCCCACCCTTAGTCAGCAAGGAGCTGGGCAGAGGTGGGAGAAATGCAGCCCCAGAGCTGGCCTACTCACGCTGCTTAGCACCTTTCCTCAGCAGCTTTCCTACCAGACTTCTTCTTGCCCCCCAGATAAGACGTTATCTGTGGCAATCGAAGGCAGTGTGGATGAAGCCAAGGCTCTGTTCAAACCTCCAGAGGACTCCCAAGGTAATGTGGTGGTTGGGATTCGTCCCCCAGGGACACCAGGTCACACCATCCAAGGGCAGTCCTGGTCTTTGGAGAATTAGCTGGACTAGTTCTGTGTAGCAGGAAGCTTGACTTGAATGTCTTAGCACCCTGGAGTAGACAGGAAAGAGAGCTCACTTCCCGGAGTCACAAGGTGCGGCCCGTGGATTTCAGCCCTGCCACTCACTAGCTGACTGACCCCGAGGAAGGTATTTAATATTTCAGAGCCTCAGTTTATTCCTTTGTGAAAACAGATAGTAACACCTCATGTAGGATTGTTATGTGGATTAAATAAGGTAATGCACATACGGCCTTTAGCATAATTCTCAGCACATAGTACCCCCTCAAGTTATGCATGCTTCTACTACTATTATTATTATTTGTGTTACTATTATTACCACAGCCACCACCACCATCACAAGGAGGGGCTTGTGTTCCATCTAAATGACATCAAAAAGCCCTTTGAAAAAAATGAGTTATATGTCATTCTTCTTTTTTCTTTTTTCATCACCATGTTTTCTATACTGAATAAGAAGCAGCAAGTTAATTTATTATTTATTACAGAGAAACTTATTTACAAAAGACAGAGTCAGGGCCCCTTTATGCCATGTGGGTTGGAGTGCTTTAGGGAGCATTTGGAGCCCCCTCACCTCTAGCTGCCTTCTCTCTGTGGCTGCAGATGACGAGAGTGACTCGGATGCCGAGGAGGAGCAGACTACGGTGAGAACCATTTCCTCTTGTGGGGGCATCAAGCAGCTGCATGCACTGGGGCATGCTTGTTTGCAGGTGCCGTCCTCCCTAGAAGCAGAAGAGGTTTGAAAGAAGGTGCTGCTGGGAGGGGAGTCTGACAACCCAGCTAGCTGAAGCAGCAGGTGCCAGGCAGTAGGGCTGAGGCCTGGCTGGTTGGGAGAGGGAAGGGGAGGTTGCTATGACTGATGCTCATCAGCTTGGCACTTTCCTTTGTCCAGAAACGCCGGAGACCCACACTGGGGGTTCAGTTGGACGACAAACGCAAGGAGATGCTGAAGAGGCACCCACTGTCTGTCATGCTCGACCTGAAATGCAAAGGTCTGGTTGCACTCAGCTTGTTTAAGGGATCTGTAGCACCTAAGAGTTCACCCAGCTGCAGGTGCAGAGGGTCCGGGAGTCAAACACCCATTTGCCCAACAAAGGATTCCCATTTCATATTGCTTTGTCTTTCCTTATTGTTTTGCATGGACTTTGTTTCTTTTTGTTAAATCATAACCGTAACAACATAGCAACAAAACTCCAGTCAGATAAGGCAGAAGCTTGAGAAAACTATACCTCTTTCTGAATCTGGCAAGTCAAATATCTAGAACAAGTTGCAAAAGTATACAGGTTTTTAGTAAGACCAACATGTTTAATAAATGTAAGTAGAACTTTGTATTCTGCAGAGTATATGTTTTGAAGTTGGTTTGTATGAAAAAGTACCATATAATAGAATGTTCTAGCCGTAGAAGAGCTAACAGTAAAATTTAAGTTTCCCTCTCACCACAGGTTCCTATATACCAGTCCTAGGTCTCACCTCCAAGGGCAACCATTATTACAGACTTCTTATGTATTTTTTAGAAAGATTCTTTGCACCTAGAAGCTTTTATACAAATGTATATTTATCTGCTTCCCACTTTATTTTTTACACAAATGGAAATAGGCTCTACACAATGGTTTTCTTTTTGCTGGTTGTTTGTTTGTTTTTAGAGATAGGGTCTCACTCTCGTCATCCAGGCTGGAGTACAGTGGCATGATCACGGCTCACTGCAACTTCAACCTCCTGGGCTCAATCGATCTTCCCACCTCAGCCTCCCAAGTAGCGGGGGCTACAGGCATGTGCCATCATGCCAGTTAATTTCTGTATTTTTTGTAGAGATGGGGTTTTGTCATGTTGCCCAGGCTGGTCTTGAACCCCTGGGCTCAAACGATCCTCCTGCCTCAGCCTCCTAAGTAGCTAGGACTGGAAGCGTGCACCACCATGGCTGGCTTTGAGATAATTTTAGGCTCGTAGAAGACTTGCCAAAATAACATGAGTTCCTATATACTCTTCATTCAGCTTCCCTTAAAGTTACATCTTAATTAAAGATGGTATGATTAACAGCGATCCACACCACTCTTAATTTCATTGGCCCAATACTTTTAACAAAATGACAGAATTTTTTTAGTTTCTTCCTTTTTCAATTAATGTCCTTTTTCTGTCCCAAGATCCAAGCCAGGGTCTCAAAGTGCATTTAGTTGCCATGCTCCTTAGTCTGCTCTAGGCAGTGAGTGTCTCAGTCTTTCCTTGTGTTTCATGACCTTGATTAGACTGAGATTATGGATTTGGGGGGGAGAATAGCATAGATGAGGTCGTCGCTATCATGTCATATCAGGAGTACCTGATGCCACTGTATTATTTCTGCTGATATTGACCTTGATCGCTTGGTTCCCTTTCCGTCTTGTATTTGTTAGAAGCAGTCACTAAGTCCAGCCCACTCTCAAGGGCAGAGAAATTAAGCCCTACCTCTTGGTGGGAAGAGTAGCAAAGAATTTGTAGATGCTCTCCTTGCTTCTTTTTGTTCATTATATTACTGTTGTGATTTTTTTTTTTTCTTGAGACGGAGTCTCGCTCTGTCGCCCAGGCTGGAGTGCAGTGGCGTGATCTCTGCTCACTGCAAGGTCCACCTCCTGGGTTCACACCATTCTCCTGCCTCAGCCTCCCAAGTAGCTGGGACTACAGGTGCCCGCCACCACGCCCGACTGATTTGTTGTATTTTTAGTAGAGACAGGGTTTCACTGTGTTAGCCAGGATGGTCTCGATCTCCTGACCTCATGATCTGCCCACCTCGGCCTCCCAGAGTGCTGGGATTACAGGTGTGAGCCACCGCGCCTGGCCGATTTTGTTTTTATAGTAAATGATTGTAAAAGTCTCTTTGAATTTTTCTATGATTCTGTTTTTCTTTTTTTGTTATAATTTCAACTTTTATTTTCGATTCTGGGGATACATGTGCCGATTTGTTACACTATTTTGCGTGGTCCTGAGGTTTGGGGTATGAATGATCCCATCACCCAGGTAGTGGGCATAATACCTAGTAGTTAGTTTTTCAACACTTGACCCCCCCTCCCTTACTACCCCCTATGACTCTGTTGACTCTGCTCTGAGTGTTTTGACTCATAAATTCTCTCATCTTCCTCCCCTCCAGATGACAGTGTGCTTCACCTGACTTTCTACTACCTCATGAACCTCAACATCATGACAGTAAAAGCCAAAGTGACAACTGCCATGGAGCTGATCACCCCCATCAGTGCAGGGTATTGAGCAGGCGCTCTGGGCAGTGACGTGCGGGATGGGGAGGTGATGAGAGCCTCACTGTGGGGCTGCTCTGGGTTCCTCCCTCTGGCTCTGGAGAGGGCTACAGCTGTGTTGACTTGTCTTGTATCCAGATGGACCAGAAGTCCTGGCACATCGCTGGTATTTAGAAAGCACTCTCTGACTTTAATTTGTGAAGTCCTCTTACTACACAGCAGATGATAAAAGTGACAACAGCATATTTGCAAATTGAGTAGGTGGGGCAGAGCACCAGCTTTTTGCTACCAGTGGAAAGTGTGTGAATATAAAATGAGATTTGGCAGACATTATTAGGTTGCCAAATTCAGGCCACTCTTTCCCTTTTCTCTTTCTATCCCAAGGTGCTGGGATTTTTGCTCCCCAGCTCAGCCCAAGCCCACGTCCTTATCTGGGTGGTGGGAGGACTGTGGTGGGTCCCTGTGAAAGTTTTGAGAAGAGTGAGCAGAGGCACAGTAATGACTGCCATCATCGCATCCCCAGGAAGGCCCTGACTACAGTGTTCTTTTTTTAATTTCTATTTTTGTTGATACACAGTCTCACTATGTTGCGCAGACTGGAGGACCATGGCATGATCATAGCTCACTGTGGCCTCAAACTTCTGGGCTGTAGTGATCCTCCTACCTCAGCCTCCTGAGTAACTAGGACTACAGGTGCACGCCACCATGCCTGGCTGACTTTCTATTTTTATTTTATAGAAACGGGGTCTTGCTGTGTTGCCCAGGGTGGTCTTGAACTCCTGGCCTCAAGCACTCCTCCTGTCTCTGCCTCTCACAGTGCTGGAATTCCAGGCATGAGTCACCGTACCCGGCCCAATCATGGCATTCTTCTTCTGCAAACATGGGCGGGAAGAAGGGTCATGCGGGGCTGAGGGTGAAATAGCTTCCATTCACAAGAGCACTGCCCTGACCTAGTCCCACTGTCAGCTGTAGAAAGACCACTGAGGCTTAGGGAGGTACAGCTCTGGTGCCTGGTGGAGCAGGGCTCTTTCCACCCCTTCCAGTTCTCCATGATGCTGATGTCTCTTGGGTTTTAGACTGCCCTTAGAGTCCACATCCCCTTCAGGCCATAGCAGCTTTGGCTGCTGTGCCTGAGAGTGTTGTTGGACACCCCCAGGGGTGCTCTGGATGAAATTGCCCCCGTTCCCATCTGACCCCAGCAGAGGGAGCCCAGGGCTTGATTCTGAGCACCCAGTTACACTGTCCAGGGCTCTCAGTTCAATGAGGAGTTCCAGGGCCCCCGGATCGTGGTAGAGCTCATCATGAACATTCTGCTTGTTCATTTCTCAGGTGCCCTACATGCTAATAACAGGGCTGCAGCCTGGCTTTATTGCATGCTCAACTCCAGCTCTTCACTAAGCTGTATATCTGGCCTCAGAATCTGTTTCCTCGCTGTGTGGTTGTTAATTGTAATATCCCCTCCCAGGGTGCTTGTGAAGAGTCAGGTCAAGTGCTTAGCATAGAGGAAGCACTTGGTAAAGGACAGCTGATTTATAATCACTGACTCTTGTAACTTTCACAGTAGCTCTACGAGGTGAGTTAACTGAGGCTCTGGACAGTTAAGGGGTAGCCTCAAGGTCACAGGTAGAGAGCGGAGAATTATGATTCGAAGTCAGCAAGACCTGTGTACCACTGCTGTCATAGCCAGGTGGGCCCTGACCCCCAAACAGGGAGGAGACATAAAAGGAGATGCCACTGTGAAACCGGGATTAGGTCTTTTAGGCCTTCAGGTGTTGTCTAGCTCATCCTCCTTTTACAAATAGAGAAACTGAGGTCCAGGGAGCATACAACCAATTATCACAGCACTGGACCTAAAGCCCGAGACTCTGGGCTCCCAGCCCAGAAGGCTTTGCTCAAATACAGGCTGCCTTTGGCCACATGAAGACACCAACCTGGCATACAGTTTTATTGATTTATCTATTAAAACATAAAGGGTATATTCTCACACTAATTCTTGAATCTCGTACTATCATTCTAATTTCCCTGATTTTTTTCATATATTTTTTGGGGGAGAGAGTTTTCAGACAAACAATTTTTTTTTTAATAGTTTTGTGTTTTGAGTCTGGATCACTATAAGGCCCATACATTGCCAATGAGCAAAGCTTCTCTCAAGTGTCTTATCAGAAGGTCCTGCCATCTTTTTTATTTTCTCCTAAGATTCATTGTCTTGGGTTTCCACCGTCTTTTTATTTGTTGGAGAAAATGGGTCGTTTGCTCTGTAGGTTCTACCTAGTCTGGATTTTGAGGACTGCGTCCCTGTGGTATCGTTAAACGTGTTCGTCTTTCTACCTGTGTGTTCTTGTGAACAGGGAGTTGGCTTAGAGACTTGATCAGATTACGTTTTCGAAATTTTTTTGTGGTGGTGGGGTGGGTAGAGGGCAGGACTGTATCATGGCTGTTGTTGAATACTTCCATCAAGAGGCACAGGCTCTCTTTATTTTTGTGATGTTACTGTCTTGACGACTGTTGCCTAGATCCATTAATTCATTAGAGAATTTTTAAAAATCCTCCCTGACAGAGTTAATGTTTTTATTTTATTTTATTTTATTTTTATTTATTTATTTATTTATTTTGAGAAGGAGTCTCTCTGTGTCGCCCAGGCTGGAGTGCAGTGGTGAGATCTCGACTCACTGCAACCTCCACCTCCCTGGTTCAAGTGATTCTCCTGCCTCAGCCTCTCGAGTAGCTGGGATTACAGGCATGCGCCACCACGCCTGGCTGATTTTTGTATTTTTAGTGGAGATGGGGTTTTGCCATGTTGGCCAGGCTAGTCTTAAGAGTTAATGGTTTGGTTTTTTGTTTTTTTTTTCTTGAGACGGAGTCTCGCTCTGTCGCCCAGGCTGGAGTGCAGTGGTACGATCTCAGCTCACTGCAACCTCCGCCTCCTGGGTTCATGCAGTTCTCCTGCCTCAGCCTCCCGAGTAGCTGGGACTACAGGCGCATGCCACCATGCTGGGCTAATTTTTGTATTTTCAGTAGAGACGGGGTTTCACCATTTTGGCCAGGATGGTCTCGATCTCTTGACCTCATGATCTGCCCGCCTCGGCCTCCCAAAGTGCTGGGATTACAGGCTTGAGCCACCACGCCCGGCCACTAATTTTTTTTAATCCCTCATTTTTTATCAAAATTTTATAACAAAGATTTGACTGGTTGAGAAGTTTTTTTGTTTTGGTGTTATATTTTTATGACTATAAATAGCCTTTCCTTTTATGTTCATCATTTTTACCAAGTTCAGTTGTCTTAACCATATGTTGCAGATATAAATTTTGCCAAGAAGGTTTGATTCCTTCATCAGGTTTTGTCAATTAATAACCTTCATCATGGGCAGTTTTAGTTCTGTTTTATTTATTTACTAATAGATTGAATCAATCTATTAGTAATAGTCCCTAAACACTTGCTAAAAGACTGAAAAGTTTTATTTTATTTTATTTTATTTTATTTATTTTTTTGAGACAGAGTCTCGCTCTGTCACCCAGGCTAGAGTGCAGTGGTGCAATCTTGGCTTATAGCCAGCTCCGCCTCCCGGGTTCACACCATTCTCCTGCCTCAGCCTCCCGAGTAGCTGGGACTATAGGCGCCCGCCACCATGCCTGGCTAATTTTTTTTTTTTTTTTTTGTATTTTTAGCAGAGACGGGGTTTCACCGTGTTAGCCAGGATGGTCTCGATCTCCTGACCTCATGATCCACCCGTTTCGGCCTCTCAAAGTGCTGGGATTACAGGCGTGAGCCACCGTGCCTGGCCTGAAATGTTTTATTTGTTTGGTAGTCAGTTCTCCATTTGAGGTGGTGAAGGGGGCAAAGACCTTGGGGAACAGGGATACTCAGTGAGACAGAGTAGGGAAGAGCTGGAAGCCTCCACTGTCCTAGCATGGAGTTCCTGAAGGCATGCTGGGGCCAAAACGCAGGATTGGCACGTGCTGCCCAAGTTGCTCCTGACGTTATCCATGGAAAGATGAAGGAGAACCCCCTTTGGTTCAGGGAAAGAATGGGCCTTGTCATCCTTTGTGATAAAATTACTACATTACCCTCCCACATTCTCTCTTGTTTGCTTGTCACATTTAATGACAAACTGTGCCCGAACCATTCCAGGTGGGTGGCAGTGGTGTCACTATTTCTCTCCGCTTATAGCTGTGGGTCTCCAGTGTATGTGATTGTATGTTTTTCTGGGAACATACAGGGGGCCTTTTTCTGTGATTAGCATAAGATTTGGTCAAAGTGAGATAGACATAGCACCAAAGCTATACACTTGTTCTCTCTGTAGCAGAAAGGAGTCTGTTCTGCTTTTATGAAAATTGAAATTATTTCTACTGCTGGTGTCATGGGACTTTGCTCCCCTGAGGTAAGGCCTTAGGCACCATATAAATCTTGAAGGGATGAGTTTTTTAAAAATTAATGATTAAGAGTACTAGTCTGTTTGATCAGACAATATAAAGCCACCTCTAGCACTTACTAGCAGTGTGATCTTGAATAAGCCATATCTTTTAAAGCCTTGAGTTTTTCCTCTATAAAATGGAAATGATAATCCTCCCTCATAGGGTTGTAAGGATGCAATGACCTCAAGCATATAAAGGGTTTGGCCCACAGAAAGCCTTCAATAAATGATGGCATTGGTCATCAGTGAGACGTGGCATTACCATCCCCAAATGCCCAAGCCTATGTTGAAGAAAGATGTTGGCTGCATTCTCACTGCTTACTGTTTTTCCTTTTCTAGTGACTTGCTGTCTCCTGACTCAGTCCTGAGTTGCTTGTATCCTGGGGATCATGGAAAGAAAACTCCGAATCCAGCCAATCAGTATCAGTTTGATAAAGTTGGGTGAGTCAGCAGTTTCCTCCTCTCCGAGCTCTCTACTTCTGAGTTTCTCTGGTGGCTCAAGCTAAATGCTGGAGACCTGTTAGGGCCAGAGGTGACCCAGAGGATAGGAAAGACCACAGGGTAGAAGGAAATGTTTGTTCTTTCTTGCTTACAAGGCAAAGGGAGATCACAAAAAGGGTGGAAGGATCAAAACTCGGAAACATGCTGGGTGTGGTGGCTCACGCCTGTAATCCCAGCACTTTGGAAGGCCAAAGCAGGTGGATTCCTTGAGCTCAGGAGTTCGATACCAGCCTGGGCAACATGGCAAAACCCTGTCTCTACAAGAAATACAAAAATTAGCCAGGCATGGTGGTGGGCATTTGTAGTCCCAGCTACTGGGGAGGTTGAGGTGGGAGAATTGCATGAGCCCAGGAGATTGAGGCTGCAGTGAGCCATGGTCATGCCGCTGTACTCCAGCCTGGGGGCAACAGAGCCAGACCCTGTCTCAAAACAAAAACAAAAAGAAAAACAAAAAAACCCCTCTGGAAGCGTAATAATACGTGATACAATAAAAATGTTTGACATTTTAATTATCCGAGGATTAATTTTTAAAAGATTTTCTAAATTGGTAGACCAATAAAGACATTAGTACACTGCCTTTGTATTTGATATTTGCTTATAAGTTGAAGGCTGCAAGAAGAAAAGGAAAAAGAGGAAAGTGAATGTGAGAGAGATGAAATTCACAGTAGGGAACTGACAAAGTTGAAGGGCTTTGCCAGCAGCCTGGCTGTGAACATGGCCAGACCTGCAGGACTGGATGGTTTGTGGGGCATGGGAGGGTGGGAGGAGGCTGTATCCTGGGACCGCAGCAGATATGACTTACAGCACAATTTTATTTATCTTCTTTTCTGCAGCATCCTGACTTTGAGCGACTATGTACTTGAGCTAGGTCACCCCTATTTGTGGGTGCAGAAGCTGGGTGGCCTCCACTTCCCCAAAGAGCAGCCCCAGGTCTGTACACTGATTCCATCTAGTTGGCTGAGGAGCTTACCTCCTCTCTTCCTGTATAGACTCTAGAAAGGCCAGGCCAGGTGCGGTGGCTCATGCCTATAATCCTTGTACTTTGGGAGGCTGAGGCAGGCGGATCACCTGAAGTCGGGAGTTCGAGACCAGCCTGGCCAACATGATGAAACCCCATCTCTACTAAAAATACAAAAAATTAGCTGGGTGTGGTGGCACGTTCCTATAATCCCAGCTATTCAGGAGGCTGAGGCAGGAGAATCACTTGAACCAGGGAGGCAGAAGTTGCGGTGAGCTGAGATCATGCCACTGCACTCCAGCCTGGGCAACAAGAGCAAAACTCCGTCTCAAAAAAAAAAAAAAAAGGCCTGTCGTAGCCTTTGGAGTTTTGAACTGGCAGAATGTGTCCCCTCAGGGCTGTGACCTGTCTTCTATCCACTCAGGACACTAAAATGTCTTAGACTTACAAGAGTTTACGTACCTTTTGCATTTTCCCTGAGCCTAGTAGCCTTTTAGACCCAGGCAACTTGAGTCCTTGCTCTGGGACTCATGTCTGCAGGCTCTGCTGCCCTTGTTCTTGTGTGCAAGTGCAAATATGAGGCATGAGCAGAAATCCAGGGGGCCTGGCCCCTTAACAGAAGGCTGCCTTTCCTCAGGAGTTGGACACAGCTTCTCAAGAACGCAGCATATTGTGTTGTTTCTGCCAGGACTCAGCATCTGGCCTGTCATAGCAGATAAACCTTGCCATGTCTAAAGGG
Organism: Gorilla gorilla gorilla; assembly: GCF_029281585.2. NCBI lineage: Eukaryota > Metazoa > Chordata > Mammalia > Primates > Hominidae > Gorilla > Gorilla gorilla. The sequence continues at coordinate 27,557,189 of NC_086018.1, read as the reverse complement.
TACCCATCTTGGGGCATGGATAATCCAGGGTGCCGCAGACAGGCAGGTCCCAGGAGAGAGATGGTGCCTGGAGGAAGGGATGGGGGAGCACACATGTATGTGTCTCATTGTCACTCACAGCAAACAGTGATTGCTGACCACTCGCTGAGCGCCAGCCACATGGAGACCACCATGAAACTTCTGAAGACCAGGGTGCAGTCCCGCCTGGCCCTCCACAAACAGTTTGCGTCCCTAGGTAAGCTGACGATGGGGCAGTGGTTTAAGAGTGACTCAGACAACACACGGACAACAACAACTTAGCCTTTCACTCAAAACTTGAATCCTGATGACAAATACAAGACCTGGATTCCTGGCTTTACGGAGTGGGCATCTTGGCAGAGCCACTGGGGAGAGCTCCAGGCCTGTCCGGGCAGAGGACTAAGCTCCCCCTTAGAGCCATCAGTGCTGTCCTGCCTCACAGAGGAGGCCCAGAGCCATTGGGTGGCACAAGTTTGTGGACTGGTCAGGGGCAGCTCATCCTAGGTCATGCATTGCAGATTTTGATGTGCATTCGACACATATTTAATGAGATCCTGATTCATGCCAGGCACTGAGCATAGTGCTGGGGGAAGAACTGAGCACAGTGAACCCCTGCCCCTGGCTCTGTGGCTCACAGTCAGCTTTTTGAATATAGCTATCCAGGGAGCAACTCGCATATCCCTTCCCCAAGGCCTACTGACCTCGTGTTCCCCAGGGTGAGGCTGAGCCTATGTTTTCTTCTAAGCTCCCAAGTGATAATGATGAGCCACTGACTTAGGTGGTGGCATTTGGGGGCTTCTTTTAGTTTATTCACTCAGTAAGTGGTTGTCAAATGCTTACCATGTGGCAGGGGGATGGGGTCAAGATTTTTCTGATCTAAAAGAGTCTCTGGGACAGGCGCAGTGGCTCTTGCCTGTAATCACAGCACTTTGGGAGGCCAAGGCAGACAGATCACTTGAGGTCAGGAGTTCAAGACCAGCCTGCCAACATGGTGAAACTCCTTCTCTACTAAAAATACAAAAATTAGCTGGGCATGGTGGTGTGCACCTGTATTCCCAGCTACTCAGGAGGCTGAAGCAGGAGAATTGCTTGAACCTGAGAGGCGGAGGTTGCAGTGAGCTGAGATCGCATCACTGTATTCCAGCCTGGGCATCTCAAAATAAAAAGTGAAAAATAAAAAAGAGTCTCTGTCAGGAAAGGCATTGGGTTTCCAGGACACATCTGGAGACCACTCCCCACCAGTTCTTAGACTCCACATGGCTGCCGATCTCTCCAGAGCACTGATGTTTGTCCATCGGGCCGTGCTCCCTATCAGCACTGCTGAGTTTGTTTTGTCCCAAGGTAGGGAGCTTGTCATTCTGGACAGTACTTACTGTGTTGGCATATTTGCTTATTGAAATGCCAGCAGGAATTTACCCTGGAGCAGTTATCTGGCTCTTCTCCCTGACACACAACACTTCAGTTGTTTCCTCCATCAAGGTCAGCTATGAAAACACAGGCCTCTATGCTATTTGATCTAATTAACAGTCACTGCTGCAGGGGCACCCTCCCTAGTTCTGACTGTAAGGGTTTTTCTTTGGCAGGCTATCATTTGCATTAAAGAGAAAGCACCATAAGTGCTAGCACTGGATCTGGCCACAAGCACATAGCACTGGGTGAAGGTCAGGTTGACATGCTTGCATTCCTGGCACGTGTTGACCTGGGTACTTACTGAGTACCAGGTGTACCAGGATAGCTGGCCGGGCCATCTGAGCCCTTCAGAGAGCCCCAGGAGGATGCTAGTTACCCATCTGTGGCACCTGATTTCTACCTGTGACGTCACCTGTCTTGTTCTCTTTTAGAACACGGCATTGTGCCAGTTACCAGTGATTGCCAGTACCTCTTCCCTGCCAAGGTTGTCTCTCGCCTGGTGAAATGGGTGACAATTGCCCATGAGGATTACATGGTAGGTGAAGGAGTGACAAGTTACCCTTACTGTCCCGAGGATTGCAGGACCATGTCACCTTTCAGCTCCTGCCACCTCACTGGAAGGGCAGGGGATTTAACCAGAGGAGTCAGCAGTTCACTTCTTGTCTGTGGTACCTCTTCTAGGAGCTGCACTTCACCAAAGACATTGTGGATGCGGGACTGGCTGGGGACACCAATCTCTACTACATGGCGCTCATCGAAAGGGGCACAGGTAATTGCTCTGCTGATTACAGGGGTTCTAGACAAAGGGTGCTGCCAAGAATCAAACACTCTCGGGGGCTGCCCAAAGCAGAAGATCCTGGAGTCCTGCTGCAAGGACTTAACAGACAATAATGATCGTGAGAGCCTGTTCAGCAAGGACTCATTCTGCAACACAGTCACACACACGCTGTGTATCACTGAACCCTCACTGCAGTCCTAGGGGTGGTGCTTTCATTTCTATTTTACATGGGAGGAAATTCAGGCTTAGTTGCAAGCCCAGTCTGAGTGCTGAGCCTGAGCTCTTTCCTCCTTCCTTCACTGCTTTCTAGTACCGGACATCTCCTCCTCCTCCCTCTTCATAACAGGGCTGAGGTGTCACCCTCAGGTTGTAAAGGGCAGGGCCACAGGGCCTCCCTCCCTCTTCTGCAGTCCCTGCACTCACTTTAGAGGCATTGAAAGCTCTGATTCTTCACACCTCTTCTGGCATCTGACTCTGCCAGGGCTCCCTGCTGAAGTCCTGGGATGTTGTGTTTGGGCTGTTGTGCTGTTGTCCCACCCAAGCCGCAGCAAGCCTGGCACTGCCCGTGGGATCTGACACCCCCAAGACTTGGTGCTGAGCTGAGGAAGTTGTCTGTAGTTCTAAGACAGTTCCAGAACTGTAAGGAAAGGCTGAACTTTTTGGTATCAGAGTTTCTGTCCTCACTACCCCACTTTCTTCTCTTTCTATTCTTCATGTCTTTTAAAAAAAAAATTCTGAAGAAACTGAATATTTCAGATACAGTTGAGGCCTCCCTATCCCACTTTATTCCCTTTCTCCTAATAAGTGACCACTATTTGGATTTTATGCATTTGCTTTCCATCCTTTCCCCGCCACACTTTTTTTTTTTTTTTTTTCAGTAGAGATAAGGTCTTGCTTTGTCGCCCAGGCTGGAGTGCAGTGGCACGATCATAGCTCACTGCAATCTTAAACTCCTGGACTCAAGCAATCCTTCTTCCACCTTAGCTCCCTGAGTAGCTGCGACTACAGGTATGCTACCATGCTCGGCTAAGATTTTTTGTTTTTGTTTTTGTTTTTTTGTAGAGGCAGGTTCTTACTATGTTGCCAAGCCTGGTCTCAAACTCCTGGCCTTTCTTCCAAAGTGCTGGGATTGTAGGCATGAGCCATCATGCCTGGCCTCTCCCCTTTCAAAATTTAATTTAACTTATTTTTTGAGACAGGGTCTTGCTCTGTTGCCTAGACTGGAGTACGGTGGCTCAGTCATGGCTCACTGCAGCCTCAACTGCCTGGGCTCAAGTCATTCCCCTACCTCAGCCTCTTGAGTAGCTGGGGCTACAAATGTGCATCACCATGCTTGGCTAATTTTTTTTTTTTTTTTTTTTTGTAGAGATAAGGTCTTGCTTTGTTGCCCAGGCCAGTCTCGAACTCCTAGGTTTAAGTGATCCTCCCAACTCGGCCTCCCAAAGTGCTGGGATTGCAGGCATGAACCACCACACCCGGTCTTCCTTTTATCTCATCCCTAAACAACATAAAGTACAGGCATACCTCAGAGATATTGCAGGTTCAGTTGCAGACTACCACAGTAAAGCAGACTTTGCAATAAAGTAGGTGACACAAATTTTTTGGTTTCCCAGTATGTATAAAAGTTATGTTTGCAGTATAGTCTAAGTGTACAATAGCATCATGTTTTTAAAAAACAATATACAGCCGGGCGCAGTGGCTCATGCCTATAATCCCAGCATTCTGGGAGGCTGAGGTGGGCAGATCACCTGAGGTCAGGAGTTCGAGACCAGCCTGGCCAACATAGTGAAACCCTGTCTCTACTAAAAATACAAAAATTGGCTGGGCATGGTGGCATGCGCCTGTAGTCCCAGCTACTCCGGAGGCTGAGTCAGGAGAATCGCTTGAACCCAGGAGGTGGAGGTTACAATGAGCCGAGATCATGCCACTGCACTCCAGCCTGGGCGACAGAGCAAGACTCTATCTCAAAAAAAACAACAACAAAAAACAATATATGTACCTTAATTTAAAAGTACTTTATGGGCTGGGCACAGTGGCCCATGCCTGTAATCCCAGCACTTTGGGAGGCTGAGGTGGGAGGATCACTTGAGGTCAGGAGTTCAAGACCAGCCTGGCCAACATAGCAAACCCTGTCTCTACTAAAAATATAAAAGTTAGCCAGGGTTGGTGGTGGGCACCTGTAATCTCAGCTACTTGGGAGTCTGAGGCAGGAGAATTGCTCGAACCCGGAAGGTTCGAGCTTGCAGTGAGCCAAGATCGAGCCACTGCACTCCAGCCTGGGCGACAGAGCAAGACTCTGTCTCAAAAAATATATATGTATATTTTTTCATTTGAGTGCATTGTGAAATTGAAAAGCAAAATTTAGATGAATAAGTGGGCAACAATTGCAAATATAATTCTTCAGTCATGGCCGGGTGCGGTGGCTCAGGTGTGTAATCCCAGCACTTTGGGAAGCCGAGGCGGGCGGATCACGAGGTCAGGAGATGGAGACCATTCTGGCTAACATGGTGAAACCCCATCTCTACTAAAAATACAAAAAATTAGCCGGGCCTGGTGGCGGGCGCCTGTAGTCCCAGCTACTCGGGAGGGTGAGGCAGGAGAATGGCGTGAACCCAGGAGGCGGAGCTTGCAGTGAGCTGAGATGGCGCCACTGCACTCCAGCCTGGGTGACAGTGCGAGACTCCATCTCAAAAAAAAAAAAAAAAAAAATTCTTCAGTCATTTTACAACAGATCCATTTGGAAACTTTCTGTAGTGTGAATTTAAAAATTGGTGAACAGCCTGGGCGTGGTGGCTCACGCCTGTAATCCCAGCACTTTTAGGTGGAGGCGGGTGGATCGCGAGGTCAGGAGTTCAAGACCAGCCTGGCCAAGATGGTGAAAACCCGTCTCTACTAAAAATACAAAAATTAGCTGGGCATGGTGGCGCATGCCTGTAATTCCAGCTACTTGGGAGGCTGAGGCAGGAGAATCGCTTGAACTTGGGAGGCGGAGGTTGCAGTGAGCTGAGATTGGGCCATTGCACTCCAGCCTTGGTAACAAGAGTGAGACTCTGTCTCAAAAAAAAAAAAAAATTGATGAACAGAGATAAATCCAGAAATGTATGCTGATTATTAGGACAGAAGCAATACAGCAGCAGAGAAAGAAAATACTTTTTATTTTATTTTTATTTTTTATTTATTTAATTCTTTATAGGGATGAGGACTTGCTATGTTGACCAGGCTGGTCTTAAACTTCTGGCTTCAAACCATCCTTCTGCCTCAGCCTGCCATTGTGCTGGGATTACAGGCGTGAGCCACGACGCCTGGCCAGAAAGCACTTTTTATTTATTTTGAGACGGAGTCTTGCTTTGTTGCATAGGCTGGAGTACAGTGGCATGATCTCAGCTCACTGCAACCTCCACCGTACCAGGTTCAAGTGACCCTCCCGTCTTGGCCTCCTAAGCAGCTGGGATTACAAGCATGTCCCACTAGGCCTAGCTAATTTTTGTATTTTTACTAGAGATGAGATTTCACTATGTTGGCTGGGCTGGTCCTGACCTCAAGTGATCCACCCACTTCTGCCTCCCAAAGTGCTGGGATTATAGACGTGACCCCCCATGCCCAGTCCAGAACACTCTTTTTTGGGGACAGGGGGAGGTAAAGCAACTTTTTTTTTTTTTTTTTTTGAGACGGAGTCTTGCTCTGTCACCCAGGCTGGAGTGCAGTGGCACGATCTCTGCTCACTGCAAGCTCCACCTCCTGGATTCAAGCGATTCTCCTGCCTCAGCCTCCTGAGTAGCTGGTAGCTGGGACTACAGTCGCCCATCACCACGCCCAGCTAATTTTTTGTATTTTTAGTAGAGACGGGGTTTCACTGTGTTAGCCAGGATGGTCTCGATCTCCTGATCTCGTGATCCGCCCACCTCGGCCTCCCAAAGTGCTGGGATTACAGGCGTGAGCCACTGCGCCAGCCACAACTTTTTAATTAATGTTCTGACTTTTAGGGAAGAATTGTGTTAACCTCTCCTCTCCTCTCCTCTGTTATTTGAATAACTAGTGGTCAGAGAGTTAAAGTCTCCCCCCTAAAAATAACTAAAAAGGAAGGGCATACCTATCCCACTTGAGAAGATAAACGTCTTCCTGTTGAAAAAGGCAAAGGCTTTCACCAGAGAATAAATGAGTATGTTCAAAAACACAAATATTTTGTTTAATGATTATGAACACAGCTTTGATATCAGCCAGTTCTGGTTAAACTCAGCACTGCTACCTTCCAACTATTTGATGGTAGGGAAGTTTCTGTCAGAGCCTGTTTCTTTATGTGTAAAATGAGGATGAGGATAATAGTACCTAACTCATAGAATTATTGTTAGGATGAAATAAAATGTGTCTAGAGGGTTTAGCACAGTGCCTGGGATACAGTAAGGACTCTCTACATGTTGGCTAGTATACAGAATTTTATGTAACAAAGTATGTAAAAATCAAATGAAGAAAATAGAGAAAATATATTTGATGTGACAGTTGATACACAGTATTGTTGAAAAATTAGTAAGCTTTCACATGGAGAAAACCTTAGCTTGCTGGCAAATAAAGAAATGACAATTACACTTCTATCAAAGTAGCAAATAGAACTCATGGAGAGAGCCAAGGTGGACCAGACTCTGGGGAGTCCGCAGCTTTGTGGCACAGTAAATATGTCAAAGTCCTTGGAGAGACCAATTATAGGACCTCACATTCTGCAAGCTGGCAATTCCACTTAGGACATTCTGGAACAGTTGGTACCAGAATATACTCTGCAGCATTCAGATTAATAGGAGACATCTGAGCTAGCCTCAGGGGTGCAGTGGGGAGGCTGCCATGGCTGGCAAGCTGAGTCTTAGAACTGAGCATTTCCCCTCTCTCCTCTCTTCCCAGCCAAACTGCAGGCCGCTGTGGTGTTGAACCCTGGCTACTCCTCCATCCCACCTATTTTCCAGCTCTGTTTGAACTGGAAAGGGGAGAAAACCAACAGCAACGATGACAACATTCGGGTAAGACCCAGCTGGGGATGACAGGAGGAGCAGGCAGAGCTCCCGGGGGAGGTGGCCGTGGCAGAACCCACTGCAGCTGAGGACTTGGGCACTGCCTTAATTCCCAAAACAGAAGGTTGTGCCAGGATTTGCAGAATTTGCTGGAGCTTGTGTGGTGTAATAGAGGAAAGAGCCCAGACCTACTTGCCTACCTTGGGGTCCACAGGTTTCCCCACTTAGAGAGTAAGGAGAAATACCTACCTTGAAAGGTTATTGGCTTGGGCTCCTATAAAAAATGTGAATAAGCTCTGAAGCATTACAGAAGCACTGGAATGACATGAGGAATGACATCACTGCAGTTGTTAATCAGCATTGCAGCTGTTAATCAGCATTCCTGCTACTAAATCAAACATGCCATGGAACACATTTTTAACCAACATCTTCTGACTTAGGTCTTAATTTTGAGACTGCTTCCCTGCACACCTCTGTTTTCCTGGCTGTGGGCATATGAGGCAGGGAAAGCTATGGGTCAGAATCAGGAAGACCTCATTGTCTTGATGAGGGGGCCTGAGGACAAGCCAGTCTAGCTTGATCTGATGGCCTAGCCCCTGGCCTAGCCCCTACAGAGGCATCAGCGCTTGGGCCCATCCAGGGACGGAAGCCTGGCCAGTGTGGTCCCCCACATGCAGGAAGGTAGTGCTGAGATGCTGGCTTTCCTATCACACAGGCCATGGAGGGCGAAGTCAATGTGTGCTACAAGGAGCTGTGTGGCCCTTGGCCCAGCCACCAGCTGTTGACCAACCAGCTGCAGCGGCTGTGTGTGCTGCTGGATGTTTACCTGGAGACCGAGAGCCATGACGACAGTGTGGAGGGGCCCAAGGAATTTCCCCAGGAGAAGATGTGTCTGCGGCTCTTCAGGTGAGGAGAGGGTTGGGGCTCTGGTGACTTCTCACGGTGATGTGGGACAGAGATCAGAGCCAGATTTTCTGGGGAGAGCTTGCTTCTTCCTTCCCAAAACTTCCCCTGCAGCCGATGCCTATCACTCTGGTCCACCTGTTTTTCACTAACACCTCCTGAAGGTGTTAGTGCCAGGTCTGAGCCAAGAGGATTTGGCTGAACTTTATTTTCTATACTTTCTGTGGAAAACAATAGAGTTTGTTTGCTTTTTACTGTCCAAATAAGCTTTTTAAACTGTGTGCATCCTCGCCTGTCCCCAGGGAGTCTGCTGTGGTCTTTCTAGGGTACTGTCCTGTCAGTGAGAATCACAGCTTAGGCAGTCAGGTGGCACAGAAGGAACCAGCTTCAAAGTAAGACAGATAGGAGTGCAGATCTCTATTTTGCTGCTGACCTTAGAAGAGTCAGTTCTGCTTAGCTCTGAGCCCTCCTCCAGCTTTTTTTTTTTGTTTCCTGTTCTTTGAGACACGGTCTTACTCTCTTGCCCAGACTGGAGTGCAGCAGCATGATCATAGCCCACTGTAGCCTTGCAGTCTTGACCTCTGGGGCTCAAACAATCCTTCCGCCTCAGCCTCCCTAGTAGCTGGGACCACAGACATGCATCGCCACACGCAACTAATTTTTAAATTTTTTTGTAGAGATGGGGTTTCACCATATTAGCCAGGCTGGTCTCAAACTCCTAGGCTCAAGTGATCAGCTTGTCTCAGCCTCCCAAAGTGCTGGGATTACAGGCATGAGCCATTGTGCCTGACCCCTATTTTCTAAAGACAGAAGTGGTGAAAGTAATACCTTCTAGCTCATGATGAAGCAGAAGTAATTCATATAAAGTCCTGGCACAGGACTGGGACTCGGAAAATGCCAGCAGTTCCTGACAGCTTGGTACTCAAGAGTGTCTGGGCTCATGGCGCTTCCAGCTACTTTTCCTTTCTCTTTCATTTTGGGTCCTTTATTTCCCTTTCAGCCTCTAACTCATGTTCTTTTAAGAGTCAGTTTCAAAACTGCAGATTTCACTGCTCAGGCATCCCTTCCCTTCTGCATGAGGTTGGTGGGGAGCAGTGTTTGGGAAGGAAGAAGAGTGATAATCTGTTTCTAATCAGAACATCCCCCCTTGTTCCCTGTCAGTCTACACAGTGCCTTACCTCTCCCTCACCTTGTTCTCTGTTCCCTGTCAGTCTAAGCAGTGCCTTACCTCTCCCTCACCTTGTTCTCAGACAGCCAGTTCCAGCCCCTAGAAGCAGTCCCAGCATCCTTTCACCTCATCTGACACCTCCACTGGCCTGGTTCATTATGTTACCTCATAATAACCAGTTTCAGCTCTGAGTGGCTGCTGGGAGGTGGAGCTGGTGGCCAGATGCTGGCACCTTCTAGGACTTGCTCTCCCTAGAGGGCTTGTGTGAGACCTCCACTCTTCTCACCTGCCCAGCCCACTCTAGCACATTGCCAGGGTGGGAACTCTCACATGGCCAGCATTGATTTCCTCTTCTCCAGTGGTTCCCAAAGGACCCATTTCTTTTTCTTTTTTCTTTTTTTTTTTTTTTTTTTTTGAGACGGAGTCTCACTCTGTCGCCCAGGCTGGAGTGTAGTAGCACAATCTCGGCTCACTGCAACCTCCACCTCCCGGCCAAAGGACCCCATTCTTGAAGGGCTTTGTTGTGTCTCCAGGCTGAGCTCCTCTGTCAGCATTCTGGGAAGGTGCTCCTTCAGTGACTCAGATCCAGTTAACTCTATGGCCGGTAGATGTGAGAGGCAAGGCTCTCTGGCCAGGATGCAGAGTGCTGGCATGGGCAGCAAGAGACCTGAGGCCAGGAGTTCCACCAGCCTGGCCAACATGGCAAAACCTAAACTAAACCTCAACCTAAACCCGGGCGTGGTGGTGCATGCCTGTAATCCCAGCTACTTGGGAGGCTGAGGTACAAAAATCCTTTGAACCCGGGAAGCAGGGGTTGCAGTGAGCCGAGATCGCACCACTGCACTCCAGCCTGGGCAACACAGAGACTCCGTCTCAAAAAATAAAAAAAGGAACAATCCTAAAAAGTGAGGGTGCCCAAAGCTATGTCCCCGAAGTGCCACTGTCAGTGAGGGCCTTTCCAAGTTTGTGTTCACTCATTTGCAAGCACAAAAAGACATTTTTACAAAAATAGTATCGCACCTTATATGTTGTTCTGCTGTATGCTTTTCTCAACAACATTCTGTGTCATGTAACTCTGCCTCTTCTTTTTCCCTTGTGTGAATGAACCATAATTTATTTTATCAGCTTAGAAGGTGTGTTATTAACAACTCCGTTCTCCTGTTTCTCTAGGGGTCCCAGCAGGATGAAGCCATTTAAATACAACCATCCTCAGGGATTCTTCAGCCATCGCTGACCTCCCGCGCAGACCGTTGTTTCCCCCAAGGCCTCACCCTGAGCACTGGGCTTCTGCTTTCTGCTCTGGCCCACATGTGACTCTTGATATTCTCCAAAGACACCAGCCAATTAAAAAGCGTCACCTGACCAGTGGCCTTTGTCTGTGGTTCCTGGCGAGGTGGCTTTGCAGTCTGGAAGGGCAGGTGGGAGCTGTGACACAGTGTGAAAAAGCATTTGTAGAGAGACTTTTTCTCAGCAGCCAATAAAAGCAGAATGGAAAAAGATTCCAATTCTGCAGAGAGATGCTCACCTCTTGTCTACGCACACCCTATTTGTGCTTTGGGGGGTGAGGTCCTCATGATCTTGTATTTATTATCCCAAGTTCCTGCTGTTAAGAGGTGGTAGGAGAAGCCAAAGGCAGCAGAGCACAAAAAGCAAAACTCTTCCCTCCCCACCCGCTCTTCCCATTAGTCCTGTCAGGGTTGCCGATGGACAAGTTGTCTCTGATCGTTGGATGTTACAAATGTCTGACAGTGCAGTGTAAACAGAAGACAAACTCAGTTGATCCTTGAACAACTCAGGGGTTAGGGGCACCAACACCCCCTGTCCTGCACAGTTGAAAAATCCGTGTATAACTTTTGACTCCCTAAAAACTTAACTAATAGCCTGCTGTTGACCAGTAGTACGCTATTAGTAGTTACTTACTGCTAACATAGTCAGTACATATTTTCAGTATATATTTTGTATCTTATACACTGTATTCTTACAATACAGTAAACTAGAGAAAAGAAAATGTTATAAGGAAAGTCACAAGGGGGCCTGAGTGCAGTGGCTCACATCTGTAATCCCAGCACTTTGGGAGGCCAAGACGGGTGGATCACTTGAGGTCAGGAGTTTGAGACCAGCCTGGCCGACATGGTGAAACCCTGTCTCTACTAAAAACATGGAAATTAGCCAAGCGTGGTGGCGCATGCCTGTAGTCCCAGTTACTCAGGAGGCTGAGGCAGAATTACTTGAACCCAAGAGGCAGAGGTTGCAGTAAGCCAAGATCACGCTCTTGCGCTCTGGCTTGGGCGAGAGTGAGACTCCGTCTCAAAAATAAATAAATAAGAAAGCCATAAGGAAGAAAATATATATCTACTATTAAGTAGAAGTGGATCACCATAAAGGTCTTCACATACTGTCTCAGGGTTGAATAGTCTAAGGAAGAGGAGGGGTTGGTCTTGGTGTCTCAGGGATGGCAGAGGCAGAAAAAGTGGGGGAGGTGGAGGGGGAGGCAGGCACCACTGTTATTTTTATTGAACAAAATCTGTGCAGGGACTCGTGACTGTAATCCTAGTACTTTGGGAAGCTAAGGCGGGAGGATCCCTTGAGGCCAGGAGTTCAGGTCCAGCCTGGGCAACGTAGTGAGAGACCCTGTATCTACAAAAAATTTAAAAATCAGCCAGGTGTGGTGGTATGCACCAATAGTCCCAGTTACTCAGAAGGCTGAGGTGGGCGGATGACTGGAGTCCAGGAGTTCAAGGTAGCAGTGAGCTATTCATTGTGCCTGTACTGTACTCCAGCCTGGGAAACAATGCGAGACCCTATCTCTAAAAAATTTTAAAAAAAGAAATCTGCATATAATAGACCCACAGAGTCCAAACTGTTGTTCAGAGATCAACTGTACTTCACAGAGAGTAATTCTAAGTCTTACAGGATTTCATGGAGATGGCGAGAGTGGTGTTGGAGAATCAATCACATACAGAGATACAGGACAGTGAGACAATGATAGAGTGAGACCAAGTAACATTTGAGGAGAATTTTTTTTTTTTTATTGAGACAGGGTCTTGCTCTGTTGTCCAGGCTGGAGTGCAGTGGCACGAACACAGCTCACTGCCGCCTCAACCTCTCCTGGGTTCAAGTGATCCTTCTGCCTCAGCCTCCCAAGTAGCTGGGACCACAGGCGTGTGCCACTATTTCTGGCTAATTTTTAAATTTTTTGTAGAGGCGGGATCCCACTATTTTTCCCAGGCTGGTCTCAAACTCCTGGGCTCAAATGATCCTACCACCTCGGCCTCCCAAAGTGCTAGGATTATAGGCATAAGCCACCACACCCGGCCTGAGTAGAGTCTTTAAGGTAATGACAAAAGTGCCTCAAAATATAATTATTTGATTAAGAGGAGTCTTGGGAAGATAGGTAGCAACCTTTAAAATGTTCATAAAATTACCTCCTTTGTAATACTCCTGCAAGTCAAAGTAAAGGATGGCATAGACTATTCTTGGACAGTTTTGTCAAAAAGTGTATCTTGACCCCACCATCAGTACTCCATTCTTCATTTTAAAAAATAAGATGGGCTGGGCACAGTGGCTCACGCCTTTAATATCAGCACTTTGGGAGGCTGGTGGGTGGATCACCTGAGATCAGGAGTTCAAGACCAGCCTGGCCAACATGGTGAAACCCCGTCTCTACTAAAAATACAAAAATTAGCTGGGCATGGTGGTGCGCGCCTGTGATCCCAGCCACTCGGGAGGCTGAGGCAGGAGAATTGCTTGAATCCCCGAGGCGGAGGTTGCACTGAGCCGAGATGGTGCCACTGCACTCCAGCCTGGACAACAGAGCAAGACTCCGTCTTGGAAAAAAAAAAAAAGATGTAGAAATGTAAAAATATTTGAGAATTATTACATAGTTGCAGATATAGTTTGCTAACTCCAAGAGGAAACACATTTTATTTTTTGTGATTGTCCTGATGAAACTTTATCCCCCCACAACATGCTGTTAAGCTTGGTTCCCATCATAAGCATATTCCCCCTAAGTGGACTTTACTGATTTTCCATGGATAATGCAGACCTCCAGTATAAAAGCTATTCCTCCAGGTCTCTCTGCCGACCACTGAGTATCCCAGGGATAAGGATTTTCAGAGGAAGAGCTAAGTAATAAATTCCTACCCCTAGCAGGGCCGTTCATTTTACGGATGAAAACCTGATCCTTGCTGGGCGTGGTGGCTCATGCCTATAATCCAAGCCATTCAGAAGGCTGAGGCAGGAGGATTGCTTGAGCCCAGGAGTTCAAGACCAGCCTGTGTAATATAGTGAGTCCCCATTCGGAAAAAGAAAAGAAACCTGAGCATAGCAAGGAGAAGAGAATGGTACCTTTGGTGACTGTTAAATCACCACCACTACCCTCAGTCCACATCAGTCCTTTGAATTCCAAAGGCAGGTACTCTCTAGCTCAGAGGTCCTCGAACTTCAGCCTGTGTGGGAGTCACCCATCCTGGCACCTGATTAGAAACACAGACACCCAAGTCCCATTCCAAATATTCTGACTCAATTGACCTGAGATGCACCAAGGAAGTGTATTTTTTTATTTTTATTTTTTGAGCCTTGCTCTGTCGCCCAGGCTAGAGTGCAAGGGCGTTATCTCAGCTCACTGCAACCTCCACCTCCTCGGTTCAAGTGATTCTCCTGCCTTAGCCTCCCAAGAGCTGGGATTATAAGTGTGCGGCTAACTTTGTATTTTTAGTAGAGACAGGGTTTCACCGTGTTGGCCAGGCTGGTCTCAAACTCCTGACCTCAGGTGATCCACCCACCTTGGCCTCCCAAAGTGCTGGGATTACAGGTGCGTGCCACCACGCCCAGCCAGGAAGTGTATTTTTAACAAGGATCCCCGGGTATAGGCTGCCCTGGTCTCTTTATGGAAGGCACTGTACTTTCTTCCCTTCCCTTCCCTTCCCTTTCTTCATTTTTCTCGATGACTCTACAGGGCCAAATTCTCTGGGCAGCTCTCTTTCTTCTGTCTTCTGCACTTGGGTAGCAGCATGAGCATCTGGGTGCTTTTTTTTTTTTTTTTTTTTTTTGAGACGGAGTCTCGCTCTGTTGTCCAGGCTGGAATGCAGTGGCATGATCTCGGCTCACTGCAACCTCCACCTCCCGGGTTCACACAATTCTCCTGCCTCAGCCTTCTGAGTAGCTGGGATTATAGGCACCCACCACCATGCTAATTTTTTATACTTTTAGTAGAGATGGGGTTTCACCATGTTAACCAGGATGGTCTCAATCTCCTGACCTCGTGATCTGCCCGCTTCGGCCTCCCAAAGTGCTGGGATTACAGGCGTGAGCCACCGCGCCTAGCTAAGTATTTCTTTCTCTCCATATAGCGAGATCTCCTTGTCTTTTCCCTGACCTACTTGCCTGGGACTTTGTCCCAGGCGGCATCCCCCTGGTCTGTCCACCTTCAGGCCTTGTGTCTCACCGCCTGTGCTGAATAAGATTGAAATAGAGCCTAAAAATAGTTAAAAATAGTTTAATGGCCCCTGCATTGCAGCCTGCACTTCTCTGTTCTTGGCTGGAAGGCAGCCAAACTGACTCAGCACAAAAGCTCATCTCCAGAAGCCGGGACAAGATTTCAAAGAGGGCTTGTGAGGGCTGGGAAGAGGCTTTGCTTCTTAGACAGGGGATATCAGAGCCTGTCACCCTCCAGAAGAGATTTTCCCTTTCCAGAGAAGCAGACTGAACAAAAGAATCCCTTGGCTTTAAGGAGGATTTTAAAACAAGCGAGAAGCCCAGGTTAATCCCTCCCCTGTGAGCTACTTAGCCATTCATGCCAAGGGTGGGCAGATTAGGGGGAAAGGGACTGGCTTGGGAGGACCTAGAAGCTTCCTCCTCAGCTGGAATTGTCCACGGACTTTTGGCAGATTATACTCTGGGGCATATCGCAGACCGCAGCCCATCTGTCACTCTCTTGTACCTGGGACTCAGCCTGTGTTCCTTGCCTTTTTTTTTTTTTCCCTTTACAATTTTTTTAAAACATTTTTTTTTCTTTTGTAGAGACAAGGTCTCGCTATGTTGCCCAGGCTAGTCTTGAACTCCTGGCCTCAAGCAATCTTCCCACCTCGGCCTCCCAAAGTGCTAGGATTACAGGCGTGAACCCACCATGTCAGGCCTGTTCCTTGCCTTTTTAAAGCTGCCATCCACATTCCTGATTTATTGGTATCTTCTAGTTTCTCCCTTATTTTCTTCCTAGCTTACCCCTTACTATTTTCTCTGCAAATAACTCCACAGACTCTTTTCATAAACTTAAGGGTGTTCTTGCTGATCACTCCGCAAAGCTAAGCAAAACTCTATCCCTAGGAAGGAGCAGGGCTGCCAGACTTCCAAAGGAACTTTGTCCCTGTCGGTGTAGCTGACTCTGTCCTTTCTATGGCGTTCAGCAGTGTCTCTGATGAGAATAGGCATTAAGCATCTATTTTGGGTCAGGCCCTGTGCTAATCACACTTTTACATTCACTGTCCTATTTAAATGAAACTTAGTGTATAAGTCTTTTGCCTCCTTGGTTAAATTTATCCCTAGGTATTTTATTATTTTTGATACTATTATAAATAGAATTATTTTCTTAATTTCTTTTTCTGATTGTTCATTGTTGGTGAGTAGACATACAATTGTTCTTTGTGTGTTGACTTTGTCCCCTGCTGCTTTACTGAATTCATTTATTAACTCTAGTAATTAAAAAAAACTTTTCTGACAGTCTGGGCAATATAGTGAAGCCCTGTCTATACAAAAATAAGATTTAAAAATTAGCCAGGTGTGGTGGCGCATAATTGTAGTCCCAGCTACTCAGAAGGCAAAGGCAGGAGGATCACATGAGCCCAGAAGTTGGAAGCTACAGTGAGCTATGATCACACAGGTGCACTCCAGTCTTGGGGACAAAGTGAGACCTTGGTCTCTAAATAAATAAATAAATAAAAGGGTTTACTGTGGATTATTTGGGATTTTCTATATATGTGATAATGTCATCTGCAAATAGAGATTGTTCTATTTCTTCCTTTCCAATTTGGATGCCTTTTCTTTTTCTTGCCTAATTTTTCTGGCTAGGACTGCCAGTACTGTGTTGAATACAACTGTGAAAGTGGGCATCTCTGTCTTGTTCCTGATCTTAGGGGAAAAGCTTTCAGCTTTTCACCATTGGTTTTGTGTTTTTTGTTTTAGATACAGGGTTTTGCTCTGTCACCCAGGCTGGAGTGCAGTGGTGCAATCAAAGCTCACTGCAGCCTTCAACTCCAGGGCTCAAGCAATTCTCCCACCTCAGCCTCCCATGTACCTGGAAATACAGGTGTGAGCCATCGTGCCCAGCTCCCCTTCATTCTTTAAGGCAAGGTAGTGTACTACATTAATTGATTTTCTTTCCTTTTTTTTTTTTGAGACGGATTCTCGCTCTTTCACCCAGGCTGGACTCAGTGGCGCTATCTCAGCTCACTGCACGCTCTGCCTCCCGGGTTCACTCCATTCTCCTGCCTCAGCCTCCTGAGTAGCTGGGACTACAGGCGCCCGCCACCATGCCCGGCTAATTTTTTGTATTTTCAATAGAGACAGAGTTTCACCGTGTTAGCCAGGATGGTCTCGATCTCCTGACCTCATGATCCACCTGCCTCAGCCTCCCAAAGTGCTGGGATTACAGGCGTGAGCCACTGTGCCCAGCCGATTTTTTTTTTTTTTTTTTTTTTTTTGAGACAGAGTCTCACTCTGTCGCCCAAGCTGGAGTGCAGTGGTGCAGTCTTGGCTCACTGCAACCTCTGCCTCCCAGGTTCAAGCGATTCTCCTGCTTCAGCCTCCCAAGTAACTGGGACTAGAAGTACTCGCCCCACCATGCCTGGCTAATTTTTGCTTGCTATTTATTTATTTTATTTATTTATTTATTTATTTTGAGATGGAGTCTCCCACTGTCACCAGGCTGGATTTTGCAGTGGCACAAACTCGGCTCACTGCAACCTCCGTCTCCTGGGTTCAAGCGATTCTCCTGCCTCAGCCCCCCGAGTAGCTGGGATTATAGGCGCGTGCCACCACACCCAGCTAATTTTTGTATTTTTAGTAGAGATGGGGTTTCCCCATGTTGGCCAGGATGGTCTTGACCTTGTGATCCGCCCGCCTTGGCCTCCCAAAGTGCTGGGATTACAGGCATGAGCCACTGCGCCCAGACTGAATTTTTTTTTTTTTTTTTTTTTTTTGAGACAGTTTCGCTCTTGTTGTCCAGGCTGGAGTGTAATGGAGTGACCTTGGCTCACTGCAACCTCCGCCTCCTGGGTTCAAGCGATTCTTCTGCCTCAGCCTCCCAAGTAGTTGGGATTACAGGCACGTGCCACCATGCCTGGCTAATTTTTGTATTTTTAGTAGAGACGGGGTTTCACCATGTTGGCCAGGCTGGTCTTGATCTCCTGACCTTGTGATCCACCTGCCTTGGCCTCCCAAAGTTCTGGGATTACAGGTGTGAGCCACCCCACTTGGCCAGATTTTCTCATTTTTCTTGAGTCAGTTTCAGTAGTTTTTATATTTCTAGGAATTTATGCATTTAATCTAAATTATTGAATTAGTGGACATATGGTTGTTCACAGTATTGCCTTATAATTCCTTTTATTTCTGTAAGGTTGGCATTAATGCCTTCTCTTTTATTCTTGATTTTAGTAATTTGAGTCTTTTCTTCTTTTATCTTAGTCAGTCTAGCTAAAGGTTTGTCAATTTTGTTGGTCTTTTTAAGACCTTTTTTTTTTTTTTTTTTTTTTTTTTTGAGACAGAGTTTCACTCTTGTCGTCCAGGCTGGAGTGCAATCTTGGCTCACTGCAACCTCTGCCTCCCGGGTTCAAACAATTCTCCTGCCTCAGCCTCCCAAGTAGCTGGGATTACAGGCGCTCGCCACCATGCCTGGCTAATTTTTGTATTTTTAGTAGAGATGGAGTTTCACCATGTTGGCCAGGCTGGTCTCGAACTCCTGACCTCAGGTGATCCGCCCTCCTCAGCCTCCCAAAGTGCTGGGATTATAGGTGTGAGCCACTGCGCCCGGCCAAGACCTAACTTTTAATTTCATTGATTTTCTGTGTCATTTTTATATTCTCTATTTCATTAATTTCCACTCTAATCCTTCTTTGGGTTTACTTTGCTCTTCTTTTTTCAATGTCTTAAGGTAGAAATTTAGCTTATTGATTTGAGATCATTCTTCTTTTCCTTTATTTATTTATTTAGAGACAGGGTCTTGCTCTGTCACCCAGGCTGGAGTGCAGTGGTGCGATCGTAGCTCACTGCAGTCTTGAACTCCTGGGCTCTGGCAACCCTCCTGCCTTGGCCTCCCAAGTAGCTGGGACTACAGGCACACGCCACTGTGCCTGGTTAATTTTTTAATTTTTATTTTGTAGTGACGGGATCTCACTATGTTCCCCAAGCTGGTCAAGAACTCCTGGGCTCAAGTGATCCTCCAGCCTTGGCCTCCCAAAGTGCTGGGATTACAGGCGTCAGCCACTGTGCCTGGCCTCATTCTTCTTTTTAAATGTAGACATTTACAACTTTAAATTTCCCTCTAAGCATTGTTTTAGTTGCATACCATAAGTTTTCATATGTTATATCTTCATTTTCATTCATCTAAAAATATTCTGATTTCCCCTCTGATTTCATCTTTGACCCATTTGTTATTTAGGAGTGTTTGGTTTTCACATATTTGTGACTTTCCCGGATTAGTTATTAACTTTTACTCTAGTGTGATCAGAGAACGTACTTTGTACGATTTCAATTCTTTTAAATTTATGGAAGCTATTTTTTTTTAATTGAGGCTTTTTTTTTTTTAAAGATGGAGTCTTGCTCTGTTGCTCAGGCTGGAGTGCAGTGGCACCATCTCGGCTCACTGCAACCTCCGCCACCCGACTTCAAGTGATTCTCCTGCCTCAACCTCCTGAATAGCTGGGACCTGGTACCGGTGTGCATTACCACATCTGGCTAATTTATAAATTTTTTGGTAGAGACAGGGTTTCACCATGTTTGTCAGGCTGGTCTTGAACTCCTGACCTCAAGTGATCCACCTGCCTCAGCCTCCCAAGTGCTAGGATTATAGGCATGACCCACTGTGCCCAGCCCTAATTGAGGCTTTTTTATTTTTTTATTTTTATTTATTTTTAATTCATTTATTATTATTACTTTTTGAGACGGAGTCTCACTCTGTTGCCGAGGCTGGAGTGCAGTGGCGTGATCTCCACTCATTGCAACTTCTGCCTCCCGGGTTCAAGTGATTCTCCTGCCTCAGCCTCCCAGGTAACTGGGATTACAGGTGTGTGCCACCATGCCTGGCTAAATTTTGTATTTTTGGTAGAGACAGGGTTTCTCCGTGTTTGCCAGGCTGGTCTTGAACTCCTGACCTCAGGTGATCCGCCTGCCTCAGCCTCCCAAAGTGCTGGGATTACAGGTGTGAATATATATATATATATGATGGTATACTACTCAACCATAAAAAGGAATGTATTAACAGCATTTGCAGTGACCTGGATGAAATTGGAGACTATTATTCTAAGGGAAGTAACTCAGGAATGGAAAACTAAACATTGTATGTTCTCACTGATATGTGGGAGCTAAGCTATGAGGACGCAAAGGCGTAAGAATGATACAATGGACTTTGGGGACTTGGAAGGAAGAGTGGGAGGGGGGTGAGGGATAAAAGACTCCAAATATGGTGCAGTGTACACTGCTTGGGTGATGGGTGCACAAAGTCTCCCAAATCACCACTAAAAAATGTACTCATGTAACCAAACACCACCTGTTCCCCAATAACTTACGGAAAAATAAAGTAATAAAAATTAAAAACAAACTAGTTTTATTTTTTGCTTTAACATGTTTACTAATATAGATGTAATTTATTTAGCCAGTCTCCTATTAGTGTATATTCAGTATATTTTCTGTTGTTCCAAATTATAACCAAAACTGAGGTACATATATTTCATATTTGAATATTTCTGTATATACCTAAGTATTTATTTAGGATACATTCTTCAAAGTGGCATACCTTGGTTAAAGACTATCTAAGCTTGAGGCCAGGCACAGTGGCTCAAGCCTGTAATCCCAGCACTTTGGGAGGCTGAGGTGGGTGGATCACGAGGTCAGGAGTTCAAGACCAGCCTGGCCAAGACGGTGAAACCCCATCTCTACTAAAAACACAAAAATTAGCTGGGCACGGTGGCAGGTGCCTGTAATCCCAGCTACTTGGGAGGCTGAGGCAGGAGAATTGCCTGAACCCAGGCGGTGGAGGTTGCAGTGAGCCAAGATCGCATTACTGCGCTCCAGGCTGGGCAATAGAGTGAGATTCCATCTCAAAAAAAAAAAAAAGACTAAGCTTTTAAGGCTTTTGATATATTTTGTTAGATTGCCTTCCTGGAAGATTTTCATTCCAAGCATTAGCTCCAGAAAATTCAGATTTCTCTACATAGCTGCTAACACTGGGTATTATCATTCTTTTGGATCTTCTGCTACCTGCACTCCATCCACTGTGGACATTTATCATTACCAATGTCCAGCATCCACTCCTTTTTCTCCTGCTGAGAGTACTTCTATTTTCCTTTGGGAAACTCCCCTCTCAAACTCTCAATTTCAGACTGAGGGGTCTGACATATTCCCTAGCTCCAGGGATGAGCAGGTGAACTCTGTCTAGCTCATCAGTGTCTCATGCATTGGCTCAAGGAGGATCATATGGCCCTACCAGCCCAGTGAGAACCAAACCCTGGACTTTTACTAGAATATTGAACAAGAGTTCTTTTTTCTCCCCTGAGTTTGCTAACCTGGTAGGATATAAGCCCAAAGCTTCTGGAGACCACATGGAGATGTTCTGCCTGACGGTAAAGCTGACACAAAAGGAAGCAGCTGAGAGATGGAGAAATGAGTGACAGCTTCCTGGGGAACATCATTTGAGAGTTCCCCTGGATCCAGCCATTCCTGAAGCAATTCAAGCTTCTTTTTTTTTTTTTTTTTTTTTTTTTGAGACAGTGTCTCACTCTGTCCCCCAGGCTGGAGTGCAGTGGCACAATCTCAGCTTGCTGCAACCTCCACCTCCCAGGTTCAAGTGATTCTC
This sequence comes from Gorilla gorilla gorilla, assembly GCF_029281585.2. Lineage (NCBI taxonomy): Eukaryota > Metazoa > Chordata > Mammalia > Primates > Hominidae > Gorilla > Gorilla gorilla. The sequence goes on along the minus strand of NC_086018.1, from coordinate 27,535,851 downwards.
CTGCCTCAGCCTCCTAAGTAGCTGGGATTACAGTCATGCACCATCACACTCAGCTAATTTTTGTATTTTAAGTAGAGACGGGGTTTCACCGTGCTGGCCAGGGTGGTCTCGAACTCCTGACCTCAGGCGATCCATCCACCTCGGCCTCCCAAAGTGCTAGGATTACAGGCATGAGCCACCACGCCCAGCTACGATTCAACCTTCTTGAACTCCTTGGGGTTATGCAAGCTAATATATTTATCAGCAGCAGCAGCATTAGTAAGTATTTTGTGCAAACTAGTTTAATTCTGTTTTCGTCACTTGCAACAGAAATAATGCTGATGATGCTGGGCACTGTGGTTCACACCTGTAATCCCAGCACTTTGGGAGGCTGAGGTTAGTGGATTGCTTGAGCTCAGGAGATTGAGACCTGCCTAGACAACATGGCGAAACTACATCTCTACCAAAATATAAAAAATTAGCTAGGCGTGATGGCACGCAACTGTGGTCCCAACTACTCGGGAGGCTGAGGCAGGAGAATCACTTGAACCTGAGAGGTGTAGGTTGCAGTGAGCCAAGATGGTGCTACTGCACTCCAACCTGGGCGACAGCAAGACTCTATCTCGATAAATAAATGAATGAATGAATGAATGTAGGTTTTTCTAAGTAAGGGTCACCCAGGGAAGCTTTATTTTATTTTATTTGAGACAGAGTCTCCCTCTGTTGCCCAGGGTGGAGTGCAGTGGCTTCATCATAGTTTGCTGCAGCTTCAAACTCTCAGACTCAAGCTATCCTCCCATCTTAGCCTCTGGGACTACAGGCACAGGCCACCATGGCCAGCTAACTTTTTTTTTTTTTTTTTTTAGTAGAGATGAGGTCTCGCTATGTTGCCCAGGCTGGTCTCAAACTCCTGGGCTCAAGCATTCCGCCCACCTCAGTCTCCCAAAGTGCTGGGATTATAGGCATGAGCCACCACATCCAGCTGAGATGACTATTTTTTATCAGTCACACATCCCTTTGCCCCTTTCCCCATCTTTCCCATTTATTTAGCTTACTTTTTGGTATAATCCATATTCATTGCTTTTGTTACTATTAGGTAAATATTGTTACCTGTTGAATTGGCGAGTATATAATAACTACAACTTCTTCTTACACACAATTTTTTACTTCTCCTGGAGTTAATGTTTTCCTCCCTTTTATTACTTGTTTTGTCTTTGAAATTGACTAAATATTCCCGCAGTCTCCAGTAGTTCAATAAAAGACTTTCTTTTCTTTTCTTTTTTTCCAGATGGAGTCTTGCTCTGTTGCCCAAGCTGGAGTGCAGTGGTGCAATCTTGGCTCACTGAAACCTCCCTGTCCCGGGTTCAAGTGATTCTCCCTGCCTCAGCCTCCCAAGCAGCTGGGACTACAGGTGTGCACCACCATGCCTGGCTAATTTTTGTATTTTTAGTAGAGACAGGGTTTCACCATGTTGGCCAGGCTGGTCTCGAACTCCTGACCTCAGGTGATCCACCTGCCTCAGCCTCCCAAAGTGTTGGGATTACAGGCATGAGCCACTGCATCTGGCTGTGCCATTTGATTCTTGACCCTGCTTTTTCTTCTCTCTCTCTGGAAGCTCTTAGGATTCTCTCTATCCTTGGGTTCTGAAATGTCAGGTCTAGTTTATGTGGTTCAGATAGGTTCAGATGGGCTGACTCCATCCCTGGATCTAGAGTTGGGTATGTGACCCAGCAGGTCCAGTCAGTGTGTTCCATCCTCCCTGGCCACAGTAATTAATTTCAGGATGGGTGCATGACCCAGTCTTCCATGAGACTCACTTCTCACACTTTGATTTGAACTGGTAGGAACAGAATCTCTTTCCTGTGATTTGTACCTGGAATAATATAAGCCTATCATAGCTGAGGATCTCCATGAAGAGAAGGCCTTTCTGAAAGAGAAGCTTCGTTACATCTATTTCTGTGTAACAAATTACCCGAAAACTTGGTGACTTCAAACAACAAACATTTATTATCCAGGCACAGCTTAGCTGGGTGGCTCTTCCTTAAAGCCTCTCATAAGGCTGCAATCAGGGTGTTGGATGGGGCTGCAGTCTCATTTGATGGCTCAACTGGGGAGGATCTGCTTCCATTCTCACTCATGTGGTTATTAGTAGAATTCAGTTTCTCATTGAATTTAGGACCTCAGTTCCTTACTGGCTATTGGCCAAAGGGTTCCTTCAGTTCCTTACCATGTAGGCCTCTCCTTAGGGCAACTCACAACATGGTAGCTGGCTTCCATCAGAGTGAGAGCAAGCAAAACAGACGCCAGAATCTTCTTGTAAACTACTCACGGAAATGACATTCCACCACTTTGCCATATGCTAGTCATTAGAACGAATTACTAGGTCAGGCCTACATTGAAGGGGAGGGGATTACAAAACAGCATGAATAACAGGAGGTGGGAATTGTTGGGAACAATTTTATTAATTTTTAATTTATCTCTTAGAGACAGGGTTTTACTCTGTCACCCAGGCTGGAGTACAGTGGTAGCAATCATAGCTCACTGTAACCTTGAACTCCTGGGCTCAAGCAATCCTCCTGCCTCAGCCTCCCAAGTAGCTAAAACTACAGGCATGCACCACCATGCCCAGTAGTTTGTTTGTTTAATTTTTGGTAGACAGGGGCTTTGTTGCCCAGGCTGGATTCAAACTCCTGGCCTCACACAATCCTCCTGCCTCAGCTTCCCAAAGTGCTGGGATTATAGGCACTTGGCCATTGGAGCCATTTTAGAGGAAGCCTATCACAAAAGCCAATATTGAGGGAAACAGACCTGAAAGCCAAGAAGTGACTGAGTCCAGTGACTTCACTTCAGCCCTTGAATGTTGCCATTAGGTTTTGTCATATGCAATATTCTGAAATGTGCTAGAATGGCTGCCCAAACATTAGGGGGAACAATTCATCCCCATTTGCCCAGGACTTTCCTGGTTTTAACACTAAAAGTCCTATATCTTGGGAAACTCCTACATCCCAGGTGAATTGGGACAGTTGACACCTGACATAGCAGTTATTTGATGACCAAAATTAAACCAATGCAGCTTGCTCAGGATTCTGTGGCATGGTAGTACAGAAAACATGGACTCTGGAGTTAAGTTTTGGATTCAGATTCTGGCACTATCATTTACTAGCTGTGTGGCTCTGGGCAACTCACCTCGCCTGTTTTCTCACCATTAAAATAGGCATCAGAATCTCTACATTGAAAAATGCCCATGTGGATTGGAGAGAATTTATGTAAAAACATGATTATCTCTGCCAGACATGGTGGCTCACACCTGTAATCCCAGCACTTTGGGAGTCTGAGGCAGGTGGATCACCTGAGGTCAGGAGTTTGAGACCAGCCTGGCCAACATGGCGAAACCTCGTCTCTGCTAAAGAATACAAAAATTAGCCAGGCGTGGTGGCATGCGCCTGTAGTCCCAGCTACTTGGGAGGCTGAGGCAGGAGAATTGCTTGAACCCAGGAGGCGGAGGTTGTAGTGAGCCAAGATGGCGCCACTGCACTCCAGCCTGGGTGACAGAGCAAGACTCTGTCTCAAACACAAAAACAAAAACACAACATGGTTATCTCAACAAATGGTACCGTCATCATTATAAGTATTTTGAGGTTCTCAACCAACTGTAACTTTTTTCAGACAAGACACATGGGAATTTCCTGGGTCTTAGATCCCAGTTTGATATTCAGATGCTATACTGTGTGCCTGGGCCTGTGGAGGTCTGTCTGATTTCCCTAGGGCAGAACTGCTCAGAAAATTAATGCTTAGGTTTTCATAGAGTCCTTGGGCATGTTTGATAATCAAGAGCCAATCAATCAAAGCCCTTCTCTCTCTGTTTTTTGGAGAAAAGGTCTTACCCTTTCACCCAGACTGGAGTGCAGTGTGTGATCATAGCTCACTACAGCCTTGAACTCCTGGGTTAAAACAATCCTCCTACCTCAGCCCCCCAGTAGCTGGGACCACAGGTGTGTGCCCCATACCCAGCTAATTTTATTTTCTTTTTCTTTTTTTTCTCTATCAATCACCCAGGCTGGAGTGCAGCGGCGCAATCTCGGCTCACCGCAACCTCTGCCTCCCAGGTTCAAGCAATTCTCATGCCTCAGCCTCCTGAGTGGCTGGGATTACAGGCGCCTGCCACCATGCCCAGTTAGCTTTTTTGTTTTGTTTTTTGAGATGGAGTCTTTCTCTACCACCCAGGCTGGAGTGCAGTGACACAATCTTGGCTCACTACAATCTCTGCCCTTCTGGGTTCAAGCGATTCTCCTGCCTCAGCCTCCCAAGTAGCTGGGATTACAGACGTGCACCACCACACCCAGCTAATTTTTGTTTTTTTAGTAGAGATGGGGTTTCACCATGTTGGGCAGGCTGGTCTCGAACTCCTGACCTCAAGTGATCTGCCTGCCTCAGCCTCCGAAAGTGCTGGGATTACAGGTGTGAGCCACCACGCCCAGCCAATTTTTGTATTTTCAGTAAAGATGGGCTTTCACCATGTTGGCCAGGCTGGTCTCGAACTCCTGACCTCAAGTGATCCACCCGCCTTGGCCTCCCAAAGTGCTAGGATTACAGACATAAGCCACCATGCCCAGCTCCAGCTAACTGAAAAAAAACACAAAAAACAAAAAACTTTTTAAGAGATGGGGTCTATGTTGCCCAGGCTGATCTCAAACTCCTGGGCTCAAGTGATCCTCCCACTTTGGCCTCCCAAAGTGTTGGGCTCATTGGCATGAGCCATCATGTCCTGCTGGAGTGTTTGTTTTTTGTTTTTTTTTTGAGACGCAGTCTCACTCTGTCGCCAGGCTGGATCTCAGCTCACTGCAAGCTCCACCTCCCGAGTTTAAGCGATTCCCCTGCCTCAGCCTCCTGAATAGCTGGAACTACAGGCGCACGCCACCATCTCTGGCTAATTTTTGTATTTTTAGTAGAGATGGGGTTTCATCATGTTGGCCAGGCTGGTCTTGAACTCCTGACCTTGTGATATGCCCACCCTGGCCTCCCAAAGCTGGGATTACAGGTGTGAGCCACCACACCTGGGCAAGCCGTGCATTTTTATTTATTTATCTTTTTTTTTGAGACGGAGTCTTGCTCTGTCACCCAGGCTGGAGTGTAGTGGCGCGATCTCCGCTCACTGCAAGCTCCGCCTCCCAGGTTCACGCCATTCTCCTGCCTCAGCCTCCCGAGTAGCTGGGACTACAGGTGCCCACCACCACGCCCGGCTAATTTTTTGTATTTTTAGTAGAGACAGGGTTTTACCATGTTAGCCAGGATGGTCTCGATCTCCTGACCTCGTGATCCACCCGCCTGGGCCTCCCAAAGTGCTGGGATTACAGGCGTGAGCCACCGCGCCCAGCCAAGCATGCATTTTTATAGTACTCCCAGGTGATGCTGCTGAAGACAGTCCACAGTCCACACTGAGAAACCACATACCAGGCCACCTGTACAGATCATAAAAATAAAGCCCCTAGCACACTGCCTGGCACATGGTTTGTGCCCAGGAAACAGCACTAGAGAGACCATGCAAGTCGCTCTAGACCCACGAGGGAACTGATGCTTGCTCAGTCCCATGCAGTCTTGGGTGTCACATCCAGACCTCCCCTGCCCTGCCCCCAGCCTTCCCAGGGAAAGAGAATAACAGCAGCAACATTTTCATTTTATAAGCACTTGGTTTTATTGCACAGAAGCAATTGAAAGTGAACTCCAGTGGAAAGTGCGCCCTGGCATAATTCAGTGGCCAGTGCCCGGCCCCACCTGGACCGCTCTTCCAGAATAGAGAGCTCTGGGCAAGGGCTTGACCACTCCTTTGGAAAACAGAAGGCATTTGGGAATAGGTTAAGACATCTCAAGCATAATGTATTTCTAACTGCTCATTCATTATTGCGGTCATCTGTCAGTTGCACATAGAGGCAATAAATGCACTTATTTGGAAAGGGGGGGGCAGTTTTTATAGTCAAGTGTTTACGTGTGGCATTCGGCATGTATCACATTCAGCTACATAAGCTATCATAACATAATTGTCCATCGCCTGGGGAGGGCATGGGGGCAGGGGCCTGGGAGTGCCCTCTCTTGCTAACATATTGCTAACAGAAATTCCTGTTTGAAGAAGGAGGCCCCGTCGTCTAAGCAGTTTCTTCTTACATAAAGACAGAAAAAGTGAAAATTGTGTTACTTCGATCCTTGAGCTCCGGGACTCTTCTGAGTTTCTTTGGCTGTTCCGGATGTTCCTTTCTCCCTGCCTTACTTCCCCTTGGCGGCCTTGTCTTCTGTGGCCTTCTCTGGAGGCCTGCTGTCTTTTTGGTCTGTGCTGGAGGATTTTTCAGCCTTTTCTGCCTTAGGCTTGCTAGGCTCTTTTGGGAGGGTCTTGTCATCTTCCTTGGCTTTGGCCTCTGTCTTGGGTTTCTCCTCAGGCTTCTTGGCCTTCTCCTCCTTGGTGTCTTTTTTCTCTGGTGCTGCCTCCTTCTTCTCTGCTGGTTTGCTGGGTTCCTTGGCCTTGGCATCATCTGGTTCCTTCTTGGCCACCTCTGTCTTTTCTTTGGGTTTAGCGTCTTCCTTCACCTCCACCTTGGCAGGAGCCTCCTTCTCTGGGGTGGGGACTTTTCTCTTATCTTCAGCCTCTTCCTTCTTGGCTTCAACTTTGGATTCTTTGGGCTTTTCGACAGCAGGTTCCTTCTTCTCCTCCACCTTGGGCTTTGGAGCCTCCTTCTTGGGTGCCTCCTCTTTCTTGCTGTCCTTCTTCTCCTCTGTTTTTGGTGTGGCAGGGGCTTTCTCTTCCTCCGCCTTCTTTGGGGGCTCTTTGACTTTCACCTCCTGGGGCTTCTTCTCCTCCTTCACTGGGGACTTCACCTCTTCCTTTTTTGGGATCTCCTTCTCAGGGGCCTTGGCATCCTCCTTCAGGGGAGATTTCGCCTTCTCTGGGGACTTGACCTCCTCCTTGACAGGGCTTTTGGCCTTTTCAGGGGATTTGTCTGCAGGGGACCTTGCTTCCTCCTTCGCTGGAGTCTTGGCTTCTGGAGACTTCACATCAAGAGTCTTGGCCTTCTCTGGGGACTTGGCCTTCTCTGGGGACTTGGCCTTCTCAGGGGTCTTTGCTTCTTCCTTCACTGGGGACTTGGCCTTCTCAGGGGACTTTGCTTCTTCCTTCACTGGGGACTTGGCCTTCTCGGGGGTCTTTGCTTCTTCCTTCACTGGGGACTTGGCCTTCTCGGGGGACTTTGCTTCTTCCTTCACTGGGGACTTGGCCTTCTCAGGGGACTTTGCTTCTTCCTTCACTGGGGACTTGGCCTTCACTGGGGACTTGGCCTCTTCCTTCTCTGGGGACTTGGCCTTCTCAGGGGACTTTGCTTCTGCCTTCACTGGGGACTTGGCCTCTTCCTTCTCTGGGGACTTGGCCTTCTCAGGGGACTTTGCTTCCTCCTTCGTTGGAGACTTGGCCTTTTCCGGGGACTTGACCTCAGCTGGAGATTTTGCTTCTTCCTTCACTGGGGACTTGGCCTTCTCTGGAGACTTGGCCTCAGCCGGTGACTTTGCCTCTTCCTTTGCTGGGGACTTGGCCTTCTCGGGGGACTTGACCTCAGCTGGAGATTTTGCTTCCTCCTTCTCTGGGGACTTGGCCTCAGCCGGTGACTTTGCCTCTTCCTTTGCTGGAGACTTGGCCTTCTCAGGGGATTTGACTTCGGCTGGGGATTTTGCTTCCTCCTTCTCTGGGGACTTGGCCTCAGCCGGTGACTTTGCCTCTTCCTTTGCTGGTGACTTGGCTTCCTTCTCTGGGGATGCAGCCTCTTCTGCTGGGGGAGACTTTGTTTCTTCTTCTCCCCCTTCTTCCTCCTTGCCCTCCTCCTCTTTGGCCTCTTTCTCCTCTTCTTCAGTCACTTCTTCAGTCACTTGGGTCTCCTCTGTCTGTTCCTCCACAATCACAGTTTCTTTCTCTGACTTCTCCACCACTTTGATCTTCTCTTCGCTTTTCACCTTTATGTGAGTGGACACAGAGGGAATTTTGGGGAGTCCTTCTGGAAGTGAGAAAGGAATTGGGCCAAAGCCAATCCGACACTCTTCACCTTCCAGGAGTTTTCTGCAGGATGGATCACGGAACACATTAGTATAAACTCAGAGCAAATTCACTATTTGGGTTCTTCCTAGACTATCCTGAAGGTCACTGACATCGAATGATATGGGTTTTGATGGAACAGGAATGTGAATGGTGGGCATTATGAGACTAGAGAAAGTCACTTGGCAAATCATTCCAGTGACCACCCAGAATGTGTACCCCGGTGGGACTGGTCTTTTGTTGTTGTTGTTGTTTTTGAGAGGGTCTCACTGTGTTGCCCAGGCTGGAGCAACTGGTCTTCTTCAACACAGCTAAGCCTGAAACTTTTGAAATAAAACAACTTTTGCCCCATAAAAAATGGCCCTCAAGGGAAAGCTCCTAAATAAATTTAACAAAAGTTAAATTTATTGTCCCTCAAACTAAAATATTATTCAAGAGAACCCTGGGAGCCTGAGCAAACAATTCCACTTTTTTTTTCCTTTTTTTGAGACGGAGTCTTGCTCTGTCACCTAGGCTGGAGTCCAGTGGTACAATCTCAGTTCACTGCAACCTCTGCCTCCCAGATTCAAGCAATTCCCCCAGCTTCAAGCAATTCTCCTGTCTCAGCCTACTGAGTAGCTGGGAGTACAGGCGCATGCCACCACGCCCAGTTAATTTTTGTATTTTTAGTAGAGACGGGGGTTTCACCATATTGGTCAGGCTGGTCTCGAACTCCTGACCTCAGGCAATCCACCTGCCTAGGCTTCCCAAAGTGCTGGGATTACAGGTGTGAGCCACCGCACCCGACCACAATTCTACTTTTATAAATTTGGGTTTAAGAGGTCTTAGAATGCTCCCATTTGAATCGCGAGTGTCTCTCATCACCATGTATTACCATCTTTTGAGTTTCAGGAATAGGGTAGAGGCCGCAGTTTCTCCTCTTGGCTTTGCTCCTCACTAGATGGGTGACCTTGGCCAAGACACACAAACTCTTTGAGCCTCAATTTCCTCACTGGAAAAAGAGGGTCATTAGAGTCCCTATGTCAGAGGGTTGTTTCAGTGAGACAATGAATGGAAAAGACTTAGCAGAATGCTTGTCTCAGAGTAAGTGTGGGGGTTACCCCTCAGACTAGTACTTCCCAAATTTAGCAGCACACAGATGACCGGGGATCTTATCAAAATGCAGATTCTGATTCGGCAGGTCTGGGGAGGGGCTGAGCGTCTGTCTTTTGTTGTTGTTGTTGTGTTGTTGTTATTTTTGAGACAGTGTCTCACTCTGTGATGACAGGCTGGAGTGTAGTGGCACGATCATAGCTCACTGAAGCCTCCAACTCCCAGGCTCAGGTGATCCTCCCACGTCAGCCTCCTGAGTAGCTGAGACTAAAGGCATGTGCCACCATGCCCAGCTTTTTTTTTTTTTTTTTTTTTGTAGAGATGGGGTTTTGCCATGCTGCCCAGCTTGGTCTCTGAACTGAAACGATCTGTCTGCCTTGGTCTCCCAAAGTGCTGGGATTACAGGCATGAGTCACGACACCCAACCAAGAGACTATCTTTCTGATAAGCTCTTGAATGATGCCAATTCCGCTGGTTCATGTGCCATGCTTTGAGTAGCAAGATTACAGACGAGAGCCAAGAGGTAGGAAGCCACGGGTCACCAGTCAGAACTGGGACAAGTCCTCAGGGAATCAGTCCTGCTCCCTAGCCCTGCTCCCCCAGGTCTTATTCCTCAGACTGGATTTCTCAAGGCTGCCATTGACTAAGGGTTCCCTCTGTAGCAGCCCAGTGGTACCTGTGCTTCCTGGATTAGCTTGGGAATGGGATTAGCTCATCTTCCTGACAACCCTATGACATGGGTGCCCTTATTATCATCTCCACTTTATTTCCCCAAGAAATGAATGCTTGCAGAGCTAAGAAACTCTAAAGGACAGAGTTTTAAAGGTCCCTGACTCAAGCACCTCTTTTCCCTTCAAAGCAGGCCTCTGGCTGGCTGGATTTGGGGAGGGGATAAGGAACTTCCACCCTCTAAATCATTTCAGAATGAAAGTAAGTCACTCTCAAGACTAATTGGCTGGGCACAGTGGCTCACGCCTGTAATCCCAGCACTTTGGGAGGCCGAGGTAGGCGGATCACCTGAGGTCAGGAGTTCGAGACCAGCCTGGCCAACATAGTGAGACCCAGTCTCTACTAAAAATACAAAAAATAGCCGGGTGTGGTGGCATATGCCTGTAATCCCAGCTACTCGGGAGGCTGAGGCAGGAGAATCACTTGAACCCAGGACACACAGGTTGCAGTCAGCCGAGATAATGCTGCTGCACTCCAGCCTGGGCAACAGAGTGAGATTTCATCTCAAAAAAAAAAAAAAAAAAAAGACTCATGTCTCTCACAGAGTAAAAGAGTGGCTGCCAGGGGCTGAAGGAAGGAGAGAATGATAATGACGGTTTCTTGGGTATGGAGTTTCAGTTTGCGATGATGAAAACAGTTCTGGAGACAGACAGTGGTTATGGCTGCATAGTAATGTGAAAGTACTTAATATCACTGAACTGCCTACTTAACATTGTTGAATGGGGCTGGTCATGGTGGCTATCGCCTGTAATCCCAGGACTTTGGGAGGCTGAGGTGGGCAGAGGGCTTGAGTTCAGGAGTTTGAGACCAGCCTGGCCAACATGGTGAAACCCTGTTTCTACTAAAAAAATAAAAATAAAAATTAGCCAGGCGTGGTGGCGGGCACCTGTAATCCCAGTTACTCAGGAGGCTGAGGCATGGGAATCGCTTGAACCCAGGAGGGAGAGGTTGCAGTGGGCAGAGATCGCACCACCATACTTCAGCCTGGGCAACACAGTAAGTCTGTCTCAAAAAAATAAATAAAAAATAAAATAAATTGGTTCAATGGTAAATTGTATGTTTTGTCTATTTTGCCGCAATTTAAAAAGAATTTTGTCCCTAAGACAGGTAGGCTGCCTAAACGGGGTCTTGACACCCAAGGCTTAGCGTCTCGTAGGAACACAAGCTTTCTTCACCATGTGACAGCCCCTGTGCGTCTCACCTGTAAGCGGCTATCTCTATATCCAGAGCCATCTTGACATTGAGCAGGTCCTGGTATTCTCGCAGCTGGGCGGCCATCTCCCACTTGGTGTTCCTCAGCTCAGCGTCCAGCTGCTGAATGGCTTCCTGGGAAGGAGAGGTGACACACATCACATGCCAGCCAGTGTCTGGCCCTCAGTACCAGAGAAGCTGCGGCGGGCTGTGCGACCCCAGAGCAGGCCCATCCAGCCAGGCTCACTGGGGCCAACCCCAACCCTGCCAGAGTTGTAGGGTCCTCATTAGTGCACATGGAACAATCTGGAGCAAAAATCCTGCTGTATAGTGACCTCAGACTGGAGAAGGTCTGAAATGAAATTCATCAGACATCAACAGTTGTTCCTGCTGGTTTGGCTGGCAGGATAATGGGATAACGTTTAGAGATCTTAAGCTTAGAAAGTGCTCAGTGAGGCTGGGAGTGGTGGCTCAAGCCTGTATTCCCAACACTTTGGGAAGCCGAGGAAGGTGGATCACTTGAGGTCAGGAGTTTGAGACTAGCCTGGCCAACATGGTAAAACCCTGTCTCTACTAAAAATACAAAAATTAGCCGGATGTGGTGGCACATACCTGTAATCCCAGCTACTTGGGAGGCTGAGACAGGAGAATCGCTTGAACCCAGGAGGCGGAGGTTACAGTGAGCCGAGATCATACCACTGTACTCCAGCCTGGGAGACATAGCGAGACTCTGGTGGTTCATGCCTGTAATCCCAGCATTTTGGAAGGCTGAGGAAGGAGGATCACTTCAGCCCAGGAGTCTGAGACCAGCCTGGGCAACACAGTGAGACCTCATTTCCTCAAAACAATTAAATAATTAGCTGGGCATGGTGATGTGCACCTGCAGTCCCAGCTACTCAGGAGGCTGAGGGAGGAGGATTACTTGAGCCCAAGAGTACAAGACTTTAGTGAGCTATGATCTCGCTGTCACATTCTGGCTTGGGCAACAGCATGAGACTGTGTCTCAAAAAAGAAAAAAAAAAACCCAGTGGGAGCAGGGCCTTGCCTGCTTTTGCTCCTGTCTTTCTCCAGTGTGCCACAGTGTCCACCACACAGTCAGGGTTTGGTAGGCATTGATGACTGCCTCAGCCTTCTGAGTAGCTAGGACTGTAGGCACACACCACCATACCCAGCTAATTTTTTTTAATTTTTTTAAATTTTCTTGAGACAGAGTCTTGCTCTGTCGCTCTGTCGCCCAGGCTGGGTGCAGTGGCACGATCTGGGCTCACTGTAACCCCCATCTCCCAGGTTCAGTTGAAGCGATTCTCCTGTCTCAGCCTCCCAAGTAGCTGGGATTACAGGCACGCACCACCATGCCCAGTTAATTTTTGTATCTTTTTAGTAGAGACAGGGTTTCACCATGTTGGCCAGGCTGGTCTCAAACTCCTGACCTCAAGTGATCCACCCGCCTTGGCCTCCTAAAGTGCTGGGATTACAGGCATGAGCCACTAGGCCCAGCCGCCAGTTATCTTTAAAAGAAGGCATCTGCTAAGGCCTTCCCCTGGCCACCCAAGACACTGGTTGCTGTTTACCGAATGTCCACTGCGACCAAGACCAACCTAGTGAGTGGCAGAGCTGGGATTCAAATCTAGAAAGATTCGAATGTTGAAGACCTTGCCGAGCTCATGCACAAGTTCACACTAATCTCATTTAAAGTCTATCTCTTTAGGCCAGGCACGGTGCCTCACACCTGTAATCCCAGCACTTTGGGAGGTTGAAGTGGGAGGATTGCCTGAGCCCAGGAGTTTGAGACCAGCCTGGCCAACATGGTGAAACCCTGTCAATACTAAAAATACAAAAGTTAGCCAGGCGTGGTGGCATGCACCTGTAGTCCCCGCTACTCGGGAGGCTGAGGCACGAGAATCTCGAGCCCAGGAGGCAGAGGTTGCAGTGAGCTGAGATCATGCCACTGCACTCCAGCCTGGGCAACAGAGTGAGACTCCATCTCAAAATAAATAAATAAATAAATAAATAAATAAATAAATAAATAAATAAATAAAAGTCTATCTCTTTAATCTTTCCAGCTCTGCAAAGCAGGCTTTTTTTTTTTTTTTTCCCCCATGGCTGGAAAGGAACTCAGATTCAGAGAATTAGATAACTTTCCTAGGGTCACACAGCTGGAAAGTGCTGGTATGTCTGACTCCAAGGGCCACAATCTTAACCACTACAACCCCACTCAGTGAGGGACAGTAACTTGTCCAGGGCTACCCAATCAGGTAAGGCAGTCTGGCTGTCTGCCTTGCCCCTGCCCACCTGGTAGGAGGCAATGTCGGCCTGATGACGGTCCTCCAGCTCAGAGCGCTGCCTCTCCAGTGAGTCCTTGGTGCTTTTCAGTGCCTCCAGCTCTGTGGTCCTGGCCTGCAGCTGACGCCGGTACTCAGTTATCTCCTCCTGCGCTGAGCGCATAGCGTCTGTGTTCACCTTGGCTGCCTCCGACAGTCGGTCCAGCCTCACTGGGGGAGAAGGTAGCAGGGCAAAGGGTTAGACACACCTGGATTGGGTTCTAATGCCCAGATTTTTTTTCTTTGTTCTTTTTTTTTTCTTTTTTTTTTTTTTTTGAGACGGATTCTCGCTCTGTCGCCCAGGCTGGAGTGCAGTGGCCCACTCTCAGCTCACTGCAAGCTCCGCCTCCTGGGTTCAAGCGATTCTCCTGCCTCAGCCTCCCGAGTAGCTGGGATTACAGGCACCTGCCACTACGCCCAGCTAATTTTTTGTATTTTTAGTAGAGATGGGGTTTTGCCACATTGGCCAGGCTGGTCTTGAACTCCTGACCTCATGATTCGCCCACCTCGGCCTCCCAAAGAGCTGGAATTACAGGTGTGAGCCACCACGCCCGGCCTAATGCCCAGATTTTGAAGGTGACACATGTGGATTGACCTACTGCGTGTGCCAGACACCATCCTGTATGCTTGACTCACTCTGTCCTGTGAGATAAAGGCAAGTGACTACTCCCCAAGGCCACCCAGCTAGTGAGTGGCAGAGCTGGGACTCAAATCCCCAAAGATCATGCTGTGTCTCCCCCAATGTGGGATCCAAAAACCCTGCAGGGCAGAGGAAACGCTTGTCCTAATGCCTGGTCCAGCTCCCTAGCAAGGGCCTGGCAGTGCTGGTGGTTCAGATGTGATACCTGGCCCATGGGGCTTAACACTGAGCTGGAGGCTGGAGGTTTGTGGCTGAACAAGTTAATGAGCTTGTGACCTTTAGGAGGCATGAAGGTACCGTGAGCAATCAGGTCACCTTGTAGCCATGGTCCCTTCCTTACAGGTTTCTGCGCACAGTCCAAGGTCAGTGCAGAGCCCGTGGCCTGGGTGCCAACCCCCGTCCCTTTCTCCACCTAGCTGAGCATTGCCCCTGAGCATTGGTAGCCACACCCTGGCCCCTGCCAGCAACCCGCTCGTGGTTCCCAGGAAACCTTCCAGGGGCAGTGGAGGTCTGGAGACTGGTCTTTAGCTCATAAAAGTGAACATCCTGAATCCCCAGAAAGTGGCACTCAGGGCACGAGTCTTGGTGGGGAGGAAGGAAGCCAGCTGAGTGGGCCAGTACAAACCTGGGACGTCTGCCCCTACGACCGGCAAACCCAAAAGAGGTTTGCGCAGGGAGGGGCCTTGCTGCGGAGATGGAGGAGGGGATGGTTGTGCTCTGCAGAGGAGTGGAAAAGGAACAGAAAAAGCTATGCATCAAAATCCCAGCTTTTCCTGCTAGTGCTGGCAAAGACTTAGAAACCATCCAGGTGGCTGGAGATTCTCAACTATTGTCGATCACAGATGCTTTTGGAAAATCACTGAAGCCTCTGCCCTCTCTCTCAAAAACAACGCAAAGTTTTATAGACAGTTTCATGAGACATCATGGAACTCCCCGGATTAAGCAGCCCAGTTGATCTACCCTCCTCTTTCAACTCAAAAAGAAATGAAAACCAAAGAGGGCAAGTGTTGGTCAAGGTCACCCTGCAGCTGCTGGGCACAGCCTCAGGGCAGCGCAATCTAGCTGACTCAGGGCTGCAAGGAGTTGGGGGAGGGGCAGACTTGGGAGGCTCCCAGCTTCCCTAAAGGAGAAAGGGGACATTAAAACATGAAAGGGCCCACCAGCCACCTCCGCCACAGGCAACAACTGACTGTGGTAATGGTTCCCTCTAGGAAGAAAGGATGCGAAAAGGTCCTGACCCACCCCACGTGGAAGATTAAGGTAGGGACGTTAAGCACTGAGCAGGTAGTGGGAAGGAGCCTGGTAGGGGTGAGAGGAATAGAGTTTCTTGCGGGGTGCAGGAGAGGGCATGGCAGCATTGGCGGGGGAGCCTTGCTACTTAGAAGGGCTAAGAGTCTCCAGCGCTTGCAGACCAGAATCCTGCACCACTTTTTTCCTGTAGAGGAAACTTGTTTTGTTCTTGACGGGGGAGGGATCTCAGAGTGGGGTCGCCTAAGCTTGGGGTAGAGAGCAGCAGGGGGCCCAGAGTTGAAGTACAGCCATAAAGAACCTGGAAAGGGGGAACCGAAGGACAACCCAGAGTTGGGGCGTCCCACAAGAGACCCAGAGTAAAACTGCGATTTAACTAGGGGCATGCACTTTGCAGAGGGAAGGTGAGCAGCGCGCCACTCCACGCGCAGTCCGGCAGCGCCCCCTTGGGTCACGCAGCCCAGAAGTTCGCTGCGGGGTCAGCAGGGGCGCCCCTCCCCCCACCCGTGCGCCTGCGTACCTCGGAACCACTCCTCGGACTGCAGCGTGCTCTGCACCGCGTGGCCTTCAAGCTGCGCGCGAATCTCGCGCAGCGCCGACGTCACGTCGCACTTCAGGGCGTCGCGCGTCTCGGCCTGCATCTGCGCCTGCGCGGCGCCGGAGCCCTGGATCTGGCCGAGCAGCTCGCCCACCTCTTCCTGGTGGTGGCGCCGCAGGTAGCCGCACTCCTCCTGCAGCGCCTGCGCCTTCTTCTGCAGGTCCACGCGCGCCGCCTCGGCCTCCTGCGCGAAGCGCGCCAGCGCGCGGGCCGCCGCCTCGGCCTCCTCTCGCTGCCGGGCCTCGTCGTCGAGGCGCTGGCGCACGTGCGCGATGTCCTCGAGCAGGTGCTCCTGCTCCAGGCGTAGCTGACCGCGCGCCGCGCCCAGGCGCAGCACCGCGCCGCGCATCTCGCGGACCTCGCGCTCGTACAGCTCGCCCATAGCGGAGCGGCCCGCCTGCTGCTGCCGCAGCGCCGCAGCCTCGCCCTCCAGGCTGCGGTTGTGCGCCTCCAGCTGCCGCACCTTGTCGATGTACCCGGCGAAGCGGTCGTTCAGCGCCTGCAGCTGCTCCTTCTCACTGCGCGAGGTGGCCACCGCCACCATGCAGCCCTCCGGCCCGTTGCTCAGCGTGTCCAGCGAGTCGGTGCTTGAGGCGGCGCCTGCGCCACGGAAGCGGCTGGGCGAGGCGGACACGGAGCTCACGGACGTCCGTGTCCACGAGTGGAAGCCGCTGGAGGAGCCGGCGGCGGAGCGCGTCCCGCCTGCGCCACCCTTTCGGGCTAGCGCGTAGTGGAGGCTGCCGCCGCCATGCAGCGGCGCGAACGGGGCGCCCAGCAGCGCGTCCGCGCCGCCGAAGCTCATCATGGCCTGAGCAGGTGCGCGAGGCCGGGACGGGGCGGGAGGCACTGCGGCAGCACCAGGGCGCCGGCCCTTTTATAGCCGCCGCGGCCGGGTCCAACCCCTTGGCAGTGAGAGGGTGGGGAGGAGGGCCCCGCCCTCTCCGCCTCCTCCCCTGCGGCCCCCCGGCCGACCGGCTCCGCCGCAGTGAGAGGGGCGGGGCAGGGGACCGAGGAGGGAAGGGGAATCGACGCTGCGTCAGAGGAGACCCTCGAGGTCGGGGAAGCGGGCAGAGGACTCCTGGAGTGGGCCAGTGAGGACCCCCGGGTGCGCGTCGGAAGAGCCTGCGAGTGTGTTCGGAATAAGAAAGGGGACTTGAAACAGGGAGAGGACAAGGAGAAACCTGATGGGAATAGGGGCAGGATGCCCTCGGGATGGAGCAATGGAAGATTGCAGTCATTAGGATGAGGGGATCCCTGTATGAGACAGGACACGAGGCTTTCCAAATAGTTAAGAGAGGCTTTCAGGATAGGGGGTGCAGAGACTGTGCAGCCAGCCCCGGAACAGAGGAGGGAGCAAGGCAGTCCTGAATGGGAGCATGGACGCTCCATAGAACGGAGACAGGAGACCCCTGACCGGGGGAGGTACAGTGTTCTCCTAACATCTAGAGGACCCACTTGGAGAGCGCTCAGGAAACTCCGCGGCCAGCCCCGGAATAGATGAAGGGGGACCTGGAGTTGGGGAGAATAGCAAGGCTACCCTGAATGGGGGTATGGGAGACACTGCAGAGGATGGAGAGAGGGAACCCCGGATGGGTGGGGTTGGGGGGAGGCAAAGGGTTCTCTAAAAAGTCTGCAGTGGCCCCCGAGAGAGGAGATCGGAGACCCTGCTGCCAGCCCCAGTAAAGGGGACGGACCCTCAGCGAAGCGGGCAGAAGGTCCCCTGAACAGGCAGGAGAAAGCTGGGCTGAGTTTGAGGGGCAGAGAACCTACAGTGGAGGTACCGTAGGAGGGCTTGGGCATGAAGTTGAGAGAGCTGGCCCCTGTGTGGGGTGGGGGGAAATGATGGGTGTCACCCGAGCCAGCTTCTGCACACTGGGGTCAGCTAGGCAGTTTGCTGGTCGAATGACCTTGGACAAGCTGTGTCCTCCCACCCTTGTTTTTCCATCTGTACAACGAAGGGGTCTTGCCCCAGAGACAAGCTCCAACTCCTGACCCCCGACTGCCCCAGGAAGTTCCACTTTGAGGGGTCTCTGGCTGAACTGGGGATGGGGAACCCACATCTTGCCGTTCTGTCAACACTAGGAAGTCCTCTTTTCTCCCTCCCCCTCTCCATCTTCTCAGCCTCAACTTGTCCTCTCTTCCCCCACCCCTGTAACAGACAAGCAGGCGCCTGAGTCGGCATCCCTTCTCTCTTACAGGGAAGTGATGAGATGCTTTCTGAGTACCAAAGTCCCTCACCCCAATAGGATGTCAGGTAGAAGAAGGGGTCCCCAGGATTTAGGGGGCCCTGCAACGGCTGTGACATTTGGCTCTTTATTGGTTTTGGCTCATGTTTTATGCCGTGGGAGTGGGGGTGGTGCTGCGGCTGGCTCTTCAGCACCGGGGACAGGGCCTGCTCTTTGTTGGGCGTGGGGCGGGGAAAGAGATTAACCCTCTGCTTTTACCTTAGGGGAAGGAAGGGAGGGACACTGTGCTGAGGGGACCCGAGAGGGGAGGCAAGTGATCCAGCAGGGTCACATAGTGAGCCAGGGACCCCTCCCTGGACTTCCTGTCGGGGGTCCAGTTCCGTGTTTTCTGGGCTGTTCCCCTCCTGCTTAGGGACCCCTGCGAAAGGACCCCTGGGGATGCTGGGAGCCCTGAGACCCCCTTGAGAGTCTGTAGACTCGTACTTCCACTCTGAACCTCCCCCAGGCAGTTATCTCAACACCCACTATACCCCTACTTTACCCGGGTTTTCCTGCTCCAGGATCCCCAGGACAGATCAGACATATCCCCCAGGAAAGACCTCTGCCAGTTCCTCTTTGCCCTCTGTCTCCTTCCAGCCCCCTAGTTCTAAGCAGACCCTCAGAGCTGGGAAATTGATGGCGCTGTCCCTTTAACCACGTTTTACTGGAAGGAGAGTGCGCTGGGCGGAGGGAAGAGGGGGAGGGAGTTTCTGGTTTTGCATGAAGAAGCAGAACATGATGAAGCATTTTTCCCCCATCTAAAGATCCAGTCGTGCTCCAGTTTGCAGAGGGCAAGGGGCTGGTTGCAGGTGGTGCTGGGAGGATGGAGGTGAGTGGCTGGTCTGAGGTCCCTGAGAAAGGCATGGGGCGGGTGTTGGGCAGGACTCCCTTGCTCTCAGATGGCTCCCCATTTATTTGTCATTCTACTTGGAATTTTGCCATTGGAGCCTTGTTCCTCTGGGTCTTTTCGGTCTGCACAATGCTGATACATTCTCTGGATGTGAGAAGGCTCACAAGCAGCTGACGGCAAGGAGGAATGGGGGTTTGGGGTAAAAAGGGGACTCCAAGATGTATTCTGTTGAGGCCAAGGGGCCACAGCCATCAGATTGAAGCTGCCTATGTAGTCCAAGAAGCCCCAGGCGTGACTCTTGTGGCTGGAGAAAATGGCATGAGGGCTGGAGCCCTGAGGTCAGTTCCCCCAAAGGACCCTTCAGGCTCACCTCCAGAAAGCCATCCCTGGCTGCCTTCACCCCAACGTTTAGTTAATTGTCCCCTCCTGATGGTTCCCATGGTTCCCAGTGCTAATCTCTAATGCTGCTCTTACCACTCTGTGTTGTGTAAATGAATCAATGAATGAATAAGTTCCGTCTGTTTTCCAGCCAAACTTGTGGTCTGGAGGGGCTGTGAATGGTTCTGCCCTGAGTCCTTGGGGCTCGAATCGCTTTCACTTTCCTCCCTGTGATTCTTACCATTTGGAAGTGAGTAGAACGATATATTCATCTATCTATCCATCCATCCATCCATCCGCAGTTCTTGGAGTTATCTTCCCAAAGCCTGGACTTGGCAGTGAGCATTGTGAATCTCCCAGAGGCAAGTAGAGTGTGCTGAGTTTCCCAAACTTAACTGCTCTTGGGCCCTTCTTGTCCCCAAGTGTCTCCAGGACAAGGGTCCAGTGGCTCACACTGAAAGGCACACTGAGATTTGGGTCTCAGCCCCTGCTGTCCCTGGGCTTTTGTGGACTCCAAGGCTGGTGCTCTTCAGGAACATACTTGCAGGGTGAAGGATAAAGCAGTAGGCGCTTAAACAGCCACCAGCCTCGCTGTTACTCACTGTTCACTCGGCAGGGATCATTGTCCCTATTTTATAGGCAAGTAGACTGAGACCGGAGTGAGGAAGTGGGTTGCCTGAGTTGACTCAGTGACACAGCAGAGCCCAGTGTCTCAACTCATCCAGACCTGAGCTGGCACAGGACACAGGGTGGAAACTTGTTTCTCTTGCATAGTAGAGGCCTAGATGGTCTGAGGGTAGAGGATTGAGAGGCCTTCAGAGAGGGGATGGGCAGCTTTCTGGGGCTGGGGTTGGGGTCTGGCCTCTGACAGATCACCCATCTGTGAGTCTCTGTGGCCCATGACCCAACATCAGCATAGCCTGTATGTGAGAACCTACTTCCCGGCCTGGCTACCCTCTGACACTGTGTCACCTCTGTGGGAGCTACATGTGACCACTGTTTGAGGTGCAGATGCTAAATTCCTCGTTCTCTTTTCCTGCTTGTTTTTTCTCCATGGGACTTGACGTTTTCTGACATGCTACTATGCATCTTCTCCACTAAATAGAACTTCATCAGGACAGGGATTTTTGTTTGTTTTATTCACTGCTGACATCTCCAGTGCTCGGAATATTGTCTGGCATATAGTGGGTGCGTAGCAAGTAGTTTCAGGATGACTGCGAGGCTCTGCCTGAGAGGCCCGTGATCACCCAGACATTTTAGCACTGGGCGTCTGGACAGTTCCAGGCCCTAGGGAGGCTGCCCGCAGGTTGACTGGAGAAGGAGGTCTTGAAAGTGTGGCCCCATCCTGGGGCCTGAAGCCTCCCAGCCCGAGCTGTGTAGTCCCCTTTGCTGAGGCTCAACCTTGCTGGCTTTGTTGTCTGCAGACTCACCCCGCTCCTGCACAGCCTGTTCCTTTTTATGTTCAGCAATTCCTTTTAGGAAGTGCTGAGCCTTTCTTCTTACTTCCTTTCCCCGTGAATGTCCGTCATGTCCCACATTCTCCCTCTCCTCTTGCCCCTCTCTCCACTGCATTCCCTTCCCTCTCCCTCTATTATATCCCTCCCTCTTTCCCCCCAATTTCTCTGTCCTCTTTATTCCTCCCCTTTTCCTTCCTCTCCCTCCTTTTTTCTCCTCTCCCTCCTTAGAGATGCCCTCTTTTTGCCACGTTTGAATCTGATTTATAATAAAAGGGTGGCAGTCTCCCCATGTCTACTCCCTTTAGGACACAGACAGCAAAAAACTAAACTGTATGCAGTTTTGCATAAGCCTCCCCCTCCTAGCTTCCACCCACAGCCTTAACCCCCAGGGACCAGCCACCGCAGACTCAGGCCTGCAGCAGGTCTGCCTGCCTGCCTGCCCGCCCATCTGCCGCCCTGCGACTGCACCAGGTGGGAAGCTGGATTCTACCCCAAAGGCCAGGAACTGGTGGATGGGGTCACAGGTCCACCCTATCTCCCCTGCTCTAGTTCCTGCTGTGGGAGATTATGGATGAATGATTCTTGGGCTGTGGTTCCCAAGATGGAGAGTGAGATGGTTTATTGGACTTTCATCTAGTAACTGGGGCTTGCCAAGTTACAAGTGCCCCAGGGCTGTCATTACTCTTCTTACCTAGAGCAAGAGGCTAAGTAGCAATGGGAATGAAGGCTGTCATCTAAGGAAAGGAGGAGATGCCTGGCCTCTCTTATTCTTGCAATCCTATGAAATAGATATCATTACTATCCCCATGTCATGGTTTGAGAAATGAAGAGAGGCTGGTCATGGTAGCTTATGCCTGTAATCCCAGCACTTTGGAAGGCCAAGGTGGGAGGATCACTTGAGCCCAGGAGCTTGAGACCAGGCTGGGCAACATAGCAAGACTCCATCTCAATAATAATAATAAATAAGTTTTTTTAAAAATGATGGCTCAGGTTGAATAACGTGCCCCAGGTTATACATCTGATAACTGGTGGAGCTGGGATTTGAACTCAGGTCTGATGGGCTCTGCAGGAGGAATACTGAACTACAAGACTGTACATCTCGCATTCAAGGCAGGCCCAACTGGACCCAGCACTTCCCTGATTCCATCACAGCTGGCCAGGGTCTTTGCTCTAGGGCTTCCTTCTGGTGCCTTGGTGGAAGCAAGGGGGATTGAAAATTGGCTCAATCAAAATTTGTTTCTTTTCCCCCAGGTTTTTATACTCTCTCTGGTTGTCTTGAGGGAAGGAGGCTTCCCAAGCAGTACAGTCAGGAAGTTAAAATGATGACTAGCTCAGCTTTCTGGATGATCCTGACTGAAGAGATAGATAAGTAGAAAGAAGTCATTGGACAGTGATTGATGTTTACAGTGTACATCTTTTTTTTTTTTTTTTTTTCAAAGTCTTGCTCTGTCGCCCAGGCTGGAGTGCAGTGGCACAATCTCAGCTCACTGCAACCTCTGCCTCCCAGGTTCAAGTGATTCTCGTGCCTCAGCCTCCCGAGTAGCTGGAATTACAGGCATGTACCACATGCCTGGCTAATTTTTGCATTTTTAGTAGAGGTGGGGTTTCGCCATGTTGGCCAGCCTGGTCTGGTCTTGAACTCCTGGCCTCAAGTGATCCACTCGCCTTGGCCTCCCAAAGTGCTGGGATTACTAACGTGAGCCGCTGCACCTGGGCTCACAGTTTAAATCTTGAGTAATGGAGAAAACAGCTTTGTCATCCTTTACGTGGTGGGCACCTGCCTGCTGTGCTCCACGTACATACATGGTGTCTGCAACAACTCTGTCAGCTGTGCAAGGTCACTGTCCTCTACAGAGTAGAACATCGACACTGAGAAAGTGACCTGCCAAGGCCACAGAGTGAGGTGGTGGAGGGGCTGTGGCTCACATCTAGGCTTTGTCCAGGACCCTTGCACCTGCCACTATCCATACTGACTCTCAGGAAAAAAATAAGAAAAGGTTTCAGTGCTGTTTCATCTCTTTATTCTGGGGGAGAAGGAGGGGGCCCATAGTACATTTTAGAGAAAGATTCATGCCAGAGTTTAAATTGGAATGTTGGGGGCCGAGTGCAGTGGCTCACACCTGTAATTCCAGCACTTTGGGAGGCCAAGGCATGCGGATCACCTGAGGTCAGGAGTTCAAGATGCCTGGCCAACATAGTGAAACCCTGTCTCTACTAAAAATACAAAAATTAGCCGGGTGTGGTGGTGCGTGCCTGTAATCCCAGCTACTCAGGAGGCTGAGGCAGGAGAATCACTTGAACCCAGGAGGCAGAGGTTGCAGTGAGCTGAGATCACGCCATTGCACTCCAGCCTGGGTGACAGAGCAAGACTCTGTCTTGAAAAACAAAACAAAAAAAACGGGATGTTGGGACTTGAGGGAGAATTAACAGTTGGATAAAAGTTCATTCCTGATGGCCAATGTTGGCATTACTGAGCCCTAAAAGAGGCCCCCCAGGCTGGGCACGGTGGCTCACGCCTATAATCCCAGCACACTGGGAGGCCAGGGTGGGAGGATCGCTTGAGCCTAGGAGTTTGAGACCAGCGTGGGCAACAAAGTGAGACCCTGTTTCTACAAAACAATTTAAAAATTAGCTGGGTGTGGTTGTGTGCATCTGTAGATCCAGCTACCTGGGAGGCTGAGCTGGGAGGATCATTGAGCCCAGGAGTTCAAGGCTTCTGTGAGCTATAATTGTGCCACTGCACTCCAGTCTAGGTGACAGAGTGAGACCCTGTCTCTTAAAAAAAAAAAAAAGAAAAGAAGAAGAAAAGCCCCTGCAAGTGGGCATGGCCCCAGGCTTGGTGGACATGAAGCTTCCCCTGCCCAGGGGCAGCTGCACCCTGGCTTGTCTCTCTGCAGCTGTGTGGGGACGTGGAGGACTCGGGTGCAGCCTGGCACTGCCAAAGACAGCAGATGCCAGCATGAGAGAGACACGCCAAGAAAGTTTCTGAAACCTCTGCCTCAGCCCCGAGCGAGGCACTCCGTGTGCATGGAAAACTGCAGGAGCCCAGAGTGAACCTGAACCAGGGACCTGGCCACACACAGCAGGGACAGCTCTGCTGGGCGCCTGAACTACCTTCTGGCATTTGGGGAGGTTAAGTGGCAGAGGAAAGAGGAAGCAGGGCTTGAGGTCTTTGCTGTCTGTTAGGGGGAGTTAGTGGAGAAAATATACTTTTTATTAAACGTTTTGCTTGTGTGGTGGTCACCACAGAATTTCATTGCAAATTCCTGGGCTCGTCCAGATCATCCAAGTCAGAATCTCTGATGGAGCCTGGGGATGTGCATTCTGAGCCAGTGTCCCTAGAGCAGGAGAACTGACTCTGGATCTGGCCTCAGCCAACCTTCCAGGCTCATCGTTCGAGCTCCCGCAGAGTCTTTCACATAGACTTTTACAAACATGATCTCATTTAAGCTCCACAACTCTTTCTCTATCTATCTATCTATCTATCTATCTATCTATCTATCTATCTATCTAGTATTTTGAGATGGAGTCTTCCTGGAGTGCAGTGGCGCGATCTCGGCTCACTGCAACCTCTGCCTCCCGGGTTCAAGAGATTCTCCTGCCTCAGCCTTCCGAGTAGCTAGAACTACAGGCACGTGCCACCATGCCCAGCTAATTTTTTTTTTTTTTTTTTGTATTTTTAGTAGAGATGGGGTTTCACCGTGTTAACCAGGAATGTCTCGATCTCCTGACCTCGTGATCCACCCGCCTCAGCCTCCCAAAGTGTTGGGATGACAGGCGTGAGCTACCACGCCCGGCCCTAGGCTCCACAACTCTAAGAAGCTTTGGCGAGTAAACAGGCCTGAAGAGGTGAAATCATTTGCCAAGCACAGAACCAGGATTCAAAACTTTGCAATCTGGCTCTAGAATGCCACCCCATCCCACCTCAGGACTGGCCCTCTCCTGGGAATTCCTTTCTCCCTCATCCTCCATGTCCTTTCTCTGTGGAGCCGTGTGCCCTGCCCATATCTAAGTACATGTCCTGGGATCCAGGGGATGACATGTACTGGAGTCCCTGGTGCCCATGCCTTCTGACCCCTCCTAGACCATGAGCTGAGGGGACAGAGAGTGGCTCTTGCACCTGGGGGGCTCAGGGTGTGTACAGTGGGTGAACAAATGGGGGAACATTTGAGGCCCAGACAGAAGGACACAGAATGTTCCCTGGTGGCAGCTTAGGAGGGGGCAGGGGCTGGGCAGAGGGGGCAGTTGTGTCCTTCCCTACCTGAACCTCTTCTACTCTCTGGGTCCACTGCCATGAAATTATTCATTCTGCCACATTCTCTTGCACCCTGGCTTTCTGTCTGAAATCCTTTCTCTGCCCCAGTATTCACTCTCCGACTCTTCAGCTCACTCCTCTTAATCCTTGAGACGTTCCAGGTTACCTGCTCCCTCAGGAGCTTTGCTAACCCCAAGGTTGTGATAACTGCTTCCTTTAGGCTCCCACAGTTGCTCGTTCTAATCCCAACACGGTATTTGAAGGGCTATTTATTTCTCTCCTAACTGGACTGTTGGGAGCTTTGTAAGGGCAAGAGCCATCTCTTATTTAATGTTGTATTCCTAGGGCCTGGTACCAGAGTATTAGTAAAGCTTGTTGAATGAATAAATGCGATTCAGCGGTGACTTCCCATAGATGCTACTCCATGTTATTCATGTCACTGTAATCCATCTTGGGCTGCATTTCACAAGCCAGCATTGAAGAAAGCTGGGCTCAGAGAGCCTTAAGAGACCATCAGTGGTACAGATGAGGAAACCGAGGGCAGGCCTGGTTCTCACTGCCTCGCCTCTGGTTCTGCGACTGGAGCTCCGTGAGGACAGGAACCAGGACTTGGATGTTGTTTTCTGGCTTGGCAGGGTGCTTTGCCCGTGATCACAGTCATTGCCTTTTACTAGGTGCTTATAAGGTGCCAGGCCCTTTATGTGTTTTTCCACGTTTGCATATCCACAGAGAAGGGAGGTGCAATTATCCCCATTTACAGATCAACAACAGGTGTAGGGAGGTTAAGTAATTTGGTTATTTATCAGTGTCTTCTGGTTCCTTTCACAAATTTATCTGGGTTCCACTGTAGCCTCACAACATTTGTCATCAAACCCACCTTCGGCGGCGCAGTGGCTCACACCTCTAATCCCAGCACTTTGGGAGGCCACGCGAGAGGATCGCTTGAGCCCAAGAGCTCGAGACCAGCCCAGGCAACACAGAAAAACCTCATTTCTACAAAAAATAAAATAAAATAAAAATAGCTGGGTGTGGTGGCGCGCCTGTGGTCCCAGCTACTCGGGAGGCTGAGGTGGGAGGATCGCTTAAACCCGGAGAGGCGGAGGTTGCAGTGAGCCGAGAGCACGCCACTGCACTCCAGCCTCGGCAACAGAGCGAGACCCTGTCACAAACAAACACTTTCCAGAGGGGGAAACCGAGGCCCTGGGACTGCAGAACCGGTTTCTCTGCCTCGGCATACTGCCTCGGCTGGCTCTGCGCTTGATAGAATCGCGCCAGCAACAGCGCCCCCTGCAGGCGACGGCGGGCACGCCTGCGTCACAGCCATCCCCGCCCTTCCGCAGTGGGAACGCCCGAATGCTTCATCCGGCTTCGGAAGATTGAAGAGCGCTCCTCCAAAGGCCCTGGCTCAGGGAAGCGGGGCGCGCCGCCTTCAGCCCCGCCTTGGTCGCCGCGGCGTCGCATCAGTGGCATCCCCAGGGGCTGCAGGAACGTAGCCGTAGCCTTGGCTGTCGTGGCTTCCCTCATCGTAACGGCCTGGGGGCAGCGGTTCTCAAAGAACTCAGGGGGTGGGGCTCAGGTAGGGGCATGGCCGGTGCTGTTCGTAGGGGCGGGATCCTGGGAAAGGGGATCGTCCCAGAAGGACCCAGCCACAAGCGAGGACACCGGTGCATCAAGCCCTGGCGCCTGTGTTTCCGTGAGCAGCGCCCTTCTCCTCCTCCCCAGACATTGGTCCTGGCACCTGTGTGTCCGTGGGCAGCAGTCTCTTCCTCCTCCCCAGACCTCAGTTTCTGCACGTGTGAAATGGGGGCTCTTCCAAGACTCTTACATGAATGCAAAAATCGGGATTTCGTCCAGTATGCTCAGAATTCTCGACCCTACACAGGCACCTGAGAAATCAGAGCTGAGTCAGGAGAGCCGGTGTGGATGTACTGGGAGCTCCTTCCCTTGCTGCGTCAGCACTCTTGAGACTGGAGAGCCCTGGAGGTTGGGGACCGGCCACTTGCTGGTGGACCAGACTCCCTGCAGTCTGGGATGGTGACAGACATGAGACATGGCTGTGGAAGTAATTGGTAACAGTAGTAGCCCGCATTTATTGAGCACTGACTATGTGCTTGGCTTTGTGTGAAGGCCAGTCACATGCGTTATTTCCCCCTCCCACAGCCTTGTCTGGTGGGTACTGCTATTCCGTCCCCAGTTTACTGATGAGGCATTTGAGGCCCAGAGTTGCTGGGTAGTAACGAGTCCAAAGTCACCCTGCTGACAAGTGGCTGAAGCAGTAGTCCCCAGTCTTACCTACTATACTGTACTGAGAAAGGTTTGACCTGGAAGGCAGAATGGCAAAGGGGGAAATGACAAGGCTCTAGCAGTATTAATAATAGATACCATGCATTGAGCACCCACTAAGTGCTGGGTGCTGGCCCAAGGGCATTTCATGAATCATTTATCCTCCTGACAGTGAACCCTATACTGTAAATTTTATTTCCATTTCAAAGGTGAAGCTCGGAGAAGTCACTTTATATGCCTTAGGGCACATATAGTAAAAAACTAACTTTTCGATTCATTGATGGTGCATTCTGCCTGCCTGTATGTCACTCTTAGGCATATTCCACTCTTCTCTGAGTCAAGCTTTCTCCTACTGTGAAATGAGAGGCTTGGACTGGGAGACTTTGAATGTTCTTTCCTGAGCCGATATTGTTTGATTTTAGGGAGTTTTGACATGAATGTCGGAGATCTGGATTTGAGGATTACATTTGTTCCTAATTAACTGTAATTTAGGCACATCTCTGCGTCTCTGGGCTTCAGTTTCCGCATTAGTAAAAGGTAAGACTAGACCAGGCATGTTGGCTCATGTCTGTAATCCCAGAACTTTGAGAGGCTGAGGAGGAAGGAGGATTGCTTGAAGCCAGGAGTTTGAGTCCAGCCTGCGCAACAAAACAAGACCCTGTCTCTACAATAAAAAATTTAAAAAGTTCAAATTAGCCAGGTGCAGTGGCTCATGCTTGAAGTCCCAGCTACTTGGGGAGCTGAGGTGGGATACTCACTTGAGCCCAGGAGTTTGAGGCTGCAGTGAGCTATAATCATGCCACTGCGCTCTATCCTGGGCAACAGAGCGAGGCCCCGTCTCTAAAAAGAAAATGGGCTGGGCACGGTGACTCACACCTGTAATCCTAACACTTTGGGTGGCTGAGGTTGGAGGATCACTTGATCCCAGGAGTTTGAGACCAGCCTGGGCAACATGGGAAAACCCTGTCTCTACGAAAAATACAAAAAACTGGCTAGGCGTGGTGACATGTACCTGTGGTCCCAGCTATCTAGCTATCTGGGAGGTGGAGGCAGAAGGATCACCTGAGCCCAGGAGGTTGAGACTGCAGTGATCCATGATCACGCCACAGCCTTGGCAACAGAGTGAGACCCTGTCTCAAAAAAAAAGAAAAAAAAAATTACAGAGATTAGCATTTCCAATCACCAGAGTGCCTTCTGGCTTGAATATTTTATGACTGCAGATGAAGAGACAACCTGAGGTTCAGCAAACTGCATCCTCTGAGAAAGTCTAATGAACGTAAATCTGCTACCTTACTCAGAATGTCCCTGGCACAAGTTTCCAAGGATAGACCCCCTGTGTGAAGGGGAGCAGCTGCCTTCGAGCAATCAGCAGTAACTGCTTGGGGAGGCTTAGTCCCCTAATAGTTCAGAAGTCACCTCCAAGGTCAGACGGACCCACAGCTGAACGCCAACACTTCCACTTCTCGGTAAGGCATCTCAGGCAAGTGACCTTTCCTTTCTGTATCTCAGTTTCCCCCGTATAAGATGGGATGCTGGCTGGGCACAGTGGCTCACACCCGTATTCCCAGCACTTTGGGAGGCCGAGGCAGGCAGATCACCTGAGGTCAGGAGTTAAAGACCAGCCTGGCCAACATGGTAAAACCCCATGTCTACTAAAAATACAAAAATTAGCCAGGTGTGTTGGCAGGTGCCTGTAGTCCCAACTACTAGGGAGGCTGAGGCAGGAGAATCGCTTGAACCCGGGAGGCAGAGGTTGCAGTGAGCTGAGATTGCTCCACTGCACTCCAGCCTGGGCAACAGAGCAAGACTCCCTCTCAAAACAAAAACAAACAAAACAAAAGGATGCTAATGGTACCTGCTTCATCTGGGAATTGGTGAGTAAACATGGGGGGAAAACCTAACACCATTTTTTTGGCCTAGAAAATTCTCAGTAAACACAACTGTTACTAGTTGTGTCTGCAGCACCAGTCTGGGCAGCACCAGTCTGGGCACTGGGGGAGTTCCTAAGCCTTGGACCCCACCCATCCTCTATGCCCTAAGATGATTTTAGGGGAGGAGAGGCAGGATCCTGCTGAGTCAGTGGAGGATCCAGAGTTAGGACTCAGGCAGCCCCCACCTCTGAGGTTGCCAACACCAGCTTCTGGCCTAAAGTGGCATTAATGGGCATTCTAGCACGTCCCTAGCTGGCAGCAGCTCCTGGGGAGGGGCAGCGGCCGCTGAGAATAGGGAGGCAGAGGAATGGTGTTAGGAGTCCTGCAGTGTGTGCCGGGGACTATGGCTCAGCACATCCTTGTGGTTCCAGATGAGTTAACTGAAGTGTGTGCCATGCTTTGGGCTTTTATGAAGTGCATTTGCATCAGTTGTGTCCTCAGGACAGGGTTGAGTGGCATAGGATACAGGGTTCTCAACGAGCAGTATAGGGATTCGACTACTGCGGACCTGTACAAGGGATCAGGAACCCCCAAAACTGTGCAGGATTGTGTGGGTGATTCTCCAGAGGCATAAGACCCAAAAATGTCAAAAGAGTTCTTGATTTAGGAGTCAGAAGACCTGCTCACTAGATCCCATCCCCATTTCTCCCTTTCTTCCACCCTTCTTCCTTCCTTCCTTCCTTCCTTTCTTTCATTTGTTCATTTGTGTTCATTTTAGAGACAGACTTGCTGTGTCGCCCAGGCTGGAGTGCAGTGGTGCAATCTCAGCTCAGTGCAGCCTTGACCCCCTGGGCTCAAGCGATCCACCCACTTCATCCTCAGCTTCCCAAGTAGCTGGGACAACAGGTGCACACCACTATGCCTGGCTAATTTTGTTATTTTATTTTATTTTATTTTTTTGGTAGAGACACCCCATCTCACCATGTTGCCTGGCTGGTCTCGAACTCCTGGGCTCGAACAGTTCTCCCACCTTGGCCTCTCAAAGTGCTGAGATTACAGGTGTGAGCCACTGCACCTGGCCCTTCCCTCCTTCTGTCTCTTCCATTCAACAGACATTTCCTAAGATGTGTTTCAGGCCCCACCCTGCACTGGGAATACAGCCATGAAGAAGACAGGCTCCCAGCTCCTCAGCAAGTTTGGGGCCGATTTTTGTAAGAACTGATAGAGGGGGCAAGTCCAGGGGTTGTTAGAGCTTCAAACTGGGGCTCCTGACCCAGCATGTGGTGGGGGGCAAGTTGGGAGTCAGCAGGGAGTCCTGGCTCAGTGCCTGTGGCCTTGGGTAGGCCACTAGCCTTGCTGAGCCTCAGTTTACCCCCCTCTCCTTGATGGGACCACTTGACAGAATGGGGTGAGGATGGAGGAGATGCGGGCCTGGTGGAGCCTCCTCAAAGGGGATGTGGCTGTGTGTCGGCTCCCATGGAGCCAGGACACCACCCGGGCACCCAGGCTCACAGCACAGTGCTCCCTATACTTTGTTGGAGCTGGAGCATTTCCCGTTTGAAACAGGCCAGAGGAAGAACACTGGTGAGGAAGTCAGAGATCTGGCCCTGGGCCCCAGGGCTCTGCCTGGCCTCACTGGCCAACCCCAGACACCTTACCGAGGGCCTTAGGTTCCCACACACACACACAGGAGGCCAGGCTGCCTGATCTTCTATGGACAAATACATATGAGCAGCGGGGGTACCAAGAAAGGTGAGCAGCCAGGGAGAGCCTCCCAAAGGAGGTGGCATAGCTGCAGCCTGAAGGATTGAGAGCAAGAGTGGGGAAATAACTGGATGGGTTCCCTGGTCCTGGAGTGTTTCTGGTAGAACCTCTGGGGGTGATGGAAGAATGTGGGGATGGGGCCCTGGGCTCGGGGAGGAGAGAAGGAGGGTCGGGGAGAGCTGCCCCTTTGCTCCAAGGCTCTCTTAACTGGTGACAAAGAGCAGGCCCTTGGGGTCAGGAAGGCCTCGGTTTGAATCCTTTTTGACATTGCTTCATTAAGGACCCCTAGGTAAGGGTTCATCTGTCTAAGCTTCATTACTTCCATCTGGGAAACGGGGTGATAATCATACCACATTCAAAAGGTTGTTGGCTATTATATGACTTTATTTATATGAAATATCTAGAATAGGCAAATCTATAGAGACAGAAAATAGATTAGTGGCTACCTAAACCTGAGAGGATAAGGGACTTGGAGAGTGATAGCTAAAGAGTATGAGGTTTCTTTTTGGGGTGATGAAAATATTCTTTTGTTCTTTTTTTTTTTTTTTTGAGACAGAGCTCACTCTGTCACACAGGCTGGAGTGCAGTGTTGCAATCTTGGCTCACTGCAGCCTCCGCCTCCCAGGTTGCAGCAATTCTCCTGCCTCAGCCTCCCAAGTAGCTGGAACTACAGGCGCATGCCACCATGCCTGTCTAATTTTGTATTTTTAGTAGAGACAGAGTTTCACCATGTTGGCCAGGCTGGTCTCGAACTCCTGACCTTAAGTAATCGGCCTGCTTCGGCCTCCCAAAGTGCCAAGATTACAGGTGTGAGCCACTGTGCCTGGCCTGGGGTGATAAAAATGTTCTAAAATTGATTGTGATGGTTGCACAACTCCATAAACATGTGTAGGGGTGGGTTGCCCCTACACACCTGTGGGTCTTTCTCGTAAGGTGGAACGAGAGACTTAGGAAAGAAAAAGACACAGAGACAAAGTATAGAGAAAGAAATAAGGGGACCTGGGGGACCAGCGTTCAGCATATGGAGGATCCCGCCAGCCTCTGAGTTCCCTTAGTATTTATTGATCATTCCTGGGTGCTTAAAGAAAAGGGGGTTGTGTCAGGGTCACAAGACAATAGTGGGGAGAGGGTCAGCAGACAAACACGTGAACAAAGGTCTTTGCATCATAGACAATGTAAAGGATTAAGTGCTGTGCTTTTAGATATGCATACACATAAACATCTCAATGCTTTACAAAGCAGTATTGCTGCCCGCAGGTCCCACCTCCAGCCCTAAGGCGGTTTTTCCCTATCTCAGTAGATGGAGCATACAATCGGGTTTTATACCGAGACATTCCATTGCCCAGGGACAGGCAGGAGACAGATGCCTTCCTCTTGTCTCAACTGCAAGAGGCATGCCTTCCTCTTATACTAATCCTCCTCAGCACAGACCCTTTACGGGTGTCGGGCTGGGGGACGGTCAGGTCTTTCCCTTCCCACGAGGCCATATTTCAGACTATCACATGGGGAGAAACCTTGGACAATACCTGGCTTTCCTAGGCAGAGGTCCCTGCGGCCTTCCGCAGTTTTTGTGTCCCTGGGTACTTGAGATTAGGGAGTGGTGATGACTCTTAAGGAGCATGCTGCCTTCAAGCATCTGTTTAACAAAGCACATCTTGCACCGCCCTTAATCCATTTAACTCTGAGTTGACACAGCACATGTTTCAGAGAGCAGGGGGTTGGGGGTAAGGTTATAGATTAACAGAATCTCAAGGCAGAGGAATTTTTCTTAGTACATAACAAAATGGAGTCTCCTATGTCTACTTCTTTCTATACAGACACAGCAACAATCTGATCTCTCTTGCTTTTCCCCACATTTCCCCCTTTTCTTTTCGACAAAACCGCCATCGTCATCATGGCCCGTTCTCGATGGTCGCTGTCTCTTCGGAGCTGTTGGGTACACCTGCAGACTAACAACAGACAAAACAGGCACACAAGGATTAATATGAGATTTATAATCGTAGTACTTCCGATGGTCTTAACCCAAGTGACAGGGTTAAGATTTGCGAGGCCATCAGCAACTCCTGCAATTGCCTCAGTTCCTGGCACCAGATTTAAATGGGCTTTTGATGCTTCGAAAATTTGTTCTTTTAATTTGGAAATGTCTAAAGTGAGATTATCTTCTCTTCCCTGTAGATGGCGTCTAACCATGTCCCAGTGATGCTCAGACTCATTATAAATTTGGGGTGTAATGCAAAAGTCTGACGTATTCCAGTCACACTGTAACTGGAAACGATGTTCTAAGCTCATGAGTCTGTCTCCCATCCAAATGACAGTTTGTCTAAGATCATTAATTTGATTTGCCAATTTTTGATCAATACTAGATTGCGAATTCCACAATCTTGTAGAATTTTTTTGCCAATCATTAACAAAGTTTACCGACTGAACAGAAGAGTGCAATGCAACTCCTGCTACAGCAGCCGTAGCTGTGACTGCAATTAATCCCATAATCACTGCAATTAAAGTAAAAATGAATCTTTTGGATCTATTTAAAACACCTTTTAATACTTCAGTCAAAATATGGACGGATGGCGAGGCCTCCCACGGTCGGTCCATGGACACAGGGATCCACACGCCCTCTCTTGCTCTCACCAGCAGAATACGGTGTTGCCAATTAAAAGTTGAATCAATGCAAGTAAACAATCTACAATTTTCACAGGTTATAGTCTGGGAGTCTGGTTTAATAACTATATTTCCTACAACTAGCATATAAGGGGGCTTTACGCAACTTTGTAAAGGAACTGTTAGACTGGAATTTAGGTCGATAGTATAAAATGGCTTACGATCTCTTGTTTCTAAAGTTTGATTTCCAGACCAAATTCTAATGTGGTGTGAGGCCACAGTAAGCCTCCATAATTCTGGATGTTCAGGACCAGAAACAGGACTTATTATTTTTGGTCTTGGGGTAGAGATTCCTTTTTCTCCCCATTCCCAAGGGTAGAAGGACTGTAATTTTTTATACTTATGTTTGTCTAAACTTTCTGTTAAGTCACTATCAACAGCTGGACTCACTTGTGCACTTGGACACGACTGAGTTTGTCCTGAGCAATTGTGGTAGAATTGACCTCGAGGTGCCCAATCTATAATAGTTCCGAATTCATTGTTTTGTAATATCACCGCACTATTGGCCACACATTCTTCCCAAACTAAAACTTCTGTATTTTTTGATTCTTTGGGAATTTCCTTGGGGCAAGGTTTCCCTTTAGGTCTAAATTTTAATGATCTTTGATAAGAAAAGTCTTGTAAATAATTTACCCGTGGCCTGAGTGACATCCCGCTTACCATGTGATAAGTGAATCTACTGATGGGACTGACAGTAGGTACTTCTACCAACCAATTTTGGACTGCAGGCATTAAACATCCTGGTGCTCTCCCTAGGCAAATAGGAGGATAACGATACCCAATGGAAATATTTATCATCATCCCTTCTTCCTCAGGTTTGGCAGGGCAGCAATCATCTGTGGGGCCAGGTACCCATACACTATCATTAACATATACTTCTATAGGATTATCCATCCATGTGACTGCTGTTACCATCTCCGTGGAGGCGCTTTTCTTTGCATCTCTGATGGGTTCATTGTAGAACTTCAAATGTCTAGTGGGTATCCAAACAGGAAGCTGATTTTCTCCTGGTGAAACACAAGCAAAACCTCTCCCCCACGTTATCACCTTCCCTATTTCCCATGTCTTATTTTTATTATCTTTCCACCAAATTAGTTTTCCTTCATGTGGGCTGTTCTTTTTACCAGTAAGATGTTGTTCTGCAGAAGTAGTAGTCTGATTTCTATAAATGTTTAAAAAATTTAAAGTATAGAGTGCTAGATTAAGTTGCATCTGAGGAGTGGTACACTCCTTACTGTCTCCCCCTTCTTTTTGTTTAACTAATTGAGTTTTGAGTGTTCTATTAGTTCTTTTAACTATGGCCTGTCCTTGGGAATTATAAGGAATTCTTGTTGTATGTGAAATTTTCCACTGACTTAAGAACTTTTGGAAAGCTTTACTACAATATCCTGGTCCATTGTCAGTTTTGATTTTTTCTGGAACTCCCATTACAGCAAAACAAGACAATAAATGTTTTTTAACATGGGAAGTACTTTCTCCTGTTTGGCAAGTTGCCCATATGAAATGTGAATAAGTATCAACTGTTACATGAACATATGATAATCTTCCAAATGAAGGTGCATGCGTGACATCCATTTGCCATAATGTATTAGGACGCAGACCTCTGGGATTAACTCCTGCCTCTTGAGTGGGCAGGTGTAAAACTTGACACTGGGTGCAATGTTGTACAATATCTTTTGCCTGTTTCCATGTGACATCAAATTTGTTTTTTAATCCTGCTGCATTTACATGAGTCAAAGCATGAAGTTCTTTTGCTTTTATGAATGCAGATGATACCAGTAAGTCAGCTTGTTCATTTGCTTTAGTCAAAGGCCCTGGTAAATTAGTGTGTGCTCGAATATGAGTAATATAAAATGGGAAATTTCTTTTTCTTACAGTTTGTTGTAATAAATTGAATAGCTGGTTTAACTGATCATCCATGCTATATTTAATTAGAGCTGTCTCAACATCCCTTGTAGCCTGTACTACATATGCAGAATCTGATATAATATTGATAGGTTGGTCAAAACCTTGTAACACTGTAATGACTGCAACCAACTCTGCTCTTTGAGCCGATTGATATGGAGTTTTGATTACTCGTTCTTTCGGCCCTGTATAAGCCGCTTTTCCATTGCTGGAACCATCAGTAAATACTGTTAGAGCATTTTCTAAAGGTTCATGTCTGGTAATTTTAGGTAGAATCCAAGTGGTCAATTTTAAGAACTGGAAGATTTTCGTTTTTGGGTAATGATTATCAATTATTCCCACAAAATTAGCAAGACCAATCTGCCATGCACCAGAATTGATAAAGGCTTGTCTAACTTGTTCCTTGGTTAAAGGGACAACTATTTTGTCTGGGTCATTTCCACATAATTTTATTATTCGTAATCTTGTCTGACCGATTAATGTAGCCATTTGATCCAAGTACAATGTAAAAGTCTTAACTGTACTGTGAGGAAGGAATGACCACTCCACAAGATCAGTATTTTGAATAATGATGCCTGTTGGAGAATGTGCAGTGGCAAAAATCAAAAGTTGGAGTGGAGCTAAAGGATCTATTCTATTTATTTGCGCTGACTGAATTTTTTCTTCCACTAATTTAATTTTTTTTGTTGCCTCTGGGGTTAACATTCTTTTACTATTTAAGTCTGAGTCTCCTCTTAAGATAGAGAACAAATTTGACATGGCATAAGTAGGAATGCCTAGAGTTGGCCGAATCCAATTAATATCTCCCAGCAATTTTTGAAAATCATTTAGTGTTTTTAATGTGTCTTTTCTTATTTCTATTTTTTGTGGCTTAATTTTTCTATTTTCTATCTGCATCTCTAAATAATGAAAAGGAGTAGAGGTTTGGATCTTATCAGATGCTATTGCCAGTCCTGCGTTGGCAACCTCTGCTTGCAGAAATGTATAACAGTCAATTAATTTATCTTTCGTTTCTGCAGCACATAAAATATCATCAATATAATGAATAATATAACAGTCTGAAAACTTGTCTCTAACTGGTTGAAGAGCTCGACCTACAAAATTCTGACAAATAGTTGGACTATTAAGCATTCCCTGAGGTAGCACTTTCCACTGAAACCTGGTGGCTGGTTCTTTATTATTTATGGCTGGTATAGTAAAGGCAAATTTTTCGCAATCCTGCTCCGCCAGAGGGATGGTAAAAAAGCAATCCTTTAGATCGATTATAATTAAAGGCCAGTCTTTTGGGATCATGGCCGGAGAGGGCAACCCAGGTTGGAGAGGACCCATGGGTTGAATTACAGCATTTACGGCCCTTAAGTCAGTTAACATACGCCATTTGCCTGATTTCTTCTGAATTACAAACACAGGAGAATTCCAAGGCGAGAATGAAGGCTCAATATGACCCTTTTCTAACTGTTCATTTGCTAATAAATGTAAAGCCTCCAGTTTTTGTTTTGGTAGCGGCCACTGATTTACCCACACCGGTTTTTCTGTTTTCCAAGTTAATGGTATGGGTTTAGGAGGCTCTACAGTGGCCGCCCCTAAAAAGGATACCCTATTCCTTCTCTTTTTTGATTTATTTTAGCCTCAACTGGAACTTTAATGCCGTCTTCATTTTTTCCTAGTCCCTTTCCTGGTATATATCCCATCTTGGACATGATTTTTTGACTCGTGGGGCTATATAATGGAGCGGGCATGGTGATTTCCGCACCCCATTGTTGTAATAAATCTCGACCCCACAGATTAAGAGGAATTGAAGTAATCATTGGCTGAACAGTACTTTCTTGATTATCTGGCCCTAAGCAATGTAAAATCTCAGTACTTTGATACACTTCTGAGGCTGTGCCTATGCCGACAAGTCCTGTAACAGCCTTTTGTTTAGGCCAATTTTTTGGCCACTGATTTAAAGCAATGATAGAGACATCTGCTCCAGTGTCTACCAACCCTTCAAACTGTTTTCCTTGAATAATGGCCTTACACACAGGTCTGTTCTCTGAGACCTGACTTGCCCAATATGCAGCTTTTTCTGTCGGATCAGTGCTTCCAAACCCTCCTATTCTTTTTATTTCACTATTTTTACCCTTAATATATGGCAGGAGTAATAATTGAGCAATCCTGTCTCCTGGACTGGCACTCCAAGGAATTGAAGAGCTAATAACCAATTGAATTTCGCCTTTATCGTCTGAATCAACCACGCCAGTATGAATTTGAACTCCTTTTAGATTTAGACTTAATCTTCCCAAGATTAGTCCTACAGTCCCCTCAGGCAGGGGGCCATATATCCCTGTGGGGATTTTTTGTGGGGGCTCCCCTGGAAGCAGAGAGACTGCTTGTAGAGTACATAAATCTACTGCTGCACTGCCGCTTGTGGCGGGGGACAATTGTTGTATTGTGGTAACTGGCTTATTCCCTGAAACACTTGGGACAGTGGGGGTTGTTGTCCCTGAAAACCCTGAGGAACAAATGGCTGAATTGGGAATGCCCCAGTTTGTTGTGGGGCCTGAGGCTGGCCCCTTTGCTCGTTTCCCGACAATGGTTGCCCATTTTTATTAAATTTAGAACGACATTGACTAGCCCAATGTTTTCCTTTTTTACATCTGGGACATAAGTCAGGTGGCTCTCTACCTGTTGGAGTTGCTTGAATAGTTATATTCTGTTTATTTAAGACTGGACAATTCTTTTTTAAGTGACCAATTTGGCCACAATTATAACATTTTCCTCCAAATGTTCTAACTTGTCCTCCTAAAACAACTCCTGTTATTGCTTGAGCCATAAGCATAGCTTTATGCATAGCTCCTCCGATTCCATCACAGGCTTTTACATATTCTGAGATTACATCTGATCCTGCAGGAACCTTTCCTTTTAATGGCTTAATGGCTGATTGACACTCAGGATTGGCGTTTTCATATGCCATCAACTCCACTATGACCTTACGGGCTTTTTCATCGGCAATTGACTTTTGAGCAACATCTTGGAGCCTTGCCACAAAATCAGGGTAGGGCTCTTTTGAACCTTGTCTTACTGTATTAAATGAGGGGCAGGCGCTTCCTGGGTCTTGGATTTTTTCCCAGGCTCTAAGGCAGATAGCTCTAACTTGCTCAATGGCCTCATTTTGCATTAATGCTTGTTGACTAATAGTACTCCAATTTTGACCTGTTCCTAATAGTTGATCTGCATCTATGTTAACTGGAGGATTGGCAGCCCTATTTCTTCGGACCTGTTCTTGTACCCCATCAATCCACCAAGTCTTAAATTGTAAAAATTGAGAGGGTGAGAGAGACGATTTTGCCAGAATCTCCCAATCATAAGGAATGAGTCTATGTCCATGAGCAATGGAATCTAATAATGTCCTCATATAAGGGGAGTTGGGTCCATACTGTTTTACTCCCTCTTTCATATCTTTTAGCATTTTTATCGAAAAAGACTTGTATCTGGCCTCAACTGTGAGAGGCTCTCCCTCTTGGGCTCCTTCTCCAGGTGGCATCGGTTCTAACGTTACTGGGAATTGCCA
Source organism: Gorilla gorilla gorilla (assembly GCF_029281585.2). NCBI lineage: Eukaryota > Metazoa > Chordata > Mammalia > Primates > Hominidae > Gorilla > Gorilla gorilla. The sequence continues at coordinate 27,496,786 of NC_086018.1, read as the reverse complement.
CGCCTCAGTATCTCCTTCCTTTCTTGATTTATCAATAATTTCATGTAATTCACTACCCTGTCTACTAGGTGGTGCCGTAGGATCAAGTCTCCTAGTGGGCGGCTGAGGGTACGGCACCCTGCCCTGTGGTGCTGGGGGCATTCCTGGATATCCATACTGACTTTCTGGGGGTGGCCGATACTGAAGTTCAGCCGGCGGCCAGTATTGATAAGCTACTGGCGGTTGGGTCTTATTTTCTTTAACCTGCGTTTGAGGTTGTAATCTTACAGGCACCTGACCTGCTGGAAGAGGACTTGGCCCTCGTGGTTTAGACTCTGATGGCCCCACTAATTCTGGACCTTTTCCTTCTAATTTTAACGTTTCAGGATATATCACCTCCTGTAATTGATTATAGTCAACATTTTGCGTTGACTGAGCCATTACCGGCTCTGCTACATATTCGCAATGTAAACCTTCCCTTTCTTTCTGGGATTTTTTCCTTGTCTTTTCATTACAATCTATTAAACAGCTTCCAGGGGCGTCAGAAACTGAGACGCTATCTTCTTCTGTTTGAAATGGTTCTAAAGCTGCTTTAATAATGGCCCAATCATTCCATACTGTAAGTGGAATGATATTACCCTTCTTACATGCTTGTTTTAGTTCCTTACCAATTCTTTTCCAGTCTTTTAGATCTAAAGTTCCTTGTTCTGGAAACCATGGGCAAAATTGTTCTATTATTTGAAATAGCTTGATTAGATTTTTTGTAGATACTTTAACTCCCCCTCTTTTTAAAAGAATTTTAATAAAGCTGAGATAAGAGGCATATTTACTTTTAATTTTACTTTTAGTTTGCCCCATTATCACCCTAGCTTCTTCCGAGCGCACAAGCTTACCGTACGGCTGACTGTAGATGTACTCGGGATCTCTCGTCGACTTGTCCTCAATGACCACGCTCGAGCGTACCTTCACCCTAGAGAAAAGCCTCCACGTTGGGCACCAGATGTAGGGGTGGGTTGCCCCTACACACCTGTGGGTCTTTCTCGTAAGGTGGAACGAGAGACTTAGGAAAGAAAAAGACACAGAGACAAAGTATAGAGAAAGAAATAAGGGGACCTGGGGGACCAGCGTTCAGCATATGGAGGATCCCGCCAGCCTCTGAGTTCCCTTAGTATTTATTGATCATTCCTGGGTGCTTAAAGAAAAGGGGGTTGTGTCAGGGTCACAAGACAATAGTGGGGAGAGGGTCAGCAGACAAACACGTGAACAAAGGTCTTTGCATCATAGACAATGTAAAGGATTAAGTGCTGTGCTTTTAGATATGCATACACATAAACATCTCAATGCTTTACAAAGCAGTATTGCTGCCCGCAGGTCCCACCTCCAGCCCTAAGGCGGTTTTTCCCTATCTCAGTAGATGGAGCATACAATCGGGTTTTATACCGAGACATTCCATTGCCCAGGGACAGGCAGGAGACAGATGCCTTCCTCTTGTCTCAACTGCAAGAGGCATGCCTTCCTCTTATACTAATCCTCCTCAGCACAGACCCTTTACGGGTGTCGGGCTGGGGGACGGTCAGGTCTTTCCCTTCCCACGAGGCCATATTTCAGACTATCACATGGGGAGAAACCTTGGACAATACCTGGCTTTCCTAGGCAGAGGTCCCTGCGGCCTTCCGCAGTTTTTGTGTCCCTGGGTACTTGAGATTAGGGAGTGGTGATGACTCTTAAGGAGCATGCTGCCTTCAAGCATCTGTTTAACAAAGCACATCTTGCACCGCCCTTAATCCATTTAACTCTGAGTTGACACAGCACATGTTTCAGAGAGCAGGGGGTTGGGGGTAAGGTTATAGATTAACAGAATCTCAAGGCAGAGGAATTTTTCTTAGTACATAACAAAATGGAGTCTCCTATGTCTACTTCTTTCTATACAGACACAGCAACAATCTGATCTCTCTTGCTTTTCCCCACAACATGGCATTGTTGCTTTAAATGGTTGAGTTGTCTGGGATGTGAATTATCTCTCAATAAAGCTGTTATTAAAAAACCAAGAGGTTCAGACGACATGTTCCACGCTCCCTAAATGTTGGCTGTCACTGGTGTTATTTACTCCTGGCAGCGCTTCCAGCCCTCCTCCAGAGAGGGCTGATAGGTTCCGGGAGAAGGGGAAGGGGCCTGGGCCGCTACTAGCTGGCTAGGGGCCCCAAGCAAGCTACATAACCTCCCTGAGCCTCAGTTTTCTCATCTGTGAAATGGGTGGGGGGGATTTTCCAGGCCTTGGCCACCTCTTTGGACACTGTGCCGCTCAGATCAGACCATGGGCTTTGCTAGATATAGTTACATGGTCAGGTGTAGAGAAGGGCAGTGGGGGGATTGGATGTTCTCTCCGTCTGCACCCAGAGGGGCTGACTTCACACATCCGCTCACGGTTGCATACCAAGTGTGTTTTGTGAGCAAGGCACCATGCAGGAGATGGAGGAGGGACCGCAAGAGCCTGTGCCCCAGCCTGCCTGGAGCTCAGAGCCCCGGAGAAGGGGACACGCAAGGGTTTGCCAGGGCTGATGGGAGCACCACTGGCTGTGCAGGCCATCATTTCATCACTCTGGCCCTCAGTTACCTCATCTGTAAAAAGGGGAATAAATGGTACCTCCCTGCTAGGGTTGTGCTGAGGCTCACAGTGGCTGGCATAGCATCTATAGTAAATACACAGGAACCATTGTCGTCACTATGGCTATCATTAATATGATCATCAGCCATCAGGTGCCTTTTGTCCCCTCCCCTTGGCTAACTTGTTGCATGGTGAATTATGTCAGGGCTAGCTCTCCTGTCTCTGTCCCTGCCCCAGAGCATCAACCAACTCCCAGGGTGGAGCCTGGATGCTCCCTTTTCAGACCCAGCCCACGCACCCAAAGAAGCTGTAGGCTCCTCAGTGAGGCTCGGGCCCCTTTCCTGCCCCCGTTTCTTCAGGCCCAGCTGCAGAAGGCATGACCCTCTGGCCAGCCCGAGACTGAAGCCTCCCTCCTGTCCTGTCCTCTCCTTCCACCTGGCTGCAGGGTAAGGTCAACAGGCCACCCCCAGCCAGCCTTTCTGGGCGTTCTACTCTCTCTGAGGCGAGAGCCAGTTGAGCCCAACTCAGAATCTCCTCCCGCATTCCTCCACCTGCAGAGCTGCAGCAGGGCTGGGGACCTGGCCTGGGCCTCCACAGCCTCTGCAGCATCCCTGTCACTGTGGTGGGCGAAGGGCCCAGATGGGGGGCAGGCATCCCTGCTGGGTCCTGCTCCCGACCAGTAGCCGCAGTGCCTGATTTATGGCTCCCTCTGGGCTCTCTCCAGCAAAACTGCTTGCAAACCACTCCTGGCCTGTTCTTTTCTGGGTCCTGGTTTGCAGACAGGTTGCCTCAGGCCACAGCCTGCAGCCCCACCCTGCCACACCCCCAGTCCCCAACCACCGGGCACCTGGGACATCAGGGCAGGTTGTGCCTTGAGAAGAAGGACAAAGTTCCATCCCAGCCCTGCCATGGGTGGGCTGGATGGCCTAAAGTGGCTTATGGAACCTCTCTGGGCCTCAGGTTTGCTGTTTGCACATTGAATGATCTTGAAGGTATCCTCACTGATACCCATGCTTCCGAGTTTCCTTCACATGGCCCCACCGCTTCCCAAGTCTTTTGCCTTGGAACTGAGTCTCCTTTTTTTTTTTTTTGAGATGGCGTCTTGCTTTGTTGCATAGGCTGGAGTGCAGTGGCACAATCTTTGTTCACTACCACTTCCGCCTCCTGGGTTCAAGAGATTCTCCTGCCTCAGCCTACCAAGTAGCTGGGATTACAGGCGTGTACTACCATGCCTGGCTGATTTTTGTATTTTTAGTAGAGAGGGGCTTTCGCCATGTTGGCCAGGCTGGTCTTGAACTCCTCACCTCAAGTAATCCGCCCACCTCAGCCTCCCAAAGTGCTGGGATTACAGGCATGAACCACCATGTCTGGCCTGGAACTGGGACTTCCATGTGTCTAAATGGAGACCCCAGCAACCAGGCCAGGTGAGCAAGAAAGAACTAGGCCTGGGGGGGTGATGGGTGCTGGAGACACCCATCTTTGGAGCCCCACAGCCTTGGGCAGGACTGCTGGCTTTTTCCAGGCCACTCTCTTGCCTCCCTGAGCCCCATCCATAAAATAGGGAGAGTCGGACCTGAGCTATTGCAGGTGGATCCCTGTGCTAGACACAGCTTGAGCGGGTGACAATAAATATGGGTCTCTTTTCCCTTCAAGACCTGGCTCAGCATCCTCAAGCCTGGTTCCCAGGGGCTGCCAAGTCCAGGCCACTGCAGACAGTGGGAGCATGGGCTGTGGGTGGGCATTTTGTGGCCAACGTGGGGGTGGGGGTGGCGGTCATCACTGTGCCTCCAGGTCATCTGTCTGATCCATGAGCAGGAAGTGGGGAGGCCACAGTGGTCCCCAACACTGGGTGTCTGCAAGGAGGGCATGGAACTGTCGAGAGCTTGGTGGCCTGTTTGCTCATGTGTTCATCCACTCAGACATATTTAGTCAGCATCATCTTCTTCTTCTTTTTTTTTTTTTGTTTTGAGACGGAGTTTCACTCTTGTCACCCAGGCTGGGTCTCAGCTCATTGTAACCTCTACCTCCTGGGTTCAAGCGATTCTCCTGCCTCAGCCTCCCAAGTAGCTGGGACTACAGGTGCATGCCACCATGCCCGGCTAATTTTGTATTTTTAGTAGAGATGGGGTTTCACCATGTTGGCCAGGCTGGTCTTGAACTCCTGACCTTAGGTGAAACACCTACCTCGGGCTCCCAAAGTGCTAGGATTACAGGTGTGAGCCACCGCACCCAGCCTAGCCAGCATCTTCCTGATGGCCACTCTGCACCTGGGTCTGCAGAGGACAGTTGTAAGCACCTTACATGCATTAACTTGCTTTTATCCTCACGACAACCCTACAGGGGAAGCACTGGTCACATCATTTTTGCTCAAGGTAACACAGCTGATAAATGGTAGAATCAGGGTCTGAAGCCGGGCCATCCTGTCAAGTCCATGGCAAACGCCTTTTCTCAGCTTCGCACTGCCCTCAGCACCAACCTGCTTCCTGCTCCATCTGGAAGCAGCATTGCATCCCCGCTCTGGCCTTCGCTCTTGCTGCTCACCGCACCCCCCCCTTTCCTGACTCCCTTTCTCCTCTGATTGAACAACAAACTGATAGCCTTCAAGACTCAGCTGTATGGCCGGGTGCAGTGGCTCATACCTGTAATCTCAGCATTTTAGGAGCCTGAGGTGGGAGAATCACTTGAGGTCAGGAGTTCAAGACCAGCCCGGGCAACATGATTGAAACCCTGTCTCTACAAAAAATACAAAAATTAGCTGGGTGTGGTGGTCAGCGTCTGTAGTCCCAGCTACTCAGGAGGGTGAGGCAGGAGGATTACTTGAGCCTGGGAGGTCAGGCTGTAGTGAGCCGAGATTGTACCAGTGTACTCCAGCCTGGGCAGCGACAGTGAAACCCTGTCTTGAAAAATAAAAAAATTAAAAAGACTCAGCTGTGGCATCACCTCCTCCAGGAAGCCTTCCTTGATGCCCTTCCTGTCCCAGGCTGAATTAGGCTCCTCCACTGGCCTCTCTCAGTTTCCCCTGTCCGGCACTCATCCGTTTTGTTGCAAACATCTGTTCATGTGTTTACCTCCTCTACCAGACTGTAAGCCCCTCGTCCTCACCTTGACACCCACTGTGCCTGGCACCATTTGTGGTACAGAGGAGATTACTGGGGAATTTTGAAGGGCCAAATCTTTTTTTTTTTTTTTTTTTTGAGATAGAGTTTTGCTCTTGTTGCCCAGGCTGGAGTGCAATGGCACAATCTCAGCTCACCACAACCACCGCCTCCCGGGGTTCAAGTGATTCTCCCACCTCAGCCTCCCGAGTAGCTGGGATTACAGGCATGCGCCACCACAACTGGCTAATTTTGTATTTTTAGTAGAGACAAGGTTTCTCCATGTTGGTCAGGCTGGTCTCAAACTCCCAAACTCAGGTGATCCACCCGCCTCAGCCTCCCAAAGTGGTGGGATTACAGGCGTGAGCCACCATGCCCGGCCTTTTTTTTTTTTTTTTTTTTTTTTTTTTTTTTAATGGAGTCTTGCTCTGTTGCCCGGGCTGGAGTGGCATGATCTTGGCTCACTGCAACCTCTGCCTCCTGGGTTCAAGCAATCCCCCCACCTCAGCCTCCTGAGTAGGTGGGATCATAGATGTGTGCCAGCATGCCCAGCTAATTTTTTATATTTTTAGTAGAGACAGGGTTTCGCCATGTTGGCCAGGCTGGTCTCGAACTCCTGACCTCAAGTGATCTGTCTGCCTCAGCCTCCGAAAGTGCTAGGATTACAGGCATGAGCCACCATGCCTGGTCAGATGACCAAATCTTGATCTATCGTAACCTTGTGAGTAGTGGACAAGTTCTAGTATCTGTTTCACAGAGGAGGAAACTGAGGCACAGAGAGGTGACATGATTTTCGCAACTCACAGAGCTAGTGGTGACAGAGCTGGCATTTGTTGGAATGGCCTCCATTTCAGAACAAGCTCCTGGAAGGGTTTACCAAACCAGGGCTTACATTTTTTGAATTATTTATTAATGGTTCAAAAGTCTGAAGGCGCAAATGGTAGACAGTGAAAAATCTCCCTTCTCTTCTGTCCCCAGCCACCCAAATCCTCCTAGGGAAGCAGCTGGGGTGATCTGATTCTCAGGTGTTCTTCTCAGCAGTGTGTGTGTTCCCAGACAAAACCAGCATGTGTTATTTAGAACCAGGTTTAAACCCAGGCCTGTGGGATGCCCATCTCACCCGGGGCTACTCAGGGCTTGGGACAGGGCCCACCATGTCCTGGCAAAGATATTGGGCCACCAGAGGCCTCCATCTCCCCATCCTGGGTCCCCTCCCTGTCCCAGGTCCCCTCCGGCTGTTGCTGTGCCTCCTCAACAGAGCTGCCTGCCTGGCTCTGCTCCCCAGGCTGCAGCAGAGGCTGGGCTCAGGCCCACAGCCCGGCAGGGCTACAATGGTGAAGGGCTGCTTTGGGCTGAGGGGGCCTCCCTTCAGGCAGTCTGACACTTGCTTTCATTATTCCTCACAGAAGGGGCCCAGTGTGGGGAAACAAGCCCAGCAAAGGCAGGGGCCAGAGTGAGGAGGCACTGGGCAGGCGGGGTGCACAGGGCACATCACGGCAGGGCAGGGCAGGGATGCTGGCTCCACCCCTTTCTGCTGGGAACCGAGTGGGCATAATATCTCCCTGAGCAGCCTCTTTTCTCTGAAGATTAAGAGACAGTACCTGGAATTGCTTGGAGAATGCAGTAAGCGCTCCAGAAGTGGTGACTGGAGTGTTATAGTTAGGGAGGCTCCGGGCTTTTCCACCATCCTAGACTTCCCTGTGACCCCTGAAAAGCAGAGACACAAGACCCTTGGGGCCTGTGCTCAGGGCTCTGACCCAGTCCCTTCCCGTGTGCATAAATATTTGGGGGATTGTTGTTGTTACTCTTTTTTTTTTTTTTTCTTGAGACAGAGTTTCGCTCTTGTTGCCCAGGTTAAGGTGCAGTGGCACGATCTCGTCTCACCGCAACTTCTGCCTCCCAGGTTCAAGCAATTCTCCTGCCTCAGCCTCCTGAGTAGCTGGGATTACAGGCACGTGCCACCACGCCCAGCTATTTTTTTGTATTTTGCATAGAGACAGTGTTTCACCATGTTAGCCAGGATGGTCTTGATCTCCCAACCTCAGGTGATCCGCCCACCTTGGCCTCCCAAAGTGCTGGGATTACAGGCGTGAGCCACCACGCCCAGCCCTGTTGTTGTTACTCTTATTGGTGTCCAGTCTTACGATGTCCAATAGGAAACCAGGACTCCCACCTCCACCCTGTTGCCCGGGGTAGCTTTGGTGGAGGGCAGGGCAGCAGTGAATATGTGCACAGGTTTGGAGGGTGGGGAGGAGGCTACCAGGAGGCTGGGTGGGGCACAGACAGAGCACAGGGCTAGGAACCAGGCCTTTGGGGTTCCCCTCTTACATAGAAGCCCTGGGTCTGCCTGAGTCCAGTTCCCTCCTCTATGAAATTAGGGTGATCATCCATCTCCCCATTAACCTCATGGGATTTGGGATGCTCAGGGGAGAGAATGCATGAGAGAATCTTTGCCTTGAACTCCTGGCCTCAAGTGATCCTCCTGCTTCAGCCTCTTAAACTGTAGGGATTACTGGGATTACAGGCATGAGCTACTGCACCTGGCTGGGGATCTTTGCCATCTGCAAATCAGAGGTGGCAAGCAGGCATCCACAGGCCTGCAGAACCACAGAGGACATTAAAGGGATTTGATTTGGAAATAGTAGTAATGATTGTGCAATATTTTGAATATAATTAATACCACTGGCCTGTACACTTAAAATGGTAAAAATGGGCAGTTTTGTGTTATAGATTTTTTTTCTTTTCCTTGCCCATCTTTTTTTTTTTTTTTTTTTTTTTTTTTTTTTTTGAGACAGGGTCTTGCTCTGTAAGCTCAGGCTGGCATGCAGTGGCGTGATCTTGGCTCATGGCAACCTCTGCCTCCTGGGTTCAAGTAATTCTCCTGCCTTAGCCTCCCAAGTAGCTGGGATCACAGGCATGCACCACCACACCCGGCTAATTTTTGTATTTTTAGTAGAGATGAGGTTTTGCCATGTTGGCCAGGCTGGTCTCGAACTCCTGACCTCAAGTGATCCACAGGCGTCGGCCTCCCAAGGTGCTGGGATTACAGGCGTAAGCCACCATGCCCGGCTTTACACAGCCATTTTAAATATGGGAAAAAAAAAAAGAGGATTTGAATTAGTTGCCCTATCAGTCAGAAAAACAGAACCCACTTTAGGGGGTCTAGTGGGGGAAATTTTGAAAAACCAAACAGGAGGCTGGACAGAGTTGGGTTACCCAAACCCATGGCCTGGGACCACAGAGGTCTATCTGGAGGGAATTGTAAGTTTGGAGAAGACCCAGCCACTGCCCAAAGGCTGGAAAAACCCGGGCCTCTTCTATCTGCCAGTCTCCCTTCAGGCCTCCCATTGGCTGGACCTAATCAACGCCGGTTTGCAAAGGAGCCTGGGAAATGTAGTTTGCAGGGCTTAGTTCCCCCACCTTTCCAGATGGTGAGCAGAGGAGGGACAGCAAATGGTTGTAAAATCATACAGCAGGCAGGGCATGGTGGCTCATGCCTGAAATCCCAGCACTTTGGGAGGCCAAGGCGGGAAGATGACTTGAGGCCAGGAGTTTGAGACCAGCCTGGGCAATATAACAAGACCCTCATCTCTACAAAAAATTTTAAAAAATTAGCCAGGCATGGTGGCACACACCTGTAATCCCAGCTACTAGGAGGCTGAGGTGGAGAATGGCTTAAGCCCAGAATTTGAAGCTTCAGTGAGCTATGATCACACCACTGCACTCCAGCCTGGGCGACAGAGCAAGACCCTGTCTCTTAAAAAAAAAAAAGAAAAAACATCATATGGCAAATGAGGGTTATAGTTGTCAGCATGAAATGACTGGGCGATTTAGCATAAAAATCTGGATTTATAGATTCTCCTGAAACACCAAAGGCTCCACTCCCTTGAGTCCACTATCTTAGCCTAGTTTTGCTGTTTACATTGTCCTTGGGGACCCCTGCTGAGGAGTCCTGAGAAGCCTACAGGGTGAGGGGCATGAGGGAACCCCATATCCTTCAGGGTGGGATCAGAGGAGGAGAAGCCATGAGGACCCTGAGGCAGGTGGGCTGAGCAGGCAGGGCCAGGGGATCCAATGGGGCCATCAGTTTCTAGAGAGAGCACATTGGGGATCTGAAACTGTGGGGACCTTCCTATTGTCACTTTTGTGTGTGTGTGTGTGAGACAGAGTCTTGCTCTGTCACCCAGGCTGGAGTGCAGTGGTGCGATCTCAGCTCACTGCAACCTCTGCCTCCCAGGTTCAAGCAGTTCGTTGCCTCAGCTTCCCAAGTAGCTGGGACTACAGGCGCGTGCCACCACTCCCAGCTAATTTTTGTATTTTTAGTAGAGACGGGGTTTCACTATCTTGGCCAGGCTGGTCTTGAACTCCTGACCTCGTGATCCACACGCCTCGGCCTCCCAAAGTGCTGAGATTATAGGCGTGAGCCACCGCGCCTATTGTAGCTTTTAGAGACTGTCTGGTCTTAACGCAACTGTAAGGGTTGTGTTTGTTCATTTTAGTTATCTTTCTGACACTGTCAGGCCCTGTGTTCTAAATTTTCCAGGAAAGCCCAACGTGTAAACTGATGACACACTATCCTGGAGGAAGAGGTGGGGCAGCCTGGAGTTTTCCTCTGGACATCCTGAGAGGGATACTGAAGCACTCAGGAGGGGTCTTAGACCTGCCCAAGCTCACTCACGCAGTTTGAGAAGAGCTGCGCTTAGACCACAGGCCTCTTGGCTCCTGGGAAGCTGAGAGCATCGGCGCTGGAGTTCGTCAGACAGGGGCAAGTCCCAACCGCAGCTCAGTGACCTCAGACAAGCCCCCTCACCTCGTAGAACCAGGTTCTTCTTCAGAGTTGTAGGAAGGAGTGGAGGAGGGTCTCCGCATGTCAGATGTCCACACAGTGCCTGGGAGCTGAGGTTGTCATGGTTACCAAGAGGCCAGTCTCAGGGCTGCTGTGATGACCTGGGCTGCTCTCCCATTCCCAAGAAGGGGAGAACTCCTCAGATTCCCTACTCTGCTCTTCTTGCTCCCTCCCAAGCAATACATGAGCAGGAATTTGTCCTCTGCAGGAATGTGCAGCGAGAAAGTCTCCTTTTTTGATGAGACAGAGATGAGGTGATGTCTGGTTTTTTATATCCTCACTTGCTGAACTGGTGCCAGATGTAAGAGTCCAGGCTGGATTCCATTAGCCATATTTGTCCTCTGGGCTCCCAGCCCTGCAGGACCTTCTGGGGACCCACCTTGAGGCCCTCCAGTTGGTAAGAAGTTGGCTGGGGCAAATGATGCAGCCCTAAGATGAACCATTTCCACTGGGGACTCAGGCAGGGTCCTTGAGAGCCTGATTTACTCGAGTCTTTTCTTTAAAAATTAAAAAAACAAGGTTGGGCGCGGTGGCTCACGCCTGTAATCCCGGCACTTTGGGAGGCCGAGGTGAGTGGATCACGAGGTCAGGAGATTGAGCCCATCCTGGCTAACATGGTGAAACCCCGTCTCTACTAAAAATACAAAAAATTAATCGGGCATGGTGGTGGGCGCCTGTAGTCCCAGCTACTCAGGAGGCTGAGGCAGGAGAATGGCGTGAACCCGGGAGGCGGAGGTTGCAGTGAGCCGAGACTGCACCACTGCACTCCAGCCTGGGCAACACCGTGAGATGCCATCTCAAAAAAAAAAAAAAATTAACAAAACACATTGATCTTTTTTTTTTCTTTTTACCGAAGTAAAAAACCCTTTGAAGTTTAGGAGCTGCAACTAATCCACGTTGAAGGCTAATCGGAGGCCTAGATAGGTTAATACCTTTCCCAGAGGAACCCAGTGGTAAATGTAAATGTCAGATTGATCAATTGTAGATTGAACTTCAGAAGCTGGAGTCCTCGTGACTATTCTGGGATGATGGTCGACTCTATTTGCTCAACAGAAGGATCAGTGGCCTGGAGAATTTGAGATAGTTGGTGATAACATTATAGGATTCTATTTTAAATGGGAAAGAAATTCCTAAAAGTTACACGCATGTTAAAAAAAACTACATTAAGGCCGGGTACGGTGGCTCTTGCCTGTAATCCCAGCACTCTGGGAAGCCGAGGTGGGAGGATCGCTTGAGCCTAGGAGTTCCAGATTAGCCTGGGCAACACAGTGAGACCCCATCTCTAAAAAAAAGAACAAAATTAGCTGGCGTGTCATTGTGCGCTTGTAGTCTCAGCTACTTGGGAGGCTGAGGTGGGAGGATTGCTTGAGCACAGAAGGGTGAGGCTGCAGTGAGCTGTGATCACACCACTGTGCTCCAGCCTGGGTGACAGAACAATACCTTGTCTCAAAAATAAAAAAATTCATATACAAAAATGCCTGAGGTATACAATGAAAGCTCTTGAAAGCCACTGTCTAGAGATAAGCATTAGAGCCACTTACACAGATTTTTTTCAGATTTTTCTATGCATTTATATGTTAAAATTTATATTTTTAAAAGATTAACACTATACATTCTGTTTTGCAGTTTGCTTTTGCAAATAGCAGTAGCTCCTGAAATGTGGAAATTCTTTACCTGGCTGATTCATGACAAACTTGGTGGGAGAAGTAGCTGGTAAAGTTTTATGCAAAATTGTGCGTTGTGTGTATGTGAGCATTCTTTAGAAATAGGGACTACGATTCTCATCAGAATCTTAGGAAAGATTCAGACCCAAGACCCTTGATTTCAGATGGGGAAGGGACTCAGTCCTCGGGCTGGCCTTGAAGGATGAGGACAAGAATGCTGCAGTCGCCTGGCCCTGGGCATCCTGCCCTGGCCTTGGAGAGGAGCTGCATTCTGCAGAGCCAGAAGGAGGACAAGAGAGGCAGCCTGCCCAAGCACCAGGCTGAGCCTCTGCAGTCCCTGCCAGGAGACTTACAGCCGCCGGGAGCTTGGGAAGGTTACAGAGAAAAAGCCTTTCGCAGCACTTGGGAGGACACTGCCTGCAGTGCCGCGCCTGCCGTGGGCCTGCTCCAGGGTCAGGGAAGCCTCTGAGGGACAGGCTTGGGGCACAAGGGCGGGTGAGGGGCAGGGGAGAGAGGGTACTCTCTGGGCCAGGACCCCGGCACACCTAGCACGCAGACCATGGGGAGGGTGCCAAACACAGGACTTGGCTACATTTTGTTACTGTCACTTTGAGTATTACCTGTGCAGTCGAGCAGGCTTTATGGATCTCAGACTGCCCAGGACTTTTCTAGCTGCTATGGGAGGATGCAAGATTTACCAAGAACACCGGCCACCACCCAGAAAGCAGGTTTCTCATGTGAGCCCTGCGCCAAGCACTGTATGTGCACATGCCAGATTTTAATTTGCTGTGGGGAGGTCCTTTTATACTCGCCACTTGACAGTGGCCCCCAAAAAGCCAAGAAACCTGTCCAAGGCCCATGGGATCAGCAGGTGTTGATTTAATACTGGTACCCCCAGTTGCAGAGTCCCCAGCCTCAACCATAGGCACTCTCCTCTGCCCCCCGGGGAGGGACTGCCACCCTGACTCAGGGATGACCTCTGTGAGATGAGAGCAGAGGGGTTTTGTTCTGTTTCAACCTTTTTTGTTGTTTGTTTTTGAGACGGAGTTTTTGCTCTGTTGCCCAGGCTGGAGTGCAGTGGCGCAATCTCAGCTCACTGCAACCTCCACCTCCTGGGTTTAAGCAATTCTCCTGCCTCAGCCTCCCGAGTAGCTGGGATTACAGGTGCATCTCACCATACCCAGCTAATTTTTTGTGTTTTTAGTAGAGATGGGGTTTCACCATGTTGGCCAGGCTGGTCTCAAACTCCTGACCTCAGGTGATCCACCCACCTCGACCTCCCAAAGTGCTAGGATTACAAGTGTGAGCCACTGAGCCTGGCCTCAACCTTTTTTTTTTATTATTATTTTTTGAGATGGAGTCTCACTCTGTCGCTAGGCTGGAGTGCAGTGGCACAATCTCAGCTCACTGCAACCTCCACCTCCTGGGTTCAAGTGATTCTCCTGCCTCAGCCTCCTGAGTAGCTGGGACTACAGGCGCCCACCACTACACCCGGCTAATTTTTTGTATTTTTAGTAGAGATGGGGTTTCACCATGTTAGCCAGGATGGTCTCAATCTCCTGACCTCGTGATCCACTCACCTCAGCCTCCCAAAGTGCTGGTATTACACGCGTGAGCCATCGAGCTCGGCTTTTTTTTTTTTTTTTTAAACCACAAGCATGGGTCACTTTTATAGTTAAGAGGAAAAACAAACTTTTTCTAAAAATCTGTATTTCTGAAATGGTTAGCAGGAGCCCAGCTGAGTCTGGGGTGCTGCAGGCCTCCTGCCTGTGGGAACCTCTCCTAAGCACCTCCTTTCTTAGACCCATTCTTAGGGCTGGGAGAAACTCCTTCCACAGTGTTCTTGGCTTTAAAGCAGGGCAGGCTTCCCAGATGGGGAAGCTCATAGGCTGGTGGGGGTGAGGTGCGGTGGGGAGCGGCAGAGAGACCTTCCAGGCAGCTGTCCAGCCTAGAAAAAGGCTCAGAAGTGTGCATGAGTGTGAGCTGTTGTTGGGAATAAGAAGATTGTCCCAGGAGGGCCCAGTATGCACTAGAGGCTTATAAGTAATACTGCTGGGGGCCAGGTGTGGTGGCAAGCACCTGTAATCCCAGCACTTTGGGAGGCCAAGGTGGGCAGATCACCTGAGGTCAGGAGTTCGAGACCAGCCTGGCCAACATGGTGAAATCCTGTCTCTACTAAAAATACAAAAATTAGCCAGGCGTGGTGGTGGGAGCCTGTAATGCCAGCTATTTAGGAGGCTGAGATATGAGAATCACTTGAACCCAGGAGGCAGAGGTTTCAGTGAGCTGAGATTACACTGCTGCACTCCAGCCTGGGTGACAGAGTGAGACTCCTCAAAAAAGAAAACAACAACAACAACAAAAAGAAATAGGCCGGGCATGGTGGCTCATACCTATAATCCCAGCACTTTGGGAGGCTGAGGTGGGTGGATAACCTGAGGTCAGGAGTTCGAGACCAGCCTGGCCAACATGGTGAAACCCTGTCTCTACTAAAAATACAAAAATTAGGCAGGCGTGGTGGCACGCACCTGTAGTCCCAGCTACTCAGTGGGCTGAGGCATGAGAATCGCTTGAACCCAGGAGGCGGAGATTGCAGTGAGCTGAGATCGTGCCACTGCACTCCAGCTTGGGCAACAGAGCAAGACTCTGTCAAAAAAAAAAAAAAGAGAGAGAGAAAAGAAAGAAAAAAGAATGAAAGAAAGAAAAGGAAAGAAAGAAAAGAAAAGGAAGGAAGAGAGAGAGAAGAAAGAAAGAAAGAAAAGAAAAAAGGAAGGAAGAGAGAAAGAAGAAAGAAAGAGAAAGAAAGAGAAAAGAGAAGTACTGCTGGGCACCTGGGTGAGATGGCAGAGATGGCATGCGCTATAGTCCCAGCTACTCAGGAGTCTGGATGGGAGGGTCACTTGAGCCCAGGAGTTCGAGGTTAAAGTGACCTATGATCTTGCCTGGGTGACACAGTGAGACACTTTCTCTAAAAAAAAGAGGAAGAAAAAGAAAGCAATCTTGCTTTGCATCTGTAGTTCTTGGGGGTGTCTCTTTATTCTCACCTGTCCATGCATTCATGGTGTCCAGGCCTAGGGCCCAGAGTGACTTTACTTGATGGAGCCGTAATTGTCTCACCTAGAAACTGAGGATGCAGAAATGGCTTCCTGAGGGGTTGAAGGTATTCTGTGACTGTCAAGGGCTGTGCCAATATCAGATATTATTGCTTGGATTCACATGAAGCTGGGCATACAGTAGGTACTCTATAATTTGTTTTTTTTGGGTTTTTTTTTTTGAGACAGAGTCTCGCTCCATAGCCCAGGCTGGAGTGCAGTGGCATGGTCTCAGCTTACTGCAACCTCCACCTCCCAGGTTCAAGAGATTCTTCTGCCTTGACTTCCTGAGTAGCTGGAACTACAGGTGCACGCCACCACGCCCAGCTAATCTGTGTATTTTTAGTAGAGACAGGGTTTCACCATGTTGGCCAGGCTGGTCTGGAACTCCTGATCTCAAGTGATCCACCCGCCTCGGCCTCCCAAAGTGCTGGGATTATAGGCTGGTCTTGAACCCCTGACCTCAAGTGATCCACCCTCTTCAGCTTCCCAAAGTGCTGGGATTACAGGCATGAGCCACCGCACTCTGCCAGATATTTTAAAAACTTTTTTTTTTCCTTCTTCGTGTTTATTGTGGATGATTTAGGAAATGTATATAAGCAAAAAAAAGAATATAGATGTTATCCATGATCCCACTCCTGCTAACATGTGGGCCTGTGTTTGTCTGTGTGTACTTAACAAAACTGGAATTACACCGCATGGTCTCGGCTTTTATGTATTAATTTTTTTTTGAGACAGGATCTTACTGTGTTGCTCAGGCTGGAGTGTGGTGGTGTGATCTCGGCTCACTGCAGCCTCTGCCTCCCAGGCTCAAGGTATCCTCCCACCATAGCCTCCCAAGTAGCTGGGACTACAGGCACATGCCACTACGCCCAGCTAATTTTTTGTGAAGATGAGGTCTCCCTGTGTTGCCCAGGCTGGTCTTGAACTCCTGGGCTCAAGCAGTCCGCCCACCTCAGCCTCCTAAATTGCTGGGATTACAGGCATGAGCCACCACACCCAGCCTATTTACTAATTTTTTAAAATTGAAGTACAATTCATATATCATGAAAGTACTCATTGTAAAGTGTACAACTCTATGGCATTGAGGACATTTATAACATTTTGGAACCATCACCTCCCTAGTTGTGAAACATTTTCATCACCCCAAAGGAACCCTGTTCCCGTTAGCAGCCACTTCCCACCCTCTGTTCCCCACTCCCTGGCAATGGGCTTCCTGTCTCTATGGATTTACCTACTTCGGGCATTTCATATGAATGGGATCACACAATATTTGTCCTTTGTGTCTGGCTTCTTTCGCTTTGCATAATGCCCTCCAGGCTCATCCATGTTGTCGCATGTGTCAGTGCTTTATTCCTTCGCAAGGCTGAATAATCCTCCGTTTGTCCGGATAGACCACATTGTGTCCATTTATTAGTTGACGGGTGTTTGAGTTGTTTCCACGTTTTGGATGTTGTATGTTAAGTTTTCGAACTTACTTTTTTCTTTTCTGTTCTTTTCTTTTCTTTTTTTGAAACAGAGTCTCTCACTGTCTCCCAGGCTGGAGTGCAGTGGCGCGATCTCGGCTCACTGAAACCTCCACCTCCCGGGTTCAAGCCATTCTCCTGCCTCAGCCTCCTGAGTAGCTGGGATTACAGGTGCCCACCACGACGCCCAGCTAATTTTTTGTGTTTTTAGTAGAGACAGGGTTTCACCATTTTGGCCAGGCTGGTCTCGAACTCCTGACCTCATTATCTGCCCACCTCGGCCTCCCAAAGTGCTGGGATTACAGGCATGAGCCACCACACCCGGCCCTTTTTTCTTTTCTTAACGGTGTGTGGCGAACATCTCTTCGTGCTAGTAAACCATGTTTATATCCTTGCATTTCAGGCATATACCCATCTGCTGTGTGGCTGGACCATGTGGGTAAACTCTCCGGAGGCCTGCGTGAGCTAAGGGGGATGCTCCATCCCATGCGCAGTGGAGCCTGCCTCCATGGGCCCTGCTGGCCTTCATGGCACCACCTCTCCCATAGACATCAGAGCTCCGGTGCCAGCGCTTCCCCCCACAGACCCACTCGGTGGTGCCCAGCCAGGCTACCCTGCACAGCATCCCACTCATCTATGCCAGAGTGATGGCTGCTCAGCTAGCCACGAGAGGGTAGCACACCCTCTGCCCATCCTGCAACATGTCTGAAGCCCACGTAGACCCCTTCATCTCATGGACACTACATTAAGCTCACGCACAAGCACCTGGGCTTCAGGTAAGAGCTACCTGGCCGCCTGCCCACCTATCCCCTGGAGCCAGCCTGTGCCGCCTTCCTGCCTGAGGCTAACCTCTTCGTGCCCTGCATGTGGGGAGACCCGGAGATCCTGGTACTAATTTTTTTTTTTTTTTGAGATGGAGTCTTGCTCTGTTGCCCAGGTTGGAGTGCACTGGCGTGATCTTGGCTCACTGCAAGCTCTGTCTCCCAGGTTCACGCCATTCTCCTGCCTCAGCCTCCCGAGTAGCTGGGACTACAGGTACCCACCACCATACCTGCCTAATTTTTGTATTTTTAGTAGAGATGGGGTTTCACCATGTTGGCCAGGTTGGTCTCGAACTCCTGACCTCAGGTGATCCACCTGCCTTGGCCTCCTAAAGTGGTGGGATTACAGGCGCGAGTCACGGCACCTAGCCCCTGGTACTAATTCTTATTGTTCTCCCTCAAAACCTTGAGAAGTAGGCACCAACCCAGTGATGATAGAGTTACTAATAACAGCAGCTCAGGCGTACTGAGAGCTCACACCCTATTGGGCTCTTCACATGCATCGGCCCAGGAAGCCTTCCCTGCAACTTTGCCTCTAGGTTCTGTTATTACCCCCAATTTACAGATGGGGAAACTGAGGCACAGAGAAGTAAGTATTGTGGGCCTATATCACAGGACTCCAGAGTGGCAGGGCCTGCCTCTACTTGGTGATGTGTGTGGGGACACTGCAAGCAGTTCAGTGTGATGGGGCCAACTGTCTTCATCATGGTGGGACTGGCTCCAGGAGGGATGGTGGAGATATGAAGCCAGATGGGGCACAGGGCTGTGTCTGAGGGGCCTTGAGGCCTCAGAGAGGGCTTTGCACTTTATCCAGGGATTTCAGCAGCCATGAGAGGGTCGTAATTAGGAGGGGCATCTGGTTGGGCCTCTACTGGAAGGCTCACTCCTTTGGCCAGGAAGATGGGGAGGCTGGTGGCAAAGAAGCCCGTTGGAGGCTGTTAATGCCACCCAGGCCAGGGAGGCAGGGCCCAGGTGAGCCAGTGACAGGAGTGAAGGAGAGAGGGCGCCAGGGTAGAGAGAGCTGAAGGGGCAGTGGCAGCGCTGGGTAGCCCTGGGTAGCTCAGCACATTTTTGGGGGTTGAAATGCATTAGATATTTTCAAAAGGCGGTTTATAATCAAATAAAATAAAATAAAAAGGAATGCATCAGATAGAGCCTGGCATGGGACTGGTGAGCAGTCAGGAAGTCCAGCTCAACCCTCTAGCAGGAGCCAAGCGTATATTCAGAATTCATCTCAGCAGGCATTCCAGGGGGTGTCTGAGCGCATCCCAAAGTGTGTACATTTGTCCACCTGTAGCTCCCACGGTGGGTCCACCACAGGCATTTCTGAGTCCTGACCACCCTGAGCTGCTGTTTTTTCACCATTTCTTTGTTCAGCTCACCTGTCATTATTTATCCGTTCTCAAAACCAGATCCTGAGCTTCCAACCACTAAGACAGGAGCATAGCTCACGCCTGTGATCCCAGTACTTTGGGAGGCTGAGGCAGGCAGATCACGAGATGAGGAACCAGCCCGGGCAACATAGCAAGACCCTATCTTTACAAAAAATGATAAAATTAGCAGGAGGATCAGTCGAGCCCAGGAGTTCAAGGCTGCAGTGAGCTATGACCATGCCACTGTTCTCCAGCCTGGGTGGGTGACAGAGTAAGACCTTGTCTCTAAAAAAAAGAGCACACAGTGACATGGGAGGGCCAGGTACACATAGCTTAGGGGCGGCTGTTAAAAGCCAGAAAAGAGCCTTACAGATGCAGGTTCAAGTCCCTGCTCCACCCCTTACTAACCCCATCATTAAAATGTTTACCAAGCACCTATTATTAAATTGTGCCCCATTGTGAGCAGTGTGATGAAATCTCCAGCTGACTGGGGTGTGAATCCTCCCTTTGTCCAATGTACCCACGCTATTTTTCACTACCCCATAATCACATAGTAGCCCTCCCAGTTATCAAATCAACCATCACAGTTTTGCAGTGCTTGTGTTCAAGAAATCCTTATCTGACTTAACTATAGCCCCAAAGAGCAAGATTCATGATGCTGGCAATTCAGATATGCCAAAGAGAAGTTGTGAAGTGCTTCCTTTAAATGAAAAGGTAAAAGTTCTCAATAAGAAAAGAAGAAAATCGCCGGGTACAGTGGCTCACGCCTATAATCCCAGCACTTTGGGAGGCTGAGGCGGGTGGATCACCTGAGGTCAGGAGTTCAAGACCAGCCTTGCCAACATGATGAAACCCCGTCTCTACTGAAAAATGCAAAAATTAGGCTGGGCACGGTGGCTCACTCCTGTAATCCCAGCACTTTCTGGGGTGAAGGCGGGTGGATCACGAGGTCAGGAGTTCAAGACCAGCCTGGCCAAGACGGTAAAACCCCATCTCTACTAAAAATATAAAAAATTAGCCGGCCATGGTAGTGGGTGACTGTAATCCCAGTTACTCGGGAGGCTGAGGCAGAGAACTGCTTGAACCCAGGAGGGAGAGGTTGCAGTGAGCCGAAATTGTACCACTGCGCTCCAGCCTGGGCGACAGAGTGAGGCTCTGTCTCAAAAAAAAAAAAAAATTAGCCAGGCGTGGTGGTGCGCACCTGTAATCCCAGCTACTCGGGAGGCTGAGGCAGGAGAATTGCTTAAACCCAGGAGGCGGAGGTTGTAGTGAGCTGAGATCACGCCACTGCACTCCAGCCTGGGCAACAGAGCAAGACTGTCTCAAAAAAAAAAAAAAAAAAGAAAAAAAAAGAAAATCTGCTGAGCGCTCTAGGGAAAAAAGTAAAAGAGAATGAGATCATGTCCTTTGCAGCAACATGAATGGAGCCGGAAGCCGTCATCCTAAGCAAACTAACGCAGGAACAAAAAACCAAACACCACATGTTCTCACTCAGAACTGGGAGCTAAACATTGAGTGCACAGGGACGCAAAGAAGGATGCAAAGAACAATAGATACGGGCCTACTTGAAGGTGGCGAGTGAGAGCCGTAAAACTACCTATTGAGGCCTGGCTGGGTGGCTCACACCTGTAATCCCAGCACGTTGGGAGGCCAAGGCGGGCGGATCACCTGAGGTCAGGAGTTCGAGACTAGCCTGGCCAACATGGTGAAGCCCCGTCTCTACTAAAAATACAAAAATTAGCTGGGTGTGGTGGTGAGTGCCTGTAGTTCCAGCTACTCTGGAGGCTGAGGCAGGAGAATTGCTTGAATCCAGGAGGCAGAGGTTGCAGTGAGCTGAGATCATGCCACTGCACTCCAGCCTGGGTGACAGAGCGACACTCTTTCTCAAAAACCAAAACAAACTACCTATTGGGTATGGTACTTATTACCTGGGTGACAAAACGCTCTGTATACCAAGCATGCAATTTATCTGTAGAACCGACCTGCACATGTACCCCTGAAACTAAATAAAAGTTGAATTTGTAAAAAAAAGAAAAGAAAAAAATTATATGCTGAGGTTGCTAAGACCTATGGTAAGAACAAATCTATCTGTGAAATTATGAACGTGATGTTGTTATCATTGTCCTTTTTGGTTACTCTTGTTGTTCATCTCTTATTGTGCCTAATTTATAAATGAAATTGTTTCACGGGTATGGGTGTATAGGAGAAAACATAGTATATATGGGCTCAGTACTATCCATGGTTTCAGGCCTCCTCTGGGGATCTTGGAATGTATCCCCACAAGGACAATGGGGGGGACTGCGGTTGTCTTTTGGTCTCCTGTCCCCCACTCAACTCTGCCACCCCCACTCCCATCCACCTCGTGTGTCTCATCCACTGTCCTGGATCCACCTGTGGCTTCCCTGATCCTTAGTCCTGGCCTCTGGGCCACCTTTCAGGTTTGCTCTTTCATCTGGATGTCCCACAAGTCTCACCACCTCACTGAGCCCCCAAACCATTTATTTTCTTAAGTTTTTAAAATATTTGTTTATTTATTTCTTTATTTTCTACTGAGACAAAGTTTCACTGTGTCTCCCGGGTTGGAGTGCAGTGGCACGATCATTGCTCACTGTAACCTTGAACTTCCAGGCTCAAGTGATCCTCCTGCCTCAGCCTCCAGAGTAGCTGGGACTACAGGCGTACTCCACTGTACCTGGCTAATTTTTAAAAAATGTTTCTGTAGAGATGGAGTCTTTCCATCTTTCCTAGGCTGGTTTTGAACCCCTAGGCTCGAATAATCCTCCCATGTCAGCCTCCCAAAGTGCTGGGATTACAGCTGTGAGCCACCGCACCTGGCCCAAACCATTTTTTGATCCATTCAGTAGATGTCTAATGGGCACTCACCGTGCCTGGCTCTTTTTGGATATTGCTGAGACACAGGAATAAAACAATATAGCCTGTGCCCTCTTGGAGCGCACCTTCTTCTGCACGACCATTCACGGATTCATTTGGCAAACACTTCTCATGCTGAGGAGTGGCACCCACAGTCAGGAAAGATGTCGTCTGTGTTCCTGAGGAGCTCAGAATAGGCAGAGGCTGTACTGCATGACAGCTAAGGGTATGGGCTTTGGAATCAGGCAGCCAGGTTCTGCCTCTTGCCAGCTGTGTGATCTTGGGTGAATCCCCTCCCTCCCTGAGTCTGTTTCCCTCTGTAAGATGGGGGAAGTAATGATACCTACTTTGTAGGGTGATTGTGGGAATTAAAGGAGACTTTTTTTTTTTTTTTTTTTTGAGATGAGTCTGACTCTGTCCCCCAGGCTAAAGTGCAATGGCATGACCTTGGCTTATTGCAACGTCTGCCTTCCAGGTTCAAGTGAACCTCAGCCTCCTAAGTAGCTGGGACTATAGGTGTGGCCACCATGCCCGGCTAATTTTTTTTTTTTTTTTCTGAGATGAAGTCTTGCTCTGTCACCCAGGGTGGAGTGCTGTGGTGTGATCTCAGCTCACTGCAACCTCCGTCTCCCAGGTTCAAGCAATTCTCCTGTAATCCCAAGTAGCTGGGCCACTGCACTCCAGCCTGGGTGACAGAGCAAGACTCCGTCTCAAAAAATAAAAAAAATAAATAGAATAGTCCACTTGCAGCTCGGAAGAGGGGGCCATGTATTCGTAGGCTCCTGTGCCCTATGAGTCGGTGTGTCTGTGGCTGCCAGTTCCCTCTCAGGACTGGGCTGGTGTGCCAGGAAGCACCAAGAGCATCCCATGTCGGATGTCAGTGAACCCAGGGGTGGAATCAGAGAGAGACGTCTGCAGGTGGCCAAGGCAGCAGTGACAGAGACCACGCACACTCAACGCGAGAGAGAGAGGGAGGGAAGGAGAAAGATCCAGACAGGAAGAAACAGGGAGATGCAGGGAAATGACAGGAGAAGAGCCTGGGGTGGGAGGGAGGGAAAACAGAACTGCTGGATGTGCAGGGTCAGCCCTGCCACCCCTCCGGCCTGGGGTTCTGCCGCACAGGACCTTCTGCTCACAGTTCTCCCAGGGACATTTGGAACCGGACCATTCTGGATACCAGGGGTGGGGTGTGGCTTCATTCTAAGCATGGATGCCTGAGGGCACTGGGGCTTTGTCTCCTCAGGGATCCTTGAAGAGAAAGGCCAAAGGGATACATTAGTAACTAAAGTCTGTCATTCACATAGTGTTCTTTCTTCCTGTTACACATTTCTATGAATTTTGAAATATTTATGATGTTATGTTTACCATTTTGATCTCATGAGGAATACTCTCCCTGCTCCAAAACTTCCCTCTTCTTTACTTGTGAATCTCTGTCCTCTTTCTCCAGAAACCTTACCAACTATTGATATTTTTACCATCCCCTTGGTTTTGCCTTTTCCAGAATGTCATGTAGTTGGAGTCATGTATTAGGTTGATGCAAAAGTAATTGTGGTTTTCCCATTCTTTAAATGCCAGAAACCGCAACTAGTTTTGCACCAACCCAGTATTATGTAGCTTTTTCAGATGAACTTACTTCACTAATTAACATAAAGTCACCCTGCTCTGCTGCCTTTCTGTGTGTCTCATCCAATGAAGGCATGCCCTCACAGTCTTTCTGATACATGCTATTGTCTTTTCTATGCCTTGTTGGAGAACTCCTTTAAATCACAGAATAATATTGTGTTTTATGGATGATTATTTTTTTTCATTCACCTCTTGAACATCTTGCTTCTAGTTTGGGTGGTTATAGATAAAGCTGCTGTAAACATTCCTGTGCAGCCTTTGTGTGGACATAACTTTTCATTTCAGCTGAGTACATACCTAGGAGCACAATTTTTGGATTATATTGTGAAAATATGTTAGGATTCATAAGAATTTGGTGGATTTCATAAGAGAAATCATTTGGTTCTGGGGTTGTCTTTTTGGAATGTTCTTAATGTCAATTCATTTAATAGGCAGAGGCTGTTCAGATTGTCTGTTTCTAGTGTGACCTTGGGAAGATTATGTCTCTCAAGGAATTGATACATTTCACCTAGGTTATCAAACTGTGAGAATAGAATCATCCATAACAGTCCCTGATTATCCTTTTAATGCTCAACAGTTTGGTAGACATGGCCCCTCTTTCATTTCTAATATGAGTAATGTGTGTTTTTTGTTTTTTTTTTTTGCTTTGTTAGCCTGCAGAGGTTTATTAATTGTAACAATTATAATTAATAATTATAATAATTAATTGGGGGGAATTATCATTGTTAATGTAGATGAATGCACATCCAGGAAAATGTTACCTATACTGAGCAATGATGGCAACAACTTGTTTTTTCAGTTCTGGATAGGACATAGGCATTTATCCAGCTCTCTGTCCAAATACACACATACATACGCACACACATACACACGCTCACACATTTACTATGAATAAAATCTATCGTACTCCTATCATTTAGAAAATCACATAATCTGGCTGGGTGCAGTGGCTCATGCCTGTAATCCTGGCACTTTGGGAGGCTGAGGTGGGTGAATCATGAGGTCAAGGGTTCGAGACCAGCCTGGCCAACATGGTGAAATCCTGTCTCTACTAAAAATACAAAAAATTAGCTAGGTGTGGTGGCGGGTGCCTGTAATCCCAGCTACTCAGTAGGCTGAGGAAAGAAAGTCACATAATCCATTAGGTGATATTCCAATGTTTATTTAACTCATAACTTCTATAATACATTAATTTGAACTTACAGAAATAAAAAAGCATTTGGAAATTGATCCCAGAATACAGAATATTCCTATAGGAAACAAGATGTGAACCATAAGACTCAATGAGTTGGATGGTGGCAATAATTAATACTTAGGACTCAATTTATAAACTAATCAAATTAGATTAAGTATAATCATGAATTGTCCCATATTTTTCTCCTATGACTTTGTGTAATGCTTTTACCGAGTAGAGCGTTCCTAAGTCTGCCCACCCAAGTAATTTTCTTAACCTGTTTGTTTTTTTGCAGTGGGAGCTTATTTGGCCTCCCCAGGATGGACTGGAGCATCAGTAGTGCCCGGGTTCATCACAGGACAGATACTCAAGACACTCTTATCACCATTAGGTGGACTTGGAGGAGCAAAAAACGAGCGCAGTGGCTCCTCAGTAGAGACACTCCTGAATGTATAGACATGGGAACCACCTTCAGCATCAAAAAAGGAAACGTTCTGCATGCCCATATCCAGAAAAATCCCCACTCGCTGTAACTTGCGGTCTACGAAGAGGAAAGTCAGCGGCACCATGCTGGCAGAGAGGCGACCTCCATCCCTCAAACTCACAGTCCAGAATCCAAGCTCTGTGGTCAGATGGATCCTCCCTTTGTGGTAAACAGATTCTCTGCAGACTCCCAGGTCCTATTCTGCGCTTGTTCCCACGTCCACCTCCCAGTAGTGGCAGCCACAGGTAAAGCGAGGGGAGCCCAGGACACAAATGGACACGTCAAATCTCTCGGCAAGGTCTTGCCGATTCTGTGTGATGCGCCCACTTCAGACGCTCCTGAGGTCGTCAGAAATGAGGAGGAAGTTGTTGGCTGTGTCGGCATCCAAGGTCGTATCCACTGTGAAAAGGAAAACAAGTTGATCAGCAAATGGACAGAAGCCAACCCCATGCCTCTCCTCTACTTCAAAGGCCCAAATATCTCTTGACTTTGGTTTCTTTAATTCTCTTCTTCCCCCAAAATCAAAACTTTTCATGAGGCAACTTCCCTGACTAGTTCAAATTCTCGTAGCTATGCTTTGTGGCAATACCCAACTCTTATTCACAGTAGCAATTATTTTACTTTACGTCACGTGTTTGCTTCATTGGCCTTTTCTTCATTTAGAGTGGAGGGTCTCTGAAGGCAGACACCATGCCCCCCTTTCTACCACCGTGATGTGTGAACAAGTAAATGATAATTAAGACAATGCAAATGGTCGATGTTAAATATGTTTCTGCTTCCACCTTGTATTGCTCAACTCAGTATATAGAGCATGATTCCAGGCCTTTGTTTTCCATGTTTGTAAGCAAATTAATTGTGCACGGTTCTGACAGCAGATAGGGTATCTCTGCAGCTGACAATGTGATGACAGAGGTGCCGGTCCTGGACATTAGGAGGCTCCAAGGCCAGGAGGAGGAGGGGGGCCTTAGATGAAAGAATGTTTTCCATCCTACATGGGAGGTGAGACCTTAAGCAAAACAATGGTAAATTTTGGAGCGAAGAGAAAGGTATTTGAAAGTTGTTTGTTGGCTGGGCGCGGTGGCTCACACCTGTAATCCCAGCACTTTGGGAGGCCGAGGTGGGTGGATCACGAGGTCAGGAGATCGAGACCATCCTGGCTAACACGTGAAACCCTGTCTCTACTAAAAAACATACAAAAAAATTAGCCGGACATGGTGGTGGGTGCCTGTAGTCCTAGCTACTCGGTAGACTGAGGCAGGAGAATGGCATGAACCCAGGAGGCGGAGCTTGCAATGAGCAGAGATCGCGCCACTGCACCTCCAGTCTAGGCGGCAGAGCAAGACTCCATCTCAAAAAAAAAAAAAAAAAAGTTGTTCGTCATAACTGACTGATTGTAGAGAATAAGGGCAGCAAATACAAAGGTCAATTTAATGCATTGGGTATGTGGTTGATAGGTGAAGCCGCCAATTCTCATGGAGGAGGCAGTGTGAGCTGGCCTAAAGAAAATTAATTGTCCAGAGCATTCTGAAAAAAAAATCTACAGAACATATGATCCTTGAAGTCAAAAAACTGATATGATCACCAATATAGATTTTATAGATTACAGTAAGACTTGAGGAGACTGTGCTGTTTGATGGTGAATTAGGGAATGAAATGAGATGAGTGGACATGGACAAGGAAGGAGGAAGTGGGTTCCAAACATGACTTAGGCAGGGTGAATCTGTCCTCCATATTTCAGCAGAGACACAGTCAGGTATGGGTAGGTGGATGAGTAGAGATCATGGGTGTCAGGGCAGAAGCCACCAGTGTCGGGGACATAATAGGGGCCCACCACCATTTATAGGTGTAATTCTTTGCCCAGGCTGACCATAACCTCTTCATGTAAATGTCCCTTTTCCCCAGAGTTATGGAGAGTGATAGTATTTTCTGTAGCCAGGACCCCTGTTGAAGCCCATGGCTCATGGATGAGGAGACCAATATCTGCAACTCTCCCCACTCACAGAAACAAACACCATAGGTGCTCCATTCCCAACTCTTCCCAACCCTGGGGTGAGGTTGTTTGGTACAATGGGTGCCAATATTCACCGTGCATTAGAATTATCAGGCCCATTTAAATGTCAGAGTCCTGGGAACCTTTGCTAGAGACAAATTCAAATTAAGTTACTCTGTGTTTTTGCTACTCAGCAAAGTCCCCAAGCCAGCGGGATCAATCCTGAGACTTCCCAGTTCAGCATCTGCATTTTAACAAGATCCCCAGGTAATCTGAGCACACTAAGTTTAGAGAATCCCTTGTCTAACCCATGACATAGACATCAGGTTTTTTTTTTTTTGAGACGGAGTCTCACTCTGTCACCCAGGCTGGAGTGCAGTGGCGCAATCTTGGCTCACTGCAAGCTCCGCCCCCCCAGGTTAATGCCATTCTCCTGCCTCAGCCGCCGAGTAGCTGGGACTACAGGCGCCCACCACCACGCCTGGCTAATTTTTTGTATTTTTAGTAGAGACAGCGTTTCACCATGTTAGCCAGGATGGTCTCGATCTCCTGACCTCATGATCCACCCGCCTCGGCCTCCCAAAGTGCTGGCATTACAGGCATGAGCCACCATGCCCAGTCAGCCTTTTTTTTGGAGATCACCAGGTGATTCTATGTGTTGTCAGGGCTGAGAATCTGAAGATGAAGAAGCATCTCAATTTTAGGTGCCAGACAGCAGCTAATCCCCATATGGAATGAGGGGCCAGTTGCACAGATGATTTTTCCTGGTCTGGTCGTGGGAAGGGGGCAGTGTATACAGATCCCTTACTTTGGAACTTCCGCATCCTTGGTTTCATCTGCAGAATCTTCTTCAGCTTGGGCTCCAGTTCCTTGATGTGGGAAGCCAGCCTCTCTAGCTGCCGATTGGGCCTGATTTTGTTCTTCCCAGAGACCATGGAACAGCAACAGCAAAGTAGATCCTCCCCATGGGGCTCCTTCTGCAGTGAATTGATGCACTTGAAGCAGACAGCACATCCACACTCCAGGGACATTGGTTTTTCTAGATAGTCTGAGCAGACGGGACAGCTGCTTGCTTCTTGGGAGAGTGCAGCCATGTCCACTGCCAGGGGAAAAGTGCACAAGGGAAGAAAATTTCTGTGAGGTGAAAGCCTGTTAGTTGTGACAAGTGACAACCTTTTCATGCATAGAGGTATTGTGTCCCAGCGTTGTCACTTCTAGAACAAGACCATGAGTACAAACACTCAAGCACATCCCCCCACCCCCCGTCTTCAGAGATTTGAAGTTCTATTGGCAAAGAAAGTCACGAATCATCACTGTGCTCTGAGCTGAGGTGGAGGAAGGGTCCATTCTACTGGCGACCCAGCAACTGAGCCTGAGCCAGTGACACGGCAGCACCCATGTGAGGAACAGCGAGCTGGGGTCATTTCACCTCCTCCTAGGGGAGCCCCAGCAAGAGACTGATTGATGAACATAAGAATTAGGGGCTGGGAGGCCGGGCGTGGTGGCTCAGGCCTATAATCCCAGCACTTTGGGAGGCTGAGGTGAGTGGATCATCTGAGGTCGTCAAAAGTTCGAGACCAGCCTGATGGGTGAAACCCCATCTCTACTGAAAATACAAAAGAATTAGCCAGGCGTGGTGGCACACGCGTGTAATCCCAGATACTTGGGAGGCTGAGGCAGGAGAATTGCTTGAACCTGGGAGGCAGAGGTTGCAGTGAGCCAAGATCCTGCCATTGCACTCTGGCCTGGACAACAGAGTGAGACACCATCTCAAAAAAAAAAAAAAAAAAAAAAAAACAGAGAGGGGCTGGATGCAGTAGCTCACATCTGTAATCCCAGCATTTTGCGAGGCCAAGGCAGGAAGATCCCTTGAGCCGAGGAGTTTGAGATCAGCCTGGGCAACACAGGAAGACCCCGTCTCTACAAATAATAGAAAAATTAGCAGTGAGCAGAGATCACACCAGGTCACTCCAACCTGGACAACAGAGTTAAGACCCTGTCTCACCAAAAAAAAAAAAAAAAAAAAATCACATCCTTCTCCAGCCTTGGAAATAAATACCAAATTGACTGCCACCACTCCTAGACTGGGGATCTGGGGATCTGGGGATCCAGGGTGACTGGTTTTCAACTCTGAGGCAGCACTCAGACAGCCTTTGTTGAATTCATTAATTACGAATTTCTCTCATTCATCCCCCAAGGCATAACCCCCATTTCTAGGCATCTAAGGAGGAAAAACACACACACAGGCATGGGCTCACCTCTTCTGCTGGAAGCTCCTCTGTCCTCCAGCTGCTTCCACTGGGAGCTCAGGTCTTGTGGGGAAGGGGCACATGAGGGCCTTTTATTGGTGAGATTCCCACCTCCCACTGGGTCACGCCCTTCCACACCCTCTAACCTAATGAGACTTTGATTTAATTATAACAGGGAATTAGGTTTTTACTGGTGATATATCTCCAGTTAATTGTAACTTTAGTAAATCCTTCATCCTGACAGTGTATTTTTCTTTCATATGAAGATAAGATTAAATTGCCTTTATATTAAATTAGGCTTAATGTACTAACTTCAAAAGCTTATTTTAGAGATGTTTCCATCAGTTGTCAGTAAAGATAATTCCTGTAATATGTTGTAGGCTTCAAGCTTTGCTTGGAAACCTAAAGTATTAAGTATGACTGGATTTGCAATTTTACAAAATGGTTTAAATTCATATACATCGGACTCAAAGGTAATAGGGGCATGCATTCCATTGAGGAAATTCTAGGGAATTTTTATTTATTTTCATTGGTTTATTTCTGGTTTTGAAAAAATTTCATAATTCATAGGAAAAAATTGGATAATTACTATTTTGACAGATGACCATTAAGCTTTTTGGACCTTGAGTACTTCACAGAGTGTTAAGATAAAAGTCACAATTTAAAAAAAAAAAGATGATTTTCTTGTGAAACTTGTGTTCTCAAATAAAAATTGTTACCCGTGAAGTGAGTTGTGCTTTCTTCCATTTGAATCAACCCCGAATGTTTTCATTTTCATGCCTTTCTGTGTAGTGGGATCTTTACTGCTTTGTTTTCAAATTTCAAATAATTTGAATATAATCTTATCATTTTCCGTATCCCCTTTGGCACATATTAAAGGAATTTTCTCTTTTTGCATAATTAAAATTAAGACCTAATTTTGGTCAGCTTTAAATACGATTCCTCATGGGATTAGAGGACTCTGAGACACTCAGGTCTTGTTTTGCTTTACTTTTTTTTCCTCTTTACCTTCAGTTGACATGTAATAATTGTACATATTTCTGGCACACAGTAATATTTTGATACATGCATAAAGTGTGTAATAATCAAGTCAGGATAATTAGCACACTCTAAACATTTCTTTCTTTCTTTTTTTTTTTTTTTGAGACAGATTCTTGCTCTGTCAGCCAGGCTGGAGTGCAGTGGCACAAACTTGGATCACTGCAACATCCAGCTCCTGGGCTCAAGCAATTCTCCTGCCTCAGCCTCCTGAGCAGCTGGGATTACAGGCATGTGCCACCATGCCTGGCTAATTTTTTTTTTTTTTTTTTTTTTGTATTTTTTTGTATTTTTAGTAGAGACAGCGTTTCACCATTTTGGCCAGGCTAGTCTCTAACTCCTGACCTCAGGTAACCCGCCTGCCTCGGCCTCCCAAAGTGCTGGGATTACAGGCGTGAGCCACCGCGCCCAGCCAACATTTATTATTTCTTTGTGATGGGAGCCTTCCTAATCCTCTTAGCTTTTTGAAAATATGCAGTCATGAACAAGTGACCATATTTACCCCACAGTTGTGCTAGAGCCCATTTCTCCCATCTAGCTGTAATTTTATATCCAATTACCGACCTCTCCCCAAGCTCCCCTCCCCCTTACCCTTCCCAGCCTCCACTAAAGCCCATTCCTCCCATCTAGGTGTAATTCTGTATCCAATAACCAACCTCTCCCCAAGCTCCCCTGCCCCTTACCCTCCCAGCCTCTATACCCACAATTCTATGCTCTGCTTCTGTGAGCTCAGCATTTTTCATTTAGCTCCCATATAGGAGTGAGAACATGCGGTATTTCTCTTTCTGGACCTGATTTATTTTGCTTAACATAATGTCCTCCAGGCTGAAACTCAGGTCTTGACCAGAAAACTGATGAATCTGCAGGTATCATGGAAATGGCCAGGTTAGTGATTAACTTGTACTTAATTCATAAAATAACAGCTTTGTTTTCAAATTTCAAATAACTTGAATATAATCTATTTCCCCCTCCTAAAATGTATCACATATTAAATAAAGATTTTTTTCTTTGTATATATATTTTAAAAGACCTACATTTAGTTCTATTAAAAAATAATGTACAGTGGGATGAGATCACTCCTCGGGATTCAGTGTCTGAGCAAGAAAACAAAGCTTGGGAGACAGTGTGTAGGGAGCCAAGTTAACTTTACGTGATTGGAATGAATTGGATCCGGTCATAAAGCAATCATTTGGGGTTTGCTCTTTGCTGGATTCTGGGTCACTCCACAACCACATGTAAAGACAGAGTCCAGCCCTGGTGTATCCTGTATGTGAGAAAAACTTTCTGCCAAAACCAGGCTGGATACAACGTAAAGAGTGTGAGAATGACTTAGGAAATGAGTCAAATTCACAAGATGATCCTTTCAGATGCTCTAGGGAAGAAGGAACAGACAACAAGATAGATTTGCAGAAGAGATGTGATGTCAATGAGACAGCGGCACGGTGCAGGGTGAGGCAGCCAGGGCACAGAGAGGCAGCAAAAGCCACTCAGACAGGTGTGGGAAGGACACGGAGCCACGGCCCATAAAACCCAAAGGACAACTGTAACAATACTTTTTAGTATTTAAAAGGCAATTTCTTATTAATCTACTTAATTGACATTCATGGTCTGAGATGTTCCATTATCTTGTAGCAAGCAGAAAAGTTTCTTGCATTGAGCATAAAGTGATTGTCTAAATGGTTTTGTGGCTAAAAGTTTATTTGCCCTGCTCAGGAGAAACTGTAGATTTGTCAATGCCAAGATTAATCACAGGACAGATAGGAAGCCTTAGTCATCGATAATTGAATCTGCAAGAGCATAAAATGGGCACAGTGGCTCTGCAGCAGAAATCTTAGTGAATGTAAAGATATGAGTCCCATCATTAATGTTATAAAAGGAAATCATTCTCATACCCATATCCAGGAAAATGCCTACCCTGCATAGCCCCGGACTCACCCAGAGGGTGGTTAAAGGCACAGTGCTGGCTGCAAAGAGCTTTTCTTTCCTCACACCCACAGTCCAGAAGCCAAGTTCTGAAGACCACACAATTCTCTTGTCGATTAACAGATTCTTTGCAGGCACCCAAATCCCATTATTTGCCTGTCCCCATGTCTACCTCCCAGTAATGGCATCCAAAGGTGAAGCGAGGGGAGCCCAGGACACAGATGACTTGTTTGAATCTCAGCATACTCTCTGCAGTTCTAAGAAATCCACAATGGACACTCCACAGGTCTTCAGAAATGATGAGTCGATTGTTGGCTGTGTCAATATCTGACGTCATATCCACTGTGGAAAGAAAAAAGGTAAATCAGCAAATAGAAACTTCCCTGCATTCCCTGATTCCGTAGAATTTCTTAGAGAAAATTGAAATAGAATTGTAACAAATCCCTCTTGTTCATAGTAAGCCTTCTTTTTACATTTTGATTGTTTAAGATTTCTTGAGATCCACGAAGGCAGAAACCATGTCTGTTGTTTACTCTCAAAATCATAAAAGTTAGCAGACTCTGTTCAAATATATATATCTAATGAATATCTAGATGATGGAAAAACTATTTATTATACTATTAGATCAGGCTGTGTACGGCGGCTTATGTCAGTAATACCAGCAATTTGGGAGATTGAGGTGGGAGGATCGCTTGAGCTGAGGAATTTGAGACCAATCTGGGCAACATGAAACCACATCTCAAAAAAATTTGTGTGTGTGTGTGTGTGTGTGTGTGTGTGAGTGTGTGTCATAAATCCAGATTCTCAACCAGCCTAGTCCAATAGAATGAGAATTTGCATTTTATAAAAGATCTCCAGGTAATTTTAAATTTTTCTGTAGACATTAAAAAAAATTCAACAATACTTTAAATAATATATTATAAGCTTGTATATCCAGAATTATTGTCACTTCCACATGGGGTACACCCATGTTTCAAGGGCCCCATAGCCACTGGTGGCTACCATATTGGGCAGCACAGGTCTAGGGTATGACTTAAATGTTATATTTTCTTCAAAATCTTCTCTTGTCTCTAATCTATACTCACAGCTGAGAACTGTTGTTGTGTGGGCATACACATTTTAGGTGCCAGAATTCAGCTAATGCCCCTATTTAATGGAGAGCCTTTTGAACAGTTGCTTTTTCCAAGGCTGTTGGTGGGCCGAGCACAGGTTATACAGATTTCTGACCTTGAAACTTCCGCATCCTTGGGTTTTAATATAGAATTCTTCTCAGCTGGGGCTCCACTTCCTTGATTTTGGAAACCAGTTTTCCCAGCAGGAGATGGGGCGTGATGTCTTTTATAGTGACCACAGAGCAGATGGCGCACAATACATCATACCCATTGGGCTCCTTTGGAAATGAACTGATACAGCGGAAGCAGCAGAGATATCCACACTCTAGGTATGTGGGTTTTTATTATTTTCTTTTTTCTTTTCCTTTTTTTTTTGAGACGGAGTCTTTCTCTGCTGCCCAGGCTGGAGTGCTGTGGTGCCATCTTGGCTCACTGCAGCCTTTGCCTCTGGGTTCAAGTGATTCTCCTGCCTCAGCCTCATGAGTAGCTGGGATTACAGGCACTGCCACAGCACCCGGCTAATTTTTGTATTTTTAGAAGAGACGGGGTTTCACCATCTTGGCCATGCTGGTCTTTAACTCCTGACCTCGAGATCCACCCACCTCAGACTCCCAAAGTGCTGGGATTACAGGCGTGAGCCAATGTGCCTGGCTAGTAAGTGGGGTTTTCAGGATCAGATAGGCAGCCGACACATCGACTTGCTTCTTTAAAATGTTCTGCCGTGGCCAATGTCTGCAGAAACGGTACATGATATTGGAGCTCAATGAACTGAATGACAATACTCCTTTAGGCTCTTTCACTTTTACATGCATAGAGACATATCAGTGCCTGCTATAAACAATCACTAGTGATAGGTGATAAAAACACTATAAAATACATATAAGAAGAGTCATGGCCTTGAACGTCTAATATCGGAAATGCCAGTTGGAATGAAGCACGTGATTCTTCAGTTGAGAAGCTGGTGTCGTGAAGGGTCTAGGCCCAGCGGTCCAGCCACATGTGGTTCTTGAGCACCCCAAATGGGGCTTATTGGAATTGAGATGTGCCTTTGTTGTAACCAAGCGAGTTATAGAGAAACGCCACACTTTGAGACTAATTCAGGAGTCCTTTATTAGCCGGCGACCGAGAGACGCTAACGCTCGGAATTCTCTCGGCCCTGAAGAAGGGGCTAGATTTTCTTTTATACTTTGGTTTAGAAAGGGGAGGGGGAATTGAGCTGAAGCAATCTTACAGAAGTAAAACAGGCAGAAAAGTTGAAAAGACAAATGGTTACAGGAAAACAAACAGTTCCAGGTGCAGGGGCTTTAAATTCATCACAGGGTGTTGAGAGGGGGGGGTTCCAGACACAAATGCGGGGGGCTTTAGAGTACTATCACCTGGGCAAATTCCTGGGAACTGCGGACATAGCTTGCCACAGTATCTTATCAGTTAATTGCACTCTTTGATGCGCTGAGAGTCAGCTTGCACAAGTTAAGTCCTTGAGGGAGGGAGTGGGTAAGGAGCCCTTAATGTCTTGCAAATGAAGGAGCCGAATGGAATCCATCCAGCTTTCTTAGCTAAGAGAGAGTCAATCAAGTTAATGTGAGTTAGGGTATCCCACCTTCAGTGTAAAATGCGCACTGGATTTTGAAGAGGTGTGAGAAAAAGAGAATGTAAGTTATCTTGTTAAGAACTTTGGCCAGGTGCAGTGGCTCACGCCTGTAATCCCAGCACTTTGGGAGGCCGAGGTGGGTAGATCACGTGGTCAGGAGTTCAAGACCAGCCTGACCAACATGGTGAAACCCCATCTCTACTAAAAATACAAAAAAAATTAGCTGGGCTTGGTGGCACGCGTCTGTAATCCCAGCTACTCAGGAGGCTGAGGCAGGAGAATCACTTGAATTGTCTCCGGGAGACGGAGGTTGCAGAGAGCTGAGATCGCACCACTGCACTCCAGCCTGGGCAACACAGTGAGACTCCATCTCAAAAAAAAAAAAAAAAAAAGAACTTTTAAAGATTGATTACATGCTGAAATAACTCTTTTTTGTATTAAAATTTACATTTTGTAATTTAATGTGGCTACTAGAAAACTTATAATTGCATATGTGGATTACATTATATTTCTACTGGACAGCTATGTACTAGACTGAGAGACCCTCCAACACCCCTATCCCCTGCAAAATCGTTCTAATCTGGCTGTGGCAAAAGCCCCTCCTAAGTAGCTGAAAGGTTGAATAGGTCAAAGAGAGAAACTCCATCATCATCTCATCGAGTTGGCCACACTATGATTAAGGAAAATGAAGACTGTCATTTCTCCAGACTGGGTACTGAAGATTTAAGTTCTGCTGTCTGCTTCTAGAAGAGGAGCCAGGGTCTCTCTAAGTGCACACACTGTGCCTGGCATTGAGCTGCCCTCAAACAATGTTGCCGAATTCATAGTGACTCCATCCTGCAGCCCTTGCTCTCTAATACCTGCCCTTGGTAGGAATCTAGTAAGTCGAGAAAAACTACATAAGCCTGGATGTGTGTCTCCTCCATTAGGTTCTCCCCTGGCCTCCAGCAGCTTCCACCGACAGCTCAGTTGTGAGTGAGCTCCACTTACAAGGGGTTTTTATTGCCAGAGCCTCTCCTCCCCCCTCATTTACATCCTGCTTATCTTCCTTAACCCAATCAGATTTTGATTTAATTATGCCGTAATTTTAACTGAGGTTGTAAACAGGTTACCCCAAGTAAAGATTATTTTAACTTAAGGGTTTTAAAAATTGATATAGACTAATATTGCCACCTCATTCTAAATTAGGCCATGTATATTATGGGTGTTGATAAGATTTGGGATTTCTGTAGCTATCTGCTTAGGAAAAATAAAAAGATCCAGGATTAGGGCTGAAACTGTTACAACGAAATATCTGGCATTAAGATTAATCTATGAATAGGGCTAGTTTCAAGTAGTTTTCTCATGAGAATAATATCTCCTCATGTTTTGATCAAAGAAGTCTATCAAACTTACTAAGATGTTTTTGCTAAAATCACACTCATGTGACCATTTATTTAAAGGGACTTTTTCTCCAAGATTGTGAAAATGCACATTTAGAAGTTTGGTTTAAAAGAAACCCTAAAACTGTTCACATACAATCAAGCAGAGCCTTACAAGATCCTGTTTTTGTTGTTTTGTTAGTTACAGTATTAATACTAAGATTTTTAAAAACTTTGATAATTTTACTGTTTCCATTACATCACAATATATATAAACATAAAAGTATACATATTTAAATGCGTATATATACATTTATAAACAAATGTGTGGATACATTTGTTTAAATGCACACTGGATTTGAAAGGCTGAAAAAGAATTAAATTATCTCATTAAGATATTTGAGTGTCAGACACCTGCAGTCCCAACTACTTGAGAGGCTGAGATGGGGTGATTGCTTGAGCCGTGGAGTTCATGCCCAGCCTGGGTATCATAGTGAGACCACCCCACTGCCCCCCAAAAATCATCTTTGAAAACTGCATCATGTAAACCCATGTTTAAATGGCAAAACATTTTGCCAATTAAAATAATTGTGACTTGATTTTTTTTCACTTTCTTCAACGTGGCTACTGGAAAACATGCAATTACATAGATGAGTCACATCATATTTCTATAGTATACTGATACATCCAACGTGCTGGAAACATTGTTTCTGATAACCTCAGGAATGTCCAAAGTGGGCATTCAAAATAGAAATAAAAGAGAGACCGGAGAGATTCACCAAGTCAATTTGCACCCTGAGCTCTCCTTGGACGACCTCTGGCTACCATACTGGGAATAAATGTGGGAACAGGCAAAGAGTGGGATTTCACCATTTTCAGGTTGTTCTCTGTTGGCATATAGAGTTGCTACTGATTTTTATGTGTTGATTTTATATCCTAAAACTTCACTAAGTTTGTCATTTCTAACAGTTTTTTGGTGCGGTCTTTAGGTTTTTCTAAATATAAGATCATATCATTTACAAGTAAGGCCAGTAAGACTTCTTTTCCAATTTGAGAGCCTTCAATCTTATTATTTGCGATTGGTCTGTTCAGGTTTTTTGTTTCTTTCTGATTCAATCTTGGTAGGTTATATGTGCCCAGGAATCTGTGCATTTCCTCTAGGCTTCCCAATTTGTCAGTATTAAAATATAGTCACTCATAATAGTTTCTAATGATCCTTTGTATTTCTGGGTTTCCAGTTGTAATGTCTCCTTTTTCATTTCTGATTTCTTAATTTATTTGGGTCTTCTTCTTCTTCTTTTTTCTTAGTTAGCCTAGCTCACAGTTTGTCAATTTTGTTAATCTTTTCAAAAAATCAACTTCTTGGCTGAGCACAGTGGCTAATGCCTGTAATCTCAGCACTTGGGAGGCTGAGATAGGAGGATTGCTTGCAGCAGGAGTACAGGACCAGCCCGGGCAACATAGTAAGACCCTCGTCTCTACAAAAAATAGAAAAATTCACAGGGCATGATGGTGTGCACCTATAGTCTCAGCTACTTTAGAGGCTGGGGTGGGAGGATTGCTTGAGCCTGGAGTCCAAGGCTGCAGTGAGCCATGATCATGCCACTGCACTCCAGACTGGGTGACAGAGCGAGACCCTATCTAAAACAAAAAAACTAAAGACAAAAAACCCAACTTTTCCTTTCACTGTGAGTTTTTTAAGTCTCTATTTTGTTTAGTTCTGCTCTGATCTTTTTTTATCTCTTTTCTTCTCATTTTGGGTTTGGTTTGTTCTTGCTTTTCAAGTTCTATGAGGTACATTGTTAGCTTGTTTATTTGAAAGCATTCTACTTTTTTGCTGTCAGCATTTATTGCTATTAACTTCCCTGTCAGTACTGCTTTTATTATACACCATAGATTTTGGTATATTATGTTTTCATTTTCATTTTCATCTGTTTCAATACATTTTTCAATTTCCATCTTCATTTCTTCATTGACCCAATGGTTCAGCAGCATGTGACTTAATTTATATCTTTTCGTAGGCTCCAAAACTCTGTTTGTTATTGATTTTTTGTTCTATTTCATTGTGGTCTGAGAAGATTACTTAATATGATTTCAATTTTTAAATATTTTTGAGACTTGCTTTGTGACCTAACATGTGGTCCATCCTGGAGAGGATCCCATGTGCTGAGGAGAAGAACGTAGATTCTGCAACTGTTCATCTGTTAGGTCTACTTAGCCTATAATGCAGCTTCAGTCTGACTTATTTTATGTTATTTTATTTTATTTTACCTAGATGATCTAGGCATTTCTAAAACTGGGGTGTTGAACTCCCTAATTATTATTGTATTAGGGTCTCATTAGCTCTAATAATATTTGCTTTCTATATCTGGGTGCTCCTGAGTTAGGTGCATATATAATTGTTATATCCTCTTGCTGCTTTGATCTCTTCATCGTTATATAATGACCTGCTATGTCTCTTTTTATGTTTTTTGACTTAATGTCTATTTTGTCTGACACAAGTGTAGCTACTCCTGCATGCTTTTGGTGAACCTTTCGTTTTTCAACATTAGCAATGAATCCCTGTTTCTTAGGGGACAGGGCTGTGAAAACGTATCCCTAAAAGTCCCAGGAGGCTGAGAGGCTGAAGAAAGCTGACAAATCCACTTTCTTAGAAACATTTAATATGGACTTATGAACAGAAGCCCTGTCTATGTCTCCGGTTGTGGTAAGAGAAGATAGTGAATCCCTGCACCATTATCCCCCAGACCCTCTAGGGCTTATATACCATATAGAAAGGGTGAATTACAAGGGATGTGTAGGATAATTGAAGTAGAGTAACATCAAGGTTGTTTGACCAAAGGGCAGGATTCATGGCAAGTACCTGCTCTTACACAGGAACGACAGGGAAACTGGAACTCTTAGAGGCCTCCTGGAACAGGGGTTCATCAGAGGCCAACACGGCAAATATCAGCACCCAAGATAGAGTTGCTTTGGCCTCCACCCTTCACCCCCACCCCCAGTCCAGCTCTTACAATCTCATGTGCCCTCCTCTTCCACGATGGGCCCTCAGTCTTTAGGGAGGATGCTTGATATGGTATACTTTTAGCAGCAGGGCATTGGCAATGGAAAACAGATTGGGCCCAGTGGGATTCCAAATAAGGGAGAATCACAAGCTGTTGAATCATCTCTAGTCTTGGAATGAGAAAGGCACCATCCCCAGCACAGAATGGGCATTCATTGGTTGTCTGATGGAGGCTGTGTCAGAATGCTATTCAGTTAGGAATCGGGGCCAGGTGACACTAGGTCAAGGCAGGGTAAACGTGACTTGAGGGCTACAGGCAGGAACAGGCTTTCACAGGACTCAGCTACCCTAGACCCCATCTCACCAGGCCCCACTTTCTCCCTCACTCATGTGGCTCAGCCCCCACCTTGTGCCCCTACAGCCTGAGGTCAGAGACACATTCATCCTAGGGTACCAGTCAGCAGGTGAGGTGGCTTTGGGGGATGTACTTCCCAGCCCTCCTCATCAGTCCTGGGCACTGTCAGGCCCCCCCTCAGTGTTTCCAGCACCGATGCCTTCACCAGAGCTGCTGGGTGGCCAGGCCAGGCCTGGACAGAACTACCTGGTGGCAGATAAATGTGTTCTTTTGGAACTTAATCACAGCCACCCCAACCCCAAATCACAACCTACAAGTTGGAAGGAAACTTAAGGGTCCTGATTCTCACCACTCTTTCTGGCCCCATTTCATGGATGTAAAGGCTGAGCCTCTGCAGCAAAGAGAACCACGTTTGTCTCCACCTTCTCAATGGCCCTGCTGGATAGAACGCCAGACTCCTCTCTCGATGTCCCCCTGGGTGCTGTCCCAAGACTAAGCCCTCTCTTTACTGCCTTGTAAGATATTACAGAAAACTGACAGGACAAAAATAAGGAAACAGGAGGATAATACAGCTAATGTTGACCCACCCACAATCAAATAACTTTTTTTTTTTTTTGATACAGAGTCTGCTCTATCACCCTGGCTGGAGTGCAATGGCACGATCTCGGCTCACCGCAATCTCTGCCTCCGGGTTGAAGCAATTCTCCTGCCTTAGCCTCCCGAGTAGTTGGGATTACAGGCACCCACCATGCCCAGCTAAGTTTTCTATTTTTAGGAGAGAGAGTGTTTCACCATATTGGTCAGGCTGGTCTTGAACTCCTGACCTCAGGCGATCCTCCCACTTCGGCCTCCCAAAGTACTGAGATTACAGGTGTGAGCCACTGCACCCAGCCTCAAATAACTTCTTTTATATGGTTGTCTGAAACAAATTGCAGATATCATATCTATTAGTCTATATATTCCATTCGTGTCTCTAAAAATATGGACAAAAAATACATCATTACAAACCTAAATAAAGATTATCAATAATTTTTTTTTTGACATGAAGTTTTGCTCTGTCGCCCAGGCTAGAGTGCAGTGGCATGATCTCAGATCACCATAACCCTCATCTCCCGGATTCAAGCGATTCTCCTGCCTCAGCCTCCCAAATAGCTGGGATTACAGGCACTCGCCACCACGTCTGGCTAATTTTTGTATTTTTAGTAGAGAAGGGGTTTGGCCATGTTAGCCAGGCTGCTCTCAAACTCCTGACCTCAGGCGATCTGCCCGCCTTGGCCTCCCAAAGTACTGGGATTACAGACATAAGCCACCGTACCCGGCCTCAAATAACTTCTTTTACACAGTTGTCTGAAACAAATTGCAGATATCCTATTAGTCCATATATTCCATTCGTGTCTCTAAAAATATGGACAAAAAATACATCATAACAAACCTAAATAAAAATTATCAATAATTTTCTTTTTTTGACATGAAGTCTTGCTCTGTGGCCCAGGATGGAGTGCAGTGGCATGATCTCAGATCACCTCAACCCTCACCTCCCAGATTCAAGCAATTCTCCTGCCTCAGCCTCCCAAGTAGCTGGGATTACAGGCACCTGCCACCATCTCAAGTGATCCACCCACCGCGGCCTCCCAAAGTGCTGAGATTACAGGTGTGAGCCACCACACCCAGCCATATCAATAATTATTTCCTATTAAAAAAGAATGTTTCCCATCAAATGCTTCACAAATGTCCTGCATTTTTTTTCACTAGTTTGAGCTGTTGTCATTTTGTGCTTTTGCATTTCATTTCTATGAGAATTCAATATGGTTTGAAATTCTGACTGGTGGCTGTGTTTTTAGGCCTGCTCCATCTGCAGGTATCTTCCTAATAGGTTTTTAATTTCCTTGCAAGGCAGAAACTGAGGAGCTAAGGGCTGGTTCCAGGACCTTTCCATGGTCAAGATGCAGCCCACGGCCTCCCCAAGCTGGAACTGAGTGCTTCTCTGTGCTTCTGTGTTCCCTGCAAAGGCGTTTCTTAAACAGAAAGGTTTACCAAGGTTCAGTGTGACTTCCATAGATGCAAAAAAAGGGACAAAGTGAAGTGGGTTTTCTCCATTCAAATGCCTATTTTATTTTTTGCAGTTGTGTGGTTTTCTTTTTTTTTTTTTTTGAGACGGAGTCTCGCCCCGACGCCCAGGCTAGAGTGCAGTGGCGCAATCTCGCCTCACTGCAAGCTCCGCCTCCCGGGTACACGCCATTCTCCTGCCTCAGCCTCCCAAGTAGCTGGAACTACAGGCGCCTACCACCACGCCCGGCTAATTTTTTGTATTTTTAGTAGACACGGGGTTTCACTGTGTTAGCCAGGATGGTCTCGATCTCCTGACCTCGTGATCCGCCCGCCTGGGCCTCCCAAAGTGCTGGGATTACAGGCGTGAGCCACCGCGCCTG
The DNA here is from genome assembly GCF_029281585.2 of Gorilla gorilla gorilla. NCBI lineage: Eukaryota > Metazoa > Chordata > Mammalia > Primates > Hominidae > Gorilla > Gorilla gorilla. Next base: position 27,454,641 of record NC_086018.1, on the reverse strand, counting down.
GCCTGGAGTTGTGTGGTTTTCTATAACATATAAAACTACAGATAGGATTGGAAAGCCGGGCGCGGTGGCTCACGCCTGTAATCCCAGCACTTTGGGAGGCCAAGGCGGGTGGATCACGAGGTCAGGAGATCGAGACCATCCTCGCTAAGGCGGTGAAACCCCGTCTCTACTAAAAATACAAAAAATTAGCTGGGCGTAGTGGCGGGCGCCTGTAGTCCCAGCTACTCGGGAGGCTGAGGCAGGAGAATGGCGTGAACCCGGGAGGCGGAGCTTGCAGTGAGCCCAGATTGCACCACTGCACTCCAGCCTGGGCGACAGAGCGAGACTCCGTCTCAAAAAAAAAAAAAAAAAAAGGATTGGAAGGCTGTACTTGAAAGTCTCAATTTGGGGGGGGGGGGGTGGGAGGGACAGGGAGACAGAGTCTTCCTCTGTCACCACGCTGGAGTGCTGTGGCTCCATCTTGGCTCACTGCAACCTCCGCCTCCTGGGTTCAAGTGATTCAGCCTCCCGAGTAGATGGGACTACAGGTGTGCACCACTGCATCCAGCCTCAATTTTTTTTTTTTTTTTTAACTGAGTCCTTAGCCACTATCAAGGAATTGTCCTCCTTGTCAGAAGCGGGAAGCAGAATTCCTTCATCTATAGAGCATAGGAACTAAGCTCAGGTAGACCTGAGATGGTCTCCCAGCCCAGCCACTTACAAGCCATTAGACCTTGGGCAAATTATGCAACATCCCTGAGTCCTTTTCATTTTCTGTAAAATGGGATTCAAAGCAGTTATATTACTGACAAGATTAAATGAGGTAATGTGGGTGAAGCCCCTGCCTTTAATAGGGGCTCGGTAAATGATAGATTCTTAATAAATCTTAGAACCATCCTAGAAGCCTTGGCCATGTATCCAGGGTATCTTGGTTCCTGTGTAACTTCTTTTCTTTCATCTGTTGCCCAGAAGAACTATTGAGGTACATAGTAGATGCTCAGTAAATTTTTGCTGAATGAATGGCGGAGCTTCACTACTTTCTTTGTCCTACGGTCTTTTTTTTTTCTGAGACAAAGCAGGACTCTGTCTCCCAGGCTGAAGTGCAGTGGTGCGATCTTGGCTCACTGCAGCCTCCGTCTCCCGGGTTCCAGTGATTTTTCCGCCTCAGCCTCCTGAGTAACTGGGATTACAGGCACGCACCACCACGCCCAGCTAATTTTTTGTATTTTTAGTAGAGATGGGTTTCATCTGGTCTCGATCTCCTGACCTCAGGTGATCCACGTGCCTTGGCTGGGATTATAGGCATGAGCTATAGCACCCGGCCCTTATTGTCTTACAATAGTACTTTACACCGTGAGCTTTGCTCTAGGAGATGTCCTGAGAGAGCCTGTAAGAAATTTGGCCAGGTAGATTTGGGAACTGCTATAGATTCTAGCCCTTTCCACAGATGAATCATACATGTTACTGTTTTAGCAGCTTAGAGAAGTCGTGGGGAGAAGTCTCCCTAGCCTTTTAAGCTTGGTATTTTCTAATCTCATTTGACTGTATAGGGTAACATCGTGCCTTGATGATGCTGTGATGAGGCTTCTAATGAGTTAATGTGTGCCAAGCATTTAGGACAGTGCTGAGCAAAGTGGGTCCCACAAAGGGGCTGCTGTAAGCCCGTCCATCCTTGTGCAGATATTTTTGTGGGAAAGATTTCTAGAAGAGGCACATTCAAAAATTTGATGGGATCAGGTGTGGTGGCTCACGCCTGTAATCCCAGCACTTTGGGAGGCCGAGGCAGGAGGATTGGCTGAGCCCAGGAGTTTGAGACCAGCCTAGGCAACATGGTGAGATCCCATCTCTGAAGAAAAAAAAAAAAAAAGTTGATAGATTCCTCAGAATTACTTTTCAAAATCTAATCTGCCATGATCTAAAGTTCATTTCTCCAGATTTATAAATTTATTTCTCCAGAAAATAAATTTATTTATTTATTTGAGACTGCTTATCAAAACAGATAAGCAGCTGTTTTCCTGTACCACATGTGTTCTGGATCCTTCTCCTCCTCCCTCTGCACCATAACTGAAGATGGGATGGAGCATAACTGAAAGTCACCCCTCTCTTCTCTGTCTTGCAGAAGCCTGGCTACAGATAAGGGACCAAAATGACTGACTCAAAACATTTCACCACGACCAAGAAAGGTATTACTTGTTTAATAATAGGCCTTGTCCTACGCTTTCTCTGGCTATCCCTTCTGTTTTCCTCCTATGGCGGTAGGGAGTAGGGGTGGGAATGAAGGCCTGGAAACATGTGGCAGGAATGGCCTAGAGCTTGTGGTAGATGTAGAAAATTGAACTGTTGATGATGTAAGAAATTGACCACTCCTTTTAGAGCTCAGAAAGGGAAGAACATTAGCTCCAAGTGCTAAAATAATTATGTTTTTGTTTCCAGGGGAAAGAAAACACACAATCTTATCAGCACCCTCACAGCAGAGAGAGAGAGTGTGTGTGTGTGTGTGTGTGTATGTGTGTGTTTCCGTCCATGTATCTGTGTGTCCTTATCCAAGGGCACATGTTTTTCTTTTGTTTGAGGTGGAGTTTCACTCTTGTCGCCCAAGCTGGAGTGCAGTGGCGCGATCTTGGCTTACTGCAACCTCTGCCTCCCAGGTTCAAGTTATTCTCCTGCCTCAGTTTCTGGAATAGCTGGGATTACATGTGCCTGCCACTATGCCCAGCTAATTTATTTATTTATTTGAGACTGAGTTTTGCTCTTGTTGCCCAGGCACGAGTACAATGGCACCGATCTTGGCTCACTGCAACCTCTGCCTCCTGGGTTCAAGCGTTTCTTCTGCCTCAGCCTCCCAAGTCATGGGATGACAGGCATGCACCACCATGCCCGGCTAATTTTGTATTTTTGGTAGAGATGGGGTTTCTCCATATTTGTCAGGCTGGTCTCAGACTCCCAACCTCAGGTGATCCACCAGCCTCAGCCTCCCAAAGTGCTAGGATTACAGGTGTGAGCCACTGCACCTGGCAGTTTTTTGTATTTTTAGTAGAGATGGGGTTTCACCATGTTGGCCAGGCTGGTCTCAAACTCCTGACCTCAAGTGATCCACCCACCTTGGATTGAGTCTATTGAGTAGCTACACTGAAATTTGCTAAGCTAGGCTTATATCGTTGGATATTTTGGTTGTTTCTGCTTTTAAGGAAATGGAGGATGTTGTCGTGGCTGACAAATGTGCTTTAACCCTGTAAGCATCTTTCTGGCCAGCCCTTCCTTCCTCCCTCCTTCCTTCCAAGTGATACTGACACATGCCTGCTGACCAGATGAAAAGAGTCTGTTGGGCCGGGCGCGGTGGCTCACGCCTGTAATCCCAGCACTTTGGGAGGCCGAGGCGGGTGGATCACGAGGTCAGGAGATCAAGACCATCCTGGCTAACACGGTGAAACCCCGTCTCTACTAAAAACACAAAAAATTAGCCGGGCGCAGTGGCGGGCGCCTGTAATCCCAGCTACTGGGAGGCTGAGGCAGGAGAATGGCGTGAACCCAGGAGGCGGAGCTTGCAGTGAGCCGAGATCGCGCCACTGCACTCCAGCCTGGGCCACAGAGCGAGACTCCGTCTCAAAAAAAAAAAAAAAGAAAAGAGTCTGTTGTTGGATCAGCTGATCCAGGACCCAAAGTCTGCCCCTCATCAGGCATTTCATGTATTGGTCTAGCTGGTTTTTACTGAGAACCTACCATGTGCAGTGGAAGAGAAACAGAGCCTCTGACCTGGTGTTGCTCAAGGTTGAGCAGGGAAGACAGTCTGTAGAGTAGTAACCACACTGAAGTGTAGTGGGTCCAGGGGGGACTGTGGGAGATCTCTGGGTGGAGCTGGCCAGATCGATGGGGGATAGGAAGGGGAAGGAGTGAGTGCTGTGCCTGTGACACATTTGGGGAAAGGAAGGTAGTGGGCATGAGCTACCGAGGAGGGTAATACAAGAAGAGGTTAGAGCCAGGCACAGTGGCGCCCCAGGTGGTGGCTTGGGTGGGAGGATTACTTGCTTGAACCCAGGAGTTCGAGTCTAGCCTGGGCAACTAATTGAAAAAGAGAGAAAGCAATTGGAGAGGTACGCAGGGATCAGTCTTGTGGAGGCTGGTGAGCCACAGGGGTGGGTTTATGTTGTTTTGTTTGTTGGTTTTTTTGTTTTTGTTTTTTGAGACAGAGTCTCACTCTGTCACCCAGGCTGGAGTGCAATGGGAAGATCTCTGCTCACTGCAGCCTCCTGGGTTCAAGCCATTCTCCCAAGTAGCTGGGACTACAGGCACGTGCCACTATGCCCAACTAATTTTTTTATTTTGGGGGTGGGGTATTTTAGTGGATTTCTTTTGGGAAGAGAGATGTGTGGACAGACATGCCTGGGTTCAATGCTCCAGCCAAAGAGACAAGGAAACAGGTTCAGGAAAGCAAAGTGAGTATCTTGGGTAGGCCCAAGCATAGGGATTGAGAGCATGGGCTTTGGAGCTAGCAGACCTGGTTTTGAGTTTCAGTCCTACCACCTGCTGGCATTGGGTTTACGTTACTGAGCCTCTCACAGCCTCCATTTGCTCACTGCGAAATGGAGGGAAATGCAGAGTTGTGAGGATGAAATAAGAAAATGTGTGGGAACAAGTTAGTATGGGACTGGGCTTAGAGAAGGGCTCAGGGGGGCTGGGCATGGTGGATCACGCCTGTAACCCCAGCACTTTGGGAGGCCGAGGCAGGTGGATCACCTGAGGTCAGGAGTTTAAGACCACCTGGGCCAACGTGGTGAAACCCCGTCTCTACTAAAAATACAAAAATTAGGAGGGTATGATGGTGCCCGCCTGTAGTTCCAGCTACCTGGGAGGTTGAGGCAGGAGAATTGCTTGAACCCGGGACGCGGAGGTTGTGGTGAGCCGAGATCGCACAGTTGCACTCCAGTCCGGGTGACAGAGTGAGACTTCGTCTCAAACAAACAAACAAAAAAACCGTGTGCGGTGGCTCATGCCTGTAATCCCAAGGCTTTGGGAGGCCGAGGAGGGCAGACCACGAAGTCAGGATTTCAAGACCAGCCTGGCCAACATGGTGAAACCCCATCTCTACTAAAAATACAAAAATTAGCCAGGCATGACGGCACGTGCCTGTAGTCCCAGCTACCCGGTATGCTGAGGCAAGAGAATTGCTGGAACCCAGGAGGCAGAAGTTGCAGTGAGCTGAGATGGGGCCACTGCACTCCAGCCTGGGTGACAGAGCGAGACTCCATCTCAAAAAAAGAGAGAGAAGAAGTCAGGAAATGACATCTGCCCTCCTAACCTGTTATTAGGGTCCTGACTATCTGTCCATGGCAGGGCCAGACAACCCTGCTTCCTCATTTGTTTTTTTCATGTCATGAAGTTCTTCAGAACAATTGATTTCATGCTTGAGCTCTCATGGAGCAGCTGAATTCCCATTTTCAGAGCTGAGCAACCACTTGTGTCTCAGGAAGGGAAATCCTGAGCAAGCTGTCTTAGAGGTTTGAGGAAAATAGGAAAGGCCTCCATGTGGGAATCCACAAATCCTCCTCTCACCCTCAAGCCTTAAGTACTCAGGTTCTATTGCACTGAGCCTTTTAAGGGTCTTTTGTTGAGTGAGGGTAGCTGAGGACAGCTTTGCCTTCCACTGGGTTTTTAGCTCCCTGGCTGAGCAGAGCCTGCCATCATGTTTTTGATGCTTTTGTCTTCCTCAGAACCTTTGTAGCTTCCATGGTTCCTGTTGCTTCAATCCAGAGTGGCCTCTAAGTTTCTTTTTTTTTCTTTTTTTTGGAGACAGGATCTCACTTTGTGTCCCCCAGGCTGGAGTGTAGTGGTGTCATGGCTCATGGCAGCCTCGACCTCTGGGCTCAAACAATCCTCCAGCCTCAGCCTCCAGAGTAGCTGGCACAACAGGCACATGCCACCACACCCGGCTAATTAAAAAAATTTTTTTTTTTGTAAAAACGAGGTCTCACTATGTTCTGTGTTACCCAGGCTAATCTCGAACTCCTGGGCTCAAGTGGTCCTCAGTCTCTCTTTTTTTTTTTTGTGATGGAGTCATGCCCTGTTGCCAGGCTGGAGTGCAGTGGCACCATCTCAGCTCACTGCAACCTCCACCTCCCGGATTCAAGCAATTCCCCTGCCTCAGCCTCCCGAGTAGCTGGGATTACAGGCTTGCACCACCATACCGTGCTGATTTTTTGTATTTTATTAGAAACGAGGTTTCACTACGTTGGCCAGGATGGTCTTGATCTCCTGACCTCGTGATCCGCCTCCCTCGACCTCCCAAAGCGCTGGGATTACAGGCATGAGCCACCGTGCCCAGCTGATCCTCAGCCTCTTAAAGTGCTGGGATTACAGGTGTGAGTGACTGCACCCGGCCTACAAGTTTCCATCTTGTTAATTCCTGTCCTAACAGTCATCCCTCACTGTTGCCTGGCCCACCTGAGGCCAGGCGCGTGAAGCTTCCCTCAGCCAACAGCATAGGATGTCTTACGTGCCTCCCTCCGGTTCTTTTGGAAGTTAGATACTGGGAATTGTCCCCTGCCAGGGTAGGGAGGGATCACTCATGCTTGCCTCCTTTCCTTAGGGGAGATCTTCGAGCTGAAGGCAGAGCTCAACAGTGACAAGAAGGAGAAGAAGAAGGAGGCAGTGAAGAAAGTGATTGCATCGATGACCGTGGGCAAAGATGTCAGGTGTGCAGGAGTAGGCCTGGTGGCAGCTGGAAGCTGGCTGACGGGAGGGTTTATAGCTTGGGTCCACTTCAGTCTCTCCTTTAGGGTGTCTAGGGACCCATGTCTCCCCTCATACAGCTCCCTTCATAAAACTTTCTTCCCAATAGAAGGTTTTGTTTACACAGGAATCACGAGCCCAGACACTGACAGGTCAGGTGGTGATGGAGTGAGTTAACTGGAGTAGGTGGGAAAGGCAGCAGGCGATGGAGTGGGTGTGGCATGAACCCTCTCAGAAACTCCAGAGGATCAGTACTGGCTGGGGAAGAGGACCCAGTGTGGCCAGGTCTTCTGGTTTTTAAAAAGAATGGGAAATCTGGGCCAGGCGCGGTGGCTCACGCCTGTAATCCTAGCACTTGGGGGAGGCCCAGGCGGGCGGATCACGAGGTCAGGAGTTCAACACCAGCCTGGCCAATGTGGTGATATCCTGTCTCTACTAAAAATACAAAAATTAGCCAGGCATGGTGGTGCATGCCTGTAATCTCAGCTACTCGGGAGGCTGAGGCAGGAGAATTGCTTGAATCTGGGAGACAGAGGGTGCATTCAGCTGAGATTGTGCCACTGCAGTCCAGCCCAGGTGACAGAGCGAGACTCAGTCTCAAAAAAAAAAAAAAAAAAAAAAAGACGAAGAAGAATGGGAAATCTGGATTTTTCATTTTAAATCTCCCTGTCTTAAGTGGCTAGATGATATTAAACAAACACTGTGTGGTGCAAGTAAAACACACGTGCAGATTGCATTTCTCTAATTTGTCACCGGTGTGCAGCCTCTGTCGCACCCGATGGCTAAAGCAGGTCGTGTGTAGAGCGGCTGCCGCACCTTGGCTCATGCTTCCCCTGTGGGAGCGCCCAGTGACCCAGCTTGTCTTCCCATCTTTAAAAACCCATTCGAGGCCGGATGCGGTGGCTCACACCTGTAATCCTAGCACTTTGGGAGGCCGAGGAGGGTGGATCACGAGGTCAGGAGTTCAAGACCACCTGGCCAAGATGGTGAAACCCCGTCTCTACTAAAAATACAAAAATTAGCTGGGTATGGTGGCGGGCACATGTAATTTCAGCTGCTCAGGAGGCTGAGACAGAGAATTGCTGGAACCCAGGAGGCAGAGGCTGCAGTGAGCTGAGCCTGCACTCCAGCCTGGATGACAGAGCGAGACTCCCTCTCAAAAAAAAAAAAAAAAAAAAACCATTCAAGGTCTGCCTTCCCCGCATTGCTGCCTTCCCTCATCACCCCAGCCCACTACCCCAAACTCAAAGCATTTGCCTCTGTTCCCATCACCCAGCACTAATTGGAGACTGTTCTCTTGTTATGTGTACTTGTGTTTACCTGCTCACCAGATTGTAAAATCTCAAAGGCAGAGACTGGATTTTAAAACAGCTTGATATTTGCACAGTATTTGAGAGTCTGCACAGAACATTTTGAGATTTGTTTTCTCAGTAGTTCCTTACAATTCCCATATTGTAGGTAATGACAGTTTTACTGCCAAAGAAATAAAAACATAAAGTGACTGCCTAAGAGTCACATGGTTTATGGCAGAACTAGGACTCAAGCCCAGTTCTTCTGAAATCCAAATCCAGGCCGCTTTCACCCATGCCCTCGTGGTGCCCAGCCCTGTGCCTCATAACCCGGGTGCTGAGGTGGAGCAGCTCCCATCCAGGTCCCAAGATAGGCTCCCACTGCTCCAGACGTCCCCATGGATCGCCCCCCCAGCAAAGGACCTCCTGCCAGCAGCTCCGGGAAGGGGCTCTGCAGAGAGCCCTTTGGAAGCCAGAGCAGAAAGGGAACAGGTACCTGCTGGACAACTGGGCCTCCTTCCAAGTCAGATTCCTTCCAGGACAAAGCTGCTCTCCTTCACCCAGAACACCACTGTCACCTCCTCACAGAGGAGAAACATCTTTGTTCTTCCATCTCAAAAGAGCTGGCTTTGCTGATATGATGGGCCGCAAAGAGCGAGTCGGCCTCATCAGCAGTTTTTCCTCCTCCCTCCTCCCCATTCTTCCTGGTGCGTCATCTTCCAAGATGACACATACATTGTGGCTTTGGCAGGACTCCTGCCTGTTGGGACTCAGGAAGTTCACTTTGTCCTCTTAAGTCTCTATGTTGACACTTCCTTTCCTATAAACACATAAGAATTGAGAGGGGATATGATGATTTCAGAGATAGAAAATTGATCTCTAATTAAATTTCACATCTTAAGAAGGCCTGTGACTCTGGGACCACGGGTACCATGTTGAGAAGGGTTCCACCCAGTGGTCATGAGCATGGACCTTGTTCTCAGACCTGACTCCTCCAGGCAGGTTATTTGACATTTATGAACCTCAGTGTTCTCTGAAATGGGGATCATCCCCTGACTTCTAAGGGCAGTTAAATGAGATCAAGCATGTAAAGCTCTTAGCACCAAGCCTGGTGTATGGTGTGTGCTCCATGCATGCCATGCTGGTTCTTACTGGGTGCCAGAGCTTGTGGTGAAAGCAGCGTGAGCTATCCTGCTTCCCTGCGACCCTCCAGAACCAGCAGCCCAATGTAAGGGGCCACATTAAGTATCAGAGAGGGAGAAAGGATCATTTTCATTTACTCAGCATCTCCCAGATATCAAGGACCAGATACCTAAGTATGTTGTCTCATTCAGTTATAAAGGCCCTGTGAAGTGAGTTTCAGTTGCACCTTTCTTTAGGACGGTCAGCTGGGTCTCTCTGCTAAACATCAAGCGCTGTGACACAGGCTCATACAAAAACTACTCCCTAGGACCCCCTATGCCCCCCTCCCCAGCCCCCACCTGCAGCAGTGATGCAGGAAAGCTGAACCCCTGACTCCGGTGGGCATTTGCTCAGCAGGGTGTCCACAACTCTGCCTGCCCTTCTGAAGCTGAGATGAGACAGTCAGCCCCATGCATGCAATGACAGGATGTCTGGAAATGCAGAGGCCCAAGGAAATTCATGTCTGGATCAGGTTTTCCCTTTGACTGTGGCCCAGGAATGGGAATGAGCTCCTGGGAGGGCGTTTGCTTCCCTAAGGAGTGAAGTGGCATGGAAGGGGACAGGGATTCTCTACATTGTAGGGTTGTGGTAACCCCGATCTCTTGGTGACCACAAAGTAAGAGCAGGGGGGCATCCTCAGGTGTCCCCAATGCCCCAGGGTCTCAGCAGCCACGGGAAGGTCCAATCTGACCACAACCACAACTCCAGGGGTCTCACTTCCATCCTCTCTGGTGTTGCTTTAGCCTGTAGGCTGAAGATTAACCCCCACCCTAATCGCTTGTGCTATCTATAGATCACAGACAATGGTGTGGAAAAATACTTGCCTTGCTTACCCCCACCTAGTCACGTACCCCATGCTTGCTCAGTCTATCACGACCCTGTCACCTGGACCCCTTAGAGTTGTAAGCCCTTAAAAGGGCCAGGAACTCTTTCTTCGGGGAGCTTAGTTCTGTTGTTGAGACGCAAGTCTGCCGACTTCCTGGCCGAATAAAGCCTCTTCCTTGTTTAACCCGGTGTCTGAGGAGTTTTGTCTGTGGCTCATCCTGCTACATTTCTTGGTTCCCTGACCGGGAAGCGAGGCAGCCTCTTACGCGGCTTAGGCCTGCCCTGTGGAGCATCCCTGCAGGGGACTCCGGCCAGCTTGAGCTACGCGGTTCCTGAGCGTGCTCCTGGGTAGGCATTTGCTCAGGTGGAATGCCTCGTCAGAGCAGTGCATGGCAGGCCCCTGCAGAGGATCAGTGCAGTGGCTGAACACCGGGAAGGAACTGGCGCTTGGAGTCCAGATATCTGGAACATGGTAGGACTGGTCTTGGGAACTTGCCCACTCCATTTGAGTGGAAGCGTGGCCTGATCACCCACGGCGTGACTTTATCGGCACTTTGGTTTTGGTTTTGGTTTTGATTTTGACTTGGTTTGAATTCCTTGGCAAACGGGCGTGCCTTTGTCGGCACTTTGGTTTTGGTTTTGATTTTGACTTGGTTTGAATTATTCGACAAATGGGCGTGCCTTTATCGGCACTTTGGTTTTGGTTTTGATTTTGACTTGGTTTGAGCTGCTTGACAGGACCGGTCTTGGGAACTTGTCCACTCCATTTGGGTGGAAGCGTGGCCTGATCACCCACGGTGTGCCTTTATCGGCACTTTGATTTTGATTTTGGTTTTGATTTTGACTTGGTTTGAATTACTTGACAAATGGGCGTGCCTTTATCGGCACTTTGGTTATGGTTTTGATTTTGACTTGAATTGCTTGACAGGACCGGTCTTGGGAACTTGTCCACTCCATTTGGGTGGAAGCATGGCCTGATCACCCACAGAGTGCCTTTATCAGCACTTTGGTTTTGGTTTTGATTTTCACTTGGCTTAAATTGCTTGATGAACGGGCGTGCCTTTATCTGCACTTTGGTTTTGGTTTTGATTCTGATTTGATGTGAATTCCGTGAACCCACTAACCCACGTATGGCCCAGATGCATTCAGTCTGTAGCGGCAACTGCTTTGCTGACAGAAGAAAGTAGAAAAATAACTTTTAGAGGAAACCTCATTGTGAGCACACCTTACCAGTTCAGAAGTATCCTAATTAAAAAAAAAAAAAAAAAAAGCAAAAAGGTAGCTTCATAACTCAAAAATCTTAAAGTATGGGGCTATTCCATTAGAAAAAGATGGTTTAACATAAACCCCTGAAAATTTAACATAAACACCTGAAAATTCCCTTAACCCAGCAGATTTCCTAACAGGGGATTTAAATCTTAATTACCATACAAAGGTCTGACCAGACCTAGGAGGAACTACCTTCAGGACAGGATGATAGATAGTTCCTCCCAGGTGATTAAGGAAAAAAAAACACAATGAGTATTCCGTAATTGAGGAAAACCCTTGTAGAAGCAGAGTTAGGAAAATTGCCTAATAATTGGTCTACTCAACTTTGCCACTCAGCCAAGCCTTGAAGTACTTACAGAACCAGGAAAAAAAAAAGCCATCTATACCAATTCTAAGTTAATTTGGACTAAGCAAGGTCTTATTAATAGCAAAGGATAATTGAAATCCCACACTTACAAGGTTTTCAACAAAAGTAAAGTTGTTTTGCTAAAAGTTAACAGTGTAACATGTATTATGGTAACTTCTAATCTGTGGCCTTAGACAGTCTAGTCCACAGACATGAAGGAAGTTTGCTTTGGAAAAGAATGGTTATCATCTTCGAAAAAAGAAAAAAGTGGGGGTGCAGAATTTATATAAAAAGGAATGTTGTATGGAAAATTCTTGTCCTGAAATAAATCAACTAGTTGTTTAAAGAAAGGGATGTTTCCAATAAGTCAGAAAGTTGAGGCATGTCGAAGAATTGTCTGTGAAAGTCATGAAAAAAAGTGTTAGAAAAAGAAATTTATGCAAGAAATGTTGTATAATTTAAATTAATTAGTCCTCCTGAATGTAAAACTATTGAAGAAACAGTTTATGTGCAAGGTGTATAAGGAAAGTAAAATATGCCTTTGGTAAAAGGATTATAAGGAAGCATAAGAATATGAATTTTTACCTACATTAAAAGGTTACAAAAATAGTTTTGAAGGTTTAAGCAAGTTTTGAAATGTTAATTGTAAACAAAATTCTGTGTGTAAACATATTGGCTAAAGTTAAAGGGGTATCATCCAGTTTTTCTGTGAACTGGACATTAAAATAAAAACACAACGGGTTTTTCTTAAAGCTCTAACCTGCTCTTTGACAAAAATTATAAAAGGTTAAAAAAGCCTATAAAATCTTATGGTCAGACATTAAACGTTGAATAAATATGTCTACAAAGTTTTATTAAAACTGTTTAACATTAATAACACTAATATAAAGGTGAAATCTAGCTTATCTGGTATAAACATACAGGAAGCATTGTCAAATATAAAATGGTGTTTGGCTTTCTTTGGTCTAAAAACTAATACAAATAGGTGCTACAGGAAATTTCTCAGTGAGAAGGCACCAAGGACTATAAAGTCCACTGCTGATGTCCCTACATTTAAAATAAAAGGTCCATTTCTTAAAAATTATATACTTGATTTATCTCCCACTTTCCTTTCCCTCAAAACTGAAAGTCTTTTAGCACATGTACCACCCCTAGAATTTCCGGTAAACCAGCACCAGCCTGAAGATCATGTTCTCATCAAAGGGTGGAAAGAAGGAAAACTCGAGCTGTATAAACATGTGGCTGCTGGGCCATTGCATGGTCTCTGTTGATGAGGTTCTGAATTTTTAATTGTGTATATTTAAATTTATTTAACCATGAAGAGGCACATATATGACTGAGAACCACACTAGACGGGACAGCTCCAGAGATCCAGAAATGAGGAAGACAAGACTCCCCTATCCTGGTGTTTTTTTTTTGCAGAATCGTTTGCTGCTCTGATCCTAGCATACATTTAAAGTTACTTCCTGGGCATCTGCATAAGGGCCAGTCACTGTGTGGGGCTGGAGATATGACCATGAGGACAATATCCAGGTCCAGAGGGATTCCAGCAGGGGGCGCTCTTGCACCCAGTGGAAGAGCATGGCCCTGCGCACCCTGTCTAGACAAGATCAGAGCGGCAGGAGCAGAGAGGTAGGGGCAACTCGCTGTCCTCAGGAACTCACCCTCATCTCCAGGGACCCTGAATCATAAGCTGGGCAGGCTCCAGGATGAGTGTGGGGCGCAATAGGCTGGACAGGCTGCGAAGAAAACCTTTCCACACCTGCACTAGATCCCAGCCCAGGGGTGATCTAGAACTCATCCCTGGGGTGTGTTCATTAAAACATCCATGGGGCCTAACGTGTCTTCCCCAGGACTGAGCTCTGGGATAAGAACAAATGAGGAAGAGACAGTCACTGCCCTGGCAGTAAACACCCATGGCCAGGGCTCCTCTATCCATCTGTGGGAAGACCCCAAGTTTGATACTGAAGATGTTAAACCATCTCCAAAGTAAGTGGAAACTGAGGTGTTGCGGATTCAATGACCTGGACCCTAGGGTCAGTCCCCACCCCTTTGCTGAGCTCACCCTGCACTGGAACTCGTGTCCCTCCCCACCTCCCCTGCTACTCGGGAGCGCTGCCACTGCCCTGGCCAAGAACTGGGGGGCTATGTCTAGTTGAAACATATTTCTGGGCCAGACAACCATTGGCCAACAGTGTCTACTGAAGGACCATTCCCCAGGTGACTTCCAGAAGAGGTGAAAAATGAAAACTTATCTGTCCCAGCCCCAGGAAGATCAGGTCTGGGACCTCTTTGTGTCTGGCCTGACCCTGAAGACCATCCCTACTGACTCGTGTCCTGTCTGCTCTGTGTCAGAAAAGTGGGGACCTGATTCCTGTTCTGCCCCTCTCACCAATTTCTGCTGGTGTCATTGCCATCATCACACAAAGAGATGGGGAAGACATGGTACAATAAGGAAGCTGCTTTCTCGAGGCACTTAGGATGATGTTCACACCATACTCTCGGCAGACAGGAAGGCCAGGTCCTGCTCACTCCAACTGAGGTGGGGGGATCACTTGAGATCAGGAGTTTGAGACCAGCCTGGCCAACATGGTGAAACCCTGTCTCTACTAAAAATACAAAATACTAAACATACGAAAATAGCCTCATTTATAACACAAACCCCCAATATATTATGTTACCCATGTCTTACCATCATTTCAAACACTTTCAGATTTATTTTCAGTTCCTGATTTCTACCACTCAGACTGGGCTGGAGGAACTCTAAGAAACAGACTTCCTGCTGACCCTCCTGCTCCGACTTCTAGGCATGTCTTTGGTGCAAATGTGGGCTCCTCTTCCTCCCTCATGCAAATTAACTCTTAAAGATTAGTCCACCAAGTCTTCTAGAGATATCTATACAAGTCTGAATTTTAAGGTAAAAGTGGCTGAGATTTAAGTTGAGAGTCAGTGTGGCAGATTCCTGGCTCTTAAAGGTTTTTACTTTGAAGAAGATAAAATGCATGAATCCTACTAGGGCAGAAAGAGTTCACAATAGGTGTTTTGGTGACAAAGCACTTGTTCTACATAGCCCAAGGGTAAATGCCAATACCTATTCAGAATGGAGCAGGGAAATTGAAAATAAATTTGAACCCTTCTAATGTAAAACTTCTGTTTCATATCCTGGCTCTTAGCAGCTGAGTGACCTTGGGCAAGTTATATAACCTTTCTGAGCCTTCATTTTCTCACCCTAAAATGGAGATAACATCAATATTGTCTCCATCACTCCCAACCCCCTTACTATTTGGTAAGAATTACATGAGATAAAATATGTAACTAGCACAGTACCTGGTACAAAATAAGGAGTCAGTTAATATTAGCTCTTCTTCCTCCACCAGCTCAGCTCCTTTCCTCTTCCTTATCCAGGAAATACAGAAATATATGGATTCACCGTAGAAACTGGACCCAGCTCCTCAGATGCAGCAGATGGATTGGCCCACTCTGTAATGACCCAGGATGGGGCGGGTGTTCTCCTGCATGGTGACTGAGAATGTGAGCCTCAGAATGAAATGTAAGAACACCAGGCTCCATGAGGACTGGCTGCAGCCACAAACTGCAGGTCACTGTTCACAGGTGCTCAGTAGGAAGAGAGGCTTGTGATTTTTTTTTCACCCAGATGGAAATATGCATTCATAAAATGATTTTAGCTGGGTGTGGTGGCAGGCGTCCGTAATCCCAGCTACTCGGGATGTGGAAGCCGGAGAAGTCCTCAAACCTGGGAGCTGATGGGTTCATTGAGCCGAGATTGTGCCATGTTAACCCAGCCTAGGGGAAAAGAACAAGACTTTGCCTCAAAAAAAAAAAAAAAAATATATATCTATATATATATATCTACAATATATCTATATCTATCTATATATATATACTTACAGAGGTAATCTTCGCGTCTCTCCTTTGCCTGCAATAGGAGAAAGGAAAGCGCCATGAGGATCAGATCATGCTGGGCCCTGTTGGCACAGGTCTATTATTCACTTGGTGACAGTAGAAAACAACATGTCAAACAGTGATCAAGTCACTGGCCCCCCGAATGAAGCATAGACGATGCTTGTGGAAAAGGCAATGGGTTTTCATGGAATATTTAGCAAGTCTATGTTGGCTGGCAAATACAAAATTATTTTTCAAGAAGAAAAAGTTGCTACTGAGAAATATGTTCATTACCAAATAATTTGTAAGTGATGCGCTCATTTTTGACTACCGTCATCCCACTGGCCTCAGTTGGTCATAAACTCCAGTGACCGGTCGCCAGAGTCCATGATCAACTAAGACCAGGTGGATGACAGCAATCAAATGTGATATTCCCTTGATGTTCCAGCCAACAAAAAAATTGTATTTGTCTTCTATAATATACATGGTCAGATTTTTATATCTTCATTTCATTAATAAGGCAAGAGGACCCAGAAAAAACATTTCTCTTCCAGACAGAGAAATGCATCTTACCATCTCTGGTGTCATGAGGTCTTCAAGACGGACAGATGGGTGTTCACTGAGATCTTCGACCAAATCTAGGAGAACATAGTGACAGTCAGTGCATTGGTGCTGCTGAGGAATCCCACAAGGAGCCTTGGGGGATGTGGACTGGGGCTGGAGTGTGTGGAGGTGGGCGGTTGACAAGCTTGGACTGAGCTGTTGCTGGACCATTCTCCTTGGTGTTGAAGGACGGCAAAGGAGAAGGGCAGAAGGAAATGAAAGAGCCTTGGCTTTCTAGCTAGAGCAACTTCATCAATGCGAAATAGTCACCTTAAGAACCGGTTAATACAGAAAAGCACTGTACTATAGAAACAGGAAGTACATTCATGGCTGCCTAGATCCAGGGGCATGGGAGATGGGAAAAACAGAGGAGTGACTACTAGTGGGGTTTCTTTGAGGGGGAATAAAGAGGTTCTAAGATTAGATTGCAACAATTGTTGCACAACCGTGTAAATATAGTAAAAACGCTGAATCACGTACTTTAAATGGGTGAGTTGTTTTGCATGTCAACTATGTCTAAATAAAGCTGTTTTAAAAAAAAGTATACATACAGACTTGATGCGGGGCTTTTGACTTTCTCTGCAATAAGAGAAAAAAAAAAACACCATGAGGATCAGATCATGCTGGGTTCTGTTGGCAAAGGCCTTTATTCACTTGGTGAAATAAAAAACCGGATGTGAAACAGTGATCAAGTCACTGGCCCCCAAATAAAGCATAGAGGATGCTTGTGGAAAATGCAGTGGGTTTTCTTGGAATATTTAGCAAGTGTCCATGTTGGCTGGCAAATACAAAATTATTTTTCAAGGAGAAAAGGTTGCTACTGAGAAATATACTCACTACCAAACAGTTTGTAAGTGATGCCGTCCTTTGACTGCCATTTTCAATCAGGCCTCAGCTAGTCATAACCTCCAGTGACCGGTTGCTAGAGTCCATGACACTGAGGCCTGAATCATGATGGCAGTCAAAAATGATACTCACTTGATATTCTGGAAGCCCCTGAAAAAACAAAAAGCATTTCTCTTCCAGAGAAAGAAATACATCTTACAATATCTGATGTCATATTCTCCTCCACACCGCCGTGTGCAGATGCCTGCACATCTTCAATGGGACCTAGGAGAACATAGAGTGACAGTCAGTGCATTGGTGCTGCTGAGGAATCCCACAAGGAGCCTTGGGGGATGTGGACCGGGTCTGGAGTGTGGAGGTGGGCGGTTGACAGGCATGGACTGAGCTGCTGCTGGACCATTCTCCTTGGTGTTGAAGGAAGGCAAAGAAGAGGGGCAGAAAGAAATGAAAGAGCCTTGGCTTTCCAGCTAGGGCCACCTCATCAATGTCACCTTAAGAACAGTTTAATACAGAAAGGCACTGTATGGTTCAGCGACAGCATTTCATCACACCTCCTCCCCATTTGAAGGTCCAGGCAAATCCCCAATTTTATTAAATGTTACAAGATCATTTAACTTCTGTGGATCTACATATCCTGCCACTACATTGATCATTTACCCTGTTGTGTTTTTCAAATTGTAGTGAAGCATGCATATTTATCATTTTAATTATTAAGTGTGCATTTTAATGAGATTACATTCAATGAGTTACATTCAGGATGCTGTGTCAATAATGAGAAATGTCTAAATTCATAATCTAAGCTTCAACTTGGGCAATGAGAGAAAAACAGCAGTGTAATATAGAACAGAGGAAAAATAAATAACGATTGCAGAATACAATGGAATAGGAAACAGAAAATCCTCAGAGAAAATCAACAAAACCAAAAGTCAGTTGTTTGAAAAGATCAGTAACATTGATAAACCTCTACCTTGGCTACCCACAAAGGAAAGAAAGAAGTCACAGTATACTAATAATATCTGTTTAAGAAGAGTCAAATCAAAAAATAGTAAATAATAAAGGATATCCTGAACACATCTGTGCTCACAATTGGATACAGTAGATGAAATGGGCTGACTGTTAAAATCTATTTTAGAAGACTAAAACTCAGGAGAAATAGATCATCTGAATAGGCCTATATTTATTTTAGAAATTGAGTCAATGATTAATATCTTTTCAAAAATCTAAAACACTATATTCAGATGATTTCACTGGTAAATTCTACCGAAATTCTTACAAAGAAAAATGTAGTCTTACCATACAAGCAAGTAATCATAATCCTAAGTATTTCCTCAGTTACATTTTAAAAATTGTGTTTCCAAACAAGACACAGGAAGGTTTATAATAGCTGTATTCATAATTGACCAAACTGAAAGCAAATGTCTAAATATTTGAGATGTCCTTTACTATCAAAGTTGAGCTAAGCCTGGGCAACATGGTGAAATCCCATCTCTATGAAAAAAAAAAATTAGCTTGGTATAGTGGCACGTGCCTTATGGCCAGCTACTTGGGAGGCTGAGGTGGAAGGATCACCTGAACCTGGGGAGGTCAAGATTGCAGTGAGTTGTGATTGCACCAATGCACTCCTGGGCGACAAATGAGACCTTTTCACACACACGCACGCACACACACACACACACACACACACACACAAAAGAACAACTCTAAGTTGTCAATATTACTTTACTTGTGTAGTTGTATCATCTACCATTGATTTAATGCATTTAAATTGGCACAAATGAAATAAATGAAGAACATGACATAGCATTTACTGAGTTTCTCTAATATGGAGCACTGAATGAAGAAACTGGAATTATTTGCTTAAATGAACTTAATGATTTAATTTCCACATTACCTATATTTTCTAGAGGCCAAATTCCGTGCCGTCTCCATATTATTTTTAAACAGCGCTTGGAGCAGGCATCCAAACAGCAAGGTAGAGCAGACTTCTTATAGATTCTAGGAAATGTATTATAATAAAGACAGTGCTTGACATGTTGCTGGCAGAGGATAGCAGAGAAATTAGTAAAAACTTATTCACAGATGAAAGTTTTGATCCCGGTTTGCACCGTCTGCTTTTCAACTTTACCTAAATTAGATTTGGGTTCTAGGAAGATTTTGCAAGGTTCGTTGCACTTAAAACAGACTGTGCAGGCAGATACCTTTATTTAGATGAGACAATATAGAAAAGCAGCAGATCCAAGTCACCAAGAATGGCCTGGGTTCAAATCCTACTTAGAATCTGCACATACCTGGGAGAGTGAAATGAACCCCTCTGTGCCTCAGTTCCCTATTCTGAGATGTGGGAATGTTAGTAGATCTATGCTATAGACCTACTAAGATCTATAGGGCTAAAAAGGATGAGATACAGATAAAGGCTTAAGAAGACTCATGGGTTGTAAATGCCCAACAGTGTTCAATCATTCAATGTCTGGAAGAATAATCCAGATACTTGGTAGTGGTTGAATACAGAGAGGGAGCGTGTATGGCTCCCGGGCAGGGGAGGGTGGAAAGTGACTTCACTGTTTCCATGGGCATGATGTTTTCCAGCTCATGAAAGAGATGTGTTATTTCTTTGATCCCCACATTAGCCCCGAGGGACGGGCAGAGCAGGGGCTACAACCCGTATTTTCCAATTCAATGATTTAAAACTTAGACGTTTTGAGTGACTTGCCCAGAGTTACCACAGTGAGGCATGAAGATCTGGGGCAAGAATGTAGTTGGTTCCCTGGGGACAGAGATCCAGGAACATCTGAGTCCTCTAAATCATGCCCTGGACCCTGAACTGAGAGCTCTTCTCAAAAGCTTTGTCAAATCCTGCTGCCCCAGTATTTCTTTGGGATGGTTGATGCCCTGGAGAGGTGGCAGGTGGCTTTCTGCATTTACTCTACCTGCTCTATTATCCCTGCATTTTCACTTTGATTAGCTTTATGACCCATAAGACAAACATTTAAAGTCTCTCAGTTATGATGCACAGTCTGAGATTTTACCTAAATCCACTCTTTCCACCCATCAGGTGATTCTCATCTGCTGGCCTGGAGGTGGCCTGCCATGTAAGAGGACACACAGCAAACCATGGAGCTGCTGCGTGCCCCAGTCCTGTGCACTCTCACGCCTTGCTTCTGCTTTCCCAGCTCCGACAATCCTAATTCTGGCTTCCAAAGCAATCCTGTCCTTCTCTCTCAGTTCTCAGACTTGCCTAAACTGTTTAACGTTTTAATCAATGTTGTGACCATGACTTAGCTGTGACATTTGATATATCATAGTATATTTTTATCCATTTATAGATTTGTTAATAGCATTTAACTTCATTTTTCAGAGTTTTAGGAACATTTCTGGGCTGGGTGTCCTGGCACATGGCTGTAATCCTGACATTTTTGGAGGCTAAGGCAGGAGGATTGCTTGAGGTCAGAAGTTTGAGACCAGCCTGGGCAACATAGTGAGACCTCTTCTCTATAAAAAATGTTTTAAAAATTAGCCAGGTGTGGTAGTGAGCTCTTGTTTACCTAGGTACGTGGAAGACTTATGTGGGAGGGTTGTTTGAGCCAAGGAGTTTGAGGCTGCAGTGAGCTATGATCAGGCCACTGCACTGCAGCCTGGGTGACAAAGCAAGACCCTGTCTCTTAAAAATAAAAAGCATTACTGAGTTACAAGTATCTCCATTTTATTTCTCATTATCTAATGTTACTGTTTTAATCCTGAGGCTTAACTACTTTAATAAACTAAAGGAAAATTTTTTTAAAAGAGGTAGTATCCAAAGCAGCTCATATGCACCTTGTAATAAATTCTAGTTTTATATGCCATGTCTAGAATTTACATTCTTGATCTGACTCTTATTTTTTCAAACCTTGAAAAACTCACTTTATACTTATTAGAACCAGCCTTCTCATATGTGACACAAGGAAAATTCCCATATTACACCTAACTTAAAACATTGAGAGGATCAAATAAAATGCAAGAGCAGTCTATTTACTACATAATGCACAATCAATTACAAAGCAAAGCTTCTGGGTAAAAAGTAAACAGTTAACATCCTTTGGAAAACCCATAGCAAAATAACATTTTGAGAAAACACGCACTTTGGCTACCCACTGAAGTTAAGGAGAAAACAGTCACAGGTCAGCATCAAGAATTCCCCAGTGTTGTTTTTTTGTTTATTTTAATAATCACACATTATTCCTCCTGCTTTCTTTCATGTATGTTACTGCATGTTCTCCCTTTTTGCTTTTCTGTGTAACCTATCTGGGGAATCACTCCATAGCAGTAAAAAGACATCTTACCCGTGTTTACAGCTCCATAGTTCTCCTTTAGGTGGAAGTACCAGTTAATTTTACTAGTCCCTTACTAGACATTTCAGTTATTTCCAATATTGAGCTATTGAAAATAATGCAACAAGGACTTTGTGCATAGGTTGTTTCATATTTATGGAGTATACCTCGGGATAAAATGCCTCAAAGTAGGATTTCCGGTTTAAATGCATTTTCAAGGTTGTGAGATTGTGCCAAATTCCCCTTCGTGGAGTCGAGCCATTTTGCATTTCCACCAGCAATATATGCATGCAACTTTCCTTACAGCCAAACCAAAGAATGTATTGCCACGTTTTTGGAATTTCACTTAATAGGAGAGACACTGCAGTATAGTTGTCATTTGCCTTTCTCTTATGTGTGAAGATGTGTTTAAGGATCATCTGCATTTCTTTTTCTGTGACTTCTCTATTTATCACTTTATTACCTAGTTTTAGGTTCACTTGAATCTAGAGATTCCCAAGTCAGCCTATTTCAGGTCATTATTGTTTGTCTCTTCACTGTTGACTCTCACCTGCACTACACCACCAGCCTCCTAGCTGGTCTCCCTGCTTCCACCCTTGCCTGCATTACAGTATATTCTCACAGAGCCGCTGGTCAGTCTTTTTCTTGGAGAATTAACAGTAATCCCCAGGCTATAATCCTCCAGTGGTTTCCCATCTCAACTAAAGTCCATATTCTTTGTCAATGCTCACTACGTGTACAAGGCCTTAGCCCATCATATTCATTTCACTCTGCTGCAGCCACCTTTGTGTCTTTCTGTCCTTTTCCCAAAACAAGTTTGTTCCCATTTCAGGAATTCCAAAGAAGAAATTCCTCTCTGGAAGCCCTCTCCCATCATCCTCACAAGGCTCCGCCTCACTTTTCAATTTATTTTTAAAAACAGATAAGATGAGATCTCTCTATGTCTATGAAGGTGGGGACCTTCTGTCTTATTTCAAAAAGAAAGGGACACAACAAGAACCAAGAGGCACAAAAACAGTCGTGAGAATGTAGTCAGAGCTCCTCCTTCCACTACCAGCTACCGACTGAAGGCTGCTGGCCCTGCCCAATGGCTAGTACCCACAAAGCCTCCTGTGTCACCTGGTTACCAGGAAACAACCAAGTCAGGCTAGTGGCTCACAATGGCCGACCCCACAGACCCACCCAATGGCTCACACCTGTGGCTCACACCTCCCTGCTGCTGCCCACCTTGTGGCCACCCTGTCCCTCTGTGGTGACTGCACTATTCGTCCTGGGCTGCCTGAGATTTCCAGTCCTGAGAAAAGTGCAGGGGGGCGGGGGTTGTTATTGGAAGTCACCCTGGGCAATGAAATCAATAGAAAACCCTGGTTACTAAAGTCAGTTCCATTAGCATCTCTGTTTTTCTGAGTCTGGCAGCTTTCATTTGCTCACCAAATGTAGTTCTACACAAATTTCGGACTGCTTTGTAAGTAAATGCTTCTCTCCTGTCTTACAAGTGTTAGTTTTTGTCTTCAACTTGACCACAGCAACTCCTAGAGCCCTGGTCCCACTCTCGATAAAGCGTGATGACTGTGACTTGAATGAAACCCTAGGACACATCACACTTTCCCTTCCTTGTCTATAAAATAGGGACTGAACTCATCCTTCCCAGTTCTGAAATGCTAGGACCTACCAACTCTCTTTTCTCCCTCTGTTTCTTTCTTCCATGGCAGGGATATTCAGATATTTCTTTTACTAACAATGCATAAAGCATGTTTTTCTTATACAAAATTGGGAACCACTGTCCTCATTTGATGAAGATGAATAGTAAATATCTGGCAAGACTGACGGTGTTCCAACTGTGGTATACTAATTTAACCCCCAGAAACCATTCCATTTTATGGATTTTACAGAATCAATCTAGATGGAGAAGTTAAGTAGCTTTCTCCAAGTTTCCATGACGGCTCAAGATGGGGCTAGGATTTAATCCTGAGTAATCTTGATCCCCATAAGCCAATCATGATCATCAGAAAGTAAAGGTAGACGTCATGCTTGGAGGGGCAGTGACCTTGTAGATTAGTATTTTTTTTAAAGAATAACAGTTTTTTGATGTGGATTTTAAAATGCCTCCCCTTCATTCAACATTAAGTCTAAGTGCCAATACTGCACGTGTGAAACAGTCCCAACCCTCAGTGGGTTCAGGCAGATGAGCAAACAAAGGCTTAGAGGATTCAATTGTCCGAGGCTACACTGCTGGACAGTGAATCAACCTGGAATGAAAATGCAGATCTATCTGACCCAAAATTAGATGCTGGGGTAGAGTTTGAATTTTACTCTGGAAACGAGAGTCACTGAACCACACAGGGGTGAAGAGTCTCTATCCGATGTGTTTGCAGTGACGTCATTCTGTGCAATGGAGAGGGCTTGATGAAAGCAATGGGGCTAATTAAGATACTCTATGTTCATCTGGAGAACAGTAAGGCTAAAAAGGCAGCAGCAGTGACTGAAGTGGAAGGAAAAGTTTTGTGATCAGTTGGGAGATAGAAGAGGAAGTGCTTGGTGATTAGACGTGGAAGAAGAGGGGAAGGAAAAACAGGCTGCTAAGGCCCTAGTTTGATGGACTGTGTAAATAGCAGTGATTCTCCCCTAGACAGAGAATGTAGGACGAGGAAGAGGTGTGGGGAATGAGACAGTTTTGAACTCTTTAAGTGTCACATTGAAATGGAACCGTCTGGTTGAAAATTGGATATAAACCTCTGTAGGCTAAGTGCATTCTGTGACATCCCAACTCATGTTTTCAAAAGTAACACACACACAGTAACTCAAACCATTAAGGAAATTTCCTAAAATTTACATACTAAGAATATAATAGTTTTTTAGTGATTACTTTCTTAGGGAAACTTTGAATTTATGGTTGTAGCGAATGAGGTGTCACATAAATTAAAACAGTTATATAAGAACAACATTTAAATTCTATTGTCATAACAGCATATAGAAAACAACTGAAGCCATGGGTAAGACCGTGACTGCTTTAAAAACTGTGTCTAATAAGGGGAGGGGTTTGGAGAGAAAGGAGGCTTGGGGAATAGGGAAATGTACGTGGCATGAAGTAAAGCCTGCAAAAGTGAAAAGTGAGAGTAAAGCCACCTGAGTGTTCATCAGCAATGGCTGATCTGGTGGGTCTCATCGGAATGGAGGTGGTGTCTGCTTCTCATTTCTGTAATGGCCTCACCTAGCACAGGGCCTGGTCAGTAGGTGCTTTATACCTAATACCCCAATCAACAGAGTCATATTTTGCCAAGAAGGCAGAAAAGCCACAAATGCCATTGCCTGTGGCAACTCAGTGATTGGGGATGTGTGTGAGTAAGCTGAGCGTCAGCAGTGGGGAAAGAGTGAACTAGAGGTGAGAAAGTAAAGACATCAACTGAGGGCTTCTCCTCCTAAAAGTTTGGCTGAAAAGAGAGATGTGGGAATAGTTAAAGGGAGATATATGGTTAAGAAAGCTTTCATTCCCCCCCCATAAAGATGAGTATACTTTTATGTTAAATGGTAAGAACCAATAAAGAAAACAGGTTTACAATTGGAAGAGAGGGAGAATTAATAACACATGATGCCCAAGAAGGCACAAGTTCATGCAATCCAGAGTGAGGACAGATTAGCTTCGGGCTGATACAAAATCAAGAAGGGAGAAAGCACTGTGTGACTAGAGACATTTCTTCTAAAGGAGAGGTTTACAAAAAGCTCTTTTCATGACCAGCTCTCTGTTTGAATAGACTTGTCAGAGAACTACTCTAGGAAAGAGGCAATTATGTATAGAGAAGTCTACATTTTAGAAAAACTTGATACACCTTACAATCCCCAAATAATGGCTTTCTTCAACAGTGAGTAAATTGAAAAGCAATTTGAGCAAAAACCCAGAGGCTCAAATATGAATAGGTGCATCAGAAAAGTTGAAGAGGGGGCTAATTAACTCCCTCAAAGAGTTAAAAGAAAAAGCAACAACTGCAAGAAGAGTGAAAAATAAGAATAAAAGTATATGTAGTTGCAAAAAGTATGAATGTTTACAAACCCTGTGACCACAAAAGAGACCACAGGGAGTGTTATCACAGGAAGAAAAGAGTCGCTTCAAAAAGCAGAGGAGTGGGGGTAATAAAGATTCCATTTAGTTGAAAAGATTTAAGTAAAGTTTGAGGACAGTTAGGTGACATGTTGAAATGTGGAAAACCACAGTGGAAGGGGAAAAGACCCGATAAAGTTCAGTTTCAGCAACCAACATCCGATGAAATCCTCAGGACCCAGTGACTGCATTCTATGTCAATAATAATATTGGCTGAGGTCCCAGGAATGTCATTAGATACCATTTTGGATGATTCTTATGGACTTGAGGTGAGGTCTATTTTGTTCCAAATCAGTGCCTCCATTTAACAACAGACGTGCACAAAAATACGTATCCGTGACCAAGAAAACTGAAGAATTTTAAACTTGCTAAGCAGGACTATACTGGGAAGCATTGTCATGAAAATAGATTTTAAAACTTTTTTTTTTTTGAGGGGAATTCTGGAGCACATTTAAAAAAACAAAACACTATCCTTCTATGACAGGTGCAAATTTGGGAGAGCAAAGGAAAGCAAATAGAAGTAATGTGACTTAAATTAATCAATACTTTAATTCTGTGAAGGGAGCTGAAACCTTATTTATTGGTGAGTCTGGAGTAAATTCATTTATTCACCTATTCATTCAATAGTCATTCAATACCTGTGCCCTTAGCACATGACACACACTTTGTAAGTGTTCTGGAGGTCGCTTTGACCAAGATAAACAAGATTTCTGTTCTTGTGTAACTTGTCTTCCAGTAAGGGAGTCAAGAGACAGTGTGGCCCATCCCTGCTATCTTTGTGGCCTAGGGTGGCTGTTGATCTTCAGCTTTTGTATATTCGTTCCAGAGAGCAGGATGGAGGACAGGAAGAAGAAGGAAGATTTTCTGGAAGTTCCACATAGCACAGTGCTTACAAATCATTGGCTTAAAGGTTAGTCATATGGCCATACCTAGCTACACGGGAGACTAAAAGAAAAACCATAATCATCACAATGATTGATGACTACGGTGTGTTCTTTGTGCACCATGCATAGTGCATTGCCTCCTTTAGGCCACATAGCAGCCCCGAGGAATGGGCATCAGAGGAGACAGAGGCACAGAAAGGGCAAGTGACTTGCTCAGGGTCACACGGCTAGAAACAGCAGAACCTGGGTCCTGACCTAGATCCATGTGGCTGTCCTATCTTCCTCCCAGCTCAGCTCCTTTCCAACTGCACGAGGATCGCATGCCCTCAACTACGAAATGGGGATAACAACTGTGCCTGCCCCGTGGGGATATTTTGCAGATTAAGGGAGCCAGTCCAGTTTCATGATTTTTGCATGGAGTCTGGCACGTGGTGAGTTTTTGGCAAATGGCACCGCCATCATCGTCACCATCATCACCATTATTATGAGTCCTAGCTGGAAGCCAAATGAGTGATCATCCAGTCCAGTCCCCTTGTTGTACAGATGGGGAAACTGAGGCCTGAACTGGGGTCAGTGGATCACTGTTGGTAATTAGCAAAGGAGTAACAGAGATCTTCATGAGGCTGAGGCCTGCCATCTCCAGCCTTCCCACACCCCCATGAGTGCAGCCCCAGTGGTGGTCTCAGATGGCACTAACCAGCTTCGTACCACCAGCTGCCCAGGGTAGAGCGGATGAGCCACAGCACTGAGAACTCTGACAGGTGCAGCTGGCTGCTTTGCGTGGGGAATTTGCCCTGCTCAATGTGGGAGACCCCTCGGGCAAGCCAGATGCCAACCCCCCCTTCCATGGATTCTTCCCACTTCCCAGCCACCCTGTCACACTGAGGGCCATCACTGTCCCCTTGGACATGGCCTCGGAGCCCCCTGGGAACTAGCCAAGGCCCGGGCTGGAGAGTCTGGGTGTCATGAAGTCCAGCTCGGCCCCAGATGGAAGCTCAGCTTCCACATGCCTCTTTACCCAACTAGAAGTGGGCACTACTCAAGCAGGGTCCCAACCTGCATGCAGAGACCCAAACCCCACTCCTGGGAGCATGTAACCCTATCCCAATAGGAGAATGGGGGTTAACACTCACCCACAGAGTCCCATCACCACTTTTGTTCCCAGAGTGCCCCAGTTCCAAGATGCCCACTTATCAAAAGACCCTCTATTGATACAGAAGATCTGGTTTTTAGGTCCAATCCTGGGTTTTCTTTTGTTCTGTTTGGCCCATGGGTCGGCAGGTAACTGCAGTTTCTTGCTGTTGGCACTGGCTTGGGAAAAGTCTGTCCTCGTCCAGCCACTGGTAGCCACAGGGCGGTTAGGAAAACTGGACTCTGAGCAAGTCCCACCAGGAGGACCCAAGGCTGATGGGTTTTGGAGACCTTGCGCTCTAAGGACCTGCCTTAGAGCTGAACCAGTTGAAGACCTGAATCAGTGTATCCCCTCAATTCAGTCAGGGTTCAAGCACAGAAACGGAAACACCAGGGCATATATATTAAGAGATTTGTCTCAGGTGTTGAACTTATGTCATTGTGGGAACTACTTAAGAAGTTTCAGGCTGGGTGTGGTGGCTCACACCTGTAATCCCAGCACTTTGGGAGGCCAAGGTGGGTGGATCACTTGAGCACATGAGGCAAAACCCTGTCTCCACAAAAAATACAAAAATTAGCCAGGCGTGGTGCACGTGCCTGTAATCCCAGCACTTTGGGAGGCCAAGGCAGGAGGATCACTTGAGGCCAGGAGTTCGAGACCAGCCTGAACTACATGGTAAGACCTCCCTCCAACCTCTATTTTTTTTTAAATTAATACAAATTAAATTAACACAAAAGCTCCCATTTAAGGGGGACTTATAGATGCCAGGCACTGTACATTAGTTCTACAATTTAATCTCTACAGCAACCTTGCAAGAAGACACAACCAACCTATGTTAGTCTGTCTTGTGCTGCTTTAACAGAATACCTCGGTAATTTATAATAAACAGAAATGTATTTGGCTCATGGTTCTTGAAGTCCAGAGTCCAAGGGCATGGTGCCAATATCTGCTCGGCATCTGGTGGGGGCCTCCTTGCATATTCCCATGGCAGAAAGGGAGGGAGTGCAAGAGATCTAATACACAGCCTCAAGCCCTTCCGTGATTGGCATTAATCCACTCATGAGAGTACAGACTTCATGACCCAAACACCTCCCATTAGGCCCCACCTCCTAACACTGTTGCAGTGGGGACTGCCAACATGTGCTTCCCGGGGGATGCATTCAAACCATAGCAAATCCCATTTTTCAGACTGGAAACTGAAGTCCCATAGCTGAAGATCTGAGCCCAGGTGGGGTTGAGAGCCTGGGCCTCTTCTCTTCTCTTCTCTTCTCTTCTCTTCTCTTCTCTTCTCTTCCTTCTCTTCTCTTCTTTCTCTTCTCTTCTCTTCTCTTTTCTTTCTCTTCTCTTCTCTTTTCTCTTATTTCTCTTCTCTTCTCTTTTCGACAGAGTCTCACTCTGTTGCCCAGGCTGGAGTGGACAGGCATGATCTCAGTTCACTGCAACCTCTGCCACCCAGGTTCAAGTAATCCTCCTGCCTCAGCCCCCCTAGTAGTTGGGATTACAGGCACTCGCCACCATCCCCAGCTAATTTTTGTGTTTTTAGTAGAGACAGGGTTTCACCATATTGGCCAGGCTGGTCTGGAACTCCTGACCTCAGGTGATCCACCTGCCTAAGCCTCCCAAAGTGCTGGGATTACAGGTGTGAGCCACTGTGCCCATCTGAGAGCCTGGGCTTTTTCGATGCATCGGCGGAGGGTAGTTCAGCACAGGGGTACCTGAGAGAGCAGAGCTCTTCAAGAGGGAGCCTGTGGTGTACAGTTAGGAGGGGCTGAGCAGGAATTTGCTACTGGGAAGACTAGAAATGGTGCACTGAGGACAGCTGCAGCAAGGAGAGCTGGAGGCAAAGGCTGGGATCCCTGGCAAGCTCTAGGCCTCTCTGCCCTGGGGGTTGTGCCAGGCCTGGGCTGGGCGGGAGGGATGGGAAGCTGCCTGCCCTCAGCAAGCAGGTAGAGGCTGGTGTTCCTGAGGCTGTGGACAAAGCCACCTCCTGCCTCCTTTTAGAAAGGCTCTGTGGCAACTTTTAGAGATTTGCAGGATGAAAACAACAAAAACCAGCAAGCAAACAGAGACTGGAGTAGAGGAATAGTAATCACAGAGGAACAAGAGCGCGGAAAGGCTGGGAATGTATATAGAAAGGCACAGTGGCCCCTGTGAAAGGATGGCAATTGAAGGGAACGGTGGCGGTTAGTGGCACCTGTGCGCACTCTAGTGGGCGCAGAGGGGAAGAATACTTAATCTGTTCATGTACTTATGCACCCATTCATTGTGGAGGGAGGATGGGAGGGACTTTGCTCTGAGATTCTGAGTATCAGAAAGGGGAAGGGACTTGCTGAGGGTCACAGAATGCCAGTGGTAGGGGTCACAGTGGGTCATTTCACAAGACCTCATGAACTCTCAACCTTCCTGGCATTGGATGAAACCTCATGAAGCAGGTAAGGGTGAGTGGAGAAGAAAGCATGAGGCCTGCCGTCATCAGCCCTGGCCTTGACTCTCCGCTAGGCCCATTGCTGCTTTGGGAAGCTGGGAAAGTCCCTCAACATTTCAGGACTTCAGTGGCCTCATCTGTAAAATGGGGTTATCTTAGCATCTACCTACTGAGAACGGTGAGAGTTAAACGAAGTGATGGATGTCAAGGGCATACAACGATGCTTGGCCCATGGTGGGTGCACAGTTCGCAGAGAAGAGAAACTGAGGCCCAAAGAACTGGCCAGGCCCGGTGCAGTGGCTCACGCCTGTAATCCCAGCACTTTGGGAGGCCGAGGTGGGCAGATCACCTGAGGTCAGGGGTTCGAGACCAGCCTAGCCAACATGGTGAAACCCTTTCTCTACTAAAATACAAAAATTAGCCAGGCATGGTGGTGGGTGCCTGTAATCCCAGCTACTCGGGAGGCTGAGGCAGGAGAATGGCTTGACCCCAGGAGGTGGAGGTTGCAGTGAGCCAAGACCGCGCCACTGCACTCCAGCCTGGACGACACAGCGAGACTCCGTCTCAAAAGAAAACAAAACAAAACAAAAACAACAACAAACAAAATTAGCCAGGAGTGGCGGCACAGGCCTGTAATCCCAGCTACTCAGGAGGCTGAGGCAAGAGAATCACTTGAACCTGGGATGCGGAGCTTGCAGCAACAAAAGCGAAACTCTGTCTCAAAAACAAAGAACTGGACATCCCTGTCTCCACCAGCCAGCTCAAATCGGGCAGGGTATAAAAACACTGGGGCTTGGAGAAAAGTTTTTAAATGTCCTGGCTGGGCACAGGGGCACATACCTGTAATCCCAGAACTTTGGAGGCCGAAGCAGGAGGATCACTTGAGGCCAGGAGTTTGAGACCAGCCTGGGCAACATAGTGAGACCTCATCTCTAAAACAAATAAAAATAGGCCGGGCGTGGTGGCTTATGCCTGTAATCCCAGCACTTTGGGAGGCCAAGGCGGGCAGATCATTTAAGGTCAGGAGTTCCGAGACTAGCCTGGCCAACATGGTGAAACCCCATCTCTACTAAAAATACAAAAATTAGTTGGGTGTGGTAGGCAGATTGGGCAAAAAGAGTGAGACTGTCTCAAAATAAATAAATAAATAAAAATAAAAACTAGCCAGGAGGTAGTATTATTGTCAGGAAGTATGTATTTCTTGGGAGGAAGCCAGCGCCCTCTCTCTCTCTCCCTCTCTCTCTCTCTCTCTCTCTCTCTCTCTCTCTCTCTCTCTCTCTCTCTCTCTCTCTCTCTCTCTCTCTCTCTCTCTCCAGGTGGGCTTGGCTACCATTGGCTCTGCTCCCCCCATCCTAGGGCAAGGAGCTTCTCCTGGGCCTGGGGTCTCAGAGGGCTGGGGCACCCACATGTGCCCCAGGTGTGGTGGTTCCAGTTGTAGCTGTCAGCATTTGATGGTGTGGATGACTCAGGCAGTGTAGCTAGGTGGGTTTAGTGGTGGGGGCAGAGAGGGAAGTTCCCTTAGATGCTCCCTTCCCCACTTCTGTCACCTACCTCTGCAAGCTGTAATTATCCAGCCTTTGACTTTGAACTGTACTTCCTCTTACTAGTATATTTTTAGCTCTCCTGCCAGATCATGCTGTGGGAGAGCAGGTCCAGGCCCTCATGGAAGTAGGGGAGAAATCAGTTCTACCCACTGGTCTTTTCCTTATCTCTACTTGGGGACAGTCATGGAACTGTCATGGAATTATTGGGAAAGTTTAATGAGTTAATATGCAGAGGCGCTTCACACAGTGCCTGGTTAATGGTTAACTATTAGTAGTGGTCTCACCCTTCACAGTTCAGGTTGGGTGTCACTTCCTCCAGGAAGACTTCCCTGACTTTCCCAGGCTGAATTTGGTGCCTGCATCCCCTGTGCCTCCCTGGTACTTCCTACCACTCTGAGTTATAATTGTCCCTTTGTTTGTCTTTCTCCCATACTCAACAGTGAGCCCCCAAGGGGGGATTGTGCCATACCCTGTTCACTGTTGCATCCCCAGTGTTCCTGGCTCAGGTGGCAGTGACGATTATATTTTAGGTGAACGAATGAAACTCATGAGAGCTGGGGCTCTGGGACCAGGCCCTCAGCCTTGTCACTCACATGCTATTTGATTTAACTTCTCAGGGTTGAAGTTCCCCCCAAGATGAAATGGAGCTAAAACAACCCCTTCCTCATGGGGCCGATGTCAGGAGCAAATGAGATTTTCTGCACACTACCTGCCATGCTACATGTTCCATAAACTTTCACTGTTGTTCTGCAGTTCCTGATTAAATACACTCTACTTGGCCGTGTGTGTTGGCTCATGCCTGTAATCCCAGCACTTTGGAGGTGGATCCCTTGAGGTCAGGAGTTTGAGACCAGCCTGGCCAACATGGCAAAACCCCATCTCTACTACAAATACAAAAATTAACCAGGCATGGTGGTGTGCAAATGCAGTCCCAGCTACTTGGGAGGCTGAGGCAGGAGAATTGCTTGACCCTGGGAGGCAGAAGTTGCAGTGAACCAAGTTTGCACAGCTGCACTCCAGCCTGAGTGACGGAGACTCTGTCTTAAAAAAAAAAAAAAAGCCAGGTATGGTAGCTCATGCCTATAATCCCAGCACTTTGGGAGGCCAAGGCGGGCGGATCACCTGAAGTCAGGAGTTCGAGACTAGCCTGGTCAACATGTTGGAACCCCATCTCCACTACAAATACAAAAATTAGCTGGGTTTGGTGGCGGGTGCCTGTAATCCCAGCGACTCGAGAGGCTGAGGCAGGAGAATTGCTTGAGCCCGGGAGGCAGAGGTTGCAGTGAGCCGAGATTGCTGCCACTGCACCCCAGCCTGGGGGACAGAGCAAGACCCCGGCTCACCAAAAACAAAACAACAACAACAAAAACCTTCTACTTGTCCAGGCATCCCTGGTCCCTCCAACCCAAAGGAACTTCAGTTTTAGCTCTGGACTCCCATAGCCTCCCAGTATGTCCCCTCTCACAGCATCAGTCACACTTGTGACTTGCTCCTCTGTCACCCCCTCTCCCTGCAAACTGTAGGCTGAGCAAGGGCAGGGCCTTAGCCTCACCCATCTGACTATCCAGCACCCAGCCCAGGGCCTGGCTGAAACCAGAGGCTTGGAAAATGCTTTCTGCAGGACTCAGACACCTGGCTCCCTTGCACTGGGTAGGGGGGTGGGCCCGTGAGGTTTTCCTGCCTCGGCACAGTTCTTTTCTCTGGATTACCCTTTCCTTCTCTCTCAGCCTACGCAACTCTGTTCTCATTCGGCAAGACAGCGCAAATGCCATCTTCCCCAGGAAGTCCTTCCTGAGCTGCCCGGTGCTGTGACCTCTCCCTCCTTGGAAATCTTAAAGCTCTGACTCCTTCAACCAGTGACTTGCCACTTGCACATAAGCTCTCCAGCTTGATACCTTTAGGTTTGTTGGTTTGTTTTGTTGGATAATTTTTCTCTTCTGATGTTACATTCCCAATGAAATTTTGTTTTCCACTGAGGTGGGTGGCATTTACCAACATCTATCATCAGGGCAGTTCCTCCAGAAAGTTGCATATCACACATGCTGCATGGCACATACATACACATAAAATTATTCCAGGCACACAGAGGAAAGATCGTGTGAGGACATAGCAAGAGGGCGGCCATCTGCAAGCCAAGGAGAGAGGCCTCAGAGGAAAGCAGCCATGCCAACACCTTGATCTTAGACTTCCAGTCTTCAGCACTGTGAGAAAATAAATTCCATTGTTGAAGCCAAAAGAAAAAAAAATTCCATTTGTTCCCTGACTACTTTTTTTTAATTTTTTTTTTTGAAACAAGAGTCTCACTCCGTCGCCCAGGCTGGAGTGCAGTGGTGCAATCTTGGCTCACTGCAAGCTCCACCTCCCGGGTTCATGCCATTCTCCTGCCTCAGCCTCCTGAGTAGCTGGGACTACAGGCACCCGCCACCATGCCCAGCTAATTTTTTGTATTTTTTAGTAGAGACGGGGTTTCACTGTGTTAGCCAGGATGGCCTCCCTGACTACTTTTAAAAAGGATTTAAAAATGGAATAAGGTGGCCGGGCACGGTGGCTCACACCTGTATTCCCAGCACTTTGGGAAGCCGAGGCGGGCGGATCACAAGGTCAGGAGATCCAGACCATCCTGGCTAACAATGGTGAAACCCCGTCTCTACTAAAAATACAAAAAAAATTAGCCGGGCGTGGTGGCGGGCGCCTGTAGTCCCAGCTACTCGGGAAGATGAGGCAGGAGAATGACGTGAACACGGGAGGCGGAGCTTGCAGTGAGCCGAGATCGAGCCACTGAACTCCAGCCTGGGCGATGGAGCGAGGCTCTGTCTAAAAAAAATAAAATAAATAAAAAACTAAAAATGGAATAAGGTTTGTAATTTAGATAACGGTATTTTACCAACACCACCAATTTCCTGGTTTTGCTATTATACTACAGATATATAATATGTCACCATTGTGGGAAGCTGGGTGAAGGGTATATGGGACTCAATTTTGTTACTAATTTTGCAATTTCCTGTAAGTCTATAATTATTTAAAATTAACAACTTTTAAAGGCTTTGAGGCTGATTAAACATATAAAATTATATTAAATATAAAAACCAGTAATATCTATATTAGATAGGACGTAGAGACTTAGCAATAAGTGCCCTTAGCATTTAGTGCAAGCTTATTTATTAACAACTTTTTGATAATATTAAAAAAGATGGATAACAACCTCAGGGGATTGTTTTTGAGATTAGCAGTACAATCCATGTAATGGAATACTATGCAGATACTGGAAAGTGCCAAGTAGAAATGTATTTACTATTTTGGGAAACTTTTACCTATATTTTGGTGAGTTAAAAAATACCAACAGTGGCTCACGCCTATAATCCCATCACTTTGGGAAGCTGAGGTGGGCAGATCACTTGAGGTCAGGAGTTCAAGACCAGCCTGGTCAACATGGTGAAACCCCCACCTCTACTAAAAATACAAAAATTAGCTGGGCATGGTGGTGCATGCTTGTAATCCCAACTACTTGGGAGGCCCAGGCAGGAGAATCGCTTGAACCTGGGAGGCAGAGGTTGCAGTGAGCCAAAATCACGACACTGCACTCCAGTCCGGGCAACAGAGCAAGACCCTGTCTCAAAACAAACAAACAAAAAAAAAACCAAATGATCTATCAAGTCTGGAAGAACATTCACCAAAATATTAAAAGTGATTGTCTTAGGTCAGTGGGATTGCAGATGGTTTTTTTCTTTTTCTTTTTTTTTTCTTTTTTGAGACGGAGTCTTGCTGTCACCCAGGCTGGAGTGCAGTGGTGTGATGTCGGCTCACTGCAAGCTCTGCCTCCCGGGTTCACGTCATTCTCCTGCCTCAGCCTCCTGAGTAGCTGGGACTACAGGCGCTTGCCACCACACCCGGCTAATATTTTGTGTTTTTAGTAGAGACGGGGTTTCACCATGTTAACCAGGATGGTCTCGATCTCCTGGCCTTGTGATCCGCCCGCCTCGGCCTCCCAAAGTGCTGGGATTACAGGTGTGAGCCACCATGCCCGGCCATTTTTTTTTCTTTTTTTGAGACAGGGTCTGGATCTGTCGCCCAGGCTGGAGTGCAGTGCTGCAATTATAGCTCACTGTAACCTCAACCTCCTGGGCTCAAGCTATTCTCCTGCCTCAGGCTCCCGAGTAGCTGGGACTACAGGTATGAGCCACTGTGTCTGGCTCAAGGTCACTCATCTTAAGAATGGAGGGGTCCAAACTAGAGCTGTAAACCTAGTTTGGACAGAGAGAGACCCCTCTGTAATCCCAGCACTTCGGGAAGCCGAGGCAGGAGGATCTCTTGGGTCCATGATTTCGAGACCAGCCTGAGCAATAAAGTGAGACTCTCTCTACAAAAAATAAATAAATAAGTAAATAATAAATAATTAGCCGGGCGTAGTGCTGCGCACCTGTGGTCCCAGCTGCTTGGGAGGCTGAGGTGAGAGGATCACCTGAGCCCGGGAGGCGGAGGTTGCAGTGAGCCCAGATCTTCGAGCCACTGCACTCTAGCTTGAGCAACAGAGCAAGACCCTGTTTCAAACAAACAAAAAATGAGTGACCTTGAGCAAAACCCTGCCCCTCTTAGAACCTCAGATTTGCCGTCTTTACACAGAAGATGGACTTCAAAGTCCCTACGACCTTGCCCGGCCCCCTCACGCTGAATTAGCTAGCGGGATGGTTTCCCAAGGGCTCTGCGGGAGACTGCAGCATAGCAGCGCCGCGGCTGCCGAGGGGTTAATACCGTTGGGCTCTTCCCCTTTTCTTGCCCCGCCCCACGGGCACCACCCCCGCCAGGGTTGTACCCTTGACCCCGCCTTCAGGCCTTGCGTCCACCGGAAGTACCCGCGCGCGGGCAGCTCACTTCCGCCCGGCAGGTGACAGCCGCGGGGCTCCGAGCCGCCGGTAGCCCGGACGCACCGGGAAAGCGAGAGGTGGAGGCCGCGGACATTTTGGTGCCAAGCCGAACCGAGCCGTGGCGCCGGGAGCTGTTGGGACCTGCGGGTGAGGAAGCGGGGACCCGGGCGAGCCAGGAGAAGAAGTGGGGCGAGGAGTCAGGGGTCCTAGGTGAGGGGTTTGCAGGGTCAGAGGTCATGAAGAGGACGCGGCGCTGCAGGGGCGCGAGCGACGTCCCCAGCCAGAGGAGGAGGAAGGGCTGAGGGTTCGTTCATTCATTCGCGCCCACTTGGCCTCCGGCCTGTTCCTCGGCCGCCCCATACCCGCAGCACCTCCTGGGGCTTCCGCCCGGAGAGACAGGACTTAGGCCCCGAGGAATTCCCCACTGGCCTGAGGGAAAACTCTTCGGGCTCTGATTTCCTCTTTCGGACTCACCTCCATGGCCATCCTGAGGCCTCCTCGTTGTTCAGGGCGTTATCTCTGCCAAGGTTGAAAAAGAAGAAAGAAAAAAACTAGAAAACGGTCCCGTGCCGCCCGCCTCCGGCTAGGCACTGGCTTGGTCTTGTTTGTTGGAGCCTCTAAGACAAGTTAACTGAATGGAGACAC
Source organism: Gorilla gorilla gorilla (assembly GCF_029281585.2). Classification (NCBI taxonomy): domain Eukaryota; kingdom Metazoa; phylum Chordata; class Mammalia; order Primates; family Hominidae; genus Gorilla; species Gorilla gorilla. The sequence continues at coordinate 27,417,781 of NC_086018.1, read as the reverse complement.
CGGTGATAATGCTGCAAAATAACGAGGGAGATGCTTGCTAGTGGCTATCGAGTCCTTTCTGTGTACCGGGCACTGTGCTAAGCACTTTCCTTACAATGACACGTTTAAACTTCACAGCAACCTTTGTGGGGATTAAATATCCCTATTTTACTGATGAGGACACTGAGGCACAGAGAGGTTAAATCCCACATGTAAGGTCATTCGGGTAGTAGAGGCAAGGCCAGGTTTCCTGCCAGGCTGTCAGAGACCTGCAAAGTACAGAGACAAAGGAAAGACTGGAGTAAGGTTGGGGTGTAGGGGATGTTTAAGCCTTTTAGCCAGACATGGTGGCTCACGCCTGTAATCCCAGCACTTTGGGAAGCTGAGGCGGGTGGATCGTGAGGTCAGGAGTTCAAGACCAGCCTGACCAACATGGTGAAACCCTGTCTCCAATAAAAATACAAAAATTAGCCAGACATGGTGGCGTACGCCTGTAATCCCAGCTACTTGGGAGGCTGAGGCAGGAGAATCGCTTGAACCCAGGAGGCAGAGGTTGCAGTGAGCCGAGATCGTGCCACTGCACTCCAGCCTGGGCCACGGAGTGAGACTCCGTCTCAAAAAAAAAAAAAAAAAAAAAGATTTTTAGCTGCCGTTGTATTTATTTGGATTTATGTCACGATGTAGCCTTATTGCTTTTTGTCTGATCTTCATAAGGGGCATTCGATTTACTTTCTTTAGGATAAAACAATCCTACAGGCTGTTGCTATTAGTGATACCTTTCAGGGCAAGAGTCTAAGATTTTCCTGACTTTAGGGAACAGTGAGACACAAAACAGGCTATCCGTGAAAACTATTTGAAGATTATCGAGAACTTCTCTTCAGAGTGGTTGAGCTGCATTCGTTTTGGTCTAAAAAGAGAGGAACCACATGACCTCTAGGGGATCTTTTGGTCCTAGGTTCTGGAAGAAGGTACCCAGAGGAAGAATCTTTGCCTTTCTGAGAAATATGCAGGCCCCATGGCTTCTTGCCAGAGCAGAGCACGTCTTACTTGGGAGGTGGTGAGACGGTTTGGTGGCTGGAGGACTAGGCTGTATGAATCTAAGCCTCATTCCATTGCGGATATTCATTTGCTTCAATTCTGCCTCAGTTTCCCTGACATCAACATGAGAAAGACCTGCCGCCTTCCTGTCTGCTCCTAGGGGTATGAACCTGTGAATGAACCCGTGAGGGCTTCCACATGGCTTCTGAAGAAAGCTGTATATAAATATTACTGTAATACCTTTTTTTTTTTTAGCTGTGTGATCTATTCTCCTAGTTCCATTGAATTCACAGAAACTTAATATTGTCACCTTATATTCCCATCCTTCCAAGGGAGGATTTGAGATGAAGCAACTTGTCACAGAGGCTAGGAACATGAGCAGAGCTCAGAGCTGGTTTTCTGTCCTGAGTTGAGCCCACCAGTCTCCTCTGACCTCTTAGAAACTGTCATGAGGAGCAGCTTCAGTAGGTCTCAAAGAGTCAGATCCCTCAGAGATTGTGTGGAGATCATCTGTTGAGTGTAGGTCAGTGGAGGCTTCACCCTGAGCTGCTTCAAGAGCCCAGAGGTATGATGGAAAGATCACCCGACTCCCAGTCAGTCAGCCCTGGGTTCAACCCCAGCTCAGCAGCTTCCTGGCAGTGTGACCTGACCTGGACGGTTGACATAGGCTGGCCCTCCTTTACGTCAGTTCTAAAATAATACTGGCCACCCTTTCTGACTCCTCTACTCCTGGTTTGTGTGAGGGTTAGTTGGGAAAATTTGTGCAGGGCCTGTGATTTTTGGGTGCTTTGACTCTAGGCAGACTGATGCCTGCTGGGGGCCTGTGTCTGAGGAAGGCTGCCAACCTTGGCTTCTGGAGCGTTACTTCCTTCTGCAAACAGAGACCTTAATGTACGCAGGACTTTTTCCACCCTTCTTGTTTCACTTCCTAAAAGTAGTTCAGAACAAGTTCAATTTGTTGGTCCTTCTGGCTTTGAGCTTGGGCTTGCATCTTTTTCTAGTCATCCTCTGAAACTCTTGCATGTCTTAACTACTTCCCAGGAACTTCCCGTGTCTGGCACCAAAGCCTGACATGCTGACAGTAAGCAAACATGGCTTGGGTTTTGCACTTCGCTGTGTTTCTGAAGGTTGAGGTGACATCTGTGCCTTGCAGACATTTCTTTTTCTCGGCAGGTCTTTTTGCCTAAGAGACATCGTTGATATTATCACAGCCCAGAAGTGATTTTTCTGTTGTTTATGTCTTCACATGGAGAGGAACAAATACTCCTGAGAAAAAATGTCAACAGAGCAGTTGGGGAATCCTTAAAGAAAATTCTGCTTGAAAATCCATCAGTGGCTCCTAGTTGCCCTCGGGCTAAAACTCACATTCCTTAGCATGGCATTCAAGGCCCTTTGGACTCTGACCCCTGCCTAGCTCTCTTTTGTCATCTCTCCTGCTCCACACTCACCTTTTCCCAAGCTCCAGTCACCCTCAGCTGCTTGCTACTTCTGCAAGCACCAACTCTTTCTTTTTTCGAGACAGGATCTTGGCTTGTTACCCAGACTGTAGTACAGTGGAGCTGTCATAGCTCACTGCAGGCTCCAACTCCTGGGCTTGAACGATCCTCCTGCCTCAGCCTCCCAAGTAGCTAGTACTACAGGCGGGTGCCACTGTGCCTGGCAAATTGTTTTTATTTTTTGTAGAGATGGAGTCTTGCTATATTGCTCAGGCTGGTCTCAAACCCCTGGCCTCAAGCAGTCCTTCTGTCTGGGCCTCCCAAAGTGCTGGGATTACAGGCGTGAGCCACCACACCTGGCCTCCCAACTCTTTATACCTCTCTGTGTTTGCTTTGCGCTCTTCCCTCTGCCTGAACACCATTTCCTGCTCTCCCAACCTTACCTGCCTAGCTGGAGTGCTACTTGGTTCTTCCCATCTGATCACCACCCCTAGGTCTGAGCTAGATGCCCTTCCTTGATGTCCTGTGGCAAGGGTCACAGTGGGTTGTGATTGTTTATTTGGCTCTCTTCTAAGTAAATAGCTCTTTTTTTTTTTTTGCAGACAGAGTCTCGCTTTTTCGCCCATGCTGGAGTGCAGTGGCGCGATCTCGGCTCACTGCAACCTCCGCCTCCCGGGTTCAAGCAATTCTCATGCCTTAGCCTCCAGAGTAGCTGGGATTACAGGTGCCTGCCACCATGTTTGGCTAATTTTTGTATTTTTAGTAGAGATGGGGTTTCACCATGTTAGCCAGGCTGGTCTCGAACTCCTGACCTCAAGTGACCCGCCTGCCTCGGCCTCCCAAAGTGCTGGGATTACAGGTTTGAGCCACCGTGCCCGGTCAGTAAATAGCTTTTAATCCTTGACGAAGACCTGCCTTAACTATGTCTCCAGCACCTAGTGAGGTGTCTGGTACATAGTTGGTGCTCAGCAGGTGTTGAATGAGTGAATGAATGAATATTGCATTGAATTGTTAGGATTCCTTGACTCCTAAGGGGTTCAAAGCACTTTCTAGATTATCTCCTGTCCATCCTCATGTCACCTCATAGAGACAGGGAGAAATCTGATCAGTGCTGAGACTACTTTCAAACTACAGTTGGTACCACCAGACAGCCACCAGGGTGTTTCAGGGCTTCCAGAGACCTGGGAATCTGGTACGGAGCAGAGAAGTGGTAAACTCTCTCTCTCTCGGTAGTAGTAATAGTGGCTAACATTTATCAGGCATTTTGTGGGCCGGGCACTGCTAAGGGCTAGGTATGTATCGACTTGTTTTAACCTCACAAACCCCTCAGGCATGTAACATTGTAGTTCCCATTTTACAGTTGTGCTGCAGTTGTGCCTGTTTGCTTTGTAGAACCTGGGAGAGCCCCTGTCCTACCTGCAATGGCTGCCTTCACCTACCCACTCCTTGTGTTTAGATTGTCCCCTCTTATATAGTGGAGCTGAGGAAGGACTTGGCTGTGGTTCTACACTCCTACGCCTCATGCTGTCTGGGTCTTTAGCCTTGGACTTGACCTCTGACCTCTGTCAGGAGGGGAGGCCTCTCCTAGTTGTGGTATGAGTGTGGCCTAACTCTGGGTTGACCCCACAAGGCCCAGAGTTCATCAGTTACTGGGATGCCTTAGTCACTGATCCCCCGGGTTACCACCAATTACCACAGTCTACCCTGTGGACTCGGAGCTGGAAGGTGGTAGGTTTGAAAGTCAGGTCTCAAAAGCTTTTTTTTTTTTTTTTTGAGACGGAGTCTGGAGTGCAGTGGCATGATCTCGGCTCACTGCAAGCTCTGCCTCCCAGGTTCACGCCATTCTCCTGCTTCAGCCTCCTGAGTAGCTGGGATTACAGGCACCCGCCACCACGCCTGGCTAATTTTTCTATTTTTAATAAAGATGGGGTTTCACCGTGTTAGCCAGGATGGTCTCGATCTCCTGACCTTGTGATCCGCCCACCTTGGCCTCCCAAAGTGCTGGGATTACAGGCGTGAGCCACCGCACCCGGCCCAGGTCTCAAAAGCTTTAAAACTGAACCTTCAGTGTTCATTTTTGGCATTTCAGTAGCTGAGTTCCGTAGAGGAATAGACTTGGGTGGCAGATACTTTTTACTACACCCTCCTTACATTTAGGATCTTAAGCCTATTGGGAGTGGAATAACACAATTTCAGTAGAGCCAGCCTTGGGTCTGCTGCTGTGGTGGTCTTCATTGCCCGATCTCGAGTATTGGGTGGCTGGCTGCTGGGACACTGAGGACAGAGACTTTCTAAGTCCAGTGTTCATTCAGTATTTATCGAGGCCTGCTAATGCCTGGTGCTGGCCTATGCTGATAGGTCAACAGGCCAGATATGGCTTCAGGCTTCAGATAAGCTCTCTAGTTGCTTACTTCATTTTAATGGGAGAGAGAGACAAAGAAGTAGAGGAAAAAATGCAATGATTAGAAAAACCAATAAGCCACGAGGGAAACAAAAGGCATAGCAGCCAGAACTTATTAAAATATAGGTCAGATGTCAGGACTCCTCTGCTCAAAACCCTCCAATGGCTCCAGCTCACTCAGTAAAAGCCAGAGACCTCACGCTTGATCATAAGGCCCCCTGCATTCTCCTGTGACTTCCTGACCCACTGTTTCCTCATTGCTCACTCAGCCACATTCACTTCCCTTCTGTTCCTCAGACATGCCAGGCACATACTCACCTTTGCACTGGCGATCTCTTTTGCTTGGCAGGCTCTTTCGCAGACAGTGTCACCTGTCACCTTCTCAAGGAGGCCTTCTATGGCCACCCTAGTTAAATTTTAACTTCCCTTCCTCCCCTCTCCCCTCCCTATCCTCCTTCCCTCCTCTTTTTTGCCTCCATAGTGTTTATCACTATCTAAGATGTTATGTATTTTACTCACTTATCTTGCTTACGGTCTCTTTCCCCCATTAGGACATAAACTCCATGTAGGGAAGGATTTTTGTCTGTTTCTTTTACTGCTGCATTCCCAACATGTAGAAGTGTTTCTGGTACATGAAAGATGCTCAGGAAATGTATGAATAAGAATACTGGGGGATGTGGACAGAGAAATACCTTCTTAAGGTTGTACATGCATGGCCAGGTGCCGTGGCTCATGCCTGTAATCCCAGCTGCTTGGGAGGCTGAGGTGGGAGGATCATTTGAGGCCAGGAGTTCAAGACCAGCCTGGATAATTTAGCGAGACTCCACAAAAAACTTGAAAAGATTAGCTGGGCATGGCACATGCCTGTAGTCCCAGCTACTCAGGAGGCTGAAGCAGGAGAATTGCTTGAGCCCAGTAGTTTGATGCTGCAGTGAGCTATGATCACACCACTGCACTCTAGCCTGGGTGACAGAGCAAGACTGTCTGTCTCTAGCAACAACAACAAAAAAGATAGTACATGTAGGAAAGGTATTTTTGTTTTGTTTCTTTTTTTAAGCATCAGAGGTATCACGCTGAAGGGAAGTTATCTTTGAAATGAGATCATCTAAGCTGAGATTTGAAGGATAAATTGGAGCAGTTAGGAGAGGATAATCCAAGCAGAAGGATCAGCAAGGGTAGAGATAGTGAAGAGTTGGCTGTTAGAGGAACAAAGAAGGCATGTGGGCCTGGAGGCAAAGACCTGGTACTTATATCCTCTGCCAGAGACCCCCACCTTCTGCAGCTCTGTCACTCCGAGCTGATACCTATGGGAGCAGGTGAGAGTGACTTGGCCTCACTGAACGTTTCTCCCACTGGAGATGTTGCCACCTGATCTTCTACCCTTGCCCTTTCTTCTCTCTCTCATAATTTATTCACTTAGCTTCCGTTTATTGGCTGTAAACGTGCTAGGGGTCTGGCATGTTCAATTTCAATATAGTTAGAATAGCTTGACAATCAGAGCAGATGTATCTCTGATCCTGGATAACCCCGTGAATGGAACATGGAGAAGCTGCTCTAGCAGAGATTGGTTTACAAAACATGAAATTTGCCCAAGAAGAGAGTTGAGCACTGGTCATTCAGCTACTTATTGAACACCTGTTTGCCAGGTACCAGCCTAGGAGTCAGGAATATGATAGTGAACAAAATGGACAAAATCCTTACCCCCATTTACATTAGGGAATTTATAGGGGGAGAAAGAATAGACAACGTAAGTATATTTTACAGTGTGTAGGTAATAGGTAATAAGTACTTCGAAGGGAAAAAGGGCAAAGAGGGTTAGGAAGTGGTGGGGATTATGGGGGAGGGGTATACAATTTTAAATGAAGTGGTCAAAGAAGGCCTCAATGAGAAGATGACATTTGAGCCAAGACCTAAAGAGGTGAGGGACTGAGCCATGAGGCTGTCTGGAGAAAGAGCCTTCCTAGCAAAGTGAATAGCACGGGCAAAGGCCCTGGGGTGGATGCATGTTGTGTTCGAGGATCAGTAAAGAGGCCTGTGCGGCTGGAGCTGAGGGAATGATGGAGAGAAGAGTTCAAAGGGTAATGGCCAGCAGGGTGCATGCGTGAGAGAGGAGGGGCATGCATCTCTTATAGGACCTGTGGGCTATGAGGCCATGGTAGGGACTTTGGCTTTTACTATGAGTAAGACAGAGAACCGTTGGAAGACGTTGAGCAGAGGGGTGCTACTGTCTGACTTAGACTGTAAGAGGATCATCCTGGCTGTTGCTGAGATGGGGTGTCAGCAAAGCAGTGTGGGAGCAGCTTTGTTAGCACTCTCAATGGAAGGTGATGCTGGCTTGGAGCTGGGGTTAGTGATGGAGCTAGTGAGAAGTTGCTCATGGATTCTAGATTCATTTTGAAGGTTGGAATCCAATAGGATTTGCCGATAGATTTAAAGGAGAGTATGTTGTTAAGGGTGACTCAGGTTTTTAGCCTGAGGCCCTCTTAAAGATGGTGCTGGCAGGAACTAGATGATGTAGACTGCAGGGTGAGCCAGTTGGGGAAAGGAAGGAAGCAGGAGGTCAGTTTTTATCACATTGTTTGAGCTGCCTGCTAGTCATCTCCACAGTAATGTGGAGATGTCAGTTACACAGTTTGGACATGTGTGCCGGGGGTTCTGGGGAGAGGTTGGGCTATGTGGATGGTATGTAAAGCTGTGATACTGGATGATCCACCAAAGAGGCAAAACAGCATAGATGGGGAGAAGAGGTACCAGGCCTGAGCCCTGGGGCACACAGTGTTGAAGGAGAAGGAGAGGAACAAGCAAAGGAGACTGAGAAGGCGCAGACAGTGGCATAGGAGGGCAGGCAGAGAGCGTGGCATCCTAGCATTTGAGGGAAGACAGGTTTTCAGGAAGGAGGGAGTGATCAGTAGTGTCAAATGCTTATCAGCATGAGACTTGTCATTTGACATGATCATTGTGTCTTCTGCTGGCAGGACCCAACACACCTGGCATCCAGGACCATTTCTGAATCTCATTCTTCCTTCCCTAGGCTCGTCTGCTCCTTTCCCTTCCAGGTCCTTTCCTTCAGCCAGGCAGGGGGGCTCACAGACTTCTTGTTTTGGCCTTAGGTAAATCACTCATCTCTCAGTGTCTCTAATTCCTCGTTTTTTAAGTGAATTACCCTGAGAATTAAATGAGAAGGGTTGTAAATCACTTAGCAAGAAGCCGTTCCCCAGCTAGTGTTGATTTAATTGTTGTCAGTTCCCTCCGTTGTCACATTGGCAATTTCGTGGTGCATCTCTCTGCCACCTCCACTCTTGCCTCTCTAAATCTAACCTGTCTTTTCGTGTCAGCCAAGCCCCTCTTCATCTAAGAGAACTTCCCTTGCTGCTCCACGTATCTCAGAACCCTCCTCCTCTGGAGGCATGATCACTCTGCCGTTCCCCTGCAGTCCTTTACCTGGCCTCTAAATCTGTAAGAGCTCAGTGAGAAAAGACTGTCCTTTGTTTACTGTGTGCATGCTTCCGTGTGGGGCACAGTTCCAGGCATGGAGCGGATGGTGCTCTACACTGTTAATTTGACAGATCTTCAGAAAGTGTTCCCATTACATAGATGGGAAAACCGAGATCACAAAGAGCCTTGTTCTGTAGTCTCTGGCCTCTTTCTCCTCATCTCGATTAATTTAAGTATTGTTCAGAAGAAGCCTTACTTACTTTATTTTCAAGTCCAGAGGAACTTTTTCTTTTTTTGAGATGGAGTCTTGCTCTGTCACCCAGGCCAGAGTGCAGTGGTGCGACTTCAGGTTCAAGCGATTCTCCTGCCTGAGACTCCTGAGTAGTTGGGACTATAGGTGCGAGCCACCACGTCCAGCTAATTTTTGTATTTTTAGTAGAGATGGGTTTCGCCATGTTGGCCAAGCTGGCCTCGAACTCCTGACCTCAAGTGATCTGCCCACCTCGGTCTCCTAAAGTGCTGGGATTACAGGCATGAGCTACTGCGCCCATCACTTTTTTTTTCTTCACAGCAGATCTTTCCGCACATTACTGCTTATAGATCAGTTTAGAACTGGTACCTGATTCTAGAATGGAGTTCTAGAGACTCAAAGCCAATATAAGAACGTTTGCATGTGACATTTGTCTGCCTTTAGTTCCTTTTCATTCTGAAGTCTTTAATTGCTAGTGGGCCTCAGGAAACTGACTTTTTTTTTTTTTTTTTTTTTTGAGATGGAGTCTTGCTCTGTTGCCCAGGCTGGAGTGCAGTGACGCGATCTCAGCTCACTGCAAGCTCCGCCTCCTGAGTTCACGCCATTCTCCTGCCTCAGCCTCCCGAGTAGCTGGGACTACAGGCACCCGCCACCACGCCCGGCTAATTTTTTGTATTTTTAGTAGAGTTGGGGTTTCACCGTGTTAGCCAGGATGGTCTCGATTTCCTGACCTCGTGATCCGCCCGCCTCGGCCTCCCAAAGTGCTGGGATTACAGGCGTGAGCCACTGCGCCCGGCCTTTTTTTTTTTTTTTTTTTTTTTGAGACGGAGTTTCTTTCTCTCTGTTGCCCAGGCTGGAGTGCAGTGTCACATTCACAGCTCACTGCAGCGTCAACCTCCCAGGCTCAAGCAATCTTCCCACCTCAGGCTCCTGAGTAGCTGGTACTACAGATGTATGCCACCACACCTGGCTAATTGTTGTATTTTTGTAGAGATGGGGTTTCGCCATGTTGCCCAGGCTGGTCTTGAACTCCTGCGCTCAAGAGATCTGTCTTCCTCAGCCTCACACAGTGCTGGGATTACAGGTGTGGGTCACTGTGCCCGGCCAGGAGATTGATTTTGACTAATCAGTTTTCATCCAAATCCCAGGAGGCCCATAACTTGGCAAGCGCATCCAGATAGGCTTTCACTAGGCACATGACCAAACTTGACGTTCCCTGTTGTCCAAACCGGCTGGGCTGGCCCTAAAATAACCTGTAATTCAACATCTGAGGGACTCTGCAGGGATGTGTGGCAACCCATTTCACATACCCTTTAGCCTAGAGCATGTATGTTTCTGCCAGGGCTTCATTCAGAGAGGAGCAGTTAGTTGCCTTGCTGGACAGAGTGGGACATGTGTGACCTTATTAGGGGGCAGCAGTGGAGAGTGCTGGCACTGCCATTTTCTAGCTGTGTAACTCCAAACAAATGCCTTGACCTCCCTGGTATTTCAGTTTCCTCACCTGTAAACTTGTGATAATATTAAAACCTTCATGGATTATCGTGAAGACTAACTTTTTTTTTTTTTTTTTTGAGACAGAGTCTCGCACTGTCACCCAGGCTGGAGTGCAGTGGCATGATCTTGGCTAACTGCAACCTCCGCCTCCCAGGTTCAAGCGATTCTCCTTGCCTCATCCTCCAGAGTAGCTGTGATTACAGGCGCCCGCCACCATGCCTGGCTAATTTTTTTGTATTTTTAGTAGAGACAGGTTTCACTGTGTTGACCAGGCTGGTCTCAAACCCCTGACCTCATGATCTGCCAGCCTCAGCCTCCCAAAGTGCTGGGATTACAGATGTGAACCACCACGCCTTTCCATGAGGACTAACTTTAAAGCTCTTTACATAGTGTCTGTCACATGGTGCACATCCATTTACCATTACTACTACCACTGCCACCTTTGTTCCAAATTTCATGCTGAGCCTAAAGAACACAGATTATTTTCTCATAGTTATTGAACTGACTTGGAAGAGCCTGTCTGAGTTTGGTAACCACGTTTTCTCAGAGAGAAAGTCTGAAATCTGGTTTTTCTACTGCTGACTCACCTTTTAGTCTTCCAGCTGGCCTTACCTGTTTCCCTGTCTGTAAAGTGAACTTAAGTATTTACCTATAAGGACCTTTTTCCCTTTTTTTTTTTTTTTTTTTTTGAGACAGGGTCTCACTCTGTCACCCAGGCTGGAGTGCAGTGGCACGGTCTCGGCTTACTGCAACCCCCGCCTCCCAGGTTCAAGCGATTCTTCCACCTCAGCCTCCCGAGTAGCTGGTTTTACAGGCACCTGCCACTACACCCAGCTAATTTTTGTATTTTCAGTAGAGACAGGGTTTCACCATGTTGGCCAGGCTGGTCTCAATCTCCTGACCTCAAGTGATCCTCCCACCTCGGCCTCCCAAAGTGCTGGATTATGGGCATGAGCCAGCATGCCCGGCCCCTTTTCCTTTTTAAAAGGAGATTGTCAGACAAATGAGGAGTGGTGAATAGCGTCATCATCTCTAACGAACTCTAAGCTTTGTGGGAGCAGGTACACAGTCCGGGGCATGGCACAGAGTAGAGGAATACTTGTCAAATGAATTAACCTCTGCCTTTGAAACAGAACCAAAGCAGCAAAACACATGGAATGAACAAAGTTTGGCCTTTCTGCTCCAAATGAAGAAGAAACAGTGGCATCACCCCAGCCCCCTTTTTTCACTCTTCCCTAACTTCCTCTTGACTGTCCATGAGCTGACAGGTTCTATGGAGCAGGTTTCTGACAGCTATTCATTCATTAGGGAAGTGTTTAACAGTGGCAGTTCCAGTACCAAAGTTGGAAGCCACTAACATAGACCTTCAGAGATCAGTTTTCCCTGCTTGAATGTCCTTGAGTTCAGAGATAAAGATGCAACTGGATCTGACCTTGTGAAACATCTCTTTCCCCTTTTCCTTTCCTAAAGCTTTTTCTGTGGCTCATCTCACCACACTGATGGTCTCCTTCATTAATTCACTGAGTGCCAAGAGTGTGCAGTGCCTTGTGCTGCCACCACCAACTTCACACTTCTCATCTGATTGAAGAGCATGGGCTGCTCTGACATGAATCACTGCCCGGAGACTAGAAAAGGCCTTCCCCTGACATTGGCTGGCCATTTGGAGAAATTAAAACACTCTGTTGTTTGGCTTCTTACTGTTTTCCTTCCTACAGAAGACCTAATGGGGTTTGCTGGCCTTGGCTGCATTTTGAATTTGTTCTCTTTTTTTCCCTTTGGAAACATCTTATGTCATGTTCTTAGAATGATCATACTCTACTTCCTCGTGTTTGACACCTGGGAAGAACACTCATTGGTAGGGAAATGGGACCCTTATCCAGCAGAGAATCATAGAATGTGAGATGTGGGAGAGATTTGTCATTCAGTAGACTGGTTTTCAAGCTTTGCTCCATAGAACCACGGGATGTCTGAAGGGCCGTGGTGAGGATGGGGAGAGGTAGGTATAGTGAAATGAGCCAGGCTCTAGGCCTCCCACCCTTCTTTCCACCAGAACAATTCCACTTTTATCTGTTTGAAATGGTTTAAGAGTAGAGAGGGACTTGAGCCATTGATTAATCATATTCTTTTGTTTGACATTTGGAGAAAGGCAGGCCCAGAGATGGGGGTAGTTGCCCAGGGTCACACAGCTGTTGGTAGTAGGGCCAGATTTCCTGGCAGCCATCTTGACATTGCATCAGCCTTGCCATGTTAACTGCAAAGCCTTATGTTCCCAGTCTGGTCTGCCCAGTCATCACTGTCTGGCACTTGTCACAGCTCTCTCATCTTAATCTGTTTTGGGCCCTTGGTTTTGTAGCTTCTCTGGGAAACTGTCTTTTCATTCATTTTGCCAGCAAACATTTGGTGAGCTCCTAGAATGTGCCAGGCATCGTGGCAGTCACTGGGTTGACAGCATTCAACAGGACAGATCCCAAATTAGGGGAGGAAGTCTGTGGGGAAATCTGAGATGCTTTTTTTTTTTTTTTTTTTGTGATGGAGTCTCACTCTGTCACCCAGGCTGGAGTGCAATGGCACAGTCTCAGCTCACTACAACCTCTGCCTCCCAGGTTCAAGCGATTCTCCTGCCTCAGCCTCCCGAGTAGCTGGGACTACAGGCGTGTGCCACCACACCTGACTAATTTTTTTGTGTTTTTAGTAGAGACGGGGTTTCACTATGTTGGCCAGGCTGGTCTCGAACTCCTGACCTTGTGATCCACCTGCCTCGGCCTCCCAAAGTGCTGGGATCACAGGCATGAGCCACCGCGCCCAGCCAGACCTGCCTATTCTTTTGCATGGATGCATAGTATTCCATATGTCCATATGCTGTGCTATCATTTAATTATGTATAGAGTTGGGGTCTTACTGTGTTGCCCAGGCTGGCCTCAAACTCCTGGGCTCAAACTATCCTCACCACTCAGCCTCCTGAGTAGCTGGAGCCACAGATGTGCCCAGCTCTACTGTGCTGTCATTTTTTAAAACAATCCTGTGGATGGACATTTATAGTATTTTGCTATTAGAAAGGATGTTGCATGAATAATTTTGTATCTACATAGTTTTCCACATGTAAAGTCCTAGAAGCAGAATTACTGGGTCAACGGGTAAGGACCTTTGCAATTTTAATGGCTGTTACCAATTTGCTTCAGAGGTTGTAGCGTTTCAGACTGTCGCTAGCCTCAAATTAGGGTGCCTATTTACCTATGTCAGCTCCAGCATGGGGTGTTATTAGACTCTTGGCTCTTTATCAGTTCAGCAGCTGACAGGTTATATTTCACTGTAGTTTCAGTTTCTGTGTCTCTTAGAAATAAGCTTGAACCATTATATTAATTCACTTTCTGTGAACTGTCCACATCCTCTGCCATTCTCCTATTTGTAGTCACTTTTTATATAGGAAAATAGGCCTTGTCTGCAATGTGATGCAAATGTTAGTGAGTATGTTTATCATATGGCTTTTTGCTTTTTATTGTTTTGGCCATGCAGGAAAACTCAATTTTTATGGAATTGAATTCATGGTTCTTTTAAGATTTCCAGATTTGATGTCACACTCCAAAGACTTTATTTCCTCTGGATGCAATGTTTCATTCTTCCTTTCTTCTCCAGATTTGAGTTTTATTTTGTTATTTTTTTAAAAACAAAATTTTTTTTTAGACAGAGTCTTGCTCTGTTGCCCAGGCTGGAGTGCAATGGCGCCGATCTCGGCTTACTGCAACCTCTGCCTCTGGGGTTCAAGCGATTCTCCCGCCTCAGCCTCCCAAGTAGCTGTGATTACAGGCATGCACCACGACCATGCCTGGCTAATTTTTGTATTTTTAGTAGAGATGGGGTTTTGCCATGTTGGCCAGGCTGGTCTTGAACTCCTGACCTCAGGTGATCCGCCCCCCTCGGCCTCCCAAAGTGCTGGGATTACAGGTGTGAGCCACCGTGCCCTGCCTTTTTTTTTTTTTATTTTTATTTTTATTTTTTTTTTCAGACCGAGTCTTGCTCTGTCGCCCAGGCTGGAGTGCAGTGGTGCCACCTCAGCTTGCTGCAACCTCTGCCTCTTAGGTTCAAGCGATTCTTGTGCTTCAGCCTCCCATGTAGCTGGGATCACAGGTGCCCACCACCAGGCCCAGCTAATTTTTGTATTTTTACTAGAGACGGGTTTCACCATGCTAGCCAGGCCAGTCTCGAACTCCTGGCCGCAGGTGATCCACCCGCCTTGGCCTCCAAAAGTGCTGGGATTACAGGCCTCTGCGCCCAGCACATTTTTTAAAATGTCTGTTTAATTTACACCAAGTGACATGCTTGGCTCTTAAGTGTACAGTGTGTCCAGTATCTGCATCAGGATGCAGATCATTTCCCTTACTGCAGGGGCCCTTCATGCCCGCTTTCAGTCCTTCCCACCCAGAAGCATCCACTGACCTGACTGTTATCACGGTAGCTTAGGTTTGCCTCTTAGAGCTTTGTACACATGAAATCTTGTGATATTTATGATGTTTACATTTTTTCTTGTCAACATGCTTTCATTCTCACATTAGCCCTTGTCAGAAGAAATATGTGAAATACACAGAATAGCAGGTACAGCAGTCCCGGCCCCCCGCTCTTTTTTTCTTTTTTTGAGACACGGTCTCACTCTGTCACCCAGGCTGGAGTGCAGTAGTGTGATCTTGGCTCACTGCAACCTCCCGCCTCCCAGGCTCAAGCATTCCTCCCACCTCCGCCTCCTGAGTAGCTGGGACTACAGGTGTGCACCACCATGCTAATTTGGTAGAGACAGGATTTCACCATGTTTCCCAAGCCAGTCTCAAACTCCTGGCCTCAAGCAATCTGTCCGCCTTGGCCTCCCAAGGTGCTGGTATTCACAGATGTGACCCACAACACCCAGCTTGATCTCCCCATTTTAAAGAGGGAAATTGAATTATGGAGATGAAGTAGACTCAGTTCAGCATACTTTCCTTTTAAAGGTTGTCACCAATTTTGAGAGATTGGAGAAAAATGAAATACTATACTCAGTACCCATTTTCTTATGTTTTTATTTTTTTCATTCTCAAAGGAGGTGATTTTCTTATGTTTTAAAAATAGATTTAAATTCATTTTATTAGCTTAAAACACAGAAAGATAGTCTATATTTCTTGTCCCTAAAATTATATTTAGATATATGAAGACAAAATTTGAAAAATATTGAGAACTTTTTTTCCTTTAAGCCTAACCCTAACTTCAGCAGCTAAAAACCAAAGTCTTTAGATGGAAATGTTTTTTCTTCTTCCCTTTTTTTTCCTTAGGACCTAGGACCTCATTTTCCCTCTCTTAGATCATGTTACATCTTTGTCCCTGGACACTGTTTCCAAAAGTCTCACCAAGGGCTTCTTTATACATCTAGAAAACATAAGAGAGAAAGCTACTATATTTTAGGCTTTATTGCTCAGTTCCTTTTCTTTTCTTTTTTCTTTTCTTTTTTTTTTTTTTTGAGACCCAGTTTTGTTCTTGTTGCGCAGGCTGGAGTGCAATGCTGCGATCTCACCTCACTGCAACCTCTGCCTCCCGGGTTCGAGTGATTCCCCTGCCTCAGCCTCCCGAGTAGCTGGGACTACAGGCACCCGCCAGCATGCCCAGCTAATTTTTTGTATTTTTAGTAGAGACGGGGTTTCACCATGTTGGCTAGGCTGGTTTCGAACTCCTGACCTCAGGTGATCTGCCCACCTGGACCTCCCAAACTGCTCGGATTACAGGCGTGAGCCACCATGCCCAGCCTCCGTCCCCTTTCTTTAATTCTAAAAAATGAAGTTAACCAGAACTGGTTCTGGGATGTGACATCAAAGTCATAATCTTTCAAATGTGGGTGTGAGAAATATTAAGATTAAGAGGGGACAGCCACACTGGCTCCTCAAGGGTGAAACCAGTTGTTCCAGGTATGCCCCTCTTTTAATTTTGACCATGCCATCCCCTTGAGGCATTCCTTGGCCTGTAAATGCTGAAATTGAGGGGGGATCCCAGCCCAGAATGCTGTCTCCTTAGCAAAGTGACTCATTATACTGACCAGAGCAGTTTCTGAATCAAAAATTCCCCGTAATTAACCACTTTAAAAAATTTGCCCTGACACTTCCAAAGATGGAATCCAAACCCTAAGCTTTTTCTTGCCTAAATTTGCTGGCTTTTTTTTTTGAGACGGAGTCTCACTCTGTCGCCCAAGCTAGAGTGCAGTGGCACGATCTCTGCTTACTGCAAGCTCCGCCTCTGGGTTCACGCTTCTCCTGCCTCAGCCTCCTGAGTAGCTGGGACTACAGGCACGTGCCACCACACCCGGCTAATTTTTTTTATTTTTCATAGAGATGGGGTTTCACCATGTTAGCCAGGTTGGTCTCGATCTCCTGACCTCGTGATCCGCCCACCTCGGCCTCCCAAAGTTCTGGGATTACAGGTATAAGCCACTGCGCCCAGCCACTGCCTGCTTTCAAATATGGTTCGTGTACCTGATCAGATTCATCAGAGAACAAGGTCTCAGCCCCTTTGGCCTCTATGGGGTAGGGATACAGTGCATGATAACAGCCGAGCAGGTGCCAGGAAAAGCACCAGTCTTTCTCATGGCATCTATGAGTCTGAGCCCCGTTAGGACTGAACTGTAGGGTTTTTTCCATTCCTGCGGAGAGAATGAGAAATCTCTTGCACTGATATCCAACAGGCAACTGCAAGACCAGGTACCAGCATTAGGTGCTCACAATGGAGAAAGGACACGAGGAGATAGCCGCCCTCAGTACATCACTAAGCTGTAGGTAGGGAATCATTCATGGTGAAGTGAGGTGTTTTGTTTTGTTTTGTTTTGTTATCTGTGTTTTGGGGTGGCTTTCCAAAGCGTTTCACTTTTCTCCGCATCCCCTCCCTTCTCTACTTTAATTTCCTGCATATGAAACAACTTCAGAGGGATACATTTCTGCATCATCAGTCCCATTGGGCCCTCTGCAGAGGGATATGTGAAACAGATACTGCAGAAAAAAGCTGCAGCCAGCACCAGTGCACTGAGTGGTAGTTAAGTTTGTGAGTAGTTGCTTAGCACCTGTAAAAGGAAGACTGTCACGGAAAGCTCAG
Organism: Gorilla gorilla gorilla; assembly: GCF_029281585.2. NCBI lineage: Eukaryota > Metazoa > Chordata > Mammalia > Primates > Hominidae > Gorilla > Gorilla gorilla. The sequence goes on along the minus strand of NC_086018.1, from coordinate 27,400,653 downwards.
CGCTGTTGGGGTATCTGCAGCTGTGCTTTGACCAGCTACCCTGCAGCTCTGTCACTTTTTTTTTAAATCCCCAGAAAGAGAGGCTTTCTCACCCGTTTCTCCTCTTGGTCAGTTGCATACAGCACCCATCTGTCACCAGCAGGTTGCGTCCTGGGAATTTAGGGCCCTCTGATGTTGTGTTGGGCCTGCAGGGGAGGGGACAGGCTCTGACAGCTTTTTCTTCTGGAGAGGCAAGAAATTCCGAGCACTCTCACATTAGTTATCTAAGGTATTTTGTTTGTTTTATTCACTTTTCTTTCTTTTTTTTTTTTTTTTTTTTTTTTGAGACTGAGTCTCACTCTGTCGCTCGGGCTGGAGTGCAGTGGCCCCATCTCAGCTCACTGCAGTCTCCACCTCCTGAGTTCAAGCAATTCTCCTGCCTCAGCCTCCCGAGTAGCTGGGACTACAGGCACATGCCACCACACCCAGCTAATTTTTTGTATTTTAGTAGAGACGGGGTTTCACCATGTTGCCCAGGCCGGTCTCAAACTCCTGAGCTCAGGCAGTCTGCCCACCTCAGCCTCCCAAAGTGCTAGGATTACAGGCATGAGCCACCACGCCCGGCCACTTTTGTTTCTTTTTAGATTTAATGTTGGAGTGGTTTCTGTGTTACTTTCTGTGTTTCTTTGTGGCCTGTGAGTTTTAGCCCCTTTTGTCTTCAGTTATCCCTCTTACACTCAACCTTGAGAAATGATATTATCCTATTATTTTGGATACTTTTGGCAGTTACACTCTCAAGTCTGTGACTTCTGGAACCATGCAGATCTTTATTGTAAGACAGAAATCCCATTATCTGATTTACCTGCTCATTTTCAGAGTTCCCCAAAGAACCCCTAGGTCGGTGAGGTTTCTTTGAGAAAATGGCTTTATGTGTGTGCAAAAAAAAAAAAATCGTTTTTAATGTCAGTAAATTCCTGTTGGAAACAAATGCTAACTAGTTACGTAACAGGGCTGCCAGAGAGCAGGCTGAGGCTCCCTGGGATTCTCAGTGGCCCCTTTTCATTTCTTTCAACAACTATCAATTGAATACTTGCTATGTGCCGGGCCTGGGCCAGGCATGAAAGAGGAGGGCGAACAGGAGCTGTGAGCCTGGCGCATGCGGGGCCTTCCTTTGTGGATCTGTCTACAGCCATGACTCATGCTGGGAGGACCAGCAAGTTTAGAGTCCCCACTGTGGGACTTGCAACATCAGACGCAGTGGGCTCTTCAGCTCTTCCCTGCAGCTCCCATAGAAAAGTGCCATCCTTCCTTTTCAACTTTGCAAAGCAAAAGGGAAGTAGAATTGTGCCTTTTTTTGTACTGTTTTGTCAGTGAAGCCTTTATTCCTTTATTCCTACAGGATCCACAAAGGATTTAAGGTGACCCCAAGACAGTACGTATTTGTTTCCCAGTGATTACTGAAACAAAATCTATGGGTGTCTCTCAGTTGGGAGGCTTGCTCAGTGCCATCCTGCCATAAATACAAGCTTAATTTGGAAAAATCCAATTGGGCTGGAGAGGAGGTGCTGTGTTGGCTTGGTTTCCAGAGACTGTGAAATGACTCCTGATCCCTCACATCCGTTGCACTAGTAACTTTCATCTTGCCCCCGTATAGTAATGACTTGAAAGGAGATATTGGTGGGTTATTTGTTTGAGTCCCTTCCATAGACGCAACAAAAGAGATAAAGTGAAGTGGGTTTTCTCCATTCAAATGTCTATTTTTTGGAGTTGTGTGGTTTTCTATACCACATAAAACTACAGGTAGGATTGGAAGGCTGTACTTGAAAGTCTCAATGTGTTTTTTTTTTTTTGCGGGGGTGGGGCGGGGAGACAGAGTCTTGCTCTGTCATCACACTGGAGTGCTGTGGCACAGTCTCAGCTCACTGCAACTTCTGCCTCCTGGGTTCAAGTGCTTCTTGTGCCACTCAGCCTCCCAAGTAGATGGGACTACAGGTGTGCACCACTGCGTCCGGCCTTAATTTTTTTTTTTTTTTTTGACTGAATCCTTAGCCACTATCAGGGAACTGTCCTCCTTGTCAGAAGGGGGAAACAGAATTCCTTCATCAATAGAGCATAGGAACTAAGCTCAGGTAGGCCTGAAATGGTCTCCCAGCCCAGCCACTTACAAGCCATTTGACCTTGGGCAAGTTATGTAACATCCCTGAGTCCGTTTCATCATTTGTAAAATGGGATTCAAAGCAGTTACATTATTGACAAGATTAAGTGAGATAATGTGGGCGAAGCCCCTGCCTTTAATAGGGGCTCGGTAAATGATAGATTCTTAATAAATGTATCTAGGGTATCTTGGTTCCTGTGTAACTTGTTTTCTTTCATCTGTTGCCCAGAAGAACTACTGAGGTACATAGGAGATGCTCAGTAAATTTTTGTTAAATGATTTTTGTTAAATGAATGGCGGAGCTTCAGTACTTTCTTTGTCCTATTGTCTTTTTTTTTTCTGAGACAGAGTCTTGCTCTGTCTCCCAGGCTGGAGTGCAGTGGTGTGGTCTCAGCTTACTGCAGCCTCAGTCTCTTGGGTTCCAGTGATTCTCCTGCCTCACCCTCCCAAGTAACTGAGATTACAGGCACACACCACCACGCCTGGCTAATTTTTTGTATTTTTAGTAGAGATGGTTTTTACCATGTTGGCCAGGCTGGTTTCAAACTCCTGACCTCAGGTGATCCACCCGCCTCAGCCTCCCAAAGTGCTGGGATTACAGGCATGAGCTGTGGTGCCCGGCCCCTATTGTCTACAATAGTACTTCACGCTGCGAGCTTTGCTCTAGGAGATGTCCTGAGAGAGCCTTTAAGAAAACTGGCCAGGTAGATTTGGGAACTGCTGTAGAGTACAGATTCTAGCCCTTTCCACAGATGAATCATACATGTTACTATTTTAGCAGCTTCGAAAAGTTGTGGGGAGAAGAAGTCTCCCTGGCCTTTTAAGCTTGGTATTTTCTAATCTCATTTGACTGTATAGGGTAACATCGTGCCTTGATGATGCTGTGATGAGGCTTCTAATGAGTTAATGTGTGCCAAGCATTTAGGACAGTGCTGAGCAAAGTGGGTCCCACAAAGGGGCTGCTGTAAGCCCGTCCATCCTTGTGCAGATATTTTTGTGGGAAAGATTTCTAGAAGAGGCACATTCAAAAGTTTGATGGGATCAGGTGTGGTGGCTCACGCCTGTAATCCCAGCACTTTGGGAGGCCGAGGCAGGAGGATTGGCTGAGCCCAGGAGTTTGAGACCAGCCTGGGCAACATGGTGAGATCCCATCTCTGAAGAAAAAAAAAAAAAAAAAAGTTGATAGATTCCTCAGAATTACTTTTCAAATCTAATCTGCCATGATCTAAAGTTCATTTCTCCAGGAAATAGATAAGCAGCTGTTTTCCTGTACCACATGTGTTCTGGATCCTTCTCCTCCTCCCTCTGCACCATAACTGAAGATGGGATGGAGCGTAACTGAAAGTCACCCCTCTCTTCTCTGTCTTGCAGAAGCCTGGCTACAGATAAGGGACCAAAATGACTGACTCAAAATATTTCACCACGACCAAGAAAGGTATTACTTGTTTAATAATGGGCCTTGTCCTATGCTTTCTCTTCCTGTCCCTTCTGTTCTCCTCCTATGGCGGTAGGGAGTAGGGGTGGGAATGAAGGCCTGGAAACCTAGAGCTTGTGGTAGATGTAGAAAATTGAACTGTTGATGATGTAAGAAATTGACCACTCCTTTTAGAGCTCAGAAAGGGAAGAACATTAGCTCCAAGTGTGGGGAAAAAAAGTGCCCTTTTATTTCCCATGGCTTAAAATAATTATGTTTTTTTCTAGGGGAAAGAAAACACACAATCCTATCAACACCCCCACAGCAGTTGTGTGTGTGTGTGTGTGTGTTTGTGTGTGTGTCCATCCGTGTGTCTGTGTGTCCTTATCCAAGGGCACGTGTTTTTCTTTTTTTTGAGACAGAGTTTCACTCATGTCACCCAGGCTGAAGTGCAGTGGTGCGATCTTGGCTCATTGCAACCTCCGCCTCCCGAGTTGAAGTTATTCACCTGCCTCAGCCTCCGGAATTGCTGGGATTACATGCGCCCGCCGCTATGCCCAGCTAATTTTTTTTTCTTGTTTTTTTGAGACGGAGTTTCGCTCTTGTTGCCCAGGCTGGAGTGCAATGGCGCTGATCTCAGCTCACCACAACCTCCGCTTTCCAGGTTCAAGTGATACTCCTGCCTCAGCCTCCCAAGTAGCTGGGATTACACCACCATGCCTGGCTAGTTTTGTATTTTTGGTAAAGACGGGGTTTCTCCATGTTGGTCAGGCTGGTCTGAAACTCCTGACCTCAGGTGATCCGCCCCCTCAGCCTCCCAAAGTGCTGGGATTACAGGCATGAGCCACCGCGGCTGGTCAGGCATGTATTTTCATGGTTTTAATCCTGTTTTTCATTTGACGTTTTGATATCATAAACATTTCCCAACAATTCTAATGACTCACTATTAAGTCTATTGAGTAGCTACACTGAAATTTGCTAAGCTAGGCTTATATCATTGGGTATTTTGGTTGTTTCTGCTTTTAAGGAAATGGAGGATGTCGTCGTGGCTGACAAATGTGCTTTAACCCTGTAAGCGTCTTTCTGGCCAGCCCTTTATTCCTCCCTCCTTCCTTCCAAGTGATACTGACACATGCCTGCCGACCAGATGAAAAGAGTCTGTTGTTGGATCAGCTGATCCAGGACTCAAAGTCTGCCCCTCATCAGGCATTTCATGTATTGGTCTGGCTGGTTTTTACTGAGAACCTACCATGTGCAGTGGAAGAGAAACAGAGCCTCTGACCTGGTGTTGCTCAAGGTTGAGCAGGGAAGACAGTCTGTAGAGTAGTAACCACACTGAAGTGTAGTGGGTCCAGGGGGGACTGTGGGAGAGCTCTGGGTGGAGCTGGCCAGATCGATGGGGGATAGGAAGGGGAAGGAGTGAGTGCTGTGCCTGTGACACATTTGGGGAAAGGAAGGTAGTGGGCATGAGCTACCGAGGAAGGTGATACAAGAAGAGGTTAGAGCCAGGCACAGTGGCGCCCCAGGTGGTGGCTTGGGTGGGAGGATTACTTGCTTGGGCCCAGGAGTTCGAGTCTAGCCTGGGCAACTAATTGAAAAAAGAGAGAAAGCAATTGGAGAGGTACGCGGGGATCAGTCTTGTGGAGCCTAGTGAGCCACAGGGTGAACGTAGTGCTGAGTGTATTGGAGTTCCAGGGGTAGGTTTTGTTGTTTGTTTGGTTTTTTTGAGACAGAGTCTCTGTCACCCAGGCTGGAGTGCAATGGGAAGATCTCTGCTCACTGCAGCCTCCTGGGTTCAAGCCATTCTCCCAAGTAGCTGGGACTACAGGCATGTGCCACCATGCCCAGCTATTTTTTTTTATTTTGGGGGTGGGGTTTTTTAGTGGATTTCTCTTAGGAAGAGAGATATGTGGACAGACATGCCTGCGTTCAATGCTCCAGCCAAAGAGACAAGGAAACAGGTTTAGGAAAGCAAAGTGGGTATCTTGGGTAGGCCCAAGCATAGGGATTGAGAGCATGGGCTTTGGAGCTAGCAGACCTGGTTTTCAGTTTCAGCCCTGCCCCCTACCAGCATTGGCTATACGTTACTGAGCCTCTCACAGCCTCCATTTGCAAAATGGAGGGAAGTGCAGAGTTGTGAGGATGAAATAAGAAAATATGTGGGAACAAGTTAGTATGGGACTAGGCTTAGAGAAGGGCTTAGAGGGGCCGGGCATGGTGGCTCAGGCCTGTAGTCTCAACACTTTGGGAGGCTGAGGCGGGTGGATCACCTGAGGTCAGGAGTTCGAGACGAGCCGGGCCAACATGGTGAAACCCCGTCTCTACTGAAAATACAAAAATTAGGAGGGTTTGATGGTGCCCGCCTATAGTTCCAGCTATTTGGGAGGCTGAGGCAGGAGAATTGCTTGAACCCGGGAAGCGGAAGTTGCGGTGAGCTGAGATCGCACCGCTGCACTCCAGCCTGGGTGACAGAGTGAGACTATGTCTCAAAAAAAAAAAAAAAATGGCCAGGCATGGTGGCTCATGCCTGTAATCCCAGTGCTTTGGGAGACCAAGGCGGGCGGATCACGAGATCAGTTCAAGACCAGCCTGACCAACATGGTGAAACCCCGTCTGTACTAAAAATACAAAAATTAGCTGGGTGTGATGGCGCACGCCTGTAGTCCCAGCTACCCAGTATGCTGAGACAGGAGAATTGCTGGAACCCAGGAGGCAGAGGTTGCAGTGAGCTGAGATGGGGCCACTGCACTCCAGCCTGGGTGACAGAGCAAGACTGTGTCTCAAAAAAATAAAAAATAAAAGAGAAGGGGTCAGGAAATGACATCTGCCCTCCTAACCTGTTATTAGGGTCCTGACTATCTGTCCATGGCAGGGCCAGACAACCCTGCTTCCTCATTTGTTTTTTTCATGTCATGAAGTTCTTCAGAACAATTGATTTCATGCTTGAGCTCTCATGGAGCAGCTGAATTCCTGTTTTCAGAGCTGAGCAACCAACCACTTGTGTCTCAGGAAGTGAAACCCTGAACAAGCTGTTTTAATTAGAGGTTTGAGGAAAACAGGAAAGGCCTCCATGTGGGAATCCACAAATCCTGCTCTCACCCCGCAAGCCTTAAGTACTCAGGTTCTATTGCACTGAGCCTTTTAAGGGTCTTTTGTTGAGTGAGGGTAGCTGAGGACAGCTTTGCCTTCCACTGGGTTTTTAGCTCCCTGGCTGAGCAGAGCCTGCCATCATGTTTTTGATGCTTTTGTCTTCCTCAGAACCTTTGTAGCTTCCATGGTTCCTGTTGCTTCAATCCAGAGTGGCCTCTAAACTTTTTTTTTTTTGGAGACAAGATCTCACTTTGTGTCCCCCAGGCTGGAGTGTAGTGGTGTCATGGCTCATGGCAACCTCAATCTCTGGGCTCAAACGATTCTTCAGCCTCAGCCTCCAGAGTAGCTGGCACGGCAGGCACATGCCACCACACCTGGCTAATTAAAAAAAATTATTTTGTAGAAACGAGATCTCACTATGTTACCCAGGCTGATCTCAAACTCCTGAGCTCAAGTAATCCTCAGCCTCTTTTCTTTTTTTTTTTTTTTTTTTTTTTTTTGTGATGGAGTCTTGGCCCTGTTGCCAGGCTGGAGTGCAGTGGCGCCATCTTGCCTCACTGCAACCTCCACCTCCCGGATTCAAGCAATTCCCCTGCCTCAGCCTCCCGAGTAGCTGGGATTACAGGCACGCACCACCATACCGCGCTGATTTTTTTGTATTTTAGTAGAGACAAGGTTTCACTGTGTTGGCCAGGATGGTCTTGATCTCCTGACCTCGTGATCCGCCTGCGTCGGACTCCCAAAGTGCTGGGATTACAGGCATGAGCCACTGTGCCGGCCAATCCTCAGCATTTTAAAGTGCTGGGATTACAGGTGTGAGTGACTGCACCCGGCCTACAAGTTTCCATCTTGTTAATTCCTGTCCTAACAGTCATCCCTCACTGTTGCCTGGCCCACCTGAGGCCAGGCGCCTGAAGCTTCCCTCAGCCAACAGCATAGGATGTCTTACGTGCCTCCCTCCGGTTCTTTTGGAAGTTAGATACTGGGAATTGTCCCCTGCCAGGGTAGGGAGGGATCACTCATGCTTGCCTCCTTTCCTTAGGGGAGATCTTCGAGCTGAAGGCAGAGCTCAACAGTGACAAGAAGGAGAAGAAGAAGGAGGCAGTGAAGAAAGTGATTGCATCGATGACCGTGGGCAAAGATGTCAGGTGTGCAGGAGTAGGCCTGGTGGCAGCTGGAAGCTGGCTGACGGGAGGGTTTATAGCTTGGGTCCACTTCAGTCTCTCCTTTAGGGTGTCTAGGGACCCATGTCTCCCCTCATACAGCTCCCTTCATAAAACTTTCTTCCCAATAGAAGGTTTTGTTTACACAGGAATCACGAGCCCAGACACTGACAGGTCAGGTGGTGATGGAGTGAGTTAACTGGAGTAGGTGGGAAAGGCAGCAGGCGATGGAGTGGGTGTGGCATGAACCCTCTCAGAAACTCCAGAGGATCAGTACTGGCTGGGGAAGAGGACCCAGTGTGGCCAGGTCTTCTGGTTTTTAAAAAGAATGGGAAATCTGGGCCAGGCGCGGTGGCTCACACCTGTAATCCTAGCACTTGGGGGGAGGCCCAGGCGGGCGGATCACGAGGTCAGGAGTTCAACACCAGCCTGGCCAATGTGGTGATATCCTGTCTCTACTAAAAATACAAAAATTAGCCGGGCATGGTGGCGCATGCCTGTAATCTCAGCTACTCGGGAGGCTGAGGCAGGAGAATTGCTTGAACCTGGGAGACAGAGGGTACATTCAGCTGAGATTGTGCCACTGCAGTCCAGCCCAGGTGACAGAGCGAGACTCAGTCTCAAAAAAAAAAAAAAAAAAGAAGAAGAATGGGAAATCTGGATTTTTCATTTTAAATCTCCCTGTCTTAAGTGGCTAGATGATATTAAACAAACACTGTGTGGTGCAAGTAAAACACATGTGCAGATTGGATTTCTCTAATTTGTCACCGGTGTGCAGCCTCTGTCGTACCCGATGGCTAAAGCAGGTCGTGTGTAGAGCGGCTGCCGCACCTTGGCTCATGCTTCCCCTGTGGGAGCGCCCAGTGACCCAGCTTGTCTTCCCATCTTTAAAAACCCATTCGAGGCCGGATGCGGTGGCTCACACCTGTAATCCTAGCACTTTGGGAGGCCGAGGAGGGTGGATCACGAGGTCAGGAGTTCAAGACCAGCCTGGCCAACATGGTGAAACCCTATCTCTACTAAAAATACAAAAATTAGCCGAGCGTGGTGGTGGGCACCTGTAATCCCAGCTACTTGGGAGGCTGAGGCAGAGAATTGCTGGAACCTGGGAGGCAGAGGCTGCAGTGAGCCAAGATCACGCCACTGCACTCCAGCCTGGGCAACAGAGCGAGACTCCATCTCAAAAAAAAACATTCAAGGTCTGCCTTCCCTGTGTTTCCTTCCCTGATCACCCCAGCCCACTACCTCAAACTCAAAGCATTTGCTGTCTGTTCCCATCACCCAGCTCTAAATGGAAACTGTTCTCTTGTTATGTGTACTTGTGTTTACCTGCTCACCAGATTGTAAAATCTCAAAGGCAGAGACTGGATTTTAAAACAGCTTGATATTTGCACAGTATTTGAGAGTCTGCACAGAACATTTTGAGATTTGTTTTTTCAGTACTTCCTTACAATTCCCATATTGTAGGTAATGACAGTTTTACTGCCAAAGAAATAAAAACATAAAGTGACTGCCTAAGAGTCACATGGTTTATGGCAGAACTAGGACTCAAGCCCAGTTCTTCTGAAATCCAAATCCAGGCCGCTTCCACCCATGCCCTCGTGGTGCCCAGCCCTGTGCCTCATAACCCGGGTGCTGAGGTGGAGCAGCTCCCATCCAGGTCCCAAGATAGGCTCCCACTGCTCCAGACGTCCCCATGGATCGCCCCCCCAGCAAAGGACCTCCTGCCAGCAGCTCCGGGAAGGGCCTCTGCAGAGAGCCCTTTGGAAGGCAGAGCAGAAAGGAAACAGGTACCTGCTGGACAACTGGGCCTCCTTCCAAGTCAGATTCCTTCCAGGACAAAGCTGCTCTCCTTCACCCAGAACACCACTGTCACCTCCTCACAGAGGAGAAACATATTTGTTCTTCCATCTCAAAAGAGCTGGCTTTGCTGATATGATGGGCCGCAAAGAGCGAGTCGGCCTCATCAGCAGTTTTTCCTCCTCCCTCCTCCCCATTCTTCCTGGTGCGTCATCTTCCAAGGTGACACATACATTTTGGCTTTGGCAAGACTCCTGCCTGTTGGGGATCAGGAAGTTCACTTTGACCTCCTAAGTCTCTATGTTGACACGTCCTTTCCTATAAACACATAAGAATTGAGAGGGGATATGATGATTTCAGAGATAGAAAATTGATCTCTAACCAAATTTCACATCTTAAGAAGGCCTGTGATTCTGGGACCACGGGTACCATGTTGAGAAGGGTTCCACCCAGTGGTCATGAGCATGGACCTTGTTCTCAGACCTGACTCCTCCAGGCAGGTTGTTTGACATTTATGAACCTCAGTGTTCTCTGAAATGGGGATCATCCCCTGACTTCTAAGGGCAGTTAAATGAGATCAAGCATGTAAAGCTCTTAGCACCAAGCCTGGTGTATGGTGTGTGCTCCATGCGTGCTGTGCTGGTTCTTACTGGGTGCCAGAGCTTGTGGTGAAAGCAGCGTGAGCCATCCTGCTTCCCTGCCACCCTCCAGAACCAGCAGCCTAATGTAAGGGGCCACATTAAGTATCAGAGAGGGAGAAAGGATCATTTTCATTTACTCAGCATCTCCCAGATATCAAGGATCAGATACCTAAGTATGTTGTCTCATTCAGTTATCATAAAGGCCCTGTGAAGTGAGTTTCTGTTGCGTCTTTCTTGGAAGTTAGGAAATTGAGACTCAGGGCGAGGGGGCAGGTGACAAAGGAATTTCTCCAATGTCATATAGCTAGCAAGAGGCAGTGGTGGGTTTGATGGGCTCCAGAACTCATGTTTGAACTATATGAAAAGAACGAAGGACTTTCCTGCTTTTAAAATTACCCTTTGGGATTCCCTTTTTATCAATAGGTGTTGATTGTTAACAGCAGACCTGAAACCCTCCGTTTTACCAGGAAGTCCAGTGTGTCTCTCCTTTCTCTCCTACCCACTGTCCTCTCACCGACTAGTTAGCAGCCTGAAAATCTTCCTCTTCCTTTGTTCAGCCTTTCCCATGCTGACACCATTTTGACCTTCCAGTGCCCTCTTCCCCGATGTGGTCAACTGCATGCAGACGGACAACCTGGAGCTGAAGAAGCTGGTATACCTCTACTTGATGAATTACGCCAAGAGTCAGCCTGACATGGCCATTATGGCCGTCAACACCTTTGTGAAGGTGAGCAGACGCTTGGTGGGCGTGGGGACATTGGGTGCTTAAGGCTCTGTCTCCCCTCAGTCTCTTTGGGGTGGGGCCCTGTGGCACTGGATGGAGTCCAGACCTTCAGACTGCCCGCGCCCGCCCAGCCTGCAGGCCTCTTCCTCCAGCAGAGGGCTCCCACTCTCCAGAAAATCAGATGCTAAGGACCCTGCGTAACTCATCCTGTGTGAGGTCCTGCCAGGCCTGTTGATCCCCTCACTGCCCTGGTTGGGCCCTGCCCTGCATGCTTTGCCAGGGCAGGAATCAGCAGGTGCCCGAGAGTTTCTCTGTTCCCCTTACAGACTGCTGCTTTCTCCATTTTCTGTCCTTCAGATTAAATTGTCAGCTCTGTGCACCTATATTTTAATTTTATTTTCTCCTAATGTTCAGTACCTGTGAATTTGTATACCTTTAGAACCTTAGCTCCCCTGAGTCCTGTCTGTGCTCAGATATGGGGAGATGAGGCTTCTGTGGCCCAGTGGAAAGACCGAGGGCTGTGATGCTAGGTGGATGTGGGTTTGAATCACGGCTCTGCTCTGTGGCTTCAGATGAGCTCCTAGCCTTTCTGAGAGCCTCAGTTTCATCATCTATAAAATGGGACCCGTATTGTGTTTCTACTGTGAGGATCAGAGGAGACGGTGTGCAGAGCTGGCATGGGTGCTGGTTATATAGCATTTACTTTTGCTGCTGTTGGCTGTAGTTGGTGAAGATTCACAGCAGCCATCTGATGTCGCTCAGCCTAGCAGGGCTCAGAGCTGCAGGCCAGGGAGAATATGAAGCCACAGATGGCTCATCCCACCCCTGCCCTGGCTGATGGCTGGTTCCCCCCAGGACTGTGAGGACCCCAACCCCCTCATCCGAGCCCTGGCAGTGCGGACCATGGGCTGCATCCGCGTTGACAAGATCACAGAGTACCTGTGCGAGCCACTCCGGAAGTGCCTGAAGGACGAGGATCCATATGTGCGCAAGACAGCAGCTGTGTGCGTGGCCAAGCTCCACGACATCAACGCCCAGCTGGTGGAGGACCAGGGCTTCCTGGACACCCTTAAAGACCTCATCTCCGACTCTAACCCCATGGTAAGCCACTGCCACCCACCGTGCCACCTCCACCACCTCCTGGGTTGCTTGGGAAGACATTGGCTTGACTCTTCACCAGGCAGTCCTGAGTACCTAGAAGTCGGAGCCTGGCTGGGGGTACCAGTTGTTCTTGTGCCTTTTGGTGGTTCAGGCACCCTCTCTGGAGGGAGCTAGACCTGGATTCCCTTCTCCTCACCCTCTGACTAGCTGCGCAACCTGGGGCAAGCTGCCTAGGCTCTCTTTTCTTCATCAGTGAGATGGATCTCATTCTACATGGCTGGCAGGAGTGCTGTGAAGGTGACGTGCCTGAGATGGCCTGGTAACAGTGCACCATCAATACTAGTGCCCTCCTTCCCCTTCTAGTCACTGTTATTGTTGCTGTCTTCTCACCAAGCCATATGCTGCATGTGTGGTGCTTTTCCCTTCCCCCATCTTTGCTGGGTTGTAGAGGGTCACCCTTGAAGTAGCATAGCCTGGAAGACAGGACATCAGGATGTAGCTGGATGTGAACTCCACAGTCCCCTTACCCACAATGGTGGCAGCAGTTTGGAGGGCAGTTTGGCAGGGCCTGTTTAAAATTAATGCACAAACCCAGCCATTCCCCACTCTGAGCAGAAACACTGAGCAACTGCCATACACAGTACTGAGCGGCCAGTACAGGGATGGGTACTGGAGCACTGGATGGTTCACAGAGAAAAGTTGGAAACAATGCAGAACACCCTTAAAAACAGCTGCCTGGGCCGGGTGCAGTGGCTCACGCCTGTAATCCCAGCACTTTGGGAGGCTGAGGCAGGTGGATTACGAGGTCAGGAGATTGAGACCATCCTGGCCAACATGGTGAAACCTGTCTCTACTCAAAATACAAAAATCAGCTGGGTGTAGTGGCATGTGCCTGTAATCCCAGCTACTCAGGAGGCTGAAGCAGGAGAATCACTTGTACCCAGGGAGTCGGAGGTTGCAGTGAGCCAAGACTGCGCCACTGTACTCCAGCCTGGTGACAGAGCTAGACTCCGTCTCAAAAAAAAAAAAAAAAAAACAGCTGCCTGAGGCCGCACGCAGTGGCTCATACGGGATTACATGCCTGTAATCCCAGCACTTTGGGAGGCTGAGGCGGGTGGATCACCTGAGGTCAGGAATTCAAGACCAGCCTGGCCAACATGGCGAAACCCTGTCTCCACTAAAAATATAAAAATTAGCTGGGCATGGTGGTGCGTGCCTGTAATCTCAGCTACCTGGGAGGCTGAGGCACGAGGATTGCTTGAGCCCGGGAGGCAGAGGTTGCAGTAAGCCAAGATTGCACCACTGCACTCCAGACTGGGCAAGGGCAACACAGTGAGACCCAATCTCAAAAACAACAAAAACAGGCTATGTGCAGTGGCTCACGCCTGTAATCCTAGCACTTTGGGAGGCTGAGGTGGGAGGATCACCTGAGATCAGGAGTCTGAGACTAGCCTGGCCAACATGGCGAAACCCCATCTCTACTAAAAATACAAAAATCAGCTGAGTGTGGTGGTGCATGCCTGTAATCAGTCCCAGCTACTTGGGAGGCTGAGGCATGAGAATCACTTGAACCCAAGAGGTGGAGGTTGCAGTGAGCTGAGATCACACCACTGCACTGCAACCTGGGCAACAGAGCACAACTCCATCTCAAAAAAAAAAAACCAAAAAACGAAAAAAAAACACCTCTCTAGTGGAAATGGATTGAGGGCCTGGAGCTTCACCTGGCAAGCCCCCATCCACTCCCAGTAGCCTCGAGGAGCTCTGCAGGAATCCCATAGCTCTGAGAAGCACAGCTGACAAGCATTGAAGTGAGGTGCTATTGCTGGTAGACAGGCGCTGCTGTGTTAGGAAGCTGGGAATGCTTTCTGTGGCTAAGCACTTGGAGCTAGGTCTTTCTTGTTTTTCTAAATGGCAGGCACACTTGTTTGGTTCCAGTTTGCAGAGGAGTCAGCAGGGTGAGTGCTTGGAGTGGGTCTCGTTGCAGCTCCAGACCCTGCCCATTGGGTCATATTCCTTTCAGGATATTTGACCTCTGACCAGCCAGCATCATTAGCCCACTGCCCCCTGGCCTGTGAGCAGCACCCCTAGCCTCTGCCCCTTCCACCCTCTCAACCAGGTGGTGGCCAATGCAGTGGCAGCGCTCTCAGAAATTGCCGAGTCTCACCCCAGCAGCAACCTGCTCGATCTGAACCCACAGTCCATCAACAAGCTGCTGACAGCCCTCAATGAGTGCACCGAGTGGGGCCAGATCTTCATCCTGGACTGCCTCGCCAACTATACGCCCAAGGACGACCGCGAGGCCCAGAGGTGAGCGGGCTGCCCGTTGCTTGCCAGCCCAGCTTGAGGACCCTGGTCCTCAGGGGCTCCAACCAGGCACTGGGCCTTGGGCCTTAGTGGGCCCCTTTCTAGTGCTTTGCCCCATAACCCACCCTCAGACACACCTAAAGGGAGGCCTGCCTGCTTCCCACCTCTCCAGAGCCAGGTAGACAGGAGAGTTGCCTTGGGCAGCTATGGGCATACGCATGGCCTGGCCTGGGAGCTCGCAGAAGCCCAGGGCACCTCTTTTGAGTTCAATAGGTGGGTAGCGCCAGAGCCACTGCTCATTGAATTCTCACTGGGTGTCTGGGGCTCTGCTGGGTGCTTTCCACACTTCAGAGTCTTTAATGCAACTTTTGTCATCATCCCCCACTTTCCAGATGAGGGAGTTCCAGCTTAGAGAGGTGGAGGGAATAGTGCAGGTCCCCTGGCTGGGGCTCACCTGACTCATGGTCTTAACCAACAAGATACCCTCCAAGTCGGAGGAAGTGAGGAGTTGCCATCTATACAGTATGTACTACATGCCAGTACTGTGCTTGTTCTTTTTTTTTTTTTTTTTTTTTTTGGCAGGGTCTCTGTTCCAACCTCCAGGGCTCAATCAATTCTCCCAGGTGTAGCTGGGACTGCAGACATCTGCATGTCAACATGAGCAGCTAATTTTTATATTTTTTATAGAGACAGGTTTTCTCCATGTTGCCCAGACTGGTCTCAAACTCCTGGGATCAAGCAATCCACCCATCTCAGCCTCACCCAGCCTTGTTCTTTACATGCGTTATGTCAGTTAAGCCCCTAGTAACCCTGTGAAGTAGGCATCATCATCTTGATTCTATAAATGAAGAAACTGAGGCTCAGAGTGATTTGAACCTGCTGGGGGTTATCAGGCAGCAGAACCAAGATTTAGATCTTTCTCCTACAAAAAACATGTTTGTTTGTTTGTTTGTTTGTTTGTTTGTTTATGACAGGGTCTCGCTCTGTCGCCCAGGCCAGAGTGCAGTGTCACAGTCACAGCTCACTGCAGCCTCAAACTCCTGGGCTCAAAGCAGTCCTCCTGCGTCAGCCTCCCAAGTAGCTGGGACTACAGGCATGCATCACCATACTCAGCTAATGTGTAAAATTATTTTTAGTAGAGAAGGGTCTCATGATTTTGCCCAGGCTGAACATGCTATTTTTTTTTTTTTTTCGAGGCAGGGTCTCACTCTGTTGCCCAGGCTGGAGTGCAATGGCGCGATCTTGGCTCACTGCAACCTCCACCTCCTGGGTTCAAGCGATTCTCGTGTCTCAACCTCCCGAGTACCTGGGACTACAGGTGCTTACCACCATGCCCAGCTAATTTTTATATTTTTTGGTAGAGACAAAGTTTTACCATGTTGGCCAGGCTTGTCTCAAACTCCTGACCTCAAGTGATCCACCCACCTCGGCCTCCCAAAGTGCTGGGATTACAGGCGTGAACTATCACGCCTGGCCTGGACATGCTATTTTGGTAACTAAAAACAGAATGTTTCCCCTTGTCTTTCCTGTTTGCACCGTTGGAATGGACGGACCCCAGCATCTGTGAGCGGGTCACCCCCAGGCTCTCCCATGCCAACTCCGCTGTGGTGCTCTCTGCTGTGAAGGTGCTGATGAAGTTCATGGAGATGTTGTCTAAGGACTTGGACTACTACGGCACACTGCTCAAGAAGCTGGCCCCACCCCTGGTCACACTGCTGTCAGCCGAGCCAGAGCTGCAGTATGTGGCCCTGCGCAACATCAATCTCATCGTGCAGAAAAGGTACTGAGGTCACCACACACATGTCCATGCGTACCCCTCAGGGAGCCTCTTCTGCTGGGAATGGGGGCTCTCAAAGGAAACTGACCTGTCACCATGCAGGAAGTCTCAAATAGCTTAACCCAGAATAGTTTAACCAAAGTGGCAGCTTTGCCCCCCCTGAGGGATATTTGGTGGTGTCTGGAGATACTTTGGTTTTCACAGCTGAGGGGGGAGGGCATGCTACCGGCTTCTAGTGGGCAGAGGCTAGGAGTGCTGGTCAGCATCCTACAGTGCACAGAATAGCCCGTCACAGTAACTGTCCAGCCCGAAATGTCAGCAGTGCTGAGGTTGAGAAGCCCTGGCTTAACCTAACTAGGAAGCAGGCTATGTAAAGACTAGCTTGGTGATTAAACTAGATATTGTCTTCATAGTCCACGAGCTGTCCTGAAATGGGCTGTCAGATTTTGTGTATCTGTGTGCATTTCTTCGGGGGACAGAGTCCGTAGCTCTAGTCAAACTCTCTGAGGTTGGAACCTTGAGGTCTGGGGGAGGGGTACATTGGACTCCAAATGCTGTGCCGCCCACTTCCCTCCCATGAGAATGGCTGAGCAGTGAGCCGCTGCTCCCAGGGAACGCGGTATGGTAGTGGGGGGTAGGCAAGAGCAGAAAAACCATTGAGCAGTGCTGGGTCGGAGGGGTTCATGGCATGATCCCCTTCTTCCTCTGAAGTGGCTCTGAGTGGCAGAGCCCTGCAGCTCTGGGGAGGGGGATTGACCTTGAGTTCTCCTCACAGCTTTTGGTCAAATGGCTCAGTCAGCAGTAGGGACTTGACAGTAGCAACCATTGATCATTCGTGGGCACTTGACAGTAGCAACCATTGATCATTCGTATGTTACAGCAGGCCCTGTGGCTGGGAGTGGGGCTACACAGAGAACTGGGGCCTCATTAGTCATTTTCTCTTGGAAGACAGCACATCCTCCTGGTTGTAGCTTCAGTCTGGGTCTTAGTACTCTGAGGGGACCCAGAGATATTGGTCGAATTGGGTTATTAGGGAGGTAAATATGGGAAAGCCTTCTGAGTTCCTAAACCAAGGGATGAAACTAGGGCTTCCTGGTTGCAGTGTGGGTCTTTATACGCCAGTGCCCTTGGGTCACGGATTTAATGCGGCGTAGTGACTAGTAGAGCAGATCAGCATGCAGGATTCCCTGTGCTATATTTAACATGGTAAATCTCTTAAGAATTTGTCCACATCACTGAGACATGCCCTGCCCTGGTCCTGAGATGTGGCTGGGCAGCTTTTGCCAAGTCCTAATCGCAGAAATATCTTCCTGCTACCCAGCTCGGGGTCTTGCCTCTCCCATGGGGCACGACAAAGGCTCCTTGCTTGGCCAGGACCTCCCCGCAGTGTGCACAGCAGCACAGAGTACCCAGTTTTCTCCTTTCTCTCTGTCCTGTCTTCTCCCTTCCTCACCATCTGTCCTCGTATCTTTTCCTTCCTCCTCTCTGTTCTGGAAGGGCATAGGAGTAGGAGTCAGAGGCAGAGGATTCTCGCCCCACTCTCGTCTTTACTGACATTAGCCATGTGACCTAGTACCAGCCTCTCTGAAGTTTCCTTGTTCAGGAAAAATGTGGTGGGTGATACTCGCGGAAGGCAGAAGGATGTTGCCTTTGAGGGAGGAACAATGACACATGTGAAAGGGCTCAGCTAGTGACAGCTCCTGCCTAGCGGTGCCTTCTCTGAGGCAGGCATCGATCATGCTGGATGCTTCTCGTCTCACTCTCACAGCAGGCCGATTAGGTCGGTGTCCGTGTTGGGGTCCCAAGACCACCCTCATGCTCAGGATTCACTAGCAGTACTCACAGGACTCAGCATATATTTTTTAAATATATATATTTTTTGAGACAGGGTCTCACTCTGTTGCCGAGGCTCGTCTTGAACTCCTGGGCTCAAGCAATCCTGCCCCAGCCTCCCAAAGTGCCGGGATGACAGGCGTGAGCTGCTGTGCCCAGCCAGGACTCAGCATATAGCTATACCCACAGCAAAGATCTATCAGCAGCAGAGCAGGGCTGCCCGGCTGGGTCATAGGGGAGAAGGACACAGGTGGAGTCTGGAGGGTTCCATGAGAGGCTTCCTTGTACCTCCTCCTTCCCATGGGGAGTCATACAGAGCACACTCCTCCCCCAACAAAATGCAGCAACATGTATGTAATGTTTCTGCCCAGGAAAGCCTATTTGAGGCTCGGCACCCAAGTTTGTTATTGGGGGCACCTACACAAATTCCATATTCCCAGTAGGGAAGCATGTGTTCAGCATAAACTGTATTCTTTGTACAAATGGTCTAGGCACAGTTAAATACCTTTATCATTTAGGGAACAGTGAGAACACTTCAAAATCCAAGTTGCCACGTGCCAGGCCTTCTGAGGCTAGCAGTCCCAGACCTGCAGTAGTAACATGTTTCTGTACAGCGTCATTCCCATTTCATGGGTGAGGAAACAGGCCTGAGGTCACAGGCTGGGACTGGGACTGAGATATGTCTGATTCCCAAGCCCGTCCCATGGGGCCTGCTGCCTCTGGAGAGTGAGTGAGCCGTCTCTCACCGTGCTCCGTCTCCCTTCCGGCGACGTGCTCAGGCACACAGGAGCAGTCACAGCCTTGCTCAGGCCGGTTGCTGGGCCCTCTACCCAGGAGCTTGCAGCCATGGCAGTGACTCTGCCTTCACAGACATCAGGCTCCACCTCAGACCCCAGAAATGTCCCAGCAAATGTGGAGGGCATTTTCTCACAGGGCTTAAGCCTTGTTTTTTGCTCTCCGGGCATCCTGCCCCACCACCAGGCCTGAGATCCTGAAGCATGAGATGAAGGTGTTCTTCGTGAAGTACAACGACCCTATCTACGTGAAGCTGGAGAAGCTGGACATCATGATCCGCCTGGCCTCTCAGGCCAACATCGCCCAGGTCAGCCGCGTGTGATGGTCAGGACACGGGCTCAGTGTGGGACCATTCCACCACCACCAGACTATAGGCTCTGGCCCAGGTGACCAGTCTCACCATTAACGGTTTATCTCATGAAGAGTGTTTAGCATGGGACATGGGGCTTCGTAAGCAAGTAAAAGAACTGATGTTTTTGTTACTAAAGAATGTTTCTCCATGTTATCACCTGTCATCCCTTACAACATGGTGTTGGATATGTTAGCTAAATCAACCCCAAACAAGGTTGTCCAGGCCTTCTTTCCTTTTCAGGCACCTGCCAGCTCTCTCCCTTGGGCCTTCCACCTGGAGCAGGAGGCAGAATCCCATTCTCCTAGGGAGTCTGTGTATATTCACTGCCCAGGAGTGTTCCAGCAGATTGCCCCATCAGGTCCCCCCAGCCCCATCTTTTCTGTTTGGGCCACAGGTGTTGGCAGAGCTGAAAGAGTACGCAACAGAAGTGGATGTGGACTTTGTACGGAAGGCTGTGCGTGCTATTGGCCGCTGCGCCATCAAGGTGGAGGTGAGGCTCTGGGACTCTGTCCTTGGCTGGAGAAGGGAAAGGGGACTGAAACCGGGAAACCAGTCTGATTCAAGCAGAATCTGCCAGCTTGCTTGTGGTCTGGGAAGGCTTGAGGCTCATCACTGGAGCCCCCATGGCAAGCACTGTGCAGATCTGGTGGGGTTCCTTCTCACTCTATAGTATCCTTTAGGCCTTCGAGTTGCTGCCGATCAAATTAACCCATCATAATCATGGTTCTCCTGCAGCATTTGTTAAGATGCTGGGGCAGCCACAAGTTAGTGGACTTAGCATTCACTTCACAGAGCTCTGGGGTAAGGGCCCTGCCTGTTGAACACTTCTTGGCAAATATTGTCATCATTCAGCTGCCCACGTGCCTCTGTGTCCAAGCGTCCCAGGGCCACTCCAGACTCCTGCGTCCTGGCATTTTATCCCTGTCCTTTCTCTGTCTGTGGAGATGTTCCTCGACCACTAAGCCAAATTCTCCTTAAATGGGTCCACTGGTGGCTACAGTGTCCTAGGATAGGTGGTCGCCCCCAACCTATCCCCTTGAGGCGTGCTCACCCTGGAGCCTATGATGCCGTCCTGAGAAATCTCCTTCAGAGCAGGCCGTGAGAGCAGTGTGTGGAAGTAAAGGCAGAAGCAGTCAGAGGTTCTGTGAGTGTTTTTGGACATAGGAGCCCCCTTTCTGAAACAAGTAAAAAGAGAGGTGGGGTTGGACTGCAGCGTAGTCACCTTGCCCTCAGGTCCTGACTTAGAGGAGCTCCAAGGACCCTCCTGGCTCTCAGGAACTCTTCCTCTGGCTTGTCCTCAGTCTCATTCCCCAACTCCCCACCATCCTAGGGCCATGATTTGGTACTGGTTCTCTCCTGTTACCTGGGGAGAGGGTTCTCCTGTTTTCCCACTGTGATGAGGAAGGTGTGCCAGAAGTGAGTTGCAGCCCTTGGCTGAGGCGTGGACATCAGAGGCTCTACTGGAAATGGGGTGCGGGGACCTCGCCCACACTCTTCTCTTCCCATGCAGCAATCTGCGGAGCGCTGTGTGAGCACGCTGCTCGACCTCATCCAGACCAAGGTCAACTATGTGGTCCAGGAGGCCATCGTGGTCATCAAGGACATCTTCCGCAAGTACCCCAACAAGTGCGTGCCCGCCCTCCTAGGGAGAGGGCATCTGGCTCTGCCTGGGGACAGGGATGGCGGGGCGGAAAAGGAAGGAGGAATCTCCTCTTCCTTACTTCTTGGCCACAAGCGGCATTCTCAAAAGAAACCCTTGGTTTTTTATTTCGTCCACACTGCCCCTCCTCTGCTCCCCAGGCCAAAATAAGGGCTAACGTGTGACAGATGAAACTCAGATCCCCAGGCCAGGTGTGGTGGCTCATGCCTGTAATCCCAGCACTTTGGGAGGCCGAGGCGGGTGGATTGCCTGAGATCAGGAGTTCAAGACTAGTCTAGCCAACATAGTGAAACCATGTTTCTACTAAAAATACAAAAAAATTAGCTGGATGTGGTGGCATGTGCCTGTAATCCCAGCTACTCGGGAGGCTGAGGCAGGGGCATTGCTTGAACCAGGGAGGTGGAGGTTGCAGTAGGTGAGATCGCACCACTGCACACCAGCCTGGGCAACAGAGTGAAACTCCATCTCAAAAAAAAAAACAAAACTCAGATCCCCTTTACCTGCCACCTTGGGGTCTTAGGAGGCAGGTCCCCTTCCCTCCTGGCCCCTGTCTGGCTTCCCTGGGTTTCCCATTCTCCTTGAGGGCTCCCATACCAACTGTGCCCTGGTCTCCCAGGTATGAGAGTGTGATTGCCACACTGTGTGAGAATCTGGACTCCCTGGATGAGCCTGAGGCCCGGGCTGCCATGATCTGGATTGTGGGCGAGTACGCGGAACGGATCGACAACGCAGATGAGCTGCTGGAGAGCTTCCTCGAGGGCTTCCATGACGAGAGCACACAGGTGAGCCAGCGAGCTGGCCAGGGTGTGAGTAATGACTGGCAGCTCAGCCCCGCTGTGGCCCATACTGCCATGAAACCCTCCCTTCCTATTACCTCGTAAACAGCCCTGACAGACAGATGAGTGATGTGCGCATAATGGACACCGCCCCTGTTCCTCCTCACTGCAGTACAGTCGAGTCGGGGACACATGAGAGTCTGTGGTGGTGTGCGTGGAAGGCAGGCAAAAGTTCTTCATTTTGTTTTAATTCCATAGTCATATTTGAATAGGAAATACATTGACTTGGTTTAAAATTGATACAAAAGCATATATAGTGAAAAGTTTCCCTCTCATCACTTTGTAGGACACAAATTCTCCTCCCAGAAGTCACCACTTTTCTTGATTTCTTAGGAAACTTCAGGAGATCATTTAGGAATACACCAGTAGACCCTCAGATACACACACATGCACCCATCCTTCCTATACACACATACACACATCTAACATACACACACATATACAACCAATTCTTATTTTTCATGGTGCTTCTGTTCCATAGTCATGGCAGACACTGAATTAGCAAGTACTGAACCATAGCTCCTAGGAGAAATATAGAGTTTAGTTTCTGTGAGCATCTAGACCCAACGTTTTTGTCAATTGATCAGTTAATAACCTTTTTAAATGTGTGTTTCTGTTTAAAAACACCTTAGTTAATATATATTGTCAATTCATTGACATTGAACTCATGGCCATGGATACTGTAATTCATGCCTTAGCGAAGCTTATCAAGGACATGTTTTCTCTGAGGCACATCACAGCCTTCTGTGCTTGGGGACACTAGGCAAGCACTTCAGTGCTAGGGAGCATTTTAAACAAGGAAATCAACAAAAAGCTCAAAAATGTGAAAAACCTGGCACTAAATAGGTGGTGGAAAGGATGCTTGTTTACAGGATGAGAGCTGAAACATGAGTGTTGCCTTATTTGACCTCAGCTGTGAATGTGTGTGTCAGGCAACTGAAAGCTTTCACGGTTCTGCACATATTTGCAAATGACTGCAAAGGCACCATGAGTCTTGATTTGGGGGCTACAAGTAAATTTTAGCAAGTAGGCAGATTCACAAACATGGATTGCTCAAGTAGTGAGAATCAACTGTATCTACACTGCCCTCTCATTTATTTTTAAACACTGCTGTAGCATACTCTGTAAATTCAAATTGTTTAGCACCTTGCCTTTCTCTGTTACCAATACCTGCAAAGACTGTGCTGTCATTCATTTATGCTTTATTTAACCAGCCTCTCCTGGTGGGTATTTAGGTGTCCAGTCTTGTGCTCATTGAAACAGTACTGTCGAGAATAACCTGTGTAATGCACATCTGCACGCATAGCTGGAGGATACATTCATAGGAGCAGGATGCTTAGAGAAAAGGGCATGTGAGTTTGAGATTTGGGTAGCTGTTGCCAGGTTCCTGTTGTGGAGGTTGTGCTGGTTTAGACTCCTGTCTCAGATGCTGGGATTGCCCTCTTCTTACTTCTGCTTTGTTTTTGCCAGTCCAGTAGCTAACAGGGGTACCTCACTGTAGTTCTGTTTGCATTTCTGTTATGAATGAGGCTGAATGTCTGCCTTGTCATTTGTATTCCCTTTTCTCAGTTAACTGGGAACTGTCTGTTAGTCTGTTCGTGAGCACAGAAATTTTTGCTGCCCAACTGGGGTTGTGTAACCCCGCGGATCCAAGTGTGGGACTTAGAATGAGAGATCCCAGAGTCCATACCCCTCCTCTGCCCCTTCCTGGCTCAGTAACTTTATGCTTATCCCTTTAACTCTCTGAGCCTCAGTTTCTTCATTTGTAAAATGAGAATCATTAGATCTTCCCTCATCCTCTTGCTACGAAAGTTAAATTAGGGTGCTTTGTATAATGTCCTTGACACATGGCCAGCCCATAATAAACACTTGTTCATGGTAGTGTTGGTTTGGGCCAAACTGGTTTCAAAAGCAAACTAGTCCAGGCCAAAAAGGGGACCAACTGGTTCCGGTAGCTGGCAAGTGTGGGTAGCATGCTCTCTTCTGGGACTCCTGGCTGAGGGTGCTTGGATGGTGGCATTGAGCTATCTTCTGCCATGGATAGGCTCCCAAGAGTGGGAGCTGTAAGGAGTCAACAGTTCCAGGCTATGTCCTTATGGCACAATAACTCCCATGGGAAGAGTTTTTCCCCTCCCCTCAGTAGTTCCAGCAAAAGTCCCAGGACCTATTTGCATTATCCTGAGCCAGGCACTGTGACTCTGGTTGGCGAGGTCTCTCAGGCACCAATCCCAGTTTGTGTGGACTGAAAGGGACAGAAAGAAGGGCGAGGCTCTGAAGGAAAGCCAGTGTTTCTGTTCCCAGAAGACAGAATAGATGCTGGGTGAGCAAAAACAACAGATGTCCATCTCAGAATCACAGTACTAATTCCCACCGTCACCCCCCCCACTGCCACCTGCCTCCAGACTTCCTTTGCTTGCAATACCAGCCTCTTCCCTCTGTCTCAGAAGCAAAGCTTGCCTATGCTGGGTTCTGCTCCTGCAGTCAAGTCCTGCCTGGGATCACTGCAAGGATGTCCTGTAGCGCAGGGATCCCCAACCCCCGGGCCACCATGGCCTGTAAGGAACTGGGCTGCACAGCGGGAGGTGAGCGGCGGGCAAGCAAGCATTACTGCCTCAGCTCCGCCTCCTGTCAGATCAGCGGCGGCATTAGATTCTCATAGGAGTGCAAACTCTATTATGAACTGCACATGAGAGGGATCTAGGTTGTGCGTTCCTTATGAGAACCTAGTGCCTGATCTGAGGTGGAGCAGTTTCATCCCAAAACCATCCCCCCACCCCCATCCCCTATCTGTGGAAAAATTGTCTTCCACAAAACTGGTCCGTGGTGCCACAAAGGCTGGGAACCGCTGCTGTAGGGGTGTGCTTCTGCCCCTATAATAGGGTCAGTCTTTTGCAGCTAAGCCTGCTAAAAAGCCAGAATGAGAGAAGCTGGACAGGGAGAGGTAAGCCAAGAGTCTGGTGGTGTGAACAGAAACAGAGCTCTGAAGTTTGAGATCCAAGCTCCTCCTCCCTGTTGTGTGGCCTGGAGCACAGTTACTTGAACTCACCAAACCCATTTCCTTGTCTCTAGTGCAGTTATTGCAAAGACTGCTGGGCATTGTTTGTAAAGTGGGGGTGTGATGTAATTCAGTAGCCTGTTCACTTTGCATCTTGGTTCACAACACAGTTCAAAGCTCTTTTAAGAATACTTGTTAGGGCCAGGCGCAGTGGCTTACACCTGTAATCCTGGCATTTTGGGAGGCCAAGGCAGGCAGATCACTTGAGGTCAGGAGTTTGAGACCAGCCTGACCAACATAATGAAACCCCGTCTCTACTAAAAATACAAAAATTAGCCAGGCATGGTGGTGTGCGTCTGTAATCCCAGCCACTCAGGAGGCTGAGGCAGGAGAATCGCTTGAACGCGGGAGGCGGAGGTTGCGGTGAGCCGAGATCGCACAACTGCACTCCAGCCTGGGCAACAGACCAAGACTCCATCTCAGAAAAAAGAAAAAAAACAAAACAAAATTTGTTAACTGGGTGCAGCAGCTCACGCCTGTAACCCCAGCACTTCGGGAGGCCGAGGCAGGAGGATCTTTTGAGTCCAGGAGTTCGAGACCAGCCTGGGCAACATAGTGAGACCTCATCTCTATAAAAAAAAAAATTAGCTGGGTGTGGTGGCACACACCTGTAGTCCCAGCTACTTGGGAGGCCTAGGTGGGAGGATTGCTTGAGCCCGGGAAGTTGAGGCTGCAGTGAGCGAAGATCACACCACTGCACTCCAGCCTGGGCAACCTTGTCTCAAAAAAAAAGAATACTTGTTTAGTGCTTGACGATTTGGAGTTTTTTGTTTGTTTGTTTTAGTGGCGAAATCTCACTATGTTTTGCCCAGGCTAGCCTTGAACTCCTGGGCTCAAAGGATTCTGAATAGCTAGGACTATGGGCCTGCACCACTGCACCGGGCTTGACAATTATGGAACTCATTTTATATTGTCTTGTTGAATCTTCTCATCCTTGGCTCCTAGGCCTCTCTAGCCATGGACAGCAGACTTAAAAAGACTTGGTCAGCAGCTGGGCTCACGCCTGTAATCCCAGTACTTTGGGAGGCCGAGGTGGGTGGATCACTTTAGGTCAGGAGTCCGAGGCCAGCCTGGCCAACATGGTGAAACCCATCTAAAAATACAAAAATTAGCCAGGTGTGGTGGTGTGTGCCTGTAATCCTAGCTGCTCGGGAGGCTGAGGCAGGAAAATCACTTGAACCCAGGAGGCGGAGGTTGCAGTGAGATGAGGTCACCCCACTGCACTCCAGCTTGGGCAGGAGAGTGAGACTGCATCTCAAAAAAAAAAAAAAAAATCTTGGCCAGGGTGGTATATCAGCCCAGCGTCTGGCCCTGTCCTGCCATCCCATCCTGTCTGGATGGCAGGGGCAATGGCATTATTGCAGAAGGCTGCCCTAAATATGCAGGCTAACGGCCTGAGTGTGTTGAGCGTGTTGAGAGGAACTGGAACGGATTGTTGAGCCAGGGCCCTGGGCACCTGGCCAGACCTCCCTCTGGCAATACAGCCTGAGGCATACCTGACTGGAACCACAGCAGATCTGACAGTGATGAATAATTCCAGGCATCCGGCTGACTGGATTGGGAAGAACTCTTTCAAGAGTCCCTGTGTGATGGTAGTGGTGATAATGACTGTGATGATGATAGCTGTTCTGTAGTGAGCAGAATACACAATGCTTCTTTACTTTTTTTTTTTTTTTTTTGAGACAAAGTCTCGCCCTTGTCCCCCATGCTGGAGTGCAATGGCGAGACCTCAGCTCACTGCAACCTCTGCTTCCCGGGTTCAAGCAGTTGTCCTGCCTCAGCCTCCCGAGTA
Organism: Gorilla gorilla gorilla; assembly: GCF_029281585.2. Classification (NCBI taxonomy): domain Eukaryota; kingdom Metazoa; phylum Chordata; class Mammalia; order Primates; family Hominidae; genus Gorilla; species Gorilla gorilla. The sequence goes on along the minus strand of NC_086018.1, from coordinate 27,374,182 downwards.
GCTGGGATTACAGGTGCCTGCCACCAGGCCCAGCTAATTTTTGTATTTTTAGTAAAGACAGGGTTTCACCATGTTGGCCAGGCTGGTCTCGAACTCCTGACCTCAGGTGATCCACCCACTGAGGCCTCCCAAAGTGCTGGGATTACAGGTGTGAGCCATCACACCTGGCCACTTCTTTACATTTGTGGTTTCATCAACTCTCCATTAACGCTGTGAGGTGTAATGACTGTTTTATACATTAGGAAACTGACTCAGAGAAGCTAAATGACTTGCCCAGGGTCTATCAGCTGAGAAGTGATAGAACTGGAGTTCATATAAGGTGTCATCTGACTCCAGCTCCAAGCAAGCTGCGATAAGTTGCTGTTTTTAAAGCTCACAAGAATCCCTGAAGTAGGCCACACCTCTCCTTTACAGATGGGGGTAAACGGCTTCCCATTGGCTGCCCAGGCAGGGCTAGAGTCTGGAAGCCAGATGCTGGGCTGCCTCCTGCCTTGGAAACAGCCAGCCTACTGCTCATCTGCTGCTGGCCCCCATGTAACCAAATTGCAGACTCTGGTTCACCCCAGAATTGGAGGACCACATGCCCTCCATTCTGCCTGCCGCCGTCAGCCTTCCCTGCACAAGTGCCCTCCTGCTGGGCAGGTGCCAGAGATGCCGTCAGCACGGCTGCTGCTGGGCTTCCTGCACTGCCACTCCTGCCCTTCTGCTGCAGACCTGTCGCTGGCACAGCCCATGGGCTCCCACTGCCCCTGACTCCGGGAGCTCAGGCTGCCCCCTTGTCCTAGGACTAGCAAAAATGAGACCGTGACTAAGGAAGGATTATGTGCAGAGACTTGTTCTCGCATAGATGTTTCTTCAGTCAGCAAGTATTTCTTAAGTGCCTGCTATACACCAGGCACTAGATTGGGCAGTAATTAGTGACACGACAGTAAGCAAGACAGACATCACTCCAGCCCACAGGGGGCTCACTGCACAGGATAGCCAGCAACTGATGGCGCTGTGAGGGGGTGGAAGAGGCTGCAGAAGCATGGGGGGTCTGGAGGTGGGGTTGGCATGAGATCTGAAGGGTGAGGAGGTGTTGGCCAGGATGAGGGCAGCTTTGGGTATGTCCAGGTGTGTGGCAGGGGCCGGTGGAGGGCCACCAGGAATAGTTCCCACCCTCTGGTAGAAGCACAGGTCCTTGACGGCAGGCTCTGTGGGCCCTGCTGCCCCAGTCCCCTGGGCCTCCATGGGACTGTCACCACTTGTTGACAGATGGTCCTGATAAGAAGCACTCCAGCCACACATGTGAGCTTCTTATAGTTCTGTGAACTCTAGAGCTCCAACAGGTTTCTAAAACCCTAGGGCTGGGCAGCGGCCCCCGGCCTACTTGGGTTTGCCAAATAGTCCAGTGTTCAGCTCCTTCCTGAGTGAGTGATGCCGAGGTCTGGCTGCTCAGCGGCACCAACACCTGTGGCAGCCCTTTGCCTGTGTGCCGTGACATCCCCAAACCTAGAATAGCTATGCTTGGCTTCCAGGGACTTTGAACACCCTATTCCCCTTCAAGCCTTTTTGTTCTCCCTCTATCCCCGTGTGAGGCCCACACTTCCTCCTCGTCACTGCTGTTCCCTGCAGGTCCAGCTGCAGCTGCTGACAGCCATTGTGAAACTCTTTCTGAAGAAGCCAACAGAGACCCAGGAGCTGGTGCAGCAGGTCCTCAGTTTGGCCACTCAGGTGGGTGCCCCAACCTACCCGCTGTGCCCAGCATAGCCCTCACTCAAGCAGGGGAATTTTTGTCCCAGGAACTAGACCTGGAAGCCAGGCCCGCTCCTAAGACAGGTATCTTGTGGGTGGGACTGGCTTCCAGCCCCAGAGTTACCCAAGCTCCCTGCCTTCAGGGTGCTTAGAACACAAAGTGCAGTGAGGTCAAGTAGTGAAGTTGAGACAAACTAGACAGAGGAGAAGGGCCCATGGAAACCTGAGGGTGTGTGTTGGGGGCAGGAAGGGCAGGCCACAGAGGGCGGTTGGGAGTAGAGACAGGCATGGCCAGGCTGGAGTAGAGTACCATGGGGAATGAGCCCGGGGCCAGGGCATGGCCCTGTAGGTGGTATAGGGGCAGGCTCATGGGAGCACTCAGGACTGCTGTCCCCATTGGCCACCCCTGTGCCGCACCTGGCTCATGGCTGCAGGAAGGTCTCCTCCCTTCTCACCTGGCTGCTCTGAGTTTCATGGGCTTCTCCTCACACCCACAAGGACTCAGATAACCCAGACCTGCGGGACCGTGGCTACATCTACTGGCGCCTGCTTTCCACGGACCCGGTGGCAGCCAAGGAGGTGGTGTTGGCTGAGAAGCCACTCATCTCTGAAGAGACAGACCTCATCGAGCCCACACTGCTAGACGAGCTTATCTGCTACATCGGCACGCTGGCCTCCGTCTACCATAAGCCTCCCAGTGCCTTTGTGGAGGGGGGCCGGGGCGTCGTGCACAAGAGCCTGCCACCTCGCACGGCCTCGTGAGTGAGACTGGCCAGTCGGCCTGCGCCTCCACACTCTGCTTCCCCAGTTTAGCAGCACAGGCACTCAGGCCTGGCGTGTTGTCCCCCAGCAAGACCTGAGTCTGAGGAAAACTGACAACCTTTTATCAGCTATTTATTGTACACAAGGTATTTGCTAGATGACCTCATTCCATCCTAACGACAGTGCTGAGAGCAAATGTCCCCATTCTTCAGGTGGGAACAAGAGACAAGGAGAGCTTGAGGGACTGGTCCAGGATCTCACAGCTAGCAGAGCTGGGACTCAGACCAGTTCTGTCTCATTCCAGATCCTTGTCCGCGCCTCCTCCTCTGTTGTTCCCAGGTGGTTGGTGTGGCCTGGTGGCACCGTCCTAGGGCACTGGCATCCAGTTTTCTTCTTAGCATGGGCTGAGGGCTAGAAGCAGGCGGCCCTCTCCCTTCACTCATCCTCACGGAGGACCTGAAAGATGGACCTGCTGTGGGAATGGGAATGGGGAAGAAGTGGGGCCGTGTGGACAGCCCTGTCGGGGACAGTGAGGAGACTCAGTGCCTGTCCTGGGGGACAGCCCTGCCTGGAGGCTGGGGTCTCTTTGACCTTCCTGAGACATCCTGATGCCTCCACCCTACTTCTGTGTCCCGGCAGGAGTGAGAGCGCAGAGAGCCCTGAGACAGCCCCTACTGGAGCACCTCCTGGGGAGCAGCCAGATGTCATCCCCGCCCAGGGCGACCTGCTGGGTGACCTCCTCAACCTGGACCTCGGCCCCCCAGTGAGTGGCCCACCCCTGGCCACCTCCTCGGTGCAGATGGGAGCTGTGGACCTTCTTGGCGGTGGCCTTGACAGCCTGGTATGTTGTGGGCCCCCTCTGGACAATGTTGATAATGATCCTCAGAGGAGCAGTCACTGAATGCCCCTCCATGCCAGGCACCAGCTGAGTGCCTCAGGTACATTATATAGAGTCCTTACCGTTTACCCTTGGAGGTGATTGTGTAGCTCCCTACTTATGATGAGAAAACCAAGGTTTAGAGAGGCCAGGCAGCCTTCCCTCCGAGGTCGCACAGCCCCTGAGAGGCAGACAGGATTCCACTCCCTTGTTGAACCTTCGAGTTCCAGGAGACCCTGGGCAGGGAGGCGCATCCTAGCCCTTGCCCTGATCCTGGCATTATAGTCACCTTTGCCCTGTAAGGCTAGGGTGTTCCTGGCTTTGAGGAATCAGACTTGTGTCCACTTACCCTCATGCAGCGCCAGCTGGGAATAGCAGCCCAGCCAGGCCTATTTGAGAGGGCATGGGAGGCCAGGGAGAGAGGGGAGTGGGAAGACAGTAGGGAGGGGAGTGGTGAGACTGACTTGGGTATCTCCCTGGGGCTTCCTCAGGCAACTGGCAGGGCCATGTGTGGGGGCGCCTAAACCTCTTCATTTGGCTGTGCTCGGCTCAGGTCCGCACGGTGGCAGCATGGGGGCAGGACACTGGTGATCAGTGCTGCTAGGGTGAGGCAGGAAGGGCTGTGGTGCAGGACGGGTGTTGGGGTAAAGGTGTGGGGTAGTGCCTTTCATAGAGACAGGGTCTGGGCCTCTCGCCAGACCTCACACCACACTCCTCTCAGATGGAGCTACCATTGACTAATCTCCCTCTTTCCCTTCTCTCTCTTGTTTCTCTGTCTTCCTTCCTGGCTTTTTCTCTCTGCATGTGGCTGCCTGTTCTCTTCACCTGCCTGCTTCTGCTTGGAGATGGGGGATGAGCCTGAAGGGGTATGGTTCAACCCTTGCGTCACCAAGCCTTCGTCCTTGGTCCTCCCGAAAGCGCTGGCCCAGCATCCCAAGGGGCGGGGGCGGGTGATGTCACAGCAGCCCCCACCTGCTGAGCCCCTGCCTTGGTCCAGCATCCTGGCAGCCTCTGTCTTGACCAGCTGGCATCCGGCTGCCACTGGACGCCATAGCCGTGGATTCTTGCCCAGTCCTCACCACCCCATGACACGTCGCCTTGTCATCCCGGGGATTGCCAGCCCTCAGTCCCACAACCCTTCTCTGATGTTCTAGAGGGAGAGCACCCATCTGCATAGCATGTCTCCACCCAGCCGTGTGTCTTGGGACCTCCTTTTATCCATAGGCTGAGCGTCAATTTGGGAGTGTCCCCAGCCCTTTCCCAGAGGTTACTACTAAGGCTCAAGGCTTCCAGGGCATGGGAGGGCTCAGCCTCTCTTCTCCACCCACCTCTCTCTGTCTTGTTTCTGTAATTTAGAGTTGATATGGAGGCTGTCCTGCCCCCCGCCCCCAGTGTATTCTAAAGAGCCAGGTGGCTCTACTCATTCCCAGACCCTGATGTCTTTGCCTCTTGACGCCCACCTCTGACTCTTTCCCTCCCTTTCCAGATTGGGGGCACCAACTTCGTGGCACCTCCAACAGCAGCAGTACCAGCCAATCTTGGAGCACCCATCGGCAGTGGCCTGAGTGACCTCTTTGACCTGACCAGTGGCGTGGGCACCCTGTCAGGATCATATGTGGCCCCCAAAGCAGTAAGTCACTTGTCTTCTGTCTTGGCAGGAGCAGAGAGAAGTTATGGAGACTGGCATGTGGGCTCCTTTAAATGGCCTCGGCTGTGGAATTGGCTCAGGCCAGCACTGATGAGGGAAGCTGGGGGCCACAGGGGCACCGAGGAAGAGGAGCTAAGTCAAGCTTGGTGGGTACCTAGGAAGGCTTTCCAGAGGAGTCGCAGGACCTCATTAGCTGAACAAATGCGGATGGGGGCTCCAGACCAAGGGAACAGTCTGTGGTAAGGCCTGGAGGGAAGGGAGACCCCGGCCTCTGTGAGGGAATCAGCAGAGGCCTGTCAGGTGGGAGCAGTAGTTCTCAGTGCCATCAGACTCAGCACCCCTTAGTCATCATAGACATTTTACATTGTCACCATTCCTCTCCTTAAATGCAATTGGTGGGCTGTGTAACCTACCTACGCATAGCATTCCAAAAATACTCAGATGCTTTCACTGCATGGAGGAGACATAAAAGGAAGAGAATACAAGTGTATGTATCAATGTTATAAACGTCTGGGCATGCCTGCCCGCTCACCCCAGAAGACATGAAGTTGCCAGGTGTTTGCTGCAGGGCAAAGTCACTGTGACTGTGGCAACCACAGTCTGGGTGTTTGTAGCCTGGACCCCGTGAATGGTTTGGCCAGTGGTGCCATTTGTTTCTGAAGTGGTCACTGACTCCCAGTAAGGTTCGGAGTAAGATAAAGAACAGGCTTCCCTCGATTTTCCTGAGAATTGTGTTCCTGGAAGTCTCAGGATATGTTGAAACCATGCAGAAAATACTGGAAGGATGCAGGACAGTTGCTTGTTGTGGGGTGGTTGTCCCCATGGTAGGATGTCCAGCATCCCTGACTCCAGCCCACTACATGTTATGCCACCTGAAGATGCCCACAGACGCCCACTATGCCATCTAGGGCACACCCCCAAGACTCCTGGCTAGACTAGGGATCAGTGAAGGAGGAAGCTGGCAAGGCTGGCGGGCCAGGCTGAGCGTTTATTCTTGATCCTGGCACAGCCGGAGCCATTGGAAAGTTTTAAGCAAAGAGATGAACCAGTCTGATTTGCACTTGAGAAAGATGGCTGCATCTGCAGGGAAGGGGTGGGACAGAAGCACCGGCCCCGGGGGATTCCGTGGCAGGGAGGAGGAGTGCTGGGGCAGCTGGACCACGGGGGCTCTTGTGGGTGGAAACAGCGGCCAGACTTGAGAGCTCCCTGGGAGGGAGGAGCCGGGGCTGAGGGAAGGAGAGTTGAGTTTGGGGTGTAAGGACATGCGGGCCTGGCACTGAGGAGAGCTCAGTGTGGGCCATGTTGTCAGTGTCAAGGAAGCTGCCAGAGGGGACCAACCAGGCCTGATCCCCTCATCACACTCAGATCAGAAGTTGTGTTTGCCAGAGCCCCCCTCTCTCTTCTGAGGTCCCCACCCCAAAGCAGGATACAGTTGGGGGTCAGGGGCAGTGACAGCTCTGTCATGACTAGGGAGCCATGAGCCAGCACCTCCCCACCCCCTGAGCTGGCTTTCCCCACCATATGCCAGCTGCACCTGCAGTGGTGGTGACTGGAGCCCCTGGCAGGGTCTGGGCACTGACAGGCCCACAGCAGACAGCAACTCGGACACTAGTAGCCGCACACTTCCTTGTAGGGACAGCACAGCATTCCACAGCCACCGCCAGCACGTCCTCCTCCCAGCAGCGCTTTGTGGCTCTTCCTCCTATTTCGTGGTTGAGAGATCCTAGTGCTTTTGCCTAAGGTCACATAGCTGGTGACAGAGTCTGGAAGTGAAAGCAAGTGACACTAAAGCCTCTGCTCCAGACCCCTATATGATGGTCCCCACAGAGCGTGAGAACCACCTGTGCACCTGCCTTCCTGCGTGGGGTGTCAGGGCCAGCAGGGCCACGGGAACGTAGAATCGCGGCATAACGTACAGCACGTGCAGTTGACTTACTACCTGGATTAGCTGCACCAAGGCATGAGGCCAACCCGTACTCGCCAGAAGCCCAATATCACAGGCATACAAAGCAGGACTAAGGGACAGAGAACAGCAAAGACCCCTGTAACCCTGTGGGTGCCAGCCCTTGCCAGGCACTGCAGAGCTGCCAGGAAAAGTAAGCCTGGAGCTGGCCTTTGGCAAGCTGGCACTAGGCTTGTGTGTTCATCTTTTTTTTTTTTTGAGACAGAGTTTTGCTCTTGTCACACAGGCTGGAGTGCAGTGGTGCGATCTCAGCTCACTGCAACCTGTGTCTCCGGGGTTCAAGCGATTTCTTCTGCCTCAGCCTCCCGAAGTAGCTGGGATTACAGGCACCTGCCACCATGCCTAGCTAATTATTTGTATTTTTAGTAAAGACAGGATTTCACTATGTTGGCCAAGCTAGTCTTGAACTCGTGACCTCAGATGATCCACATGCCTCGGCCTCCCAAAGTGCTGGAATTACAGGTGTGAGCCACTGTGGCCAGCCGTGTGTTTGTCTTACCAGTGTTATCCCTGCTTTGTCTTGGTGAAGGGTCAGATGAGTGTATCCAACAGAGCATGCTGGAAAGGAGAGGGGAGGGGATCTGCTAGTCAAGAGTCATCAGGGCAGGCTGCCTGGAGGAGGAGTTTTTCTGCCACGGGCAGGACTTTCCCCACTGCCTTGGTCATGGGAGGGTTCTAGGGTGTGGGTGCACTATTCCTTCAGAATCAGTCAGTAGGTATCCACATCTTCCTAACAGCGCTGTGGCCACCTGGAATTGTTCATTCCTCATGCATTTCCACACCCTGCTTGTGGGGTTAAAGACATTGGCCAACCATGTTGGTCTAAGGAATGAGGCTGTCTGTACATAAGAACTTTTGGGTTCCTCACCATTTGAGTCAGCTGCTGGTGACAGTTCATTGGTTCATCCAGTAAAGATTGAAGATTGTTCTGTTGGGACCTGTGTGAGACGCCATGAACCCACAGTGACCAAGAGCAGTGCGGTCTGCATCCCCAGCCATGGGCGACTGAGAGAGGGCCAGGGGAAAGGAGGCCTGATGGGGGGGCCCCTGGAGAGTTGTCCATGAGGGAGCCATGCCCCCGGTCAGGTTCAGCCAGCCTCTGCGTACTCTCTCAGCCGCCGTGGCACAGCCGAGAACAAAAGCAGTGTTTTCTGTCCTCACAGATCTGTCCAGGGGGCGTGCTCAGGGTTAACCGAGCAGGATGGGGGTGGGGAGGGGCTTTCAAAGCAGAGGGAACAGCCAGCGTGAGGTCCCAGGGGCAGGGGCAAGCCAAGCCTGGGGAGCAGATGGGCAGCAGGCTGTGGAGGCCAAGGCCCGTGGAGACCATTGCAGGATTGGAAGGAGTTTCTCAGGGTGCCATGATCAGATTTACATTTCACAAGATGACATCAGCTGCTGTGGAAAGGGGGAGAGGGTGGAAATGGGGTGCCACCTGGCAGCTGCTGTCTTACCTGGGAAATCTGGTGGCAGCTTAGATGCTGGTGGCACCTCTGGGGATGGAGAGAAATGGAGGCCCTGGAGGCAGCTGTAAGAGGTGGCCTTCACAGGACTTGGGTTGCGTGACTGTCTCAAGGGGGTTAGGGTGGGGTGGGGGGCTGGTGCCTGATGTTTCTGTGGTCTCTGGCCTGGCAACCTGAGAGACAGTGGGACCTTTGTTGGCACTCAGTGCGCTTGCGGAAGCTGTCGGTGGGGTCTGAGCCTTTTCACCTCAAGGGGCCTGTGAGCCGTCCACAGGAGAGTAACCGCCTGAGAGGCGTTTGTGAGCCCACAGGATGCCGCTGGTGGATGTCTTCCATGGCAGGGCTCTAACTCATGCTGTTTGCTCAGCAAACACTCCCCAAACACTGGTTTCACACCAGGCTCTGAGCCAAGGTGGTAAAGACAGAAAAACAGAGCCTTTCCCTCAGTGAGCTCTCTGAGTACAGGGGAGACAGACACAAGCTCATATTTATCTGCCATAACATCACTGGGGCGAGGGAGCCTGGGGGCAGGGTTCCAGGAGGAGGTGGTTCTTGAGCTGAGACTTGAATGACAAGGGCAGCCAAGCAGCGGAAGGCCTGCCAGGTGAGGAGTCCTCTTAGGTACTGTCCTTGGTCAGACCAGTTTCTACAGCCGAAGGCCAGCCCTGCCTCCTGCAAGGGAGGACAGGCGGTGATGGCCAGGAAGGCCCAGATTCTGGCCGAGGCCCAGGATGCCATTGGGCACTGAGCTCTGTCCTTAGCTCATGGCCTCCCTCAGCCCTACTTCCCAAGTGATCCCTCCATTGCCAGCTCATGGCCTCCCTCAGCCCTACTTCCCAAGTGATCCCTCCATTGCCCTCTGAGGACTCAACGTCAGCCCTGGAGCGCTGAAGTGCCTCCCCACCCCGAGCTGCTCCAAGAGGCAGCCCGTCATGGCGGTGGCCCTAGGTGGTACATGGGATTGTTCTGTTCCCAGTACACACCTGTTCATCCCCTAGCAGTAAAGGTGGGGGTGCTGGATCTGGGAGGCCCCTGCAGGAGAGAGAGAGAAAAAGCACCCTCAGGTGGGCTGTTGAGTTTGGGCTGCAGGAAGAGGTACCCACCCGCCCCCTCCGCACCCTCTTCCCTGCAGGTCTGGCTCCCAGCCATGAAGGCTAAGGGGCTGGAGATCTCAGGCACCTTCACCCGCCAGGTGGGCTCCATCTCCATGGACCTGCAGCTGACCAACAAGGCCTTGCAGGTCATGACCGACTTTGCCATCCAGTTCAACCGCAACAGGTGAGAGCTCCCTGAGGCCAGCGCACCTCGCAAGAGGAGGCCTGTGAGAGAACCCACTCGGAGTCTGTTCTGGGGACTGCAGGCAGGGGTGGGGGCTGTAGCGGGGAGGGCAGTGCCCCTTTTCTGAAGGATGTTCCCCACTACCGCTCAGGCCAAAACTCTCTGAAGCACTGGGTTTTGTTTGTTTTTTTTTTTCTTTTGGAGACAGAGTCTCACTCTGTCACACAGGCTGGAGTGCAGCAGCGCCATCTCGGCTCACTGCAGCCTCCACCTCCTGGGTTCAAGCAATTCTTCCGCCTCAGCCTCCCAAGTAACTGGGACTACAGGTGCACACCACCACGCCTGGCTGATTTTTTGTATTTTTAGTAGAGATGGGGTTTCACCATCTTGCCCAGGCTGGTCTCGAACTCCTGAGCTCAGGCAATCCGCCCACCTCGGCCTCCCAAAGTGCTGGGATTATAGGTGTGAGCGACCGTGCTCAGCCAAGCAGTGGGATTTTTACCCCCAAATGGCCTCTTCATATGCACTCCAAAGTACCAGGCAGAGTGGGAAAGGACGTCTTTCTGTTTAGTTTTTTTTTTTTTTGAGATGGCCTCAGTGTATTGCCCAGGTTGGTCTTGAACCCTTGGGCTCAAGCAATCCTCCTGCCTCCTGGGTCTCTGGGACTACAGGTGCACGCCACCACACCTGGCCCCCCTTATTTTTGCCTCCACAGTCCAAAGGAGTGTTTTACAGATAGAAACGCCCTGCTCCAGCTGAGAAGCCCACCTCAGGCAAACACCCCACATAGGAGGGGCCCATCTTAGGGACCAGCTCTCAGAAGGCTGGTGGGGAGTGGGCCTGCCTACCAGCCTCCCCATTGTGGCAGAGGATTAAAGTGTCAGATGGGGCCTCTGGGAGCGGTAGCTGCTTCAGGCCCCTCCCCACTGGGTCCGCTACACTGGGTGTCGGTGGGAAGGTTGCGTCATGGACCCAGCCAGTGAGGCTAGGACTCCCTGGGGACCCCTGGCAGCCCCTCCTGATGATTCTTCTTCCTGAGCACGCTCATGATGAGCAAACTGAGCCTCTAAGAAGTTGACTGAAGGGGCTGCTTCCCCAAGGAATCCTGGGGGCCAGTAGGTCCTGACCCTTGGGCAGACCTGGGCTGGGGGTGACTCTACCACTTACCCTCATGTGACCCTGGAGGCCACAGAAGTGCACCAGCCTCTGAGAGGTGGTTCCAATGGTTGCCTCTAGCAAACTTACTGTGTGCTGAATGCTTCCTGGGCACCAGGCCCTGTGGCACCGGCTTTGGGAGTATTGTCTCACTTGAGCCACTTGATGGCCCAGCAAAGTCACTGCCATCACCCCTTTTTAGTAGGTAATGACACCTGGGCTCCTTGGACAGCTCACATAGCGAGCAGTAGTGGAGCTCCCAGGAAAGCCTAGTGTGCTGAGCCACCAAGCGGACCTGGGGTTCCCCAAATGGTCTCCCTCTGTGTCCCGGGCAGGCTGATGGCTTCTTGGGCAGAGCACAGGCTGGGGTCAGACAGCTCAAACTCTGATTCTCAGCAGTGCCCTCACCCTATGGGGTCTGACACAGGCCTGCTCCTCCCTGAGACGGTGTCCTCATCTAGAGGATAGGAAGAGGTATACCTGGCTCTGTTTTTATGAGGCTAGGAACAGGTGTAATATTGAATCCGCAGCCCAGGTATACCGAGCCCTCGGTTTGTGCCCCCAGTCCCATGCCCTGTGACTTACCTTCCAAGAGCCTGCGGCTGGCGCGTCTCACACCCATGAGGATCTTCCTAATTTGTCACTGTGCTGCTTTGCAGAGAAGCAGAGCTTTCCTGAATCTCTCTGTGGCCACTGTGTGACCTGGCAAGTTCTGGCCAAGAGAGTAAAATCTAGCGTCTTGCTTGGGATGGTCAGATCCCTTGTGGGAGTTGAGGATTGGCAGCAGAGACTTGGGTGGTCCCAGAGTTTTCAAGGTAGAAGCAGCTTATACTCCAGGCCCCTGGCATTAGACAGAGCTCCTTGAGGGCAGGACAGGGCAAGGCCTGCTTAACTGGGCCCACCAGTGCCTGGCCCAGAGGAGAGGAACAGAGCTGGGCTTCAGGCCTGCAGCCAGGCTGGGGCAGAGCAATTGGCCTGGGGCTCTTTCTTTCTGTCCAGATGGCCATCTGGGGGAGGGGACCCAGAGCCCATCCTTCTATCCAGGGTCCAGAACATGGGAAGGCTGGCACGGTGAGAGGCTCCCTGCCAACCACAGCCCCAGCTCCCGAGTCGGAGGAGCTCACCTGTCCTGCATCAGCACCTACTCCCCCTGCCATCCCTGTGGGGCTTCTCTCTCCCCAGCTTTGGCCTGGCCCCCGCCGCCCCCCTCCAGGTCCACGCGCCACTCAGCCCCAACCAGACAGTGGAGATCTCCCTGCCTCTCAGCACGGTGGGCTCGGTCATGAAGATGGAGCCTCTGAACAACCTCCAGGTGGGTTCCGGGCAGGGCAGGCACCCCAGTCCTTACTCACCTACCAGCCGGGCCCCACTGGGGTCAGTAGAAGGTCGTGTCTGCGGAGTCATGCTCTTAGCTGCAGATGTGTTGGGGAGGCCCAGGTCGGGGAACGAAGGGGTGTGTTTACCAGGGAAGGCCCTGGGAGAGAATCTTCTCAGTGACACTCTTCCTGGGGCCTCAGAGGTGGCGTCAAGCCCCAGAGACTGACTGGGGACCCCCTTGTGCCTAGGTGGCCGTGAAGAACAACATCGATGTCTTCTACTTCAGCACCTTGTACCCACTGCACATCCTCTTTGTGGAGGATGGGAAGATGGGTGAGTCATGAGGGAGCCTGCTGGGGTGCCTGAAATGGGGCTGTGGCTTGGGAACCTGGCCAAGGTGGTGCCTTTACCAAGGTCCGGATGGACTGCCTTGCCCGTAAATGGAGTCGGGGAGTTGCTGCTTCCCTGCAGGGCCTGGAGTGAGGGGTATACCCAGGACCCCCCCGGCCTTAGTGGCCAGTTCTGGTCTGGCAGGTGGGCTGTGCCACATGGAACTCACCCCACTCCCAGGCTCTCCTGCTCACTCCTCAGCCTTGTCCCATGGGCTGCAGCGAGCCCAGGTCATGCCCCACACCTGGTAACCCCCTCCTCTGTGCCCTTTCTGGAACCCCCAAGAAGGGTGTTGATCACAGCACACAGACGGCCTGCACCCTGCCCCTGGCTGCGTGGAGCCCTTGGCCCATGTCATCTCTTGCTTGCCACAGAAGCCCTGCATGGGAGGCTGTGACTAACGAGCAGGCTGCTCACCGAGGAGGAGGAAGGCGTGTGGGGGTGGGAAGGGGAGATCCAAGGCCTGGAGGCAGGAAGCCAGGGTCATTTGGAAGCGGCACTGGGGCCTCCCTCACAGAGCGGAGGGTGTGCTTAGGGAAGCAGGAGGGCTGTGCGGCAGCTAGTGCCTGTTGTCAGCTTTCACATGGCACAGTAAAGACCAGACCCATTTCCTGCTGAGCTACAGAGGGCCCACAGGTTTATGAGGGGCTCGCCTCTCATCCCCACCCTGCTCACCCCGCAGACCGGCAGATGTTCCTGGCCACATGGAAGGATATTCCCAATGAGAATGAGGCCCAGTTCCAGATCAGAGACTGCCCCCTCAATGCAGGTGAGGACTCTGAGCCCCCGACCCCAGCCCCTCGCCTGTACCCAGGCCCCCGTGCTGACTGGGGCCTCTCACGGCCATGTGACCCCACAGAGGCTGCGAGCAGCAAGCTGCAGAGCAGCAACATCTTCACTGTCGCCAAGAGGAACGTGGAGGGCCAGGACATGCTCTACCAGTCCCTGAAGCTGACCAACGGCATCTGGGTGCTGGCGGAGCTGCGGATCCAGCCGGGCAATCCCAGCTGCACGGTGAGAGCCCCGGCACCCGCCCTGCAGCCTTGGAGCCTCCCCTTCGTCCCATGCCAGGGGGTGGCCCTGGTGGAGGACGCAGTCCAAGCGTCCCTTCAAGCCTGGCTTGAACTAGAATCAGTTTGGTCCCTGAGAAGGACCTTTCTAGAAAGCTTCCAAATCAACCCCGTCAGGTTACCCAGATAAGACACCAATTGGGTCTCGGAACAGTGAGTTGGACTAGAAGATTGTGTAAAATTGGGCCCTGTAAGGTGGTGCAGTTGGTTTGGCACCCCTGACTGGGAAGTGACATTGCTGGGCACAGGCCCTGGCCCTGTCCTGTGAGTGCCTGCATGTCCAGCTGGGAGGACATTGGTTCCCAGGAGCCTGAACCTCCCAGCCTTTGAGGTAGACCTGTTAGAGAATGGCTTCCCTGGGGCACACAGTTGTCCTGGAGGCCTGCACCGCTGTTCCAGGGCCCCGGACAGCCCCAAGCTCTGCTTCTCCCCTACATCCCTGAGTCTCTGGCAGGCATGGCCCTCCAGACACTGCCCCTCCTGGGTCCTGCTGGCAGTGCTGGTCGGTGGGGGGCTGTGGCGTGGCTTCGGTGGTGGTAACTTCCGTCTCCCTGTGTTTGGTTGCTGCATGTCACCTTCCCTGCTGGTGCCCGTGGTGCAGGACTTAGAGGTTAGCAGATCGCTTTCTCTTTCCCCATCCGCCCTCACGAGCCTTGTCTCCTGTCATGGCCCCCATGCACCCCATGTCTCCTGTCTGCACCTCATCTCTTGGCCTCACCTCACCCGGGGGGCTTCAGCCAGGTGGCCCTGATTGAGGTGCTGACACCCCACTTCCACACATTCACAGTGTGCACAGAGTCCTTCCTAGGAGACCTGGAGGGCCCGTGGGCTGCTGCTGACCTGCGGAACTCCATTGTTCCCACTTCCTAACTGCACCCTGCAGAACCAGTGTTTTAGAGTGGATGGGTGGGGGCTCCTCTCTCCTCTGCCTGTGATCTCAAGCTCAGGCCCCAGAGCGGAGGCAAAGTCTCTACCGTGCCTGCTTCCTACGCAGGAAACCAGGAATGAGCCCAGCACCCCTCCAGGCTCCCTCCCAGCCCTCCGCACCCCCTTGGGATTTTCTGTCAGGCTTCAGTCCTGAGGACCCCAGACCTTCAGGGACTCTGGGGGGCCGGGCAGCCCTCAGGGTGGGGGCCGGGCACTCCCTGGCAGCCTCCGGCTCGTGACTCACACTGCTCACCAGCAGGGCTCTGGTGACTGGGCTGACAGCAGGTGTGTGGGCTGCAAGTATATTTGGTCCACACCCGGCTGGCTGCGACAGCCGCCCCCTCCGCTTTACCTCACATCTGTGTTAGGCGCAGCTGCCGCCAGGCTGTGTGCACTCCACGCTGTCCCATTGGTTCCTGCTCTCTTCCCAACCCCTTTCCTTCCTGAGAGGAACCCCAGGGATGAGCGCTCTTTCCCCCGACCCCTCTCTCCCCTGCAGCTGTCCCTGAAGTGTCGAGCACCAGAGGTGTCCCAGCACGTGTACCAGGCCTACGAGACCATCCTCAAGAACTGAGACCCCGGCCAGCGCCCGCCCCAGCCTTCTGCCCGCCCCATCGAGGAGGCCCCTCGGGGGCAGCACATCTTCCTGCTCGCAGGAGGGACCAGGCGGGGCTCCAGGCCACTCAGTGGTCTCCCTGGTCCTGATGGCAGAACCCATCCGATCCCTGGGGTAGGGCACCGCCCCCTCCTGGGGTGAGAGCTCAGTGCACTCCCGTGCTCTGGGACACCCCGCTCCTGTGGCTGTGATGTGGGGTTAAGTGAGGTGGGGACCAAAGGAAACAGAGCCAGAGCAGCCACAGAAGCTGTGCCTGCAGGGTGAGTGTGGAGCTTGCCCCTCCGGCTCACAGCCCCGGCAGCCCCTGGCTCCTTGGTCTCTCCGGTTGGTGTTAAAGGGCCCTCCACTGCCACCTCTCATGGGATGGACCCTGCCAACCTGGCCTGGGTGTGCAGGGAGGGGGTCCCCTTGGTACCAGGAGAGCTGCTCACTTAGGGCCTGGGGCTTAAGGAGCTGTAGGTGCCGGCAGAGGGGCAGAGCTAGGCTGGGAGGAGCCCAGGGCCTGCACCACCCACTTGCAACCACCAGGCTGGTGCCCTGCAGCTGTGCCAGTTGGGCCACAGCCTCCCGAGTGCTGACCCACATGGTCAAGACCAGGCAGAAGCTCCCAGAGCCCCTGTCTCGGGCTCCCCACCGACTGGCAGCTGCACTATCCCCAACTCCCCACTTCTGCCCCAAGGGTGGTCACTGCCTGTGATACATTCCTCAGTGTCGCCTCTGAGCCCAGGCCTCCTGCAACAAAGACTGGGCCGAGAGATGGGGCTGGGTAAGCGGGTGCGCCTCCTGTTTGGGTTTCTTCGGGGTTTCTCTGTAGTGTCTGCTGCCCTCCTCCTGGCCTCCCAGGTTTCAGTTGTGTCTGACAGAGCATTAGGTTTTCCTGTTACTGCTGTGTAATAATAAAGAAAGATTCGGCTTTTGGCAATCACGGACGCTTTTTTCCCCTCCACCGAATGTCAGGATTGAAAGCTGCCTCCGAGTGGTTGGGGATGGTTTTCTGACCCTACGGTAACTAGATCTAATATATATCATCAGAAAATATATATTGTATGTTTACTCTTATTTTCAGAAAGAGAAAATGAATAAAAATGATGACATCAAGTGTGTCCCCAGCCAGTGTGTCAGGCCCGAGGCTCTTCTGGGCAGGAGTCCCGGGCTGCAGGGACCCCAGGGTCAAAGGCTCCAGTGGTATGTGCGGCAGCAGCCCCTCCCATGGCACTCTGAGGACAGCGCCTTCCCTCCATCCTATCCTTGGCAAACTGACTGCTGTGGCCTGCTGCTGTCCCTGACCCCTCTCCTGCCATTGATCCCACCTCCCCCAGAGCTGACACTGCCTCGCCTTGTGATGCTGGCCAGAAGGCTGGGCTCCCCTTGTGGTTTTCCCCAGCTCCCTGCCATCTGGGAGGCTCCAGGGGCCGTGGGAGATCCCCTGATCAGGGGCAGCCGTGGGAGAGGGGGTGGGCGTGTGGACCAGGCCAGCCACCACCGAGGACACCTTGTGTGGCCCCAGTCCTGGCACTGGCCTGGCTCCTAGTGAGGGTGGCCAGACCCTGGGCAGGGCTTCGTCGGCTGAGCTGCCTCCTGGCTGGTGGGCCTCAGCCTGCTTCTGAGGGAGGAGCAGCCCAGGTGTCCCTCAGCCTGTTTCAGCTCCAGCCGCTCCCTTGTGTTCTGTCTGCACTTAGTCCCTCCACATGCTGCCCACCTCACACACACCGCTGCCTTCCTGGCTGCTGGAAGCTGGGTGAGACAGCCTGCCCTCTTGCAGGGCATCACAGGGGCACCTGGCCCTCCACTGCCCCACCTCTGACCTCTGTGGTGTCACTGTGCTGCCCTGGGGACCCCAGGGTCAAGGGCTCGAGCTGTGTGCCCAGCTGTGGCCCCTCCAAAGAGTCCAGAACCAACCAAGGCCCTTGACTGTGCAACCCTGGTTCTTGCCTCGCCTGAGAGTCTCTGCCCAAATGCATCTGGAGTCCCTGCCCTGCCATGGAACTAGAGGTTGGTGAGCCCTTAATGAGAGGGACTCTCACCCTGCCGTGTCGTCTGCCTCCCCTGAGCCCAACACCTTCACACTCTGCCTGGGAAGCAGCTGCACGGGCCGCCACGCCCATGGCCTGCCAGCTCAGCCATTCAGGGAGCTTGGCACTTCACCTCCCCACCCCTCCATCGCAAGGTCGGAAGAGTGCAAGTGTGGGATCGCTGTCCCCACCGGAGGCCCAGGACAAGCCACCCGGGTGAGGAGAGCTGGCAAGAAAGGAGGACCATCCCTAAACACCTTGTGTTTGAATGAGTCTGCTCAAGCCTCAGGTGATTGTGAGCAGTGCCTCACCACAGTTGGGCCCCTCTTTCACCCCCACAGTGCTCAGCATAAGGGGACCCAGCATATACTGGACTAAGCATATAATGCGGCTTAGTTTACACGCAGGGAAACTGAGGCAGGGAGGGCCTTCATGCTCCCAGTCCCCCACACTACTGCATCAGGAGAATAGACACACAGGATGCTACTTTGGGCCCCTGCCTTTAGGAAGAGTACCTCAGGGCATAGCCAGTCTGTGCCCTTCAGCTTCCCTGTCCCTCCCTCACCTCTGAGGGTCATCACAGGCCGCCTCCCTCCTGCTCATGTGGCACTTCCTGGTCCTGACACGCTCAGGCCTCCCCATCTCGCCTCTTGGAGGCCTTGGCATCCCGCAGCTTGGGGAACTTCCCAGACTTTTCTTGGGAAGATTCCCCAGCGTCTTGAACCTTCCCAGCCAATCAGGAAATCCAACAACAGCAACCAGTTATTTCTGGAGGGTCCAACACATACCCAAGGGCCGATGGGCTCCCCTGTGCACCAGACACTGCCAAGGCTGTTGTGGGACCTGGTTTTACGTTGTTTAATTTTCAGCTAGTGGTTTGCGTTCATTTTTGTGGAGCAAGTAATTCAGGACCATGGTGAGGTCAGCCAGCCAGAGAATAAAGTTCTCCCTCCCACCCCATCCTCAGTCCTTAATTTTCCTCCCTTGAAGGCAGACATTGTCACTAGATTTTGATTTTCCTCCAGGGATATTCTGCACATGTGTATAAGCAAATCCATGTAGAGTTTTACTAAACAAATGATGGCCTACCTAGACACTGCTAGCACATCGCTTCTCTGACCTGACAGTCGTTTCTGGAGCTCTTTCCCTATCAGTAGGAGCAGACCGCCTCAGGCTTCCTTGTGTGAATGGGCCACCATTAGCCAGTTCCTGCTGCAGGGCATTCAGGCTGTTTCTGCACCCTAAGCAATGCTGCAGCGAATACTTCCCACATACACCCTCCTGCCTGGGCAGGGACGTAGCTGTAGGATCCAGCCCTGGAACTGCTGAACCAGAGGGTATACCCAAGATGCATTTTCTATTTTAGTTCTTGTTTTGAAAAGGTAACACATTCACATGGTTCAAAATCTAAAAGACAAGATAGATGTAAAAAACCTACCCCTTTCCCTCATTTTCCTCCCCAGAGGAAACCAACGTAATTATCCAAAGAGACTTGGCAGTACCTAATTGGATTTTTTTCCCTTCTTGTGTGGAAATAGTAGCACGGAATACATGTTGGGCTTATATCGCAGAGGTTTTTCCATTATTAGCCCATTATAGAGAGTGTCCTCATGCCTTTTTTTTATTTTTTCATTTTTTAATTTTTATTTCTTTTTTGAGATGGAGTCTCACTCTGTCGCCCAGGCTGGCGTTCAGTGGTATGATCTCAGCTCACTGCAACCTCTGCCTCCCAGGCTCAAGTGTTCCTCCTGCCTTAGCCTCCCAAGTAGCTGGGATTACAGGCGCCCGCCACCACGCTTGGCTAATTTTTGTATTTTTAGTAGAGACAGATTTTCGCCATGTTGGCCAGTCTGGTCTTGAACTCCTGACCTCAGGTGATCTGCCCGCCTCTGCCTCCTAAAGTTCTGGGATTACAGACGTGAGCCACTGCACCCAGCTGCCTTTTTTTTTTTTTTTTTTTTTTTTTTGAGACAGAGCCTTGCTCTGTCGCCCAGGCTGGAGTGCAGTGGTGCAATCTCAGCTCACTGCAACCTCCGCCTCCCAGGCCCAAGTGATTCTCCTGCCTCAGCCTCCCAAGTAGCTGGGATTACAGGAGCACACCACCATACCCGGCTAATTATTTTTTGTATTTTTATTAGAGATGGGGCTTCACCATGTTGGCTAGGCTAGTCTTGAACTCCTGACCTCAGGTGATTCGGCCTCCCAAATTGTTGGGATTACAGGCGTAAGCCATTGCACCTGGCCTTTTTTCTCTTCTTCTTTTCTTTCCTTTTTTTTTTTTTTTGTGACAGGGTCTCTGTTGCCCAGGCTGGAGTGCAGTGATGCGATCACCACTCACTGCAGTCTTAACCTCCCAGGCTCAAGTGATCCTCCCACCTCAGCCTCCTGAGTAGCTGGGACTACAAATGCACACCACCACACCCAGTAAATTTTTGTATGTTTTTGTAGACAGGGTCTTGCCATGTTGCCCAGGCTGGTCTCAAACTCCTGGGATCAATAACCTGCCTGCCTCAGCTTCCCAAAATGCTAGGATTACAGGAGAAATGAGCCATCGTGCCTGGCCCTTCCCATGTTTTCAGTGTGCCTCTTTGCATGTGTTTTTGAGCCACTTGTATGTCCCTTTCTGTGAGCTGTGTTCACATTTTCTGCCATTTTTCTGATTATTGATCCTTTTCTTACTGATATACCATTATTCCTCCCTATTTTGTTACTGCTTTTTACTTTTCCATGCTGAAATTGGGCTTTTTAAGATGTAATTTTCTTTTAATTTTTTTCTTTCTAGTACTTGTCTGCTCTTCATTTTTGCATTTCAATCCTGTTCCATCTGGGCTTTCTGTAGGAATGAGGTAGGGATCCAACTTCCCTTTTTCCCCAGATGGTTCCCCACTTGTCTCCACACCATTTACTGAATAATTCATCTTTTCCCCACAGATTTGAAATGCCATTTTTATCATATTCTAAATTTCCACATATATTTGGGTGTTTTTCTGGACTCTGTTCTATACCAAATAATTTGTCTATTCATGTTTTGATAACTTTTATTTTTATTCATTTATTATTTTTGAGACAGGGTCTCACTCCTGTCACCCAGGCTGTTGTGCAGTGGTGTGATCTGAGCTCACTGCAACTTCCACCTCCCAGGCTCAAGCGATCCTCCTGCCTCAGCCTCCCAAATAGCTGGGGCTACAGGTGAGAGCTACCACACCTAATTTTTGTGGTTTTTGTAGAGATAGGGTTTCCCCCACGTGGCCCAGGCTGGTCTCGAACTCCTGAACTCAAGTGATCCACCCGCCTTGGCCTCCCACAGTGCTGGGATTACAGGCGTGAGCCACCATGCCCAATCATTTTTTATTTTTTGAGTCAGGGTCTCACTCTGTCACCCAGGCTGGAGTGCAGTGGCATGATCATAGCTCACTGCAGCCTCGAACACCTGGGCTCAAGCGATCCTCCTGCCTCAGCCTCTCAAGTCATTGGGATTACAAGTGTGAGCCACAGCTCCCAGCCATGTTTTGATAACTTCTTGTACCCTCTTATTCCCATTTCATTCTATTTGAACTTTAGAACTAGTTTGTCCTTAAAAAAAAATTGATCGTATCATTTGGATCACATCAAATGTTTATTTATGGAGAATGGCCTTCTTGTTATGATGTCAATAACAATATTGGATCTTTATATGTAAAGAACAGGAGTAGATGCTTTCCCATTGATTCAGGTTTTCTTTTATGTCTCTAATATTTTAAGTTTTCTTCATGTAAAAGTTCTTTTTTTTTTTTTTTTTTTTTTAGACGGAGCCTCCCTTTGTTGCCAGGCTGGAGTGCAGTGGCACGATCTCAGCTCATTGCAACCTCCGACTCCCTGGTTCAAGCAATTCTCCTGCCTCAGCCTCCCAAGTAGCTGGGATTAGAGGCATGCGCCACTGCGCCCAGCCAATTTTTGTATTTTTAGTAGAGACGGGGTTTCACCATATTGGCCAGGCTGGTCTCAAACACCTGACCTCAAGTGATCTGCCTGCCTCAGCCTCCCAAAGTGCTGGGATTACAGGCATGAACCATCATGCCTGGCCGCCCATTTCGGTTTTTTATTCGTGTTTCACTAGTTGTGCACTCGTGTCCTCCTTCTGTTCCAGAATCCCACATTCCACGTGGTACTCATGCCTCCTTATATCTGTGAGAGTTTCTCAGCTATTCTTGGTGTTTCATGACCTTGACTGTTTTCAAGGAGTCCTGTATTCTGTAGAAAGTCCCTCAGTTTGGGTTTGTTGGGTGTTTTTCTCATGGTCAGCCTGGGATTATGGTTTTTTAGAAAGAATACCACACAGGTGACTTTTCCTATGCATCATAATCAGGGTGACATGCTATCGACATTTCTTGTCACCTCACGTTTGCCTGGATCACCTAGCCAAGATAATGTTTGCATGTTTGCAGTTTTCTCTACTGTGAAGTTACTTTTCCCCTCTTTATTTTTTATTTTATTTATTTTTTTAAGACAGGGTCTCATTCTGTCCTCCAGGCTGGAGTGCAGAGGCATAAACACAGCTCACTGCAGCGTTGACCTCTGGAGCTCAGTTGATCCTCCCACCTCAGCCTCCCAAGTAGCTGGGACTACAGTCACACACCATCACACCTGGCTAATTTCATTCAATATTTTTTTATTATTATTTTTAGTAGAGAGGAGGTCTCACTATGTTGCCCAGGCTGGTACTGAACTCCTGGGCTCAAGTGATTCACCAACCTTGGCCTCCCAGAGTGTTGGGATTACAGGCATGAGTCACCGTGCCCGGCCATCCTCCTTTCTGTACTCTATTCTTTGGAAGCAAATAACTAAATGCAGGCTACACTTTGGAAAGCGGGGTGGGGGAGTAGCTACATGGAAGTGTTTGGAATTCTTCTTTAAGCAAGACTGGTTTCTTCTCAGATGTATTTTTTTCCCCTGGGAGCAAGCAAGCTGAATGATCACATTTATTTATTTATTTACTCAGTCATTTATATCAGTTTGGACTCATGGATATTTATTTTATAATCTGGGCTTAATCCCATACAACATTATTTACTTTGTTGCTTGAATTGTTGCAGGTTTGGCCACTGGGAGCTCCTTCCGGAAGGTTCCTATGTCCCTGTGACATACCACCATCCTCGTTTTTGAGCACTTCCCTCCTTTCTGCCACCATAAGTGGCTCCAGGATCATCTTGTACTGGTCCTGCGCCCACCCTAGAAACAGTCATCTCTCCAAGGAGCGTGGTTCCTTTCACTGGAAAACCATATTAGAAACCAGGAGCAGCCAGGCCGGGCTCGATGGCTCACGCCAGTAATCCCGGCCCTTTGGGAGGGCGAGGTGGGTGGATCACCTGAGGTCGGGAGTTTGAGACCAGCCTGACCAACAAGGTGAAACCCAGTCTCTATTAAAAATACAAAAATTAGCGGGGCGTGGTGGCAGGCGCCTTGTAGTCCCAGCTACTCAGGAGGCTGAGACAGGAGAATTGCTTCAACCTGGGAGGCCGAGGTTGTAGTGAGCTGAGATCACGCCTCTGCACTCCAGCCTGGGCAACAGAGCGAGACTCCATCTCAAAAAAAAAAAAAAAAAGAAAAAACAGAAAGAAACCAAGAGCGGCCAGGCGTGGTGACTCACACCTGTAATCCCAGCACTTTGGGAGGCCCAGGCAGGCTGACTGCTTGAGCCCAGGAGTTTGAGACCAGCAAAACCCTGTTTCTACAAAGAAATGCAAAAATTTAGCCGGGTGTGGTGGCATATGCCTGTGGTCCCAGCTACTCAGGGAGGCTAAAGTGGGAGGATTGCTTGAGCCCTGGAGGTCCAGGCTGCAGTGAGCCATGTTTGTGCCTGTGCATTCCAGCCTGGACAACAGAATGAGACCCTGTTTCAAAAATAAATAAATAATAAAAAGGAAAGAAACCAAGAGCTAGATGCTGGATGTATTCACTGCCACTGGGTGTCACTTCTTCCAGGCCCTCTGCTGACAGAGCTAGAAAATATATATGTGCCTGTTTACCCACGTATACACACATATGCCTCCATTATGTTTTGTATTTGTAGCCATTTACATAGAAAAATGGAAGTTTTATATGTACCAATTTTGTCTCCCCAAACTTAACAAGTTGTCTTGTTTTTCTCTTTGTATCACCTCATTGCATCCCACAGCTCAGTGAAGTCAAGAAAATTAATATTTCTTTCACAGAGAAGGAAGCTGAGAAGCAGAGGTGTTTTTTTGTTTGTTTGTTTGTTTTTTGTTTTTTCGAGACAGGATCTTGCTCTGTCACCCAGGCTGCTGTACAGTGGTGTGATCATGGCTTACTGTAGCCTCGACCTCCAGGGCTCAAGCAATCCTCCCACCTCAGCTTCCTGAATAGCTGGGACCACAGGTGTGCACCACCACGCCTAGCTAATTTTCTTTTTTTGTTTGAGACAGAGTCTCGCTCTGTCGCCCAGGCTGGAGTGCAGTGGTGCGATCTTGGCTTACTGCAACCTCTGCCTCCCAGGTTCACGCCATTCTCCTGCCTCAGCCTCCCGAGTAACTGGGATTACAGGCGCCCACTACCATGCCCGACTAATTTTTTGTATTTTTTAGTAGAGACGTGGTTTCACCATGTTAGCCAGGATGATCTGTATCTCCTGACCTCGTGATCCACCCGCCTCAGCCTCCCAAAGTGCTGGGATTACAGCACCCAGCTAGTTTTTTAATTTTTTTTTTTTTTTTTTTGAGACGGAGTCTCGCTCTGTCACCCAGGCTGGAGTGCAGTGGCGCAATCTCGGCTCACTGCAACCTCTGCCTCCCGGGTTCAAGTGACTCTCCTGCCTCAGCCTCCAGAGTAGCTGGGACTAGAGGCCCCCGCCACCACGCCTGGCTAATTTTTATATTTTTAATAGAGATGGAGTTTCACCATGTTGGCCAGGCTGGTCTCAAATGCCTGACTTCGTGATCCCCCTGCCTCGGCCTCCCAAAATGCTGGGATTACAGGCGTGAGCCACTGCACCCAGCCAATTTTTAAAATTTTTTATAGAGTCGGGGTCTCACTGTGTTGCCCAGGCTGGTCTGGAACTCCTGGGCCCAAGCGATCCTCCCGCCTGGGCCTCCCCAAGGTGCTGGAATTACAGGCGTCAGCCACCGCACCCAGCCCAAGGTGCAGAGAATTTAAGTAACTTGCACAGATGACACAGCCCTGGAAGGAGGTTTCAAACCCAAGAAAAGAAACTTTCAGAGGCTTGGAAGCCCAGCCCTGCCCAGCCTCCTTGTGTCCTGATGGCTGGAAGACCAGCCCAGCCCTCAAGAGGCTGCCTGGCTGTGATTAGTGGGAGTCATCATGAGGATGTCCAAGGACCCACTACACCCCAAGCATGTGAGCTGTGGAGGATCCCTCCATTCGTGGCTCCAGGAGGTGAGTTACTGGTGGTGTGGAGCCATGATTCGTGGCCAGGACAGACCATAATTAGTGGTGACTGGTGTGGCCTAGCAAAGGAGTCCAGAACCAACACCCCCTGGGAGCTGGATGCAGTCTTGGGTGCCTGACTTCAGGGATGGGCTGGAATCAGGCCCAGTTGGGAAGAAACACATGGGTGAAGGCCAGGTAGCTGGTGTTAGGAGCCTGGGCAATGAACTGGGGAAAGCAGAATTCCCCACCTGGTGCCTGCCCCTGCCCAGCCCTCCCCACTATCTGTGGCTTGATCCTTCAGGGCTCAGTATAAGCCCCTCAACTCCCGCTGGACTGGTGCTTCCCCTAGGCCTCCTCATCTCCCCAGGCCTGAACCAGCCCAGAGCTCCTGTCTTCACCCGTCCCTGCCTAGCTGCATGTCTGTCTCTTTCTCCCTGCCACAGAGGGTAGGCAGGACCACCTTGGCCACTGTGTGCCTAGTGCCAGTCCCCTCTGCTGAAGGAGAAGATGCGTGCATAGTTGGCGGGTGGTCCCTGGAGCCCTGGATAGGGGCATTCAAGGAGTGCCCGGGAGGCCCCTGGGGAACAGGGATTGGAGGGGGGCAGCAGGCAGGAGGCCTACAGCCTTTCCTTGGGGAAGGAATGAGGGGACTGATCAGAGAACCCTGAAATTCACATCCCAGGCAGACAGGCAGCTTGAGCCCCCCAGCCTGCTGGTCTTTAGGAAGCCTGGCACAGGGCTGCACACTCCCATTAGGGCTCAGCTCAGCCCCTGTGGATGGGGGGCTCCACGGGACCTAGAGGCCTCCCCAAGTCCCTCCCGACAGGGGGCTGAGTGGTCACTGGGGGCTGAGCTTCAGTTGAGCACTTCCTGAGAACCCTCTGGGTCCAGATGAAGCCAGGCTTCTCAGAAAGCCAGGCTCTGCAGCCCGAGGGCCTGGGTTCCGGCCCCTGTGCTGCCATTTTCCTGCTAGGCAACTGTGGCCCAATCATGGCATCCCTGGGAGCCTCAGTGAGCGTGAGGCTGTGGATCAGGCTTGGCACATCACAGGCCCTCGATAAATGGGCACTGCTGCTAGGAACGCTGCTGTGAGAGTCTCCTAGGGAACATGGCACGTTGTGGGGTTTGCAGGGCTTCGTGGGAGCCTCAGGACGTTCCCAGTCCACAGTGCCCCTTCCCCTCGCCATCCAAAAACACATACTGGGAGCCAGAGACGCCTCACACACAGCTCTGTTTGCAGTGTCGGAAGGAGAAGCAAGGAAAGTTTTTCAGAGAAAGAATACCCAGGGGTGGGCGGGAGTGCGCCTAGCATTGAGAACACCTTAAAAAAGACCGTCCTGGCCGGGCGCAGTGGCTCACGCCTGAAACCCCAGCACTTTGGGATGCTGAGGCGGGTGGATCACCTGAGGTCAGCAGTTCGAGACCAGCCTGACCAATACGGTGAAACCCCGTCTCTACTAAAAAACACAAAAATTAGCCGGGCTTGGTGGCATGTGCCTGTAGTCCCAGCTACTCTAGAGGCTGAGACAGGAGAATTGCTTGAACCCAGGAGGTGGAGGTTGCAGTGAGCCAAGATCGCACCACTGCACTCCAGCCTGGGTGACAGACTGAGACTCCATCTCAAAACAAACAAACAAAAGACCGTCCTGGTGTCAGCTTTTCAGACTTCTGGGTTTTGTTGTTGTGTTGCTGAGTCCCTTGTTATTTACTCCTTGCCTTGTTCCCCAAAGGAATTGAAGCAGCTCACAAAACCCAGAAGCCTGAAAAGTCAAAAACCCAGAAGTTTGGCCAGATGTGGTGGCTCACGCCTGTAATCCTAGCACTTTTGGAGGCTGAGGAGGGAGGATTGCTTAAGCCAGGAGTTCAAGACCAGCCTGGGCAACATAGTGAGATTCCACCTCTACAAAAAATAAAAATAAACAAATTAGCTGGATGTCATAGTACACACCTGCAGTCCCAGCTGTTTGAGAGGCTGAGGCAAGGAGGATCACTTGAACCCCGGAGGTTGAGGATGCAGTGAGCTAAGATCACACCACTGCACTCCAGCTTGGGTGACAGAGCAAGACCTTGTCTCAAACAACAACAACAAAACCCAGAAGTCTGAAAAGTTACAATGTGAAAGAGGACATCAAGTGAAGGGAAAAATCATGGTAGGAAAGAAAGATGAAGCCAGCAGTCCCCACTCACTGAGCTAGAAGACCTGGAACACTAGACAGAGGTGGTTCTGAGCTTCCTAGTGGCTGAGGAGAGGAGTGAAAGCGGACCCCAGCCCCTGATCCAGCATGGGAGGATGAAAGCACAGCCATTGTTCTGGAGACACTTTCTGGTTGTCATCATACAGGCTCCCTGGAGGATGTGCCTCCTCCCCCTTCAGGATTTAGCTCCTCTACTTCCCCTGGGCTGGTGTGGGTACATTGTCTGTGCTTTGACAGTCCCTAGATCCCATGTGTTCTAGAACCTTCTCTCCCAAAGCAGAACTTTTTTTTTTTCCTGTTTTCTGTTTTTTAAAATCTATCTCAGCCTCCTGACAAGCAATAAGATTTGGAATATTTGTTGAGGGGATAAATAAATGAACTCCTTAGTCAGTGCAGAGAGCTGTGCATTGCGGCCATTTCTTGAGCATTGCCATGTGCAGGTCAGAGACGTGGGAGTCCCCACACAGCGGGGAGGAGAGTAGAGGCGGAGGATGGGGGGGAGGGGGGGCGGCTGGGCTAACCCAGGCTTTCCAAGCTGTGATGGGGCAGGAGCTTCTCCACTAGCTCAAGGGAGGGGGAACTTGGGCTCTGGGCGCCTGTTTTAGAGGTTGCATCCCTTTGAGGGGCGCTATGGGTTGCAACTCACGCAGGAAAGGTGACCTTAGTAGTGATGGAGGTGGAGTGGGCCAATTTCTGGATCTTTATTTAGTCACCTCCAGCCTTGCTGGGACAGGGATCTGGGGCTAAGCTGCTGTGGTCTCGGCACCCTCTGTCCCCACTTCCCCTCGAGGACGGCCGTTTGAATATTGTCCAGTGTGGGCCATTTACCCCTGTGGGCAGGAGGAAGGTAGGAGGGACCTCAAAGGAGACTTCAACGGCCCCCCCACTGCCCTTCTAACCTTGCAGATTCCCCTCTTGGGCCTGTTTCCTCTTCTCTCAACCAGCGATGCCAGGCTGAGGCTGTAGGTTCGAGAATCACGTAGGTAATGGGCCTGGCACATAGTAGGCTCTCAAGAAAAGGTCGGAGCCTCTTGAGGAGTCTGCCTGTGATGGATGCGGAGCGCAGACCCAGCGCAGTGCGGCGATTCGCCCAAGGTCACACAGCCGCCCCCCCCAGTTCGGACCCCGGGCGGCCTGACTCCGGGGGCCGGGGCTTGTCGGGAGCCAGCGTGGGGGCGAGCAGTGTTTGGAAGAGCGGCCGCGGCAGTGGGTGGGAAGGGGCTTCTATTTTGGAGCAGGTGAGAGGAGCGGGACACGCGGAGGAGGTAAGGAAGGGGTAGGCCCTCTCCGGGATCTCTGTCCCCCAGTCGCCTTCCTGCGACCCTTCCTGGGAGGGGCGTCCTGGGCGGTGGGGGAAGGTGGGAGGGGCGGGCGGTTACCTCATCGCCGCCTCCGGGAGGCCCCGCTCGCTCGCGCCGGCGGCTGGGGCGGCGACTCCAGGCGCGGAAGCGAGAGAAGGATAGAGGCACAGAGGCTCCGGGAGGCAGCGCTGCCCCCCGCGCCCCGCACCGCTGCGGGACCCTCGCCGCGAGAGGGGCGGACTTCGGAGCCTCGCGCGTCCGCCGGCGCCTGGGTTGGCGCTGCGGGGCGGAGGCGGTGTCTGAGCGCCGCTCCGGCTCGGCTCTCTCTCGAGCTTCGGCACCCGCCCGAGCCGCTCGCGCGCCCGCCACCTGTCTGCCCACTCCGCTGTCTGTCTGCCCTCCCGCCGCCAGCTCCGGCCTCGGGCCTGCCCTCTCCGGTCTCGGTGCTCCGAGGGGCGACGAGAAGCGCGGCGGGGCCGTGGCGCACCGGGCAGGGCGCGCGGGGCGCACGGCCGGGGGGCGCACGGTGCGGCGCCGGCCCATGAGGCTTTCCAGCGCGGGGAGCGGCAGCGCCGGCCGGCCATGGGGGGTAGCCTGCGGGTGGCCGTTCTAGGCGCCCCGGGCGTGGGCAAGACGGCCATCATCCGCCAGTTCCTGTTCGGTGACTATCCCGAGCGCCACCGGCCCACGGACGGGCCGCGCCTCTACCGACCCGCGGTGCTGCTCGACGGCGCCGTCTACGACTTGAGCATCCGCGACGGCGACGTCGCTGGCCCCGGCTCGAGCCCCGGGGGTCCGGAGGTAGCGGCTCGAGGAGCGGGCAGGGGCGTGTGACAGTGTGAGGGGTGTGCGTGCTCGGTGCACACGTGCGTGTCCGCGTGGAGGCCTCGGGCGTCTGGCTGTGCTCCGGGATGGAGGGATGTGTGTGCGTCCTGGGATACTTGCGTTTCAGCCCTTCCCGCCGACCTGGAGACGCCCAAGCCCAGGCTGGAGGCCGGGCGATTTTGCCCAGGGGCGTTCCCTTGCTCCTGTGAGCGCCTCCACCTTTGCCTGCCTCGGCTGGGGGTGTGGAGCAGCTCGTGGTGGTGCATAGCGGTGCCTTCCCGAGAGTGTGGCGTTTTGTGTTTGGGGCCTTGAGCAGAGCTACAATGGGACAGAATGGGGTCACGAGCAGGGGTGTACTTTCTACGGGGGCTGGTGGAGGGGTTCATTCTCTGCCCTATCATTTTTGTGCCCTGGAGCGAAGACTCGTTTAGTAATTTGTGCAAAGTAAAGGACAGACCTCCGACCCTAGAGCAGTGAAGAGGAAAGAGCAGGCAGGATTAAGCAGGGCTTCCTGGAGGGAGTGGCATTTGAGCTGAACCTGGAAGACCGAGTGAAGTTCTGAGTAAAGGAAGTGGCAAAAACATACCAGGTGGAAAGACCAGCAGGTGCTTACGCTACGGGCATAAACGGTTACAGCTGACAATCTGGGGGCGTGGTGGACCACGGGGCTCGGGCCAAGGGCTTTGGAATTAGTCTTAGAGGCAGTGGTAAGCACCGAGAGCATCTAGGGAGGAGAGCGGCCTGAGCCGAGTTGGGGAAAGCTGAAAAGAGGAAGATTCGGGGTAAACAGAGGGGAGACCAAGGATGAAGGAGGGTGGCTGACAGGCTCCAGGCACGATTTGGAAAATTTTACCCTGGTGGTCATGAGGAGACAGGGCCCGGAAAGCTTGGGGGAGGGGCACAGAGGTCTGTATGGGGGTGATGTTGGCCTGAGGATTAGCGTCCAGGCCCCTGCAAGAGGGTTCGAGAGCGGGAGAGTGGAAAGGAGGCTTCCGCAAACCCCGGCCTCCTGTCCCCAGGAGTGGCCAGACGCTAAGGACTGGAGCTTGCAGGACACGGACGCCTTCGTGCTCGTCTACGACATCTGCAGCCCGGACAGTTTCGACTACGTGAAGGCCCTGCGGCAGCGCATCGCGGAGACCAGGTAGGGGCCCGGCAGTTCTGGCGGTGGGGAGCTAGGACAGGTCTGGCAGGGCCTTTGCCTGAGGAGAGTGTGTAGGGTCTCCCAACGTCGTGGGCCGGGTCTTAGGCCTTCGCCCGTGGGAAGGTCTTAAGCTGTATGTGCTCTTTGGCCCACATGGGCCTGGGGTTTCGTTGGGGCGGGGGGGAGGGGGGCGGTGTCTCTGGCCGTAGGAAGGGAATGCGCCTGCGTGTGTATACCCACTAGGGGAATTCTCCGGCCGTGGGGTCCCCGCGTCTCTCATCTCCATTCGGCCCCCAGGCCGGCGGGCGCGCCCGAAGCCCCCATCCTCGTGGTAGGCAACAAGCGGGACAGGCAGCGGCTGCGCTTCGGACCGCGGCGCGCGCTGGCCGCCCTAGTGCGCAGGGGCTGGCGCTGCGGCTACCTCGAGTGCTCCGCCAAGTACAACTGGCACGTGCTGCGTCTCTTCCGCGAGCTGCTGCGCTGCGCTCTGGTGCGCGCGCGCCCTGCACACCCGGCCCTGCGCCTGCAGGGGGCGCTGCATCCCGCGCGCTGCAGCCTCATGTGACCCGATCGGACAATGCCATCCATGGGCCCCACCTTGTGACTGGGACAGTCAGGGACCTGGATTGGACGGGATCGCCCAACTTCACTGGGACTGGACAGGGCAGTCTCCGCCCTGATTGGATGAGGAAAGCTCCAACCCAGTCTCCTAAGCGACTGGCCCCTTTTTGAACCTCATTGGACCCAACCAGGTCCCAAGCTCCATTGGAGATGACCAGTCCTTTCTGGGACCTCAATGGGTCACAATCCCATTGGATGGAAAGGACTTGGCTATGAATTTGACTGGAAACACGCAGCCTGCTCCTGGAGCTTCACTGGACATATTCTTTATGCCACACCTACCGCGGGATAATAAAAGGGAAAATAATTTGAGTGCACCTGGGATTTCTGGGCTGGGCGGGATAACGCCTTAAGCCTAGAGGTCAAAGTTGCCAGGCTTGGCCTCCAGGTGGTTAACTCCAGGGTCCTCGAAAGGGTCTGAATGGCCCCAAGGTGGAGTCCCCAAGAAACAGACAGGTGGCTGGAGCAAAACTTTACTGTCAGAGGCTCTGCTGGGCCACAGGTCTTCAGAACACCGGGCTCGCCCGGCCTCCTCTAAGGCATTCAATAATATTAGTAATTAAATAGCAACGCTCATCCCCCAACCGGAATGTACAACAGAGGTCCCATTGTGCCATGTGGTCCCAAGGGGTCTGGTCCCATGAGGTCTGGTACTCAAGAGGCAGAGGGGGCTCCCTGATGCAGAAGGGTTAAGGCCACAAAGGAAAAGGAGAAGGGATGGGGTCTGGGGACAGCTGAGCTGGTCCATCACATCCAGGAATCTGGCTCAGCCCTCGGGGTGACTGAGTGCAGGGCATGCCATGTCCCCAGCTCTGCGGGTCCGGAGGGGCGGCGGGGGCCCCGAGGCGTGGGGATACGTGAGGGTTTACGGTCTGGCTGTGTGTCCATCCGACCCCGTGCCCAGGTCCTCGAGGGTTCAGGGCCAGCCAGTGGGCTCCCAGGTGCATCTAGTGGCCCCCCCATGCCAGGGCAGGGGCTGCCTTCATCGGAGGAGCTGGAAAGGGCTTGGCTTCGGGGCCCAGGCAGCCCATTGGCCGTCCGGCCAGAGTCCCCAGGTTGGCCACATTTGCCACCCAGGACGCTGAGGGACGAAGAGGAGGAACTGGAGGAACAATAGGCAGAGTCAGGAGCTGGAGGGTCGGGGGCCCGAGCTGGGTCAGGGGCTGGTCCAGTGGGGGTCACGCTAGCAACAGCCTCGAGGGCCCGGGCATTGGCCAGGAACTCCTCTTCCAGGCGCCGGAACAGCTGCTGCTCCTGCTGCGGGTCGAGCTGCAGGGGTGTGCGGAAGATGCTGGCCGGTGTGGTGCCCAACTCTGGACTGGGGCTGGAGACCCGGGAAAGCCGGGGTGCTGCAGGGCTGCGGGCACGGGGAGTCTGGGGGGTGCTCCTGCCCGAGCCCCCAATGCCCCTGCCCCTTGGCACCCATGAGTGCTGCCCGTCTCGATCCCTGCGCACAAGCAGCACAGCCTGCTCCTCGCGGCTCTGGCTCCGGGCCCGCCGGGCAGGGCTGGGGACCGACAGCTGGGCTCCCCTGCCTCCTGGGGCCCCCCGGGGCCGGCCGCGATCCAGCCGGTCTCGGGACTGGCTGCGCAGGGCAGGAGGCCGTCTCGGAGAGGCCGGGGTGCCTGTGGTCAGCCGCCGGCTGGGTCGCTCCCTCCGGGGGCCAGTGCTTGTGTCATCACTGCGGGCACCAAGGGGGCCGCTCTGGGCGGAGGAGGCTGAGGAGTCACTGTCCCCGGAGTAGTGGCGGGAGCGGGGATGGGGGGGCAGCTGATCCCGGGGCCTGGGGCAGGGGGATAATAGAGACAGATGGGGTACCACGGAAGGACTGGCATGCAGAACAGGCAGGGAGAGGAACAGCAGGGTATGTGGCTGGTGGATGGGGCTGTCAGGGGCATCGGTCTGTCCTGGGGACTTCCAGGGAGAAGTGAGCAGCTTCCTCCAGCGGCCCAGGGCCCCAAAAGCCACGGAAGAAGAAGTTTCCTGGGCTCTAGACACCCCCCTTCCCAGGACGGGCCAGAGGAAGCAAGAGCTG
This sequence comes from Gorilla gorilla gorilla, assembly GCF_029281585.2. Lineage (NCBI taxonomy): Eukaryota > Metazoa > Chordata > Mammalia > Primates > Hominidae > Gorilla > Gorilla gorilla. Next base: position 27,341,469 of record NC_086018.1, on the reverse strand, counting down.
GACTGGCTGCCGCCCAGCCACAGGGCCCGCCCCAGCTGTGTTGTTGGTTTGGTTGGGTTGCCATGGAGATGGGAAGCCAGGCCCGCCCCCACCCACGGGAACTTTTCCCAGGGTGTGAGTCACTCTGGCGCACAGGCAACCCATCATGCAGGCCAGGGCTGACGCCCCCCCACCCTCTGGACCCCTCACTCCTCGTCCTCCTGCATCTCACCTGGGTGGGGTCTCGAGCCCCTCCTTTGTGCTTCGCAAGCTAACGGGAGTCATCTCAGGCCGGGAGCCCCGGCGCTCACTCCCGGGGACTGGGCTAGCAGGGCGGGGACTGGGGGTGGGCGACACCCTCTGTGGAGAAAAGGTGCAGACCCTCGGCTGGGGTGGGCGATGAGCTGCGGGGAGAGAGGACAGGCAGCATGTGAGGGACAGAGCCACAGAAGCAAGTCCCCTGCCCGTCCAGCCCCAGCCCCACCCCGGCACTGACCAGTGGAGGAGCAGCGGCACGGGTCGTGCTTGTCCAGGTAATGCTCCAGCGTGTCCCAGCCACCACCCACTCGCACCATCACGTGGCTCCTCAGCACCTGCAGGTGTGGGCAGGTCACGGCTGTGCCCCGGGCGCCCGGCAGCCCACCACCTTGGCTGCTGCCCGCTGGGGCGGCCCCAGGCCCTTACCCGCACAAAGATGAGCAGGCTCGAGTCCCCCACACGGTACTTCCCCTCCGAGACCTTGATCATGGGGAACTGGTCAGGGCAGGTGCAGCGGCCCAGAATCTCCCTCACCTGAGGCCAGAGAGAGAGGGTAGGGGTCAGAGGTCAAGTCCTCCTTCTGGGGCTTAATGTCAGCCATTCCAGGGTCAGGAGGAAGTCAGGCTTTCCGGGGAAGTGGATGGAGGCACTGTTGCCCCAGATGGGGTACAGCTTCCACACGTGACCTTTCTTTTCTTTTCTTTTCTTTTCTTTTTTTTTTTTTTTTTTTTGAGATGGAGTTTTGCTCTTGTTGCCCAGGCTGGAGTGCAATAGCACGATCTCAGCTCACCGCAACCTCCGCCTTCCAGGTTCAAGCGATTCTCCTGCCTCCGCCTCCCGAGTGGCTGGGATTACAGGCATGCACCACCACTCCTGGCTAATTTTGTATTTTTAGTAGAGATGGGGTTTCTCCATGTTGGTCAGGCTGGTCTCGAACTCCTGACCTCAGGTGATCCACCCGCCTCGGCCTCCCAAATTGCTGGATTACAGGTGTGAGCCACCACACCCGGCCCACACATGACCTTTCACCAGCTACCCTTTCCTGGCTTTCTAGGCCCAGGGAGCTGCCCAGGATGAGATGATGGGACTGTGGTCAGGCCGTGGTCTGAGACCCAGTGACGAACATCCCACAGCCCCTAGACCTGGGGAAGCCCCAGAGCCCGTCCTCACTCCCGCTTCACCCACTTCTCAGACAAGAAGGCTGAGGCCCACAGGAAGGCCAGGCAGGCTACAGGACACAGGTGCAGGGGGCCCCATGCCCGTGGGTGGGCACTGATGTGGAGGCGTACCACAGACACGTCGGACACACAGACCACTGGCCGGGTGAGCATGCACCACATACAGCCCCCAACCAGAGCCAGAGCGCTGCCAAGCTGGCTATGTGGGCAGCCCGGCCCACCTCCCCGCCCCCCCGCCCACAGCGGCAGTGGTGCCGCCAGAGGAAATAAGCAGGTGGGGCCTTGAGTGACCCTGGTCCAGGACAGGGGGTGGGGCCCCAGGCTCTGCCCACTGCCATCCGCTATCCGCCTCCCAGGCAGGCACACTGTAGTCCTGACCTTCCGATAAGAAGGAAACTCTTGGTCCAGCCCTCAGGGGTGGCAGGGGCCACCCAGATCCTGGGAGAGGAGAGACTTGGGGGCAGGGCCCAGCACCTCCTATGCTTAGAGTAGAACGAATCCTGTAATTCCAAACAGGATCCCTGCTCCCAGCAACAGCAGCAACCCAGCTAGGCTTCCCAGGGGTGCCTGGGGAGTGGGGAGACCTGCAGAGCCCCCTGGGGCACCTACTGTGTGCCAGGCACCTTGCCCAGGTTTTTCCATGCCTCGTCTCAACCGAGCATCACAGCACCCGCTCAACCTCGAGCCTCCATGAGGTTGTGGGTACATCTGCCTAAGACTGACTGCAGGGAGGGCACAGAGGAGGCGCCCTGATCATGCGGCCCCCCAGAAGAAGGAATGCACAAGCTCAGTTGAGGCACAGTTAGCACACAAAGTGAGGGAAGATCGTGCCAGGAGCCCGCATCCTGTCCCAGGCCCGGCTGGGCTGCGTCATCTCCCCGGCACCTCCCTCTCTGTGGGCTACCCATTTCCTTGGGGTCAGGTATACATTCCTCGGTTTGGTGCTTAACATGTGCACTCTTTTTGTAGGGCAGACTGTTCTGCAGATAGCAGGGTGGACCCTGGGAGGTTCAGGGACAGATTGCAGGCACTGGCTGTGCTGTCGGGTCCCTGGCACCTGGTGCTGGGGGACTCACCAGCTCGTCGAGGTTGCGCAGGTCGCTGGGTGTCATGCGGGGGCCGCGGGCAGGAGTCCCTGGTGCGGGGGCGGTTTCAGTGGTGTCCTCCCCAGCGGCAGGGGCATTGGGGGCTGGGGGTGCAGCACGCAGCTCCCGCTCAATCTCCTGCTCGAACTGCACGAGGCGTGGGGCCAGCAGGCCCAGGCGTGCCCCACGCCGCGCCACCTCCAGCAGGCACAGCACCACGCTCTTCTCATTCTTGCGCAGCACCAGGTCCTCAGTCTCAAACATGAGCACCTCCGGCACACCCAGCTCCACGCGGCACCAGCCGATGAAGGTGGCCACGTTGTCGCGCGCCATGAAGGAGCCAGGCACTACACTGTGCGCCTGGAAGGCCACACCTCGGGCCGGGCGGGCGGCTGCCAATGCGCGGGCAGCCTCGGTCACGGCGTTGGCATGTTGGCACAGGGTCGTGCCTGTGGCCAGCCCTGTCAGGAAGCCATCGCCACCACCCGGGAGACCCAGGCCGTACAAGGCATTGAGCCACTCGGCCAGGTCCTCCTTCATGGCCTCCACGTAGGCCTCACTGGAGCGAAATGGCCGCACGCTCTTGGCCGCCGAGCCCGCGATGCCCGCCACTGGGTCTGCCATGCCCGGACCGGCCGAGTCACTGTGGGCAGGAACACAGTTCAGGATCGCTGTGGGGACCCAGTAAGCGCTTAGTACAAATTAAGTTGCTGGCCACCTGCACCAGTCTGTCACTCAGGCCAAATGCCTGGTTTACATGTTGGCTCTGGGAAATGTCGGTGCCCCAAGTTTCCTCATCTGCGAAATGGGTACAGTAACATTCCCTGCCTCATAGAACTCTATGGGATAATTTTTATAAATTTAGGGTCCATTAAGTGTTTGCTGTGTGGCTTTTTGGGGTGGAAACTGGGGCTTGGCTGGGGCCTCCCTCTCAGGCAGGGAGGCGCGCCCATTGTGAAGGGCTGGGACCTAGAGAAGTGAAGACAACGGCTAAGGCCCCCAGTGGACACGAAAGGAACCCAGGTTCTGACCTCAGAGTGGGTTATGTGCATGGCTTAGGGCTGGTGCCCACCCCACGTCCTGCGGGAAGGTCCCCGTGCCTTCCTTGGCCCCCCTTCCATAAGGGCTGTGCCGTCATTAACAACGACATAGCAGCAGCAATAGTGTAACAGCACGACCGCGCTAGGGCTCAGCATGCGGAGGCATTATCTCCATTTTATAGATGAGGAAACTGAGGCGCAGAAAGGTCGAGCTCGTGAAGGTCGCAGAGCTGTGGGTGGAGGAGCCCGGCGTCCAGGCGGCGCAGCGTGGCCGGTCTCGGCGATCCGGAGCCAGGGCCAGGCCCCGCCTCCTCCAAGAAGCCTCCCCAGCGCTCCAGGCCGGTGCCTGCGGGGCCAGGACTCAGAGCGGCCTCCGCAGGCCCTGCCGGTGCTGGGGCTCTGGGCCCAGAGAGGGTGCGGGGCCGCCCAAGGTCACACAGCCCCGGGGAACAGAGGCCGAGGACGCCGCTTCCCGCCCCGCCTCCCCACCCCCGTCCATGCGCACCAGGCAGGGAGTGCTGGGGGTCTCCGCGCTCACCTGGCTCATCCCGCGGCCCCGGGGAGCATAGTCCCAGCGGGGGCCGGAGCCGGGCCGGGCCGCCGCAGGGAGGCGCCGCCCGAGCCGCAGCTCTATGCGTCCCGCGCCGCGGCCTCCTCCTCGCCGCCGTCTCCGCCCCGCCTCCCTGGAATTCGGATCCGGCCCGGAGGGGGCGGGCGGGGCCGCGCGCTCTTAAAGGGGCCGCCCCTTCCCCGAACCGGCGGGGGCTGGGGAGGAGCTGGGGTCTCCCCACGCGATCGGGCCTGGAATCCCGGGTCTTCGAGCGTTCTCGACGCAGAGAGCCCCAGGGCCCCCAGACAACTGCGACTGGCCCAGGCGCCCAACCCCCACCCAGCCTAGTACCCGGGGCCCCGTCCAACCTCTTTGGTCTCCTGGGGAGGAGGTTGGGACCTTTTAATCGCCCCCCTCCCCAGACGGTGGGCTCCACGGGCTGGCACACAGCACGGCCTGTTCCCAAGATGAAGTCAGGAAGCGATAGCGGCTGGAGGCTGCAAAGTCACCTCCTCCCGGGTGGACCTCCCCTGGCCAGATAAACGGCACCGCCGCGGGGAGGGGGAGGATGCCCCTGGCGACTGAAGGCTCCTTGTGCTCACTGAATGCTCATTTTTGACCCTGAGATGAGGGGAACCGGTTGTACAGATGAGGATACTGAAGCTCAGAGAAGTAGGCAGATGGCCAAAGCCGGAGTTCCGCACAGAACAGGGGACAGGGGGCTTCGGAGGCCGGCCGGACGCGGGAGGGTTAAGCCCCGCTGGGCTCTTTTTAAGCTGCAGAGGATGGACCGCCGGGATCAGCGGGAAATCCTGCCCCCTGCTGCTGCCGGCTGGGCTGGGCGGGACGTCGGGCGGGTCTGGGCGGCAGCCATGCTACACGGGTGGGGCAGGCCTGCAGGGAAGCCGCCAACCACAGCCAGGCTCAGAGCTCCAATAAATCTCCTACTGTGTGCTGCCAGGACTGCTCTGCGCCCTTGACCTGAATGGACTGGTGTGTCACCTCTGTGAAGGACACTCATGCCCAACTGGGGCACAGTCAGGAGAGCAGCTGGTGGAGCCAGGATTTGAACATGACGATTATGGGGACGCCCTCATCCACGGATCAGCAGCATTGGTTGAGCACCTATTGTGAGCCAGGCCTCTTGGTGCCAGGCATTCACAGGCATCATCCCAGAGACTCCTTGCGACCTTTTCTTTTTTATTTTCTTTCTTTCTTTTTTTTTTTTTTTTTTGAGATGGAGTCTCGCTCTTCACTCAGGCTGGAGTACAGTGGCTGGATCTGGGCTCATTGCAACCTCTACCTCCCGGGTTCAAGCGATTCTCCTGCCTCATCCTCCCGAGTAGCTGGGATTACTGATACCTGCCACCATGCCCGGCTTTTTGTATTTTTAGTAGAGACAAGGTTTCACCATGTTGGCCAGGTTGGTCTCGAACTCCTGACCTCAGGTGATCTGCCTGCCTCGGCCTCCCAAAGGGCTGGGATTACAGGTGTGAGCCACTTGCCTGGCCTGTGTGACCTTTTCAAAGGCGTTTTCTCACCTCAGCGCCCCCATGGCACTTCCTCCAGTGAGGAAGGCAGTAACTAGCAATCCTCAAGGCTGACACCTGCGTGGCACCTACTGTGTGCTGGGTCTCTTTGGGCACTGGAAATCAACAGCAAAACAGCAGGGAACCAAGCAGAGCCAGCTCTCAGGGCCTGTTGTCCAAGTCTGGCAGGGAGGCAGCCCCAGGGCAGAGACAGGGATGAGGTGCAGAGAAGACAGGGATGGAGCCGGGTGAGGGTGTGGGTGTGAGGGGGGCTGCAATTTAAAATCCCTCATCAGGAAAGGAGGTGAGGGAGGAAGGTCGGGGATATCTGGAGAGGGAGAGGGAACGACCAGTGCAAAGGCCCCAAGGTGGGCATGTGTCCGGCATGCTCAAGAAGACTGGGGAGGTGGGTGAGGGAGGAGGTAGAGAGATTAGAGAGACCCCAGGGCCGGTTAAGCAGGGCCTTGGGGGCTGTGTCTCTTTTGAGGGACATGGGAGCCATGCAGTGATTTAGAGCAGGGGTTGTTGGCTTAGGTCTTAACATTCCCGGCCGGGCGCGGTGGTTCACGCCTGTAATCCCAGCACTTTGAGAGGCCGAGGCGTGCGGATCACGAGATCGGGAAATCGAGACCATCCTGGCTAACACGGTGAAACCCTGTCTCTACTAAAAAAATACAAAAAAATTAGCCAGGTGTGGTGGCGGGCACCTGTAGTCCCAGCTACTTGGCAGGCTGAGGCATGAGAATGGCGTGAACCTGGGAGGCGGAGCTTGCAGTGAGCCCAGATCGTGCCACTGCACTCCAGCCTGGGCGACAGAGCGAGACTCCGTCTCAAAAAAAAAAAAAAAACATTCCCTGGGGCTGCTGTGGTGGGCCAGGGCAGGAGCTGGAGCCTCAGAGGAAACCAGGTGGTGAGAGGGTGCTGGATTCTGGCCATATTGTGAGGGGAGAGCTGATGTGCTGGTGGATTGGTTGAGTGTAAGGATGGAATCCAGGACAACTCCCAGGGCTGAGCACTGGGAGGGCGGAGGAGCTAACACCTGGGGAGGGGAGGGCTGCTGGAGGTGGAGGAGGGTTGCAGGTTTGGGGTGGGGGTGAATCAGGGTGTGGACATTTAACAGTTTCATCTTCAAAATACCCCGATGAGCTATGATACTCTTAGGTGTTCTCATTTTACAATTTGGGCAAACTGAGGCCCAGAGAAGGCATGGGATATGTGTAGCCAGCAGCTGTGCAGGAATTTGACTCCTGCTTATACCTACCTTGCTGCATTTTGGGGTTTTGGACATGGGTGAAGTTGGATGGAACCCACGCTCTGTCATTGGTCATTGGGTGGGATGGTGAAGCTCCCTGAGCCTCAGTGGCACCATCTGCAGAATGGGACAGTAGTAGTAGTTACATCATGGGGTTGTGAAAAATAATGCCACTACCCAGCTCAGTGTGGCCTGGCTCAGCATATCCGCTTCTCTGGGGAGGAGGGATTATAAAGAGATTCCTTCTGCTGGGCTCGGTAGCTCACGCCTGTAATCGCGGCACTTTGGGAGGCCGAGGCGGGTGGATCATGAGGTCGGGAGATCGAGACCATCCTGGTTAACACGGTGAAACCCCGTCTCCACTAAAAATACAAAAAATTCTCTGGGCGTGGTGGCGAGTGCCTGTAGTCCCAGCTACTCCAGAGGCTGAGGCAGGAGAATGGCGTGAGCCCAGGAGGCAGAGCTTGCAGTGAGCAGAGATTGCGCCACTGCACTCCAGTCTGGGCGACAGAGCGAGACTCCGTCACACACACACACACACACACCACACACCACACACACACACACACACACACACACACACACACACACACACACACACACACGAGATTCCTTCCTCCTTCTCTCCCATGAGCTGTGGCTGGTGATAAGAGGCCTGTTCTAGACCACAGCCTCCCACCTGATTCTAGGACATGTAGCTGCTATGGTGCAGACCTCACTGGGGGGTCAGACCCCTGGCCCAGGGCATGGTAGACCGTAGCTTTGACCCCCTCTGTCGTGTGGTGGCCCAGGGCCTGTGGGGCCACCTCTGGGAAAGCCTCAGCCTCTACATGGTCTCCCTTGTTCCTTGCAGGACCAAGAGAAACCACAGAAACTGCTGGAGGGACAGGAGGTTTGGGCTATAGAGACCCTGAGCTCATCTGCACGGGCCCTTGAGGCCACCCACCTCTATGCACAGAATGCTGTGGCTCCCATGTGGGCTCCTTCTGGCCTTTGGCCAGAGGGCACATAGCCAGTTTCTTGCGCCCACTGCTGGGTGCCAGCCAGCAGCCTGCTTGGCCTTGGTTGCAGCTAGAGGTCAGATGATGGCTGTGGCAAAACTCTCATTGTGGCCTACATCCCTGCTACCGGGCAGCTCCAGGAACCTCTGGCACTGGTTGGATTAGAACTCCAAATTCTCCAGTCTGGACTGAGGCTCTGAGCACAGCCCAGGCTAAGTGAGGGACTCGCAGGAGGCTTCCAGCTGCTGTGTCCAGGTGTGGGCTCAGCTCCAAGGACACCTGCTGGTCAGCTCCTGCTCTGGCTGTGGGACAGGTGACCCTGAGCTGCCTCCAGTGCCCTTCACAAGAGAGACGCAAAACTGGAAAACCCAAGTGGGCTCTTTCCAACCTGCCTGCATCACACTGTCCTCACTGCCGGCCCTGCGCCCAGCAGATCTGTCAGGAGTGGGGTATGAGGGGACAGCACGAGGGCCAGCTGTTGTCCCTGTCACAGACTGCACTGTCCTCAGCTCCACAGCTGCTGCTGCTGCTGTTGCTGCAGCCCTGCGCTCTTCCCCGTCGAGCAGGGGAGCCACTCCCTGTGGGCATAGATCAGTCTCCCCATGGACCCCGCCACCTTTGCCCAGGCTTGTGCCATGTGGCCTCGTGGGACCTCAAGTTTGTGTTGGCAACTTTTAGTCTAGGTGCTTTTGGGGAGTTTGACCCGGGTGTGGGTAGAGGCTAGGCTTTTTCTCCACCTGCTCTGCTCTCTGCCCTGCCCACCTCCTTCATGCCCTGGCACCAGCCAGCTTCGTGCAGCCCTTTGAGACAGGCTCGGAATCCATGCTGCCTGAGGGCATCTGTGCCCAGAGCGTCCAGAAGTTTCTTTGGGCTGAGAAAAATAGACCTGCCTGCTGTAAACATCTCTACCAGGGCTATTTAGTGCCAGTGACAAACCCCTCTCGGCAGGGACATAAGGCTACTCCTGGGGAGCCTATGCAATGCCAGAGTCTGACGGATGCTTGTGCAGTAGCAGCTTCCAGAGCAGGCTGCTTGTCTTCCCTTAGTGCTGGCAGCATGCGGGTCATGTCAGAGCACCCATCCTTTTCAGAAGCAGGTGCCTGTATACAGTGGGTTGGTGGGAGGGTGAGCATGCGGGGTCTGGAGGGCGACCACCCTTAGCTCAATTCAGCCTCTCAATGGCAAGTCCTCCCTTGACCTCTCTATTCCCATCTCAGCTGACGTGTGGCTGTCCTATGTTGCCTGCCTTGAAGGTTATTAGGAATTAAACGCACGGAGGTACTTAGTGCAGTGCCTGGCACGACGCAGGGACCCAGTGATGCCCTAGTCGAGTTTGGGCCTCCTAGGTATGTGTGCATCTTGGCTCTGACACACCAAGGCTGCGGTGAGAGCGTCCTCGGCCCCTTGAGGAACAGTGCTGGACTGGCGTGCAAGGTAGAGCAGGGGAGCTGGGGTCCCAGAGGTCTTTTGGGGCATGGCAAGCATGCTTGGAGCCACCAAATGGTTTTGAGACTGGGGATGACCTCCCGTGTCAAGTTGGTTTGGGCCAAGTGTGGTGGCTTACGCCTGTAATCCTAGCACTTTGAGAGGTCAAGGTGGGATGATCACTTGAGCCCAAGTTGAGACCAGCCTGGGCAACAATGAGACCTGGTCTGTACAAAAACATCAAAAAAATTAGCCGGGTGCTACACCTGTAGTCCCAGCTACTCAGCTCAAGAGGTGAAGCTGTGATTGCACCACTGTACTCCAGCCTTGGTGAGAGCAAGACCATCTCAAACAACAACAAAAAACCCCACAAACCTTGGTCTGGCTTCTGAGGAAGGGCTGGAGATACTGAGGGGAGAAGCAGGGAACCCAGTGAGGTGGCGTCATAGAGGTGGGGGCTGTGGGTGGATTTGCACCGCCCTGGATTTGGAAGAGAGCTAGGTTGGGGGCTGGGGTTTGAGAATGGGTCATGGATGACTCCAAGGTTTGGGGCAGGTGTGTGTTTGCTGAACTGGGGTGTAGTGTAGGCAGGATGGGACAAGAGCAAGCCCTGCTCTACACCCATCATGCACCCAAGCCCAGTTGGCCCTAGGGAGAAAGGGCTAAAGCCACAGTATGGAAAGGACAGCCAGGCAGTGTGGGGGCTCAGCGGAGCGCAATGCTAGCCTTGGGGCCTTCCTGCATTTAGGGATAGGAGAAAAAGGAAGCAATGAAGGAGATGGGAGAACAGAGAAGGAAAGACCATTGATTCGGCAACATTAGAGGTGGTTGGTGACTGAGAGCTGCTTGTTTTAGTGCAGGTGAAGAATGAAGTGGGTTCCAGAGAGGGAGGGGCGGACACAGCTCTTTCCATGCGCTTCCTGTAGAAAGGGCCAGGAAGATGGTTTGATGGAGAGAAGGGGATGATGGCTGGTTAAGGGAGGGTTTTCCAAACGCAGGGAGTCAAACACAGAACAGGAAATGACCAGGGAAAGAAACAGCAGAGGTGCACACAATGCATGCCCAGAAGTGCTGGGGATGAGAGGACTCGACCCAGTCCGCCTGAGAGGGATCGTCCCTCACCTGAGGGAGCAGCCCCTTAGATGCTCCTAGTGCCTGATCCGTGATCCCATGGAAGGCAAAGTTATTTCCAGTTCTTCCTATGCCTCCCTTACCTGGATCTCCCCTTGAACCTTTGGACACTAGTGGGTCTCAGAGGCTGCATCAGGGCCAGAGTCTGTTTCCATGTCACAACCGCTTATTTCCCCTGAACAAACCGTTTACCTGGAAGGCACCCCTCTCCTGGGTGGGGTGGGGTGGGAGCATGCTCCCAGCAGACACACAGTGACTGTGGAACAGAGGCTGAGAAGGATGACTGTTTATAAACATTTGGAATTTTATTTAAAAAAAAAAAAAAACATCACAACCATGAACATTGTTACAGTTAAGAGGCCCTCTTGGTTCTCCACAATGATACTGAGCATGCTCACAAGGGGTTCCCATTGTTAAAGTCTTAGTTAAACAACCATTTTTAAAAGAAGGAAAAAAAAAACTCCGCACACTACCATTTAACTTGTTTTAATGTTTCTTCACAAATGGTGAAAAATACTAAAGTACAGACAAGGAATAATCATAATGTTGTGGCCAACATTATAAATATGGAATTATAAATTTAAAACATTTTCTGGTTTAAAAAATAAATCTGGTAGTCAATGCAGCTCTGCGGGGTCTCTGCATCTAGTAGGGCCGATCTCTGCGCTCCTGACGGTGCTCGCCTCTGCAAGGTAAAGAGGGCCCTTTGGTTAGAATGAATGGGAAGGGGTGAGGAAGCCCTTCCAGAGCCCTCAGGTGCCCCTTCCTGGCTCCTCCCAAGCACTATCACAAGCTTCCTAGCACCATGAGGACTTGCGCCAACCAAGCTGGGAGGGGCTGTCCTCTTACTGTGCCTTTTCACCAGCACTTACTTATCCATTTTTCCAGGTCCTCCACGTCCTCCTCTTCTTCCTCCCATCTGTTCCATCAAAGGTCCAGGGGGCCCCCCAGGGCCACCTCGTCTTCCTCCACCAAAGCCACCTCGGTCCATGCCCCGGCCACCACGGAAGCCACCTCTGTCGCCACCACGGCCACCTCTGAACATTCCACCGGGACCACCACGATCCATGAGGCCACCTCTTCCTCCCCGCATGCCACCAGGGCCACCTCTGCCACGATCACCACCTAAGGTGAGAATAGCAGGGCAAAAGCAGTCAGTGGGTGGCTGCAGAGGCCCTGTGGACACTGTGGAAGCTGCTCTGCTTCCTTCTCTCACAGCAGAACAAACCAGACACTTCACTCAATCTCAGCATTGGGCTGGCAATTTAGAAATGAGGACACGACAACTCAAAGTTGTTAAGCAGAGGGCAACTGCAGTTTACCAAGCCCACAAATAAGAAAAGAGGTTTAGCACCAGGAAGCTGAGGGGACACTCATGAAACCTGCACCTACCCGGGGGCGGGAAGGGTGGCGGGAGGAAGCCTTCAGGCTTTGGGGCCTTACACTGGTTGCACTCTGTTCTCCAGGCGAAGTTCTGGTTTCCACAACCCCTGCATACAATTACATCACAGCAGAAATCACCAATTGAACTAAGGAAGATAAACAAGGAAAGGTGGTGTGTGAACAGGTACACACTCACTATCAAGAGGATCTATGTACACCCATACTTTAGGGCACAGCCTCAGGCAGCATTGCACCCACAGGACAGGTCAAATCAATCTTCAGAAGGCTCTGAAGCATCCAGTGAATGGCTGACTAGTGTCCCTAACCAGCCATCAAGGTCATCATTCTGTTCCTCTAGACAGAGCAATCCACTCTAGAGTGGGGATGGGGTGAGGGAAGGGTGGCTTCACTCGTAGGGTATCAATTTGCCAAGACAAGTACATACGGATTGGGACACTGCCAGTCTCCAGCTCGGTGCTGGACGTTTCCTCCTCCAGAGGGGTTCCCTCGGGAACCCCGGGGTCCTCTTGGAGGGAAGCCTCCTCTATCTCCTCCACGGCCTCCCATGCGACCCATGGGTCCCCCAGGACCTCCTGGGCCTCCTGGACCTACAACAAGAAACAGCAAATCATTTCTCTGTAGCACCAAATTTGCTATAGGAAATAAAAATCACTAAGTAAACCCACAGATACTACTGCTGTCATTTCCCCATCACCTGTTCCGTGTTTCCGTGTGGCTCAGGCCATCAGCCCCCTTCCCTGTGAGGAGCGTGTTCCACGTGCTCTACAGAAACAGAGCTCCCACAATTTTTTTTTTTTGGAGACGGAGTCTCACACTGTTGCCCAGGCTGGAGTGCAGTGGCACGATCTTTGCTCACTGCAACCTCCACCCCCCAGATTCAAACAATTCTCCTGCCTCAGCCTCCCGAGTAGCTGGGATTACAGGCATGCACCACCATACCCGGCTAATTTTTGTATTTTTAGTAGAGAGGGAGTTTCACCATGTTGGCCAGGCTGGTCTTAAACTCCTGACCTCAGGTGATCCGCCCACCTCAGCCTCCCAAAGTGCTGGGATTACAGGCGTGAGCCACTGCACCTGGCTGAACTCCCACAATTCTGTAAGGAATAGGCATGTCTATACAGACACAACCAAAGCTGAATAAATGGCAGTCTGGAGTTGACAGGCAGAGTGGCTTCCAGCCTCCCATATTCTTCTCTTCCCTTTACTCCCGACAAACATTCATTGTTAGCTCTCAATAGTCTAGTATTGACAATAGTCTAGTATTGACTCTACACACAATTTTATGTTTCTTCACTCTAATAATCAAGTTTCTCAAGGGTATGAAGTGTACTGAAAACCTTTTAATGCAACATAGGAGCTCAGAAAAAGTACCTCCGCGGAGTGGTGGTGGCATCCCTCTGCCCTCACGGGGTGGCATACCACCCCGCATACTGTTCATTGGAGGCTTCTTCCGAGCAAGGGAGACTTTAAGTTTGCTCCCTTGAAAATCTTTCCCTGGAACAAGACAACAGAACATCAATTACTCCCCTATACTCCCTGTTCACCAACTCCACAACATCATCAAATGACCACTCCCAGATGCATTAGGTCTGCCTGTAATCTTCTCTAAGATCTTTAATGACAAGGCCAGAAAAAGGCTGTTTTTGAGATGGGGGTTTCACTGTTGCCCGGGCTGGAGTGCAGTGGCACAGCTCACTGCAGTTTCAATCTCACTTGCTCAAGCAATCCTCCCAAGTAGCTGGGACTACAGGCACGCATCACCATGCCCGACTAATTTTACAAAATTGTTTGTAGAAGCAGTGTCTCACTAGGTTGCCCAGGCTGCTAGTGAACTCCTTGGTTCAAGCAATCCTCCTGCCTTGGCCTCCTAAAGTGGTAGGATTATAGGCAAGAGCCATTGTGCCTGGCCAGAAAAAGGCCATACTTAAATATACTTAAAAACCTTCCTACAGCCTGACCAACATGGTGAAACCCCATCTCTATTAAAAAATACAAAAGTTAGCTGGGCGTGGTGACATGCGCCTGTAGTAGAGCAGCTACTCGAGTGGCTGACGCACAAGATTGGCTTGAACCTGGGAGGTGGAGGTTGCAGTAAGCTGAGATGGCTTGTGTCACTGCACTCCAGCCTGGGTGACAAAGTGAGACCGTCTCAAAAAAAAACAACACAAGCAAAAAACACTGTCTACCATAAGGAGGAAAATAAGCTGGTGGGAAGCTGACTGCATGGCCAAGAAAACAGAACCAGGACTTGTTATTTGACACTTTCTTTGAGACAGAGTCTTGCTCTGTTGCCCAGGTTGGAGTGCAGTGGTGCAATCTCAGCTCACTGGAGCTTCAAACTCCCCGGGCTCAAGTGATCCTCCCACCTCAGCCTCCTGAGTGGCTGGTACTATAGGTATAGGAGTGTGCCACAACACCTGGCTAATTTTTGTATTTTTTTTGTAGAGACAGGGTTTTGCCATGTTCCCCAGGCTGGTCTCAAGCCCCTGGATTCAAGCAATGCACCAATGTTGGCCTCCCAAAGTGCTGGGATTACAGGTGCAAGCCACTGGACATGGCCAAGTCATTCAATGCTTTCAAGTTGGTTTTGTCTGAAGTGAAATCCCACCATTAATGTCAAGGCCTCATTTAAATATATATATTTATCTATACATTTAAATATATATATTTATCTATATGCAAATGTACACTGGCTAAGATGTTCTTTTGAAGGGTTTTCTGTACCTTCTGATAATCTGTGCTTAGGAAGTGTTTGCCACTTTAAGCAAGGTTGATTTGTAATACTAATGCCTGAAAATAAAGGGATCTCCAAATCCAGGGTCAATGGCTGGGTGCTAATACTACTGAAGGGAGACCGGCCATCTACCTCCCCCAGGAAGAGATGGAAGGTCTTCTTGCTCCTATGGTTCACAAGTTTCTCCCTCATGCCATACTCTATAGCCAGGGAGATTAAGAATGCCAGTGAGTACATCTCACCATCAAACCATTCCACGGCAGCCTTGGCAGTAGGTGGGTCTTCATAGGACACTGTGGCATCGCCTTTGGGCTTTCCTGTTTCCTTGTCCAGGTAGATGTGGATCATGGGTTGCCCAGTTCTCTTGTTCATCTAGACAAAGAATAGCATAGTTAGGCATGACTAGAATATACTAATTTGGGAGAAAAAAGTCCAGGCAAAATCCAGGAAAAGTACCAATTTTTCACATGTAGTAAGTCACTAAATGTCACCGTTTCTCCGCTTTTAAGTTTTTCAGAATTCTAAGTTATTTTCTCCTCTATCCCTGCTTTATCATAAAAACCAAAGTAGACCAAAGTGTGGAAGTGAACAGGATAGGCCCCACTCCTGCCTTAGCCATCTTCTGATGCTGGTTTGCCTGCCCTGGCATTTTCTATGCCCAGACAGGTACCCACTGAGCACAGCCACCTCGTAGGGGTAGTCAGACTTTGATACCACCACATAAGACGTGACTGGCATAAAGAAAATTATCCTTAAACCGTGAAGGACAGTGTACAGGCTGTGAGTGAACTACAGGGATTCTTGGTTAGTCTAACACAGCCACTACTTCCTCCAGTTAGAACAGATGACTAGTCTTTCAGCTGAATATCAGATGTGGTTGACTTGAATTCAGGAGCTACCTTGTATAAGAATATCTTCACGTGTACTTTTTTGCATTATATATGCACACAATCAGTTTAGTCTGTAATTGTTTACATATATCCAGTAACACAAGAGCAATCTATTTATAGGACTTAAAAAAGATGACAACAGGATATATATATTGATACCTCTGACTTAAAAAAAGGAACGTGATACCTAAAAACTGAAAAGAAAATATGGCAAAACTGTGGTATGAATAATGTGGAAATACATTTTTTTCTTTTTTGTGAGACAGAGTCTCACTCTGTTGTCCAGGCTGGTCTCAAACTCCTGGGCTCAAGCAATCCTTGGGATCCTCCTGCCTTGGCCTCCCAAAGTGCTAGGATTACACATGTGAGCCACTGTATCCAGCTTGGAAATCTATTTTAACATCTTTATTTCCAAAATTTTGATGGTAAATACTACTTTCTTAACCAGGATAAACTCCACATTCCTCAATAAACTACATGTTATATACATATTAAAAAGCAGTCTTTTTAATATGCTTAAGCCTGTAATCCCAGCTACTCAAGAGGCTTGAGGCTTGAACCCAGGAGGCGGAGGTTGCAGTGAGCTGAAATTGTGCCACTGCACTCCAGTCTGGGCAACAGAGCAAGACTCCAACTCAAAACAAAAAAGCAAACAAGAAGGAGTCTTGCACAGGGTAGAATATGACAGTAGACACTAAAAGCATTTTACTTTTGAGGTCTGTGTGATATCTGTGCACACACACACCTACAAGTAGGGAGAAATCACCTTATATAAGATTTACCAAAATCAACTGTATTTCCTTTTTTTTTTTGAGATGGGAGTCTTGCTCTGTCGCCAGGCTGGAGTGCAGTGGCGCCATCTCAGCTCACTGCAACCTCTGCATCCTGGGATCAACTGATTCTCCTGCCTCAGACTCCCGAGTGGCTCAACTACAGGCGCGTGTCACCACACCCGGCTAATTTCTGTATTTTTAGTAGATACGAGGTTTCACCACGTTGGCCAGGATGGTCTCGATCTCTTGACCTAGTGATCCACCCACCTCGGCCTCCCATAGTGCCGGGATTACAGACATGAGCCACCACGCCGGCCCAAAATCAACTGTATTTTTCTTTCTTTTTTTTTTTTTTTTGAGGTGGAGTCTCACTCAGTCACCCAGGCTGGAGTGCAGTGGCGCCATCTCAGCTCACTGCAAGCTCCACCTCCCAGGTTCTTGCCATTCTCCCGCCTCAGCCTCCCGAGTAGCTGGGACTACAGGTGCCCGCCACCAAGCCTGGCTAATTTTTTGTATTTATAGTAGAGATGGGGTTTCATCGTGTTGGCCAGGATGGTCTCGATCTCCTGACCTCGTGATCTGCCCACCTCGGCCTCCCAAAGTGCTGGGATTACAGGCGTGAGCCACCGCGCCCGGCCAAATCAACTGTATTTCTATACACCAGTAATAACCAGAAAAGTATCATTTAACAAAGACCATTAACCACAGCAACTTGAAAATAAACGAAACCTAGAAGTAAAACTAGTAAAATTTGCAAGACCTTTAAGGAAATCGATAGTCTTTACTGAAGATCTAAATAGGCTGGGTGTGGTGGCTCACACCTGTAATCACAGCACTTTGGGAGGCCTAGGTGGGTGGATCACGTGAGGTCAGAAGTTCAAGACCAGCCTGGCCAACATGGTGAAATCCCATCTCTACTTACAAAAATTAGCCAGGGGTGCTGGTAGGTGCCTGTAATTCCAGCTACTCGGGAGGCTGAGGCAAGGAGACCCGGGAGGCAGAGGTTACAGTAAGCCGAGACTGCGCCACTGCAATCCAGCCGGGTGAAGGAGTGAGACACTGTCTCAAAGTAAAATAAAATAATAAGTAGAGACAGGCCAGGCGCAGTGGCTCACGTCTGCAATCACAAAACTTTGGGAGTTGAGGCAGCAGATCACCTGAGGTCAGGAGTTCAAGACCAGCCTGACCAACATGGTGAAACCCCATCTCTACTAAAAATACAAAAATTAGCTGGGTGTGGTGGCGGGCATCTGTAATCCTAGCTACTCAGGAGGCTGAGGCAGGACAATCGCTTGAACCCAGGAGCCAGAGGTTGCAGTGAGCTGAGATCGCGCCACTGCACTCCAGCCTGGTGACACAGCGAGACTGTCTCAATAAATAAATAAGCAAATAAATATACAAATAAATGGAGAAATAAAATCTTCATGGGAAAAAAAGATCACTCAGTATCACAAAAATGTAAATTCTCCTGAAATTACTTCATAGATTTAGTAAATATTCAATTGGGGTTTTAAGGTTTTGAGGTTTATGGGGTTCATAAACTAACTCTAATACAGAAGAGCAAGAACTGAAAAACAGTCAAAAATCCCTTTAGAAAAAATCTGCGTTACTAGCTATTAAGAATTAGCATAAAGACACAATAATTTGAGGTTGGGTGCAGTGGCTCATGCTTGTAATCCCAGCAATTTGGGAGGCTGAGGTAGGTGGATCACTTGAGGCGGCCAGGAGTTAGAGACCAGCTCGGCCAACAGGCAAAAATCCATCTCCACTAAAAATATAAAAATTAGTCGGGCATGGTGGCATGTGCCTGTAAGTCCAGCTACCTCAAGAGGCTGTGGTAGGAGAATCACTTGAACCTGGGAGGCTGAGGTTGAGCAACACTCTGTCCCTAGGGGTGGAGGAGGGAAGGCCGGGCGTAGGGGCTCACATCTGTAATCCCAGCACTTTGGGAGGCGCCAAGGTGGGCAGATCACCTGAGGTCAGGAGTTTGAGACCCGCCTGCCCAACACGGTGAAACCCCATCTTTACTAAAAAGACACAATTAGCTGGTGGCGCACACCTGTAATCCCAGCTACTTGGGAGGCTGAGGCAGGAGATTCACTTGAACGGAGGTTGCAGTGAGCCAAGACTTGCGCCATTGCACTCCAGCCTGGGTACCAAGAAGGAAACTCCATCTCAAAAAAAAAAAAAAAAAAAGGCTAATCTTTTTTTAAAAAGGAACAAACCATAAGATACCTAGAAAGAAGTCAGGCAAAGGCAACCTTAGAAAACAACTCTCAACATCAATTCAATCTCTTTAAAATGCTCTGTGGTTTAAAGTTCTGCCAGATGACCTGGTTATGCTTTTACTGACCTTAACAACCCCACACTGCTTAAAGAAGTCTGCCAGATCATCTAGAGTCACACTGTCATTTAATCCTTGTACATAAATTGCACTGTTGTCAGAGTCTTCATCTGGATCTACAGGTGGGCCTTTCAGAGACAACAAGACAGGAGAATTATTATCATGCATCTATAGGGGTTTCTTAACTACCTGATCACTACTGCCCAAGGATATTCATCATAAATCTAAGAAAACTACCAAGCATACTAAGAAGAATGCTTTCAAACTTTTGGTTTACTTCACTTAAGGCAATTATGAGTAGATGCTCACATAGGATTTCCCAAACTGTCCTTGACAGCAAGAATATCACACTGGTCTATAAGGCTGCTGAACTCTACGCATGCATTTACCTCTGTACCATTAATTTATAAAGCACGATATGAAGCACAACTAGAATTCAAAATTACCTAGATCAAGATCTGGTCCTTCATCCATGGGTCCTGCCAACCAGGAAAGATCATATAAAATATTATTAGTGCACGTCTTGCAAGCTACAAACCTTACAAACACACATAGCTATCTACTATACCACCATTTGATGGGGATTCATTAAACTCAAAATGACCCGCACTGCTAAAATGGAGCAGTGTCTCTTTAACATTTGTGAAAGGTTTGCTAGGGTTTGCTTTTTTCCTTTGCTGGTTTGCTTCTAAACCATTAACCAAATACACTCTCAATGCTTATGTGCCAAATCAGTGTTAAATTTAAGTCAAAATTTTTCCTCTAAATAAACCAAATTTAAAAATTTATTCTCCCCCATATTACAGAAGCAGTTACTCAATACTTCAAGTTACCCTTTGTTTTGTAACCATAGGTTAACCTTATTACCCCTAAGACAATGCCGGCAGTACCCATTAGTCTCTTTTGTATAGATCATTTTTAAACCACTTATGAAACTAATAAAAAAATTATAGTTTTCTAAAAACTGACTGCATTTTTTTTTAAACACTATCTATGGTAATACTCAAAAACTTACCACCAGGCTTATTGAAGCCACCTCGCTCTCCAGCGCTGCTGGGGGGATAAACGAAGAAATGAAGGCCTTTCCCTTTAAAAGCCAGTACCGCTCTGAGCCTTGGGGGGGCTCGTGGGGAAGAAGGGCACTGGCTAAACACATCTCCAAACAATGCATCTCTCTCATCTTGTCACTATGCCTTTCTTCAGGGCAGCTTGCTCAAATTTCCTCAATATACAACCTTGCTTGTCTGATTGTACACACCAGTGTGGTTGGTTCCTTTCATTTCGGGGGCTGGTATTAATAGTGCAATACTTGGCAAATTAGCAAGAAAAAATAGATCCCAAACACCCACCCCGTCAGGTGAAAAACCAGAAGAGCTTGGTATAGAGGGGAGGAGCAAGTGGGGGTTAACTGCTGTGATAAACCTTTCCATGTTCATAAAGGTGCACCCTCAACCTCTCCCAAGGGAGAGCCAAATGAGGCCCAGGGTTTCCTAACAAGTCACAGTATAATAAAAGCAGGAGACAACCACATTAAATTCCTACAACACACATCAGAGGACGCATCCAGCCAATCTTCAGCATAAAGCCATACATCTCAGGGCACGAATAGATTTAACAATCGCTGTGAAAGGAGAATTTACAACAAATACCAAGGCTCAACGGACTGGGGGTGCAACTTTATAGACATATCAGTTAGAATAATGACTATGGCCATGTAAAATTACTTAAAGAGGGGAGAGGGAAATATGAATTGGACTTTTTGGGTTAGATTTTGTTTTCTTTAAAATTAAATAAAGGCAGCTCCCCAGTGGGAGGCCTTGAGTTTTTTCTAACCAGTATTGCACCTTTAATACCTGAATATACAATTTCAAGCTGTTGCATGCAGCTTTGTTTCCTTTTTAAAAGTACACACCATAAAATGTTCTCTCTCTTTAAACACAAAAGTTTACACTTTAATGTTACACAATTCTAGAGTATTATACCTCCTCTGGTTCATTACCAAACAACAAGTATGCAGTTACCAAAGTTACAGAAGGATTCCATTTATACAATGAATACATTTTGTTAAAAATATTCTATGTATATTTTTCCTCTCCATATGGACACCGTGTCTAGTCCCACTTTTCATTATGCTGCCGGCTGAGTACTGAGTACGGGTACTTTTTAAGTATTGAAGTGTATACAAGGCTCTCACTTTGTAACCTGTAGCATATAAATGCGACAAAGCATGTTAAAAAGTTTCCACGTTTAACAGCCAATGAAAATATCAAAATACTGAGGCAATGAAAAAGGGCATGTTAACAACATTGAGTGCCTTACCTGTAGAAGACACTGAAAACCATCACCACACCACAATAAAAAGGGGGGGAACGAGGGAAATGCCCGTCTATCCCCACAGGATCCGACAGACTGCTTCACAGTCTGTTGAAAAACCTATGGGGAAAGCCATGGTCTCTTCTATGGCTGCAAGAGAGACTTCTCATCCAGAAAGAGGGGCCCCCTCTACTAGCAAAGTCTAGCACAATTAGTAGGATTATAACTTCTGGAGTATTTAAATAAACTTGAAATTGTATTTGCAATTTAAAAATACTAGGAATTCTAGGTGATTTGAGACGTGATGATAGTACTTTCCAGTGTCTATGTCTATTTTAAAACATCCAAAAAGAAGTGAAACCTTTATAATAGAGTATTTTCCAAATCAGAAGACTGATTTTACTTCATACCGAATCATTAAATTTTTGCCTGTTGTCAAATAACTTTCTTCCAATAAAGATTTCACTAAAGACTTTCGTAAAGTTATGCAGAATATGCAAAATAGTACTGTCTTTCAGTAGTGAAGAGTATTTGCTAATATGGAAGTTAAAGATCAACTTTAATTTTGAAGTTCATTCTATTTTTTAAAAAATGCTATTTAATTTTTCCTTGAATAGTGGCACACCGAATCAAATGTAAATATCTAACATTCTGCATAACTTTTTTTTTCTTTACCAGTTTATATAGGGACAGAACACACACAGAACTAAGCCTTCTGGATTATGTTAACCACCAATATTATAGCTCACCTTCATCAAAGTACAGACACCAGATAGGGAAAAGGGGATGGGAGAAGGGAGGGGAAGGGCAGGCAGAGGCAGCAGGGTTATGTCATTGATCTAAACAAAGTTTTCTAAACCAGATTGTGCCATCAATCAAAATGGTCAAACCGATTTAGACTTTCAACATCTCCAGTAGGAAGTGAGCCCATAATTATATACATTACTCTGCAAAATGCTATTGGATTTTTCTTTGCTCCATCCAAACTCTATGTAATCAGGTGCACCTCAGGCTATAGTTTAAGGATTATGGGACCAAAATCTTCATATGTTCAACGATTCTGAGTACAAACAGAAGTTGGGGACAAACACTGTGGAAAACAGCGGCATTCCTTTTCTGCAGTATATACACCAGGTATTTCAAGACAACCATTCAAAGGCAGTTAGTTAAAAACTTAGGGTCATTAGAAGGGTTGTGTGTGTTCCATCCCAAATCTACTACCCACAGAGGCTTCTCACCTCTGGAAACCATGAAGGGAACTGAAAGCTCTGGTTTCAAAACCATTCTTTGTTCTCCCCGACCCAACGAAGTATACTGGCAGGGAAAGAAAATAAACTGCCACTTAATATATGCCACAAAGATGACATTTCCATGTTTTAGAAGATGGCTTGAGCTCAACAGATTGTCCATGGAAATGCAGAAATTAATTTCTTATGTCTTTCAGTCCCTTCTTTCCATTGAAAATCCTACGGATGAAACAAAATTAGGTAAAAGGAGAAAAGGTTTGCTCTTACCCCATTCCACCGCGTCCTCCTCCCCGCCCACCTCTGCTCATGCCTCCACGATCAAATCCCCCTCTTCCCCTGCCCCGGTTATCAGGGCCACTCATGCTCCGGTTCTCTCCTGGTCCGGAAAATCCTCCAGACTCCTGCCCATAAACACCCATGCTACTGGGGTGGTCCTGTCGGAATGAACCTGAGGAAAGAGTCACATCTGTAAGCCATGGACCAGCATTTACACCACTGCCTGATGTACTTTCTCCTGGAATCACAAAATCCTCAATTCCAAGGCACTAACCAAGGCATCATCTTCTTTACATCACGATAAAGCACCCTTAATAGGTAGGCTCTTTTAAGTTCAACAAAACTGCTGGTTCATCACAGCTGAAATAACCTTATATAGTTAGCCTATAATAAACCTCTTCTAAATAACAACAATAAAAAAAGCCCTCTGGCTAACATATAGTTTATAGGGTTCTATATCCTAAGATGTCTCCAAAAGCAGCTTCTTTTGAGCTAAACTCAAGAAATGAAAACAGAGCCAGGTTTCTTAGGGCTTTAGCACACTGCTAGGGGCTGAGCTCCATAAATCAACACTACTCCTCTGAGTTGTTGAGAAATCCCCGTGGATAGAATGTAATTTAAAAAGAGCAATGATCCTAAATTCTGAAGATAATTATGTGTTTTGGTTACCTCTCTCCATACAGAAGAACTGCAAATATTCTGTGAGGAGGATTATTTTTCCCCCTTTCCTTTTCTATTTTCTTAAAGAATCTTTATTTATGTTTAAAAAGACAGAGTCTCACTATGTTGCCCAGGGTGGTCTCAAACTCCTGGTCTCAAGTGATCCTCCTACCTTGGCCTCCCCCAAAGTGCTGGGATTTACAGGTGTGAGCCACCATGCCTGGCCATTTTTCCCCTTAATGGATATAAACAAACAACAACAAAAAAACATAGCTTTTACTTGACTATCAAAATCATAGTGGCCTGCAATAGCTGCCTCCCCACTTTACATTAATGACTGATAGGGAGGCCAAAAACGATGTTGGATTTACTCACCGCATACAACCTCCCCAAAGACAGCAGGGCTAGCAGTCTAAAACATTTTTTTCTGATCAATTAGTATCTCTTTTCTTTTTTGCCAAGGCATACTAAAAACAAATTGGAAAAAAGCACTGAAATCTTCACTGGGGCATCCAAGATGTTAGCTGGAATGCCATGCCCTAAAGACGTGTCCTGGATTCCAAAAGCAAACAATGGCAAAGAGTATTCCCCCTGTTCAAAAACTCCAAACATGGCTGGGCGCAGTGGCTCATGACTGTAATCCCAACACTCTGGGTGGCTGAGGCGGGAGGATCACCTGAGGTCAGGAATTCGAGACCAGCCTGACCAACATGGTGAAACCCCGTCTCTACGAAAAATACAAAAAATAGCTGGGCATAGTGGCAGGCGCCTATCATCTCAGCTACTCGAGAGGCTGGGGCAGGAGAATTGCTTGAACCAGGAGGCGGAGGCTGCAGTGAGCTGAGATGGCACCACTGTACTCCAGCCTCAGCCCCAAGAGTGAAACTCCATCTCAAAAGAAAAACAAATCAACAAAAAAAATCAACCCCACAAAAAAACTCTAAACACATTCATTCTTATTTGGTTTTCTCTCTTAGCAACTCACTCTGCTGCCCGTAGCTGCTGCTCTGTTGGCTATATTGACTTGGAGCTTGGCTGTAGGATCCAGTTTGGGGTGGGTAACTAGTGGGAGGCTGCTGCCCATAGCTGCTTTGTTGACCATAGCTACTCTGCTGTCCATAGCTGCTCGGTTGCCCATAGGTGTTCTGCTGAGAGTAACTGCTCTGATCATAACTAGTCGGCTGTGTAGAGGAATAGCTGAAAGAGAGAGAAGAGAGAGAAAAAAAGCTTTTTTTAGAAAGAAGAGGCTTGTCATTTCAAATCCCCTGAATAAAAGAGACATTCACACCATGTGACACAGACATCCATAAAACAGTAGTTACTTTCTACACATCAACAATTTGAATTTCAAGTCAGCAAATACTTTTGTGTTCAGAATAAAACATTAAATGGGAGGGTAAAAAAAAAAAATTTTTTTTTTTTTTTGAGACAGAGTCTTGCTTTGTTGCCCAGGCTGGAATGCAGTGGCGCGATTTCCGGTCACTGCAAGCTCTGCCTCCCGGGTTCATGCCATTCTCCTGCCTCAGCCTCCCGAGTAGCTGGGACTACAGGTGCCCACCATGACGCCTGGCTAATTTTTTTGTGTTTTTAGTAGAGACAGGGTTTCATCGTGTTAGCCAGGATGGTCTCCATCTCCTGACCTCATGATCCGCCCACCTCGGCCTCCCAAAGTGCTGGGATTACAGGCATGAGCCACGGTGCCCAGCTGGGAGGGGGAAATATTACAACAACCATCTGTATAATCCTTAAAGAGTTTTCTCTTAATCGCCACTCCCATTTAAAACAATGGTCATTTTCAGCTGGGAGCGGAGGCTCATGCCTGTAATCCCAGCACTTTGGAAGGCTGAGGCTGGGGTAATGGCATGAACCCGGGAGGTGGAGTTTGCAGTGACCTGAGATCCGCTACTGCACTCCAGCCTCGGCGACTCGGGAACAGAGTGAAGACTCCGTCTCCAAAATAAAACCCCAAAAATCAGGCCGGGTGCGGTGGCTCACGCTTGTAATCTCAGCACTTTGGGAGGCCGAGGCAGGCAGATCATGAGGTCAGGAGATCGAGACCATCCTGGCTAACATGGTGAAAGCCCCATCTCTACGAAAAAATACAAAAAATTAGCCGGGCCTGGTGGTGGGCGCCTGTAGTTCCAGCTACTCGGGAGGCTGAGGCAGGAGAATGGCATGAACCCAGGAGGCAGAGCTTGCAGTGAGCCGAGATAGTGCCACTGCACTCCAGCCTGGGCGACAGAGCGAGACTCCGTCTCAAAAGAACAAAACAAAACGTCATTTTCAACTATATTCAAGGCAGGCAAATATGGGAGTTTAGATGCTTCCTGTATTGTGGCAAGAATATGCACTTGGGGAAGGCTGACCCAGTGAAATGGGGACTGAGAAAATATAGAGAGTGAAGTGAGGCATTCAGTTCCAAGCCTGCCCGCCAATAATCTCGAGTTAACCATTTTCTGAAGGGATAAGGGTACGCAACACAAAAATAGTAGTTTTCCCTCGAAGATTTGTCTTTGCTACTTTCAATCTTTCAGACATGCCCGATTAGCTATGAAATCTGAGTATTAATAGAGGAAACTTCAGAATGAAGGAATTGTATGAAAGACAAATGTTAAAATTATGTCAATTACATGGGAGAAATTAATAGATACATTCTTGCACAGAAATGAAGCTTGAAAAGAACTGCTACTGGCCAGGTTTGAAGGCTCATGCCTGTAATCCCAGCACTTTGGGAGGCCGAGGCAGGTGGATCACTTGAGGTCAGGAGTTTGAGACCAGCCTGACCAACATGGTGAAACCCCACCTACTAAAAATACAAAAATTAGCTGGGTATGGTGGCACACGCCTATAGTCCCAGCTACTCGAGAGGCCGCGGCAAGAGAACTGTTTAAACCTGGAAGGCAGAGGCTGCAGTGAGCCAACACAGCGCCACTGCACTCCAACCTGGGCAACAGAGCAAAACTCCATCTCAAAAAAAAAAAAAAAAAAAAAAAAGGGCCAGAAGCGGTGGCTCACACCTGTAATCCCAGCACACTTTGGCACTTTGGGAGGCAGAGACGGGCGGATCACCTGAGGTCAGGGGTTCAAGACTAGCCTGACCAACATGGAAAAACACCGTCTCTACTAAAAATACAAAATTAGCTGGGTGTGGTGGCACATGCCTGTAATGCCAGCTACTTGGGAGGCTGACACAGGATAATCAGTTTAACCTGGGAGGCGAGGGTTGCGGTGAGCCAAGATCGCACCATTGCACTCAAGCCTAGGTAACAGGAGTAAAACTCCGTCTCAAAAAAACAAAACAAAACAAAACACACACAAAAACAAAAAAACCCATCTGGTATTAAGCTTTACAAATCATGATGAAAAATAGTAAGGACACATATTTTAAAGTCCGATTAAACTAGGCCAGGAAGTTTGAGGCTACAGGGGGCTACGACTGTGTCACTGTACCCCAGCCTGGACAACAGAGTGAGACCCAGTCTCCAAAAATAAACAAACAAACAAAGCTTCTAACACACCACATCCCTCACCATTGCTGTATGAATTCAATAATCTCTCACTGTGTACCTATCCAACTTGCCAGATTAACTGCTATTAACTGCTCTCAATGCAATAGGTACGAACCTGCTCTGTGGAAGAGGGGTTGCAAGCCCTACCCACTTTTGCTCCAAGCTGGCTGTATGGAGAGACACCCAATCAATTCTACTTGTTCCTAAACCTGTTCACATCTGCTGCAAAACAATGAAATGAGTGCAAAAAAGGGAACCGCTACTTCTAGCAAAACTTTCAGGGCACAATTCAAACAATTTGAAAACCCACATCTAATTAAACATGGGTTAAGAAAACTTGCAGGCTGGGCATGGTGACTCACACCTGTAATCCCATAATCCCAGCACTTTGGGAGGTCAAGGTGGGCGGATCACTTGAGGCCAGGAGTTCAAGACCAGCCTAGCCAACATTGTGAAACCCTGTATCTACTAAAAATACAAAAACTGGGCCAGGCACAGTGGCTCATGCCTGTATTCCCAGCACTTTGGGAGGCCGAGGCAGGCGGATCACCTGAGGATGGGAGTTCAAGACCAGCCTGACCAACATGGAGAAACCCTGTCTCTACTAAAAATACAAAATTAGCCAGGTGTGGTGGCGCCTGTATCTAATCCCAGCTACTAGGGAGGCTGAGGCAGGAGAATCGCTTGAACCCAGGAGGCAGAGGTTGCGGTGAGCCAAGATCACGCCATTGCACTCCAGCCTGGGCAACAAGAGCAAAACCCCGTCTCAAAACAAATAAACAAACTGGCTGGGCGCAGGGGCTCATGCCTGTCATCCCAGCACTTTGGGAGGTGGAGGCAGGTGGATCACCTGAGGTCAGGAGTTCCAGACAAGCCTGGCCCATATGGTGAAACCCTGTCTCTACTAAAAATACCAAAAAAAAAAAAAATTTTTGCCAGGTGTGGTAGTGAGCACTTGTAATCCCAGCTACTCAGGAGGCTGAAGCAGGAGAATCACTTGAACCCAGGAGGTGGAAACTGCAGTAAGCCGAGATTGTGCCATTGCACTCCAGCCTGGGCAACAAGAGCAAAACTCCATCTCAAAACAACAATAAAACAAAAAGAAAAGTTAGTCAGGTGTGGTGGCATGCACTTGCAGTCCCAGCTACTCGGGAGGCTGAGGCATGAGAATCCCTAGGAGGCAGAGGTTGCAGTGAGTGGAGATTGTGCCACTGCACCCCAGCCTGTGCAACAGAGTGAGACTCTGTCTCAAAAAAGAAAACTTGGCCAGGCGATAATAATAAAAATAAAATAAAAAGAGTTGGCCCAAACATTAAAAGGTTAGTGCATGAATGAACCTTTATGTGTTAGGTAAAATGTAAAATGATTAAGGTGAATTATAATGCCCTGCGCTTTACTTATCCTAACTGCATTGGGGAAGATGGCTCTTCCATCTATTTACATGCTTTCATATACTTCTGCTTCCCATCTGAGTTAACTAAAACAGCAAAACGAAGAAACTTAAAGAAAGAACTTAGAGTGGTAAAAATGTTTTTGTACTTAGAAAGAATAGTTATTAGCTGCACTGGGTGCGGTGGCTCACGCCTGTAATCCCAGCACTGTGGGAGGCCGAGATGGGTGGATCACGAGGTCAGGAGATCGAGACCATCCTGGCCAATACAGCGAAACCCCGTCTCTACTAAAAATACAAAAAATTAGCCGGGTGTGGTGACGGGCACCCGTAGTCCCAGCTACCCGGGAGGCTGAGGCAGGAGAATGGCGTGAACCCAGGAGGCGGAGCTTGCAGTGAGCCGAGATGGCGCCACTGCACTCCAGCCTGGGCAACAGAGAGAGACTCTGTCTCGGGGGGGGGAAAAAAAAAAAAAAAAGAAAAAAGAATAGTTATTAGCTGCCAGGCAACACTATGGGACCCTGGACCTGAGGCTTTAATGTAACCAAGTATGGTCAGATGACTTATCACTGCAACAGTCAGATAACATACCTTAGCTGAAGAGGTCGAAGCAAGCTGGTCAACAACCTGAAAAAAAACTGTTTTGTCACTGTTTTTGTTTTGCCACAAAAAGTAGACTGACCTGGTAGGAGGGTAGGATGGAGGTGCGGTGACTGGCTGCATGGGGTAGCTCCCAGGTACCTGGGGATAACTGTAGTTACTCTGTCCATATCCTAGGCTGGGCTGGTTGTAACCCCCTGTGCTAGATTGAGGTTGACTAGTCTCAGTGGGCTTGTTTCCATCCTGCGGTCTAAGAGGAGAAATAATAAATAAAATTAAAAAGTGACTTTTTTTGTGTGGTTGGTCAACCACAAAACTCCTGGGTAAGAATGCTACAAAGCTACGAGCAATAAGCAATGTTATGATTAAGCCTGGAAATAAATACAATAATGAATACAATCCTGAAGTAAACTACATCAAACTCAGTGTCGGTCCAACTATATTTGCTTGAAGACAACACTACGGAAGGGGGAGAATCAATCATATCCACGAAGAGACATTAATATGCTCCATTCATCACAGTAAACGCTATAAAAGAGCATTGCGATATTGTGTGCTACCAGTTTAGGTGATCCGGGAGAAGTGATCTGTTAGGGAATAAATGCTTTTTCTCAAAGGGGACTGCTGAAGACCAGAAACTAACAATAATGTAAGTTTTAGGTTGAAGTAACATTTACGTAAGTCCATGGCATCATAAATTTACAGAATTTGTGGGTTTATGTTTCTCATTTATTAAAAACAGACCAGGTCAAGGCCAGGCGAGAATGGCTCATGCCTATAATCCCAGCACTTTGGGAGGCCAAGGAGGGTGGATCACGAGATCAGCAGATTGAGACCATCCTGGCTAAGACAGCGAAACCCTGTCTCTACTAAAAATACAAAAAAAAAATTAGCCAGGCGTGGTGGCGGGCGCCTGTAGTCCCAGCTACTCAGGAAGCTGAGGCAGGAGGATGGCGTGAACCCAGGAGGCGGAGCTTGCAGTGAGCCGAAATCGCGCCACTGCACTCCAGCCTGAGCGACAGAGCGAGACTCCGTCTCAAAAACAAACAAAAAAAATCCCAGCACTTTGGGAGGCTGAGGCAGGAGGATGGTTTGAGCCCAGGAGTTTCAGACCAGCCTGGTAATATAGGGAGACCCCACCTCTACAGAAATAGAAAAATATTAGCCAGGTATGGTGGTACATGCCTGTGGTCTCAGCTACCTGGAAGGCTGAGGTGGGAGGACTGCTGGGGCATGGGAGGTGAAGGCTGCAGTGAGCTGTTGATCGTGTACTCCATTCTGGGCAACAGAGAGACTCCATCTCAAAAAAAACAAACTGCCAGGTGCGGGGGCTCATGCCTATAATCCCAGCACTTTGGGAGGCCAAGGCAGGTGGATTGCCTGATGTCAGGAGTTCGACACCAGCCTGGCCAACATGGAGAAACCCCGTCTCTACTAGAAATACAAAAAATTGGCCGGTAGCGGTGGTTCACACCTATAATCCCAGAACTTTGGGAGGCTGAGACGGGAGGATCACAAGGTCAGTAATCGAGACCATCCTGGCAAACACAGTGAAACCCTGTCTCTACTAAAAATACAAAAAATTAGCCGGGCGTCATGGTGGGTGCCTGTAGTCCCAGCTACTTGGGAGGCTAAGGTAGGAGAATGGCATGAACCTGAGAGGCGGAGCTTGCAGTGAGCTGAGATGGCGCCACTGCACTCCAGCCTGGGCGACAGAGCGAGACTCCGTCAAAAAACAAAAAACAAAAAACAAAAAACACACACACACACAAAATTAGCTGGGCAGGGTGGCGGGCGCCTGTAATCCCAGCTACTCAGGAGGCTGAGGCGGGAGAATCACTTGAACCCCGGAGGCGGAGGCTCCAGTGAGCCGAGATTGTGCCATTGCACTCTAGCCTGGAAAACAAGAGCAAAACTCCATCTTAAAAAAAAAAAAAAAAAACCCAACCAAACCACCCAACCAACCAGAAAAAAATCATTTCCTAAACTGGGCTGCCATAAATTAATCTAACTTGGCTCAAAGTCTCCGTAATGGAAACACCAGAGTAAGGCAAAGAGACCCCTCCCAAGTCCCTGCTCAGATGAACCTAGAAGTGTCCCCGTTAAATGACGAAAATTAATCTCAGTTCCAAGGAAAACTCCAGGGGTTTCTATTACCTCTTGGCCCTAACACTTTACATCAAGGCTGCAGCAGACTGAGTTAGAGCTATTAATATTTTAAGCAAAGTCCAAAGAATCAACAGGCAGGCCGGGTGCGGTGGCTCACGCCTGTAATCCCAGCACTTTGGGAGGCCAACGCAGGCGGATCACTTGAGGTCAGGAGTTCGAGACCAGCCTGGCCAACGTAGTGAAACCTTGTCTCTACTAAAAATACAAAAATTAGCCGGGCATGGTGGTACATGCCCATAGTCCCAGCTACACGGGAAGCTGAGGCAGGAGAATTGCTTGAACCTGGGTGGTGGGTGCACTCGCCACTGCACTCCAGCCTGGACAACAGAGCAGCACTCCAGCCTGGACAACAGAGCAACACTCCATCTCAAAAACCAACCAACCAATCAACCAACCAACCAACCAACCAACCAACCCAGAAAAACCAGAGAGGGTGTGAAGTACTAACTTTTCCTGAGCTGAAATAGGTCCCACACCCTTTTCCAGTCGAAAAAGCAGTTGCCACTGATTATGAGACAGACAGCTGTTTTGAAGTGGTAACAAGTGAAAAGGAAAAAAAAAGGATGACTTATCAAAACCCAATTCACATATAAAACCCTCCAGATATGGCTTGGATATACTGTTGCATCAGAGTATCAAATGGGACTTCATACATCTGATGACACTCGGAAATGAGGCCTTTCAGGAATAAGCCACCAAGTTTAACTTAGCTACTGCAAAGGTGGTCTACCAAGGGTAAATTACCAAGTGGCTCTGATTACTCACTGTGCATTTTAAAAGTAATTTCACGAGTGTTTGTCAGAGCTAATTTCTTACCTCTAGAGCAGATATGTCTAGGTTAGAAGTTGATTTCCTAAAATGTCTTCTTTCAAACTAGAATTCAATGTCCTTTCAAGACTGTATACGCAAGCCACTTAAGTGACTGTCTAAAGCAAAGATCTAAAATCTTTTGTTAAGTAATAATTATACTGTTTACCTGCTAACCAGTCACGGGGTATGAGCTCTGTTCATCCTATAGCAGGGTACCCAGTTAAGAATTTTTATTTGCCTATAATATTTAGATTAAGCCTCTATACAATGTAGAGAAGTCATGTCAACTGCTTAAGCCGAGACAGTAATGTTTGATTTCTTGAATATGGTTATGTCCTTTCCAGACAAGTAGGTCATACGACCATTTCTTGACTCACATGATGCTCCCTTCCCCTCCTGCCTGTGTAAACTACCATGTTTTTGCCAAAGAGAAAGCGGTTACCCATTTACAGGTTCAATGAAACCAAAGATAAAAGCATCAAAAGTACAATTCTATCAGTTATGCTGTTTTGAGTGAAAACACACACACACACACACACACACACTCTCTCTCTCTCTCTCCCTCTCTCTCTCTCTCCTTCTGGGTTTAAAAACAGTAGCCTTCTCCTACCCTAAAAGGTCATTCTGAAACCAGAGAACCTATTCAGTGCCATTCCTCATTTTGACCCTTCGATGGCACCATTTCACTTTTTTTTTTTTTTTGAGGTGAAGTCTTCCTCTGTCTCCCAGGCTAGAGTACAATGGCGCCATCTTGGCTCACTGTAACCTCTATCTCCCAGGTTCAAGTGATTCTCCTGCCTCAGCCTCCCCAGTAGCTGGGATTACAGGTGTGCGCCACCACGCCCAGCTAATTTTTCTTTTTTTTTTTTTTGAGACCGAGTCTTGCTATGTCACCCAGGCTGGAGTGCAGCGGAGCGATCTCAGCTCTCTGCAAGCTCCACCTCCCGGGTTCATGACGTTCTCCTGCCTCAGCCTCCCGAGTAGCTGGGATGACAGGCGCCCACCACCATGCCCGGCTAATTTTTTGTATTTTTCAGCAGAGACGGGGTTTCACCGTGTTAGCCAGGATGGTCTCGATCTCCTGACCTTGTGATCCCCCTGCCTCGGCCTCCCAAAGTGCTGGGATTACAGGCGTGAGCCACTGCGCCCTGCCGGTTTTTTTGTATTTTTAGTAGAGACAGGGTTTCACCATGTTGGCCAGGCTGGTTTCAAACTCCTGACCTTATATGATCCTCCCGCCTCGGCCTCCCAAAGAGCTGGAATTACAGGCATGAGCCACCGCGCCCAGCCAATTTCACTGTTAAATGCAGAATATTTCTGTGGTATGTTCTAGCACATCAGTTACTGTAATTAATGTAACAGTGAACATCTGAGAGTATATGAAAGCAACCATTAATAAGGAACTAAACCACGGATTATTTTAAGTGTACATAGTTGCTTTCTTTCCCTCCAACATGAGACTGACGCATTAAGGGGAACATGGCCTTACCTTGTAGGTGCAGTGGCTGCTGGCTGCTGCCCATAGGCTGGATAAGCAGGCTGAGTGCCATATGCAGACTGAGCTGCATAGGAGGCCTGGGTGGTGGTGACTGTAGCAGTGGTGGTATCATAAGCACCAGTGCCATACCCCTGGACAGGCTGGCTGTATGCCTGGGGGGCAGTCGGAGTAGTATAACCTAGAACAAAGGAGAGCTGCATCAGATTTCAGGTCCCCTCAGAGATCTGCCTAGACACTCATTATCAGAACAATTTGTAAACCACTTACTTTAAACCATCAGGATATTGAATCCCTTTAAATATCCCCCCTTCCGCAAGAGTAGCAACAAACTGGTATTTAAAGCCTAAGTTCTCTGAATGTACCTAGTTTTTGGTAAAGTAACTGTCTCATTTGCTCTAAAACCACACCTAACAGAAATGGCATGTAATGCTACAGAAAACAGGGTTCCTTCTGCCCCCTCTTGAATGCTGTGAATAGGAGACAAGTCTGTTTTTGCCAAGTCTGTACTGATTTTGCTAGCAGGTCGTCTTAACAAGTTTGTAAACAAACTTACCCCAAAATACCCTCAAGCAGGAATAAAACATCCCAGAAAAAAAGGTAAAAGGCAAATGACATAGCATTTTAAAATAATTAGAAAATGATCCAGGTACTAGTTCTAGCACTAAAACCTGTAATTTGGGTAGTAATTAATTGAATCACTTTCTTTTGGTCCCAAGCACTAACATCATGTGAAGCACAAGCTTAATTACTTGAGCACATGAGTAATAAAGATAAACTATAAATTATAGTTGCTTAACACAGGTTATCGTTTGTAAATTATTTACAATTAAACTTCGATACTGCTCCAAACAAACATTTAAAAGGTAATGTTTTCACATCATAAAGCAGATTCCTGCCTCGTTATCAAGTTACTCAGCTCCATTCCTCTTACTTACCTACCACAAGCAAAAGGCCTTTTCCTGCTCAGCAATATTGGAGGTAAACCCTAGAGTCTCTCCTCCCCTTCAGTATTTCACTAACCAGGTGTCAGAAAAAACCTGCTTTCACAGGTATGCTGCAAAGCAAGATGCATTCTATCCCTAGCTCCTGCCTCTGCCAGACCAGGCAGGATCCATGCCTTTCCCTTCGGGACTTCGGCGTGGAGCATAACCAAAACCACGAAAGTCTGCAGCTCCTAACTAGAGTACCTTTCCTGTAGGAGGTGTTACAACCATTCCTGGTGCTGGACTCTTCTTCCTCATGGTCAATGGGTACAATTAAGCCATGCAATAAAAAGTTTGGTTTACACTTTGGGAGGCTGAGGTGGGAGGACTGCTTGAGTTTAGGAGTTAGAGACCATCCTGGGCAATATAGTGAGACCTCGCCTCTACAAAAAATAAACAAACTTAGCTGGGCATGGTGGTGTGAGCCTTCAGTCCCAGCTACTTGGGAGGCTGAGGTGGGTGGACTGCTTGAGGCTGGGAGGTCAAGGCTGCAGTAAGATCCAGCCTAGGCAACAGAGACCCTATCTTAAAAAAACAAAACAAAACAAAAAACTTTCATCTAGGTGCTGGCATTTATATCCAAAAAAAAAAAAAAGTCTACATCTCACTAAAGAAAAAGCTTCCATATTTAAAATAAATCCTGAATCAAGACTGCCTATTTTATTTAAGATTTAGGGCCTTAAAGTGTCCTCACGTACTGGCCAGAAACAAGTATCAGCTTCCTTTTGTACAATCACCATTTGTAGCACAGAATATAATAATACTCTTTCTTCTCTACCTCAAATATGAAAATGAAATTCTGAAATTATACACAGAGATCGTAATGTCCTTGTCAAAACTGCTGAGTTAAAATGTATATGAAAGTATACATAGTTCCAGAAAACAGGAAGCCCCAAACAATAAAAGTTTTTGAGTTGGCATGTTGTTCATCTGAACTGCTTAAGTTTTTTGCAGAGTCCTAAGGTCAACCACATAAGGCATTCATTTATTTAAATTTAATTAGAATCTAATACCACCTACCCTACCGTTCATATACCGATTACGCCCCACTACATGACACAACGTCTATAAGATTTACAAGGAGGGCAATTAAAAAAACAAAAAACTAGAAGTGATCAGGGCAATAACTCATGTCATAAAACTATGCAGCAACAGTTAGGGCCTTGTCATGCTAAGGATTACAGCAATAGACACTGGGTTAATAAATAACCTTTTAATTAATCTGTAGTACCCACAAAAGCAGCCAAGCAAAATGAACAAAAATCAACAGAGCAAAATGATTTAATGACCAAAAAAAACACAAAAAAACAAAAAAAACAAAAGACCAGTGGCAAAAAAAGAAAACACACCTACTATGTGCTGACAACTTGAAGGAAAAAGGTGGTAAGAAATATTACACAAACCAAAACTTCTGTTCAACGTAAAAATTAAAAAGTTTTTAAGAATTCCATTGAATTGAGGTTTATATAGCCCCTTTCTTCTGAAGTTTAATTTTTAAAAATCCTAGAAGAGAACAGTGTATTTCTACGTATTCCCTCCAATGACTATCAGATAACTTTCATGTGTAAAGGCAGTATGAGATAAGGAAAAATGCAGCATGTGTGCTTGAACCCACGCACTACCAATTAGGCTCCTGCTTAGTTTTGTTCACACAGTTTGCTCATCAGGCTTAATTTTGGTGTTTTTATACCCCAAAAGTTCTTGGGAGGATTAAGGGAGATAAGAAGGCCACTCTATAAACTGTGAATTTTATACAAACATTATTATTACTAAGTGCAATCTCCAGCTCATCAAAGCTACTAGTCTCTAAACTAGAATGACCTGTACTTTTTAGGCCCACAGTTATGACGGGGATTTCTCAACCAACGACAATGTGATACATGGCTCTAGAGAACCATTAATTTGCCTATAAATCACTCCGTCTCATTCCTGTAAAATGATCTAAGGATTCTGAAGGCTAGATCTAGGCCACATTAACTTTCACATCATACTTGTTTTAAAAAATGTAATGGCTTTAATACATGAAGTTTATCTCACAATTTCAAAATTCTATGCTAAAAAATCCAAACTGCATAACCTTAGTTCCAGCTCTTCCCACAGCTGCAATTAACACCACTAGAAAGTTTAAACATTTCCCATCCTATTTGAGAAACACCCTAGAAGGGTTAGGAATTACTTCCCATCAAAATCAGGACACTGGTACTCAATGAGATAAATTACAGACAGGTTTTTCCCCTTAACTGGACTATATATAATTTGGAGAACTAAAGATAGTTTGAAAATAAGAGCTCTGATATCTTTAAGACTTTATTAGAGTCTTTTATAACAGCAATAATAAAAGGGCGGGGGAAGAGAGCCTGAAACATTACACAGCACTGAACACAAAAAAATTATCATAGGTTTTTCATGTATCCCACCCAACCTCAGTATCGGAATACAATTTTTCTAATTCTTAGAATAGTTTATTTTTTAGTATCTTGGAATAATGTTATATATATTCAAGACATACCATGGATTAAAATAATTCATAACACTTAAAACAGAAAATAAAATGTGTCTGGACTAGAAACCAACCAATAGACAAACATGATACATGCAGGGTGGCAGTCTGTTCCTCTAAATAAATCTCATCATGCAATCTATCCTTCAGGGAACAGGGGAAAATCAGCTGGGGAGAAATCATCTGAAATACCTTTGGGAAGGTAAATAACTATTATTAAGGCTTGAAACAAAGTAATATTAAATTAAAAAACCTTTCCCAAAATCATATAAAGAATAGGACATGGATCTGCAAATGGCACCTGAAGCAGTGTTTCATTAGCACCTTGCTGTGTGTGATGTTAGAAAGTTTGGGGGTTAAACAAATGAAAACACCTAAAGGATTAACATTACAGGGTTAGACAAGATGGAAAGCATTTCCCATGCAAGAATGAGCAGGATAGTCAAACCTGTACTGGTCCCTTCTACTGTGGAAAGCACAAAACAAAAAGTAGAGGGTACACTATCAGATGAAGCAAACATGTGAAAACCAGTTTGATTTTTAAGCAGCTCAATTTAAGAAGACTCATTCTTACTCAGTATTAGCATTAGCACAATCTTTTACATAGTCTCCATTTCATCGTGAGATTATTCAAACAGTTAAAAGTTCTTTTCTCTCTTGGAATTTATCCCACCCACATTCTATTGGAGATCTCTCAAGACTATAAGAGTAGGGAAGAAAGAGAAAAAATACCTCTTCCTAAGAATAAAGGATTCCCCAGATGCCAAGGTATGGACCAGAATATACATCCGAAAGCATGACTAATAAGCTTCTTAGCCAATGCCCTAGCCAGAACGACCCAAAAATCTCTTCAAGGCAGGCCTTACCAGTGGGAGGCTGTCCATAAGAAGTTGCATAGGCGGTCTGCCCATAGGTTGCAGTGGTCTGAGCCTGGGTATAGCTGACATCAGTGGGCTGTCCATAGGTTCCATAGCTTTGTTGCCCATATGCCTGCTCCAAAAAAACGAATGCAAGAACTTCATATATGAACTTTTGTATTTTAGCAATAAAATGGACTGCTGTTTAAGTTTCTAAATTGGAGAACCAAAATCAAAAACATTCCTTTCTAGAAAATTAAAAAAAAAAACAAAAACAACAAAACAACAAGACAAATAATCACAGTACCATGAATGTTATCCCTTATCTGATTCACTCATATTATGGTAAAGTTAGCTACAAAAAAAGCTCATTAGGTAAGTAGGCAATGTCATTCACACCTTCTCAAAAGGGGGAAAAAAAAGATAATCAGGCAAAACCTCAGTTAACTATACATGAGATTAATAAGACACTCTCAAGGGAAGAGCAATAAGGGCAAAGGTGTATTAATTGCTAGCACTTAGCGTAGCACAGTTTTAGTGATTGGAAACAAAAGGTACGAAGACAAATGAACAAAGAGAAAGCAATGAAGAGGGCTAAAATCTGTCAGAAAAAATTGAAAACCAGATTTTCAGCCTGACAAAAAGACTTTAAAACTACTACACCACGTCAAAGAAAATGAACCAGAACGCTGTATGTCCTCTTATGGTGGGCACATCAAGAGTACTGTCTTTTGAACTTAGACACCAATAATACTTAAAATCAGGCAAGGAATGAGTTGTTCTTTCAGATATTAGCATGATTATTCTCTAGGTTTGTTTAAATGACCAGTTATGTAAGATCTGCCAGAGACATCACATTCTGCTTGTCCTAGAACATGTTTCCATGGCAGTTATTAGTATCCATTTTATGGCATGGATCATTTCACAATTCAACATTATCTTGAAAACACTAGAAGGCTAATTTCTAGAATCTGTTGGCCTAGGCTTTTCAACAGACTCTTCACTGGAAAGAGCTCAGCAGCTCCTTGGCTAGGTCGCCAGTTTTTAAAGCTAACCCCGCCACTTACTGTGCAACCACTGGCAAGTTACTTAATATCTATGCACTGCAATGTTCTCCTCTGCAGAATGGTCATATCATCCTCTTCCTTTGCAGAATTGCTATGATGAATAAATGCACTAAATTTAAACATAATGAAGAAGGACCAAGCATGGAACAGGGCACCTAACTTGAGAAATCATATTAAAAAGTTATAAAGAGTCAATTATCAGCTTCTGAATGGTTTCATTCATGATGGCAAAATGGAGTCCTTCGCACTCCCACTGTGAAAGTTTAAAATGCCCGGGTATTTTACTATTCCAAACACATTACTCATTTGTTTTACTGGATAACTGAAAGATAACTGGATAATTTACTGATTTTACTTGGAGGTGCAGCTACATGTAATTATTTTAAAGATTACCTGGGTGGTCTGTGCATATCCTTGAGTGGGCTGGGCGGTGTAAGCACTGTAGCTGCAAAAGAATTAAATGCAATTTAACTTGAATAGAGAACATTCAAATACCACCTCTACAATTATAGAAGGCTCCATATTCAAAAAATATTAATCACACACAAAATACGGTTATAAAAGACTGACTTACCCCTGCTGCGCTGCAGCTTGGCTATAGGTACTGTAATCTAGAGGAAACAAGGAGGAAAAATAGTGTAAAGTTAGCAGAAACAAGGAGAAGAGAAAAAAGGGGGAAAGAATTCACGTGGCAGGAAGAATTCTTTAAACTGTAGGGAGACCTGCCAACACAGGTCCAAATGAGTCCCCCTTACCTCTCAACACCTAACAGAAAAAAAAAGTCTAAACCAGTTAAACTCAACATTTGACTATGGGACTAGCTAACGAGGTCAAGATCAGCTGATTGGGCAGGTATACTTTTTATGTTCCCATGACCACAAAACCCATCCCAATCCCAACTGTCATTTAAAATACAGGATGATCATCAATATCACAGACTGACAACAAGATCTACTAACAGGATCAGAAGTTTTTACCCTCACATAAAACGGAGGCATGCAACAATAATACAAAGTTTAACACTAGATTGGTTACGTTAGAACCTACCTCTCCTCAAAAATTAGTTTTCACTCCCCTCATTTTAGCAAGTTAGACAAACCATCATTCCCTAGCTCAAAGACAGTGAAACGGAATGGCAGACAAGAAGGCAGTCACCACACTCCAGTGTTTTAAAGGGTTTGCTGTGTCAGAACTATATTTGTGCAGCAACTTAAAAGCTAGATATATTATAAACCCTAGTGAAGCAGAGCTAAGGCAGAACCCTGAAGACTGGCAAAGAAGAAAAAGCATTTAGTCTTTCTGGGAAAAATTTGGTAACACCATTGTCTTTCATACAACTCAAAATGATTTCAACTTAAAAAAAGACATGAATTTTCATCCCTTATCTAAGTAAACCTCCCTATGATTTTCCTTTTCCTATGAAATTTATAACATGCATCCAAAGGGACCAAAAACTGGTCCCCTGAGGTGTCTACAAGTAGTAAAAATAAACGGAAAATAGTTTTCAGAGCGCTACTGCATTAAAGTTAGATAAATTCAGGGTTTTTTTTAAAGGCAGTTAAAGTAATTATTTTTGAAAATTCTGCCCAATTCTTTCTTCTCCACAAGAACACATATCTTGTTCTGCCTGAAGACAGTACTGCCATTAGGACGGAAAAAAGGGGTCCTTTATTTTTCAATCAGAAAGTAGTCCCTCATCCAAAACCAACAACTGACAGTTCTTCATGGCATCCACTTCATGCAATCCAAAGCCAGCCTCACAATCCCTCGGCGGCCTGTGAGAGCTTTGCTGAATCCACCTCTTCACGTTGGCTTATCTGCCTACCTCTCTATACTTTACTGGACTACTTTCTTTCCTTTGTACACACTCTTAACTCAAAACCCTGAATCACCAAGAGGAACAAATCAACTGCCCAAAGGCTACCTATAATGAAAAAATAATCTGTTCATGACAATCTTAAAGGCATTTTCAATAGCACTACAAGTCATACTCTCTCTGACATTAAAACTAAATGCAGATCATTTTTTCCATGTGGCATCTACAAAATAAACACAGCAATGAATCATTTAACATGAAATATTTAAACCCACGTTTTGTTGAGGTCTTTGCTTGAGAAATGATTCTAAATCACTGTCATGTAAGTTCAACGTTTGCAAGACGACTTTTACACAAGAGCAGTTATGTAAAACATAAAACTGGCAAAGCTGATATGGAACAACCAATGACCTCTTATCAGTGAGAAACCAGAGAATTCGGCCCTATACTAACTGGTGGGCTATAGAAGGTAGCAAATTCGTTTCATGAACTTAACATTTATCTTCCTGGAGCACACAAACATCACAGGCCCTCAAGCAAGCTATTAGGTTGATGCAAACGTAATTACTTTTGCACCAACCTAATACAATTACAAACTGGTCAGATTATTCAGCAACCGTGTTCGTTTTTAACCCCCAAAAGTGAGCCACTGACTTCACTAAAAATCACTTCACTGTGATTGAGCGGTGGGAGTTCTAGATTGCTGCGAGTCTGCATTCCAATTCTTTGTTGCACTGGATATATATGCTTTACGTACTTTTCTACATGAGATACATACGAGAAGAGAAAACTTCTATTATTAACCCAAGGCAACGGTTTAACACTTTAGAGCAGTCACTATGGAAGCTGCTTCACACTACCTGAGTTGAGCTTCACAGTACCTGCGTTGAAGTCAGCATAGGACAAATTTGTGGAATGCTTATGCTGGAAGGTCAGAAGAGCTCAAAAGCTTAAGAGGTCTAGCCTAACTTCTCTATTTTACAGGAAAGGAAACTAAGGACCAGATTACTTATGTGACTCTCTGAAGGCCCCCCCCAGCCAGGCCTAACGTGTTTACTTTGTGTCAACAGAAACCACAACTGTAATTCTAATACAGTACAGCACATGGTAGTTACTGGTGAACAAGATTTGAACAAAGTTGACTGAAAAAAGGCATGTCCAGCCACGCAAAAATGTCAACGCACACGTTTTGCCTTTTCAGGCTTTTGCAGAGCAGAAGAGGGTGGATAGGGCACCTAGGAAACCACTTCCCACCAGGAGGTTAGCTGTGGTATTTCAGTCCTCTCTTCTACCGGCACTCTTTGGTATCCCGGCACGAACAGCCAACACTTACCTGTTTATTGACCACAGATGGGGAGAATTCTTAAACTGTCCTTAAGTTGCTGGATTCTGGACTCTAAAAACTCTGGAGGGCCCAGAACTTTTCCTGTTTTCCTTCTCATCTTCTCCCACTGTCTCTAAGGCCTGGAACCAGGTGGCCTGAGAATACCCCCGGGGCAAAAATGCTCCACCCTGCCAATTTTCGCGGGTTAGTGTACCCACAGGTTGCGAACTGCAGGTGATGGCTAGGCGACACTCTTAAACGCTCCTTCCATCAAGGACCACTCTACTCCCATTTTGGAGTTCCCATCCGGGGCTTGCTTGCAAATGCCTTTAAGATTGCTTCTACTGGCCTTTTTTCCCCTCTCCTCTGTCGACCTACGAAATCAACAGGCCTGCCGGCCTAACGCAGGCGAATAAACGTGCGAGGCCACTGCTGAAACATAATTCAAATGAAGCCTCGGCCTTTTGTTCCTCCTAGGTCAGAGAGACCAGAAATATCTTTCTGGTAGCGTTTCTCGTCTCTCGACCCAGGCTGGCCTTATTATACAACGGATGTCCCTCGGCGTTCGCAGAAAAAGGGCCCTGGGAAGCCACTTAATCGGTTTTGGGGGAGGGGAGGGCGTGGATTAATAACGATAAAAATGGAGAAGCCCAAGAAAGCGGCAAACTGGGGGCTCTGGAGGAGGGAAGCACATTCTGTCTAAAGCCCAGGCGAGCAGAAGTTCGGCTTGGGGCTGGAAGCCACAGAGAGGGCAGCTCGGCAGCGCCAGGCGCCCCAGCCGACTGGGTCTTAAGGATGACGGGGCTCCCGTTCATAGGCCGGCACCCCTCGGCCCACAAATCCACGGTTATCTTTATTTGCTTTTTCCCCCGGTTTCTCAGGAAACCCTGAAAACGGGGAGGGAGGCCTCACAGGGACAGCAGCCTGCGGCCCCCCCAGTGGTTTCATAGTGACCGGCTTGAGGCCTGGCCAAATCCTCCCCTTCACGCAGGGCCTCGAAGGCCGCAGGCCCCGCCCACGTGGCGGGAGGCCCGGAGCGCAGGGCGCGAGGACCGCCACACAATGGAGGCCAAGGCGGGCCCCGCGCGCCCCCGCCGCAGCAAGACCCCGCGCGCCACGGGCGCCGGAAGATTCCAGAACCGGCCCGCCCGGTTGGGGGAGGGGAGAGGAATGCGGATCCCCGAGCTCGTCGGGCCGCGGCGGGTGCCTCAAACCCCTCTCGGCAACTCCACTCAGTCTTCCCAGTCAAGCCCAGAGACGAACGACCCCCAGTTTGGGCGCTCCGGCTACCGCCGGCGCGACCGCAGTTCCACCATACTCACCCGTGGACGCCATTTTCTCTCCTTCCTCCTCGTTCTCTCAACGTCCGTCTCCCTCTCGCTTTCCCTCTAGGTGCCGCACTGCGCAGGCGCAAATCCCGCAACCCCGGGCGCGACCATCGGGCCAGGCCACGGGGGTGGGGTCAGGAGGGATGAACCACCGCTTTCTCGTTCTTCGCGTCCGCAACTCTTGCCCCAGTCCTCTCTAAAGAGCGCCCGACGTGACACTCGGGCCAAAATAGCATCTAAGGGGCCAGAGCGCGGGTGAGCGGGTCTCAGCGTGAAACCGGAGAGGCTCTCTGCACGAGACTAGGCTGTTTGGAATGGTTCCGTCCGCTGGCTCTAGGGACCGTCGCTGAAGAGTAGGCCCTGCAGGGAGACGGAGATCGGCGGGAGGGCTGGGGGAAGGGACCCGGACTAGAACAACTGCTGACTAATCCGCGGGCCGCGGGGAATGGGTGGCGCGCCAGCCGGTCGGCCGGGATCACGCGGCCGGGTGTGCGCGGAATGGATTCAGGGTTCCCGGGTCGCGCCCGGGAGCTAGAGTCCTGACTCCCAGCCGGGGTCCCCGACCGGCCTTTCGGGGTTGCCGGGCGCGCTCTGC
Organism: Gorilla gorilla gorilla; assembly: GCF_029281585.2. NCBI lineage: Eukaryota > Metazoa > Chordata > Mammalia > Primates > Hominidae > Gorilla > Gorilla gorilla. The sequence goes on along the minus strand of NC_086018.1, from coordinate 27,297,954 downwards.
AGTGAGTACCCGGGACGCGTGGCCCGGGCCAGCGGGGAAGGGTCCCCAAGGCCGGTCGGCTGGGTGGGAGGCCTCGAACGCCGTGCCTGGCCCCGAGACCCCATCCCCGGTAACGGTCGAGGTGGAGCAGGCCCTTTAATCATCCCTCATGCAATACCCTTGTTTCTACAGAAGGGGAAACTGAGGCCCAAGGAAATTGAGTATCTCTGCAAAGTCACCAGCTGAGTTCGAACCAGACAGATCCTGGGACCCCCTACTCTATCCGCCACCCGGAAGAATCTCCGTCCTTGTCTTTCCATTCTGCCCTCCCGGCTTCCCAGTAAGGTAGGCAGGGCCTGGTGGTGCACTGCCCCGTTTCATAGATTGAAGAAAGTGAGGTCCAGGGGGCTCAAGTCCCAGTTCCGAGTGTCCACGGGTAAGCCCTTCACCCTTGCTAAGGTGCCCAGAGCTGGGGAATGGTTGTGAGGTGTCGATGCAGGAGGAGGTTTAGATGCAGGAGGAGGTTTATGGTAGGTGCCTTGGCCCCAAACCCTGCCTCCAGGCAAGGCTGACCCTGCCCACCTTCCTGGACCTCTAGCCCCAGCCCCCTAGGTGGATGCCTGGGTCCGCGAAGGGCAGGGTTCACCTTCAAATCCCTCGGCAGGACCAGGAGCCAAGCTAGTGTCCTTTTTTCAGTGAACATATATAAAGCACTGGCTGTGTGCTGTGAATACCCTGGGGAATGTGGGGTTGGATCAGAGGAGCCATGAGCTCAGACCACCTGCCTAGGGAGACAGACTGGCCAAGCTGTGCTCCTAAGGATAAGATCCATGATGTGAGGGGGCCAGAGGAGGGGAAGGGATATTTGAACTGGGCTTCCAAGGGTGAAATAGGAGTTTGCCTGCTGGCAAAATGGAGGGAAGGACAATGCAGGCAGAGGAGCTTTCCACATTTTTCCTGCAGGAAACTGGTAGATGTGGAGAAGGCGCTTGGCAGGGGAGCAAATTAGGCAGCCTTCTTGTCTCTCTGGGATCCTGCTTCCTGCCCTGAATCAGCTCAGTGGGAGTCCTGGGACCGAGAGGCCTGACCAGGGGTGAAGACCTACAGGCCCTGGAGGACAGGCTGGATGCAAGAGGAGAGCACGGGGGAGAAGGCCTTGCTTTGGTAGGCAGGGAAAGGCCATGTTTGAGGGCCAAAGCTGGGACCAGCTAGGCTGGAGCAGCCACCTCCATATTGAGGCCTTCTCGATGGGCCAGTTGGTGGCTACAGACGCCTGCCATGATTAGTGGGGATTGCTATGGTTTATGGAGCAAGAGTTGTGGGCCAGGGCCTGCCTTAGCCTATTCCTTTTTATTTCATCATACTCTGAGGAAAGGAATTTCTGAATTTCCATTTTACAGATGAGAAAGGAGAGGCTCATCTGTAAAATGAGGCTCATCTGTAAAAAGATGAGGTTGGAAACTTGCCTCAGGACACAGAGCAGAAAGAGGTGGAGCGCATACTGTACCCTTCCTGTGGAAAGGGGAGCCAGGGCCAGAGGGGCTGTGCCAGTAAGGAAGCAGGAGGAGGCTTACGGTGGATGGGTTCACCCTCAAAGGGGATGTCTCAGTCCCAGGTCTCTTAGTATGGCTCAAGGTGTGGGACTTCTGCCCTTCTGCCCCGCCCCTTACCCAGTCGGCTTGCCCATTGTCTGGCCCCACCCCAGGGTCAAGGACAACTGAAACCATCTGGAGCATTAAGGCTGGGAACGGGAGGGGAGGAAGGAGGGAGGTAGTAGTCTGAGGGAAGGGGGAGGACAGAAGAGGGCTAGAGATGGCCCTGAATTCGCCCTGGGGGGTGAGGGCCTGAACCCCTCTTTTTGGGAGTTCAGGGCCCATCAGGACTCAGAAGTCTCTATGCCTGTCCCCTGCCAGTCCTTAAACAGAGGTGAGTGGAATGGTAAGATAGCTTATGAGCGCATGGGTTAGGGTCTGAGCTCCACTAAGGCCAAGCTGCTGGGCCTGCCTCTCCAGCCTGTTTCCACCTCTGTAAAATAGGGCTGTTGATAATGTGCTTGAGAGGGTATTGGTGAGATAAAAGCTCCAATAATAACTTGTTATTGTTTTCTTTTATCCCCAGCACACAGCCCCAGGACCACCCTTGACCGTCCTCAACCAAGCGATGCATGCCAGGGGCCCCCATGGCCAACTGTCCCCGGCACTGCCTCTGGCCTCCTCAGTCCTGATGCTGCTGATGAGCACCCTGTGGCTGGTGGGGGCCGGCCCCGGCCTGGTCCTGGCCCCGGAGCTGTTGCTGGACCCCTGGCAGGGTGAGGGCCAGCCACGTGGACCTTGGAGGAAGCAGGAGACTTGCTGTAGGGCCTGGGCCCAGTTGGCAGGAGCAGCACAAGGCCTCCAGGGGTCAAACAGGGATGGGGCCCAGTGTCCCGGGGAAGCATGGCCTTAGACAGGAGCATGCCCAGCACATCCACAGCCAAGAAGGGAGGCAGAGGACTCCCTAGGGTGGGCTGGAACCTATGGGTAGGAGTGCTTTTCTCATGGTTTCCCTTTCTAGCAGCTTTTCCTTGAAATAAGAACTAAGGCCAGGTGGCTGACACCTGTAATCCCAGCACTTTGGGAAGCTGAGGCAGGTGGATCACTTGAGGTCAGGAGTTCGAGACCAGCCTGGCCAACATGGTTAAACCCTGTCTCTACTAAAAACACAAAAATTGGCCGGGTGCAGTGGCTCACACCTGTAATCCCAGCACTTTGGGAGGCCGAGGCGGGCAGATCACGAGGTCAGGAGATTGAGACCATCCTGGCTAACACGGTGAAACCCCGTCTCTACTAAAAATACAAAAAGATTAGCCGGGCGTAGTGGCGGGTGCCTGTAGTCCCAGCTACTCGGGAGGCTGAGGCAGGAGAATGGCGCGAACCTGGGAGGCGGAGCTTGCAGTGAGCCGAGATCGCGCCACTGCACTCCAGCCTGGGTGACAGAGTGAGACTCCATCTCAAAAAACAAAACAAAACAAAAAAACAACTAAGACTTTCAACTAAGCATGAGGATGGGAGGAGGGGGTGTTGGGGGTTTGAGGAGTGACCTCAGCTGAGCACCTGTTTCCCAATAATAACTCCTCCAATTTGTATTTGAGGACCCCCAATGATGCTCAGAGAGGTTAAGTGATTTGACCAGGGTCACACAGCTTGAGGGAATGGGGTAGCTCCAGGATTGAAGCAGGCCATTTCATGCTCTCAGCCAGGTATGATTTAGTAAATACAGAAGCAGAGTACCTTCATGGTGTCTGGGACGTAGTGAGTGCTCAGTAGCGGGTTGTCAGTGAAAAGACTGAGTGGCACGTCCAGTGTGTTCTGTTTAATACCACAGAGGCATAGCCACAGTGTTTGGAAGTCCTTGGTCCCTTCCACCAATGATTAAGTGCTGGCTGTGGGCAGACTGGCTCCTGGGGAGGGGAGGTGGGCTCAGCAGGTGGCCCTGGTGTAGGGTAACCTTCAACCTGGCACACCTGGGACAGCCTTGGATGTTGGGGCCACTAACCTGGCACATAAGCCCCTTCTCTCTCCCAGTGCACCGGCTGCTGACCCATGCCCTGGGCCACACGGCCCTGCCGGGCCTGCTCCTGAGCCTGCTGCTCCTGCCCACTGTGGGCTGGCAGCAGGAGTGCCACCTGGGCACGCTGAGATTCCTGCATGCCTCAGCCCTGCTCGCCCTGGCTTCTGGGCTGCTGGCAGTGCTGCTGGCAGGCCTTGGGCTGTCCAGTGCAGCCGGCAGCTGTGGATACATGCCTGTCCACCTGGCCATGCTGGCTGGGGAGGGACACCGCCCTAGACGGCCCCGTGGGGCACTGCCACCATGGCTGCCACCGTGGCTGCTGCTTGCCCTGACCCCACTGCTCAGCTCTGAGCCACCCTTCCTGCAGCTGCTTTGCGGCCTCCTTGCCGGCCTGGCCTGTATCCTTTGCCTGAGCCCAGGGCCCGTGGGGATGTGTGGGTTCTGTGGGTGGGTGCCTGGGAAGGAAGTGGCACAAAGGGGTGAAGGCCCAAGCAATACCAAGGAGCCATGCACACACATTCCAGGAGCTTCTCTGAGTCTTCCTCTGGGACATGCTCTGGGCTGGGACCTGGGGGCTTACGGCCTGGTGGAGGTGCCAATTACAATGTAAAGGGCTGCGTGGGCTCCCTGTAATATCAATGCCATTCTTCGCAGAAATAGAAACAATAATCCTAAAATTTATATGGAACCACAAAAGGCCCAGAATAGCCAAACCACCCTGAGCAAAAATTAAAAATTAAAAAAATTAAAAGCCTGACCGGGCACAGTGGCTCACGCCTGTAACCCCAGCACTTTGGGAGGCCAGGCGGGCAGATCACTTGAGGTCTGGAGTTCAAGACCAGCCTGGCCAACATGGTGAAACCCCATCTGTACTAAAAATAAAAAAATTAGTCCAGGCGCGATGGCTCATGCCTGTAATCCCAACACTTTGGGAGGCCAAGGTGGGCGGATCACGAGGTCAGGAGTTCGAGACCAGCCTGGCCAACATGGTAAAACCCCATCTCTACTAAAAATACAAAAATTAGCTGGGCGTGGTGGCGTGCACCTGTAATCCCAGCTACTTAGGAGACTGAGGCAGGAGAATCACTTGAACCTGTGAGGCAGAGGCTGCAATGAGCCGAGAACATGCCACTGCACTCCAGCGTGGGCGATAGGGCGAGACTCTGGTCTCAAACCCCAAAAAACAAAAATTAGCCAGGCGTGGTGGCAGGCGCCTGTAGTCCCAGCTACTTGGGAGACTGAGACAGGAGAATTGCTTGAATCCAAGAGGCAGAGGCTGCAGTGAGCCAAGATAGCGCCGCTGCACTCCAGCCTGGGCGAGAGAGCGAGACTTCCGCTCAAAAAAAAAAAAAAAAAAAAAAAAAAAAAATTAAAAGCCTAAGTGAATGGAAAGATCTCATGTTCACGGATTGGAATACTTAATATTGTTAAAATGGTAATGCTACTCAGTTGATTTATAGATCCCACACAATTCTTATCAAAATCTCAGCTGTCTTTGTTGTTGCAGAAATTAGCAAGCTGGTCCTAAAAATAATATGGAAATGTAAAGAACCCAGAATACCTCAGATAATCTTGAAAAAGAAAAGCAAACCTGGAAGACTTACACTTTTCAATTTCAAAACTTAAAACTACAAAAGTGGCCAGGTGCGGTGGCTCACGCCTGTAATCCCAGCACTTTGAGAGGCCGAGGCAGACAGATCACTTGAGGTCAGGAGTTCAGGACCAGCGTGGCCAACATGGTGAAACCCCATCTCTACTAAAAATACAAAAATTAGCCAGGTGTGGTGGCACACGCCTGTAATCCCAGCTGCTCAGGAGGCTGAGGCAGGAGAATTGCTGGAACCCAGGAGACAGAGGTTGCAGTGAGCTGAGATTGCACCACTGCACTCCAGCCTGGGTGACAGAGCAAGACTCTCTCCAAAAAAAAAAAAAAAAAAAAGGTGTACAAAATTATAATAATCAAGATATTGTGGTACTGGCATCAGGATAGACATACAGATCAATGGACTAGAATTGACCATCTAGAAATAAACTGTTAGATTTACTGTATAGTCAACTTATTTTGACAAGAGTGCCAAGTCGATTCAATGAGGAAAAGAATATTCTTTTTAATAAATGGTGCTAGAGGCTGGGTGCAGTGGCTCACGCCTGTAATCCTAGCACTTTGGGAGGCTGAGGTGGGCCGATTTCTTGAGGCCAGGAGTTTGAGACCAGCCTAGCCAACATGGTGAAACCCTGTACTAAGAATACAAAATAATCAGCCAGGTGTGATGGCACGTGCCTGTAATCCCATCTATTCGGGAAGCTGAGGCAGGAGAATTGCTTGAACCTCGGAGTTGGAGGTTGCAGTGAGCCGAGATTTCACCACTGCATATCAGCCTGGGTGACAGAGTGAGACTCTGTCTCAAAAATAAATAAATAAATAAGTCGTGCTAGAGCACTCTTTATTGGTGCTCTGCTTCTAAGATTTTCTTTTTTAATTTTTAGAGACAGGGTCTCGTTCTGTCACCCAAGCTGGAGTGTGGTGACGCCGTCATAGCTCACTACAGCCTCAAACTCCTGGGCTCAAGCGATCCTTTTGCCTCAGCCACTTGAGTAGTTGAGATTACAGGTGTGCACTGCCACGTCCAGCTAATTTTAAAAATTTTTTGTAGAGACGGGGTCTATGTTGCCCAGGCTGGTCTTGAACTCCTGGCCTCAAGTGATCCTCCCATCTCAGCCTCCCCAAGTGCTGGGATTATACAGCTGTGAGCCACTGCGTCCAGCCCGATTCATACCTATCGGGGAAAACAGTGCCACTGGAGAGAACAGGCTGGCCCCTGCACTCTGGATTGGGGACAGGAATTATCCAGGCCTGTTTGAAGGCAATAGCAGGTGTGTCCATGGGACTTCTTCCAGGAAGGGTGGGCCTTGAGTTACAGACCTGAAAAGGTGCATAGGGTTCTGGGAACAGAGTGGGTCACGGGTGAGCCCAGGCCTTGGGGTGAGGCATACCTGGCTCTGTTTGGCTGAGTAGCTTCAGGCAGATCCCTTTTCCTTTCTGAGCCTCTGCTGCTGACCAGGGTGACGCTATTCCATGCTGGTCCACAGTGAGGAGATGGGAGGGAATGGTGGCCAGCACACTTGGCATGGGGCCTGGCCTGTGGCGTGGGCCCACCCCTGGCTGCTTTTGGTTTTCCTTGACCGGCCGCCCTGCCCCGGGCAGACAGATGCAGCTGGGGCCTTCCGGTGGCTGGAACCCTCAGAGCGACGGCTGCAGGTGCTGCAGGAGGGCGTCTTGTGCAGGACCTTGGCGGGGTGCTGGCCCCTGAGGCTCCTTGCCATCCCGGGCAGCCTGGCGGAGCTGCCTGTCACCCATCCTGCCGGAGTGAGGTGAGGGTGATGGGGGGGACGCCAGTCCAGGTGGTGGGCACTGTGGCAGGGCTGCCAGTCAGGCCCTCTTCTCTTCCCACTCCTCCAGGCCTCCCATCCCTGGACCGCCTTATGTGGCCTCCCCTGACCTCTGGTCCCACTGGGAAGACTCAGCCCTGCCCCCACCAAGCCTGAGGCCTGTGCAGCCCACCTGGGAGGGCTCCTCAGAGGCAGGCCTGGACTGGGCTGGGGCCAGCTTCTCCCCAGGGACTCCGATGTGGGCGGCCTTGGATGAGCAGATGCTGCAGGAGGGCATCCAGGCCTCGCTTCTTGACGGGCCAGCCCAGGAACCCCAGAGCGCACCATGGCTGTCCAAGTCCTCTGTCTCCTCTCTGCGGTAAGGTGGGGTGGGCAGAGGTGGGGTCCCCTGGTATAGGGGCCGGGGTGGCCCTGACACTCCCCACTTCTCCCCCCACCCCCCACAGGCTGCAGCAGCTGGAGCGCATGGGCTTCCCTACGGAGCAGGCGGTGGTGGCACTGGCAGCCACAGGCCGTGTGGAGGGTGCCGTGTCACTGTTGGTTGGAGGACAAGTGGGCACTGAGACCCTGGTGACCCATGGAAAGGGTGGGCCTGCCCACTCCGAGGGTCCTGGGCCTCCCTAGCCCAGGCAGAGAGTGGGGCACAGGCAGGCCCTTGGGTGCTAAGGGCTGGGCTGCATGTGGGTAGCCCGAGCTCCTGCTCTGTCTAAAGAGGGCCACAGTGGGGAGCAGGGGCACCTCTGGAGGCAGGAGAGGCCCCCCAGCATGCTGCCCTAGTACGTGTTTAGAATAAAAACCAGTTTGTTTTTCAACCTGGACCTCCTTGGGGGCAGCAGTTGTGTTTGACTCTTCTGTGTTGGCATCAGGGGGATGAATGAATGAGTGAGCACCAAATGAATGACCAGTTGTGGGAGAGCTGTTCCCTGATGTCCAGAGACACAGGCTTCCTGGCCCTGCACCATGCAGCCTGTACCTCCAGGAGGCTCTGTCCTCCAGCACAGAGCATTCTCCACCGCCCATTTCTAGCCCTCTCCCGTCGTAGCCTCATTCCCAGCTGCCCCCATCTAAACACACACTGAGACCAAGCTGCGGGGAATCAGGTAGGGGCCTTTATTGGCCAGCACACATCTACCTCCTGGCATCTGTCACAAGCATTTGCAGGAGTAGGCGGCCCCTTCCTCTCCATGTCCCCATCCCCAACCTGAGATGCCGGAGGGCCTGGGGGCTCAGAGGGAAGAACTGAGGCAAGAAGCCCCCAGTGATCCAGTCAGAGGATTGGGCAGCCTGACCTTGGGGTGGGGAACCCAGCACTGGACAACAAGGGGGGAGGGGCACAGGAGGGCTCCCCGAGGTTTGGTCAGGGAGGGGGAGGAAGACTGCCCCCTGCCCTGTCATCTCTGCATGTGCTGAGCCCCAGCTCCTGACTCCCTCAGTGCCTTCGGGCCTGGATGCTCAGACAGCAGATGAGACGAAGCCTTGTACCTCTATCCCTCCTTGAAGGCCTGCCTCCCCCCACTTCACAGAGGGAAACTGAGGCCCAAGCCTCTCGTCTCAGCCCTTGCTCAGCCTCAGACATGTGCATGGTGCCAGGACTGAGACCTGCTTACCCCTAAGGCCTAGATGGCAGAAGGGACCCTGAGGACATTAATAAATATGGACGGGCGGTCCCTGGAGGCAGCTGGCCGAGTCCAGGTAGGAGGGGAAGCCTGGCCTGGTCTGCCTCAGGGGCCGCCACCACCCTCAGCCTCTCTCGTCCCGGCTCCTGGGGGCCACGATCCGGTAGTTGGTTGCATGTCCGCCCCTCTTGCCCCGAAGGAGGCTGGGGGTGTCTGTGCCGGCAGGGCCCGCCCCAGACCCCAGCTCTGGTTCTGCCGGAGGGAAGAAGGAGAGAGGCCACATTAGAGGGGTTCATGTGAGGTGCCCACCTCCCCTTGGCCCTCTAGGGGGTGGCAGAACCGGGCACGCTCTGCCAGGTATAATCCACCCTGGTATCTGGCTGCAGAGCTGTGGGAAAGGGGGTCTGCAGATTGGTTGGTGCCTCACGCCAGGACTTACCAGCCCCCCAGCCCAAGGAGAGCACTCAGGGCCTCTGCTTCCTGCTTTGTCAGGTGGGGATAACCACACCCACCTCCTTTAGGAAGTGTTTAGATGCAGTGAATGCTTCATAGAAAGGCTGCTTCTTTTTCTATTCATTTTGGGGTGGAGGTGTGCCCTGAGTCATCCCCATTTGGTAGCTGGGTAAACTGAGGCCAGGGGACAGACATGGGCTAGGCCACCAGTTGGGGGAAAGAGCTTAGGAGGCCAGGCTCTGCCACTGACCTACTGTGCAGTCTTGGGCAAGCTGGACCTCTGTCAGGGCCTCAGTCGTCTCATCTCTGAAACAGGGACAGTTCCGGATGGAACCAGAAAACTATTCATCCTTCAAAACCAAGGGTAGGAGCCATTTCCTCCAGGAAGCCTCCTGTGACTATCATCTCAGCCCTTCCCAAAGTAAAATGAGCAGGTCAGGCAGGTCAGAAGAATAGGCTGTTTTTCTAGGGGGAGATGGACACTCAGGGAGGAGACGGCCACGGTAGAGGACTTGGCTAAGTCTCCATAGGACAGAGACTTGGGTTCTGGTGAACACCAGGTTCCCACTGAGGGCACTGCCACGGAGTGGGCTGTCCCGTCGTAATCATGACTGCCAGTGCCCCGACCCTGTGTGGCCCAGCCTGCCCTGTACCTCTGGGCTGAGATGAGGGCTCCCGGAGCAGACAGGCATGTGTGGTCACTGAAAGGGACATTCCATGCCTTAGGGAGCGTGGGAGGGGAGTGGCACAGAGCACTGGCCCCAATGCCAGCTGGGATCATGGCTTGGTCCCACTCTGCCAGTTATGTGGCCTTGGACAAGTCATAGAACCTCTGAGCGTCATCTGGAAAGTGGGCATAATAGTCCCATTTTCACACCCTTGTGATACATGGGTTTACCGTGACCAGGACTGGAAAGTGGTTTTCACCGGAAATGCTGGATTATTATGGTTACTAGGTTGGTGTCGCTTCCACCCAGGTCTCCTGCAGGTCTGGTCCCTGTGAGTTTGTCACAATCAAATTTGGGGCCCTGGATGAGTGGCGGAGTCAGCAAACCTTTGCTGATGCAGTCCAAAGGGCCAGGACTTTAGAGGGGAGACCTGAGGTGGACCCCTAGCCTGACCATTCCCATTCCTGTGACTCTGAAGCAGTCACAAGAGCCTCTGAGCTTCTGTTTCTTCACCTGTAAAATGGTCACGGCATCGCTCACCTAGGAAGTTTACTCCTCTAAGAGACTGGAGATGATCAATCCAGCCCAGGTGGGCCAGACACGTGGCAGCTGATACTATTATCATAATTATTGATTATAACCTAAACATGAACCCCATCTGGGTCTTCAGTAGCACCTGATGTGTATGTTGCGCCAATGGGGAGGGTCCCACCTCCTTCCCTGTCCCATCTCCCAGTCCCCCGACCTGTCCCTCCAAGCCCCGACCCAAGCTGGCTTGAGGGGCCACTGGCAGTGGGTGTGGGACTTCTGAGGTGTCTGGCACTTTTCTCCCTGGGCTGTCAGAGACAGAGCTGGCTGAAGGCAGGGACAGATCCAGGGACACGGTGGCTCAAATGTGTCCCTTCTAGCTCCTGCTCCAATCCTCAGAGAGGAGGTGGAGACACCTAAAAAGGTTCTGAGAGCCTGAGATTTGGTCCTTGGCCCCTCTCTGTAAGAGGGGAGGAGATCTGGGAGCTAGGCACTGAAGTTTCTAGAAGTTAGAGAAGCATGTGGCACTGTGGGAGGAGCGTTGGAAGCAGACCCCACACCCTTCCCAGGCTCTGGGCCTCTGCACAGGCAGGACTCTCTCAAGGCTGCCCGACCCACTTCCCCACCTGGCACACTCATTGGGATCTTCCAGGACGCAACGCAGAGTCCCCTCTTCCAAGAAGCCTTCTCCAACCCCTAGGGACAAGTGACTCTTCCTCACCCATATCCTTCCATGCTCCCCTACCCCATATCTCCGTAGATACGATTCCCTGCCACTCATGGCCAGCTCCCCAAGGCCGGCACCTATCTGTACTCCAGAGCACCAGTGCCCAACAGGTCTGGCTTTCAATGAGTGCTCCCTACAGTTTTGCTGGATGAAGGAGGCTGGGCTCTAACCTTAACCCTTCTTCCTGCTTGGGACCTAAGTTTCTCAGTCTTTTTTTTTTTTTTTTTTTTTGAGATGGAGTCTCGCTCTGTTGCCCAGGCTAGAGTACAGTGGTGCGGTCTCGGCTCACTGCAACCTCTGCCTCTTGGGTTCAAGTGATTCTCCGCCTCAGCCTCCCGAGTAGCTGGGATTACAGGTGCCCGCCACCACACCCAACTAATTTTTAGTAGAGACGGGGTTTCGCCATGTTGCCCAGGCTGGTCTTGAACTCCTGACCTCAGGTGATCCATACGCCTCGGCCTCCCAAAGTGCTAGGATTACAGGTGTGAGCTACCATGACCGGCCTCTCAGTCTTTAAAATAGATGCGAGGTTGGACATGATGTGGAGGCCTCCGTGCACTGATGTGCTCACTGGGCTGCGAGATGGGGCGGCTGGGCAGGTGAGGAATAGAGCTCAGCCCCTCGGGTGGCCAATCCCTTCCTTTCTTCAGGGCCAGCCACAGGCTCCAGTTTCATGGGGAGAGATTTTCTCAGCCTCACTCCCAGGAGCCAGACGCAAGGAGGGGTACCACCCACTGGTGTCTAACCACCTCCTGTACTACCCCAACCTGCCTTCTAGGACCTTCTCAATCTAGGCCCTGCCAGATTCTGTCGCTTCTAGGCTCCTTCTGGTCTCTTGGCCTTCGCTTATGCTGTTTCTCTGCCTGTTCACTCTCCCCAGATCCTTGCCCTTCAAGTCTTCACTTAGATATCACCTCCTCCAGGAAGACCTCCCTGACCCCCCTCCAACCTCCTCTGGGCCAGGCCAGAGGCACTTCTGTATTTCCATGGCTGCCTGTACTCCCTTCCCTGCAGTGTAGCTCACCTAGGTTTCTCTACCAGTGTCAGGGTTCTCCTGAGCGCCCCCAGCACCATACACTCCTCAAGGGCAGGACTGTGTCTGTCTTATCTTGTGGAGCCTGTCCCAACAAGGTGCCTGGCACAGAGCAGGTGCACATTCACTCAAGTGACCAGAGCCTTCTCTCTGCCAGGCACCATTTGCTGGCTGGCTGGCTGGATGAAGAATGAGTGTCCGCTGGCCTGGGCCAAGCATCGGAAGGTGCCTTCTGCATGCCCAGGCCTTTTCCAGGCCCTTCCTGGAAGAGGCTGCCCCTGCCTGCCCGCCCTGCCATTACCTGGCCAGATGATGGCTTCCAGGAGGGTGACCCGTCTGGCCAGGAGCTCCAGCTGAGCCTGCTGCTGCAGGAAGCTCTGTAAGCTAGGAGCCTGATGGGAGATGGAGAAGAGCAGACGGTGCGAGTCTGGCCTCCGAGGGCTGGGCTGGGAGCCAAGCGGGGAGGGTGGGAGGGCACTGCCAGCTGGCGTCAGGGCAGGAGTCTGGGAGTGAGTCTCAGTACTGAGACCTCAGTTTCCCCTCCTATGGTGGAGACAGGGCTGGCCTGGCTCCTCAAATAACCACATGGGTGGAGAGTTTCTGGGTGAATGAATGCCTGGGGTGAGGGCCTGGCTCTCTTAGTCCCCCAAAGGGACCAACAGAACAGGTTAGGAGGACCGAAGGGAAAACTGCAAAGGGGACACCTGGGGCCAGGAGGATCTGCCTTGTGAGAGCCTCTGGGGGCTTATGGGAGAGGAAGGTCAGAACTAGTAGGTGGTGTATTACCCAGAGTCCCCTGGGGCCTGAGCCTAGCTCTGTCACCCACAGTCCCCTGCCCTTCTGGAGTCTTGCTCCATGACCTATTGTCCTGCGGGCCTGACTCTGTTACCCATGATTTCTCTAAAGCTGAAGGCTGACTAGAGTCTGGATCCATTACCTATAATCCTCCTGTTGCCCTGAGCTGTGATTGGATTCCCCATGATTCCTTGCACTGCAGGAGTCTGGCTCTGTTACCCACAATCCCACTGCTGGAGTGGAGTTTGGTTCCATTGCCCATAATTTCTTCCAAACTTGAAATCTTTCATCCCTGGTTCCCTGCAGGCCTAGAAACCACACTACCCATAATGTTAGAGGCCCAGGTCTGACCACAGCAGCAGGGCCCGGGTTTCTAGGGCACCCCTGCACCCGTGGAGGAGGGAACCAGTCATTGAGGGAAGGGTGGTTGTGGCCTCTCAGGTCCATGCTTGCCCGGGGCAGGCACCTTCTCCAGCCTCATGACTGGGCTCAGGCCAGTTCCACCCCAGGAGGGCTTGGGGAAGGCTGGCAGGCAGGGGGTGGGCCGTCTGTCCGTCTGTCTGTCTCTACTCACCATAGAGCCCAATCATTGTTTCCAAGATTAAAACCCTCTCAGCTAAAATCTTCAAAGCCTCGCGTAGTTGGTGCAACCCCTCCCCCTGTGGAGGAAAGAGACAGATGCAGCCGTGAAGGGGGCAGGGGAGGGGACCCTGCAAAGCCCGTCGGTGGCCCATGCCCCACCCGGGACATGCACCTGCAGCCCCACACTACCTGCCACAGCCCAGGGTCCATGGACAGCCAGAACAAGACCAGGTGAGGACAGGAGGGGGACAACAAGGCAGACAGAAGGAAGCAACCCCTGCAGGACCTCCCAGAAGGTCCCGCTGGATCCCAGCTGGCTGCTCTCTGACAAGGCCGCAAATCCTGCTGCGCTGAAGACAGGGGGAGCCAATCTTCAGGGGCAGAACGGCAGTCCCAGAAGCTGCTGGGAGCCCTCCTGTCCTCTAATGTCTGTCGCCCAGCACCAGTTGCTCTCCCAACACCTGCATGACTATATCTCTTGGCCACCTATATGCTTATTTACTTCACATTCTTTTTGCTTTAAATCACCACATTAGCCTCACCCTAATTACTCCGATCAGTGAGTTCAGGCTACTTACCAGTATTTCCACTCATGCCCAAATGAATATATAGATGTTCCTTGACTTTCAATGGGATTTCATCCAGATAAACCCAGTGTAAGTTGAAAATATCACAAGTCAAAAGTACATTTTTTTTTGAGACGAAGTTTTGCTCTTGTTGCCCAGGTTGGAGTGCAATGGCGCGATCTCAGCTCACCGCAACCTCCACCTCCCAGGTTCAAGCGATTCTCCTGCTTCAGCCTCCCAAGTACCTGGGATTACAGGCATGCACCACCACACCCAGCTAACTTTGTATTTTTAGTAGAGACAGGGTTTCTCCATGTTGGTCAGGCTGGTCTGGAACTCCTGACCTCAGGTGATCTGCCCGCCTCGGTCTCCCAAAGTGCTTGGATTACAGGCGTAAGCCACCGTGCCCAGCCAAATACATTTCTTTTTTTTAAGAGACAAGGGTCTTGCTATGTTGCCCAGGCTGGCCTCGATCTCCTGGCCTCAAGTGATCCTCCTATCTCAGCCTTCCAAAGTGTTGGGATTACAGGCGTGAGCCACCATCCCTGGCCAAAAAAGTGCACTTTTGACATACAATATTTTCAACTTACAATGGGTTTATTTGGAAGTAAGTTGAGGAATGTACTGAAAGCCTATATTGCTTTCGCACAATTGTAAAGTTGAAAAATTGTAATTTGAACCATCGTAAGTTGGGGACCATCAGTATGTCAATAAAATTAGACAAGGTTTGAGTTACATTGCTTTTGGAGAACTTGCGCTTAAAATTCTGAGAAACCTGAGGCTCAGGCCTCTGTCCCTTCCCCAGGTCTTCACGCTTTGGGGTCCCTGCCTGGAAAACAGTGCTCACCTCTCCCAGGGCTTAGACTATGCCAGGTCCACAATCTGGCACATCCTGATGCGTCACCCTCAGCCCAGCCCTCTCCTCTTAGCAGTACGGGTCTGCTTCTCCCTGTCTCTGGCTCCCGGACCCCAGGGATGTGGCACTGGGCTCACAAAGCCCCTCCTCCAAGGCCACCAGCTCTGGGGCTCCCCACTCCCCAAGTGGTACCAGCTGCTACCCAGGGCTCATGCCAGAGACCTCATCTCTTTCTCCCCATCTGCATCCTTTCCTTCCCCAGCATATGGTCCATAGTCTTGACAACGCTCCACACTCCCTCACTCCTTCCTCTTTCCTAGTCCAGACCAAAGCTATTTCCAGAATGTAGATCTCTCAATTCCAACAGCGCACCAGGATGACAAATAGAACTATCCCAGCTCTGAGAACATCTGGAAATCTCTCTTGGTGCCCTTTACTCAGTACAGATAAGTGAAGGGATGGACAATATGCATAATTGTATAATTACTAGCCAACCCTTTAAGGTTGCTGCTTCCCACAAAACCATCTAAACAACTAAGAGGTCTCTCAATATGTCCATCATGAGTGAGCCTGCTCACTGGGGCTGACCCTTGTGATCCAGCTGTCCTGTCCACATCACATGGATTGGGTGACCCTCAGGCCGCTGAATGGCCATTTCAGCCTGAGGGTCCCAGGGTCACCACGAGCTGCATGCCAAAGTAATCCCCCTTCGAGTATTACAGGGGCAGGATCTAAAAATGAATGACCTTCGCTAGGCACAGTGACTTACACCTCTAATCTCAGTGCTTTGGGAGGCCAAAGTGGGAGGATCACCTGAGGCTAGGAGTTTGAGACCAGCCTGGGCAACATAGCAAGACCCCATATCTACAAAAAATTTAAAAATTAGAGTGGGCACGGTAGCTGTCCTGTAATCCCAGCACCTAATGACACTTTGGGAGGCCAAGGTGGGCAGATCACTTGAGGTCAGGAGTGCAAAAGCAGCCTGGCCAACATGGTGAAACCCCATCTCCACTAAAAATACAAAAATTAGCCAAGCGTGGTGGTGTGCACCTATAGTCCTAGCTACTTGGGAGGCTGAGGCAAGAGAATCACTTGAACCCAGGAGGCAGAGGTTGCAGTGAGCTGAGATCACACCACTGTACTCCAGCCTGGGTGACGGAGGGAGACTCCATCTCAAAAAAAAGAAAAAAAAATTATTTGGGTGTGGTGGCACACACCTGTAGTTCTAGCTACTGTGGAGGCTGAGGTGGGAGGTTCACTTGAGCACAAGAGTTTGAGGCTACAGTGAGCTATGATTGTGCCACTGCACTCCACGATGGGTGACAGAGCAAGACCATGTCTCAAAAAAAGCCGGGGGGCTGGCATGGTGGCTCACACCTGTAATCCCAGCACTTTAAGTGGCCAAGGTGGGAGGATCACTTGAGCCTAGCCAGGGCAATATAGTGAGATCCCATCTCTAAAAAAAAAAAAAAAAAGGCCAGATGCAGTGGCTCACGTCTGTAATCCCAGCACTCTGGGAGGCTGAGGTGGGTGGACTGCTTGAGCTCAGGAGTTCCAGACCAGCCTAGCCAACATGACGAAATCCCATCTCTACTAAAAATACAAAAATTAGCCAGGCATGGTGGTGTGCGTGCACGCCTGTAATCCCAACTACTCAAGAATTGGAGGCAGGAGAATGGCTTGAACCTGGAAGGCAGAGGTTGTAGTGAGCTGAGATCACGCCACTGCACTCCAGCCTGGGTGACAGAGACTCCGTCCTGGTGCTCCAGCCTGGGTGACAGAGACTCCATCTCAAAAAAAAAGGAAAAAAAAGAAAAGCCATCTGGGGACAACTGGTAACATTTACAGGTAAGTCACATATTTAATGGCATCATTTTGCTAAATAAATGTTAGCTTTCTTAAGTATGACGATGGTAATGTGGTAATGTGGGAGAATGTCCATATTCATTCACGGTGCACACTGCAATGTTAGGGGAAACGTGGCTGGGTTTTGCAGCTTACTTTTAAATGAATTTGAAAAAAAGATCTATAAATATATAAGAGAGAATGACAACAATTGTGGCTCAATACAGTCATACTTCACATAATGATGTTTCAGTCTACGATGGATTGCATATCTCCACAGTGGTCTCATAAGATTATAATGGAGCCAAAAAATTCCCATTGCCTAGTATTTACTATATTTTACTTATTTACTTATTTATTTTTGAGACAGAGTCTTGCTCTTTCGCTCAGGTTGGAGTGCAGTGGCGTGATCTCGTCTTACTGCAGCCTCGACTTCCCTGGCTCAAGCGATCCTCCCACCTTAGCCTCCCAAGTACCTGGGACCACAGGCACATGCCATCATACCCAGCTAATTTTTTTATTTGTACAGACAAGGTCTCGCTATGCTGCCTAGGTTAGTCTGGAACTCCTGGGCTCAAGTGATCCTCCTGCCTTGGACTCCCAAAATGCTGGGATTATAGATGTGAGCCACTGCACCTGGTCATATACTATACTTTAAATTGTTATTTTAGAGTGTACTCCTTCTACTTATTTAAAAAACAGTTAAACTGTAAAACAGCCTCAGGCAGGTTCTTCAGGAGGTATTCCAGAAGAGGGCATTGTTATCATAGGAGATGACAGCTCTATGCATGTTACTGCCCAGAACTTCCAGTGGGACAAGAGGTGGACATGGAGACAGTGATACTGATGATCCTGACCCTGTGTAGGCCTAGGCTAATGTATGTGTTTGTGCCTTAGTTTTTAGCAAAAACATTTAAAAAGTGAAAAAAAAAAAAAAGGGCCAGGCACGGTGGCTCACACCTGGAATCCTAGCACTTTGGGAGACCGAAGCAGGCGGATCACTTGAAGTCAGGAGTTTGAGACCAGCCTGGCCAGCCAACATGGTGAAACCCCATCTCTACTAAAAATACAAAAAAATTAGCTGGGCATCGTGGCGTTCACCTGTAGTCCCAGTTACTTGGGAGGCTGAGGCAATGAGAATCGCTTGAACCCAGGAGGCGGAGGTTGCAGTCAGCCGAGATCAAGCCACTGTACTCCACTGTACTTTTCTTGAGACATAGCAAGACTCTGTCTCAAAAAAATAAAAAATAAAAAAAAAAATAATTTCACCAGCACGGTGGCTCACACCTATAATTCCAGCACTTTGGGAGGCTGAGGTGGGCGGATCACTTGAGGTCAGGAGTTTGAGACCAGCCTGGCCAACATGGTGAAACCCTGTCTCTACTAAAAATACAAAAAATTAGCTGGGCCTGGTGGCTCATGCTTGTAATCCCAGCTACCCAGGAGGCTGAGGCAAGAGAATCGCTTGAACCTGAAGATGGAGGTTGCAGTGAGCCGAAATCACACCACTGCACTCCACCCTGGGCGACAGAGCAAGATTTTGTCCTAAAAAAACAAACAAACAAAAAAGCTCCAAAAATCTTTTATGGTGTATTTTTGCTGTACCTTTTCTATGTTTAGATACACAAATACTTACGACTGTGTTGCAGTTGCCTGCAATATTTAGCGTAGTAACGTGCTGTTTAGGTTTGTAGCCTGGGAGCAGTTGGCTACACCATACAGCTGAGGTGTGTTGTAGGCTATCCCATCTAGGTTTGTGTATGTACATTGTATGATGCTCATGCCACAACAAAATCACCTAATGTCATATTTTCCAGGACATATCCCCATCATTAAGTGACACATGGCTGTACCAATAATTGGTCCATCTACAGAAAGGGCAGAATGACATTCATTGTACCAACTTTTCTGTATATCAAAATGCAAAATAGCTGGGTGCAGTGGTTCACACCTGTAATCCTAGCACTTTGGGAGGCTGAGGCATGTGGATCACGTGAGGCCTGGAGTTCAAGACCAGCCTGGCCAACATGGCGCAAACCCATCTCTACTAAAAATACAAAAATTAGCCAGGCATGGCTACAGAGTCCCAGCTACTTAGGTGGCTGAGGCACGAGAATTGCTTGAACCCAGGAGGCAGAGGTTGCAGTGAGCTGTGATTGAGCTGTTGCACTCCAGCCTGGGCAATAGAGACTCTGTCTCAATAAAAAAGGAAAAAAATAAAATAAAAATAAACAAAAATATTGGGGAGGCCAGGTGCAGTGGCTCACACTTGTAATCCCAACACCTTGGGAGGCTGAGGTAGGAGGATCACTTGAGGCCAGGAGTTTGAGACCAGCCTGGGACACATTGTGAGATCTTGTCTGTATTTTTTAAAACATAAAATTAAAAAGAAAAATCTGGGGAAAAGTGTTTTTAAAATCCACTGTTTGGAACTCCCTCAGACCAGGTGGTCTGATGTTTGCACTGATGACAACCCAGTCTCCTTCAGCCTGGCCTGCCCTCTGCACTCCGGATCTAAGTGTCTGGGCCTGCTGGACACCCCTACTTGGCTGTAACACAGACTCCTCCTGTTGGTCCACAGACAAAACTCAGCCTGCTTGCTTCTCCTGGTTCTCTTTTGCTATTTTAAGTCTCCCTTGGCTCCTCACTCCTTTTTGCAGCCAGACCAGCACACAAGTGTCTTTTTGCTCCATCGACGGCTGTCTGTCCTCACTGGCTCCCACCCACTGCCCGGCTCAGTCTCTCACCAGGATGACCACGACAGCCCCCTACCTACTGTCTTTCTGCTTCTCCCACCCATTCGCCATGGCAATCAGAGGGATTTTTTGCAAATAAAAAAAACCTGACCGCATCACTCTCCTGCTTCTAGAGCCTTCAATGCCTCCCCACTGCCCTAGAACAAAGTCCAAATTCCTGAACGTGGCCTCCTACACCCTGAAGGCCTCTTTGGCCTCTGTTCCACTCTCTACCTGTCACAATGCCACTCCAAGTATTTGCAGCTCCTCAAATATCCGAGGCTCCCTCTTGCCACAGGGCCTTTGCACCTGTTGTACCCTCGCCTCTGCCTGGACACCCCGTGCCTGGTTAATGCACCTTTCAGGCTTCACCTGGCTCCTCCGGGAGGATGCTAAAGTGTAAAGTGTTTATAAAGTTGACAGTCCTGTAGCTGCTGATTATAGGTCTTTTCCCCCCCACCTCACTGTGACCACCCTGAGGGTGGGGACTGTGTCTGAATTGCATCTGTGTCCACAGTGCCCAGCCCTAGGTCTGGTGCCTATGGAGGAGATGCTTGGGGAATGGTAGCTGGTTCTCTGGCCCTAGGAGCTTAAAAGTCAGGGCTCCAGTTCCCGCTCTGCCAAGGATTCTCTCTGCAGAGTCGGGCCTCAGTTTCCCTGTCTGAATAAGGGGTGAGAGCTTTGACCCAGGTGGGCAGGCCCAGTGCAGTCACTCTGCAGTTCCTGCAGTGCACTATCATGACCACCAGGTGTCACTGCTGGGCCACAGCCAGAACGTGTCTGCAAGCTGCACTAAGGGAGTTGGTTGGTGAAGTGTACATAGGAGCCCTCGGGGACCTTGCCAGCACTGAACCTCATTCCCACCTGTCCCCAACAGAGCTGTTCCCCCAGCCCCCAAAGCTTCATGCAGCCCCCAGCCCAGTGGGTCCCCTCCCAGGCAAGCAGCAAGCAGGGGCAGAAGTGCAGGTAGAAGAGGGGCAGGAAGGTGGGTGGGCAGGGGCCCTGCTACCTCTTGTGGGGAGCCCACAGGTGGTTCTGGGTTCAAGGACTGGTCTAGGGTGGCCAGGGCATCCTGCCGGGGATTCTCATGAAGGGACAGGACTGCCCAATCTCTCCCACCCCTCCTGGGCTGGGTGGTAAATGTGTTCCCAGACCAAGGGCCTCTGGGAGAGGCCAGCAATTAGCCTAGGGGAGGCAGAGAGCCAGGCTTGCATGGGTCTATCTGATCCCAGCTCAGCTCATGTCCATACTGGCAGTATTAAGAGACTCTGGAGCTACGGAGGATGGGTATGGGGTAGGAGGAGATTCAGGACAGCAGGGGCCAGGAGAGGCTAACTGGAGAGGTAGCAGGGCACCAGAAGTCATGGGCAGACACAGGGGAACACTCGTGCAGGGTAGGGGCCTCCCACGGCTGTATCCATCACTGACCCCACAATCAAGAACTAAGAGGGCAAGGCAGGCACTGGGTGCCACCCACATCCTCATTAACTTGTGACTGCCAGGAAGTAGGGTGTCCCAGCCAGACTGCATGTGGAGGGGGAGTCACAATCCCCCCCACCCCAAAAAGAGCTTCCTAGTTGTCTCTCTCTCCTGAAGGAGTGTCTGCCTCCACTCTGTCCATTTTCCAGATGTCTCCCCTGTCAGTGATGGTTTCCAGATCCCTGTGTCGTGGGGTTTTTGGGTATGGTATGTTTTAGGGTCCTCGTCTTTCCCCCACGTCTCTTGGGTGAGTAGATTTCTAGGTCCTAACCCGAAAATCCCTCCCCTGCAATGATTTTCAATGATTGTGAAGGTTTCTATTTTCTTTTTTTTCTTTTTTTTTCTTTTTTTTGAGACAGAGTCTCGTTCTGTCGCCCAGGCTGGAGTGCAGTGGCGCGATCTCTGCTCACTGCAACCTCTGCCTCCTGGGTTCAAGCGATTCCCCTGCCTCAGCCTCCTGAATAGCTAGGACTACAGGTGCGTACCACCACGTCCAGCTAATTTTTGTATTTTTAGCCCAAACCTTTAAGGCTAATTTTGTATTTTTGTATTTTTTTTGTATTTTAGAGATGGGGGTTTTGCCACGTTGGCCAGGCTGGTCTCAAACTCCTGACCTCAAGTTATCCACCCACCTCGGCCTCCAAGAGTGCTGGGATTACAGGTGGGAGCCACGGCATCCCGGACGATTGTGAAGGTTTCTAGGACTCCACATTAATCATGAGATTTTGTGGTGTGTGGTTTCTAGTTCCCCCTTCTTGTCCCCTTCTCATTTACTCTGTCTCCTGTATATGTGAGAGTTTCTAGGCTTCCCTTCTCATCCATCATGGGTCTCCTATGTATGTGATGGTGTCTAGGACCTTGTGTAAACTATAGGTCCTTTAAGTATAGAGGAGTCCAGGTCCCCTGGCCTCATTAACCACATCAAACGTGTACATAGCAGTTTCGAGGCATCTCTTCACAGCCTTCATGAATTTCCAATGTGTATGGTGGTATCTAGTTCCCCGTCCTTTTTACCATGTGGCTCCTATGTACCTCATCATTTCTAGGCCCCTTTCCTAGGTCCTCTATCCCATTCTCCTGTGTAGATATTCTCCTGTCTTCATTCTTCCCTTTGTTCTGCAGACAAGGGAGCAAGCTAAGCCATGGCTGGGAGGGGGCTATGGAGGCAGGGGATGCAGTCTGGCCTGGGTCAGCCCAAACCACCCAAGAGGAACAGGCAGAGCCACCCTGGCCTGGAAAGGCCACAGAGGGAAGGTGGAGACAGGGACAGAGACTGAGACAGAAGGCATGGGGTCTGCTGATAGGGCTGGCCCTGCCCGGTTGGGAGCAACAAGATGGGGGAAGGAGTTGGGGCTGAGAATTGCCAAGGCTCCTGCCTGGGAGACCAGGCTGTAGTGGGGATGTGGATGGGATGCTCCCACTCCCAGGGTCTCCTGGGGAGGGAATAATCTCTTGAGCATGTAGGGCTGAGAAGGCAGGGAGAGGCCACTGCCAGGCCAGAGCTTACCCAGTGGCTCTTCTCACCAGGGTCTCCCTTAGGGCCAGGCTCCCCCTGCAAGGAGAGACAGAGATAGCAGCAGTGAGGAAGGCAAGGAGACAGAATGGGAGGGGAAAAAAAGAGGGAGGAAAAAGAGCGGGGAAAGGGAGAGAAACTTAGAGAAACAGAAAGTAGCTTGTATTGGATACACAGCAAAAACCAACTGATTGAAGGCAACGGAAAGTAATAAAAAGCAGACAGACACTGGAGAATATTCAACCCTTAAAAGAAGGGAATGGCATTGGGTAAAATCCATATATTTACAGCTTTTCCTCAGAGGGTGCACCCCAGCCCCATCAGCCTGGCAAAACAGAGCTCAAGCAGAAAGTTTCAGTTTTATTGGCCTGAGGAATCAGAGGTTGAGGTTGCCAGAGAAGCAAGAAATTGATGAGAAATACTGGGAAGCAGGGAGCTACAAGTGGGGGAACTAAATCTGCATAAATGTTCCTTTCTGATGCTTGGATGGTCCCTGGATTGACCAATCACAGGGCAATACTCCAAGGAGCCCAGAGGGGGAGAACCAACAGATTGGTAGAACTGACTAAAGATGTCAAAAATTGCCCACCATATAGGAGACAGAGTTTAGAGTTCCAGTCCAACCAAGTTAGAGGTGCTAGTGAACACCTAAAGCTTTCTAATGAAACTCTAGAACAGCCATGACTTACGAAGAAAGACCCTATCTCAGGATTAAGGGATTTTTCCTAGGACTAAGAGCAAAACCAGAGATTCTCTCTGATAAAACCTACAACTAAGCCTCTAACAGAGCAAGATGACCCATCAATAATTTAACTGTTCTAGAATACAACTCAATACTCTTCAGGAGATAACAGAATTTAGAGTCTTTTCAACATATTATCTACTTGTCCAGTGTGCAACAAAAAATTACTAGATGTGAAGACACAGGAAAATGTGACCTATATTCAAGAGAAAAATCAGTCAATAGAAATAGATCCACAGCCGGCCTAGATGTTAGAATTAGCAAAGGAGTTTAAAATATCTATGATTAATATGTTAAAGAATCTACTGAAATTGATATCATGGGTGATAAGATGGAGAATTTTAGGAGAGATATATAAATTATAAAAAAGAATCAAATGGAAATCCTGGAAGTGAAAATGATAATACTGGAAATAGAAAATTATCAGATGAAATTAACATAAGATTGGACACAACAGAAGAAGTAATCAATCAACTTGAACATAGATCAATGGAATAATTTAAACTAAAGTACAGACAGAGCCTGTAATCCTAGCACTTTGGGAGGCCAAGGTGGGAGGATAGCTCCCTAGCCAAGGTGGGAGGACAGCTTGAGGCCAGGAGTTTGGGGCCAACCTGAGCAACCCCATTCCTACTAAAAATGAAAAAACAAAAACCAAACAAAAAAACAAGCCAGGTATGGTGGAGTGCACCTGTAGTCCCAGCTACTCAGGAGGCTGAGGTGGGAGGATTGCTTGAGCCTAGGAGCTCAAGACTGCAGTAAGCTGTGATCACACCATTGCACTCCAGCCTGGGTGACAGAGCAAGACCCTATCTCAAAAAAGTAAAATAAAGAAATATAAAGCACAGAGAGACAAAGATTGTTTAAAAAACTAACAGAACTTCAGTGACTCATGGGAGAAAATCAATGGAGTTCCAGAAGGACATACTGGAGAGCAGAAACAGAAAAAAATGTTTGAGGAAATGTTGACCTTTTTTTTTTTTTTCAAATTTGATTTAAAAACAAAACAAAACAGACTTCTGGGTTCCAACCTGGCATGTAAAGAGGTTAGAAGTTGTTGGCTGGGTGCGGTAGCTCACGCCTGTAATCCCAGTGCTTTGGGAGGCTGAGGCGGGCGGATCATCTGAGGTCACGAGTTCAAGACCAGCCTGACCAACATGGTGAAACCCCGTCTCTACTAAAAATACAAAAATTAGCTGGGCGTGGAGGCAGGTGCCTGTAATCCCAGCTACTCTGGAGGCTGAGGCAGGAGAATCGCTTGAACCTGGGAGGTGGAGGTTGCAGTGAGCCGAGATCATACCACTGCACTCCAGCCTAGAGGACAAGGGTGAGAGTCATCTCGAAAAAAAAAAAAGACCTTAGAAGTTATCATTCCATCTTAACAACAAGTGGAAAGTTGAAAAAAACTGAAAAATCAACAACTCTTTGTAGATCTGTTGGAGAAGTGAGACCATAGGCAAACCATTGCCCCCAAAGCTGGAGAGGCAAATCCAGACTATCACAACTTACTAAAGCAGAAACCCACAAGCACAAGCCTCCAGAGGAAGCAGGGCCAGGGTAGGAAAACCTAAACTGTAATTGATGAACTTCTGGAGGCTCAGTGTAGACCAGTCTTAGGGTTAAAAACTCCAGGGGGACCCGGTCATAGGCCCACATCCCTCCTTTCGTGAGTTTTACCTCAAGGAGCTCTACAAGGCCCTCACAGTGAATATCAGAGAAAAATGCCCTTGTCCTTCCAGCAAGGAGAGGAGAGAAGGCACCATTTTGAAATAGACCAAAGCATTCTGTTCTGAACAAAGCCTGCCTCAGGAGAAACTACTTTACCAGAGCCTAACCTGTTGGAGTGATCGGACCCAACACCAGGTCATGGGGGCAACAAAGTCCGACAGAGTCAAAGGAATGAGAAAAGACAGTTTGAGAGAGAAAGTGCGTCCAGGGGGCCAACACGAGTATGGAGGCTGTGAAGGCCCCGAGTTCTGGGAGCCCACGCTATTTACTGGTGATCAAAGAAAGAAACAGGTGGCAAGGATGTGGGGGTTGAGAGAATGCAATGCATCAAGCACATGATTTACAGCTGTGACAGTTTAGCATTTTCTTTGAAGCATATGGAACATGTTCTGCTACTTGAGGTAATGGGAGTGCTAGAAGCAAGGAGCCAGCAAGTCTAGACACATTCCAGAGGCCACGAGGGGTTTTATGCCCTGAGCCCTGGATTCCATCCAAGTCACGAGGGGTTTTATGCCCTGGGCTTAGATTACGGTGTGGCAGGGTAGCCTTCCACCCTTTAGCACAGAGTTTGGTGTTCCAAAGGCCACGAGGGGTTCTTGACCCTGGACCCCAGACATGTTCCAAGACTCTTACATTATGTCAGACATGCAAGCCCTGCCTCAGCTTCCCTCCCAACACTCAGCTTTTCTCCCAACACTAAGCAACCTGGAGGAAGCGAAATACCCACTTCCAGCTCCCTCTAGTTTCCACATGAAAGAAGGGAAATATCCAACTCTAACCCCCTCTAGATAACCTGTCCCACCTAAGGGGCAAAACATCCCCCAAACAAAAACAAAACAAAACAAAACAACAACAACTGAGACACACTGGTGAAGTTCACGGTCCAAGGGCACAAGCTCATCTAAAGACTGAGACCTAGGCCAGGCGCAGTGGCTCACACCTACAATCCTAGCACTTTGGGAGGCCAAGATGGGTGGACTGCCTGAGCTCAGGAGTTCAAGACCAGCCTGGCCAACATGGTCAAAGCTCATCTCTACTAAAATACAAAAAAATTAGCTGGGTGTGGTGGTGGGCGCCTGTAGTCCCAGCTGCTTGGGAGGTTGATTAGCTGGGTGTGGTGGCAGGCGCCTGTAGTCCCAGCTGCTTGGGAGGTTGACGCATGAGAATCACTTGAACACAGGAGGTGGAGGTTGCAGTGAGCCAAGATCGAGCCACTGCACTCCAGTGCCTGGGAGACAGAGTGAGACTCTGTCTCAAAAAAAAAAAAAAAAAAGTCTGAGATCTAATCATAGGACTCCAGAACACTTCCCTTCCCCCATACCTTCTCACTACATTACTAAAGGCCTATCTACTGCAGTTCTTTTGCACAGTACATTATGTCTACCTTCCAGTGAAAAATTACAAGGCATACTAAAAGGCAAAAACACAGTTTGAAGAGATTCAACAAACATCAGAACCAGCGTCAGTTATGGCAGAAATGTTCAGATTATCAGGCCAGGAATTTTAAAAATCTACAATTAACATGCTAAGGGAATTAATGGAAAAAGTAGACAACATGCAAGAAGAGATGGATTATAAGCAGAGAGATGGAAATTCTAAGAAAGGCCTGGGCGTGGTGGCTCATGCCTGTAATCCCAACACTTTGGGAGGCTGAGGTGGGTAGACTGCTTAAACTCAGGAGTTTGAGACCAGCCTGGGTAACATGGTAAAACCCTGCCTCTACATTAAAAAAAAAATTTAAAAAAAAGAAAAAAAAGATATTCTAAGAAATAATTAAAAATAAGTGGTAGATAGAAAAAGCACTGTAACAGAAATAAAGAATGCCATTGATGGGCTTATTCGTGGACTGGACATGGCTGAGGAAAGAATCTCTAAGCCTGATGATATGACAATGGAAACTTTCAAAACTGAAATGCAAAGAGAAAAAAGGTTGAAACAATAGAACAGAATATCCAAGAATTGTGGGACAATTACAAAAGATGTAAATATGCATAATAGAATACCAGAAGGAAAAAAGAGAAAGAAACACAAGCAATATTTGAAGTAATAATGACAGAGTTTTCCCCCCAAAAATGTCAGACACCAAACCACAGATCTAGGAAGATAAGGGAATACCATATAGGATGAATGCCAAGAAATGACAAGTAGGCATATCATATCCAAATTTCAGAAAATCAGGCTGGGTGCAGTGGCTCACACCTGTAATCCCAGCACTTTGGGAGGCCAAGGCAAGAGGATCACTAGAGGTCAGAAAGACCAGCCTGGGCAACATAGTGAGACCTTGCTTCTAAAATAAAAAAAAATAAAATAAAAAAAAAAAGGCCAGGCACGGTGGCTCACGCCTGTAATCCCAGCACTTTGGGAGGCCGAGGCGGATCACCTGAGGTCAGAAGTTTGAGACCAGCCTGGCCAACATGGTGAAACCCTGTCTCTACTAAAAATACAAAAAATTAGCCGGGCATGATGGCAGGTGCCTGTAATCCCAGCTATTTGGGAGGCTGAGGCAGGAGAATCGCTTGAACCCAGGAAGCGGAGGTTGCAGTGAGCCAAGATCACACCATTGCACTCCAGCCTTGGGGACAAGAGTGAGATTTCATCTCAAAAACAGAAAAAAAAAAATTAGCCAGGTGTGGCACATGACAGTAGTCCCAACTACTCGAGAGGTGGAGGCGGGAGGATCCCTTGAGTCCAGAAGCCTCAAGGCTTCTGAGGTGACAGAGTATGACCTTATCTCTAATAATAATAATAATAATAATAATAATAATAATAATAATTTTTAGAAAAACTTCAGAGAATCAAAGATAAAAAAACACTGAAGAGAAAACAGAGGGAAAAAATATCTTTCCTTCAGAGGAGCAACAATAATAATTACATCCAACTCTGCAGAAACCACGCAAGCAAGAGAGTGGAGAGTAATATACCAAGTATTGAGAGGAAAAAAACACATCAACCTAGAATTCTTTACCCTGAAAAATTATCCTTCATGCATGAAAGGGAAATGAAGACTTTCAGACAAACAAACAGTGAGGGAATTTTTGTCAGTAGATCTGCCTTGTAGGAAACATTAAAAGAAGTTCTTCAGCGGAGCACTTATTTTATTTTATGGAATGAAGTGTTGCCCGATTCTAGAATCACAAATAAAGCCAACTGGGAAAAAATAAAAGTAGTTCTTCAGAGAGGACAAAAATTATATGTCAGAAACTCAGATTTTTTTTGTTTGTTTGTTTTGAAACAGAGTCTCGCTCTGTTGCCCAGGCTGGAGTGCAATGGCGCGATCTCCACTCTCTGCAAGCTCCATCCCCTGGGTTCATGCCATTCTCCTGCCTCAGCCTCCCAAGTAGCTGGGACTACAGGCACCTGCCAGCACGCCCGGCTATATTTTTTTTGTATTTTTAGTAGAGACGGGGTTTCACCGTGTTCACCAGGATGGTCTCCATCTCCTGACCTCATGATCTGCCTGCCTCGGCCTCCCAAAGTGCTGGGATCATAGGCGTGAGCCACTGTGCCTGGCCAGAAACTCAGATTTTACATAAAGAAAGGAGGAGCATGGCCAGGCATGGTGGCTCACACCTGTAACCCCAGCACTCTGGGAGGCCGAGGTGGGTGGATCACCTGAGGTCAGGAGTTTGAGACCAGTCTGGCCAACATGGTGAAACCCTGTCTCTACTAAAAATACAAAAATTAGCCAGGCAGGGTGGCGGGTGCCTGTAGTCCCAGCTATTCAGGAGGCTGAGGCAGAGAATTGCTTGAACCCGAGAGGCAGAGGTTGCAGTAGCAGAGATCGCACCACTGCACTACAGCCTGGGTGACAGAGCAAGACTCTCTCTCAAAAGAAAATAAGTAAGTAAGTAAATAAATAAAGCCAAAAAAAGGCAGAAAAAGTCTGGCAGACAAAAATAGGAACAAAGAACAAGGAAAACAAATAGAAAATAGTAGCCGGGCGCGGTGGCTCACACCCGTAATTCCAGCACTTTGGGAGGCCAAGGCCGGTAGATCACAAAGTTAGGAGTTCAAGACCAGTCTGGCCAAGATGGTGAAACCCCATCTCTGCTAAAAATACAAAAATTAGCCAGGTGTGGTGGTGGGCGCCTGTAGTCCCAGCTACTTGGGAGGCTGAGGCGGGAGAATTGCTTGAACCCGGGAGGCGGAGCTTGTAGTGAGCCGAGATCGAGCTACTAGACTCCAGCCTGGGCGACAGAGCAAGACTCTGCCTCAAAAAATAAAAAAAAAGAAAAAAAAGAAAGAAAATAGTAATATGGTAGCTGTTAACCCAACTATATAAATAACACTTCATTTATTTAGTTATTTTTTATTTTACTGATTGACTTATTTTTTTGAGATGGAGTCTCACTCTGTCGCCCAGGCTGGAGTGCAGTGGTGCAATCTTGGCCCACTGCAACCTCCGCCTCCCAGGTTCAAGCAATTCTCCTGCCTCAGCCTCCTGAGTAGCTGGGATTACAGGAGTGCGCCACCATACCTGGCTAATTTTTGTGTTTTTAGTAGAGACGGCGTTTTACCATGTTGGCCAGGCTGGTCTCGAACTCCTGACCTCAGGTGATCCCCCTGCCTCCACCTCCCAAAGTGCCAGGATTACAGGTGTGAGCCACCGTGCACAGACTATTTAGTTATGTTTTAGAGGCAAGGTCTGGTTCTGTCACTCAGGCTGGAATGCAGTAAAGCAATTATAACTGTCACCTTAAACTCCTGGGCTCAAGCAGTCCTCCCAGCTCAGCGTCTCAGGTAGCTGAATCTACAGGTGCACACTACCACGTCCAGCCAATTTTTAAATTTGTTTTATAGAAAAAGGGTCTCATTTTGTTGCCCACTCTAGTCTCAAACTCCTGATTTCAAGTGACCCTCCTGCCTTGGCCTCCTGAAGTGCTGGAATTACAGGTGTGGGCCACTATGCTGGGCCTCAATAATCACTTTAAATGTCAAAGCCCTAAATGCAGCAATTAAAAGATGAGGATTGTTAGAATGGACCAAAAAATAAGACCTAACCATAGGTTTTCTATAAGAAACTGACTTTAAATATAACCACAAAACAGATTAAATGTAAAGGAATAGAAGTTAACTGGGCATGGTGGTACATGCCTGTGGTCCCAGCTACTCAGGAGGCTGAGGTGTGAGGATTGCCTGAGCCAGGGAGGTTGGGGCTACAGTGAGCTATGATTGCACCACTGCACTCCAACCTGGGTGACAGAGAAAGACCCTGTATCAAAAAAAAAAAAGCTTAAATTCTAGAAAGCTTTAATTCTAGAAAGAAAATTAATTTTAGAAAGAGAAGATTTTAAGTCAGGCACAATGGTGCACACCTGTAGTCCCAGATACTTGGGAGGCTGAGGCAGGAAGATCACTTAAGACACTTCATTCACTATGTGCCCAGGAGTTTGAGTTCAGCCTAGGCACATAGGGAAACCCTGTCTCTAAAAAAGAAAAAAGAAATCATAAAAAGTACTCAATCCAAAAGAAGACAAGAAAAGAAAAGGGAAAAAAGAAACACAAAACAGAAGGAACAAATAGAACATAAACAGCAAGATGGCTAAACAGAACCATATTAATTAATCAATTATACATATCATTAAATATAAATTAACTAAACAGTCAAACTGTTTTTAAACAGCAAGACCCAAGTCATATGATGCACTTTTTTTTTTTTTTGAGATGAAGTCTCACTCTTATTGACCAGGCTGGAGCACAATGGTGTGATCTCAGCTCACTGCAACCTCTGCCTCCCGGGTTCAAGCAATTCTTCTGCCTCAGCCTCCCGAGTAGCTGGGATTACAGGTGCCTACCACCATGCCTGGCTAATTTTTGTATATTTAGTAGAGATGGGGTTTCACCATGTTGACCAGGCTGGTCTTGAACTTCTGACCTCAGGTGATCCACCCGTCTCAGCCCCCCAAAGTGCTGGGATTACAGGCGTAAGCCACCATGCCCGGTCCACACTTTCTTACATTTAATAAAATTCATATACATATTTTTATATAAAGACAGAGTTTTGTCATGTTGCCCAAGCTGGTCTTGAACTCCTGAGCTCAAACGATCCACCTTCCTCGGCCTCCCACAGTGCTGGGATTACAGGTGTGAGCCACCACACCCAGCCATGATGCACTTTAAATATAAAGTTACAGGTTGAAAAAAAAAAGGATAAAAAAAGATATAACATGCAAATGCCAAGCATAAGAAAGCTGGTGTGCTATTAAAAGCACACAAAGTCGATTCAAGGCAAGTATTATCAGAGATAAAGATATTAATTTCATAAAGATAAAATGACCAAGGAGACATTAAAATACTAAATGTGAATGCACCTAATAACAAAGACTCAAAATACGTAAAGCAAAATTGACCAAATTAAAGAGAGAAATGAACAGATCTACAATCAGGATTGGAGAGATAGAGTGTAAATGAAATACAGAGTCAAAGAGACAGACATACAGAGGGAAAGAGAGAGATACAGAGAAACAGAGAGCCAGAGTGAGAGAGACAGAGGCAGCCTAATCCAAAGAGGACAATGAGTCTCAGAGACAGGGAGCATCTGAGAATAAATGACAAGACAGGGAGGGTTAGAAGCTCTGGTTGCAGGGGATGGAGTCACAGCAGGAATCTGGGACTATGGGATCCTGCAGGGATGAATGCGGGACAGACAGCAACACTTACCCGCTGCCCAGCAGAGCCTTGGGGGCCAGGCTCCCCACGCAGTCCCTGTGTAAGAGGGAGGAGACGAATGGCATCAGCTGTTGAGGACTCTGACCTGGGGCCCTCAGGACTCCCCAGAATTCCCCCACCTGGGGCCACCTGGGTACTCACTCTCTCGCCCTTCTCTCCTGGGTGGCCAGAGATTCCTTTGGGTCCAGTGGGGCCTGGGGGTCCCTGAGCAACAAGACAGGGCCTCAGCCTTGTGTTGGGGCAGGATGGAGTGGGCAGGGGCTTGGGAACAGAGGTGTTGGGGAGGGCACTCAAGCTTGGTCTGGGCCTCTGGGTTCTTCACCATACACCCAGCACACCGCAGTCAGTTCATACAGCTCAGTGTTAAAAGATCTGATCCTGGAGTCAGACAGTCCCACCACAGCTCATTGCCATGTGCTGGCACAAGAATCTCCACTTTTCTTGGTCTTAGGTGATAACCACACATGGTTCTCATTACTTGGATTGAATAAGATTTACGGAAGGTAGTTTGCATATTAAGTGCTCAATAAATACTTGTTGAATGAATGAATGGAAGGATGAATGGATGGATGGATAGATGGATACAAGGGTGGATGACAGACAGATGTGTGGATATATGCATAGATGGAAAGATGGACGGACACATGGGTGAGAGTACAAGGAGAACTACTCACTATGTGACCAGGACTCCCAGGGACACCTGTGGGGCCAGGAGGCCCAGGGGGACCTGGAAAAAGACAGGATGTCCTAAGGGCCGGAACAAAGTACAATCGCAGGAAGTGCCCCATCAGCTCCCTCCTGATAGCCACAAACCCTATTCCCTCTGCCATCTACCAACTTCACCCTTTACCCCTGGCCTGGACTCAACTTACCCATGGGCCCTGGAGGGCCTGGAGGCCCAGTGGGTCCCTGGGGCCAGTGGTTGTTGGTCTCAGTGAAGGTGTTGGACAGCAATGGGTCTCCTGGGTGAGCAAAGATGATGAGTGAGTAGAGCTGGGTAGAGTGGGGTGGTTAGTCTTCACCTGCCACCTCTGCCAAGACAGCCTGGACTGCCCTATGGGGCAGCCTGCAGCATGGCTGGTACCACCTGGGCACCTGCTCCAGGGTGAGGAGTGTGGAGAGTGTTGGTCCCGCAAGACCAGGAGGAGGCAGGGAGATGTGGGTTCTAACCCCACTGCAATCCAGCTGGTGACATCCAGCAACACTCTCTACTTTTCAGAGCCTGTACTGTCACCTGTCAAATGGGAATGACAATAAAAGATACCATTTATCCACCACCTACTGTGTGCCAGGCTTCTGTACATGGATGTTACGCAGCTCTGGGAGGCTGGCACTGTCATTGTCCCCATCGTATGGACAGTGAGATGGAATGAATGCTGGGATGGCAGAATGAATGAATGGTGTGCTGTGTTGTGCACCAAAAACACAGTGGAGAAGAGGCTGAAACCTGGCGCTCCACACTCTGACCCCTGGCAGCCCATGGGCAGGTCAGGCTGGGCTGCCAAAGGGAAGAAGCCAAGGACGCACGTCAGGGCCTGGAGGAGGGGCCGGGCCTGTGGCCTTGGGAGTTCAGGACTCACTTCCTGCTGCCGGGTCTTTTGCGTCCCAGTGCTCCGAGAACTGGATTCCAGCCAGTTCCAAGGCTCGGGAGGGCCTGATGCCCGGTGGCTCTAAGCACAGGTTCTGGAGGCGGCCTGGGTTTGAAGCCGTTCCCCTATGCCCAGGCTGTGGGACCCTGGCAAGCCACCTTCCCTCTCTGGTCCTCAGTGTTCCTCATCTGTAACCACAGGAGGACAACGGCACCTGCTGGAGGACTGGGTCACATGTGGCCTATCATGAGCAGGGCTGGCACACAGAAGGCACCTGGCAGATGGTAGCGGGCACTGTGCTGATGGCTACTCCACCCCCACCTCCACCTGCTGGGATCCCAGGGGGACTCACCATGCTGGGAGATCCGGGCATGGGGTGGCCCAACAGGGGCTGGGGGCCCAGGGGGGCCAGGAGGCCCTGGTGGCCCAGGAGGTCCCCTCTCTCCAGGGGTGCCCACAGCTCCAGCCTGGCCAGGGCTCCCTGGGGGGCCCTGTGGACCTGCAATGGAATCACACGGATTTGTGGGTATACAGGAGGCAAGGAGGCCCAGGGTGGCCTTGAGCAACAGGACAAGGCAGCCTGGAGCAGTGGGCATGAGAGAGGGCCCCGGAGTCCACAGGCCTAGGCAGCCTGGTAGTCTAACAGGGGGATGAGCACAGCGCCTAGTTCTCCACCTCGTCCAGGCTGAGTCTTCCTTCCTTGGGGCTCCCAAACCCCCAAAACCCCTCATAGAAACCCTGGTCACATGGGGCAAGCATTGCTGCTTCTCCTCTGCCCAGCCCTGCTCCCAGCAGTATGGAAGCTCCAGAAGGGCAGGGACATGTCTGACCCCACCCAGTGCCCAGCTGAGAGCCTGATAAGTGTAGGTGCCCAGGGAATGTGGGTCAGTGAACATAAGAGAGGATTTCATGGAGCCCAGGCGTGGGCAGCGCACTCCCTGGTGGGGTGTTGAGTGAAGAGGCAAGTAGATGAAAGGGCCCAGGTCATCCTGGCCATGTCAGGAGCAGGGAAGGGCCCACCTGGTGGAGGGGATGGCCAGAGGAGCTGTGGGGCAGCATTGCGGGCACTCACCTGGTGGGCCTCTCATCCCCATTGGGCCCCGACTGCCGGCATCTCCCTTGGGGCCGGTGGGCCCGGGAAGCCCCCAAGCACCGACTTGGTCTGGGGGGTAAAGCATATCAGACTGGCAGCTCCACATCTGCTCTTGACCCCCACCCTGGCCCCAGCCCCCCAACCAGCACCTACCATTTCGGGGAAGCAGCGGGACCCTCACACTCTCTATGGCTCCTGGCAGCCCTGAGGTGGGGGGGTAGGCAGAGGTCAGTGTCCCCGCTGAGCCTGGAGGAGGGAGGCTCATCCAGAATCCCCACTCCCAGCTCCCCCCGACCTCCAGGCAGGGTCTGCTGGGGCTGCTTGGTCTCCAGGGACTGCAGCATTCAGGAGTCCCAGGAGACGGTCCTCTTAGGCGGGTCTAAGAAACGGGAAATGGGAAGACTGAGGCCCGCTAGAGGGTTAAGTTGGGAGTCAGCAACAGGGTGGGGACCAGAATCCCACTTCCCCAATTCCCAACCCACTGCTCATTCCCACAGGGGAGTCTGAGTCTGACACTCACCCTGGAGGCCTCCATCTCCGGGGCTGCCCTGGGCAGGAGGGGGGCCCCAGAGCGGGGCAGGGTCCTCAGGGGTAGCTGGTGTTGGAGGTACTGGCCGCTCTATGACAGCCAGCATGGCCATCTGAAGAGGAAGACAGGGACGGGGTGGGTACCAGGGTCTCACTAGGACCCCTCCCTATTTTTTTTGAGATGGAGTTTTGCTCTGTTGCCCAGGCTAGAATGCAGTAGTACTATGACGGCTCATGCAGCCTCAACCACCCGGGCTTAAGCGATCCTTCTGCCTCAGCCTTCCAAGTAGCTGGGACCACAGGGACGCACCACCACACATGGCAAATTAAAAAAAAAAAATTATTTGTAGAGATGAGGTCTCGCTATGTTGCCCAGGCTGGTCTTGAACTCCTGGGCTCAAGCAATCATCTTGCCTCAGCCTCCCAAAGTGTTGGGATTACAGGCATGAGCCAGGGTCTCACCAGGGACAGGCCAGCCAAGGGGCCTGGTGTGGGAGGCAGGAGGCACATAGCCAGCAGGGCCCAGCTTGGAGTGGAGCCCCAGGCTCGCAGGGGCACCGAACTTCATCAGAAGTGACAGTGTTTTTCAAAGCACACAATTCATAACACGCATTATGGAAAAGTCACTGACACCATCATTGCCATCAAAGTTGAGCTTTGTGACTGTCGCGGTGCTTGCTGGGCCATGTGCTTTTTCTCTATGGTTATCCAAATAAGAAGCTTGTCTTGATTTCTTAAAGCACCACAGGGTATGGCTGGAAGAGTTTCCCTTAGTTTGTTTTTTTGTTTTTTTTTTCCAAGATGGAGAGCCTTGCTCTGTTGCCCAGGCTGGAGTGTAGTGACACGATCTCGGCTCACTGCAACCTCCGCCTCCCAGGTTCAAGTGATTCTCCTGCCTCAGCCTCCAGAGTAGCTGGGATTACAGTCATGCGCCACCACACCTAGCTAATTTTTGTATTTTTAGTAGAGATGGGGTTTGACCACATTGGCCAGGCTGGTCTCAAACGCCTGACCTGAAGTGATCTGCTTATCTCAGCCTCCCAAAGTGTTGGGATTACAGGCGTGAGCCACCACTCCCGGCCTTTCACTAAATTTGGAAGGAAGTTTGGAAGAGTCTGACATGAAATAGAAACCTGGAGGTGTACACAAAGTCCACTTTTGGGCCCATGGTGAGGAAGACTCTGGGACGCTGGAAGTGTCCCCTCAGCTGTTGAGGACCAACGAAAGGCCAGATGACCACAGATCAGGGGCTCAGGGATTGTGGGGGCCTGTCCAGAGAAAAGCTGAAACTCTCTGGCAGATCCTGAACCAGGAATTCCCATCACAGATGTGGGACTGAGTTGCCTCTTACATGGGCTTCTCCTGGGAGGGAGCTCAGGGAACTGCTTCTGGAACCCTGTGCCTTGTAACTCAGGTGCCAGCACATGCTATTTGGAAGCTTGGTTTTCCCATTTGATAAATCAGGGGCATCTTCTTTTTTTTTTTTTTTTTGAGGTGGAGTTTTGCTCTTGTTGCCCAGGCTGGAGTGCAATGGCGTGATCTTGGCTCACCACAACCTCCGCCTCCCAGGTTCAAGCAATTCTCCTGCCTTGGCCTCCCTAGTAGCTGAGATTACAGGCATGTGCCACCACGCCTGGCTAATTTTGTACTTTTAGTAGAGATGGGGTTTCTCCATGTTGGTCAGGCTGGTCTCGAACTCCTGACCTCATGTGATCCGCCCGCCTCAGCTTCCCAAAGTGCTGGGATTACAGGCATGAGCCACCGCGCCCAGCGGCATCTTCTTTTTTTTAATTTTAGAGACAGGGTCTAGCTCTGCCGTCCAGGCTAGAGTGCAGTGGTGCTATCACGGCTCACTGAAGCCTTGTCCGTCTGAGCTCAAGTGATCCTCCTGCCTCAGCCTCTTAAGCGGCTGGGACTGTGTGCCAGCTGTGTGCCACTAAGCCTAGCTAATTTTTTGTAGAGATGGAGTCTTGCTATGTTGCCCAGGCTGGTCTCGGGCTCCAGGCCTCAAGCAATCCTCCTGCCTTGGCCTTCCAAAGTGCTGGGATTACAGGTGTGAGCCACCATGGCCAGCCTAGAGAAATCTTTTCATATTAGGGAAGGGAAGTATTATAAATGGCTGCTGAATGCCCCATAGAATGAATTCTCCACAATTATACAACCATGCCTTCTTTTGCCTGGTTTTCAAATTTCTCTATTGGTAAACATTTTTGCATCTGATAATCTCATTAAGTTCCCAGGCTGGGCACAATGGCTCACATCTGTAATCCCAACACTCCTGGAGGCTGAGGCAGGAGGATTCCTTGAGGCCAAGAGTTCAGGACCAGTTTAGGAAACATAGCAAGACCCCAGCTCTAAAAAAAGTTTTTTAAACTAGCCAGGTGTGGTGGCACATGTCCGTAATGCCAGCTACTCAGGAGGTTGGGGCAGGAGGATAGCTTGAGCCCAGGAATTGGAGGCTGCAGTGAGCTCCAACTCACGGCAGATTGCAATGCCTGCACTCCGGCCTGGGTGACAGAGCAAGACCGTTTCTGAATCAAAACAAAATGAACAAACAAAAGATAAATTTCCAGAGAAGGGAATGATGGAGCAAAGAATGGCACTAAAGTGTATGCATGTCTGTGTGTTTAGAAAATCTGGAAGAAAGGATGCTTAAGTGTCGACAGTTGCATTCTTTGGGGGCATGGGCAACTGCTGTGAATGGTTTGCTGGCTGTTTTTTCACATTTCTGAATTTTTCATGTTTCTAAATTTAGAATGTTGTACTTTTTAATTTAAATTAATTAATTAATTACTTTTTTTTTCTTGAGACGGAGTCTCGCTTTGTCGCCCAGGGTGGAGTGCAGTGGTGCAATCTTGGCTCACTGCAACCTCTGCCTCCTGGGTTCAAGCAATTCTCTGCCTCAGCCTCCCAAGTAGCTGGGATTACAGGTACCTGCCACCACACTCGGCTCATTCTTTTTTTTTTTTTTTTTTGAGATGGAGTTTCGTTCTTGTTGCCCAGGCTGGAGTGCAATGGCACAATCTCGGCTCACTGCAACCTCTGCCTCCCGGGTTCAAGCGATTCTCCTGCCTCAGCCTCCCGAGTAGCTGGGATTACAGGCATGCGCCACCATGCCCAGCTAATTTTTGTATTTTTAGTAGAGATGGGGTTTCTCCAAGTTGGTCAGGCTGGTCTCAAACTCTTGACCTCAGGTGATCCGCCCTCCTTGACCTCCCAAAGTGCTGTGATTACAGGCGTGAGCCACGGCACTCGGCCCTGGCTAATTTTTTGTATTTTTAGTAAAGATGAGGTTTCACCATCTTAGCCAGGCTGGTCTTGAACTCCTGACCTTGTGATCCACCCGGCTCGGCCTCTCAAATGCTGAGATTACAGGCATGAGCCACTGCGCCTGGCCTAATTTTTTTTTTTTTGAGACAGAGTCTCGCTCTGTTACCCAGGCTGGAATACAGTTGCACAATCTTGGCTCACTACAACCTCCACCTCCCAGGTTCAAGTGATCCTCAAGCCTCAGCCTCCTTTGTAGCTGGGATTATGGGTGCGTGCCACCATGCCAGGCTAATTTTTGTATTTTTAAAAGAGACAGGGTTATGCCATGTTGGCCAGAATGGTCTCGAACTCTTGGCCTCAAGCAATCCACCTGCCTCGGCCTCCCAAAGTATGGAGATTACAGGTGTGAGCCGCTGCGCCAAGCAGTACTTTTTAATTAAAAAAAAAAAAAAAGTTTTATGGCAGCGCAGCGGCTCACACCTGTAATCCCAGCACTTTGGGAGGCCAAGACAGTGAATTGCTTGAGCTTAGAAGTTCAAGACCAGCCTGGGCAACATGGAGAAACCCCATCTCTACCAAAAATTTAAAAATTAGCTGCATGTGGTATTGTTCACCTATGGTCCCAGCTACTCAGGAGGCTGAGGTGGGAGGATCGCTTGAGCCCAGGAGGCATAGGTTGCAGTGAGCTGAGATCTCGCCACTGCACTCCAGCCTGGGCAACAGAGGAAGACCCTGTTTCAAACAAAACAAAACCAAAAATACACAACATTTTATCTTGAAATAATTTGAGATGTGTGATAGATGTTTTGTTTTTGAAACCAGGAAGATAGTATTATGGATGGGGGTTGCGGGGATAGAGAAAGGGGATGGGGCAGGGGTAGGCAGGAGATCCTACCAGGATCTCTGGGCAGTGTCTATGCTGATCTGGTGGGGATGGTGATGGAGCCCCATGGGAGGGAGCTCACAGGCCTCCTGGAGGAAGAACAGGCCAGGCTGGCTGTGACTTGCACTTCACATATACAGTTTTCACTGAGTGGATGCTAGTATCCCCTCCGCTTGACAGGTGGGAAAACTGAGGCACGACCTGTGAGCAGGCTTCCTAGGGAGGGACACTGGAGGAGACCATGACATGCCTGACAGGGGATGCTGCTCGCCGAGTCAGTTCAGAGCTGCCCTGTGGGTTCACTGAGGGTGCGAGCATGCGGTGCGGGGAAGGAGGTGGGGAGGGTGGGATGGTGGTTGCCCGGACTGGCCTGTGGCAGGGGACAACCACCCAGGAGGGAGCTGCTCACCCACCTTGGCCTCCAGCACCTTCAGCCGCTCTGTCAGCTCTGACACTTTGCTGCAGTTGAGACAACCTGCAGGGAGGGAGGAAGCTGGGGCCAGGGCCAAGGGTCCTAGGCTTCCCCTCAGAACCCTTCAATCTCTGGGGGGTGGGATGGAGGAAAGCGTCAGATACCGTTGACCCCAACCCACGAGGGACCTTAGGCTTGGGAAGGGCTATAGGATCACAGTGGGTCCAGGGGAACCTCACCCTGTGGGTTCCTTTTGGCATTGGAGCCTCCAGAGTGGCCTGCTTCTCCGGCAGCAGGACCAGGGACCCGACCCCTGGCAGCCTCTGTGTCCAAAATGACCCCTTTCCCAGAAGCCAAGAAATGGCAATGGGGCGGGGGCCATGGATGAGGCTGAGGACTTCTCCAATGACCCCAGCCAGCCTCATGGGCTAAGAGTTTAGAGCTCAGACAAGCCTGGGTCTGAGCCTTGACACTTACTGTCCTGCGTGACTTGTCCTCTCTGGAAAGATCCTGTTGCTTCCTGCCTGGGCAGGGCTGGGGCCAGGGCTTGCCGGCTTTGGGGACCCACCCAGCGCAGTCTGGACTGGGCTGGCCTCAAAGGTCCCAACCTCTGAGCCTCCCCTGACCCACCACCCAGCACCGCTCCCCCGGCCGCCTGGCTGAGACTCATGAGAATGACGTGAGTCATTCACAGCAGCTGTGGACATTTACGGAGCCTCCCAGCTGCTGGCCCAGCCAAGTGCTATGCCAGCAGTCTCTCCCCTCCTCACGGGAGTGTCACCCCTGTTCACACCTGAGGACACGGCTCAGAGCAGGGAGGGGTGAGTGCCTAACTAGCACAACATCTGGGGTCTAGTCCTGGTGCTGCCCCCACTCCTGGCTGTGGGGCCTGGGGCGGGGCAGGGCAGGGAGGTCGGAGACCTTCAGCTTCCTCCTCTTTAAAAAGGGGACAATGGGAGGGCAGTGGACAGCTGTGAGGTCTAAACGAGCTGCTGATGGGAAGCGCCTGGCACAGGGCCTCCAGCACTGCTGATGCTCAGAAAAGTGCTGATTAAATAAAAAGAGGAAACGGGGGATTGAACTGGCATCTGCAAGAGTCCAGGGGTCATGGGTCTCGGGGTGTCTGGGCCCAGGTCAGATGACCCTCTGGGGTCCTTTCTGTGCCCCTTGAAGCAACTTTTGTAGCCTGGGGAGCATGGGGTGGGAAGATAGTTACTGTCCTTGACCCTCCACTGCCAGACCTACTGGCTTTTAGGACAGTTACCAAACTGCCCTGAGCCCCCTCCAGGGCTCCCTCAGCCCAGGGGGACCTCAAGAAGCTATCCCAGGACCCACCTGAGAAGGCTGTGGGCCGAAGTGCCATCCGCCGCATGGTACTGCCCGACCACGTGGGCTCCAAGGAGGCAGAGGAACCTGCAACTAAGGGATGGAGGGTGAGAGCCCTGCTGGCATGTGATCCTTGCCTCCTCAGGCCCCCCTGCCCACCACTGTAGCCCCAGCAGGGATCCCTACTGCCCTCAGCGTACGATACAGAGGCCCAGAGGAGAGGCAATGTATCTGGGTCAAACAGCATGAACTGGGCTGAGCTAGAGCAAGGCTGGCCACCTGATAGGGCTGCAAAGAGGGGCTGGCAATGGGGCGGGGGCCATAGATGGGGCTGAGGACTTCCCCAACGACCCCAGCCAGCCTCATGGGCTAAGAGGTTAGCGCTCAGACAAGCCTGGGTCTGAGCCCGGACACTTACTGTCCTGCATGACTTGTCCTCTCTGGACTTATTTTCCCATCTGTAAAATGGGATTCTAAGGCCTCTAAACCTCCCAGGCTGGGGTGAGGCCTGAGGTCGGCCATGAATGCAAAGGGCCCACTGTGCACACACAGGGACTGGCACACACAGTAGGTGCTCAATAAATGGCCGCCGTGACTGTCGCCATCCACACTCTTGCTGCCTGGCTTGGTAAGAGAAGACTGAAGTGGATCCAGCCCTGGTTTTAAATGAAAACCAGAGGGAGGCTGGCTGCCTGGGAGGGCAAGGGGAGCCAGTTCCAGGGCCAACCCCTGCTACCACCCCTATTGGAGGAGGACCCCCTCACCCTCCCCAGCTGCCCTGGCTGGTCTGGCTTTGGGGGACTGGTTTTCTCCACAGCTGGAGGGATGGACTGGCCAAACCAGGGGCGGGGGCATAGCTGGAGAGGCTGTGGAGCCAGCACTGGCAACTGCCCCCCTCAGCCCCCCAGGCCTTCCTTTTAAGGCCACGAAATGTTGTCTGGGAGGAGACAAGACCCAAATAAGGCGCGGGCCTGGCAGCTCGGAGCGGGGCTGTGGGTTGATGCAGGGAGCGAGAGGCGCCGGGAACTCAAACCAGACGGGTCCCTCTGGCCAGCCCCCAGCGGAGGCTGCCAGGCCCTGCTCTGGGTCCTATTGTGGGGCCTTCACTCGTGCTGAACCTGCATCCCCAGCATACCCTCCTCAAGGGCCTGTGACTTGCCCAGGCACAGGGGGCTAATCTCACCCAGGATGGAGGAAGGTGGGTTGCCAGCCCAGGACTGGGGCCAGCACTGGGGACTCCCTGGGGAGGGGAGACATCACTGTGAACCATGCTCATGTGAAGGACCTTGTATAGCCTGGCTCAATCCTACAAGGAAGGTGATAATCAGAACAGACAACTCTTGTTTAGCATTTACCCTGGCCCTGGCACCATCTAAGCACTTCACATACATAGTCTTAACTGTGAGTGGGTGCTAGTATCACCTCCAATTCACCTCCACTTTCCAGGTAGGGAAACCGAGGTACAGGGCAGCTCTGTGCTACCTCTTCTCTGTCGCCCATGCTCAGATAAAGGCGGATGAGAGAATGAAGCTCAGCTCCACTTCCCCGCTAGGAGGAAATGAGGCAGAGAAGAGAGGCAACTCGGCACCAGTTGTCCACGGGATGGTCCCAAGCCTGGATTTAAACCCAGGTCTGCCTGATTCCAGGGCCAGATTTATTTTTTTGGTTGGTGGAGGTGGGGGGCACCTGGCAGGGAGGCTCAATGTTCAGCAGGAGCGCTGGTGCCTGAGAAGAACGGCCTCACCAAGCCCTCTTCATTCTTTCTGCTTCCAGGTGGAGATGGGATGTCATTTTAGTACTCTTTTCGAGAAGTTGACCAAAAGAAGCGGCCATCTCTTGCAGCCTGGGGATGTTTGAGTTTCCTCTGTGATGAAGCTTCGGCTGCTCCCCCCACCTGCTTCTGCCCTCCCCTCTACTCTGCTGTTGCATTCTTTCTTTTTTTCCCATTGCATTATCTACCTTCTAGCGTGTTATTAACTGCTCCAGTTTCCCAGGCCACTGCCTGTCATCTGGCCTCCTGGCTGGAACATCAGCCCCACTAGGGCAGGGACCTTGTCTGTTTTGTGCTTGGCCTACAAAAGTGCCCAGCACCCAGTAGGACCTCATGGGCCTCATGTATAAAACTTCTTTTTTTTTTTGAGACGGAGTCTCGCTCTGTCACCCAGACTGGAGTGCAGTGGTGCAATCTCGGCTCACTGCAACCTCCGCCTCCTGGGTTCAAGCGATTCTCCTTCCTCAGCCTCCAGAGTAGTTGGGACAACAGGAGCGTGCCACCATGCCCAGCTAATTTTTGATATTGTTAGCAGAGGTGGGGTTTCACCGTATTAGCCAGGATGGTCTCCATCTCCCGACCTCGTGATCCACCCGCCTTGGCCTCCCAAAGTGCTGGGATTATAGGCATAAGCCACTGCGCCCGGCCATGTATAAAACTTTTGTTGATGAATACATGAATCACCAACTGAAAATAAATTTTGAGCAAGCAAACCAAATATAAGGCAGAAACAACTGTCTTGAAAGTCAACATAGGCCAGGCACAGTGGCTCATGCCTGTAATCCCAGCACTTTGGGAAGCCGAGGCGGGTGGATCACCTGAAGTCAGGAGTCTGAGACCAGCCTGGCCAACATGGCGAAACCCTGTCTCTACTAAAAATACAAAAATTAGCTGGGGGTGGTGGTGCGTGCCTGTAATCCCAGCTACTTGGGAGGCTGAGGCAGGAGAATCGCTTGAACCTGGGAGCGGAGGTTGCAGTGAGCTGAAATTGCACCACTGCACTCCAGCCTGGGTGACAAAGTGAGACTCCTCAAAAAAAAAAAAAAAGTCAGCATAAATGGGCCAGGCGCAGTGGCTCACACCTGTAATCCCAGCACTTTGGGAGGCTGAAGTGGGCAGATTGCTTGAGCCCAGGAGTTTGACACCAGCCTGGGTAACATGGCAAAACTCTGTCTCTACAAAAAATTTAAAAATTAGCTGGGTGTGGTGGCACATGCCTGTAGTCCCAGCTACGTGGGAGACTGATACGGCAGGATAGCTTGAACTTGGAAGGTCGAGGTTGCAGTGAGCTGTGATTGTGCCACTGCACTGAAAGAGTGAGACCCTATCTAAAAAAAATAATAAAATCAGCATAAATGTTTTAATGTCACACTAGAGTGTCCCTGAGTTATTAATCTGTAAACCTGTGGTTGGAAATTCTTTTTCAACCAGTTTGTTTTCGATGTTTCTCCAGGGGCCAGAAAGAATTAGGAAAACAAATAAAAACATGGTCTGACCAGCAGCATAGACATCAAATGCTCAAAGTAATTGCAAATTTAAATTAAAAAAAGAAAAGAGTTTAAAGAAATAACAAAACTGTTCAAAAGACCAGAAAATTTTGGCTTTGGATTCAAGATTCACAAAAAGTTATCCAAAAACTCCCCCAGAATTCTGAGAAATGGACAGAAACATTTTAAGGGATGTAGCAGGTTGTAAAACGACCCTGTAGCACACAAAATTCCAGTAAGGAAGACGCCACAGGTTGTGGGGAGATCTGCTGTTGGACAAAAATGTCATATCCTGGCCGGGCGTGGTGGCTCACTCTTGT
Source organism: Gorilla gorilla gorilla (assembly GCF_029281585.2). NCBI lineage: Eukaryota > Metazoa > Chordata > Mammalia > Primates > Hominidae > Gorilla > Gorilla gorilla. The sequence continues at coordinate 27,253,822 of NC_086018.1, read as the reverse complement.
AATCCCAGCACTTTGGGAGGCCGAGGTGAGCAGATCACGAGGTCAGGAGATAGAGACCATCCTGGCTAACATGGTGAAACCCCGTCTCTACTAAAAATACAAAAAATTAGCCAGGTGTGGGGGCAGACGCCTGTAGTCCCAGCTACTCAGGAGGCTGAGGCAGGAGAATGGCATGAACCCAGGAGGCGGAGCTTGCAGTGAGCAGAGATCGCGCCACTGCACTCCAGCCTGGGCGACAGAGCAAGACTCTTTCTCAAAAACACAAAACAAAACAAAACAAACAAACAAAAAATGTCATATCCCTCCCATTGGTGTTTGGTCAAAGGCCCTGAAACAGGCCCCCGTGAGCTGAGACCCTCCTCACCTCAGCCTGGTGATTCCTACTGAAGGGCTCCTCCCTAGCCTCAACCTTGTCCTCTCAGGGGGGCCCTGAAGGCTGGTCCCAGGACCACAAACCCCAGCTCCACTCTGGGAGCCTGACTGTGGGCCACTTCCCACCATCTGGGAGGTCCTCACATGCCCTATACACACACACACACACACACACACACACACACACACACGTTCCCACCCCATGCCCTCCCCTAATCTCTACAGCTGCTGCACCCATGTCACCTCCTCCAGGAAGCCTTCCCAAACAGGCCGGTACACCTCCCAGTGTCAAAGCCCCTTCGAAGCTCATCACTCCCTGTCTTGACCTCCACATCTTGACCTCCACACGGCCAGTGCTGCCTGTAGTTTCTAGCCCTGGGCCCCATAAGCAGCTCTTCTTCCCTCTGCCCAGTGCCAGGCCTGAGCTAAGAAGCTTTGTGCCCCTTCTCAGGACCCTCATGACACCTCATGACACAGAATACTGAGGTCCAGAGAGGAGAGGCTTCCGCTCTGTCCTTGCAGTGGGACGAGGGGGGCTGGGATTCCAATCTTGCCCTAAATTGGGGATTAGGGATGTGAAAAGTTGGGGATTCGGGGTGTGAAAAGCTGGGGGTATCCCTGGGATCCACCTTCATGACATTCTCTCCTTGGAGAGGAGCCAAAGGAAGGGCTTCCTCGTTCACAACCGACCCCCGAGATCTGCTCTGCTCGGTTTAGTAACCACAGGCCATAGGGAGGCAGCCTTCCCAGCCCCAGTCCAGGTCTCCTGCAAGGAATTTACTTTGCAAATGTAAATATTTGCTTCCAGTGACCAGAGCCAGGGGTTAGGGTCAGAGCTGGGGCTGGGAGCTCCAAAAACTCTCCAGCCCAATCAGGAGCCTCCAGGAAGGCTTAGTCTATGTCCGGCCTGGCCTCTTCTTCAGGGTAGGCAAAGTTCCTATTCAATTCCTGTGCACTCACTTTATACATGGCCCGTGCCAGGCACTGGGGATGTGGGAGTAATGGTGGCAGGATGGGGGTCAACCTAGCCAGGTGGGAGCACCCAGTGGGTTGCAGGCAGAGCAGCGACTTGCCAGCCACTGCCAAGGCCGTGTATGGGAGACAAAGCCAGTGTGGGCAGGGGGTTCAAACAGAAGGAGGGTGAGGTTCAGGGGATGCAGGCAGGGGCTGAGAGAGTGGAGGAGGCAGCCATGTTGGCTGGGCGTGCAGGATGGGCTGGCAGGAGGTGGGGGTTGCTGGGACTTCCAGGAGTGGGGGTGGCTGGGCGGTGGATGTAGGTGGATTTGCAATGTTTAGCCCTCGGATTCTGAATCTGCAAAGTAAAGCTCAGACTTAGCACCATACCTGGAACCTGGTTAAGATGAAAGAGATAAGTGTGGAGAGCGCCCAGCCCTGGATGGTAGAAGGGACCAAGGAGCCCAGGAAAGGCCTGGGCTAGAATCTCAGTCTGTTTTTAGGCTATTTTAAAATGTTATTTTTAGAGACAGGATCTTGCTCTGTCACCTAAGCTGGAGTGCAGTGGCAGGATCACAGCTCACTGCAGACTTGAACTCCTGGGCTCAAGCAATCCTCCTGCCTCAGCCTCCTGAGTAGCCAGGACTACAGGTGTGCACCACCACGCCCAGCTAATTTTTTAACTTTTTTTTTTGAGATAGGGTCTTGCTATGTTGCCCAGGCTAGGCTTGAACTTCTGGCCTCAAGCAATCCTCCTGCCTTGGCCTCCCAAAGTGCTTGGATTACAGGTGTGAGCTGTTGTGCCTGGCCTGTTCTTAGGCTATTTTGTGGTCGACCTCGGGCAAGTGTCCCCTCTCTGGTTCCTCTTCTTGGAAGACAAGGGCTGTGAGGAACCATGGATGGGGAAGGAATATGTATGCTGGGGACAATGGCACCTATGAGGGGGAAGCAGAGGCAGCCCAGCTCCAGGGGGCCCATGGGGAGGGGAGGGGAGGGAGCCCCGGCCTCTCTATCTTTCTATCTAGGAGGAGCTGGGGCTGAGACCGGCTTCTGCCAGCCTAACAGCATCCCAGCTGTCTGAACACATTCCCGGGGACATCCTCAGCCAGCACTGCTGCAGGGGAAAGACCCCTGACTGCAGTCAGACTGACCGGGTTTGAGCCCGGCTCCTCAGCTCACAGGCTGCTCCCCTGGACAAGGCATTCCTCTCTCTGAGCCTCAGTTTCTGCATCTGGGCCTTCTGTACCATGACTTGATGGCTCCTGCAGGGGGTATGCCTTGCAGCGCCCAGCACGGAGGACGGCGGCAGCTTTCTTTCCCCTTGTCCTGATTATTGCAGGAGGATCTGGGGCAGGGGGATGCCACAGAACTCAGGTCGGCACCCTGGGGAGAAACCTGGCGACAATACTTGCTTGCTGTGTGACCTTATGTGAGACCCACGCCCTCTCTGAGCTTCACTTTCATCATCCGGACAGTGGGGCTGATCTGTCTGCAGGAAGCCTCAAGAGGCAGAGTGACATGGGGTTTACTGCAGCAGCCCCAATGTCAGCAGAGCCCACTGGCCCAGGCACTCAGGGGGTCAGGCCCAGGCCCAGAAAAGGTGATTGTGGGGCTCGGCCCGCCCTCCTGACATGGCCCTGGCATTGTGCCCACCCCTCCCTGGCCCACTTGGTGCATTCTGGCCTTGGTTCTTCCTCACCCATTGTTTCTGATAAGCCCTATTGTTTCTGATGAGAGGCAGCCAGGTGACAGCTTCCCCACCTCCTGAGGCCTGGGGGCACAGAAGCTTGCTCAGACAGGTCCCAATCCTGGCTGTCACCTGCTGAGTGACCTCAGGCCAGTCCCATCACCTCTCTGAGCCTCAGTTTCTCCATCTGTAAAATGCAGCCCATTCTAGCCCCTTCTCCACAGGTTGCCATGGACACCAAATGAGACAATCCTCATTTGTCACAAAGTGAACATCCCCATTCTGCAGAAAACCAGGGCCCAGTGCCGTGAAGTCCTTCACTAGAGCCCACCAGCCTCACAGAGACTCAAGGTCCGTTTCTTGAGCAGCTGACTGTGAAGTGGGGTCTCAGAGGCGGGAGGCAGGGCTGTGTCTGCCAGGTCGCCACGGAATCCCCAGCATGGGGTAGGCGGTGGGGGAGCAGGATGGGAGAGGAAGACATTTGTGGAGCATCTACCATGAGCCAAGCATGAGTGCTACTTCTTCATGCTGGGTGACTTCCAGATAAAGCCAAGGTTCAGAGAGGAGAAGTGACTTGCCCCAAGTCACACAGCAGAGTGCAGCTGATTTAGGGCTGGACTCCAGAATGGCAGGTGTTCCCTCTCCTCCTTTGGCCCACCCCAGGCTGCCCTGGGTCCTGTTGGCCCTGGTGATGCAGCTCTATGGCTCGAGGGTCAAGAGACAGCACTGGGCGGGTGACAAGAGTGGGCACCAGCAGGAGAAGCAGCTTGGAAGCCCAGCCTGAACCCAACTGTGGGAGGAAGGGCAGAGACCAGGGTCCCCTGGCAATGTCCCTATGCCTCTCTGCTCCCCATTCCTAGGACCCCAGCAGAGTTTTCTAGAATAGTGGATGCATCCACTCACCCACCTCCCTTTCCTCCATAGGCTCCAACATTTCATCCTAGCAATACCCAGGGAGGCAGACTCTTATCATCCTGCCCATTTCCCGGGTGAGGACACTGAGGCTGAATGTGGACGAGCCGGGGCTGCTGCAGGCACACACAGCAGCTTGGTGCCTTTTAGTGACGGTGCCTTTCCCTCCGAGTGGGCAGGAGAAGAATGCTGCCTGGAGTGCAGCACCCCCAAGCCCAGGGCCCTTGCACAATGACTTGCACAAGCACGGGAAGTCCCCGGCCCAAGGCCATGCAGCTGGTGTGTGGCAGAGCTGGCCCAGCCTAGGAAGCCTCAGATATCCCATACCCACACTGGGACCTGAAGGCCCCACAGAGGGAGCTGGCTTGGCTCCATTGCCTGGCTCATGCCCCTGCCTTAGCATCAGCAGAGCCCCCAGCCCTTGGCGTGGCTCCTGGACTCATGGCCTCCAGCAGCTAGATTCAAGGGCATGGGTGCCGTCCCCACCTGTCCTCTCCCTCACCCGCTCCTTGAAGGCCCCAGAGACCAGGAAGGTCTGCCCTTGGGAGGGGAGCCAGGGACAGAATGGCCTTTGTCTGGGGAGGCCCTGCCTGGGCCCAGGCGGCCCCCATGCCCTGGGGATTCGGCCCTCCCCTCCACAGCTCCTCTGTGGTCTCCTTGGCAGCCGCCCCTTCTGGCTGGCTCTCCTGCCCCTCGGCCCCACCTGCCTTCCCCTCTCCCTCCCACCAGCGACAAGAGGGTGCTGTTCCTGGCTCCCCTTCAAACATCTGTCCACCCGCTCCAGCCTCCCACACTGGCCCTTGTGGCTGCCTCTCCGCAGGGGTGTTTGGCATGGGGCGTCTCGGCTCTCCCTCTAGCCACCCGGTTTCTCCCCAGCTTCACTGGGTACTCCTCTACCCCATGTCAGAACCTGCCAGACCCCTCCCCACTGCGTGGTGAGTTCTGAACCCCATCCCCATGGCTGTGTGCCTCTGGGCACTTCACTCCACCTCACTGGGCCTCAGTCACCCTATCTGTGAACTGGGCTGTTGAGGGTCCCCGGGAGGTGAAGTGTGCAAATCTCCCAAGAAACACCTGTGAACCGTGGCTTCTGGAGGCACCATGTTCCTTTGAGTCAGAGGCTACATTTTCGCACATTTGTGTTTCCGGAATTGGGGTACATCCTGAGACTGACGTTCACGTTCATGTGCTGCTGTGGGGGCCCTGAATGCTTCTGTCCCTTGAGCTGTCTCTGAGCCTGGTTCTCAGGATGGTTCTGGGCCAGCCCATCCTCTTTAGTGTCATGCTTAGAAACACAGCTCTTGGTGTCCAAAAATCTGCTGCTCATGGGTTCAGCCAGGCAGTGAGGATGGGAGAGGCCTGGGCTGCTCAGCAGAGGGGCAGGTGCCTGGAGGAGAGGAGAGGGTTCTGCAGGGGAGAGTGTGGCCAGGCTCCTGGGAGGCCCAGGCTGCCTCCTCTGTGCCCCTGCAGGGTGCTCAGCTCTGAGCCACCCAGAGGTACACACAGTGAAGCCAGGTGGGGTGAGAGAAGTCCCTGAGCCTGGGACATGCTCTGCACACAAGGGCCCAGCCGAGCCCTCCCATCCCTGGAGCCCAGGGGTGGGGGGCGGGGAGTGCAGCCTGGCAGACAGACAGAGGTGTGTGCCCCTCCCCTTCCTGAGCCTCAGTTTCCTCATCTGCAGGATAGGTAAAACCATTCTTACCTCTCTGACCCATGAACTGACTAAAATGGTTCTTTGCTTCTCTGTAATGTCTGTTATCGTGTCATACAGAAATGTCTGGATGGGTTTTCCCCGAGTGTGGACGAAAGACTTAGGATGGCATGACTTAAAATGTGAGCTATGCAGCATATATAAAATTCTTCTGGGGGTCCTGAGAGTCTCCCAAGAGGCAAGCGGTCACTGTGGGGGGCAGGGGGGACAACAAGCACTGACTGTGTCTGAGCCAGGCTCTGTGCAGCTGGCCCCAGCAGGCATGGTACTGTGCATGACTCTCTTAACAGTTCACGGCTCCATGCACCTGCAGGGAGGCACCTGGCCTGCTGTCGCAGGGCTCCGGGAGCCGGCCGGGCAGTCCTACCTTCCTCGCAGCTCACTCCCGAGTGCCCAGGGCAGCACCTCCACTCACGGGCGGTCACTATCTTGTACATCACCTTGTATGTGGGTCTCACCACAGTTCTGTAGCTGAAAGAGTCCCCAGGTGGCCCAGCTGAGACAGGGTCCTCCACGACCTCTCCCACTGCCCTGGACACCCATGGGGACAAACCTAGAGCTTCCAGGATCCTCTGCTGCCTCCAGGTCCCTTCGGAGGCTCTCTCCTCCTGCATTTTGGGATTCAGCCCTTCCATCCCCCCACCACCTTGCCACAGGGATTGGAGATTGGATACCAGCTGGACAGGAAGACCCTGCAGGCTGGGCTGGCCTGAGCCCAGCAGTGAATACTCACTGAGTAAAGGAATGCAGGCAAATGGTGTATCCATCCCTCAGGAAGCCCTCCAGGGTGCTTCAACAGCACAGGGGATAGGCTGAGAATGGTGTCGGCTGATGCTACCTTTGCTCCGCCCACCCTGGGGTCCAGTCTTCCCTGACACTCCCCATGCAGTCCACCAACCAGGCCTTTGCCCAAACTGTGCCTCCACCTGGAATGCCATCAGTTCCTTCTCCACCTCATTTACCTGCTCCCCGGACAGCTCATGGGCCAGGGGCAGTTCTGCAGCACTCGCTGAAGGTAGGTGCCATTCTGCACATGGCATGAGATGGTGCGGGTCACCACATAGGAGCACCAGTTCCTGAAACAGACCCAAAGAGAGGAAACTCAGGTACCACGCAGGGTCCCCTGCCGGGGACTCCGGGAGGATGGGTAAGGACGTCCGTGTTCTCTTCAAGAGCCCTGAATCCCCAGGCAGCGAGAACCCCTGAGCTTGCAAAGTCATTTGGGCCCAAATGGCTGGTGGGAGTCCCTGTGGCTGAGGGGTGAATCTCATGGCCCTAGGGGTGGGGCTGTGCAGAGAGTTCTCGGTAGGTCTTGAGGAATGAATGGCAGGGGAAAGATGGAAGCGGGCCATCTTCCCCTGAGCTCTCGCTCCCCAACTTCTCTCCTCTCCAACTTTGACCCATCCAGGCCATCACCACTGCCTGGCTCTTGCCTGGACAACTACAGTGAGTGGCCTCTCCATCTGCCCCTCGGTCCCTCCCTAGAGGCAGTGTCACAGAATGGAAACCTGCCTACATCCTTGCCTCGCCTACCCAACTCCCCAACCCTCAGGATCTCCTGTACCCACACCTGCCCCAGGCCTTTGCTGGTGCTGGGCCCTCTGCCTGGAGTGCCCTTCCTCCGCTTCTCCCCATGGAGCCTCCTACCCTCAAAGCCCGGATGTGACATGGCCTATTCCCTCCATCCTTTCCCATCTCCACCCTGACCCGAGCAGTTCTGATGGTGCCCTGCCCTGGCTCCCACAGCATCTGCACATCTGTCACGCTGAATTAAGCTGCCAATTTGTGCCTGCCCCCTCCGCCAGCATGCAAGAGGAGAGGCCCTGTCTCACTCATTCCCATGTCCCCTCCGTGGGATGGCTGGGATGTGTAATCAATGCCCCAAGCCCAGAGGACTGAGTTCTCCAAACACCAACTAATAATCGGAGTGCACTGCACATATTGAGCACTTATTATATGCTAAGAGTATTTACACTGTCCTCTGATGGTGAGGAAGGTACCCCCACCCTGTTTTTACAGAGGGGAAACTGAGGCTTGGGGAGGTGAAGACAACTGCTTATGTCAAGCTGGTGCGTGGAGGAGCCAGATGTGAACCCAGCAATGTGGATGGCCTAGCCCAGCCTCTGGCGCCATCCCAGAGCCTCAGCTCCCATCTTCTCATCTCCTTGAGCCACGGTCTGTGGCTCTGTAAATGCCCCGGCCTGGGAACCTGCTGACCCCAGGCTTGAGGGCAGGAAGAAAGTCTGGGAGGGGTGGGGGACCCAGGCTGAGAAGGGTCACCTGAAACCATCCCTCCTTCCCCAGCCCCTGCAAAAAGCACAGGGCCCGTGACCCTGTGCAGGGCTGAGGGCTGCTGAGCACCTGGAATGTCCCGGCCCTCACAGAGACTCCCATGCCGACCACAGTGCAGCCCCAACTTGCTGCAGCCCTGCCCCCACCCCAGACCACCAGAAGGAGAAACTCCTGGGCCAGGACCAGGCAACTAACTCAATTTAGGGCCCTGTGGAATTCCCTTCATCTTTCTGTGCCACACCAGAATCAGTGCTGGAAGAGGAAACAACCTAGGTACAGCCCTGGAGGTGGGAAGGCTGGGAGAAGGGATGGTTCAGTTTGGCCCATGAAGCAGGAGAAGCTCAACAGAGCCTTCAGCCAGCCATCCCATGCAGAGGTGACAGGTGCCTGCCATGGCACCCAGAAATGGCACAAAACTGGGAACAGCTTAAACAGCTATGGAGCCACCAGACATGGGAAACCAGATGCTGTGACAAAGCCTGAGGCCTCTGCGTGCTGACCTGAGACCCAGCTATCACACCTAGTTACGGGGAGGAAAAAAGCAGACAAAGACCAATGGATATACAGTGATTGCATTTCTATTACATTAAGAGAGAGACAGAACGTCAACTATTTCTATATGCGTGCACATGTACAGATATGTGCATATAAAGTGAGAAAAAAATGACACTTTTCTCAAACTGCCATGTCTGGGAGCAAGGAGGGCTTTCCATCTGCTCCGTCTACTACACGAACAGTAGCTATGTTTATCATGCTTGCTGCACGCCAGGAGCTGTGCCCAGAGCCGTCCACGTGTTCGCTCAGTTAAATTCTCACACTCTATTAAAAAGCCACTTCAGTCTGGGCACAGTGGCTCATGCCTGTAATCCCACCACTTTGGCAGGCCGAGATGGGTGGATCACCTGAGGTCAGGAGTTCGAGACCAGCCTGGGCAACATGGAGAAACCCTGTCTCTACTAAAAATACAAAAAATTAGCTGGGTGTGATGGTGGGAGCCTGTAATCCCAGCTACTCAGGAGGCTGAGGCAGGAGAATTGCTTGAATCTGGGAGGCGGAGGTGGCAGTGAGCTGAGATCGCACCATTGCATTCCAGCCTGGGCAACAGAGTGAGACTCCGTATCAAAAAAAAAAAGCCACTTTACAGATGGGAAGACTGAGACTCTGGGGTCCAGGACGTGCCCCAGGCACCCATGATAGGCGGCACAGTCAGGGTTGGAACTCAAGTCCCTCTGGCTCCAGAGCTTGCACTCTCAACCCTAGGCTGGAAATGTTTCTCCTAATGAGTAGGTGAAGATTTCAGCCCTTTTGGAGGCTGAGGCAAGGAGGATTGCTTGAGGCCAAGAGTTCAAGACCAGCCTGGGCAACATGGTGAGAACCCCATCTCTATAAAAAATTTTTTTTAAATTAAAAAAAAAGGTCAGGTGCAGTGGCTTACGCCTGTAATCCCAGCACTTTGGCAGGCCAAGGCAGGTGGATCACTTGAAGATCAGGAGTTCCAGACCAGCCTGGGCAACAAGGCAAAACCTCGTTTCTACTAAAAATACAAAAATTAGCTGGGCGTGGTGGTGTGCGCCTGTAATCCCAGCTACTTAGGAGGCTGAAGCAGGAGAATCATTTGAACCCGGGAGGTAGAGGTTGCAGTGAGCCCAGATCGTGCCACTGCACTCCAGCCTGGGCGGCAGAGCAAAACTCTGTCTCAAAACAAAAAAAAAAACAGAGGTGTGGTTTTGAACCTGTTAGGGTTGAATATGGAGAGTGGGGGCATAAGCCCCTTTAGAAAATTGCTGTGAATCGTGGCTCCTCTCCAGAAATACACATAAAACTTGGTGTACAGGTTAAGGGGGTTCAGAGGCTCCTTGGAGCCTACATGACACTCACCAGGCTGGCCCAGGGGCTTCGTGAGTGAAGGAGGGAGGGAAGAAGAGGACAATCTGGGCAGAGGACAGTCGGAAGCTCTGGAGACAGGAAAGGGGCCCTGGACACAGAATGAATACACTATGCCAGTGAGCAGATGCTCGCAAACACACAGTGCCTGCACACGCAAATGCACGCACACACATGCACACACAGGCACACAGGGGCAAATATGCATGGCAGTGAGCACGTGCACACAGACACAGGCATATGTACACACGATGCATGGACACACGTGTTCATGCACGTGCACACAGATCCACACAAACACACAGACACATACATGCACACACAGGCACACAGGGCAAATACGCACTGCTGTGAGCACGTGCACACAGACACACATAGGCATATGTACACACAATGCATGGAAACACGGGCCTCCGTGTGCACACACAGATCCACATAAACACACAGCTACATACATGCACACAAACGCACACAGACAGGCTAAGGCAAATCCAGCAGGACACTTAATCACAGAAATGACCGTCCTCCCTGCACACAAGTCCATACCTGCAGATACAGGGCTCTGTGCCCTCACACATTCACATACACACACTCATCGGCTCTGTCACATGGACATAGACAGACCAAAGCAAGCCCAGAAGGGCACACAGTCACAGTCAAACCTCCTCCCTGCAAATGCGTTCACACTTGCGCACACACTGACACACCTGCACACGCACACACACACACGCATGCCCTCTCGCATGGACGCAGATAGGCTGAAGTTGTGATCTCTGGGCATGTCCACACACGGCCCCACAGTGCTCTCATTCATGTACACCCATGCACACGCAGGCACATGTGTACACACACACACACTTCTCACATGTACACAAACAGGTGAAGGCAGGCCCAGCAGGGCACTGTTGGCCATCTTCTCACACATATCTATACAGGTACGCACAGAGCCATCTGCCCTCACACACACACACACGTGGACAACAGCCCTCACATGCCCAGGCCCCAGACTAGGCCGGCAGAGGTGGGCCTGTGATGGTCCACAATGGCTAGAGCTGTCCTTCTTTTTACCAGGGGAGAGCTAGAGAAAAAAAACAGTATTTTTCCTTCTTCTTCCTTAATTAAAATCTCTACCATTGGTGCTTGCCTGTAGTCACAGCTACTTGGGAGGCTGAGGTGAGAGGATCGTTTCAGCTCAGGAGTTTGAGGCTGTAATGAGCTATATTCACGCCACTGCACTACAGCCTGGGCAACAGAGTGACACCTTGTCTCTTAAAAAAAATTGTTGGCCGGGCGCAGTGGCTCAAGCCTGTAATCGCAACACTTTGGGAGGCTGAGGCAGGTGGATCACCTGAGGTCGGGAGTTCGAGACCAGCCTGACCAACATGGAGAAACCCCGTCTCTACTAAAAATACAAAATTAGCCAGGCATGGTGGCGCACGCCTGTAATACCAGGCAGGAGAATCGCTTAAACCCACGAGGCAGAGGTTGTGGTGAGCCAAGATCTCGCCATTGCACTCCAGCCTGGGCAACAGGAGCAAAACTCCGTCTCAAAAAAAAAAAAAAAAAAAAAATTTGCCATGTGGGTCCCTGCCTGGTTGCCATAATCTGGACTGTGCTTGAATCCTCTCCTTAGGAGACATGGAGCTGGTGGCCGGCTAGCCAGACCTTTTGGACAGGAGAGGACACTCATGCCAGGTGGAGTTCAAGTTTAGTCCCTTGCCCCCTCTACCTGGGGATCACTAATAATTACCCCATCCCCCACCTTGAGGACCCCAGCCCCAGGACTCCTAGCATCAGCCCGAGCTCCTCCACAGGGTCCCAGCCTGGCCCTGCCACCCTCCTGCACCTCTATCCACCTTCCAGGCATAGCAGGAGGCTCTTTCTAAAGTGCAGACCTAATGTTGCCACCACCCACTGTGGATTCCGCAGCCCACCATGACTCCCTATAGCCCTGCAAGCTCTGCCCTTCACTTTTTATTCTGCTCACCTCTCCTGCACACTCATGCAGCCCCTTCTCCCACCTCTGATCTTAGCATATGAAGATCCCTCTGCCTGGAAAGCCCCTCCCTCTTGCTCCAGCCAACTCTTATTCATCCTTTGGGTCTCAGCCCTCAGGCCCAGGCAGGGGTTGGGCATCACCCATTAGCCACTCACAATAGCCCTGGGCTTTACTCACTCACGCAGGTGCTGGAGGAGGGCATGAGCTGGTACCAAGTTTGTGTAGGGCTCAGCCTGAGGATGCTCAGCGATATTTGTTGAATGACTGAATGATGGAGAACAGGCAGCAGCTCCGGCCAGAGGAGCTAGGACCCGAGGTTTCCACAGATGAAGGGACCCATCCCCATGTGCTCCATCCCTGCAGCCCCTGGGGGCTTCCTTCCCTGGGGTGTGGTCATTGATAAGCTGCCCAAGAGCTGGATGAGGCTGGGCAGTGGGGTTGGTGAGGGCAGGGGCTGGGAAGAGGCGGCACTTCCCTCCTGGGCCCAACACTTCTGCCCACTCAGCACCTCCAGGCCCCCAGAGGCCTCCAGGAGGGGAGAAACAGGCCAGACCAGCTCAGCCTGGCACCGGCCACTCCCACAAAGGCCCCCCACCTACACCCACACTCCAACCCCTGCTACGAGGGGCCCAGGGGACTTTGTCTCTGTAGGGCCCAGGGCTGCGATCCGGAACAGTGATAGGGGCTAATTGCAGGAGGCAGCCAAGCGGGCCCAGGGCCAAGGGCTGTGATGAAAAGGAGAAGAAAGAAAGCACCGGGCGGGCAGGGTGGTATGATGAGAGCCAGAGCCCCGCAGTGGGGGCGAAGTTCCAGTCCTGGCTCTGCTGCTTCCTACATCGGTGACCTTGGACAAGGCCCTGACCCTCTCTGGACCTCATTTTGTCCATCTGCAAATGGGGACAGCAGACTTTCCTCCAGCGGGGGAAGCTTCACTCAAATCCCTTAGCACAGCGCTAACAGCTATTGTTCATTCCTGTTCCTGGACTGAGGGGCTCAGGCCCAGACATGGGCCCCACACCCAGCAGCTTGGTCCAGGGGCTTCCCTGGGGATTGGGGACACCAGCACAGTACCTTCTTCACAAGGTCTTCCCCTTGGAATAGGGATTATCAGGTTCTGCATTTTACAGAGGGGGAAACAGGCTCCAAGAGAAAGCACCTAGCCAGGTCACCCCTGTGGGCATCAGCTGGGATTGGAGCCCCCTAGACAGAGGCTGGGGCAGATCCCCTCCATTTTAGAGCCCTCCATTCTCCCTGATCCTAGGATTTGCCGGAAGGAAGCCAGTGCTGCAGGGGCGAGAGATCTGGGCTGGTGAAGGCTTGAACCCTCAGCTGAAATGCTGAGATGAGTGGTTAAAGGAAGCGGACTCCAGGCTTAGAAGGACCTCAGCGGGGCAGGAAGCAGCCCCAGGGGCAGGGGCAAGCCAAGGCAGCTCTGCATAGCCCTTGGGCACCCTGGTTCCGGGGGTCTCCAAGTGTCACCACATTCCTGGGGCAAGGGGCGGCCCCCTGGATGCCTTCCCAGGCCACCCCCTCCCCAGGACAAAGCCTGTTTTCTGCGTCTGGTCCCTTGGCTGCCAAGGGGTGCCTGGGGTGCTGGGGTGTGGGTGGCAGGAAGGCTGACAGGGCATGACATCCCCATGCTGTCTCCAGCAACGTGGGGATGGGGCCACAAGTGGAGGTCCTGGTAGCCCACAGACTCCTCAAGCTCCAGGTCCCTACCCCCACGTGACATGATTGATAGCAGGAACCACTGCAGGTGAGGCCCGGTGCTGGTCCTTCCCACGAGGAAAGAAGGAAACTGAGAGCAAAACTGAGACCCATGGCCAGGAAGTGACCCACTTGAGGTCACACATCAAGCCTGTAACAGCAAGGAATTCTGTCTCCATTCTGTCCAAGGCTGGAGCCCCTAACTCCTAATCATGACTGCAAACCTTTCCTGGTGCCCCCAAGCCGACAACCTCTTTCCCTCTTCCAGGAAGGCTGCTAGGGAGAAAAAGCCACTGGATTTGGAAATTGACTGGTCTGGATTGAGGTGCCACTTGTCCTCTGTAGGCCTCAGCCTCCGTATCTGTACAATGGGTGCAATAGTGTTGCCCACAGGGTTTTTGGGATGCTCAGGCTACTGTGATAGGCTTCTGTCAACACATGGAGTGACAGTCCCCAGTGACCACCAGATACCTGGTTATAGCCACCATCCTGCTCCCACCCAGGAGACCCTGGGAGGTGAGGAGCCCAGGCTGGGAAGCCCTGCCTTGAACTGGCTGCAGGGCGGTCTGGGCCTTAAGCTGTCGCCACCATCATCCTGAGCCTAACAGTGGGATTTCTGAGTTCATAGTCTCTGTCCTCTTAGCATCTGGGATCCTGGCAGCTCACATCCATGCTCTGGGCAGGTCATGTTCCCTCTCTGAGCCTCATCTTCCTCCTCTATGAAACAGAATCATAAAGAGCATACCTCCAAGCAGCTGGGAGGATTCTGGAGCTGATGAATGCAGGTAACGGGCCGACTCAGGCTAACTGTTGTCTGCACACAATAGGTGGTGGCTGTAACATCTGCCACACGTCCACCCCTGTCTCAGACAACTGCTCTTCTGGCCTCTGATGCTTCAACCACCTCCGTCCTCCACCCCTGCCCATGTCAACTGCTCTTGCTAGCCCAGCAGGGGCATGCTGGCCCCTGACCACTGGGAAAGGAGAATTTCTGAAAAGAATTAAAGAATTGAGGCCGTAGGGGGTGGGGGCCGCGCAGGCCTTTGAATGGGATGAAAAGGCCTGGAGAGGCCTGGCTACTCCACATTGTCTGCCTTGGACAAGGGCGGCTGGCCTTTAGGAGGGGACCCTGGCTGGGGCTGCAGCCAGGACAGAGGCCAGGGCAGGTTCAAACACTGTCGTCAAGGAGAGAAGGGCAGATTTGCAACCTAGCTCTTCAGTGAATAGCCCATGAGGCTAAAAGATGATGCCAATTCCCTAGGGTCTCAGTTTGCTTAACCGTTGCATGGGGACAGTTTTCCCTACCTCATTCGGTCCTTCAAGGATTGATGAGGACACTATATATAATAATGGGCCCCACCATGTCAGGTTCTGGGAGCTCCTCCGTAAAGGCCAGCAGGGAGGAGGTTCCCCGCCGCTAGGACAGCAGAAGGAAGACTGTGCTCCCTCTTTTCTCTGTCCAAAATGCCAGGTCCCTGGGGTATCTCCGACACTGACCCACTGTGCTGTGAGACTCCACCCCAGTCCCTCCTCCGAGGGAGATAAATAGCCTGGGTACAAAACAAACAAACAAAAAACAAAACAAAACAAAAAAACAGGAACAGGGAAAAGGGGAGAGAGGGTCCGTGAAGAGTCGGCTAGGTGGTGTCATAGGCCTTTCCCAAGTGCAGGCGGAGGGGCCCTAGGGACAGGGGGACACAAGGGCCAGGGCTTCGCCCTCGTTGCGCCCCTTCCCCCTCCTCCCGAGCTCCTGGGTTGAAAGGGAGGGAGTAGGGGAGGCAGCCAGCTCCGACACATGGAGTAGGGGACCCCGCACTCGCGGGAGCCTCAGCCGGACCGCGGGATGGCCGTGTCCCTGCCCTCACCCGGGCTGGGGACTGGATCGCCCGCCAATCCCAGCCCTTCCTGGAGGTGGGGGCGTGTGCGCGCCGGGACCCTCGGCCAGCGGGGTGCAAAGGCGCCGGGAGCTCTTACCTGCGTCCGG
Source organism: Gorilla gorilla gorilla (assembly GCF_029281585.2). Lineage (NCBI taxonomy): Eukaryota > Metazoa > Chordata > Mammalia > Primates > Hominidae > Gorilla > Gorilla gorilla. The sequence continues at coordinate 27,238,320 of NC_086018.1, read as the reverse complement.
AGAACGGAGCTGCCCCGATGCTCCACGCAGCGCCGCCTCCCGGGAGCAGGAGCCCGAGGCAGAGCAGCGCCCAAGCCCGCGGGCCGCCCATGCTGCACCAGGCGCCCTCCGCGCGCGGCCCCTCGCGGTCGCCGCCCCCAGCCTGTCCTCCCCGCCTGCCTGCCCGCGCCGCCAGCCGCCCCGGACGCGCGGAGCCCGCTTTCCAGCTCCGCGGCCGGAGGGCGGGCAGGAGGCGGGCGGGGGCGGGGGCGCGCGCTCCCGGCCTCGCCCGGCCCCTCTGCGTGGCCCCCCGCCCCCTGCGCCGCCGCTGCCAACCCGGAAGGAGCCCGGAGGGGCCCGGGCGGCCAGGGCGCCCCCGCCAGGAGGCCCGCCAGGTGTCCACCTGAGCCCCACGCCCTGCGCCGCGGGGCCCTTTTGGGGGCGGGGTGCCAGCTCCGAGGTGTCCTCCCACGGGCTGTAGACTGGGAAACTGAGGCCCGGGCCACGGTCCCTGACGCAGCCGGGACCCGAACCCACCTCACCTGAGCGAATGATATCGGGGACTCATCCTTTTTCGACACCTTTGCGGGATCCAGCCCTCCAAGGAAAGCTTCCTGAGCAGTGCGCGCCACGTGTACTGGGCACCTCACCGCGGCCACTTCACATCCTATCTCAGGTGACTCTTCAAGCCACTCTGCTCGAACTGGGCACAATATCCCCATTTTACAGAAGAGAAAACTGAGGCCCAGGCACTCGCAGTCTCCCTAGGAGGAGATCTGGGCTGACCCCATAAGTGCAGAGTCTGTTCTTATTCTCATTTTACAGGTGGAGAAACTGAGCCACAGAGAGGAGCTGTCATTTACCTAAAGCACCGTGGCAGGGGTTTGGCAGAGCCAGGATTTGTACCCAGATCGCCTGACTTCGGAGAGTATCAGCTCTTAACCACAGCACTTTGGTCTATGCCTTGATTTCACCATATGTAACAAGGTAAGAATTGGTGTTGAGTGGTTTCTTCATCTGGGGTATATGGATGGGCTTCTGGAGGAATGGCTCTACATCCCACAAAGGTATATGTAAGCGTAGTGTGTGTGTGCAGGGGTGCATGTGTGTGTCGTATGTGTGTATGATGGATGTGTGTGCATGCTTGATGTGGATTTATGTGCATGTGTGTTATGTGTGTGTCTGTGATAGGAGTGTGTGTTTATAGGGAGAGACCAGAGCTCTCATCAGAGGGGACCCAGACCCCCAATCTCCCAGGGCAGTCTCTAACCCCGCCTTCTGCCTGGATCGATGGGCAGTAGTTAGGCCTGGGCTGGGGAAGCCCTTGCCCAGCTTGGCTCCTTCCTGTTATGGCTTGTCCAGACCCACGGTCCCTTCTAGAAACACTCCCCAGAAAGGATCTGCCAGTCACTGGATTGCCCCTCCTGGACTCACCAGGGGTAGGCAGCATAGGCCACCATAGGCAGGCAGGCAGGACGGCGGATCCATCACCAGTGTGTCCACATAGAGAAAGCTGATGCCCTGTCCCAAGGGACAGGTAGTGAGAGCTGGGTTTAAACCCTGCCTCTGCTACTTCTGCTCCAATTAGCTCAGGCAAGTCTTGCCCCTCTCGCAGCCTCAGTGTTTCTTTTGCAGGGAGGACAGTTGTACATTCGTTACAGGAGTGTGGGAAGGATTGAGATATCATGGTAATGGCCTGTCACCCACTCTCCCCTACTTCACATAGTCCCCCAAGGGCTCCCTCTCCCTCCAGCGACATCACCATGGTGCCAATGTTGCCCCCTTGGGGAGCTGTTGCCGTCCTTTTCACGTGAAATTTTGGCGCATCTCCTGTGCCATCTCTCTGACCTCCAAGAAATGCAGCTTCGTACCTCTCTGGTTAGCCCTTGTTTTTGACACAGCTAGATCAATAACTTAACACCCTGGATAATTTGTCACTCCTGAGGCACTATGCCCCCAAGAGGATGCCAGGCCTGTCTGAAACCCCAATCAAGGGGCCCAGATAAAAAACCCATCACCCCAGGGGTGCTTTGAGCTGTTTAGGAAGCTCAAACATGCAGCTGTTTAGGAAGGGGAAGCACTGGATAATGCCTTGGAGGGACTGAGAGGTGTCTAGGGTGTCAGATGGGTGCCACAGAATGAGGAGGCAGGGCTAGGTCTGTTTGCAACATGTCTGAGATGCTCCTGCGATTAATGGCATCCACATTTCTTAACCAATGCCATCAAACTTGTGGCAGACTCAGGCCGCTGCAGAATTTCCCCAGCAAGAGACTCTCCTGGTAAAAGCTGTTATCAACATTTTCACATCAGAGAGGGGCCTGTCTTTGCTGAGGCTGGGATTCCCGGGTCCAGGGTATTTATTTATCACTATAGACCCGGATAAATAAATGTAGATTTATTTATCACTATTTATCACCTTGTGGCTGTGTGACCTGATGGATACCACCCCACAAGCCTTGTGACCCATAGGCCAGGGTGTCAATTCCAGAGCAACCTCTGGGAGCTGTGTGACCCAAGACAAGTCACTTCCCCTCTCTGAGCTTCATTTCTTTGCCTGAAAAAACAAGCCATGGGACCTTCTTTTTTTTTTTTTTTTCTTTTTTTTGAGACAGGGTCTCACACTGTCACCCAGGCTGGAGTGCAGTGGCACGATTTTGGCTCACTGCAGCCTCAACCTCCTGGGCTCAAGCGATTCTCCTGCCTCAGCCTCCTGATTAGCTAGGACTACAGGTGTATGACAGCACATCTGGCTCATTTTTAATATTTTTTGTAGACACGGGGGGCTTGCTCTGTTGCTCAGGCTGGTCTCGAACTCCTGGCCTCAAGCAACCCTCCCACATAGGACTTTTAAGGTCCCTCTGGCTCAAGAGTCTGAACTTCTGGGAAAGTGTGAAAACTTCAGGTCTCCCCTTCAGTGGCCCTGGGGCACAGCTGAAGCCCCCGTTTAAGGGCTCACTTTCCTGTTGGATGACAGCCTGCTTTCTGGTCCTCTTTCCTAGTTGAGTGGAAAGGCAGGAAATGCCGTGGGGGCCTGGGGTTTTGATTATTTGAGGTTTCAATGTTTGCTGAAACTGAGAGGAGAGGGGCCGGCTAGCTTGAGGTCTCAGGGCCTGTCCCTGCGGGCGGGGCCTCCCCCCTGGGGGCCTGGTCCTTTCCACTGCCAAGACCAGACCACAACCGCCAGTAACGACAGCAGCTTCCGTTCCCCATGCTGACTGTGCGCCAGGCGCCGTGCTAAGCATTTTGCTTGTATTGTCTGCTGCGATCCTCTCTGCCACCCAGGAGGAAGCCTTATTGTCCCCAGGTGTGGGGCTCACAGCTAGTGAGTGATGGGCGGCTGTCTATGAGTTTACCCACCAGACCACACTGCCTCCCACTGGCTGAGCCCTGAAGCGGGTCTTCTTTGGGGTAAGAGATAACTTGGCTCACATTTGGAGTCCCATCTTGGGGCTGATGAGGCCAGAGAGAATGTATGGACACATATCCAGACCTGGACCCACACCCAGATGGACCACACAGGGACACACACAGACACCCTCCCAGGGCAGGCCATGGGATCCGGGAAACACAGCCCGTCTGGGGCAGATTCACTGACGCATCCACCCTGGCCTAGTCCAAACAGGAAATGTTTTATCCTCTTAACAAACAACCTGGGCGGCAGCCTCCTTCCCCTGTGAAGTCTCTCGGGGCCGTAGCTAAGGGACTCTTTCCTCCCGCTGTGTCCTACAGGACTGTCTCTCCAGCTTGGGTGTGCCCCGTCATATCAGCCCTGTGCATACACTAGCTCATGTGAGCCCAGGCACTCTTCCCATATCGTGCCTGTTCCATAGGTGAGGAAGCAGCCCGAGGGGTGCCCAGAGCCCATGGCCGCAGCCCCCAGGGGCCCAGGCCTAATTGCCAAGACAGTGCCTGGACACCATGAAAGGGAAGGGACCGTGTAAGGCCACAGCCTTAAAAGCTGCTGACCAGACAAAGGACAGGGCCCAAGAGCAATGGCTGCTGTCTGCACTTTTGATCAGGGGGTTTGGCCCTCCTGTCCCTGGCTCTCAGAGATGGAAGCACCCTGCAGGGCCAGGGTCGGGGCGCTGGGAGACCTAGGCAGCCTGCAGCTGCCCAGCCGAGTTATTTATGCTCCATGGAGCTGCCCTTCTCATTCACCCACCTCATTCTTTCCCCAGAGAGCTGGAACTGGGGCTGGAAGGGAGTAGTGGGAGGAAGGAAGCTGTCAGAAAATCATAAATTAGGGCTTGGGAGGGCCTTCCTGTCCTCTGGAATCTCCCGTTTTGCATCTTTGAGGGGGGTACAGGGGGACGACAACAGAATGACAGGGCTGGACATAAGCGAGCATGGCAGGACAGGGCACCTCTTGTTGGAGTGAGGAGACCTGGATGTTCTATGTGATCTAGAGAGTCCCTTCTCTCCGAGCTTCAGTTTCTGCATCTGGAAAATGGGGGTGATGTGAGGACTCGGGGACTTTCCTGCAACTGTGCTTTGTTGACTGCAGGAATGGACAAATGAGAGGCTTTCTCCTTAGCAACGTTTGTTCCCCCTTCCCCTCCTCTGGCAATTTCTCCTAAATCCTCCCCTTTCTGACCCCCCACCTCTGCCCTACTTGCCTTCTCTCAGGTCCCTTCCTCTGCTTCTCTTTCATCTCCTCTTGCAAAAATGGATGAACAGTATCTCCATATGCAGCATCCACCCAACTAGGGGGTAGAGGGAAGAGCTCTTGGCTCATTCCTACTAGAGTGTGAATGACTGATGTGTTTAATGTTTAATGTTGGGAGGAGGGGGAGTTAACAGGGCTTCCTGCCATTTAAACCCTAAATCGTTGGTAGTGGAACTTCTAGGCTGGTGAGGGAAATGTTTGGTGACCACAGCCTAGGAACGTGGCCTAAGACCTTCTGTATGGGAAGCTGTCCATCTCCCACCCCAGCGAGGTGAAGCCCACTCCCGGCTGGATGCATCTGAAGTGGCAGCTGTGAGTCCATGTGGTTGGACGGATCTGGCAGGAGGGAAGGGCAGACCAGAGAAGCCCCTCAGAGCAGAGGCCCTGGAGCAGCCCACCAGCCCTGCCAGTCCCGGGTGGCACCTGCCAGATCATGAGCATGTGGGCCTGCCCCACCTGACAGCTCCAGGATGAATGGGGAGGTGGTAGTGGTGCTGAGAAGCAGGAGGAGAATGAGAGTGGTGGGGACAGAGGAGAAGTCAGAGACAGAGACAGAGAGATATAGTGAGTGACTCTCAGGAGAGTGTGCCAGGTAGCCAGAGAGAGAGGGAGACAAAGTGATCTAGAGAGATGTCTTCATCTTTCATAGAAGGAGACAGATGGAAAGACAGAGAGACAGAAAGAGAGACAGACAGACTTAGAAAGAGGGACTCTTTTGGAAGAGGGTCCTAGGTGGTTGGTCTCGGCTCCCGTAGGAGCCTGGCAGAGGGGGCAGGACCGGGGCACCACCCCCCCACCATCCTGAGCCTCATCCGTTCTCAGCACCTCACAGACTCTGGCCTCCCTCAGACCATGCCAAGGGTGGGAAGCCTCTCCTTCCTCCATCACCCACCCATGCATCTGGTAATGGCTGCCTGTGGGCTCTGGGCTGCCTGGGGCTGGAATACATCATGCTTGGGCAGCCCCGTTAGACAGAGCCCTTGGGCCCAGGGGGAATGGATTCCTCACCTGAGGCTTGGTCCTGGGAGTCTTAGGTGGATGGACAGCTATATAGGGGGAGGGGGACCTGACTATAGATTGTCCCTGCCCCACCATCCGGTCAGCCTTGTAGGGCTAAGTCTGGGTCCTCTTTCCCTGTGTCCATTCCTTGGCTCCATCCCATCCAGCCTCCACCCCCTTATGGGATGTGGCATCGGTCTCCTCGATGGCCTCTTGTCTCCTCTGATACTTTCAGTCCTGCAGAATCTTCCCAAAGACAAATGGAGCCAAGCAACCCTGAGAAGAAAACCTTCCAGTCTCCCTGTCCCCCTCAGGCTGAGAACTGAAGGTGGCCCAGCTTGCTTGTCCTCCCACTGTCCCCAGACCCTGGGACAGACCCCCACACCCAGGGTGGGCTAGGGGATGTCTCAGTTCCCTAGCCCATCCTGTGCTCTCCGTCTGTCTGCGGGTTTTCCTGCCCTGTCCCTCTGCCTGCCAATACCCACTCACCCTGCCTGAGCTCACCATCCAGTCTCAGCTCAGACATCACCCCCTCTCCACCCCTAGAAGGATGTTTCACACCCCCAACACTGGGTCATGTGTCCACTGGGGTTCACCACTCACAGCATTCTGGGCTGGGGACATCTGTTGATTTGTGTGGTTCCCCTGATGGATCATAAATAGGCACAGATGCTGAGCCCTTTTTATAACCTTTCTAAGAGTTCTAGGGCACATACAACTCCAGAAGCTGTACAAGATACATCTGGGTGCATAACAATTTCTGTTTTTGTTGTCGTTGTTGTTGTTGTTGTTTTTGAGACAAAGTCTTTCTCTATCACCCAGATTGGAGTGCTGGAGTACAGTGGCATAATCTTGGCTCACTGCAACCTCCACCTCCTGGGTTCAAGCGATTCTCCTGACTCAGCCTCCTGAGTAGCTGGGATTACAGACATGCATGACCACGCCTGGCTAATTTTTGTATTTTTAGTAGAGACAGGGTTTCGCCATGTTGGCCAGGCCAGTCTTGAACTCCTGACCTCAGGTGATTCACCCACCTTGGCTTCCCGAAGTGCTGGGATTACATTGTGAGCCACTGTGCTAGGCCACAATTTCTGTATAGAACAAAAACACAGCTGACTCTTGAACAACATGGGTTTAAGCTGATGGATCCCTTTATATGCGGATTTTCTTCAGCCCCGTCACCCCTGAGATAGCAAGACCACCCACTCCTCCTCCTCCTCCTCAGCCTACTCAACATGAAGACAAGGATGAAGACCTTTATGATGATCCACTTCCACTTAATAAATAGCAAATATATTTTTTCTTCTTTATGATTTTCTTAATAACATTTTCTTTTTAAAATTTTTTTTTCATATTTTTAAGAGTTGGGGTCTTGCTATGTTGCCCAGGCTGGTCTTGAACTCCTGGACTCAAATGATCCTTCCACCTCAGCCTCCCAAAGTGCTAGGATTACAGGCAGGAGCCACCACACCTACCCACATTTTCTTTCCTCTAGCCTACTTTATTGTGAGAATACAGTATATAATAACATATAAAATATGTGTTAATTTTTTTTTTTTTTTGAGATGGAGTTTCACCCTTGTTGCCCCAGCTGGAGTGTAATGGGGTGATCTTGGCTCACTGCAACTTCTGCCTCCCAGGTTCAAGCAATTCTCCTGCCTCAGCCTCCCAAGTAGCTGGGATTATAGGCATGTGCCACCACACCCAGCTAATTTTGTATTTTTAGTAGAGACAGGGTTTCTCCATGTTGGTCAGGCTGATCTTGAACTCCCGACCTCAGGTGATCCACCTGCCTCGGCCTCCCAAAGTGCTGGGATTACAGGTGTGAGCCACAGCGCCCAGCCTTAATGGACTGTTTATGTGATCAGTAAGCTCCCGGTCAGCAGTAGGCTGTTAGTGGTAAAGTTTTTCGGGAGTCAAAAGTTATGTGCACATTTTTGAGTGTGCATGAGGGGGATCAGTGCCTTAATCCCCATATTGTTCAAATGCCAACTGTAATATGATTAATTGTGGGAATTTTTGCAATGTCTAAATCAGATAAAAAGGCTAATTTTCTCCACATATAAAGAGCTTTTACAAATCAATAACATTTGATCAATGACTTAATAAATGAATAAAAGTTGTGAACAGATGACTAACTCAGAATGAAAAGGCTTCACTCAAAAGAAAAGAAATGTGCTTACGTGTGGTGGCTCACACCTATGATCCCAGCACTTTGGCAGGCCATGGCAGGATGATTACTTGAGACCAGGAGTTCAAGACCAACCTGGGCAAGATAGCAAGACCCCTATCTCTACAAAAAATTTAAAAATTAGCTGGTCGTGATGGTACACACCTGAGCAAGATCGTGTCTTAAAAAAAAAAAGAAGAAAGAGTAAGAGAAAAAAAAAAGAATTCAAATGAAAATCACAATGCAAAGCTGATGGTAAGGACTTAACATTTTTGATAAAATGGGTTGGCAAGGGTATGGGGAAAATGTCACCTTCGTGTGTGCCCTCTTTGGAGCACAGTTGGTAAATATATAAAACTGAAAGATGTATACCCTTTTGACCCAGCAATTTTATATCGAGGAAGTTTCTTACAGGTATATTTGCAAAGAACACAAGGAAATTAACTGCAGCACTATCTGCAGTAGCAAAAGACTGGAAGCAACCTAAACGCCCATTGCAGGAGACGGGTGAATTAAGGTACATCAGCCTGGGCAACATAGCGAGATCCCATCTCTACAAAAAATACAAAAATTAGCTGGGCATGGTGGCACGTGCCTGTAGTCCCAGCTACTCGGGGGGCTGAGGTGGGAGGATTGCTTGAGCCCAGGCGGTTGGGGCTGCGGTGAGCTATGATTGCATCACTGCACTCCAGCCTGAGTGACAGAGTGAGACCCTGTCTAATAAAAAAAAAAAAATTAAATACATCCATCAGAGGAATACTACATTGCTGTTAAAAAGAAAGAGAGGCTAAACAAAATGTAGTGTATGTGTACAATAGAATATTCACCATAAATAAAGGAACAAAGCACTGATACAAAGCTACAACATGGAGGAAACTTGGAAACATTATGTGAAGTGAAAGAAGCCAGACATGAAAGGCCATATATTGTATTTATAAGAGAAACCCACACTAGGCAAATCCATAGACACAGAAGACAGATTAGCGGTTGCCAGGGACTGACGGCAAGGGATGTGGGGGTGTCCACTCATGGGTGTGGGATTTCTTTTTAGGGTGATGAAAGTGTCCTGCAATCAGGTAGTGGTGACAGTTGCACAGCTCTGACTATACTAAAAACCACTGAATTGTACACATTAAAGGGTAAATGTTTTGACATGTGAATTATATGTACATAAAGATGAGGCAGAGCTAAGTGTTTTGATATGGAACTAGTTTCCAAGATCACCTGTTAAATGAAGAAAGTTAGTACAGCTGTAAGTAAAGGATGCTGCCATTTAGGGGAAAATTGCAGGAATATATACTCATCAATATTAATATTTGAATTATGCATTCACTTTCTCTGGAAGGATTCACAAGAAACTGACTGCCTTCAGAAAGGTGAACTGAGGGACCGAGGGTATTAGGTTTGTTTTTTTTTTTTCTTCTTGAGTTGAAGTCTTGCTCTGTCACCCAGGCTGGACTGCAGTGGCACAATCTCGGCTCACTGCAGCCTCTGTCTCCCCAGTTCAAGCAATTCTCCTGCCTCAGCCTCCTGAGTAGCTGGGACTACAGGGGCACGCCACTGTGCCGGGCTAATTTTTGTATTTTTAGTAGAGAGAGGGTTTCACCATGTTGGCCAGGCTGGTCTCCAAATCCTGACCTCAAGTGATCTGCCCACCTGGGCCTCAGGTATTAGTTTTCATTATGAATCCCTTTGCGCTGTTTGAAAAAAATTTAGTGCCAAAAAGTATGCATGGCATAGGCACCCTTTGCCCTAAAAATGAAGTGTGTGTCTATGTGTCTGTGTGTGTGTACCTGCATGTGTGTCTGTCTGTATATGTGTTTGTGTGTCTGTGTATATGTTTGTGTGTGTGTCTGTATGTGTGTGTGTGTGTGTGTGTGTGTGTCTGTGGTGTGTGTGTGTGGTTTGTTGTAAAACAGCAGCCCTTGCCATTCCAGGCTCCAGGAGCTGTTGTCTGCAGCCGGGGAGTGCTCCTGAGTGCTGTGTGGAGGTTTCCATGTAGGTTTCCACCTCCAGGAAGAAAGATGGGGCAGAGGAACCACAAGTGACAGGGCTGATTCAGGAGCTCCTCTAAATCGGGCCCCAGCCCCAGCCCTGGGAAGCTGTGAGGGTGGCTCCTAAGGGAGATGACCCCTCCATGCTCTCCCAGGAGGGACCCAATGTCCTTGTCCTCAGCAGGCATGGCCCAGGGCTCCCAGTTGCTCGGGACACACCTGAGTGGAGGCTATTCAGGGCGGTGAGTAGGGGAGATAGGGGCCTGACCAGAGGGAAGGGCCTGTCTCAGGAGGTGGGCTGGTGGGCAGCCAGGTTTCCCCCCACCCCCGGCCTGCCCTACGTCTGCAAGTTGGGGCCTCACAAAGCCAAAGTTGGCTGTGTCCTGTGTCCTCCCTTGACCCCTCGGAGGGAGGAAAAGGAAGAGAGGGGGAGGGAAAGACAGAAAGACAGACAGTAGTATAGGGAGACACACACACACACACAGAAGGAGACACTGTTAGAAACAGAGATAAAGGGGCGACCACTGACCTGCTTTCCACTTGTCAGCCCCCAGCCTTTATCTATGTGACTACACACATTATCACAGCTGCCCCCAGAGGAGGGATCTGGCACAGGAAAGGGAGGCCAGGGAGTGTGGCAAACTGTTGCACAGCTAGCAGCAGCCATATTCAAACTCTGGCTGCAGAACCCTAGGGCAGTCGCCAGCGTAGTGCAGGTCCAGAATTGGCCCTGGGACCCTACACCGTCCCCTTTCCCTCCCGACAGGCACCCCTTGGCCCATCTGGGCTGCCTATGCCCAGCCCTGGTGGGACATTCCCAGGGGCACAGCTGACCTGGGACTCCTCTGTCAAGAGAAGGGTGGCCTGGTGTCAAAGAGGGGCCCAACATGGGGCTAACGTTGTGGGGCCTGTAGGCCCAGGTTGACCAGGAAAAGGTTTCAATCCTGCCTGTTCCTGAGTGAGACACTGAGTAACCTTGGCCAAATTGCTTCCCCTTTCTGAGCCTCAGTGTGTTCACCTGGAAAATGGGGATAGGGTACTTGTCTCAGGGCAAGTTGTTACGAGGAGCATCTAAATGAGGCACGTGGATTTCTTTGCCCAGTGCCTGGCACAGACTGATCAAGAAATAGTACATAGGTTATATCCAAAGCATGTTGCATATAGACTGCAGAGTGAGGAATCTGAGCAGGCTGGGGATGCAAGGCTTGGGACAGCAAGAAGCAGCAAGAAGGGTCAGCCTTTGGCAAAGAGGACATTGGGAAAATAATCTGAGGTTTTCTTTTCTTTTTTTCTTTTTTTTTTTTTTTTTGAGACGGAGTCTCACTCTGTCACCCAGGCTGGAGTGCAGTGGTGCAATCTCGGCTCACTGCAACCTCTGCCTCTTGGGTTCAAGTGATTCTCCTGCCTCAGCCTCCTGAGTATCTGGGATTATAGGCACCCACCATTATGCCTAGCTAATTTTTGTATTTTTGTAGAGGCGGGGTTTTGCCAAGTTTGCCAGGCTGGTCACGAACTCCTGACCTCAAGTGATCCATCCACCTCGGCCTCCCAAAGTTCTGGGATAACAGGCGTGAGCCACCATGCCCAACCAGAATCTGAGGTTTTCTAAAGGCCCTTTGCTACCAACTGTCACCTGAAATGCTTCTATAAGCCAGTCTTAAAATTCCTAAAGCAAAGAAAACTCATGTTAAAATTCAAAACTCTTCTCTAGGAGGGATGTATTTACAGAAGACTAGACTGAATTATTCATTCATTTACTGCCCTTTTGTCTTGCTTTGGTCCTCTAAGTACTATGCCTGCAATTAGAAAGCTTCACCACTGGGAGGCATCTTAGTTTTGTGCCTGCACAGAGATGAGATTTCCGCCCCCACCCCCCTGCCCCACCCAACACACACCCTTCTGGATGCCAGCTCTGATCCACTCCTACAAGTTGCCTTTTAGAAGAACAAAAAGGGATAGAGAGGCTAGAGAGACAGTCTTTAGATTAGTGGAGAAGAGTGCTGTAATCAGTTCACCATGTCTGTACTGGGTGAGGGAGTGGAAAGTAGATTCTATGCCAGGCATTCTGCCACCTCTAGACTGTGCTTCTGAGTAGATAAGTATGTTTTTCTATTTCATAGTACTTTTTAGAATAAGTGGAACTCTTTTTAAAACACTTGAGCCTACATAATAGAACTATCAATCACTGTGTAAGGAGGGATGCTTGTACGAATCATTTTTGCAATAGAGAAAATATAATTTGAGATTGGATACTTACACAGAGAGATATTTTAAAAGGCAAACACTGGCCTGGGGGGTAGTGGCTCACACCTGTAATCCCAGCACTTTGGGAGGCTGAGACAGGAGGATCACTTGAGCTCAGGAGTTCGAGACCAGCCTGGGAAATGTAGCAAGACCCCAGCCCTAAAAAACATTTAAAATTGAGCCAGGCATGGTGGCCTGTAGTCCCAGCTACTGAGGCAGGAGGATCACTTGAGTCCAGTAGTTCGAGGTGACAGTGAGCCATGATCATACCACTGCACTCCAGCCTGGATGACAGAGCAAGACCTTGTCTTTATAATATAGAATAAAAAAAATATATTTAGATGCAGTCTTTCTTAGTAATCATGAATGATTAAGAATTCCTGATTTTTTTTTAACAATGATTTTAAAGAGAGAAACCTTTTATGCCTTTTCTTACCTGCTTTTTCCTATGTGCTCTAAGTCACTCTCATTCTTTTTTTTTTTTTTTTTTTTGAGACGGAGTCTCGCTTTGTCGCCCAGGCTGGAGTGCATTGGTGCGATCCCGGCTCACTGCAAGCTCTGCCTCCCGGGTTCACACCATTCTCCTGCCTCAGCCTCCCAAGTAGCTGGGACTACAGGCGCCCACCATCATGCCCAGCTAATTTTTTTTTTTTGTATTTTTAGCAGAGACCGGGTTTCACCATGTTGGCCAGGGTTGTCTTGATCTCCTGACCTCGTGATCCGCCTGCCTTGGCCTCCCAAAGTGCTGGGATTACAAGCGTGAGCCACCGCACCTGGCCACTCATTCTTGCAGATGAGATGGTCATAGCTTCCCTTAGGTCTGCGGCTGTCTGCCTGCTCAGCCTCTGACTTGGTGAGCCAGTTATTGGAAGAAACTATAAAGGAGTGAGAAAGCTTCTTTGGCTGTACTCTTCTTAAGAATTGCTGAGTTTTATAAAATCATTCTTTTTCATCCATAATCCTAAGAGGCTTCTTAGAATCTTTTTTAGTAGTAAAACATTATAATAGCAATATAATATTATTAAAGCACTTTTTTTAAAAAAGAAAATAAATCGCCCATAATCCATCCATCTTAATAAAACGATTCCCCAGAGGTTTTTTTTTTTTTTCTTTGGAAGTTTTTTTTGGCCTTCTTTTTTGCCAAAGAAAGAGAGGTTCCAGCCCTTTGAATATCTTTCCCCACCCCCAGGCAGCTGAAAATCCTCCTTCTTTCTCTTACTCTTAGCTGCTTGGTCCTTTGAAGTCAAAGCTGGTTTTATGTCTAATCTGCACTGAATGGGTCATTACTGATGGGCACATGTGGGATCAGAGGGGCCTGACACAGGCTGCCTTCTGCACAGGGCAGGAGTTGTCATAGTTTCCTTCCACACCATTGCTGTGTCACATGCCGTGAACGTAAGCATTAGCAAATGCACATCTGCAGGGCGGGACACACCAGATATCTTTGGGGACATTATGGGTGTGTCAATATCTTTCAATATCTTTTTTTTTTTTTTGAGACGGAGTCTTACTCTGTCACCCAGGCTGGCATGCAGTGGCGTGATCTTGGCTCACTGCAACCTCCTCCTCCTGGGTTCAAGCAATTCTCCCACTTCAGCCTCCCGAGTAGCTGGGATTACAGGTGCGCACCACCATGCCTGGCTAATTTTTGTATTTTTTTAGTAGAGATGGGGTTTCGCCATGTTGGCCAGGCTGGTCTCAAACTCCTGACCTCAGGTGATCTGCCCACCTCAGCCTCCCAAAGTGCTGGGATTACAGGCTTAAGCCACCATGCCTGGCCTCAATATCTTCTTTTTAAACATTTTTAATATTTTTTTTTTTGAGACAGGGTCTTGCTTTTTTACCCAGGCTGGCGTGCAGTGGCACAATCTTGGCTCACTGCAGCCTTGACTTCCGAAGCTCAAGCGATCCTCCTGCCTCATCCTCAACTAGGACAACAGGTGTGCACCACCACACCTGGCTAACAAAAAAAAATTTTTTTTTGTAGAGACGAGGTCTGCCTATGCTGCCCAGACTGGTCTTGAACTCCTTGGGCTCAAGCGATCCTCCCACCTTAGCTACCAAAAGTGCTGGGATTACAGGCATGAGCCACCATGCCTGGCCTTGTATGGTATTTGAATCATGTGTCAATAAAGCCACACATACACATTCAAACAGAACAGATTTTAAAGGTGAGAAACGTTTTCTGGTTTCCAATTTGTTACTTTGGTGATCTCTAACGAATCACTTTTGTTATTAAGTACAAACGTGCTGGCTTTGGTGGCACATATACTAAAAATTGGAACAACACAGAGCAGATTAGCATGGCCCTTTAACAAACTGAAAGATACTTAAACATAAAAAGAAATTATACATAAAAAAAGAACATATGTTATTTTTAATTTAAAAAACACATTCACTGGCTGGGCGCGGTAGCTCACACCTGTAATCCCACCATTTTGCGAGGCCGAGGCGGGCGGATCACCTGAGGTCAGGAGTTTGAGACCAGCCTGGCCAACATGGTGAAATCCCGTCTCTACTAAAATACAACAATTAGCCAGGCATGGTGGCCCGTGCCTGTAATCCCAGCTACTTGGGAGGCTGAGGCAGGAGAATCACTCGAACTCGGGAGGCAGAGGTTGCAGTAAGCCGAGATCACACCACTGCACTCCAGACTGGGCGACAGAGTGAGGCCCTGTCAAAAAAAAAAAAAAGTTTTTAATAAAAGAATTTAATAAGACCACATTCACCACTCTTAGGTATCTAACCAAGAGAAATGGAAATAGGGTCACACAAAAACTTGCACCTGAGTGTTCACAGCAGCATTATCTGTAAGAACTAAAAAGCAGCAACAACCCAAATGTGCGTCGACAGATGAATTGAACAGACAACATGTGGTCCATCCACGCAATGGAATATTGTTTGGAAGGAATGAAGCGCTGACACATGCTGCAACATGCTTGACAGCATTATGCTCCGTGAAAGAAGCCAGCCGCAAAAGGCCACATGGTGTATGATTCCATTTACATGAAATACCCAGAATAGGAAAATCTACAGAGACAGAAAGTGGTTGCCAGGAGCTGGTGGTGGGGTGGGGGCTGCAGGAGAATGGGGAATCACTGCAAATGGGTATATGGTTTCTTTTTTTTTTTTTTAGACGGCATTTTGCTCTTGTTGCCCAGACTGGAGTGCAATGGCATGATCTTGGCTCACTGTAACCTCCACCTCCCGGGTTCTAGCGATTCTCCTGCCTCAGCCTCCCGAGTAGCTGGGATTACACGTGCCCGCCACCATGCCCAGCTAATTTTTTTTTGAAATGGAGTCTCACTCTGTTGCCCAGGCTGGAGTGCAGTGGTGCAATCATGGCTCACTGCAGCCTGGAACTCCGGGTTCAAGTGATCCTCCTGCCTCAGCCTCCTGAGTAGCTGGGACTACAGGCACCTGCCACCACATCTAGCTAGTTTCTCAATTTTTTGTAGAGATGGGGCCTTTCTTTGTTGCCCAGGCTGGTCTTGAACTCCCGGCCTCATGTGATCTTTCTGCCTCAGTCTCCCAAAATGCTGGGATATCAGGTGTGAGCCACTGCACCTGGGCACTAAAAATTCTCAATTACAGCTACACAGACCCTTTTCCAAATAAGGGCACCTTCACAGGTTCCTGGACATGGACCTATGTTTTGGTGGGGGCCACCATTCAACCCACTGCACCTCCCTACCCCAACCACCATTGTTCAAGCTGGGCCACCCTGCCCTGGTCTCTAGGCGTCCTCGGTCTCCAGCCCTTGCAGCCAGAGGAGGCCAGACCCACGTACCCTGCTACTTGGAGTCTCACAGTGGCTCCCAGGGCATCTGGAAGCAGCTCACGCTTGACCTGCAAAGCTCCATTGCCCGGCCCTGCTGGCATCTCAGGCACCCTGTTCCCACCACACTGACCTTTTCCCCGGTTCCTAAAGGGCTCCAAGCTTTCTCTTGCCTCCAGAGTTCCTCCATGTTGATCTCCCTGTTCCTTCCACCTGGCACTCTTCCTCCAGGCTTCACCTGGGGGCCTTTTGCTTACCCGCAAGTCTCAGTTTAGGTGCCCTGCCCCAACCCCAAACCTCTCTTCACAAACTGAGATGTTAGGGGCCCCTTGGGGGCTATGGCAGCAGGTTATAGCGGTGGGGTTCACCTGGATGTACTCTCTGGACTGGGAGCTCAGCCTGGGCAGGGCTACATAGCTCGTGTCTATCTTGCTCCCTGTAGAATGGCAGTGTTCTTTTTTTTTTTTTTTTTTGAGACGGAGTCTTGCTCTGTTGCCCAGCCTGGAGTGCAGTGGCACGATCTCGACTCACTGCAACCTCTGCCTCCTGGGTTCAAGCAATTCTCCTGCCTCAGCCTCCTGAGTAGCTGGGACTACAGGCACACGCGAACATGCCCGACTAGAATGGCAGCGTTTCTGAGGGCAGGAGGAGGGCATAAGGGTCAGATGAGCCTGAACCTTACTCTTCACTTTCCACCTCTTCCCATCTTCCTTCCTCATAGTCTTGGGGAACACTTTTTTCTCACCTTTAAAAATAATTTTTTTTTTTTTTTTTTGGAGACAAAGTCTTGCTCTGTCACCCAGGCTGGAGTGCAGCAGCATAACCATAGCTCACCACAGTCCTGTCTGCTGGGCTCAAGCAATCCTCCTGCCTCAGCCTCCTGGGTAGCTAGGACCACAGGCATGTGCCACCATGCCTGACTAATTTTTTTAAATCTTGTTTTTGTAGAGATGAAGTCTTGGTATGTTGCCCAGGCTGGTCTCGAACTCCTGGCCTCAAGGGATCCTCCCACCTTGGACTCTCAGAGTGTTGGGATTACAGGCATGAGCCACCTCACCTGGCCCTTTCTCACCTCTAAAATCTGAAGTTCTGTTTGAATGTGAAAAAAAGACAAGAAAAAAGAAAGGAGGGAGGGAGAAAAGGAGGGAGGGAGGCCTCCCCCTCACACACCTTTTCTGCCTGAATTCCCAGACACTGTCTTTTACTCCCAACTGCAATCATTTGCACTTAATTCCTCCAACTTCAAGTTGTTTGGGGTCAAAGGAAGGAACACAGGATGGGAATGGGGAATGTGTTCAGGAATAGGAGGAGTTACAGAAACCTCAGGGCCTCTGCTCAGACAGGTGGTGGGATGAATCCCACAGATGGGAATAATCAGCCTTGAGTCTCTGAGCGAGTGACTCCTCCCAGGTGAGCCTCAATGGCTCACCTGTATAATGGGATGATAGCAGCCACCCTGCAGCTGAGGACTGGGGAGTTATGTTGAGTGCTCGGCACACAGCAAGCAAGCACTCAGTATGTGGTGGCAACAGTTAACAATTCATAAAACCGTAGAGACTATGTGAAATGCCATTTCAGTTTGCAAACATCTCCAGTCCCCAGAATGTTCCCCACTGGCCTCCTGGGCAGCTGAGAAGAGTAACAGCATTGTGGGATGGTGTTATGGTTTGAATTATGTCCCCCCCACCACTCCAAAAGCTGTTGAAGTCCTAACCCCTAGGATCCGTGAATGGGACCTTCTTTGGAAATGGGGTGTTTGCAGATGATATGTTGAGATGAGATCACGAGGGTGGGCCCTAATCCAATGTGGCTGTGTCTTTATATAAAGGGGAAATGGGACACAGAGACAGATGCTCACAGAGGCAGATGATGTTAAGACACAGAGAGAAGATGGCCACCAACAAGCCAAAGAGCACCGGAGGCTACCCGAAGCCAGGAGAGGGGCCTGGAGCAGATTCTCCCTCTCAGCCTCAGAAGGAACCAGCCCTGCCCACACTTTGATTTCAGATTTCCAGCACCAAAATAGTGAGACAATAAGTGTCTGTTGTTTAAGCCAGGCAGGTTTTGGGGCTTTGTTGCAGAGGTGGGAATAAGACAAATCCACTGTCAGAGCAAACTGGGCCTTCTAGGGCCGGCAGGATCCCCCAAAGGCTCCGAGGAGATGGACTCGAGGCCAGTGCCAAGCCCCGCCAGCCCCCAGTCACTGCCCAGGCCCACGGCCAGGCCTGGCTGCTCCTCGGCCCCCCACTGCCCCAGCAGGAGGGCACCAGACGCTTCCAGGACAGAAATCTGGGATGCATTTGGAAATCCTGGCAGAGCGGTTTCAAGTTAGGCCCTGTCCTAACTGGGTGAACCGCCATCTGGATCCTGTTTGCTGGCCCCTGCCAGGAGAATCTGAGTGGGATTTTGGGGGAGCCGTCAGGGAAGGGGGCCACTCCCTCTGTGGCTGGGTGCAGTCAGCGGTCCTGGGTGGAATCCTGGCCCTGCCACTTGCTGGGTGACCTCAGGCTGCTCATGTCACCTCTCTCTCGGCTTTCTCACCTGAAAACTGAGGACAATCCCAGAATGCACCTTGAAATGTTGCCACCAGGATTTACTAGGATCATGAGAACAGCAGGCTGCTTAATGAAGGGGAACTTCAGATTTCTTTTCTTTTTTTTTTTTTTTTACAAATTCTGGTAACATAAATAATGTAAAATTGACTTTTTTTTTTGAGACAGGGTCTCACTGTGTCACCCAGGGTGGAGTGCAGTGTGGTGATCATAGCTCAGTGCAGCCTCAACCTCCCCGGCTCAGGTGATTCTCCTACCTCAGCCTCCAGGGTAGCTGGGGCTACAGGCATGTGCTACCATGCTTGGCTAATTTTTCTATTTTTTTGTTGAGATGGAGTTTCCATGTTGTCCAGGCTGGAAAACTGACCATTTTGCTTATTTTAACCATTTTAAAGCATTTTAAAGCATACAGTTCAGTACATTCACATTGTTGTGCAACTATCACCCCCGTCCAGAACTTCTTCATCTTCCGCAAATGAAACTGTATTGGTTCAACACTGACTCCTCATTCCCCCATCCCTCATTCTACTTGTCTCTACAATGTTGACGACTCTAAGTACCCCATTTAAGTGGAATTTTACCATTCTACTCATTACAAAATATAACAAAATTTACCTTTTTTTTTTGGGGGGGGGGACGGGGTCTCACTCTGTCACCCCTGCTGGAGTGCAGGGGTGTGATCATATCTCACTGCCACCTCGACCTCCGGGGTTCAAGCGATCCTCCCACCTCAGCCTCCCATGTAGCTGGGACTATGGGCATGCACCACCATAAACAGCTAATCTTTTTGTAGAGACAGGGTTTCGCTTTGTTGGCCAGGATGGTCTCAAACTTCTGGGCTCAAGCCATTCCCCCACCCCACTCCTCAGCCTCCTAAAGTGCTGGGATTACAGGCATAATTGCACCACCACACCCGGCAAAATTGGCCATTGTTAAGGGTACAGTTCAGTGGAATTAACTAAACTTTGTAGTGTTGTGTAACCATCACCAACATCCATCTCCTGAACCCTTTTCATCTTGTAAAACTGAAACTCTGTATTCATTAAACAATAATCCCCATTACCCCTTTTTCCCAGCCATCACCATTCTACTTTCTGTCTCTATGATTTTGACTACTCTAGGTACGCCATATAAGTGAAATCATACAGTATTTATTGTTTTGTGACTGGCTTCATTTACTCAGCATAATGTCCTCAAGCTTCATTCTCATTGTAGCTTGTGTCAGAATTGCCTTCCTTTTCAGGGCTGAATAATATTCCATTGAATTGACAGACCTCATTTTGCTTATCCATTCTTCCATTGATGGATATGTGAGTTTCTCCACATTTTAGCAATTATGAATAATACTGCTATGAACATGGGATCTCTTTGAGACCCTCCTTTTAATTCTTTTGGGTATATACCTGGAAGTGGAATTGCTGGGTCACATGGATAATTCTGTTTAATTTTTTGAGGCATCACCATCTGTTTTCCACAGCAGCTGTGCCACTTTGCATTCCCACCAGCAGCACGCAAGCATTCGAATTTCTCCACACGCTCGCCAACAGTGAGTAGTGGACTGTTCTCCGGGGCTGCCTGGCTCCTCCAATCTTTGGGGAGCTCGAAAGGGGCACTTTACTTAGGGATGCCAGAACTCCTGGAATCCTGACTCCTTTTGAGTTTCTAAGGTTTCTAGAAGATCCCAGGGCCCTAGGGGAAGCCCACTGTGGGAGTGATGGCCTGGCTCTTGGCCTGGGGTGCACATTGGGCTGGGCAGCGCTGGTTCCAGGCACGCAGGGGTGAGGAAGTAGCTGTGTGCATAAACACTGTGTGTATATAAACCTGTGTAAACCAAAGTGGGAAGTTGCTGCTATGCCGGGAGACCCAGTCTCATTTGGAGATGTTCAGTAAGCATCTGACATAGGGCCTGGAAGTCTCTCCCTCAAAGGGCTGCATCTGGGCTCCAGTTCTGCCATCAAGACAGCCAGGCTGGCCGGGCGCGATAGCTCACGCCTGTAATCCCAACACTTTGGGAGGCCGAGGCAGGCGGATCACTTGAGGTCAGGAGTTCAAGACCAGCCTGGCCAACATGGCAAAACTAAAAATACAAAAATTAGCCAGGCGTGGTGGCACATACCTGTAGTCCCAGCTACTCGGGAGGCTGAGGCAGAAGAATTGCTTGAACCTGGGAGACGAAGGTTGCAGTGAGCCGAGATGGCACCACTGCATTCTAGCCTGGGCAACAAAGTAAGACTCCAGCTAGGCTGGACTCTGCCTGAGAGAAGCTGAGGTTCCCAGACATATGGCAGGAGGAGGACTGATGCTAGGGAGGGGACAGAGCCTGCTCATGATAGACAGCAGGGGCTGGCCTCCCTGGGCCCTGAACCCCGTGGGTGTTCCCAGAGGATGGAGCTCTTGGCCCCTGAGTCAGCCTCACACACGACTGGGTCTGCTCCCTCGGGCCTCCCTACTCCCTCGGGCTCAGCAGAGCCTCATGCCCAGCACAGATGAAATAGCTCTTGGCTGGATGGTGGCCCAAAGGGCCTTGTGATCATCCTTCCGCACAGTGGTCTTCACCATCCAGGGAGAAGGGAAAGCAACAGAAGCTGAGAGCCAAGCATGGGGCCTGGAGGTCAGACAGACTTGTGCCACCCATTGGCTTGAGCAGGGACCCCATCTCTCTCAACCCCAGTCTCTTCACCTGTACGCTGGAGCTAATAATGATGGTGGCTGCCTGATCGAGCAGGTGATGATTCAATGGCGCAATGTACAACATACAGCCGGCACCAGGCACATTGTAAGTAAATGGCCCTGTTTCCATCAGAAAGGAGAACAGCTGCCTGGACTGAATATGCAACAGGACACCCGGAATGTGTTTTTTGGATGCATCAGCTCACTTTCTAGCCACTGGCCTCTTCTAGAAGTTGCACACAGATAAAAGGTCCCAGTTAATGAGGATTCTGGTTAAAGTTTTAAAATTCACAGCAAGCCCACTCCGCATAATAATGTATCAGAAACACAACAATCCTTTAATCTAGAAGGAATTAATTGCTGGGCCCAGAAATTCAGGGCACGCTGACAGAATACTTAATTTCTCGAGCTGATGGTTTCAAAAAGTGACTGATTTTAGACTGGCTTCTCTCTAGGCGTACGTAAGACTCCCACAGCCCCAACAAAAGGCGAGATTGTCTTGGTGTCTAACTCAGTAAGAATCACGTATGTGGGGTCTGAATTAATGTCAGCTCTGAATTTTTCCTGCTGAGTGGAACGTGGTGGATCTTAACCCCCAGGAGATTCAGTGGCAGCTCTGTGGCCTGGGCACCCCAGGCATCGTCCAGGGAACGTCCTCACTCGTCCCACATATGTTTACAGAGCGCCTACTCTGAGCCGAAGCTCAGGTTCTGTGTTGGAAATGCAGGAGCCAGCACGACCAGCCTCAAAGACAGACTCACACAAACCCACGGTCAGATAACTGCTTGACTGCACGTCGTAAAAAGGAATGAGGCAGGGTGTCTGAAAGGACATAACAGGCTGGGCACAGTGACTCACACTTGTAATCCCAGCACTTTGGGAGGCTAAGGCGGGAAGATCACTTGAGGCCAGAAATTCAAGTCCAGCCTGGGCAACATAGTGAGATCCTGTCTCTGCAAAAATTAAAATATTACCTGGGTATGGTGGTGCATGCCTGTGGTCCCAGCTCCTCAGAAGGCTGAGGCAGGAGGATTGCTTGAGCCAGGGAGGTTGAGGCTGCAGTAAGCCGTGATTGCATCCTTGCACTCCAGCCTGGGTGACAGAACAAGACCCTGTCTTAAAAAAAAAAAAAAAAAAAAGAGAGAGAGGACAATAGGGCCCTAATTTAGATGACAGGGCCTGGCAGATAGGGCCACAGATCTTATAAAATGTTTTTATTTATTTATTTTTTGAGATGGAGTCTCGCTGTGTCTCCCAGGCTGGAGTGCAGGGGCCTGATCTCGGCTCACTGCAAGCTCCGCCTCCCAGGTTCATGCCATTCTCCTGCCTCAGCCTCTGGAGTAGCTGGGACTACAGGTGCCCGCCAACACGCCTGGCTAATTTTTTGTATTTTTAATAGAGATGGGGTTTCACCGTGTTAGCCAGGATGGTCTCAATCTCTTGACCTCATGATCGGCCTGCCTCGGCCTCCCAAAGTGCTGGGATTACAGGTGTGAGCCACCGCGCCTCGCCTTTTTATTATTATTATTATTATTATTTTGAGACAAGTTCTCACTCTGTTGTTCAGGCTGCAGTGCAGTGGCATGATCACAGCTCACTGCAGCTTGGAACTCCTGGGTTTAAGTGATCCCCCTGCCTCAGCCTCCTGTGTAACTGGGATTACAGGAGTGTACCACCATGCCCAGCTAATTTTTTTTTTTTAATAGAGACAAGAGCTTGCCATGTTGCCCCAGGCTGGTCTCAAACTCCTAGCCTCAAGCAAACTTCCTGTCTCAGCCTTTCAAAACCCTGAGACTACAAGCATAAGAAAAGAAAATCTTGTAAGCTGAAAGCTGAAGGATGAGAGCAATTAATTGATGAAGTATGATGATCCAGGTGTCCCTGGGTGAAGAAACAACCTCTACAAAGGCCCTGAGGTAGGCATACGCCATTATAGGAGCTAGGAGCTGTTCTCAGGGAGCTGACAGTGATTGAGGCTCATGGAACAAGAAAAGAAAAATCATCATCACCATTGTCACTATCACTACCATAGTCAGATGAAGGCGAAGTCTTACAAATACTTCATATGGGGCCAGGTGTGGTGGTGTGTGCCTGTAATCCCAGCACTTTGGGAAACCAAGGTGGGAGGATTGCTTGAGACCAGGAGTTTGAGACTGGCCTGGGCAACATAGCGAGATTCTATCTCTGCAATTTTTTTTTTTAAATTAGCGTGACGTGTTAGTATGCGCTTATAGTCACAACTACTCAGGAGGGTGAGGTGGGAGGATTGCCTAAGCCCAGGAGTTTGAGGCTGCAGTGAGCTATAATCGCACCACTGCACCCAGCCTGGGCAACAGAGTGAGACCCTGTCTCAAAAACAAAAGAAACAAAAAGCCTCATGTAGGATCATATACACCAGGCCCTGTACATATTCCCAGAGGAATCTGAGCACCATTTAGGACCCCAAAGGGATCATCTTGGGTGCAGACTGGGAGGCAGGAGACAGCCAGGTAAGGACACAGGCTCTGGGTCAGATGACCTGGCTTTGCATCCTGACTCCCCTCTTAAGGCAGGAGAGAAGGCTCCCCTCCCCTCCTTATCTCACTCTGCCACCCAGGCTGAAGTGCAATGGTGCAATCATGGCTCACTGCAGTCTCGACCTCCCAGGCTCAAGTGATCCTTTGGACCACAGGCATGTGCCAGCATGCCTGACTAGTTTGTTGTTGTTGTTGTTGTTTGTATTTTTAGTAGAGATGGGGTTTCCCCATGTTGCCCAGGCTGGTCTCGAACTCCTGGGCTCAGCAGTCCACCCACCCCTGCCTCCCAAAGTGCTGGGATTACAGGTGTGAGCCACCGCGCCTGGCCTGTAGTTACAATAAACTGTACAGAGTGTACAATTTCACCAGTTTGACATGTCTTCACCTGGGAAATCATCTCCACAATCAAGACAGTGAATCTATCCACCACCCCCAAAAGTTTTCTCATTCCCCTTGGTCACCCACCTCTCTCCTGATTCCCAGGCAAACACTGATCTGCTTTCTGTCACTACAGATTATTTTGCATTTTCTAGGATTTTTCTTCTTTTTAAGAGACAGGGTCTCACTCTGTTACCCAGGCTGGAGTGTAGTGGCATGATCATAGCTCACTGCAGCCTTGAACTCTCGGGCTCAAGTGATCCTCCCACCCCAGCCTCCCAAAGTAGCTGGGAAGACAGATGCACACTGCCACACTTGCCTAATTTTTATTTTTTATTTTTTGTAGAGATGGGGTCTCCCTATGCTTCCCAGGCTGGTCTCGAACTCCTGGACTCAAGCAATCCTCCTGTCTCGACCTCCCAAAGTGCTGGGATTACAGGCGTGAGCCGCCTCACCTGGCCTATAGAATTTCATACAAATGAAATCATACTGTATGTACTCTTTTTTGGTCTGGCTTCTTTTATGCAACATAATAATTTAAGCTTCACCCTTGTCATTGTGCATATTACTAGTTCATTTCTTTTTCCTGCTAGGTATGTTTCACAACTTGTTTGTCCACTCACCTGTTGATGGACATTAAGTTGGTTACCAGTTTGGGGCTATTATAAATAATGCTGCTATGAACATTTGCATACACGTTTTTGTATTGCCATATGTGTTCATTTATCTTGGTTAGATACCTAGGAGTGGACCTGCTGGGTCTCAAGGTAATTGTATGTGAAGTATGAGAGAAACTGCCAAGCTGTTTTTCTTTTTCTTCTTTTTTTTTTTGAGATGGAGTCTCACCCCGTCGCCCAGGCTAAAGTGCAATGTTACAATCTCGGCTCACTGCAACCTCTGCCTCCCGGGTTCAAACAATTCTCCTGTCTCAGCCTCCTGAGTAGCTGGAATTATAGGCATGCAATACCACACCTGGCTAATTTTTGTATTTTTAGTAGAGATGGGGTTTCACCATGTTGGTCAGGCTGGTCTCGAACTCCTGAACTCATGTGATCCACCTGCCTCAGCTTCCCAAAGTGCTGGGATTACAGACATGCACCACTGCGCCCAGCCCAAGCTGTTTTTCAAAGTGATTGTAAAACAGTACCTAAAAGCTCCAGTTGCTCCACATCGTCACCAACCCTTGGTATTGCCAGTTATTCAAATTTAAGCCATTCTAATAGATGTGTAGTAGTCTCACTGTGATTTTAATTGGCATTTCCCTAATGACTGATGCTATGGAGCATCTTTTCACCTGCTTATTTTTCATCCATACGTGTTTTTTTGATCAAGTGTCTGTTTCAATTATTTGTTCCCCATGGGCACTCTTAAAAATTCTTTGTTTTCGTATTATTGAGCGTTGAGAGTTCTTTATATATTCTGGATACGAGTCTTTTTTAAATCAGATATGTGATTTACGAATATCTTCTTTCAATCTGTGACTTGTCTTTTTATTCTCTTAACAGTGTCTTTCTTTTTCTTTTTGACACAGGGTCTCGCTCATCACCAGGCTGGAGTACAGTGACATGATCATGGCTCACTGCAGCCTCAACCTCCCGGGTTCAGGCTATCCTCCCACCTCAGCCTCCCAGGACCACAGGCGTGTGCCACCACGCCCAGCTAATTTTTTGTAGAGATGGGGTTATGCCATGTTGCCCAGGCTGGTCTCGAGCTGCTGGGCACAAGCAATCTACCCATCTCAGTCTCCCAAAGTGCTGGGATTATAGTCGTGAGCCACTATGCCCAGCCAACAGTGTCTTTCAAAGAGCAGAGAGAGGTTAATTTTGATGATGTCCAGTTTGCACCTTTGTTGAAAATTGACCATATATCTGTGAGTCTGTTTCTAGACTCTTTGTTCTGCTTTATTAAACTACTTGTCTATTTGTACACCAATGCCACACTGTCTTCATTGCTGTGCCTTTGTAATAAGTTTTAAAGTTAGGTCATTTAAGTCCTTTAATTTTGTTCCTCTTTTTCAAAGTTGTTTTGACTATTCTAAGCTTTTGCATTTCCAATACATTTTGTAATCAGCTTGTAAATTTCTACCAAAAAAGCCTGCTGAGACTTTGACTGAAATTATGTTGAGTTTGTAGATTAATTTGGGAAGAATTGACATATTGACAGTATTGAGTCTCTCAACCCATGAACATGGTATACCTCTCCATTTATTTAGACCTTTAGAGCTTTTTCTCAGCAACATTTTGTAGCTTTTTTTTTTTTTTTTTTTTTTTTTTTGAGACGGAGTCTTGCTCTGTCACCTAGGCTGGAGTGCAGTGGCACGATTTTGGCTCACTATAACCTCTGCCTCCCGGGTTCACGCGGTTCTCCTGCCTCAGCCTCCCAGGTTCACACGGTTCTCCTGCCTCAGCCTCCTGAGTAGCTGGGATTACAGGCAGGCGCCACCATGCCCGCCTAATTTTTGTATTTTTAGTGGAGACGGGGTTTCACCATCTTGGCCAGGATGGTCTCAATCTCTTGACCTCGTGATCTGCCCGCCTCAGCCTCCCAAAGTGCTGGGATTACAGGCATGAGCCACCACGCCCAGCTTGTTTTGTAGCTTTAATTGTATAGGCCTAACATACTTTTTTGTTCTGTTTAGTCTATTTCATATTTTTATGCTACTGTAAATAGTATTTTTTAAAATTTCAACGTCCAGGTGTTTTTTGCTAGTAATATATTTTTTATGTTGATCTTGTATCTTTCAACCTTATTATACTCATTTATTAGTCCCAGCAGCTTTTTTGCAAATTCCATCAGATTTTTAACTTAGACGAACATTTTTTTTTTTGCAAATAAAGGCAACTTTTCTTCTTTATATCAAATCTGAATTTTTTTAATTTCCTTTTCTTGTCTGATTATATGGGCTAGAATCTCCAATACAATGTTGAATAGAAGTGGTGAGAGTAGACAGACCTGTCTTGTTCATGATCTTAGGGGAAAAACATTAATGAACCCTAATGTTCATTATAGGGTTTTGTTTGGTAGATGCCTTTTATTAGGTAAGAAGATTCCCTTCTATTCCTGGCTTGCTTAATTTTTTTTTAACAATCAGGAATGAATCTTGGATTTTGCCAAATGTTTTTTCTGCCTTTAATGAAATGATCTGATCATTTTAATTGTTTAGTCTGTTAATACAGTGAATTACACTGATTGATTTTCCAGTGTTAAAGCCACTTTGCAGTCCTAGGAGAAATCCCACTGGTTGTGATGTACAGTTGTCTTCCCTTATCCATGGGGGATGTGTTCCAAGACCCCTAGTGAATGCCTGAAACCTCAGATAGTACCAAACCCTATATACACTATGTTTTTTCCTGTACAGACATACCTATGATAGAGCCTAATTTATAAATTAGGCACAGTAAGATATTAACAATAACTAATAATAAAATAGAACAATTATAACAATATACTATAATAAAAGTTATATGAATGTGGTCTCTCTCTGTTTTCTTTTACTATACTATGGGTAGCCAAAACTGTAAGAAGTGAAACTCCAGATAAAGGGGGACTACTGTATTATTTATTAATAAATAGTCATGAGTCACTTAACGATGGGGATATGTTCTGAGAAATGTGATTTGATTTGATTTCATCATTGTGTGAACATGACAGACTGCACTCACGCGAACCTAGCTGAGATAGCCTACTACACACCTAGGCTATGTGATGTAGCCTATTTCCCCTAGGCTACAAACCTGTACAGCATGTGACTGTACTGAATACCATAGGTAACTGTATCACAGTGGTATTTGTGCATCTAAACATAGAAAAGGTACAGTAAAAATACACTATTATAATTTTTTTTTGAGACAGGGTCTCACTCTGTTGCCCAGGCTGGAGTGCAGTGGCACGATCTCAGCTCACTGCAACCTCTGCCTCCTGGGCTCAAGCCATCCTCTCATCTCAGCCTCCCATGTAGCTGGGACCACAAGCACAAGTCACCATGCCTGGCTAATTTTTAAAAATTTTTTTGTAGAGATGGGGTTTTGCCATGTTGCCCAGGCTGGTCTTGAACTCCTGGGCTCAAGCTACCCACCTGCCCTGGCCTCCCAAAGTGCTGGGATTACAGGCGTAAGCCACTGCACCTGCCCCAGAATTATAATCTTATGGGATCACTATTGTATATGTGGTCCATCATTGACGGAAATGTCATTATGTAGCAAATGACTATTACATATTCGGAGACAACTTCTGGTATAGTGGTGTGAGGAGCTCCACCTACCCTCTGCCCAGAGAAATAACTATAACTGGTAAATATTATATGAAAAAACAACCATTTAAAGTCTCTGGAAATTGTCCTGAGGTCACACAGCAAATGAAACATTTATTCAAGAAAATCGGCTGGGGCCGGGCGCAGTGGCTCACACCTGTAATCCCAGCACTTTGGGAGGCTCAGGCAGGCGGATCATGAGGTCAGGAGATCGAGACCATCCTGGCGAACATGGTGAAACCCCGTCTCTACTAAAAATACAAAAAAATTAGCCAGACGTGGTGGCGGGTACCTGTAGTCCCAGCTACTCGGGAGGCTGAGGCAGGAGAACGGCGTGAACCCAGGAGGTGGAGCTTGCAGTGAGCAGAGATCGTGCCATTGCACTCCAGCCTGGGCGACAGAGTGAGACTCCGTCTCAAAAAAAGAAAGAAAAAAAAGAAAATCGGCCTGGCGCAGTGGCTCACGCCTGTAATTCCAGCACTTTGGGAGGCTGAGGCGGGCGGATCATGAGGTCAGGAGTTCGAGACGAGCCTGGCGAATGTGGTGAAACCCGGTCTCTACTAAAAATACAAAAAAATTAACCGGGCATAGTGGCACACGCCTGTAGTCCCAACTACTCGGGAGGCTGAGGCAGAAGAATCGCTTGAACCCAGGAGGCAGAGGTGGCAGTGAGCCGAGATCACCCCACTGCACTCCAGCCTGGGCAACAGAGCGAGACTCTGTCTCAAAAAAAAAAAAAAGAAGAAGAAGAAGAAAAAAGAATCTATTTAATCTCAGAACAGTAGAACAGTGAGAGCCTGTGGCATTTGAGCCATGGCCCATTCTCTCCCTTCCCCGTCCCCCCAGCTCAGCGAGATGGAAGTTCTACTCCAGGTGGATGCAGCCAAGAACACAGGTCTCCCTCTCCTCAGTCTCAGCTGGGGAGCTAGAGTATCTCCCTAGGAAGGGCAGGACATCAGCATTTCTCATCCACCAAGTCCTGTGTTGTAGATACTCCATTCTAGGCAAGAGTGGCTGAGAGGTCTGGGGTTCTCCTCCTCTACCCAGCCCCACTCTGTAGGGTGGAAGCTCTACCTTAGGTGCAGCAGGCCAAAAAAATGCCTGGTTGCATTTGCCCCAGCTCATTCATAGGGTAGAGGTTCCATAACATAAGTGACAAGCAAGAAGATCAGAAGCTACTGCCCCATCCAGCAGCCTGTTCATAAAGCATATGTGTTATTCTCTGAGAAGGGGGCCCATTCTCCCTACCTCCAGAGCAGTTGTGCAGAGGTTTTGCCCAGAAAGTGGCAGGCTGTAAGAACAGAGGGATCTTAAGGGAACTGACTTCCTTTGGAACTGAGTGTGGAGGAGTTCCAACTTAAGGGGAAAAGCAATGGAGATTTTGATGGTAAGCAATTTTGGTGGCAAGCAATTATGAGGAGGCTAGTAGCTTGCCAGATTAACAAACTAAACTATAGAGTAGCTACTGAGAAGAACGCTCCTGGAGTTGTAACAAACCTCAAAGACTGGCCTCAAAGAGTACCTTTGCAAAAGGGCCTGAATTTAATTGAATCACATGTGGAGCAATTTCTACCCCAGGGCACTGTTGAAAACAATAGAGCAATTAGTCATCAGTGGAGGATAATAGCTGGGTATGATTCCAACAAAGCCAGACAGCTTGACAGAGAAATCATAAAAAGAGACAAAGAGACCCCTGCTAAAACCACTGTCACCTAGGGTGACCCTGGTCATGCCCAAGGCTGCTTTCTCTGAGGAGTAAAATCAGAAGCTGCATACTTAGGAGAAATAGACTTCACTAAAATAGTCCAGCTAAGTCACTAAACAAATAAGCCAACAAAAACGAGCCCCAGAATGTGAGAGTTCAGTATTTAGAGTGCTACAGTATATTCTCTAAAATGTCCAGTGGTTAACAACCATTTATGAGACATGAAAAAAAAAAAAAGCAGGAAAGTGTGACCAGATATAGGAAAAAGAAAAGCAGGCAACAGAAACTACCTTTAATCTTCAGAGTATGCAAATTCAGTAAAAAAGAAAAATAAATAAAAAAAGAAAGAAACTTCCCCTCAGAGGGTCCAGATATCAGGCTTAGCCAAGACTCCAAAGAAACTGTTATAAATATTTTCCGAGAACTAAAGAAAAGAATGCTTAAGAAAATAAAGGAAGATAAAATAATTTCTTGTCAAAATAGAGACTATCAATAAAGAGACAGAAATTATAAAATAGCACCAAATGAAAATTCTGGAGTTGGAATACAATAACTAAAATGAAAACTTCATTAGAGAGATCCAGCAGTAGAATGAATGGACAAAAGAATGAATCAGCAATTGTAAGGAGAGATTAACAGAGATTACACAATTGAAAGAGCAGAGAGACGGAAAAAAATGCAGAAAAATGAACACAGCCTTAGAGAAATGTGGAAAACCATTAAGCACAACAACATACATGTAATTGGAGTATCAGAAGGAGAAGAAAGAGAAAGAAGCAGAAAAAATATTTGAAGAAATAATGCTTGAAAACTTCCCAAATTTGAGGAAAACAATCTACACATATCCAAGAAGTTTAATGGACTTCAGGTCAGAATTTGCAAATATGCAAATATATCCAGACATATTGTAATGAAATGATTAAATGATCAAAAACAAAGAGGCTATAATCCCAGCTGCTCAAGACGCTGAGGTGGGAGGATAACTTGAGCCCACGAGTTTCAGTTTAGCCTGGGCAACACAGTAAGACATCATCTCTAAACAAACAAACAAATAAAAAGCAAAGCATTAAGTGAAAAAAGACTCATCAAAGAGAACAGCACCTCAGACTAACAGCTGACTTGTCATCAGAAACAGTGAAGGATAGAAGCAAAAGTGCTGATGGGAAAAATAAATATCAACCAAGAATTGTATATCCAGCAAAGCTGTCTTTTAAAACTGAAGGTGAGGCTGGGCGAGGTGGCTCACGCCTGTAATCCCAGCACTTTGGGAGGCCAAGGTGTGTGGATCACAAGGTCAGGAGATCGAGACCATCCTGGCTAATGCGGTGAAACCCTCTCTACTAAAAATACAAAAAATTAGCCGGGCGTAGTGGCAGGTGCCTGTGGTCCCAGCTACTCCGGAGGCTGAGGCGTGAACCCGGGAGGCAGAGCTTGCAGTGAGCCAAGATGGCACCACTGCACTCCAGCCTGGGCGACAGAGTGAGACTCCGTCTCAAAAAAATAAATAAATAAATAAAACTGAAGGTGAAATAAAGACGTTTCCAGATGTGCAAATACTGAGAAAATTTATTATATACTATTGAATTTAATTTGCCAAAATTTTGTTGAGAATTTTTCTATGTTCATGATTAACATTGGATTTTAGGTTTTCTGTTCTTTTTTTAAAATTTTTACATACAATTTTGTTGCTTCCTAAACTCACCTGACCTTAAAACGTTTTTCTGTTTTTTTATAATACTGTGGTCTGGTTTTGGTATCAATAAAATGCTGGCCTCATAGAATGAATAAATTAGGAAATGTTTCTCCCAGTTCAATTTTCTGGAAGTTTGTGTAAAATTGGTATTCTTGGCTACTTGGGAGGCTAAGGTGTGGGGATCATATGAGCCCAGGAGTTTGAGTCCAATCTGGACAATACAGAGAGACCCTGTCTTAAAAAAATTGCTACCATTTATTCCTTCAATGTTTGGGGTCAGCCAATCCAGAATCATACACCAGTAAAAGATCCATTCAGAGTGTAAGGTCAGTAGATTTCACTGTCACAAAGTACAAAAAATCCATTGACCTGGTTTCAGATTTTACACTGCAACTAACCTTTGAAAAACTACCACTTTTTGCATTTTGGTTTATATCAAAGAAGAATATCCATGCTTATCTAAAAAGCTCCTCCACAGCTGGGTGCGGTAGCTCATGCCTGTAATCCCAGCTCTTTGGGAGGCCAAGCAGGTGGATCACTTGAGCACAGGAGTTCAAGACCAGCCTGGGCAACATGGTGAAACCCTGTTTCTATCAAAAATAATAGAATAAAATAAATAAAATAGCTCCTCTTTTTTCCACTCCCATATCTGTGGGATGGAAGTTTCTTCATATACTGCAACCAAAACAACAACATATCACAACAGACTGAATGCAGAAACAGGTATGAGAATACAGTTGTCTTCTCTACAGCCAGACACTGAAAAGATTTGCAAAAAAAACCACCAACAACAACAAATACACAGAAAAGAAGCTATTCTTTTTAGCAATATTTTAAAATATATATTTATTTTTAATAAAAATATAATGTTTATGCTAAGAAATGCACCGTTTTTTTTTAAAACAAACCAGATTTTAAGTTCTCTATTTAAATTTCTGATGACGTGTTAGTTTCCCATTGCTGCTGTAACAAATTACCACAGATTTCATGGCTTAAAACAAGATGTATGGCTGGGCATGGTGGCTCACGCCTGTAATCCCAGCACTTCGGGAGGCCAAGGCGGGCAGATCATGAGGTCAGGAGATTGAGACCATCCTGGCTAACATGGTGAAACCCAGTCTCTACTAAAAAATACAAAAAATTAGCCAGGCATGGTGGCGGGCGCCTGTAGTCCCAGCTACTCGGGAAGCTGAGGCAGAATAGCGTGAACCCGGGAGGCGGAGCTTGCAGTGAGCCAAGATCGCGCCACTGCACTCCAGCCTGGGCAACAGAGCGAAGACTCTGTTTCAAAAAACCCAAATAAACAACAACAGAAACAAAACAAAGCAAAAAGCAAGATGTATTCTCTTACCGTTCTGAAAGCCAGAAGTCTGAAATGGATCTCAGTGGGGCAAAATCAAGGCAAGGCATCTGCAGGGCTGTTTCTAGAGGCTCCAGGGGACAAACCATTCTTTGCTTTTTCCAGATACCGAGGCCA
This sequence comes from Gorilla gorilla gorilla, assembly GCF_029281585.2. Classification (NCBI taxonomy): domain Eukaryota; kingdom Metazoa; phylum Chordata; class Mammalia; order Primates; family Hominidae; genus Gorilla; species Gorilla gorilla. The sequence goes on along the minus strand of NC_086018.1, from coordinate 27,205,250 downwards.
CACCATGTCTTGGCTCGTGGCCCCATGTCACATGGCCTTCTCTTCTTCTGCATCCATCATCACATTGCCACCTTCTGCCCTTGACCTTCCTGTGTCCCTTTCATAAGGACCCTTGTGCTAATGCTGGGCCCATTCAGATAATCCAGGATAATCCCCCCATCTCAAAGTTCTTAATCACATCTGGAAATCCCTTTGCCATATAATGGGACACATTCACAGATTCAGGGATTAGGATGTGGATCTCCTTTGAGGGCCATTATTCAGCCTTTTACATATGGTAAGAATCAGGAGTCATGAGCCCCATACACAGAAGCTCCTTGGAGTCTTTGGTAATCCTCTGAGTGTAGAGAGGTCCCAGGAATGGCTGCTCTGGGCTATCAAAGTGAGTGGGCCTGGGGGATTTTCCTGAACAGCCTCCCCTGCTTGATGCCCAGGGAACCCAGGCCAGGTCACAGCTTGAGGGCAGCACAGAGCATGGCCAGGTCAGATCCCTGCTTGATGCCCAGGGAACCCAGGCCGGGTCGCAGCTTGAGGGCAGCACAGGGCATGGCCAGGTGAGTGCCTCTGCTGTTCTATAGCCGTGTGGGCGGCAGCCCAAAGAGCTGGGTCTGCAGCAGGGCTGAGTGTGAATCCTGCTTGGGTCCCTCTGTGTCGCAGGTCCGTGAACTCAATATGTTCACGACCAAACCTGTGACCTTCCACCTAAACCGGTACCACCACCCGCGTCTGCCCCACCCTTCCCTGGTGCCCAAGCCCTTGTTCTCCTTCACAGACCACCCACCTCCCCACCCAAACCATAGGAAATTCCACCAGCATTCCTTCCAAAACACCTCTCAAACTTACTCCTTCTCTACCCAACTCCACTCCTGGTCCAAGCCACCGACACCTCCCATCTCCGTGACTGCAAAGCTCCCTTGCTGGTCTCAAGCCTTCAGCCCTGTCCCTCCCAGTCCACTTCCCAGCCACAACCTCTGGGAATAAATGTGATGGCAATCTGGCAGGGCTGCCTCCTGCCTCACCTCCTCGTGGCTCCCCATTGCCCTCGTGGCAAACGTCCAGCGTGCCTGCTGCTGCTGAGCCCTCCAGCCCCATCTCTTGCCACATCCCCACTCACACCCCAAGCTCCAGGCAGACAAGCACTGCTTGGCTCCTCAAACCAGCCAGCACCTCTGGCCTGTGAACCTGAGCACGTTCTGTGCCTCGGCTCCCTCTCCCCGTCCCCTGCCCAGGGGTCATTCCTGGGCATCCCCTGAATTTCTGGGGTGGGTTGAGGGCCTCTGTAGTCACTCGGGTCTCCTGGGCTTGTCCCTACTGGGCCCCTAATATCCCTCCAGGCTTGGCCCAGGTTAGACTTGGGGAGGGCGCATGGAACAGTTGTGAACAAATAGATAAGCATTCCAGGTACGTGGGGAGGGAGGTTATCCACGGAGAGGTCCCCCCCAAAACCCTCAAGGACCTCAACTGGAAGGTGAACCCCAAAGGGGAAAGAAGCCCCATCTACCCCTGCTCCAGAGGCCCAGGGGTGACGCTGTGGAGGGGTCAGAATCAGGGACTCTGCCCACAGCCACTGCACCATAGGAGGCCGCAGAGCCACTCAGGAGGGGCGGGAAGACAGCCACGGGTGACCGGGATTCTCTCACTCTTGCCTTGACCAAACTCTACTCTGCCACCCTGGACCCTTTTATTACCCTTAAGATGGTATCTCACACTGTCACCCAGGCTGGAGTGCAGTGGTGAAATCTCGGCTCACTGCAACCTCTGCCTCCCAGGTTCAAGTGATTCTCCTGCCTCAGCCTCCCCAGTAGATGGGATTACAGGCGTGCACCACCACGCATGGCATATTTTTGTATTTTTAGTAGAGACAGGGTTTCGCCATGTTGGCCAGGCTGGTCTCAAACTCCTGTCCTCAAGTGATTCACCTGCCTCAACCTCCCAAAGTGGTGGGATTACAGGCGTGAGCCACTGCGCCTGGCCCCTGGACTCTTTTTCAACCAGGCCTGACCTTTTGACTTCCGTGGTCACCTCTGTATTGTCCAATTTTAGCAGGAATCCTGCTAAGTCAGTTTATCCAGAGCCCCCCGTATCTGACCACCTTCCATGTCTGACTGGGTTCCTCTTCCTCCACCACCCCTAGGTGCTGTCTGAGCACCCTGGCCTGTCTTCAGCAGGAATTCTGTTAGGTGGGTTTAGCTGGAACCCCTCTTCGCTCGGATGTTTCGTTTTAGTCACTTTCCATCCAGTGACCCCTACCCTGCTCCTTGGCGATCAATCCCAATATCTCTCCCGAACTGCAAAACCCCATCAATCTCAGTGGCTCCCCACTGCATAAAGTCAGCCTGACCATCCTTAACAAGTGTCATGAATGATAATGGTGGGCTTTGCAGCTGGCCTCATGCCCTCCCTTCTGGGCTTAGCAAAACACTCCCGCTTAACCCTGGTTCTCCTCAGATGACCAAAGGCTTTCCTCCTCACATTGGATGTATATTTCTTCTTTGTTTTAGAGACAAGGTCTTGCTCTGTTACCCAGGCTGATGTACTGTGGCACAATCATAGCTCACTGCAGCCTGGAACGGGACTCGAGCAATCCTCCTGCCTCAGCCTCCTGGGTAGCTAAGACTACAGCTGTGCCCAGCGAATTAACCACCATGCCCAGGGAATTAATTATTTATTATTATTATTACTGTGAGATGGGGTCTCATTCTGTCGCCCAGGCTAGAGTACAGTGGTACAATCATGGCTCATTGCATGATTTTTTTATTTTTTGTAGAGACGAGGTTTTGCTGTGTTACCCAGGCTGGTCTCAAACTCCTGGGCTCAAGCGATCCGCCTGCCTTGGCCTCCCAAAGTGTTGGAATTATAAGTGTGAGCCACGCCTGGCCTCATGTACATTTCTGAATCTCCCATGCCAGGACCTCTGAGGTTTCTGCAGACCACACTCTCTCCTTCCACCCCTCATCACCTTTCCTCTGCAAGGGGCCTCCCTTTCTGGCCTGGACCCCTCCACACTCCCCAGCCACCCCTTCTCCTCCCCAGCTCAGCCTGTCCACCCTGCTGCTCCCCTTGAGTCTTCCCTGAGGCTCAGGGAGTCCAGGTTGGGGGTGCTCGGGTCTCAGCAGGGCCAGCACTCACCACTGGTGTTCCTTGCCATACCCTGTGTAAGGCCCCAGAGCAGGCCTACCTGTGGCCTCTATGAGATCTCAGTATCGGACTAATTAACACCCTCAACCCATGCCATGGGGCCCCTGATGTGTTCCCAGCACTGGACCAGGTGGGGGAATCCAGAGATTATGTTCAGACCCAGCCCTGCCTTCCTGGAGCCCTCAGAGAGCCAAGCCAGCAACAGTCCTCACCTGGCTCAGCCAGGACACTGGTTGCCTACACAGGACATGCGAACCAGTCACAGGCAGACCTGCAAATGGGTTTCACTGTCCAGAATTGAATGGATGGCTACCCAGCTGTGGCAGGGCGAAGGCATTACTGAGCAAAAGGGGCTCACTGCCCCATGTGCTAAAAGCCAATGCTATGACACTGAGTTTTTTTTGTTTTTTTTTTTGAGATGGAGTCTTGCTCTGTTGTCCAGGCTGGAGTGCAGTGGCGCCATCTCAGCTCACTGCAACCTCCACCTCCTGGGTTCAAGCAATTCTCCTGCCTCAGCCTCCCGAGTAGCTGGGATTACAGGCATCCGCTACCATGCCCAGCTAATTTTTCTGTTTTTAGTAAAGACAGGGTTTCTCCATGTTGGCCAGGCTGGTTTCGAACTCCTGACCTCACGATCCACCTGCCTTGGCCTCCCAAAGTGCTGGGATTACAAACATGAGCCACCGCGCCTGGCCGATGCTGGGTTTTTGAGAAAAGAAAAGCTTTTATTGCAAGCTGATTTACAAGGGGATAGGAGTCCAGCTCAAAGCTGCCTCCCTGTACTGGCTTTAAGGCAGTAATTTTATTGGAAAAGGTTTATGGGGTGGAAGGAAAGGGAGGTCCTTGGGCAGGCGCAGTTATCCTTCATGCCTCATGGGTCACATGTGCAAATCAGGAGACATTAGTGTGAAACACGAGGTGGAAATTTAGGCTTTGATGTCTGAAAGCCTGTTCTGCACAGACGCCCCTTGGCCATCTTGGCTCCAGCCAATTTCAGCCAGTTTCTAAAATCTCACAAGCGGAGGGAGTGTCAGCTTTTTAGGAAGTTGTTTCTTTTCTTACCTGCTATCCTGCAGACTCAAGAATTTCTGTTAGTCCCTGACGTCTTAAACTCCTTGGGGCATAGTTTCGGAGGGACCCATAGGGGCGGCAACACGGACGTGCGACCTGTGGGCTGCTGCCCAGGGCCTTGTGGGCAGAGGGTCCCTGTGCTCCATTTAATGCTCTGCTGTTGCTGTCTTGAAATTCTTCATAGTTTTCCAATGGGGACTGCTCATTGTCATTCTCTCTTTTTTTTTTTGAGATGGAGTTTCATTCTTGTTGCCCAGGCTGGAGTGCAATGGCATGATCTTGACTCACTGCAACCTCCACTTCCCAGTTTCAAGCGATTCTCCTGCCTCAGCCTCCTGAGTAGCTGGTATTACAGGTGTCTGCCACCATGCCTCGCTAAGTTTTGTATTTTTATTAGAGACAGAATTTCACCATGTTGACCAGGCTGGTCTCAAACTCCTGACCTCAGGTCAGGTGATCCACCTGCCTCAGCCTCCCAAAGTATTGGGATTACAGGCGTGAGCCACCGTGCCCAGCCTTTCTTTTTTTTTTTTGAGACAGGGTCTCACTCTGTCGCCTACACTGGAGTGCAGTGGCATTATCTCAGCTTACTGCAACCTCCGCCTCCCAGGTTCAAGCAATTCTTGTGCCTCAGCCTCCGAGTAGCTGGGATTACAGGTGTGTGCCACCATGCCCAACTAATTTTTGTATTTTTAGTACAGATGGGTTTTCGCCATGTTGGCCAGGCTGGTCTCGAATTCCTGGCCTCAAGTGATCCACCCTCCTCAGCCTCCCAAAGTGCTGGGATTACAGGCATGAACCACTACGCCCAGTTGTGTGGGCTGCTTATTCTCATTTCATACTGGACCTTGCAGATTATATGGCCAGTCCTGAGGGTCTCGAGTCTTCGTGCGTGGGCCATCCACCAGGTACGCATCCATCTAGCGTCACCCGTCATCCTCATCTTCTGCTGGGTGTCTTGCCACGTGGCGATGTCAAAGGCCTGTGGTTGAAGTGATCATGGGATGTGGCACTCAGGAGTGGTGTCCAGCTGGGAGCTTCAGGAATGCCCAAATCCTACATCCTGTGAAGTCCCCCAGCGAGATACAGGCACAAAGACACAGACGCACAGGAAACCAACGTGCCACTTGGTTCTGGGAGCCTCTCAGAAAAAACCACAGTAGGCCTGGGGCCTTTTGAGGTCTCTGGGTGACGAGTCCCTCTTGGGATTAGACCATGGTGACTGCTGATCCTGAGCAAGTCACACAAAGCTTCACAACCGTTCCAGATGATAAAACATGGCACCGGGGCCGGATGCCGGCGGGAAGTCCCTCCTTCCGCTCTGGTTTTGTGGTGGCTTGCTGTGTGCTGTTTCCACGAGAGGACGAAGGGGAACTCACCCCCAAAGGTCCCAAAGGAGGTGAGAAAGGTGCAACTGGATGTCACTCTCGGTCCTGCCTCAAGTGAGTCACACAGTTCTGACCGGCTGTGCGGAGGACACCGTTTTTCTTTCTTTCTCTTCTTAGAGACGAGGTCCTGCTCTGCTGCCCAGGCTGGAGTGTGGTAGTGTGATCATAGCTCACTGCAGCCTCAACCTCCTGGGCTCAAGCAATCCTCCCATCTCAGCCTCCCAAAGTGCTGGTATTACAGGCATGAACCACCACGCTGGGCCAGAGAGAGCCCACCGTTTCTGTGCGAGGAGAGGCAATGAAGGTGTCCCCTCTGCCCTCTGAAATTGCCACCCAGTTATGCCCACGGAGCCTAGTTGTGTCTACAGTCAGATACTTCTGGGCTGCCCCTGAGACCAGATGAGTGATGTCACTTCCGAGTCCTGAATTGCCTGGGAAGGTAGGAAGGACAATGAGTGGTGTCTGAAAGTACAGCCCTAGGCATGGATGGAGAGAACAGTTAGAAGCATTTGACTGATTTTGGTCTCTTTTGTTTTGTTTTTGAGACAGGGCCTCACTCTGTCACCCAGGCTGGAGTGCGGTGGTCTGATCATGGCTCACTGCAGCCTCGAACTCTTGGACTCCAGCGATCTTCCTGCCTCAGCTTCCTGAGTAGCTGGGACTACAGGCATGTGCCAACACATTAGGCTAATTTTTTTTTGAAAGATGGGGTCTCACTATATTGCCCAGGCTGGTCTCAAACTCCTGGGCTCAAGTGATCCTTCCACCTCGGCTTCCCAAAGTGCCGGGACTACAGGTGTGAGCCACCGTGCCTGGCCTGATCTCGGTCTCTTGATTTTCTGAAAGCTCCATCTCACTGTGACTAAAAGAGTTGAGAGAGGCTGGGTTTCTGTAACTTCTGCAGGTTGTAACATACTCTAAAGGTTCTAAACTATTACTAAGTGGATGATCAATTCCTTAATTTGGGCTTTTGTAAAGTGGGCCAGAGTTCGAGGCTTAGGCTCGAGGTCTAGGGGGACCTCCCCATGCCTGTGCCCAAACACCATGTGGAAGAAGTCAATGAGCCCCAGCAGATGTGAGGAGCAGAAGTGACCCCCGGAAAGGCAGCTGTCCAGCAGGTGCATGACCACAGGCTCCACACGAGCAGACACCGTGTCTCTCTGTTCCATGCCCTGTGTCCTTTGCATCCAGCAGAATACCAGTCACCTAGCAGGTGCTCAATAAGTATTTGTGGAAAAAAAAAAAAGAGCCATCTGGTCACTCAGAAGCAGACGACTAGGAGGCGAGTGTGCATGTGTGTGCCTGTGTGTGCATGTTATGGTGGGCGTGCGTGTGGGTGATGTGTGCATGGGTACTTGTGTGCTTGCACCTGTGTGTGCATGTGTGCACACATATGGTGTGTGTGTGGTGAGGGGATAGGTCTTCTGATAGTGACCCTGCCTTCCAGCAAATTTGACCCAGTCACTGTCCTGGAACCTGACCCATTCTGAATGGCAGCCCCTCATCTTGGGGCAAAATGGGGAATGACAGGAGAGAGGCAGCTCTTTCCTCTCCCCCCGCTAATGGGCGCCCTCCCAGGGCCTAAGCTCCCCTTGACCTGTGTGAGAGTCTGAGAGAAGATGCCAGTCCCCCTGGGGACCCGGCAGGAGGAGAGAAACACAATGTCTTGCTGCCTGGAGTCCAGCGTTGAATGGGGTTCGGGGGACACTTCTATCAGTCCTTGCTGCTATTGCCTCTGCATACCATAGAGCTCCAACATAGCCAAGGACAGTGGGGTTCAAATCCAAGGCCTGCCACTTCTTAGTTGTTTGGTCTTGAGCAAAATTCCCTCTTTTGAGTAGGGGGAAAATTATTACTAGCCTGTTGTGATTATTGAACAGGATCATGAAGTAACACGTGGTGGGCGGCAGCCTCCAAGATGAGAGTGTGGCCAATGAGCCCCACCTCCTGGCTTCATGCCCTGGTACGGTCACCTCCCATACTGAATAGAGCTGGCCTCTGTACCAATTGGATGTTGTGAAAATGACAGTATGATTTCTGAACTACTTTTTTTTTTTTTTTTTTGGTGATAGGCTCTTGCTCTGTCACCCAGGCTGGAGTGCAGTGGCACAATCATGGCTCACTGTACCTTTCAACTCCTGGGCTCAAGGAATCTCCCGTCTCAGCCTCCGGAGGACTACAAGTACACACTACCACATCGGGCTATTTTTTGAATTTTTTTGTAGAGATAGGGTCTTGCTCTGTTGCCCTGGCCAGTCTTGAACTCCTGGCCTTTATTTTTATTTTTATTTTTTTGAGATGGAGTCTCGCTCCGTTGCCCAGGCTGGAGTGCAATGGCACAATCTCGGCTCACTGCAACCTCCACCTCCCAGGTTCAAGCGACTCCTCTGCCTCAGACTCCTGAGCAGCTGGGACCACAGGCATGCACCACCATGCCCAGCTAATTTTTGTATTTTTAGTAGGGACGGGGTTTCACCATATTGGCCAGGCTGGTCTAGAACTCCTGACTTTGTGATCCGCCTGCCTGGGCCTCCCAAAGTGCTGGGATTAGAGGTCTGAGCCACCGTGCCTGGCCAAACTCCTGGCCTCTTGATCCCAAAGTGCTGGGATTACAGGTGTGAGCCACCATGCCTGGCCTAAACTGCTCTTGAATCCCTGACCCACAGAAACTCAGGATAATCATAGTTCCTTGTTTTGGGGTTTTTTTTGTTTTTGTTTTTTTGTTTTTGAGATGGAGTTTCACTCTTGTAGCCCAGGCTGGAGTGCAGTGGCGCAATCTTGGCTCACTGCAACCTCTGCCTCCCGGGTTCAAGTGATTCTCCTGCCTCAGCCTCCGAAGTAGCTGGAATTACAGGCACCCGCCACCACACCCAGCTAATTTTTGTATTTTTAGTAGAGATGGGGTTCCACTGTGTTGGCCAGGCTGGTCTCGAACTTCTGACCTCATGATCTGCCTGCCTTGGCCTCCAGTTCCTTGTTTTAAGCCGGTAAATTTTTGGATAGTTTGTTACATGGCAAAGGATGACAAATGCATGTGTGTAGTCCAATGCCTGGAGCACAGTAAGAGATCAATAAATGATAGCAAGGCGCTGTTACTAATCAACCTTCTTCTCTGGAATCATGCTTTGTAACCAGATTGAGATCATTGTGCCAGGTTCCTTCTCTCCTTCAACCGTTCCAGCCAATACAACAAAGGACTGGTCCCATCAGTTTGCCAGGTGTGTCCAGATTCCTCTTTGACTTCAAGAAAGCCCCCCACACCATAGTCAACAGCCGTTTCCATTTTGGACGAGTTAATTGATATCCTGCTTTTGTAAATCTCTTACATCTGGACTGTTCTTTTTAAAATGTAAAGTCCTCAGCTGGGCGCAGCAATGCGTGCCTGTAATCCCAGCTACTCGGGAGGCTGAGGTGGGAAGATCCCTTGAGCCCAGCGGTTTGAGGCTGCAGTGCGCTATGATTCAACCTGTGAATGGGCCCTGCACTCCAGCCTGGGCAACATAGCGAGACCTCGTTTTTTTTTTCAACTTTTATTTTAGATGTAGGGCGTACATACGCAGGTTTGTTACATGGGTGTATTGCGTGATGCTGAGGTTTGGGATATGAATGATCCCATCAGCCAGGTGGTGAGCATAGTTCCCAAGAGTTAGTTTTTTCAACCCTTGACCCCTTCTCTCCCTTCCCCCCTTAGTAGTCCCCAGTGTCTACTGTTGCCATCTTTATGTCCCTGAGTACCTGTATTAGTCTGTTCTCACACTGTTATAAAGAAATGCCTGAGGCCGGGCGTGGTGGCTCATGCCTGTAATCCCAGCACTTCGGGAGGCTGAGGCGGGTACATCACTTGAGGTCAGGAGTTCCAGACCAACCTGGCCAACATGATGAAACCCTATCTCTACTAAAAATACAAAAATTAGCTGGGCGTGGTGGTGGCCCCTGTAATCCCAGCTATTCGGGAGACTGAGGCAAGAGAATCGCTTGAACCCGGGAGGCGGATATTGCAGTGAGCCGAGATTCCGCCACTGCACTCCAGCCTGGACGATGAGAGTGAAACTCCATCTCAAAAAAACAAAACAAGAAAGAAATACCTGAAACTGGGTAATTTATAAAGGAAAGAGGCTTAATTGACTCACAGTTCCGCATTATTTGCTGGGGAGGCCTCAGGAAACTTACAAGCATGGCGGAAGGCAAAAGGAGAAGCAGACACCTCCTTCAAGAGATGGCAGGAGAGCGTGAGAGCTAGAGCAAGAAAAAATTCCACTTTTAAAACCATCAGATCTCGCGAGACTCACTCACTATCACAAGAACGGCGGGGCGGTGGGGAATTGCCCCGGTAATCCTTCCCTCCCTCAACACGTGGGGATTACAGGTCCCTTCCTCGGCAAGCAGGGATTACGATTCGAGATGAGATTTGTGTGAGGACACAGAGCCAAACCATATCAGTACCCAATGTTTATGGTTTTATGTACTTGTGAATGGCCTCCAGCTGCATCTGTATTGCTGCAAAGTACATGATTTAATTCTTTTTTATGATTAGGTAGTATTCCACAATGTATATGTACTACGATTTCTTTATCTAATCCACCATTGATGGGCACCTACGTTGATTCCTTGTCTTTGCTATTGTGAATAGTGCTGCAATGCACACACAAGTGCCTATGTTATTTTGGTATAATACTTTGTTTTCTTTTGGATATATACCCAATAATGGAATTGCTTTTTTTTCTTTCTTTCTTTTCTTTTTTTTTGTGACGGAGTTTTGCTCTTGTTGCCCAGGCTGGAATGCAGTGGCACAATCTCGGTTCACTGCAGCCTCCACCTCCAGGGTTCAAGCAATTCTCCTGCCTCCCGAGTAGCTGAGATTACAGACATCTGCCACCACGCCTAGCTAATTTTCTGTATTTTTAGTGGAAACGGGGTTTCACCATGTTGGCCAGGCTGGTCTTGAACTCCTGACCTCAGTTCATCCACCTGCCTCAGCCTCCCAGAGTGCTGGGATTATAGGTGTGAGCCACTGTGCTCGGCCAGCATGGCTTTTCTTGTTCCAAGGGGAATGCTTCAGTGTTTGCCTATTCAGTATGATGTTGGCTGTGGGTTTGTCATAGATGGCTCTTATTATTTTGAGGTACGTTCCTTCGATGCCTAGTTTCTTGAGGGTTTTTATCACGAAAGGATGTTGGATTTTATTGAAAGCATTTTCTGCACCTATTGGGATGATGGTTTTTGTTTGTAATTCTGTTTTATGTGGTGAATCACATTTCTTGATTCATGCATGTTGAACCAGTCTTGCATCACAGGAATGAAACCTACTTGATCATAGTGAATTAATCTTTTTTTTTTTTTTTTTTTTGAGATAGAGTCTCGCCCTGTTATTCAGGCTGGAGTGCAGTGACACAATCTCGGCTCACTGCAACCTCCACCTCCAGGTTCAAGTGATTCTCCTGCCTCAGCCTCCCGAGGAGCTGGGATTACAGATGTGCACCACCATACCTGGCTAATTTTTTTGTATTTTTAGTAGAGATGGGGTTTCGCCATGTTGGTCAGGCTGGTCTCGAACTTATGGCCTCTAGTGATCTATCCACCTCAGCCTCCCAAAGTGCTGGGATTACAGCATGAGCCACCACCCGGCCAACTTTTTGATGTGCTGTTGAATTCAGTTTGCTAGTATTTTGTTGAGGATTGTTGTGTCTATGTTCATCAGGGATATTGGCCTGAAGCTTTCTTTTTTCACTGTGTCTTTGCCAGGTTTTGAGGTCAGGGTGATGCTGGCTTCATAGAATGAGTTAGAGAAGAGTTCCTCCTACCTGATTTTTTGGAATAGTTTCAGTAGAATTGGTAGCAGCTCTTCCTTGTACATCTGGTGGAATGTGGCTGTAAATCTAACTGGTCCAAAGCATTTTCTGGCTGGTAAGTTTTTTAGTACCAATTCAATATCTTTTTTTGTTTTGAGATGGAGTCTCGCTGGAGTGCGAGACTCCATCTCAAAAAAGTGCGAGACTCTCACCCAGGCTGGAGTGCAGTGGCGCAATCTCAGCTGACTGCAAGCTCTGTCTCCCGTGTTCACGCCGTTCTCCTGCCTCAGCCTCCCGAGTAGTTGGGACTACAGGCGCCTGCCACCACGCCTGGCTAATTTTTTGTATTTTTAGTACAGACGGGGTTTCATCATGTTAGCCAAGATGGTCTTGATCTCCTGACCTCATGATCTGCCCGCCTTGGCCCCCCCAAAGTGCTGGGATCACAGGCATGAGCCACCACGCCCAGCCAGTGCTGATTCAATTTCTGAACATGATATTGATTTGTTCAGTCTTTCAGTTTCTTCCTGATTCGCTCTTGGGAGATGGTGTGTTTCCAGGAATTTATCTATTGCCTCTAGATTTTCTAGTTTATGTGTGCAGAGGTGTTCATAATAGTCTCTGAGGATCTTTTGTATTGTGAGGTCCCTTATTACAAGTGACACATTTGTTATTTCTGATTTTGCTTATTTGATCTCTCTTTCTTTGTTAATCTAGCTAGTGGTTTACTGATCCTGTTTATCCTTTCAAATAATCAACTTTTGGTTTTGCTGATTCTTTGTATGAATTTTTGTGTCTCAATTTCATTAAGTTCTACTCTGATTTTAGTTATTTCTTTTCTTCTGCTATCTTCTGGTTTAGCTTGTTCTTGTTTTTCTAGTTCCTCTATGTGCGATATTAGATGGTTAATCTGAGGTCTAACTTCTTGAGGTAGGCATTGAGCACTATCAGCTTTCCTCTTAACACTGCTTTTGCTGCATCCCAGAGATTTTGGTATTTTGTATCTCTGTTTTCATTTCTTTCAAAGAATTTTTTTGATTTTGTGCCTTTATTTTGTTGTTTACCCCCAAAATCATTCAGGAGCAAGTCATTTAATTTTCATGTAATTGTATGGTTTTGAGAGATCTTCTTAATTTTTTTTTTTTTTGAGACGGAGTCTCGCTCTGTCACCCAGGCTGGAGTGCAGTGGCATGATCTCAGCTCACTGCAACCTCCATCTCCCAGGTTCAAGTGATTCTCCTGCCTCAGCCTCCCGAGTAGCTGGGATTACACGCACCTGCCACCATGCTTAGCTAATTTTTTTTTTTTTTTTTTGTATTTTTAGTTGAGACAGGGTTTCACCATGTTGGGCAGGCTGGTCTCGAACTCCTGACCTCAAGTGATCCACCTGCCTTGGCCTCCCGAAGTGCTAGGATTACAGGCTTGAGCCACCACACCCAGCCGAAATCTTCTTAGTATTTTCCGTCTTCATTCTACTGGTGGTCCAAGAGTATGGCTGGTATGATTTTGATTTTTTTGAATGTATTGAGACTTGCTCTATGGCCGAGCATGTGGTTGATCTTGGAATATGTTCCATGTGCGGATGAGAAGAATGTATATTCTGTGGCTGATGGGTGGAGTTTTCCATAGATGTCTAATAGGTCCAATTGGTCAAGTGCTGAGTTTAAGTCCAGAAATTCTTTGGTAGTTTTCTGCCTTGATGATCTGTCTAATGCTGTCAGTGGGGTGTTGAAGTCCTCCACTATTATGGGGCTAAGAGACCTTATCTTTAAAAAAATGTCCAGGTCTCCTTAAGTGTTTCTACATATATATAAGTAGAGTCCCCTGAGGTTAGCCTCCTTCTTGCTTTAATCTGATGTCCCCATTTTCGTATATGGGCACGGACTTCATCCACCCATCTGCCATCCTCAACATCACGTCACGTGCAGAGTTCATCATTCTCTGTTTGTGAAAAATCTCTCACCAGTAAGCACCTGTTTCTGACCAGTCTTGCTCCTTAGCAAGGAGAGTCTGAAACCTGTGCTTCCTGAATGTTTGTTTATTTATTTATTTATTTTTGTTTTTGTTTTTTATTTTTTAGACAGAGTCTCGCTCTGTTGCCCAGGCTGGAGTGCAGTGACGCGATCTCGGCTCACTGCAACCTCCGTCTCCTGAGTTCATGCAATTCTCCTGCCTCAGCCTCCTGAGTAGCTGGGATTACAGGCGTGCGCCACCACACCTGGCTAATTTTTGTATTTTTAGTAGAGATAGGGTTTCACCATGTTGGTCAGGCTGGTCTCGAACTCCTGACCTCATGATCCACCCACCTCAACCTCCCAAAGAGCTGGGATTACAGGCATCAGCCACTGCTCCTGGCCTTTGGTTTTGTTTTGTTTTTGCTTCCTGAATGTTTACACCTGAGAACATTAAGGAGGAAAACACTCCTGGGCTGGCTGGGTGCAGTGGCTCATGCCTGAAATCCCAGCACTTTGGGAGGGCAAGGAGGAAGGATCACTTGAGCCCAGGAGTTCGAGACCAGCCTGGGCAACGAAGTGAGATCCTGTCTCTAAAAAAAAAAAAAAAAAAAAAACACTTGGCTGGGCACCGTGGCTCATGCCTGTAATCCCAGCACTTTAGGAGGCCAAGGCAGGTGGATCACTTGTGGTCAGGAGTTCGAGACCAGCTCTGGCCAACATGGAGAAACCCTGTCTCTACTAAAAATACAAAAATTAGCCCAGCTTGGTGGCAGCTGCATGTAATCCCAGCTACTTGGGAGGCTGAGGCAGAAGAATCGCTTGAACCCAGGAGGTGGAGGTTGCAGCGAGCTGAGCAGTGAGCCAGCCTGGGCAACAGACTGAGACTCCGTCTCAAAAAACAAAAACAAAACAAAAAATCAACACTCTTGAGCTGACCACTACTGCCGATCATCCTCCAGACCCATTTCCTGTGGTCTTGGTCTCCCACCAGGCTGGCAAATAACCATCAGCCACAGCCATGCCCTGGAGGTGGGGCCATCTGGAACCAAGACTGATCCCTTCTGGACTCAGGACTGACTTTGTAATTTGTGAGGCCCAGTGCAAAATAAAAATATGGGGCCCCTTCTTGGAAAATGATTAAGAATTTCAAGACAGTGACAGCTAGGGCCAAATGTGAGGACTTTGTGAGGATGGGCCCTGTGTGACTGTGGAGGCTGCACATCCATGAAGCTGCCCTGCTGGTGGCAGAGACCTTTCCAGCCCTCCAGGCCCAGTTTCCCTAGAATTCCCCGTGCCCCATGTCGGCGCCTCTCCGCTGTTCTCCCTTTTCCTTCCCCAGTGCCCTCTTACATCCTCTTTTCTGCAAAGTGAGCCAGGAATCTTGGCTGGCGTGGCCTCCCCTTGATGTCTTCAGGGCTATTGGGTTTCCCTTGACATTCATCTGGGGGACTCTGCCTCTTGCTCCGGCATCATTTTGTCCCTCTACTGCCATGGCTGGCTGCATGTGAGGAACCTGGACCACATGGGGCTAGATTGCAAATTGGTACCCCGTGTTTTACCCGTGTTTCTCACACTGGGCCAGCCCACTTCTCCAGCCTCATGCTCTCATGTGCTGAGCAACAATCTCAAGGCATTCTGGGCCCTGACATGACTACGAGTTTTTGAATAGTGTGGCAGAGACAGGCTGTATATTCGCTAATTTCATTGTACACAACTCCTGGCCCACTGGAAGACTACATTTCCCAGTGGCCCTTGCATCCAGGTGAGACCACGTGACCTGTAACAGCCAATGAAATGTGAGGGAAAATGAAGTACAGGACTCCTAGGCCATGTCCCTCTGCCATGTTTGCTCCCCTGACATGCCTGTTTGTGACACAGATGGTGGAATGACAAGATGGAAGCAATCCCTTCTTACTTTGTAGTCTCCCTTAGAGGCTACACAATGCCCTTCTCCCAGCCCAAGGGCTCAGGGGATGTATCTAGGGAGATTGGCTTTCTCTCCATTTTCCAAGGCGGGTCCTTGCCACCAGCCTCCATGTTTTCAGGAAGCTGCATGCAGCCATGGACATGACATTGGCCACAGAGGCAAAGTCATGGTGGGGGCTGGATGCGGTGGCTCACACCTGTAATCCCAGCACTTTGGGAGGCTGAGGCAGGTGGATCACTTGAGGCCAGGAGTTCGAGACCAGCCTGGCCAACATGGTGAAACACCATTTCTACTAAAAATACAAAAATTAGCTGGGCATAGTGGCACATGCCTGTAATCCCAGCTATTCGGGAGGCTGAGGCAGGAGAATCACCTGAACCCAGGAGGTGGAGGTTGCAGTGAGCTGAGATCGTGCCATTGCACTCCAGCCTGGGCAACAAGAGCGAGACTCCATCTCAAACCACAATGAAAAACAAAGTCATGGTGGGGCCTTGGACACGAATTCTGCTCTCTGGGCCTCGGCTCCCCCATTGGAAAGAAGGCAATCCCCCAGCCTCTCATGATGGAATTCTGGTCCAGGGGACAGCTCTCAGCTGTCTCTGGCTACATCCAAGGGAAGACCTGACTGTAATCTTTGCATGGAGCCCCCACAGGTTGGCTCCTCTGAGCTTGGCATAGTTTGTAGAAGCCTGAAGATGATAACCCTCTGGAAAGAGTTTTCCAATATGAATATGTGGGGATGGGCAGGTGTGGCTTCAAAGTTGTAAAAAGGGTTCAGTCCATCTTTACCCCCACTTACCAGCAGGATGACCTTGGTCTAGGAACACCTGTCCGAAGAAGAGATGTTATCCACCCAGGATTAAGTGATGGCAGCACAGACTTTATTTCTCCGAGACTCAATTTCCTCATCTATAAAAACTGGAATAGAACTGTACCTACCTCATGGGGTTGCTGGGAGAGTCAAAGGAAATAAGGCACCGTATGTAGAGTTGAGCGGGGAGCCTGGTCCGAGGGTGTTTAGTGAATGCAATGTCAAGATGACCGAGTGCCTGCCCCTCAGCAGCCTTGCTCCTCCCAGCTCTGCGTGCAGGCCCTGGGGCTCCCCCGAGTGGTTTGATGAATGCTAGGGCTGCTCACAGCCCTTCCTCTGGAATGGGGTGCAGCAGTGTGGGGGCCTTCTTAGGGGTGGGTTCCTAGTACCTCATTTAGAGTTTTGAAGAGGCAGCCAGTGTCCTGTGCGGAGAGCATTCCAAGGCCTGGAAGGCCCACCAATCACCAAGTTCTAGCACAGGCCCAATCAATCACTCCCACAACCTGCTGCAGACTGGCTGGCGGAAGATCAGACGCCCTGGTTGCTGAGGGTTAATTACCAACTTAGCACCCATTGTCTCAGGGAGAAATTGCAAGAGTCTTTCTCTTTTTGTCTCTTTCCAAAGGCATAAACATTTGTACTGCAAGTGGCCCAGGGGGCCTGGAGATGTTTATTTTGTAGTTAACAAAGAGAAGGACATTTTGGCTTGGGAGCTGAGCATTCTGCTGGCCCAAAGCTTCTGGGAGACTCCCTGCACTGGGAGGTGTCTCCAGGAGTGGCTCAGGGTGGGGCAGGGCAGTGGCGTGGGTGATGCTGGGCAGCAGAATAGATGTCTAGTCCAGGGCATTGGCCAGGCCCCCTCCTGGGGGCAAGCAGGGGAAGCAGTGTTCCTCAGTGCTCCTAGTGCGTGCTGGAAACACACGCACCAGCCTTTTAACAGTGCTTCCACTGAGCAGTGTGACAGTGAGAGAGACTTATGTTGTTCTTTTTGTTTTGTGTGCTTTCCAAATTTTTTTTTTTTTTTGAGATGGAGTTTCACTCTTGTTGCCCAGGCTGGAATGCAGTGGCACCGTCTCAGCTCACTGCAACCTCCGCTTCCCGGGTTCAAGTGATTCTCCTACCTCAGCCTCCTGAGTAGCTGGGATTACAGGCATGCGCCACCACACCCAGCTAATTTTTGTATTTTTAGTAGAGACGGGGTTTCGTCATGTTGACCAGCCTGATCTCAAACCCCTGACCTCAGGTGATCCGCCTGCCTTGGCCTCTCAAAGTGCTGGGATTACAGGTGTGAGCCACCGGGCCCAGCCTCCAAATTTTAAAATAATCCACCTGCACTTTATTTTCAAACTTGCACATGTAATGCATGAATGTAAGAGATTCAAGCCACATATAAATATATCAAATAAAATGTGAAAATGTAAGTGTCCTCACCTTCTCTTTTCCTTTTTTTTTTTAGAGACAGGGTTTCACTCTGTTGCCCAGGCTGGAGTGCAATGGCGTGATCACGGCTCACTGCAGCCTAGACCTCCCAGGCTCAAGTGATTCTCCCACTTCAGCCTCCTGAGTAGCTAGGACTACAGGCACACACCACCATACTTGGCTAATTTTTATATTTTTTGTAGACATCGGGTTTTGCCATGTTGCCCGGGCTGGTCTCGAACTCCTGGGCTCAAGAGATCCACTTACCTTGGCCTCCCAAAGTGCTGGGATTACAGGCGCAAGCAACTGCCCTGGCCTCCTCCTGTCTTCCTCCTTTCCTTTTCCAAAGGTGACCATGATAAGAGTTAGGCACAGAACTTGCAGGACTTTGCTGGTGCCTTTGTATACAGATACATATATTTCCCTCCCTCTTTTTAAAATTTGGCCAAAAAAAAATTACACTTATGCTTTGTTCTTTGACTTTTTTCACGTAAGATATTCTGATACAGTGTGTGTAGAAGCACTACATTAATATGTTCTTTTTTTTTTCATTGCCTTTGGAGATTATACACCACATTAATTTCAATGGTGACATAGGATTTCATAGTATGGAGGTAGAATAATTCATCTGATCACTTATCTGGTAGAATGAGTTCTTTAGAGGGCTTGGTGAGAGTGAGACCTGGGCTAATGTCCAGGTTTAGGGTCAGGAAACCTGTGACATTATTTTTTTCTTTTTTCTTTTCTCTCGCAATTTTGCCCAGGCTGATTCTGAATTCCTGGGCTCCAGGCATCCTTCCCCTCAGCCTCCAGAGTAGCTGAGATTACAGGCACGCATCACCGCGCTGGGCAAAAAATCCGTGTAACTGTAATGGAAGGGCTTGAGAGCAGTTGCGCTTCAGGGTTGGCCTTCTTCCGCAGATCTGCGGTCTTACCACGGGGCGGCGCTGGTGAGCAAGCCTGCGCCGGGACGGCTCCCGCAGGAAAGGCGAGGGCCGCAGGAGGCGGCGGCTGGGGGCTCTGCAGCAGCGGGAGCTGGGCGGGCGGGCAGCTCTTTACCTCTGCCAGCTGGGCCAGGGGCCTTAGCCTATTTGTCCACCTGCAGCATTGGGGGAACTATGAGGACATTCAAATTCTGCATTTGTTCCCTTACCTGAAGCAACAGATAAGGAAATCCACTGCAGGCAGGGAGTCGGCAGAAAAGGGTATTTTCACCCAACAGCTAGGTCCCTAAGAAAGTGAAGGTCAGAAGATACTTTTATTAAATGGGGTCACATATTGAAGGTCCTGGGGAAAACCAGCTACTTGAAGGAACCAAGTCAGGAATTATTCTCTAAGGAGGGAACTGCCCCTACTTTGTGCATTGTAAACTTGGAGTTTGATAAATAGGGTTCTCAATCTGAAAGGCGGGGCAAATCTGAGGTGCCCCCTGCTCCTGGTGGTCCCCTGAGTTTACTGATAAAAATTGTCAAAATGTATTGAGGACTCACAGGCCAGTCACTGAGCTAAATATTGTACCTTTCTTATTTCATTTAATCTTCACAACAACCCTAGGAGAAACTACTGCTGTATCTTTCTTTTTTTTTTTTTTTTTTTTTTTTTGAGATGAAGTCTTGCCCTGTTACCCAGGCTGGAGTGCAGTGACTAGATCTCGGCTCACTGCAACCTCCGCCTCCCAGGTTCAAGCGATTCTCCTGCCTCAGCCTCCCGGAGTAGCTAGGGAGTAGCACACCAGGCTAATTTTTTTGTATCTTTAGTAGAGATGGGGTTTCAACATGTTGGCCAGGCTGGTCTCAAATTCCTGACCTCAGGTGATCCGCCCGCCTTGGCCTCCCAAAGTGCTGGGATTATAGGCATGAGCCACCGTGCCCAGCCTGTACCTATTTTCTAGATGAATAAATGGAGGTTATAAAGGAGCCAGGCATGGTGGCTGGTGCCTGTAATCTCAGCACTTCGGGAGGCCAAGACGAGAGGATCACTTGAGCCCAGGAGTTCAAGACTAACCTGGGCAACATAGTGAGACCCTGTCTCTACAATAATTAAAAAAAAAAAAAATCAGCTGGACGTAGCAGCCCACGCCTGTGGTCCCAGCTACTCAGGAAGCTGAGATGGAAGGATTGTTCAAACCCAGGAGAGTGAGGCTGCAATGAGCTATGATTGTGCTGTCAGAGGCAATGGAAACAGAGCGACTCCATCTTGAATAGGGGCTGAATAAAATGAGGCTGAGACCAGCTGGGCTGCATTCTAAGGAGGTCGGGCATTCTTAGTCACAGGATGAGATAGGAGGTCGGCAGGACTGGTTTCACAAGATACAGGTCACAAAGACCCCGCTGATAAAATGAGATGCAGTGAAGAAGCCGGACAAAACCCGCCAAAACCAATATGGCAATGAAAGTGACCTCTGGTTGTCCTCACTGGTCATTATATGCTAATTATAATTCATTAGCATGTGAAAAGACACTCCCACCAGGGCCATGACAGTTTATGAATGCCATGGCAATATCTGGAAGTTACCCTCTATGGTCTAAAAAGGGAAGGAACCCTCAGTTCCGGGAACTCCCCACCCCTTTCCCAGAAAACTCATGAATAATCCATCCCTTGTTTAGTATATAATCAAGAAATAACCGTAAGTCTACTCAGTCAAGCAGCCCATGCCGCTGCTCTGCCTATGGAGCAGCCTTCCTTTATTCCTTTACTTTCTTAATAGACTTGCTTTCACTTTACTGTCAGCTCACTCTTGAGTTCCTTCCTGCTTCAAGCCAGGAACCCATGCGGCACCCCCAGGCTGAATCCCAGTTTTGGAGTTTACCCTGTGACGGTGCCACTGCTCTCCAGCCTGGGCGACAGAGTGAGACCCTGTCTTTAAAGAGAGGAAAAAAAGGAAAGGTTGTGCTTGGCAGGCAGTGTGCCAGAGCCCCAAGAGTCAGCAGGAGGGGTTGGGGGGAGAGTGGGGGGGTGCAAGGGGCGGGGAGGAGCTGGAGAAAGTTGAGCAGATTCTGTCTCCCGCTAGGGCAGATCCCAGCCCAGTAAGTCAGCGCACAGAAGGGCAGGCCTCGCCCGTCTCACAGGACTGAGAAGAAAGGCGAGTTTCTCAGAGACTGGAGGACTCCCTACATGGGAAAGGGAAGTGATTTTAGCCCGTTTGGCTGGGAGTTCGGCTGATGGTTCCAATTCATGGGTATTAGCAGAGGGGAACAAGAAATTGCTGAGGGTGGCAGATTGGTTATAATTAAGAGAACCTGGGAGACGCAAAACAATGTGAAGGCCACCAGCTGTCCTGGATCTGGAGACTCTGTCCTTGGAGCTGCTTGCAGGGGGTTGGAGGGATGGCTCAGGAAACCAGCCGCCCTCCCCTGCAGTGCAGACCATTCAGCAAAGACTGCAGGAGGATGGAGCCTCTCTGCCTGATATTCCCAGGGCTCAGGGGACTGCCCTTGCTCCTGGGTCTTCCCTCCTGCTTCACTGTCACCTTTTCTTCCTCCACAATTTAAATGCACCCATCTTGTCTCTTAGGAAAGCAAACAGGCTTGGGAGTGGGCTCAAATCCTGACTCCTGTGCTTTTTTTTTTTTTTTTTTTTAAAGACAGAGTCTTGCTCTGTCTCCCAGGCTGGAGTGCAATGACACAATCTCGGCTCACAGCAACCTCCACCTCCCCGGTTCAAGCGATTCTCCTGCTTCAGACTCCTGAGTAGCTGGGATTACAGGCACGTGCTACCACACCTGGCTAATTTTTATATTTTTAGTAGAGACAGGGTTTCACCATGTTGGCCAGGCTAGTCTCAAACTCCTGACCTCAAGTGATCCACCCACCTCAGCCTCCCAAAATGCTGAGATTACAGGCATGAGACATCATGCCTGGCCGGTTTTTACACTTTTTAATTTTGGGGGGAAAAAATCAAAAGAATAGCATTTTGTAGCATTTCGTGACACATGAACATTATATAAACTTCAGGTTTTGGTGTCCGTGAAGTTTTATGGGAACACAAGCGTGACCATTTGTTTACCTATTGTCTGTGGCTAATAACAAGGGGAGCTTGGTGGCCCCCATTCCCCCACTCCTCATGGAGTTGCGTAGATGGCTCCAGGGCTTGTTGGAGTCATCGAGGGTCCCAGTGGCTGGCCTGTGATTCTGGTCAATGGATCTGAGACTGTATAGCCTGCAAAGTCTAAAATGTTTAGTATTTAGCCTTTTACAGAAAATGTTTGCCGACCCCTGGCATAAATGCCTGACAACAGGTGATCAGTAAAATGTATCCTGTTATTCGTATTATTATGACTGTTACTATTATCCCTTCTGGCCTCATTTTAACTTTCAAATAATCATGCTCATGGCTTAATGGAGAGATTCTAAACCTGAGGTCCATGGAAGGGTTTCAGGGGGCAGGGGGTCTCTGGACCCCTGCAGTTTGGCAGATGGGGTCTTTTTTGCAGGGAGAGGCTCCATCCAACCCCTGGTTCTCAAAGGGGTTTGTGTCATCAAATAGGTAAAGAAGTGTAGGTTTGATTCTTCCTTGACCCAGGAAAATCGATCCACACTTTTCCTGGGCTTTCCGGAGGCCATATCCTTGAAGATGAGCTATTTGGGGGCCCACCCACTGCCTGTGTTGGAGGGGCCTGCAGCTCAACAGGAGTGAGGACCCCCAGCTTTGGAGCCAGTGGTCCCAGGCTGAGTCCGAACCTTGGCGGCCCCTGGCTGGACCCCTTCTCTGACCCTCAGTTCCCTTGTTGGGTTGCGGCAAAGATGAATTCGGTAATGTCTGCTGGTCACTTGGCACAGCGTCTGGTACACAGTAGGTACTGCAGAGATGGTAGTGGTTATTAATCTTATTGTCCTTGCACATTCAAAAGTGCTTTCCTCAGCTCACTCAGACCCAGGAAAAGCTGCCCCTGTGTTTGGCTGAATTTGAGGTCTGAATACCCCTTGAGGGCCCTTAATCTCTATCTTTGGTACCAGCAACTAAGGCAAGTCCACTAAACATTCACATGATCAATATGCAAAGAAGCACGACCCTCATTGAAGTTTGTAAAAGTTCAGTGACCTCATTTGAACAGAGACAATGCTACTAAGACGGAAATAAATGGGATCTGCAGCTTCACTGTTGCGAAAGCCCTGGCTGTTTCCGAGTGTTTGGTGTTTCTCCCGGAGGGGTTACTCTGGAGCTCAAGCTTGGGTCTACTTTCCCCCTAAAACGCTTCTTGTGGAGCCCCTTTTCCCAGCTCAGTCACCCAGAGCTAACGGGTTTATTCCAAAGCCCAGCAACCACCACCGGGAGGGGACAGGGTGTCCTTGCAGCCAGGCTGTCCTGGAGATGGGCGTCCTGCACAGACTGGTTCATGTTCAGTCCGGCAGGCACTGCCCCCCCCACCAGTTGCTGGGCATAAGCCCATTCAGCGGAGGCCTGGTGGCTCCAGACAACAGCTGGAGACCAGAAATGAAGACTTCCAGCTACAAGCAAATGTTGCTGCTTCTTAAGGTTGAAATATTCTATCCCTAAAGTGTCCCTTTCAGCTGAGCAAAAACAATCCCCCATCGGGACCCGACCTCGCCACAGAGGAACAAAAGCTTCCCAGTTCTCTGAGTCCCAGAGACTGTCTGCAGTTTCAGGCACGCATGGTCCAGAGGGGAAAGAAGATGGTCATGTGACTTCCAGGCCTGGAGACAAGGTCACCCTTGTCCAGCCCCGTTCCCCTTCACAGGAAGAAGAGCCTCTGACTGCCTGACAAAGGATGGGGCTGGTGCTGCCCTGGTGCTGGCTCCCGGGTGGTGGATTCTCCAATATCTGCATCTGTTAGGTTCAGGAGAACACAGGGCAAGGTCAGTGGTCCCCAGAGTCCACTCAGATGGGTTTGAGGGTCTCATCCTGGCCTCATTGTCCCATAATCCCAAAGGGGTTCTTCAGGTGGGACAGTTGAACATTCTGGCTGCATTTATTTTATTTTTCTATTGCAGCGTAATTTGTCCCTAAGAAATTCACCAGCAAGGCCGCCCCGTTTGTTTTCCACCAGCCATTTCCTGCCATTAAAAATATTTTCCTTCATGGAAGGAAAGAGCTTCTAGGAGAGAGAAGGAAAGCCCAGTGAAGATAAACGGTCAAGTGAAGCTGACCTTTAAAGGGGCCATCATGGGTCGGGCGTGGTGGCTCACGCCTGTAATACCAGCACTTTGGGAGGGCGAGGTGGGCGGATCATCAGGTCAAGAGATCGAGACCATCCTGGCCAACATGGTGAAACCCCGTCTCTACTAAAAATACAAAAATTAGCTGGGCATGGTGGCGCATGCCTGTAATTCCAGCTACTCCGGGAGGCTGAGGCAGGAGAATCGCTTGAACCTGGGAGGTGGAGGTTGCAGTGAGCAGAGATTGCACCGCCATACTCCATCCTGGGCGACGAGCAAAACTCCGTCTCCAGAGAAAAAAAAACAAAAACAATTTTGCCAATAGGTTCTTTGGCTTGTCTCCCGTCCTACCCCTGCCCACCCTGGTCCTGCCAGGCACTCCCTCACTGCCTCAGTGCATCCCAGGACACTGTCCCCCCATAGCCTTCTGAGGGGTGGCCCCAACACTCACCCTGAGGATGCCACCTGTGCCCATGTTTTCTTGGGTTGTGCAGAGCCCTGTGCTCCTTGTGGGGGGCTCAGGCTGTCTGTCCAATGCCTGCCGGACAGCTCTGCCTCAGTGTCCCACAGGGACTGCAGTGGACTTAGCCCAAAAGAATTCATCAGGTTTCCTCTCACACCTGGCTCCTTTTACATTCCTTATGTCGAAGAGTGGCCCCTCTCTCCGCTCAGGCACCCATGTCAGGTACCGGAGCACCATCCCAGACACCTCCTCGTTCTTAACCCCCACCTCTATTCTAGAATGAAAGGAACATCTACCTTTGATGGAAAACATACTGCAGGTAATAATAATTCATACAGCCCAATGCCTCACAAAGGCAGGTACTATAACTGTCTCCATTTGACAGGTGAGAAAACAGGCACACAGGGCCGTGTTACTCACCCCAGGTCACATGGTGAACAGTGGAACTGGGATGTGAGCCTGAGCTACCCAGCCCCATGCACGTGCCCCTGCCCTGGGAGTGCAGTCAGCATCTCTCTCCACAGCACTGGCTTGGGGGCCCAGGCATGCCCTCAGCATCTCCTGGCTGGGCCTGTAGAGTCTCCCGACTGGTTTCCTTGCCCTCGGTCTTACCCCGCTCAGATCTGTTTTCCCAGATGCAAGGAGGAATGCTTTCTAAACTGGGAATCTGATGTCACTCCTCCGCTGAAACCCTTCAAAGGCTCCCTGTTTTACCCTCACTGGCCTCACAGAGAATGAATGGAGGAAACTGAATCCTGGAGGGCTGACTCCAGGGCTGTGCTCCCAGCTACTGTCCCCCACAGCCTCTCCATGCCTGAGCTGTCTCATCTGCCAAAGAGGGAAAGTGGTACCCATGGCGAAGAGTTGTAGGATGTGCACAGTGTCTGCCAGCAGAGTGCCTGGCGCAGAGTGGGCAGCTCATACATGGAGCTTCTATTAGCTTCTTTCCTTCCTAAGAAGGAAAGTGTGGGGCAAGAAGGGGGTGGAGAGGAAGAACTGGTTGCTCTGAGAGGCAAGGTCAGTTCCACCTGGGATAATAATTACATAAGCACTTTAGAGGCATTTTGTCAAAACATAGCCTCCTGAGGAATAGATTCCATTACCCTTTTCAGATGGGGAAGCTGAGGCTGAGGAGTCGAGGGACTGGATCTAGGCCGGCTCGAGCCCAGATCTCTCTGCTGCAGAGCCTTGTGCTCTGCTCTGACCCTCCTTGGATGTGGGCTGCAATGCAATGGTTTTGGAGTACCTGATCTTTCAGATCGTACCAGCTGAAGGTCGGCTGTGGGTCGAAGCCGTCACAAGACTGGAAGAAATTTGGAGGCACTACTAGGAAAAAGCAAGCAAAAGGCGAGGACTGGCACCCAAGGGGAGGCAGGAATCCCACCACAGACACCCTCCGCTCGTCCCACGCTCTCTGGGGAACTCCCATAGAAATGACAGCATAGGGCCCATCACTCTTTCTACAACAATGAGAATATTTATTTTTTCCAGAAAGTAAAAATAATATTTTTTCTCTTTTGTAAAAGTACCATTACATTCCATTTTCTTAAATAACAAAATCCTAAAAATATATATTAAATTGTATACAGTGCGTCACACTTCATCTTATATTTTAAAATACATGATGTTTCTATTTTATTCTCAAAGTTGCATATTAAGAGCATATTTACAAATAAAGCCTTGTCATCCAAAGTCAAAATCTCTGCTGGAAGCTGAGTTTGGATGTGGGAAGGTCTTGACGTGCATGAGCCCCACGATGGCAGCTCCCGTGTGGGCGGGGAAGGGCCTCCAGTCTTTGTGTCTAAAGACCCTTCCTTTCTGAAGCAGATTTCCCTCTGACTTTCCTCCACACCCCACTTCTGCCTCCGTACCCAACTCAGCAAGACAGAAGCCTGTGAGATGTGCCCACCAGGGGTCTGCAGGCAGAGGGTGAAGCCCCGTCACCCCGAGCCGTCCAGCCTGAGGGGAGACAGCTGTGGCTGGAAGGCTTGAAAAACACCCCACACCAGGGAAGCTAAGCTGAGACCTGGCCAGGAGGTAGAACAGTGAGGAAGGTAAACAAAGACACCAGAGGAAACAATCCAAACTCCCAAGGTAGGAACAAAAGCCGACACCAAACACCACACAGGAGATCTGAAACCTAACGGTGCCAGGTGGTGGGGTGTGGAGCTGCCCGGCTCCGTGGGAGACCTGGCCTGGCCTCAGCAGACCAGGGAGGCAGGGTCTCGGAGGCCATCCGCGTATAAGTGCTTGTGAAGAGTAAGCATGCAGTGCCAGGATGCATCGGGGCTGGGTGATGGCCTGGCTGGGCTGCAGGCAGATCCTGAGCCCGGCCAGGAAGGCTCTTGCCTGGGCTGACAGTGGGGCATGTGGGTGGAGCCGCACCCAGGCTCGCCCGTGGGTTCTACCCGAGGGCCAGGACAGCTGAACTTGCTAGTGCTTTGATCTCTGTGGGCTTCTGGCCGATTGGAGTCTTGAGCCAGAACCCACTCTTCAGAAGTTAGAGCAGCCTGGTTTCCTCGCTCACGCCTAGAGAGGCCTCAAGCCTGTCCTGACGTGGGGGACACGGCGGGTGAAGGCACTCAGGTTCATTCCTACTCATTCTCTGCTTTGCAAGCAACTGGACAAACGGGGAAGAACAGGGCACCGTGTGCCTCCCGCCTGCCTTCTCAGAAGGGCCAAGGACACTGAGAAACTCTGCTAGAAACTAGGGGCCACAGCTGGCCAAGGCACTGTCACCACGGAGAGTGACAAGATCGGCTGGTGAGGGCTCTCCTGTTGGCACAGGTACCAAGAAGGCAGGGCCTGGCGCCAGCGGGGAACAGGGGTGAGGATGGCACGCAGGCCCAGTGCAGCCTCCTCCCACGCTCTGTCACCTCAGGAGAGGCTTTGGCCAGGGTGCTTTCAGAGCTCCGTCCACAGTGGTCCCCAAAGCCCCTCCCCTGCCTCTCCTGCAGTCTTCTGCCATGGGTTCTGACTTTGACTTTTCCAGGGTTACCCTCTTTTCGCCACCTCCAACCCCCACTTTATCTCATCTGAGGAGTTTCCTAAAAGTTCAAGTGCCACCTCCTCCATGCTCCTGGAAGCCCACGCCATCTCTTCTGGATCAGCTTCTTTCTCAGGTGTTTACTTAGCCGCAGTGGCCTTCTGTGGGGTGTCGCTGACTTTCTACCTGGTTCTAACTGAGCCCATAGCCAGGCTGCGGCAGGAGCCAGTGCCCATGGAGGCTTAGCCTGGGATGATTTACAGCCCTCCTGCCCGTACGCTGTCCTGAGCCAGATTTGGGTTTCCCGGGGCTGCTCCACGTATCGTAAGTTGATCCTAGAGGCGCTGGGCCATGCCAGGGCCAGGCAGGAAGAGAAGCGCTGGGGCATCCCCAGCACCTCCCAGGCCCTCCGAGGAAGCACTGCCCCCGCTGCAGGCTGCGACAGCACATTGGCTTGGGCATGGCCTCCCCTGACTGAGATGTGAGGAGGGCAAGGTGGGCATTTGGGCTGCAGGACACCCCAGAGGCCAGTGGTCAGTGTCAGCCCCAGGCAACTGAACAACTGCCCCCTGGCCGGGTGAACTCTTCCTGGGGCCACGTGCCACATTCCCTTTGTGCTGCACATGGATCTATTCATAGCACAGGACCCGTTGGGACGACACACACCTGACACTTGTGTTTGAGAGAGATTCCACAAACAGCATGAATAGCTTGGAGGGGAGACTGCACGTGTTGGTATGTTTCCAGCGGTCCTCCTGTGTGACAGGCCTCTTGGAGACAGTGGCCTGCAGACAGCTGCTCTTTCCAGATCAAAGCATGAAGGCTGCACCGAGCAGCTCTGTGCCCTCAGCAGGCCTCCCACGGGGCCTGGGGTGGCAGTCCTGCCCCTGCCTGCCTGTGACACATTGCTCCGTTTCCCTCCTCTGAAGGCCCCTCTGCCTGAAGCTCCAAGCACCTCTCCTGAACTCAGGCTGCCGAGTGTCACCTCTCCCTGCAGACACTTCCTGTGTGGCCCTCTTTCCTCCCAGGGGCGGCAGGTGCAGAGGTGTTTCCAGAACCTCAGTAGGAGCCCCAGCAGGCAGTGACTCAGGGGTTGGGGGAGGTAGGCAAAGTGCTGCAAAGAGGAAACGCCAAAGCCAGAGGCGCAACAATCACCCAGGCCCGAGTGCCTTGTGGAGAGGCACGCTCTGACGAGGGCCTAGGCCTGGCCAGCAGAGGCACAGGCTGCTTTTCTCAGCTGCTGTTGACAAAGCCTGATTCCAGATGGCAAGGACTTTTAAATTAGTGATGGCACTTACTCTCCCAACCAGCAGCCACTACAGCTGCAGCACTCAATCTTAGGAGGAGCTCCTTGGAGGAGCTCCAATTCCCAAACCCACCCTCTCCTGGCACCAATCTCTGCAGCCCACCTCCCTATCTAAGGGACAGGGTGGCATGGGACTGGGGACAAGAGTGCTCGCCTTCCCCACTGAGCCATTCCTAACCCCACTTGGTCCCCACAGGAGGGGCAGAGAGCACGGATGGCCCTTGGAGTGTTTTTTTTTTTTTTTTTTGAGAAGGAGTCTCACACTGTCACCCAGGCTGGAGTGCAGTGGTGTGATCTCGGCTCACTGCAAGCTCCGCCTCCCGGGTTCACGCCATTCTCCTGCCTCAGCCTCCCGAGCAGCTGGGACTACAGGTGCCTACCACCACACCCAGCTAATTTTTTGTATTTTTAGTAGAGACGGGGTTTCACCGTCTTAGCCAGGATGGTTTCGATCACCTGACCTCGTGATCCACCCGCCTCAGCCTCCCAAAGTGCTGGGATTACAGGCATGAGCCACCGCGCCCGGCCCTTGGGGTGTTTTTTATCTTTTAACACGGGGGACACTAGAGGGAAGGACCACAGGCCCCATGTCTCATATAGTGCTGCCTAAGGGCAAAAACACAAGATTGATACTCTCCACTCTGAACTGAGAGTTAGCTGAGCCAATCATGGAGAGACTGAGGCCTGGCTCAGGTTCCATAGGACCATGAGCTGCTCAGTGGCAAGGCTGATAAAGCCAATCCTGAGTACTTACTGAGTGCCCATAAAAGCTTGCAGGAGAATTTATTGCATGAGTAAATGAATGGATTTTTTTTTGTTTATTTGTGTTTTGTTTTTTTGAGACAGAGTCTCACTCTTGTCACCCAGGCTGGAGTGCAGTGGTGCGATCTCGGCTCACTGCAACCTCAGCCTCCTGGGTTCAAGCTGTTCTTCTGTCTCAGCCTTCTGAGTAGCTGGGATTACAGGCGCCTGCCACCACGCCTGACTAATTTTTATACTTTTAGTAGAGACAGGGTTTCACCATGTTGGCCAGGCTGGTCTCGAACTCCTGACCTCAGGTGATCTGCCCGCCTCAGCCTCCCACAGTGCTGGGATTACAGGCATGAGCCATTGCGTCCAGCTGAATAGATGTTTTATATGACCAAAGCTCTTAAAGCTTTCCCTGCAGCTCCATGAGCTATGGAAAGAAGAATCTAGAAAGAAGCCCATGTGTAAGGTATCAGGTTTGATATAAATGGGGGTCACTAGATCTTATTCTCAGACCCTCCCAGGCTGAAGGAGGCCCACCCTAGTCCAGCATCTGGAGAGCAAAGCTGCCGGGGCAGCACAGACACTGCCCTCTTTACACCTCGCTAATGTCCAGGAGTCCGCACTTGTATGGGACCAACTCCCAAGAGTACCTGAGAGTTCTCCCTGTCTGGCCCTGTTCCAAGCCATAAAGACCAGGAGAAACTGATTTGTGTGTGGACAAAAATAGAGAAGAAGCAAGAAAAATTCAAAGTAACTAAAGCTACCCACCACCTGACAGCCATCTAGAATGTACCTGAGCCCTGTGCCAGCCATGACCTCCTCTGTCATCTCAGCCTCACTGTCCTGACACCCCCACTGCTAGCTAGATCAGAGAGAGATGCAGAGAGGGCCGGGCCCCAGGGCTTTGAGTCTCTCTCCTAAGTGCAACCGATGAAGCAGGAGGAATCCAGGCTCTGCCTGCCCTGGCAGCAGGGCACCTCTTCCTAGTCTGTAGGAGGAGGGTTTCCCCGAAGAGGCCGAGGCAGAGGAAGAGGAGGGGAAGAGTCTGTCAGAGAAGAACCACAGGAGAGGTTGACCACGGCAGCCTTGAGCTCAAAGAGGGACCTCAAGTCCTAGGCACAGTGGGGTTTTTAGTCACTCACAAGCGGATTGCGGTCATCTTGTTGACTCTGACCCTTGAGTTTCTTCTTAAAGATGGAAATTGAAGTGGAAGGCTTGTAAAAAATGCTCCAGATTTCCCCCGAAGTCCCTGGTTGATGACAATCCCTAAGGTCCCCTGAAGCAGGAACACGATGGGATCTGTCAAGCAGATAAATATTTTTTCCAATAGATTAGAACAACGCAAACAACCTACCATCTCACGAGATACTGTATCTATGAAATGGGGTGGGGCAAGGTCTTGGGAAGGACCTCACAGCCACCTCTAAAGATCTGAAGGACTAGCGTGCAACTGAAATGTGGCCTGTGGGCAGCAGGTGCTGAGGCCAAGTGCAGCAGGGCAGCGTCTGCATCAGAATAACAAAAGAACTTTCTAACTAGGAGGATTCTTCAAATCTGGAAAAGCCCAGCCTGAGAGATTATGGATTTTCAAATTCTTTTATTTTAAATAAAAGAACTGTTTTCAAATGCCATTTACCTAGAAGCCCACCTAGCTAAAACAAGACAAACACAAAACTTCTCTGCTTCAAGCAGAGACCTGTCTAGCCTCCGGTGCTGGCCCGGACTCTGTTCAGCCCCCATGGCTGCCTGGCAGGGAAGCTGCAGCCGATGTCAGAGGAGAGTTAGGCATGCACTTTAGGGCCTCAGCCATGCTATCAGATGCTGGACGCTATAGGAAGCATTGGGCTCTCTTGCTGCCACAGGGGATGTGGTCAGGACTGAGCCTGAGAGGCTTCCCCAGAACATGTGAATTGTGACTTTAAAACACACATACACACACACACAGACACAGACACACACACACACACACACAGACATACACACACACACGCACACGCAGACACAGACAGACACACACACACGAGGACATTATTTCCACTAAAAATTTCAAGTGTAGGGTGGAGGTGTCTATGTAAAGGGGTTCCAGTGTGGCCAAAGGCAGCCTTCGCAACGCAATGGAAGAGCTCGCATTTAATGTATAAGAAGTCTGTAGCAGAGGGCAAGTGAGATGGTCAGGAAAAAGACAGCTTTTAGTGGACATACATACATTTTCAGGGAGGCTGTGAAATGAGAAGAACCTGAGTAGAAAGCACTGGAAAGACAGAGTAGCGGTCTAGGAAAAATTAGAACGAACTCCCCTCTAAGTACACAAACATTAGTAGCATGAACAATTGCCCCTTTCCTGGAAGGTGGAACTGTTAGACTTGAATAGCAAAATAAGGGGAGGAAATAAATTTTAACCCAAATTGGTCAGAATTGAATGATAAAGCTTGCATAAGTTTTTTCAATAACTGTTTTAAAATAACTACTGAGCAATAGTTAATAAAATGTGAGAATTCTCTTCCTAAGGATGTTTCTCAATTTCTAGAAGGCATCAGGAAGTATGCACGGCATCGTCCTAGCTATCTTCAGTCTTGCATAAAGATCTCCGTAAGGGACTAGCACATTTGCTTTTTAAGCCAGGAATGTTGCAATCCTCCTTGAAACTGTATGCCTTGGACACAGAGCAAACAAAATCCCTGAAACCTTAATGAGATTTGTCCAGTTGTACATTTCACTCTACAAAGAAGGGGGAATGTCTGCTGCCTTCCGTTCCCTAGGACTGAGGGCTTTGGAATCATGTGCTTATTCTACAGTTGTAACCAGACAAATGAAGCATCATAGAAAATGAACTCTGAGCCTTCCCTTTCCTGGAATTGGGCAGCTCCCTCTTGTACTCACTTGAATGTGACGTGCAGAAGTATCTTTGCTACAATGGCTGTGACTGTGAGGATGAGGAGAGTTGCCAGACCATAGACTGTCCATCCTGCAAGTGCAAAAGACAGAGCTTACCAGACTTGTTTATGGTTGGTTTTCGAAAGGAGGTCGGCTGGAATACCCAAGTGAGTAAGTCTGGCTGAGGGGCTCCCTGCAGGCCGGTGTGGGAGGGCAGCCAGCAAACCTAGCCTCAGGACCAGCTGACCCAGGCTAAGCATGGGGCCCCAGGTGTTCTGAATATTTCCCTTTGTTCTACAAGTCACTCTCAGGGAGAGGCAGGCAGGATGATCCAAAGTCTATTGGACTCAGAATCTAAAGGGATGACACGCATTTTGTCTCTGCCACTGGGACCACTGTGTAACCACAGATGGAGTTATGTAAACTCTTTGGGCCTCAGTTTCCTCATCCGAGAAATGAGATGTGTGACCTATGAGATGCTACCTATGAGAACCACAGCCTAATGACGCACAGGAAGTGCTGGACAGGCCCTTCTCCCTGACCTTCTATGGTGGGTCCTGCAGGGGCCCAGGGCAATTTGAAAGCCTCCAGGCTAGGTCACCACTGAGGATACTTTCCAGTTCTACCAGCTCATAAAGGCATCACTTCCTTGGCTCACTGCCTCCTCAAGCTCCTGGGCTCAAGCAATCCTCCTGCCTCAGCCTCCCAAGTAGCTGAGACTATAGGCATGTGCCACTATGCCCAGCTAATTTTTCTACTCTTTTCTTTTTTTTTTGAGACAAGGTCTCATTCTGTCACCCAGGTTGGAGTGTAATGGTGCAATCATAGCTCACTGCATTCTTGAACTCCTGGGCTCAAGCGATCCTCCCACCTCAACCTCCTAAGTAGCTGGGACCACAAGCGTGCACCACCACACCCAGATAATTTTTTTTATTTTTTGTAGAGAAAGGGTCTCCCTATGTTGCTCAGGCTAGTCTCGAACTCCTGGCCTCAAGCAATCTTCCTGCCTCGGCCTACCAAAGTGCTGGGGTTACAGGCATGAGCCACTGCACCTGGCCCTGCATGACTTTTCTTCATAGCTCTTATCATTATCTGATTTTTATTTTGCTTTCTATCTTTCTCCTCTCGTTTATACGCCACAGAAGGGCAGGGGTTGTGTTTGGTTCACTCTATAATCCAGTACCTAGAACGGTGCCTGGCACCACTGAAGCACTTATATATCTTTTGAATGAATGAGTCAGTGAGTGAATGAATGGAGTTCTTGCAAATGCCAGTGGATTTAGGGAGTTTCCATGTGGGGCTCTAGAAAGATAATCTCAATGTGGGAAAATACGGGATTAGCTGATTAGTCACAATGTAGAAAAGGCACGCTTGCCTAATTTTTGGAGGTGAGCACTTTTCCCTCAGGACTAAGGAACCAAGCTAATAAGAAAATTTCCCTCAAAAGCCAGGACAGACTATAGGTCACAGAGCCAGTATCCCAACCTGCCTCTGAATAAGAAACACCCAAGTGCTTTTGTCTTTATAACTGTCAAGAGCGCTACCTTCAACTCTGTGGCTTCCAGCCCCCATGGGTGGCGCCCAGGAATTGCTACCTGGGACAGTCTGAGGTGGGTGGCTGGGGCTGGTGGTGATGACATAGAGGACTTTGGAGGACCGGGCAGCGCTGACACTGAGGTTGGCCTGCTCTGTGATCACCTCAGCCACCGTCTGGTTGACAGCGGGCCTCTCCTGTGGCAGTTCTTCCTTGACGGCTGGAAGAGAAAAAGCAATTAACTGGGGACAGGGCTATGGAGACAACAAAGAGTTGTGCGGGAGGAGAGCACGAGTTATGAAGAAGAGGCCTTCTTCTCTGATTCAATTCTGGGTGCAATTCCTTCCATAGGTGGGTCCCACCAGCCCCAAAACAGAACCTGTCAGGCTGTCACCCTTTAGGAGGCAGAAGGATGAACCTGTCAACTTCACAGAATGTGGCTAGTCTCATCTCGGACACCTGGGCATGGTTTACAGCTTCTCTGCCCCTGTACTTGGCAGCTATGGCTCCCTATGCCTGGAAGGTTTGCTTTTTTCCTATTGATCCAAAAGCTACCTGTTCCTCAAGACTGTCCCACCTGGAGAGGGGGCCTCTTCCCGTGGGTCTCCTGGAGCACACACTACCTTAACTCTTCTTGAGGTTTGCTATCCAGGACAAAGACAATGTCTCAAACACCTTCTGTGTTTCTTGTGTCCTGGCAAAGAGATGTGCCCAGCACACATGTGCTCACATTACAGAGGCAGAGAGTGTGGCTCCATCATAGCAGGGTTTGAAGATGGCAAGCCAGTCTTTTGGAATTAGCTAGGATGTTTAGAGGAAGGAGGACGGACCAGATGACCTTTTGAGAACCTTCCAATTGTCCCAGTCTCAGCTGTTCCTTTTATTCTGTTTTTTTAAATTCTTTTAACCCTCCCATGAAAACTGTCATTAGACCTACTAAAATAGCCAAATTGACAGGTTTTCACCTCTTTTCTGTCTCATGAAACATAAATGAGTTATGAAATGGGGGTAGGGAAGGAGCCACAGCCTCGGGGTGATCTGCAAGTTGAGTCAGTAGTTCCTGAGGCCCAATCTGCCCCGCAAGAACTGCCCAAGTCACAAGGGTGAAGAAGAGAAGCCCAAGGCACGTGGGCCCTGAAGAACCCCCAAGGAGGCAAAGATGTCTTACCTTGGTATAAAACAGCAAATCCCTGGGCCTGATTGATGCGATCAGAGAAGAAATACAAGATGACGAAGTCCAGAGAGACGTTGAAGGACAGAGGTGGGCGGCTCCTCCCGTGGAAGCGGGCTAGGACACGGTGGGTGTAGCCATCCAGAAGCTCCACCATGTCTGCCGAGTCCCTGATGTCAAATAGGGGGAAGCTGAAGTGGATGTGGGAGGCCCCCGGAACCCGGATGGTCCAGTAGCAGACCCTCCCCGTGGCATAGGTGTCGGGGAAGTCAGGGGAATAGACCACAGAAGACATGGCTGAGTAGTTCCCACCGCAGGCGCCCACGAGAGCTGTAGGAGAGAAAAAGACACCACACCCTCAGTCTGGGCCTTTGCCACAGGCGCGCTTCCAACACCAAGGCACTAAAGCCTTCCTAACGAGCAGGATCCCATTTAGGACATTGTTTCTATCTGTAAAACCTGACAGTCTTATGTTTCAGGATCGAGTCACAAAATGAATCGCTGAGACTCTCGACAAATGACTGTGGAGATGTTTTTCCCCCAGAGACCTTAGAATTAGCACATAGCACAGTGGTGTGGCCTAGGTTGGGGCAGGGCTGGAGTCAGAGAGTCTGGACTTGGGACTGGCAGGGCCAAGTGATGGCCAGGGGCCGCACTTCACTCGCGGGCCTCTTGCTTCTCTCAGTTTCAAGGCTGGAGAGAGCACCACCTGCTCCTGTATCACGGGAATGTGTGACGGCACATGAGACAAAGCACACGAACCACTCGGGCCACTCTGCAGGGAAGCCACCCGATGAGGTAAAGTTGTCAAAAGAGAAGGGCTTTACAGCTGCTTGTGTGTCCCCAGTACCCTTGCAACGCTCCCATGAGGGACCACGTTTTCAAGCAGGGAAACTGCAGCACAAGAAATGACTTTCTGCAGTGAGGAAACATGCTAGATTCTGAGCACTCTGTACTGAGCACATTTGATTTCTCTGGACTCCTGTTTTTGATAGGCATGTTCTAGAAAGGGGATGCAGTGATTTCCTGTCTTACATGGTGAAATGTAAACAAGATCTTAGAACTGAAACTCCTTGGGAGGGAATGTAGGGCTAGGATTTTTTTTTTTTTTTTTTTTTTTTTTGAGAAGGAGTCTCCCTCTGTCTCCCAGGCTGGAGTGCAGTGGTGTGATCTCAGCTCACTGCAACCTCTTTCTCCTGGGTTCACACCATTCTCCTGTCTCAGCCTTCCGAGTAGCTGGGACTACAGGTGTCCACCACCAGGCTGGCTAACTTTTTTTTGTATTTTTAGTAGAGATGGGGTTTCACCGTGTTAGCCAGGATGGTCTCGATCTCCTGACCTCATGATCCACCCGTCTCGGCCTCCCAAAGTGCTGGGATTATAGGCATGTGCCACCGCACCCGGCCAGGGCTAGGATTTAAAAAGTAGGCTTTGGGGGAGTTCTGGTTCCCTTTAGGATGTAGAAAACAACAAGCAGTCCGGGCGCGGTGGCTCACGCCTGTAATCCCAGCACTTTGGGAGGCCAAGGCAGGTGGATCACCTGAGGTCAAGAGTTAAAGACCAGCCTGACCAATATGGTGAAACCCCGTCTCTACTAAAAATACAAAAATTAGCTGGGCGTGGTGGCGTGTGACTATAGTCCCAGCTACTAGGGAGGCTGAGACAGGAGAATTTCTTGAACCCGGGAGCTGGAGGTTGCAGTGAGCCGAGATCACACTACTGCACTCCAGCCTGGGCAACAGAGTGAGGCTCTGTCTCAAAACAACAAAAACAAGTGAATGCTGCTTCTATCCTAACAATGAGAAAAAGCTTAAAACTCAGCTGAGGTCTCATGACAACCAGGGGAACTTAATTCTACAAAATCAAAGCCCCATCAAGGAGAGTCAGGCCACACAAACAGTTTCATCTTTGAGAGAACACAGGAGGAAGAGGTGACCGCCAGAGAAGTAACAAGAAAGCACTAAAATTTTAACAAACTCTTAAAGGCTGAGAGTGGGCTAGTGTCTCAGCTTAGGGCAACTGGGAGTCCCAGACACAATGGACATTTTGCACTCACTTGTGAGCTTTTCTGCACAGACCTCCACTCAGTGCTTTCACAAGTGACTCGGGTTGGCCAGCAGACCACAGTCCCCCTGAGTGGCATGAATGTGCAGGAGGTGACAGGCTGCCACTGGGGGACAGGAATGGAATACTGCCCACTTCCTTCTCTTCGCACTTGCAGGAAGGGACTCTCCTCTCTAAGAAAGTAAAAGCCTTCGGCAGCTGGGAGAGGGGAAGCAAATCCTGTTACTCCCAGGGCCACTGAAAACAGACAGAAGCAAAATCTGTTTGCCTCTGGGGGAGGGAGTAGACCTGATTTGACTAGAAAAGTCTATACCAAACACCATTTCACAAACCCAAATTTCAGCCTCCTTGAAATTCTCCTTCCTGTCAAAGTAACCAGGTGAAGATTCACTGCTTCTGGGGGAAGAGCAGAAGCAAAAGCCATTGGTCCCTGATTGCCTTGAGCCGTCTTGAGTCCAGGATCCTGCAGCCGATGCAAAGCAGAGCTCTACTACTCCTGGAGGGAGGGCAAGAAATTCTCCTTCCCAAGATCCACCACAGACGCAAGGCAGTGTTTGGCTGCCAGGGAGAGAAGAAGGGTGTGGGAATGCTGAAAAGACCTCAGGCTGGTGGCCTTTACACATCCTGTCTAAGACTGAGGACAGGGCAGGAGAACCAAGAACCACCCCCATGACCTCACCATGAGTAGAGCCAGGTAACAAACAGCCATAGCCTACCACTGAGGGAGGGAAAGAGGGTGGAGAAGGAGCCCCTCTGTGGCACAGGCATGTGGGAACTCCTCAAAGCTGAGGATGGAACAGGACTACTGAGGAAAACTCACAGGTACCCTAGGCTCCACACTAAGCACAAGCTGATAGCAGCCCGTCACTGGAGGAATTTAAAGCCTGATGTGCATTGAGGGTAGTGATAGAAACAACCCAGCTCAACTTCTGATAGACTGGCTCAGTCCCTACACTATGCAGATCTGCCCAGGTGTCAACACTATCTCAGCCCCTAGTGTTCTTCTATACATAGCATATGGCATTCAATAAAAAATTACAACACACATATAAAAGCAAGGGTGGGAGGGGGGAAAGACATTGTTAAGAGATAAAACAATCTACAAAACTAGACTCAATGATGACCCAGATGCTAGAACTATCAGACAGAGACTACATGATGAATACAGTAAATAATCTACTGGAGGCAAGGCATGGTGGCTCATGCCTGTAATCCCAACACTTTGAGGGGCCACGGGAGGAGGATCTCTCGACTAGGAGTTCAAAACCAGCCTGAGGAACACAGTGAGACCCCATCTCTACAAAAATTTTAAAATTAGCCAGGCATGGTGGTGTGTGCCTGCAGTCCCAGCTACTCAGGATTCTGAAGCAGGAGGATCACTTGAGCCCAGCAGGTCAAGGCTGCAGAGAGCTATGATTGCACCACTGCACTCCAGCCTAGGTGGCAGAGTGAGATCTTGTCTCTTAAAAAAAAAAAAAAAAAAAATCTACTGGAAATCAAACAATATCGGAGATGAATTTTTTTTTAATTATAGAATGCTTCATGAATTTGCATGTCATCCTTGCACAGGGGCCATGTTAATCTACTCTGTTTTGTTCCAATTTTAGTATATGTGCTGCTGAAGCAAGCACTGAAGAATTCCTTTGATGGGCTTATCTGGATACTAGACACAGCTGAGGAAAGAATCAATAAACTTGAAGACAGGTCAACAGAAATTATCCCCAAATGAAACAAAGGGGAAAACAAAGTGAAACAAACAGAACAGAGCACCCAACAGCTGTAGGACAATATCAAATAGTCTAACATATGTGTAATTGCGGTGCCAAAAGAAGAAAAAAAGAATGGAGCAGAAGAAATGTTTGAAGAGATAATGGTGAAAAATGTTCCAAAATCAATAAAAGGTGACAAACTACAGATACAAGAATTTCAGCAAACCCAAGCAAACAAAAAAATTAAAAACAAAAACAAAAGCAAAAACAAACAAACAAAACACACAAAGAAGACACACCTAGACACATCATAGTTAAATGTTGAAAACCAGTCTGGGCATGGTGGCTCATGCCTGTAATCCCAGCACTTTGGGAGGTCAAGGCAGGAGGACTGCTTGAGCCCAGGAGTTCAAGATCAGTCTGGGTAACATAGTGAGACCCTATCTCTACACAAAATTAAAAACTTAGCTGGGTATGGTGGCACATGCCCATAATCCTAGCTACTCAGGAGGCTAAGGCAGGAGGATTGCTTGAGCCCAGGGGGTCGAGGCTGTAGTGGGCCATGACTGCACTACTGCACTATAGCCTGGGTGACAGAGTAAGACCCTGTCTCAAAAAAAAAAAAAAAAAAAAAAAGTTGAAAACCAAAACCAAAGATAAAATCTTTTTTTTTTTTTTTTTTTTGGGATGGAGTCTTGCTCTGTTGCCCAGGCTGGAGTGCAATGACGCGATCTCTGCTCACTGCAAGCTTCACCTCCTGGGTTCACGCCATTCTCCTGCCTCAGCCTCCCGAGTAGCTGGGACTACAGGCATGCGCCACCTCGCCTGGTTAATTTTTTGTATTTTTAGTAGAGACGGGGTTTCACCGTGTTTGCCAGGATGGTCTCGATCTCCTGACCTCGTGATCCACCTGCCTCGGCCTCCCAAAGTGCTGGGATTACAGGCATGAGCCACCACATCCGGCCTCAAAACCAAAGATAAAATCTTGAAGGCAGGCAAGGAAGAGGAAAAGATTACATACAGGGGAATAAAGATAGAGCAGACATCTCTAAAAACCATACAAGTCACAAGAATATGGAGCAATATCTTTGAAGTACTGAAAGAAAAAAGCTGTCAGCACAGAAATCAATACCCAGCAAAAATTACTCTAAAAAATGAAGGTGAAATAAAGCTTTTTCGAACAATAGCTGAAAGAAGCTATTGACAGTCAACCTGTACTAGAGAAAATGCTAAAGGAATTTCTTTAGGGGAAAGGAATATACCAGATGGCAAATAAGAATACAAAAAGATGTTCAATATCATTGGTAATTAGAGAAATGCAAATTAAAACCACAATGAGATACTACTACATACCTACTAGAATGGATCACATTTAAAAAACAGATCATACAAAAGTATCTGTAGCTGGAGAGAAAGTGGAGCAAATGAAAATCATACATATTGTTGGTCAGAATGCAAAATGGCACATCCACTTTGGAAAACAGTTGGCAGTGACTTATAATGCTAAATATGCACTTAGCACATGACCCAGCAATCCCACTCCTAGGTAGGTACCCAAGAGAAATGACAACATATGTCCACATAAGCACCTGTACTTGGATGTTTACAACAGCTTTATCATAGACAGACCAATGTTTGTCAACTGGTGAATAGATGAACAGATTGCGATACATCTGTACAAAGGAGCACTTCTTAGCAATAAAAAGGAAAAAAACGCCTCTCCCTCTCCCTCTCCCTCTCTTTCCATGGTCTCCCTCCGATGCCGAGCCGAAGCTGGACGGTACTGCTGCCATCTCAGCTCACTGCAACCTCCCTGCCTGATTCTCCTGCCTCAGCCTGCCGAGTGCCTGCGATTGCAGGCGCGCGCCGCCACGCCTGACTGGTTTTCGTATTGTGGAGACGGGGTTTCGCTGTGTTGGCTGGGCTGGTCTCCAGCTCCTAACCGCGAGTGATCTGCCAGCCTCGGCCTCCCGAGGTGCCGGGATTGCAGACGGAGTCTCGTTAACTCAGTGCTCAGTGGCGCCCAGGCTGGAGTGCAGTGGCGTGATCTCGGCCGGCTACAACCACCTCCCAGCCGCCTGCCTTGGCCTCCCAAAGTGCCGAGATTGCAGCCTCTGCCCGGCCGCGACCCCGTCTGGGAAATGAGGAGCCCCTCTGCCTGGCTGCCCAGTCTGGAAAGTGAGGAGCGTCTCTGCCCGGCCGCCCATCGTCTGAGATGTGGGGAGCACCTCTGCCCTGCCGCCCTGTCCGGGATGTGAGGAGCGTCTCTGCCCGGCCGCCCTGTCTGAGAAGTGAGGAGACCCTCTGCCCGGCAACCGCCCCGTCTGAGAAGTGAGGAGCCCCTCCGCCCGGCAGCCGCCCCGTCTGAGAAGTGAGGAGCTCCTCCGCCCGGCAGCCACCCTGTCTGGGAAGTGAGGAGCGTCTCCGCCCGGCAGCCACCTCGTCCGGGAGGGAGGTGGGGGGGCCAGCCCCCCGCCCGGCCAGCCGCCCTGTCGGGGAGGGAGGTGGGGGGATCAGCCCCCCGCCCGGCCAGCCGCCCTGTCCAGGAGGTGAGGGACGCCTCTGCCCGGCCGCCCCTACTGGGAAGTGAGGAGCCCCTCTGCCCGGCCAGCCGCTCTGTCCGGGAGGGAGGTGGGGGGGTTAGCCCCCCGCCCGGCCAGCCGCCCTGTCCGGAAGGGAGGTGGGAGGGTTAGCCCCCCACCTGGCCAGTCGCCCCGTCCGGGAGGTGAGGGGCGCCTCTGCCCGGCCGCCCCTACTGGGAAGTGAGGAGCCCCTCTGCCCGGCCAGCCGCCCCGTCCGGGAGGGAGGTAGGGGGGTCAGCTCCCCGCCCGGCCAGCCGCCCCGTCCGGGAGGGAGGTGGGGGGGTCAGTCCCCCGCCCGGCCAGCCGCCCCGTCCGGGAGGTGAGGGGCGCCTCTGCCCGGCCGCCCCTACTGGGAAGTGAGGAGCCCCTCTGCCTGGCCAGCCGCCCCGTCCGGGAGGGAGGTGGGGGGGTCAGCCCCCCGCCCGGCGGGCCGCCCAGTCTGGGAGGGAGGTGGGGGGGGTCAGCCCCCCACCCGGCCAGCCACCCCGTCCGGGAGGGAGGTGGGGGGGTCAGTCCCCCGCCTGGCCAGCCGCCCCGTCTGGGAGGTGAGGGGCGCCTCTGCCCGGCCGCCCCTACTGGGAAGTGAGGAGCCCCTCTGCCCGGCCACCACCCCATCTGGGAGGTGTACCCAACAGCTCATTGAGAACGGGCCATGATGACAATGGCGGTTTTGTGGAATAGAAAGGGGGGAAAGGTGGGGAAAAGATTGAGAAATCGGATGGTTGCCGTGTCTGTGTAGAAAGAAGTAGACATGGGAGACTTTTCATTTTGTTCTGTACTAAGAAAAATTCTTCTGCCTTGGTATCCTGTTGATCTGTGACGTTGCCCCCAACCCTGTGCTCTCTGAAACATGTGCTGTATCCACTCAGGGTTGAATGGATTAAGGGCGGTGCAAGATGTGCTTTGTTAAACAGATGCTTGAAGGCAGCATGCTCGTTAAGAGTCATCACCACTCCCTAATCTCAAGTACCCAGGGACACAGACACTGCGGAAGGCCACAGGGTCCTCTGCCTAGGAAAATCAGAGAACTTTGTTCACTTGTTTATCTGCTGACCTTCCCTCCACTATTGTCCTGTGACCCTGCCAAATCCCCCTCTGCGAGAAACACCCAAGAATGATCAATAAAAAATAAAAAATAAAAAATAAAAAAAAAAGGAAAAAAACTACTGATACAGGCAACAACATAGGTGAATCATAAAGCATTATTCTGGCCGGGCGTGGTGGCTCACGCCTGTAATCCCAGCACTTTGGGAGGACAAGGCGGGTGGATCACCTGAGGTCCGGAGTTCGAGACCAGCCTGACCAACATGGAGAAACCCCGTCTCTACTAGAAATACAAAATTAGCTGGGTGTGGTGGTGCATGCCTGTAATCCCAGCTACTCCGGAGGCTGAGGCAGGAGAATGGCTTGAACCAGGGAGGCGGAGGTTGCTGTGAGCCAAGATCGCGCCATTGCACTCTAGACTGGGCAACAAGAGCGAAACTCCATCTCAAAAAAAAAAAAAAAAAAAGCATTATTCTAAGTGAAAGAAGCCAGACACAAATGGCTAAATACTGTGAGTCCATTTATATAATATTCTGCAAAACACAAAACTATATATATATACACATATATATACATATATATATACATATATATACATATATACATATATATATACACATATATATACATATATATGTGTGTGTGTATATATATATATATATATATATACATATATATATATGAACAGAATACAGATCAGTTGTTGCTGAGGAGTTGGGTTGGGGAAGGGAACTGACCACAAAGGAGCAGAAAGGAACTTGTGAGGTGATAAAAAAAAAAAAGTCCTAATCTCGATTGCTTATATATTTGTCAAATCCCACTGAAGTATACAACTGAAAGGGTGATTTTTACTGTATGTACATTATACCTAAAATTAGAACCTAATTTAAGAAAAAATCAAGCTTTGGAGAAAGACTTCCTGGGTTCTAATCCTGACTTCACCATGTACTAACTATGAATTTGAGCAGGTTACTAAACCTCTGTATATCTCAGTTTATTCATCTATACAATGAAAATGGTAATAGTTTCTCTCTCGTGGGGTCATGAGAATTAGCAGGAGTAATGCTTATGAAGTGTTCTGTGTAAGATGTGACACACAGTATAAGCTCAGTAAGTGTTGGGTATTCTATTTTTACCATTATTTGAAAAGAATAAAGTATCCAACTGAAACTGGTATTTTTCAATAGCAAGGGCAGACCTTAAACCTAAAACTTTGGATTCCGTGCTGACAGCATATTTAATTCAGCAATTTTGAGAACAGATGATCTTTATGATGGATTATTAAAATTCAGTGATAATCCAACAGGAAACTTGAAATATAGTAGTCAAGACCTTATTTTTTGAAGGAGAGATTAGCCCGACATATACAATCTGGGTGAGTGGAGGGCCCAGGATAGACCTGGGCAAGCCCTCCATGGCAGGGGGCCGGTGTCCTCCTGCCTTCTGTGATTCTCTTCAATCTTCCTGCTCCTCCTCGATACTAGCTGAGTCCATTTCTTTGGGAAGAAGCCTCAGGCATTAGTCAGGACAGGCAGCTTCCCTGAACCCCAGCTGAGTGCTCCACTTCTAGACAGGAATGATAATGGGTGTGTCTCAGGAAACAAACCTCAGCCAAATGGGTCCCAGCCATGAATCAGATTCCACTCAGGATGGAAAGATTCTACTCTTTCTTGGCACCCAAGAAAGAAGGCTGGTACCATATTTCATCAACTCTAAGGGATACACTTTAATCTTTTAAACTGGGATGTATCTTTTAGTCAATGCGTGTCATTGTTAAACTGGAAATATTTTTTTCCCTTAATGGTGTATAAAATAATGTTGCACCTCAGAATTGAGGCATCTTGGAGTCTATGAAATGCAATTGCTAACACAGTCCCAGGAGCCAGATCCTACCCATCCTTAGACCAATCACTTTCACAATTAATCTCTTCCCTTCCCACTAAAATAAAGGTTCCATGAAGGCAGGATCTTTATCTGTGGGACCTTGGGCAAATTACTGAACTTTTATGAGCCTCAGTTTTCTCATCTGTAAAATAAGCATAACAGTACCTGCTTCACAGTACTGTGAGAATTAAGGGAGACAACGCATGTAAAGTGAATAGCGCAGGGTCCTGTCAATGATAAATGTTCAACTAATGCTACAAAATAAGGTCCAATCCAGATGACTGACCCTTCCCTTCCGGGCCTAGAAGCCAAGGGAGTCCCAACAGGCTAGCCTGGGTAGTTCCTGTAACCCACTGTTGACTCTGGCCTACATGTTCTTCTGTTTGGTTCTGTTAATTCAATAAATTATAATCCCTAGGGGTAGCAGAGGCTATGAAGCCCCCGTCAGTGTTGTGTTTGCCCACAGTACACAGCTCACCTCTGTGACCTCTCCAAGTCCATGAGAGCTTGCTGAAAAATCAGCCAGAGAGTCTGTGACAAATTACTTGATGTGGCAGTGATGACTGAGCAGACAGCTTCTGCCAGCTGCCCCTCACCCTCCACCCCCACTAGCCCCGTCGTCTCTCTGCCAAAGAGCAAACACAGCCTGAGTACTTCTACTGCAGAGGAGCCTGGGTGTTCCTCTAATCAGCAGAGGACAGGAAGACGTCGCTGACACTCTGACTGAG
Organism: Gorilla gorilla gorilla; assembly: GCF_029281585.2. Taxonomy (NCBI): domain Eukaryota; kingdom Metazoa; phylum Chordata; class Mammalia; order Primates; family Hominidae; genus Gorilla; species Gorilla gorilla. The sequence continues at coordinate 27,160,541 of NC_086018.1, read as the reverse complement.
ACCCACATGCGAGCCACACTGGTAGCAGGGCCTCATGTTCTGGGAGACAGACTGTAACCTGGTCGTTTCTCACCATCTAACTTCTCCAATATCTTTAGGGAGACATCTTCACCCTCCCAAATCATGGGACAGTCTGTGGTCACCATTTCCAAAGTGCTCAGCCTTGTTCAATGAGTCATAAGGATTTCCATGAGGTGGTACTTGAGCTGTTCAAACTATTTTACTCTCTACTAGATGGACCTTTTTTTTTAGATGGAGTCTCACTCTGTCGCCCAGGCTGGAGTACAGTGGTGTGATCTTGGCTCACTGCAACCTCCACCTCCCGGGTTGAAGCGATTCTCCTGCCTCAGCCTCCAGCCTAGAATTACAGGTGTGCACCCCTGTGCCGGCCTCTAGATGCACCTTTAGAGATTATTTATACAGTGCTGCATTTTGTACCTTTCTCAGCAGAGCAATGGGGTGTGAGTTACAGAACTGGCTGCTGTCAGGGGTCCTGTAGACCACAGGCATCTGGGCCTCTGGAGGATGGCGTGAGCAGCCTCTCAGAATGCCAGCCTTCTTAGTCCTTGAGCAAATGCAAGCCAGAAAGGGCTGCTTCTGGAGAGCTGCACAAGGGGCCAATGTGGGAATAATCAGAACTGGGCACACTTTGTTCACATAACTTTAAAGCATAAAACTGGATCCGTTATTATGATCTATTTTTACTGTTGTTAATAAAAGGGATTCTAGCTGCTGAAAATAGAAAAATTTCAAATGTGGCAAACCAGGGTTTGAATCCTGGCTCTGGCACTTACTAGCACAGACAAATTACTTCATCTTTTGATCCACAGTTTTCTTATCAACAGGATTGCTACAAGGATTAAATAACATAAAATACACAAAAGCACTTGGCATCAAGTCTAGCACATGACAAGCACTCAGTAAATAGCAATAATTGTTGTTATAATTAATTCACTTCAGTGCACCTTTATGTGAGGGCCAGTACTCTTTCCTAGTAGTACCAAAGATGCTACTTGGTGTGCACTTTAGAGACTATTTCCATAGTGCTGCATTTACAATTTAATCCAGATTATTTCTGCTTGACACCTCCAGTAAAGGCACTATACTAAAGAAAACATACTTTTATCTACCACACAGCAGATGCCCAATAAAAATGTGCTAATTCAAAGACTGTCTTATAAAAACTACATTCTATTTCTTCTTGATCTAAAATCCAGCATTTTAACCATTTTAAAGTACAGATGTTCCTTGACTTATAATGGGGTTACGTCCTGATAAACCCATTGTAAATTGAAAATATCAAAGTGAAATATGCATTTAATACCCTGATAAACCTACTGTAAAGTTGAAAAATCATAAGTTGACTGTCCTAAGTTGGGGACTATCTATATATGAATCAGTGGTATTCAGTATATCCACAATGTTATACAATCATCATCCCTAATTCCAGAACATTTTTATCACCCTAAAAAGAAAATCCATACCTATTAAGCAGTCACTCCATATTCTTGCCCTTTCCCCAGCCCTTGGCAACCCGGAATCTGGCTTCCATTTGTGTGGCTTTGCCTATTCTGGACATTTCATATAAATGAGATCATAAAATATGTAGCCCTTTGCATCTGGTTCTTTCATTTAGAATAATGGTTTCGAGGTTCATCCATGTCGTAGCATGCCTCAGTACTTTATTTATTTTTATGGTTGAATAATATTCCATCATATGGATATCCACTTTGTTTATCCATTCATCAGCTGATAGACATTTGGTTTGCTGCCGCTTTTTGGCTATTATGAATAATGTTGCTAGGAACATTGGTATGTATGTTTTTTGTGGAAACATGTTTTCAGTTCTCTCAGGTATATACCTAAGAATGGAATTGCTGGGTCATACAGTTACTCTCTGTTCACGTTTTGAGGAAATGCCAGACTTTACTTTTTTTTTTTGAGATGGAGTCTTGCTCTGTCGCCAGGCAGAGCGCTATCTCAGCTCACTGCAACCTCCACCTCCTGGGTTCAAGTGATTCTCGTGCCTCAGCCTCCCAAGTAGCTGGGATTACAGGCACATGTGCCACCACAACCAGGTAATTTTTGTATTTTTAGTAGAGATGGGGTTTCACCATGTTGGCCAGGCTGGCCAGACTGTTTTCCAAAGCAGCTGCACCATTTTACATTCCCACCAGCAATGTATGAGGGTTCCAATTTCTCCATATATCTGTGAACACTCATTTTCCATTTTTTAATTGACACTGCATTCTATTTAAAGTCAAAAAACAGGCAGTAAACCCTCACGCTACTCTTCTTTCCTCTCTAGCACCTCTCTAGTGGTTTCTTGGCAGTATGAATCCCAGCAAGTTATTTATCCTGTCCATGTCATGTGGCTCTCTTCTGTGAAATGAGAGTAATCACAATAACCCCTACTTCAGAAGGGTGCCAAGAGAACCGAATGTGATAATTTAGATAAGGACTTCATGCATACTAGGTACTCAAGAAACATTTCCTTTGTTTTTTCACTTAAGAGTATACCAGGCATTTTGCAAGTTCAGAAAACTTACTCTCCTGAGTTACAGTGTTAAGGCAGAGAATCTTATAATAATGAACTCTAGAATAAAAGGTTAAATAGATGTGCAGTGTGTAGTTATTTGCCAACTAAGCTTTAGCAAGATTCCTTAATCATTAGCCAAAGTTCAGTCTTTAGCCAAAACAAAGGTATCAAACTAAGCATTGGTCTGGACATAACAGGATGTATAGGAATCAACTGGCAGTCTCCAATGGGCACACTTAGCTAAAAAAATCAATTGACTGTAAGTTCTGTTCACTAATCCTGTCTTCCCACCCCAAATACAAACACACTTTAGACAATATCTAAGCTATAACATGTAAAAGGCTCAGTTATAAACCTTGGCTGGGTTTTATAGTCACCATATATATAGTGGCTGAATTGTGTCCCCTAGAAAGATATGTTCAAGTCCTAACACCTGGTACCTGTGAATGTTATGTAACCGAGTTAAGATGAGGCTATACTAAATTAAGGTGGGCCCTAAATCCAATGATTGGTTCCTTTTAAGGAGACACACAGAGACACAGACACACAGACACACGCAGAGGGAAGATGGCCATGTGAAAGAGAAGGCAGAGACTGGAGTGGTGCGGCCAACAAATGCCAAGGATCGCCCACAACCACCAGAAGTGAGGAGGGCTTCCCTGGAGACTTTGGAGAGAGCACAGCCCTGCTGACACCTCGATTTTGGATTTCTAGCCTCCAGAACTGTCAGAGAATGAATGTTTGTTGTTTTAAGCCACCCAGTTGGTGATAATCTGTTATGGCAGTCCTAGGAAACTAATAAACCATATGTCATTTTTGCTCAAAACTAGCCATGCTGCCTGGTTGAGATGCCAGTAGCGCACCTCCTCTAGCCTAAAGGCCAAAGACACCACAGACACTACAATATTTCTTGGTAATCTTGAGCCTTTTTTTTTTTTTTTTGTCTGCCTCCACTATCTTTAAATCTGGTGCTGCACAGTGCTGTAATTATCACAAAGTTTCACTGCCACTGAGAGGATGCTGGTGGATTATGATGAGGAATCAGCTGGCTCAGTGGTTAGAACATGATGTTGGTGAGGTCAAGGCCCTGGATCCACTCCCATTCTGAACACACTCTGCCCCTGGCCAGTATCTCACAAATGCAGCAGTTTAGAGAGGAGGTGGGTCAGGGCAAACCCAATGCCAGGCCTGAAAAAACAACTTAGAGCTACGTTGTCTCCTCAGGTCTATCACAATAATATATAAATCCCAAATGCCTAAAAAAAAAAAAGTCAAAAGGGTTTGGAAATTATATTAAAGCAAGAGTATAATAAAGCTGATACTGGATTGTTATATTAGTGTCTATGTAAAATTGGAAAGGTTATCATTTCTGGGTTGTCTAAACATCACACAATAGGCCACGTTGCTTCAAAGCGTTTGGCATGACTGTAGCTAATCCCTTTTTAAGTGTCTGTTCTCTCTTCCAGAAGGCAGGGGCTGAGTCTTCATGCACTGTGCTGTATTCCCAGGGTCTAGTCACAAGTATTGTCTATTGCCAAGTGAATGAATGAATACATAGAAGTGAGGGAGGGTGGGCAGGCTCGTTGCTCTGGTCCAAGGGTTCCTGTGCCTTGGGCAGTGATGGGCACAGGGCATACTCACTATCAAAGAGGATGATCCTGCCATCACCACCACAGGGTTGGGTGTGATCCCCGAAGCAGACGCTGTTGCATTCGGTACTGGCTGCCTCCCCGTACTTCCAGTAATCAGGATTGTTTCCACAGAAGCAAGCATAGCCTGACTCCATCCCAGCAAACTGCCACAACAGAGAAGCAGCACATGGTAAGCATCATCAGGGATGTCAGATGGCCTGAAGGAGCCTGGCAGGGTGGGCTTCCAGCAAGCAATCAGCCTCAACTTCCCAGGGTCCCTTCCCCTGGGACCTCCCCCTTCTTCCACTCTTGCAACACTTAATTTCAAGCTGACCAATAAGTACGCAACCACCAATGTGTTTCCCTGTCGGCGAGCATCACTTTTTAATGTTTGTGTTTCTACTGCACTTCAGTAAGCTTTAAGGGGGAGAAAATCTCATAAACTTCAAATGTGAGTAACAGCTAAACATTTTATTGACTGTTTACTATGTGCCAGGTAGTGAGTGCTTTATAGCTAACCCTCAAAGCAAACACATTATAGGCCCCATTTTACAATTTTGTTTTTACATTGCTATACAGTATTTTGGCATATAGTTCTATAAATTTTAACACTTGTATAGATTTGTGTAACCACAGCCGGGCATGGTGGCTTACGTCTGTAATCCCAGCACTTTGGGAGGCCGAGGCAGGTGGATCACTTGAGATCAGGAGTTAAGAGACCACTCTGGCCAACAAAGTGAAACCCCGTCTCTACTAAAAATACAAATATTAGCCAGGTGTGGTGGTGGGCACCTGTAATCACAACTGCTTGGGAGGCTGAGGCAGGAGATTTGCTTGAACCCCGGAGGTGGATGTTGCAGTGAGCTGAGACTGCATCACTGCACTGCAACCTGGGCAACACAGTGAGACTCTGTCTCAAAGAAAAAAAAAAAAAAAGATTTGTGCAACCACCAGTACAATCAGGATTCAGAACAGCTCCATTACCCCAATAATTTTCTTTGCACTATTGCTTTATAGGCCCCCTCCCCCAGAATCCCTGGCAACCACTGACCCATTTTCCTTTACTATAGTTTTGTCTTTTCGAAAATGTCACAGAAATAGAATCATATAGTATGTAATCTTTTTGAGACTGGCTTCTTTCAGTCAGCATAACGTCTTTGAGAGTCATCCAAATTGGTGTTTGTATCAATAGTTTACTCCTTCTTATTGCTGAGCAGAGTTCATTGTATGGATGTATCACAGCTTGTTTATCTGTTGGGCTGTTTCTAGTTATTCATAATTATGAATAGAACTGCTATAAGCATCTGTGTACTGATTTTTATGTGAATATAAGTTTTCATGTCTCTAGGGTAATAACTAGGAATGGAATTACTAGGTCATATGGTAGATGTATATTTAACTTTATAAAAAAGTGCCAAACTTTTTCCAGAATGACTACCATTTTAGATCTGCACCAACAATATATGAAAGTCCCAGTTGCTCTGTATCCTTGTCAGCACTTGTTATTTTCAGTATATTTTACTTTAGCCATTTTAATAGGTATGTAGTGATATCTCATTATAGTTTTAATTGGCATTACCTTAATGGCTAATGATGTCGACTATATCTTCTTTTTCTTTCTTTGTTTTCTTTTGTTTTTCAGATAGAGTCTCACTCTGTCATCCAGGTTGGAGTACAGTGGTATGATGTTGGCTCACCGCAACCTCCACCTCCCAGGTGAAAGCAATTGTCCTGTCTCAGCTTCCCGAGTAACTGGGACTACATGTGTGCTACCACGCCCAGCTAATTTTTGTATTTTTAGTAGAGACAGGGTTTTGCCATGTTGGCCAGGCTGGTCTTGAACTCCTGACCTCAAGTGATCCTCCTGCCTTGGATCATGTGCTTATTTGTCATCTGTATATCTTCTTTGGCTTCTTTTCATGTGCTTATTTGCCATCTGTATATCTTCTGTTCAGGTCTTTTGCCCATTTTTAAATTGCTTTGTTCGGTTTTTTTAACTATTGAGTTGTTTGGCTTTTTTTTTTTTTTAATTTTACACATTATGGATACAAGTCCTTTGTCACATATGTGATTTGCAAATATTTTCTCCCAGGCTATAGCTTGTCTTTTCATCCTGTTAAAAATATCTTTCACAGAGCAAGATCTTTACATTTTTATGAAGTCCAAATTAAAATGTACCAATTTTTTCTCATCATGGGTAATGCTTTTGGTGCCTCATGTAAGAACTTTTTGCCTAAACTCAAGTCATGAAGATTTTCTCTTATATCGTCTTCTAGAAGTTTTATAATTTTACATTTTACAGTTAGATTTGGGATACATTTTGAGTTCAGTATGTAGTCTTGTGTTTAAGTTCTTTCAACTAGCCTACTGTTTTGGAGATTCATCCACGTTGTGTATAACAGTATGTCTTTTTTTTTTTTTTTTTTTTTTGAGACAGACTCTCGCCCTGTTGCCCAGGCTGGAGTGCAATGGTGCGATCTCGGCTCACTACAGCAACCTCTGCCTCCTGTGTTCAAGCGATTCTCCTGCCTCAGCCTCCTGAGTAGCTGGGATTACAGCCACGCACCACCATGACCGGCTAATTTTTGTGTTTTTAGTAGAGACGGGGTTTCACCGTGTTGGTCAGGCTGGTCTCCAACTCCTGACCTCGTGATCCACCCACCTTGGCCTCCCAAAGTGCTGGGATTATAGGCATGAGCCACCGTGCCCAGCCAGTAGGTCTTAATATGTCTTTTCTTTTTATTGCTGAGTGGTATTCCACAGTATGGATATACTGTACTTTGTTTCTCCATTCATCAGTTAATGGACGTTTAGATTATTTACAGTTTGGAGCTATTATGAATAATGCTGCTATGAACATTCATGTATAAGTCTTGATGTGAACACAGGTTTTCATTTATCTTGGGTAACTATCCAGGCGTGATATTGCTGAGTTTTAAGGTATGTGCATATTTAACTTTGAAAGAAACTTTAAGATCTTTCTTCAAAGAAGCTGTAGCATTTTACATTCCTACTAGCAGTCTATGAGAGTTCAGTTGCTCCACATCCTTATCAATTCTTAGTATTTTCAGTATTCACTTCAGACATCCTGAAGTGGTGTGCAGTGGTATCTCATTGTGGTTTTAATTTGTATTTCCCTGACAACTGGTGATGCTGAGCATCTTTTCATGTGTTTATTGGCCATTTATGTATTTTTGGGGGATAAAATGTCTCTTCAAATTTTTTGCTGATTTTTAAAATCAAGTTGTCATATTGTTGAGCTGTAAGTGTTCTTTATATATTCTGTATACAAGTCCTTTATCAGATATATATTTAACAACTACTTTCTCCTAGTCTGTGGTCTGCCTTTCATATTCTTAACTCTATTTTTTGAAGATATTTTAATATTGATAAGTTCAATTTACCAACTTTTTAAAATGATTTGTTTTTGTGTCCAATTTAGAAATCTTTGTCTAACCCAATATTTTAGGATTTTCTGTTTATTTTTCTAGAAGTTTAGTTATTTTAGGTTTTTTAAAAACTGAAATGTAATTCACATAACATAACATTCACTGTTTCAGTGTATATTTCAGTGGTTATTGGTATAGTCACTGTGTTGTGCAGTCACCGCCATCTAATTCCAGAACATTCATAACCCAGAAAAGAAACTCTGTGTTGATTAGCAGTTAGTACCAATTCCTCCCGCTTCCCACCCTCTGGCAACCACTAACCTGCTTTCTATCCTTATGGATTTGCCTATTCTAGACAATTCATGTAAGTGGAATCATACAATATGTGGCCTTTTGTGTCTGGCTTATTTTACTTAGCATTATTTTTAAGTTATCTCAGCAAAATGCATTTACATCTTTATATTTTTCTATAGTTACATAGCCACAGTCATCACCTTGAACCTCTGACTCCGACAAAAACTGATGCAAGTTTGTATGGTGAGTTTGTTGGACGTTTTACTGGTGCCAGTTAGAGGAGGTGGGTTTCCATGATCCTTGTAGCAGCCAAGGTTTCCAGGCACTAAAGAAAAAAGAAAAACAAAAGAATTTCGCAACATCTGGCTGTGAAACACCAAGAAGGAAAAGCGATTTGTGCCAGGTACTTTCATCTCAGCCAGTATTTCCACTCCTGAGGTACAAATAAACAACAAGCAACCAGCTTTGAAAATGGAAGCTTTAGTGTCCTCTGTTAAAAACCATGTTTTTGTTTTATTTTGAAGAGTATGTGAGATTAGGTCTACCTTTAACTAACCGAATACATTTTTTTTTTTTAAAAACTGTTTAATATTGATAGGATTTAGTATTGAAGAAAACTAGGAACAATTTCCTAAAAACAGAAAGACTCCAATAATGTAAATTATGTTTCAGAGTTACCAGAGGGCAGGAAAAGCCCTCTCAGAAGCCCATTATCCTATACCTTCTAAGTAAGCTCCTAATTCCTTCAAAGATTCCACAAGTGGGTTTCCTCAAGGACTTTTGGTGAATATATTAGTTCCTTATTGCTGCTGGGACAAATTACCACAAACCTAGTGGCTTTAAATAACATAAATTTATTATCTTTCAGTTCTGGAGGTCAGGAGTACTAAGTGGGGCTTATGGCTCTAAACTCAAGGTGTTAGTGTAGCCAAGTTCCTCCTAGAGGCTCAAGGGGAGAATCCATTCCTTGCCTTTTCAACCTCCTAGCAGCTGCCCATATACCTTGGCTTGCAGCCACACCATTTCACCCTCTGTTTCCGTCAGCACCTCTCCCTCCTCCCTGTTTCCATCATCACCTCTCCCTCCTCCATTTCCTTCATCACCTCTCCTTCCTCCCTGTTTCCATCATCAACTCTCCCTCCTCCCTCTGTTTCCTTCATCACCTCTCCTTCCTCCCTGTTTCCATCATCACCTCTCCCTCCTCCCTGTTTCCATCATCACCTCTCCCTCCTCCCTGTTTCCTTCATCACCTCTCCCTCCTCCCTGTTTCCTTCATCACCTCTCCTTCCTCCCTGTTTCCTTCATCACCTCTCCCTCCTCCCTGTTTCCTTCATCACCTCTCCTTCCTCCCTGTTTCCTTCATCACCTCTCCTTCCTCCCTGTTTCCTTCATCACCTCTCCTTCCTCCCTGTTTCCTTCATCACCTCTCCTTCCTCCCTGTTTCCATCATCACCTCTCCCTCCTCCGTTTCCTTCATCACCTCTCCCTCCTCCCTGTTTCCTTCATCACCTCTCCCTCCTCCGTTTCCTTCATCACCTCTCCTTCCTCCCTGTTTCCTTCATCACCTCTCCTTCCTCCCTGTTTCCTTCATCACCTCTCCTTCCTCCCTGTTTCCTTCATCACCTCTCCTTCCTCCCTGTTTCCTTCATCACCTCTCCTTCCTCCCTGTTTCCTTCATCACCTCTCCTTCCTCCCTGTTTCCTTCATCACCTCTCCCTCCTCCCTGTTTCCTTCATCACCTCTCCCTCCTCCCTGTTTCCTTCATCACCTCTCCTTCCTCCCTGTTTCCTTCATCACCTCTCCTTCCTCCCTCTGTTTCCTTCATCACCTCTCCTTCCTCCCTCTGTTTCCATTGTCACATCGTCTTCCCTGACTTAGATCCTCCTGCCTCTCTACGGACCCTGTGATTACATTGGTCTCACCTGGATAATCTATCACAAAATCTTTCATCATATCTGCAAAATCTCCTATGCCATCTAAGGTAACGTATTCACAGATTCTAGGGATTATATCATGAACATCTTTGGAGGGCCATTCTTCAGCCCACCACACTGAGCATATTAGTGTTTCACAGCCACACATCAGATGGTTTGGTCTAGTAGAAAAAGCTGTAGCTGAGAACAAAGAAAGCTAAATATATGTACCAACTCTGGTACACAGCTTTCAAAGATGGACCTCAATGATTCTGCTATGCACTCAATGTTTGCATACCCCTGTGACACTTGGTCTCTGCCCTGGCACAGAGCAACTCTCTGGGAATTTTCTGGGTGACCAGAGCATCTTTTGTTCTAAACAGGCAACTCTTGGTAGGCTCCTGGATAGCTTCAGGATGGAGGCTGGTCACAAGAAAGATGAAGCCATGATTAAAAGCTTGGAACTTTCAGTCCCCCACCCCCACATCCTCCAGGGAGAGGAGAGAGTCTAGAAATTGAGTTAATAATCAATCATGCCTATGTAATGAAGCCATTGTTAAAATTCCTAAAAGATGCCATTTGGAGAGCTTCTGGGTTGGTGAATAAATATCTGTGCCAGGTATAGCAAACTCCACAAGAACAGAAGCTCCTGTGTACAGGATCCTTCCTGACCTCACCCTATATATCTCTTCATCTGCAGTTCACCTATAGCCTTTTAATTTTATTTTTTTAATTATTGAATTGAGATGGGGTCTCACTATGTTGCTCAGGCTGGTCTTGAACTCCTAGGCTCAAGCGATCCTCCTGCCTCAGCCTCCCAAAGTGCTGGGATTACAGGTGTGAGCCACCATGCTTAGCCACACCTATATCCTTTATAATAAACTGGTAAGTGTAAGTGTTTCCCTGAGTTCTGTAAGCTGTTATAGCAAATTAGCAAACCAGAGGAGAGGGTTGTGGGAACCCCCAATTTGTAGCCAAGTTGGGACCCACTCCTTGTAATTGGCATCTGAAGTGGGGGGCAGTCTTGTGGGACTGAGTTAGGTAGTGCCATAACTTAATTGTAGGACCCCCAGGTGTTGTCTGGAAACTTGGAAAATTGGCTGGTTTGAGACAAATCCCTATATCTGGTGTTAGAAGAGAAGTGTATGAATGTATGGGAAAAGGTTTTTTCCCCCTATTACTCCCTAAAATTAATATATTGAAGCCTGAATTCCCAATATGAAGGTATTTGGAGGTGAGGCCTTTGGGAGGTAATTAGGATTAGATGAGGTTATGATGGCTGAGCCCCCATGATGGAAACACTGCCCTTATATGAGGAAGAGACCAGAGCCCCCTCTCTCTCTGCAGCAAGAAGGTAGCCCTCGGCAAACTAGGAAGAGAGGCCTCACCAGGCACTGAGTCGCCAGCACCTTGACCCTGGACTTCCTAGCCCCTTGAACTATGAGAAATAAATGTCTGTTGTTTAAGCCACCCACTCTATGGTATTTTGTTACAGCAGCCCAAACTGCCTAAGACAGATCCCCCCTTCCTGGTATTCATGCCCTTGTATAATCTCCTCCCTCTGAATGTGAGCTGGACTGCTGACATGCTTTTGACAAGTAGAATGTGGCAAAGTTGATGGGACGTCACTTCTGGGATTAGGTTACAAAAGATTATGACTTCATCTTGCTTGCAGACTCTCTATTGTTTTCTCGCTTTGCATATTTCTGTGAAGCAATAATGAAGCAATATGCCATGTCAGAGGCTGTGTGGTAAGGAACTGAGGGTGGACTTCAGCCAACATCCCACAAGAAAAAGAATTTCACCCAATGGTCCACAATTAACTAAATCCTACCAACAACTACGTGAGGTTGAAAGTAGATCTTTCCTCAGTTGAGCCTTTAGATGAGACTCCAGCTCTGGTAGACACCTGGATTGCAGCTTTGTGAGACACCTTGAAGCAGGATATTGCTAAGTCATACCCCAGATTTCCTGACACACAGAATGCATGAGATAATGAATGTGTGTTGTTTTAAGCCACCAAGTTTTGAGGTAATTTGTTAGGCAGCAATAGATAATATACCTTATAATACTAAATATAGCTTTATTGAATAAAGAAATTAATTCATCATGGGTCATGGACAATGAATCTCTGTGGACCTTAGTTTTCCATCTATGTTATCGATTTATGAATCACTCCACTATCAGTTGAAGTCCTTTCCCTTTCTCCATTTGTTCCTCATGGTTTATATAACTGAAGATATAACAAAACACAAATGAGGCCTGGTCTCAGAAGCATTTCTAGGTCAGCTGAGAGTTATGTATTATACAATTCCAAAGTGACAGGCATATAGACTCTTAGATAGCTTTTTTTTTTTTTTTTTTTTGAGATGGAGTCTCGCTCTGTTGCCCAGGCTGGAGTGCAGTGGCGCCATCTTGGCTCACTGCAAGCTCCGCCTCCCGGGAGCCACCATTCTCCTGCCTCAGCCTCCCGAGCAGCTGGGACTATAGGCGCCCGCCACCACGCCCGGCTAATTTTTTGTATTTTTAGTACAGACGGGGTTTCACCATGTTAGCCAGGATGGTCTCAATCTCCTGACCTTGCGATCCGCCCGCCTTGGCCTCCCAAAGTGCTGGGATTACAGGCGTGAGCCACTGCGCCCGGTCCAATAGCATTTTTTTCCTTTATGTTTCAGACTGGAAAACAGCATGGTCCAGTTTAATAAGCTTTATATCCACATTAGTCTTTTGGGCATATAAAAATATATTCATGCGTATGTGTGCATGTACACACACACACACAGACACACACACATTTTAATGTATTCCACCATCTAACCAGCTCATTTTAAATTGGCAGGAAGTACCTCTGTTAACCCAAAGACTCACCCTTCCCCCTCTAAGCCAAGTGGTTACCTTTCTCCCTTGCGTCACACATGGTTCAAATATAACAAATGTGGCTCACCACACAAAAGTTAAAATGCATCCTTCGGAAACAAACTAAATCTCTATAGTAGCAAATGTAAACAGAAAAGCTCTATGCAGTAGGAGTCCAGTGTTGGGGGTGGAGGGGCCTGGCTTGGAAATGTCTGGGTTTTAGGGTTTAAACAACTGCAGTGAGTCAAGCTTCTCTAGTCAAGAGCATATGATATAAACTGAGTTTGTTAAAGGACCTTGTGCGTGGAAACCTGAGCCAGACATTTAATGGTTCTTAATAAGAGCTACTTGATGATGATCATCTTGGTCATTTACTCTGATTTTTCTCTCATTTATTCCATTATGCTTACAAGTAAGCATGTTATTATGTATTAGTTTACAGAAAGCCTAAGGCATATAATCATAAATGTTAAGGTTAGACATAAACATGGCCATGGCTTGCATTAACACAGCTGGAACCTCTAAGCTTTATTAATTTGTTGAGCAAATCCAGGTGGTTCATGTTTCAATAGGACAGTGAGGTCTTGAAACACACCATGAGGTAGATCACTGGGAATCAGACCACAGCCTGCTGCCCTTCTAACCCATTTGAACAACAGTGGCCTAAGGTATCAAACTTGCCCCCAAAGGCAATCACTTGCCAATTGTGACACTGTCAATTCTACCTCCTACAATATCACATACATCTGCCCTTGCCTCTCTGTTCATGCTGCCACTTCCCCAGTTTGGGTCACCATCTCCTTTCACTTAGACCACTGCATCAGACTCCTATTCTATCTCCATTTCTAGGCTTACCCTACTCTAATCTAGTTAGCAAACTGCAACCAGAATAATCTTTGCAGTACATTCCAGACAGAAGTGCAAAGGCCTGAAGCAAGAAAGATTGTGGCCTTGGCAGGAACTACAAGAAGTCAGCGTGACTGGTAGCAGAGAAAGGGAAAAGCAGCAGCAGCTGGTGAGGTAAATGGAGCCCTTCCCCAAACCCTCAAAACTCTCTGGTTGCTCCCCAGGATAAAGTCCAAACTTTCTCACATGGTACACTGCTGCTGCTCCTGTGCTGCTCCCCCTTCCCCTCTGTGCTGCTCCCCATTCCCCTCTCCCACCACCATGACCTGTCTACCCTTCAGCTCACATTCTATACAGAGGCCAAATTGTAGTATATTTGCAAGTTTCCCAACTGGACTTTGCTCTCTGGCCTCCAGGTTTTTGCACATGCTATTCCCTGTGCTTAGAATATTATTCCCTTCTTAAGATTTCAGCCTGAACATCATTTCCCCTGGGAAGCCCCATGGCCCTCCCATCCTCCCCACCCTATCCCCCACAAGAAAGAGGGTTATGTGTCCCTGCTGTGTAGTCCTACAGCAGTCTATGCTGAGTTTGATTCTGAACACCTGTTTACTTGTCTCTCTACCTGATTAACTGTGAGCAACTTAAGGGCAGGACTGTATCTTCCACACATCCCTGTATTCCCAGGGCCTGGAGTGGTCCCAGTCACAAAGCAGGTGCTCTAGGACTATATGCTGAATGAACAAGCACTTCCTGTGTCACCCACTGAAATCATGGAATGAGTGGATAATGGTGCTTCTGTTTTTTTTTTTTATTTCCATAGGTTATTGGGGAACAGGTGGTGTTTGGTTACATGAGTAAGTTCTTTAGTTTGATTTGTGAGATTTTTGGTGCACCCATCACCTGAGCAGTATACGCTGCACTCAATTTGTAGTCTTTTATCCCTCACCCCGTTCCCACCTTTTCCTCCTGAGTCCTCAAAGTCCATTGTGTCATTCTTACGCCTTTGCATCTTCATAGCTTAGCTCCCACTTATGAGTGAGAACATACGATGTTTGGTTTTCCATTCCTGAGTTCCTTCACACTTGGAATATAATCTCCAATCCCATCCAGGTTGCTGCGAATGCCATTAGAGTGGATAAAGGTACTTCTTGGGCAGAGTGAATGAATAAGGTAGAGTGAAAGTGGAAAGCAGACTCAACCTGCATAACGACATCCACTTAAAGCTAGGAACAGTTGGTTTTGACTCCTTTCTTCTCACTGTCTTCTTTGGCTATGTAGGAACATCATTCTGGATAATTGAGTTTTCCATAAAGCTTAACTTTAAAACTTAACATTTTATCTTAATCATTTTGGATGAAACCTAACATGCATTAGATCTTTCTTAAACAAATTTAACAAATTTAGCCTACTTTAAATATTTCTTGGTAACTTGAGGTCATCAAATATACTTCAAAATGGCCCCAGACTGGTGTGCTTTTTTATGTTCTAGTATCTGACTTTAATAGTTAATTTGTCTTTTGGTTGCTGTCTCAGTCCACACAGACTGCTATAACAAAATACCATAGGCTGGTGGCTTAAACAACGGACATGGTTCTGGAGGCTGAGAAGTCTAAGGTCAAGGTACTGGCAGTTTCAGTTCCTGATGAGGGCCCTCTTCCTGGCTTTCAGACCAACACCTTCTTGCTGTGTCCTCACACGGCAGAGGGAGATGTAGCTCTGATTTCTCTTCCACTCCTTTTTTTTTTTTTTTTTTTTTTTTGACACGGAGTTTCACTCTTGTTGCACAGGCTGGAGTACAATGGCGTGATCTTGGTTCACTGCAACCTCCACCCACTGGGTTCAAGTGATTCTCCTGCCTCAGCCTCCCGAGTAGCTGGGGTTACAGGCGCCCGCCACCATGCCTAGCTAATTTTTTTGTATTTTTAGTAGAGACGGGGTTTCACCATGTTGGCCAGGCTGGTCTCGAACTCCTGACCTCAGATGATCCACCTGCCTCAGCCTCCCAAAGTACAGGGATTACAGGCGTGAGCCACTGCACCCGGCCCTCTTCCTCTCCTTATGGGGACACTAATCCCATCATGGGAATCCCACTCTCATGACCTCATCTAAACCTAATTACCTCCCCAAGGGCCTCATCTCCAAATACCATCACATTGCAGGGTTAGGGCTTCAACATAAGAATGGTGGGGGGGGGGGCGGGGGGACAAACATTCAGTCTAAAACAGTTGCTGTCAAGGCTGCTGCAACCTCAGAACATTAGAACTGAAAGGGGTCTTTGTGGGCATCTACTTCTTATTACTGTCAATGCCTGCAGTCTTTGCTTAACCTCGTCTTAATTTGCTCTTCCTAGGCTTAGAACAAAAGTGTGGAGTTTATAAGAACCGTATGAAAAATAGAACATGCAGCTTCTAAAAGAGGGAGGGCCATTATGCTCCTCACTTTCTGCCATCCACATCGTGGCTCAGGAGTGGGTTTTGCTTGCTCCCTTCCTAGGACTTGATAATGTTCTGAAGGGCACTGGTGCCACCACCATGTGTCCAGGAGCAGGTGGCCTTTTACAGTGAGACAAACCCTAGGGTAAATTCTGGCCTCTCCATCACAGCCCTTCTCAGCAAAGTTTCATCAACAGCGGAATGAGAATCAATACGGACCTCAAAGGGTTCTTGTGAGAAATAAAATGAGATAGTGTAAATAAAGTAAATACCACAAGGCCTAGCAGAATAGAATGTGCTGAATAAATAGTGTTTATCATCATTATATACAATAAGGCTTTCATCATTCACCACACAAACAAGAACAACTTGCTGAATAATAGAAAAATAAAATAGGCTGATTTAAAAGACAAAAATCAAAGGCAGCCACCTCAGAAAACGGTTTGATTCCGGATATTAAAATATTAATCTCTTACATCTGTATAGCATACAGCGCATTTTCACATAAGTCAGCTCACAGGAAGCTCTAGCCCTTTCAGGGAGGCAGGACAGATGATATTATTCCTATTGGACAAAGAAGAAACCAGTCTAACAAGGTTAAAGGCCTTGTGTGGGCACACACAAGGCAGAACTGGAGAGTTGGGGTAAGCTCCAGGGTTGCAGACTCCCATTCCATGGGTTTTTGTTTTTGTTTTTCATGTCTCTGACCCCTTTTCTTATAGGACCAGTCTGGGCAACTAAATGAAAGTGACTCCCTGAGACCTGAGATTCAAGACTGAATTCTCAAACACATTAGTCCCTCAACACTCTGTTCACCACGAGGGAAGTCTCTGCGGTCCCAGTCAGCCTCTGAGGGGGCCACTGCCCTCTGACTTGTCCTGGAAAGTGTGGCTCGAAGTCTAGTCGGAGAAGACACGTCATATTGCTTCAAAAGCATTACTACTCAACTGAGTGGATTTCTAGATCATGTCCCACCCTTAGCGCTTCCCAGAAGCAGGGAGGAAAAGCCAATTTGAAAAAGGATATTTGTCTTCAAATTCCTTTTTCATTTCAAGCTTACTTTGAAATCCTTGTGGCTTGGTCATGCATTTTTCCTCTTACCAAAGAGGCTTCATCACTTTCAATTTTTAAAAAATTATCTTAACATACAAATGGACCCCTTGTTTATCTTAGCTGAGGCTTCAAAACTTGTGAAAATTAATTACAAATATTCAGATGTTGAAGATAAAAATTTTGGAGGAGTTAAAGAGAGAAGGTCCTCCATTCACATTAACCCAGGAACTATCGTTATTTTACTATCATAAGAAACAACTGGGAAGCAATCAGGCAGGCCCACTAAACATTGTTACATTTGAATATAACTGTGGCTTCTTTGTGAAGGTACTGCGCACACCTCCATGGGGGCCTCCATGGCTGACAGCTGTTCTTTGAGAACCACCTATTACCCACAGCACCTTCTCAGAGTATCTGCTCCCATAACTACTGCTGGTTGGGGACAAGACAAAGGGCTCCATCCTCTGGCCACAGCTGCCTCACACGGGGGCCACCAGATTCTCTTTCTTAGGAAGCTGGAATTGGGATCCGCTCAGTGAATGCAAGCACTGAAATTGTAGGGATTTGTCAAGTAGGAGTTGAGGCAACCAAACTCAAGTTTGAGCCATGTGAGTGGATGAATGAGCCAATTCTGCTGGTCTACGAAGAGGAAGAAGGATGGATAACAAGCTGAGAGAGAGGCAGAGAAGGGAGATGAAGTGGCCACAGAGACAGATAGTGAAAGTCCCTGCTTTCTTTCTAGTTTCTTGGGATACAGGGTTTGGGTTCTGTGATACATCCCAATGGTCTTCAAATAGATTTCTTTTGCTCAAGTTAGCTTGAATGAGTTCTAGTCCTGGTAACCAAATCATTATCGAAGACAGAAGGCACGGCCATCATAGTAAAGGCTCAGTTTGAATCTAAATCTTCAGCTGGTAATTCACTAAGAAGCAGCCCTGACTATTATTATGTTTTCTATTCCACTGCTCTGACCAGATCTGGGATATTTGCTTTAAGAAACCAGACGCTAAGTTCTTGTCCTATGTCTTAAAAAACTAAAAAACTCTTTCCAAGGCTCTGCAGAGCTCCCTTTTTTTTTTTTTCCTAAGTAAAATCTGCTTCTTCAGAAATGACGTAACTCCTCTGCTAATTTTTTTTTTTTTTAATAGAGACAGGGTCTCACTCTGTTGCCCAGGCTGGAGTGCAGTGATACAATCATACTCACTGCAGTCTTGAACTCCTGAGCTCAAGTGATCTTCCTATCTCAGCCTCCCGAGTAGCTGGGACTACCAGTGTGTAGTACCATGGCTGGCTAATTATTTGTGTATCTTGTAGAGATGGGGTCTCACTATGTTGCCCAGGCTTGTCTCAAACTTGTGGCCTCCAGTGATCCTCCTGCCTCAGCCTCCCAAAGTGCTTCTCTGCTGATTTTAAATGTCATTTAACTCTGTGTCAATACTATCTTCTGCCTCAAGGACCCCACACTGGTGCCTCAGTAGCTGATTTCTCCCCTCCATGGAAAGAAAAACTATGTACATCTGAGACGCTGCAGCTGGTATCCTACTTCTTTCAGAGCATCAACAGGTTAAGTGTGGATTCATCCACACCCTCAGACCCGTGACCGTAAGCTCACTGCACCCTGTGCTGTTCATCTGCAACTTCCATTCCAAATCTGACAGCTGCCATCTTGGTCCAACCCCTTCTCATGATATGGCCCCACACTACCTCTGTAACTTTATTTCTAAACATAAACTTCCTTTTCAGTCACTCTGATTCTTCCAACAGTCTTAATTGTGCCCCCGAGTCTTACAGCAACACCCCCAAATAAATAAGCACAGCTTTTTCTTCCTCTGTGGAATTCTGCCCTTAGGGGGAGGTAGTAAGAGTTCCTAAAAATCCTGATCCCATAAGGCCAGGATCTATCACAGCAGTAGTTCCCTCCTGGTGGGAGTTCCTTCTCTGAAACTTAGTTTCTGGTGAGTTAATGTGATAAAGAGTCAAAAGAGGCTCTAGTAATTTCTCCCCTCCCTGTACATGTGTGTTGCTCCCACTTTAATAGATTTCCCCACTTCTTAAATCGGGCCTTGCCACTTGCTTTGATCCATAGAATGTGGTGGACTTCTTCTGAGTTCATGCCTTAAGAGGAATGGCAGCTTCTGCTGCTTCTCTCTTGGAAGCCAGCCACCGTATAAGAAGTCTGAATACCCTGCTGTTGAGAGAAGTCACTGGATAGAGGTCTGAAGCCACCTTGAATGCCAGCAGAGCTCCCAGTTGAATGCAGGCACCTCACTAAGCCCAGGTGACAGCAGCAGAAGAACCACTCAGCTGAAACTCAGTCGACCCAGAGAACTGGGAGAAATGATAAACTGTTGGTGCTTAAGTCACTGCGGCTGGGGATGGCTCATTACACAGCAATAAACAACTAGTACACATTACTTGGTAAAAGGTCAGTCCAAGTTCAAGAGGAATGATAACTGCTGTGTCCCTGGGAAGAAAAGCTCGTTTGTTGACTTGGACTTTTTTTTTCAGGGACACCACAAATATCCCAGGCAAGGAACCTCTTCCTGCTGTTTTATCCCTTACATATTCCACTTGTCAACAAGTTCTGTCTTCTTCCTAAGTGCATCTTGGACTTAATCCTTCCTGTCTTGTCTCACTGCTGCCATGATAGCCCAGGCCCTTATCCCTTGAGTTTAGAAATCTACATCCATCCTCTCTTCCCCAAACTTTCTTCCTTTGATCCGTCCTGTAAATGACACTGGACTTGCTTCTCTTCCTAAACTAGGGCTTTCAGCATATCAGTCCCATCTAATTAACTCTTGCTTTCCAGGTCTGACCTGGTTCCTTTTTGTCCACTCCTCTACTCAGGAAGCCTGGATCCCAACCCACACACACATCAATTCTGTGCTTCCTCCAAGCCTCTGTCCTGCTGTTCCCTGACCCATTCAGCCACCAGCCACCTTTCTTCCAATTTCCACAATCTTTACTGAGTCCTCGTCTTCAGAAACTCACAACACTCTACCTCATAATTCAACACTTATTTATATGATTGGTGTGCTGGTCTGCAATTTTCTCTTAGGTTTATAACTCAGATTCCCAATTACATCATAAGATTGAGGGGCTATTTCTTCCTTATAGGCAAGTGCTGGTATAAAGATTTTCAGTAAAGTCATCCCTATCAATTTGAATGAGTTTTCCTTTTTAAGTCCCTAGTGTGCTTTACACAACTGTGCTTTAGAACATTTGCATCTGTGACTGAACTGATATCCATTTGGTTCAGAAAGTCTGTATTTTTTTAACGGAAAATTAAATAATACCCACTGGCAAAAACCAAAAAATAATTGAGTACAAAAAATAATTGAGTACATAAAACCTCATTGTAGGAACAAACATGGGAGCCAGGCAGAGTGGCTCACACCTGGAATCCTAGTACTTTGGGAGGCCGAGGTGGGAGGATTGCTTGAGCCCAGGAGTTTGAGACCAGCCTGGGCAACATAGCAAGACTCCATCTCTACAAAAAGTAAAAATATTTGCCAGGCATAGTAGTGTGCGCCTGTTGTCCCAGCTACTTGGGACACTGAGGTGGGAGGATCGCTTGAGTCTGGGAGGTCAAGGCTGCAGTGATCCATGATCGTGCCACTGCGCTCCAGCCTGGGCAACAGAGCAAGACCCTGTCACAAACAAACAACAAACAGACGTGGGGCCTCTTGTGTCCACCGAGTTCAGTGCTGCAACAGGCCACAGGGAACAGCCGCTGCAGCAGCTGATGCCTGGTACTAAGACCCATGGTCAGTTAGATAAAAAAGAGATGGGCAGAAATAAAACGCAGGTTATGAATAACATATTCTAGGAATTAGATGACAGGGACATACTAATGGTAGTCCATTCCCTGGGGAGAGCATACCATCACAATACCTGTTGGTACTTTCATGTCTACCTGATATGTGCTAGGACTTAGGGCAGCGTGCATTTTATTCATTTAGTCTTCAAAAAAAAACCCTGGAAGGCACCAATGGGGAAACCCAGGCACAACTGAGAGTCATTGTGCCTAAAGCTATTAAGCAGATAATGATTCAAACCTAACTGGGTGTGACTCAGATGTCCACATTCTTTCCATCTTTCCACCAGCTGGTGTTGTCTCTTATGAGAAGAGAGGAAGAGATAAGACTTCATGGCATCAAGAAAGAATTTTGTCTTTTGAGACAGGGTTTCACTCTCATCGCCCAGACTAAAGTGCAATGGCGCAATCTAGGCTTACCGCCACCTCCGCCTCCTGGGTTCAAGCGATTCTCCTGCCTTAGCCTCCCAAGTAGCTGGACTACAGGCTACATGCCCATCACACCTGGCTAATTTTTGTATTTTTGGTAGAGATAGGGTTTCACCACATTGCCCAGGCTGGTGTCGAACTCGTGGGCTCAAGCGATCTGCCCATCTTGGCCTCCCAAAGTGTTGGGATTACAGGCATGAGCCACCACACCCAGCCAAGAAAGAATACTTAGCAAGCACTTTTACAGTCTCCACTGTGCTAGGTGTGGGGAAGATTGTTGAAATATATGGCTCTTTTCAGTGGCTACCAAGGAGAGGCTTGAAGAGGTAAAGCCTCCATAAATTCCATCAGCACTCTTCCACAAATAAAAGTACAATCAAGTAAAACAAGGGTGCCTGTGATGCGAGCTCAACCTCAACCTCCTGAGCTCAAGCAATCCTCCTGAGTAGCTGGGACCATAGGCACATGCTACCATACCTGGTGAATTTTTAAGTTTTCTGTAAAGACAGGGTCTCCCTATGTCGCCCAGGCTAGTCTTGAACTCCTTGGCTCTAGCGATCCTCCCACCTTGGTCTCCCAAAGTGCTGGGATTATAAGCATGAGCCACCTCACCTGGCCTATTAATGTTCATTTCAATATTGCTTTGGCTATCAACAAAAGTTGGAATTTTCACTTTAGCTGTAAAGTATAAGTGGTACACAGCCAAGTGTGGTGGCTCATGCCTGTAATCCCAGCACTTTGGGAAGCCGAGGCAGGCAAATCACAAGGTCAGGAGTTTGAGACCAGCCTGGCCAACATGGTGAACCCCGTCTCTACTAAAAATACAAAAATTAGCTGGGCATGGTTGTGGGCACCTGTAATCCAGCTACTTGGGAGGCTGAGGCAGGAGAATCTCTTGAAACCAGAAGGCAGAGGTTGCAGTGAGCTGAGATCATGCCACTGCACTCCAGCCTGGGCAACAAGAGCAAAACTCTGTCTCAAAAAAAAAAAAAAAAAAAGTATAAATGGTACACAGGGATGTGTCATTTCAGAGAAGGTGAATTTCAGCCCACAGCAGTGAAGACATGGTATTGGGGGAGAACCTAAGGCCCAGACAAAGCTGCTGACGAGCTGTTTTGTGCAGTGGGTCCAACCCCAGGGGAGCCCTTTCCTAGCTGAGAACAGCTGGTCTGGGGACACCCACAGAGATAGCCCAGCATACTGCAGAGTGGCTCTGTTGGGCAGCAAATGCTTCCCAGATCCCATCTCAGCCTGCTTTACTCCTGGGGCTTAGGATTTCCCAAAGCCAAAGAAGAAAAGAAAATGACTTAGAGCTAACAGCATGAACTGCAGACCCTCTGTCGCCACTGAGTTAATCCTTTGGTTTCCACAATGTCACAAAAGCAATCTTAATAATTCACCATACTATCAGAATTTCAAACTTTAATTCCCAAACAATTCACAAAGAAAATTCTGAAGAATGACCTCAACAGTAGCCGGAATCCATCCCAGAGCCCCTGTTTTCAAGGAAATAAAGGAAATGGGACTGTTCTCAAGTGCTAGAAGGAAAAGGCACTGGTCTTGCTATCAGGAGTCCTGGTCAAAAATCCTGTTTGACTCAGACTGTAATCCTCATCAAATCATTTAACTATCTAGGCTCAATTTTCTTATCTGAGAAATGGAGGCGGGAGAGTAGACATGCCACCTGCTTCATAGGATTGTTGAAAACGTTAAATAAGATAATGTGTTGGGAGGCCGAGGCGGGCGGATCACGAGGTCAGGAGATTGAGACCATCCTGGCTAACAAGGTGAAACCCCGTCTCTATTAAAAATACAAAAAAAAAAAAATTAGCTGGGCGTGATGGCGGGCGCCTAGAGTCCCAGCTACTCAGAAGGCTGAGGCAGGAGAATGGCGTGAACCCGGGAGGCGGAGCTTGCAGTGAGCCAAGATCACACCACTGCACTCCAGCCTGGGTGACAGAGTGAGACTCTGTCTCAAAAAGAAAAAAAAAAAAAAAGATAATGTGAATATAAGTGCTTTTTGTACATAGTAGGTACTCAGCAATAGCTGAAACATACTAGAAAGCAGTGCTGACATTAAAACACAGAAAGTGCTGACAGAAACAAAACATTTTCTATAACTGAGAAACTGCCTTGACCACCACTGCCACAGCGCCCTTGGCTTTTTACACATACTCTAAACACAGTTTTAAAAACTCTTATCAGGGATAATGGGAAGCTTTCACATCCTATTTTTTGGGCTGACTTTTGTAAGGCAAATACTAACATCTGAAATCTATTTTAAATCTATTTTTAACAAGTCCAGGTATTATTTAGTTAAAAGAAACCTGAGCTGGTGAGGTCACCAGCTGAGATGGACCTAAGGTTCCACACGTATTGCAGAAGTGCGACTGCTGGCATCCTCTTAGGGCTGATGTGTGTGAATGATACAATCACTAGAGAACTTCTCATAGGTTAAAAGTGGGAAATCTTGACCCAAATCCCTAATATAGAGGCTTAACGAACTATGGAGAAATGCCTCCTTCAGACACTCAGCCCTCACCTCAGCTTCATCATCATCTTCCTGGATCAGGTCCAGGCTTCATACCCAGACCATAAGACCTGACATCATCTAGCCCTGTGTACTTCTCAGACCTCATCTCCTGCCCCTTTCTTCTTAAAATTTATGTTTCAGCAACATCAACTTGCTTGGAATTCATCAGAGTGTGTGTGTGTGTGTGTGTGTGTGTGTGTGTGTGTGTGTGTGCGCGCGCGCGCATGCTCATGCACATGCAGGGGCACAAACTGTTCCCTTTGCCTCCAATGCCCTTACTACCCCACCCCGCCCAGCCCTAACATCTAGAACCTTGCTACTTAAAGTGTAGTCCTGCAGCTCTGGCATCCCAGAACCTTGTTAAAAATGTAACAGGCCTGTTCTAGACCTACTGATAAGAATCTGTATTTTAATAAGATCCCAGGTGACTGGATGTACTTTAAAGTAGAGAAGCCCTAAACAAGACCCCACTCTTTCCAGAAGCCCTCTTCAACAGACAATAGCCCCTGCCTCCCTACCATGCCAGACAGATGGCCCTCCTGGGTGCTCCGAACCTTTTGCTCGCCTCACTTATTATAGAGTATTTCGCATATGCTTATCTGTTCATTTGTCTGTCTTCTGTCCCAGACTGAGGATTCCCCACAGGCTGCAGAACATACTATCCTTGTGTCCCCCGTTTTGTACAAGGTCTGACAGATGGTCAGAGCTTAAGAAATGTCATTTGACACAACTAATAACTTCTAAATATGTCTAAGTTCTTGTGATTTTATTTATTTTTTTGAAATAGAGTCTTGCTCTGTCACCCAGGCTGTAGTGCAATGGCGCCATCTCAGCTCACTGCAACCGCTGCCTCCCAGGTTCAAGTGATTCTCCTACCTCAGCCTCCCGAATAGGTGGGACTACAGATGTGCACCACCACGCCCAGTTTATTTTTGTATTTTTAGTAGAGATATTGGCCAGGCTGGTCTTGAACTCCTGACCTCAGGTGATCCGCCCACCTTGGCCTCCCAAAGTGCTGGGATTACAGGCGTGAGCCACTGCGCCCAGCCAAGTTCTTGTGATTTTAAACTTTATTTACTAACTTTAACCTCAATAACTAATAGTTTTAATAACTTTAAATAACTAATAGTTTTAGCAAGTTTAATAACTAAAACTTTAATAACTAACTTTAACAATGACATCAGATACCTGTGGGCTATGTGTAAAATTATTACAATTGGCTGGGTGTGGTGGCTTATGCCTGCAATCCCAGCAATTTGGGAGGCCAAGGCAGGAGGATTGCTGAGCCTAGGAGTATGAGACCGGCTAGGGGAACATGGCAAAACCCTGTCTCTACAAAAAATACAAAAATTATCCAGGTGTGATGGCATGTGCCTGTAGGCCCAGCTACTCAGGAGGCTGAGGTGGGAAGGACCGTTTGAGCCTAGAGTAGAGGCTGCAATAAGCCAAAATTTCGCCACTGCACTCCAACATGTGTGACAGGGCAAGACTCTGTCTCAAAAAAAAAAAAAAAAAAATTACAATTTAGGTTAATCATGTTACATATTTGAATCTAGATACTCAGAATGCTGTGTTTATTTACTCTTCATATTTAAAATATTATAAAAATAATTTTAAATTTTTTTTTATTATTCAAAGTTTCGAACATACACAAAAGTGGGAAAGAATAATGAACCCATCACCCAGCATCAACAAATAATCCACTTTTTTTAAAACCATTCTTGTTTCATCTATTTCCTCACCCCTACCTAGTCACTGTTTGGAGGGCTGGATTGTTTTAAAACAAATCCCAAATATTATGTCATTTCAACCACAAATATTTCAGTATCTGTAATTTTAAAGGACTTAACCACCATGCCATTATTGTAGCTAATAAAATTGACAGTAATTCCTTAATATAATCTAATACTCAGTCTGTATTCAAATGTCCCTATTTCAAAGATGAATTTTTATAGCTGGGTTTGTAGAAATTGGGGGAATGTTTTTCAGCAAACAAAAAATAGCTCTCAATAGTCAAACCAACAGGCCTTAGAGATCTAAAGCGTGGGATCTAGAGACATGTTAAACCCGACGACGTTGGAATTTGCTTTTGAAGTCTGCATTTCTCCTGGCTGCAATAAGAACTTGGGGTTTCTGAGAAACATTCTGGCAGAAGCAGTTTCAGGGGCAAATCCAATTACCTCCGAGTTGTTCTTTTAACAGTAAGTTCTGATCCATGCTCTGCAGGTCAAGAGCAGTTCAGATTTCCCTCTGCTCCCATTTGAGTTGTACTTCAGGTCTGCCTCCTGCTTGTTGTAGCTCTACACATAACACACCAAGGGGCAGAGATCTGGTTTCCACACAATGGCCCACCATTCAGCCAGATTCTGCTTTGTCCCTAAACATTCATTCCCCCTGGCTCCTGCTGGGTCTGTTATATTCAGATATGAACTTTCCAGGAATCTGATCATGTCACAGGCCTTTTTATGTATGACAAGTTCAATACTAATCATGAATAGCAGGCTTCATGCAGAGGTTTAGTATTATTCATGAAAATTGTGACTCCACATCCAGAAATAGGGCAAAAGTGGCCTAAAATAGGACGGCTGTATCTCTGTTAAATCCACCAGGCAATTACAAACGTCTCTTGCTACAAACTGTAAAACAGGTTTTGCTCAGCTACGTTAATCAGACACACTAGAAGCATGAGGTCCGGCTTGATGGGGAGCCCTGGTCCCCACAGGGTAAACTGAAGGGTTTTCCAAAGAACCAAAGCCAGACACCACCCACCCTCTATCCCCAGAAACCAGGTACTATAGAGCTCTCATTCCCAACTTCTACAAATCTCTCTGCCCAGACCATCTCAAGGCTAGCTTTAGAGATTTTAGAGGGTTATCAAGGGGCCACAGAAAAACTGAAATAATATTTAATTTTCCTTTTTTGGAACAGGAAAGCATATCCGGTAAATTTACAAATTAGAGGCATGCTAAGCGGTTTATAGCATTTTGTTATAATTCTTTCTTCTGGAACCTGGTTTCAATGACCACATGAATCAGTCCCTATTGGCCCAGATTGTATTTTAGAAATGCAAGTCAAAGATTATCTTTCCAAATAAAAGTGCCCAGATTGAAACCCCCTCTTTACCACTCCCAAGAGAATGACACAGGCTGGTACTAAAAGACTATCTTTGTGTTGAACAAATGGACCGAGGAAAATCTGCTTTCCTCTCCCTCTGCTTCTTTCTTCTTTACATAACTAGAGGCAAATGAGATGTTTTTCATTTTAAAAATTTGATTAAGCAGAATGAGCAAAAGCCCATTCTTCTGGTCTTTACTGTTTTCTAAGTTTGGGGACTGGATGAAGGCACACTCAGGTTGGAAGGATAGTGAAGCTAAGGCTGAACTGTCAGGCAGTGTTGGTATCTGGGCGTTTAAATTACAAAAGGTGAGTACTAGGTCTGCAGCACTGGTCAGGGGCTGCCTTTCCCCCTGGAGGCCTCAGCATTCAGATGCTATTCCAGGTATCAGTGAAAGGGTTGCCAGGTCCCATACACAAGACTCCTGACCTGAGAGGTGAGAAAGAGGGCAAGGCAAAGACCAGGTTTAAATAATAAGAAAAAAATAACCCAGATAGGATGTTACGAATTCACTGTCTTTTTCCTCAGCTCTAGGCACTGAGCTCTTTTGGCATATTTTAAAATACATTATATATACTACATTAATAGACTCCTTATAGAAGCAGATCTTGCTTTAGTTTCTGTGGTTCAAACCTTCTGCAAGACCTTTCTACACACAGTATTTTCTTTACCTTGTTTAAAAGTATAGTCATGTATCTCTTAGGCAAGGTTTCGCTCTGAGAACTGCATTGTCATATAATTTTGTTGTTGTGTGACCATCATAGAGTGCACTTGCACAAACTGAGATGTGATAGTCTACTACACACCTAGTCTATAATGGGATAGCCTGTCACTCCTAGGCTACAAACCTGAGCAGCATGTTACTGTACTGAATACTGTAGGCAACTGTAACATAATGGTAAGTACTTATGTATCTAAACATATCTAAACATAGAAAAGGTACAGTACAAATACTGTATACAAGATAAAAATTGGTTTACCTATATCATGGCACTTGCCACGAATGGAGCTTACAGGACTGCAAGTTGCTCTGGGTGAGTCAGTGAGTGAGTGGTGAGTGAATGTGAAGGCCTAGGACATTATCATACATTACTGCAGACTTTATAAACACTGAACATTTAGGCTACACTAAATTCATTAAAAATAATTTTTCTTGAATAATAAATTAACCTTAGCTTACTATAACTTTTTTACTTTATAAACTTTTTAATTACTTTAGCTTTTTGACTATTTCATAATAACACTTAGCTTACAACACAAACACATTGTATAGCTGTGCAAAAATATGT
The DNA here is from genome assembly GCF_029281585.2 of Gorilla gorilla gorilla. Taxonomy (NCBI): domain Eukaryota; kingdom Metazoa; phylum Chordata; class Mammalia; order Primates; family Hominidae; genus Gorilla; species Gorilla gorilla. The sequence goes on along the minus strand of NC_086018.1, from coordinate 27,132,402 downwards.
TCTTCCCTTATATCCTTTTTTTTTTTTTTTTTGGAGACAGACTCTTGTTGTGTTTCCCAGACTGGAGTGCAGTGGCATGATCTCAGCTCAGTGCAATCTTTGCCTCCCAGGTTCAAGTGATTCTTGTTGCTCAGCCTCCCAAGTACCTGGGATTACAGGTGCATGCCACCAAACCTGGCTAATTTTTGTATTTTTAGTAGAGATGGGGTTTTGCCATGTTGGCCAAGCTGGTCTGGAACTCCTGGCCTCAAGTGATCTGCCCGCTTCAGCCTCCCAAAGTCCTGGGATTACAGGCGTGAGCCAACGTGCCCAGCCTTTATATCCTTCTTCTATAAGGTTTTTTCTATTATATTTTTTAAATGTTTTACTTTCATTTACTTTTTAAACTTTTTTAAAAAAACTAAGACACAAACACACATAATAACCTAGGCCACACAAGGTCAGGATCATCAATATCACTGTCTTCCACCTCCACATTTTGTCCCACTGGAAGGGGACAATAACCCACATGGAGCTGTCATCTCCTGTGAAAACAATGCCTTCTTCTAGAATACCTCATGAAGGAGCTGCCTGAGGCTGTTTCACTGTTAACTGCTTTTTTAATAAGTAGAAGGAATATACTCTAAAATAACAGTAAAAAGTATAGTATAGTAAATACGTTTTATACTATATAAAACTATATATACTATATATACTATACGTTTTATAGTTTTATACGTATAGTATAGTAAATACGTTTTATACTATATGTTACTGGTAACATAGTTGTTTACTATCACTATCAAGTATTATGTACTGTACATAATTGTATATGTTGTACTTCTGTGTGACTGGAAGCACAGTGTGTTTATTTATACCAGCATCACCACAAACACGAGTAATGTGTTGCACTACAGCATCACGACAGCTACAACATCAGTAGGCAACAGAAATTTTTCAGCTCCATTATAATCTTTATATACATATATAAAGACTAGTCCACGCCTGTAATCCCAGCACTTTGGGAGGCCAAGGCGAGCGGATCACCTGAGGTCAGGAGTTCAAGACCAGCCTGACCACATGGAGAAACCCCATCTCTACTAAAAATACAAAATTAGCTGGGCGTGGTGGCACATGCCTGTAATCCCAGCTACTCGGGAGGCTGAGGCAGGAGAATCACTTGAACCCAGGAGGCGGAGGTTGCAGTGAGCCGAGATGGCGCCGTTGCAGTGAGTTGAGATGGCACCACTGCACTCCAGCCTGGGCGACAGAGTGAGACTCTGTCTCAAAAAAAAAAAAAAAGACTAGTCAAGTGTAGTAGTGAGAAGGGAAGAAAGAAGGAAGAAAGAAGAGTAGAAAAAGAAGTGTGATCTGTAACTGACTGAACAATCAGTTGAGATACTCCATATGGGACCACCATTGTATATGTGGTCTGTTTTGTGTGGTGCATGACTGTATCTTTTTAAGATTCATCCTATACCATACACTCCTGAGGGTCAGGGTATCCTATTGTCTTTGTAGTTTGCATATAACAAACAGTGAATACAGGTGCCGGGTGTGGTGGCTCACGCCTGTAATCCCAACACTTTGGGAGGCCTAGGCAGGCGGATCATGAGGTCAAGAGATCAAGACCATCCTGGCCAACATGGTGAAGCCCCATTTCTACTAAAACACAAAAATTAGCTGGGCGTGGTGGCGCACGCCTGCAGTCCCAGCTACTGCGAAAGCTGAGGCAGGAGAATCACTTGAACCCGGGAGGTGGAGGTTGCAGTGAGCTGAGATCACGCCACTGCACTCCAGCCTGGTGACAGAGCGAGACTCTGTCTCAAAAAAAAAAAAAAAAAAAAAAAAGGAAAAAAGTGAATACGGGAATAAATGAATGAAACAGTTAGAAAACAGGCATTTTAGTAAAAGGCTGAAGAAATTGGGTTGTGAGTTATTATTATAAACAGTAGAACATGTTAGGCTAATGTGGGTAGAAGAACTACCACATCAGCTTTGTATGGTATTTAACAAGGTATTTATCAAATATCACTTCTGGGGACCCATTCAAATCCACGTAATAAGTAGTGCCATAACTGAGTTTCACTATGTATAAAGATGTTCATTCCAAAAAGTACAAGATATTTTTTTCCCCTAGGCTGCTTCTGAGCGGTTGCCCTCTCTATACCTGAAAGAATCAGAAATTAACCAAAAGTAGGAATTCTCATGGGGCTTACCCATCAAGGGAATACCTTTAGAATGAGGTGCTAAGGAAATCAGCATTCCTATTCCTGAAAAGCCTCAACAAGAGAAGTGAAAATCCTCGCCCAGGATGGCTTCTCCTTTCACATGCTCCATGAAATCCACCAGCCTAACTACCTGACCTCTGGCAGGGGCCTCCCTCTACGCACTCTTAGTGTTCACAGTCCTGTAAACCATCACATTGGGTATTACAGTCTTACTCTGGCAAGCAGGTATCTCACAGTACTTCCAGTAGACACCATCCTCGTGCTCTGCCACATAGCACCAGGGGCTCACGTCTCCATCTGGATTTCTGTTGGGGAAAAGGACAAAACTGATGACTTCTGATGTTTTAATTCAACTGGTTCATTGCTTTTCAGTTTTACAGAAAAGGAAATGCTTTAGCTTCTGTATTATTTCTAATAGTTGGTCTGTATCTCAGTGCCATCTCTCATCAAAAGGGAAAAAATGGTAATATTACAAGAACAAACATATCTATTCTGACATATACTTCAGAGTTTGGGGGGAAGTGAGTAAAGGTAATATCTGTTTAGGCAAATTCACTATAGTATAACTAGGACAAATGGCCACTGCACACATCATGCCAAATAGCACTGGCACCTTGAATGTGAGCATAGAGATTCCAAGGCTGAGTAAGCACAGGGGCTCTAAACGCTGCTGATGAATATGCAAACTGACACAAATGGTCAGAGCGGCAATTTGGGAATTAGAGCCAAAGGCCCTAGAAATATGCAAACCCTCCACTTGGCAATTTCCTCTTTAGGAATTTATTCTAAGGAAATCTTACCTATAAAGATGTTCAACAAAACATTTTTATAATATAAAAAACAGGTGGAAACAGCAAATATCCAACAATAAAGGTTTGGTTAAATAAATTGTATATCCATAGAAGGGAATATGTGGTATAGAGACCAGTCTTATTAATTTGCAAATATATTCACAATGCCTTATGAGGCTTTTTTTTTTTTTTTTTTTTTTTTTTTGGAGACAGACTCTCAATCTGTCACCTGGGCTGGGCTGGAGTGCAGTGGCATGATCTCAGCTCACTGCAACCTCCGACTCCCAGGCTCAAGCGATTCTCCTGCCTCAAGCCTCCCGAGTAGCTGGGACTACAAGTGCCCGCTGCCATGCCTAATTTTTGTTTTTAGTAGAGGTGGGGTTTCACCATATTGGCCAGTCTGGTCTCCAACTCCTGACCTCAAGTGATCTGCCCATCTCGGCCCCGCAAAATGCTGAGACTACAAGCGTGAGCCACCGTGCCCAGCCTTATTAGATTTTTTTTTTTAAAGAGGCAGTTATAAAACCCAATAGATGACATAATTCCATGTTTTGAAAAGACTTATTTAGGAAAGAATGTACACCAAACTCTTATAAAGTATCTCTAGACACTGGAACTATTGGTGATTTCAGCTTTTTTTCTTTTCTGGTTTTATTTTATTTCCTCTATAGTGAATACTCCAATGGTGTAATTTTTAAACAGTAAAACAAAATTCACTTAATAAAGACTCCACTGGGCCAGGCGTAACAAGAGCGAAACTCCGTCTCAAAAATAAAAAAATAAAATAAAAATAAAATAAAGACTCCACTGACAAGCTTTCACCAGGATGAGGCTCACATTTGCTAGAAATGGGTGCTATTCCTTCCTCAAAATGCTGACTCCTCAGAGAATACTGAAGAAAACTGCGTCAGAGTCTCAGCTAGAACTTGTGATCCTGTCATGAGGTACCAACTTCTGATATGGAGATAATATTTTTTAAAGCTCTATTTCACATTTCTAAATGGCCTGGAATAAATACATGCTTTAAGGTCTTTTCAACTCATAGGTGGCATAACAATAACAAGCAACACTACTGAAGCAGATAAATTAAACGGCAGGGGCTACTGGACACAAAGAAAAGGCTCGCCTCTCTTCACCGCTTTCCAAGCCCCTTTTATTTAGACTCAGAACACTGGAAAGCTGACACTCCGGTTAGGCCGGAAATGGGCAAAAAGATCCTGCAGCAGGAGCTGGGAGCAACCCCTATCAGGCCAGAGTGGGCTAAGCCTGTCATGTGGCGTAGAAGATAAGCTTTCCCAAAGTACAAAGCGTCCTTTTGTTTCTTGTGCCCAAAGGCAGGTGCCAGCACCAACTCTGCTCTTCCCCAGTCTCTGCCTTCCCTTCTAAGCCAGTTACTTTGAGCCCAGAAAAGTGCATTCCCATCACTCACCAACTCTCAGACATCTCTAATGTGATGGGTCTGAAAAAATCACACAAGGCAAACATGGTGTCGGGTGTCAGTTGAGAAATCAAAGTAGGAGAACTTGTACAAAGCCCTTCTTTAAACAGTATTTCACTGTCATTTTCCTCCCTCTATTCGGTGTTCAGCTTTGATGTATTTATTTGGTAATGCCCTTAGAAAACTGTTTATTATCAATGTCAAAACCATATTGAAAAGCATCAGAATAGCTTAATAAAGAACAAGCAAATTCATCCTTGACTTTGCTGCAGTGCTAAAACAAAAGGCCTGGACTCTTTGATGTGATAATCAACAATTTCAGCCTCCCTTTTCCAAAGTATAAACTGGTATTAAATAGTTCAGGTCTCCTGCATTCCATCAAATCAAACGAGAGGGTTTGATTTGATGGCTGACCAGGGCTAAGGAGAAAGGTGGTCCCTCCTGGCTCTCACTGCTCTCTTAATGGATGTTTATGGGTACATTTCTAGAAGCCTGTGAGCAGAAGTGGGTGCTAATCCACAAGAAAGAAAATTTTTTCACATAAATTAGGCCTCACTGGAAACTTAAAATTTACCTTAAAGTCAGACTTAAAAACATGAGCTCTTCTGAGAAGACTTGCTTGATAGGAAGCAACAGAGCAATAGAATAAACCAACAGCCTACTACCAAGAGATACTTTGGAACAAGAAGATAAGCAACTATGGAAAAACAAAAACCAAACACTTGTCTCTCTTCCTAAACACTCTTCCCAACCCAACCAACCATTCCTATGAATAGAAAACCTACGGGAAGGTAATAAAAAATGGGGTGGGACTAATTTTTTAATTTATGCAAAAAATAAATTAACATGTATAACTTGGAAAATAAAATACAAAGAACTATTTAATAAGCATGTGTAACTTGAACAATAAAATACAACAGATATCAAAATGTGAACTGGCAAATACCCAAATTTGTTGTCTCTGGGACTTGGGACTTGGTGGGGAGGGTTTCAGGGAAAATAGGTAAAATGGGGAACTTTAACTATTTAAACCACATATATTTGTGGTGTTGGAGAAGTTTTTTTTTTAAGAATAAGCTTTTAACACTTTTATAACAAACAAAATAAGTCAATAGCAACTAGGAGGGAATGGTCAGTTGATACAAGATAGGGAAAGGTATAGGGATAAAGAAAACATAGACTAAAGGCTTGGTGACTTTGAGACAACTACAAGGGCCCTAGAGCATTAGCAAAGGTATGTAGAGGGCAGAAGGTAAACAGTGTGGCCCACACAATACAGGAAAATATATGTTGGCTCAGCTGCGTCAACAATGCCATGGTTGAGATTCCAATGTATGTAGAACCAGGGACAGGGTATATAGTTCAACAATCATTTTTCCCTGTCCCAGTAGCTCAAGAGGCTGCCTTTGCACCTGTCCTAATAATAATTAAATTCAACGCATTGCTGAACCATAAGTCTCATTACCAGGATCTTGGGCATAAGCAGCACAAATGTATAACCAAAAGTGCTTACAGTCTTTGTTCTGGACCCTACATACCAGTGATCCTGAACTTGTTTTCAATCACAGATAACTTTGAGAAGCTGATCAAAGCTATGGCTCATCCCCAGGAAATTGTGAATCACATTTGAAGCACCATAGATGTCAGGTTAAGATCCCCTGCTAGAGTCAGACGGGAGGTAAAAAGCAAAGAAACACCTTAGTCGACTAAAAGAAAGTAAATGGCACACATCTGATGGATACAGCTGTTCCCAGAGCAAGGTTATCCTGGGCTGGCCGGAGGCAGAATAATGTAGGCAGCTTCCTTTGCTCAGAAGCAGAGGGAGTTTTGGGTCACAGATGGTGCTGTCTGACCACGACATTCTCGGTAGTGTAGGCTGCTCTGCTAACTATGTATTGTCCACTGGTGGTAGGGCTAACTAAGAAAACCCTCCCAAAGAGACAAGGAAGTGATCAGACAGAAAAGCAGAGCGTTGAAAGCCAGCATTAAAACAACCCATGTTGAAAAGAGTGGTAAATTGGCCGGGCGCGGTGGCTCACGCCTGTAATCCCAGCACTTTGGGAGGCTGAGGCGGGCGGATCACAAGGTCAGGAGATCGAGACCATCCTGGCTAACATGGTTGAAACCCTGTCTCTACTAAAAACATGAAAAATTAGCCGGGCGTGTTGGCGGGCGCCTGTAGTTGCAGCTACTCGGGAGGCTGAGGCAGGACAATGGCGTGAACCCGGGAGGCGGAGCTTGCAGTGAGCCAAGATCGCGCCACTGCACTCCAGCCTGGGCGACAGAGCGAGACCACGTCTCAAAAAAAAAAGAAAAAAAAGAAAAGAGTGGTAAATTTTATGTGTGTGTGTGTATGTGTAAGGTGTGAAAGAAATATTTTAAAAACTGACAAGATAAGTCTCTTGAGTTGGTCAAAAGACTTTCCCTAGTTGTGAGCTGAGATGAAAGGGGTTGGAAGAAGAGACCAGATATATATCTACCTTTTTAAAGTACTGAGTGGCCCCATCTTACCTGCAATAGTTGTGCTCACCCAGGCCCCCCTCCCCGTTGGGGTATTTCAGAGTGTTGTATGGATGCTGGAAAGTCTCGTTCCAAAACAGACATGGCTTCCCGCCTTGTAGTGCTGTCCAGTTCTGTGTTCCCCTATAATCCGCACCATTGGCTGTGAAACACTCTAGAAGAAAGAAAAGACAGAGCAAACTAATTTTCTGGCAACATTCATGGTTTCCTCCCTCTTTGGTTGATGTTTTGTTTTGTTTGGACCAAGCTGGAAATGGATAGTGTCTTGCTAGGTCCTGGACACAGTGCAGTTAACACTTCTTGGGCTGAATAAATCTGAAACAAGGTACCCTCAAAAAGCTAGGCTAATCTTGGCGCTAGCTTGTCTACAGACACTAGAACATTTTCCCCTGAAGTATACAGATCCCAACTAGGAAATAAACACGGAGCTGAAGTGTACTGAAGCCCATGAAGTGAACCAGGAAACCCGCAAATCTGGGAACAGTTGGTAACAGCCATCCATGTGGAATTCTGGATACTCTGAGGGGGTCACTGCTCTCGCCAGTGGCTCTGTGTGGTAACTGGAACCAGGTCACCAGCTGTAACTGAGCTCTCCCCTATAGTCTGAAAGGCTGCACTGACACTTGGATTTAATAAGATCATCGGATACAGCAATGCTTTGGAATCCCAATCACACAAATCTGGGAATGACTCACATTCCCTGGTAATGAAGAACAGTCCTCCCCATGCTGTTTGAGATAGAGGTGCAACAAAACAGACAGTCAACATGAGGGAGGAAGGGCCGGGATGGCATTTTCTCTCACCTCTTTCTGAAATTCTTTTGATGAGGCACATTGAAAATGGTCTCAGGTCCAATTTACTAAAATGACAAATCCTCACAGGTGCAACAGTGTGTTTCTAAAATCTGCTTCTCAGACTTTGGGGGATGGGGACTGAGGCTGATAGGATTTTCACCCACATATTGCATGCATTAAACTCGAAGAGGTTCATGAGACAGGCACAGTACAAAGAACAATTTTTTAAAATTAGCTTAGTTGAAACTGACAGAAGCACTTCAAACACTTCTTTAAGATATATCATTAGAAAACTGACAACCTGGGGGAGTTACACTAGCATTCTTAGTTGCATTTCTTTCCTTCTCCTGGCATGCACTGACCTATAACTTCCAGTATTGAGGACTCTTAATGCCATCTCCTGTTGTCGTCCATGTGCCTACTCCAGTCTAAGCGTGTGAACAACATGAACACATTCTGGAAGATATTTCTTTTAATACTTCAAACTATCCACAGAACATCTCTCTTCCAGCACCTCCTTCCTCCAACCATCCAGGCCCTGTGTTTTGTCTGGAATGGCACCATTTTATGGATAGCCAAAATAATCTGAATGTCCACCTATGCAGGAAACCCTAGGAATTTATTTTTTACTATTTTTATTTTTTGAATGGAGTCTCGCTCTGTCGCCCAGGCTGGAGTGCAGTGTTGCAATCTTGGCTCACCACAACCTCCGCCTCCCAGGTTCAAGCGATTCTCCTGCCTCGGCCTCCCTAGTAACTGGGATTACAGGCGCCCGCCACCATGCCCAGCTAATTTTGTATTTTTAGTACATACAGGGTTTCACCATGTTGGCCAGGCTGGTCTCAAACTCCCAACCTCAAGTGATCTGCCCACCTGGGCCTCCCAGAGTGCTGGGATTATAGGTGTCAGCCACCACACCCCGCCAACCCTAGCAATTTATCATGTTTGGTGCAATGCTCATGTGTTATGATAAGTGCAACTCTTCGTGTACCATAAGGACCAAAGCCCTCTACCAAGAGTCTGCATAAATAAGTTCAAAGGAGGCATAAATTGAAGGAGGCAGTTCAGTGTCGCATAAAATGCACTAAACCAAGAGACTAAGCCTTGGCTTCTTGTCCTGGACCTGCTGCTGACCAGCTGTGCGACCTTGGATGAATAAACATCATCCAAATCACTTCTAATATTTACACAGTGTTTTACCATGTGCCAAACTCTGTCTAAGTGCTTTACAAATGTCAACTTGCCACCAACCCAGAGAGGTACCTTAGTACCCCATTTTACAGATAAGGGAGCTGGGCACTCGACCACACCCTATACTGCCTCTAATGTACCCTCCTCAGCATCATTCCTGCTTCTCCCATTCTCTCCCTCACTCCACTTCCGATTCGTCAGCAAGTCCTGTTGACTTCCCTAAAACATATACCCTGAAACTGCCTTCTCTCCGTCTTTGATGCCACCAGTATAGTCCCCTTTATCATCAGAGAACAGTTTGGGTCTCACAGCTTCCACTTTTGTTCTCTTACAATCCATTCTCCATAGTTCTTAAAAGAATGATGGCACTCCAAACAAAACTCAGACTCTTCCTCGGTGTCTGCAAGGCCTCTGTGATGCAGCCTCAGCCCCTTCCTCCCATGAAGCAGAGCTCTTCCCTTACTCACTCGCTGTGCTTCGGCCACACTGGTCTGCTTTTAATTCTGTGAACACACTATGCTATTTCCTGCCCAAAATGTTCTTCCCCTAATACTTCCCATCACAGACTGAACACTACCTTCTCAGAAAGCCCTTCTCATCATCTTTACTCCTATTTTTCTGCCCTTTGTTTGCTTCACAACACTTACTATCATAAGAAATATATGTGATCTGAGAGAAAGAGAGAGAGAGAGACAATGTGTGTGGTATGTACCACACCAGACACACCAGAGCTCTATCCCAATCCCAGAGCTAGAGCAGGACCTGAAACCTGTATTTCTGAAAGGCAGCCCAGGTGGTTCTGTTAAGTAATCAGGTTTGAGAACCACTAGACTAGATGATTCTAAGAACATCAGCCAACCCTTGCCAATTGCTAGAATTTTAATTGCTGTGTGTTAATACATGTTTTTCTCCTATCAGAATTTGTATATCAAAACATCATACTGTACCCCTTAAATATATACGATAAAAATAAAATTTTTTTTTAAAGTGTGAAGGGTGATCCAGGGGCCAGAAATCAGAGATGCAGCTCAATAGATCAATGGAAGGTCTTAGCTATACATAACAAACTGCAGGACAGGTGGGGTTCCTGAGACTCGGATGACTTGGTTTGTAATACAAAAGAATGTAGCAGAATGTGTAATAAAAAGAATCCATGGCCGGGCACAGTGGCTCAAGCCTGTAATCCCAGCACTTTGGGAGGCCAAGGCGAGAGGATCACCTGAGGTCAGGAGTCCGAGACCAGCCTGGCCAACATGGAGAAACGCCATCTCTACTAAAAATACAAAATTAGCCAGGGGTGGTAGTGCATGCCTGTAATCCCAGCTACTTGGGAGGCTGAGGCAGGAGAATCGCTTGAACCCAGGAGGCGGAGGTTGTGGTAAGCCGAGATCGTGCCTTTGCACTCCAGCTGGGGCAACAAGAGTGAAACTCTGTCTCAATAAATAAATAAATAAAATCCACACACATGACAGTCCTCATGGAGACGACATGGCATCTGAGAGTGGAAATGGGAAAGTGCAGGCTTCTTTGCTTGGGTCTGTTCCTCTCAGACCCAATCTTGTTCTCAGTTACACTGGTGAAACTGAGGCAGTGTATCAGATTCTGTGATTACTTTTTGACCAGACTTGCCCAGTACATATCAATTACGGAGAAAAGCAAGGGAAACCAACTCAAATGCTCTGCATTTAAAGTCATCTAGTGCATCTTGATTTCATCAGAGTACCAGGGTGTATATTAGGTAAATAGGACCCTACCTCCCTTATTTTTTTTTCTTCAAAACAGTGATTTTATTTCCTTTGAATATATACCTAGAACTGAGATTGCTAGAATATGGTCATTCTATTTTGAATCATTTGAGGAACCTCCACACTGTTTTCTATCATGATTATGTTAAGTTTTTTAACTTTTATTTTGGGTTCAGGAGTACATGTGAAGGTTTGTTACACAGGTAAACTCATGTCACAGGGGTTTGTTGTACAGATTATTTCATCACCCAGGTACCCAACAGTTATCCTCCTGCTGATTTCCCTCCTCCCACCCTCCACCCTCAAGTAGACCCCAGTGTCTGTTGTTTCCTTCTTTGTGTTCATAAGTTCTATCATGTAGCTCCCAGCCTCCCTTATTTTCTACTGCTACGAAACTGATGTAAGCTTTGGCTAAATAAGCAAGGAGCAGCTTAAACCAGTAAGAAACACACACGCACAGATCCAACTGTTTATTTACGTATTCAGTGAAAAGAGAATGAGTGAAAGCAAGAGATCTAATGTCTAGGAAATTATTCATTAATTAGTTCAGCAAATATTTATTCAATACTATGTGCCTGGCACTGTTCACAGCACTGGGGCTACAGAAATGAACAAATATCCTGTATTCATGGAGCTTACATGTTTATAATAAACTGATCAAAATGAACATCAGATAGTGATAAGTGCTATTAGGAGGAATGAAGCAGAGTAAAGGGAGTAAGATGGAATGGTGAGGGTTTTCTCCTAGGGTGGGTCAGGGAAAGCCTAGTGAGCAGAGATGTGGATGAAGGGAGGAAGCAAACCCAGTGAACGAGGCGGGAGGTGTGTAACTGGCAGAGGGTCCAGCAAATGCAAAGCCCCTGCAAATGGCAATATGTTTGGCAGGTTTGGGGAGCTACAAAGCTGCTCCTCTAATCTGACTGGAGCAGGAGAATGAGCAGGGAAGGGCAGGCAAGGTTAGGACGTGTAAGGTCTTGAGGGTTAGATAAATGAGATTTTGGCTTTTGTTCTAAGTGTAAGGGGAAGCCACTGGAGGGTTTAGAGCAGGGGAATGACATAATGTGACTTATCTTTATTTTTATTTATTCATTTTTGTGACTTACCTTTTAATAGAATTGTCTAGCTGTTGGGTGGAGGAAAAACCACTGACAGGCAGGAACTAGGCAGGGAGAAAAGTAGGTAGTTACTGTAGAAGGATGGGCGAGAAACAAGGATGGCCTGGACTAGGCTGGCAGCTGTGGCGTGGTGAGAAGTGGACCGATTCCAGATATATTTTGAAGGTAGTGGCAAAAGTATTTGCTGGGGGTTTGGATACAGGGTCTGAGAGACAGATGGGTCACACAGCACACCAAAGGGGCCTGAGCAACCGGCTGAGTAGTGATACCATTTACTGTAATAGGGAGGGCTCAGGAAGGTCAGAGTGTTTTGGGGTAGAATTAAGAGTTTGGTTTTGGATAGGTTAAACTTGACATCTTCAGAAAACTGAGTGGAGATGTAGAGTACGCAAATGGCTACATGAGTCTGGAGTTGAGGAAAAAGGCTGAGGCTAAAGCTAGAAATATGGTCCCCAGCACTTATGTGTAGAGAGAATAGGATACTGTGGGTATCAGCCCCAACATCTGGGGCTGAGCCCTGGGGTCCTCCAACATACCACACTTTGCAATGATGACTGAGAAAGTACAGCCTGTGGGGTAGGAGAAAAGCTAGGAAAACTTTTTCAGTATTTTTTTTTTCTTTATCACACAACTTCTAGCAACAATGTGGTAGAGTATGGAAAGCGTATGTTAGGGGCTCTAGAGCCAGACCTCAGCTTTTCAGTTTACAAGCTATAAGCACTTGCCTAACCTCCTTGAGCCTCAGTTTCTTGACTTGCAAAATGAGAGATTTGATTATCTACAGCTCAGGGCAGTTGGAAGAATTGGAAGGTGTGCAAGTAAAGTACTCGGTACATAGTAGGTATTCAAAAATTATTATTGTATAACCATAAAGGTATAAAAATAATCAAACTTTATATAAGCTTAGAAATATTATAAGCATCATGATAGCTTAGGTTATTCTGAGGCCAGGCGTGGTGGCCCACGCCTGTAATCCCAGCACTTTGGGAGGCTGAGATGGGCAGATCACTTGATATCAAGAGTTCGAGACCAGCCTGGGCAACATGGCGAAACCCCATCTCTACCAAAAATACAAAAAATTAGCCAAGCGTGGTAGTGTGTGCTTGTGGTCACAGCTACTCAGGAGACTGAGGTAGGAGGATCGCTTGAGCCTGGGAGGCAGAGGTTGCAGTGAGCCAAGATCGCACCAAGGCACTATACCCTGGGTGACAGAGTGGGAACCCCATCTCAAAATATGTGCGTGCGTGCGTGTGTGTGTGTGTGTGTGTGTATGCACGCGTGCGCACATTATTCTGGTCCATAAAATAATTAGCTATAAAAGGCAAGATAACATGAGTATGTGGGCACATCATCCTACTACAATTCTGTTTAAAGTTAGGCTACCATCAAGATGGAACATATATATGGTTTGAATCCTGTGTTGAATCCTAGCGTTCAATGGATAAGCGGTAAGGGAAAAAGATACAGAGGAGCAAATAGGTTTCTCTTAATCAAAATTTCAGCTATAAATATGATGAAACACATCTTCATTTATTTATGCTACTAAAACCACATAATTCAATATTTATACTAATCATAAGTGAGGAAAACACAAGTTAATAGAGTCCCAGGAGAAATTCTGCCAGGTTGTATAATACCTGCTCTGCAGTTTTAAAGTTCATGTTTAAACTATAACAAGGTATTCTTTTAAAATAATTAAAACTTGGCCAGGCGTGGTGGCTCATGCCTGTAATCCCAGCACTTTGGGAGGCCAAGGTGTGCAGATCACCTGAGGTCGGGAGTTTGAGACCAGCCTGATCAATATGGAGAAACCCCATCTCTACTAAAAATACAAAATTAGCCAAGCATGTTGGTGCATGCCTGTAATCCCAGCTACTTGGGAGGTTGAGGCAGGAGAATCACTTAAACCTGGGAGGTGGAGGTTGCAGTGAGCCAAGATCGCACCATCGCACTCCAGCCTGGGCAACAAGAGCAAAATTCCGTCAAAAAAAAAAAACTTGACATGTATAAGATAGTGGTAGGAAAACAGTAGTTAATCTAAAAGACATCCTAATCTTTGGTAAGATTTAGTAAAGCTGAAGAATATGCTCCCTATAAAACTCTATAACTAGGTAATTCTTAATTTGTCCAAAAACACACTATTGAGAAATACAAGATTTTTCTCTATATTCATGGTTTTCTGGTAGAATTACTAGTTAGATCTCTACATATGATGCTTATGAGAGTCACTGTTTTTTTTTAATCCACCAAAGTTAAGTCTCTGTTCTCTGTGGGACCGCTTAGCACTTCTATTGATCTTACGTTGGAAGAATCGGTCTGGTTTTAGCCTGGCTTGAAATCAACATGAATCAATTCACATTAAATTCAATTACAGCATCTTACAGCAAGAGAGCAGAGAACATATTCCAATGAGAATATCCTTCGTTCTTTAAAAAAGTCTATGAAACTTGGTAGGTAGATAGATTATAGAAATCTAAGGTTTAGGTATAAATACTTTTTTTAATATTTAGAGGGTATGGCTCATGCCTGTAATCCCAGAACTTTGGGAGGCTAAGGCAAGAGGATCACTTGAGCCCAGGAGTTCAAGACCAGCCTGGGCAACATAGGGAGACACCCATCTCTACAAAATTAAAATTAAAATTAAAAATTTGCTGGGTGTGGTGGTGTGTGCTTGTAATCCTAGTTATTTGGGAGGCTGAGGTGGAGCTCATGAAGTCAAAGCTGCAGTGAGCCATGGTCATGCCACTGCACTCCAGCCTGGGCGATGGAGTGAGACCCTATCTCAAAAAAGATATATATAGAGAGAGGGCAACATGACAGTGCTGTCAAATATTCACATAGCACACCTATCGCCCTGTTGGGTTTCAAATACAGACTGGTGCCCGGTGGGAACTTGCACCACTTCGAAGCCCCTGGGCAGACTACCCTTTGCCCTCAGACACTCAAAAGCACTATGGGAAAGCTGATTTCAGTTATGTGAAACCCTGTAGTAAAGGGGCATGTGGCCCTGGGAAGGCAGGGGTTCCCAGCATTTTCCAACCCAACACCACTGAAGCTGTGATAGGACACACTCCCGTCTTCAAAAATGGCTCAAGAGCAGTGATTTCTACAATTACATAGAGAAATGTCATCAGATCTAGAATAGAGAGAGGACAGTTTAGGGAAAAAACAACAACCCTGTACACACATAGTACATATGGAGAATCAGTGCAATAAAGGGGAAATGATATCAGAGAAGCAGCTAACACTGTGGTTTGAACAAACCACTCAGACATCATTGGGCCTCAGTTTCTTCCTTGGTTTCCTCATCTGTGAAATTGGGAGGGTCGAGCCAGATTATCTCAACGTCCCTTCACTGTAAATGTCTGCAATTTCAAGTTCAAGATCTAACAAAATGAAACTCAGGTCCAAAAGTCTGGGGTGATATGACTGGAAAGGACTCATGGCTAAAAATCTCTTCCAGGCTTAAAATTATCTAATTCTATGTTTCTCTAATGGAAGTAAGAATTATATGGTTAAAAAAAAAAAAAACCTCACCTCCCATGTGGGCCTTCCCTCTGAGAGGCACTTCGGCACTTTTTTTTTTTTTTGAGACAGGGTATTGCTCTGTCATACAGGCTGGAGTTCAGTGGAGCAATCATGGCTCACTGCGGCCTCTACCTCCCAGGCTCAAGTGATCCTCCCATCTCAGCCTCCCACATAGCTGGGACTATAGGCATGTGTCACCACACCTGGCTAATTTTTTAATTTTTTGTAGATATGGGGTCTACATTGTCTAGGCCAAACTCAAACTCCTGGGCTCAAGCTATCCACCTGCCTCTGCCTCCCAAAGTGCTGGGATTACAGGCAAGAGCTATTGTGCCCGGCCTACTTAGGCATTCTTCTTGCTTAAAAGAAACTACATCTTCAACAAGTAAATTGCAAGAAAAGAAAAAAAGGGGAAATATAAGGCTTAATAGAGATTTAGGACTCACATTATCTAAATACACCTTGTTTAGATCCTGACTGAAGTGTAAAAAATACTAATAAGACAACCAGGAACATCTGAACATTGACTGGATATTTGATGGCATTAAGGAATTATTGTTTTTTTTCTAGGTGTAATAATGGTACTATTACTATGTTTTTGAAAGGAATCCTTAGCATTTAGAGATACATACTAAAATGTTTACAGATGAGGTGACATATCTGAAATTGGTTACAAAATAATGTAGTAAGGGGAATGAAGAGGGTATAAATGAAATAACATTAGCCATGGTTAATAATTGTGGGAGTCGGGAGATAGATAGTTGAGACTTCCTTATACTCTCTTCTCTATTTGTGTCCTAAATTTCCCATAATAAAAAATTTTTCAAAGAACATCTTGAAAATAGTTACCAACATGTTATTTTGAAATTAATCTACCTTAGCCTTTTTTCAAGAACTATAAACAAATTCGGCCATAAAGTTAGCCATCTAAAATCAAAATTGATACTCATATATCACGTTCTTGGATTATGTGTTAACAGTGCCAAACGACCATAGAACGAGCTGCCCTTTTGCCCAAAGTGGAATTACCACAACAAAAATCACTGTCATGTTTTATGTGTTAGTAGCTTTTTCATTAAAATACCTTTTAGATCTTCTTTTCCATTTAAGGAGACAGTGCCCTTAAAAACAGTACGGAAGGAAAGGCCATGCCTCTCAAAGATACTTTAACTAAAGAATTTATACTTTTGGAAGGGGACATGAGGTCTTCTATTTGAATCTCCAGTTTATCTATCTCTACTAAGAGATGAAATATTTAATTACTTAAAAGACCATTACAAGAAAAACTGAACTTACAGAGTAAGCATAAGACCAGATGTTTGAATTCAGAAGAACCATGAAAACGCTTCGGAGAGAGGGCCTTATTTGTTAAATAAAAATTCAAAAAACAAATAATTATCAAGGCAGAGAAGGTCCAGAATGCAGTGGCTTGGGTACCACTCTTTTCCCATCTGGCTCTCATCTTGCACATGCTCCACTCCTACCCAGGCAGGGCCCCCTGGAAAACATGCCATGCTTGTCACTGTGAAGCATGTGTGTTTCTGCCAGGAATAGTCATCATGAATATGCATTAGTGTTCAGGAATTTTTATTTATCATTTACCATATTATAAACCCATATAATAGAGGCATTTGAGTCAGAGCCACTCCATCTTGAACAGCAGATGGGTAAAATGAGGCTGGGACCTGCTGGGATACTTCCCCAGTTTAGGCATTCTTAGTCACAGGATGAGACAGGAGGCCAGCACAAGACACAGGTCACGAAGACTTCGCTGATAAAACAGGATGTGGTAAAGAAGCCAGCCAAAACCCCCAAAAACCAAGATAGTGATGAAAGTGACCTCTGGTCATCCTCACAGCTCATTACACACTAATTATAATATATTAGCATGCCAAAAGACACTCCTACAAGCAGCATGACAGTTTACAAATGCCACAGCAACATCCAGAAGTTACCCTATATGACCTAAAAAAAAGAGGATCCCTCAGTTCCGGGAACTCCTCACCCCCTTCCCGGAAATCTCATGAGTAATCTACCCCTTGTTTAGCATATGGTCAAGAAATAACCATAAAAATAGCCAACCAGCTGCCCTCGGGGCTGCTCTGCCTATGGAGTAGCCATTCTTTTACTTATTTACTTCTCTAATAAACTCCTTTTCACTTTACTCTGTGGACTTGTCCTGAATTCTTTCTTTTTTTTTTGAGATGAGTCTCACTCTGTCGCCCAAGCTGGAGTGCGGTGGCGCAATCTCAGCTCACTGCAACATCCGCCTCCTGGGTTCAAGTGGTTCTCCTGCCTCAGCCTCCCTAGTAGCTGGGATTACAGGCACCCACCACCATGCCTGGCTAACTTTTGTATTTTTAGTAGAGACAGGGTTTCCCCATGTTCGCCAGGCTGGTGTCAAACTCCTGACCCCAAGTGATCCGCCGGCCTCAGCCTCCCAAAGTGCTGGGATTACAGGCGTGAGCCACTGTGCCGGACCCCTGAATTCTTTCTTATGCAAGATCCAAGAACCCCCTTTTGGGGTCTAGATCAGGACCCCTTTCTCGTATCACAACCATCAAATTGAAGTCCAAAAGACACTTTTTGAGAAAAAAATGTCCATTAACCTATCAGCATTCAGGTCTATAATATGTAGAGATTAAACTTCAGTTAAAGAATGGACTCATTCAAATAGTCAAAAGTCACTGACTCAGCAGAACTCTAAGAAAAATATTTCATTTATTAACCAAAGCACCTTGATGGATTTTACTTCCAATACCAATAGAATATATTCTATTATACTTTGGTGATGTAAAGCATCTATCTCTCAATGTAATATGTGAGTACAAATAAATCTACCTTAGATATTTATTCATAAATATCTTCCTGGATCTTGAAATAAAATTTCATACTATAAAGTTTTCATAGACTTGGCAACATAGCGAAACGCCGTCTCTACAAAAAATATTTTTTAAAAATTAGCCAGGCGTGGCGGCAGGTACCTCCCAGCTACTCGGGAGGCTGGGGCAAGGGTCTCTCTTGAGTCTGCAGTGAGCTGTAATCATGCCTGGGTGACAGAGTGAGACCTTGTCTCAAAAAAAGAAGTTTTCACATAAGGATACAGGAAACGTGAGATGTTTTAAAGCTGAAAGTCCAGCTTGCTGATGGACAATACCTCAGCTCATTATACCAGCTCTAAAGAAAACAAAAAAACAAAAGGCGAACTATTTGAAGGCTCAGGGTCTAGAATAGGTAGCACTAACTTCTATAGAAACCAGGGGTTTTGAAACAAGTCACAGTGCCTGCTGCCACAGCTCTTAAAGGACTTGATTACCTTGAAGTGTAATTGCTCAGGAGGCACATAGCCCTGTTTCCAATAGCCTGTGAGCATCTTACTCACCTTTGTATTCTCAGCAACTACAGACCACATAGAAGGTGCCTGGCTAAGTGTCTGTTGAAAGAGGGAAGCTGGTGAATGAGGGGCTAGGGGAAAGCTCCATTACAGATACATTCAGGGTGCATTAGTTTCCTCACCAATGTATTCCTCCTAGGCCAGCCTCAAGACTTACCTAGCAATACCTATGAGAAGTTCTAGGAAAGTTTATGTAAATCAAGTACGAGTTTATGTAAATCAAGGAAATCAAATATTTGCTATTTAAACCAGGGACTCTGCTATTTAAAGGAAATGGATGGTGGCTGGGTGCAGTGGCTCACCCTTGTAATCCCAGTACTTTGGGAGGCCAAGGTGGGAGGATCACTTGAGGCCAGGAGTGCCACTGCACTCCAGCCTGGGCAACAGAGCGAGACTCCATCTAAAAAATAAAATAAAATAAAATAAAAATATGAATTTTATATTCTTAGTTTGCTTTAAGCAGGAGGCACCCAGCTCAAATCTACGCCTTGCCTCACTATCTCTTGAGCAACCTTTTTCCATGTTGTCTGAAGTTCTCAGTTAGGTGAAAAGGAGATAAACTGATATAATCCAGCTTCTAGACAAGTTTTGTTAGTAATGCCTGTGACCTATTTTTAATGTCAGATGGCAAGAAAATTCCCCAATAATAGAGTCCTGGAGGGCAGCCAATACTCCATGGAAGCCAGACTCTGGGCTTTTCAGCTTCCCTTGGCTGATATGGGACAGACAAATAATATAAGAGCTCCTGAGTGGGGAGTTGATATCAGGTAGACCATATATCTCTAGAGCACATTTCAAAGTAAAACTCGAAGCAACAAAGTTGTAGCCTTCTGTCAATTGGCACAGGGATAAGTCCTAATCAGAGATGCTGGGCACACAGGAGGAATTTGATAAGTACTTGTTAATTGGTCCCAACATAAAAATATGACTCAAGAGATGGGTTTCATAAGTTCTGGCCAGGGAGACAGTTTAGGGCAGAAGGAAAGGCTCAGTGTAACACTCATTTATAAGTAGATGGAACCATCATCTCTGGTCACTTGGAGCAATAAGAATAAGAGCAGATAGTGGCCAACAGATTAATTCTGATTGTCAAAGCTTTAAAGTTTCATGGAGTGTTCCATGAAGCTCGATTAGGGTTGCCAGATTTGACAAATAAAAACAGAATTCTCAGTTAAATTTGAATTTCAGATAAACATCAAAGAATTTTTTAAGACAAGTATTCCTAAACATTGCATGAAACAGACTTTAATTAAAAATTCTTTGGTGTTTGTCTGAATCTCAAACTTAATTGGGCATCCTGTAATGTATCTGACAATTGTACTCTAGAGAGAATAAAAAGACACAGTGAATCACAGACCCCCTTACTGCATTAAGGTTTCTGAAACGCTGTCCACAGAAATGCTTAAAGAGGTTAGATGTGGATAATGAAGAATCTGCTTAAGAGTGAAAAAAGATGCTGATCAGAATCAACTGTTCCTAGGCAGGCAACTAACAGTAAAAAGAAGGACGGGGGGAGTGGGGAGGGATGGCATTAGGAGATATACCTAATGTTAAATGACAAGTTAATGGGTGCAGCACACCAACATGACACATGTATACATATGTAACTAACCTGCACGTTGTGCACATGTACCCTAAAACTTAAAGTATAAAAAAAAAAATTCATTGCTGGTAACAGGAAAGCTTGACACTAAAAAAAAAAAAAAAAAAAAAGAAGGACCAAAAAATAACACAATCAGGACGGGGTTTCTCAACCTCAGCGCTACTGACATTTTGGGCTGTATAACTCTTTGGCGTGGGGGCTGTCCTGTGCATTCTAGGATGTTTAGCAGCAACATCCCTGGCCTCTACCGGCTAGATGCCAGTAGTACCTCTTTAGTTGTGACAGCCAAAATGTCTCCAAGTATTGCAAAATGTCCCCTGGGGGCAAAATCTCCTCCAGTTGAAATCACTGAGTTAGAAGAAATGGTCAAATACACAGAAAGTGTCACACCCATTAACCAGTGGTCATATAACTAAAGATTGTTCTCAAGGGAGACTTTCTCAGCTCAGCCCCTGGCCCCCTCCAAGCCCCTAACAAAGAAGGCCTAGTCATTTCAGCTAAGACAATCAGAAACCCTTCAACTGCCAGAAGCGCTAGGGAAGAATCTTTGGTGAGCCAGGCCAGTGAAGCTCTGCATGGCCATGCACACATCACAGCAAGCAGGGCATCGCACCCAGCCTTTGAAGACACTCCTTTTAAGTTAATCTCCCCTCCAACTAAACTTTTTCCAAATCTCTTCCTGCCATTTGAAAGTTGAGTGATTCTCAGCTGAAAAGGCCTGTATAGACGAGGTGCAGATGGCAGCAGTTACAGCCCTCACCAGATGCTACAGTCTCTAATTTGATTGAAAGGATATAATTAGACAACAGAAACACTTTAATGAAAGAGCAAAACATGGAGGGAGGGAAGGATTGAAGGCCCTTAACTGATGCCAAAACACCCACCAGTAATAGAGGCTTTGAGTCTGGGGAAAGGGAAGGGGAAAGCCCCTTAAAAGGACAGTCCCCATCCTGTTTATTTCCCCATAGACATAGGAATAGGGATTTTATTATTGTAGATTTCCACTGTATTTTATGTGGGAACAATCTGATTAGAACCAGAAGGGTCTTCGGAAGAACATCAAAGAAAAACAAATATGGCTTCTGTGGTCATTATTAAAAATATTTTTACCAGCCCAATAATTTTCTTTGAAGATGAATTTTTATAGATTGAACAACAGCAAGTAATTTACATACTGTGATGGGATTGGTTAGCAATCCCTACTAGTCTAGAAGAGAACTACTTGGTTGCCATGTTTTCCTCCAACTTTAGGACACTAAGGCACACGCACAGCCATCTAATATGTCTGTTTGGAAGGTATGAAGAAACCATGCAGAGTCAATCATACACGCTGATAGCTACAGCCGCTCTGAATCACCTTTAAAAGTTGCCTACACCGTTTTTACTATTTCCTAGCTTTAAAATTTTGTGTGTGAGTATATCGTTCTGGTTCTAACCAAGAATCTAACCAAACTGAAAGAAATCCAGCCCTCAAAGTCTGCACTTGCTAATGTGGTGTGACACTTGGGTTTGGAAGCGGCTGCAGCCTCCTCAGCCCACTAGAAGCAGGGCCCCGCCCTTGTGGCAAATTGAACAATAAAAGTTTAATGCTTTGGCTACTTGCCAGAGATTAAATCCGTGGCAAGGGAAGCTAGAAGCTGGGCCCAGCAGAGGGGTAGCTCTGAGAGGGCCCTCTTGTATAAATGCAGGGAGAGAGGCAACTTTGCGTGTGAGGTGGCCTAAAACATTTTGTCTGCCAAGGTGCTCCCTAGCACCCCAATTCATTCATTCCTCTTTAAACTGGTACAAGTCCAGGCTAGGAAGGTGTTTACCTAGAAAGAGAATTTAAAAGTGGGGGAAGGGATTCCCTTAGAAGAGAAGTCACGTTTCTGTGGAGTAGTTATTTGTGAGGCGTATGGAAGCCAATCTGACATTTTTCTGCAATGGCCTCTTTCCTTTCCCTCATCAGTCTGAATCCAGACAAAGTCTCAGAAGGTGAGGTAAGGGTTGAGGGAAGCACCGTCATCTTGGGAGGAAGACTATGAAGATAAGACAGGGAGGAAAAATAGAGTGACCTCAGACTGCTCCTCCTAGACTAATACTTATGGGTTCCAGCTGGATTCTCAAGGTCAAACTGAATATAGAAGGAATGTCAGTCATCATTCTCACCAATGACAAGGCTGCACAGTGAGCCGGCCAGAAGGTAACCTGCCAAGTAGCGTTGGGGGTGCTGGATCTCACTTCAAACCTATACAGGTAGTTTTCTAAGGGACACATTCACTTCCTCCTATGTTGTCCTTATTCAGGCGGCAGACACTCAAGGCAAAACTACAGATCCAAACTTCCGGCCTCTCTCAAGTGTTTTGCATTAACTGTTCCACAGTACAAGCACAATCAACTTGGTATGTTTGAATGTTTCATTTTGTTTTTTCAGAAATGTTTTAATTAAAACAAAATAATCAGCTATGCTAAGCACATTGTTATTTTTTAAAACGACTTTAAATATGACAACAGAACCATGGACATAAAAAGTAACTGGTTAGGAAAGTCATAGAAGTTTGTTTTCTTCTTCTTCTTCTTTTTTTTTTTTCCTGGCTGTTTTTCTGTGTCAGGGCTGGTGCCACCTGCTGCCTGGGCTTTCCTCTGAGAAATAGATCTCTCAACGGTTTGTTCTAAGCAACATCTGCAGGCATAGTTGAACAAACCATAGGCCAGTTCCAAGGCAGGCACTATTTATGTAGTGTACACTGAACCACGCTGAATTTCTCTTTAGGACATTTTCAAGGTGTTTTTGTTTGTTTGTTTGTTTGTTTGTTTTTGAGACAGGGTCTTGCTCTGTTGCCCAGACTGGAGTGCACTGGCACAATCTCAGCTCACTGCAACCCTGACCTCCCAGCTCAAGTGATCCTCCCACCTCAGCCTCTTGAGTAGCTAGGACTACACGACATCTGGCTAATTTTGGTTTATTTTTTGTAGAGACAGGGTTTCACAGAGACACGGTCTCACTATGTTGCCTAGGCTGGTCACAAACTCCTGGGCTCAAGGGATCCATTCACCTGAGCCTTCCAAACTGCTGGGGTTACAGGCTTGAGCCACTGCACCTGGTCTAAAAGTCCTATTAAAGACCCAAATGTACGTGCACGAACTTTTCCCCATACGTATCTTTTTAAAAAAAATTGTGGTAAAATATTAACATAAAATGTACCATTTTAACCATTTCTCCCATATGTATCTTAAAGTTAGTTAACAGTAAATGGTAAAAGTTTCATTCATTCACCAAAATCAAGCCTCCTTCTCACCTTTTCTAGACCAGTGAACACTGAAAAAAATCAGAAGACATGGACCTTGAACAGAACTCAGCAAAGCACAGCCTGTGGCCCAAATCTGGCTCACTGCCTGTTTCTGTATGGCCCACAAGCTAAGACTTAAAAAATCTATAATTTTAAAAATATTTTAGTTTTGAAAAATCAAATGAACAATATTTTGTTAACATAAAAATTATAGGAAATTCCCAGCCTGGGCAACATGGTGAAACCCCGTCTCTACTAAAAATAAAATACTAGCCAGGCATGGTGATGCATGCCTGTTATCCCAGCTACTTGAGAGGCTGAGGCAGGAGAACTGCTAGAACCCGGGAAGTGGAGGTTGCAGTGAGCCGAGATTGTGCCACTGCACCTCAGCTTGGGTGACAGAGTGAGACTCCGTCTCTTTAAAAAAAAAAAAAAAATAGGAAATTCAAATTTCAGTGTCCATAAAGCCTTACTGAAACACAGTCACACCCATTCATTTGTCTTTTGTCTGTGCTGCTTTTGCCCTACCGAGTTGAATAATTGCAACACAGATAGTATAAGGCCCATGAATCTCATATTATTTACTGTCTTCCTCTACAAAAAATGTTTGCCCATACCTGACCTAGATTATCAGTTGACATTTCCAGACTCAAAAATTCTAAACTAAGGATGGTATATTCCCCATCACCAAAAATCCCTAATCTGTATATTGTGAAGCTATTTAAAGCAATATATTTTATCTTACTCATTTATTGCTTTTGGTCTAACTATGCTAAACCATGAGTTTATCAATAATATCTGTATTGATATACAAGAAGTGCATCAATTTTCTGTTTATGAGTAGTGAGCCTAAAAGGAATGCTTTCTTGCTTTAAGATTTATAAAGGGGCTCATTGCCTATCTCAAATATTTTTTTTTATTTATTTATTTTGAAACAGAGTTTTGCTCTTATTGCCCAGGCTGGAGTGCAATGGTGTGATCTCAACTCACCGCTACCTCTGCCTCCTGGGTTCCAGCGATTCTCCTGCCTTAGCCTCCCAACTAGCTGGGATTACAGGCACGCGCCACCATGCCCGGCTAATTTTTTGTATTTTTAGTAGAGATGGGGTTTCACCATGTTGGCCAGGCTGGTCTTGAACTCCTGACCTCAGGTGATCCGCCTGCCTTGACCTCCCAAAATGCTGGGATCACAGGTGTGAGCCACCGCACCCAGCCTCAAAGATTTAAATGGTTTGTCTAGGGACTAAAATATATTTTCACAAAAATATCAGAGGTCTTTGACAGCATGTCGAAATGGTGTTTCTTAAAATACTCAGAGTATGCAAGTAACTGGTATGCACCCTTCACTCCTTCACTGCTTCAGCCCCCATGTCGCTTACAGGTAATTCTATTAGCATTAATGAAGTCCCCAAGAGAACCAAGAATTGGTAGACAGTATGAAGCTCTAGCTGTTAACTGAACTCATAGGTTTTACGGCAAACACACTACTGGCTAGTGGGGCAAATTCCAGATGAGGAGTTAGAGGAGAATGAGCATCAGTCTATAAACTTATAAAAGGTATTCACAGCAAACATAACCTGAGTGGAGAAGCTCTGTTGATATGCACCTGATAGACCCTAAAGGTAGTAAAACACTCAGGTGAGTAGACCATAAATTCCATAAATTCCAGATGGGACCTACTACAGAGAACCTCTCGACCACATGGCCCTGGTTGCACTCCTCCTTGAAGGAAAGTCTAGATTCCATTACCTTCTACTTTCCTTCTTATGAGTTGTGAAGGAAGGAAGAGAATCTTAGAGGAAGAATGAAAAGAAGGGAGATCATTTGGGGTTGGCTACACATTGTAATTAGAAGTAGGATTGATGGGGAATGAGCTAACTGTTTTTATAAAGTCAGCATTCAAAAATGCAAACCACCAGTAATTTAAATATTACAAAATTGTGCAGAATATAAATATTGAAATAATTTTTTCCATCCACAAAATTTTAGAGAAAATTACAGTATCAAAAAATATAAAATGGCAAGTTTGGCATATCCTCAGAGTAAAGTGTGTGTGTGTGTGTTTTAGTGAAAAGGATTTTAAAAGCTAGTGAGTAGGATCTAGACAGGATGTGTTGGTGAAGACCATGGGGTATCTCCCTAAAACTGCTTCTGCAACTAGACAGGAAAAGTCAAAAAAGCAAAGCACTGAGTTATCAGGACGGTAAGGCACCAAGCTGGCAAGGCTCAGTGAGTTGGGAACTTGGGCCACTTATCACAAATTATTTCACAACGATTATTTGCCCCTACCCCAGACTCCTAAATAAAAGTACACCAAAATTTGGGGTGCAAACTTCATAAGAGCTGCTGCATTTGACCTTAAAAAAGCAAAGATATCTGGGAAGAGAATAGCTTCCAACGAGCTTAAGGAGAGTTGGCTCACTCGATGCTTTTCAGAGCTGCTGTTCTGCCCTTTCCAGAAGGGGAACCAGTCTATTTCCACCCATACCTCTCTCTTTGTAGGGGACATTAAACCCTGACCACACAGATAGCAAAGTGGAGCTAAGGGGTTACTAGGTTACAGTTATGTGGACATATCCTGGCTCTCGGAATGTCCCTCACTCCTCACAACAGTAGAAGTGAACATACTGTAGAAGTCCCATAAAAGACGGTGATCACTCAGAAACCACTTACTGAGCCTCAGGTTTACAACACTTGGAGACCCCAGTTCTACTAATTTAAAGCCAAGCTTAGCCTTTTACAGAAATGAATCAGACCGAAAGCTCTTAGCATTCCCAGGGTAAATGAGGTGTCTAGCACTCGATGAACTGTGAGGCCCTATAAAAGTATTATTAAAATATGTTTATTGACTCCCTCCTATATGTGGGTATGTTACCTACAGTATATCATTTAATCTTCACAACACTCTGCAAAGAAGTTATCCTGTCTTTACAGATGAGGAAACTGAGGCTCAGAGAGCTGAAGGCATGGCCCAAAGTCACGCAGTAAGTGACAACACCAAGTCCCAGCTTTTTCGCTAATCCAAGCCAATGAGTAAACAAAGCAACTCTGAGTTTTCTTACACCAGCAAAATCCCATCCTTTCCAACATCACTCTGTGACTTTGGGTGGAGAACCCAGAGGCGGGTTTTCCTACTCCTGCAGACTGGTAATAAACTCTTCCCATCCCTTTCACAAATGGCCTATGCTCAACACCCAAACAGCCTGCAGAGAAATGCAACGCCCTCTTGCCTTCTCTTCAACTTAGAAAGGATTCGGCTACAAGGTTGCGTGTGGAAGTTAAGCAAAGTTCAAGCTTCATCCTGGTCCAGGGCCTCACCTCGGGAAGACCTGGCCTTGGCCTTGGCCTGGGGAGTGAGTGACCTGTCTAAGGTGTGGGCTGATCCAAAACACGGAGCTCGGCGTTGCACCCTCAGGAAGAGCACCCTAAACTCAGTAGGGGAGAAGTTTCCCATCACCGCTTCCTTTTTTCTCTCCCCCTTCTGCGCCATCACCTGAGTCACAGGGAAGTTCAAAGCGGCCCAGCAGAGAGAGAGGGCACGTCCCGTCCGTCTGGGTACAAGGTCGTCCCAGGACCCTAACCTGCCTCTAGCAGGGCGAACAAGTCCATCCCGTTCCTCGCGAGGCAGAAGTTACAATGTCCGCCAAGCGGGTGCAGCCGAGGACTCGGGAAAAGGGGCTGAGCGCCGGCTCCTCCCGCCTCCGCTCTGCTCTGCGCGGGGAGGCGCCGGGTTCCACCGGTGTAGGCGGGAGGAGAGGACTGGGGGACGCGGGGGCGTCGTAGTGAGGCTCAGGGAGGGGACCTTGGCCCAGGGGAGGGATGTCGCTGGAGGTCTCGGAGAGGGGCGTATAGCCTCTTGTAGCGGGGGAGTCGTCCCGGTGCAAGGTGCGTCGATGAAGGACTTGGGGCGGGATCCCAGGAGGTACTGGGGAGCAGGGGTCGTCCCGGCCCGGGAGGGGTCGCTGGGGACTTGGGGACGGGATCCCAGGAGGTACCGGGGAGCAGGGGGCGTCCTGGCCCGTGGGGAGTCGCTGGGGATTTTGGGACGGGATCCTAGGAGGTACCCGGGAGCAGAGGACGCCCCGGCCCGGGGGGAGTCGCTGGGGACTTGGGACGGGATCCCAGGAGGTACCGGGGAGAGGGGGCGTCCCGGCCTGGTTGGGGTCGCTGAGGGACTCGGGCAGCGGGTCCCAGATCCCGAGACAGAGAAGATGTCCCAGCCCGGGGGGCGTCACAGAGGGGCTTGGAAGACTCAAGGCGGAGAGGGCGTCCTGGGCTGAGGGGCGTCGCTGAGGAGCACCGGGTCCTGCAGCCGGGGGACAGTACCGGGCCCGGGGGCGTCGATGACGGGCCTGGGGGTAGCCCGGGTCCCAGGGAGGGACCATCCTGGCCTGAGGGGCGTCGCCTAGGGGCCCGGGGAAGGGGCCCGGAAGGTCCTGAAGCGGGAGGGAGGGGGCTCTCAGGCCGGCCGGCCCTTGTCGCCCCTCGAGTGGGCTCCGCTCAGGGCGGGCGGCGGGGGGTCGCTCACACTCACCGGGTCCGGGGCCGAGGCCGGGGCTAGGCGCGGGCCGGGCCGCCAGCGTGAGCGCCGCGGCGGAGAGCAGGGCGAGGCGGGCGGCGGGCGGCGCCATGGGCCGTCAGTGCGGGGCCCCGGGGCGCGGCCCGGGGTAAAGGGGGCAGCGCGGGGAGCTGGGGGCGGCCATGGGAGCAGGACGCGGGGCCCGAGTGTAGCCCCGCCCCGGCCGCCCGGCCGCTCCGCCCCGGCCCGCCCAGCTCAGCGCCGCCACCGCCCCTGCAGCCTGGGGCCCGCCCGGATCCGCAGAAAGGCCCGGGGGGCGGAGCCCACTGCGCACGCACGCCCCGCCCCGGCCGCGCGCCGCTCCTGCCACTCACGCATCAGGCCCCGCCCATCTCTCGCCTCACCTGGGCCGGCCCCGCAGGGCCCTCTGTTTGTCCCATCCAAGGGTAGGATCAGCAGGTGAGGGGCGGGGCCTCGGCCCAGCCTCCAAGTCACCAAGCGGTTTGGCGGGGCTGAAATAGGCCGGGCTCCCAGTGACCCCTGCTCCACCCTCACTTAGGTCGTGACCCACGCGCGAGGTCAGCTACAGCGGTAATAATTACAACAGCAGTTTGCAAACTGTTTTCCCTTGCTTAGCTCATCGTAATGGTTAAGAAAAGAATGCTTTGGAGAGTTCACATCCCACTTGGTCACCTGTAAGACCTTGGACAGGTTTAAAGGAAAAATAGCTCTTACCTCAATTTCCTCATCTGTTAAATGGAGGTGATAATAGCTACTACTCCTCAGAACGCTTGCACTAAATAAGAATGCCTACAGCCGAGTGCGGTGGCTAACAACTCCTGTGATCCCAGCACTTTGGGAGGCCGAGACGGAAGAATCGCTTGAACCCAGGATTTTGAGACCAACCTGGGCAACACAGCGAGACCCCATCTCTACAAGAAAAAAATAAATAAATCAGTGGTCCCAGCTACTCAGGAGACTGAAGCACGAGGATCGCTTGAGCCCTGGAGGTCGGGCTTGCAGTGAGCCTTGTTCGCACCACTGCACTCCAGCCTGGGTGACAGAGCAAGACCCTGTCTCAAAAAAAAAAAAAAAAAAAAAAAAAAAAAAAAACGAAAGCATGGAAGCTTTTACGCACGCACAGTAGGAGTTCAGCAAATGTTGAATTTCTTTCTCCACCCCAAGTTTGCAGCCACATACTGACCCCTGGTTCCGTATCTTATCACATAGCCAGTTTCAACTAGGGCAACTTTCCTGATCTGTCTGAGGCTCAGCCGTTTGCAGAATAGGAATAATAAAAGGCCTTCAGAGGATTCGATGAGATAGAAGCAAGTAAAACGACCAACGCAACGTCGAGAAATGGATGAGACAGTACTGCTTATCCTACAGCCTGGGATGTTAGGGATCAGAGAGCACGCGGCTTGCTTAAACTTTCGGCCCCAGCGTGGTAGGCCCTTTGCCCGCCTCCCCCCGCCCCGACCCCGGCAAGGTCTTCCCCTGCCGCACCCGGGGTCGGTCGTGGGCCGTCCTCCTCCCCCGCCCTCCCCCCAGGCAGAGGGGATTTTCCTACAGCTCCCGCCTAAAGCGCAGCGGTGACGCCCGGCGGGGCAGGTCCAGGCGGCGCGCCGGGCGCTTTCAAGTCCCTGGTCCCGGGCTTGCAAGTGCAGACCTGCGCCCGGCGCGGCGGCGGGAACATCTGCCCCAGTGTGCAGACTCGCCGCACCCAGAGCGCGGCTGGGCGGGACCGGCCCGCCTTGGGTACACTCGCCCCTGGGCCCCCTCAACCCCCGGGCTCCACCCACTTATCCACTCCCAGAGCCCGCGTCCCCCCAAACTCCTTTCCCCACCCACGGCTGCTCGCAGGGCCGGGCCCCAAGGGCGCAGCTACCTCCCACGAGGCCTCTCGATCTCTGTCCCTCTCCACCCACACGACTCAGCGCTGTAGCAAGAAGAATCTTGTTCAGTGATTGTTTTCATGTGTCATTCCCGAGTTCAAGGATCCTCTGGGCTTCTTATTGGAACTTAGGGGCACCCACTATCCCCTCACCCAGCCAGCCTCGGTCCTGGGGACCGCCCCCCCACCTCCTGCCACCGGTGATTCCCACTTTTGTCCAGCTTTCCCCTTTTCCACAATTTTGGGCCCTTCCCACCTTCTCCACCGGACCTGAGAACCCTTATTCCGGGACTTCTGTGCCCTCCCAGACAGCAGTGCCTTTGAAGAGAATGAAATGAGAAGATGCAGGTGAAGCTCTCAGCCCAAAGCAAACACTCAATAAAGTCGAACTTTCCTTCGTTCAGCAAATATTCAGCGAGGAACATGCCAAGGGCTGAGGATACAGCCACCAAGACCAAATCTTCCTCTTGGAACTTACATTCTAGTCAACCTGAAAACACACAAATTCCGGAGAACAAAAAGTACTGCAAAGACAAGAAAATTATGTTGACCACATGTTCTGTGGATTTTTTTTCTTTTTCTTTTTCTGGAGACAGGGCCTCCATCTGTCGCCCACACTGGAGTGCAGTGGTGAGATCACGGCTCACTGCAGCCTCCAATTCCTGGGCTCCAGTGATCCTCCTGCTTCAGCCTCCTGGATAGCTGGGACTACAGAGGCATGCCACCACACCTGGCTAACCTTTGGACTACTTTAAGCAGGATGCCAGAGAAAGACTTCAGCAAAGCAGGACACGGGTCTCTCCAGTTCACAAGGTTCTTTCTGCATCTCATTCAGGTTTCAGAGAAGAAAATAGGAAGGGCACCCAAGAGGTTGGAAACAAAGTTTATTTGGCCAAGTCTGGGCAGCCATGCCTTGTGATAGTAGCTTTGGTCTGTCCTGCCTGCTGCGGGAAGGCACCCCTCCTGGGCTGGCAGCAGCCCCTCCTCCAATTGGCTCTCTGTGTCATGTACACCGCTTAGGACCAGCCGTATAATTGGCATGACACAGTGAGAAATGAAAATGTATGTCCTTTGTCCAAACTTATTAAGAATTTCAAGACAGGCCAGGCGCTGTGGCTCACGCCTGTAATCCCAGCATTTAGGGAGGCCAAGGCAGGTGGATCACCTGAGTTCAGGAGTTTGAGACCAGCCTGGCCAACATGGTGAAACCTCATCTTTACTAAAAATACAAAAAATTATCCGGGCTTGGCGGTGGGCGCCTGTAATCCCAGCTACTCAGGAGGCTGAGACAGGAGAATTGCTTGAACCTGGGAGGTGGAGGTTGCAGTGAGCCAAGATCGTGCCACTGCACTCCAGCCTGAGCGACAGAACAAGACTCCATCTCAAAAAAAAAAAAAAAAAAAAAAAGAATTTCAAGACAGTGACAGCAGAAGATGAAAAGATAAAGCATGTGTGGGGCCCTTCCAAGCAAGGGGGCCTATGTTGATATACAGGTTGCACGCCCATGAAAATGGTCGTATTGTACAACAGGACTCGGAAATTGTGTGCAAGCTCCTCCTGGCACTGGCTGCAGTGAAAAACATCCCTCTAGCCTTCTCCACCCCCACCTTCTCTTTTCCAGCTGAAAGCCCAGCACAGGTGATGGAAACAGTGCACAAGAGGCTAAAAATACAGCCCAGCATGTCTAGGTCATGGCACTTAACAGCTCAAGGTCTTTTGTGGTCCTGGCTTCTGGCAGAGAGCAACCCGGGATACTCATTTCAGTGCTTTACATGCCTGGGGTGTTTAGCAGCTTTATTTCATGGAAAGAGTGAGGACACTGAACGCAGCTCCTGGGCCTCCAGAAAGATATTGGTGTCTGTTTGTCTGTTTGCACTGTGCAAGTAAGGCCCCTTTCTTCCTCTGAGGGCAGCAGGATTGGCCAAGAAGCCAGGAGACCTACAATGTTGGAGTTTGGGTCATTCAACTGTCTTTGAAACTCCAGTTGGGATGATTTCTGCTCAAAGGGCAGTCATTTTATGGAAAGAGCCCTGGAGGAGGGGGCCTGATTATAATGACAGCAATAGCAAACGTTTACTGCAGACTTGACTAAGGCTATGCAGGGTGTCTACGGTTGCATTTCACAAAATCCGCCCAGTAGCCTTATGAGGGAGGCATTCTTACCAGCCCCACACCCACCCCAGAACAAAGAGAGATTAAATGACTTGCCCAAAGGTGACATCGTGTTAGAGCTGGGCTTTGAACCCAGGCAGTGGAACCCTAGTCTTACCCTCATAAATACCAGGCTGGGCCAGGCGTGGTGGCTCACACCTGTAATCCCAGCACTTTGGGAGGCCGAGGCAAGTGGATCACAAGGTCAGGAGTTCAAGACCAGCCTGACCAACATAGTGAAACCCCATCTCTACAAAAATACAAAAACTAGCCGGGTGTAGTGGCGGGCGCCTGTAGTCTCAGGTACTTGGGAGACTGAGGCAGGAGAATGGCTTGAACCCAGGAGACAGAGGTTGCAGTGAGCCGAGATCGTGTCACTGCACTCCAGCCTGGGAGACAGACCAAGACTCCGTCTCAAAAAAAAAAAAAAAAAGTACCAGGTTAAGCCACCTCCTTGTCTTTTTTGTTTTAAAGACAGGGTCTTGCCGGGTACAGTGGCTTAGGCCTGTAATCCCAGCACTTTGGGAGGCCGAGGTGGGCAGATCATGAGGTCAGGAGATCGAGACTATCCTGGCTAACATGGTGAAACCCCGTCTCTACTAAAAATACAAAAAATTAGCCGGGCATGGTGGCAGGTGCCTGTAGTCCCAGCTACTCAGGAGGCTAAGGCAGGAGAACGGTGTGAACCCGAGAGACAGAGGTTGCAGTGAGCCAAGATCGCACTACTGCACTCCAGCCCAGGCAACAGAGCAAGACTCCGTCTCAAAAAAAAAAAAAAAAGAAATTTAAAGACAGGGTCTTGAGCCCGGGCAGGATGGCTCGTGCCTGTAATCTCAGCACTTTGGGAGGCTGAAGTGGGTGGATCACTTGAGGTTAGGAGTTCGAGACCAGCCTGGCCAACATGGTGAAACCCCATCTGTAAAAAAATAAATAAATAAATAAAAATTAGCCAGGTGTGGGGGTGTGCGCCTATAATGTCAGCTACTTGGGAGGCTGAGGCAGGAGAATCACTTGAACCCGGGAGACAGAAGTTGTAGTGAGCAGAGATAGTGCCACTGTCCTCCAACCCAGGCAAGTGTGAGACTCTGTCTCAAAAAAAAAAAAAAAAAAAAAAAAAAGACAGGGTTTGATATGTTGCCCAGATTGGATTGCAGTGACTATTCACAATCATGGCACACTACAGCCTCGAATTCCTGGACTCCAGCAATCCTCTCACCTCAGACTCAGTAGCTGGGGCTACAGATGCTTGCTACTGTACCTAATGCCTCCTTATTCTGTCATTAGGCCAGGTGTGGTGGCTCACATTTGTAATCCCAGTACCTCGGGAAGCTGAGGTGGGAGGATCTCTTGAACCCAGTATTTTGAGGTTACAGTGAACGAGGATAGAGCCACTGCAACCCAGCCTGGGCAACAAGAAAGCCAGACCCTGTCTCTAAAATTAATAATAATAGCCTGGGCACGGTGGCTCATGCTTGTAATCTCAGTACCTTGGGAGTCCGATGCTGGCAGATCACCTGAGGTCAGGAGTTCGAGTCCAGCCTGGCCAATATGGCAAAACCCCAGTTCTGCTAAAAATACAAAAATTAGCCGGGCATGTTGGCTCATGCCTGTAATCCCAGCGACTTGGGAGGCTAACGCAGGGTTCAGCTACTTGAACCCTGGTGGTGGAAGTTGCAGCGAGCCAAGGTCGTGTCACTGCACTCTAGCCTGGGCAAGAAAGCGAGAGTCTGTGTCAAAAAAGAAAGAAAAGAAAAGAAAAAAGAAAATTAATAATAATAATTAATAAAAAATAAAATAATAGGTTTCTGTCACCAAATGCTTACTGAGTGGTCCAGAGCTGGGACTGGAATGAGGCAAGTGAAGTATGTGCCTCAGGCACAGAGTTTAAGAGGATTTTTAGAAAACACAATAAAAAATCCAGTAATCAAGATAAATATTATTTAATAGATATTTTATACATCTAATAAATATATTTAGTAAATAGTATTTAATGCAATATTTTCAATAATTTTTTTAGCATCTAAATGAATGCAAAAAAATCCATTATGAACAGACTGTCCCAACTTTAAATGAAGATAGGATCTGTATTCCCGATTTTCCTTCAGCCTCAGGCTTGAGGCTGCACTGTATCATTACTGAGTCTCCCAGGATTCTGGCTCAGACAACTAGTGATGGGAAATTCAAGACAGGCAGTCATTTGCTTGTTCTGATGGGGGTGAAGGAAGAGAAAGACTCTGGTCTTGAACATAATGAGTTAGAGTTGTCTGTGGGGCATCCAGGTGGGCACCTCTGAAGACTCACAGTAGGGTTTGGGTTAGCATTGAGGAGGCGTTGGCTGGGCGCGGTGGCTCCCGCCTGTAATCCCAGCACTTTGGGAGGCCGAGGCAGGTGGATCACCTGAGGTCAGGAGTCCAAGACCAGCCTGGCTGACATGGTGAAACCCTGTCTCTACTAAAAATACAAAAATTAGCTGGGCATGGTGGTGAGTGCTTGTAATCCCAGTTACTCGGTAGGCTGAGGCAGGAGAATTGCTTGAACCCAGGAGGCGGAGGTTGCAGTGAGCCACGATCGTGCCACTGCACTCCACCCTGGGCAGCAGAGCGAGACTCCATCTCAAAAAAAAAAAAAAAAAAAAGAAAGAAAGAAAGGAGAAAGTGTGGGACATCTGCTGGAGTCAGGTGAGAACTGGTGGGAAGGCACACAGGACACCCTTATTTTGCATACTTGGCCCACGATTGGTGCATATTCAGCACATGTGGTCCAAATCATTGGTCCTCTGAGTTTGCATCACAGTTCAGGAATCTTTTCCAATTCTTTCCCATCCAAAGTGTTTCTCTTCTGCATCATGAACCTCAGATATGTTCCCACATGGGTATGGAAGTTTACTGCTTGGGTGTTAAAACAAAAACATCTGAGGAAATTAAAAGCAACTAAATTCCACTAGAATTGCATGGGTGGGGCAGGGCCATAAAGGCGGAAGACAAGAATTAAGAGAAATTGACTCAATTTCTTCTTTATTAGCTGATCCACCAGAAGGAGAATAAGAGCTAAGAGAAGCTAAAAAGAAGAAAGGTAGTAGTAAAGGAAAGACAAAAAAAAAAAAAAAAAAAGGAAGAAGGAAGATTATAGGAGCTAAAAATACTGTGAGGAAAGTTTGGCTAAACATCAAAGAAGGACAGATGTGTTTGCAAATAGAAGCGGTGGTTTAGATATATCAGGAAGCACAGCTCGAAATGATGGGTGGAAAATAAAGGTTAGTGAGACTGAGCTCAGCAGAATAAAAAAGCTTCATGGGAGAATCAAACTAAGGAAGAGGTCTTTCAGCAACATGGAAGCCCTACCGCTTCAACCCCGAGTTCCCCGGATCAAGTGCTGGCACCCATGATGGAAACTCTTGCCATGGTTTTAGTCATTCTATTCTGACTTTAAAATTCTAAACAACCTTTGATGGGACAATCTCTGCTAAAGACTAACCACTTCCTTATCTTATCTTCAGCTACCTGCTTCCCTTTCCGTTTAACAAAGCATAGAATATTCTGAACAACTCCCATAACCAGGGGATGTAGCTCCTCTACATTCAACACTTCTGTGAGGTCAATCGATCTGACAAATATATAATGAAGATGGATCATGAAAGTCTGATACCCAAGTCAGATCAGAAACATTCCCTATTTCCAAGAGGTTCATTGCTTGGCCTCATACACTAGATTTTTTTTCTTTGTTCTTTTTCTTTTTTGTAGAGATGGGGTCTTGCTTTGTTGCCCAAGCTCATATTGAACTCCTGGATTCAAGTGATCCTTCTGCCTCATTCTCCCAAAGTGCTGGGATTATAGGTGCGAGCCACCACACCGGCCATAAACCAGATTGATGTACACGAATGACCTGAGACAAAGATCACATCAAATGTTGCATTACATCACTTAAACCATGAGCAACAGGAGCTCAAGAAAGGGTCAGATGAGTAAATGGACCATAATATTAATAACATTCACATGGTCAGGCGCAGTGGCTCACGCCTGAAATCCCAGCACTTTGGGAGGTGAAGGCTGGTAGATCACGAGGTCAGGAGTTCGAGACCAGCCTGGCCAACATGGTGAAACCCCGTCTCTGCTAAAAATACAAAAATTAGCCGGGCGTGGAGGCGCACACCTGTAATCCCAGCTACTCAGGAGGCTGAGGCAGGAGAATTGCTCGAACCCAGGAGGCGGAGGTTGTGGTGAGCTGAGAATGTGCCATTGCACTCCAGCCTGGGTGACAGATTGGGACTCCATCTCAAAAAAATAAATAAGTAAAAAATAACTTTCACATGGGATAGGTGTGTTGGTTCACAGCTGTAGTCCCAGCACTTCGGGAGGCCAAGGAGGATCACTTGAGACCAGGAGTTCCAGACTAAGCCGAGCAACATAGGGAGACCTCATCTCTACCAAAAAAAAAAAAAAAAAAAAAAAATCGCTGGGCAAAAACAAGCCTGTGATCCCAGCTACTTGGGAGGCCAAAGTGGGAGGATTGCTTGAGCCCAGGAGGTCGAGGCTCCCATGAGCCATGATCACACCACTGCACTCCAGCCTGGGTGACAGACTGAGACCCTGTCTCGAAACAAAAACAAAAACACAAAAAAGCAAATATTTATTGAGTGCTTACTATACACCAGGAGCCATGCCAAGTATTTCAGATACATTGTCCCACTTCATCCTCACAATAACCCTTAGGTAGGCAGTATGACTAGCCCCATTTCACAGCTGAGGAAATTAAGGTTCAGGGGTATGAATTCACTTGCCTAATGAAAGATGGATCTGGGATGCCAACACAGGCAGATTCCCTCCTGAGCCTAGAGAAAGTCTCATGACAAGGACAGGACTAGAACTGGGCCCGGGTATGGTAGATGGATGGGCTGAACAACAGAGAGGCCAGGCATCACGGTGATAACTGTGAGTGTTTAAGAACAGGGGCAGTAGGGCTGGGTGTGGTGATTCACACCTGTATTCCTAGCACTTTGGGAGGCCAAGGCAGGTGGATCACCTGAGGTCAAGAGTTTGAGACTAGCCTGGCCAACATGGTGAAACCCCATCTCGACTAAAAATACAAAAATTAGCCCGGCATGGTAGTGCGAGCCTATAATCCCAGCTACTTGGGAGGCTGAGGCAGGAGAATCCCTTGAACCTGGGAGGTGGGGGTTGCAGTGAGCCAAGATCGTGCCACTGCACTCCAGCCTGGGTGACAAGAGTGAAACTCCATCTCAAAAACAAAAACAAAAACAAGGGCAGTATAGATTTTGGTTGGGTTCAGCCTTTGTTGGTTACTTGAGGCATGATACTTGAGCAACTTGTGCCTCAGTTTATCTGTAAAACAGGGAACAGTGCTCAAACTCATAGGACGGTTGGTAGCATTTCATGACATGATGCTAGTAAAGTGGCTAGAACAGTGCCTGGCCTTCAGGAAGCATTCAATAAATATTAGTTTTATTGACATAGGAGAAATAGCTTAGAGCAAAGTACCCTGGGTTAGTTCTAAGGAAGCCTGAGGGTTACCTGTTGTGGCATAGTCAATTGAAGTGAGTTACAATGAAGGCAGAGAAGGCAGAATTTGATAGAACTTGAAGAGTATGTATCAAGTGCTGCCCATGTGAACAGCTCTCTGCTGGAAGAAGGAGATTGAGGCTGAGCACACCTGTAATCCCAGCACTTTGGGAGGCCAAGGTGGGTGGATCACTTGAG
The DNA here is from genome assembly GCF_029281585.2 of Gorilla gorilla gorilla. Lineage (NCBI taxonomy): Eukaryota > Metazoa > Chordata > Mammalia > Primates > Hominidae > Gorilla > Gorilla gorilla. Next base: position 27,094,526 of record NC_086018.1, on the reverse strand, counting down.
GCCAGGAGTTTGAGACCAGCTGGGCCAACGTGGTGAAAACTCATCTCTACTAAAAATACAAAAATTAGCTGGGCTTGATGGTCCGTGCCTGTAATCCCAGCGTCTTGGGTGGCTGATGCACGAGAATTGCTTGAACCCCAGGAAGCGGAGGTTGCAGTGAGCCGAGATCGCACCACTGCACTCCAGCCTGGGGGACAGAGTGAGTAAAAGACCAAGCAGAGTCATTGAGTAAAAGACCTAGCAAAGTAAATCTAACAGATGAGTGTGTGGAAAGATGAGGTGCAGGAAAGCCAAACTCAAGTTGGAGAAGGAGAAAAGAGAAACAGATGACCTACTCCTATTATGCCTTTTTTTGCTTGACATTTCCCTCCTGTCCCTGCTTTGCAGAGTAAAGACAGATGGTAATTTCCAGGTAGTCCAGGAGCCCGGTGCCATTTTTCCAAGATTGACCAGCTTTGAAAAGACTCTTGCCTGCCCAGTCTCCAGACATTCGCAAACTCTTCCCAAAGACAAACCCTTTCCAAAGCCCTGCTCTAAAACCGACCCAGCTCTTAGGAGGTGAGGCCAGGGCTCGCCACTGAAAGGGAGCAATTGTCCCCTCAAGTGTCTGTGGGTCCAGCTGCCATAGGCCTGGAGGTGGTTCCACCACAGCCTGTGGTGCGGTCCGCCTGCAGGCTCTGATTCACTCCAGGGACAACACTTAAAAACTCAAGCAGGCAACACATGTGATTCCAGGAGCCCCTGCCAGATTCATACTCTGTTTTTCCATCATTTCACTCGCCTCCCCCTCAGGAGGGAGGCTCCCGAGGCATTTTACAAATAAAAGAATCAAACCCACCAACAGGACGAGCACCTGATAAGCAGTGAGGCATTGCCCAAGAGTTCCCAGGAAGAGGCGGCTTTGTTCTCCTTTCAAGCCCTTGACACTGCTAACAGCTCTAATTACTGCATTTGCCATGGGATGTAAAATAAAACCACATTCCAGAAACCATGTAGTCTTCCCGGGAGAGACATGCAGGGAAAGGTGCCCAGGGCTGCAGGAACCTGTTCTTTCATTCCTGGTCCCTAACCTTGGCAGCTGTTCTGAGAACTTAACAGTGCCTCCTTTATGGACATGAAAGAGGGCACTTTTGCACATGTAGGGATGCATCTCACTACCCGTATCCCCAAATCTGGTCTGCATATTTGACTACATTTCCTGCAAAACATACTTAAGAACATGAAGATCTTCAAAATTCATCCAAGCCATTTTGGGGGAAATGAGGACTTCAGAAGTTTCTGAGGCTAGAAGCAAAACCATATAGAACTTCTTCCCACATAATTTAACTATAAAATCTGATGATGTAACACCCACCCACACCCACATCACAAACCAAAGTGACATCACAAATACTAGAGATAATGGCTCAAAGCTGCCTGCATTGAGCCCAAATCTAAACAAACAGCAATTTGCCCATATGTGACTAAGACAGAGAAAGACAGGTGACTAGAAATATTAAAACAAAAACAAAAAAAAGAGAGAGAGAGAAAAAGGAAAGAGAAAATACATATTTCTTCCCCCTACTAAGCTAGCGAAAATAAAATTTAAGGCAACTGAAATATGGTAAGGTGATTTTATTTCTATAGATGACATTTCTTAGAAAGCCAGGTCTCTTTAAATATGTGATTCTAATCTACCCAAATTGTTCTGTTGCTCTTAGTTGGTCCCAGGAAATGGAGTCCGGCAGTATTAATGTTTTCGTGTTGCTTTTATGGTCCCCAGAGTATATTGATTTCCCTGTGAATGAGCTCTTCTTGGCGCATGGCAGTTGGTTAGAAAGTGTATTCAGCCGAACATGGTGGCTCATGCTTGTAATCCCAGCACTTTGGGAGGCTGAGGCGGGCGGATCATCTGAGGTTGGGAGTTCGAGGTCAGCCTGACCAACATGGAGAAACCCTGTCTCTACTAAAAATACAACATCAGCTGGGTGCGGTGGTGCATGCCTGTAATCTCAACTACTTCGGAGGCTGAGGCAGGAGAATCCCTTGAGCCCGGGAGGCGGAGGTTGCGGTGAGCCAAGATCACGCCATTGCACTCCAGCCTGGGCAACAAGAGCTAAACTCCGTCCCCCCGACATACAAAAAAAGGAAGTGTAAAGCATATTCAGGGCTTGGCAGAACTTACCGGCTGTCATGTCTGTGTTGCAGCATGGTTGAGTGTCTACAGCTCATATGGAAGTCTTGAGTGACCCTGCCTTCCATATCTTTCCAGCAGGCAGGAATTGTCTTCAATTCCTTGTGAACCCTCCCTGACCCCCGACTTCCTGCCCTGGCATGCTATGTTCTTTGAGAGCCTGAATATTACAGTGACCTTGTGGAGTGACTATCTCCTCCCTACTTGGTATAAAAGGATTTGGTGAACAGGAGAGGACATATAGTAAATTTCTAAGAACTGGGTGGAAGGAATGGCCTATAAAAAGATGTTAATATTTTGCCTTCAAAGTAGACCTTTTATTCTCTGCTGAAGAACGGTCCTTTTAAAATTCATTTCTCCCTCCTTATAATTCTAGCACCCAATCAATGTGAGACGAGACCCCAGCATCCCTATCTATGGACTCCGACAGTCCATCTTATTAAATACCAGGCTTCAGGACTGCTATGTGGACTCACCGGCTCTCACCAACATCTGGATGGCCAGAACGTGTGCAAAGCAGAACATTAATGCCCCAGCACCAGCTACCACTTCCTCTTGGGAAGTTGTAAGGAACCCATTAATTACCAGTTCCTTCTCCCTGGTTAAGCTTGTACTCAGGCGGCAACTGAAGAATAAGTGCTGCCCACCACCACAGAAGTTTGGAGAAGGAAAACTCTCGAAGAGATTAAAGCACAAGGAAGATTCAGTGATGAAAGCCACCCAGCAGGCCAGGAAAAGAAACTTCATCAGTTCCAAGAGCAAGCAGCCAGCAGGGCACAGGACGCCTGCAGGAGGTATCAGAGAGGTAGACGAGGACCAGTGGTGGGGAAAATGTGACGGGCGAGGGGAGGGAAAAGGTAAAGCCAGAGAACACTTAATGGTTGAGATTATATGGCGTGCGGCTACCGCCTGTAATCTCAGCACTTTGGGAGGCCAAGCAGGGAGGATCACTTGAGCTCAGAGAGTTCAAGACCAGCCTGGGCAACATAGGGAGACCTCATCTCTACTAAAAAAAAAAAAAAAAAAAAGCCAGGCATGATGCACACGCCTGTGATCCCAGCTACTTGGGAGGCTAAGGAGGGAGGATTACTTGAACCCAGGAGGTTGAGGCTGCAGTGAGCCATGATTGCACTACTGCATTCCTGATTGGGCAACAGAGAAAGACCCTGTCTCAAAAAAAAAAAAAAAAAACAAAGAAAAGAAAAGAAAAGAAAAGAAAAAAAGATCTATACCAAGTGAAGGAAATCCTAAAGTTGAAGACAGAATGTGCGGAGGAGGTGTAGCATGACAGAGTGGAATAATGCCCCAGATTTTGGGGTCATGCTATTTATCATTTACACTATGCTTAGTTCTAGAGAAGGATGAGGTGGCTTTCATAAGCACAGACTTGACATGAAGGAAAAATAAGGGTGAGAAGGAAGGCTAGGATATGGGTAGTGCATGCTTGTGCACACACACACACACACACACACACACAACCAGTGGTCAGCTATGGATCTGGATTGTGAGCATCCACATGGAGAACTTGGCCTACGAAGGCCTGATTGGAATCCAGGTCTGTTACCCCGTGGTGGCCAGCAGAGCTCAGTGTACCCTGGAGCTAGGCCATCAGGGTTCAAATCCCAACTCGGACTGTAATTGAGGATGACCTCGGGCTTAATTTCTTTGTGCCTTGATATTATCATATTAAATGGGGGATAACGGCCCTTCCCTCATAGGGCTTCATGAATGTTAAATAATACATGCAAAAGGCTTTTGAACAGAGCCTGGCAGAGGGTAAATAATTAGGATCTTGCGTGGCATTCAATAGATGACAGCTGTTATTAACCTTCTAGCTGTGTGGCCTTGGGCAAACCAATTCCAATTTCTTTGCCTATAAAGCTGTCTCCTGCTGACCTCACAGGGTTATGGGGAACACATGCAGTGGTATGTACATAAAGGAATTCAGTAAACTAGAACATGCTAGACAAATGTTGGTTGTTGCTGTAACCAAGACTCTGGGACACAAATCCCAGATAATTATTCTGAGCTCCCCTCTCAAGTTTTAGCTTTGACTTCTCTGCTTTCTTCCTGGCTAGAGTAAAGAAAGTTCAAAGGAGAAAAAACTAACAGTCCGCCAAGATCTTGAGGACAGATATGCTGAACATGTGGCTGCCACCCAAGCGCTACCCCAGGACAGTGGGACAGCAGCCTGGAAGGGCCGAGTGTTGCTTCCTGAAACCCAAAAGAGACAGCAGTTGTCGGAGGACACGCTAACCATCCATGGTCTCCCCACAGAGGGTTACCAGGCTCTGTACCACGCTGTGGTGGAGCCAATGCTGTGGAATCCTTCAGGGACCCCCAAGAGGTACAGCCTGGAGCTGGGCAAGGCCATTAAACAAAAGCTCTGGGAGGCTCTGTGCAGTCAGGGTGCCATCTCTGAAGGTGCTCAGAGGGACCGGTTCCCTGGCAGGAAGCAGCCAGGTGTCCACGAGGAGCCTGTACTCAAGAAATGGCCCAAGTTAAAGAGCAAAAAATAGGAACAGGAACTCATCGGATTAGAGTATTCTCTGCTAGAGATCTGAAAAATAAACACAACTTTGCACCTTCCGTGTCATCGCAGAGTGCTTTACAAATTAGCGACACCCTCTCAGGGGAAACAAAGAGGTACCAGATTCGCTGAAGACCAAGGGTCCCTCTCCACTCATGATTAGGTAATTTTGAAGGGTAGATGCTTGGAATATTTTTCCTCCAAGGCCTTGAGAGTCTCTTAGTCTTCCAGGTAGGAAAAGGCCTGACAGATAAAGCAGATGTTTTATATTCAGGCTATGGTTCCCTATTTCCTTCCTTCTTTCCCTTCCTTTTCTTTCTTTTGAGACAGCTCTGTCGCCCAGGCTGGAGTGCAGTGGCATGATCATAGCTCACTGCAGTCTCGACTTCCTGGGCTCAAGCAATCCTCCTGCCTCAGCCTCCTGAGTAGCTAAGACTACATTTGGACCCCAACATGTATAGCTTTTTTTTTTTCTCGGTAGAGAGATGGGGTCTCACTATGTTGCTGAGGCTGGTCTCCAACTCCTGCCTCAGGAGATCCTCCTGACTCAACCTCCTGAATAGCTGGGATTATAGGTATGAGCTCCCACACCTGGCCATATGGTTCCTTATTTTTATAAAGTGGATGGCCGGGTGCGGTGGCTCATGCCTGTAATCCCAGCACTTTGGGAGGCCAAGGTGGGCAGATCACGAGGTCAGGAGATCGAGACCATCCTGGCTAACACGGTGAAACCCCGTCTCTACTAAAAATACAAAAAAAAAAAAAAAAAAATTAGCCGGGCGTGGTGGGGAGCACCTGTAGTCCCAGCTACTCAGGAGGCTGAGGCAGGAGAATGGCTTGAACCCGGGAGGCGGAGTTTGCAGTGAGCCGAGATTGCACCGCTGCACTCCAGCCTGGGCGACAGAGTGAGACTCTGTCTCAAAAATAAATAAATAAATAAATAAATAAAAAATAAAAAGTGGACCCCTAAGCTCAATCACTATCACTTTCCCTAGCTCCTTCTACGTAGGGCTGAGCAGAAAGCCTACCATTCTCACAAGGATGTAAACCCACACACCTTATAACAGATGCTCTCCTGTGACACTGCCTAAACCCCCAATAACCTGGACTCTATATTAACAGGAGAGAAAGTTATATGAATGCTTCCATGGACGAGTAGAAGTTAAAAGTACTGCCCCATGCAAACCTCCCCTTGTTGAATCTGTAGACTTTTACTGAACAGACCAATGACAACATATAACACATACTTGATAAAATTGTATTTTTTTTTTACAGTCATTTGTACAATTTGTTACAAAACCATAGAAGACTACAACTTGTTTTAAATCATTTTTGGTCTGCAAATATGTAAAATCTGTGTGCAATTATCATGTATTTACAGGGTCTTGTGTTAGTCATTTTCAATGATTATTCCAACAATGTCACACTCTCAACATAAGACATGGCTTAAGATAAATATATTAGTAAATAAATATTCTGAGAACATATTTCCATAAATGAAATGTGCTGCTATACATATACAGAATATACATAAGTTGTCTTCTAGCTTTTAAAACATTTTTTAAAAATGGTAATGTTGGAAAAAGAGCCCTTAGACCATTTTATTACAAAATCTTTACAGCAAGGTCTTTACAAAATCTCTTTTAAGTGCTATGGGAAAAATTAAAAAATTTTAAAATAGTGCCTCGTTAGACCAACACAATAGAAAAAGTTTACATAAAGAGTAGAAAAAGGCAGTTCTGTTTAAAGAATAATAGTCTCGACTAGTAATTATTTTTTAGACCTCATTTTAAAAGCATTAGTCCTGCACGAACTTCGAGTAGAGACTAGCAGCACGTAAGTATGTGAGCAGTGGGACAGATGGGGCTTTATTTTATAAAAGGGCTTGGATTAGAAGGAGACGGGGAAGGAGCTGAGAGTTAAAGCCAGCTTACTGGGGCTGCATCCATAAAGAGGTACCTTGTTGGTAAACACCCAAACTTCCATTTTTAGCTGGTTCTAGAACTCTTCACTGTATATGGCTGTCCTACACCCAGGGCTGGGTCACCTGACCCTGCCCAACTGCCACACCCCAACTTAGAGGGATTGGGGGCAGGGGTTCTCAGTGGAAAGTGAGATACTCCTAGTTTCCATGGCTATAAAACCACTACACACCACTCAGAGTCCACCAAAAAGGGCGTCTGTCATTGGTGGAGTCTTACAACTTCAAAGAGGACATTTCTTTTGATTTACGTGTGACAAAATAAGACCATTGGTTATTTTATTCCAGTGATCTCCCTGTCTGAGAAGCCAACACAAATTTAAAAGACAATGGTTGGTATTGCTGGGCGGGCGTGGTGGCTCATGCCTGTAATCCCAGCACTTTGGGAGGCCGAGGTGGGCGGATCACCTGAGGTCGGGAATTCAAGACCAGCCTGACCAACATGGAGAAACCCCGTCTCTACCAAAAATACAAAATTAGCCGGGTGTGGTGGTGCATGCCTGTAATCCCAGCTACTTGTGAGGCTGAGGCAGGAGCATAACTTGGACCTGGGAGGCAGAGGTTGCAGTGAGCTGAGATCGCGCCATTGCACTATAGCCTGGGCGACAAGAGCAAAACTCCATCTCAAAAAAAAAAGGCAATGGTTGGTATTTGGTATTTAAGGTTTTAAAATTGCATTTTTGTTTCTACCACCTGTAAGCTACAAAAATTAAATGGGTTTCTTTCGCCATCTGCAGCTATCACTTGTTCAAGTGAAAACTAGACACACTTACTTTAATAAGCCCAGTTGAAGCCACATTCTCTACTCATCTATTTATTACTTAAGGCCATTGAGAGGTGGTTTTCCAGCCAGGGCTAAAGAAAGCCACTTTGGGAGTTTGGTTTCAGACGAGGAAGAAAATATGCACTCAAAGGCATTAAAAACAAAACAAAACAAAAAAAACCCCCCACAAACAACAATAAAAAAATCTCAGTGAGAAGCTGCTTTTTGCAGTTCATATTAAAAGCCAGACCCTGCTTCCCTAAAACCATGCAATGCAAGCTGCTGTCCTTAGCAGCTGCTACTCCTGGCCCGAGAAATGAAGGCGTCCCAGATCACATGTCACCAGCTTAGGCGCTTCTCACACCCTCGATAACAGGTGTGCGGGGCGCAGTCCAAGGAGCAGCCCCCAAGGGACTGCACCCGAGGACGGAGGATGGATCTCACCAGTGAAGCCTCAGTGGCAAATGTTTTGATCATTTGATGTTGGAATTTGTCAAATCCTAGCTAGAGATAAGTAAATTTCCTCATCATACGCTGAGGTTAAGAAAAACATTCTGATAAGAGTGAGATTCTCGCTCAAGACTGGAGAACCCAGGTGGAGACTTGTTCAAGACTGGAGAATCACCTGGCAACCCAGGTGGTCCTTATTCTCCTACCCACAGGGGGCCAGGTCTCAAGTTTCCTATTCTCAAGCGAGCTTTCAGACCCAGTGGGCCAGTTCTTTCAGATGGCAACAAATATCTGATGAATGAATGAATAAATACAAGTGACCAGAAGAGTTAGTGAACACAAAGACTAATATTAGTTTCCTCTAAAAAAATTTTTTTTAAAGAACAAGGAATACATTGGACAAAAAAGGATGACAATCCCTGATCTGAAATAGCTTTAAATAGATTCTCTCCCTTTTAAAAATGAAACACCTTAAAACCACAACGGTTTGGGTTTTTAAACTCTCCCCTTCCCCTTAATAAAAAAGGCTGGAAAAATATACAAAAACCTACCCTTTGGGTGTAAACTATCTGATAGTCTCTCTCTCTCTCTGTCTCATGGAGAATCAATACATAATAGTGCATTAGGTAGACAGGATAGTAGACATCTGCAGATGAGATGAGCAATTTCAGCCATGAGGCAGAGGACTGAATAACCCTGAAGCGGTGCTTCCGTGGGGAAATGGGATAGGAAAGGTATCATTCAAATGGAGCTCAGTGCCGACCTCGTAGGTCCAGTCACATGCCCCCAGAAAGGCAGCCCAAGGAAGCGGCAGCCAAGGGGTGTGGCTGCCCCCACACAGATGCAGGCGCACTGCACATGCGTGTGCTGCTGGGTCAGTGGAGAGCACTCTCCCCCAGCCCCATCGGACACCAAGGCCACAAAAGTACATTCCTTCTGGGTGTCTGTCCCCATACACCCCGTCGAGCCCTTTCTGCAGCCAGTGGCAGGGGGCCCAAAATATTTTTGCAAAGGACTCCAAAGCCAGGACAACCAAAGGGGACAACCTCCTCTTCCCTGCCCGGAGGGTCAGAGTTCAGGTCGAGGGCCCCAAGATCATGCCCTTACTATGACCTGGACCTCAGCCAAGACCAGGGCTGTGAACTCTGTCATTTCACTTGGGACCATGACCTGAGGGGACAGACTGAGGACACTGGGCAGAATTGTCCCCATCACCCTGGAGCTTTCATAGCAGCGGCTTGACCTGGCTCCGCAGGGCTGTGGATCATGTACACCCTATTCCTAGCTGCTGCCATCACCTGCCTAAAGGCGTGGGCTGGAGAGGCATGGCGTCTGAGACCTGAAATCGTGTACATTGGGATTTGCCATGAGAAAGAAAGAGGCAGTTTTGCACTGCTCCTCAGAGCCCGTACCCCTATCAACTAGCTTTACTTCAAGTTTCTGGTTCATTTTCTAAGGCAGGTGAAGCCCTGAGCTTTTCAAAGGCCTGAGCTCCCTTCAGGGAGACAACAGTATCTACACATGATGTGGTTCATTTAATGCAGCAGTGATTTTTTTTTTCTTTTTCAGCAAAAGTTGGCGGTTAGGGTTCTTTAAAATATATATTTAAATAACTTTTTACATTTACATACAATATCTTAAAAAAAAAAAACAAAGCAGAGAACTCAATCCCACACCTCGGAACCCCAAGCACACACACTTTACAAAACAGAACAACATGTTATCAAAAGAGGCAAAGGACTCGGAGAATTTTGTCTGTTGATTTGTTAATGGGGTAGGGGGTGGTTTTGCCACAGGGGGCTCACATTTTGGGTTGATAAGGAGGGCTCTCTTTATTACCACTTTTGTGTGTCAAAGCTAAAAAATTTTTTTGTTTTTGTTTTTTGAAAGAAGTCAGTTTGGAGTCTCCATACAGTTCCCAATTTCCAGGTAAGAGTTCCTCCTGAGCTCAGGCTCCCGGGCTGCTGCTGTCTGCTGAGTGAGATCTCGGTCCTGGGAAAGAGAGAGAACAATCATCAGGGGAGGGAGCTGGCACCACACATGGGACCAGGCAAGGGACTCAGGTGGCCCTGTCCCCAGCGTGTGGCAGTCCTGTGTATGCTAAAGGGCTGAAGCAGGTTCCTGTTCCCGGAGGGGCTCCATTTGTGCTGAGAGCACAGGTGCCTCCTGGAGAGCCAGCCTCTCATTTGGATGTACAGAGCTTTCTAGAAGCCCTCAGGTAGCATGAAAGCCCAATATATTAAAGATGTTAACTGGGTGCCCAGTGTGTGTCAGGCCCTGGGAAAAGCAGTAGAGAGAACTCCCTCACAGAGCTTACGAATCTTGAGACGAAGTAATTTAGCAATAGGATGACAGAAGTGAACAGAAGGTGTGTAGTGATCTCAGAGGGGGCTGGAGTGTTACTTAACCTAAGATCTGGAGGAGAAAAGTAGCGGAGAGGTCTGGGGGCTGGAATGAGCTTGGCACATGGGAAGAACGGGACAGGGGCCACAGAGGGTGAAAGCAGGAAGCAAGGAGAGTGAACCAGGAGCTCATCAGATGGGTTGGCAGGAGCTGGATCACACAGAACTGAGTGAGATGCTAACATTTATTATTATTATTATTTTTGAGACAGGGTCTTGCTGTGTTGCCTAGGCTGAAGTGCAGTGGTGAGATCATGACTACAGCCTCAATCTCTTGGGCTCAGCTTCCTGAGTATCTGGGACTAATGGCATGTCTCACCGTGCCCAGCTAATTAAAAAATAAAATTTTTTTTTTTTTAATTTTTTTTGAGATAGGTTCATTCTATGTTCCCCAGGCTGGTCTCCAACTCCTGGCCTCAAGTGATCCTCCTGCCTTGGTCTTCCAAAGCACTCAGCCAGAAGTTACTTTTTTTTTTTTTTTTTTTTGAGACGGACTCTCGCTCTGTCGCCAGGCTGGACTGGAGTACAATGGGGCGATCTCAGCTCACTGCAACAACCGCATCCCGGGTTCAAGCGATTCTCCTGCCTCAGCCTCCCAAGTAGGTGGAACTACAGGCACACGCCACCATGCCCGGCTAATTTTCATATTTTTATTAAAGACAGGGTTTCGCCATGTTGGCCAGGATGGCCTCGATCTCTTTACCTGGTGATCTGCCTGCCTTGGCCTCCCAAAGTGCTGGGATTACAGGCGTGAGTCACCACGCCCGGCCAACATTTTTAAGATTTTAAAGGTAATGGCAAGTCATTGAAGGGTTTTCTAGCACAAAGACATCAACTTATGTTTCAAAAAAGGCCACTCTGGTTCCAAGTGGAATAGAAGGCAAGACCAGTGACAGCAGATCAGTCAGAGGTTATTGCCTCTGTCCCGAAGAGAGGAAAATGAGACTGGACTGAGGGGATGGCAGTGGGGGTACAGAGAAGTAGATATATTTGGGATGTACTTCGCAGGTAGATCTTGCTGCAGTGCTACTCAGAGGTGCTAGACTCCACAGTTTATTACTGAGACAGCATGTTTGGAAATCTTGTAGCAATCTGATGTCTGTTGAATCTAATAATAAAATACCTGGACTTGTATCTTACATGTCTTTTGCTAAGTTTCATTTTCTGGGAATTCATTTTCATGGATTGAGGCAAAAACAAGCAACTGGGGTCCTTCACAGGCAGGTTGAGAAGCCCAGGAGGCTGGAGTGCAAGGAGCAGGGTGGGCACAGGGATGGGGCCTAGGTTTTTTTTTTTTTGAGATGGAGTCTCGCTCTGTCGCTCAGGCTGGAGTGCAGTGGTGCGATCGCGGCTCACTGCAACCTCCACCTCCCAGGTTCAGGCGATTCTCCTGCCTCAGCCTCCCGAGTAGCTAGGATTACAGGTGCCTGCTACGCCCAGCTAATTTTTTTGTATTTTAGTAGAGATGGGGTTTCACCGTATTGGCCAAGCTGGTCTCGAACTCCTGAACTCAAGTTATTCACACGCCTTGGCCTCCCAAAGTGCAGGGATTACAGGCATGAGCCACTGGTTCCTGCCTTTTTTTTTTTTAAGACAGAGTCTTGCTCTGTCACCCAGGCTGGAGTGCAGTAGCTTGATCTTGGCTCACTGCAACCTCTGCCAACCAGGTTCAAGTGATTTTCCTGCCTCAGCATCCTGAGTAGCTGGGACTACAGGCACCCGCCACCACCCCTGGCTAACTTTTGTACTGAGTAATGAGAATGTTTATGAAGTGGCTCCTACATAATATCCCAGCCATGTGGAGTCATGAACAGACTCCATGGTTTTGCCATGTTGGCAAGGCTGTCTTAATATCCCAGCCATGCGGAGTCATGAACAGACTCCATGGTTTTGCCATGTTGGCCAGGCTGTCTCCAACTCCTGGCCTCAAGTGATCCACAGCCTCGGCCTCCCAAAGTGGTTGGGTGAGCCAAGATTACAGGCATAAGCCACTACCCCCAGCTGGTGCTAGGTTTTTGGTGTGAGCATGCGGATGGGGAGCAGGGCAGAGGGGGAAATGAGTACTGCTGTGGACATGACAGGCTGCAGGCATCTTGGGGAGAGATCCCGAGATTATGGAAGCAGAGGGCTCAATGGGTCTGAACTCCAAGGGAGGGCCAGGCTGAGGAGTAACCCTTGGAAGTCTTCAGCCTCAGATGGTGTTTAAAGCCAAGGACACAAAAGAAGTCATTCAGAAAATGCCTAAGACAGAAGACGACAAGACGACCCTGATGGAAACTCCTGCTCTGTCCTACTGCCATTTCCTGCTCTCACCTGCAGCCTCAGTGGCCGTGGCGCTGGACTCCTGAGTGTCCTGGAGGGCACTAGGGAAGCTGGCCCTGACAGCACCCGCCTCCTCCGGAGGGCAGCCAGGCCTCAGCAGGGCCCTAGCCTGGCAACACAGAGCCCGCTCCTCTTCCCGGGTTGCTCCCAGGCCCCTGTGGGGCCGTGGGGTATCCGGGCCTCGCCTCCCACCCCAGGAGCCGAGGCTGTGGGTCCCTTGGCAGTCCGAGGGCAGGCCCAGATCACAGTCCACATCCTCTGGAATGATGGGGATGCGCTGGCTCAGGTCCCGGGCCCCGGGGTAGCAGCCGGGCGGGGGCTCCTCGGTGAGCGTGTACTGCACACTCACCGAGTAGTCCTCAGTGTAGCAGCCGCTGCCCCCTCCGCCCCCGCGGGCCACCTGCTTCTCTTCATAGAAGCAGCAGGGCAGGCCCTCGTATTTCACCCCATCTGTCCTGGGCAAATGGTCGGGGTGAAGGCCGTACAGGCCCTGGGAGCTTCCTGACTGGGGCTCCCCACCCGCCGGGCCAGAGCCCTCGTAGAGGTGGGGCCCCAGGAACAAGGTGCTGCTGCCAGCTGCTCCGGCGCTAGGCCCGGCTGGGGAGGGCTGGGGCTCGCAGCAGCAGGCACACGACGGCAACTCGTGGCCCCCCTTCCAGGTCCTCCTGAGGTCAGGGGCGGCCCCAGGAGAAGCCTCGAGCCCCACTTCTGAGGTAGAGCTATTGGGCCCCCTGTGCTCCAGGGAGGAGTTGCTGCTGTAGTTCATCTCCAGGCTGCAGGTGGACACCTGATCCCCCGAGGGAGAGGCAGGGCCCGGCCAAGGCTCGCCCCGCCCACCAGCACCATGACTGTGCACCGCCGGGAGCTCCTCGGGAGGCGGGGAGCCCTCGAAGCACAGGGCAGGTCCCCGGCCCGAGCTGCCCGAGCCCCCCGCCTCACTGGCACGACAGGGGCTCCGGCTGCGGTAGATGAAGGGGTCATAGTCGCTGCTGAGGGAGCTGCGGAAGGTGGAGCAGCTCCCGTACACGCCCTGGTTGCTGACCTCAGTGCAGTCTACCACAGAGTCACTGGAGGAACAGTGGCACTGGCCGGAGCTGCTGCTGCTGCTGCTGCTGTCGCTGCCTGGGCAGTCGGCCAGGTAGCCACTGCACACCGAGCGGTGGCCGTGATAGCAGCTGAAGCTGGACGTGCTGCCGCTCTCCAGGTGGGAGGGCGGGGCCACGTGCACCACGGTGGGGAAGAGCAGGCTGCCACTGCCGCTGGGAGGAAAGGCACGGGCCGGGCCCCGGGGCGCGAGGCTAGGTGGGGACTGCCCCTCCTGCTCCGGGTAGCTGAGGCCCTGGAAGTAGTAGTGCTGGTACATGGTCTCATACTGGGAGAAGCAAGCTGCCTTGGAGAAGCTGCGGCCACTCAACTTGGGCCTGCGGAAGGGGTGGGCTGGGGAGTAGGCCCGGTGCTCCAGGCCGCAGCGGTGAGCGGCTAGGCTGTGGTCCAGGTGGAGGGGTGGGTAGCTGCGGATGTAGGCGGGGGTCTGCGGGGAATAGAGGCTCTGCTCCCCGTGCCGGTCCATGGTCAGTAAGGTGACGGGGTTGCCGTGGGAGTCCATGCTTGTCCTCGTAGGGTAAGCTGGGATGGCGTTGGTCCTGTGCACGCGGCCGGGGTAATGCACCGGCAGGGTCACCCTCTGCTGCCGACCACGTGAGAGGTTGCTGGTCTCCACACACACCGCGCTTGGGTTTCCCTTTTGTTCTGGAGACAAGTGGAGGAAACAGATTAGGCAGGGCTGAGCATACTGGTGTCAGAGGCTAAAGGGATTTTTAAAACGGGCAAAGGCTGAAGCAGCAGGCTTGGTCACCTGCCAAGGTACCCATTCTCACAACCCTGCCCCCAAACTCAGCTGCAGCGGCAGAGGCTGACCTGCCTATCTGTGTGAAATGGCCCATCTCCTGTAAGGGCCCCGCTCCCAACTCCCCACTGCTCTGCCTGACAGGGCACCACAGAAGTCTGCAGAAAAGAATCGGATTCAAAGATGCCAGTGTCCCTCCATCCCTGTTTAATGACACAGTGATGCAGGAGCAACAGCCCAAGCTGGCCTCTGCACACTCATCGTCTCTCGTGGTCCTAGGAACACCCCCATGGTACGGGGTGTGGGCAAACACCATTACTGTCATTGCCACTAAAGAGATTAGGGGCCTCAGGCCTAGGAGAGGCCAGATGTCTTGCCCGAGGTCAGGAAGCTGCTTAATGTGAAGCCCAAACTTGAACTCAGGGTGATTCTTAATGCCAAGCTCTCCTAAGGGTCGTGCAGACAACCTCCAAAACCCAGGGCTGCCAGGCCTCCAAGTCCAGAAGGCAGTGCCATGGTGGTTCTGAGTGCTCCCAAGCCTGCGGTGTGTGTCACACTCTAGCTAGGCACTTGGTGGGGACAGCGTCCTCTAACTTGACCCTTCAGCAGTGGCTAAGGCGGGTGACAGTTACCTATGATGTTGTGCCGACAGTGGGGGCAGGTGTGGTGCTGCAGCAGCCAGGGGTCCACGCACTTCCTGTGAAACCGGTGAGTACAGGGGATGACCCGCAGCTCCTGGGCAGGGAGAGAGGGGACACAAGTCTGCCTTCAGCCTCGCAGGTGTGTCCTCCTGCAGAGTCCAGCATAGACCAAGGAGTTCTGCACAGCATGCCCGTGCCCTTCCCTACTCTCCTCCCCACCTTCAATTAGGGCTCAATTCCCTAGAAGCAGGGCCCACCCATGTGTTCTAGGAAGAAGGAAACTGCCAGCAGTCAGCCCCAACCACAGTCCTCAGTGCTAAGGGAGTGGGCACGCACAGAGGCAGGCGTCTTTCCCGTAGCTGGAGGAGGGCAAACATACTCATGCCTCCACCCAGGGAAGGCCGAGTCCTCGTGCTAGTGAGGATGGGAGGCTTAGGGGTATGGAGAGAGGGCCAGGTATACTCCAAGATATTCTGCATCTCTGAGGTGCTGGCTGTCCCTGGGTATCCCAAATAGGCATGAGTAGAAAGGAAGATACCTGGGACTCATGATTGACAGGTGTGGCAGCAAAGGGGTAAAGCTCTGCTATCCCCTCCTTTACTGGATCCTGAACCTCACCATGGGGTGTGTGGTTTATAAGAAAAGCAGCCTATCTAGACAGATAGAGTTATTGGGACAGAACCACCTCCAGAGTTCCTAAGCCTAAGTATCTTCCAGATTTGCTCATTTTACTTTGTCTTTCAATTTTCTGACCTGTCTAGCACAGCAATATTCCAGCTCACACCTAACACTGTGCCTGGCAGAATGACAAAGGGTCTACCCTGGATCTTCTCATGGAACCTTCATGATCACTTGGAATGCTGGTCAGTGTCAGGCCCATGTCACAAGAAAACGAAGTCACTTGCCCAAGATCACAAAGCTAGAATCCACCAGGTCAGGATTAGAACCCAGAGTCTGTGTAAGAATCTACTATTCTATTCTGCAAAAATTCCATTTCCATCCAACAGTCTCCGCAACAGTGGAACATTTTCAACAAAGGCGCATCAAATGTCTGTAATTCTCAAGTGGTTTGCTCCCTGCCCCGCAAATATGTGTATGTATGCATCTGTCTAGAGAGAGGGAGAGTGAGCTAATGTGGCAAAATGTTCATCATGGATGATTCTAGGCCCCTGACATATATCGTCTATGGTACTAGTCTTTTCTGAAGGTCTGAAATTTTCTTTCTAAGACAGACAAAGTCTCACTCTGTTGTCCAGGCTGATATGCAGCGGTGTAATAATAGCTCACTGCAGCCTCAAGTTCCTAGCCTCAAGTGATCCTTCCACCTCAGCCTCCCAAGTAGCTAGGACTACAGGCACGGTACTAGGCCTAAAATTTTCAAAGAGCTACAAGAAAAAAAAGTGAGGGATATAAAATCCCGTGTCTCTTTGTAAGTAAAAACACCCAGCTAAGTATCAAGTCAAGTCTCAGAATTTTCAGAAGAGTGACTCTAAAAGTTGATGTGTGTGATGGAACACAGGGCCCTGTCCTTCTAGGTCTTGGGCACCTCTGCTGACCTGCCTATGTTTTCCCCACCCAGGATGGGCCTGCTTCTGCCATTACCTCTCCATCAATGTACTTCTCCAGACAGATGGCACAGTCGGACGTGGAGCTGCTGCTGAGTGTGTCCAGGGCCCCACAGCTCCCCTCCCGGCGCCCCTTGCTCTTGGAGTTGAACTTTCTGGTTTCCATCTTCTCCAGAGCCTGCACAGCCAGCCTGTTCATGGAATTCTGCAGGGCAGAATGTAGTCTCTGTGAGGGTCCAGTACGTATGAAAGTGGCAGTCACCCCAGGGACATGACACACGATTCACTGGGACAGGCAGACAATTCTCTCTCATGCCAGAACAGACTTCTGAGAAGTCGCTCAGAACTCAGACTGCCATAGCACATATTCTCCAGACGCGTGGGGTGTCCACGACATCAACCTAGGCTTTTCCTAAGTGGCAAGACTAGCAGGGGTCTCCTCCAATTACTTGGACCTGCTGCCTCCTAACTCTGCCAGACCCCGAGTTATCAACCTGTTCTACGCCAAGGGTTCCTCCTCTTTCTGTTGAAGGAGGTGGTGACAGTAAATAGACAATGTGTAAGTGCTTAGCACCTGGCAAATAGGCTGTGCTCAAAAAACACAAGCCATCATCTTGTTGGGGGTGGTCGCTCAACCCTCAAGAGAACTTTGGTGATTCTCTTCTCTACAGATTGCCTTCCAAGATCCACCATCTCTCCCCTGAGACATGACCCTGCCATACATTTGGGGGTCCAGATCTCTGCTTATCCTCTCACCACCCCCTACCCGAGTTTCTCCTTCCTACAAGCACAAAGTGATGAGGCTGCAGTGCTACAGCAGCTACTGTTAATCAAGCATCACCCAGAGAGCCTGGTATACTGTGTAGGTGGCCTGGAGCAGAGCCTGAGACCCTGCATTTCTATCAGGCTTCCAGGTGCTGCTGTTGCTGCTGGATCACAGATTCTATCTGAGGACCAAGGCTCTAGGGCGCCACTTGATGTACTGGGACAGGCAAACACTTCTCAATCATGCCAGAATAGACTTCAGAGAAAGCACTCAAAACTCAGACTGCTACAGCACATATTCTAGACCTGTGGAGTGTTTATAATACTTATTAACATTGACTTAAACACTTCCTTTGGGACAGGCGTGGTGGCTCACGCCTGTAATCCCAGCATTTTGGGAGGCTGAGGCGGGCGGATCACATGAGGTTAGGAGTTTGAGACCAGGCTGCCCAACATGGTGAAACCCTGTCTCTATTAAAAATACAAAAATTAGCCGGGTGCCTGTAATTCCAGCTACTCGGGAGGCTGAGGCATGAGACTCAGTTGACCCCGGGAGGTGGAGGTTGCAGTGAGCCGAGATCATGCCATTGCACTCCAGCCTGGGTGACAGAATGAGATCTTGTCTCAAAGAAATAAAAAAAAAAAAATAAACACTTCCTTCGAAACACCTGCTGGAGATATTCCCAATGCTTAACCTTTGTAGGACTAGCCCTTTTAGAACAGAGAAGGCACTGGGCTGCAAGTTTTGATCTTTTTTTTTTTTTTTTTTTTTTAGACAGGGTCTTACTCTGTTACCCAGGCTGGAATGCAGTGGTGTGATCATAGCTCATTGCAACCTCTGCCCTCTAGGCTCAAGTGATCCTCCCACCTCAGCCTCCCGAGTAGCTGGGACCACACGTACACGCCACCATGCCCAGCTAATTTTTGTATTTTTGGTAGAGACGGGGTTTTGCCATGTTGACTAGGCTGGTCTTGAACTCGTGAGTTCAAGTGATCTGCCTGCCTCGGCCTCCGAAAGTGCTGGGATTACAAGCGTGAGTCATGGTGCCTGGCCTAGTTTGCTCTTATTTTTTTTCCATCTTTGCAGTTTCTAGGCCACTGGGAACAGGCTGCGGAGCTCAGAGTCCACAGCTGTGAGGCTCCATGTTGCACCATCAAAAAATAAGGTGACGAGAGTCCTGGTTTTCCCCAGTGTCATGGCAAGAGGGGTTACTGCTCACGGGCTACACACAGAGGCACTACCTGACTGCGTCGCTGCTTCAGCTTGATTTTGACAAGGAGGATGAGGCAGACCAAGGAGACCACGACGAAGAAAGCCAGGAAAATCCCCATGTCAAAGTATTCAGTGGGTTGCTGGAACGGAACACAGACACAGTGAGTCACAGCCTCTCTCCAGCCTGGTAAGCGGCACATGGGCTATCTTGGCTTGGTCAGGATAAAGATGGGGTGAACTGGATGAGTTTCCCCTCAATTTGCAGGAAACTCCTGGGGTTCTGCTCACATGCACATGGTGTGCTCCCTAGGCCCATGTAGTGCCTTTGGTGTGGCCCAGGGGGACGCCTGTGGCGATCTCAGCCAGGCCCCCCAAGAGCCAAGGGAACTCTGTTGGTAAAGCCTGGCTCCCCGTGGAATACTGCAAAGTTGGCTGTAACTGGTAAGAAAGGCCCTTCCAAATAAACACAA
Source organism: Gorilla gorilla gorilla (assembly GCF_029281585.2). Taxonomy (NCBI): domain Eukaryota; kingdom Metazoa; phylum Chordata; class Mammalia; order Primates; family Hominidae; genus Gorilla; species Gorilla gorilla. The sequence goes on along the minus strand of NC_086018.1, from coordinate 27,075,405 downwards.
ATAATCACATTTATAGGACAAAAGAGTGAGTGTCATGTTTTGAGGGAACAGTGATTACTAACCATATAATTAATGGTTTACAACAACTCAGAAAATTGTATGCTGCTTCCACAAATATCAGCTTCCACTACAATGAGTCATATTTACCAAAGCGCTTTTTTTTTCCCTTTAAAAAGAAGCCAACAAGTCAGTTCAGCAAAATCCCTCTAGTTTTAGTTCTTACCTTTTCCTCACTGCCTCCTAAAACCTCGCAGCCACCTTATCTGGGACCTCCATTTGGCCAATGGGATAGAGCTTTGCAAAGTGGAAGCTGCATGTAACCGGCTATGTTGTGTATGGGAAAGAATCATCCTACACTGTGAATGTCCCAATATTTGTAAGGAGGAAATAACACCAATATAGGGCACCAGCCCAAGGTTCCTGGAATTCTTCAGCTTGAGGTTTGAGCAGAAGAGGCTGGTTAAGAGTTAGTGGCCAGTAGTGTCTCGTCTACATACTTAAGAGATGCAGATGCTATTCATTAGCCGTTGAACTCAATCCCAGTTGAAAGCTAACTTTTCCAGACTCAAATTAACTTGGGGAGTTTCAATAAGGTAACCTACTCTACAGGAAGAAGGAAATACAAGCCTTTTTTTCTAGTGTCTAAGTCAGATGGAAGAAGGAAACCACGGGAAGCCAGGTGCTGGATGCCCCATCCCTTCAATCCTCCTCAGTTTGCCTTTCAGAGGGAGATGGGATGGAAAAGAAAGGATGAGAGATCGCCAAGAGGGAATGCCAGGTGGAAGAGGCCAGAGACATCTTAGCACAAAAGTATCTATTTCTGGTAGGATTTTTCAAATTCACTATAAAGGAACATGAGTAAAATTTCACCCTGGCCTTGAGTCCAATAGCTGATCTAAGCCTGCAGGAACCTGGGGTATGCCAGCATTTCAGACAGAGATAGGAATGAAAGCCCAAGGGAAATAAAGGGACAGGTAGTAGCAGAGAAGGCCCCAAGCCTGTGCCAAATGGTGCGGAGGCTCACTCGAGGAGGGCGGTGCTGGATCCTTGCTCGAGCCACTTTCTGCTTGTTGACGATGTTCATCAGCTTAATGGCATCTGCACCCTTCACATACACCACTGGCCTCTTGAGCGGGTCTTCAGAGCCCTGGTTCAGCTAAGGAAGAAGAGAGGGCTCTGGTTAAAAGGTGTGCTTACTTTAAGAAGCAGTAGAGAGAAAGAAAGGCTGGAGGGAAGGAACATTGAATACCTGTCTGGAATCCTCCAGCTCTTCCAACATTACAGCCTTGGAGCTCCCAGAAGAGCAAGACTGAGAATGACGCTTGTTTTGGGATGGACTGGGCAAGCAGAAGGCCCAGAAAGGTCTTAGAAAATGCCCCCTGAGCCCGGTGCAGTGGCTCACGCCTGTAATCCCAGCACTTTGGGAGGCCGAGGCAGATGGATCACAAGGTCAAGAGTTCAAGACCAGCCTGGCCAACATGGTGAAACCCCATCTCTACTAAAAACACAAAAATTAGCCAGGCGTGGTGGCTCGTGCCTATAATTCCAGATACTTGGGAGGCTGAGGCAGGAGAATCGCTTGAACCCGGGAGGTGGAGATAGCAGTGAGCTGAAATTGCGCCACTGCACTCCAGCCTGGGTGACAGAGCAAGACTCCGTCTCGGGGGAAAAAAGAGAAAATGCCCCCGTGCCCCAATTCCCTAGCTCTTAACCTCGCCCAGTACACCTCCTTTGGGAATTATGTCCAAACATAGACACCTAACTTCAGAAGAGAAGAGCAAATGCCCTGAGATGAGGGTGACATGACCGGGACAAGCCAAGCTCACTTAAAGGAAGTGCCTTTCTCAGGGAGGCTGCAGTGTTGGCATGGCCTGAGGAGCTTACCTGATCAATAGCTTCTGGGTTTTCAGACACATCAAAGATGACTGCAGTAGCTCCCCGCTGTACTGCTCGCTTGGCCTGCCAGAGTAAAAAAACAGCAGGTTGGCCCTCTGGTCCTCTTACCTTTTCAAAGCTGGCCTTGGCAATCAGGCCTGTAATCAAATGCAGAATCTGACAGTTACCAACCTATGTGACTTCAGGGATGTTACCTCACTTTCCTAATCCTCAATTTTCCCATCTATAAAGAAGGGGACTGATGACTAGAGTTAACAATAACATATAGTTTCAAATAGCTAGGAGAAGGACATTCCCAACACAAAGAAGTGATAAATGTTTGAGGTAATGGATATGCGAATTACCCTGATCTGATCACTATACCTTGTATGTATTGAAATATTGCTATGTACCCCACGAACATGTACAATTATTATCTGTCAATTAGAAAACTTTTTTTTAAAGAGGACAATTTCACCTACCTTGTACGGTAATCATAAGGTCAGATGACTTATAATAGGGGAAAATACATAATTGATAACTTAACAAACTTTTGTCTTCCTATCCAGCCCAAATACTGAAAACAACCTACACATCAACAACCTGCCCAGTCAGTACAGAGGTATTGGTTTCAGTATTTCCTGTTTCAGAGCCATTGGCAACCAAAGCAAGTGCCTTTGGTCCATCTCATGCGGTTCCTTTTTCCTTCCCATGTCACCCAGTTAGAAGAATATATTGAGTATTTCTGAATGAGTCTCAAAATGGTTAATTTTAATAAGTGACACAAGCTGAAGACCTCTGGAGACACTGTCGGTGGTGGGAGCTGTGAAAAATAATTGTAAATGGGGTTTTGAAGCAGTTGGCTGCCAGACCTGGCTACACATCAAAAGCCACTTGGGAAGTTTGTAAAGCAGATTTCCTGGCTCAAACCACAGAGACTGATTGAGCAGGGCTGGAGTCAGGCCCAGGAAACTGAGTTTTGTGTATGCTTTCTGGGGGATTCAGATGATTCAACTACTTGGGGAACTACTGATCAGAGGGATGAGATTAGAATGTTTTAGGAACAAATGAGAAGTGACAGGATTCTTTTTGGGGGAGGTGGGGGAAGGATTCCTTTACCATCCCAAAGAACCTTCTAATTCCATGTCCAGCTAAGGGGACAGCAAGGCAGAAGCTGTGGAAAAACAAGACTTAAGATATAGCATGGCTGGAGTTCGAGACCAGTCTAGGTAACATAGCAAGACCCCATTATCTAAAAAATAACAGAAAAATTAGCTGGGTGTGGCAGGACATAACTGTAGTCTCAGCTACTCGGGAGGCCGAGGTAGGAGGTTTGATTGAGCCCAGGAGGTAGAGGTTGGGTTGTGATTGCACCACTTCATTCTAGCCTGAGTGACAGAGCAAGACCCTGTCTCCACAAAATACATACATACATACATACATACATGTCCTGGATTTAGGAGCCTGAATCTTGTTAGGGAAGTAAGACACTTCTAATGTGTGTATGTATAGAAGGCAAACCCAGCCTTCTATAAGATGTGCAAATGATGGCTAGTGCTTAGAGATCAACAGAGTTACTATGGGCCACAGTGCTTGAGAAAGAATAAAATTGAAATTCCTTTCCGTAGGAATAATCACTCTACGTTGATGTGGCGTGAGAAAGCAAAGTTGCCCAGAACACAGCTAGACCAATAGCTCCACTGGCCCACTAGAGGGCAGTCTCACCCTATAGCTTTTACAACAAACCAATTCCTTGTATTTAGCACCAAACAGTACCAAAAACAACTTCAGTAAAATCTTCAGTATACTGCAAGTTCCTTGGCAGTTTAAGAAGTTCTGGCACTCTGGACAATCTGTCTTTGTCTTGCAGGGGACCCTTTCTTTTTGAATGGAGATTCAATGCATTGAAAGTCTCTGCCGATTGTCCACCACACCCTGTTTCATCACCAGATTGCTAGGCTAGGAGTCAGGAATGAATCCTGGGAGCTATTCCTGCCTCTGCCACTGGCATGCTGCCAACAGTGGACAAGTCACTCAATCGCTTTCAGCCTCAGCCTCAGTTTCCCCATCTGTTAAAAAAAAAAAAGGCGGTGGGGGATGGCTGGGCATGGTGGCTTATGCCTGTAATCCCAGCACTCTGAGAGGCTTAGGCGGGTAGATCACCTGAGGTCAGGAGTTCCAGACCAGTCTGGCCAACATGGTGAAAGCCTATCTCTACTAAAAATGCAAAAAATCAGCTGGATGTGGTGGCATGTGCTTGTACTCCCAGTTACTCGGGAGGCTGAGGCAGGAAAATCGCTTGAGCCTGGGAGGCGGAGGTTGTAATGAGCCGAGATCGCACCACGGCACTCCAGCCTGGGCGACAGAGTGAGGCTCTGTCTCAAAAAAAAAAAAGGGGGGAGGGGGTGCAGGGAGGCCGCCTATGTTATTATGACTAGAGTCCCTTCTAAATTCCCAGCCTTGGTCACTCAAATGAGAAGCAGCAGGCTATCAGAGCAACTCAGAACTGCACTGGCCCTGTCACCCTCCTCCAGGAAGAGAGGATGCTGATGACACAGCTGAGAAAGTGTGAGGCGAGGGTGGCGTCACTTTCCTCCACCATAGAGCTATCTATCTTTCTATCTATCAGAGATGGGCTTTCACTCTGTCACCTGGGCTGGAGTGGTGCAATCACAGCTCACTGCAGCCTCAAACTCCTGGCCTCGAATGATCCTCCTGCCTCAGCCTCCTGAGTAGCTGGGACTGCAGGTGCATGCTACCATGCCAGGCTAATTTTTTTTTTTTTTTTTTTTTTTTTTTTTGGTAGAGACAAGGTCTCACTATGTTGCCCAGGTTGGTCTTGAGCTCCTAGGCTCAAGTGATCCTCCCATTCCGGCCTCCCAAGTGCTGAGATCACAGGCATGAGCCACCATACTGGCTATCCATAGAGCTCTTTAGGGACACAGACTCCTCTGCCAGAGGCCAACAGCTCATGGATGCCAGAGTTAATATAATTGTAAGTAGATGCTGGTGTTTTCCGCTTAGGTGGTATCCTAGGCTTTTTCATAAATTCCTTCTCCAGACATAGAAGGGCCCTGAGGAAAAGCACTAAAAATGAGGAAATAAACAGCCCCTCTCATTCCTTTATTTGGCTTTCATTCCACAATCAAGCACATCAAACAGCACCCTCAGGGAATGTACAATTCAGATAAGTCCAGGTCAGGAGCGCGGTACCTGTGCGCTTTGATGCAGGTGCACCTGGAGAGTCTAATGGCCTCAGGATGAAAGGCTGCAGGATCAGGGGTAGGGAATGCCTTCCCAGGAGAGACATGCCTCAGGGAAGCCATTTAGCCACGTGGCCTTCTTAAAGTTCAGGCTTCCCTGCTCCGCCCGGAACGTTGAGGTCTCAAGGACTCAGAGGTTCCGGATGAAGCATGATCCATTTGAGAGACACAAAAGACGTTTTTCACAAAATCTAGGACATGGTGATATGTTTCCTGGTTTTTACAGTGAAGAGGGCAGGTCAGTAATAAGGCAGCTGGTTGTAGTTGCACGGGCCTGTAATCCCAGCTACTTGGGAGGCTGAGGCGGGAGTATCACTTGAGCCCAGGGGTTTGAATCTGTCTCTCTCTCTCTCTCTCTATATATATATATGGTGCTTAAATTCCATTTACAGCTTGACTTCCAGTACAACCAGGCAAAGGCACAGGATCTAAGGACATACCTTGTTTGAGAAAAATACTTCATTTGCACAGGTGATCTACTTTTAAAATAATATTTAATGTAAACTACTATTAAAATCAGTTTGTATTTCCTGCACACACCAGGACTGGACAGGAGGGGAGCCAAGCTAAGATCCTAAAGGGAACTTGCCTGTCAGAAGCCAGCTTAGGATTTAAAATAGGCCATGAATAACCCATATTTAGAAAAAGACACTTTTATTATACTGTTCTGAAAGGAAATTAAAAAAATACAGGCCAGGTGCAGTGGCTCATGCCTGTAATCTCAGCACTTTTGGAGGTTGAGGCAGGAGGATTGCTTGAAGCCAGGAGTTCAAGACTAGCCTGGACAATATAGCAAGACTGTCTCCACAAAAAAGTTAAAAACTAGCCAGGCATGGTGGCATTCACCTGTAGTCCCAGCTCCTCGGGAGGCTGAGGTAGACTGCTTGAGCCCAGGAGGTTGAAGCTCCTTATAATAAATATCCTTATAATAGTGAGCCATGATTGTGCCACTGCACTCCAGCCTGGGCGACAGGGCGAGACCCTGTCTTAAAAAAAAAAAAAAAAAAAGCAACAGAACATTACTTGGTTATTCTTTGCCCCCTGCCCATATTTTCAGTTTAAAAATTGATGAGGCATATTCCTTGAACCAATCACTCTCACAGATCATTCACCATTTTAATTACTCAAGTGTAGACCAGAATATTATTTCAAAACAAACCTAGACCCTAATTAGGAGTTCACAGTCTTGTGGCCACCAGAAATCCTATCTTTAGGATCTTTAAGTCACATACTTAATGTCCAAAACTCTGAAGCTGGGGCCCTTTCAAAGAAAGGATGGGAAAGATGCAGCCTGGTGGATATGGTTGGATGAAAGTCACTGGTAAACTGGGCTGTAGCTGGAGAGGGCCATTATCCCTAAACTGTGCACAGCCTGGAGTGCAAGATTAACAGAAGGGTGTGACTGCAGAACACAGGTGGGAAGTTTTGGCAAGGCCTCCCAGAAGCAGCCAAAGGCCTTGTCTTGCTGCCCTCTATGTGCCCTTCCCCTCATCCCCACCCACAAGGGTATCTTCACATCCTTCATCACCTTTGCTACTTCCATCCTTGCTCAGGCCAGGGCAGGTTGGCACCAGCCAGCAGGTGACCAGAAACCCAGTGCAGAGTGCTGAATGAAAGATTGCCACGGTCCTTTATTTACCTTCCCAGGGCTGCTGGACCCGAGACTAGATAATGTCTGTAGCCATTGAGACAAGTAGCAAAAGAGCAAACACTTGCGCCCTTAAAATACATTTGCAAAGTACAAAATTCCAGCCTCTAGAAGACAGGGCCCTATTGTGGTTGGCACTTACCACTCCTATGGTTATTCAATAAATGTTTATTATAAGTGAAAGCAAGCCTGCCTGGTACCATACTCGGGTTACTACTGGTAAAAAGAAAGTGCTCCCTGACTGTGAATGTGATGTGGTTTTCTTTCATAAGGAAGTGCTTTTACTAGTAAGATTGAGTCTAGAATGTTCCAGTGGAAATGTACCAATTATGATGAGAATTGTCCCATCACCACTTTGTGGGTGGGAAAACGTGAAGCCTAGAGCCCGCCACTTACCAGGAATTCCACTCCGGAATGGATCTGGCATTCTCCCCAGTGTGTGTAGTTATACCCAGACTTGGTTTGGGGCTTGGACCTACCCCCATCCCTATTCCCTGGAGTCTCTGGGGCACGGATTCCACTTTCACCTGTTTACCTGTTCCTCTGTCAAGCTCTTGGATGTGGTATCCCTAGTGCCTACCCTTTATTGCAGGAAAATTTTGATAGAATACAGTCTTAATAGGAAATAACCCAAAAGATGACTAAAAATCTAATTTGTCCCACATTCCTGACCATAAGCTAACCAAGGAAGCTGGACTGTTAGCGCTAATATGAAGACATGTCTTCAACCTCTTACAGGAAGTTGCAGACATATGGGAGCCCCAAACAGAATTTTTTGCCTCTACTGAATACAATTTTGCCTTCTGGCTTTTTTTCTTTATCATAAGCTTCTAAGTTATTAAAAATTCTTTGTAAATATTTTAAATGGCTGTGATTTTTTTTTTTCCTACACGCTACACATGTATTTCTGATATTTGGGTTGTTCCAGTTTTTAAAATTATAATTAATACTACATTGAATAAATATTGCTTTTCATTTCTAGTTTCCAGAGGACATAGGTAGGCCCTGTGCCAAAGAATATAAAGATTATGAAGAATCTCAATAAAATCCACATCAAATTTTAATGCCCCTCTTATATACCCACCCAATTCTTATTTGGCTGCATAAATGACAAGATAGATAGACTGGCACAGACAATACAGGCAAATTTGTCAACAGATTTAATTTCTGGGTTAGGCGGCCTGTTGATGAGCTGGGTGGAAGGGAGAAACAAGTGAGTTTGAGAGTAACTCTCTAGATGATGATACTTCACATGCAGAAAGACACTTTAGAGTCAAATATAATGAGTTGATCATATTAATACTAACATTACTAATCCTTCAAGGTCCAGTTCCTGTGTAACCTTTTCCATAAAACTAATGGTGCTTCTCCTTAGCCAAAGGACAGATAAGATACCTCTCTCTGAGCTCTAATATCTTAGGGTTTCTCTTCTGTTGTTTACCACTTCTGTAATACATTTTCCCTGAAAATACGATAATCTTTAGAGTTTTTGCTATTTATAAGGGTAATATGTGCATGATGTGAACAATTTAAAATAACTCAGAAATTGAAAGCAAAAAATAACTCATCTGTTACCCCCTATATCCCAGCATTTTAACATAATGGTGTGGTTTATAGCCTTCATTGTTTTTTTAACCCACATATTGGCAAGAATAAAATGCATGTGTTACAGACACACGCCCACCAAAATGTAGTTAAAAATATGCTGGATTAGTACCTATAATCCCAGCTACTTGGGAGGCTGAGGAGGGAGGATCGCTCGAGCCCAGGAGCTGAGGCCAGCCTGGGCAACATAGACCCCAGCTGTTAAAAATTGTTTAAGGCCGGGCGCAGTGGCTCACACCTGTAATCCGAGCACTTTGGGAGGCCAAGGAGGGTGGATTGCCTTAGTTCAGGAGTTCGAGAGCAGCCTCGGTAACACGGTGAAATCCCACCTCTAATAAAATAAAATAAAAAATTTAGCTGGGCGTGGCAGCGTGCCCCTGTAGTCCCCAGCTACTCAGGAGGCTGAGGCAGGAGAATTGCTTGAACCCAGGAGGCGGAGCTTGCAGTGAGCCAAGATCACGCCACTGCACTCCAGCCTGGGCGACAGAGCGAGACTCCGTCTCAAAAAGAAAAAAAATTTTAAAATAAATACACTGGACATATTGGACATACACTGTTCTGTACTCTACTTCCCCCTTAACTCAACAATTTACTCAACAATATTTATATGCATTGATGTGGAAAAATATTAATTCTCCTTACCAGCTACACATATCATTCCATTGTATGGTTATTCAGAGCTCCTTTAATGACCATCTCCCTAAGAGGCACGTAGCAGATTTCTATATTTTCTCTGTTATAAACAGTGCTGTATTCATATCCTTGTACTCATATTCTGGAGGCATCTGTCCTTAATAGCCATGAGTGGTTCTGCTGAGTCAAAGGGTATAGATGTCCTATACATAAAGGCCTCGCTTGGGTGCCAGGCATACCCTTGGAGATTAACAGAAACTCCCAGGAGCCAGGAGGTAGACCTTACTGACCACATTGGTATGCCCCATAAAGCCTAACATGGCTGGGCGCGTTGGCTCATGCCTGTAATCCCAGCACTTTGGGAGGCTGAGATGGGCGGATCACTTGAGGCCAGGAGTTTGAGACCAGCCTGGCCAATATAGCAAGACTCCGTGTGTCTATTAAAAAAAAAAAAAAAGGTCTAACAAAGCAGACTGCCCTGGGCATGGTTCATAGTCAAATTCTATTTGCATTAACCATGTATTAATTTAGTTGTTCCACGGTAGTTATTAACTGGTTACTATGTGTTCTAGACCCTGGGGACTCATACAGCAGCCGGCAGCAAGCATGGTCACAGACCCCTATCCTCACCAAGCACACATCCTGCCCATGGTGCTGGTAGATCCCTCTCTGAAGAGTCCAGGAGAGTCAATAAGGAAGAGCATGCACATTTAGTTCCAAGGGCAAATGGATAAGAAATTAAGAACATGGCTTCACTTGCCTCATATCTCTATACTAGCCTTTCCCAAAGTGCATCTACTAAGGGAATGATTTTCCTGGTCGGTGTCCTTTGAGAAATGCTGCATATTCCAGAGCTATCCCTGACATATACATCATTAACATGCTAGAGGCTCCTATTTTACCCAGCATCCCAAACTTTTTTGGACACAAAGCCTGTTTGCAGCAACTCCTGTTAACACTCTCCCTTCCATGGAGCACGCTTTACGACTCTGCTCCATGGCTCATGGTATGTCAAGGTGAGAGGAGTATCATCCCCTTAACCCACTCCTCATCACTCTAACTCACAGGTGGAAGGCTGAAGGATGTGACAGAAGACCTACATTTTGATCTGGAAACCAATTACTAAACGGCACCCATAATTTAAATGAGATGGTTATCAGTATGGAAACATTCGAGTATACAGTTCCATTTGTCAACTACTGAAGAGGGCCAACTGGGTGCCAGGCATCCCAAGGAAGACACAATCCAGGACCTTCTGGAATTGTCTGTCATAACACACTTGCTGCTGTCCTGGGTGAAGAGACCTTGCTTAGCAAGCAGCAGCATGAAGACACTGATGTCTCTCCCCTTCTTATCCAAGTGAGTGTTCACTTGGGCCTCTTCTCTGACAGACTTACATATAAGTAGTGTGACCGAAGGGGGCAGAAACCATGCTCATGGAGAATCTGAAATGGCACCAGAGTCCCAGGGCTTGGTTCTCAGGACTTGACATTAGCATTCTGCTTTATTTTGGGTCTCCAAGTTACTTCTGCAGCTATTCGCAGAGCACAGCACACTGTCCCGGACATTTCTGGGTCATTTCTTGCTCGGGTGGATGTAGGTGCAAGGGGTCTTGCCATGGGCCTGTTCTTCATACAATCCTTACTTCCCCAAAACCTGGGCTCCCTCCTCGAGGTACCCCATCTCCCCCATTCCTCCACCCATGGGGCAAAGTCAAAACTGCAGCCCTTTGCCTTTTCACCTATGCCCAATGGCTTACCAAATTTTGCTGATTCTGACTTCCAAATCCATCCATCGTTTTTTCATCCCACTGCTGCCACCCTGGCCAGGACACCAGATTTCTCACAAGTCCCAACAACATTCTCTTCTGGGGGCTCCTGAGCCCAGCCCACCTTGCACGCCCCTGCCCCCTCCCCAACACGGTCTCCATGCAGTAGCAGAGGGACCGTTCTCAATCATGGATCTGACCTGCACCACCCTTCTCCAATGACTGTGCTCCTCTTAGGGTAAGATGTGACCTCCTCCTGCTTATTGTTTCTGAACACAACACTCAAACTCCTAAGTTGAACTAGATTGAGCCTTTTTTTTTTTTTTTTTTTTTTTGAGATGGAGTCTCACTCTGTCGCTCATGCTGGAGTGCAGTGGCACAATCTTAGCTCACTGCAGCCTCCACCTCCTGGGTTCAAGCGATTATCCTGCCTCAGCCTCCCGAGTAGTTGGGATTACAGGTGTGCACCCTCATGCCCGGCTAATTTTCTCTACTTTTAGTAGAGACGGGGTTTCACCATGTTGGCCAGGCTGGTCTCGAACTCCTGGCCTCAGGTGATCCACCCTCCTTGGCCTCCCAAAGTGCTGGGATTACAGGCCTGAGCCACCACACCTGGCCTAGACTGAGCTTCTTTTAGTTCTCTTCAAAATCCCAAACTCAATGGTGGCCACATTTGGGGTAACAGGAGACCAACAATGAGGAGCACATTACCCACCCCCCGCCACAGGGTTCATTTACTGCTTCTCTCTTTCTGTTCAGGTATTATTCCCTCAGGCTGCGGTGCCCAGTGGCCTTATGCTGTGCTCCACCACTGTGGCACTTATGACATCACACTGTCATTGTTTACTTAAAATGCCTCCTTCACTAAAGGGCAGCCAGTGTGTCAGACTTCTTTCCTGCTGAATTCCCAGAACCCGGCAAAAGGCCTGGCACAGGGTAAATGGCCAAGAAATGTTTGTTGATTAACCTAAAAGATCAGCTTTTGCCCTAGGGGTTAGCATCAAACACCATGGGTCCTGCTACTGAAAGCACTGATTGCAGCTCACTCTAGGCCACCTATCTCCTCCCTTTGACTTTTGAGAAAGGTCTGTTCTCTACCAAATTTTCTTGGAACATAATATTCTTAGCACTTTAAGATTCTCAGGATTCGGTTTCTTATTACTGGTGCCATCTTCTGCTGTTGCATTTCCTGACAGCCTTTTTACTGGTTGTCAGTTCGAATGCAGGCATCGTGTCTCCTCCGGCCAACCTCGACCCCAGGCACTAAAAGTGACTTGGCCTTGTTGTGGATCTGTATCAGGCCCCAGCCCCTGCGTGTGCTCATCTCTGGATATCAAAGCTCTCTGAAAACAAGCCCAACCACTTGCAGTGTTTGTTCCATCCATTCTGCAGGAATGGGAGCCTCCCTTAGTACCTTTACCAAAAGAAAGCTGGCCAGATGACTACCCTTGGCCATGTCCACAAGAACAGGCTGTATGTGAATTTTTACAGCCTCCTCCCATTATCACTAGGGGGCCTTGACTTTCCTCCAGCCTAAAAGACTGATGGAGTTCATCCTGCAACCTGCGGAGAAATATGGCCACACCACACAGTGGCCCAACCCCAGGAAAGTGCAGGTTTGGCTGCTTTCCCCACCTGGTGCGAAGCTCTGGCGCCTTCGCTCTCTGGGTGAACTGGTGGCAAATTCTACCACAGCTTCAAAATCCCCAACTCAATGGTGCTCTAATTTGGGGTAACAAGAGACTTAAGCATAGGCTTGAAGGCTTGAGAGACACAGCCATCTAAAGCCGGAGCCTGGAACACATCACTGCTGAAATGCAGGGTGGGAGGAACCAGCCCTGTTTCTGTTGCCGCCACCAGGCCTGCTCCTGTGGTCAGGGAGGGGAAAAGGGCGGTTAACACGATGGAGAGCACCCAGCCGGTCCTAGGGACTGGCCACGCCTGACGCCCACAGGTCCCTCTTGGCGGGTCCTACCCCAGGCCAGAGAGCCCAGGCTGTTTGAGTCCTGTTATCCCCCTCCTTCTGGAGGCCACTAAGTGGATTTTAAATCCTTACTCCTCACTTTTTCCTTTCCTCCTCCTCGAGTTCTTCACTTAGTAGTGACCACCCAGGCACCAGGCTCTTGAACATTCTGGTCAGCTGCTGTTCTCTGAAGCATGAGTCACTGCATGACACAGGGCATTCTAGCTGGGCAAGGGGGCTCCCAAGGCCTGCCTCACCAAGGGCCCTGTTTTCCGACAGAAACTTTTCATTCCATAGGAAATGAGGTCACACACCAAGAGCACATGGGTAACCGGTGAGAAAATCCTGGTGCCAGGAACGGGGGTGGTGGTGGTAGAAGAGGAGAGGCAAACTAGACCCTAACACTCACGAACCAGCAGGGGGAATCACCTGTGGCTCTTGGGTAATTTGTACTAGGGTGGGGATGAGGAGGGTGGAGGAAAGGGAAGCACACAGCTTTAAAAAATATCTGGTTTCTTTTAAAGTATATACAACATACATGATTTTACTAAGCCAAACTTGGAAGGCATTTGGCTAGCTTACTTTCAAGACTTGGAGCCCCTTAATCTACGGCCTACAGGAGAACAACACACAGGAGGTAAAGACGGGCAGGGGCAGGGGCAGCGGCAGGAGCGGGGCCGAGAGGCCAGGGCGGCCAGGCGGGCTTCACTGCTTGGGGGGTTGGGAGGTGAGGGTGGGTGGCGCAGTGCTGCCAGCTCCACCCGCCGGCTCCTCGATCCAGGGCTTGGCTGCAGCCCGGCCTGACCTTCCAGGTTTCCCTGGCAGGAGATCAAAGCGCTGAAGCCACAAACACAGCTCAGAACTCCGAGGCCCTGCGGCCAACATCCCCCCTCCCGCGGCTCCTCCCCGCGCCAGGAGCCCTCCTCCTCCCCACTCCCACCCCTCGTGCACCGCCCTGCAGGGTCCCTCCTCCCCTCCACCAGCCCTGCTTCTCTATGTTCCCCCCACCCCCGAACCCCCAATCCAGCGGGCCGGGACTTTCGGGGCGGGCTGCCATCCGGCCTTCTCCGACCCGGTAAAGTGCCCTCCTCGCCACCGGCCGCGCCCCTCCCCACCGGGAGAAGATATTTCTCGCCATAATTAAAGTCATTAAGCCTCCAAAGGCTCCCGTCGGCTGCAGGTTCTGAGTTCCGGAACGAAGATGATGCATTTTAAGTCCTAGTTAAGATTATGCTGATCTATTTAGGAGACATGTAGCAGCGAGAATTCAGCGGTTAAGTTAGTGGTTAAGGCTGCCTAAGTTTAAATAGTGTTACTTATTCTCAAAATATGTAGCAGCCCCACTTAATTTCTCCTAATTAAAGGTACCCGACTTTAGAGGCTGGAGTCCGCGGCCGGGTCGCGGCGCCATTGCACAGGTTGGTACCCTTTTCACAATCAGAAACTAGTGGGTGTCAAACGGAAATGCATTTCCCTAGATCTTAATCTTAAACATAGACGTTTAGGCCAGTTCCAAGAAACACAATGATCCTCTTTGTTTTAACACCTGACAAGGAGCACCAAACACCCAGGAAAGCCTGACCACACCCTCCTGCTCCATCGATACTGTGGTGTGAAAGATGTTATGGAAAAAACCGCAGTTGGGTTGTTTCATTACCTGCCTATGCCTGTAAGATAAGCTTTTGGAAGAACCTGGAAGTCGTTATCTTGGTTGAGTTTCCAGAAGTCCCACTTCAGGCCAAATCTTATATAGTCAGCAACTAGAAACTTCAAAAAGGACCACCCCCCTTCAATGCATATGGCAACTATTTAATATAAACAAGTGTTAATTAGGTGGCAGCATCAGGCTTAACGAGGAACAACAGTGCCTGCAAAGTCTGGACACCCTACAGCCTCTCTGGAGGATGAGAGGCGGCGGGCAGGCTCTCTCTGAAGGCTGAGTTCCTCACAGGGGCAGCTGTGCTTCTCAACCTTTGCTCATGGAGGAAGCAACTGGGGAGATTAAAAAAAACTCGTGCCCAGGACCTACCCCTAGAGATGATTTGATCTATATAGATAAAACCCCAGCAGCAATATTTTTTTTAGAAGTTTCGCAGTTATTTTAAAATTCAGATAGGGCAGAGAACCACTGATCTAACCTAAAATTGCACACGGCCTCTGGCATGACTGTCCAATGCACCTTCTGGAGCTCCTCTCCTGATTCAGTTGGACTGATGTAGACCCAGAGGCCATCTAACCAGCATGCACTGGGACTACTTACAATGAGGCAAAGGAAGGTGTTAGAAAATTGCTGAATCAGGTGGTAAACTCATTGAGAAGGCAGAAGATTATTTTGATTACATGATTTTCTTATTTTTATGAAGAGGAAGGTAATTTGGATGAAAGCATTTTTGCTTGCTTCTAACATTCGTGGGACAGGGGACAAGGGCTAACAAACTAGTAAATAAAATAGATCTTACTCTTCTATCTTGACATATGTACCTTCATAAGAACTTGAAACATAGGTTCCAGGTGAGCTTTCCAACTCCTTGGATCTCCTTGCCAGAGCATGTCAGTGTGGAGACAGCTGACCCCTGGTCCACCCTGCACTTTGAGGGGGTTGTACACAGGCAGGTGAACACCCTAGGCTTTGAGGCCAAGCTGTGTCTACATCCTTGGGAAGAGGGGCATGCTGCCAGTGCACTGTGCCTCCAGGAGGATGGTCCTAGAAGAGAGGTCTGTAAGGGCTGGAAACCAACACAAGGTCATCTTAGGGGAGTTTAGGGATGCTGGGAATGGTTTGGACGGGGGCTTCCCCTTGGACCCCTCACCCTGTGGCCAGAAGGTTTAAAAGAGGGGCCTTAAAGCACGGCCCCCCTGCTTGGTCATAGAGTGGTACTGAGACTCCAAGAGGGAAAGTAAGGAAAGTACCTATTAATGTTCCAGGCAAGGCACCGAGTGCTTTCAAATGGTACTGAATCTGCAGAGCAACTCTGCAAGGGAGGTGGTGTTGATCCCCATTTTACAGCTGGAGGCTCAAAGGTTACATAACTTGCCCATGGATACTCAGCCACAAAGTGGAGAGCTGACATTTGACCTAAGCCTCTCTCCATAATCCCAGGCCAGAGAAATACTCATGTTGTCCCAGGGGGTTCTAAAATCAAGTGCAATGGAGATACGTGCACATATATCAATGTGAATGCTGAACCTCCAAATATTCCATTAATAGCTTATGTAAGTATTATATTTCCGGGTAACACAAGGAAATTCCAGATAGCTCTTATCCTAACCCACTTGGTCTCCCTTCTCTTGAAATTTCCCTTTACAAATGTCATGCAGCTCATGTAGTCAACATAAGGAGGGATTTTTTTTCTCCCCTTGCTGCCTATCACACTCATCGCATCACATCTGGCCCTCCCTGAGAGGTGGCAGGGTGGAACATTTTCCTACTTTTGTACAGGGTTACCTGCTTAAAAACTCAGGCCTATTTAGTCAAAGACTATTTCATCCAAAGGTGTTATATTCATTGCCATCGTAGCCAATGCAAGTTCACAAACACTACAACTGTCATCCTTTATTCTTAAGGATCTAAGTTGTTTCAAAATGGTCCCGTGTACCCTATGATATTGACTCCTTTTACGTGATTTTGTATTAGTAGAGTTTAAGAAAAGTTTCATTATCTCTTCACCTTAAACCAAAATCATTTATAACAGCTACAGAATCAAATCCCTTTCTCTAGAGAAGGGCAGTTACATGGCCCCCCTCAGCCATGTTATTCTTATCTGGGTGCAGTCAGTTTGATGACACCCTACCAAAGCCAGGCTGGCCAACCCAGGCTCTTTTTAGCACTGCCATAGTGGAAGAGCAGGAAGAAAAGGGGGTACCTCACACTGCTTGGAGTGAAATCCTAGCTCACCTTCCCAGCTCTGTGACGGTGAGCATGTGATGAATTTTCTGTTTTATTTCATCTGCACAATGGGGATGACACTGAATCTATCTCCTGAAGGCTTCTGGAAGTTGACATGACCATGTTACACTTCATATACATGCAGGGACGTCCCAGTTTAGGCCAAGAAATGATGACACAGCATGAGTCTGGCAGAGGGTGGTCAGTGGCTGTCAGCCCAGTGGTATGTTGGAATGCCTGGGGGAGCTTATTAAATAATAGAGGGGGCCAGGCATGGTGGCTCACGCCTGTAATCCCAGCACTTTGGGAGGCCGAGGCGGGCAGATAACCTGAGGTCAGGAGTTTGAGACCAGCCTGGCCAACATGGTGAAACCCCATCTCTACTACAAATACAAAAATTAGCCGGGCATGGTGGCAGGCACCTGTAATCCCAACTACTCGGGAGGCTGAGGCAGGAGAATCACTTGAACCCGGGAGGCGGAGGTTGCAGTGAGCCAAGATCGCGCCATTGCACTCCAGCCTGGGGAACAAGAGTGAGACCTCATCTCAAAAATAAATAAATAAATAAATAAATAAATAAATAAATAAATAAATAAAATTAAATAAAAAATAGAGAGGTAGACTCCTTCCTGGAGATTGACTAATGGGAACCGGGCTGGAGGTAGATCTAGCCTTTGTAGGTTTGAAAGCTCCTCAGGCCAACTCTTAGGTGCAGCCAAGATGTGTAACCACAGACCAAGATGCTAAGGAGGTAAGAGAGGGAGAGATGGTGAGCTGGGAATGTGCTTCTTAAGCTAACTCATCAAGCCCTTGTTCTTTCCCTCCTAGAATGGCCCAACTGCTTTCTCAGCTACATTTCTGGTTTTCAAGAAACTCACTTATGCTACTCTACCTCAGACTTAAGGAAAGCGCTTGTTAAAGAGAAAATGTGTCTTCGAGGCAATAAACAATTGAGCTTTTTGTGATCTCTGGGAAAAGATACCCCCAAAGCAGAAGTCTGGGTCCCTCACAATCAAAAGCCTCCAAACAACAATGATCACAGACATCCTCTGGTCACCAGGTCTTGGCATGTCACCTGGAACCCAGCAGGCACAAAAATGCTGGGCAGACACAGCCATGGGCACAAGAGCAACCATTTATACGGGGCAAGCTTTTGGGGTTTGTGGCAGAAGTCCTCCTGACTTTTGGGTCCAGGCCTTTGGCCTCTATGCCACAGGAGTCCCAGGGTCTTGCATAGGAGCCTCTGCCTTGAGTAGGAGACAGCAATGGAATGCAAGTTCCAGATGGGTCTTCTGCGATAACAGGATAAAAACAGAGAAAGATGAGAATCTCAAGGACACCATTTTCAGGTTTAAGACCTATTTTTAAAAAATGAAACACATGCTTTCTTGAAGTAAGCCCTCAAACATACTCTGAACTGAGCTAACCAAGTCACAGAACTTGTATGTCAACTGCCCAACTAATATCCACTTATCTGTGATAAGTGGTGACAGTTCTGCCACTAGAAGGAATTTTAGTGATGGGGTCTGGGGGTGTGGAGAAGGGATATTGGCCATAGCAGTCATGAGTTAGGCTGTAAAACATAAGTTAAATGCAGAATGTCCTATATTGAATTAGACCCTAAAATGTGCTATATTTTCGGGTCTAATTCAACTAAGAAGTGCTATAATCACCTTTCCATAGGCTAACAGAATGAAGGCTGTGTCAAATCTATGCTTTTATTTCTCCCAAATGCATTCCAGTCCTGGTACTCAATAAATAGTCATCACAATGGTGCTGATGATGGAGGGGGAAGGAGAAAAGTGGCAGAGTCATCAAGCTAGCCTTCCTCAGCCCGACAGCTAATGCTAGCTGGAGAATAAAGGTGCTCCCAAGCATCCCTACCACGCATCCGGGGTGTAACAATAATCATTAATACTACTTTCTGTCCTGTGTTCACAATCCCATCAATGCCCCTTTCGGGCTGGAAAGCAGTGAGGGGCTTGCAATCCACTAGGTTAAAGAAATGGAACTAGAGGCTGGACGCGGTGGCTCATGCCTATAATCCCAGCACTCTGGGAGGCTGAGGCAGGCAGATCACCTGAGGTCAGGAGTTTGAGACCAGCCTGGCCAATATGGTGAAACCCCATCTCTACTAAAAATACAAAAAATTAGCCGGGCATGTTGGCCTGCACCTGTAATCCCAGGTACTCAGGAGGCTGCCGTGAGCCTAGATCATGCGCTTGTATTCCAGGCTGGGTGACAGAGCAAGACTCCGTCTCAAAAAAAAAAAAAAAAAAAAAAAAAAAGAAAGAGAAATGGAACTAGACCAACAAGGGAAACAAATGGATTAACAGTTTAATTGGGTGGGATTATTTTGAAGGATGCTCAATACAGTTCTGCAATGGAGGATCCTGGACGGGGGTGATGTGTGCCATAGGCTGGTGTGGTCAGGAAAGACTTCATGGAGGCCAAGCTGCCAGAAAGAAGAGGAAGAGAAGGCCAGCCAGCAGCTGGATATCAAAGGTGCTGGTGGAGGCAGCAGACACACCAAGTATAGGGGAGAGGTTAGCAAAAGGTGGCATAGAGGCTGGGTATGGTGGCTCACATCTGTAATCCCAGCACTTTGGGAGGCCAAGGCGGGTGGATCACTTGAGGTCAGGAGTTCGAGATCAGCCTGGCCAACATGGTGAAACCCCGTTTCTACTAAAAATACAAAAATTAGCCAGGCGTGGTGGTGGGCACCTGTAATCCCAGCTATTCAGGAGGCTGAGGCAGGAGAATTGCTTGAACCTGGGATGTGGAGGTTGTAGTGAGCGAAGATGGCACCACTGCACTCCAGCCTGGGAGACAGAGCGAGATTCTGTCTTAAAAAAAAAAAAAAAAGTAGCACAGGGTTACATGGTTGGGTATTATCATCCACTCACATGGCCATTGTATAAACTTAACAACTATTTAGTGATTACCCTTTCTGTTGGTGGCAGCTGGCATGCCCACAGTTTAGTTTCTGGAACACAGCATCCAAGCAGTCACTATGGTTTACTGACATTTTTGGGTCACTACCTGAAATTTTATTTTTTCTGGAAGGGGTTCCCTAATCCCTACACCAAGGCCCAGTCCTGTGGCAATGTGCTTCCAGACAAAATATTCATTAATTTAACAAATACTTATTGAGCATATACCATGAAGGTACAATCATATGCCAAAAGAACCTAGTCCTAAAAGATCTAGTGCCTCTTCTCATGGTGTTCTAGTAGTTATACTAGGGACCCTACATGCACAGTGAGAGGTAAGTGCCCTGAAGAAGAGGAATATCACAGGACTGCAAGAAGAAGAAAGGCACTGCTGACTGAGCCTATGTGTCTCCACTTTATATCAACTTGTTATCTTGTGAACAGCAGACCTCAGTAGCAACGCACGCTGCCTGGGAACCCTCAGCAAATATTAAAACATCTACTCAATATTAACACTCATATTCAACAACAAATACAGGGGCAATTATTGTTTCAGGAAGGCAGATTAAAGTATAGTTTGACAGCCTTTAACAGTGCAGAAAATTGAAAGCAAAAAAAAACAGTTAATGCCTTTGAAAGTCATTATAATGAAAGAGACTCGAGAGACTCTGAACCACAGAAAGGTGGAGTTGGGCCGGATCGCTTCCTTTGGTCAATAATAGGTGAATGACTGTCATTAAGAAAAGGACTTCTTGCAAAAGAACAGCTTAATCCCAGGAAAAGGAAAGAGTAAAAAGGTTACATTAAGGGAATCAGGGATAATCTCTATCAATTACCCAGAGCCTTTCCTGTTAGGAAAGTCTCAAAAGAAGAACAGGAAAAGAGCTGGGTCATGATCCAGGGTGCTTACACTTTGTTTTATGATCCAGGAGTTTGGCAGTCTGGTTTGTGGGTAAGTGGAGAGAGCTATAACTACAAGCACTATGTAACCCCCACAAATAAGCAGGTAATTGTAGAATATGCTGACATTGGCTCAAGAGGCACCCAGCTATCAGGCAGGCATGGGGAACTGGCTGGCATTTGGGGGCTAAACAAATCAAATTGCATACCTACCAGGTGGCTGGGACATTTGGAAAGACTGGTGAGCCAAATCCAGAAGAGGGACCACAAACCACTCCCTTTGGAGGGAAGAGTTCTGGCCAGACAGCCCCACATGGAATAAATGACTGATCCTACTTCTTTATTCCTGGGAGACAATGCAGCACACCCAAGGAGAGACTGAGCCTGCTTCTCCATTTGTGGGAGCTAATATAGCCCACCGTAGGGAACTGAGCCTGCCTCTCCATGCCTAGGAGTTAATGTATCCCATGCAAGGGAAGCAGCCTGCTTCTCCACTCCTGGGAGCCACTTGAAAGTCACTGCAGTCCTCATGCTGGGGGACAAAGAGGGTCTCTTAGGCAACATGGACCTTGACTATGGTCTATCTGAATCAAGTGTCCCTCAGTCCTGGAGTGGGATGAAAGCACACCTAGTCCCATGTCCAAGATTTGCAAAGGAGGCATGACTTTCCTGAGGTCAGAGTGTGCTGGCAGTGGGGGAGGGTGTTCCATCAGAGCCAACTGCTTCCTGTCAACCCTGCCCCAACTTCTGTAGAGTCCATTAAGTTTTATAATATTGAAGATTTTTTGTTTTTTGGGAAATCAGAATTTAGAGGACTCCGATGTTAGTTTCTCAATAATAACTTTAATCAGGATCTATTAGTAAACACATAGACATTTTGTGTATTATTTCAAGCAATTTTTTATCAGAATTACAGAATTCCTGTACCAGGAGATTTGAAGCCAAGCATTTAAGGAAAGAATTTTTTAAAAACCAATTTGTTGGAGGTGGGAGGGGGGTGGAGGATGAGAAATTACTTAATGGGTACAATATACATAATTCAGGTAATGGCTACACTAAAAGCCCTGACTTTTCCACTATGCAATATACCCATGTAACCAAATTATACTTGTACCCCATAAATTTATACCCAAAAAACTCTCATTTGTTACAGGGAAGTTGACTATAAAGGACCTGCTAGCAGGCAAGCATATGGTAGCTTATAAGGGAGATGGAATCTTGAAAAGAAGGGTAAATTAAAGTATTTTCAAATATACCAATTGAGTTCACTTAATAAATTTTAAAGTGAGTATCTGTAACAACAATAAATTCTCCAACCTACTGAGTTTGCTTCTAAGAGGATTAGGACATCTGCATAACTCAGACTTACAAGACGGACAGCTGACAAAGTCAGGGTTGTGGGTTCTTTTTCCCCCATCTGAAACTTCATGAAGTAATTTAAAGTCAAGGTTTTTAACAGAGTACTGCTGGTCACACAGTCACATACCTAACCCTGTTCTCACACTATCATGAGACCATGCTACACCAAGATCCAGTGATGGGCAGGGACCAACCAAGACTCAGAAATACCAGGCTCCCCAAGTCTCCAGTCCTACTTCAGTTTTAGCCTTTAGAGAAAGTGTGTCTGGGATCAGGATCTGACAGTCAAAAGGAGGTTAGGTTTGGGGGTCACGTTAACAGCTAACAGATGAAGTTACAGATTAACTCTTCACTGCTATTAGTTGGTTAATGTACAATTCGTAGGTAACTTCAATCGTCCTGGCCCAAGTTCAGAGTAAAAAAAGCAGCGTTCTCTTTTCTTAAAAAGTAATAAAAAGAAATGAACTACTGATATACACAATCCACATGAATGTATCTCAAAATAATTATGCTGCGTCAAAGAGGCCAGAATAAGCAGTATATACTGCATGATTCCATTCGTGTTAAATTCTATAAAATGTAAACTTGTCTACAGTAGGAGAAAGCAGATCAGTAGTTGTCTGGGGTTTGGCAGGGAAGCCAGGAAAGGGAGGGAGGGATTTTAAAGGGGAATTGAGGGAATTTGGGGGGAGTGACAGATATGTTCATCTTGATTGTGGTGATGGTTTCATGGGTGTGTGTGTGCATGTGTGTGTGTGTATGTGTGTGTGCATATAGGTCAAACCTTATCAAATTGTGCACTTTAAATATGTGCTGTTTATCAAATGTCTATTATACTTCAATAAAGATTAAAACAAGGCCGGGCACGGTGGCTTACGCCTGTAATCCCAGCACTTTGGGAGGCGGAGGTGGGTGGGTCATTTGAGGTTAGGAGTTCGAGACCAGCCTAGCCAACATGGTGAAACCCCGCCTCTACTAAATATACAAAAATTAGCCAGGCATGGTGGCGCGTGCCTGTAATCCCAGCTACTTGGGAGGCTGAGGTAGAAGAATCTCTAGAACCCGGGAGGCGGAGGTTGCAGTGAGCCGAGATCTCGCCACTGCACTCCAGCCTGGGGGACAGAACGAGACTCTGTCTCCAAAAAAAAAAAAAAAGATTAAAACAAGGAGTGAGGGGAGAATCTGCAACTATTCTTTTTCCATTATTGCCTCTTATTACTTCAAAGCAAAACTATTTTGACACAGACAACCTTTTACCATGTGAATGCATTTAATTTTAGTTAATATAGGAAAATTCCAAAGCCGGTTTTAAAAATTATGCAGATCGAGCAACATAATACCTCCTTCTGCTATCTACTAAAACTGGCTCAGTATTTTTATTTTATTTTTATTTATTTGTTTATTTTTTTTTGAGACAGAGTTTCGCTTGTTTCCCCAGCTGGAGTGTGATGGCGCAACCCTGGCTCATTGCAACCTCCGCCTGCTGGGTTCAAGTGATTCTCCTCCCTCAGCCTTCTGAGTAGCCGGGATTACAGTATTTTTAAAACAGGCCGAGTGCAGTGGCTCACGCCTGTAATCCCAGCACTTTGGAAGTCCAAGGTGGGCGGATCACAAGCTCAAGAGATCGACACCATCCTGGCTAACACGGTGAAACCCCATCTCTACTAAAAATACAAAAAATCAGCCAGGCGTGGTGGTGGGTGCCTGTAATCCTAGCTACTCAGGAGGCTGAGGCAGGAGAATGGCGTAAACCCAGGAAGTGGAGCTTGCAGTGAGCCAAGATCGCCCCACTGCACTCCAGCCTGGGCAACAGAGCGAGACTCTGTCACACACACACACACACACACACACACAGACACACACAGACACACACACACACACACACACACACACACACACGGCCCCTCTCAATGAAATCTGGATGAATGGGTAAGTTAGACCAGCAGAACAGAGCCCACCTGGAGTCTGGGAGGCAGGCAGACCCCAGGTCAGTAGACGTGAGTATACAGTGGGCCCTCCTTATCAGTGGGTTTACATCCGTGCATTCAACCAACCACGGATGAAAAATACTCGGAAAAGAAAAAGGATGGTTGCGGCCAGGCGCGGTGGCTCACACCTGTAATCCTACCATTTTGGGAGTCCGAGGCGGATGGATTGCCTGAGTCTAGGAGTTTAAGACTAGCCTGGGCAGCATGGTGAAACCCTGTCTGTACTAAAATACAAAAAATCAGCTGGGCATGGTGGCATGCACCTGTAGTCCCAGCTATCCAGGAGGCTGAGGCACAAGAATTGCTTGAACCCAGGAGGCAGAAGTTGCAGTGAGCCGAGATTATGCCACTGCACTCCAGCCTGGGTGACAAAGCAAAACTCTGTCTTGGAGAGAAAAAAAAAAAAAAAAAGGATGGTTGTGTCTGTACTGAACATGACTTTTTTTCCTTGTCATTTATTCCCTGAACCATGCATTATAACAACTATTTATTAATACACAGTACTTACATTGTATTAGGTATCATAAAGTAATCAGAGATGATTTAAAGTATACGGGAGGATGTGCATAGGTTATATGCAAATACTACCGCCATTTTATATAAGGTACTTGAGCATCTGTGCCTTCTGGTATCCATGGGGGGATTGGGGGGGAGGTCTTGCAACCAATTTCCCACAAATGTGAGGGGACAACTATATTTCATCAAGATAAGGATAATCAAGATGGGGGTGGGGTGGGGTGCATACTTGCTAATGCTGCCCACAGTCAGGGGAGCCCAGTGGCCTGAGGGAAATCCCTATTTCCTATTTCTGGTTCTATCACACTTACTGATATCCTCGGGCAAGACACTTAATATTTGATCCCTAGTTTCCTCATCTGTAGAACTAAGACAGTGATTGTACTTTATAGGGTTGTTGAGAGGATTAAATAGTTCATGGGTGTAAAGTGCTTGGTGTAGTTTGGGTACATGGTAGGTGCCAATTAATGATTGCTAATCATTGATCTAGTCTTAAATAACATGGCACTAAGATGTTAATTGCTGCAAATCAGACAGTACTGCTTTGACAGAGGGGACCTGTGTTTGAGTTTTGAACTGGGTATTATCAATTTCTTTAGTAATCGCTTTAGCTTCATGTCATGAATGCAAGTGGTACTGTTTTTCCCTGTACTACCTTCAGCTTTCATATGGGAACAGAATTAAAATAATCACAATTAAATGGGTCTTCAGAATTTAAGTTGTTCTGTTGTAATCTTCAATCTTTCCCAGCTCAACTAGAAGGAAGATACATGATTGACACAAAGAATCAAGTAACTCCTGCCAAGTGTTACAAGACATTCACACCTCTTAGAGTAAAGAAAATGGCCACAATATTTTATGATTCCTCCCATCAAGAAATTGAGCTTATTTTTCCACCCCTTGAATTTGGGCTTGGCCACATGAGTTGCTTTGGTCAACGGGACATGAGCAAATACAATGCCAGCAGAAGCTTGGAAAATGCTTGAGGGGATCGAATAATTCATGGGTGTTCATGCTTGCCCTCTCTTGCGGCTGGGAACCCTGAGAACTATCATGTAAGAAGCCTGGGCTAGTCTACTGAATGATAAGAGACCACATGTTGAGTGGGCATGGCTATCCCAGGTGAGGCCCCAAACACTTGAGTGAGGCCATCCTAGATCACTCAGTCCCAGAGGAACCACTAGCTGACCACAGAGATCAGCCAAGCTGGCACAGACCAGAAGAACTGCTCAGCTAACCCACAGAATCATGAGCAATGAAAATGACTGTTGTTTTTAGGGTGCTATGTTTTAAGGGCAGTTTGTTATGCAGCAAAAGCTAACTGATACACCTGTGCTAAATGAATGCACAGGGCCATGCTACCTCACCCGTGTTGTCATCTGTACTATTGCTACTCTACCAACCTGTTTACATTGCTTTGTGCTCCTCAGCCTATTTCTGTTTTCTTCTCTCTGAGGTCTTCAGGTTCCCTTCACTGACTCTTACATGGTCCCAACTCACTTACTTGTTTTCCTTGAAGTCCTATGCTGGACCCCTTCTCTCTTCCTAGTCTATACTCTTTTCTGGACAAGCTCATTCTGGACTCCTGGTTTGAATACACACTCCCCTATCTAATGACTTCTCAACCTTCATCTCTAGCCCTGACCCTTTTCAGGGCTAGAGTTCAAAGGGCTCCAGTTCAAAGTCAGAGTCAGGGCTCTAGTCCTGATCAAAGTCAAAGTCACCAAGTTTCTCCCAAACCTACATTACTTGTCTCAGGTTAAGGGAATCACCATCATACAAATCTAGAAACCCAAATCTTCCTCCTCTTCTCTCACTACCCCTTCCCCTTCCTCTCTCCACATCCAATCTCCATAAAGAATCATTCTCAAGTGGGCTCTCCCTTTGCATCCCTGCTACCCTGTAATGCAGCAGTTTCTCTGTCTCCAATCTTTTTCCAGTTCATTCCATACATGATGCCCTGAGCTGTCTTCTCATCCTTCTCAGATTCAAGTCTCAATTCCTTATAATGTTCAAGACTCTCCTTTGGATCCAGTTTGGATCCAGTCTGCCCGTCCACCCTCCCCTCCCACACTATCTGCCCTCCAAGCACCAGATGCTCCATCCACACAGTTCCCCCATTTCTGAAAAGTTAAGGCATACGCACATCTTCCAGCTGTTGCATAGGTTATTCATGTTACCTCAACTGCTGTCCTGGACCCTTGATTACCTCTCAAAGCGCTTCAATGCTTAAGGACACATCTAAAAGCCTCCTTTCTCTGCAAAACCTTGCCCAATTTTTCTAGAACAATTTCTATACCAGCGTAGCCTCTATGTGAGCTCCTCTTATGAGTCTTTTCTGCACTCACCCTCGTTGACGGATATAAGCTTTCTGTTTCCATGTCCCATTCACAGGCCTAGGGGCCACAGTTTCTGTCCTAGCATGCCCAGGACAGCCCCAGTTTACATTTCTCCTCCCACCATAACCCCTTCCATTCTCAAAAGTGTCTCAGCTTGGATGACAAATGATATGGTCACCCTAAATTGGTCTTCCAGTGCTTGACAAAATCAGAGTATACAAGTCTGCTAATCCAGCTTCTCTGTGGTCCCTCTTCATATTTATTGTTTGACTGTCAGAAATTATTGGTCTGTGTTCACACTTGATTTGCTCAACTTTCCACAGACAGCCTGGATGATCTTCCTCCCTGCAATTTAAAAATCACACAACACAGATTGCAAACTCAATTGTCCACAGGGGCCACACATAAGATTTACGGCAATGGATGTGCTGCTGCAGTCTGAGGACAGCAGAGAGTGGCAGGCGCCGTGGCAGACTGGACAGTGCACACCTGCCTGATGGGGGCAACTTCTAGGCAGCTGGGGCTTCCTTTACCAGGAGAAATGGGACACCAGCACTGCCAGACCTTCTGATTTTTCAAGAGAAGGTAGAAATGTGGATTTGTATATTAAATCTTCCAATTCAAGTGTTGGCAACCAAGTTACACTTAAAATACTGCACAGGTGTACCCTGTGTGGCTAATGCATTTTTGGCTTTCATAAAACTGACAGAGCTCTGCCTGGAAAACATCTCACCTTTGGAAATGGAAATAGACAAGTAGACTCCAGAGGCTGAGCCTGTCTTTGACACTCAATGGTTCTGTCCTAAAGGCCATTTGTGGGGGCAAAGAATAGCTGTCTCAATTTCATAGAGAATGTAGGGAGCAGATAACCTTCCTTTCTAGGCAAGTGTTACTTTTCCTTCCTACTTCATGTTTCTTGGATGAAAACATTGCAGAGGTGGCTTTAGTGCACCACTGGGTGGGCACAACCCCTAGCATGCTACAGGTGCTTGACACAGGAAGGAAGTTTCTCCAGGTGAATGAACAATGCTCTGAGATACATCAGCCCTACTCTGTTCATAGCTCACTCCAACAGAAGCCAGTTCTCTGAGCTGGAGCAACTTCTTTAAATCTGAATATGAAAACATCTCCTTTGAAACTCCCTGGTTAATCAGTAATCACTCTTAAATAGTAAGAGGTCATGCACATATTAAGGAACAAATACACTTCTGTTTTCATGGCTTTAACAGGTAATTTGCAAAAATCCCTAAATTCAAGCTCTATCTCAAGTCCCATTGGGTCCTTAAATTAACCTTTATTGAACAAGTAAAAGGATGGCCTCATTCAGGCTTTCTCGACTGTAATTATTCAGTGTTAGCAAGACTTTACTTAGTAGAACAAAGGAAGTGGGTTCTAGAAGAACCTCTTATTTGCCAGAGCTCCCACCCCCTGCCCTAGCAAAGCCTTGTTTCCTTATTCACTATTTTCTAAAGAGAAAGTTCTAAACCATTACAATCTGTCTCTAGGCTTTCACCTTCCTTCAAGGCGGTCACATGCCACTTCACCTCCCAGAATGCACCTGACAGGGGCTGAGTGGACACTTCATTGATCAGGTATCTAGATCTTCATGTGAACATGAGGTCGATAAATTGTGCAGGTCTGCATGAACTATGACAACAACCTTCACTAGTACTAGGGGCATCATTTAGTAATGATCACTTAATCTCTTGCAACATTATTCAGTTCACAGCCAACTTTCATCAGCCAAGCCAGTTTCAGTTTTTTTTTTTTTTTTGGAGACAGTTTCACTCTTGTTGCCCAGGCTGGAGTGCAATGGCGTGATCTTGGCTCACTGCAACCTCAGCCTCCTGGGTTCAAGTGATTCTCCTTCCTCAGCCTCCTGAGTAGCTGGGATTACAGGCATGTGCCACCACGCCCAGCTAATTTTGTATTTTAGTAGAGACGGGGTTTCACCATGTTGGTCAGGCTGCTCTCGAACTCCAGACCTCAGGTGATCCACCCGCCTCGCCTCCCAAACTGCTGGGATTACAGGGTTAAGCCATCATGCCCAGCTGTCCTTCCCTTCCTAAAACCATGGGAGAGGGAAAGAAGTCTGGAAGGATTTTTTTTTTTTTGAAACAGAATCTCACTCTGTCACCCAGGCGGGAGTGCAGTGGCGCAGTCTCAGCTCACTGGAACCTCTGCCTCCCAGGTTCAAGTGATCCTCCCACCTCCGCCTCCGGAGTAGCTGGGACTACAGGCCTGCACCACCATGCCTGGGTAATTTTTGTATTTTTAGTAGAGACAGGGTTTCGCCATGTTGGCTAGGCTGGTCTTGAACTCCTGACTTCAGGTGATCTGCCCACCTTGGCCTCCCAAAGTGTTGGGATTATAGGCATGAGCCACTCTGCCCAGCCTGGAAGGAAGAATATTAACCCAAAGCCAAAAAACAAAACTGGATTTCAATTAAACTTTGGACTTCTTAGGCTACAATAAGCGTTAAAACAATTCAAACTGGTAAGTTATAGGCAATTATTAGAAAAATAAAGGTTTTATATATACATCCTTTAGTATCACATAGCATATTATGCAACTTTCAGAGGATTTAAAAGCAACTGTCACATGATAATCAAGTAGAGAATATTTAACGAGATACCTAAAATAAAGGAGCTAACTTTCTGTAAGACTTGAGTGCCTTCATTTTATTTCTTAGCAGACAGGAGGCAGATACTAATACTTATATGGTAGCAAAGTGCTGTTTGATGGGTTAGAAAGTGACAGAATGACAGGAAGCATCAGAGCACACCCCAGGTTGCAGATGTGTCAAAGAACAGATGACGGAGCGGAGGCAGGCAAGCTCTGATGTGGGGAGTGGGCTGTGGGAATCTTTCCCTCTCTTCTTTCAGGAACCTTGACTCTGAGCTCTTGGCTCAAGGCAGCCTATGCAGAGAAAAGCCCCACTCACCCAGTTTGTTGGCCTTGCAGCTGCATCACAATCTGCAGTTGCCCTGTTTGTTGTCTTTGTGTTTACTTGCTGCTAGTTGTCTCTGTGTCTCCTCTACTGACCAGGAGCCCCATGGGGGCAGTGAACTTGTCTACTTTAATAAGTACTGTATCAGCAGCATCTAGCACACTGCTTGGGATACAGGCAGTGCTTAATAAACATATGAATGAATTCCAAAAACAGAGTCTGTATTTTACACTGAGCTACAAAAGGGAGATACTTAGTCAAGCTCACTGCATCCAGGCTACCTTTAAGTGCAGCTAGGAGGCTGAAGCATCTCTGCTTTCTGTCAAACACGGAGCGGCAGGGAGATGGTGTGTAAGCCTAGCTTCTGAGCAGCTGCAGCTGCTGAACTGCTCTTGGTTCAGGGGTCTCACCTACATCAGGAATCACATCACCCAAGCCTGCACTACAACTCCTGCAGGCCGGGGGACTGCCGCCACTGGGGGAACCAGTGGGGACATTCAGGGGATAAATGAGTGACTTCAGATGACTGAACAACATCAAATATGCCACTAAGTGAGGGGGTAAGGGGTGAGACATAACCCCAAAGCAAGAAAACCATCAGTGATAATTAGAGTAACATGTCTCAGCTCTTCCTGAGGACAAGATTTTGGCTGGGATCCTTGCTGTTGTCACTGCAATACTCGGAATGGCTGTATGACTTTGGCTGTGTGACTTTATGGCAGTGACATAGAAATGACCAGGACAGATGAAAAAAATCCAGGGAAAAGCTATTTAGGGGATAATATTGAGACTATTAAGACTTTCATAATGTTTTTCTCTGAACACAGACATTTTTAGCATTATTAGCAATGCAAGGCCATCCTGGGAAAGGCTACCACCAATATTCTGTGAGGCCCATGGTTGCTTATGTTAGAGCATTGCGCCCAGGCTAACCAGGCCTCCACGCCTGCCCCATCCAGTGCCTCATGCTAATGAAGCAGCAATGCCAAAAATCCAGTATTATTCAATTTACTCCATATCATCACGCTTTTATGGCCTATACAAGTAATCTAAAAATCTGTGATAGAATCTGGTTCTTGATATCTGAGTCCCCTTCCAAAGCCACTGTCATAAATTTAGCCAGGAATGAGTCAAGCTGTTCATTAGGTACAAGTGCAAGTTGACATCCAAATTGTCAGGGACCCTCTCTTAACACCATTTTGGTTGGATACAGCTTTAAATTAGCTATAACTGTAACTTGGCAAAGATTTTCAATAATAACAAAGGGTAAAAATTGCCACCATATTTTGCCATTTAATCAGCACATGTTCCAAGGAGCCAAGGAATAAAATCAAAGACAAAAGGGCAAGGTGTCGTCTTGCCTTATCTTTTTAGAGGGATCAATGTTGCATCTACAAAACCAGTTTTCTTTTTAGTCCTTGATGTACCTGTTTCCCAATGACTTTAAGTGGTTCCTAGAAGCTTCACTGAAAATTAAACTGAGAAGTTGGAACAGGGGAAGTTACTAGCATGGAAGGGATACTCTTCACAGTCATTATTTTGCCCGACAGCTAACAGAATGGGCCGTTTTTCTCCAAGTTGAAGCAGCCTGACCACAAGCAGAGAGCTGAAAAAGAAACATCTTGGGATTCCCTGAAAGCTAACTTTAGACAGCATGAGCAAGCTGAGGACTTCTGGGAAGTAAATGCAGCAGACATATTTGTCTACCATGTGGCAACCAGGAATGGGTGGCTCTTCAACAGCGCTCGGCTTCCCAAAAAAGAGGGGGTAGGAGCAGACTGTTGGTCAGGAACCTATCAGTCTGTTATGCAGAACTGTATCAACTACCATCTGTACGCTTAAGTAACTCAAAGGACAGAACTGATGAGAAGAGCAGGAGGTCTGGAGCTAACCTGGGACGGAGCCATGGCTGATGTCTGTAGCTTAGCCCCTTCCCCTGAGTCTCAATGTATTCATCTTTAAAGCAGGGTACCAACCAGATCACAGAGTTGTAAATATTAAAGATGATTCTATCTGGACAGAGCCCAGCCTGAGACTCAGCATGGAGTCTTGGTTAGGGAGAAGCATCCTTCCTATGTTAGACTAAAAAATGTGTAATTCCCCTTCAGAAGTTGAAATCACTTAGACACAAGCATCCTGTAGTAAGCTGCGAATTTAACAAGTAAGTTAACGGCCCTCGATGAGGGCCCTTCCTACACCTACCAGTGTAAAGGATGCTGAAAGGTACGTCTTTGTTTTCACTTCAGTTATCCACAACTATCTAAAATTGATTCTATCATTCACTGACCAGCTCGATACTTTGGTCCCAGAGAGCTCTACTCAACTGCCTTTCCAGGGCCAAAGATAAATGAAATTGAGCAGAATCATCAGTTCAAAGACCTTGAGAATACTGGGTAAGTCAATGGTGCACCCACAACAAAACAACACTGGTGTGGGCAGGTTCTCCACGTATGTGATACTTCTGGATGTTTTGAGAACTAAGGTGATCAATTTGAAAGACAGCATAGTCCCTCTGCTTCACTGTTTAGATCCAATAGTGAAGACCCAAATAGAAGGCTGAGGAGATAAGAGGGCTCCACACCCATTCAATTGGACCTTGGCCCTAGTGCCTCAGAGCTACAGTTCTCTCTTACTGCTTTGCATTTTGTTCACACTGCTGTTCTCCTTTGGAAGTTAAGAAACTTCACTTGCACTCTAAGCACGGATTTCAGTGTCTCACGGGGCAGGGGCAACATAAGATCCAACTTGGCTAGCAACTTCAAACGACTTGGCCAATCCAGGTGACCCAGCTGCTCTGGCCCAGACCAAGCCTTTTTGTTTTGGATTAGGCTGGTTGCAGGGTCCCCCGGCTGTGGTGGGCCCACATTGTCGGCTTGTTGCTTCTTTCCCAAAAGAGGATCTTGTTACAAAGAGAAGCTGGAAATTTCTTTGCACACAAGCAGAGACATGGTGGCCCTGCAAAGGCCCCAGGGTAAGGATTAAAGAAAAACAAAATAGAAACCCTTCCATCTCTAATTAGGGTCTTCATTTGCCAAAGTGCCATTCCCCAGCGGGAGGATTTACATTCAGGCTGTTGCTTGGAGTTACTTGGAAAACGTCTCCCAGCAGGTTGGTTCCTCGGTTCAGGCTCCTTAGAGCCAACAGTTTCTGGTTACTTGGAGGAGAGCTGCCTGCATATTGTTTTAACTGGCCTAGCTTCTGCAGCCAGCTTAGCTGTGTGAACAATCTCCCATTCAGAACCTAAAGATAAAAGCACAGTTTGGTTGAAAAATCTTTTTTATTTTTTAAATTTTTTTAAACTTGCGAATTATAGGTTTCGGAGCTAGCATTATTTCTCTCATACTAAAGAGTGTTTTTCCCCCTCTGCCTTTGGTTCTCTGCCAGCCAAGGCTGCATCCTGGAGTTCGGCCAGCCGCCAGTCCCCACTTCCTTGCCATTCACACCATGGGGCTGGTGGCAGCTGGCCACGGAGACGGACAGGAGCACCCCATTTGTAAGACGTTGACCACAGAATAATGTAGCCAGCCTGCTGGACCCCTGCAGCCAGCCTAGGGCACCTTTTGTATACTTCCTCATCATTCTTTGTATTCACAACAGCATTTCTTCTTGCACATCAAGACCCCAAGAGCCTAGCCAGGGAAGCAAGAATTCTTTTCCTTTCTGAAATTCTTAGGGCAACAGTAAATTATAAACCAAGGCTGAGTAGGAAGATATGTTTGTGTAACCTTCTATGTGTTTAAAACAAAAAAAAAGGTAGATGAAGATGAATTAAGGAGCAAGCACAAAAAAAGAGAAGAGACACCGAAAGCACAGGTGACGAAAGAAAAAATGGATAAAGTGGGCTTCATTAAGAGTCAAAACTTTTGGCCAGGCATGGTGGCTCATGCCTGTAATCCTAGCACTCTGGGAGGCTGAGGCGGGTGGATCACTTGAGGTCAGCAGTTGGAGATCAGCCTGGCCAACATGATGAAACCCATCTCTACTAAAAATAGAAAAATTAGTTGGGCATGGTGGTGGACACCTGTAATCCCAGCTACTTGGGAGGTTGAGGCACAAGAACTGCTTGAACCTGGGAGGCGGAGGTTGCAGTGAGTTGAGATGGTACCATTGCACTCCAGCCTGGGTGCAGAGTGAGACTCTGTCTCAAACAAACAAAAATGAGAAAAAACTTTTGTGTATCAAAGGATACTATCAATAGGATGAAAAGGCAAGCCACAGGATGAGAAAGACTATTTCATGTATATCAGGTAAGGGATCAATATACAGAATATATATGGTAGCATTATTTACAGTAATCGAAAGGTGGAAACAACCTAAGTGTCCATAGATAGATGAATGAATAACCAAAACGTGGTATATAGATACAATGGGATATATAGAATTCCATCATAAAAAGGAATAAAATTCTGACACATGCTACAACAAGAGTGAACCTTGAAGGCATTATGCCATGTGAAAGAAGCCAGTCACAAAAGGACAAATACACGACTCCACTCACAAAAGAACTGGAGTGGTCAAATTCCTAGAGACAGAAAGTAGAATGGTGGTTGCCAGGGGCTGTGGGGAGGCAGAAGTGAGGAGTCTGGGTTTAATAGGTATGGAGTTTCAGTTTAAGAAGAGGGGCTGGGTGCGGTGGCTCATGTCTGTAATCCCAGCACTTTGGGAGGCTGAGGTGGGTGGATCATGAGGTCAGGAGATCGAGACCATCCTGGCAGACACGGTGAAACCCCATCTCTACTAAAAATACAAAAAAAAAAAAAAAAAAAAAATTAGCCAGGCGTGGTGGCAGATGCCTGTAGTCCCAGCTACTCGGGAGGCTGAGGCAGGAGAATGGCATGAACCCAGGAGGCGGAGCTTGCAGTGAGCCGAGATTGCGCCACTGGACTCCAGCCTGGGAAACAGAGCAAGACACTGTCTCCAAAAAAAAAAAAAAAAAAAAAAGAGGAAAAAGTTCTGCAGATGGTCAGTGATGATGGGTGCACAGCAGAGTGAATGTGCTTAATTAATGCCACTGAACTCGTACACTTAATGGTGAAGCTTATATGATGTATATATTTACCACCATTTTAAAGAGAGAGAGAAGATTCAAGGTGAAAGAATTAGGACCACAGAAGTGGGGAAATGAGAACACTGTTCATTTTTTTATGTTTCCTGGGTAACTTCTACCAAGTCCCACTTTAATTCAGGTATATAAAAATCTTCTTGGATTTTAAGTTTTAAGGTCTCTAATACATTACAAAGTTTTATTCCTCTCTTTTACTTGAATTGCCACAGAACAGTAATACACAGCAATATCATGGAAATGACCAGAATGGCAATCTATTTCTAGGCCTAAGCACATCCTGTTCCCTCCCTCCACCGCGCCCTACTCTTCTGCATGCCTCTTTTTTTGAATTTATTTTTTTAAACTCTACTCTTATGACAGATTATTCTGCACGCCTCTTGATGCACTCCCTGGAAATGCCTTCCTTATCAAGGGGACCTTCTCCTGCCTGCTAAAACCATCACACCCAGTCAAGTTGCTCTTTTTGACTGGCTCTGGGATACGCCACATGTTATTTCTGCTCCTGCCAGCCCCACTGCTGGAATTTCCTTCTTGGTCTCTTCCCTACCCCAAACCCAGCCAGTCTTAAAGTTGAGTTTCATCTCTTCTGTGAAGCCGTCCCTGCTGACAGACTATTGGTCCAGAAAGACTTTTAGGAAAAAAAGATGCCTAAGCCAAGACCTGAAGGATCCTGTCCTGATTCCTTCTTCACAGTGGCCCTGCAGTACCAAGGAGGGAGGCCGGAGTGCTGTGGGCACTGCAAAGCTGCTTGCTGAACATCAAGGGACCAGGGCAACCAGAGCAAAAAAGAGTTTGGATAGCTCTAGTTTTGAGACACAAGCTAAATTTAACATCCTGGACATGTCCACACCTTAAATTACAAACCCTAGCCCAACAGCAGTATAAATCTTCTTAGTTAACAAAAAAGAGCAATTGGCTACCTAGATTATCACAGCCACAGAATTTAAACAAGAGAACTGCATTAGAAAATCAATTGCGAGTGGTACGAGATGTCCAACTTCCTTAGTCCTTCTGGTTAAAGCTGGTTAACAAGGATAGTTGTTGGTCTTACCAATGAAAAACCAACAATCTTCTGAAAAATCACTAAATAAGTCAAGATCTATCACCAATGCACTCTCCACACACACAGCTGCGAATGAGTCCTAGGCCATCTCCTCCCTCTCCCTATTAAGGAAAACAGAACTCATTCATTCAGCCTTGAAGTTAGATGGCCTTGATGCTGACGAGAAAGGAAAGACATAAAACCCAAAAAAGTTTGAGTGAATCAGAACTTCAAGCCCCTCTTCACTAGTCTCTTCAAGACACACGCCTGGCATCTAAAATAGTCAAAGTAAATCATGCCACCATTAACTTCTGCAGGCCATGTTAGATAAAAGAATCTTAGGAGAGTTGGCTCAGAGCATGGAATAAGTGAAACCATCACCCTCAGGGAGAGCACAAACAGGGTCATCAGCAAACTCGTTCCCCGGGGAAATCCACAGCCATGGCCCAGTGCTCTGAAATGTGTGGTTGTGGTGCCCTGGCCAGACTCTGAACTATTCAGGATCTACTCTCACTAGTAAGAATACAATCTGCTTATCAAACGAGACACAGTGATGATGACATTTTTGAACACAGATTAATTGTGCCACCATCTCTTATTTCCTTCCTCATTGAGCATACAAATGAGAGAGGTACAATTTCAGGTAACTTTGCAAAAAGGAAAGAAATAGAATTTCTGAGCCGGGCGCCGTGGCTCATGCCTGTAATCCCAGCACTTTGGGAGGCCGAGGTGGGTGGATCACCTGAGACTGGGAGTTCGAGACCAGCCTGACCAACATGGAGAAACCCCATCTCTACTAAAAATACAAAATTAGCCAGGCATGGTTGTGCACGCCTGTAATCCCAGCTACTTGGGAGACTGAGGCAGGAGAATCGCTTGAACCCGGGAGGCGGAGGTTGTGGTGAGCCGAGATCACACCATTGCACTCCAGCCTGGGCAACAGAGTGAAACTCTGTCTCAAAAGAAAAAAAAAAAAGCAAAAAAAAAAAAAAAAAAAAGAAAGAAATGGAATTTCTATGAAAGGGGCAAACTGATAAAAGAAAAGGGGAGCTATGATAAAAATATTACAAAAGGGAATGATCAGGAGCAAATTAAAAGCTATAGGAGAGATTTGTTTTCTAGAGATGAGGTCTTCTCACCCCAGGCTGGAGTGCAATGGTGCGATCACAGCTCAGCTCACTGCAGCCTCAAACGATCCTCTTGTCTCAGCCTCCTGAGTAGCTGCACTATAGGTGGGTGCCACCAGGCCCAGCTAGTTTAAAAAAAAAAATTTGTAGAGATGGGGGTCTCGCCATGTTTCCCAGGCTGGTCTTGAACTCCTGGCCTTAAGCGATTCCCCTGCCTTGGCTTCCCAGAGTGCTGGGATTACAGGTATGAGCCACCGTGCATGACGTGAACGAGATAATTTCAGTGGGACGTTTTGTTCACTTATTAGGTTCCCAAGTACCCAAATGATGAGAAACCAGTTACCTAAATTTAACCAAACTTTCCCCCTAGAATCTGTTCAAAGTAATCCCAAAACCACTGGTAGGTACCCCTGTGAAGACCATTCATTAGAGCCAGGGGCCTTTGCTCCCACCCACCTCTGCCCAGACCAGCTGCATGACCACACACGTTATTCAAGTCGTTCTGTCCCCTCCTCCCTGCATTAGCAGCAAAATGATCATCTGATAACAATTCTCTCCTGGGATACTGTAAGGATTTCAGATAATGTGTGAAAACACCTGGCATACAGTAGGAATGCAATCATGACACCTGTTTTATGGTAGCCAGCATTCTTCTTCAGTTTGCTTTTCACAGGCATGCCAAATGTACTTTTAGGTCTGTGTATGCATGTTCTAACAGAAAAGCATCTTTGGGATGCTGCGGCTCCTGGGCTAAGACTTTATCAAAACCTACCCTTAAAATGCTACATGTGGCCAGAGAAGACAGATTTTGGTACAACGATGGAAGCTTCAAGTCTGCAAGTTTTAGAAACCTTTTCCAGAATCATGAGTTACAAGTAGAAATTAGAATTAATACCAAATAGGTACACTTTATTCTAGTAATACAAAGGGCACATCTGAAATGGCCCTGAAATTCCCATCACTACACAGAAAGCCATGGAGCACAACTACTGAGAGTGTCTTCTGCAGGGGGCCACCCACACTCCAACAGCAGCCAGCCTGGAGACTGATAAGGAACCAGGAACGATAAGGAAAGACAATATCAGGAGTCAAAAGAGCCCAATTGGGCCAGGTGCGGTGGCTCACACCTGTAATCCCAGCACTTTCGGAGGACAAGGCAGGCAGATCACCTGAGGTCAGGAGTTCGAGACCAGCCTGACCAAATGGTGAAACCCCATCTCTACTAAAAATACAAAAGTAGCCAGGCGTGGCGGTACACGCCTGTAAGTCCAGCTACTCAGGAGGCTGAGGTAGGAGAATCGCTTTAACCCGGGAGGTGGTGGTTGCGGTGAGCCGAGATTGTGCCATTGCATGGTAGCCTGGACAAGAAGAGCAAAACTGTCTCAAAAAAAAAAAAAAGAAAGAAACGGATGATAAGAACCTTGATCACTGGTAATACTGGAGAAATGTCCAATTTCCCATATAGGCTCTATATAGTGCAATAAGCCCAAGGCAGATATTAATATTGTGAGCTCCAAGCTAGGGGAGCAGGCTTTGCATCTAAAACATAAGCTCTTCAGAGGACAGCCTTTTTTTTTTTTTTTGAGACAGAGTTTCACTCTTGCTGCCCAGGCTGGAGTGCAATGGCACAATCTCAGCTCACTGCAACCTCTGCCTCCAGGGTTCAAGCGATTCTCCTGCCTCAGCCTCCCGATAGCTGAGATTACGGGCATGCACCACCACGCCCAGCTAATTTTGTATTTTTAGTGGAGACGGGGTTTCTCCATGTTGGTCAGGCTGGTCTTGAACTCCCGACCTCAGGTGATCCGCCCACCTCGCTGGCCTGACAGTCACCTTTTAATTCCAGTGTCATCATGTAGCAGCCCTCCAAGATCACTAGACCACTGACTCTCTCCAGTCAGACGTGAGAGGCTTCATTCCCCTGCATTATTCAACAAATAAGCAAAGCCAAATTTCAAGCCTGGTGGGCAACTGCTCAGGCATCCTTGGCCCTGGAAGAGTGAACAGGTACCACCCTCACCACCCCAGCTGCAGGGAGAGGAAGCCCAGAGCTAAGTTCTTCAATTCCATTCTCTGCTGACCCAAAAGACATGGGTCTTCTTCCTCCTCTCCTCCTACCCCAAACAAGCTCATCTCTTTCCTACAAGGGGCTTAGGCTTTGCTCTTTTCTTCAATTTCAGAAAGGTTCCTAAACAGAGGGATGTGAGGAAAGTTAACACTCTCTCACCAATCTATAAGCTCTATATCTCATAAAAATCTACAAGTAGGCACGTGAGGACTGATGTGCCACAAGTGTGTGTGCATCCACATGCTCTGCTGAGGAATATTTCTGTGAGGCTGCACAGCCTTGCTTGGCAAAGGCAAGGTTTTCCTCCTGGCAAGTGAGGGTCAGAGGCCTGGCTTGGAGGAGCCGCTTATTGTGAGCCCGGCTGGGGCAGGCAGCAGCGAGTGCTGGGAGGGGAAAGGTTCCCTTTGAAGCACATGGCGCTAAGAGCTTCCCAGTGACCATGGAAACAGGCGCAGTGGGTTCCCAGCCTGAGAACCAGGGAGAGCAGCCGTGATTCAAACACAAAACACACACAAGGTCTGAAAAGCGGAGACAAGAGGGGCCAGAGTGAGGGGCAAGCAGTCCCTGGCTGGCAGGAACTGAGCGGCTCCCTGGTAGGAAAATCCGGCCAATGAAGCCGAGCAGGTTCACGGGGTTTCCTTTTCATTCCCGAAGCTTTCTTCTTGCTCTGTCCCTGCCCTTCGGGTCCTATTCAGCACCTCATCAGATCAGTAGAGTCGGGCCTTTGGCTGGCCTGCTGGCAGCAGGGACTGGAACCGGGCGGGAGGTGATCAAAGGAGCCGCCACTGCAGCCGCCACCCGCCCTCCTCCCTCCTCCACCCACCCTCCTCAGGATGAGGCCCTGCCAAGGTGATCCAGGGGAAGCCACTGGGGGAGGGCGAGGAAGAGAGGCAGTTCTCTGATGTCTGCCTTCTGTTGAAGAGACACAAAGCACAGCTTGAAAGGAGACATGCCACTAGCTGGTCAGAGCTCCTTCCTTCTAAGATGTCTGTTCTTAAACCAGGTGACAGAGGGGCCACCTAGACTGGCGTGCTTCGGGTACACTTGGGATGCCCAGATTCTGCTGCTTTTGGGTCTTCTTTCATAGCTGTCTGCCTCCCAACCCTCGAGATAGATGAAGTTACAGAGACTGAAAAGGTGGCTCTTGTTATCTGACAGTATCTGAGAAACTGTGCCTCCTAACTTCAGGGTTCCAATTTAACGGGAGAGAAAAAGCTACCCGGGCTTTTTTTCAGCAAGGAAGAGGAAGCAATATGACTAAAGTCTGTTAAGGAGGAAAGATCCTCCACTTGCTGATGGTATATTTTCTCTTGGGTCAGACTGAATCAAAGTCAAATGGCGTCCTATCTGGCTCAGGGCCAGGACCAGCAAGAGAAGCAAGCCCACTTCTCAGCCGGGCCTTGCTGTCGACAGCAGGGCAGGCTTTGTCCCTGACCAGCGTCTCTTGAGGAAGGCAGTGTTTGGACAAGCCTGTAATTCGAGAAGCCCGTTAGGTGCATGCTTTTTTCTTACCTTTGTTGGGTTGCCAAAATATTTACCTGACTTTTTAACTCCAAATCTCTGAAACACACCTGGATTGCCCAAAACAGGCAATTTTCTTATTTTCTATTATTCATAAAAGAAAGCCCAACCTAAGCAAAGACAGAGGGATTGGGGTATGCAGGGGGCTGGTAAGAGATCCAGCTTTATATAATTCAGTCACTTCTTTTTTTTTGAGACAGGGTCTTGCTCTGTCACCTAGGTTGGAGTAGCAGGATCACCACCCACTGCAGCCTCCACCTCCCAGGCTCAAGCCTCCCGCTCCAGCCTCCCGAGTAGCTGGGACCACAGGCGTGCACCACCACATCTGGCTAATTTTTTAATGTTTTGTAGAGACAGGGTCTCACTATGTTGCCGAGGCTGGTCTCCAACTCTTGAGCTCAAGCAGTCCTCCTGCCTTGACTTCCCAAAGTGTTGGGATTACAGGCACGAGCCTTCAGTCACTTCTTAAGAGATGCGTGCACATCAAATGGATTCTTTGTTTTTTTTTTTTTTGAGTCGGAGTCTTGCTCTGTCGCCCAGGCTGGAGTGCAGTGGCGTGATCTCGGCTCACTGCAAGCTCCGCCTCCCGGGTTCAAGCCATTCTCCTGCCTCAGCCTCCCGAGTAGCTGGGACTACAGGCGCCCGCCACCACGCCTGGCTACTTTTTTTGTATTTTTTTAAGTACAGATGGAGTTTCATCGTGTTAACCAGGATGGTCTCTATCTCCTGCCCTCGTGATCCGCCCACCTTGGCCTCCCAAAGTGCTGGGATTACAGGCATGAGCCACTGCGCCCAGCCAAAACAAATGGATTTTATTTTGACCTTTAGCGAAGAGTCAATTTCCATCCCAAGTAAAACTTCTGTGTGGTAGTCAACTCCATTTATTTTATTTTTAAAAACATAATCATGATATAAAAGCCAATTGCATTATATCTGCAGAGAGACTGAATATCTTATAACAGGAAAAATGGGGTGCTAAAACATCAAACAAAATTTGAACTGTTTCAGATGAATTTCACGTGATAGAAAAGACCCAAAAATAAGTGCAAAATTTTTTTCTTCTCTTTCCTTGGTGCTTCTGGTGTTATGAAAAAGAACATGGGAAACGGTCTCTGGTCTAGTTAGTGTCAAGCCACTGCACAAGGATCTCCCCCTGCCATGTGCGCCTGTCTATCAGCTCCCATTTCTGCCAGGTGCTTTCGGAAGCACATGCTTGCCAAGGCTGAGTGGCCTGGAGTCAGACCTTCCAGACAGGCTGTGGTTTACAGGTAGAATTCAACAGAAGGTCCCTGCACTGCCTGTTGCTGCTGTTCTTAGGAGCACAGATCCTGGTTAAGGACACCCATCCCACAAAGACACCTATATCCCCTTCTGAGAATAAGGGCCTGGCCATCAGTTAGGGCAATTATTTTCAGTCTGGTGCGCATCAGCAAACCTTTGAGAGAAAAATTAATTTGGAAACATTTTTTAGATCTTTAACATTCTAAAATGGAACTTGGAGTTGTTCTCTTTTCAAACACACCGAAAGCACAGCAGGGGTGGGAAGCTTACTGACAGCTGTCACTTGCCTACATCCTTTCTACAGCATTAGGTTTCAAAATGGCACCTCTTGTACCTTTATTTTGATAAGCTGTCTTTTATCTTCCCTAACTTAGATTTGATGGACTATAACTGTAAGCCCATAAGAAATCGGGCCCTCCCTAAGGCTGGTCAGCAGCAGCATGT
Source organism: Gorilla gorilla gorilla (assembly GCF_029281585.2). Taxonomy (NCBI): domain Eukaryota; kingdom Metazoa; phylum Chordata; class Mammalia; order Primates; family Hominidae; genus Gorilla; species Gorilla gorilla. Next base: position 27,033,231 of record NC_086018.1, on the reverse strand, counting down.
ACATTCATGGATACTTTCTGGAATTGTAAGAAATAGCGGGCCAGTCTCTTCCAGAACCATCATTAGCTAAAAATGGGAGGAGATTAGGCAGTGGCTCTCCCATCTTTCCACATTTTTAACCAGCCACTCTGCTATTGAGCTGGAATTGAAGGAATCCTGACCATCGACATACATAAGGATCTACCATCCTCTTGCCAATGGATATATATAGAGACTTCTGTGGCTCAGATGTCCCAGGTAAAATCAAGGGATCTTGCTTTAAGGCAGGTCAGGATAAGGACAAGTGTTGAAGAGAGAGGAACACTTCTAGACCCTCTATTAACTTAAAAGCTTTTGAAGAGAAAAGGGAATTAATTATTTTTAGGAATCTCAGAAGGACCTTAAATATATGACCCATGTAAAATACTACAGTAAGGACAACTGGCAAATCTCAGTGACAGAATGTGCCTTCCAATGGTTTCTTAGATATGACACAAAAAGCACAAGCAACCAAAGAAAAAAATAGATAAACCAGACTTCATCAAGATTAAAAACTTTTGGCTGGGCGCAGTGGCTCACTGTAATCCCAGCACTTTGGGAGGCCAAGGTGGGCAGATCACTTGAGGTCAGGAGTTCGAGACCAGCCTGGCCAACAAGGCGAAACCCCGCCTCTACTAAAAAATACAAAAATTAGCTGGGCGTGATGGCGTGTGCCTATAATCCCAGCTACTCGGAAGGCTGAGGCAGGAGAATCGCTTGAACCCAGGAGGTGGAGGTTGCAGTGAGCCAAGATCATGCCACTGCACTCCAGCCTGGGCAATAGAGCGAGACTCCATCTCAAAAAAAAAAAAAAAAAAGTTTAAAAAATCTTGGGTTGCAAAGGTTATCATCAAGAAAGTGAAAAGATATCCCACAGAATGGGAGAAAATACTTACAAATAATGTATTTAATAAGGGACTTATGTCTAGAGTAAAGAACTCTCATAACTCAATAAACTCAATAATAAAAGGAAAATTCGCCAATTAAAAAAATAGGTAAAGCTCCATCCTGGCTAACACGGTGAAACCCTGTCTCTACTACAAATACAAAAAAATTAGCTGGGTGTGGTGGCAGGCACCTGTAGTCCCAGCTACTCGGGAGGCTGAGGCAGGAGAATGGTGTGAACCCAGGAGGCAGAGCTTGCAGTGAGCAGAGATCGCGCCACTGCACTCCAGCCTGGGCAACAGACTGAGACTCCATCTCAAAAAAAAAAAAAAAAAGAAAGAAAAAAATAGGCAAAGCTTTGGGAGGCCAAGGCAGGAGGATCATGAGGCCAGGAGTTGGTGACCAACCTGGGCAACAGAACAAGACCTTCTCTCTACAAAAAATAATCTAAAAATGAGCTGGGTGTGGTGGGGCGTGCCTATAGTCCCAGCTACTCAGGAGGCTGAGGTGGGAGGATCGCCTGATCCCGGGAGGTTGAGGCTGCAGTGAGCCATGGTTGCATCACTGCACCCCAGCCTAGAAGCATCCCACCCCCATCTCATTCCCACTCTCGCCATGTGATACACCAGCTCTCCCTTTGCCTTCTGTGGTGATTGTAAGCTTCCTGAGGCCCTCACTAGAACCAGATGCTGGCAACACACTTCCTGTACACCTTGCAGAACCATAAGCCAATTCAACCTCTTTCTTTATAAATTTCCCAGTCTCAGGTATTCCTTAGAGTAATGCAAATGGAATAATACAGTAACTGAAATAGTAAGATTAAGTTGATGCTATAAATTGTAAATTGTAACTACACCTTTACAGTTAGGTTCTAAAAGATGTTAAGATTTCATCAATTAAAACTTAAAAAATTAGAAAACACCAAGAAAATGACTATGTTTACTAAGAAATGAAAAAAGAACCTTCTAAAGCTAAAACATTTTAAAATTTAATTTCTAAAAATCAAGCCAAGGTTAACAAAAATTCCTAGCATATTTCACATTCTTTTCTCTGAGGTTCTTTTGTGAATTGATACATTTGTGAAAACCTCTAGCAACAGGTTAATGTGAAATAGTAAAGACCACACACCTTTATACATAGCACAAGAAATAGCCCATGTTCTTCAGGCTGACCAGAATTTTATTTAATCCAACAGTGCTTAGAACAACTGGAATGTGTTGAAACTCTTTTATTATTTTTATAACTAGCAAAAATGATGCAAAATTTAAAGTATTTCAGTACCCCCAAAGGAATTGTTTAGACTGTCTCAAACTTAATACTCAGCACAAAAAGCATTAGTCAGACCAGAGAGCCTGATGCTTGATTTGGAAAACAACATCACAAAAGCAGAATGGTCCCCTGTACCTTTTATCAAATAAAATATGGTGCTTTTGGAAACACAAAGGACAGAAGAAAAGTAATTGCATGTCTCTGCAGTCAGGTCTTGTGACCAAGGCTCACAGACAAGCTTTCTCTGCCGTCCCCTTTCCTTCTGTCTCTACATTCAGTGAGAATTTATGTCACCGAGGCTAGGGGTGTGGTGCTCTCCCGCACAGGTGCTATACAAGTACACTGAGAGGGAGGGGGAACTCCAGAAATGTCCAGGTTTTCTGGGAGCTTGGTAGACAGAAAACCAATCACGTGCAGTCACTGTCATGGTAGCCCCAGCAACCTGCAACGCACTCCAGTGACTGCCCACTGTTGTGGCTGGCATAACTATGTGCATGGCCAGATGTATATGAGGCCTCTCTATTTGAGAACAAAAAGCAGATGGGACTTTTGGGCTTGTCTCCAGGAATGAGCGATTCTGGCCAACTGACCCGATACTGGTACTTCCTCTATCCTTCAAAATGGCCTCTCAAAGGTAGACAAGTTCAGTAGCTTTCTTTGAGAGTCTGGGGTCTCGCTCTATCACCCAGACTAGAGTACAGTGGCACAATCATAGCTCATTGCAGCCTCCAGTGATCCTCCCACCTCAGCCTCCCAAGTAGCTAACCATGCCCAGCTAATTTTTTTTCAATAGCTTTTTTTTTTTTTTTTTTTGAGACAGAGTCTTGTTCTGTCGCCCAGGCTGAAGTGCAGTGGCACCATCTTGGCTCACTGCAACCTCCACCTCCCAGGTTCAAGCAATTCTCCTGCCTCAGCCTTCTGAGTAGCTGGGATTACAGGCACCCACCACCATGCCTGGCTAATTTTTTTTTTTTTTTTTTTTGTATTTTTATTAGAGATGAGGTTTCACCACATTGGCCAGGCTGGTTTCAAACTCCTGACCTCAAGTGATCCGCCCACCTCTGCCTCCCAAAGTGTTGGGATTACAGGCTTGAGCCGCCGCACCGGCTTCAGTAGCTATTTTTGATGGGCTTTTCAGCTGGCCAGTCATACCACCTCTAGTTCTCTGATTTAGCCTCATTTGTGACCCTTGTTGCATCAAGAGCCTGGTTCAATGGATGGGGACAGTGGCAGGGAGGAGTGTCTAGAGCTAGGCTTCCCCCAGTCCTGGGAGGTGGCCAGCCGTCTGTGCTCCTCGGCTTGACAGACACATTATTTGTTCTGTTAACTCACTCTATCTTCAAAACTCTCTTAAGCCTCCCAGTGGATCTCAAATAATGGTTTCAGTTAGCCTTTTATAGCTAAAAATGTCTCTGATCTAGTTTTTTAAAAGTATTGTGCTTAATATAGCCTTTTAACCAAGAGGTTCATGGAAGATTTAGGTGGTGTAGATGAAAAGCATCAAATTAAAATTTTGTGACTTTCAAATCATACATATGACCTTAGAAGAAAACTTGTATTCCCTGAGTTTTTCCACTTACATCGTGCCAATCTTTTCTTTCCGATCTGATTTCCTTTACTAAGTTTCTTGCTTGCATCCGTTTTTAATCAAATGTAGGAGATAGCTACCCCAAGTGCTCCTTAAAATAAATATGAAGAGCTTTCCAAACTTCCTCCTCAACAAGAAACCCATCTTGCTCACCTTAGAAAAGGGACTTCCATCTGCTTGGTAGCAGTATGTTTAGAAATTGATAGCGATATTTGTATATTTGTTGAGTATTCACATATTCCAAGAACTTTACATACTTTTTTTTTTTTTTTTTTTTTGACGGAGTCTCGCTCTGTCGCCCAGGCTGGAATGCAGTGGTGCGATCTTGGCTCACTGCAACCTTTGCCTCTCTGATTCCAGCGATTCTCCTGCCTCAGCCTCCCGAGTAGCTGGGATTACAGGCACCCGCCACCATGCCCGGCTAATTTATGTATTTTTACTAGAGACGAGGTTTCACCATGTTGGCCAGGCTGTCTCGGACTCCTGTGCAGACTCAGGTGATCCGCTCGCCTCAGCCTCCCAAAGTGCTAGGATTACAGGTGTGAGCCACCGTGCCTGGGTCATACTTTTTTTTTTTTTTTTTTTTTTTTTTGAAGAGCCAGGGTCTCACTCTCAGTTGTGTGATTATAGCTCACTACAGCCTTGAACTCCTGGGCTCAAATGATCCTCCCATGTTAACCTTTTGAGTAGCTGAGACTACAGTGTGTGCCACCACGCCCGGCTGATTTTTTTGTTTTTTTGTTGAAATGAGTTCTCACTTGTTGCCCAGGCTGGTCTGGAACTCCCGACTTCAAGTTATCCTCTCGCCTCCCAAAGTGCTGGGATTATAGGTGTGAGCCACTGTACCCAGCCACTTTATTCTTTTTTTAATTATCAGAATTCACTTTACAGAGGCGGTATGGAGAAACGGAGGCAGAGAGGTTAAACAGCCCAAAGTAACCCAGCTGTTACTGAACAGAACGATCACTTGCACCTCGGCTGTTCAGCTTTAAGATCTAGGCTCTTCACACTCCTCAGATGGAGAGAGGAATGTGCCAGAGCACTAATTCCCAACAGAACCATAGCACAAAGGCTACCAGGAACCTGTTGTTCATGGCAGGCAATGGGGCAGAGAAAGGAATGAAGGAGGAAGGGGAACTCCACTAGATACCAGTAAGCACCCCCACTCCCACCCCCCAACCCTGACATTTTTGAAGACCAAAAATGTTTCCAGACATTGCCAAGTATCCCCTGGGGTGAAAATTGCCCCTGTTTGGAAACAATGTGATAAGAGGACCAGGGAAGGTACGATACCATCAGTCCCAAATAGTTGCAGCGTGCTTCCAGGGATGCCATGGCAATAAGCAATAGTCAGTACGCCCCGTGCTCAGGTACGTGACAAATACCTACTTGTTTCACTGACCAGAGAAGGCCTGGTGAGGGCAAGACCTATGATGTGGAACAGCTGCGACCAGGTCCATGGGACAGTTAGCCTCCTCCCCTTCCCACAGCAAATCAGACCCAAGGATTCCGGCCCAACAATCCCTCTTAAGTTGAGAATCTCACCACTCGGGAGTGCTAAGCTGAACTTGGGTTAAAGCCCAGGGCACTCAGGTATCCCAGGAAATACAGATCTGTGATCAAAACCCCAAATGAGGATGGCATGTGGAAGGATAAGGCCCCTCATCCGCCCAATACCTACATGGCTTATAAAAAACTCTGCAGCTTTACCCAAGTTCCTGTCTCAAGTAAAGACCCATCCAGGTAAGCCCTGTTCTACATCAAGGTTGAAGGTTATATCCCAATGCAAGCAGCAAAGATATTCAGATCTTCTTCGCTGAAGTTCTTCAAATTCACTGTCTGGTTGTTTGTTATTAAATGTGGAAAACTGCAACCCATTGGTTTTACTCAAATTACTAACACTTCAGAACCAACATTCTTTTGGCCCCAGTACTGCAGAACAGAATAGTTCATCTTTACACCCTGTATTGTCCTCTAGTTTCTGTTCATTTCCACTGATTTTATAAAAGGGTTTCTCTAACCCAGCTAAGCTCTCTGAGATGATCTTTACAGTGGGGCCATAATGCCAGCTCAATGAACTCAGATTACAGACCTCCTTCACATTCTCAAAAATGATTAAGAACCCCAAGAACTTCTGATTTGGTTATATCTATTGATATTTACCAAATTAGGAATTATAATCTGAGAAATCTTTAAAAAACACAGAATATGCAAGCACACATTCCATTAGTTGTCAGAGTGATGAAGTCACTACACACAATGATGTCCCTGGAAAACCTCACCATACATTTGTGAGAGAGTAAGAGTGAAAAGGGCAAATGTCACTTCAATATTACCATGAAAACAGGTTGGGAACAGTGGCTGATGCCTGTAATCCCAGCACTTTGGGAGGCTAAGGAAGGAGGATGGCTTGAAGCCAGGAGTTCAAGACCAGCCTGGGCAACATGGCAAAACCACATCTCTATTAAAAATAGAAAAATTAGCTGGGCATCATGGCATGTGCCTATAGTCACAGCTACTCGGGTGGCTGAGGTGGGAGGATCACCTGAGCCTGGGGCACAGAGGTTGCAGTGAGCCAAGATAGTGTCACTGCACTCTAGCCTGGGTGACAGAGTGAGATCCTGTCTTGGAAGAAAAAAAAAAAAAGAAAGGCAGTTTTGATCCTGTGGGCGCCCCTAGAAAAGACCTTGAGAATCCCTACCAGCCCCCAGCCACACTTTGAGAACTGCTGTGCTAGATTAACACCTACACTGTAATTTTACGAGCTTTGACTTTCATCAGAGAACTCAGTGAGACAATGGTCAGAAAACAAAAGCCCGAATTCTGAGAGGTTTGGCACAACCCATTCATCATCATAAGGTGACTGCCCCCTTCCTGGATTCTTCCTGAGTTCTTTTTCCTTTAAGTACCAACCACACTCCATCACTGTGGTACATATCAGGTTCTGGCTAATATTTAGTGAAGAAATTCAAACATCTTTGGATTTCTTCTTCTTTTTTTTTTTGAGATGGATTCTTGCTCTGTCGCCCAGTTTGGATTGCAGTAGCGTGATCTCGGTTTACTGCAAGCTCCTGGGTTCACGCCATTCTCCTGCCTCAGCCTCCTGAGTAGCTGGGATTACAGGCGCCCGCCACCACACCAGGCTAATTTTTTTGTATTTTTAGTATAGATGGGGTTTCACCGTGTCAGCCAGGATGGTCTGGATCTCCTGACCTCGTGATCCACCCGCCTCAGCCTCCCAAAGTGCTGGGATTACAGGCGTGAGCCACCCCGCCCAGCCTTGGATTTCAATTAGTTTGATTTTCCTGTCCTCTATCCACTTTGTCATGAAGAGAGGATAACAAATAAAAGTCTGTCTTCCCTTCCCCGAAATTCTCTATTTTGGGAGTTGTTCTTCGAAAGTAAGTAGAAAATTTCCCCAGGGCATCCTGATGCACAAAGAAGGGTTTGGTCTCTGTCCTCATTGTACCTAGATTGTCCAGAACACACCTTGGGAATAACATTCTATGGGATGCGGGTTTGCTTTGCCCCAGGATTCAGTAACATCAGTCACCCACTTCTTTCCTGGAGCAACTATGCTCCATCGCTTAAGGAAAAAATTGCTTATTTTTTTAATACCCACTGCTCTCAACTTCCATATATTATGAAATGATTTAAGTAATACCATTTTTTTTTTAACTGTGGTAAAATATACATAACATGAAATTTGCCACTGTAATCATTTTTAAGTGCACAGTTCAGTGGCATTAAGCATATTCACGCTGTCATCCAACCACGACCACCACTCATCTCCAGTACTTTTTCATCTTCTCAAATGGAAGCTTCATACCCATTAAACAACTCCCCTTGCTCCATACCCCACCCCAGCAACCACCATTCTACTTTCTGTCTCTACGGATTTGACTCCTTAAGTAATACCACTTTGAGTGATAAAAGGAACAAAGGACCCGGGAGCGGTGGCTCATGCCTCTAATCCCAGCACTTTGGGAGGCTGAGGTGGGTGGATCACCTGAGGTCGGGAGTTTGAGACCAGCCCGACCACCACGGAGAAACCCCGTCTCTACTAAAAATAAAAAATATAAAATAAATTATCCAGGCATGGTGGCGCATGCCTGTAATCCCAGCTACTCAGGAGGCTGAGGCAGGACAATCACTTGAACCCGGGAGGCGGAGGTTGCAGTGAGCCAAGATCACACCATTGCACTCCAGCCTGGGCAACAAGAGTGAAATTCCATCTCAAAAAAAAAAAAAAAGAAAGAAAGAAAGGAACTGAAGGACAATAAGGGAGGGAGAGAGAAAGGAAGAGAAGATGGACAATAAGAGTCACCACTCTTATTTAGTGGTGCTTTGGTTTGTGCCAGGAATGTGATCAACACTTGATATACATTATCTCCTTTAGGGGCTATTCCCATCTAAACACGCAGAGGCATTAAGTGACTGCAGGAACTCACAGAGCTTAGAAGGCTTGGGGCTGAGTGCGGTGGCTCACGCCTGTAATCCCAGCACTTTGGGAGGCAGGAGGATCGCTTGAGTCTAGGAGCCTGTTGCCTGGGTAATATATTGAGACTCTGTCTCTACAAAAAAATTAAAAACTAGCTAGGTGTGGTGGCACACACCTGTAGTCCCAGCTACTTGGGAGGCTGAAGTGGGAGGATTACTTGAGCCCGGGAGTTTGAGGCTGAAGTGAGCCATGATCGTGCCACTGCACTCCAGCCTGGGCAACAGAGCAAGACCCTGTCTCAGAAAAGGGTTAGAACTGGGGTTGAAACCTGTGTTAGTATGATGACTAAACCCAAGTCTTAACCCTTACATGCTCCCCCTCTCCCAATCACTTTGAAAAGTCAAGGTTCCTTTGACTCTGTTCTCTGCCTTCTGGTCATTTTGGTTACCAGAGTCTGTATTTGTGCTTTGCAAAGAAGTTCCCAAGACACTGAGGGCTGGACGTGGGTTAGTGGGCTGACCATATGGTTCAATTTTCTACCCACCCCTCGTACCTTGGTTTCCCCGCTGCTTATCAGAGGAGCCAGGATTAAAAACCAGCTCTCCTCCCTTTCAACATAGTTTTCCACCTTCCCATGCTGTTGGACATGTTGCTCCTACATTTTACATTTGCTTAAATGTGCAAACAGAAAGGAGAGATGGCAAACATGAAGAGCCCTCAGTAATTTCCGGGCTTGAGCCCCACTAAAGCATTTAAAATAATAGATGCCTGGTTCCACTGGGTTCCTCAAAACATCTAGTGGCAGGGTAACTTGATCTCTCTCCAACCAGAATAGATGCCACTGCCAAGTGAACATTCCCAGAATACAGATCCTACAACACCTGCTCTTTTGTCAGAAGCCTTCAGTGGCTCCCAGCTCTTTAGAGAACGAAGACCAAACTCTTTAACCTGAGAGCCTCTTCCTTCTGCAGCAGCTTTCAATGCTCCTTGAAGAACATCTTGCTCCCTTTTCTTCTGCCCTGTTCTGGAGATTCTTTTCCTACCTCATCCTGTCTCCTCGTACGTCTGTCTTACACAACCCCCACTCTGTAAAACCTGCCCAACTCCTCCAGTCCACGTGGACTCACTTTTCACTCACCACAATCACTCTCTGTGTTCAGGGGAAGAAGAGGATTTGATTCTATGTAGTACACATAGACCATGAGTTCCTTCCAACTGAACCTTCTCTGAATGACTCAGGATAGACTGAGGACATCACCCACAAGCTCATGATCACATATATGATTTAGTGACTGCAGGGGCCTGCTATGAGGATGACAGCCCAGCACTGCCCCCCACCAGCTCTCTTCTGGAGAACACATCTTCCCCTTGCTCCCCACCTATGGCAGGACAGCCCCCAGGGTACAGCTGACTAGCCTAAGTGTGAGCCCCTGATCCAAGATGGGCCAATGAATCCCTTTTCTGGAATTTTTCAGACTCAAAACCCAGAGAGTTCACGCCCAGGGAGACTGGGGGGGCTGCGTCTCCTACCAAATGGGGAGTGAGAGAATAAAGCAGATGCGTGGATGGAGAAGAGTTGAGGAGGGGGATGCTGGCATACAAGCCCTGGAGTCAGGTGCTGTGGAAGGGCATCAGCACCCCTGTCATGGGTTCTGTGACATAGCCCAGAATCCTCAGAGCAAATTCCTCTTTCTGCTCAACAGAGCTCAGGCTGAGTTTCTATTATGTGGAACTAACAGTTTTAACCAAGCCTTTGACTACTAAAAGGCATCTGATTTCTTTTTCGTTTTTCCGGGGGGTGGGGGGTGGTGTGTGGGGCCGGGGCGGGGGGTTGGGGGGAAGAGGGAGAGAGATAGGGTCTCACTCTATATCCCAGGCTAGAGAGCAGTGGCATGATCATGGCTCACTGTAGGCTCGAACTCTGGCTCAAGCGATCCTCTTGCCTCAGCCTCCCGAGTAGCTAGTACTACAGGCCCGTGCCACCATGCCCAGCTTATTATTGTTATTTTTTTATTCTTTTGTGGACAGGAGGTCTCACTATGTTGCCCAAACTGGTCTTGAACTTCTGGCCTCAAGCAGCTCTCCTGACTCAGCCTCTCAAAGTGTTGAGATTATAGGTGTGAGCCACCGTGCCCAGGTGAGCATCTGATTTTTATCTAGAAAAACTGGCGAAGACAAAAGGAGGCAAAGAGAAGAAACCAACATTGATGAAGCAGAAGGGTCTTATTTCAGATCTTGGCTCTTGTGAGCTGTTCAATCTCAGGTTATGTAGAGAACTCTCTAGGACTCGATTTGCTTATGGTAAAATGGGAATCTGGATAGGATCTCAAATTAGCATTAATTAAAGGAGACACTATAGGTAAAGCTCTCAGCACTCGGTGAGCACCCAACATGTGATGGCTGACTTCTACATGGTCATCCAACATTTCCCATAAGCCAGGCTCTGAGCTAAGTGCTCCACAAATATCTCGCAGAGCCCCCACTACAATGACAAAGGCAGCATTAGCCCTGCTGCACAGAGGAGAATGCACCGAGAACTGAATGAAGTACCCTTTCTGAGGTCAGTCAGCCAAGGCTGGGTCTCTGTGACATGAAACTCCCTTTCTTGTCTTTTTCTTAATTTCCCCACATTGTACTATTAAGCCTTGGAGAGAGCTAAGGCCATGCCTATTGACCATACTGTTCTTCTTCTTTTTTTTTTTTTTTGAGAGAGGGTCTCTCTGTTGGCCAGGCTGGAGGGCAGTGGCACAATCTCAGCTCGCTGCAGCCTTGACCTCCTGGGCTCAAGCAATCCTCCCACCTCAGCCTCCCAAGTAGCTGAAACCACAGGCATGCACCACCATGACTGGCTAATTTTTGTGTTTTTTGTAGAGATGGTGTTTTGCCATGTTGCCCAGGCTGGTCTCAAATCCCTGAGCTCATGCAATTGGTGCGCCTCAGCCTCCCACAGTACTAGGATTACAGGCGTGAGCCACCATGCCTGGCCCATGCTGTTTTCCAAACCTCTCCCTAAGAATCTTCTCTAACATGGGGTGGTGGTTATGGGGCATTTATTCTGCCTTGAGTTAAAGAATCAGGGCCAACCAGGCTTTGCTAGAAACGCCAGCAACTCTCATGTTCCCTGCCATGAGACTCTCCACAGGTAAAGCTATTAAAGTCAACCTTCAAAATTCTTAGCTCTATAAGATGCTTAATAAACACTGATTGAATTGGAGGGTTAAGACGCCCGGGACATAAACATAGACTCCTTTGCTTTGGGGATGGTTTAAGACCCTTACATTGACTGACTGATTGACTGATTGATTGACTGGAGACAGGGTCTTCCTCTGTCGCCCAGCCTAGAGTACAGTGGTGCGATCACAGCACACTCCAACCTCCACCTCCCGCAATTCTCCTGCCTCAGACTCCCAAGCAGATGGAACTACAGGTGCATGCCACCACTCCCAGCTAATTTTGTATTTTTAGTAGAGATGGGATTTCGCCATATTGGCCAGGCTGGTTTCAAACTCCTGGCCTCAAGTGATCTGCCCGGCACGGCCTCCCAAAGTGCTGGGATTACAAGTGTGAGCCACCGTGCCTGGCCAAGACCCTTACTTAATAGCAAACTCTAAGAAATGTCAATTTTATTCTATTTTAACTTCTTAGGACTTAAACTGCCACAGGTAACAGAGCCTGTTTTTCAATGCTGTAACTAGAATCTCTCCGAACTAGAATATCAATGAAAGATTTTAAATATGATACAGAAGCTCAAAATATTAGAAGAACAAGGAACCCACAACAGCCTCTCCACATTAAGTACAGGAGAGAGGCTCAGAAAGCTGGAGAGATGCGCCCATGCCTGGTCTGAGGCAGGGCCTGGCCTGGCGCCCTGGCCTGCTGCTCCCCTGTGGGGTCTTGCCCTCATCCCAGCGCTGCCTCCCTAGCTGATCCTGACTGTACCTCCTCCCACAGAATGGAAAAGAAGAGAAGGAGGGGATCATAAATCATATTTCTCTCATGAGTTTATAGAGTTCTTTTCTGAGAAGTTCAAAAGCACTCAGTAATAAACTGAGGTGACAAGTTTATGTCTTTTGCTTTTAAAATGAAATTGTATTTGAACTCTTGGAGAGGCATTTATGTGTTTTAATTTAGGACATCCTCTCTTATTTCAAGGTTTCACCCTGTGGCATTGTCTGTAAGTAGGCGGGTAGGTGAAGAGGATGGGTGGTGGGGAGGGGGTTAGCCTGTGTCTAGGCCACCCCTCTTCTCCCACAGGCTTTTCCGAATGCCTGGCCCGCCTGCAGCGGACAGAGTCCTCCCTTCATGGGTTTTCAACAAGTTTCAACATCCACAGGAAAGAGCTCCCACCCCCAAGCTAGCTTGGCTGTTTTCCTCCTATGCCTTTTCTGCCTCTGTCCACTGCCTGCTTCTTCAGAGCCAAGAAATGGATGGAAAATCATGAATTCTGCAGGGACTAAGCTGCCCAAGGGGATAACTTTGCCTTCCTTTAACCTATTTTTTTGCTACCAGCCCCTGGGGGGCTCATAAAACAAGAAAACGCAGTTGTCAAAGTTAATGAAATTGAGACTGAGAACAACCACACTTTAAGAAGATGATGAGAGAAAGAGGGGCAGCAGGAGAGAGGGAGGAAGAGAGAGAGATCTTGACTCATCGCACTTCCTACACTGGCCCAGGCTTTAAACAAATGCAAAACTGTCTTTCTTTGGCCCAAGCTTCTGTGCTAATGATTTTATCCAGGTGTAAACTCAAAGCCAAACTGCAATGACTAACCATGTGCAAATGCTGCCCGCCACCAGCCTCTCCAGAGAAACGTGGGGGCTGCTGCTTGCAAGCAGGTAGAACCACACGCTCAGCTTCTGGGCCCCGGCATCCAATAAATATTTGGTGAGTGAATAAACTTAAGAAGCACTTAATGATTCAATATATGCCTAGGGTTTTTTATTCCCCCTGGCATCCCAAGCCAGCAGGCCAAATCATACAAAACTCTCCAAGTAAAACCACTACATGGTTGTTCCAGGCAGAGAAGGAAATAGTTGGGTTCTCTGAGTGACTTCAGCAAGTTTCCCCACCGCTAAACCATGGGAGAACTATAGGGTGACCCTGTAATCCCTGTTCCAACCCATTTATAGATGTGAGAGACACAAAGATGGAGCCCCACCAGACCGGGGCAAAGCAAATGAAGTCAAGGAGCCGATTCCTGCATAGCAGCAGTTAAAGTACAGGAGAAAATGTTGTATTAGGAGCGTAACACCTACAAGGAAAGCACTGTTCCTACCCTGTAGATGTAGCTGGCATTTCTCCTAGGAAAACACTAAAATATTCTCAAGGGGGTCATTGCTCTCCTACCACCACTAAGCAGCTCTGGCCAATTATTTAAATGATGAAGTATCAGGGCCTGAGCCACCTAAAACACCTCGATTCAACTTTGTGAACTGTAAAGCAAACAGCTAATAATTCCTGTGGGGTTATTTTTTCCAACTAAAGGGCAGGAGAACTTGACAAGTGACTTGAAGTTATTCAGAAGACAAGAGGGATGCAAAAACCACAAATAGATTAGACCTGTGAGGGTACCTGGAGCCAAACGTCTTTCAGGAGACACTGGCAGGGGCTACTTTAAGTCTGGAAAGTCTTCCCTCTCTAGCACCCTGCTTCAAAACCACCCCTTCTCTCTCCTGGATTTCTCAAGAGAGCCTCAAGAGGTTAGGAACCAGGACAGTTTTTTGCCCCAGCTCTCTCTCCATGGTACCTAGAATGGCAGCTTTTGAGAATATAAAAGATATCTAGTCAGTACCACTATCCTTAGGACAGACCACCTTTCTCCTAGCCAAAATTCAAATCACCTTCTCTGAACCTCTCCTTTTAACAAAATGATGCAGTTTAAACAAAATCCAGTTTAAAACAGGTTGTTACCTGTCATATTTTAAGATTGTTGATGAGTGGCTTTCCAAAGTAAATTTATTTCTATCTTATACTGCAGTCAAAGTAATGCTGACCCTCTTGGCTAAAAAGTCTTTTTTAGTACTTCTAAATGGAGTGATGGTAGCCAATGGCAGCAAACGTTTATTGAGGGCTTACTCTTGTGTGAGGCGTTTGCATCTCATCTCACCTCCTAACCACCTATGAGGTAAGTTCTAATACAGGACCATAATTGCTGTCTGCCATTCTGAAACCAAAAAAAGCTCTAAAACCGAAACATTTTCCCACAACTTACTTGGCAGCAAAACTTAATGGACCTGAACTCATCTGGAGGCAAAGCTGCCATGAACTAACACGAGGCTATTTAGATTTTAGTTATCCCACTTAATGTGAAGATCTCTATGGTTTGCTATACAAATGTGAATGTGTTTGGTTACTGAGTGCTTCCCCATGTCTCTTGGAGGTTACTTAATATAAAATCTATACCCCTTAATGCCTTTCTAAACCCCCCAAATCTCAGAATTCTGAAACATCTGGCCCAAGGGTGTAAGATAAAGTATTGTGAATCTCTATTATTAGCCCATTTCACAGACAAGAGACTAAGACTCCTTGAGGGTAAGCAACTTGCCCAAGGCCACACAATGGACAAGAGGGTAGAGCCCACTCTGAGACTGGCAGTCTCTTTCAGTCTGGGCTTGTAAACACTGGTGGGCCACTGCAAGGCATGTCTCAGTCCCCACCTCATGCAACTTCAGCCGGGAAGGAGCACTGTGCCAGCATGGCTCTTCTCCATAATCAACTATTTGAGGAATGCTGAAATGAAGAGTGGAAAACACCAACCAGAAACACAGTGATTCTAACGGCCTGGTGCTTACCTTGCCTAGGACAGTGAGGCATGGTTTCGGGTCCAATTCTGGCTGTTCTAGCTTCACCACTCCTACCCAGCCATATTCATACAAGTCCTCTTCGTCATTGTTATTACATAGGCCCAGTGGGTGCATCTAGGAAATAAAATGGAAAGAAAACTTCAGCAGGCAAGCTACACATTTGCTTGACTCATACTGTGTATTTCTCAGATGCTATAGCCAAAAGTAACGTCAAAACTTAAAATTTTAAGAGTGGGGACAGTTTTTCAACCCAAGGGGAATTTTATTTCAGCACAATGAGCTCAGCACTGGGGAGAACACAATAGAGCCATTATAAATGTATGTTATGCATGCTTTTTTACTGCCTTGTAAGTGATGGTGATCCAAGGTGGAAACTGCCCAATAGGATCTAGGGAAAGAAAACAGCACAATTCCCATATAAATGCCAATCTAAATTGCTGTGAAATACCATAAATTTAACACTAAGTAGCAATTACAGACGAGACTAGCTAGGTTAGTATCCAAGATTGTTTGGCTTCTAGACTTCAACAACATGTCTACTTCAACTTACACGAGAGGATCTGGAAACACATCCCGGACTCTATGCAGAGACCACAGAAATCACCAGTGTAATTAACAGGCTGTTTAAAGGCTACCCCTGGTTACTGGGAAACAGATAAAATTCTTTGAGGTCTTTTCAAAATTTGCAAAGCACAAAATCAAAGATGGGCAGATAAGCAGTGTCAAATTTCTGTGTGTGAAAGTGCAGTCAAACCAGAACAACCCTAAGGTTTGTGCTCACAGTTCTATCATTGAGTGGTACCAGGCCCTAGAATCCCTAATAACAATCTGAGAAGAGGAAATCCTCAGGGATAAACATAACTTATCAAGAAGCTGATAAGCCTAGCACTGTGTGTGCTAAGCTCTTAAATAAGTGGAAGAAATACGTCTTTAGATTCATGACAAGTTAGAAACACAAGAGACCTAACAATGCACTCTAGACAGAATATGGCCCCCAAGATATCTATGTCCTAATCTCCAGAACCTGTGCATAAGTTACCTTACACAGCAAGAGACTCTGCAGATGTGATTGAGTTTGAGATGGACAGATTACTGAATTATCTGGGTTGGTCCAGTGCAATCACAAAGGTCCTTATAAGGGAAGCAGGGAAGCATGAGAAAGATGGAGAACAGATGTGATGACAGAAGCAGAGGCTGATGTGCTTTGAAGGTGGAGGAGGGGGCCATTAATCAAGAAATGAGGATGGCCTCTAGAAGCTGACAAAGATGAAAAATGGATTCTCCCCTCAAGCTTCCAGAAAGAATGTAGCCCTGAAGACCTGTTTGGGACTTCTGACCTCCAGAACTGTAAGAGAATGAATTTGTGTTGCTTTAAGCCACTAAGTTTGTAGAAACTTGTTACAGCAGCAAATAGGAAACTAATACACCCACATTATCCCCTACTTGTTTTACAGATGAGAACAGAAATCCAAGAGAAGTGGCTTTTCCAAGACACAGCCAGTATGTGGCACACCCAGAGGTGACCAGGCCCTTGGATTCACAATCCAGTGCCTTCCCACTCCACCACTTGCTTACTTTATCTTCCCTTCCTCTGAGAGCTGACCATCTGACAGGGAAAGACTAAGAGATAAAATCCTTAGAAAAAAAGTTTCCAGCTCTAAATCCTGTGGTATTCAAGCGTAACATGAGTTTGGTGCAGGCAGCAAGAGTTGCTAGAATGTTTGGGGAGGCTTTGCGCAGCTGCTGAGCCTCGAGTGAGCTTAGAAGGAAGAGTTAGACTGATCAGGGCAAAATGAGAGAGAGAGGTCAGTTCCAAGCCTGGGGAGGAGTTGCTAAGAGATGATATAGAGGGGAGAAAAGGATGCATCCAGTCTGATGAGTAGGAAGGGTCACTGTCTACACTGAGAAGGAAAGAGAAGGGCTCAAAAACCAGGATGGAGTCTGGACACCAAGACAGCATTACAGGTCCTTAGGTAGAAGACTGTGCACTGAAAGAAGTTATTTTAGGCAGGCAGGTAACCTCTTTGAGCAGTGGTATTCTTGGACTCCAGAGACAGCAACGAGTGGAGGGCAAAGGGTGCAGGCCAAAAACGAGAGATCCTTGACAATTCAATGAAACAACAGGAAAGGGGTTGCACAAGCTCATAAGGCAGGTGAGAGGCCACCACTGCTGAGCACAGGGCGGCCAGCAGCTGTCTCTATAGTGGGTGAGAGATATCCCACCCCTTGGGAATTCCAAGATATGAGATAGAGGGCCCTGGGATCTAACTTTGCACGAACTTTCAGGCTCATGGAATTTGCCTGAAGGGCCAGTGGAGGTTCTGCGGTGCCATGGGTGGGGCAACCTTTCCTCCAAGGTGCCCGTGCAGGATTCAGCCCACTCTAGAATGTTCTACAGTCATTAATCAATGAGTAGTCTGAAATGCTGAGACCTCCAACTAGAAAAAGGATGAGCAAGAGGGATGAGCCAATTATGTCAACAGCTCAGGCACCTCTGACCTCCAGGAAAGGGCTCAAGACCCGGCTCACTCCAGCACAGCTCAGCCAGCTTCCTGAAGTCCCAGGTCAAATCATGGTAACGGCAACCAGTATTCCAAGGTATTTTTAACCTGGTCACACAACTTGGAGGTTTCCAGATGAATGGCTGCTTTTGGTTACTTATACATTTATGGGGTTTGGCCAATGATAAAGAGTTGCTTTGGAGGAGCATAGGTATCATCTAGGTCTAAGACTTTGCATCTATATCAAAACTTTACTAAAGAAAGAAGCCAGGCACAAAACACCGCATATTGTATGATTCCATTACATGTCCAGAAGAGGCAAAACCATTGAGACAGAAAGAAGACTAGTGGTTGCCAAGGGCAGCAGGGAGGGGGCAAATAAGGAGTGACTGTTCAATGGGTACAGGGCTTCCTTTTGGGTGATGAAAACGTTCTGGAACTAGATGGTGGTGAAGATTGCACAACACTGTGAACATATTAAATGCCACTTAATTTCATGCTTTAAAATGATTAAAATGGTGAATTTTATAAGAATTTCACAATTAAAAGGTTTAAAAAAAAAAAAAAAAAAAAAAAACAAGCAACTGTCCTAAGAGCTTACTCAGGAATGACTTACGCCCTGCCTAGCGCTGCCCTCAGCTAACACGGGGATCCCACAGTGAAGGACAATGTGGTTTCTACCCTTCCAGAGCCTAAGTGAATTCCAGCAGCCCTTCAGGGAACTGGGTCCTGCAGAATACTACCTACCACAAGATGAAAAACAGGTTCTTGCACAGGTAAATAACACTGAGAAGCTCTTCACAGGGACTCAGGATCTACATGTGTGAATTAAAGCTCTGCAGTGGCCAATGGTTTAAAAAGGCTTTTAACCTTTGCTAAAACCACCATTTCCTACCCTTTGTTTATAAACTTGTTTTGCATTTAATCTGATCACACGATTTCATGGGACACACTTTGAGAGATGCTAAGTTAGGGAGAACACATACACACGCATGGCAATAAACCTACAGTAAATATGACATGAGGTAAAGCTAAATGTCTGCAAATGCTGAACATCCATGACACAAAGACTTAAGGCCATGGTAGAAAGAAATGGAGGGACAGTCGAGGGCAGCTGGAGAAAAGATGAGGCTTGGGAGAGCGGCAGATGTGGAGGACAGGGAGAAGACAAGGAATGGAAACCAAGAGGCAGCTGAAGCCAAAGCCGAGGCCTGACCCACTGCAGCCAGTGAGGTGGAAGTGGGCCTGACCAGGCCAGAGGCTTACTCTCTTGGAGGAGCAGAACACACGGCCTCAGGAAAGGCATGTGGAGAGCGTGTCCGGGCATGCAGAAATCTGAACTATGTAAGCCTCAAACACACCCAGGGGTCCCTCGGGGCTGTCAGGGTCCCCTGGGGCTGTCAGGCTGGTGCCCTGGGCCACATTTCATTGCCAGGCTCTCTCCCCTCCTAAGCAGTCATTCCTTCCCACTCTCCTCCAAACTCCTCTATCAAATCTTCCCGACACTGGGATGGGTGACTGTTAGCAGCTCAACACATCAGCCCCGTCAAGGGCATTGACTTCTGAACAGGAATGAAAGCCTTTAAAACTAAAAGGAATTTTTCTAAAGTGCCAGTGGGAGGGACGCTTTACCCTCTTGTGGAGGGTAAAGAAGCCACTGAGATCACATCTCAGAGGATAAAAAACTTACCTCACCATCCATTCCACCTTCCCACTTCCACCCTAAGTTCCTTCTCTCCTGAGCTCATTATTCCAGTTTACATCTCCAGTGCAAATCTGTTAATGCAATCTAACAGGCTCCTTTGACCCACCTATTGAATATCATATTATATAATTCAGTTCTCTGTCAGCTGGCCCCTGACGACAGCATCGGCCACCCTAGGCCTCCAGCCATTTCCACCCTGAGGTTCTCTTTTCCCAAGGGCTCCAAGTTACGAGCTCAGGAGATGTTTTTATAGAGAAGCAGAGGCAGTCATTATGTGAAAATATTCTTAGTGAACTGACCTGTCCCAAGGATGGAGTATTCTAGGCAAAGGCATAAAATGCAAATGAACATACCATTTCATTTGCATTTTATGTGAAAAGTGAAACAGAGGCCTTTCCTATTAACTGGACATCTGCAATGTTAACACTTTTTCTTTTTTTTTTTTTTTTTAAAGGCAGGGTCTTGTTCTGTCACCCAGATGGGAGTGCAGTGGCGTGATCACAGCTTACTGCAACCTCGACCTCCTAGGCTCAAGCAATCGTGCCGCCTCATTTATTGACTTTTTTTTTTTTTTTTTGTAGAGACAGGTCTCACAATGTCGCCCAGGCTGGTCTTGAACTCCTAGGCGCAAGCAATCCTTCCGCCTCAGCCTCCCAAAGTGCTGGAATTACAGGTGTGAGCTGCTGCACCTGACCGGTTTACACATTTTAATCTCTTATTTAATCCAACAGTGAACTCCTGCTAATTGTTGGAATATCAGATGATATAGTGACTAAACTATGTAAATAAGTTGCAAACTAGAACTGCAAATCAGCAACCAATGCAGAATTTAACAGAGTCCATGAAAGTCCTATTAGTCAACAACTGGATTCCACTCAAAGCCAATGGCAAACAATCTAGTTAAGGATTAAAGAAGAAACACGCATGGGAGCTTCCACAGAGAATGATCAAAGGATTAAGAGAGACCTTTGGAAAAAGTGAGAGTCCTCTCAGTTGGAAAACAACTTTTTTTTTTTAGACGGAGTCTCCATTGCCCAGGCTGGAGCACAGTGGCGCGATCTCGGCTCACTGCAACCTCTGCTTCCCGGGTTCAAGCAATTCTCTTGCCTCAGCCTCTTGAGTAGCTGGGATTAGAGGCGCCCGCCACCACGCTCAGCTAATTTTTGTATTTTTAGTAGAGTCAGGGTTTCACCATGTTGGCCAGGCTGGTCTCAAATTCCTGACCTCAGGTGATCCACCCGCCTTGGACTCCCAAAATGCTGGGATTACAGGCATCAGCCATCGCACCCGGCTGAACTCAAACCTAAGTGAAGGATGCTATATGCACAGTCTTATACAATTTTGCTGAGAATATCCCCGCATGGCCTACAAGAGATTCAATCTTTGTTTATTCTCAAAAATCAGTACAAAGCTGCAATTATAATTTAAATATAAACCATTACTTTCATTTTTATTTTTTAAGATATAGCCCCAATGAAACCTTTATTTCTACTTTCTCCTAAGAAATACTATGTCCTAAGCCAGGCATAGTGACACACACCTATAATCCTAGCTACTGGGAGGCTGAGGTGGGAGGATGGTTTGAACCCAGGAGTTCGAGACCAGCCTGGCCAACATAGCAAGACTGCGTCTCAATTTTTTTAAAAAGATAAAAAAGAATTATTAGCCTCTGATTTTAAAAGATCCCAAGGTCCTTATCTGGATAACAATCATCAGTAGAGAATAAGAACCTTCTCTGTAAGAAATTCCTAAACTCTCCCAAAGTTTCAGCTAGACACTACTTCCACACCATCCCTGCAGTCATCAGGTAAAAACCAGGTGTGTTATTCACACATGCTAACACTAGCCAGTGACATATAGGCACTGACTACATATAAGACCTGTGTGGTTCTGAACGCCTAATCATTGAAAGTTCATCGTAGGATACTTCCGTGTATGGTGTTCAAGCATGTTAACTTTGAACTTAATGTAGCATATAAGCATTTAAAAGTTATAGGCATTTCTGAGTTTATTTTCTTAAAATATTTGGATGTGTAGGGCTTTCCTAGTCAGATGCTTGACATTTATGTTTTTGCCTTATTATTTTTAAGAAGATTAAAAACAGCTGAATTGTGTGTAAGAACTCAAGAACTACTAATGAAAACGTAAAGAAAAAAATCAAATAGACATGGAAACCCTAGATTGGAACCAAGACTCCATCCAACAGAGAATACTAAGGGGAAGGATGGCTTGAAATGAGAAGACAAGAAAAACTTCTGGGGCAGATTCACAGAAGAACTTCATGCAAATAATTAATAAGCTACAATGAAAGTGCAAGGATATAACAGAAAATATGTCCTGGGTTATAACTTTGATTTTGTTTTACTTTTGCTCTTTGTGCAATAACTTTGGGATACTCGACATCTTGCTTAAGTCAACTGAAGGAAAATGCCTACTCACTCCTTTATCAAGAGTTTGACATTATTATGAAACTGTGGCTCTTACCCTCTCACTCCTTATTTTGTTCCAAGGGATATTTTGGGAAGGAAGGAATGAGATTTGAGATCATGCCATCTTGTGTTGAAATCTCACTTCTGCCTTTTATGAGGCACATCACCTAGGCAGATGAGTTGATTTCTATAAACCTTGATTTTTAAAATTGTTTGTATATATTGAAGTGTGATTTTGTTACATGGCTATATTGTTTAGTGGGGAAATCTGGGCTTTTAGTGTATCTATCACCTGAATAATGTAAATGGTACCCATTAAGTAATTTCCCATAATCCATTCCCCTTCCCCCCCTCCACCCACCCTTCTGAGTCTCCAATGCCTGTACTTCCACACTCTATGCCCCTATCTGTTTTCCATATGGATTTTCTTATCTGTAAAATGGAGACTGTAGCATCTGTCTTAACTGATATGGACAAATACAGACATCCTTAAGGATTAAATGAGATAAAATACATCAACATAGTAATACCAGTAGACGTTCCATCAATGGGAAAGCTCTCTCCTTCACCTTCTCTAGACCTGTCATGTTCATTTGCATTTTATGCCTTTGCCTTGAATGCTTTGCCCTTCAAGACCAACTTAAATATCACCCCTTCCACGGAGCTTTCTTGAATGAACTAATACTTTTTGATTCTCAAATGCTTTGTATGGTGCTTACTGGTTCCTACAGCCTCCCCTCTAAGATGGGCACCTGCTTCTAGAAAGACAGTCTTATTCAGAAGTCCCCTTTCACCCTACACAGAGCTTTGCACCCAACAGGTGCTCAATAAATGACTGCTGGCTGAACAAATGACCTCTGGCCTGGAGGCAGGCCTGCTGCCATGTCTCTTGCTGTTTTTGCTGAGCCACTTGGGTCTCTACTCTGCTAAGTGAGGGACCAGGGCAAATAGGTCAGGATTTAATTAACTTGCTGCATGAACTTTGAAAGACCTAGCTCTTACAGTTATTGATTACTGAGTCATCAAAGACATTCCCAGGACAAAAAAGATTTACTGGCAATGGTATAGGAGCAAAGGCTGCTCCTCCTTGGCCTTGCTGTGGGGCCACAGCAGCCCAAGTACGCTGGGGTGGCTACTGCTTTCTATACACAGAGACCACAACACTGGTGCTCTTCACCATGACAGCACCTTGAAAGGACAGGAGAAGGGGAAGGAGAGTAGAAGATGTCCTCCCCAAAAAAGCAAGTCTCAAATTTTCCCATCCACGTCCAACCTCAGGAGTTGCTGTCAGCAACAACAAAACAAATAAATAAAACTAAGGAAAAGGCAGGCATGGGATCCAAGCACAGGGACTCCCACAGATTAGAGAAATAAAGAGCAATCCCAGGACGATGGCTTTGCAACCAGCCTGTTGAATGACAGGTCCAGATGAGGCCAGAAGGATGAGGCTACAGGACAGCCAAACAAATAACAACAAAAACATGACTCATTACCCAGTGGGTTAGATGGTACTGAGGAGAGTTTTATAGTTCTGAACAAGAGGATGACAAGTGATAGTTACAGCAAACTAAAGTAATGGAGGGCCAGGGTGAGGGGAGCAATGATTAACTCCAGAAAAAAAACAAAAACTTACACCAGGATTGGAACCCATAATCAGGGTATGACCTATGTGATATAACTACATTGGAAGAATGCAGGAATGAGAAGAGGGGAGTGAAAAGCAAAATCTTTTTCTACAGGAGGAGGTCAATAAATTATTCTGCAATTGACTATAAGAGTTACAGAAATTTAGAAAGAATCACAGAGATGAAGACAAAAGAAGCCACTAAAGAATTGAAAATGGTTGCCTCTGGGAATAGCAATCAGGGGTGGTGAAGGTGAAACAAGATAATGCTCTTTTTTATTATAAACCATGATGTACGCTTTGTCTTTTTATAAACAGACACGTGAATTATTTTAATCAAAAATTTTATGCACTGCTGGAAATAAGTCCCTTTCTCCAAGTGTTCCAGCAGATTCTATGGGTCCTTCTCACCGGAAAAGGCAGAGAAGGATTTCATCAGGACCAAGAGAGACCCCACAGGCTCCCTGCACTGAGGAGTGGACATCTGAAGGGAGACTTCGTCTGAGACGGCTGTTCTGGGAGCCATCCAGGACGTGGGCTGGGGATGACTCAGGGACACACGGTAAGAGAAAGAACCAGCAGCTTTCACCACCCTTTGCAACCAAAAATAGCTCCCAGGTGGCATCAGAGTGTGATATAGATTTGGGTGTTACAGAGATGGCAGACACAATAACCAGGGTGATTGTTCTGAGAAGCTCCAATTTTCTCCCAGACACAGATATAACCTCTAGAAGAGGAACTCAACATTCCACTTGCATTTCTGAATAGTTACTAAGGCAAAATGCTACCAACAAGCAATGCATATACCTGGCCATCTCTGGTACCAGGTATCAAACAACTGGTTTTATGTTTAAATATGAAGATGAACTTTCTCCAACTTCCTCAGAGCCCAGTGAGACTGACTATCATGGTTTCATGTGGTTTCATGTTTTGTTAATGGACAAAGAAGCTAGGGGAACTTTGAAGCCAAAAGACGATGTCAGACAAGGTTAAATATCTGGAGAAAAAGAACTATGTTCCCTTGAGTATGGTACATCAAGCCAAACTTTGAAACCAAGACCAGCTCTTTAAGAAGCTTTCAGTACAAAATCCTTGAGATATACTGGTGCACTTTCCACATGTCTGAAACGGCAAAACTGAAACTAGGGCTAGTGGTGCTTTTATCCAAGGTTACAAATCTCTACACTGGGCTGAGAGTTTAAAATAACTTCAAAAGAGCCGCCTGCTTCTAAGTGGGTTACTGTTACACACGAGCCAAATACTAAACTAATAGGAGGACGAGACATTTCACTCTGTAATATTATCTCATCAAAAAATTCCTGGGGATTTAAAAGGGAAACTTCCTTCCTTTTGTTCTTTTGCCACTATCGGCCAGGGTAGGGTGTCGCTGTGGTACACAGTCTCACATCAGTCCCAGACCTTTTCTTAAAAGGTGTGGTGGCTAGAACCAAGACTTATAATTTACGTGAAAGAAAGGAAAAAGGACAGACCCACCCATTTTTCTCTTGAATCATAAGGATTTTTTTTCCCTCTTCTACGTACAAAGAAACAGACAATTCTTTTGCTCTTTGAACAAAGAGCCTAAACCTTTTTCTGGATCTAGAATCACACAGAACCTGAATAGTTATTCTCCCTGTTGTCATAGCAATGAAGGGAACTGTGATGGGTCAGAAACTACCCCAGACACCAAAAAGCTGCTGGCTGTTGCTGCTGTTTCACAGAGAAATCCAGCTGGGAACGGCCTGAAGACTGTGGAGTTCTCTCGGCTGAGGACTCTGGCTTTCAGAACACTCGGCTGGAGTCTCCCCCAGTGGGTATCACTTTTTTTGAGAAAAACCAAAAAGAGCCTCTATACTTATGTCGTTCCTCTGTACCAAATGCACAACTGAGAAGCGACCTGTCAGAAACCTGGGGAAGCAGCAGGCATTTCAAATCCACCTTTTCTCTTGAGTATCTCCCACGCCCTAGAATTTCATTTTGTCAGAGAATTATGTTAAAACTTACATATGGCCCCATGTATATCTCATGTCTGACTTTACAAACTCTCACTTAGAATGGCTGTTGCTAGTTTCAAATAGATAAGATGCCTCGTAAGTTAAATTTTTTTTTAAGTATCCAGTAGACTATAGAAAACTTAAGCTAAATTAATTCTAAATTCATTCTTGAAGTGACTCAGAGTGACTCATGTGCCTACCAGATGACAAGTATTGTTCTCTACACAGAAATTCACTCACACAGTTTTACTTCAAATTGCAAGGCAACTTATAAAGGACACTTGATCGTTCTTATTATGAAAAGGATTAGGTGCTTAAACACATCAAAGAGTTACTAAATTAAGATGAAATACAATACTATAAAACAACAAATCATTCAAACTACATGATGCTGAACTGAAACTAGAAAAATAAGTGAAAAAAAATCCAAAGCTATATTAATTTTTTTTATTCAGACAGGGTCTCACTTTGTCACCCAGGCTGGCGTGTAGAGGCACAATCTTGGCTCACTGCAGCCAGGACTTCCCTCCTGACTCAGTCCCCCAGGTAGTTGGGATTACAGGCATGCACAACCATGCCCAGCTAATTTTTGTATTTTTAGTAGAGACAGGGTCTCACTATGTTGTCCAGGCTGGTCTCAAACTCCTGGATCCAACTCAAGTAACCCACCCACCTCTGCCACCCAGCCTATTCATTTATTTTTTGAGACAGGGTCCCGCTCTGTTGCCCATGCTGGAGTGCAGTGGCATGATCTTCGCTCAATGCAACCTCTGCCTCATTTATATGTTTATAAATGATGAAGCAACATGAGCTAAGTCAATTCCTTTAGGAAAATTAGTGAACTAGATAGTGACAAAGTGGGGCAGAAAGTACTAATGTATTTTTTAAACTTCTCCATATGAGCAGGTACAGAACAAAGATACACTGCAAGGAATGAAATGACTGAGAGTTAAGGGATACATCCAACTAATTTATAGTAAGAAAACAGAATCATCATCCATCTTATTGGTGATGAATACAACAGCAAAATCAGCCAAGTAAACCAGCTCTAAACCCAACTTGGGCAAACACATTCTGGCCATGCTGCAAATTGGCTCAAATTGGGGGGAAGCGGTCTGGCAATGAGACAATGCCCAAGCTCCGTTATGTCCTTCCCCCACAATTTCATTTTTCAAACAGACCCCAAGGAAATAACCTCAAAGTAGTAATTTTTTTTTTTCTTGAGACAGAGTCTTGCACTGTTGCCCAGGCTAGAGTGCAGTGGTGCGATCTCAGCTCACTGCAATCTCTGCCTCCCAGGTTCAAGCGATTCTCCTGCCTCAGCCTCCCGAGGAGCTCGGATTACAGGCGCCCGCCACCATGTCTGGCTAATTTTTGTACTTTTAGTAGAGATGAGGTTTCATCATGTTGGCCAGGCTGGTCTTGAACTCTTTTTTTTTTTTTTGAGACAGAGTATCGCTCTGTCTCCCAGGCTGAAGTGCAGTGGCCCGATCTCGATCTCGGCTTACTACAACCTCCACCTCCCGGGTTCAAGTGATTCTCCTGCCTCAGCCCCCCAAGTAGCTGGGACTACAGGCGTCCGCCACCACTCCCGGCTAATTTTGGTATTTTTAGTAGAGACAGGGTTTCACCATATTGGCCAGGCTGGTCTCGAACTCCTGACCGCCTCGGCCTCCCAAAGTGCTGGGATTACAGGCGTGAGCCACTGCGCCTGGCCTGGTCTTGAACTCTTGACGTCATGATCTGCCCGCCTCGGACTCCCAAAATGCTAGGATTACAGGCGTAAGCCACTGCACCCAGCCAAAGTAGTAACTTTATATGATGAAATCTTCAAGTAGTCCTCCTCTAAACTGTGAAAACTTAGAAAGAAAAAAAAAGTTCCCCCAAAGACTGTATAATAAAAACAATGTGCATAATTTATGGGATGTAATGTCACCACAGTAAGATAATAATGAAGACAACATAGTATTAGATGTACAAAATTTTCAGAAAAATTAATGTACAGATTTAAAAATCATATCTGCCTGTAATCTCAGCACTCTGGGAGTCCAAGATGGGAGGATTACTTGAGCCCAGGAGTTTGGGACTAACCTGGGCAACACAGTGAGACCCCTGTCTCTACAAAAATTAAAAAATTAGGTGGCATGCACCTGTGGTCCTTGCTACTCGAGAGGCCAAGGTGGGAGGATTGCTTGAGCCTGGAAGGTTGAGGCTGCAGTGAGCTATGATCTGGCCATGGGCGCACCAGCCTGGACAAGAGTGAGACTCTGTCTCAAAAAAATAAAAATAAATAAAAATCACATCTGTATCTAGATGAAAACTAAAAGGAAACAAAGAATTTACAAAGTTAATGGACTGGAGAGTAAGAATAGTAGGAGATTTTTTCTTTTTTGGATTCTACTACTCATTTAAATCAACATTTGCTAAGCAATGACCTTGTGGCTGGACACCAGGCAAGGAACAGTGATTAAGAGCTGAGCCCTCCTTTACTGTAATGTTGTTTAATCGGGAGTTTGAAAACAATTATAAAATGTATATGCATCTGCTGACAGGACAGGTGACCAAAATTTGAAGCTAACCAGGGCTTTTTCCCATGAATTGGCTCTATGTATAACACGGTTTAAAAGTAACAAATGGCAGTACTAAGTAGCAACATGCATTGTCAAAGAGATGCATTCCAGCCAGGCATGGTGGCTCATGCCTGTAATCCCAGCACTTTGGGAGTCCGAGGCAGGCGGATCACGAGGTCAGGAGATCGAGACCATCCTGGCTAACTCGGTGAAACTCCGTCTCTACTAAAAATACAAAAACAAAATTAGCCGGGCATGATGGTGGGCGCCTGTAGTCCCAGCTACTCGGGAGGCTGAGGCGGGAGGATGGCGTGAACCCGGAAGGTGGAGCTTGCAGTGAGCCGAGATCGCGCCACTGTACTTCAGCCTGGGTGACAAAGCAAGACTCTGTCTCAAAAAAAAAAAAAAAAAAAAGAGAGAGAGAGAGATGCATTCCTTTCCCACAATATTTCCTGATATTTGGAGAATTTCTTACAAGGAACC
This sequence comes from Gorilla gorilla gorilla, assembly GCF_029281585.2. Lineage (NCBI taxonomy): Eukaryota > Metazoa > Chordata > Mammalia > Primates > Hominidae > Gorilla > Gorilla gorilla. Next base: position 27,004,921 of record NC_086018.1, on the reverse strand, counting down.
AGTGGGATGTATTGGTTTCTTGTAACCTTGAGTAGTTTTCTGAATGCAAAGGAAGGCAGGCCCTTGAGAGGCAGGTTCATTACCCTCCAGTCAAGATTTTAAGTTCATTCCTTTTTCTTTTTTTTAAATTTCTTTCATTGGAAAAACATAGAAACAAAAATGAAAGAAATAATTCAACATTTGCCAAGTAACCATTCTGAGAAGGGGATTCTCAACACAGTGTTAAGAGCGAGCACTTTAGTGAAGGGCCTAAGGCAGAACCTCTCATTCTCCACTCCCTGATGATGCTGTGCTATGCTGTGGTGTGCTATGATGAATAAGGGCTTCGAGTTGCACTGGCCCACGGTGGATCCCAGTACTGCCTCTTCTGTGTGACCTTAGAAGAGTCATGTAACCTCATCTGAAGGGCAGTCCTGATCCTGCCCATCCTGCTTTTATTTCTGATGATCAGATACAAAGAGGCCCATGTACCTCGCACGCAAAAAGTAGGGCAATAGACATCATACCAAAAGCATAGGCAACCAAAGAAAAAATAGACAAAATGAACTTCATCAAAATTAAAAACTTTTGTGCTATAAAGGATACCATCAAGAAAGTGTAAAAAAGGCCAGGCACCATGGCTCACGCCTGTAATTCCAGCACTTTGGGAGGCCAAGGTAGGAGGATTATTTGAGCTCAGGAGTTTGAGACCAGCCTAAGTAACATAGCAAAACTCTGTCTCTACAAAACGTTTAAAAAATTAGCCAGGTGTGGTGGTACACGCCTGTAATCCTGGCTACTTGGGAGGCTGAGGCAGGAAGATTGAGCCCACAAGTTTGAGGCTGCATTAAGCCATGATGGCTCCACTGCGCTCCAGCCTGGAGACAGCAAGACCCTGTCTCTAAAAATAAATAAATAAATAAATAATTTAAAGGTATAAAACCCATAGAAGAAAATGTATGTGAACTTTTACAACTCAATAAAAAGACAAACTATTCAATTAAAAATGGGCATAGGATCTGAATACATATTTCTCCAAGAGATATGCAAATCTCAACAAGCACATTAAAAGATGCTCAATATCATTAGCCATCAAGGAAATGCAAATCAAAACCATAATGAGACATCATGTCATACCAAGTGTTGGCTAGAATGTGGAATAATTAGAACCCTCAAACACTGCTGATGGCAACGCAGAATGGAGCAGCCACTTTGGAAAAGAGTCTGGCAGTTCCTCAAAGGCTTAAACATAGAGTGACCATATGACACCCAGCAATTCCACTCCTGAGTATATACCCAAGAGAAAAGAAAACATGGCCCAGAAACTTGTACATGAACGTTCATAGCAGCAGTATTCCTAATAACCAAAGAGTGGAAACAGTGTGAATGTCCATCAGCCGATGAATGGAAACATCAAGTGTGGTTAACCCACACCACGGAATATTATTTGGTCACAAAATTGAACAGAGTACTGATATATGCTACAACAGGGATAAACCTTGAGAACATGCTGAGTAAAAGAAGCTAGTCACAAAAGTCCACATCTTATATGAGTCTATTACATGAAAGCCCAGAATAGGACAGAGACAGTCGATCAGTGGTTGCCTAGCACTGGGGAGGTAGAAGAATAGGAAGACAGGGGAGTGAGAGTTAAAAGGTACAGGGTTTCTTTCTGAGGTGATTAAAATGTTCTAAAATAGATTGTGGTGATGGTTGTACAACTCTGAATATACTAAAAGCCACTGAATTATACACTTTATATAGGTGAATTATATGGTATGTGAATTATATCTCAATAAAGCTGTTATTAAAGAATTATGCAAATAAATGGTAAATGGGGAGAAAAGGAAAAATATAGTGAGGCAAGACTATCACCAGTGGAGTCATGTGATGAAAAGAACAGGCTGGGCGCAGTGGCTCATCCCTGTAATCCCAGCACTTTGGGAGGCCGAGGCAAGGGGATCACTTGAAGCCAGGAGTTTGAGACCAGCCTCAGCAACATGGCAAAACCCTGTCTCTACAAAAAATACAAAAACTTAGGCAGGTGTGGTGGTGTAAACCTGTAATCCCAGCTGCTTGGGAGGCTGAGGTGGGAGGATTGCTTATGCCCAGGAGTTCAAGGTGACAGGTGACCTATCATGGTGCCACTGCACTCCAGCCTGAATGACAGACAAAGAGACCATCTCTTAAAAATTTCTTATTTAATTTTTAAAAAAGAATGCAGCTGAGCTCCATTACTCCAGGCAATTACTTTATTTCCCCAAGGTTGTTTCCTCATCTGTAAAATAAGAATGGTGCCAGCCCCACCTGAGTGAGATGGCACAAGTCGATGTCCTTAATAAACACACGTCTTACATCCTGTGGGATGTCAGTCTTTATTCTACCACAATTAGGGCGTATGAGGCATGGAAAAGAACCACTTTCATGCTAGCTGTCTTAAAAGGGCATTGTGTCTTAGGTCCTTGGGTGTTTCATGGCCTGGTTCTGAGCCATACCTGAATCAGAAGAGTAAAGTTCCCTTTTTTCTTCATCAAGTCATCTGTTTATGAATTAAAAGCCCATAACTGAGGCTGCTGGTGATAATCAAGTGGTCAGCACTGGAATTACTATGACTTTTGGTTGGGTCATAGAGCTCTATGGTAGACTTGTTGACTCTCTTTTAAGAATGCTGTCATTGTTCATATCCTGAATTCAGTAATTTAAAAAAACATATTTTTTTAGAGACAGGGTCTTGCTCTATTGTCCAGGCTGGGGTACAGTGGCACCATCATAGCTCACTGCAGCCTCAAACTCCTGGGCTCAAGCAGTCCTTCCACCTTAGCCTCCCAACTTGCGGGGACTACAGGCTTGTGCCACCACATCCCAAAAAACAAACACAGACTTAATTGAGGTGTTTATATACAATAAACTAATCATTTACGGATAACAATGTGTAGTGAGTTTTGACAGGTGCAGACATCTGTGAAACCACCACCACTATCAAGATACAGAGCATTTTCATCACCCCAGAAAGTTTCTTGTTCCCTGATAGTCCATTTCTTCTTCCAGCCCATACCCAGACTATCACCGATCTGATTTCTGTTACTATATAAGTTGGTTTATATTTTCTGGAATTCCACATAAACAGAAACATGATGTATCATGCACTCTTTTTTGGGGGAAGGGAAGAACCCTGGGTCCTTTGATTCAGCATCATGTTCTTGAGGCTCATCCATGTGTCAGTGTTTTGCTGCTTATTGCAGAGTAGTGGTCCACTGTATGGGTGAACCACTTTTCATTCACTCATCTGTTGATGGACATTGGATTGTTTCCACTTTTTCACTATTACAAATAAAGCTGCCACGGATATTTGAGTAGGTTTGCGTAGACAAATGTTTTTATTTCTCTTGTGTAAATACCTACGGGTGGAATACCTGGGTCACATGGTAGGTGTATGTTGAGCTTTATAAGAAATTCCAAACTTTTCCAAAGGAACTGCGCCATTTTGGATTACCAAAAGCAATGTATGGGTTCCCATTGTTCCACTTCCTCACTGACACTTTTTAGTATCAGCCTTTTAATTTTAGCCATTCTAGTGGCACGTAGCAGTATCTCATTGTGGTTTTATTTTGCATTTACTGATGCCCGATGTTGCTGAGCAACTTTTCATGTGTTTATTTGCCATCCCTATCTCTTCTTTGTAAAGTCTCTATTCAAATCTTTTACCTGCTTTTAATTGGGTTGTGTACTTATTGAATTTTCAGAGTTCTTTCTATATTCTGAATAACAGTCTTCAGTCTTCTTTTGAGTCTTACAGTAATTATCATATCTTTGTAGTCGGGTAAGAAGGGCTAATTTTCATTTCATTGTTTAAAACTGAGCTTCCTCCAAAACAAACCTTTTCTGTCATGTTCCTCTTCTCAAGTAATGGCATTTCATTCCTTGGAGTCATCCTTGCTTCCTTTCTCCCCTACCCACATCCAACCCTTCAGCAAATTCTGCCGACTTTACCTACAAAACCTATTCAGAACCCAACCACTTTCCAGCACCTCCCCTGCTTCCACCCTGTACCAAGCCCCCTTCACTTCTCCTCTGGGTTACTGCCAGAGCTCCTAACTGCTCTCCCTCAACTCTTCCACTCCCTGACACTGCCCCTTCCCCAGTCTTTTCTCAAATACAGCAGCCAGAGCAATCCTGTTAAAATATAAGTCATGCCATGTTACTACTCTGTGCAAGTTACCACTGGCTTCCTAGCTGACTTATGAAGCCCTGGAAAATCCTGTGTCTGACCTGCCATGACCTTTGACCCCTCTCTTCTGCCAGTCTCTTTCTTGTTCACCCTGTTCCAGCCACACTGGCCTCCCTGCTGTTCCTCCCACATGCCAGGCCTACCTACCATAGGTTTTTTGCACTTGCCCTTGTTCCCTCTGCCTGGAATAATCTACCCTCACTAGGCTTGACTCTGTCCTTAACCTCCTTTACATATCACCTTCTGCTCAGTGTATAAGTTTATTTTTGATTCAGTTTCCCTCCCCTCCATTCCAAACATCAAATACAAAAAGAAAATGAAAGGTGTAAATTATGCTTAAAAACAAGATAAACATATCTACGGGGGAAAAAAAGAACAGAACAGAATAAAGCAAAGATGAATGCTGAAGCCACAGTCCCGCTGTGCTTTGAGTCTGAATGTAGGTGGTGGTGCTAGGAGCTCTATTCTGGTGGACTGGGAACTAAAAGTAGCCCAAGTGGGGCGGGATGGGAGCCACTGTCCTTACTTAAAACCAAAGTTTGGCCTAGGCTGCCCCAGCTATGAAAGGAGACTGAAAACATCTGACAATTACAGCTCACAGTGAAGCCTAGGATGTTACGAAGAAGCATGTACAATCTACAGCCTGCATGTGGGCCAAGACCACATGGAGGTATGAAGACTGAAGTTTATCTGTGTCTGTATGTCCTGGTGGTCCTGACATGTCACTATGAGACCTGTTATAGGCTTACAGGTCCTTGGAGAAGTAAACACAAGGCTGTTGGGGGAGGGATGGCACAGAGAAGACCACTTCCTCCAAACGAACTCTGACTCCGTGAGTTTCCAAACCCAATTTCCAAAATACCAAAAGAAAACTAACTCAAGAAGACAGCCAACAAAATCGACACTGGGGGGTTAATTTATTTGAGATTAAATGAAAATAGGGCAGTCTGACAATGACTTTATTTATTTTTTTGAGACGGAGTTTCGCTCTTATCGCCCAGGCTGGAGTGCAATGGTACAATCTCAGCTCACGGCAACCTCCGCCTCCCGGGTTCAAGCCATTCTCCTGCCTCAGCCTCCCAAGTCGCTGGGAATACAGGCGTATGCCACCATGCTCGGCTAATTTTGTATTTTTAGTAGAGACAGGGTTTCACCATGTTGGCCAGACTGGTCTTGAACTCCTAACCTCAGGTGATCCACCCGCCTCGGCCTCCCAAAGTGCTGGGATTACAGGTGTGAGCCACCATACTCAGCCTGACAATGACTTTTAAATGTATGTTTTAGGAATTATGGGAGATAAAAAAAGGAATTATAGCTATAAGAAAGAATAAGGAAATATAAAACACAACAGGCAGAAAGGAAATAATACATGGATATTTTTAAAAAAGAATAATGTATATATACTAGAAATGAAAAACAGACATTGAAATTAAATTTTAAATGATAATCCAAACTGGACAAAGATGGAGATAGGATTAGTGAACTGGAAGACATGCTGAGGAAGTCACCCAGAATGCAGTAGAGGAAGAAGAAAAATAGTAGTTAGTGACACAGAGGGCAGACCTAAGCCTCTAACACAGCTTTGATAGCTATCCAGGGGAAGGGTGTTGGAGTGGTGGCAGACCAACCCTATTCAGAAAGATGAAGGCTGTGAACTTTCCAGAAGTGAAATAAGACATAAGTTTTCAGATAAAAAACAGAGTGCTTTGCTCCACTATATATATAGTTGTGTGTGTGTGTTTTTTTTTTTTTTTTTTTTTTTTTTTGAGACACGGTCTCACTCTGTCACCTAGGCTGGAGTGTAGTGGTGTGATCTCAGCTCACTGCAGCCTCAACCCCCCTGGGCTCAAGCGATCCTCCTGCCTCAGCCACCTGAGTAGCTGGGACTACAGGTGTGTGTCATTATGCCTGGCTAATTTTTGTCTTTTTTTGTAGAGATGGGTTTCACTATGTTGTCTAGGCTGGTCTTGAACTCCTGGGCTCAAGTGATCCACCCACCTCGGCCTCCCAAAGTGCTGGGATTACAAGCATCAGCCACCGCACCCAGCCTCAGCAGGATGTATTAAATCCATAAATTCACCCCTAGGTATGTCGCAGTGAAACAGCCCAATACAGGATAAAACAAGTTTCCAAAACTAACAGAGAAGACAGATGATCTGTGAAGGAGTAACAATTCAAATGTAGTCTTGTCTTTTCTGTCCACGGTTCTACTTCACTGAAAGCCTTAATCCTAAATACAGTTATGTGTCGCCTCATGACAGGGGTCATGTTCTGAGAAATATTAGGCGATTTTGTCACTGTGCAAACATAGAGTGTGGTGACACAAACCTGGATGCGATAGCGTACTAGACACCTAGACTGTACAGTATAGCCTATGACTCTGAGGCTACAAACTTGTACAGCATGTTACTGTACTGTAGGCAACTGTAACACCATGGTAAATATCTTGTGTATTTAAACATGTCTAAACACAGAAAAGGTACAGTAAAAAATATGGTATAAAAGATTTTTAGGCTGGGTGCAGTGGCTCACGCCTGTAATCCCAGCACTCTGGGAGGCCGAGGTGGGTGGATCACCTGAGGTCAGGAGTTCGAGACCAGCCTAGCCAACATGGTGAAACCCCGTTTCTACTAAAAATACGAAAAAATTAGATGGGCGTGGTGACGGGCACCTGTAATCCCAGCTACTCAGGAGGCTGAGGCAGGAGTATCACTTGAACCCAGGAGGCAGAGGTTGCAGTGAGCCGAGATTATGCCACTGCACTACTGAACTCCAGCCTGGGCAACAGAGCGAGACTCCATCTCAAAAAAAAAAAAAAAAAAAAAAGATTTTTAAAACTATATGCCTATAACTTAGGCTGCACTAAATTTATAAAAAATACTTTCCTTTCTTCAATAATAAATTAACCTTAGCTTACTGTAACTTTTTTACTTTATAAACTTAATTTTAACTTTTGACTTTTGTAATAACACTCTAATAAGAAACACATTGTACAGCTGTACAAAAATATTTCTTTATATCCTTATTTCATAAGCTTTTTTCTATCAAAACTTTTTTTTTTTACTTTTTTAAACTTTTTTTGTTAAAAATTAAGACACACACATTAGCCTAGGCCTACACAATGTCAGGATCATCAATGTCATTGTCTTCTGTGTCCATCTTGTCCCACTGGAAGGTCTTTAGTCACAGTAACACACATGAGCTGTCATCTCCTATGATAACAACGCTTTATTCTCGAATACCTCCTAAAGGACCTGCCTGGGACTATTTTACAGCTAACTTCTTTTTTAATAAGAGTACACTAACATAAAAAATACAGTAAATACTGAGTGATAGAAATTTTTCAGTTCCATTATAATCTTTACAGAACCACTGTTGTATATGCAGTCTGTTGTTGACTGAAACGTCATTATGCGACACATGACTATAGGCAGTAGTTTTCACTCTGTTCACTCTGTTGCATTTCAAACATTTCATTTTTAATGTTTTTCCCCTTTCGTTAGACAAGGACCTGAGATCTTTGCAGAGGGCGGAATTAGGCTTTTGCCAGTCAGGGCTTTAGGAAAACTATCTGAAAGTAGACAGGAGATGCAGCGGGAAGATCACCAATTTATGGAGTGGGTGGAGTTTGCTTGCAATGTAGGTGCAATGAGTGGATTTATTATGCAGTAAAGTCACCAAGTTTACACTTTTTCAAGAAATCAAGGGGTTGAGGTATAAAACAGTAACAATACATCAAATACTAGCCTGAAAAATAGTATTTCTCTCTCTCTTCCTACAAAATATGACCACCATTCTGAATTTGGCATTTTCATGTCCATTGTCACATCTAGCTTATTCTGTCCAGCATTTGGCTAAATGTACTACCAACACTTGCGTATTCCTAAATTGGGGACTTTAACTTATGAGACAGCTTTTGAAGTTTGTCCTTCTCCTTAACTACAAACCAAGTACATATTCTACCACCTGCAAACCAGATCACTCATCACTTTCAGAGTCCTCTCTATCTAGATCCCTGCCAGCCCTTCTGTCTTGTTTCCTTCTACTCAGGCTCAACCTGATACTAAGATATAGGAGACCAGAACTGTTCTCAGCACTTAGACTGGATAAAATGTTACTTTCTTTTCAGCAGCAAAGTGTGGGAACGTGGCTGATGTCCACTGAGGCAGGGTGGTTAAGAACCCAGGCTCACAGCCTGCCTGGGTTTAAATCCCAGCTCTGCCACTAACTTGTATGTGACCTTGAGCAAATTTCTGAACTTCTTTGTCTTGGCTTCCTCATCTACATAAAACAAGAATATCTACTTCAAAGGTAGTTGTAAGGGTCAGATGAGTTAGCCTATAAAACTAGCAGAACAGTGCCTGGAACGAGGCAAGCACATAGTAAATGTTAGTGGCTGTTATTTTCTGTTTTAGTAGTTGTGTCGGGGACGGCTATGGAAGTATAACATACATTATCTCCAATCGTAACAACAACCTTATAATGTCAGTATTAGTGTCCTCATGTGTGGCTGATGAAACAAAGATGGAAAGAATTCCAGCTGTGCTAGGATGGCTGAGCCAGGTGGCACTGGTCTGCATGGGTCTAAAGCTTTGCTGGTTGCCCTTGGTCCTGCTCCCTTCTCTTTTGACAGGCCCTGGGAACCAGCTCTATCCTTTTGGCCTAAAGCTTTGGCGCAGTTGAGGTGAGAGTTGGGCACACCCTCTTTCCAAGCATACGAGACAAGGCAGGCCAAGACCTTACTAATTCGGCTGGTAAATATATCACAAGCCACTTTTGGATTCAGGAAGTTTATTACTTACATAGACAGCAAAAGAAAGAGTAGCCAAAGGTGCCAGCTCCCCACGGCTTTGTCCTTCATACCAAAAAATTATGACCTTGGAACAGAAGGGGCCAGATGACCGCAGCGTGAGCTGCGGGATGCCCTGTTGCTGAGGAGTCCACTTGAGACTGTAGCTAAGCAGCTTTACCTTCTGCAGCTCTATTCTGAGGGGGCTGGAGTACAGAAGTTCATCCTCATCAGAACCTGGGGGGTGATGAGACACTGTCTCATGACAGCCTCCCAAGAGATAGGAGGTGGGTGGGAGATGGCCTTGAAGTGTACCTTAGGATCTTCCTGTCCTCTCCTGTTCCAGGAGGATCACAGGTACCTGAAAGCCTCCTGTGAACTATGGTTCAAGCCTCTGTCTGCACGGCCTCTGGATACACTCGAGGATGTTGTGGCTGAGTTGTTCCCCTCACCCCTCTGCCCCTGGCCCAGGCTCGGCCTCTGAATCCTTTGACCTGAAGTGCTTCGATCCCCTAATCTGACTTCTCCCCTGGTCTATATCAAGGCTGGTGAGCTTTCTAGGAATAAATGTCAAATTTATCCAACTGGATGAAGACCTTTGAGGATACAGACCCACACTGAATATACTTTTTTGTGTCTTTTATACATAATACACATTCATACAACATGGACTTGCCCTTACTTAGAAACACAATCAATATAGGTTTCTTGGTATGTGAACTTAGAGCCGCCTGGTTTCTTTAGTCGGTTGCCTCAAAATTTGACACTGAAAAAACCTGTCCATCCATCTGACAGCTACTCAGTCTAAAAACTGAGTAGCTGAAGACTCCTGGAGCTTGTCCCTCATCCCTTGCAACCTGGCAGTCACTCCCCTAGGTGCACTAGAATGTAGGTGGGTTGGTAGTAGTAACACAAAACACAGAAGCGCAAAAAGTCCACAGGATATTCTTCTTTCTTTTCTTTTTAACCATCCATCTCTGGCATTAGATGCTGCGTACTGTGCTAAGTTTTGAAGGTGCCCTGTTGCTGATGAGTGTGGGTTTAGGGAGTGGCTTTAATGAAACCAACCAGGACAGATCCAGCCTGGGTTATGACCTTCCCAGTCCACTCTTCTTTGAGCAGCAACTTTTATAAGCAGATGTAATCAGGCATAGGTAGCTTAATGAGGTAAAGAATAGTCAAGAAACTGTCCTAGCTTGTGCTAATAATTCCTGATATATAGTGGCTGTCTCCAAGGAGCCCAAAGCACAGCTCAGACATTATGTCATTAATCCTCCCAAAACCCCCATGAGGTAGGCAGGTGGCAGGCATTCCCCCTACTCCAGGATCAGAGAGAATGGGGCCCTTATGCCACTTGCCCAAGGTCATACTGGGTGGCAAAGCCTAACAAATAATTTATTGCTTTTAACGCTTGAGCCTGTGGTTTTTTTCCCTCCCTACCCCCCTCTCCTGCGATTAACAGCAATATTTTAATCAGGTGATTTTCATCTAGTGCATCTCTTCCTAAAGGGCTATTGGCTCTTTCCCTTCATTTGGAAACTCACCAGGGCAATTACAGAGAAGCAGGGGATGCAATGAGGTGAATCTGTAGCCTGTGGCTATAGCCTGTGAGCCCTTAAAGAACCCAAGTCACTGTCTCCCTCTCTGGGGCCCTCTGCCCATTCAGGATTCATCACTGTGTCCTGCTTTCATGCACTCTGTGTGTTGGGTTTCCTGCTTCATTACATGGTCTTGAGGACCTTAAATGGGGTTAGCTCCAGTCCCACCTAACTCCCCATTTAGTGTGTCTCCTGTGAGACCACCATCATTTGCATCCTGTTCACAGTAGTATCGGGCCCCTGGCCAGAGCCCTTTTGCCTTTGGTAGCACACTCTAATCCACCCAACCTTCCATTCAACAGTCTTACCATCCATTCAGGCCATGTATATGGTGAAGTCACAAAATAACCCTCTTTGTTTCGTCTTTCCAAAAGGATGTTCAGGGTACAAGCCACTGTGCATAAAACGGCTTCCCTCAATGCATTTGAACTAAGAGCAGACCCCTGCCTATAACACTGCACTGAGCCTTTTATTCTTGCAAACTAAAGAATGTACATACCAAATTTCAGCCAGAGACCAGCAACCACAACAGAGAACATTCTTAAGAATGGAGGCATCAGTATGGCAGCTCATTCCTTCATACAGGAGCTTTTTGGGCTGCAGCTGTCCTCCCCTGCATACCTCCCCAAATACAGGCAGGTATCCTCATGGGTAGACATTGAGGCTGACACACACAACAGTGTAAATGACTAATGACACATGGAGCACTCCATCTATAACCATGGAAGAAATGATAACACAGTGGCTCCAGATCCTATCATGGCCTGCCTGTAGCACCTCTACAAGAGTCAGTATAATAGCTAGAATCAGGGGTTCTCTCTCTGTGAAAAACAAGTGACTGCTTGTGCCTTTTGGAGAGCTGACCCAGAGAACATTACAGTATGGCCTGAGATAAGCATAAGTATCACAGACAACTTCATTGCACCCCTCTGCACTCCAAGCCTACCTTGTAAGGTCAAAGGTTACACAGAAGTTACAGGTTAGAAGTTACAGAGAGTCAGATGTTACAGAGAAGTCACTTAGTTGAGACAGCAGCTTTAGGCTAGTGCTGTCCAACAGAACATTCTGCAATAATGGCGATGTTCTGTTTCTATACCAGCAATGTAGGAGCTACAAGCCACATGTTGCTATTGAGCAGTTGGGATGCGGTAAATGCAAACCGAGAACTGAATTTTAAGTTTTACTTAATTAACTCAAATTTAAATAGCCACATTAGGCTGCTGACCACTGTGTTAACCTCAGGCTCTGAAATCTAATACTTCCCTATATTCTCAAGGAAGAAAGTCCACATGTATTCTTACCCTATTCTCCTCAAGATACCTTAAAGTCAGGACCAGCTTGAATCAAGAAGATAAAGACATGTGTTTGATGCTACTGAGGAAATGTTGTTTTTAAAAGATTTAGTTTTTAATAGCAGTGCCATGCTGTGCAAAACAAAATGAAATACCACAGGAAGTCAGCAAGGAAGGTCTTTTGGGGTCAGATACCAGTGGGTGGTCAAGTAACATGGAGAAACTCAAATAGCAAGGGTGAGAAGCTCAGGCTGCCATTAATTTCACTTGTGTCTTGGGTAAAGCATTTTTTTTTCTCTCTGGACCTCCATTTCTCAACAATAAATAGATTTAACCATCTGCCCTTTCTAATTCACAGAGTTGTTGGAAGGAAAAGGCAAAGTAGACTAAAGAGTATCAAATGCTACTTATTTAATAAAACCAAGATGTCATACTAAATTCGCCTAAGTCACTAGGAGGTCCTTATCCCCCATTCTCCTGCCTGCCCATCTTCTGCCCCATCCATTCTTCATGGTCCAGCTCTTGCCCCATTGCCTCCACATGATCTTTCTAGAATCCTCCAGCTCACTATCACTGTTTCCTCTGAATACTGTCCATATTTTGACACTTTAAGCTCAACTATCACGTGTTCTTGTCCCAACGGGATGGGATGTCAACCATTAGCTCTGGATTAAATAAGATAATGCATGTGCTATGGTTTGAATGTATATGGCCCTCCAAAACGCACTTTGGAACTTAACCCCCAAGGTGATGGTATTAAGAGGTGGGGGGCCTTGGGAGGTGATTAGACAGTGTGGGCTCTTCCCTCATGAATAGATTAGTGCCCTTATAAAAGGTCTTGAAGAAGAGTTGACCCTTTGCCCTTCCATCTTCTGCCACATGAGGACACAGCAACAAGGTGCCATCTTGGAAGGAGAAAGTGAGCCTTCAGCAGAAACCAAATCTGCTGGCACCTTGATCTTGGACTTTCCAGCCTCCTCAACTGTGAGAAATAAATTTCTTTTATAAATCACCCAGTTTCAGGTATTTTGTTAGAGCAAAAGGAACAGACTGAGATAGTATGTCAAATAATAAAACTTTATGTTACAAAAGATAAACAGCAACATGATAAATTGAGATGATGTGGTTAAGTGAGCCACTAGGCAGAAGCCAAGGATGATGTAGCTTCTACACTTAGAATGACTGAGAACAGCCAGGGAAGAGTGATCGGCTGGGAAACCCTACTAGTGGAATTGGAATTGCTGGGGATCCCTCCAAGAGGAAGTAAGAATGAGCAGGAGCCTGGCAGGTAATGGGCTCCACTCTGAGACTCAGAACAACAATGCAGCCTCCCCACTCAGAACTGGAAACGACCCAGTTTCAAAAGGGGGCAGTAAATAGGCCCAAAGATGAACCCATTGCCATTTCCTTCTAACCAGTTGCCCAACTATCCCTTTTTAAAAATATAGCCCCTATCAATATGACCCAAGAGCTACAGGATTTGAGAACCTTGAATTCAGGATGGCAGTCCCAGACCTCCCTGCTAGATCAAATTTCTCAGCCGCACTGTTGCTCAAATTAATTAACAGTAGCTCTCCAGCTACTGCCACCATAGCAAACAGCTCTGGGATGCCACTGAAGATCCCCAGTGGGGACTGATTGGGAAGGGACACCAGGGAACTTTCTGGGCTGATGGTCATGTTGTTCTCTATCTTGACAGGGGTTGGGTCTCACAAAGGGACTCATTTATTAAAAACCCGTGAGACAGTACACTTAGGATTTGTACATTTCACTCCATGTAAAGTTTATCTCAAAGAAAAAAACATAAACAAACGAAAAATGCACAGTCCAGCCACACATATAACTCCCATCAGAATCTCTGGGGTTGGAACCCAGACTCTGGTTTTTAAACATGCTTCCCAGGTGATTCTGATGAAGATGACTTCACAGAACACCTTGAAAATGACTTGCCCAGACCAAAGAAAACAGGCCAAGAACAGATAAAGAACATATTCAAATTAGCTTCTCACTTTCTGTCTGAACTAAGTATCTCAGTCTGCTCAGGCTATCATAACAAAGTACCCTAGACTGGGAGGCTTAAACAACAGAAACTTATTTTCTCACAGTTCTGGAGCTGGGAAGTCCAAGATCAAGGTGCCACTGAGGCAGGTTTCACTCTGAGGCCTCTTCTCTTAGCTTGTGGTGGCCACCATTTCCCTGCATGCTCACATGACCTGTTCTTTGTGCATACAAGGGGAGAAAGAGAGAGCAAGCTCCCTGGTGTCCCTTTTTATAAGGGCAGTAAGCCCACTGTGAAGGTCCCACGCTCTTGACCTCATCTAACCCTAACTGCCTCCCATAGACCCCATCACCAACTACCATCACCGTGGGAGTTAGGGCTTCAACACAAGAATTTGGTAGAGAAATGAAATGAATATTCGGTCCATCATACTTGTCTACATGACAGAAATCACAACTCAAGATTCTCAAGAGTTACTGGGAATTACCATATGAAATGGCTAGTTTCCTGATTTTATTTACAAAAATGGCACTTGTGTATGTTCTACTTAATATTACTGTGGTAACATGATGGTATTACTTCTAGACACAAGCATGTGCCTTGGTGAATGAGTAACTTAAGCCACAGATGGGCATAATCTTATTTGAAAGAGGTCTTCCCAGGCCAGAGGTTCATCTCCAACCTGAACTAGACTATTCCTCCAGAAAGACAGAAGAAAAGAGAAGGAGGAGAGGAGGCGCAGCAGCTAATGGGCAGTCATAAGGTGTGGCAGTCATAAGGTGAGGTGTTCACCTACCCACCTGGGTTCCACAGCTAAGGGGACACTTCCCACAAAGGGAGCCATGGGCTGCTGGGTCAGATGCTCATGCAAGCTGAGCTGCCTGCCTTCTTCCTCCAAGAAAAATGGCCTTGTACTTTCTTGTTTCTGAGCTCTAGCTTTGCAACAAAACCAGAATTCTCACCCAAGGCTGCAGGACAAAACCTGAGAAGCAATTCAGCCTTTCCTTGAGAAGGATGAGAGTATGCAAAAGGTTAATTTTCACAAGCACTTGTGATCAGGAGAAATTTCATACCAGAACGGGTGCTACCTCCCAAGTGACTCCAGTCTTCTCTGCTGATGAAGTGAGTCTCATCTTGCCAAGCCTCCAGAGTACCATTTAATCTTTGCTGTAAGACGCAAGGACTAAAAGTACCAGATGCAATTCATTTGGTTCTGAACAGAGAGTCACTTGTTTACTCTGAGCTAAGAGAGAAGCTGAACTGGGAAGTATGTCTAATGAAGTCTAATGAATCACCTTCCTTGGGTGATTGGTACACAAGGAGGGGAGGAGAACCAAATGAGGCCAGTCATGAGCCTGAGGCTCCTGGTGTCCTCTGTACTCCAAAAGGGCCACTCTTATACCCTCTCTCCATCAGTGGCAATCATTTCCAGTGTTCGGTCTTTACAACTCATAATTCAGGTCGCATCCACTTCCTCCCTGTGAGGTGGGCAGGAGAGTGATTACTGCCCCATGGGATGATAAGGAACCTGGGCTCAGGAGGTCATAGACCCAAAGAAACAGTCAGCTGGATCCACGTTCAAAAAGACACTCTAACACCGCCCCCCCACCTCAGTTAATGCTCTTAATCACCGTATCATATACCTTTCCCTCCCCTAAAGGAGGGGAGTGAGAGAAAACCAACTGTTTTATCCATCTCCAAATCTATTGATCACTGCTTTATTGCCTGCCCAGTGGACTACTCAAATAGTTGTTGATAGACCAAGTGGTTACTAAGTTTCAGAAAAGACAAAACTCATTGTTCCACGAATTGCAACCTTAGCTGTTATTAACAAGTGGACAGAAGAGAAGAGTTACGCTTTTCTTTTGAGACGGAGTCTCGCTCTGTCGCCCAGGCTGGCATGCAGTGGTGCAATCTCAGCTCACTGCAAACTGTGCCTCCCGGGTTCACGCCATTCTCCTGCCTCAGCCTCCCGAGTAGCTGGGACTACAGGCACAAGCCACAACGCCCGGCTAATTTTTTTGTATTTTTAGTAGAGACGGGGTTTCACCGTGTTAGCCAGGATGGTCTCGATCTCCTGACCTTGTGATCCGCCCGCCTCGGCCTCCCAAAGCGCCGACTGATTACAGGCTTGAACCACCATGCCCAGCAAGAGTTATGCTTTTCAAAGCATCCTTCTTGACTCTTCACTCCCACAAAGTTCTCCAGATCCAAAACTGCACACAACATTTATTTCCCACCCCTAATCACGGTACAGTCTCAAGAAACTTCACTGGATTCAGTGTAATGTCCAAGGTCTCAAAAAGAACAGTCATTGGCCGGGCGTGGTGGCTCACGCCTGTAATCCTGGCACTTTGGGAGGCCGAGGTGAGCGGATCACGAGGCCAGGAGTTTGAGACCAGCCTGGCCAACATGGTGAAACCCTGTCTCTACTAAAGATACAAAAAATTAGCTGGACATGGTGGTGTGCGCCTGTAATCCCAGCTACTTGGGAGGCTGGGGCAGGAGAATTGCTTGAACCTGGAAGGCGGAGGTTGCAGTGAGCCAAGATCATGCCATTGCACTCCAGCCTGGGCGACAGGGCGAGACTCTGTCTCAAACAAAACAAAACAAAACAAAAACAGTCATTATTATCCAATCAGAAAGCAATTTGGAAGTTTAGAAACTCGTTCAGTAAATTTACTGGGCACCCTCTGGGTAACATACATGCATTGTGACAGGTGCTGTGAGTGACACAGTGAAGAGTGAGGCCAAGGATCCAACTGTGGAGTGGTTCTAGATGATAATCCTCAGTTTGGAATTTTGTAACTATGAGTCTTATCTCATAACCAGCACACCACAGTAAAATCTCAGGACTACAAAACCCCTTGACAAAGACAGAATGTAAGAAGTACTGTCCTGGCTCGAAACCATAAAACTTAAGGGTTGTAACAGACTCAGAGATGCTCTGTGTAAATCTACACTGCTTTGTCATTCTACTTCCAAATGGAGACAGCCTTGAACAAAAAGCCCTGCATTCTACACAATAGGCACGTTATCTTCTCTAGACTGAATTCAAATCCACCTTCTTAACAAATCAAGATATGCTAGGCCAGCCAAGACTCCTGGTGGCCCTGGACCCCACAATCAGCTGCTTAGACCCCTGTGGCTACATTTTGGGAAAAGAGCCATGCTTATTAGGCCTTATTTTTCCTCCAGAATTCACCCAGGCTGATTCCAAAGCCCTCTGGGACTGTTTATACCCAGGGCATAAGGCAATGGAGCCCCTCCTGGACAGGAAGCCCTGCCACACCAAGAGAAGTCTCAAGAAGCAGAAATGCCTCACTCAGTTCTCAGCTCTCTTGCAGATGAAGTCAAAGCAGGAGTAGAGGAAGTCCTCTACACTGACCTGCTTTCAGCAACTAAGTAATTTTTTGCTCAGTTCAAGGTCCAAAAAGGGACAGGGAAACTGTCTTTGTCAGACCAGGTGGCTTCAAAGGACTGAAAGGCAGACCCCTTTCTTTGCAGACGAGTCCCTCTTCCTGTAGGAGAAAAGGCAAAACTAGCTTCTCCAAATTCTCCATGCTGCATTGTCAGTCACAAACACACAAAAAACACCAGCCCTGGACAAGAGAATGGAAGAAGAGTTAGGAGATGCCCTTGATGGGGTTTCATTCGATGCAAAAGGATGCAGCTTTAAAAAAAAAAAAAAAAAAAAAAAGGAAATGGAAAAAAAGGCCATTCGGAAAATCTAAAACATGCCACCAGCATGCCCACCTCACAAGGAAAGCCAAAACTATCCATCACCCTCTCTACCTTATCCATACTACATGCCTGTCCAGTGCCTTCTATTTCAGGGAAGGCCCCACACATCACATTACTAGCCTACTCCCATCCCAGAAAGCAGCCTGCAATGAGCACACTCCCTCCCTGAAGGTGACATCTGCCAGGCCAGATATCCCTGTCGCCAGCCATCTCTGCAGCACTCAACATGCTCTACTGGTGACAGAACCACCTCTCCCTCAACCAGATGGGGCAACTTGCTCCTAGAGGGGATAATCCTCCGCAACCCCACATCCTGTTTGGTTTGTGGGACACCTCAACAGGATGTTAGTGAGGCAAACGAGAAGATGGCTTACTGATGTGGTTTTCTTTTGAGACAAGGTCTCACTCTGTCATCTAGGCCAGAGTACAGTGATGTGAACCTGGCTCACTGCAGCCCGGACCTCCTGGGTTCAAGTGATCATCCCACCTTGGCCTCCCAAGTAGCTGGAACCACAGGCACGAGCCACCATGCCTGGCTCTTTTTTTTTTTTTTTTTTTATAGAGACAGAGTCTCGCTATGTTGCCCAGGTTGGTCTTGAACTCCTGGGCTCAGGTGATCCTCCCACCTCAGCCTCCCAAAACATATGGTTTTCCAACGTCTTTAGTAGTAAAAGTCCTTCCCATAATCCAAACCTTAAGTAACACTTCAGTGCGTGAGACCAACCAAAGCACAGCTATGCTGAGTGAGGATGCTGCTCCACAAAACATGATCCAAAAACTATACACCACATTCATGTTTCCCAGAGGGTAGGCCAGGAGTCCACTGCCGATCCACAGAGGCTGCAAGGTGGTACACAGGAGGACTTTTTAAAACAACAGACATTTATTCATTTTAACATGGGTTGGAAAAACATAACTAGCACAAACTCTTGATAATATTTCCTTTAAAAAAACTACCATTTTAAAGGGGCTCAGCATGGTGGCTCATCCCCGTAATCCCAGCATTTTGGAAGGCTGGGGAAGGAGGATCACTTGAGTGATCCCAGGAGTTCAAGGCCAGCCTGGGCAACACACCAAAACTCCATCGCTACAAAACATTTTTAAAAATTAGCTGGGTGTGGTGGCACGTGCCTGTAGACCCAGCTACTCCAGAGCGTGAGGCAGGAGGATCATTTGAGCCCAGGAGGTCAAAGCTGCAGTGAGCCATGATTGCACCACTGTACTCCAGCCTGGGCGACAGAGCAAGACCTTGTCTCAAAAAAAAAAAAAACAAAAAAAAAAAAACCACCAAAAATACCATTTTCCACCAAACCTATGATGCCACCAGCCATTATATCTTTTAGTGGACAAGAAAAAAATTAAACCAGGACATTTCACAGATTTTAAGATATTATCCCACAGTGCCCAGCACATGGTGGCTCACGCCTGTAATCCCAGCACTGTGGGAGGCCAAGGTGGGAGGATCCCTTGAGCCCAGGAATTCAAGGCCAGCCTGGGCAACACGGTGAAACCCTGTCTCTATACAACATACAAAAATTAGTTGGGCATGGTGGCACACACCTGTAGTCCCAGCTACTCAGGAGAATTGCTGGAGCCCAGGAGGTGGAGGCTGTGGTGAGCCATGGTCATGGACTGCACTCCAGCCTGGTCAACAGAGTGACTCAAAAAAAAAGACATTCTAATTTCAGAGATGATATACAAAAACAAGAAAAGCATCCAAGAATCAACAAGATAAGTTATTCCTGTTTTAAAAACTGTCACTTTTAAAGAAAAACACTAAATAAATGACTGCTATGGACTGAATTGGGTCTCCCCAAAAGTCATATTTTGAAGCCCTAACTCCCCCAATATGCACTTGGAGATGGGTGGGGTCTTTGGGAGGTAATTAAGATTAGATAAGGTCCCGAGGGCAGGGCCATCATGATGAGATTAGTACCCTTCTAAGAAGAGATGCCAGAGGGCTTGCTCACTCACTCACACTTTCTTTGCCACAGGAGGACACAGCAAGAAGACAGCTCTGTGAGCCAGGAAGAGGGCCCTCACCAGAACCCGACCATGCTGGCACCCTGATCTCAGACTTCCAGCATCTAGAACTATGAGAAATAAATGTCTGTTTAACCACACAGTCCATGGTATTTTGTTATAGCAGCCTGTGCTGACCAAGACAATGACTACACAGCTGGCACACAGATATGGCAGAAACTGTGAAGGTCCTAAGAATGAAGAAGTCATGAAAAAAAAAAACACACAGAGTGAGCCGTGTGCCAGGCCCTGTCCTAGGTGCTTTATATATACATGGACATATTTAATCTTAAAAACAACCCTATGGTGTGGAACCACAATCGCCCCATTTTCAGAGCAATCAATGTCAGTCAATAGCAGTGGGTGACCTGTCCAGTGTCACATACAAATAAGTGCCAAGGTGAAAATTCCAGCCTAGCACAAGGCCCACAGGTCCCAGGTCCCTATTCTGAAGCACAATGCTACATGGCCTCTCCAGAGTACTCCAGGTAAAACCATGGGAAACTGCCAATATCCAACAATTTCTGATCTACAAAAATGGCAAGGTCATAAGATTCAACCTAATATAAGTACCATTTGTAAAGCGTCTGATTAATGATTGATGCCTAACTGGCCTTAGAGAAATATCCTTTCAGGATATATGGGAACCTTGGTCGTTGGTGGCATGTCACTAAGCTCAGTTGAAGCCCTGAAACTTGAAAGGTTCTAATGTTTAACTAAAGTCCCTTTCATGTTCTTTACTCATATTCCAGTCTCCAGAGTCAACTGAAGGACAAGAACACTTGGAGGAGAAAGAAGTCAACAGGAGAAACACAAGCACACTCTTTTCCTAAACTTCAGGGTTGGCCTCCAAGCGATTTTAAAGCAACTTAAGAGACAACTAATAATTCTCCAGATTGATTTCTCACAGGCTGTGGCCTCACAACTCTGTCAAGCAGTGGCTGACAGGCTGGAGGAAAAGCCGTACCTAGAGTTGGCCAAGTACTCCTCAAGATGAATGATCTGGTTTAAAAACATGGAATAACAAGGGTATGGCTAGGATACGTTTTGAAAAGTAATTCCATATTAATGCACCCAAGAAACAGGAACCTTCACCTACCATGCCTTCCCTGCTAGCACCTGCACATAGCACTGCGCGCTGCCTAGGGCCCTTGACGCCCTGGTCTAATCCACACACTCTAAGATGAATGGGGCCCCTGCAGTTATGCAACATGCCAGCTCCTCCTGCAAGTAAGTAGGGAAATATCTCAGGTTTCTAATAACACTGGGAAGATACCCAAAGGAGATCTGAAGTTAAGCAGAAACCTGATACACACTGTGATCATCACAAAGGCAGGCAAGGGAAAACCTGGATTTTAGAAAAATGCTGCCTTATCCTGAAACTTAACTCAAAAGACCTAATAGTCAAGGACCCTCCATAGGTTAATACTCCTGGCTGTCATACCAGCAGACTCAGACACAGGAACCTCTTTTATTTCTTTGTAACTTCCAAAGCTCATTCTCATTACCTAATATACCTTCATAAACTCCTAATTCCAGAGATGTTTTAAATACATTCACAAACACATTCTTGTTTTTTAACTGTCAAAGCTCGACACCAGAAAAAATTAACTCACGCCAGAAGATTATCTTCATAAACATTATGTTCTTAATAGAAGCAAACTGCTCTTTTCTCTTAAGTAAAATAGAAAATAACGATGCAATACCTTTTATACTGGGCTTTCAAACTGTGAATGGGAACACTTTTCCAAAGTTGCTAATATACAAAAGAACCAAACAAAATGGTTAAAAAAACAAAACAAAAAAAAACATGGAAATGAAAAACTTCTCTCTGCTGAAAGAAACTGTTCTTTGTTGATAAAGGGAGGTTCAAACATATTTTAAATATTTTTAAACAAAGGCCTAGCTGATGCCCCTTAATCCAGCCAGCCAGCTCAACTTTCTGTGCAGGCAGCTGCTGCAGTGGAGCACCCGTCCAGAAGGGAGGGCCAGAGCATTTCCTTAGCGTTCCACATTCCTGGGGGACATGGGACTTAGCAAGGTTAACAGCAATTTTCAACCTCCAATGCAAGTACAACAACATCTTCATAAAAGTTTTACAAGGACATCCTGGCAAGAACCAAACTACCACGAAGAGTAATGTTTTGGGGCCCTGAGCATTCCATCCAGCAGCTCGCTTTTCTTGGCCACTTCTCCTGGCTGTGTGGTGCAAACCGGCGGTCAGCTGGGAACCCGCAGGAGGGTCCCATGGAGAATGCACTCGGAGAAAAGAAAGCCAGATATACCCATGCTGGCTCAGTGCTCCTTGCTCCACGGGGAAGAGGAGCAAGTGGAGGCCAGTAGGATTTTAATACCTCTCATCAACACAGGGGAAGAGGTACATGCAAACGGGATGGGAGCAGGTACATGGAGTCGCCTATCTCTGAGTCCCTAAACCATCTCTATCCATCTTTCCAGAAAACACAGTCCTCAACCTTGCAATCTTCATTAGCGTGAGCAGTCACAGAGCACTGCTCTGAGGAGGAACCTTACACGGCAGGCACACAGGTCACCCTGGGAGACCAGCCGTGGTGTGACCTGTAGAACAAAGGTCCAAGGTGAGCAAGAGAACCACAGGGCCATGGGAGACAGCAGTCAGCTTTGAGTCGGTATTCATTTCCCAGGGCTGCCTTAACGAACTACCATAAACTGGGTAAAAAAGAAATCTGTCATCTTGCAGTTGAGACTAGAAGTCCAAAATCAAGATGTTGACAGGGTTGATTCCTTATGGGGGCTGTGAGGGAATCTGTTCCACACCTCTCCCCTAGCTTCTGGTGGGCTGCTGGCAGTCTTTGGTGTTTCTTGGCTTGTGGAATCATCACCCCAATCACTGCCTCCATCTTCACTTGGCACGTTCCTGGTGTGTGTGCATATGTCCAAATTTCCCCTTTTAATAAGGACACCAGTCATATTGGATTAGGGCCCACCCTGACTACCTTAATTGAACTTGATTACCTCCATAATGACTCAATCTCCAAAAAAGGTCACATTCTGAGGTGCTGGGAGTTAGGGTTTCAACATATAAATTTGGGGGGGACACAATTCAACCGAGAAGAGGGCCCTTAGGAGAACCACTAGTGGTTGAAAAAGGAAGGGCGCTATAAGAAGATATTAGCATTTTCATTCTTCAGCATCTCTTTCACACTAAATAACTACAGAAGCCAAAAGTCTATAATACCACAATAAAGGAATAAGTTAAATGAATAATTTTTTTAAGTGGGTAGAAAGACGTGGGAGAGAGAAACACAGGCAAGGTGCCATCACAGGGGGAAACAAGGAAAAATGAGGTGTAAAATGATACATTCATAGACTGTTTTGGCAGAGGCCTGTTGCCAGTAGCTATACAGTAGACTCTCAGAGTTTGGCAAGATATAAAAGAGGACAAGGCACAAAATACATTAATGGCCCAGCTACGGCTTTAGATGGAGTCATAATTGGCTGGGAAACTGGGCTCACCTTACAATTCCATGAACTGCTAAGTTGGAGTCTCATGCCATTCAGTAAGGATTTACATGGCAAGAATCAGGTCATTGCCAGCCACTGGCCTGGGCCTGAACTAGACATCAGTCAAGAGTTCTAAGTATAAGGAGTATCCTCAGAAACAGAGATATGGAGGAATGCCCTAAAGAGCCACTGTCTTTTTAAAACTCAAAACATGAAATAAGGGAAACAGCACATTTGCAAGGTAGGTGGTGAAGAGGTGCTTTTCTTGTTAGAAAGGAAAGGAAGAAGAAAATGAGGAAGTAGTTTATTTTCAAAGGAGTCTCAGTGGTTAGTGCTTTGTGATTTTGCATATTGCTAAAGACTGGAAAGAACAACGCAACAAGGTACACAACACTATACACATTTTGCTGCTATCACCATGCAAGTTTATGCTACCAGTCTCAGACAGCAGAGCAGCAAGCACCTTCAAAACAATTTTTTTTTTTTTTTTTTTTGAGACGGAGTCTCGCTCTGTCGCCCAGGCTGGAGTGCAGTGGCGCGATCTCGGCTCACTGCAAGCTCCGCCTCCTGGGTTCACGCCATTCTCCTGCCTCAGCCTCCCGAGTAGCTGGGACTACAGGCGCCGCCACCACGCCCGGCTAATTTTTTTTTAGTATTTTTAGTAGAGACGGGGTTTCACCGTGTTAGCCAGGATGGTCTCGATCTCCTGACCTCGTGATCCACCCGCCTCGGCCTCCCAAAGTGCTGGGATTACAGGCGTGAGCCACCGCGCCCGGCCTCCTTCAAAACAATTTTATCCCCATTTCCATTAAATGCTGTCTAGCCCAGTGGTTCTCATCCCATCTGCAAGCCCAGGGCAGGGGGCGGTGGGTGGAGGTTTGTCCTTCAACCTTTTCAGGTAATCTGTGAGGGCAAAACCATTTTTGTAATAACACAAAGACATTATTAGCCTTTTACAGTCTGCTGACATTTGCACTGATTCATGTACAAAAGCAGTGGTGGGAAAAACTGTTGCAAGAATTACAGCAGTGACACCAAACTGCACTCTTGATCATTGTATACTTGGAATTGAAATAAAAGTTTCCTTAAGAATGTTGATGAAGCAATGCAGATGAAGCAATAAAAACTATTAACTTTATTAAATCTCAACCCTTGAGTACATTAAAAAAAAATATTCTGCGTGACGAAATGGTTAAATACGCATAAAGCACTTCTGCTGCATACCAAAGCACAATGGTTGCCTCAAGACAAAATACTTGTGTGATTGTTAGCTGTAAGCCAAACTAGTCAATTTTTTTCACGGAACACCATTTTTACTTAAACGCGTAACTGACCTTAAAGTACAGTTATATAGATGAGTGCAGGGCAGGCATTTTCTCAAAAAGGAATGAAATGAGACTATCACTTCAAGGAAACAATTGATAATATTTTTTGCCAATGATAAAACTTGAACTCTCAAGCAAAAATTAAACTTTTGGGAAATTTGTACCTATCACTATAAGTCTGACAGAATCCTGATACTTAGAGACTTTTCTATTGGGAACAAATGTGAATTTTTGGCCGGGCACAGTGGTGCACGCTTAATCCCAGCACTTTGTGGGGTCGAGGTGGAAAGATTGCTTGAGCTCAGGAGTTTTGAGACCAGCCTGGGCAACATGGTGAAACCCCATCAGTACA
This sequence comes from Gorilla gorilla gorilla, assembly GCF_029281585.2. Lineage (NCBI taxonomy): Eukaryota > Metazoa > Chordata > Mammalia > Primates > Hominidae > Gorilla > Gorilla gorilla. The sequence continues at coordinate 26,980,110 of NC_086018.1, read as the reverse complement.
GAAAAAAAATAAAAAAATATAGCTGGTCACAGTGGCATGCAGCTAAAGCCCTAGACACTTGGAGGCTGAGGTGGAAGGATCACTTGAGCCTAGGAGGTAGAGACTGCAGTGAGCCTAGCTCATGCCACTGCCTTCCAGCCTGGGCAACAGAGTCAGACCCTGACTCGAAAATAAATAAATAGGCTGGGTGCTGTGGCTCACGCCTGTAATCCCAGCACTTTGGGAAGCCGAGGCAGATGGATCACCTGAGGTCAAGAGTTCGAGACCAGCCTGACCAACATGGTGAAACCCGTCTCTACTAAAAATACAAAATTAGCCGGGCGTGGTGGCGCGTGCCTGTAATTCCAGCTACTCATGAGGGTGAGGCAAGAGAATTGCTTGAACCTGGAAGGCAGAGGTTGCAGTGAGCCGAGATCACGCCATTGCACTCCAGCCTGGGCAACAGGAGCGAAACTCCATCTCAAAAATAATTAATTAATTAATTAAATGTGAATTTTTAAGTACTGTATAATGAAATATGTTAGTATTTGGAAGAGCTACATGACTAGGTGAATCAATATTTTCTAAATGACCAATGCATGAGATGATAATACAAAATCATTCATTAGCAAAAGATCCATTCAAAATGCAACAGAGACCAACAGATTTCAAAGTGAAACAGTAGGAATAGTTCATTGACATGGTTTCAGATTCTACATTGCAACTAATCTTTCAGAAACTACCTCTTGTCCAGTTTAGATACAGTATCAAAGAATACTCATAATTACTAATATCTTAACAGGCTATAAAATACTCCTCCCTTTTCCAACTACATATCTGTGTAAGGCTAGATTTTCTTAATTATACTTCAACCAAAGCATATTGCAACAGACTAGGTACAGAAGTGGATTCAAGAATCCAACTGTCTTACTAAGCCAGGCATTAAAGAGATTTGCAAATATATAAAACAAGGCCATTTTTCTCACTATATTTTCTAAAACAAAAAGATATTTTTGGCCAGGCGTGCTGGGCCAACACCTGTAATTCCAGCACTTTGGGAGGCCAAGGTGGGAGGATCACTTGAAGCCAAGAGTTCGAGACTAGCCTAGGCAGCAAAGCAAGACTCGGTCTCTACAAAAATTTTTTTTAAATAGCCAGGCATGGTGGCACATGCCTGTAGCCCCAGCTACTTGGGAGATTGAGGCAGCAGGATCACTTGAGCCCAGGAATTCAAGGCTGCATGGAGCTATGATTGTGCCACTGCACTCCAGTCTAGGCGACAGAGCAGGACCATATCTTTTTTTAAAAAAATTTTTTTTAAATAAAAAACGTTATTTGTAGTCAGGCGCAGTGGCTCACGCCTGTAATCCCAGCACTTTGGGAGGCCAAGGTGGGCGGATCAGAAGGTCAAGAGATTGAGACCATCCTGACCAACACGGTGAAACCTCGTCTCTACTAAAAATACAAAAATTAGCTGGGTGTGGTGGCACACGCCTGTAGTCCCAGCTACTTGGTAGGCTGAGGCAGGAGAATCACTTGGACCCAGGAGGCGGAGATCGCAGTGAGTCGAGATCACGCCACTGCACTCCAACCTGGCGACAGGGCAATACTCCATCTCAAAAAAAAAGTTATTTTTGTTAACATGTAATGTGTTTTTAACCATTCTTAAATGAATTTTAAATGTTCGATTCTAACTTCTCAGATGGCAAATCTCTTTGTGATCCAACACTTTAAAAGTGTAACTACCCTTATGATTCAATAACAAAATGAGTAACCCAATTGAAATGGACAAATGATCTAAACAGGCATTTCTCCAAAGAAGGTATATGAATGGCCAATAAGTACATGAAAAGATGCTCAACGTCATTAGGCATGAGAGAAGTGCAAACCAAAACCACAATGAGATATCACTTCATACCCGCTAATATAGGATGGCCATAATAAAAAGAATATAAATGATAACAAGTATTAATTAGAGAGGGTATGGAAAAATTAGAATCCTCATACACTACTGATGGGAAATGTAAAATGGTATAGATATGTTGGAAAACAGTCTGGCAATTCCTCAAGACATGAAACATAGAGTGGCAAATATGACCCAGCAATTCCGCTCCTAAGTATATACCCAAGAGAAATGAAAACGTGTCCATAAGCTGTACATGAACATTCATAGCAGCATTGTTCATAATAAACAGAGTGAAAACAACCCAAATGCCTACTGACTGAAGAGTGGATACATAAAATGTGGTATATCCACACAATGAAATACTACTCAGTAATACATGGCTGATAGCAAGTTATCAGTGGAAGAAAATTCTATCTACCTGTGCATTCCCATATGTGCTTATTTAAAGGATTCAAAATAAAGTGTTAAAAGACTAAACCGTCTTAAGAGAACCAACTCTACCGTCACTAGTCTCTCCCAAATGATGAGCCCAACTGAAGTGCAGCATTCTAGTTTTACCCATATTCCAACATTTTGAACTACCCTCTCAATACCTGCCCAAGATATGGCTGCTATATTTCTCTTCTCCCCATTCTTACAGGTTTCCCAAGCAATTGTTGACAGTGAAGGCTGAGGAAGTGTAAGGCCTGTCAGGTTGTGATCTCACAGCTACTCACCTCCTCACTCAACCAACCTCATAGTCAAGTACTCCTCAACAGAGACCATAGATCTTTCAACTATCAACAGCCATCACCAGCTACTGCCAAACACAAATGAAACCCACTCCCCAGTCCCCAGAACACCCTCCTCCCACTCTGATGCTCCTAGACAAACTGTTCATAGAACCATCATCTGCTAACGCTTCTCATTCTTCCCAAATTGCAAACATTTCCAAATAAAGATGGCATCCATAACTAGTGATTTCAACCACCATCAAACAGAAAGCTCCCAAGTCCCTTGCCATTCGTCCGTATTTAGTAAATGGACGGTCTACCTGGACTTTCTCATAAACAACCAGTCCAAACACCAATTCCCAAATACTAGTAAGTCATTTTGAAGTCAGGCATCATTACATGATTACAGAAGGATGACACATTATTGTACTGAGTTCCTGCTAAGCGATATAACTTCCTTCAGATAACATTGCAACTTAAAATCCCCAAAGCCATCTCTCACACAAAGAAAAAAGGGGGCTTTAATTTTAAAAAGCACAAACCCACAAATGTGTTCTAACAAGAAGAAGAAGAAACACAGAGAAAAGGCATTGTCTTGGTTCATCTATTAAGTCCTTAGCTTTAGACAAAATATTCTCAAAATAATTTTCGGGGGGTGAAGAGTCAATTAAAACAAAAGTTTTCTCAACTTATAAAACTACAGGCTGGGGTGTCCCTTATCCGAAATGCTTGGGACCAAATCCTCAAATATTTGCATTATACGGACCAGTTGAGCATCCCTAATCTGAAAATCTGAAATGCTCCAATGAGCATTGCCTTTGAGCATGTCAGCACTCAAACAGTTTCAGATTTTGAAGCATTTCAAATTTCAGATTTTCAGATTAAGGATACACAATCTGTGATACCTGACCACTGAAGAACTTGGAATATGAAGAAAATGAAAGCACTAAAAATCCCATTACCAAAGAGACAGATTGGGGACAGAATTTCATTCTTTTTCTGTGTATGCCACACAATTCTTCTTTTTTAAAATAGAGATGGGGTGGGGCACGGTGGCTCACGCCTATAATCCCAGCACTTCAGGAGGCCATGGCGGGCAGATCACGAGGTCAAGAGATCGAGACCATCCTGGCCAACATGGTGAAACCCCGTCTCTACTAAAAGTACAAAAATTAGCTCAGCGTGGTGGTGCCCCCCTGTAGTCCCAGCTACTCAGGAGGCTGAGGCAGAAGAATCGCTTAAACTCGAGAGGTGGCGGTTGCAGTGAGCCAAGATCGCACCACTGCACTCCAGCCTGGCGACAGAGCAAGACTCCGTCTTAAAAAAGAAAAAAAAAAAAAATAGAGACGGGTTTTGCCATGTTGCGCAAGCTGGTCTTGAACTCCTGGGCTCAAGCCATCCACCCTCCTTGGCCTCTCAAAGTGCTGGGATTACAGGTGTGAGCCACCGTGCCTGGTCCTTCTTTTTAAATTACGATCATATGACACATTGCTTAATATTCTGCTTTTTTCACTTATGAGCATTTTCCCCTGACATTAAGTATCCTCAAACAATCTAGATGTCTGCACAGTACTCTAAGAACAAAAGTATTATCATTTAGCTAGCCCTTTATTGTTAGATATTGTTAGTAATTTTCTATTACGAATAACATGTTAGTGAACATCCTTACCTGTAAGTCTTGAGATACACATCTTTGACTTTTTTTTTTTTTTTTTTTTTTTGAGACAGGGTCTCATTCTGTTGCTAGCTGGTCTTGAGCTCTTGAGCTCAAGTGATCCACCCACCTCAGCCTCCCAAAGTGCTGGGATTACAGGCATAAGCCACTGCACGCAGCCCATCTTCAACTTTTTTTAAGGATAAACTCCTAGAAGAAAAACTGTTGAGTCAAGGAGTATGAGTATTATTATTATTTTTATTTATTTATTTATTTATTTATTTATTTATTTATTTGGAGACGGAGTCTCGCTCTGTTGCCCAGGCTGGGGTGCAGTGGAACGATCTTGACTCACTGCAACCTCCGCCTCTTGAGTTCAAGCAATTCTCCTGCCTCAGCCTCCAGAGTAGCTGGGACTACAGGTGTTTGCCACCATACCCCCGCTAATTTTTTGTATTTTTTGTATTTTTTTTTTTTTTTTTGAGACGGAGTCTCGCTTTGTCACCTAGGCTGGAGTGCAATGGCACAATCTTGGCTCACTGCAACCTCTGCCTCCTGGGTTCAAGCGATTCTCCTTCCTCAGCCTCCTGAGTAGCTGGGACTACAGGTGTGCGCCACCACGCCTGGCTAATTTTTATATTTTTAGTAGAGACAGGGTTTCGCCATGTTGGCCAGGCTGGTCTCGAACTCCTGACCTCAGATGATCCACCTGCCTCGGCCTCCCAGAGTGCTGGGATTACAGGCGTGAGCCACCGCACCCGGCATTTTTCATATTTTCAGTAGAGACGGGGTTTCACCGTGTTAGCCAGGATGGTCTCAATCTCCTGACCTCGTGATCCGCCCGCCTCAGCCTCCCAAAGTGCTAGGATTACAGGTGTGAGCCACTGCACTCAGCCAAAGTAGTAAGTTTATATAATGAAATCTTTAAGTAGCTCTCCTCTAAACTGTGAAGACTTAGAAAAAAAAAAAAATGTTCCCCCAAAGACTATATAATCAAACAAAACAAAGTGCTGGGATTACAGGTGTGAGCCACTGCACCCAGCCGGGGTATGAGTATTTTTAAGACTCTTGATACATTGTACTGCTACAAGCAACCCTCCCCACCAGCAGTGTGTAAATATCTATTTTCTTGTATCTTTTTATAAAAATGATTGCTAATTTTATTTTAGACTCTCCTCTTTGGGTAGCTTTAAAAATGGCTTTTTTTTTTCCTTTTTGGCCTTAATCCAGGGTTCTTTTGGAATTCTTGCTGTCCCACAACGTCCTTGTCCCTAATTTGTCCAAGGCAAATCCACCGAGCTAAACAGAAATGCACAAACTAGTTACACACGGAACATCATAAGCTGTCCATGCAAAATAAGGGCCACATGTCCAGGAATACTGCTACTTTAAATAAAACAAAAACTTAATGCTTTGGGAGAAAATAAATGTGTTAAAATGTGTGGAGATTTAGGTAATTTGGCAATTCTCAGAGCTCAGGTTACACCAGGAAACAAGTTTAGTGCCAACACACAAACACTTGGAAAGTGTAAAGAGGAACAAATGGCACCCCTCCCCCCTCCTATGTGTGTTAATCACATTATAATAAAAATGAGAAGTAAATCAAGTAGCTTCAGTAACCACCACAGCATCTACTTCAAAATTAGCTCACAACTAGGACAACCCTATGAACTTAAAACTGTTTGATTCAGCACTAATATCCCCGCCACACATAAACACACATGCACCCTCTCCAAACCTCATATTTTAGAGAGAGAAAACACAGGCTGAGGGACGCTGGGAACCCTAAAAGAAATGTGCTAACAGCAGGCCTCTACCCCCAGCCTGGTAAATCTCTCATCTATAATCCAACATGAGAGACAACAGGCAAACAGCAAGAGGTCATCGTCAAAGGATCGGTTGCTAAGGGAAGCAAGTGTAGAGGCAGCAAGCATGTCCCCATCAAAGTCCAGCAGCTGCAGAAGAACCACAAAGGTACAGCTCCCTTCAGACCGGAGCAAGAATGGGGCGGGGGGAGGCAGTGGGGGAGGACCCCCGGGGGAGGGGAGACAGAAGGAGGAGGAAGGACGGAGAGAAAAACATCAGACCAACAGCAGCTGCCCAGTGGAACATAAAACCTGGTAGTTCTGCACTGTTCAACAAGGGGGAAATAGGGTAAAGAAGAAATACTTAAAATAGCATTTTCTGAACATACCTTTTAAGTGCTAGTCAAATCTTTCAACATACCTGCAAGATGGTCAGATAAAGCCCACAGCTCTGGAAATAGCAGCCATTAGTGATAAAAGGGGAAAGTACCAGCTTTAAGGACATCTTAGTACGCATACGATCCTGTCTCGGTAAAAAAAATCTCTAAATCCTTAGTCCAAAATGTCTACATCCCAAAAGGGCAACACCAATCACACAGAAGAGGAGACTTATCACTGGTTCACAGATTCTAAATAGGGGAATCTGAGGGCACCTCTTAATTTGAGTAGAAGCTGCTCTCATTTTTCCAGTTGAAAGACACAAGGGTCAATAGAGTTTGTAGCTCTTAAGTGGACACCTCAAACAGTCTCCTTCACATCTGAGATCTCTAACCTCAGACGTAGCACGGACCCCTAAGAATCATACAGGATTCCAGGGTAAGAGACCGCTAGAGAATCAAATTCCACTCTCTCGCTCTGGAGAAAGATCTTGGGATACACTAAGAGACTTGCCCGAGGTCACTCAGCTCATCTGGAGCCCAGGTAGTCTCCCAACTCCCAGGCCAAAGTTCTTTCTACTGACAAGCTACAACTATGAAGGTCTAGGGACAAGAAGGAAAGGGGCTAAAAGCTTGCATTTGTCACTTAGTTTCTGGTTGCTACCAAGGCTTGATGTGCTATATGAAAGGGCCAGGTCTTTTTTCTTGTCCAAAAAAAGAACAGTCCACCTGTTGGTTTTAGTAGGTTTTCAGAGAAGTCAGGCTATCAGGCAGTTGGGCACATCTGTGCAGCCTCATCCAGGCTCTCTGCGTCAGCATCGCGTCACCTCACATAGCTTCAGACAAGCTTTGTTGAGAAACTTCAGATCCTCAAAGAAAGTATGATTTGCTCAAAATTATTTCCTAAAACAGGTGAGAGGTTCACGGGGCTAGAGGTACACATTTGGCTTCAGGCCTGAAACTGCATCAAAGAACCACATCCCACGTGCAGGACAAAACTAAAATGGCACCAGAAATTTCTTCCAGCCTAAACCTCAGAAGTTGAAGACTTATGCAGCCTGGTTTGTTTTTGTTGTTGTTGTTGTTGTTTTGTTTTTGAGACAGAGTTTAGCTCTTGTTGCCCAGGCTGGAGTGCAATGGCACAATCTCTGCTCACTGCGACCTCCACCTCCCGGGTTCAAGAGATTCTCCCACCTCAGCCTCCCCCTCCGCCTCCCGGGTTCAAGAGATTCTCCCACCTCAGCCTCCCGAGTAGCTGGGATTACAGGCATGCACCACCACGCCCAGCTAATTTTTGTATTTTTAGTAGAGACAGGCTTTCACCATGTTGGTCACTTGAGGACTTTGGGCCTCAAGTGACCCACCCGCCTCAGCCTCCCAAAGTGCTCGGATTATAGGTGTGAGCCATGGTGCCCAGTTGAGCAGTCTGTTTTTAATCAATGGGTCTGTCTTCACCACATTTTGCAGATATAAAACATCCCAGGTTAGAAACAAAAATAAACCAACATTTTACTGGCTCTTCGATAGGCCAAGATTTTATCTATATTTGTCCTCAGCCAAGTGGAAAAGAGAAAAGGAAAATGAGAAATTTTAAAAAATAAAAGTAATAAAGTCATCTTATTTTATCAGTTTGGCAAGCTTAGAATTGCATATGTAGGATTTTAGTAGTGACAATTAGGGTGAAGCTGAAATTGAATTTCTAAAATGAAAAATAAATAAATTAGTTAAATTAATTAAGACCAAAAACCTTCTCTGAATTCAAATCAATAAAAATACAAATTTGCACTACTCCAGATGGCTTACAGCCACGCATCTAATAAACAAGCAGGTGCACCCAGGCACATGCAAAGGACTCTTGATTTCCCTCCCTGGCTGCCACCACCACCACCGGCATCTAAGCCAACCATTTTCACAGTGATAGGATTTCCAAGTCCCCTACCCTACTCTTCTCATTTTAATGCCAGAGGAAAATAAAAGTATGAGGAGAGACATAGGTACTTATTTACATGAAGAAAGATTTCCTACAGCCCTTTTGCTTCTGTCACTAAACATGCCAGAGAACCGAAGTCCAAAAAGGGGGAGGAAAAAAAAAGGGAATCAGGAGGGTGATCAAAGTGCTTAAAATGGAACAACTGTCCATAAAATGAACAACCTCCATGAAATAAATTTCTGTAACATTTTGGTCATTTTATAAATTTTTTTCTGGGTGGGGGGGCTGAAACCATCAGGCTTCTGGCTGCAATAGTAAATTACGGAGGAGAGTAAATCCCTACCAGTTCGTCTCTTTTACAGCTCACACTCAGAAATTAATTTTAAAAGATCCAACCCAACCCCCTATCCAAAGAATCAGATTCACTCCTGCCCTTTGAACCTTCTGAAGGTTGAGGAGGAAGACCTCCGTGGCCCCAGGTCAGGCGCTGCAGCCTCTGAAGGGGAGGGCAAGAGCCTCTGAATGACCAGATTAAGTATGAATGGAAGAAGAACCTGTGATTAAGTTTTCTAAATCACTGGCTCTCTTAAGAGGGAGCAATCTCCTATTTAAGAAAAAAAAAAAAAAAAAGCAGAAACCTAGTGTGGCTCTGTAACTGCCCTCCAAAAAGAATCCTGCTCTTCAAATCTAGGAGAGTAGATTTTCACATACTCTAACAAGTTTAGCTGATTTTCCAGAAGGAGAAAAAAATAACACTGCCATACCTCTCAAGATTACTATTTAGACAGTTCAGGTTGACATGGAACATGGTTTAACTACCAATCTTTCTAGGACAAACTCAGAAACTTATCCAAGCCATTACACAGCAAAGAAACTAGCCTTTCCCTTAATTCATTTAGCCTTGTCTTCAACCAAAACTTCTTTACAGTATTATTCCAATTTCACTGGCCCAGAATCCCTGCCAGAATGCTCTCTCCTCTAAGCACGAGCAGGAAAGGAAAAGAATGGGCAGCATTTTCTCTAACCTGTGGCAGTCTGGTAAGAATTGCCCTGGCTACACAAGACATAGGCCTGCTGAGGTTTTGTTCTGCTTTTCTAAGTTGGGGGAAAATATCAACATAAATCTTTCCTCACAGTGAAAGACCTGAGGATTAAGTTAATTCATAATGAGGACTACTCATATATCAAGATATAATTCATTAAAAATCTTTTTGAATAAAATGTTCAATGGCCCTTCTATGTTAAAACTCAAGTTTGGGTGTCAAAGGCTAACGTCTAAAAAACCAGTGGGGGAAGGATGGTTGGAAGAGGTGGAAAAAAACTCTTCAAAAACCATAACATGTAAGCTCCACCTGACTTGGGGTGTAGGATGTGAGCCCTTTCTACAGCATCTGGTTCTACAACTAATATTTAATGTGCTTCCATTAAACTGCAGGGGACACAAGAATGAAAGGCACAGATTCTGCCCTCCAAAAGAAACTGTAGTTGCAGAGGAGAGACGGCACAAACAGGATAACATGTAAATGGGAGTGAGGCCCATTAAGAGAATGCTCTGAGGATGCAAAGACTGAGGGCACAGGGGATTCAGGGAGGGCTTCAGGATTTGGTCTTAGAGATAAAAGACCGGGGGATTTGGTTCTGTCCTTGTTTCTATCTGGAACTTTCCAAGGACTTTTAAAGGCAGGTTTCAACTCAGCAACTGATGTGGCAGAGATTATACGTTTATGCTAAATATACTAAACACATTATATGTACATATTTACTAAACACAACAATAGCTACTTCTTATATGTATTTATTTAATCTTAACCCTAACAACCATATGAAGTATATTTTGAGGTTTGTTTTTTTTTTTTTTTTTTTTTTGAGATAGAGCCTCACTCTGTTGCCCAGGCTGGAGTGCAGTGGCACAATCTTGGCTCACTGCTACCTCCGCCTCCCAAATTCAAGAGATTATCCTGCCTCAGCCTCCCAAGTAGCTGGGATTACAGGCACATACCACTATCCCAGCTAATTTTGGTATTTTTAGTAAAGACGGAGTTTTGCGATGTTGGCCAGGCTGGTCTCAAACTCCTGGCCTCAAGCGATCTGCTAGCCTTGGCCTCCCAAAGTGCTGGGATTACAGGCATGAGCTACCATGCCTGGCCTATTTTGAGATATTAATACCAAAAACTCAGAGAGGTTAAATGCCTTATCTAGAGTCACACAGCTAAACAGTAATATTCAGAATTAGAACTCGGGTCTGATTGCCAAATCTGATGCTATACTTCCATCTGTTCTGCCATGGTTCCAAACACATGCCTTACTTCTAGTGGATTTTTTAAGGTATCCGAAATCCATCTTACATCTTACAACTTACAAACTCTAATGTAATACTTATCACATAATCGTTTGTTTTATATGTACATCTCCCCTCAGCTATAAGACTGTGAGTTCCCTAAGCATATCCCTCACCTTCATATTCTGGCACTAAGTGTGGCACTCAGGAAGACTCCATAAACTAAGCAATGTTCACCCTAAGCTGAACAGCTCATGTCACCCAAAATACCAGAGACAGCCTGCTTCAGCTAGAAAGTCGTCCAAAGTTTTTGCTCACTTAACCTCCCTGACCCTCAGTTTCCTCATCTGTTAACAGGGATAATGATACCTATGCGTAAGACTGTTTTGATAACTAAGTTAGATAATACATGCTAAGTGCTTGGCAGTGCCTAGAATACGCTAAGTACTCCACAAAGGAGGGCAAATAATCTCTAACCTCCACTTTAAGATAAAAGGGAGGTGTGCCAGACCTCACCTTTAATCTGCTAGATTAAAATAGATAAGATATATTTAAAAGGGTGTAAAACAATGTGTTGTCCATTAAAAATAATGGTGCAGATCTAGGTATACTGAAAAAAAAGCTTTCAAGACATATTTAAATGAAAAAAGCATGTCTTAAAATAAGATGGATGGGTGTGTGTGCATAATTACATGTGTATATAAATATATAAAAAATACTCTGAAACATATAGGAAGTGGGATGGTAGGAGTGAAGAGGCACTATGTCATTATGTATTTCTGATATTTGAATCCTATGAAAATACATTCATGTACTTTCAATAAAAGCAGTAACAATGTGGAGTTTAGTTAACAGTAATGTATCAATGTTGGCTCCTTTGTTCTGACAAATGTTCCATAATAGTGTAAGATATTAACAGTAAGAGAAACTGGGTGCTGGGTATACAGGAGCCCTCTGTTGTATCTTTGCAACTTTTCCACAAATCTAAAACTATTCCAAAAGAAAGAAGGTTGTTTTTTTAAAAAGCAACGCTATGTACAGCACAAAACTATCATTGTTTTTAAAAATATGTCCACATATGTATGAATATATTCATTATACCCTAAAATGTTAACAGTGGTTCTCTCCCGAGTGGTAAGACTGAAGACGATGTTAATTTCCTTGTACCTTCTAGATCAGTGGTTCTCAAAGGGTGGTTGCCAGGTCAGCTGCAGTAGCAGCAGCATCTGGGAACTTGTTAGAAATGCAAATTCTCAGGCCCCACCCCAAAGCTACTGATCAGACACTCTAGAGGTGGGGCCAGATGATTCTGATAGATGCAAGTTTGAGAACACGGTTCTAGATCACAGAAACTGGTTTTGTAACAAGTGCCACTTTTATAGTCACAATAATAGAACAATGAAACTTGAAAAAGGGGTCAGTATGTTGATGGATGAACAGCATTTTAAGAGCCGACGCATGCCCAAACACAGTACGTGCACCAGGAGGCAGGCGCAGTCTAGTTCAAGCTCACACTGACCTGTTCTGTCCAGTCCCCAGCCGCAGCCACCACTAAAGCCAGCTTCCATGGGGGTCTCTGGGATCCCTACAGTGATAAATCTCAGACAAACAAGTCTGGCATGAGTTTTTTTCTTTCCTTTTGTTAAAAAAAAAAAAAAAAATATATATATATATATATAATAAGAGAGAAGTAGGTTGGCAGCAGATTACTGTCTTCGTCTTCAAATGTATGGCCTCCAGTCTCAATTTTATAATAACAGCACCAGCCAGGGCATAACAACTAAGAGTTTAAAAGATAGAGACTCATCTGCACAATTTAAAAAGAATCCTAAACCTGTATGCAGTAGCAGCTCAGATGAATGAGGTGTCATGTTAAGTTACAAGCCCTGGCTTTGGGATGGCCGCTCAATGCCCTTCTTTGATCCCGTTTCATGGTCCAGGTAGATTTATAATCCCCAGCTTCTTCCCCTCCTACTATATTCTGAGACTCCTTGGACAGTGCAGGACTCCAGCTACTGTAGAAGACACCTAGAATTTTTATTTCAGCTCTACTCTCAGAGGCAGTCAAGGGACTGTTTTTGTCTATTAGCAAAACTATGAAAGCCATGGTTAAGAAAAGCACAGAAATCCAACCTTAAAAAAAGAATCACTACTTCTTAGAGCCACTTAATTTATTTCTACTCTGTGGATGAAAAAACCAATGGGGGTGGAGTACAGCAAATATAAACGGATCAGAAGTAACCCACCCACCACCAAGTAGCTACTCAGGGCACTTCCTGGGCCCAGGAAGCAGGGGCCACAATCCCAGGTGCTCCCAGGAGCCTGCTGCTCTGCCAGGGCATCCAGCAGAGTGGACCTCAGGATCCCAGGAGAGGTACTGGGGCACTAGGAGCTGAAAGGAGTCAGGGTTGCCTGCTGATGTACTCCTGGGCAGGGGACACACCTTGTCAAGGCAGGAGACCACACAGGGTGGCATGCTGGGTGGGCATGACGGCCACAACACCTAGGCTGAATAGGCAGAGATGAGAGATGGACCAAGCTGGAAAAGTGGCCAGGGCTCTGGCTCTGGGGCATGGCTGAGTCAGGTCAGGACTCTCAGCCAGAGAGGATTAGGAGAATAAAACTGGAGTGCAGAGAGGAGACCATTTTCCCTGATCAGGGACCTATGGCTGAAAGACCTTTGCAAGATGTTAGGAGCACCGTTAAGTGGAGATTCACAATAAAAGCCCCAAGGTGAAACAAAACTATGGCGGTTGGGAGGGAGTGACCAACTGACTCAGAGAAACCTGTGCCAAGGAGAACATGGAGAGTTTAGCTTCCTAAATTACCTTGACTATGTTCACTCTGCAGCCCCGAACTCCTCTCACATCACAGAGGGCACCAGAAGAGCCTGCCAGAGGGGTTCAATACACCCTGGTGGTGATGGATGGGAAGTACAGGCAACACTTCTTGAAGCAAATGCATCATCTACTCACCTCTCCCCACCCTCTGAGTTAGTGGGATGGTCGGGAATTCGGGTAGGTGAGCCATTTTGAAGACCCTAAGAGAATACCTTGCTGCTGGGGAAAGTGATCCTACATCAGATTTAAGAAAATGGATTCTATCATAAACCACAGTGAGAGAATTGTAGAGAATCATTTTCTGCAGCCAATAAAGGGTGGAACTGAACAAATCTAAGAGGAGATGGCAGAAGGCAGCAGGCTGATCCAAGGTGGCTGGCCAGATCTGTGTCAGGGATGTTGGTGTGGGCACCCTACCCACACATTACTTCAACAGAGACAGGCTAGCCTCCAAGTGCACAAAGACAGCAGTCTTGACCCCAAAGAGTGGAGCCTAGTGAGGATATTTCAGACAAAGAACCCGGAATGAGAGAAATGAACTGAGGACATGGGCAGTGCACCCAGAAAGCAATGCCACAGAACAACAGGGCTAAGGGCAGAGAGGAATGACTGGAAACCTGACAACGAGTAGGCTTCACCACACGGGCGCCAGGGTGGGCTGCCCCCATAAGGCCAGAGTGGATCATGTGACTGGGGCACTCACAGTGGGACCTCTAGGGGCAAAGGGCAGGTACACAGGCAACCTTAAAAACCTTCCGCTAAAGGGTTTGTGTGCTTGTGTCTCAGATGGAAAGAATCAAGTTATTTTGAAATTCCATCCTAGACAAGCCCTATTAAGAGAAAAAGAAAGGAAGAATCCAGAACCATAGCACATCCAGAAAGCAGGGCAATGCCTGAAGCTTCCAGAAGAAAAGTGAAACCCAGCAGCTTACGCTAAATGCCTGAATTACAAGCCATGATGGGGCTGTGTTATTGTGCATCTAGCATACCCTACATTCAGAGAAGTCCTGGGCCAGCAACTCAAGTAACAGGTGTATAGGATAATCCCATTTATGAAAAACCATGTGTGAGTATAGAGAAATGCACAGGAAAAATACTGGAAACCCAGCTGGTCCCAGTGATATCTACAGGAAGAACAGGATGGGAGGGTTTCCCCTTTTTAATCAATATACTTTTTTTTTTTTTTTTTTTTTTTTGAGACAGAGTCTCGCTCTGTCACCCAGGCTAGAGTGCAGTGGCACTATCTCGACTCACTGCAGCCTCCATCTCCCTGGTTCAAGAGATTCTTGTGCTTCAGCCTCTGGAGTAGCTCGGACTACAGGCATCTGCCACCACACCTGGCTAATATTTGTATTTTTAGTAGAGACGGGGTTTCACCACGTTGGCCAAGCTGGTCTCGAACTCCTGACCCCAAGTGATCTGCCTGCCTCAGCCTCCCAAAATGCTGGGATTACAGGCATGAGCCACCGCGCCCAACCTAATCGATATACTTTTTCACTGTTTAGATTTTAATGAGTATGTCTTCTTGCATTACAGGAGTAATTCTTTTCTTTCTTACTTCAACATTCAGGGGAAACAGGGGTAATTCTTTAAGACTTTTTGTGATTGTTGTTTAACAAAATTTAAGTCCAAGAGAGTTGAGCGATGGCTATCAATGAATGGCTTTTGATGCCA
Organism: Gorilla gorilla gorilla; assembly: GCF_029281585.2. NCBI lineage: Eukaryota > Metazoa > Chordata > Mammalia > Primates > Hominidae > Gorilla > Gorilla gorilla. The sequence goes on along the minus strand of NC_086018.1, from coordinate 26,964,954 downwards.
AGTCTCAATGCACCTCATCAGCTCTTTTTCCAAAGGGTATTTGAGAGTAAATAAGAGGCAGAGAGAAACGACCACTCCAAAGCACTCTATATAGAAACAGACTAAAATTTTATGGGGCCCTCTAGGCTGAGAAGCTATTAGGCACGACAGCTCCAAACAGCTAGGTGGTAAAGAAAGCACTCCAGAGGAGCCACTCAAGAGTCTCCAAGATCTTCCCATTTGGAAGCTGGAAAGTACTTTTGTTCTCAGGGTTTAAGTTTCTGGGTCACCCAGCCTTTTGTTAATAAGCAAATGAACACATCTGCAGTAGAGCAGTACCCTCTTTGTTCCTTCCCCCAAATATGAATGACCTGGAGAGCATTAATACATCAGGTCCTTAAGCAGAAAGCACTCAGCCATGTTTAACTGCACCCCACCATCATTCCATCTCCACCGAACAACTCTAATGAGTATCCCAAATAAGAAAAGAGGTACCACTCACCATGATACAATGAAATAATCACTGCAGCCCTCTTCCTCAGACCCAGATGAGGGGGAGGGGGAGGGGGAGGGGGGGGGAGAGAGAGAGTGAGTGTGTGTGGGGGGGGGGGGGGGGTGTGATAGGAGTTTACAAAATATTAAGGAGGCAAACTCTCTGTACCCACAAGGCCAGAGTTTCTTTGGACATAATCAAGAATCTTCCTTTGATGTGGCCTAATGTCTATTCTCATCCTGTTCTAGCATCTCCTCGGAGGAAAAACAAAGCTCCACTGCCAGAAAATGTTCCAAGTAATTGTTGATAACAGATAATAGCAGAGGAAGCCCTTTGGTTAATGTTTAAACATGGCAGAGGTAACATTAACTCCTTAATCGTTATCATGAGCACCGGGAGACTCGAACATTAATGCAATGGGGTCATGGCTCATCAGGAAAACTGACTGCTTCATTCAGGCTCAGGAATGCTCTTTATAAAAAATCCCAATAACACCTAAAACTGCTTTGAATTACCATATTGCTCAAACTTAAATTGATTCATTTTTAAACAACTATAATGTACAATCCCCCAGTGTTTAAAAGCAGATTCCAATAATTTCCAGAGAAGTTAAGGAGAAGAAAGAGAAGATGACGGTAGAGTTGGGATATAATTGAGAAGAATGCGTTAGTTCATGAGTTTAGATGATATTTTTAAAACCACAAGCTATTAAAATACAGGTTTGCTATGAAAGGGAAGTCTGTATTCTAAAATGTCAGATGATGTACTTTGGAAGATTTGGCCACTATCATAGGTGGAACACACACTTCATCCTAATACAAACCTTGGCAATCTTTGTTTCCATATAATTAGCCGTTTTGCTCTTTCATTAAGGTAGAAGAAGGGAGAGGAAGGGGGCATGGGAAAGATCAGAGAGAACAGACAGTATCTCTTAGAGAAGACATGTATTAAAGATTTACTGCTGGTATCAAGAAGGCTACAGAGCTCCTGATGAATCTCTTCTCAGCCTTTTAGCTGAGATCAAGTGCAGAGCTCCTGATGGGCAGACAGACATTTGGTGACTTTCTTCTGTGACGGTTCTTAAGGAGAGCCAACCATGGCCAGTAACACCCAAGACAAGGATTCAAGGCAATACGGGTCAGCTCTGCCCAGGCTTTTGGGGTTCCAGTTGCAGAAGCCCACTTTTCTGCCCAGTTTTGCCTCTCAGCTGAGTCAATGCAGGGCAGACTGGCAATGCAACTTAGATCAAGATGAGCAGCAGCATGGTGATAGATCACAAGGACACGCGCACAAAGACCCACTGTTGCTAGGTGGCTACTACACTCTCACACTGCCTGAGATTCTCTGTACATGCCAACAGGGAACCTGTCATCAGCAAAATGGACATTTTGCACTCACTCCAAAGGCAGCAGGCACCAGGAAAAGTCAGGTTCTCTCCACTCATGCGGATCACTGATCAAAGATCAAAGAGGCAACCAGTTACATTCTTACTCAACAAAGTTAAGATTTTTTTTTTTTAACCTGGGTGACCTTTGAGATACCGGCCTTATTTTACAGGTGAGGAAACCAAGGCCAGGAGATGGAACAGCCTCCCCAGCTAAGATAAGCCATCAGCTCTTCCACCTCCCACTTATCACACAGACTTCTTCTTCAATCCTTTCAACCCTGGTTACAAACAGGCACTCAATGATGACCACAGGTGTGGCTGAACGGGTCCTCTCCATGCTAGAGCAGAGTAAGGTTATCATCTAAGCCTCAGCTACAGGTGCCACACACTACACCTGTCTCTTCCATGGCCTGTGTCCCAAGCTGGCCCATGCCTAGAGTTCTCAAGCTGTCTATAGTGATGCATCACTGAGCTCAGCATATCCCCATTATGCCGTCTGCCTTCTCTGTCCATAGGAACCTCACCTGTATTTTGCCATTTGACCAAAGTTTAGCTGAGTAAGACCAAAGTTTAGCTATTACGCACATATTCTCTTTACATGTCTAGCCCAGTGCAACTGGGCAGGAAGAGTCCTCCTGATTCTAGGGTGACAATGTGCTAGGATCTGGTTTGCCTAGTACAATGTTGGCTCCACAGGGCAGGGGGTTTTGTCTTTTCCACTGCAATATTCCCAGTACCTTGCATTGTTGCACAGATGGACAGACGGATGGGTAGGTGGACAGATGGGTGTGTGGACAGGTGGACAGATGGGTGGACAGATGGATGGGGCTCCCTAACAAAGTAGTAGCCTCTTTGTTTCCCCTTTTGTCAAGGCAGTAATGCCAGTCTAACAGCAGAATTTCTGCTGTACTGAAGAGAGACTTAGGCCAATAATCCCAGGGTTTCCCTCATGAGAACTGCTATATACTTTCAGTCTTCTTCAGGTTACACAAGTACTCCCAAAGTAACATCTTCACCTACTGGGCCAAAACTGGGAGATTCTAGCTTCTTTGGGGGCCCAGGGAGCAAGGTTACAAAGAGCAATTGGATCTGCTCCATTTTACACAGGTTCAGTTTCTCTAACACATGAAGTTCCACAAAAAAGGGTCCTTCAAGGTATGAACATCAGTGCAAGATTTATCTAACCATTAGATGGGACAAGACTAGCAGACGGCTCTAATTTTAGTCAACCTGCTGACAAATCACTGGAAGAACAAAAGGGGCATACTGGCAAAAGTAAATATAATTTCTTACTTTCCAGAAGACCCTAAAGTGTTGCACTGAAATGACTACTTCTTTTCCTCCAGGGTGGCACAATCTTCGCGATGTCACTCACTTTGTATACACATCAAAGCATGGGTAAAGGACTTGTAATGAGAACCTTGGCTGCCTGTTATACTCTGGCCAAACCCTTGGTATTCTCACCCCCTGCCTGCTCGCTGGGTTTATCACTGAGAAGCCAGTAATCTCCACTCAAGCAAAACCTATGACAAAGACCCAGCCATGTGATGTGCCTCCACCTTCAGCATGGCAGGAGCCCAAAGCTGTTTCTGCAAGAGTGGGTATAAATTTGCATTGAGCAAGGCCCCCTCCATTCCTCTTCTGACCTAAATCTCTTACCGTGAGGCTCGAGTGCTCTGTGCTCAAAGAGCAAAGGATAGCCAACACATTCTCAGAAGTGCACATCTCAGGCTCAGCATAACCAGCTCATTAATAACATACCAGTGTGCCATGGAACATTTATAAAGGCATTTCCTGTTATGTGGCCTGTGTGTAACCTGCAAGATAACCTGCTCCGTAGTCAAGACAAGCATTACTATCATTCCCATTTGACAGATAAGCAACCTGAGGCTTGTGCCTACTGGTGGGCTTGTCCCAAAACCATGGAGAAAGCAACAGAACCGGGGCTTGAACCCAATCTTCCAACTCTCAAATCGGAACCATCCTCTGGGGCCCTTTCCATGAACTTCAGAATATGGCAGGGGCTATTAGCAGACCTATAACTTCAGCCTGCACGCACTGCAGACTCCTGGCTGGGAAACTACTCTCTAGTACCTCCACACACCACTGCTCCCACCAGCTGAGCTATATGTGTTTCTAGATCTGTTTATGCAGACTCACCTCCTATAATTATGTAACTGATTTTAATATTAAACAATGCAAAATATACTATTTTATTCTATGAAAATAAGTTGAATATACTTTGGATAGAAAGACTAAATGGAGGCAAATAACTACAAAAAAACCAAAAACCAAAAAAAAGCACCTGAGAGCTAAGTGCAACTTTTGAAGACAAAAAAAAAGCAAAATTCTAGATAGTTCCTGATAGCTTTACAAGTGTTTATAAGTATTTGTTCTGCTTTGAAAAAACAAACAAATAAAAAACCCATCAGAAATGTACATTTTCATTTTTTTCTTTTTAAATGTTTTTTATTTCTATTTTTTCTCAAACTGAGAGAAATGTTTTAAATGATACATCAAGGTTGAGGTTAATGTAAGGAGTGCATATCTGTGGTCCTATACACAAAGGCCTGAGCTTGAATCCCTTTTATAAGCTTTAATTAAAACTTAAGATGATTCTTTTTAAATCATTCCCTGCTTCAATTTAACTGACCTTTTTCAATTACCCAACCACCTACAGGTCCCAACAGTATCAGATAACAAGTCTTCTGCTAAAGTGAGAAAATCGTGAAAAGGCACACACTCAGTTGTCATCTGCCAACTGATTTCAATCCCTTGGCCAGTGGACATCTAGACACTTCTGGATTTTCAGACTGGGATGGGGCTTATTATAAAAGAAAACGTCCCTCCGCAGAAATTTATCAGTAACACAGTCAATCTCAATTTAAGTTAGTCTTGAAGAATTTCTAGAACAATAGCTCTCAACTGAGGTCAATTTTGCCCCTCCCTGCCCCCAACCAGGGGACATCTGGCAGTGTCTGGAGACATTTCTAGTTGTCATAACTGGGAAGGAGGTTTTGCTACTGGTGTCCTGTGGGTAGAGTCCTGGGATGTGGCTCGATATCCTACAATGCACAGGACAGGAGCCACAACAAAAAAATTATCCAGTTCCAAATGGCATCAGTGCCAAGGTGGAGAAACCTCGTCTACAATAAGGAAAAAGTAATCCCAAGACCTACAGACACTGTTATATCATCAATACAGTCAGCTTTTGAACCATCAAAAGCAATAGTTGATTTCTTCCCTCTTGTTTCAAACATTACTCAAAGGCCACTGGCTTCCTGGTATTCTTAATAAAACTCCAAATCTCTCAGCAAGAACTTTCAAAGACCACAATTTGTGCTTATGCAGTCAAACAGCACCGCAGTCTTGATCAGTGTTCTTTTTTTTGTCTCATGGATGGTTAGGAAAGTGAACTAAAGAAAATCTGTCCAAAGCTTCATTTTTAAAGAACAGAGAGATGAAAAAGAAATTGGTTTGAAACTGTGGTAGTAGAATCGTGAGAGAAATCTTTCCTTGTCTTTTGCCTCTTGTTAGCATTATAGGACCTGTGCATCTATTCAGTATAAATATTTTAAAAGTTTAAATACCTTATGGGAACCTTGCATGGGTCCTGGATTTTTTAAAGCCATCTATAAAAGACATTTCTGGAACAATCAGAGAAATTTAAATATGTCAAGTTCTTAGGTGTGACAATGGCACAGCAGTTAGGAGTACATCGTACATCCTTGGTCTTAGCAGATGTATATACGTTGGAGTACTAAGGTGTGAAATGCCATTATGTTGGCAACTTTCAAATAGTCTGGCCTAAAAAGGTGGTTTTAAAAAGTGAGTGAAAACGCGGGTAAAAAAAATCAAAACTAAGTGTATGTAAGAGAGAACACAAATCAAGCAACTGTTAACATTTTGCCACACACAACTAACTATTCATTCAACTTTTCTATGGGCTTAAAAACTTTAAAAATAAAATTTAAAAAAGATTGGGCAAAAATTAAATACAGACCAAAAGAGAAGGTTGGGAGACACTAATCAACTTGCAATTATCCACTGGCTCTAAACTGTACCAAAAATGGTCTCTAAACAAAATCAAACTGGAGATGGTGGTCTTGGCTTCATTATTTAAAGTCTGTGCAGCTGCCTTCTATAGCTACAGCAAAATACAACAGGCGCAACACTGGCACAAAGGCACAGTCAGCAGATCCACTACCCAGGTAGCTAAAGTCACAGCTCTTGGCATCCTGGAAGCCATAGGAGCCCAATGCAAAGTCAGATCATGCTTCTAAAGATGCACACTCATGCATGCACACATATAGACACACATACACGCGCAGTAAAAGAGAAATCTATCCGAGCTCCCGTAAGCAGGGAAGCCACAGGCTGGAATTAAAATATGCTGCCATGTGATAAAGAGCTTATCTATTCTGTGAATCTAGTCTGTTCTAAGAATCAGGTTAGCTTGTAGACCTGTCCAGCTCCTGTTCACAACAGTGAAGATGATGAATGCTGCTTCTACTCTAAAAGACTTTACACACACATACACACACACAATCACATATTAATTTGTTTTGGAGGGGATACAGAGCAAAGCAAAAGAAAATAGTTCATATAAAGCCAGTCTAAGTGCAACAAGTTGTAGCTCATCTTAACTTTGCAAAACATGCTCATTTAATATATAAGTCAAAATTTTCTGGGCTTCCCGGATCCTTTGAGCAGGTTTTTTTGTTTGTTTGTTTGTTTGTTTGTTTTGGTAGAGAGGGGGTTTCACTGTGTTAGCCAGGATGGTCTCAATCTCCTGACCTTGTGATTCGCCTGCCTTGGCCTCCCAAAGTGCTGGGATTACAGGCGTGAGCCACCACGCCCGGTGCTTTGAGCAGGTTTACAAGAAAAGCTAAAGCCTTTCTATGAAAGCGTTAACATTTCAGATAAGCTGACTTTGCCAAGTCCAATGGAATGCCCCTACTCAGCCAAAACTCAAGTTTACATTGATAATCTCAAGAAAAGTAACTTGTTTTATTCACTTTTTTTTTTTTTTTTGAGATGAAGTCTCACTCTGTTGCAGTGAAATGATCTCAGCTCACTGCAACCTCTGCCTCCCAGGTTCAAGTGATTCTCCCACCTCAGCCTCTTGAGTAGCTGGGACTACAGGCATGTGCCCACACCCAGCTAATTTTTGTATTTTTAGTAGAGACGGGGTTTCACCATGTTGACCAGGCTGGTCTCAAACTCCTGACCTCAAGTGATCCTCCCACCTCAGCCTCCCAAAGTATTGGAATTACAGGTGTGAGCTACCGCGCCCAGCCACTTGTTTTATTCACCTTTTCTTTTCTTTTTTTTTTTTTTTTGAGATGGAGTTTCGCTCATTGCCCAAGCTGGAGTGCAGTGGTGCAATCTTGGCTCACTGCAACCTCCACCTCCCAGGTTCAAGCGATTCTCCTGCCTCAGCCTCCCGAGTAGCTGGGACTACAGGCATGCCCATGCCCAGCTAATTTTTGTATTTTTAGTAGAGATGGGGTTTCACTGGCCAGGCTGGTCTCGAACTCCTGACCTCAGGCGATCCGCCCACCTCGGCCTCCGAAAGTGCTGGGATTACAGGTGTGAGCCACCATGCCTGGCCTATTTTATTGACTTTAAAAAATAAAATTAAAAAAAAAAAAAGGCCAGGCACGGTGATGTGCATATAATCCCAGCTACTGGGGAGACTGCTGAGGTGGCAGGATCACTTGACCCCAGGGGTTCGAGGTCTGCCTAGGTAACACAGAGAGACCCCCCCCTCTTTAAAAAAATCAATCAATCAAAGAAACAAAATACTGTTTAGACTAGAGATTTTTCTTCAAATCAATTTAAAACCCACCAGAAGTCCCACCCAGCTGGCTTGCTCCATGCTCTGCAGCAGCACCTCCACCCCATTGCACAAAAAACTACAGTCTCTCAACAGAATGTGCACATGCTCACTGTAGCCACAAGGCCAGACCACTAGAAGGCACAGAGAGGGACAAGATGAAGGAAGGGCAGTAGGCTTTAGGAAATGTGAGAGGGCAAGTCATTCAAACACAACAGGGTCTCCATAGCAAACTCCATGCCCCAGGTGGTCCTCCAGGTGCAACTTCCTGGGTTCTCCCTTGAGTGTCTGAACAAAGAAGCAAGATCTCTAGGGCTATTCCCAGCCAGGGGATGGGATAGGGGTTGGTTAGGGGGGAGGCAGTAGATAAGGAGAGAAGAGGAGACCTGGATCTAAAAGTGATAGAAACCAAATTAAAAAGGGAACCTTACATACTCTGTCACATCCATTAAAACATCTCAGCCCCCATGTGCTTGATTTTCAAATATCAAAAACCCATCACGAGGTAGGAGAATCACCTGAGTTCAGGAAGTTGAGGCTGTAGTGATTCATGATTGCTCCACTGAACTCCAGCCTGGGCAAACCTTGTCTCAAAAAAGCCCAAAAAAACCCATCACATGCACAGATAGATAAAAAATGTGAGAAAGCAAATACAGTGAAATGTTAACGGTGGAATATAGATAGTGGGTATATGGGTGTCCACTGCAAAACTCTCACTTTTCCTGCATGCCTGAAATTCACAATATTGGGGGGTGTTTTACAGAAGATGGGGGAAACCTGGTTTGTTGTTTAAAAGGGAAGGAAAAACCCTTCCAGTCTTGCCTTCCAGTAACTTACAGACAATTCAATGTGCATGGGTAGAGGCATCATGGGGTTAGAGAAGGGGACACCTCATTGAGGATAAACAGTTTAGAATGACACCAGCTTTTTAGCTGGAGTAACAAAAGAACCCAACAGAAACAGGTTTGTGGAGAGAAGAGAAATCTGGTTTTACACATGCTGGGTTTGGTTGGGACATCTGTAAGATGCTGAAGTGGACTTTAGTCACTATGACTTAAGTTGAGTAGTGCCTCAGACCCCACTGACCCTGAATTCTGATGTAGGGAAGATCTTGGGAAGGACCTCAGCATCCAACAAGCTGACTCCGTTTGGCAGTCTTCTTCATCTATCTGTCAGCAAGATTTGCTAAGCAAGAAAACAGAATATGACCACAATTTCACTCATGGAGGTATGTATGGTACAGGGTTTCACTGATTTGTGTACTGATCAACTACTAAAGGCAGGGATACCACCTTAACTGGGAATACCCAGAAAAATCAGCCACATGTCTATGATTTTTACAGAGACTGGGAGAATATTCAGGCTAGGGGTGGTGTTGATCCTGGCACTCAGCCATATTCTTGGAGACCCCTCTCTCCTTCCAACAGGATGGGATCTGACTACCAGCCTTGGGCAAGCCTCTCACATACTCTAGGGAAGGGACAGATGAGCTTCCTTTCTAGACCCAAGGAATGACTGACCAAAGTCAGCCCTCTTGCCTACTTTTTAAAAATTATTATTATTATTATTTTTTAGAGACAAGGCCTTGCTCTGTTGCCCAGGCTGGAGTACTGTGATGCAATCATAGTTCACTGTAGTCTCGAACTTATGGGCTCAAGCGATCCTCCCACCTCAGCCTCCCAAGTAGCTAGGACTACAGGCACACACCACCACAGCCAGCTAAATTTTTTTAAGAGACAGGGTCTCACTATGTTGCCCCAGCTGGTTTGAACTCCTGAGCTCAAGCAATCCTCTCAACCTCCCAAAGCACTGAGATGACGGGCGTGAGCCACCATGCCCTGGCTGCTTACCTACTTTTTGATCTGAATTCCTAGCTGGCTCACCAGGTGTGTTCCAAAGCCTGACAACCCCACCAGAGGAAAGCACTTTCAGTATTTCAGGAAAGTCACTTGAGAACAAGCCTGACTATACTAAAAAAGGGAGAAAAAATTACTCTTAACAGAAACAGGTTGTCTTTTATGGAAGATCTACAAGCCTGCCTGAAAATTCTAGTCACTTGCAGCATTCCTGCCCTACCACGGACCCACCAGGCCAGAGTGGAGCCCTCCAGATGCTGCGTGCCCTCTGCAACACATGCTTCACCTCGCTAAACAAACAAGGGGTGTCTTTGTTTAAATTTAAAAAAAGAACCTGTCTCACAGGCTACGATTACATCAGCAGAGAGCTCTCATTCTGGGCATCAATCCGGGCTGCTCCACCGGCTTTGAAGCACCCCGGTGCGCGGCGCCTTTGATCTTGTGGTTCCCGCCCAGGGCAAAGCCGATACCATCACAGCGCCCACGCGGGATCCAAGATCATCATGATTGCCCGGCCAGCGCAAAGCCATGGCCTCGCCCGCTCGGTCCCCCACCCCACTTGGGCTCCACCCCAGACCCAGCCTCTAGACTTGGCTGCCAGTGCATGAGCAGTGAAACACATACACCATCTCTCAGGGAGTGTGGGGTTGCCCCTTGGGAGGGGACATCACTAGCTTAACATTTGTGGGAATAGCCTTGAGATCATGTTTTTTAAAAAGAAGCTTTTATAGATATTTTAGAAATATTTACGGGCAGGGAAATGATATGGCTGGCTTTGCTTCAAAATAACATGAGGGCGGCATGGGGGTGTAAGTGAAACAAGCGGGGCCAGGTGTTGACAACTATTTTGGGTGATGGTGAGTATATGGAGGGACGGTGTGTACATAACATGTTCTATCTATTGGAGTCTACATGTAACATTTCCTATAATAAAAGCTTGAAAAAAAAAAGGAACTTCTGACCCTTTGCTATTTTTAAAGTTTATTCCTTGCTTACTTTTAAGAAGGAAAAAAAGCCGTTTGAGACTGGCGGGTGTGAGGGTAGATCACATCTGACTTTCCTAATGTGTCCCCAGGACACTCACTGGAGCTTCCAGAGGGGTGCAGGCCACAGACACAGCTTCTCCAGTACAAACCCTGCATGGGGAGGGCATTAGCGGCACCTCTATCAGGGGATCTTCACCAGTTTTGGGATGTAGAGTCCATCTCTCCAGAAAAATACCCATGAACACACCAGACCAGGAGGAAATACAAGAACCCACTCTCAAAAATCCACTACTTACAGAAATCAGATTAGAAATGGCCCCTGGAGTAAACGCCCCAGGTTGCTTCATTTTATCAACTCCTTTCCTTTAAGAGCTACAGGCACTTGATGAGCCACTGAACTCCCAACACCAACATATGGGGCCATCACGGGGCACAGCACATCCCTGGGGCTATGTCACAAGGCCAGTTTTTCTCCTTACTGGATGGACAGCCTTGGATAAGTCACTTAACTTCTCCAAGCCGGTTTCCACATTTTAAAAAGGGAGCACTATTCATGCTGGCCCTGTGTCTTTACACCTCTTCTGCTACACGTTTAACTCAGGAGTAAGAAAAGAAAAAAATGCTAAGAAGGAAAAGGGTATATGGGGGCACAAGCATGATTCCACCCACAGCTGTGGCGGAACATGCCACATATAGATCGGGCACAAAAGAGTTAACTGGGAAACGGACATGGGCCAGGACTGCTAGGTGTGTTCAAGGCCAGAATTTCATACACCCAAGGCCAGAACGCAGAGGAAGGGACTGGGAGGGGATGGGAGAAGGGAAAACAAATCTTTCCCATACAGGTGGATCCACCTTTGGGAGGTCAAACCTAAAATTCCAGTGGAAGCCATCAACCTAACAAACTACAGAAAGGGTCAAGAAAACAAAATATATTATCATAATAGCTAAAAAGGATTAGAAGTATGTTCAAGAACACAATTGTAACAGTGCAAATAGGGATCCAAGAAATTACTTAGAGAAAAAGTTATAAGAACAACAAAGTAAAAAATTAAACAGGCATCTAGGGTGCTAAATAGCAACAACAGCAAATTTTAAATAACATGCATTTATTTACTTTCATCTTGAAGCGGTCTAGGTCAAAATTTTCACTACAGACTGTTTGCCAGCAAAATTACACAAACAAAAAAATAATTACAACAAACTAAAATTCCCTGATTCATTCAAGTAACCCGATTTAAAGTAAAGGTTAAACATCCTTAACTGAAAAATGCAAAATCCAAAAGGCTTCCAAATCTGAAGCTTTCTGAGCACCAACATGACACCACAAGTGGAAATTCCACACATAAGTACTTAAGAGGAACTTTGTTTCATGCACAAAATTATTAAAAATACTGTATAAAATTACCTTCAGGCTATGTGAATAAGGTGTATATGAAACAAATGAATTTCATGTTTAGACTTGAGTCTCACCCCCCAGACATCTCATTATGTATATGCAAATATTCCAAAATCTGAAACACTTCTGGTCCCAAGCATTTAGGATAAGGGATACTCAACCTATATATTAATCCTAACGTAGCACAGATCCTATTAAAAATCTCTCTAGTTAATCATTTTATTCCTTTTTGGGGAAACTAATTTCTACCATTGCTATTAACAGTTAGAAAGATGATAGCATTTCACTCCCAGATCTTTGCACAGCATACAACCTAGGCCCTGTGGAATGCTGTGGGGGAATATGAAACAGTTCAGAGGGGAATACGAAGCAGTTCAGAAGGCAGGCTGTTGACCTCAGTGAGCTTACAATCTAGTTAGGGAGACAGACACATCTACAAGTTAAACAACACAAAACAATATTAAGTGTCAAATGAGTTGCCAGACCAGAGTGTTTCAGGTTCGGAGGCAGCAGAGGCAACTGGGTGCTGCATTAGTCCAACAGAGCGTCCTGGAGGCAGCAGCATTGAAAGATGGGCAGAATGTGGGCAAAGATGCAAATAAAGGCCAAAGCTCATTCGGAGGAGCCCTTTGACTAGAGGCAAGGGGCTCTGTGGTTGGATGCCAAAATGCAAAGACAGACTGGGCACAAAATGTCAAGGGCTTTAGAATATTAGGGGAAGGCGGGGTTAGACTCCATCCCATAAGCAGTAAAAAGCTCTGAAAGGTTTGTGAAGGGGAGCACATCTGGCAGCCGAGTAGCAGAAGGGGAGAGGAGGTATGGAGCCCTAAGTGAAACAGACTACTAGGGGTGGGGGGGCTTCCCACTTAAAAGAGAAATGACTGCCCCTCAATGAACCGGAGGGAACCATGTGCTGATGCTACCAGTTGTGGTTTGGTGGGGGTTTTTTAAACAATGGGGCAAAGATCAAAAGAAGCTGTTTGCAAATGACAGCCCTCCTACTCCTCTGACTGGTCATTTCTATCCCTTTCATCTTCCCTCCTGTTTGAAATTCAGGTGAAAAGGAGAAGCATGTGGCCAGTGGGCTGGGAACCTGCCAGCCTGGCCCTGGGTCTAGCCCCGTGTGTGACTGGGGGCAAATCACTCAAAACTTTCCCAGGCCTTGGTTTCCCCCATGAGCTAAGGAGGGTCAAGCACAGGATCTCAAGCCCCTTGAAGTAAGTGCCAAGTCTGGTTCTAGGCTGGGGAAAGACCAAAGCCTACAGCTGATTCCAAGGGGTACAGGCTACCCGTCAATCCCTGACACCAAGACCTTCAACCGTAAAAAAGCTGCAGTTACAGAGCAGCCATCTTCCCAACCCTTTCTAATGAGAGGGAAAAAAGCATAGCTATTGTAAAGTCAACACAGAGAATGAGAAATAAGAAAAGTTTCTTTTCAGTAACCACAAGGCAAAACGCACTCATGTGTATTGAAATATAACTGATCAATAAGAGTCCGCTGGCCAGGTGCTGTGGCTCACGCCTGTAATCCCAATACTCTGGGAGGCCGAGGCGGGTGGATCACTTGAGGTCAGGAGTTCGAGACAAGCCTGGCCAACATGGTGAAACCCCATTTCTACTAAAAATACAAAAATTAGCTGGGCGTGGTGGTGAGCACGTGTAATCCCAGCCACTCAGGAGACTGAGGCATGAGAATCGTTTGAACCCAGGAGGCAGAGGTTGCAGTGAGCCAAGATTGCCCCACTGCACTACAGCCTGGGCAACAGAGCGAGACTCTGTCTCAAAACAAAAAATAAAATAAAATAGGCCAGGCGCGGTGGCTCACACCTGTAAACCCAACACTTTGGGAGGGGGAGGTGGGTGGATCCCCCAAGGTCAGGAGTTCGAGATCAGCCTGGCCAACATGGTGAAACCCCGTTTCTACCAAAAAAAAATAGCTGGGCATAGTGGCGGATGCCTGTAATCCCAGCTACTCGGGAGGCTGAGGCACGAGAATTGCTTGAATCCAGGGTAGGGGCAGAGGTTGCAGTGAGCCAAAATTGCGCCATTGCACTCCAGCCTGGGCAACAAGAGCAAAACTCCATCTCAAAAAATAAAATAAAAGTCCACTGATGAATATAACATGAGTCAAAACAGCCAGAATGAACAGAGTTCAATGTTCCACCTCTTTCCTTAAAAACAGCTTCTGATCAGGTTTGGGGCACAGAATTAAATTTCACCCCCCCATCACTTATTGTAACTTACATCTCTTAAGAGTAAAGGGGAACAGGTGCGGTGGCTCATGCCTGTAAGCCCAGCACTTTGGGAGGCTGAGGCAAGCGAATCACCTGAGGTTAGGAGTTCGAGACCAGCTTGGCCAACATGGTGAAACCCCACCTCTACTAAAAATACAAAAATTAGCCAGGCATGGTGGCACGCGCCTGTAATCCCAGCTACTCGGGAGGCTGAGGTGCAGTGAGCCAAGATCGCACCACTGCACTCCAGCCTGGGTGACAGAGTAAGACTCCGTCTCAAAAAAAAAAAAAAAGTAAAGAGGCTAAAAGCCTAACCGGGTCTGTATTTCCATACCTGCATCAGTAGGTAAGAGGACCTTGGATAAGTCATCTCACTTTTTCCAGCCTCCCTTTCCTCATCTATTCAATGAGGACAAGAGCAGCTACCAGCATAGGGATGTTATGAGGAATAAATGAGATCATTAATGTTGGGTGCTTAACCCAATACCTGGCAAAAGCCAACAGTAAATGTTAGCTCTATGGTATTATTTTAGATCTGTCTAAGGGACACTCCTTGTCTAAGGGAGATAGGAAGTAGTGTAATAAGATGTAAGAAATCCATACGAAGGCATTTTCCAGGAAAGAAGGGACTGCAAACTCCAGTTCAGAAAGAACTTGTGTGGTCCCCTCTGTGGGGAGAAACAGGTTGGCATTCTTCTCTAGAAAATAACAGCTGCCTCTCCTCCCATCTTGCCCCAACCCCTCCTTGGCTGCAAATACTCAAGGATTAAGAAGACATTCAAGCTTTGTTCCATCTCATTTCTGCTCTGGCATTCTTCTCTTTGGCCTCTTTATCCTAAATGCCATTTCTGCTCAACTGCAGGCTTTACAGTAGAGAAGTGTCTTGCACTTTCTCAAGGTGCCCCCAATCCGATATTTCCACCAGCCCAACTTTATTGATGGGAAACCCAAGGTTAAGAGAAGTCAGCACCACTGACTTCATGCCCAGCGTTCTTTTAGGCTGCTGTGCTTTGACCTGAATCAGAGATGGGATCAGTGGCAGCTTTCCTACCCCAGTAGGGAGCAAGAACAGGGCTGGCCGCTTTAGGACCAAGTGGAAACATTGTAGCTTTGCACATACCCCAGGATACCACCCTGACTCAGACCCGCCCTAGGGAAAAGTGCCTTCAAAGGGATTCCAGCCACCAGGCAAGCTTGGTGGCTGCATTCTAACTATCTCTCTTGAAAAGAAATACTCCTTTTGAGGAGACTTTGCACACACACACACACATACACACATGCACACATGCAGATACACATACACACATGTGTGCATACACACGCACGCACGCACCCACACATGCACATGCCAGCTGCAACTAGGCTCCAAGCTGTAACTATGTGAGGAGAACCACTCAGCTCTATAGGTTACGAGGAAGGCTGTGGGGCTCAGTCACCCAGCAAACTCCCTGGAAGAGAAATGCATTCAAGCCCCACTCCAGGTTTTATTCTTCACCAGGTTTTACCCTTCACCGCTTCTCCTAACACTTCAAAGGAAGTATTTTTGTACAGCCCAGGGAGGAGTGTAAACTGGCCAGCTGCTTCCAAAGCAGAGAAGTTAACCCTAAAAGGGCCGCTGGGCTGGCAGGGCAGGGGGAAGGCAAACAAGGTCGTGGGGAGTTGGGCATTTGAGTCCCCACACTTCGCCAGGCCTGCCTTTCAGCCCACACCAAGGGCACAGCTCTTAAACCACTACAGAAAGGCAGGACTTCAGTTCCTCTAAGCACGCAAACAGCTAGTTATAAATACCCTCCCAGGCTAGAGGTTCAAAGGATCCAGCAGTTAGCACTTCAATGGAAACTCCAGCTAACAGAACAGGCCTCTTGAGCACTGCTCACTGTTCAGTCCAGGCAAAGAAATGAAGAACCCAAAAGCTACCACCACAATACCTGTCCCCAAAAGCCCAACTTGGCTTGGTGGCCAAGGGACAGCACACCCTCTGCAGTGTTCTAACGACTGAGCCTGTTCTAAATGGTACCCTGTGGAGGGGGCCTCCCCTCACTGTGTACTCTGAATGGCAAGCCAGGAGATCCTTTCCAAGGGGCAGCTGAGGGAAGATAAAGACCCTAGGTCCTTTTGGCCTTCTTAAAAGCTTTTTTTCTTTTTAAAGAGAGGGAGTCTCACTATTGCCCAGGCTGGATTCAAACTCCTGGGCTCAAAGGATCCTCCCACATCAGCCTTACAAGTAGCTGGGACTATAGGCACCCTGCTATAAGAGCTTTTATATACTCTTCAAATTCTTCAGCCTACAGAGAGTATATCTTACCCAAATTTAGATTTAACATTCTTCAGTTACCTTGTTGAAATGAGGGGATCCTTCCTAGTAAGATTAAGTGGACACCACAGAGGACACTCCCCAGTTCACCAGTGATGCAGCAAACTTCTGTGCACAGATGGCTGACAACACAGCCACCTGAGGAGGTGGCAGTTAGATCAGAATGGGCTTCTCTCAAGAGCACACATACCTAGTGTTTTGTGTGTGTGTGTGTGTGTGTGTGTGTGTGTGTGTGTGTGTTTTATCCCCAACCACTCCATCGCAAAGGACATGGACTCTACTGGAACCCCAAGACATCCTGGCAGTCCTTAGTTTCCTGTGGGAGTGCCAGGTGAGGACCTGGGAGCATTCAGGTGGGGCTGAGCTCCTGCCACCTGGCCGACGCTTCTAGGCAATCACACAGTGGCAGGCAGATGAGTGTTCACCCCATCCACTGGCAAGGGCATCCTATAATTTACTGACACTGAAAAGTATGCTATAAATAGTTGGTATTTTTAATGTTGTCGGGCCTCCAGAATAGAGGGGGCCTAACAGCTGTGTGGGGCCAGGGCTCCAGGCATCTAAAGGCTACAATTTGGAAATCCTGGGCGGTATAGTCAAAGCATCTTCAAAGAAAGGAACTCCAAGAGCGTCACACTCCATCTAAAGAGACTACGGTAAGGAGAGAAAGCCTGTCAAAACTATCAGTCAGGACTTACAAACCACAATTTAGCAGAAGAGTGAACAGCACTGAGGGTCTCTTTGTGGGGAGCTCCACAATTCAAAAGCAAAAGGGACAGCGGCCAGAATAACCCCTAAACCCCAAGCTGCCAATTCTACCAAAGACACAACAGGATGCTCCTGATTAAATAAGCACAAGATGATTAAGAGGATGCCTTTAGTCACTCAACAATTTTTTTTAACCTTCACTCTGCTAAGTGCTGAAAATGCAAAGAACAAAACATATGAGCTTTTTTGACACAATTTTTGGTGCAGAAGGGCAATAAAAAGTAAACAATTTCCAAAAGTGAAGAGGATAACTAATAATTTTAAATCTAACTACACTACAGGTTGGCATGACATTATGAACCTAAAATGAGTTATACTCCAGTAACTGAGTTATTTCTACCCTCTCCAGACAGCAATTACATTTAAAAAATAAAAATCTCAGCCAGGCATGGTGGCGCATGCATATAATCCCAGCACTTTGGGAGGCTGAGTCTGATCCCTTGAGTCTAAGAGTTCAATACCAACCTGGGCAACCTAGTGAGACCTCGCCTCTACAAAAAAATAAACAAAATTAGCCGGGCACAGTGGCACCTGCCTGTAGTCCCAGCTACTCAGGAGGCTAAGGTGGAAGAATTGCTTGAGCCCAGGAGGTGGAGGCTGCAGTGAGCTGTGATGGCACCATTGTACTCTGGCCTGGGCAACAGAGCAAGACCCCGTCTCAAAAAAGTTAAATGTAATTTAAATTTAAAAAATAAAAATCTCTACATTCATTTATTCTTTTGAAATAACCCTCCCAACTAGGTTTCCTAAAACTAAAAAAGTATGAAGGAAGGGAGGAAGGGTGGTGAATAAACTTAGACCTTGAGCACTTACTAACTCTAACGTAAATGCTTAAGTCAAAACAAGACATAGAGTTAGCACTGGATGCATGGGGTGGGGTATGGGGGCGCTGCCCATGCGTGTGTGTCAGTGGTCAGACCTATTCAGGCAAAATTAAAGACAAATATCTTAAAGCTGTTACTGAAACTGTACAGTCTGATTTTTAGCCTTTTAATCTTTTTCGGAAATCATCAAAATTGTTTGCTTGGGCAGACATTAGAATGAATTCTATCTATAATATCACGAGTAGTCCAAAGTATTCCACTTTGTCCTTCCAAAACTAAGGCAAGTCCAGAAGATTCCAAGATGGTGAGGGACTTCAAAACCATCTCATATGAAGAACGGAAAGAACTGGGGGTTCTCAGCAAGGAAAAGACAAGTGACAAGAAAATCACCTTCAGAAATCTGGAGGGTCATCATGTCTTAATGGCTCTGTGTTATGGGCAGAGTTCTGTCTCTCAAAAATTGGTATGTTAAGGTCCTAACCCCTAGTACCTCAAAATGTGACTACCTAGAGAGAGGGTCTATAAAGAGGTGACCAAGTTAAAGCAGGTCATATAGGTGGGCCCTAATACAATATGACTGGTGTCCTTATAAGAGAAAATTTGGACACAGACAGTTACAGATGGAAGGCCACGTGAAAACATAGGAAAACCATCACTTTATAAGCCAAGGAGACAGGCCTCAGAATAAATCAACCCTGATCACCTTGATTCTGGACTTCTAGCCTTCAGAATCATGAGTAAATATGTCTGTCATTTAAGCCACCTAGCCAGTGGTACTTTGTTATAGCAACCAAAGGATACTTAATATACTCTAGAAGACAGAACCAGAACCAAGGAGCAGAAGAAATTTGGTTCAGTGTAAGGAAGAACGATTTCTGATAATCTGCATCTGCAAAAAGAGAATGCCTCCCCTCTGGGGTTTGGGGGTATAACAGGGGATGGGTCCTGAACTAAGGCTAAGCCCTACCATTAATGCACAGCAGAGCCTGGGGCCTCATCGAAAGCTAGAGGCAAAAGGCTGAATGTCCCAGGCTAGACAGAGCTCAGATGCCAACAATATCCATCAGGTAGGTTAACCTAATTTTTTTTTTTTTTTTTTTTGAGACGGAGTTTCATTCTTGCTGCCCAGGCCGGAGTGCAATGGCGCAATCTCGGCTCACTGCAACCTCCGCCTCCCAGGTTTAAGCAATTCTCCTGCCTCAGCCTCCCGAGTAGCTGAGATTATAGGCATGCACCACCATGCCTGGCTAATTTTGTATTTTTAGTAGAGACGGGGTTTCACCATGTTGGTCAGGCTGGTCTCGAACTCCTGACTTCAGGTGATCCTCCCACCTCGGCCTCCCAAAGTGCTGGAATTATAGGCGTAAGCCACCGTGCCTGGCCTCCAACTTTTAAAGTTAAAAAAAAAAAAAAAAAGCTCTATGTCAACAGTCTATGAAATATGACACATATTTGGAGAAGAATTTAAACTCCTCATCTCAGTTTCCTCTTAGCATCTCAATGGGGGATATCTCAGCCCCGCTTATGTCACAAACATCCTTCCTATGGGCAGCTAGAGTCAGCAGAGCCTATTTACTCTTCCCTGCGTTAACCAAGGTAGACTAACCCGGAAAATGTACTTCCATTCAACTCAGCCCAGCACTTCCAAGGCACCAGGTCTCCAAAACCAGATAGCCAAGCTCAAGGCCTAAGAGTCACAGAAGGTGGCCACCTCGAAATCCAGGATGCCAACCCAGCAGTGGGAGCCTGCAGATCAGCCAGAGGGAGTTCTCCTTCCAGAAGGAACCAAATGTTCCCCAGTACTTTGGGTCCTTTGAGAAAAAGGAGTTCTGGGATCAAATACATCTGGGAAGTACCAGAGGGAGTTCTTATCATGCATTTCATCCAACTCTAAAATGTCTACCTTGCGGGGAGTCTAAGAGACTTTCACACATAGTACATTACACACAGAGGCGGGGCAGACGAAGAGGCATTTAGGGCTGCAGGGGTCGGGGGCACTCCTCTATCTTATCTGCCTGCCATCACAGTACCCAAAGCTTGGTAAGTCAAGTCACAATAAAGGCTGCCCCTGCTTCCTGTGGCCCCCACCTGCCTACAAGACAGGCTACAAAATGCCTACAAGACAGGCTACTTGACGTTATTTCATACCTACTTGGACGGTGGTACTGTTTAACTCCTTCGTGAATCTTCCCATTCCAGTAGAAATTAAATTCTTCAAAGAGAAGCACTGTTTCTTGGTTCTTTTATACTACAACTCCCTATACCCCATCACCCAATTATAGAGAAGACCACAAATCTAAGCTGAAATGGAAGAAATAGTCCTACCACAGTTCAAAGGTGTTCAGGCCATTCATTCTAGGTGGTGATGACTCTATCCCAGGGCCCTGTGGAAAGCTGGTAGTTAACTTGGTGTTGGCCTTCCATCCTCATAATCTAACAGGACACCAACTGAACCAGTGCAGACCCTAAACTAACCTAATACTGGCTACCCGCCACTCCATATCCCCTAGCACCTTGAGTCCTTTGAGAAAAAGTTCTGTGATCAAGTACATTTGGGAAGTACCAGATTAAATAAAGTGAAACACCGCTCTTCAACAGAATTTCTCAGAGCCATTAATTCACTACTGTGCAGAATATATCTCTAAGAGAAAACTAGGCTCAACAGTATTTCTCAAATACGGAGCCCCACCATTAATGCATAGCATAGATCCTCATAGAACCCTTTCACCACAGAACATTGTGCAGGACTGCTGTTCTTCAGGCGATGCCTTGAGAAAAGCTCTTCTTGGGCATACTCCAGAAAAATCTGCAATTGGCTTAAGAAAGTATACATCTATTTTAATACAAGTGTACCCAATGTTCTAAAAATCCACAACTTCCCAAGCCAAGATAAATCAAGCCACTCAGTAAAGACTCAAATCGGCAAGGATTCGAAAACTGTGTCCCTGCCGGGTGCGGTGGCTTACGCCTGTAATCTCAGACTTTGGGAGGCTGAGATGGGTGGATCACCTGAGGTCAGGAGTTCAAGACCAGCCTGGCCAACATGGTGACACCCCATCTCTACTAAAAATACAAAAAATTAGCTGGGTGTTGTGGTGGGCGCCTGTAATTCCAGCTACTTGGGAGGCTGAGGCAGGAGAATCGCTTGAACCCGGGAGGCGGAGGTTGCAGTGAGCTGAGATTGAACCATTGCACTCCAGCCTGGGCAACAAGAGCAAAACTCTGTCTCAAAAAAAAAAAAAAAAAAGAAAGAAAAGAAAACTGTGTCCCTGAGCCTAGATGGACGGTCTTTGTGGATCTCCAAAAGAACTGGAGAGTGGCAATTCTCCCTATCTTATCCAGACAATAATGAAGTTAAGGCGAGCCTCAGCCTCCCTCCCCTGGAGTGTTTGTGCTACAGCTGACATCTTTCCTAGGGACAATAATTGAGTGCTTTAAGAGGCGGGCTCCTTGATCCCCGGATGTAATCCAGCATAGCTAAAAGATAAGAGATAAGATCAAGCTTAAAAAAAAAGTTACTTAAGCAGAAGGGAATAAAGGTCACAAGGAGCTGATACTATGAGAAGCCGGGTTAAGATGAAAACCAAAAATTAAACATTCTAAAGAAAATTCTGCCTGGACTGGCCCAGTCCATTCTGCACCTCTTGCCCTAAATAAAAAAGCTGACACGTGCTTTGGTTCTGGCCAGAGCAGGCAATGTTTCTGGAACAACTTCACCTTGGTTACGTATTTCTACTTTAAACATTCCAAAGTTGCTGAAGGCCTCCCAGGAGCATCTGCTCCTGTTTCTCGGGAGGGAGTTAGTTCCTGTGGAAAGTGTTTGTTTAGTTTGATTACAACTTTGAAGAGGGCTAGGAATTCTGGCTCAGAAGAATTTAATGGCTGGGCCCTTCTCTTACATAATTTGTAAACAAACAAAGTTTATCCCAGTGTGGCTCATTTGGCTCACTGGCTGGATTTAGAAAAATATATTCCTCATTCATTTGGGGGAAGCCGCAGTAAGGCCTGTCAATAACCAGAAATGTCTAAACCAGCCTATCACTCTATTGCCTAATCCTAACGGACCATGTTCAAGAGAGCACACTCACTATCTCCCTTCTGAAACCCAGGGCAGTCAACAGATGGAGCCCAAACTGAGGGGTTAGGGGCAGGACTCGAAAGGCAACTGAGGAATTGCTCCCCAGAAGTTTCTACATACTCATGATATATTAAAAAAACTCTCAGAAAAAAAAAAAGTGCTAACCAAGGTCAAATGCCATGGCAGCAATTTTCTTCCAAGGTGTCATGAATGGTCAAGTGTATGGGTAGAAAGCAATTTGTTACTAATAACAGCTAACGGCCAGAGTTGGCATGTGATTTATTTATCTTTAATAAAGTGAATTCAAGGTTGTCACTAGAACATCACTTACTCCCTTACATTCCAGACTGTTCTCAAGAGAGGAGTGACTGCTGGAAGACTGCCCCTGAATAAGCCTGCCGACTGCTGTGCAGTGAGGGCTGCAATTACATACCATGCTGCTGGAGGACACAGGGCAGGCGGGAGTCGTGTCACCAAAAACACGGTCATGCACATAGACATCACCTATATTCTGACTATGGGACCCACTGGTCTCCATGATAAAAGTCACATACCCTTTTCTGGCATTCAAAGCCCCTCTTATCCTTCCCCTAACTTGCCCTCCAAAGTTCTTTCCCTCCCCAATTCCCCAGTTAGTGTGCTTCTTCCCCACTTACACTTCCGTCCCCAGACATCCTTCAGAGGCACAGCTGCAGATCCCCCGATTCCCCCCAGGAATCTCATCTAGCCCCACACCCAGTTTGCAGATGTGGAGACTGAGGCTCAGAAAGGCTGAATCCGATAGATCTCACTTAAATAACAGACCAGAGAGCATAGCAGATCTGTTGTCTCCCAGCCGCACCTCACTTGGCCTCTCCTTTCTCCCCACCCTGCCATGGGCACATTCTATGCCAGGCAGCCTCCAGGTCTACACAAGCTAGAAAAAGTTCCACTAGTTGCCAGCCTAGCCTGAGTCTCAGCAAGAAATGCCTTCCCCATAGCAAGAGCCAGCAGGAGCAAATCCAAGCACCAATCTTCCTTAAGAGTCCAGCTGGAGGTCCACCCCCAAGACCTTTCTCTGATTTCTAGGCACTTTCTCTTGGCCCCAAGCATTTGGCACTCAGCCTATGCATGTTATACTGTCACCATCTCAGGGACACATCTGACTTTCCCACTGGTCCATAAGCCCTCCCTCAACAGACATGCAGGAGGAGGCCAGCATTCACTCGGTGATTCTGTGAACACTATTCAGAAAATACTCAGTGCCACATCCATCAACCCTTGCCAGAAAATAAGAGGACATTAAAGCTGGCACTCAGAAAGCAAACCACAGCCAGACACACCTTGAAACATCCAAAGCCTGTTGCAGACCTCACTTTTGTACCCAATAATTCAGTAACAAAGTGGACCATCATGAAGAGGCCAAGACTGCTTACATCCTCTAGGAAAGGACAGAACTAAGTTACTTTGCTTTTTTTCTTACTATCTTCCAGATCCAAAGTCTGATGGAGAGGCTGGGCATGGTGGCTCATGCCTGTAATCCCAGCACTTTGAGAGGCCCAGGTGGGCAGATCACTTGAGGTCAGGAGTTCGAGACCAATCTGGTCAACATGGTGAAACCCCGTCTCTACTAAAAACACACACAAAAAATTAGCCGGTTGTGGTGGTGGGCACCTGTAATCACAACTACTCAGGAGGCTGAGGCAGGAGAATCGCTTGAACCCAGGAGGCAGAGGTTGCAGTGAGCTGAGATTGCACCACTGCATCTCAGCCTGGGCGACAAGAGCAAAACTCTGGCTCCCAAAAAAAAAAAGTTAATGGAGAAAGTGAGGCTCCCAAATACAAATCAGGCCAGGTGCAGTGGCAGGAAGATCATTTGAGGCCAGAAGTTCAAGACCAGCCTGGGAAACATAGTAAGACCCCTGTCTCTAGAAAAAAAAAATTAAATTAGCTGGGCGTGACCAGCCATGGTGGCTCACACCTGTAATTCCAGCACTTTGGAAGGCCGAGGTGAATGGATCCCTTGAGCCCAGGAGTTTGCAACTAGCCTGAGCAACATGGTAGAACCCTTTCTCTACCACCAAAAAAAAAAAAAAAAATTAGCCAGGCATGGTGGCATGCGCCTATAGTCCCAGCTACTCAGGAGGCTGAGGCAGGAGGATCCCTTGAGCCTGGGTGGTGGAGGCTGCAGTGAGCTGAGATCACGCCCCCGCACTCCAGCCTGGGTGAAATCAAGTTTCATCTGATTCATTTTATGAATGAGGAAAGTATGTGGGCTAAAGGAAGGTGCTGTTTTCTTTTCACTGAACTACATTTCTAGGAAGATAAGCATGCAGACCTGATTTGCATAGTCACTCTGTATCAGCAAGGGAAAGTTTTGGTTTGATTATTTTCTGAGAAAAAAAAATACCATGAAAATCATCCTGATCTGAAGGCGGAGTCCACAGTAAGGTTAGTAAACAGGCCCAACACGCCCCCAGGAGAGGTCCGTGCTTAAAAGCTGTTAGCTCCAAGTTGCTGTCCATTCCCAAAGAGCAACTCTTCCATAGGTAGCAATAGTTAAAATCAGGAAGAGCTTCAAAGCTCTAAAAAGTGGCTCAAAATCAAAAGACTTTCTTCAGACAAGTGTGCCTAAAAAACCCAACAGAGGCTGGGCGCGGTGGCTCACGCCTGTAATCCTAGCACTTTGGGAGGCTGAGGCAGGCAGACTCAGGAGTTCGAGACCAGCCTGGGCAACATGCTGAAACCCTGTCTCTACTAAAATACAAAAAAAAAAAAAAAAAAAAAAAAAAATTAGCTGGGTGTGGCAGCATGCACGTGTAATCCCAGCTACTCAGGAGGCTGAGGCAGAAGAATTGCTTAACTCAGGAGGCAGAGGTTGCAGTGAGTCGAGATCGTGCCACTACACGCCAGCCTGGCAACAGAGCAAGACCCCATCTCAAAAACAAACAAACAAACAAACAAAACACCCAACGGAGACACCAGGCCCTCATCTGGGGACCAATGGTCTCTACTAGACCAATAGCTTCATCTTTGCTCTCCACCCAGACAAATCTAATCAATGCTTTAAAAAACACAAACTGAAAGCACAGGTCTTATCATTGTATTATTAATGCAGACCTTCTTTTTCCTTAGCAAAAGCAAATTTGCATCCAACTGACCGCGCATCCAGCAATCCGGCTAAGTCTAAAGAAGGAGAGCCAATGCAGAATGGATTTTGCTTCTGTTCTTAGTTTTGACATCCAGGGAACGGGGTGACATGCCCCATAGGACACAGGGCAAATGATGCTCCACAAGGATCATTTAAAAAAGCAAACATCACCACGTACAGGCCCCAGTGGTTACTAATTCAACCCTCTTGGACTTCTTTTTCCCTAAAGGTTGCTAGTTAGTGACTCTCGCATATCCCCACCAAAAGAGACTTGCACACGGCCCAATGCTAGTTCAAGATGTGTTTCTAGATATTACTGCCTTCTCTACAGCATGATTGGCATGCAACATACACCAAGGACAAAAGGAGGCCACCAAGACTCCCAGGAGAAGGTAAGTTAACATAGAGGGTTGTTGAGGGTTCTTTGGAAAGAAAGCTGGGCTTCACTTCATTCTCAATCACCTTATGGAGATGACTTGCAGCCAATTTCCATTGCATGCTGCATTTTCTCTGTCATTTTGCTTTCTTCCGAACCATCTTTTCAGTTTTTGTTTTAGCTGAACAGAAGCTAGTTTTAATGTGAAATTAAACATGCTATTTAAAGAAAGCATGAATAAGAGTTGAATATAAATGACCTACTCCAGTGGTCCCTCCAAACAGCCAAATCAAAAATTAACATTATTTTCATGATCCAAAAGTAGAGCATCATGTTAGCTTCAAATCAATAGTGCATTTAGAAAACGCCCACTTCCCTCTGAAAGCTTGCTTGCTAATTCAAAAGGAAAGACATAGAAATGACCTCAAATCTATTTTAGAGGTTTGTAACTATACAAAGACAACCACAAATGCTTTTCAATTGTATCTTTTGCTCTAGATTCAATATGTTACCAATCAACTCAGCAAGTGAAAGTATGCTGACACCACTCTGCACCATGCGCTGTGGGCAGGGAAAAAGTTCTACCACATAACCATCCCCACTGATTGCAAAGGGGTACAGGGGTGTGGAGAATGGGACTTATGTTTCAAGACAGCCAGTGACTCAGACAATGAAACTCTGCAGAGAAAAAAGCTAGTACCAGTAATCAAATCTAAATATGGTGCTGGGTTGGAAAACCAAATGAAAGCAAAATCTTATCAACAAATCACCATGGAACCAGACCATGAAAGGCACGGACACCATCTGGGCACTGTGGGGAACCATGCGGTCACCACCTGCTCCCTTGGTGAGTCGCTTGTACATTCTCAAGGACCATAAAGTTCTCATGTAGAAGAGACCAGAGAAATTGGAGGAAATTAGATAAGATTAAAATGAGAGTTGAAGGACAGCACAAGGCCATGTAAGATACATGGTCAAATGCAGTGTGGCTGTGCCATTTGGCACCTTGGCATTTTATGTGAAAATGACTCCATGTGGCCAGGCGTGGTGGCTCACGCCTGTAATCCTAGCACTTTGGGAGGCCAAGGTGGGCAGATTGCCTGAGCTCAGGAGTTCGAGACCAGCCTGGGCAACATGGTGAAACCCTGTCTTTACTAAAATACAAAAAAAAAAAAAAAAAAAAAAAAATTGGACGGGCGTGGCGGCGTGTGCCTGTAGTCCCAGCTACTCGGGAGGCTGAGGCAGGAGAATTGCTTGAACCCGGGAGGCGGAGGTTGCAGTGAGCCGAGATGGTGCCCCTGCACTCCAGCCTGGGCGACAGAGCAAGAGTCCATCTCCAAAAAAAAAAAAAAAAAAGAAAGAAAGAAAAGAAAATGACTCCGTGAAAATCTTTCTTCAGGTGGCAATTAACATTTTAGCTCAAATTCTCCCAAGAAGAGAAAGAGCAAATTGGGAGGTGAGGGGGAGCTGGCAGCAATCAGTGTGATCCAGTGGCTCTGCCAGCGCAGGGTAAGCACTCAATACATATCTGCTGAATGAAAGAAAATAAAAATCCAAGCCAGTGGTTTCT
Organism: Gorilla gorilla gorilla; assembly: GCF_029281585.2. Lineage (NCBI taxonomy): Eukaryota > Metazoa > Chordata > Mammalia > Primates > Hominidae > Gorilla > Gorilla gorilla. The sequence goes on along the minus strand of NC_086018.1, from coordinate 26,937,721 downwards.
GCCCTGGGTTCCTACTCAGCACCAGCACGTCTCTCTATTGTAGCTGCCAAGTCGTCTTCTAATAGGTGGTTTACCTGATGCTTTCTTGCAGGACTATGAACCCTTTGAGAGTCACAATTTTGTAGCAGCAACAGACACCAACCGAACATGTGTTAAGCACTTAATGTACACCTTACATATATCATCTAATTTTCACAGTCTTTTGGTCGTACATGCTATCTGTCCCATGTTATAGATGAAGAAGCAGAGGTTCAGAGAGGTTGGATGACCTGGCCAAGGTCACAGAGCTGTCAGTAGCAGGGCTGAGATGCAAAACACAGGCCTATCTGGTCTCAGGGATGTACTCTCCACCACTATGCCCCTTACATGGCAAGAATCTGGTCAGCTCTGAACTCTCACAATGCAACATACAGTAGATTTTAGCCTTGAGAGGTTTCTGTTTTGTTTTGGAGACAGAGCACTGTCACCTAGGCTGGAGTGCAATGGTGCCATCTCGGCTCACTGCAGCCTCTGCCTCCCAGGCTCAAGCAATCCGCCTGCCTCAATCTCCTGAGTAGTTGGGACTACAGACGTGCTCCACTACACTCAGTTAATTTTTGAATTCTTTTTGTAGAGATGAGGTTTCACCACCTTGCCCAGGCTGGTCTCAAACTCCTAGGCTCAAGCAATTCACTTGCCTCAGCCTCCTAAAGTGCTGGGATTATAGGCGTGAGCCACCATGCTCAGCCTCAACAGGCTTTTTTAGCTCTAAGAGGTTAGCAGACTGCCATTGGATTTACCTGCCTCCAATTACCTCATGGTGAGGCTGTAAGACACAGTCCTGAGCTCCAGGCCAGCTTCTCCATTCACTCACTAGCTGTATAAACCTCTCTGCACTTTAGTGTCCTCAACTAAAAAAACAGATATGAAATCTCTTATCGCTCAGAATCCTCTTAAGGATCTAGTGAGAAAAACAGTATAAGGTCCCAAGAATAGTGTATTCATTCATTCACACATTTCATCAACCACCTATGAGACCTTCAGCACTAAAAGGCTTCCACCTAACAGGAGGCACAGCCAGCAATGATGGAAGAAGCCATGAAATCTTCTGGTCTTCTGTCTGCCAGGCCCAGGTAAGTAACAGCAGCTGAGAATTCAGTAATTTGGATTGTTTCACAAGCAGAATGGTTTACCCAGAGGCCAAGCTGGAGGAAGCACTATCCTCTGTTCTATCATTTGTTTTGATTGGTACAAAGTTTCCTTTTTCTTTTTCTTAATGGCTTAACAAATCTATGTTGCAGCCCTGTTTTTCCCATCCCTGAGACCAAAATCTTTGATTCTGATTATTTTCAGCCAAGAAGTCTAACAGAGCCAAACAGAGCAAGCCTGAAATGATCAGGACAGAATTCTGTCTATCTGAATTTCCTGCCCCAGCTAAAACAGTATCTGCAAAAGATACACTGTAAATCATAACTTGCTGAGGCCCCATCAGTGTCAATGCAGGCCAGCAGAGTAGGATATTACAGCCTGGTCATCCATAAAGAGACACATTCAAGGCCAGGTGAGGTGGCTCATACCTATAATCTCAGCACTTTGGGAGGCCGAGGCAGAAGGATTGCTCGAGCCCAGGAATTCGAGATCAACCTGGGCAACAAAGCAAGACCTCATCTCCATAAAAAAGTGAAAAAATTAGCTGGGAGTGGTATCAGGTGCCTGTAGTACCAGCTACTCGGGAGGTTGAGGCAGAAGGATCACTTGAGGAGATCAAGGTGACAGTGAGCTATGATCATTCCACAGCACTTCCAGTCTGGGTGACAGAGCGAGACCCTGTCTCAAAAAAAAAAAAAGACACTTTCACACAATGCCCAGGTCTGCATGATAGTCTGAAAGCTCTCAGGTCAGCCAAAGAACAGATTCCTGAGCCAGATTAGGAAAAAACTCAGCCTGAAGAAAGTCAAGGGATGAACAGAAGTGCCTTAAGCAATCTCAAGCAGGTAGGAGGATACAGAGAGGTAGCCTTTACCAAAGAAGCAAAAAGAAGGGTCAATCTCATGTGTGTGTGTGAATGCAGCCAAACAGCCTTCGCCAAAGCTGCAAAGGAAACAAAAATAAACCAAACAGGATAAAAGGAAGGCTGTTGCATGAGGAAGAACTTTTGCTCCAGTTAAAAGAGAGAGAGAGAGAGAGAGAAGAAAAAGAAAGCACACACTGAAATGATCTAAAGCTGCCTATAAATATTTGGGAACATCAAAGGCGGTCCTGTTAAATTAAAAATGCTGTCACACAGATAGGAACTAGCCTCTAGCACTGCCAGCTTCAACATGTGAGCCTGTGATCTGAGGAGCGAAGGCTCAGCTCCTCAAGAAATCTGATTCACTAAAGAAAAAAGTGAACGAGCAGTTGAGTTTTAATAAGGGCATTAAATACCTTAGGAATGAGCTAATTAGAGTTTAACTCTTTCAAGATTGTTCGAGCTCTTAAGAATGCTGTAAAGTAAGCTCCCTCCAGAATCTAGTTAAATCAGTCTCGAAACCTGCAACGTAAAAGAACAGTATTAAAATAGCACCTTAGGACTTCAAAGCTGATCAATCCCACCAGGTCACTCAGACTTAAAGACAGAGGCCGAGTGAAGAGGAGCCAAGGTTAACTAGGAGTTGTTTTCTGGGGTGAGGTTAGATTGCTTATTTAAATGCATTTTTTTTTCCAGTTTAGACTAGATAAGAACAAGCTCACTCTCTAACGCCAGATTAATTCCACCCTGTGAGTATGCCCTTTACCCAAGACACTTTGAGGAGAGAGACAGGGTGTTGAGTGGGAAGGCCCACTGACCTCGCTCGCTTGCTAGCTCACTCACAGGCCACACAAGAAATTCTGGCTGAGCCTCTCAGACACACTCAAGGTCACCATGGGAAGTCACCCAACAGTTTTCCCTATACACATTCTGGATCAGAATCCCAAGAAATCCAGGACGAGTTCCCAGTTAGGAAAGTTCCATCAGGACGGCAAATCCTTTCTTTGGCCTTGACGTAGGAAGGAGTGGAACCTCTTGCGGAAAACACACAAAAAACACACCTTCAGAAAGGGGCAATTTCCTAGCACCCAGTTTCAGGAATGTTAGAGGAGGAGGTAGGCAATGATGGAACTCACCTTCTCCATTCAAGGAGAGGAATGCAGAGCCCAGTCTTGCTGGAGGGGGGGTTCAGGAGGCGGAGGGGATTTTTTAAAAAATTCTGCTCTCCAATCATTCCCATTTTTAGAAAAAGTCAATGTGTCTAATTTGGGGGGTTAAGATTAATAAAGTATTTGCTTTGGCAAAAATCACACGCTGGATCAAACCAAGCGCTGAAGTCACTTGTGCTTGCCACAAGTCCCACGTAATTAGGCCCCCAGAGCACAGGCTTAGTATGTTGCAGCATTCCATGCGTCCGGCTGGATCCAGAGGAGCAATCAGCACCCTCCTTTCCTCGGAGCAACCCGGAACAACAAGCAGGCTGGCCTAGAAACACACTGGAGTCAAGAGTTCACATCCAGCTGTGCGCGTGTGTGTCTGTGTGTGCACATGTCCCCGACTGACAGAGCTTAAGGCCTGGACAATGATCTAGCTGTAGAGAGTAGGGATAAGCAGGTGAAGCTGCACCAAAGCGTCCCTCCCAGGAAACAGAGGGAACCTGGGAATCGGAGAAATGAGCAGCCTGCACCTCTTGCAAAGTGCTTAAGCACTACTCTGGGGAGCCCACGGACCCCCACACTAGGGGAGAAGGGACATAGGTGCAAGTAGAAAGGCACTAAGCATGTTAAAAAAAAAATTCCTATGTTATGACCACTTCTCTTCTCAGTAAATGGCATTTTTGGATTCCTTTAACTTTGATAAGCTACCATTTTAGAATAAGAATTTGCAACCACTTGGGAACTGCAACATAAACGTTAGGTATATGTGAGGAGCAGCATGAAATTATGTATTTTCTTCAACCTCATCCCCACTAAATATAAACTGCATGCTGTGAGTAACTCATGTAATCCTCATAACAACGCTAGGAAAAGTTTATCTCCATTTTACAGATGCAGAAACTGAGATCCAGAGAGGCAAAGCCATCTTTCCGCAGCAGGTAACTGCCAAAGCCAGGATTCAAACCCAAGCTGTCTGGCTCCAGACTCAGCACTCTGCAGCCTCTCCCATCAAAGGAAACCCAGAACCAATTTGTTCTGCAAAGTTTACAACATGCTTAAAGAACCTGGTGAAAAATACAAAAATCAGCAGGGCGCCTGTAGTTCCAGCTACTCAGGAGGCTAAGATGGGAGGATCATTTGAGCGCAGGACAGGGAGGTCGTAGCGAACCAAGATCACACCACTGCACTCCTGCCTGGGCAACAGAGTGAGATCCCATCTCAAAAAAAGAAGAAAAAAAGGCCTGGCAAATGCTGGGTGTCTGCGTAGCAAAGTGGAAAACTACTGCTCTGTCCTCCCAACTCCTCTTAAATACAGTCAGCTAAAGGTTGTAGTTTGAAGAACTAAAGAGAACTTATACCCAAACCAGGTGAATGAAAGTTAACTTGCCAAGCGCGGTGGCTCACACCTGTAATCCCAGCACTTCGGGAGGCCAAGGCAGGTGGATCACCTGAGGTCAGGAGTTCAAGACCAGCCTGGCCAACATGGTAAAACCCCATCTCTACTAAAAATACTAAAAATTAGCCGGGCGTGGTGGCGGGCGCCTGTAGTCCCAGCTACTCGGGAGGCTGAGGCAGGAGAATGGCGCGAACCCAGGAGGCGGAGACTGCAGTGAGCCGAGATCGCGCCACTGCACTCCAGCCTGGGCGACAGAGCGAGACTCCGTCTCAAAAAAAAAAAAAAAAAAAATACAAACATTCACTGGGCATGGTGGTGCACACCTGTAATCCCAGCTACTCAGGAGGCTGAGGCAGGAGAATTGCTTGAGCCCTGGAGGCGGAGGTTGCAGTGAGCCAAGATCATGCCACTGCACTCCAGCCTGGGTAACAGACGGAGACTCCATCTCCAAAAAAAAAAAAAGTTAACTTAAAAGTTGGTGATTAGGAATACTCACAAAATAGTGGTGCCATTTCTGCACCATAAAACGCCTAGCCACTAGCCTGGGCAACATGGCAAAACCCCATCTCTACTAAAAATACAAAAAATTAGCCAGGCGTGGTATTGCGCACGTGTAATCATGGCTACTCAGGAGACTGAAGCAGGAGAATCGCTTGAACCCAGGAGGCAGAGGTTGCAGTGAGCCGAGATCGTGCCACTACACACTCTAGTCTGAGTGAGAGAGCAAGACTCTGTCTCAAAAAAAAAAGGTCCATCATTTATTACATGCCCCCAAAATTTGAGGACTCCATGCGCCAGTCAGCTGATCTCTAAAGAGGAGCCAGCAAAAAGCAGAAAAGCAGCCAAAGCAGCCACATACTAAACTACTTACACACCCCCTTGATGTCTCTGTCCCCTAACTTTACACACAATTCTAACAAACATGGTTCCCTGGTTTCCTAGGACTACAGAAATCAGAAGCAGCAAATCACAATTGCTGAAGGAGAAGCATTAGAGAAGGGGGAACAACTCAGGTGCCACGTCAGCCAACAGGGAGATGGAAGAGTGCCTTCTGGGCGTTGGCCTTATGCGCTGCACAACTCTAGGAGGTGCCGTTCACATCTGTGCTCATCCTAGATTCACATTATGACCGATGAGCAGCAAATAGAATTCAGGTATCTTCAGGAAGGGACAGCTCTTCCTAATTCAAACAAAGAGGCTCTTTGAGTTGAACTGGGAAATGTTTTCTGCATTAAAAAAAAAAAAATTATTTATTTATTTATTTATTTTTGTAGAGACAGGTCTCGCTGTGTCACCCAGGCTGGAATGCAGTGGCACTACCACAGCTCACTGCAGCCTCAACCTCCAGGGCTCAAGTGATCCTATCACCTCAGCCTCCCAAGTGGCTAAGACTACAGATGTGCACCACCATACCTGGCTAATTTTTTAAAAAAAAAATTTTTGTAGGAACAGTCTCGCTATGTCGCCCAAGCTGGTCTTAAACTCCTGGCCTCAAGCGATCATCCCACCTCAGCCTCCTAAAGCTGGTATTATAGATGTAAGCCACCGCACCCAGCTGAAAAATGTTAAAGAGATTGAAACACCAACCCTGCCCGGAAGGAGGTTACAATCTAATGGGGAGCTGGCTCCAAGTCAGCAAGCAAAGATTAAATCATTGGACTGCTTCCCTCTTCTGAAACAGTACGTTTCTTTTCAAAGGGGTGGGGTTTTTACTTTTTTTGTGTGGTGAGGCTTGAGGACAAGCCCTCCACAACATCAGACTGCCTGAGCTGTTGAACCTGGACAGGTGACAGCCTCCAGAGACTCGGATCATCTTCTGTAAAGAGGCACTAGAACAGCAGATGCCACCTGCAAGTCACATCCCACTCTGCCATTCTGGGCTCTGATCTGGCTTACCAGACTTGATCAATTCCCTTCCAGACATTTTACTGCACAATACCAAGTACCATAGAATTAATCATGCAAGGCACCATTTGCAAAGAGGTAACAGCATTCCAGTGTGAGATGCCAGGGATGTTTCCTTCATCTCATCCCAGTTCTGTCTGCCGAAGCTCATGAGCAGGGCACCCTAACATCCCACTTATGGGTGATGGCACCTTCGACTGTGATCTTTGCTTACATACAATAGGGAGGAGCAAGGAAACCCCATCTTGGTATAAGGGAAAGTGACGAATATAAATAAGGAGCTGGGGGAGGAGGAGTCCCCCATTTATATTCCTGTTTTTCTTTCCCTTCTCCCTCCCCCAATCAGTCATCACTAGGTTAGTTACCAGAGGGCAAGGGAGGTTGGCAGGAGTTGAGAGAAGAAGGTCTGTAATAGGAAGAGATAGAAGATCCCCTGTTTACCCTCCAACAAGTAGGGAAGAAATTCACACATGAAAGGCCCACCATATAACTTCCACACCTTTGCAAAAGGACAATTAAAACAGCCTTGCAAAAGTAAACTAACTATTGCTTGAGCCCAAGAGTTCGAGACTAGCCTGGGCAACACACTGAGACTTCATCTCTAGAAAACATAAACAAAATTAGCTGGGCATGGTGGTGCACGCCTGTGGTCCCTGCTACTTGGGAGGCTGAGGTGGGAGGATCGTTTGAGCCTAGGAGGTCGAGGCTAAAGTGAGCCAAGATCATACCACTGCACTTTAGCCTGGGTGACAGAATGAGACTGTCTTAAAAAAAAAAAAAAGAAAAGAAAGAAAGAAGAAAAGAAAGAAAATTAACTCATGCTATCTGAGCACATAGTAAGAATTATAGTTTTCTATAGCATCTTCTTGCTGGGAACATATAGGGAATAATTTTACTTGGAATATTCAAAACTATTCTGCCCCCATCCCATTGCTGTTTCAGAGCTTTCCCTTCCAAAAACAAGGTTGGTATGGCAACCAATGCCCCAGTCACCGTGGTCCCTAACCACATCCGCCGGGGCTTGGCATGCTGAGACGTGTGCCAACTCTGTTGTCTGTAGGGCACTCCTGGCCACAGTACACAGCAAGCTATAATCAAGTCAGAAACCACCACATTCGTATAGAACTCGGCTCAACATAAATATTCATTAAATGTGAAAACCTACAGTGATGCAATGTTGAGACTGCAAATTTAAACACAAGAGTCAGGAAATGCAAAAATTACCACTGCCACTGGAACTTGAAATCACCCACCCGGCACATTTAATACCACAAGTGCGTTTATATGTGTCCTAGAGATTTAAGCCTAATAACACCAAAACTTCAAAACTATATATTATCTCTTCATCTAATTCCTAGGATGAGGGTGACATTTATTGATGGGCATTACAGCATTTCTGGAGTGAACATGCCATGAAAAGGCAGCCTGAAAACCCTCTAGCACAAGTGAAATACAACATATCATAGATTCTGGAATATTCCTGAAAGTTCCAATGCCCATGTAATCACCACTGTCCCACAAAAACAGTAAAAAAAAAAACCTCAGCATGTCAACTTATACAGAACTAAGCAATAATTCAATAATTTCCCAAATGCTTACAGTCAGCCCCATAAAGACTAGAAAATCAAACGTTTGCTAAATTGAAATCTAAAATTCTCTCACATGTAGCCTGTTAAGTCTCTTTAGAAATACTACTACAGTCCTTTTAAATTCTGCTTCCCACACAGCACTTAAACACAGGATCAAGGCCCATGCCAGAGCTTCCAAAGGGAAAAAAAATGTGGGGGGAAGCAATATGGCACAAATGTAAGTAAAGACTCATATACATTTGTTTCTGATGGGTCATTCTGAAGCTACATAGAACTTCTACTATTCCTCCAAAAGTCCCGGTGTTTTAAGTGACACCAAAATATTATATTTTACATATTTAAATAAAACACATCCCCAGAAGTCTACAGTCAGGCTGTGATATTCTCTTCTCCAGCATGTTCTGAACAATGTTCCCAGGGCAGGCACACGCCAGACTGGAAGGAGCCAGAGGGTGTCACCTCCTACCGCCTCCTTTCTCCAGACCTCCAGGAAGCACAGGCAAGGTGAAATTATTTTGAGAGTCTGGACTATCCCAACTATTTGGAATAATCAGGACACACCATGTCTGAAAGCTGCTTGCAAATAGTTGCGACAATCATAGAAAATTCTCCCTCAAAAAAACAAGTCTTGGCTGGGCACAGTGGCTCACGCCTGTAATCCCAGCACTTTGGGAGGCCGAGGTGCGTAGATCACCCGAGCTTAGGAGTTCAAGAGCAGCCTGGGTAACACAGCAAAACCCTCTCTCTACGAAAAATACAAAAAATTAGCCAGGCGTGGTGGTGTGTGCCTGTGGTCCCAGCCAGCTACTCAGGAGGCTCAGGTGGGAGGATCGTTTGAGACTAGGAGGCGGAGGTTGCAGTGAGGTGAGATCGTGCCATTGCACTCCAACCTGGATGACAGAGTGAGACCCCACCTAAAAAAAGAGAAAAAAAGCCAAGCCTTTTTTTCTGCAGGCCACATTAACACCCCTTTCACATCCCTCTCACTATGCTATCCCAAAGTAGTGTGATCTAGGAGAATTCCGGTTCAGTAAATAATTTACATGTTTTACATCCAAGACAATAGGAAGATGGAGTGCTCTGATTCAAAGGAACACACTGGTGGAACCCAGGAAAAAGCTTCATGGGAAGGACTGAAAGTTTGGCTGCAGATGGGAGGAGCTGGGACAGGAAAAAGACAGTGGAAAGCAAAGAGGGGAGTTGAAAATGTGGAGGTGAAGACACGTATTACAGCAGGCAATCCAAAAGGAAAGGCACAGGCCAGGTGCGGTGGCTCACGCCAGTAATCCCAGCACTTTGGGAGTTGAGGCAGGTGGATTGCTTGAGCTCAGGAGTTCAAGACTAGCCTGGGCAACATGGTGAAACCATGTCTCTACTAAAAATACAAAAATTAGCAGGCCGTGGTGGCGCATTTCTGTGGTCCCAGCTACTCAGGAGGCTAAGGCAGGAGGACTGCTTAAGCCCGTGAGGCGGAGTTTGTAGTGAACGGAGATCACGCCACTGTACTCCAGCCTGGGTGGGTGACAGAGTGAGATTCTGTCTCCCTGACCCCCCTAAAAAAGAAAGAAAAGCACTGAGAGAGGAAAGCCCAGGACCCACTCAGGAACAAGGACAGCAACACACAGGCCCACGCCCGGAGGCAACAATGAGAGACTGGGGCAGCTAGGTCACCTCTTCACACAGCTCAGTAGTAAGCAACAGGACGCCACGAAAGATTTTGATCAAGAGACTGACGTGACCAAACGCTACTTTAGAAGGATGAATCTGAAGGGAAGAGAAGAACTGATGGGAAGAAAGAGAATGTGAGAGCCGACTGCAGTGGCACATGCCTGCATAGTCCCAGCTACTCGGGAGGCTGAGATGGAAGGATCGCTTGAGCCCAAGAGTTCAAGTCCAGTCTAGGCAACATAGTGAGACTTGGTCTTTTAAAAACAAAGAAAAAGAAAAACCAAAAGAGAGAGAATGAGAGACAGGGAAACAGCTTGGGCAGCATCAGGCCTGAAGAGGGAAGTCAGCAAGGGGCAGAGCAAGCCAAGCATTGTCTTGAAGATACCACCATTTCCCTTCAACTCAGCCACAAGCTACCTTTATTTAAATTTTGAAATAGCTTTGCAAGTCAAGCTTGCAACATTCTTTACATGCCATTAGCTGTCTGCTCACCACCTACTCCAAGACTGATGTACTTTCTGAAAAGATGCCAAGTCTCCAGGTACCCAGCGATATTCCAGAAATCCCATAAAGGTGCTAAACACACAATGTCAAATGCATTTAAGGAAAAGTATACAAATTAGGTACAAAGAAAAGCATTCTCAGGCCGGGCACAGTGGCTCACGTCTGTAATCCCAACACTTTGGGAGGCTGAGGTGGACAGATCACTTGAGGTCAGGAGTTTGAGACCAGCCTGGCCAACATGGCGAAACCCTGTCTCTACTAAAAATATAGGGGCCAGGCGTGGTGGCTCACACCTGTAAGCCCAGCACTTTGGGAGGCCGAGGCGGGCAGATCACAAGGTCAAGAGATCGAGACCATCCTGGCCAACATGGTGAAACCCTGTCTCTACTAAAAATACAAAAATTAGCCAGGCGTGGTGGCACACGCCTGTAGTCCTAGCTACTCGGGAGGCTGAGGCAGGAGAATCGCTTGAACCCGGGAGGCGGAGGTTGCAGTGAGCCGAGATCGCGCCACTGCACTCCAGCCTGGCCAACACAGCGAGACTCCATCTCAAAAAAATAAAAATAAAAATAAAAATTAGCCGGGCGTTATGGTGGACGCCTGTAATCCCACCTACTCGGGAGGCTGAGGCAGGAGAATCGCTTGAACCCAGGATGGGGAGGTTGCAGTGAGCCAAGATCACTCCACTGCACTCCAGCCTGGCTGACAGAGCAAGACTCCACCTCAGACCACCTGAACGGCAGACAGCCTTCTGGGACAGAATCCAGAAAAGGCACTACCAAATGAGAGGATGAACTAAGATACTGTAAGTGAAAGTACACCAAGAACCCTAAAGCAACAGGCACATGGAAGATTTTCTGGAATTCAACCATCGCAGCAGAATGCCATTCTAGAAAGACCACCCCTCCCCCGAGAACCCCAAGTTCTGAGTTCTAATCCCAGCTCTTAAGACCAAAGGCTAGATGCCCTTGCCCACAGTTCCCTCACTGCAAAAGGAGGGCTAAGTCACAGCATTTTCTTTTTTTTTGAGATGGAGTCTCACTCTGTCGCCCAGGCTGGAGTGCAGTGGCGCAATCTCAGCTCACTGTAAGCTCCGCCACCCAGGTTCACGCCATTCTCCTGCCTCAGCCTCCCGAGTAGCTGGGACTACAGGCACCCGCCACTGCGCCTGGCTAATTTTTTGTATTTTTAGTAGAGACGGGGTTTCATCGTGGTCTCGATCTCCTGATCTCGTGATCCACCCGCCTCAGCCTCCCAAAGTGCTGGGATTACAGGCGTGAGCCACCGTGCCCGGCCAGAGTCACAGCATTTTCAAGGTGTCCTTCAGCACAAACAATTAAGTCTCAGAGTTGAGAAACCATGGAGCCAAAAAGAGAGAAGGAGCAAAGATCCTGAAGGCACAGGCCAATGGCTCCAGACTTCAGCCTTCAACACCTACACCAAAGCAAAAAGAGCCCTCTGGTCACATCAAGGGTAGCTGGGCCTTCCTCAGTAGCATAACTTGAGACTCATGGGGTCCATTGATGGACATCTCACACTCAGGTTGGTTGGGGAAGGAGAGAAAAGAGACTCGCCAAGCACAAGTTAAAAGCTTTCAACTTTGGAACTTCCAGAGACAGAAAGGATGGCCAGCTACAGTGTCTACAGGGCCAGGCATCTGTAAATGGAACTGTCAGTGAGGGAAGTAAGCTGGGCAATGCAATAAGGACTTGTGACTGGAAGGCCTGTGTACCTGCTGAAGGGGGCAGCTGCCACTCCACTATGGCAGGCTATTGCCTCATGGGACTGTGGACCCACTGATGCCAGATCTTTTAATTTTTTTTTAGAGGAGCCCATTTTTATGTACACTTTCTAGATTTTTAACAGCGATCGAACAAAATACCTGGAAGCTGTTTTCAGCCTATATGCTTGCTGCTTAAATGCACCCCTGAGAGTCTGGTGCTTGGGCTCAACTTGCATCTCTGCCCACCACCAACTGACAGTGTCACTATGAATTCAAGGACAGATTCATTCGGCCTTTCTGAATCCAGCCTGTTCAGAAGCAGAAAGCCTGCTCGACAGGAGAGAGGAAGGGCAGAAACCAGCAACTGAAGCAGCACCCTCCTGGGCAACAATCTGCTGCCACAGGGTGTGACGACAGCACAGTGGTCCCCACCATGAGGCCTCTGAGCATGGCCATCTGCCTGGACAGACGCCGTGTTCCTGCCCAGAATACAAGGGCAACCTGCTGCTCCTGAATCATGCTCTGATACACCTACAAGGGAGGCACCCAGATGCCACGCCAGGTACCTTCCCTTCAGTGCAGACATTAGTCATAATTCAGATCCTTATGGCAGACCAAAAAAAAAAAAAAAAAGCCAGTATTTTACTATTTACTAAATGATAGGAATATATAGACTTTCACTTTTACGACATTTTGTATTTTTGAGAAACATACAGTGGGTCACAGTGGCTCACGCCTATAGTCTCAGCACTTTGGGAGACCAAGGTGGGTGGATCACTTGAGCCCTGGAGTTTGAGACCAACCTTGGCAATATGGCAAAAACCCATCTCTACAAAAAAAAAAAAATTAGCCAGGCATGGTGGTGCATGCCTGTAGTCCCAGTTACTTGGGAGGCTGAGGCGGAAGGATCACTTGTGAGCCTGAGATTTCAAGCTGCAGTGAGCCAAGAAAGATTGCGCCACTGCACTCCAGCCTGGGCAATAGAGCAAAACATACTATCTGTTGCGAGCAGGGCTATTGTGTAGAAACATACATGGCGACCTGGTAGGGGTGTATAAACTAGACCACTCCTGTACAGCAATCTAAAAATATGTAGCAAAAGCCTCAAAAATGTTTATATCACTTAACTCAGTGAACCTAATTCTAGAAATCTTATGAAAATAACCAAGGCAGGCCGGGCACGGTGGCTCACGCCTATAATCCCAGCACTTTGGGAGGCCAAGGCGAGTGAATTGCTTGAGCTCACAAGTTCAAGACCAGCCTGAGCAACATGGGGAAACCCCATCTCTACAGAAAATACAAACATTAGCTGGGTGTGGTGATGTGCACCTGTAGTCCCAGCTACTCGGGAGACTGAGGTGGGAGGATGGCTTGAGCCCAGGAGGCAGAGGTTGCAGGGAGCCAAGATCACGCCACTGCACTCCAGCCTGGGCGATAGAGCCAGAACTTGTCTCGAAAAAAAAAAAAAAAGAAAAAGAAAGAAAGAAAATAACCAATGCTGGCACGGTGGCTCACACTGGTACCTGCAAGGCTCACTGCAGCCTCAAACTCTCGAATAAACCAGAAAAATAACATTTGAAAAGCACAAATTATACCATGGGTGCATAAAACCTATGTTTCTTCTCTATACGGTATCTACAGTAAACATTCAATAAATGTTTGCTGACAAGATAGCAAAGCCAAATTAACTCAAGTAGAAAATTAAGTTGTAATCAAATTCTTACAGTGCTGGATGGGAACTTACGCACACCTAATTGAGTACTACCCCACTCTTAATTTTATTTTTTATTTTTATTTTTTTTGAGACAGAGTCTCGCTCAGTCGCTCAGGCTGGAGTGCAGTGGTGTGATCTCGGCTCACTGCAAGCTCCACCTGCCGGGTTCACACCATTCTCCTGCCTCAGCCTCCCGAGTAGCTGGGACTACAGGCGCCCGCCACCACGCCTGGCTAATTTTTTGTATCTTTAGTAGAGACGGGGTTTCACTGTGTTAGTCAGGGTGGTCTCGATCTCCTGACCTCGTGATCTGCCCGCCTCGGCCTCCCAAAGTGCTGGGATTACAGGCATGAGCCACCGTGCCGGCTCTTTTATTTTTTAAATGCAGGCACTTCTGCACCAGGAGGCCAGAAGTCCCCATTCTAACATACGTTTTCCCATCAAAATTCTAGGATCAAACTTCGTTTTCACAGAATCAAACTCTATACTGAGTTTCTAAACAACTATATTACACTGGCTGCTGGGGAGAGGAGGAAATTAATATCAAGTCTTACAACACATCTTAAGGGCAATAAAAATAAAGTGCTCTCCTTTGAACCACAATGGGCCAGCTGACCTTATTCTTTTGACACTATCATGAGTAAACAGAGCCACTGAAAGTCAGATTTTAAAACATCTCATTCAAGCTACAAATAGAACAAAGAACCTCTACTCTCTACCTCCTTCCTATTCCGTTAGAAAGGTATAAAGGCACCTCTCTTCAAAGAGGTTATCAGCTTTAACCTCAAAGGTAGGTAAAAATGAGCTGGAAAAGGCCAGAATGCTCATACAGTGACAGACAGGTCTAAACTTAGCACCAGGGCCAGATTCCCTCCCCCAGGTGTTCTTCAGTATCCTATAGGCTGTTTCCTACCAGATAGGACATGCCCCACTGTACTGTAAGGTAACCGTTCGTGTGCTGTCTGGACACCTACACTCAGCCGCCTGCAGGCAGGGACCAAGTCCTACTCTTGTGTTCATTGCCTTGCCCCACAAAGGATCTGATGGACGGGGGGCACCACTGAATGTTTGCCAACTGAGGCATGTAGCACTCGTGGTAAGTTTTAACAACCAGGAGGATTCAATGAGCCTGTGCAAAGTAAGAAAGGTCACAAACATGGGACGTGACCTCTTTGGAGAAAGACATGCAGACTCCCAAATTGCTATAAAAGTCAGCCACAGGAAGGAGGTGTGTCTCACACCAGAAATCCCTTTAAATGCCAGAAAACTACAGCCATTCCAGCTTGCCCAATAGCTGAAAACAACAGAAGTGCCATCGAGTGACAGTTATATATGTCAAGTCACTGGTCCCTCTTTGTGAACTTGGTAGATTGGCTCTTTATGGAAAAAACTAAGTTAGAATGAGACTTTTGTGATTTAAAAAAAGAAGAGGAAAAGAAAGGAAGGAAATACATCTTTGTGAGGATAGGGGATTTTCTCAGTTGACGTTATAGACTTATTTCTTGGTCAATCGTTTTGGGTTTAAACTCAACTCTAAATTCCACATCAGTTCCCATAACCTCATCATAAGAAAGTGTGAAATGAAGCGGTCTTGTGAAAACAGAAATGGCTTAGAATCAGACAGACCAGGATTTGAACCTCAGCTGCACTAATGACTTGCTCAGTGACTTTGACAAGTGACTTTACCTCTCTGGCACATGCCATCTACCTTGTCTGTTAAATGTGAGCAAAGCACTGTGCCCAGTGCCTGGCACACAATAAGCACTTGATCATTAGTAGCTACTTTTAAAAGCTCTGACAGGGAGGAAGACTGAGAGACTCAAAATCTAAATTAATTAGAGAAGAAAAGCAACCACTTAAACCCAATATACAACTTAAGAATGCCTGGCTTTCCTCAATTATACATCTGATCATAAAGCATGCCCTGCATCTGGTGTTCCCTGTCACACTCAGCCAGGCTACAGCCGGGGGTAACAGAAGGGCTCCAAGTCTGGGAGTCAGGGGACCCAAATATTAATCCTGGGTCATCTCTACCTTATGTGGACTTCAGCAAAGCATTTCTCTGGATTTCAGTCTCCTTTCTAACACATTAAAGGACTGAATCTGGTTCTTTTGACTATGAAGATGTACTTAAATGTCACAAATTAGAAATCCAAACTCTCCAGACTTGGGAAAATACCATCAAGAAGCAAAGTTCTGACCAGATATGGTGGCTCTCACCTGTAATCCCAGAGCACTGGGAGGCCAAGGCAGGAGGATCACTTGAGGCCAGGAGTGCAAGACCAGCCTAGGCAACATAACGAGACCCTATACCTACAAAAAATAAAAAATTAGCTGGGTATGGTGGCATACACCTGTAATTCTAGCAACTGGGGAAGCTGAGGCCTGAGAACTGCCTGAGCCCAGGAGTCCAAGAGTACAGCGAGCCATGATCTTACCACTGTGCTCTAGCCTGGGCAACATGGTGAGACCCTGACAAAAAAAAAAAAAAAAGAAAGAGAGAGAGAGAAAGCAAGCAAGCAGCAAAGTTTTTCACATGGCATATATTTAGGTTAACGATGATACTGAATGCCAATCCCTTATTGTTACTCCCAGGGACACTGGAAATTCAAGATTCTTTCCTTCCATAACCTATCCACTTTAAGGCTTTGTCAATACTCAGTTTCATCAGGAAAAGAACACCTTCAGACTTTTCTTATGCCAGGTACCCTGCCTTGGAATATAAACACCCCACACAGATTTCTTTTTATTTTTTTTATTTTGAGACGGAGTCTTGCTCTGTCGCTCAGGCTGGAGTGCAGTGGCGTGATCTCGGCTCACTGTAACCTCCACCTCCTGGGTTCACGCCATTCTCCTGCCTCAGTCTCCCCAGTAGCTGGGACTACAGGCCCCTGCCACCACGCCCGGCTAATTTTTTATATTTTTGGTAGAGACAGGGTTTCACCGTGTTAGCCAGGATTGTCTCGATCTCCTGACCTTGTGATCTGCCCGCCTCGGCCTCCCAAAGTGTTGGGATTACAGGCGTGAGCCACCACACCAGGCCAGATCACTTTCATACAACCCAGTATTATAATACCAGTGGGTCTATGGGAACCAGAGAGAGAGCTATCCTTTCCATCCAAGCAAGTTTCTGGAAATAACAATCAAAAAGGAAGGATAATCCCAGAATTTATTAGCCAAGCCAAAGCAAGTTGTTCTCATCAATTAAAGCATTAATAATCCATAAAACCCACTGCCTGCCTGATGTCCATTCTCCATCATTTATTCATTCAATACTGAGTGCCTCATGCATAGCAGGCAGTGGGAACCCAGGGGGTGGATCCAGAAATGAGCAAAAACAGACCCCATGGGGTCCAGGTCCACAAGGGAAGGTGTGAGAAGCTACTCTTTAGGCATTTCAACAGCGACAGGTGCTCCGTTTCATTTTTCAATGAACTATGAAACGGAACTATACTCTGCTTTCCCACATCCTGCATTCAGAGTGTCACGTTCTTACACTTTGCCATGTAAATGCAGAAAAGTCTTTGAGTGACTATATTCTCTCTTCTCCCAAGGATGCTGCACAGTGCACAGGAGGGAAGTTAATTCATTATAGACAATGGATGCCTCAGGGCCTAAGGGCTCAGTTCGGTGGAGAAACCCATTTGGTAAGAATTATCATTTATCCATGCATGTGTCTGTCTCCACAGGAGACTGAACTCCAGAAGACAACAGCAATACAGCGTCTGGTACAGAATAGGGCTGTGATAGATGTCTACAAAATAAATATGTTCAATGGAGGCACCCAGACCTGTAGACTTCTTCCGTACAACTCTTGTCAGCCTGAACCCCACTCAAACTCTTGGTAATGGACTACTCAATGCTCTACTAGATTAGAGTTTCCCCTTTTCCTTGTGGGTATGGAGGGGACACATCACAGAACCCTGGAAGAGGCAAAGTTGTAACTGCCCATAGACAAGAATACGCATACACTTGCAGGAGTTCATGGACTATCTCTGAAAGTCTGTGACCCTCAGCTTAAGAACCCCTATATTATATGTTGTTCAAAATTAGACTTGAATTAATGTCAAAATCCTAACCAGCCAAGTTCTGTTCACTTGGCAAAAACAAGAACAAGCAACCCAGGCAGACCTGGGTTTTTTTTGAGACGGGGTCTCGCTCTGTCACCCAAGCTGGAGTGCAGTGGTGTGATCTCAGCTCACTGCAACCTCCGCCTCCCGGATTCAAGCAATTCTCCTGCCTCAGCCTCCTGAGTAGCTGGGATTACAGGCATGTGCCACCACGCCTGGCTAATTTTTTTGTATTTTTTTGTATGGTTTCACCATATTGGCCAGGCTGGTCTCGAACTCCTGACCTTGTGATCCACCCACCTCGACCTCCCAAAGTGCTGGGATTACAGGCGTGAGCCACCGCGCCCGGCCAGACCTGGGTTTCAATCCAGGTTTGTCATCTGCTAGCCATGTGAAGTTAGAGAAGTCAACTTGCTTCTCTCAGCCTCAGTTTTTCTCCTCTGTAAAATGGGTTAACAATAGTTGCTAATTGCATGTTAGTGTCAGGATGAGAAGAACCAAAACATGACATGCTTGGCAGTGCTCTGTATAAATAAGAGGAAACCATCACTACCTTCCCTTTAATCTACAGCTCTACACTGAACTCCAATCTTCACTCCTATTCAGAATTGTACTAGTAACTCCCATGAGATCTCAGGGAACAAAACAGAAAGTAAGGGGCTCTAAGAATGTATAACATCACAAAATACAGCCCCAGTTTTCCCCCTGAATCAAATGCTTGGTTTTAACCTATGAAGGCCCATCTGAGAAGACAGTAGGCAATCCCTTTCTGTCTAAATCCAGGTCAGCTGTCAGCACACAATTGTTCTATTAGACCAAGTCAATTTTTAGAGGCAGGCCTGTTAAGTTAACTTAAAATGGAGATGAAAAGAAAGTGTTTGATCAAATGCTAAACTGCAGAAGCACACTGACAGGGAAACAAAGCAGAGGAATTAGTTTCCTAAAATTACTCTCTGTGATACCTTTACTTAACATCGGATATTTAAGGACCTTGATCAGCCCTTTTAACCCACCACCCACTCTCTACCCACCCCTAATAGCTAAAGGAACTGACTTAGTTCTTAAATGTCCTCAGCTTCTCTCTGTTTTCAAGTCCATTCAGCATTTAACCTAGGACCCAGAAAGGCTGAATTTAAAGTTACACAGAACCTGTCATTCAGATTCCTTCTACAAATGAATTTCTCAAGCTTTTCTAAATATTTGACTTCAAGCAAAAAAAAAATGCATTTCCACTTTAAAACAATCTTTCATCTCTAGCAATGCAAATTTTCTTTGTTTAACCAATCCACATACCACTAGCCAGTGTTTAATCGGGCCTTTATTTAACATCACCAACCATGTGAGTTGCACAGCCAAGTCTGAATGTTTCAGATAATGATCTCATTAACAGCAACAAATTGGTTCAAAGATGAAATATATATCAATATAGCTAAGAACCCTTTAAAGTCCCACACTTCAGAACTACAGAAGTGTAATTAATTTCTCCAGCATTCAAACTGTATGCCTGACACTCTTACAAGCAAACAGGCTTTAATACTGCATAAATACATAAGATAATAAAAGTAACTAATAGCATTTCATACCCACAAATTGTTTTCACCACAACTTTCGCAGATGGAGACATTAAAAAAAAAAAAAATTCTTCATTCAGATTACACTGGTGACCTTGGGATAGTTATTTAAGCCTAAAACGCAAAGGAGAAGAACCAAGATTCCTGATGACGAATCCTAAGGTTTGAATTACTACCTCCCTCCCTCTTGCACTCTCTCTCTCTCTCTGACACTGACAAACCGACACAATTCTTAACTAGGCTTCCCCTACCCTAACCCATGGAAATGACTGAACAGGTACTCTAGTTAGAATTATCTAGGCAAACCAGACTATGATAAGGTATCTACTATACAAATATATGTATACACACACACACACACACACACACACACACACACACTCTTCATTGGCATATAATAAGGAGGGGGGTTAAAAATCAGTAATACAAATGAATTCCTTATCTTAGAATTCTTAAAGGTGACACTCCTAAACAGGTTTTTTCTCCCCTAAACCATGAATAAATAATACTGCTACAGAACCCCAGTGGAAATAACAAAAGCAATGCTATAGTGCTACTATTTAGCTTTAGTTATAGGAAAATGAACTCTGCTCTGAGACGATAAAACACTAAGCAGCAAATCACAGTTTTTGTTTGTTTGTTTGTTTGTTTTTGAGAGAGTGTCTCGCTCTGTTGTCCAGGCTGGAGTACAGTGGTGTAATCATGGCTCACTGCAACCTCAGCCTCCCAGGCTCAAGCAATCCTCCCATCTCAGCCTCCCAAATAGCTGGGACCACAGGTGCACACCACCATACTGGGCTACTTTTTTTTTTTTGTAGAGACCAGGTCTAACTGTGTTGCTCAGGCTGGTCTCGAACTCCTAGGCTCAAGCAATCCTCCTGCCTCAGCCTCCCAAAATGCTGAGACTACGGGCGTCAGCCACCATGCCTGGCTACTATTTTCTTTTAAGATAGTAAATAAAAGGAAGTTTTGAAAAATTCAATGAGACTGTGTCACCAGGGCACAGTGAAAGCCTCAAAGAAAGACAAGTTACAATGAGCAAGAGTTAAGATTCAAACTGTTCTTGAAGACTGTGGATAAAATGTTTGGGAATCTTCAGCATAGCATCATCTCTAAAGCTTATAAACGTTTTTCAAGATAGTAAACAAAAGGAGGTTTATTTAAAGACAGTAAATAAAAGGAGGTTTTGAAAAGTCCAGGTTACTTAGAAAACATGATTAATCCAAAGCTGCACAGCAATTTATTCCTTCTGCTTTCTCATTTCTCACCAAAAGAAAATGTTATATTCCCTCTCAGCGGCCCTAAAACATCATCAGCCTTCCTTACAAAAAACTTTTTCAGGGCTGCCAGACAAGGTCCACACCAGTTCCTTCAATCAAACAGTATTTGCAGAACTCATAAAAGCACGCTAGCCTTTGTACACACACATCCCTGAAAGCCACACTGCACTCTGTCCGCAGAAACAGGGAGGTTCAACAAGTCAGCCACCACAATAAAGTTACTAAAGATACGAGGTGCACCATGAAATGACTATTCAGACAGCTCAGATAAACTCACCAACATTACTGCAGCTATAAGGGAATTAAGGACACCTATTAGTGATTGCTTAACAAGTAAACTTATTAAATACCATTTAAGTCACTTTACTTAGCAACTATTGACTTTTTTTTTTTTGGCTAGGCTAATGGACTACAAAAGAGTTAGATAAGCACTTCAAAAAGTTTCAGAAGAGAATAGATTCCTTCTGCCAAATTCACATATTATCTCTCTACTCACAAGGATAAAATAGTTACAAATGGTGTTTAAACTGCTAATTTTGTATTAAATGGTGAACCCAAGATTATCTCCAAAGCATAACACTCCTCACAATGGATAGCTCGCTCACCAGACAAACTACTGTTGAGAAAGAGTGACACGTTAAAACATTGCAGATAAAAACTGCAAACTTCAAAAGTCTCCTTCAAAAAGTCAAGTGCCACACTAAAGCATCTTTTTTTTTTTTTAGAAGGCTGTAAATCAAACATTTCTAAAACCATCAGGACACAATGAAAGCCTCAAAGAAAGCCAAGAAGTTGCCAAGGAGCAAGACTTAAATGTTTAGGAATCTTCGGCAAAGCATCATCTCTAAAACTTATAAAGATCATAATTACAACATTTTTTAAGTCCAAAAGCATTAACATAGATAGTCAAAGGGCTCAATGAAGGAGTTTCCTCTTCTATTTATCCCACAGAAGTTTTCGGATGGGGGTAAGAGCCCTGTAAGGCAATGCTGCTGATTAATCGCATGGGCCTGGGTACCTCCTCCAGCTTTGTAAGGGCACACCTCTACGGAGTCAAGCTGCACAGCTCTCCCTGTCCTATGAAGGCAGGGCTTTGAGTCTGCACCCAAGGAAGGAAAAGGACACCACGCAACAGGCTGTCTACGCTGTGGGCTGCTATGCAATCATTCCATGGAGTCCCCTTCTTTTCATTCATAACTCACCCAAGAGTAAAGCACAGAAGGCCCACAAAGCTTAGGCCCTGCAGACATCCGATCACCCCAAAGATTCAAAGACAAGCCAACCTTTACAAATCGCCCCCATCCGAGGCGCGCATATTAACTGCCATTAGTGCGCTGGCTGTCTAGTAACAAGTTGATAAAATCACGGCCAAGGAAGCGGGAAGACATCCACCCAGCTAACCATCCGCAGAAGCTTCAGCTGAGAGTCCCTCCTCCAAAGAGTAGGCACGGCTTAAAGGTCTCCCTAGCCAGTTTCCTTTGGAATGTAGATCTCTTTCATTTGGTCCAAGGTGGAGGCCCTGTCAGTGAGATACCCCATCTCCCCATTTGCAGGCCCTTCGCATCAGTCTTTGGCCGAGGGACGGGCAGGCGGTATCCCTCCCACCCTCTGTAATGTGAGGCATGCAGCGAGGGCTGCCTTCCATCGCCACTCCAGGGAACCCCCGATCCCCACTCCTCGACCAGCTCCGCCTCCTCCTCTGCCTGCTGCTGCTTGTCCAGAGCCCCGCAGAAGGGTCACCGGCGCCCAGGTGAGGCGGACGGCAGGTTCCGGGGAAGAACCCGACGTTGTGCAGCCCTTCAGACAAACCTGGCCGCACCCAAAAAGAACATGCATGGATGGAAAGCAAAGCCTGCAACCTGAAACGAGCCACCCCATCCCTCATCACTTGTCTTTTCAAAGTTGGCATTCAACAGGTAGTTCCCGGGACTTCCACCTGAGGCAGACCTAAATACCCAACCGGCCAAGGGGGCTGCCCCAGCATGGGTGCCGGGCCCAGGATGCCCCTCCCGCCCCGGGGTTCACAGGAGCTCTAGCCCCCACGTGCGCTCGCCCCCCGCGGATGCGCCCCGGAGGCCGCGTCCCGCCCGCCTGCCCGCCCGCAGGGGAGGGATGCCGCCGGCCTCTCGGCCACCCCTCCCGCCCGCCCGCCAGTCAGGCAGCCCGCGGCGGGGTCGGCGGGCGCAGCCCCCGGAGCCATCTTGTGGCGGAGGCGGCGCGGGGCCCGGGCGGCGGGCAGCTACCTGCACGATCTCGCCCTCGGCGCTGAGCGTGGCCCCGGCCCGCGAGAAGCGGCCCGTGAGGCCGGTGGTGTAGGTGGTGTAGTCGCCGCTTGGGCTCGACTCGAACAGCACCACCTCCACGAACGCCGTCTCCTTGGCCCGCGCCGCGCCGGGCCCCGCGGCCGCCAGCAGCAGCCCGAGCAGCAGCGGCAGCGGCGGCGGCGGCGGCAGGCGGCTGCACCGGAGGCCGCGGGGGCGGCGGCGCAGGCGGCGGCGGCGGCGGCCCGGGGCCCCTGGGCGCCCGCCCGAGCGCGGCCTCATGGTCCTGCGGCGGGAGGGCGCGGAGGGCGGGCGCGGCCGGGCATAGTCGCGGGCCGGCTGAGGACCGAACGCGGGCGGACGCCTCACAGCCCCATCACGGCGGCGGCGGCGGCTTTGTGGGTCGCAGGCTCAGCTCGGCTCCCCCGGCCGTCGCGCCGCGGCCCTTTCATCTGCTCCACGTGAGGGGTTATCCCCGCCCCGGCAGCGTCGTGACCCGCTCTCCCCTCCCTCCCCGCCCTCGGCCTCCGCAGCCGCCGCCGTGGGGAGTGAGAAGGCGGGGCAGGCGCGCCTGCGGCGAGAGGCGGGTCCCAAAGGCCGAGAACGCCCCTCCCCTCCCCGCCCCGGTTTCTATCTGCGCTCCGCCCCTTTATCCTCGCTCCGCCCCTTTATCCTCGCTCCGCCCCATCATCCCAGCTCCGCCCCCCGCCCGCTGTCTGCGCTCCGCCCCGTCGTCCTCGCTCCGCCCCCGCCCGCCGTCTTGCTCCACCCCATTATTCTTGCTCCGCCCCCCGCCCGTCGTTTCTACTCCGCCCCTTCGTCCTCGCTCCGCCCCTTCGTCCGCGCTCCGCCCCCGCTGCGCTCCGCCCCCTACGGCAGACATTTCTCCTCGCGGTTGCTAGAGTTCGGCGGGAACCGGGACCGCAACCTGCTCCGGGCGATGCGCGTCCTCTCTGGAGGCGCCACGCGTCCTGGTCCGGTGCAGGAGTTAGGGCCATTTGGTCTGGAAAGGCCTCGTCCTTCCTGGTTCCCCCGCCCCAATTCACAGTTCCCAGGAAGCTTGATCGCCCGCTCTGGGCGCTCCATTCCCACCCCCACCTCCAGGATCGAACGGGGAAGGCCGGGATGGTCAGGGGCAGTTTGCAGCTTTGGTCGTGTCCAGTTCTTGCACAGGTGTCGCCTAGACAGCTTCTCTGTATGAAGTCTGCACTGAAGGAGTGGGGAAGACCTTGAGGACCTTCCGATGGAGTTCATCTTTCTGCAGCCCCGGAGACTGTAATTCAGACACCGCCCCCAAAAGAAGTCTGGAAACTTTGAGTCTCGCCACGTGCAGGCCAGAGGAGTCCAACACCATTATCACCCTCTATGCACAGACTGCTGGCTGCCAAACTAACATATCTAAGGCACGTGCTCAAGGGCTCAGAGGTTCCCAGTCACCCAGAAAATAAACTTTTAATTCCCTGCCCCTTTTTGGAACATGCCTTTTCCTTCCTCATCTAGTCCTCTGAGAATTGAACCCCTCCTTCAAAAGCCAGATCCAATTCCCACTTCCTCCGTGGAGTCTTCCTTCCCTGGCCAGAATAGCTTTGTTCAGATATTTGCAAATATTTGGTTAGGATGAATCTGCTTCTACTTGCTACCACACCCAAAATGTTAAAAAGACAAAAAGAAAGAAAGAAAACTCATTAAGAATTTTCTTGAGTAAACAACTTACCAAGGTTACATTTTAAAGCTGAAAAAAAAAAATTTAACGTGCAACAGAAAACACACTTGAAAAAAATCCACAGATCTCTATTACCACATTTGGACCACCCAGAGCTTCCGCTCAGGAGGGAGGCACCTGGGAAAGCAGGACTCTGGAGGGAGTGGCTTTTCAGTTTCTCCAAAACCGTGCCTAACCAGTGCTGACTGCAACTGGGCACCATCGGTCCTGACAATGACCCCCACAAGGTCTTCTTATTTTTTTCATTTAGATACAGCGTCTCCCTCTGTCGCACAGGCTGGCGTGCGGTGGTGTGATCACAGCTCACTGTGCCCAAGTATCGAACTCCTGTGCCCAAGTATCCTCCCAGCTTAGCCTCCTGAGTAGCTGGGACTACAGGTGCCACACCCAGCCTCCATCCAGTTCTTAATTAAGGGGGAGGGCAAATCTCTATAGCTCATGGATGACACTTTGCGATATTTAAAATTCAAAGGCACCCACCACCAACTGATAAATGGATAACCAAATGTGGTCTATCCACGCAATGAGATATTATCCGTCAAGAAATGAAATACTGGCTGGGCGCAGTGGCTCACGCCTGTAATCCCAGCACTTTGGGAGGCCAAGGTGGGCGGATCACCTGAGGTCAGGAGTTCGAGACCAGCCTAGCCAACATGGTGAAACCCCATCTCTACTAAAAAATACAAAAATTAGCCGGGTGTGGTGGCAGGTGCCTTAATCCCAGCTACTCGGGAGGCAGAGGCAGGAGAATCGTTTGAACCCGGGAGGCAGAGTTTGCAGTGTGCCGAGATCAAGCCGTTGCACTCAAACCTGGGGGACAAGAGTGAGACTTCTCTCAAAAAAGAAAAGAAAAGAAATGAAATGAAATACTTGGCTGGGCACGGTGGCTCACGCCTGTAATCCCAGCACTTTGGGAGGCCAAGGCTGGTGGATCACCTGAGGTCAGGAGTTTGAGACCAGCCTGGCCAACATGACGAAAACCCATCTCTACTAAAATTACAAAATTTAGCTGGGCATGGTGGCATGTGCCTGTAATCCCAGCTACTCAGGAGGCTGAGGCAGGAGAATCCCTTGAACCCGGGAGGCAGAGGTTGCAGTGAGCTGAGATCGCACCACTGCACTCTAGCCTGGGTGACAGAGTGAGACTCCATCTCAAAAAAAAAAAAAAAAAAAAGGAAATGAAATATGAATACATGCTACAGCATGGATGAACCTTGAAAACATTATGCTAAGTGAAAGAAGCCAGACCCAAAAGCCCACATATTCTATGATTCCATTTATATGAAATGCCCAAAATAGGCAAATCTATAGGACAGAAAGTGGTTGCCAGGGGATAGAGGGAGGCAGGAATGGGTAGTGACTGCTAATGGGTTTCTTTGGAGGGTGATGAAAATAGTCTGGAATTAGATAATGGTGATGGTTGCACAACTCTGTAAATATACTAAAAACCACTAAATTGTACACTTTTAAAGGGTAAATGTTGTGGCATATGAATCTTTTTTTCTTTTAGAAACAGGGTCTCACTGTCAGGAGAGTGCAGTGGCACCATCACGGCTCACTGCAGCCTCCACCTCCTGGGCTCAAGTGATCTTTCAGCCTCAGCCTCATGAGTAGCTGGGACTACAGGTACACACCACTACACCAAGCTAAATTTTTAATTTTTAATTTTTATTTGTAAAGACAGGGTTTTTCTATGTTGCCCACATTGGAATCAAACCCCTGAGCTCAAGCAATTCTCCCGCCTGAGTCTCTCAAAGTGCTGGGATTAACAGGCATGAGCCACCACACCTGGTTGGCATGTGAATTATATCTCAAAATAGCTGTTAAAAATATTTCCATCTGGGCACGGTGGCTCACGCCTGTAATCCCAGCACTTTGGGAGGCTGAGGCAAGCAGATCACTCGGCAGCAGGAGTTCGAGACCAGCGTGGCCAACATGGTGAAACCCCGTTTCTACTAAAAATACAAAAACTACTCCGGTGTGGTGGTGCACACCTGTAGTCTCAGCTACTTGGGAGGCTGAGGCGGAGGTTGCAGTGAGCCGAGATTGTGCCACTGCACTCCACCCTGGATGACAGAGCTAGACTCTGTCTCAAAAAAAAAAAAAAAAAAAAATCCATCTTTAGTAGTATTTTCATGCAAAACACACACACACACACACACACACACACACACACACACAGGATACAGCATAAGGATATCCTCTGCTCTTTGAAGTCTTAGCGCACATTTCACACCCTCAACAGGGACTACCCTGGCAATGCTATTTTAAACTGCAACGTGCCCCCTGTCATCCACTCCTATCCTCCCTTGGCCTGCCTTCCCCTACCCCTGTGGCATTTATCACCTTCTAACATACTAAATAATTTGCATATTTATTTTTGTCTGTCCTCCACACCCCACAGGCACACATACCAGAGAACAAGCTCTGTGATGAGAGATCTTTGTCTTGTTCAGCGACTTAGGCTGAGGCTGCCTGACCCAGAGTAGGCACTCAATAAATATTTGTTGCATGAATTAATAACTAAATGAATGAGTGATAACCTCATCAATTTGTATCCCTCCCATTTTGCAAACATTTGGGGCAGCTTGTTAACAGCTGCATTGGAGCATTGGGCTTCATGGGACCAAAATAAATTCTGAGTGTAGAGAAGAATGACCATCCTTTCCTCAAGAAATGCAATGCAAACCCACGTAAGGGTCAGAGAACAAATCAGTTCTGATTTTTTAAGGTCTGCTTAAAGAAAGATATGAGGCCGGGTACAATGGCTCATGCCTGTAATCCCAGCACTTTGGGAGGCCAAGGAGGGCGGATCACTTGAGGCCAGGAGTTCGAGACCAGCCTGGCCAACGTGGCAAAACCCCATCTCTACTAAAAATACAAAAAAATTAGCCAGGTGTGGTGGCACATGCCTATAGTCCCAGCTGCTTGAGAGACTGAGACAGGAGAATCGCTTGAACCCAGGAGGCAGAAGTTGCAGTGAGCCGAGATCACGCCAGTGCACACCAGCCTGGGCAACAGAGTGAGACTCTATCTCAAAAAAAAAAAAGAAAGAAAGAAAAAGAAAAAAAGAAAGAGAGAGAGAAAAGGAAAGATATGAAAGCTGGGCACTGTGGCATGTGCCTATAATCCCTGCTACTCAGGAGACTGAGGTAGGAGGATCCCTTGAGCACAGGTGTTCAAATCCAGCCTGGGCAATATGGCAAGACCCCATCTCTCTCTTTTTTTTTAATTTTATTTTATTATTATTATACTTTAAGTTTTAGGGTACCATGTGCACAATGTGCAGGTTAGTTACATATGTATACATGTGCCATGCTGGTGTGCTGCACCCATTAACTCATGGTTAATGGGTATGTCTCCTAATGCTATCCCTCCCCCCTCCCCCCACCCGACCCCATCTCTCAAAAAGAAAAAGGAAGAAGGGCCTGGGCAACATAAAGCGACCACCATCTCTACAAAAAAAAAAAAGAAAAATTAGCCAGGCTTGGTGGTGGGCAGCTGTGGTTCCAACTACTTGTGAGGGTAAGGTGGGAGGATCTCTTGAACCCAGGAGGTGGAGGCTGCAGTGAGCTAAGATCGTGCCACTGCACTCCAGACTATGCAACAGAGGAAGGCTGTGTCTCAGAGAGAGAGAAAGAAAGAGAAACATAGCGTTAATAAAATATAGTTCAGCAACACAGAGGTAGCATGATTCATCTTTCAGCAGTGTGAAGCTGTTCAGAAAGGAATTATTCACTGAGTAATGAAGTTTCACCAAAATCTGGCAGGCAGCAAGGGGAGATAGAAAATAACTTCAAATAAGAGGCCGGGCGCAGTGGCTTAGGCCTGTAATCCCAGCACTTTGGGAGGCTGAGGCGGGTGGATCACGAGGTCAGGAGATCGAGACCATCCTGGCTAAAAAGGTGAAACCCCGTCTCTACTAAAAATACAAAAAAATTAGCCGGATGTGGTGGCAGGCACCTGTAGTCCCAGCTACTCGGGAGGCTGAAGCAGGAGAATGGCGTGGACCCGGGAGGTGGAGCTTGCAGTGAGCTGAGATTGCGCCACTGCACTCCAGCCTGGGCGACAGAGCGAGACTCCGTCTCAAAAAAAAAAAGAAAGAAAGAAAATAACTTCAAATAAGAGATAAGACCCATCAGCCAGGACAAGGAAGGGATCCACAAGCTGGACCAAGTGATAGAAGAGAAGCGCATTCATTATCTTGTATGGCACATCCCTAGCAGATCATCCTGGGTGTAATTTAGCTTACTCCTTTTCTTGCTTATCAGACACAGCTCAGAAGCAAATAACTGAGAACAGGTGCATCAGCATTGGCTAAAGCTGCCAAACCTTTGGCAAATCTCACTGACTTAGGCCAAAAACCACACAAAGCTTCAGGAAATTTTCTACTAGCAAAGTTCTATTTATATGTGTAAATACGGAAGTTCAGGGATTTCAAATTCATAAACATATGATTTAGTACCTAAAGAGACTGTATCTGTGCCAAATAAATACAGATGCATATGGTATTCTACAACAGAAGAGGGATGGGTGAGTAGACAACAGATACATTAAGGTTTGCAAACATTACCTACATATGGTAGGAGACTTTAGAAACTAATAAATGGTTGTCTCGGGAGAGGCATCTTGGTGACTGGGAGGCAAGGAATAAAGGGAAACTTACTTGTCTCTGAAAAGTCGGCCCTCCATTTTTGTGAGTTCTGCATTCACGGATTCAATGAACCATGAATAGAAAATATTCAGGAAAAAAGGGGCGGGCATGGTGGCTCACGCATGTAATCCCAGCACTTTGGGAGGCCGAGGCGGGCGGATCACGAGGTCAGGAGATTGAGACCATCCTGGCTAACACGGTGAAACCCCGTCTCTACTAAAAATACAAAAAAATTAGCCGGGCATGGTGGCACATGCCTGCAATCCCAGCTACTCGGGAGGCTGAGGCTGGAGCATGACATGAACCTGGGAGGAGGAGCTTGCAGTGAGCCGAGATCGCACCACTGCACTCCAGCCTGGGCGACAGAGCAAAACTCCATCTCAAAATAAATAAATAAATAAAAATAAGGTGGCTGGGCACAGTGGCTCACCCCTGTCATCCCAGCACTTTGGGAGGCCGAGGAGGGCAGATCACGAGGTCAGGAGTTCGAGACCATCCTGGCTAATACGGTGAAACCCTGTCTCTACTAAAAATACAAAAAATTAGCCGGGTGTGGTGGCAGGTGCCTGTAGTCCCAGCTACTCAGGAGGCTGAGGCAGAAGAATCACTTGAACCTGGGAGGTGGAGGTTGCAGTAAGCCGAGTTCGCACCACTTCGCTGATGCCTGGGGTACAGAGCAAGACTCCATCTCAAAGTAAATAAATAAATAAATAAATAAATAATAAAGTATACAGGAAATGTGTGTAGGTTATATGCAAACTGTACACTATTTTTTTTTTTTTTTTTACATGGAGCTTCGCTTTTGTTGCCCAGGCTGGAGTGCAATGGCAATCTCGGCTCACTGCAACCTCCGCCTCCTGGGTTCAAGCGATTCTCCTGCCTCAGCCTCCCGAGTAGCTGGGATTACAGGCGCCCGCCACCATGCTCAGCTAATTTTTTTGTATTTTTAGTAGAGACGGGGTTTCACCGTGTTGGCCAGGCTGGTCTTGAACTCCTGATCCCATGTGATCCGCCCACCTCACCCTCCCAAAGTGCTGGGATTACAGGAGCGAGCCACCACACCTGGCCACTGTACACCATTTTATATTAAGGATTTGAACATCTGCAGATTTTGGTATCTGCAGAAGGTCCTGGAACCAATCCCCCATGGATACCAAGGGACAACTGTATATCCTTTGTACCTAGTGAATTTTGCTTCACGTGCATTTTGTTACATATTCAAAAGTAATAAAAATAAAAAGACTAACATGCTAAATCAGCTGATGATAACATTCATTTCCTATATGCAAATAGATTCAATAAACTGTATTGAACACCCATGTGTGCCACTGGAATATGAAAACGGATTGGCCTATAGTTATGGAAGATGTCACCATTGGAGAAAGCTGAGTAATGGGCTTACAGATGCTCTATGTACTATTTCTGCAACTTCTAATTATTTAAAAATAAAAACTAAATTTAAAAAATGGGGCCAGGCACAGTGGCTCACACCTATAATCCCAGCACTTTGGGAGGCCGAGGCGGGTGGATCACAAGGTCAGGAGATCGAGACCATCCTGGCTAACATGGTGAAACCCCGTCTCTTCTAAAAAATACAAAACAATTAGCTGGGCGTAGTGGCGGGCACCTGTAGTCCCAGCTACTTGGGAGGCTGAGGCAGGAGAACGGCATGAACCCAGGAGACAGAGCTTGCAGTGAGCCGAGATTGCACCACTACACTCCAGCCTGGGCGACAGAGTGAGACTCCGTTTCAAAAAAAAAAAAAAAAAAAGACCAGGGCGGTGGCTTACATCCGAAATCCCAGCACTTTGGGAGGCCAAGGTGAGTCAAGTGAATCACTTGAGGTCAGCAGTTTGTGACTTGCCTGGCCAACAGGGTGAAACCCCGTCTCTACTACAAAAACTAAAAAATTAGCCAGGCATGGTGGCATGCGCCGGTAGTCCCACCTACTCAGGAGGCCAAGGCAGGAGAATTGCTTAAACCTAGGCGGCAGAGGTTGCAGTGAGCCAAGATCACGCAACTGCACTCCAGCCTGGGCGACAGAGCGAGACTCCATCTCAAGAAAAAACAACAAAAAGCTAAATTTAAAAAATGGATTAACCAGTCTCTGTATTCAAGTAGTTCCTTTCTTTTTTCATTTCTTCCTTCTATCTGCAAACATTTATTACTATATGGGACAGATAAAGAAGTCAATAAAAGATTTTAATAAAATCTAAGTACACATTAACATTTTACAAAATAATTTTAAGACTTTGAGCCTTATGTTGCTTCTTTAAGGTGATCCAGATGTACGACATGCTAGCATTCTTCTACAGTATTTATATCTATTTCTGGAAACATTCGTTTATTGTATTTAAACATCATATAATTCTCTTGAAAGGCACAATAGATGTTATATAGACAAGTAGCGGCAGTTCTTTCAAAACTCTTAGAAGTATCTCTTTGGCCTTTGAAGTATGCCATCAATCTATGTCTACTTTGAGCCTTAAGGCAGAAAGCCAATCTAGGCCCCAGCTCATCAGTAGTTTAAACCTTGCTTCAACCTGCCCCTGATTTGCAATGGCTGCCCAACTGGGAGTCACAAACTCCAAGAGTGCTCCAGGGGCCAGGCAGGGAATGTGACTGAGTGAAGTGGGCCAAATGTAAGCAAAAATAACCAGCAAATGAGATGGTAAATGACAACAGTGCTTCAAATGGTAACACCCTTGGGAGTGGTGGCCTTGGGAATGCATGGCCAGTCCAGAGGGCCACTCCAGCATGTCACTGCTGTGGGGAATGTGAACCTAAGACGCACAGATCTTCTGATTTGTTCAAAAGAAGTAAAAATTCATATTTGTTTGTAGCATCTCCTAGTTTTTAAATGTTCGCAATAGATTTTTGTTGTTGTTGTTTCGGAGACGGAGTCTTGCTCTGTCGCCCAGCCTGGAGTGTGTTGGCGCAGTCTCGGCTCACTGTAGCCTCTGCCTCCTGGGTTCCAGCGATTCTCCTGCCTCAGCCTCCTGGGTAGCTGGGATTACAGGCGCACGCCACCAAGTCTGGCTAATTTTTGTATTTTTAGTAGAGATGGGGTTTCGCCATGTTGGCCAGACTGGTCTCAAACTCCTGACCTCAGGTGATCCGCCTGCCTTGGCCTCTCAAAGAGCTGGGATTACAGGCGTGAGCCACTGTGCCCGGCCTAAATGTTCGTGACAGATTTTTAAAGATTAGTATTGCTGTGGAGCTAAATGAATACATCTACAGGCCATTTTTGACTCAAGAGACACAGAAGAGAAATTAGACAAAGTAGACGCTGATTGGACCAAGTGGTAAAATGATCACTTCTAAGCTATTAAGGTGAGGAAAAGGAAGAAGTTCCAAGATCTCAGAAGTATAAATACTGCACTATATATAGGACACAGTTGTATTCGTGGGCAGCACCCTTGACCACAAGAGGCATCTGTCTTCAGGGTGCAGCATTTAATTGAAGTGGAAATGTAATCATATGCCTACTTGGCCAAGAAAGGCTGATGATGGATGAGGGATCATCAGACCTTCAAAAGATAGGGAAGTCAGGTTGCTTTTACACTGATCATATCTCTATTTGAAGATAAAGAAAAAAGGATTGGGAGAAAACATCAGAAGGAAATAAAGGCCAATTACTTGCTTATGTCCAACAATATCAGACAGGAGGGCTTACCACAGAGGTGAGTTAATAGGAAAGAAGACAGTTTGGGTGAGAATATACACTCCATTCACTGTGAGTGGGAAACAACAACAGCTTGCAGGGAGGTAGTAATGAACAGGAATTACTGACTCAACATCCCTTCCTAGGGTATCATCCTTCCTGGCCCATGCTATCTCTGGGGGGATGTCAATTACAGAGCTCAGCATACCAACATAAGTGGGCATGTGACTCAGACTAGCCAATCAAAGCACTGCACTCCCCTAACTACAAGCATTGGTTCAGAAGTGGGCATGTGACCAAGGCAGGACCAATTAGAATCTTCCCTGAAATATGAGCTATAGCAATTTCGGAGAGAAATCTTTCTTCTCCTCTCACATCTCAAACTGTAAGGATTATGTAAACTTAAGCTGTGGCTTTTTTCCTCAACCGCATAGAAAATGCTGCTGTCGCTGCTGTTGCTGCTGCAGGAAAAAGGAGCAGAGACAAGCTGAGATGAGATAAATAAGAAGAGGAAGGATACTGGCTGCATCCATTGACCACTTGGATCCATCCCTGTAACAAAAGAGTCCTGACAAATACAGCTATAAAGCTGACTAGTTCAGTGACTAGCAGCAGCAATAAGAGGTAGACACTCACATACAACATATGCACCAACAAACCAAAGAAACTGAGATTGAGGTGGATCAAGAAACCCAAACTTTGCTAAAATCAGTTGAGTCAAATATAGTTTCACTTTTCAATCTCTAGTATGTACCTCTCAAAAAATCTTTTGCAAATCAAGAAAAATGAAAAAGATTCCAAAGCCAGAAACCTAAAATAAAGAAGTGCTCTTTGTATTAATTAAGTGAATGAATTAACAAATACTCAGACTAGACTTCCTTATCATTTATTTTTAATTTTATTTTATTTTTCCTGAGAAAGAGTTTCACTGTGTTGCCCAGGCTGGAGTGCATTGATCATAGCTCATTATAGCCCCAAAATTCTGGGCTCAAGCAATCCTCCCACCTCAGCCTCCTGAGTAACTAGAACTACAGACATGCACCCACCACACCTGGTTAACTTTTGTTTTGTTTTTGTTGTTTTTGTTTTTGTTTGTTTTGTTTTGTTTTTGAGACAGAGTCTCGCTCTGTTGCCCAGGCTGGAGTGCAGTGGTGTGACCCAGGTTCAAGCAATTCTCCTGCCTCAGCCTCCTGAGTAACTGGGATTACAGGCGTGAGCCACCATACCCAGCTAATTTTTGTATTTTTACTAGCGATAGGGTGTCACCATGTTGGCCAGGCTGGTCTTGAACACATGACCTCAAGTGATCCACCGGCCTCGGCCTCTCAATGTGCTGGGATTACAGGCATGAGCCAACATGTGTGGCCTGTTTTTGTTTTTGTTTTTGTTTTTGTAGAGACAGGATCTTGCTTTGTTGCCCAGGCTGGTCAAACTCCTGGCTTCAAGTGATCCTCCCACCTCAGCCTCCCAAAGTGCCAGGATTACAGTCCTGAGCCATCATGTCCAGCCTCCTTATCATTTCAATTGAGGGCACTTAGAAGAAATAACTCACAACATAGAAGATGACAAATCCGTCATCTCCAAATGTGACATGGAATTCAAATAGGCCTCACGTTTTATTGCTGAAAGACACCTTAGAGATCAGAAAACCAAGACCTAGAACCTACAACAAACTAATAGATCAATAAAAGTACACAGCATGGAGGTGCCCAGCCTCCTACACGGTCTCATGTATACACAGGTGCTATCTGGCAACAATTAAATACTGAGCACAGACATGATGTGGAAGAGGGATATCCCGCAACCTTGCCTTCTTCGTTTGTGTATTTGGGGCACTGGCTTGCAGCAGTGCCACTTTCTTTGGTGTTGGTCAACTAGAGCCTTAAGGCTTTTGGAAGCTACAGCCACAAGGATCGAGAAAGCTTACTTTTATTCTACAGATACTTTCACAATGGTTTGCAAAGATTTACACTATATATATGTATATAGTATATAAACAGTATATACACACATACATTTATAGTGTATATATACTGTACATCTATAATATATACTATACAGTATATACCACATATTGTATCTATACATATACTGTATATACAGTAGATATAAGGTTGATACTATGATATACTGTATATACTATAGATTAACAGTATATATACTATATAATATATACTGTAAAGATTTATAGTACAGACTAAATCTGTATATATACTGTAAATATATATGTATATGTGTATATTACATAGGTATCACATATTCATATATACACACATGCATATATACATATTTTTGTTTTACAAAAAACGAATATGTAACCCTAAGATTCCATCTCATGCCCCTGCCTTCCCCTACTTAAGTTATCCATTATTTTGAATCCCTTGCTTCCCTTTTATATACTGTCTTTGCATCTGTATGTAATCTCAAATTTTATTTTTATTCATTTTAGTTGCTTTTACTTTTATAAGAGTATCACAATGAATATCATCTTTTGGGACCTTTCTTTATTTTTTTCCACTTCATAGTGTATTGATAATCTTTGTCCATATTATCAAGTCATTGGAGTTCACCTGTTTTGACTCTTGTATAGTGTTTCATTGCACAGATAATATCAGAGTTCACCCATTTCATTCTTCTCTTGATGGACATTCGGTCTATTTCCAAGTTTTGGATCTTGTGGAGCAAAAGTTTTTTTATCTAATACTTCTCTTAACATATAGTACATGTTAATACTATTAGCCTGTTTTCACACTGCTATAAAGAAATACCTGAGACTGGGTAATTTTATAAAGAAAAGAGGTTTAATTGGCTCACAGTCCTGCAAGCTGTACAGGAAGCATACATGCTTCTGGGGAGGCCTCAGGAGCCTTACAATCATGGTGGAAGGTGAAGGGGAAGTAGGCACATCTTACAGGGCCGGAGCAGGAGGAAGAGAGAGAGGGAAGACGCTACACACTTTTCAATAACCAGGTCTCAGGATAACTCACTCACTCACTGTCAGCAGAGCAGCACCAAGGGGATGGTGCTTACTCATGCATGAGAACTCCATCCATATGATCCAGTCGCCTCCCACCAGGCCACCTCCAACACTGGGGATTACAATTCAACATGAAATTTGTTGGGGACATAGACCTAACCCATATCAACATGTCATATTTTACAATAGCCTGTAGGTTCTTTTCTTCTTTTTTTTTTTTGAGACGGAGTCTCACTCTGTCACCCATGCTGGAGTGCAGTGGCACGATCTCAGCTCACTGCAACCTCCACCTCCTAGGTTCACACCATTCTTCTTCTTCAGCCTCCCAAGTAGCTGGGACTACAGGCGCCTGCCACCACGCCCAGCTAATTTTTTTTTTTTTTTTAGTAGAGACGGGGTTTCACCGTGTAAGCCAGGATGGTCTTGATCTCCTGACCTCGTGATCTGCCTGCCTCATCCTCCCAAAGTGCTGGGATTACAGGCATGAGCCACCGTGCCCGGCCTGTAGGTTATTTTCAAAGTCCTAGTTTTCATTCTGGATGGTGGGATCGTGGGTCTTTATTATATTATTAAAACTCCTTAACTGGCCGGGCACGGTGACTCATGCCTGTAATCCTAGCACTTTGGGAGGCCAAGGCGGGCAGATCCCCTGAGGTCAGGAGTTCGAGACCGGCCTGGCCAACATGGTGAAACCCCATCTCTACTAAAAATACCAAAAATTAGCCGTGTGTAGTGGCGGGTGCCTGTAATCCCAGCTACTCAATAGGCTGAGACAGGCGAATTGCTTGAACCCGGGAGGGGGAGGTTGCAATGAGATGAGATTGCACCATTACCATTGTACTCCAGCCTGGACAACAAGAGTGAAACTCTGTCTCAAAAAAAAAAAAAAAATTAAAACTCGCTAACTAACTAAATAAAAGCAAGCCATACATGGACCAATGATGCCAGTGTGTCATGACTAATCTAATTCTATACACCCGAGATCCAGAGAGAAAAATAAATCAGGAAAATACTATACATACTGTGATATGCCCTGTATTTTGTCTTAGAATGCTTGCTGTATCAGCACATCTAGGCCTGTTTCACTTTTAACTGTTGCAGAATATTCTGGTAATGGACATAACATAATTTAAAATTTTTTAAATTTTATCTTGGAAAATTTCAAACATATTCAAAAGAGTGAATGGAACTGGATGAGCCCAGTTTCACTAATTATTAACATCTGGCCAGTCTTGCTTCAGCTTTTCCCGCATACTGTCTCCCTCCCTCCCCCTCTGCATTACTTTAAAGCAAATGTAGGCTATCATTTCATTTGTCCATAACTCCTTCTCTGTTGGTGGATGCAGGTTGTTTTCACTCTTTGGCTTCTACAAACACTGCTGCAATGAACGTCCTTGAAAATACAGTGAAATTATATATATATATATATATATATATATATATATATATATATAAACTCCATATATATGTATATAAATATTTATATATTTTTCCTGGGATGGTACAGAAGAAACTTACCAGAATTATTTGGAAAAAAAGGAAAACTAGAAGTCTGGAATAAGAGATCAAACATATTAAAACCCTTTCTCTTATAGTGACAGAAAGCCATCTCAAATTGCCTTAGCAAAACAGATAATTTAGGCTGGGTGCAGTGGCTCAAGCCTATAATCCCAGCACTTTGGGAGGCCAAGGCAGGTGTATTACCTGAGATGAGGAGTTCAAGACCATTCTAAGCAACATGGTGAAACCCCATCTCTACTAAAAATACAAAAATTAGCTGGGCATGGTGGCGGGCACTTGTACTCCCAGCTACTCAGGAGGCTGAGGCAGGAGAATAGTTTGAACCCGGGAGGCGGAGGTTGAAGCGAGCCGAGCTGGAGATCTTGCCACTGCACTCCAACCTGGGCAACAGAGTAAGACTGTCTCAAAAAAAAAAAAAAAGGTGCCAGGTGCGGTGGCTCACGCCTGTAATCCCAGCACTTTGGGAGGCTGAGGCAGGTAGATCACCTGAGGTCAGGCGTTCAAGACCAGCCTGACCAACATGGGAGAAACCTCGTCTCTACTAAAAAGACAAAATTAGCCGGGCATGGTGGCACATGCCTGTAATCCCAGCTACTTGGGAGGCTGAGGCAGGAGAATCTCTTGAACCTGGGAGGCAGAGGTTGCAGAGAGCTGAGATCGTGCCACTGCACTCCAGCCTGGGCAACGAGAGCAAAACTCCGTCTCAAAAAAAAAAAAAGCTAATTTAGTGATTTGCATAACTTCAAGGTCCAGAGATAATATATTGATAAGGTTTGGCTGTGTCCTCACCCAAATCTCATCTTGAATTGTAGCTCCCATAATTCCCACGTGTTGTGGGAGGGACCTGGTAGGAGGTAATTGAATCATGGGGGCGGGTCTTTTCCCTGCTGTTCTTGTCAGAGTGAATACGTCTCACGAGATCTGATGGTTTTATAAAGGGGAGTTTCCCAACACAAGCTGTCTTGCCTGTCACCGTGTGAGAAGTGACTTTGTTCCTCATTCGCCTTCAGCCATGATTGTGAGACATCCCCAGCCATGTGGAACTGTGAATCAATTAAACCTCTTTCCTTTATAAATTACCCAGTCTCGGGTATGTCTTTAGCAGCATGAGAACAGACTAATACAGTAACTATATACATATATATATATTTGTATATATATATAACATATATATTTTTTTTTTTGAGACAGGGCATCACTTTGTCACCCAGACTGGAGTGCAGTGGCACAATCTCAGCTCACTGCAGCCCCAAACTCCTGGTTTCAAGTGATCCTCCCACTTCAGCCTCCTGAGAAGCTGGAACTACAGGCACGTGCCACCAAGCCCAGATGATTTAAAAAAAAAAAACTTTTAGTAGAGACAGGGTTTTGCCATGTTTCCCAGGGTGGTCGAACTCAAGTGATCCGCCCACCTTGGCCTCCCAAAGTGCTGAGATTACAGGCGTGAGCCACCCTGCCTAGCTGAAGTCTAGAGATAATTTTGGGTTCAGACACTAATGGGACCAGGGGCTCAAAGATACTGTCAGATGCCATTGCTCTCCAGTTGGCTGCTCTGCTTTCCTCTGTGACGCCACTTTTCTCGTTTTTTTTTTACATGGCGGCCCCTCTCTTCCAGGCTCAGCTAATCCACGTTGCCAACACTCCTGGTGTAAAGAGAGCTCCCTTCCCCTCAGTGCCAACCCAAATCATGGGTTGACCCTCATTGGCCAGACCTGACTTATGTGCACCTTTCTGAACCAATCACTATGGCCAGGGAGATAGCCTCTGTTGATTGGCTAGACTTGGCTCATCTGCCCTTCTCTGGAGCAGGGGACCTCACTCAGTACCTTGAAACTATATGGACCAAGCTTGGCTGATGACTGTGTCCCCTTAGTAAAGGAGGAATGGATGGCAGTCAGGCAAAACACATAAAAGCAAAAATAGACAGGGTAGTTGCTTCCTCTAAGGTCTTTTCCACCTCTCTCCCAAACCCCTGGTGGACAGGTGCTCCTCCCCCTGTTCTCCCACCTTCAGCAGATCCCTCTTGGAGCTTGAATCATGTTGCCAAGCATTCATCCATTTTTGTGCCCGTTTCCTCCTACTAGGCCATTTAACTCCCTGAGGACAAGGACTATGCCTTTTGCTTAGGCAGGTAATTAATCCCTGGCAAAATGCCTCCCATACAGTTGAATGGAACATAATGCTTCCCACACGTTTGCTAAATGAATGAATGACTCTTGAGTCTACACCAAAATAAAATCCTGGCATTCAAGGCTTGCTTTTTTTCGTTACTTCTTTCTTTCTTTCTTTCTTTTTTTTTTTGAGCTGGCTTCTGGCTCTGTCACCCAGGCTGGAGTGCAGTGGCGCGATCTCGGCTCACTGCAAGCTCCGCCTCCTGGGTTCACGCCATTCTCCTGCCTCAGCATCCCGAGTAGCTGGGACTACAGGCGTGTGCCACCACGCCCGGCTAATTTTTTGTATTTTTAGTAGAGATGGGGTTTCACCGTGTTAGCCAGGATGGTCTCGATCTCCTGACATCGTGATCCGCCCACCTCGGCCTCCCAAAGTGCTGGGATTACAGGCGTGAGCCACTGTGCCTGGCTCTTTCTTTCTTTCTTTTTCTTTCCCTCCCTCCCTCCCTCCCTCCCCTCCTTCCTTCCTTCCTAACAGGGTCTCCCTCTGTCATCCAGGATGAAGTGCAGTAGCACCATCATAGCTCACTGCTGCCTCAAACTCCTGGGCTCAAGCGATCCTCCTGCCTCAGCCTTCCAAGTACCTGGGACTGCCATCTCAGTATGCCATCAAGTCTGGTTAATTTTTTTTATTTTTTGTAGAGATGGAGATCTCGCTATGTTGCCCAGGCTGTTCTTGAACTCCTGGCCTCAAGCCGTCCTCCCACCTTGGCTTCCCAAAGTGCTGGAATTGCAGGCGTGAGTCACAGCGCCCGGCCTCAAGCCTTTTTCTTAACTGGGCCGCAAACTACACCTCCTGCCTCTTCTGCACCTTCCATGGCCTATAGATCTCCCACCCCCTCAAACATACCAGGCCCTTTCCTACCTCTGAGCCCTCATCCTGCTGTTCCCTCAGCTTGACTGCCCTCCCTGATACCCCAAGTGTTCATGATGGAGGAATTGGGAACGGTTGATCACAAGACCCTGCAGTTGAAATTCCTGTCACAGAAACCTTTTGACTAGTCTACTTAACTTCTCAGGCCTCCACTTTTCTTCAAACTAGTCCACATATACCTGAAACTGTGTTTGAATGAAATGACCCTCCCTCTCTCCCTTGCTATAGTTGGTATAGTTGCTATACCAACTTGCAATAGTTGCTTCTTCTGGCTGAAGAAGTCAGAAGGAGGGTGCTAGTGAGTTGATGGGTGTTCATGGAGCTGGGAGGCTTGGGGAGGCTGTTTCCTACTAGTAAAATGATAATAGCAACTTGAGTTTTATTGAGCATATATTATGTGCCAGGCACTGTGCCAATGGCTTTGCTCATGTTTTCTCCTGTGATCCTTACCTGGGGACTGTGATATCCCTGTTTTGTAGGTGGGGAAGTAGGCTTGCCTGAGATCCCAGAGGTAATAAATGGTGAAGCCAGGACTGGACCCAGATCTGATGCCAGAACCCTTGCTCTTAACCTTCAAATAGAGGGAAGAATAAAATAAATCTTCCATGAGAAGTAGAACTGGGAGACTCTATGGTCCCAGACAGGGTCAGTGGCTGCCTTGCCTTCTGATGGCTTTGCTGGACCTGGCTCCTGTCTTTCAGGAAGTTGTGCTTCCTGCCCTTAAGTTCCTAAACACATCCTTGAACCCTAACAATTTCTTCTCCTTTCTGCAAAAGCCAGCTCCTGTTTATTTTTCTCCACCACTGACAAGCTGTGTGGCCGAGGCAAGTTGCTCTCCCTCTCTGAGCTTGGGTTTCCTTGTCTATGAAATGCAGGCAATCCTTGCCCTACCTCAGAGGCATGAGAATTACATGAGATGATGGATGGGCCGTGGTGGGCCTGGAGACAGGCATGGGCATGCTCACAATGGCTGTGAGCTCATATTCCCCCAGCTCCAAGCTCAGGTCAGACTCTGAGCCTCTTCATGCATCTGTTCCCACAGCACCTGGCACGAAGACTTGCTTATAGAAGGTGCCCACCAAATGCTTTCACTCACTTACAGAAGCCATGAGTGGCAGCCACTTCTGATATTCAGGAGTTCTTAACATCCCTGTGGCTCTTGAGTCCTGGTGCTAGAGATATGGCCTGCACTCCTGTTTGTTTCTTCAATGAGTTAATGATTTACCTCCCGTGTTAAATTTTGTTTAAACAGACATGACCCCGTTGGTGGCCAAGGCTCTGTCCCGTCCAAAGTGTCTCAGGGATCAAAGAAGCCCAAAGACACAGGACCCCTCCCACTGCCCCATTCCAGAATTGTCCTTTAGCCTGCTGGCATCTGCCTCTGCACCATGGTCTCTTCATGTTAGCCACCTTGCTTGCAGCCATGCTCTAGCCAGAGCTAGAGGCCCTTAGCCTCTCTCTGAGAAGAGTCTGCCTCTCTCCAGGCCACAGCACAGCCATGTGCCCCCGAGGGCCCTGTTGTCCTTACCGCCATCATTATCTTTCTTCTTTCTTTCTTCTTTCTAAAGAAAATAGTGAAGGTGGAGACCCATCCTCCTAGCCCTGGGGGAATGGACCTGCCTATGAGTAAGAGGACTGCCCTGCTCCTGGTGTGTGTGGGAGGTGAGCACGCCTCATCCTGCTACATGCCTGGTCTTCTCCAGCCTCTAGTCTGGGCTCCCTGTCCCCTGACTTTGCTGCTCCCCGCTCCAGCTTCCTGCCTATTAGTATTTTCCCAGGGCTGCTGTAGCAAATTACCACAAACTTCGTGGCTTAAAACAACAGAAATGAGGCCAGGCACAGAGGCTCACACCTGTAATCCCAGCACTTTGGGAGGCCGAGACAGGAGGATCACTTGAGCCCAGGACTTCGAGATCAGCCTGCACAACATAAGGAGACCCTGTCTCCGTTTCACAGTTCCGGAGGCCATAAGTCCTAAATCAAGGTGTCACCAGGGCCATCCTCCCTCCAAAGACTAGAGGATGCTTCCTTGTCTTTTTCAGCTTCTGGTGGCTGCCAGAGTTCTTTGGCTTGTGGCTCCCTCACTCCAATCTCTGCCTCCATCTTCACATGACTTTCCCCTTGGCTCTGTGTCTTTTCTTCCTGTGTCTATTATGAGGACAGTTGTCATTGGATGTAGACTCTACCCAGGTCATCCAGGAGGATCTCATCTGGAGATCACTGACTTCATTTTTTTTTTTTTTTTTTTTTTTGAGACAAGAGTCTCGCCCTGTTGCCCAGGCTGGAGTGCGGTGGCATGATCCTTGCTCACTGCAGCCTCTGCCTCATGGGTTCAAGTGATTCTCTCACCTCAGCCTCCTGAGTAGCTGGGACTACAGGCGTGCACCACCACGGCCAGTTAATTTTTGTATTTTTAGTAGAGACGCGGATTCACCATGTTGGCCAGGCTGGTCTCAAACTCCTGGTCTCAAGTGATCTGCCCGCCTCGGCCTCCCAAAGTGCTAGGATTACAGGCGTGAGCCACCGTGCCCAGCCTAATTTCATACTTTTCCCAAATGAGATCACATTTACAGATTCTAGGCAGACATATCTTTTGGAAGGGCCACCTTTCAACCCACTGCAACTAGTATCAACTGAGACCAGAAGAATATGGGCATGCTAGGTAGTAAAAACAAAATCAGCAGTCCGGGTGCGGTGGCTCATGCCTGTAATCCCCGCACTTTGGGAGGCTGAAGTGGGTGGATCACGAGGTCAGGAGTTCAAGATCAGTCTGGCAAAGATGGCTAAACCCTGTCTCTACTAAAAATACAAAACTTAGCCAGGCGTTGTGGCAGGTGCCTGTAATCCCAGCTACTCGGGAGGCTGAGGCAGAGAATTGCTTGAACCCGGGAGGCAGAGGTTGCAGTGAGCCAAGATTGCACCACTGCACTCCAGCCTGGGTGACAGAGCAAGACTACATCTCCAAAACAAAACAAAACAAAAAAATCAGTGAAGGATAGAGAGCCCAGCCCTTTAGAAGTGAAGGAAGGTCAAGGTATTTGTGGCTGGAGAACAGGAGAGCAATGACAGGTGAGGTGGCAGGGGGCTGGCAGGGGTGGGGTGGTGGGGGCAAGTTGTGCAACCCTAACAGACCAAGACAAGAAGATGGGACAGCCACAGGATGGTTTTAAGTAGGGAAATGATATTAATCAATTGCCATTGATTTTTTTTCCTTTTTTCTTTTTTTCCTTTTATTTTTTTATTTTTGAGACAAGGCCTCCCTCTGACACTCAGGTTGGAGTGCAGTGGTGTGATCTTGGCTCACTGCAGCCCCGAACTCCTGGGCTCGATGAATCCTCTTACCTCGGCCTCTTAAGCAGCTGGAGCTATGGGCACATGCCACCATGCCTGGCTCTGCCATTGATTATTGAACAACTAGTTATCCCCATAGAAAAAAAAAAAGTGCGTGTGTCAGGGGAAGATTCCTGCATCACAACATACACAAAAATCAACTTCAAGAAGATTAAAGTCAGCCGACTGTGCTGGTTCACACCTGTAATCCAAACACTTTGGGAGGCCGAGGTGGGTGAATTGCTTGAGCCCAGGAGTTCAAGACCAGCCAGGGCAACATGATGAAACCCCATCTCTACTAAAAATACAAAAATTAGCTAGACGTGGTGACAGGCACCTGTGGTCCCAGGTACTTAGGAGGCTGAGGCAT
This sequence comes from Gorilla gorilla gorilla, assembly GCF_029281585.2. Taxonomy (NCBI): domain Eukaryota; kingdom Metazoa; phylum Chordata; class Mammalia; order Primates; family Hominidae; genus Gorilla; species Gorilla gorilla. The sequence continues at coordinate 26,893,609 of NC_086018.1, read as the reverse complement.
GAGAATCGCTTGAACCTGGGAGACAGAGGTTGCAGTGGGCCAAGATAGAACCACTGCCTCCAGCCTGGGTGAGAGTCTCACTCTGTCTCAAATAAATAAATAAATAAATAAGCTGTACAAACATGCAAAACAATACCACTTCTTGTTAGGCCATACGTATGGATGTAATAAAATTATAAAGAATTACATGAGAATAATAAACATCAAGCTTAGGATAGTATTTACTTTGGGGAGGGGAAAAATAAGTGATTGAAGAGCACACAGGGGTTTTCTGCAGTTTGGGGATGTTTTTCTTTTCTTTTCCTTCCTTCCTTCCTTCCTTCCCTCCCTCCCTTCCTTCCTTCCTTTCTCTTTCTCTCTTTTTTTTTTTTTTTGAGACAGAGTCTTATTCTGTTGCCTAAGCTATAACTCAGTGACATGATCACTGTTTACTTCAGCCTCAAATTTCTGGGGCCAAAGCAATCCTCCCACCTCAGCCTCCCAAGTAGCTAGGACTATGGGCATGCGCCAACACACCTGGCTAATTTTTTAAATTTTTTTCTAGAGATGGGGTATTTTTTTTGAGACAAGGTCTGGCTCCGTCGTCCGAGCTGGCGTGCAGTGCTGCAAACTCTGCCTCCCAAGCTCACTGCAACCTTGGTTCACTGCAACCTCCACCTCCTGGCCTCAAGCCGTCTTCCCACATCAGCCTCCCAAACAGCTGGGACTGTGGGTGTGCACCACCATGGCAGCTAATTTTTTTTGTTGTTGTTATGGAGATGGAGTCTTGCTCTGTCGCCCAGGCTGGAGTGCAATGGCGCTGTCTCAGCTCACTGCAACCTCTGCCTCCGGGTTCAAGTAATTCTCCTGCCTCAGCCTCCCAAGTAGCTGAAATTACAGGCGCATGCCAGCATGCCCGGCTAGTTTTTGTATTTTTTGTAGAGACGGGGTTTCACCATGTTGGTCAGGCTGGTCTCGAATTCCTCACCTTGTGATTCGCCCACCTCAGCCTCCCAAAGTGCTGGGATTACAGGGGTGAGCCACCACACCCAACCTAATTTTTGTATTTTTATAGAGACGGGGTTTCACTATGTTGCCCAGGCTGGTTTCAAACTTGTGAGCTCAAGTGATTCACCAATCTAGGCCTCCCAAAGCGCTGGGATTACAGGTGTGAGCCACTGCACCCAGCCAATGTTTTATTTCTTTTCTTTTCTTTTCTTTTCTTTTTTTTTTTTTTGAGATGGAGTCTTGCTCTGTTGCCTGGAGTCTCGCTCTGTCGCCCAGGCTGCAGTGCAGTGGGGCCATCTTGGCTCACTGCAAGCTCCGCCTTCCAGGTTCACACCATTCTCCTGCCTCAGCCTCCCGAGTAGCTGGGACTACAGGCGCGTGCCACCACGCCCGGCTAATTTTTTGTATTTTTAGTAGAGACGGGGTTTCACCGTGTTAGCCAGGATGGTCTCGATCTCCTGACCTTGTGATCCACCCACCTCGGCCTCCCAAAGTGCTGGGATTACAGGCGTGAGCCACCACCATGCCTGGCCTATTTCTTAAGTCATGTGGTGGGAACAAAAATGTTTGTTGTGTTGTCCTATATATCTTTTGGTATTTCAAATATTTTTAAAAAAGAGATGATACCAAAAAAATAGTATACCAATGGCCAACAAGTACATTAAATGATTCTTTGCATTATTAGCCTTCAGGGAAATGCACAATGAGATATTATTTCACATCCACTAGGATGGTCATGATTTAAAAAAAAAAAAAAAGGCCAGGCACAGTGGCTCACGTCTGTAATCCTAGCACTTTGGGAGGCTGAGGCAGGCAGATCATGAGGTCAGGAGTTTGAGACCAGCTTGGCCAACATAATGAAACCGTGTCTCTACTAAAAATACAAAAAAAAAATTAGCTGAGCGTGGTGGCGGGCACCTGTAATCCCAGCTGCTTGGGAGGCTGAGGCAGGAGAATCACTTGAACCTGGGAGGCAGAGATTGCAGTGAGCCGAGATCGGGCCACTGCCCTCCAGCCCGGGGGACAGTGCGAGACTCTGTCTCAAAAAAAAAGGGGGGGGCTGCTGGGTGTGGTGGCTCATACCTGTAATCCCAGCACTCTGGGAGGCTGAGGTGGGCAGATCACTTGAGGTCAGGAGTTGGAGACCAACCTGGCCAAACATGGTGAAACCCCGTCTCTACTAAAAATACAAAAATTGACTGGGCGCGGTGGCTCACTCCTGTAATCCCAGCACTTTGGGAGGCCAAGATGGGCAGATCACGAGGTCAGGAGTTCAAGACCATCCTGGCTAACACAGTGAAACCCCGTCTCTACTAAAAATACAAAAAATTAGCCGGCCGTGGTGGCAGGCGCCCATAGTCCCAGCTACTTGGAAGGCTGAGGCAGGAGAATGGCATGAACCTGGGAGGTGGAGCTTGTAGTGAGCTGAGATCGCACCACTGCACTCCAGCCTGGGAGACAGAAGGAGACTCTGTCTCAAAAAAAAAAAAAAATACAAGAATACAAAAATTAGCCAGGTGTGGTGGCGCGCACCTGTAAATCCCAGATACTTGGGAGGCTGAGGCATGAGAAATGCTTGAACCTGGGAGGCAGAGGTTGCAGTGAGCAGAGATCACACCACTGCACTCCAGCCTGGGTGACAGAGTGAAACTGTGTCTCAAAAAAAAAAAAAAAAAAGTGTTGGTGAGAATGCAGAGAAATGGAAACCCTTGTTTATTGCTGGTAGGAATGTAAAGTGGTGAGCTGTTATGGAAAAGTTAGGCAGTTCCTCAAAAAGTTAATCATAAAATTACCATATGAGGGCTGGGCGTGGTGGCTCACACCTATAATCCCAGCACTTTGGGACTATCACAAAGTCAGGAGATTGAGAACATCCTGGCTAAAATGGTGAAACCCCATCTCTACTAAAAATACAAAAAATTAGATGGGCATGGTGGCTGGTGCCTGTAGTCCCAGCTACTCAGGAGGCTGAGGCAGGAGAATGGCATGAACCTGGGAGGCGGAGCTTGCAGTGAGCCGAGATCATGCCACTGCACTCCAGCCTGGGCAACAGAGCGAGATTCTGTCTCAAAAAAAAAAAAAAAAAAAAAAAAAAAAAAAAATACCATATGGTCCATCGATTCACCTCCTAGGTATATGCCCAAAAGAATTGAAAGCAGGGACTTGTACACAATGTTCATAGCAGCATTATTTAAAATAGCCAAAGGTGGAAACAACCCAACTGTTCATGAACAGATGAATGAATACACAATGTGATGTAGACATTCAATGGAATATAATTCAACCTTAAAAAGGAATGAATTCTGATTCATGCTACAACATGCAAGAACCTGGAAAACATCATGCTAAGTGAAATAAGCCAGACACAGAAGGACAAATATTATGTGATCCCACTTGTATTTGGTACCTAAAATAGGCATAGTTACAGAGACAGAGAGTAGAATAGTGGTTACTAGGGGCTGCATGAAGGAGAAATGGGGGGTTATTGTTGAATGGGTACAGAGTTTCTGTTTGGGAAGATAAAAAATTTCTGGAGATTGACAGTGATGATGGTTGTGTAACATTGTGAATGTGTTTAATGCCACTTTAAAATGGTTAAAATGGCAAATTTTATGTTATGTACGTTTTATCACAGTAAAAAATAATCACAGGCCGGGCGCTGTGGCTCACACCTGTAATCCCAGCACTTTGGGAGACTAAGGTGGGTGGATCACCTGAGTTCAGGAGTTCAAGACCAGTCCGGTCAACATGGAGAAACCCTGTCTCTACTAAAAATACAAAAATTAGCTGGGCATGGTGGCATGTTCCTGTAATCCCAGCTACTTGGCAGGCTGAGGCAGAAGAATTGCTTAAACCTGGGAGGCAGAGGTTGCAGTGAGCTGAAATCATGCCACTGCACTCCAGCCTGGGCGACAGAGCGAGACTCTGTCTCAAAAAAAAAAAAAAAAAAAAAAAAAAAAATACAAAAAAAAAATGAAAAGATGGAAAGAAATACACCATGTAAATTCTAATTAAAAAGCCAGGATGATTGTATTAAAAAGCAAATAAAACACTATGGCATGGCAGGCGCGGTGGCTCATATCTTTAATCCCAGCACTTTGGGAGGCTGAGGTGGAAGGATCACTTGAGCCCAGGAGTTTGAGACCAGCCTGGGCAACGTAGTGAGACCCTGTCTCAAAGAAGAAAAAAATACTATGGCAAAGTGGTATGCTGCTGAATCTAAAGTAATTGTCATAAATAATTGCCTAATAAATATTTCATTTATAAAAAATTAACTTTTAAAATAAAGTTTCTGGGTCAGGAGCATACACTTTGTTTTTTTGGACAATTAAACCAACACTCCGTATTTGCCACCATCAGGATTTATTTCCACTCAGTGACTCACCCACAGCCCAACCTGAAGGCCTCTCTCCAATTGACCGCACTGATTCAAGCTCATATCAGAAAACAGCATAAAGCAGTTAGAGGGTACGGCGCACTATGATCATGCCAGTGAATAGCCACTACATTCCAGCCTGGGCAATATAGTGACACCCCATCTGTTAAAAAATAAATATGTATCATTTTTCTTTGGAGTTGTATAGTGTATTATATAATCTCATTTGACCCTCACAACCTGAGATAGATAGGGCAGGTATAATTATTTCCATTTTAAAGACAGGGAAACTGAATCTCTGAGAGGTTTAGTCACTTCACGTGTAAAGGGTGAGACCAGATTAGAACCTAGGTCTTCTGACTTCTAGTTGAGTAATAACACGACATTAATTAGGACATGTTTACTTGCACCCATTTTTTACTGAGTGGTAATGATATCATATGATGGTGATATCCTCCAGTGAAGAAATCTGAGTTAATTTCAAATTTACCTAGAAGAACCTGATACTTGAACCTGATAAGGTTCTTATTAAATAAGAACCTTAATTAATTAATTAATTTTTTGAGACAGGGTCTCACCCTGTTGCCCAGGCTGGAGTGCAGTGGTGCAATCTCCACTCACTGCAGCATCCGCCTCCCGGGTTGAAGCGATTCTCCTGACTCAGCCACCTGAGTAGCTGGGATTACAGGTGCACGCCACCATGCCCGGCTAATTTTTGTATTTTTAGTAGAGACAGGATTTTGCCATGTTGGCCAGACTGGTCTTGAATGCCTGAGCTCAAGCAATTTGCCCACCTCCATCTCCCAAAGTGCTAGGATTAGAGGTGTGAGTCACCACGCCTGGTCCTGTTCCTAAATTTAAATAGCCACATTCTGTATTAGATCTGAAAAATTCCAAGCAACATTCTAAAGGCCAAGGGCAAAGCTGAGTATGTGATCTCCTGCCTCTTAATTACTTTGGAACTGTGACTACCAACCTCGCCACAAAAGTAATGCTTTTTTGCTAAACCAGTGGGCTAGAGTGTCACGTTCTTCCACCCTTGATAAGCATTATAATCAAGTAAAGCAATAAACTTGTCTGTCTCTACCCAATGTACAAAGTCATTGAAATATTGACCCCAAACCATCCAGAACCAGCCAAAGTTGATCAATAACAGAGAGGTCTCTGCTATTAAAGCCCCATTACCATACAATGCTGGTGTTGAAAGGATTTTTAGAAATAATCTAAGGTCAGCCTGGGCTCAGTGGCTCACGCTTGTAATCCCAGCACTTTGGGAGTCTGAGGTGGGTGGATCACTTGAGGCCAGGAGTTTGAGACCAACCTGGGCAACATAGTGAGAGGCTATCTCTAAAAAAAAAAAAAAAGAAGAAGAAGAAGAAGGAGAAGAGAAGAAGAAATAATCTAAGGTTAATAGAGATGGTAAAAAGGTTTCCCCTCAAGGGCCAACTCTCACCAGCTGTAATGTTAAAAAGGACTCCGAGGCTGTTTCTATGTCTGGACTTGGTAGCAAAGGCTCCTACGTTTGGTAAGAGATACCTGTCCTGGTCTCTTGACTCCCATATTCAAGACACTTAACACAAAGTGACAATTTAAGAAACAATTTCCGGCCGGGCGTGGTGACTCACGCCTGTAATCCCAGCACTTTGGGAGGCGGAGGCGGGTGGATCACGAGGCCAGGAGATCGAGACCATCTTGGCTAATACGGTGAAACCCTGTTTCTACTAAAAAAAATACAAAAAATTAGCTGGGCTTGGTGGTGGGCGCCTGTAGTCCCAGCTACTCGGGAGGCTAAGGCAAGAGAACGGCGTGAATTAGCGAGACTCCACCTCAAAAAAAAAAAAAAATTTCCTTAAAAGAAGTAATGATCCAACATAGTACATGCTATAAAACACACAACAAAATGCACATAAGTCTTTCCTCTTTTAGAATGTAACTTATTACAAGGTAGGAATGTATACGGGGTATGTGTTGGCTATATATAGGTCCCTCCTACTTGTGTAGGTAGAAGGTTGATTCTCATATGGGAAGTAACTTGCCCAGGGTCACACAGCACTTTATTGGACAAGCTGGGACTTCAATGCAGGTCTCCTAGGGTTCATGGCCATGGCTCCTGCTGTCTATGCACAGCCTCCATGGACCTTCCAACCACATACTGATCTCAGTCCAACATCATAGCAAGATGGTGTTACTAAATTGTTTTTCTCTTCTGAACAAAATCTAAGTCTACACCTCAGTTTTCCTCCTTTGGGGTGTCCATTTGTCACTCACAGACAATGTATTAGCCACATGCCATCTCCCTAACCACATACATAGTCCACAACAGACTCAAAAGTGATGGATCCAAGATTTCATGGGCCAGCCAGTCCTGTTCCCTTTGATGAAAGTTTCTGTCTCTCACTAGTCTGGTAGAAGGCTCAAATTTGTGAGCTTACAGTTTCAGAAGAGGTGGGAGAACCAAAGCGGAGAGCAATCATCTTTCTGCATCAACTCTAACCTGACTGCAGGAATTTTAACAGCAGAATGTGTTGCAAGGTGCTGCTTGTATTGCCCCCTAGTGCTAGAAACAGGAACAACACACTAGGCAAGTCGTAACATTTTCCAGCTGCAAAGAATTGATCTCAAAGATCTTAATTCAAATCACACTTTATTTCACAGTAGAGGAAGGCAAGGTCGGTAGAGGGAAAGGGATTCACCAGAGCCTACGGCAAATTAGTGGTGAAGTCAGAAATAGAACCAAGTTCTGAACTTTGACTCCTATATTCAAGACGCTTATCACAGAGTGATAAACTAAGAAACAATTTCCTTTAAAGAGGGATGATCCAACATAGTACATGCTATACGACAGAGCAAAATGCACTTAAGTCTTTCCTCCGTTAGAATATAAACTGTTTAAAGGCAGAAACTTTAGTTGATATGCCAAATACCCTTAGGATTAATAAATAATAATGAGAAGGATAATGGTCTTTAACATCTATTGTGCTAGTCCCATTTTCCAGATGTTGGGCTTTAGTAGCACTTGGCTGACACAACCACTACCCCACCTCTTTTTTTCATTCACTCAACAAATACTCATGGAGCATCTCCTATGTGTTAGGCACCATTATTGGTGCAGGAGATGCTATAGTGGCCAAAATGGAGTCCCTTCTCTTAGGGAGACCAGACTCTAACTGGGGTAGATGGATGAGAAACATGTTGATAACCAGATACTTGGTATGTTGGTGTTATGAAATGAATATCTGTGTTCCTCCCACCCCCAAGATTCATATGTTGAAGCCCCAACCCCCAACATGACTGGATGTGGAGATAGGGCCTATAAAGAAGTAATTAAGGTGGCCGGGAGCGGTGGCTCATGCCTGTAATCCCAGCACTTTGGGAGACGGCAGATCACAAGGTCAGGAGATCGAGACCATCCTGGCTAACACAGTGAAACCCCATCTCTACTAAAAATACAAAAAATTAGCCAGGCGTGGTGGCACATACCTGTAATCCCAGCCACTCGGGAGGCTGAGGCAAGAGAATCTCTTGAACCCAGGAGGTGGAGGTTGCAGTGAGCCAAGATCACGCCACTGCACTCCAGCCTGGCAACAGAGCAAGACTCCATCTCAAAAAAAAAAAGAAAAAAGAAGTCATTAAGGTAAAATAAGGTGTTAAGGGTGGGATCCTGACCCCATATAAGTATTAGTACCCTTATAAGAAGCAATACCAGAGAGCGGTCTCTCTCTTTCCCACAAGCATATGGAGAAGAGGTCATGTGAGCACACAGCAAGAAGGTGCCCTGGAGTTCAAGACCAGCCTGGGCAAGATAGTGAGATCCCCATCTCTACGAAAAATAAAATAATTAGCCACATGTAGTGGTGTGTGTCTGTAGTCTTAGCTACTTCGTAGGTTGGGGTGGGAGGGTCACTTGAGACCAGGAATTTGAGGCTACAGTAACTCGTGATCGCACCATTACACTCCAGCCTGGGTGACAAAGCAAGACACTGTTTTTAAAACCAAATAAATAAACAAATCCACCAGGCGCAGTGGCTCACGCCTGTAATCCAAGAGCTTTGGGGGGCCAAGGCAGGTGGATCACCTGAGGTTAGGAGTTCGAGACCAGCCTGGCCAACATGGCAAAACCCCGTCTCTACTAAAAATACATAAATTAGCCGGGCATGGTGGCATGCGCCTGTAGTCCCAGCTACTCGGGAAACTGAGACAGGAGAATTGCTTGAACCCAGGAGACAGAGATTGCAGTGAACTGAGATCATGCCACTGCACTCCAGCCTGGGTGACAGAGCAAGACTCTGTCTCAAAAATAAATAAATAAAAATAAAAATAAACAAATAAACTTACAGCCTCTCTTCTGGGGAAAGCAAGGAATGATCCTGTTTCAGCAGGTTCTCATGCCTCCCCCGACACCCCTCTTCTCTTTCCTGTCATCTGCAAGTTTCCGCTAAAGCTACTTTCTCCCAGAAATACTTGTTTCCTCCTCTGAACTCCCACAGAAAGCTCTCCACATCTTTCTAATGTATCTCAACACAGTTCTACGTTGTATTAATGACCTTCGGTTCCCTCGTTGTCTGTGAGCTTCTAGAGAACAGGGCTCCGTGTGTGATCATTAGGGAGTGGGCAAGGGAAACAGTATAATGAAATGGGAAAAGTATAGACCAGTGTGATCCAATGGAACTTCCACAATGATGGAAATGTTCCACACTTGTGCATCACTTGATGAGGAACGCCTTCTGAGAAATGCATCATTAGGTGATTTCACCATGTGAGCCTGGAGGGCATTTGCACAAACCTAGCTGGCATAGCCTACTCTACACCTAGACTATATGGTGTAGCCTATTGCTCCTAGGCTACAAAACTGTAAAGCATGTTGTTGCACTGAATACTGTAGGCAATTGTAATGCAATGGCAAGTATTTGTGTATCTAAACACATCTAAACATAGAAAAGATACAGTAAAAATACAGTATTATAATGTTATGGGAAGACTTTTGTCTATACCGTCTATCATCTACTGAAATGTCATTACATGGTACATGACTGTAGTTGCACTGCCCTATGCTATGGCCAGTAGCCAGCTATGGCTGTTGAGTGCTTGAAAGGTGGCTCATGGGGCTGTGGAACTGAGTTTTTAATTTTATGTTTTTTTTGTTTGTTTGTTGTTGTTGTTGTTGTTGTTGTTGTTGTTTGAGACGGAGTCTCGCTCTATCCCCCAGGCTGGAGTGCAGTGGCGCGATCTCGGCTCACTGCAAGCTCTGCCTCCCGAGTTCATGCCATTCTCCTGCCTCAGCCTCCCGAGTAGCTGGGACTACAGGCGCCCGCCACCACGCCCGGCTAATTTTTTTTCATATATTTTAATAGAGACGGGATTTCACCGTGTTAGCCAGGATGGTCTCCATCTCCTGACCTCATGATCCGCCTGCCTCGGCCTCCCAAAGTGCTGGGATTACAGGCTTGAGCCACCGTGCCCGGCTTAATTTTATGTTAATTGTTATTAATTAAAGTATTTATTTACTTCTTCATTCACTCATTCATTTACTTATTTTTGAGACAGGGTCTCATTCTGCCACCCAGGCTGGAGTGCAGTGGCATGATCATAGCTACTGCAGCCTTGAACTCCTGGGCTCAAGCAATCCTGCCACCTCAGCCTCCTGAGTGGCTGGGACTAACTGAGACTCCTGTGCACCACCATGCCTGGCTAATTTTTAAACAATTTTTTTGTATAGATGGGGTCTCACTATATTGCCCAGGCTGATCTTGAACTCCTGGCCTTAAGCAATTCTCTTGCCTCAGCCTCTTCCAAAGTGCTGGGATTATAGGTGTCAATCACAACACTTGGCCTGTTGTTAATTAATTAATTTATTTATTTTTATTTTATTTTTTGAGATGGAGTCTTACTCTGTTGCCCAGGCTGGAGTGCAGTGGCACCATCTTGGCTCACTGCAACCTCCATCTCCTCGATTCAATCGATTCTCCTGCCTCACCTTCCCGAGAAGCTGGGATTACAGGCACCTGCCACCATGGTCACCTAATTTTTGTATTTTTAGTAGAGACGGAGTTTCACAGCATTGGTCAGACTGGTCTTGAACTCCTGACCTCAAGTGATCCTCCCGCCTCAGCCTCCCAAAGTGCTGGGATTACAGGTGTGAATCACACCACTCAGCCTGTTATTAATTAAATTTAAATAGCCCGGTGGGCCCAATGGCCACTGTATTAGGTAGCACAGGGCTAGACTTTGAAGAAAGGAAATTGACCCTCAGTTCTACCACTCATAAGCTCTCAGGAAGCCCTGTCCACTCTACTTCCCAAATGTGTTCCAGATCCATTGCCCCCTTCTGTCTCCATGCCACTCTTGCCTAGCTCACTGCCACAGACTGGTCCAGGTTGTTCTCTTGCTCCTAGCCTGATCTTTCAGATAAAAAATCTGGTCCTGGGCTGGGCGTGGTGGCTCACACCTGTAATCCCAGCACTTTGGGAGGCTGAGGCAGGTGGATCACTTGAGGTCAGGAGTTTGAGACCAGCCTGGCCAAATAGTGAAGCCCCGTCTCTACTAAGAATACAAAAATTAGCCATGCATGGTGGTGGGTGCCTGTAATCCCAGCTACCCGGGAGGCTGAGGCAGGAGAATTGCTTGAACCCGGGAGGGGGAGGTTGAGGTGAGCCGAGATCGCACCATTGCACTCCAGCCTGGGCAACAGAGCGAGACTCCGTCTCAAAAAAAAAAAAAAATCAAATCTGGTCCTGTTTCTTCTGTACTGAAAATACTTCAGTGTCCCTTACTGACCATAGTGGTTTCTCATACCCAGAACTAATGACATATTCTTGGCGCTCCTTGAGTTCTTTTTTCCATTTGTTTGTTTTTTGAGGCGGAGTCTTGCTCTGTCACCCAAACTGGAGTGCAGTGGCACGATCTCGGCTCACTGAAACCTCCACCTCCAGCATTCAAGCAATTCTCCCGCCTCAACCTCTCAAGTAGCTGGGATTACAGGCGCATTCCACCATGCCCGGCTAATTTTTTTTGTATTTTTAGTAAAGACGGGGTTTCACCATTTTGGCTACACTGATCTTGAACACCTGACGTCAAGTGATCCACCCACCTGGGCCTCCCAAAATGCTGGGATTACAGGCATGAACCACCGTGCCTGGACCCCTGAGTTCTTTATGATAATCTTTGTTTTCTTTTCTAAAATTTCAAACCTACAGAAAAGTGGAAAGAACAGTATGTATAGCTTTCATTGGCATTGCAAATTATTAACTTCTACCCTTTCTGTTTCACTTTTCCTGAACCATTTGAAAGTAAGTTGCAGATATGAAGACTAAAACAACAACAACAACAACAGCAACAACAACAAACTCCTAAGCACTCAGGCTGGGAGCAGTGGCTCAAGTCTGTAATCCCAGCACTTTGGGAGGCTGGGGCAGGAGGATCACTTGAGGCCAGGAGTTCGAGACCAGCCTGCACAACATGGCGAATCTCTGTCTCTACTAAAAATACAAATATTAGTCACGGTGGTGCACTCCTGTAGTCTCAGCTACGTGGGTGGCTGAGGCACAAGAATCACTTGAACTCAGGAGGCAGAAGTTGCAGTGAGCCGAGATCACGCCACTATACTCCAGCCTGGGCGACAGGGCGAGACTCTGTCTCAAAAACAAACAAACAAACAAACCAAAAAACTCCTAAGCACTCAAAATACAACTCCTAAGAATAAGGACATTTTCCTATACAACCACAATATCATTCTGCTTATGATAATTTTAACTTTTGTTTTAATAATATAAATTACACCATGTAAACATATTCTGGAACATCTAGATGGCCTCATTATATTACAGTACTGTCTCTCAAATTCAGTGCCTTTAGTAGACAGGATAGGCTAGATTATGCTGCAGGTAACAGCCCCAGCCTGGGCAACATAGGAGACTCCATCTCTACCAAAAGTCTTTTAAAATTAGCCAAGTGTGGTGCTGTGCACCAGTAGTTTTAGCTACTCGGGAGGCTGAGGCAGAAAGATCGCTTGAGTTCAGGAATTGAAGGCTGCAGTGTGCCGTGATCACGCCACTGCATTCCAGCCTGGGCAACAAAGGGAGACCCTGTATCAAACAAAAAGAAAAAGAATGAAATCATGTTATTTACACTAACATGGATGGAACTGGAGGTCATTATGGTATAATTGAAATAAGTCGGGCACAAAAAGACGAATATTGGATGTCCTCACTCGTGTGGGAGCTAAAAAGCTGATCTCAAAGAGTCAGAGAATAGAATGCCATGTACTGGAGGCTGGGATGGGTGTATGGATGGGAGGGGGGTGATGAAGAGAGGTGGGTTATCAAACATACAGTTAGATAGAAAAAGTTCTAATGTTTGATGGCAGAGTAAAGTGACTATACTTAGCAATGATGGACTGTGTATTTCAAAGCAGCTAGAAGAGAGGACTTGAAATGTTCCCAACACTTAGAAATGGTAAGTCCTTGGGCTGGGCATGGTGGCTCACGCCTGTAATCCCAGCACTTTGGGAGGCCAAGGTAGGTGGATCACCTGAGGTCAGGAGTTCAAGACCAGCCTGGCCAACATGGTGAAACCCTATCTCTACTAAAAATACAAAAATTAGCTGGGCATGGTGGCGGACGCCTGTAATCCCAGCTACTCGGGAGGCTGAGGCAGGAGAATCGCCTGAACCCAGGAGGCCGAGGTTGCAGTGAGCAGAGATGGAGCCGCTGCACTCCAGCCCCTCCAGCCTGGGTGACACAGCAAGACTCCGTCGAAGGGAAGGGAAGGGAGGGGAGGGGAGGGGAGGGGAGGGGAGGAGGGGACGGGAGGAGGGGAGGGGGGAGGGGAGGGAAGGGAAGGAAAGGAAGAAGGAAGGAAAAGAAAGAAAAGAAAGAACTGGTAAGTCCTCAAGGTGATGGATACCCCAAATACCCTGACTTGATCATTACACATTCTGTGCCTGTAACAGATACTCACATGTCCCCATCAATATGTGAAATATATGTCCCCATCAATATGTGAAATATTATGTATCAATTTATAAAACGTGTACTGCTGCCAGGCGCAGTGGCTTACAGGAATTTGAGACCAGCCTGGCCAACACGGCAAAACCCCATCTCTACCAAAAATACACAAATTAGCCAGGCGTGGTGGTGCGCACCTAAAGTCCCAGCTACTCTGGAGGCTGAGGCAGAAGAAGAATCACTTGAACCCAGAGGACAGAGTTTGCAGTGAGCCAAGATCGCACCACCACACTCCAGCCTGGGCAACAGAGACTCTGTCTCCAAAAAAAAAAAAAAAAAGGTGTATTGCTACCTCACACTATATATCCATTACATGGCACCTGGCAGTTTCACATCACCTCCCTCCAAAAGCCAGGATGACACCAAAGTAGACTTTTTTTTTTTCTTTTTTTTGGATACAGAGTCTCACTATGTTACCCAGGCTGGTCTCAAACTCCTGGCCTCAAGCGATCCTCCCACCCTTGGCCTCCTGAGTCGCTGGGATTACAGGCATGAGCCAGCATGCCTGGCAGTAGCCCTCATTTTGAATATTGCTGGTTGCCACGACAGAGGGAGATAGAACTCTCAAAAGGTCTCGCACCAGCAATTCTATGCTCTGGCCCAGCTCACAACTCATTAGCCAGTACTAGGTGCCCAGAAGTCAGAGCATAGAGATTTGGGTGAGCAAAATTAATGGCATGTGTTTGTGATGGTCATGGAGATGAGATAGAGCTAACTTTAATTGTCATGGGCAATAAGAACAGAACACAGTGGGGCCCAGTGGCTCACGTCTGTAATACCAACACTTTGAGAGGTCGAGGTGGGAGGATCTTCTTGAGGCCAGAAGTTCAAGACCAGCCTGGGCAACACAGCAAGGTCTTGTCTCTACAAAAAAAATTTAAAAATTAGCTGAGTGTGGTGACGCATGGCAGGCCGAGACCAGAGTATCACCTGGGCCCAGGAGTTTAAGGATGTAGTGAGCTATGATAGTGCTACTGCACTCCAGCCTGGGTGACAGAGCAAGACTCTATCTCTAACAATAATAAATAAATAAATAAATAAATAAATAAATAAATAAATAAATGATTTTATTCAATAGCTTCTCCTAGCACCTTCTGTTGACACCTCATTGGTAAGATCTCAGTCATGTGGTCAACTATGGCTGCAAAAGAGCCACGGGAAATACTGTTTTTCTAGCTAGGTACACAGCTGTCCTGATGAAGTAAATTGAAATTCTGTTATTCTAATTTAGTAAGAAAGAATAGACATTAAGAGGTCTCTAAGCAGGCTGGGCGTGGTGGCTCACACCTGTAATCCCACGACTTTGGGAGGCCAATGCAGGTGGATCAATTGAGGTCAGGAGTTTGAGACCAGCCTGACCAACATGGCAAAACCCCATGTCTACTGAAAGTACAAAAATTAGCCAGGCGTGGCAGCAGTTGCTGTGATCTCAGCTACTCTGGAGGCTGAGGCAGGAGAATCGCTTGAACCTGGGAGACAGAGGTTGCAGTGAGTCCAGGTCGCACCATTGCACTCCAGCCTGGGTGGCAGAGTGAGACTCCCTCTCAAAAAAAAAAAAAAAAAAGGCCGGGCGCAGTGGCTCATGCCTGTAATCCCAGCACTTTGGGAGGCTGAGGCGGGTGGATCACCTGAGGTCAGGAGTTCGAGACCAAACTGAACAACATGAAGAAACCCTGTCTCTACCAAAAATAAATTTGCCAGGCATGGTGATACATGCCTGTAATCCCAGCTACTTGGGAGGCTGAGGCAGGAGAATTGCTTAAACCTGGGAGGTGGAGGTTGCGGTGAGCCGACATCGCGCCATTGCACTCCAGCCTGGGCAACAAGAGTGAAACTCCATCTCAAAAAAAATAAAGAGTTCTCTAGGCAGCAGTGTCTGCCACAGGCTGCCTGCCTTTATGCAAGATGTTTTCTCTACCAGAAATGCCCTTCTGGATATAGCCAACCCCCATCCAAGCTACACTTCCCCTGTGTTATATGTGAAATGTTTATTTAGAAACAGAATGCTTGTTCCCTGATGCTGTAAAGAAATAGCACTCAAACATAAATTTAATTCTCTCAGCAAGGCAATTTTTACTTTCTGCAGAAAGGGTGCCCACTGCAGATGGAACAATGGCAAGAGCACACCTGAATAAAGGAGGGAAGCAATTTTTATCCCTTACACAGTTCGTCCCTGCTACTGTGTCCCGTCTCCATTGGCTGGAGGCAGACCTCAAAATTTAAACTAAAACCTCATTTGCTAATAACGTTAAACTTTTCTAAATAGGTAAAAGCAATAGAAAGACAGAAAAAGAGGAAGTTGCTTATGAAAGGATTTTTAAAAAGTAATAATATTCCTAAATAAGGAATGGGTATAGGCTGCAAGCTGGGACATGCCTGTGAGCACGTCCAGCACAGATACCTTGGTTAAAGTACTACATAGAATGTATTACCTGTCTGTGAGCATGTCTAGCATAAAGTTAATCTTTAAAAGAAACTATTATTTTTAACAGTTGTGATTTATTCTTTAACAAGAAGGGAAACTTTGAAGAGGAACTTTTACTTTCTACACCCTATTTCACAAAGGTCTCCTTGACTTCACAGTTTTATCAATCCCTGTCCACACCAAACTCCTTGAGGGTAAGGACTGTGTCTTATTTATCTTATGTATCCATATGCCTTTGCCTGGCACAGAATAGACCCCTAGTAAATATTTGAATTAGTGGGGACTTGAACGTGCTGTTGTTTATTAATCATAAAAATGTGACTCACCCCAATCATGAGAGCAGGGCCATAGTGAATCCACCTTGGCTTTCCCCACTGTGCCTGGCCCAGAGCAGATGTTCCAGCTGGAACACACTCCATCCAGCCCCACCTTCCCTGGCTTTCCTGAGGCAGATCCGTTTTGTAGATCATAGTACTGGACAGGATTTGGCAGGTTTCTGGCCTGGGTCGTTCCTTATAGAGTTGTGAGAGGTACATGTGGAAACAGCCTCATGTGAGGTCATACAGCGAGTTAGCAGCAGTGCAGATATCAGACCCAGAGCTTCAGCTTCCCAACCCAAGGACATTCATTCAATGACTGTGCTCCAAAGTCATGCTGGCTTCCTTTCAGGCCCAAGGCTAGGATGGCTAAGATTGCCCCAAAAGATGACCCCAGGATTAAGTAGGCTGTAACAGTATGTTAAAGCTACTTTTTTTTTTTGAGATGGAGTCTCACTCTGTTGCCCAGGCTGGAGTGCTGTGGCATGATCTCAGCTCACTGTGACCTCCACCTCCCAGGTTCAAGTGCTTCTCCTGCCTCAGCCTCCTGAGTAGCTGGTATTACAGGCATGTGCCACCATGCCTAGCTAATTTATTTTTAGTGGGGACGGGGTTTCACCATGTTGGTCAGGCTGGTCTCGAACTCCTGACCTCAACTGATCCACCTGCTTCGGCCTCCCAAAGTGCTGGGATTACAGGTGTAAGCCACTGCGCCTGGCCTACTTTCTTTTTTAACAGAGAGAGCTGGCCAGGCACAGTGGCTCACACCTGTAATCCCAGCACTTTGGGAGGCCGAGGCAGGTGGATCATGAGGTCAGGAGATGGAGACCATCCTGGCTAACACAGTGAAACCCCGTTTCTACTAAAAATACAAAAAATTAGCCAGGTGTGGTGGTGGGTGCCTGTAGTCCCAGCTAATAGGCAGGCTGAGGCAGGAGAATGGCATGAACCCGGGAGGCGGACCTTGCAGTGAGCTGAGATGGTACCACTGCACTCCAGCCTGGGCAACAGAGCGAGACTCTCTCAAAAAACAAAAAACAGAGACAGCCTCATTCTGTCCACCAGGCTGGAGTGCAGTCTCTCAATCATGGCTCACTGCAGCCTCGAATTCCTGGGCTCACATGACTCTCCCACATCAGCTTCCGGAATAGCTGGTAGTTCCAGCCTCTGGAACTACAGATGTGTGCCATCATGCTGGGCTAATTTTTATCATTTTTATTTTATTTTGTTTTGTTTTGTTTTTAGAGATAGGCTCATGCTGTGTCACCAGGCTGGAGTGCAGTGGCACAGCCATAGCTCATTGTAACCTCAAACTGCTGGGTTCAAGCGATTTTCCTGCCACAGCTTCCAGAGTAGCTGAGACTACAGGTGCATGGCACCATTCTCGGCTAATATATATATATTTTTTAATAGAAATGGGGTCTCACTATGTTGTCCAGGATGGTCTCAAACTCTCGGCCTCAAGAGATTCTCCTGCCTTGGCTTCCCAGAGTGTTGAGATTACAGGTGTGAGACACTGCACTCAGCCTGCTACTTTTAATTCCACTAAAATAAGTGCCAATGTTCACTGAGGGAAAAAATGACAGAAAAATTGCTGTTACTAAACTCATGGCTTTTACATTTTATTTGATAAATTTGTCTCTCACCTTAAGGAACTGTTTTTGTTTGTTTGTTGTTGTTGTTGTTGTTGTTGAGATAGAGTCTTACTCTGTCACCCAGGCTGGAGTACAGTGGCATGATCTTGGTTCACTGCAACCTCTGCCACCCAGGTTCAAGTGATTCTGCTGCCTCAGCCTCCCAGGTAGCTGGGACTACAGGCACCCATTACCATACCTGACTAATTTTTGTATTTTTATTAGAGACAGGGTTTCACCATGTTGGCCAGACTGGTCTCGAACTCCTGACCTCAAGTGATCTTCCCACCTCAGCCTCCCAATGTGCTAGGATTACAGGTGTGGCAACCTCACATGGCCTGTTCTTTTCTTCTTATTATTATTATTTTTTACAGAGTCTTGCTGTGTCACCTAGGCTGGAGAGTAGTGGTGTGATCATAGCTCACTGCAGCCAGCTTCAAATCCCTGGGATCAAGCGATCCTCTGCCTCAGCCTTTCAAGTAGAAAGAGCTGCTCATTCTAAGAAACACAGTTCTTAGTTCCTGCCAAAGCTTCTAAATTCCATAAGTCTCTCCTCACCTTGGTACTTCCAAATTCAAAGGTTCCCCAAACATACACACACCTCCAAACATATATATGCCCAGAATAAAACCCGGAAGGAAAAACATAAAATATTAATAGTGGATTTTTCTGTAAGTGGTAGAAACACAGGTGATTTTCATTTTCTTTTTGGTTTGCTTTTTAATTTTCCAAGTTTTCTACAATCAACATGTATTACTTTTATAAGTAGAATAAAAGTACTAAAAACAATAAATAAACCTAATGTTTGGAGAGGGAGAAGAAGTCACAAACATGCTTAAACTTGTGCTATTACAGTGATGCATCTATGATTTACTCATTCACTCAACATGTATATCTTGAGCACCTATGTGCCAAGCACTTTGTTGGGTACAAGGGTTGTTACAATGAATAAGACAAACATGGTCCCTCCCTTAACGGAAACTTTTTATCTTCTTTATTTTCCAAAGTTACTGTGATATATGTATATTGCTTAAATTCTCTTCCTTTCCTTTCTTTCCTTCCTTCCCCTCCCTCCCTCCCTCCATCCCTCTCTCTCTCTCTCTCTCTTTCTTTCTTTCTTTTCCAGAGTCTCATTCTATCACCCAGGCTGGAGTGCAGTGGCATGATCTCAGCTCACTGCAACCTCCACCTGCCAGGTTCAAGTGATTCTCCTGCCTCAGCCTCTTGAGTAGCTGGGATTACAGACGTGTGCCACCACGCCTGGCTAAATTTTGTATTTTTAGTAGAGACGGGATTTCACCATGTTGGCCAGGCATTTGGGTCTGGCTGCTTTCACTTAACACAATGCTTTCAAGGTCCATCCATGTTGTATGTCATTCCTGTTTATTGCTGAATAATATTCCATTGTATGAATAGACCACATTTGTTTATCCATTCAATATTGGTTGTTATGCATAATGCTACTATGAATATTCATATGTTTAGTGCAGGCATAAGTTTTCAATTCTCTTGAGTATATACCTAGGAGTGGAATTGTTGGATTATATGATAACTATGTTTAACTCTTAAGGAATTGCCATACTCGTTTTCAAAGCAGCCACACCATTTTGTATTTCTACCAGCAATATATGAGAGTTCCAATTTCTCCACATGTTGAAGAACACTTCTTGTTTTCTCTCTTTGTGATTACAGCCATCCTAGTGGATATGAAGTTGTATCTCACTGTGGTTTTGATTTGCATTTCCCTAATAACTAATGATGTTTAATGTCTTTTTTTTTTTTTCCAGACAGAGTCTTGCTCTGTTGCCCAGGCTAGAGTGCAGCTGCGTGATCTCGGCTCACTGTAACCTGCGCCTCCCAGGTTCAAACAATTCTCCTGCCTCAGCCTCCAGAGTACCTGGGACTACAGGCACCTGCCACCACACCTGGCTAATTTTTTGTATTTTTAGTAGACACGGGGTTTTGCCATGTTAGCCACGATGGTCTCTATCTCCTGGTGATCCACCTGCCTCTTGGGATTACAGGCGTGAGCCACCAAGCCAGGCCTGTTTAATGTCTTTCATGTGATTACTTACCATTTGTGTATCTTCTTTGGAGAAATATGTATTCAAATCCTTTACCCATTTTTAATAGTTTTAATAACAAATTGTTATTTGTCTTTTATTGTTTAGTTGTAAGAGTTCTTTATATAGTCTGGATACTAAACCCTTATCAGATATATGATTTGCAAATATTTGCTTCCATCCATTCTGTGGGTTGTTTTTTCACTTTCTGTTTTTTGTTTTGTTTTGTTTTGTTTGTTTTTCTTGTTTTTTTTCAAGATGGGATCTCAATCTGTTGCCCAGGCTGGAGTGCAGTGGTGTGATCAGATCGTAGCCAAATGTAGCCTCAAACTCCTGGACTCAAGCCATCCTCCCACCTCAGCCTTTCAAGTAGCTGGAACTACAGACATGCGCCACCATGCCCTGCTAATTTTATTTTATTTTTCATAGAGACAGGGTCTTGCTGTGTTGCCCAGGCTGATCTCAAACTCCTGGCTTCAAGCGATCCACTTGCCTCGCTCTCCCAACATGCTGGGATACAGGCGTGAGCCACTGCACCTGGCCGGTTTTCTTTCTTTCCTTATTATTTATTTATTTATTTATTTTTGAGACAGAGTTTTACTCTGGAGTACAATGGTGTGATCTTGGCTCACTGCAACCTCCGCTTCCCAGGTTCAAGTGATTCGCCTGCCTCAGCCTTCCCAAGTAGCTGGAATTACAGGCATGCACCACCATGCCCGGCTAATTTTGTGTTTTTAGTAGAGACGGGGTTTCTCCATGTTGGTCAGGCTGGTCCTGAACTCCCGACCTCAGGTGATCTGCCCGCCTCGGCCTCCCAAAGTGCTGGGATTACAGGTATGAGCCATTGCACCCGGCCCTTTCTTTCCTTATTTTCAAGTTTTATTTATTTATTTTAGAGGAGTCTTACTCTGTTGCCCAGGTGGTAGTGCAGTGGCTATTCACAGGCATGATCATGGGCCACTGTAACCTTGAACTCCTAGGCTCAAGTGATCCTCCCTGCTCATCCTGAGTAGCTGGGACTGCCTTTTCACATTCTCGATGGTGTCCTTTGATGCACAAAAGTTTTAAATTTTGATGAAGTCCAACTTCATCATTTTGCATTTTGCCTTTTTTCTCAGCCCCTTGCTTTGGCCTGCTTGTGATGGACTGAAGCAACATCAGTGCTGCCACTGTAAGAACTTCAGGAAGCTTCTTCTGTTTCTCATCTATTTGCAGCATTTTTGTACAAGTTGCTTCACATTTTTTGCCCTTGCCATAACCTCTGCTACTCAAAGCGGTTTTTATATTGGGCACATTCTAATTTATTATTAGGCTCTAGTCAGGAGCAACCCACATTTTCAACTGATGTTTGTTGATTTCAACATCCATATGTACAATGCCCAGGTTTGGCCACCAGGTTCCTGAAAAGTTCTCTTGCCTGCTGGTGGTAACTATACATTTCCTCTGGTGAAACGGAATAAATTAGTAGGATTTCCACATCCTGGACAATGCCTACTTCTACTGCAAAAAGTTCTAAGGCCTCACATGGTGGCTCATACCTGCAATCCCAATGCTTTGTGAGGCCAAGGTGGGAGGATTACTTGAGGCCAGGAATTTGAGACCAGCCTGGGCAACATAGCAAAACCCTGTTTTTACAAAGAATTTTTTTTTTTTTTTTTAGTTAGCCAGATGTGGTGGCATGCTGCCATAGTCCCAGCTACTTGGGAGATTAAGGTGGGAGGATTGCTTGAGTCCAGGAGGTTGAGGCTGCAGTGAGCCATGATTGTACCACTGCACTCTAGCCTGGGCAACAGAGTGACACCCTGTCTCAAAAAAAAAAAAAAAAAAAAAAGCCAGGCCTGGTGGCTCATGCCTGTAATCCCAGCACTTTGGGAGGCCAAGTAATCCCAGCACTTTGGGAGGCCAAGGCAGGTGGGTGACCTAAGATCAGGTGTTTGAGACCAGCCTGACCAACATGGTGAAACCCCGTCTCTACTAAAAATACAAAAATTAGCCAGGCTTGGTGGTGCATGCCTGTAATCCCAGCTATTTGGGAAGCTGAGGCAGGAGAATCACTTGAATCCAGGAGGTGGAGGCTGCAGTGAGCCGAGATTGCACCGCTGCAGTGAGCCGAGATTGAGCCACTGCACTCCAGCCTGGGTGGCAGAGTGAGAGTGAGACCTGTCTCAAAAAAATAAAAACAAAAATAAAGTTCTAAAAAATACAGACGTGTCATTTCAAGTTCTCCAAGAAGCAGGGGCAAAGAAGGGATTAGATGTACAAGATTTGTGGAAGAAACACCAGTGGATGATAAAGAGAGGCAGAGGAGGCAGGGGGTCCTTTAGACCTCGAAGCAGGTCTACTCCTGTGAAAAGAAACGGGCAGGAAGGTTTAGGTAAGAAGAGCCTCAGAGGGCCCTGCACATCTAATAAAGTTTCAGCCAGGCTAATGGAGAGTCCTTGAGCCAAAGCTGACTGTTCTAGGTGTCCTGTGTCTCCCAGGAATGGGCCAGTACCCCATGTGCTCTGTCACTGGCTGGCTGGGAAGCCTCAGTGCAAACTCAAATGCTGAGTGGACCCAGGCAGGGCAGCACCTGGGGCTGCCAGTCTATTATGTTCTCTACAACAGTAAAGTTGAGTGGTGCATTTTTTGTTTTTTATTTGTTTAAGATGGAGTCTCGCTCTTGTTGGCCAGACTGGAGTGCAATGGCACCATCTCTGCTCATTGCAACCTCTGCCTCCTGGGTTCAAGCAATTCTCCAGCCTCAGCCCCCCAAGTAGCTGTGATTACAGGCACCCGCCACCATGCCCACCTAATTATTGTATTTTTAGTAGAGACGGGGTTTCGCCATGTTGTCCGGGCTGATCTGGAACTCCTGACCTCAGGTGATCCACCCACCTCGGCCTCCCAAAGTGCTGGGATTACAGGCATGAGCCACCGTGCCTGGCCAAGTGGTGCATTTTCATGACTACAATACAGCATATTCAATTTTTAGATAAAAGGACCTTGGCTGGGCATGGTGGCTCACGGCTGTCATCCTTGGGAGGCTGATGCAGGAGGATCACTTGAAGCCAGGAGTTCGAAACCAGCCTGGGCAACATAGGGAGACCCTGTTTCTCTCTCTTTTTTTTTTTTTTTTTTTTTGAGATGGAGTTTCACTCTGTCACCCAGGCTGGAGTGCAGTGGCGCCATCTCGGCTCACTGCAACCTCCACCTCCTGGGTTCAAGCAATTCTCCTCCCAAGTAACTGGGCCTCCCAAGTAACTGGGATTATAGATGTGCACCACCACGCCCAGCTATTTTTGTATTTTTAGCGGAGACGGGGTTTTACCATGTTGGCCAGGCTGGTCTCAAACTCCTCACCTCAGGTGATCCACCTGCCTCGGCCTCCCAAAGTGCTGGGATTACAGGCATGAGCCGCTGCACCTGGCCGACCCTGTCTTAAAAACAAATAAAACAAAAAAACAAAACAAACAAACAAAAAGGACTTCTAAACTCCTCCCCCTATAGTGTCTGCAGAATCAAGTCCGAGGGTCAAAGTCAGGCACTGACCATCCTGTGCTCTTCTCCCTCCCACCCACTGCCCAGGGTCGAGGAGGGAGCAACAACTATTAAGGGTCGAGTGTATGTCCAGGCCTGAGCTGCATGCTTTTTAAACTCCATTTAACCATCAAAGTGACTTTGTGAAGTAGGTATTGTCTGACTTACTTAATAGTGATTTGGTGGGTGGCTGAGCCTAGCTGCCTGGGGGCAGGGGAAAGCTGGTATCTGGAGTTTTTGGCTTCTGGAGTGGGAAGCAGGCTCTTCCAAGATTATATAGTAAGGAACTCCATAAACAGAGAAAGGGGGACATCCAAGCGCTGGGCAGGAGAAGAAAAAAAAAAAGGAAAGAAACAGAAATGTCTCTTCCACGTTTCCTTCCTTCCTTCCTTTCTTTCCTTCTTTCTGCCATTTCTTTCTTATTTTTTTTTGAGATGGAGTCTCGCTCTGTCGCCCAGGCTGGAGTGCTGTGGCGTGATCTCTGCTCACTGAAAGCTCCGCCTCCCGGGTTCATGCCATTCTCCTGCCTCAGCCTCCTGAGTAGCTGGGACTACAGGCGCCCGCCACCACGCTCGGCTAATTTTTTTTTTTGTACTTTTAGTAGAGACGGGGTTTCACTGTGTTAGCCAGAATGGTCTCGATCTCCTGACTTCGTGATCCTCCCGCCTTGGCCTCCCAAAGTGCTGGGATGACAGGCGTGAGCCACCGCACCCGGCTGTCTTTCTTTCTCTCTCTCTTTCTCTCTCTCTTTCTTTCTCTCTCTCTTTCTCTCTTTCTCTCTCTCTTTCTCTCTTTCTCTTTCTTTCCTCTCTCTCTTTCCTTTCTTTCTTTTCCTCCTCCACTCCACTCCCCTCCCCTTCCCTTCCTCTTTCTTTTCTTTTTCTTTTTCTTTTTTTTTTTTTTTTTTTGATACAGGGTCTCACTCTGTCGTCCAGGCTAGAGTACAATGGTGTGATCATGGCTCACTGCAGCCTGGGCCTCCCAGGGCCAAGCGATCTTCCCGCCTCAGCCTCCTGAGTAGCTGGGACTACACGTGCAATCCACCACGCCCAGCAATTTTTTTGTATTTTTTGCAGAGATGGGGTTTCGCCATGTTGCCCAGGCTGGTCTCAAACTCCTGGGCTCAAACGATCCACCCACTTTGGCCTCCCAAACTGCTAGGATTAAAGGCTTGAGCCACTGTGCCTGGCCACCTTCTGTTTTCTGACCCAGACCCCTGCCCAGGCAGCACTGCAACTCTCTCCTGTGTGTCCCTGCCCTGACTGCAGTCCTCATCATGCTAGTGGCGGTTGCTTAGATTTACCTTCCCTTGTTTTAAGTCTTTGGCTGTGTGGATACAGTCTTTGTTATCATTCATTCTCGCAGCCCTGTAGACCCTGGGAACTTAGTGGTAAATGAGATAGGCACCACCCCTGCGCTGCCAGAGCTTCAAGCCTAGCAGGAAACCAACAATAAAACACAATGGGCCAGGTGTGGTGGCTTAAGCCTGTAATCCCAGCAGTTTGGGAGGCCGAGGCGGGTGGATAGCCTGAGCTCAAGAGTTCAAGACCAGCCTGGGCAACACGGCAAAACCCTGTCTCTACAAAAAGTACAAAAAATTAGCCAGATGTAGTGGTGCGTGCCTGTGGTCCCAGCTGCTTGGGAGGCTGAGATGGGAGGATCGCTTCAGCCTGGGAGGTGGAGGTTGCAGTGAACTGAGACTGTGCCACTGCACTCCAACCTGAGTGACAGAGCAAGACCCTCATCTGACACACACAATGGATATGAAGATGGGGTGTACAGAGTCTATGGATGGGCGCAGCAAAGGAATGAAGCTGGGGTCAGGAACAGAAGTATATGGAAGGCTTATAGGCTCTAGAAGGGACGGCTATCATTTTCCCTGCCTGGCATGTTCTCCCCTGTCTGCCCACCTGTCCTCACCTTCTGCGGTCCAGATGAAGCTCTCAATCATAGTGCTCTGTCCCTCTCCCACCACCATCCTGCTGGACTTGTGATTCAAGCTGGCCAATCAGACCACCCATCCCCATGTCCACAGAGATTGGCTTAGGACTGGGTATGTAAGCCCAGTAGAACCAATCAAAGACTTCTCTGAGGCTTGATATAAGGAAACTGGGAAACAGGGGGCTTCACTTCATCTAAGATCATGAGCTGTAAGGACAGTGTAAGGTGGAGCTGCTTGCCATTTTCCCAGGCCAGGTGGAGGAAGCCATCTGCAACAGGCAACAGCAAGGCTGACGCACAAAGGGAAGAAAATAAAGATGGAGTTGGGGGAGCCCTGGTGATATCTTTTTTTTTTTTTTTTTTTTTTTTTAGATGGAGCTCTGTCACCCAGGTTGGAGTGGTGCAGTGGCACAATCTTGGCTCACTGCAACCTCCGCCTCCCAGGCTCAAGCGCTTCTTGTGTCTCAGCCTCCCGAGTAGCTGGGATTACAGGCGTGTGTCACCATGCCCAGCTAATTTTTGTATTTTTAGTAGAGACGGGGTTTCTGCATGTTGGCCAGGCTGGTCTCGAACTCCTGACCTCAAGTGATCCACCTGCCTCAGCCTCCCAAGATGCTGGGATTGCAGGTGTGAGCCACTGGTGCCCGGCCCCTGGTGATATCTTTTAAGTTCCTGGATCCATTTGTACTTGAAGTTCATCTCTAGACTTTTTAGTTATATGACTCATTAGCCAGAGTCTTGGTCTGTCATCCAGGCTGGAGTGCAGGAGTCCCATCATAGCTCACTGCAGCCTTGAACTCCTGGGCTTAAGCAATGTTCCCACATCAGCCTCCCAAGTAGCTAGGGCCACAGATGTGTGCCACGAGGCCTGGCTAACTTATTATTATTATTATTATTATTTATTATTTTTTACAGATCGGGGTCTCACTATGTTGCCCAGGCTAGTCTGAAACTTGTGGGCTTAAGTGATCCTCCCACCTCAGCCTCCCAAAGTGCCGAGATTACAGATGTGAACCACTGTGCCTGCCTTCATGAACTTTTTTTTTTTTTTAAAGCTTGTTTAAGTAGCATTCTGTTGGGCTTTCAGCGTGATGGTTTCTGTGTTCCATCCATGGTCTCATGGCCCTTGATGTGATCAAGCCTGAGACTGCAATGTCAGACCCCAAAAGGGACCCGGGAATGCTGTTGGAGGCAGGAGTGGAAGGCAAGAATGATAGCTTCAAGGAAGCAAAATACCTGCCAGCAACTCCATGCTGGACCAGATCAACTCCTGTCTGGAGCAGCTGGAGGAAAACCACCACCTCCACACCCACTTCCAGCAGCTGCTGGAATCCAACCGGCAGATATGCCTTGAGTTCCAGCAGCAGCTCTGGGAGGCCCCCAGCGATGTCAGCCTCTAGGCTCTGGGAGCCCCCAACCAGGCCCCAACCCTGCTTCCCTGGGCCGGCCTCTGGCCCCGCACTCCCTGGCTTAGATACCTTCCCAAGGGCTGGCCTTCAGTTTCCCCCAATGGGTCTGGCTGCCTGGGCCACCCTTCCAGCACTCCCCTTGGCCTGCCTGGGCCAGTCCCCACTGCCTGGCATACCCTCCCGGAGTCAGGCATGGGCCTGCGACCCTCTACTTGCCTGCCACCCAGTTCACTCCACCCAGGCCTTAAGTGTCCACATAAAATGGGTCTCTCTTTCTCTTTCTCTCTCTCTTTCTCTCTCTCACAGACACACACATACACACACACAAAGTAGGGTTCCATCACTGGTAAACAAAATCATCCTGACCGAAAGGCTGGGCCTTTTGTCTTGGCTATTTGGTGCTATTTGGTGGAGTAGGTAAGTAGGATTGGTAAGTATTCGTTAGATGGGTGGAGGTGTGGATAGACGTTGACATGAGGCAGTTTTCTTCCTTCATCCTGCTTTTCAACTTTTGAAGCCTAAGTACAGTCTTATTGTACAATATGGTGACTATAGTTAATAACATTGTATCATATACTTGCAAATTACTAAGAGAGGCCAGGCATGGTGGCTCACACCTGTAATCCCAGCATTTTGGGTGGCCAAGGTGGGGGGATCCCTTGGGGCCAGGAGTTCGAGACCAGGTTGGCCAACATGGTGAAACCCCGTCTTTACTCAAAATACAAAAATTAGCCGGGTGTTGTGGTACGCGCCTGTAGTCCCAGCTACTCGGGAGGCTGAGGCACGAGAATCGCTTGAACCCGGGAGGTGGAGGTTGCAGTGAGCAGAGAAGGTGCCACTGCACTCCAGCCTGGGTGACAGTGTGAGACTCTGTCTCAAAAAAAAAAGAAAATTACTAAGAGAGATTTTAAGTGTTCTCACCACACACACCCACAAAAGATAAGTATGTTAGGCAAGCATATGTTGATTAGCTTGATTTAGCCATCTCACAATGTATACATATTTCAAAATATTATGTTGTGCACCATAAATATAGACAAATTTTGTCAATTAAAAATTAAATATTGGCTGGGCGGATCACTTGAGGTCAGGAGTTCGAGACCAACCTGGCCAACATGGCGAAACCCCATCTCTACTAAAAGACTGTCTCAAAAGAAAAATTTGAATAAAAACATCAATAATAATTTTTTTGAGACTACTCACTCTGTTGCCTAGGCTGGAGTGCAGTGGAGTGATCTCAGCACACTGCAACCTCCGCCTCCCAGGTTCCAGCTATTCTCGTGCCTCAGCCTCCCAAGTAGCTGGGACTACAGGCACTCGCCACCACACCAGGCTAATTTTTGTATTTTTAGTAGAGTCAGCGTTTTACCACATTGGCCAGGCTGGTCAAACTCCTGACCTCTAATGGTCTGCCCACCTGGGCCTCCCAAAGTGCTGGGATTACAGGCGTGAGCCACTGCGCCTGGCCTAAAAAATAATATTTTAAAAACTATGTATTGTCCATGGTAGCCCAGGCCAGCCCTGTTGCATTGAAACCTCAAGTACATCTAATAGCACAGTGAGGAATAAAGTGCAGAAGTAACTGGTAACCGTGGCACAGCAAGAAATTTTCAACCTGTGGCTCAGACATTAGGCTTACTTCGTGGTGACTGACATGGACCTTCTCCCAGAATAAAAGGGATAAATGGCAGTAGCCCCCAGAGATCTAGACCTTTCTGACGGGGCACATTCCTCATCCCATGTGGGCAGCTGAGGCCGGACTTCAAGTGCGCGTCTGAGGACCAAGGATCTGTGCCCAGGGCCAGGAAGTATGCTCGGTCTAAGGTATCTCCTTCACACAGCTCTTTGGCAGGTCCCGTAGAAAAGCCAATGACACTGGGCATGGTGTTTCACACCTGTGATCCCAGCAACTTAGGAGGCTGAGGCAAGGGGATCCCTTGAGGCCAGGAGTTCAAAGCTGCAGTGAGCTATGATTGTGCCACTGCACTCTAGCCTGGGAGAAAGAGCAAGACTCCATCTCTAAAAAACAAGTGAAAAAAAAAAAAAGCAAAGTGAAAATAATCCTAGCTGAGTCCATCTGCCTCACCAGTGCTTGAACCCAGACTGGGGGTCTGGTCTACCGCTTAGTCTCATCCAGGTATTGGTGGCATAGATACAGATGCGGGGACGGGGGAGGAAATGGCTTGAGGGATGAGACACTCATAAGTGAGAACCACAGAGTGGGTCAGAAACAGTCACTGTCAACTACCAGTAATCAAGGCTGTCACTTTTCACTTTGTTTATGATGTGCTTCTTCATTCAGATGCTTTTAATTTTGATGCAAAGCAAATGATGTTTCTCCTAATGATTGGTACCTTTTGCATCTTATTAAAGGACTCTTTCTCCACCCTGATGTTCCAAATATATTTCTTAAGCTTTCTTCTAAAATTGATTGTTATTTCTTTTTTCTTTTTTCTCCTTCCTTCCTTCCTTCTCTCTCTTCCTTCCCTTTTTCTTTCTTTCTTTCTTTTTCTTTCTTTCTTCCTTCCTTCCTTCCTTTTTTCCTTTCCTTCTTTCCTTCTTCTTCTTTCTTTCTCTTTTTTTTTTTTTTTTGAGACAGGGTCTTGCTCTATTGCCTTGACCTGCTGGGCTCAAGCATTCCTCCTACCTCAGACTCCCAAGTAGCTGGAATTACAGGCACATGCCACCATGCCCAGCTAATTTTTTAAATTTTTTTGTAGGGATGGGGTTTTGTCATGTTGCCCAAGTTGGTCTTGAACTCCTGGGCTCAAGTGATCCTCCCACTTCAGCCTCCTAAAGTGCTGGAATAACAGGCATGACCCACCCCACCGGCCTCATTTCATTTTTACATATCGTGCTTGGATGCATCTGAAATTTATTTACAGTTTGATGTGATGGAGCAAACCATTCCTATTTTTTTTCCCATATAACTAAGCTGTTATCCCAACACCATCCCCACTGCCCTGCTATTCTGATATCTGGGCTGAGTCAAAGTGGGCTGATTCAGCAGACTCAGTGAAGGTCACAGTGTGCCCAGCAGACTTTCTTGGGCACAGAACACTGGTCTTGCCCACACCTTAGAAGCTATGTTAATGAAGGAAGATGTTCTTATGAATTTTTTTTTTTTTTTTTTTTTTTTTTTTAGACAGAGTCTTGCTCTGTCATCTAGGCTTGAGTGCAGTGGCACAGTCTCAGCTCACTGCAACCTCCATCTCCTGGGTTCAACCAATTCTCCTGCCTCAGCCTCCCAAGTAGCTGGGATTATAGGCACCACCACCACAACTGACTAATTGTATTTTTACTAGAGATGGGGTTTCACCATGTTGGCCAGGCTGGTCTGGAACTCCTGACCTCAGGTGATCCACCTGCCTCTCAGCCTCCCAAAGTGCTGGGATTACAGGTGTGAGCCACCGCACCATGCCTTCTTATGATTTTTTGAAAAGTCTCGGTTTAAAACTGTAAGAACTTTACAGGCTGGGCATGGTGGCTCACGCTTGTAATCCCAACACTTCGGGGGGCTGAGGCAGGCGGATTGCTTGAGCTCAGGAGTTTAAGGCCAGCCTGGGGAACATAACCAAACCCTGTCTCTACAAAAGATACAAAACTTGGCAGGGTGTGGTGGTGCATGCTTGTAGTCCCAGCTTCTTGGGGGCTGAGGTGTTCACTTGAGCCTGGAAGGTCGAGGCTGCAGTGAGCCATGTTCGCAACACTGCAATCCAGCCTGGGTGACAAAGCAAGACACTCTATCAAAAACAGAAACAAAAAACTTTATAAGCAGAGAGTGAAGAGTAGTACAAGGTCATGGTTACAAATCCAGGCTTTAGAGTCAGGCAGAGGTAACATCAAACTTTGCTTCCCCTCTAAGATGTGTTTCTTCATAGGACTCTATTGATACCCTTCCTGGATGGCCCCAGCTAGCATCATCACCTCCAGTTCTTCCCTAACTGTCTAACTCCACAACCCTACTCCAGATTACGACGGCTCACAGTGGGAACCCACTCTTAAAGGCTTAGGCTGGGCTCCCAGAAGCAGAGACTGAGGCAGGAATTCCCATGCAATTGATTTATTGAGGGAGGCCCTAGGGAGAAACCTGCAAGGAAGTGAGGAAAGCGGAACAGCGCCAGGGAGGTTGCTGAGCAAACATGTGCTTTCAGGAGAGGTCTGACCACAGCCTGATTCCAAGGGGAGTGCTGCAGTGTTGGCCCGACCTTGAGGTCAGGGGCTGGCTTTTATGCAGCACCCCATTAGTCAGTCACTGGCCTTGGGCCATCCCGGCTGTGTGTGTAACCTCTCAGACACCCACCAGAGACAACTGTACCCACCACAGAGACACCAGCACCCACCAGAGACAACACCACCCACCACAGAAACAACAGCACCCACCTCAGAGACAACACCCACCACAGAGACAACAGCACCCACCTCAGAGACAACACCCACCACAGAGACAATAGCACCCACCTCAGAGACAACACCCACCACAGAGACACCAACACCCACCACAGAGACAACAACACCCACCTCAGAGACAACAACACCCACCTCAGAGACAACAACACCCACGTCAGAGACACCAACACCTACCACAGAGACAACTGCACCCACCACAGAGACAACAGCACCCACCTCAGAGACAACACCACCCACCACAGAGACACCAACACCCACCTCAGAGACAACAACACCCACCTCAGAGACAACACCACCCACCACAGAGACACCAACACCCACCACAGAGACACCAGCACCCACCACAGAGACACCAGCACCCACCTCAGAGACAACAGCACCCACCTCAGAGACAACAGCACCCACCACAGAGACACCAGCACCCACCACAGAGACACCAGCACCCACCTCAGAGACAACACCCACCACAGAGACAACAGCATCCACCTCAGAGACAACAACACCCACTAGAGAGAAAACAGCACCCACCTCAGAAACAACAACACCCACCAGAGAGACAACAGCACCCACTCAGAGACAACACCCACCACAGAGACAACAGCACCCACCTCAGAGACAACAGCACCCACTGCAGAGACACCACCCACCAGAGAAACAATAGCACCCACCACAGAGACAACAGCACCCACCTCAGAAAAATATTCTTTGAGTTTTTTTTTTTTTTTTTAAGAGAGACAGGGTTTCGCTTTGTCCCCAGGCTGCATTGCAGTGGCCTAATCGTAGCCTTGAACCTCTGGGCTCAAATGATCCTTCTGCCTCAGCTGCATGAGTGCTGGGATTACAGGAGTGCACCACCATGACTGAATTTTTTTTTCTTCTAATTTTAGTAGACATGGGGTCTCATCATGTTACCCAGGCTGGTCTCAAACTCCTGACTTAAGCGATCTTTCCTTCTTGACCTCCCAAAGTGCTGGGAATACAGGCATGAGCCACTGTGACCAGCCCATAAAGAAGTATTCTAAGCAAAATCTGAGGATAGGGTTGGACCAGTATGATGATGGGAAAGAATTAGAGAAAAATGTGAACTTGGATATGTCTTCACCAAGCTTAATCTGAGAATAATCTATTTTACTGTTTTATGTCTGTGATGTTTCTCTGGTTTAATAAAAATGTGCTTTGCCTTTTTATTTGAGATAGGATTTCACTCCCATTACCCAGGCTGGAGCGCAATTGCACGATCTCAGCTCACTGCAACCTCTGCCTCCCAGGCTCGAGTGATCCTCCCAGCTCATCCTCCCGAGTAGCTGGGATCAGAGGCCTGGGCTACCATGCCTGTAATTTTTTTTATTTTTTGTAGAGACAGGGTTTCACCATGTTGCCCAAGCTGGTCTAACACCCCTGGGCTCAAGCCATCCACCTGCCTTGGCCTCTCAAAGTGCTGGGATTACAGGCATGAGCAGTGCGCCTGGCCTCTCTTTCTTTTAAACAGGGTCTCGGTCTATTGCCCAGGCTGGAGCGTGGTGCTGTAATCACAGCTCATTGCAGCCTCTAACTCTTGGGTTCAAGAGATCCTCTGCCTCAGCCTCCTGAATAGCTGGGACTACAGATGCATGCCAGAGCACCCGGCTAATTTTTTAAATTTTTTGTAGAGATGGGGGTCTCTCCATGTTGACCAGGCTGGTTTTGAACTCCTGGCTTCAAGTGATCCTTCTGTGTTGGCCTCCCAAAGTGTTTGGATTACAGGCGTCAGTCACTGCGCTCGGCTGCTCAGGTTTCGTATAGCAAGCCTTCGCTTCAGCCTGTTTGATTAGGTTTCTGTCCCTTGACTGGACTTTGTTTCTAGAGGTGTTAAATCAGTAGCAAACACTTATTTGTCAGGAACAGTAGCACATACATGACATGCACACTTGCCTTCATCTTCAGAACAGTCCTGTCTGCTACACAAGAGGAAACAGAAAGTCAGGAAGATTAAGTAACTTGCCCAGTCACCCAACAGCAAGCACTAACTCAGGCCTGTCTGATTAGCAAACAGTGGCTCAAAATCACCGTTCAATGGCTGGAAAGCTAACCTTCAGATTTATAGTGAGGCAATCTTTTTAAGTGCAAAGCTGAAGGAATGTTTACAAAACAAATGTCAAACATTTTACAAATGTTTGAAAGTGGCAAAAGTTGATCCTCACTGGGATCAACCTGGGTGTGGCTTACGGGGTTTTGTTTTGGGGATCTGCTGAATAGAACCATCATCGCATGTGCAGTGAAGACAATTGGCCACTAGATGGCCCTGCAGCTCTTTGCGGTGCCATCGCCAACCGCATTAACCTCTTGGTTCCCAGGGTCCAAACCACATGAAAGCAGAGAAATGAGAAAAATAAGCAC
The DNA here is from genome assembly GCF_029281585.2 of Gorilla gorilla gorilla. NCBI lineage: Eukaryota > Metazoa > Chordata > Mammalia > Primates > Hominidae > Gorilla > Gorilla gorilla. The sequence continues at coordinate 26,860,150 of NC_086018.1, read as the reverse complement.
AATGTAGCGCATTTTTCAAAAAACGTAATGTACTAAATTTAAAAATCCATCCAATATTCTGAGATCATGTTCTTCCTACTCTTTTGAATGGTAATAGATGATCGCTCCTCGGCAAATATTCTTTCTTGGCAAAAATTGACCTAGCTTTGGACACATTTCCCCTCCCCGCTTTTAAAAAGTGGGATTGTGAATTGCAAAAACCTGGGATTGGTAAAAATACCAGCTTCCCATAAAAAGTGGATCCAAGGCCGGGCACGGTGGCTGACGCCTGTAATCCGAACACTTTGGGAGGCCGGGGCGGGCAGATTGCCTGAAATTGGGAGTTCGAGACCAGCCTGGCCAGCATGATGAAACCCCATCTCTACTAAAAATACAAAAATTATCCGGGCGTGGTGGCAGGTGCCTGTAATCCCAGCTAATCAGGAAACTGAGGCAGTAGAATTGCCTGAACCCAGGAGGCGGAGGTTACAGTGAGCAGAGATTATGCCGTTGAACTCCAGCCTGGGCAACAGAGCGAGACTCCATCTCAAAAAAAAAAAGGCTGGGCGCGGTGGCTTACACCTGTAATCCCAGCACTTTGGGAAGCCGAGGGGGGCGGATCACCTGAGGTCAGGAGTTTGAGACTAGCCTGGCCAACATGGCAAAATCCTGTTTCTACTAAAAATACCAAAATTAGTTGAGTGTGGTGGCACACGCCTGTAATACCAGCTACTGGGGAGGCTGAGGCAGGAGAATCGTTTGAACCTGGGAGGCGGAGGCTGCAGTGAACCGAGATGGTGCCACGGCACTCCAGACTGGGCAATAGAGTGAGACTCCGTCTCAAAATAAATAAAAAAAAATAAATAAGTACATACATACATAAAAGATGAGGTGTGTTGGGCCAGGCGCAATGGCTCACGCCTGTAATCCTAGCACTTTGGGAGGCCAAGGTAAGTGGATCACCTGAGGTCAGGAGTTTGAGACCAGCCAAGCCAACATGGAGAAACACTATTTCTACTAAAAATACAAAAATTAGCTGGAAGTGGTGGCAGGTGCCTGTAATCAAAGCTACTCAGGAGACAGGCAGAACTGCTTGAACCCAGGAGGCAGAGGTTGCAGTGAGCCGAGATCATGCCACTGCACTCCAGCCTGGGCAACAGAGCAAGGCTCCATCTCAAGAAAAAGAAAAAAAAAAAAAAAGGAAAGTAAGTGTTGGGCAAGAGTGCAAGAGTCAGATCAGAAGCCAAAGATGAGCATCTGAGAGCAAGCATGACCGCCCACTAGGTTCAGGAAGCAGTGCCCGAAAGATTCCCAGAGATAAGGGGGCGAGGAGCAGGAGAATTTTGGAGGGTGCCGCTGTGTGGTGCCTGGAATCCGTAACCTCAAATGGCAAAGGGTAGCAAGAAAAGAGGCTGGCCCTAGTACTGTGGTTCCTCTAGGCGGCTCCAGGACTTAGAGACAGTGGAGAAGGTGGAGGAGAATGTCCCCTGCTTGGGACAACTCTTCCCCCAATCCTACCATTTCTCTCCTGCCTCCTCCCTCTTGGTGTTCTGAGCCCCAAAACTAACCCCAGTTTTCCTAAATAAGAAATAAGCATGCAAAATAGTTCAGTAGTCAAGTAATTTGATCATTCTAATTCCATGATTTATAATCCTTTGGGTATACACCCAGTAATAGGATGGCTGGGTCAAATGGTATTTCTAGTTCTAGATCCCTGAGGAATCGCCACACTGTCTTCCACAATGGTTGAACTAGTTTACAGTCCCACCAACAGTGTAAAGGTGTTCCTATTTCTCCACATCCTCTCCAGCACTTGTTGTTTTTTGGCTTTTTAATGATTGCCATTCTAACTGGTGTGAGATGGTATCTCATTGTGGTTTTGATTTGCATTTCTCTGATGGCCAGTGATGAGCATTTTTTCATGTGTCTGTTGACTGCATGAATGTCTTCTTTTGGGAAGTGTCTGTTCATATCCTTCGCCCACTTTTTGATGGGGTTGATTTTTTCTTGTAAATTTGTTTAAGTTATTTGTAGATTCTGGATATTAGCCCTTTTTCAGATGGGTAGATTGTAAAAATTTTCTCCCATTCTGTAGGTTGCCTGTTCACTCTGATGATCGTTTCTTTTGCTGTGCAGAAGCTCTTTAGTTTAATTAGATCCCATTTGTCAATTTTGGCTTTTGTTGCCATTGCTTTTGGTGTTTTAGACATGAAGTCCTTGCCCATGCCTATGTCCTGAATGGTATTGCCTAGGTTTTCTTCTAGGGCTTTTATGGTTTTAGGTCTAACATTTAAGTCTTTAATCCATCTAGAATTAATTTTTGCATAAGGTGTAAGGAAGGGATCCATGTCAGCTTTCTACATATGGCTACACAGCTGGCTAATTTTGTATTTTTAGTAGAGACGGTGTTTCTCCATATTGGTCAGGCTGGTCTTGAACTCCCGACCTCAGGCGATCTGCCTGCCTCAGCCTCCCAAAGTTCTGGATTACAATTGTGAGCCACCGCATCTGGCTGCCACCATTCTAAATAATGTCTACTTTGCTTTATCTTGATTTATCAGTTTTTGACTTTATTCATTGATTACCAAATGAGTGATGAATTTTCTTTTTACCACCACTCCCACCTTCTCCCTTCTCCTAATATATTTTGTCACTATTTTTATTAAATGTTTACAGCATGCACACTATTGTGATTATGTAATTATTATTCATAGCTGAGACACATAGTATATGATGATTACACTTTCATTCTTTTATAACTTTTTGTTTTTCCTGTAACTTTTTTTAAAAATAGAGATGGGGGCAGGGGGTGGGTAGGGGGGATCTTATTGTGTTGCCCAGGCTCGTCTCAAACTCCTGGCCTCAACCAATCCTCCCACCTCAGCCTCCCAAAGTGCTGGAATTACAGGTGTGAGCCACCACACCAAGCCTGTTTAACCTGCCTCATTTTCTTCATTTCTTTACTTTTTAAATATATACCTATTGCTATTTTTATTAAAAAACGCGCATCTGTGGATGTCTTTTTTTTTTTTTTTTTTTTTTGTGAGTTGGAGTCTCGCTCTGCCACCCAGGCTAGAGTGTAGTGATCATGGCTCACTGCAGCCTTGACCTCCTGGACTCAAGCAATCCTCCCAGCTCAGCCTCCCAAGTAGCTGGGATTACAGGTGCACACCATCATGCCCAGCTAATTGTATTATTTTTTGTAGAAATGAGGTCTCACTATGATCAGCTCAGACTGGTCTCGAACTCCTAGACTCAAGTGATCCTCCCACCTCAGCTTCTCAAAGTGCAAGGATTACAGGCTTGAGCCATCACACAGGCCCTGAAGAAAATCTTTATTCTATCCTGACACTTGATTAGTGTGTTTGGCCAAGTTGAGAATGAGGGAAATAGGAATCCGATGGGAAGTTCTCTATTTATATATGAAGGACTTATTAATTGCTTGGTTTTTCCTGCAAAATGATCAAGGGGAAACTTGCCTTTTCCTTTGATGACTCCCAAAATGAGAGTGTGTGGGGATCATTTATCTGAGACAACTCAGTTTTTCTAGAGAAGAACCTACAATCTCCTGTCTGGGCACAAACTTTCTGGGAGTAGGAGAAATGAAGGGGACTGGAAGTCTTTGTGTTTTTTGTTTGTTTGTTTGTTTATTGAGACAGAGTCTGGCTCTGTTGCCCAGGCTGGAGTGCAGTGACACAATCCTTTTTTATTTTTTATTTTTTTTTTGAGACGGAGTCTCGCTTTGTCACCCAGGCTGGAGTACAGTGGCGCCAGTGGCGCAATCTTGACTCACTGCAACCTCTCTCTCCTGGGCTTAAGTGATCCTCCCACCTTAACCTCCCAAGTACCTGGGACTACAGGTGCGCCGCTATGCCCAGGTAATTTTTAAATTTTTTTTAGAGACAAGGTCTCACCATGTTGCCCAGGCTGGTCTTGAACTCCTGGGCTCAAGCGATCCTCCCGCCTCAGCCTCCCTAAGTGCTGGGATTACAGGTGTGAGCCACCGCACCCAGCCTTATTATGCAGACTTTCAATAAAAGTTCTTAGTTCTGAGTCTTATCTCAATTCCCTGCCATGCCTGGGGTACCTAAATCTGGAGCTTCTTAGGTTCAATTTTTCCAGACTTCAAATTTAACTCCACAGGTGAGGGTTCTAGGGAACCAAGTGATAGACAGAGATCTGTTCTCTTTTTACCAGATAGATCATCCTATTTTATCCCTTAATGACAATAGGACTTTCTATAATGTCTCAAACATAGGGTTGCCAGATTTAATAAGTAAAAATACAAAATGTCTGGTTAAATTTGAATTTTCAGATTAACAATGCAATATGTCGGATTTACTTATACTAAAAGTAATTTGTTTCTTTGAAATTCATATTTGACCAATAGCCTTTATTTATTTATTTATTTATTTATTTATTTTGAGATGGAGTCTCACTCTGTTACGCAGGCTGGAGTACAGTGATGTGATCTCGGGTCACTGCAACCTCTGTCTCCCGGGTTCAAGTGATTCTCCTGCCTCAGCCCCCTGAGTAGCTGGGACTATAGGCGCACGCCACCACGCCCAGCTAATTTTTGTAATTTTTAGTAGAGAACAGGGTTTCACTGTGTTGGCCAGGCTAGTCTCAAACTCTTGACCTCAGGTTATCCACCCGCCTTGGCCTCCCAAAGTGCTGGGATTACAGGTGTGAGCCACCACACCCGTCCCACTGTTCTAATTTCTATCACCATAGTGTACTCTAGCCTGTTCTCAAACCTCATATACCTAGGCTTATAGATTGTACTCTTGTACCTGGCTTCTCTCATTTAATATAATTAGTTTAGTTTAGTTTAGTTTGTGTGTGTGTGTGTGTGTGTGTGTGTGTGTGTGTGTGTGTGTGTGTGTGTAACTGAGGGGAAATTCATGTAACATAAAAGAAATCGTTGTAAAGTGAACAATTCGGTGGCATTTAGTACATTCGCAATTCGGCACAACCACCACTTCTGTCTAGTTCCAAAACATTTTCATTACCCGCAAAGGAGTCCTCATTCCTGTGAAGCACTCAGCATTCTCCCCACCCCCAGCACCTGGCAACCACTAATCTGCTGTCTGTCTAATCTTTTCTTTTTATGGTTCATCAGTTCTTTACTGTCTGGTAAAATCCCACAAGCAGAGAAGGATTATTTTAAAAGGGCTCCAAGAAAGGAAAGCCAGGGGAACAAAAGCAGCACTAGGTAAAGTAAAATTTGGCCAGATGATCAAGCCACAAAGAAGGAAAACATTCCTAACCCCAAGATAGAGTCTACTCTTCATCTTGGGCAGAAGGTTCCTGTTCAAACCAGTCTTGAAGGCTGCCCTGATGCTATCTACGTGAGCAGTGTTTAATTTCTATCAACAAAGCACAATTCAGTGGCAATGTTGAAAGAGAAAAAGCCACACAGCTGGCTCTCTCTGCAAATGACATTGACATAAAGACCAAAGTAAATGTTAGCATCCTGGAAACAGCAGCAGGTGTCTTAAGTGGAACAGCAGCTACTGGGGAGAACTGTGGCCACCTGCTAAGTAGCATCTACTCAGAATTCATTTGAAACAATTATAAAAGTTATAATTTCAGACTTCTGGATGCATTTGATCATGGATCTTTTTGCTGTGTCTTTCTTTGCATTGCTGGGGATTGCTGGACAATTTCTGATGTTTTCTAGAGAGGTTCTTGCCCAGCACCATGTGCTTAGCACCCAGTACCTAGTGTGATGCTTGCCACATAGTAGGTGAACAATAAACATTTTTTGGGGTGAATGAATGAATGAGCAAACCATCTGGGGCACTGACTCGAAAAGTGGAATCATAAAATCACTGCAGTTTAGACTTAAGAGGAGAAGGAGAAGGAAAAACAAGCTAATAAATGAACTCCCGGGCGGGCAAGGTGACTTACACCTGTAATCCTAGCACTTTGTGAGGCCGAGGCAGGTGGATCACTTGAGGCCAGGAGTTTGAGACCAGCCAGGCCAACAGGGCGAAACTCTGTCTCTACTAAAAATACAAAAATTAGCTGGGCATGGTGGCAGGCGCCTGTAATCCCAGCTACTCGGGAGGCTGAGGTGCAAGAATCATTTGAATCAGTGAGGTGGAGGCTGCAGTGAGCCGAGATTGCACCACTGCACTCCAGTCTGGGCGACAGAGCAAGACTCTGTTTCAAAACAAACAAACAAACCAAAAAACCCCCAAAAAACAAAAAACCAAGAACTCCCACAAGGGACTATGTAAGGTGGTTTACATGCATGACTCCCTTTAATCTTCACAATTACCTTCAAAGTTATCATGATGCCAGTTTTACAGATGAGGAAACTGATGGTCACAGAGATTGTCTCTCAGAATGCCAAGTCGAAGCCTTTCACTTGGAAGCTGAGGAACCTCAGGCCCAAAGCGCTCAGGGGTCTTGAACTAGTCGACAGAGCTAGCCTCGTTACCGGCCCACTTAGGATGTTTCCACTTCTGCTTTTGGCTGAAGGCACACTGTAATGATTCCAGAAGCAATATGACCATCAATGTCCAAGGAACAGAAAGTTTCCAAAAGCAAAGTTTTCATCTATTAAAACGGGATGGGGACATTAAGACTCCTGGGCAGGTTTTAGGCAAATAAGTCTTTACAGGTTACCCAAGGTGGATTCATGTCTCGAGGTCTCAGGAGATAGATATGGATGAGCAGCAGTAGGTCAGAGGTTCAGGAGCCAGACAGGCCTGGTGCTGGAGCCATGGGGATTTGCCAGCAGGTCCTGGCTGCATCACTTTTAACCTTTCTGTGCCTCAGATGAGCAACTGATTAGGGATGTACTGGGTCCCTGCCAGGTGCTCTGCCTAAGAGGACAAATTTGGCCAATAATAGTCACTGAGGGCTATCAAGTGGCTTGAGAGTTACAAAGGTTCATACATAAGATACAGTCCCTATTAGCTGGGCATGGTGATACATGTCTGTTGTCCCAGCTACTCGGGAGGCTGAGGCAGGAGGATCATATGAGCCTGAGAGGTGGAGGCTGCAGTGAGCCATGATCACACCACTGCACTCCAGCATAGGCAAGAATGAGATCCTGTCTCAAAAAAAAAAAAAAGAAAGAAAAAAGAAAAAAAAATTCCAGTCCCTGCTTTTTTCTCTAATCAGGTGACAAACCATCCTGCTTTGCTGGACTGTCCCAGTTTAAGCACTGAAAATCCCCCATCCCAGGAAACCCCTCAGTCCTGGGCACACAAGGCCAATTGGTCCCCATGGAAGGTCTTGATGGGAAGGGGAAGGAGAAACCACACATGAGAGATAATGATGAACACTAGCTGGGGGCATGTGATGCCACGTCTAATACAGAGGCCCCCAAGGGACTCAGGACAGCAGTGCTGTACACACCACATCAGACCCTGCAGCAAAAGGAAACACCAAGAGTATTGATCTTTCTTTGTTTAAAAATGTGGTATTTGGGGCCAGGCACAATGGCTCACGTTTGGGAGGCCGACATGGGAGGATCACTTGAGCCCAGGCTGCCTCCCTCCCAAAGTGCTGAGATTACAAGTGTGAACCACCATGCCCAGCCCAAAGCAGTTTTTTGTTGTTGTTGTTGTTGTTTTTGAGACGGAGTTTCACTCTTGTTGCCCAGGCTGGAGTGCAATGGCGCGATCTCAGCTCACCGCAACCTCTGTCTCCTGAGTTCAAGTGATTCTCCTGCCTCAGCCCCCCAAGTAGCTGGGATTACAGGTGCCTGCCACCACGCCTGGCTAATTTTGTATTTTTAGTAGAGACGGGATTTCTCCATGTTGTTCAGGCTGGTCTTGCACTCCTGACCTCAGGTGATCTGCCCACCTCAGCCTCCTAAAATGCTGGGATTACAGGCGTGAGCCACTGCACTGGCCATTTTTGTTTGTTTTTAAAAGACAGGGTCTTGGCTGGGTGCGGAGGCTCACACCTGTAATCCCAGCACTTTGGGAGGCCGAGGTGGGCAGATCACTTGAGGTTTGAGACTGGCCTGGTCAACATGGTGAAACCCCATCTCTACTAAAAATACAAAAATTAGCCGGTCGTGGTGGTGCTTGCCTGTAGTCCCAGCTACTCAGGGGGCTGAGGCAGGAGAATCACTTGAACCTGGTTCCAGTGAGATGAGATTGTGCCACCACACTCCAGCCTGGGCAACAGAGCAAGACTCTGTCTCAGAAAAAAAATTTTAAAAAGAGACGGGACCTTGCTCTGTCACTCAGGCTGGAGTGCAGTGGTGTGATCATAGCTCACTGCAGTCTTGAACTCCTGGGCTCAAGTAATCCTCCCATCCCACCTCAGCCTCCCAAGTAGCTGGGACTACAAGTGCACACCACCCTGCCCAGCTAATTATTTATTTTTTGTAGAAATGAGGTTTTGCTCTGTTGTCCACTCTGGTCTTCCACTTTGACCTCCAAAAGTGCTGGGATTACAGGTATGAGCCACCTTGTCCAGCCATGAAGCTCATACTGGACCCCAGGCAACTAGATTCTACTCTGTGTGTGCCTAACCACCAGGCTGCACTGCCTAAGTCAAACTGACCCCTGCAGCCTCAGGCCTCAAACATCATCAACTTGGTTTTCTTCACTTCAAAGATGAGGAACAGAGAGGTGCAAGTGTTAATAACAGTAGAACTAGGACTAGAGCTCTGGACTCCTGGCTTCCAGGCCAAGGGCACATTCTCATGGTTGTCTCTCAAAGCAAGGCACCCCTGGGGAGCTTGCATGCCCTGCCAGGGCCTTCAGGTGCTATTTACTCAACTAGGTGTGGACTCTGCCCGGCTTCTGGGCTATTGTTTGCACAGCAAATGTCACCCAGCACCCCCTCCAACCAAGGAATGGGAACAAAGATGAAAAAACATTCTTTTGCTGGTTTCAGACACCTTGACATGAGTTTTCAGTTTCTATCTAATCAAATGCAAATTACTGAAAGAGGGGGTTGCCTGAGAAGTGTCTAAAAGCAGTGGACCAGGCCTGGATCTTTTCAATGCCTGGGCAACCTCCAGGACACGGGGCAAGGAATCTAGATTTGAATCCCAGTTCCATTAGCAGGGCATGGTGGTGTACACCTGTAGTCCCAGCTGCCTGGGAGGCTGAGGTAGGAAGATCACGGGAGCCTGGGAAGTAGAGGCTGCAGTGAGCTGTGATCACACCACTGCACTCCAGCCTGGGCGACAGAGTGAGACCTTGTCTCAAAATAATAATAATAATAAGATCCCAGTTCCACCACTGACAATTTCATGGTCATCGGCTTAACCTCACAGGGCCTCATTCTCCTCTGAGAAAAGGGGCCAATTCCTAACTTGCAGGAACCAAAGAGAGAATGGATGCCAAGTGCTCACACAGTGCCTGGCATACATCCAACACTCGTTAGCTATCCTTCCTAAAGCTGACTTATTTCAGATATCTCATGTATGTCTCTTTGAAAATAAAGGAAGCTTTAAAGTATAGAGGACAAAAACAAGGCTTACTGTTTTTCCCTACTCTGACTTTACCTGGCTTCTTCCTGGAAAAGGGTTCCAAGAACTTTTAGAAATAGAAAGTGAACAAACAAGGCAGATCTTAATCTGTAAAAACAGCCCTACAGATTCCCTCTTTCTCAGGAAGGCCACTGCCTGCAGCTGGAAGCAAATCCACTTAATCAGTAATTTTAGCTCCCTGATCAGTTTCCATCAAGCAGTTCCTATTCTTTAACCAGGATATGCAAACATGGGCACTTACTGGAAGGGAGGTTTCAGGGCCTCTGGGATTTCGTCAGCTGCTCACTCTCCCAGGAGAGCTTGTGGGACCTGTCAAGCCAGTGGCCAAGGACAGAAAGCAAGCTGAACATTTCAAGGTCTACTGGGCCTTCCCCCTTTCAGTTTTTAATTCAGGCAGAACACATTTAAGAAATGCCAAGGAGGAAACTGGATTTATGGCTGCCACGCCAATGGGGTGCAGAAAGAAAACAAGAGGAAATACAAAAGGTTGCCTACCTCATTGTACAAAGTGAGGAGGCAAGACAGGTGCACAGAGCTTAGCTTTGTGCCATCTCAGGAGCCCTGGGTTCCATCCCAGCTCCTGATCCCAAGAGATACGTTTCCCGGGACTCCAAGGGAGAGCTGAAACACTGGTCAAGCCCAGAGACCTGAAGCTCTTTCCCACTGCTTTAGGGACAGCATCAAAGCAGGGAAGTAGGGGTGGTGAGTGTGTAAAATTTAAGGCCAATTGCAGAGGTGGGGGAAAGATATTCTTTCTCTCTCTCTCTCTCTCACACACACACACACACACACACACACACACACACACACACACACACACACATCCTGCCTCCCATTTTTAAAACAAGTTGTTTATTAAGGTCAGGTGAGGTGACTCACGCCTGTAATCCCAGCACTTTGGGAGGCCAAGGCAGGCAGATCACCTGAGGTCAGGAGTTCGAGACCAGAGTTGCCAACACGGTGAAACCCCCTCTCTACTAAAAGTACAAAAATTAGGCGGGCATGGTGGTGGGCGCCTGTAATCCCAGCTACTCGGGAGGCTGAGGCACAAGAATCGCTTGAGCCTGGGAGGCGGAGGTTGCAGTGAGCTGAGATCACACCACCGCACTACAGCCTGGGCAACAGAGCGAGACTCCATCTCAAAAAAAAAAAAAGTTGGTTAAAAGAGAAATATTAAGGGAGTCTTGAAGGGGCTGGAGTGAAGGCAGGAAAGAGACAAAGGACCAGAGTTAAAATAAGTATAGACAGAAATCTAGCAGGATCAGCCAGGCATGCTGGCTCATGCCTGTAATCCCAGCACTTTGGGAGGCTGAGGCGGGTGGATCACCTGAGATCAGGAGTTTGAAACCAGCCTGGCCAACATAGTGAAACCCCATCTCTACTAAAAATACAAAAAATTAGCCAGGTGTGGTGGTGGGCGCCTGTAACCCCAGCTATTTGGGAGGCTGAGGCAGGAGAATCGCTTAAACCTGAGAGGCAGAGGTTGCAGTGAGCCAAGACTGTGCCACTGCACTCCAGCCTGGGCAACAGTGCGAGACTCTGTCTCAAAAAAAAAAAAAAAAAAAGGAAAAAATCTAGAAGGATCTTCTTATACTGCCTTGGGGACAGTAGCAGGTGTTAAAGGCTGAATATATTTTTTTCTTTAGTTTCAAGTAATTTTTAGCACTAGATGAACTGTTATTGCTTTTTTGAGATTCTATCTCAGGTGCAGGTGGCTTCTAGCTTCTTTGGCGGGGAAAAGAGGCATGAAGAAAAGAAGCTAAATTCTGTGCAAACTCCTACTCATCCTTCAAAGCCCATTTGAACATCCTCTCCTTTACGAAGCCTTCCCTGATGGCCCTGGGGAGTTAGGTGTCTTTCTCTTTCCTCAGTACCACCACTTAGGGATGGTGACAGTTACACTGCATTGGAACTATTTGCATGTCTCTCTCCTCTTCTGGATTCTGGTCCCCTGAGAGCAAGATAAAGGCACCAGTGTTCAGGATGAATGCATGACCCCAAATCCAAGGTTTTCTGGCAGTGGTTACGATCATGATGCTAGAAATATCAATTTATTGCAGTTGTCATGACCCAGCTTCTGGAAACCAAATAAAAAAGCATTGAATGCAAATGATAGAGCACAGGTGAAGGATGGTGAATTTTAGGAGAACCTTAAGTCTGCACAAAACCAAATTGTTCTCCCTCTCATGCTGGTACCTGAGAGAATGTGGGACACTCCCTTCTCTCTTGGTCAAGATTAGAGGAGTCCCTTTAGTTTTTATTTATTTTTTTGAGACAGATTTCTCTCTTGTTGCCCAGGCTGGAGTGCAGTGGCATGATCTCAGCTCACTGCAACCTCCCTCTCCCGGGTTCAAGCGATTCTCCTTCCTCAGCCTTCTGAGTAGCTGGGATTACAGGCACACGCCACCACACCTGGCTAATTTTTTGTATTTTTAGTAGAGATGGGGTTTCACTATGCTGGCTAGGCTGGTCTCAAACTCCTGACCTCAGGTGATCCACTCACCTTGGCCTCCCAAGGTGATGGGATTACAGGTGTGAGCCACTGCACCAGGCCAGAGGAATCCCTTTATAAAGCTGTGTTTTCGGCTGGGTGCGGTGGCTCACGCCTGTAATCCCAGCACTTTGAGGGGCCGAGGCAGGCAGATCACCTAAGGTCAGGAGTTTGAGATCAGCCTGGTGAAACCCCATCTCTACAAAAATACAAAAATTAGCCAGGCATGGTGGTGTGCACCTGAAATTCCAGCTACTAGGGAGGCTGAGGCAGGAGAATCACTTGAACCTGGGTGGCGGAGGTTGCAGTGAGCTGAGATTGTGCCACCACATTCCAGCCTGAGCAACAGAGCAAGACTCTGTCTCAAAAAAAAAAAAAAAAAAAAAAGAAAGAAAGAAAAAGAAAAGAAAGATAACTGTGTTTTCAGTGATTTTCCCCAAGACTTTTTGTTTTGTTTTGTTTTTTTGAGACAGTGTCTTGCTCTGTTGCCCAGGCTGGAGTGCAGTGGTACAATCTCGGCTCACTGCAGTCTCAGCCTTCTGGGCTCAAGTCATCCTCCCTCTTCCCACCCCAACCTCCCCGGTAGCTGGGACTACAGGCATGTGTCACCATGCCCAGTTGATTCTTGTATTTTTTGTAGAGACGGGGTTTCACCACGTTGCCTAGGCTGGTCTTGAATGCCTAGGCTCAAGCGATCCGCCTGCCTTGGCCTCTCAAAGTGCTGGGATTACAGGCATGAGCCACCATACCTGGCCTTCCCCAAGACTTTTAAGTGAAACTTAGAATCAAATAATGCACTTCCAGCAATCCTGAACAAATCTGATTTTCCAAGACATTGCTGAAACACTTCAATTTGAGAAATGTTTATTCCGACCCAAAGCCATACCCAGGGCAGCTGTCTTCTTTACCCCTTTATTCCATAAAGTAAGAAAAAAACATACTCACAGAGCCTTAGAGTTGTAAAGGCACCTGGTCACCTGGAAGGTGACTTGAAAGAACCCCTGCCCCTCCTCTTGCATATACCTCTGGATTGTTGGGGAATCTGCATTCATTTCTTCACCCACACTGCCTCTGTACAGAACCCCGCTGAGTCAGTGTCTATTCCAGGCACCTCCACACATGTTCCCATGTGCTGAGGGGGCCATTGGTGGGCAGGCAGACCTCAGAAACAGTTGGTTGCAGTTGCTATCACTTTCCTTTAGATATCTAGGCAGTATTTCCTAAAGCGAAGTCAGAGTGGCTCAGGCTAAGATGGGCTGCCTTTGTTTTGGAGCCCGGAAGTATATATTCAACAAACTCCTTCCTGTGTGCCAGGCACTCTGCTAGGTCGCCTTCATACACATTCCCACATTTTCTGGTAGAAACACACAACAGCAATGAAGGGAAGAAAAGGAAGCTCTCAAAGAAGTTAATGCTTTGTTCCAGGTTATCTAGCAGAGTCAAGAGCTAACCCACAACTTACATCTCAAGTTTGGTAGTTAATCTCATAATTTTTTAAAAATGAAAACAGCCAGGATTTATGCAGTTGCAAGAGCCAGCCGGGTAAAATATAGACCCAACTCTGTTTTGGTGAATGGAGGGGAGATGAGAAGAGAAAAACCTCCAAGAACAAAGGAGGAGGTATAATTATGTTTGCCTCAGAGAAAACTGGGAGAGAAACCATTCATCTTCCATTCATTCATCTTCCGTTCCCAGATCTTGGAAGAATAGTCACTGTAATGTGGGGGCTACAAGCATTGGCTTATGAAGTGGACAGGCAAAGGTAGGTTTTCAGCTCCACCACATCCTAGCTAGGTAAATTTGGACAAGTTGCTTAAACTCTCCACTACTCCAAGAGGTTACAGATCACTGAAAGTACAGACATTGATAAGTATTTTTTGGAAACACATTATGGGTCCTAAGGACTATACTATAGTCTATAAATCTGGAATTTTATGCTGGAAAATACAACTTGTTTTCAAATGGAAAATGATTGTGTTTTGTATAAAACAACAGAGTCACATTTTAAGACCAGGCTGGATAACATAACAAGACCCCTTCTCTACAAAAAATAAGCCAGTTATAAAGAGAGCTGAATAATAACAAAAGAAAAAAGAAAAAAATTAGCTAGGTGTGGCGGTGTGTTTGGGAGGCTGAGGCAGGAGGATCACTAGGGATCAGGAAATCATGACCAGCCTGGGCAACATAGCAAGACTCCCGTCTCTACCAAAAAAAAAAAATTGTTTTTAATTAGCTGGGCATGGCAGTGTGCTTGGAAGGCTGTGGCGGGAGGATCACTTGAGCCCAGGAGTTTGAGGTTATGGCGAACTATGATTCCAGCATTGCACTCCAGTCCAGGCAACAGAGCAAGACAGTGTCTCTGAAAATAAAAGTAAAACAGCAGAGTCACATTTTCAAATTGCAGATGCCAACCTCTTCTTTCCCAGGCCTGACTGCCTCACACACTTTGTTTAGTATAGAGCACTTCCCCATAAGCCACCAAGCCCCGGTTATGGCGTAATTCAAACCCTGCCCCTAGAATTTCATGTAGGAGGGTCACAGGTCTGTGTGCTCAGCAAATGTTTGCTGTCCTCTGCTGGGAATTTTGTTCCAGGTCACACTAACAGGGCAGATACTTGGCAGCCGGTGACCAGGTCCAGCCCACTCATTGGTCAGATGGAAATTTTCTTTCCAGTTTGGAGGAGGGAGCAACTGGAGAAAGCTTATCCAAGGTTCATCGCTGTGACATTTTTCCTGCTTTGTGGACCCCATTTCTGCTTGTGACCAGTGATCAAATTTTATACATACTTAGACATATTTTGAAGACGTGAGTACCCTACTGTTTCACGTAGACCTCTGGGAACTGTCAAACTTCTTTCCTACCAAATTCCTTTTTTCTTTTTTTTTTAGACAGAGTCTCACTCACTCTGTTACCCAGGCTGGAATGCAGTGGTGCGATCTCAGCTCACTGAAAACTCCGCCTCCTCAGGTTCAAACGATTCTCCTAACTCAGTCTCCCGAATAGCTGGGATTACAGGTGCACGACACCATGCCCAACTAATTTTTGTATTTTTAGTAGAGATGGGGTTTCACCATGTTGGCCAGGATGGTCTCCAACTCCTGACCTCAAGTAATTCACCCGCCTCAGCCTCCCAAAGTGCTGGGATTACAGGCGTGAGCCACTGTGCCCAGCCCTTGGCTACCAAATATCTAAAGATGGAAGAAAGGATGAGATTAATGATAGACTAAGAAGAGTTTGGGAATGCCTGTTGGTAATTAGGGTGGACTGTCTTTGGAAATAATAATAGGTAACAAATATGTGTTTTCTCTATGTCATGTGCTGTGTTAAATACAGGATCTTATTCAAAGCTCAGCCCTTATTTTGGAGACAAGGAAACTGAGGCTCAAAGAGGTTAAGCAACTTGTCCAAGGTTACCTAGCTAGGTGGTGGAGCTGAAAACCTACCTATGCCTGTCTATTTCATAAGCCAATGCTTCTAGCCCCCATGTTACAGTGACTACTCTTCCAAGGTCTGGGAATGGAAGACGAATGAATGGAAGATGAATGGTTTCTCTCCCAGTTTTCTCTGAGGCAAACATAATTATACTTCTTCCTCTGTTCCTGGAGGTTTTTTCTTCTCATATCACCTTTATTCACCAAAACAGAATGGGTCTATATTTTATCCAGCTGGCTCTTGGAACCACATAAATCCTGGTTGTTTTCATGGAAAAAAAAAAAAAAAAAGAAAGAACAGAAAAAGTACAGCTTGCTATCTTATCCCACATGAATATCAGATGTGCAAAGTCAGCTATAAATAAGAGGATATTTTGGCCAGGTGCAGTGGCTCACGCCTGTAATCCCAGTGCTTAGGGAGGCCTAGGCGGGCTGATCACTTAAGGTCAGGAGTTCAAGATCAGCCTGGCCAACATAGTGAAACCCCGTCTCTACTAAAAATACTAAAAAAAAAAAAAAAAAAAAAAAAATTAGCCGGGCATGGTGGCAGGTGCCGGTAGTCTCAGCTACTCAGGAGGCTGACCCAGGAGAATCACTTGAACCCAGGAGGCAGAGGTTGTGGTGAGCTGAGATTGTGCTACTGCACTCCTACCTGGGTGATAGAGTGAGACTTTGTCTCAAAACAACAAAACAAAAACAGGATATTTTTTAAAATGCTGAGAGTCCCTAATTCATTCTCAGGAAATTCAGTCTCCTACAAGCCAGATCATGCACAAATTCTCAGCATCACCTAAAGCCTAAGCCACCTCACCAAAGGGGGAGGGAGGGATCAGTTGTTACCATTTTGCAGTCAAAGCCCCAGGGTGCGTGTCTGAGAAGACTGAACTTGAGTAAATTAAGCTCTTCAGATAAATACGGTTTGCTGAAATTAAACATGAAACATTCTGCAAAAGTAGGTGTACTATCCGGAAGCCAAGTAATTAACATCAATGCAGGATCCCGGAACAGAAAAAGGTCATTAAAGGAAAAACTGGTGAAATCCAAATAAAGACTAGAGTTTAGTTCCTAGCAATGTGTCAGTGTTGGTTTCTCAGTTTTGACAAATGTGCCACAGTGGTGTAAGCTGTTAACATTAGGGGAAACCGGAACTGGGTGAGGGCGTGCCTGAGAATTATCTGTGCTAGCTTTGAAACATTTCTGTACATTTGGCTGAGCTCATGCCTATCCCAGCACTTTGGGAGGCCGAGGCAGGTGGATCACATGAGGTCAGGAGTTCAAGACCAGCCTGGCCAACATGGTGAACCCTCATCTCTACTAGGAGGTTGCAGTGAGCTGGGATTGTGCCACTGCACTCCAGCCTGGGTGACACAGCGAGACTGCGTCTCAAAAGAAAAGAAATTTTTCTGTACATTTAAATTATGCCAAAATAAAAAGTTTAAAATTTCAGTACCAATGAACTGGTTTTCTTTCTCATAGGAATACTGAAGGGGGCTTGCAACACTTAAACTTCTTTCTTTTGAGACAGGGTCTCACTCTGTCGCCCAGGTTGGAATGCAGTGGCATGATCACGGCTCACTGCAGCCTCGACTTCCTGGACTCAGGTGTTTCTCCCACCTCAGCCTCCTGAGAAACTGGGACTACCGGTGCACGCCACCATGGCTGGCTAATTTTTTGTATTTTTTGTAGAGATGGGGTCTCACCATGTTGCCCAGGCTGGTCTTGAGCTCCTGAGTTCAAGGGATCCGCCCACCTCAACCTCCCAAAGTGCTGGGATTACAGGCATGACCCACCGCATCCGGCTAAGCTTCTCTCAAACAAGATAAAGCTTGCTTCTCTTGCTACCTTTGAACCTCAGCATAAAGAATAGTTACCAACAATGGAGAGTTTGTGCTTTCTTTAAAAAAAAAAAAAGCAAAACCAGATGCAGAGCCAGGTCAGTGCCAAGTGAAAAAGAGCCATGCGATATCTTCGCATTTTTTGAATGAACCTTTTCCTTTTGTTGTCATGCCCTTTTAGTGTCATTTTTAATTGACTGGGCAAATGAACTGCAGCATTTTGTAGATGCCAAAGAGGTACTGAATTTCTTAGAACCCAAGTGCACACAAGTGAACTTCAGGAAGTTTTGCAACTTTTTTTCCAGAAAGTGGTGGGCAGCCACAGGACCGAAGGAAACACCCGTCAACATGACCAAGAGGATTTCCTGCCCACACACTCAGCGTCTCAACGTTATTTGAACAGTTTGTAGATGTCTTTCTTTAGAAATATACTAATAAAATTGGAAATACGGGATCAGTAGTCCTAGCAAACCAAAATGACTTTATCTATTTCTGGAGAATAATGAAGTCCTATGCATTCAAGTTGTTTTCTTTTTTCTTCTTTCTTTTTTAAGACCTTTTCTTTGTTATGACAAATGTAACACAATAATTTTTTTTTTTTTGAGATGGAGTCTTGCTCTGTCGCCCAGGCTGGAGTGCAGTGGCACGATCTCAGCTCATTGCAACCTCCGCCTCCCAGGTTCAAGTGATTCTTCTGCCTCAGCCTCCCGAGTACCTGGGACTACAGGCGCTCACCACCACGCCCAGCTAATTTTTGCATTTTTAGTAGAGACAGGGTTTCACCATATTGGCCAGGCTGGTCTCGAACTCCTGACCTAGTGATCCACCCACTTTGGCTTCCCAAAATGCAGGGATTACAGGTGTGAGCCACCGCGCCTGGCTGTAACACAATAATTTAAGATGACAACATTCGAGGAAGTTAGAACTGAGAAGAGGGTACACAGCATTTTCTACAAGATTGACTCAACTTTGATTCCATCAAGGAAACAAAAATATTGTATAGAAATTTACTCTTCATTCTCTCCCAAAACATTTAAGAGTTTTTCATTTTTCTTTGTAAGAATATAAAAGGTTTTCCTAAACTCTTTGCATTCTTTTCCTTTTTCTTCTTTTTTTGAGACAGGGTCTCTCTCTGTCACCCAAGCTGGAGTGCAGTGGCACTACCACTACCATGCCTCACTGCAGCCTGGACCTCCTGGGCTCAAGTGATCCTTCCACCTCAGCCTTCCAAGTAGCTGGGACTGCAGGCATGCACCATGATTCCCGGCTAATTTTTGTATTTTTTGTAGAGACAGCGTCCCACTTTGTTGCCCAAGCTGGTCCAGAACTCCTGGAATATGCCCGCCTCGGATTTCCAAAGTGCTGGGATTATAGGCGTGAGCCACCTGCACCCAGCCTCTTTTTCCATTAATTGGTATGTTTAAAACAATGAGCAACATACCTTCCTTGCTAGAATCTGCCTCTTGACTCTAGCATTGTAATCTATAAAATACAATGCCAAGCAAAGGCATAGGACACGAGTCCTTTACAATGAGTGTTGAAATCATGGCATCAGGGACCCAGAATTCCTGAATTATATTCCTATTCTTTGCCCAAGCCATTTTTATTTTATTTTATTTTACTTTATTTAGAGATGGGGTCTCGCTCTATAGCCCAGGCTGGAGTGCAGTGGCATGATCATAGCTCACTGCAGCCACGAACTCCTGGGCTCAAGCTCAAGCAATCCTCCTGCCTCAGCCTCCCAGGTAGCTAGGACTACAGGCACAAGCCACCACACCTGGCTTCCCGAACAATTTTAAAATTCATTTAGTCAATAAACAGGGAGATGCAGAAATGAGTCAAAGAGCCTTCAAGGACCATACAGTGTAATCTGGAGATACAGACAGGTAACAGTGCTGCAGCTGTTATGCTGGAAGTTTGTGGGAGACATGTGGGAACAAAGCAGGTATAGATTGGAGTGGTGTTTGACCTGACTTGAGAGTAGTGATCTCAGTGGGGGAGATCTTGGCCCCCAGGGGACATTCTGCAATGTCCAAAGACAATTTTGGTTGTCACAACTTGGAGGAGGGGAGGGGTGCCACTGGCATCTGGTGGGCAGAGGCCAGGGATACTGTTAAACATCCTACAAGGGACAGAGCTGCCCCTCACCACAAAGAATTGTCCAGCGCCACATGTCAATAACACTGAGGTTGAGAAACTGTAGTTTAAACAAACAGAATGGGGTTTACCAGGCAAACTAAACAGAGAAGAATAATTCAGGGAAGTGGTAAGACAGGAGTAAGGGATGGACAGATAAGCTGGAGATGTAATCTGTATGCTTAAGCTGATTATTTTTTCCCTTTGAACCTTAATTTTCCCATTCACAAAATAGTGATGCTATAATGTGGAATGACTCACCTCTTTTCCTGGTATCAGAAGAAAGTGCCACTGATAAAAATTGTGTGCCTGGGTCCCACCTACTTCTAATTGTCCTGCTCAAGCCTACCTGTTCCTCAGCAGTGCTGGTAGCTTATTGATGAGAACAAAGACGGTACTTGGGAAATCTAAGGAAGGGCAATGTGGCAGGTAAAACTGTCAGTAAGCTGGGCGCGGTGGCTCACACCTGTAATCCCAGCACTGTTGGAGGCCGAGGCAGGCCGATCACCTGAGGTTGGGACTTCGAGACCAGCCTGACAAACATGGAGAAACCTCGTCTCTACTAAAAATACAAAATTAGCCGGGCACGGTGGCGCATGCCTGTAGTCCCAGCTACTCGGGAGGCTGAGGCAGGAGAACGGCGTGAACCCAGGAGGTGGAGGCGGAGCTTCCAGTGAGCCGAGATTGCGCCACTGCACTCCAGCCTGGGCGACAGAGCAAGACTCGGTCTCAAAAAAAAAAAAAAAATTGTCAGTAAAAGCGAGGACTGTATTTAATGGCATGTAACAAGAACCCAGCTACCACAGCAATTATAATTCTTATGTAATGTGACATCTGGAAATGGGCAGTCTAGGGCTAAATGGCCACTCCATGGTGCCATCAGGAGCCCAGACTCCTTCTGTCTTTCCCCTCTGACGTCCTTAGCATGTGACTCCAATCTGCATATTTGTGAGATGGCGGCTGAACCTCTCAATCTTTAGAAGTTTCATCAGCATTCCAGGCAAGGAAGAGGAGAAAAAAGGAAAAGAGCAACAGGCAAAAGGTGAAAGCCTTCCCAGTTGAGTCTCCTCCACTTAACAAACTTTCCTGGAATCGTCTGTGCCTAGAACTTCCACGTATGTATACATTGGCCTGAACCACATTATGTAACTATCCATAAACTCCAGGGAGTCTGGAAGCTGAGTGTTTTCAAGTGGGCATCTTGAACAAAATAGTTTTTTTTAATAAGGAAGAAAAAGTATAATAGGTGCTGTGTAGGTAACTAGAACTGTTGCCTTAGTGCTTTAAAATGAGTACATTCAGGGCCAGGAGCGGTGGCTCACGCCTGTAATTCCAGCACTTTGGGAGGCCGAGGGGGGTGGATCACCTGAGGTTGGGAGTTCAAGACCAGCCTCACCCACATGGAGAAACCCCGTCTCTACTAAAAATACAAAATTAGCTGGGCATGGTGGCACATGCCTGTAATTCCAGCTACTTGGGAGGCTGAGGCAGGAGAATCGCTTGAACCCAGGAGGCAGAGGTTGGGGTGAGCTGAGATGGCGCCATTGCACTCCAGCCTGGGCAACAAGAGTGAGACTCCGTCTCAAAAAAAAAAAAAAAAAATGAGTTCATTCAGCTGGGAGCGGTGGCTCATGCCTGTAATTCCAGCACTTTGGGAGGGTGAGGCGGGTAGATCACCTGAGGTCAGGCATTTGAGACCAGCCCGGCCAATGTAACAAAACCCCGTCTCTACTAAAAATACAAACAAACAAAAAAAATTAGCCAGGCATGATGGTGCATGCCTGTAATCCCAGCTACTTAGGAGGCTGAGACAGGAGAATCATTTGAACCCGGGAGGCAAAAGCTCCAGTGAGCCAACATCATGCCACTGCACTTCAGCCTGAGTGACAGAGTAAGACCCTGTCTCAAAATATAATAAAATAAAATAAAGCATATTGCAGATAATGTAACCATTCAATAGTCATTCAAAAATATTTATTGAATGCCAAGTATGTACTCAGCACTATCGTAAGCACAGAACACACAAAAAATGGAACCACGAATAACCCTAGCTTCTGCGTCTAATGAGCTTGTTGAAATCCAGTTGGGAAAAACATACAACATAAACAGTAAGAAGTTGGACAACCATGAAAGAGTTAAATAACGATCTATAATAGCAATATAAAAAAGCAGTACATCACTGGTGGGAATGTAAAATGGTATAACCTATAGCCACTTTGGAAAGCTGCTACATTTCTAAAAAATTTAAACATACTATTTACCATATGATACTGCAATTCCACTTCTAGGTATTTACCCAAGAGAAATGAAAATATAAAGATTTCGCCAGGTCCCGTGGCTCACGCCTATAATCCCAACGCTTTGGGAGCCCAACTTAGGTGGATTACCTGAGGTCAGGAGTTCCAGACCAGGCTGACCAACATGGTGAAACTCTGTCTCTACTAAAAATACAAAAATCAACCAGGCTTGGTGGCTTGTACCCGTAATCCCAGCTACTTGGGAAGCTGAGGCAGGAGAATCAAGAGTCGGAGGTTGCAGTAAGACAGTGAGCTGAGATCGTGCCACTGCACTCCAGCCTGGGCAACAAAGCGAGATTCCATTTCAAAAAGAAAAAAAAAAGTGAGAATGTTTCTTAATTGAAAAAACATAGGCCTGTCTGGGCACAGTGGCTCACACCTGTAATCCCAACACTTTGGGAGGCCGAGGCGGGCGGATCACAAGGTCAGGGGTTCTATATAAGCCTGTCCAACATGGTGAAACCCCGTCTCTACTAAAAAAACAAAGATTAGATGGGTATGGTGGCAGGCGCCTGTAATCCCAGGTACTCGGGAGGCTGAGGCAGGAGAATTGCTTGAACCCGGGAGGCGGAGTTTGCAGTGAGCCGAGATTGCGCCACTGCACTCCAGCCTGGGTGACAGAGGGAGACTCTGTCTTGAAAAAAAGAAAAAACATAAGTCCTCGGTTGGGAGGAAAGTTGTACTGTTCACATTTTTTCTGTCTGCTCCCTCTGTTGATTCTGAGAATTGTATTTATCTCCCATTGTGATTTGTGGATCATTTTCATCATTTCAGTCTTTGTTTTATACATTTATTTTCTTTTCTTTTTTTGAGACAGAGTTTCACTCTTGTTGCCCAGGTTGGAGTGCAATGGTGCGATCTCGGCTCACTGCAACCTCCCCTTCCCGTGTTCAAGTGATTCTCCTGCCTCAGCCTCCTGAGTAGCTGGGATTACAGGCACCCACCAGCACGCCCAGCTAATTTTTGTTATTTTTAGTAGAGATAGCTGTTGGGAGCAAGCCCCCCAAAGTCTGGCCATAAACTGGCCCCAAAACTGGCCATAAATAAAATCTCTGCAGCAATGTAACATGTCCATAATGGCTATAACGCCCAAGCTGGAAGGCTGTGGGTTTATGGGAATGAGGGCAAGGAACACCTGGCCTGCCCAGGGCGGAAAACCGCTTAAAGGTATTCTTAAGCCACAAACAATAGCATGAGCGATTTATGCCTTAAGAGCATGCTCCCGCTGCAGTTAACTAGCCCAACCTATTTCTTTAATTCAGCCCATCCCTTCGTTTCCCTTAAGGGATACTTTTAGTTAATTTAATATCTATAGAAACAATGCTAATGACTGGTTTGCTGTTAATAAATATGTGGGTAAATCTCTGTTCAGGGTTCTCAGCTCTGAAGGCTGTAAGACCCCTGATTTCCCACTTCACACCTCTATATTTCCTTTTTTTTTTTTTTTTTTTTTTTGAGACAGTCTCACTCTCACCCAGGCTGGAGTGCATCTCTGCTCACTGCAAGCTCCGCCTCCCGGGTTCACGCCATTCTCCCGCCTCAGCCTCCCGAGTAGCTGGGACTACAGGCGCCCGCCACTACGCCCGGCTAATTTTTTGTATTTTTAGTAGAGACGGGGTTTCACCGTGTTAGCCAGGATGGTCTTGATCTCCTGACTTCGTGATCCGCCTGCCTCGGCCTCCGAAAGTGCTGGGATTACAAGCATGAGCCACCGCGCCCGGCCTCACACCTCTATATTTCTGTATGTGTGTCTTTAATTCCTCTAGCACTGCTGGGTTAGGGTCTCCCCGACCGAGCTGGTCTCGGCAGATAAGGTTTCACCATGTTGGCCAGGCTGGTCTCAAACTCCTGACTTCAGGGGATCCCTGCCTCAGCCTCCCAAAGAGCTGGGATTACAGGCATGAGTCACCGTGCCCAGCCAATTTTCTTTTGTTTTTTCTTTTGAGACAGGATCTCACTCTGTCACCCAGGCTTACATGCAGTGGTACCATCTCGGCTCACTGCAGCCTCAATCTTCTGGGCTCAAATGATCCTCCCACCTTAGCCTCCTGAGCAGCTGGGGCTACAAGTGCACACTACCAAGCCCGGCTAATTTTTTTTTTTTTTTTTTTTTTGAGACAGAGTCTTGCTGTGTCCCTCACCCAGGCTGGAGTGCAGTGGCTCGATCTTGGCTTACTGCAACCTCTGCCTCCCGTGTTCAAGCAATTCTCGTGCCTCAGCCTCCTCAGTAGCTGGGATTACAGGCACGCGCCGCCATGCCCAGTTAATTTTTGTATTTTTAATAGAGACGGGGTTTCACCATGTTGACCAGGCTGGTCTTGAAACCCTGACCTCAGCCTCCCAAAGTGCTGAGATTACAGGTGTGAGCCGACATGCTGGGCCTATACATTTCAAAATTATGTTGCTATGTTCATAAAGATGTATATATGGTACTTGTACCTTCAATCAACATGAAATACCCTTCTTTGTCCTTTTAATGCCTTTATGATAAATTCTGTCTCATATTAATATTGCTACATATGCTTTCTTTCCATAAACATTTCCATAAACATAAAAATGGCTGGTAAGTCATTTTCCTTTTTTTTTTTTTAATTTTTGTTTTTTAGAGGCAGGAGCTCATTCTGTCTCCCAGGTTGGAGTGCAATGGTTCAATCATAGCTCATAGCTTACTGCAGCCTCGAACTCCTGGGTTCAAGGGATCTTACCACCTCCGTCTTCCGAGCAGCTGGGACTACAGGTGCAAGTCACCACGCCTGGTTAATTTTTTTTAATTTTTTGTAGAGACAAGGTCACAATATGTTTCCCAGCCTGGTCTTGAACTCCTGGCCTCAAGCAATCCTCCTGCCTTGAGAAATATAGTAAACAAAAAATGTGAAATAACATGGCAGAAGTAAGTCCAAATAAATAAATAATCAAAAATAAATACAAATGATTTATATTCTCTTCTTAAAAGAGAGAAGTTCTGAGAAACCCCAAAGCCAGCTATATGTTGTTTATAAAGAGACATACATAAAACAAAACAGCATGATTAAGAAGATAATATAATCCATTCACATTTATGTTTTATTATTTATATATTTGGACTTATTCCTGCCATGTTATTTTCTGTTTTCTGCTTACCAGTGTACAGTATTTTTCTGTTTTCCCTTATCTTTTCTGGAATGCCTATTTATTTCTGTTCCTGTTTTGTCCACCCTTTCCTGATTGATTCTTTCTGAATAATGACTTTTTTTTTTTTTTTTTTTTTTTTTTTTTGAGAAAGTCTCACTCTGTTGACCAGGCTGGAGTGCAATGGCACGATCTTGGCTAATTGCAACCTCTGCCTCCCAGGTTCAAGACATTATCCTGCCTCAGCCTCCCCAGTAGCTGAGATTACAGGCGCCCCCCACCATGTCCGGCTAATTTTTGTATTTTTAGTAGAGACTGGGTTTCACCATGTTGGCCAGGCTGGTCTCGAACTCCTGATCTCTGGTGATCTGCCCACCTCGGCCTCCCAAAGTGCTGGGATTACAGGTGTGAGCCACCGCGTTTGGCCTCAAAGACCGAGAACTTTGTATTTTATATATTTTATAGCTCTTATCACAGGTGTCTAGTAAATATTTTTAAACACTTATGGCACCTGATGCAAGAATTACCAGGCTCATTTTATAGAGAGGATACGAAACTGTCCAAGGGTTTGGACTCACATGTTCTAGACTGCATGGACAGCAATCTGTAGTGGGTCAAATTATTGTTTTTAGTATGATTTAAAGTGTTTGTCAAAAATATAAAAGTCTTGAAAACAAGCTGGGGAAGTGAATTTCAATATCCCATTAACTAAGACCAAAGTGCAATTCATCAACCTTTTTTCCCCATCCCGCACCCTGTGCTTTCTCTACTCAGTTACTCACTACACCCTGCTGGACTAAAAGGGTCCTCCAGCATTTTCTTTCTTACACAGTGCAAGACATTCTCTTGGCATTAATAAATGTTCACTTAATAAATAAAAAGGGCCGCGCTCTGTGGTTCCTGCCTGCAATCCCAGCACTTTGGGAGGCCAAGGCAAGAGGATCGCTTGAGCCTAGGAGTTCCAGCCTAGGCAACCTGGCGAAACCCAGTCTCAAAAAAAAAAAAAAGGAAAAAAAAGGCATCAAAAAATAAAACGTAACAGGTGGCATGACATGACATGACTTTTCTAACAGCCTCTTACAGCTTTCCAAGGTCTTTTAATATGAAGCTGTAGGTCTCGGCTAGAAGACACCTCCAGACTTCTCCCAAAACATTTCAGAGGCCAGGAGTAAGTCTCCCCACATCTGAAGGCACATCAGAACCCAGGTGGCCCAAGCTGATGAGAGTTAAACAGGAAGTTGGTTTCTTGGTCCGGCAGAGGCTCCAATCACCCCCACCTCTTTTCCAACCCACAGGACAGCACGTGCTCAGGAGGCTCTGGAGTTGGGACAACCCAGTTAAAAAAAAATCATTGATTTCCCTCCCAACGAAGAGGGAGAAAACACGTTAGGAGACTCGTGGCCCAGTCCTGGCAAAAACCAAAACTATGTCCCTTTAGAGGGCTTAGATATCAAGAGATGGACTTGCTTTTAGTTCTTTTTCCCATCCTGTTCCCTCCCTACCAAAATATAATTGACCAGCTAATCCGACTTACTAACACTAAAGAATTACTTAGGAACCTGCTATCTTAACATTTCACTTTTTGCATATCCTCCAAATACCAGGTAGCAGTCTTACTACTGTTTGCACCCCTAGAACCTGGAATAGTGCTGCCCGCAGAGGAGGAAGCAATAATTACTTGTTAGAGAAGGTATTGCTGTGCATTTCTGGGGAATTTCACACTTTGTAATTTGCTTTAAAAAAAGTGGACATGCATATTTACGGGGGTTTCTCGGACTTCTCCATGTTAATATTCGTGTAAATCGCTCCCGTGCTGTTCTCTGGGGGCCCCTCTTTCACAAACACCTGGCCACCCTCACGCCACAATGGCCAGGCAGGAACCTCGACCTCCCCTCGGAGAGGGGGCTCAGGGTCAACCCCGGGGTCTCAGTCTCTACATGTGACGTTTTTCTGTCCCCTCATTTAAAATAACAAGAGGCTGGGCGCGGTGGCTTACGCCTGTAATCCCAGCACTTTGGGAGGCCGAGGCGGGCGATCACGAGGTCAGGAGATGGAGACCATCCTGGCCAACACGGTGAAACCCCGCCTCTACTAAACATACAAAAAATTAGCCGGGTGTGATGGCGGGCGCCTGTAGTCCCAGCTACTCGGGAGGCTGAGGCAGGAGAATTGCTTGAACCCGGAGGCGGAGGTTGCAGTGAGCTGAGATCTCGCCACTGCACTCCAGCCTGGTGACAGAGCCTGACTCCGTCTCAAAAAATAAGAATAAAAAATAAAATAAAAATAATAGAGGCCGAAGCAGGAGGTTCACTTGAGCTCAGAAGTTCGAGATCAGCCTGGGCAACACAGTGAGAACTCGTTTCTATTTAAAAAATTAAATTAAATTTAAATTTAAAAAATGCACGCTCATAGTACAAAGTTTAGAAATGGAACGAAAAACTAAAATTAAAGGCATTCCCCTCCAACCCAGAGATAACACCTATCGTTTATTAAGCCCTCACTATTGTTAAACTTAGTTTTAAAGGGCACGATCTCATTTCTTAAAGACTTCTATTCCGCAGAATTTCTTTCCAGGCTTTTTTCTTTTTCTTTTTTTGAGACGGAGTCTCGCTCTGTCGCCCAGGCCGGGGTGCAGTGGCGCGATCTCGGCTCACTGAAACCTCTGTCCAGTCTTTTCGAACCCAAGGCCCAACTGCGCTCTATCTCGACTTTCGGCTCCACTCGGAGCCCGAAGTGGCGCACGAGATAAAATGTTGTCAGGCTGAGGTAATTCTCTGTTAGTCCCGGTAAAAATTCGTCAGTCTGGAAATCTCTCGGTTTGGAATTAAATTCTGTCACTCCGGATGGAAATAAGTCCGCTTAAGGGGGGAAAATCCGTTTGTGGAGGACACGCTCCCGCAGGTAACCCCCCGCGGAAAATGACCCCAAGTACCTTTGGCCAGGGATTGCCGCAGCCACGCCGGACTCCATAGCCACGCTCCTGAAACGCCCCGCCGGGCAGGCCGGACCAATGGACGCCGAGATCGGCCGTGCGTCACGCGACGCTGGCCAATCGCGGAGGGCCACGACCGTAGAAAGGCCGGGCGCGGCGAGGCTGGGCGCTGGGCGGCTGCGGCGCGCGGTGCGTAGTCTGGAGCTATGGTGGTGGTGGCATCCGCGCCGAACCCGGCCGACGGGACCCCTAAAGTTCTGCTTCTGTCGGGGCAGCCCGCCTCCGCCGCCGGAGCCCCGGCCGGCCAGGCCCTGCCGCTCATGGTGCCAGCCCAGAGAGGGGCCAGCCCGGAGGCAGCGAGCGGGGGGCTGCCCCAGGCGCGCAAGCGACAGCGCCTCACGCACCTGAGCCCCGAGGAGAAGGCGCTGAGGAGGTGGGCGAGGGGCCGGGGTCTGGGGCCAGATCTGAAGCCGGGACTAGGGGCAGGGGCAGGGGCTGGGAGCGGGGACCCAGCACTGGCCGCCCCGCAGGGCTCCATCGCCTTTGGCCTGGCGGGTCGGTGCCAGCGTGGCGCGGGGCGGGACAGGAAGCCCGGACTGACCGAATCCGCCACGCTGGGAACCTAGGGCGGCCCAGGGCTCTTTTCTGTACTTTTTAACTCTCTCGTTAGAGATGACCAGAGCTGGGGATGCGGGCACCTGTCTTCCAGGCCCTCTTGCTATGTGGCCGCAGACTGGTGGTTCAGCCTCTTAACTCGGACATGAGGTCGAATAATCTGTTTTGGTTTACTGCTATTTCTGGAGAGGCGCGGAGCTGAAATAACAGAGCTGTTGAAAGGGCTGGGAATTCTGCGAGGCTCACTGGTCTAGCTCAGTATCTGCGTTCTTAAAATGGAACCTACTTCATGAGGTCTTTGGGGAGATTGAGACTTGGATATAATGTGCCTAGCACTTAGTCCTCCGCAAATGTTCACTCTTTTGTGATCATTGTGCCTTCTGTGATTTATGAAGTGTCTCTTCTAATTCTTTAAAAAAAAAAAAAAGTGTCTCCTCCAACAGACACGGACCCATCAGCAGGTCACTGCCTAGGATCTCAACACTAGAGATCAGGGAGTGGCATCAGCGTCTCCCTTTTCTAAATTGGACTTGGGGACGGAGGGTTGATGTCATAGCAAGATTGCAGCCTTCACTAGATTAATGAGGCCAGGTTGGATCCTGTTTAAGAGAACTGGAGACAGGAAGCAGCGGGGAATAGATGGGGAAAGAGGAAAGTTCCTTATGATGCAAGATGAATAGTGTGTGTGTCCAGCCCCAGTGCTGTGACGGGGATGAGTCTGAGGTGGACGGATGATGCAATATAGGAGAGAATAAAGCAGGTCTTCGAGCTAGATTGACAGAAGACTGTATTTTTTATTTTGTTTTATTGAGGGGAGGAGCCTGAAGTGTATTTTATCATTAGTCTGTCTTATACTGTAAATAAAAATGAAAGCACCAGCTGGTAAAGTTTTCAAATAAAGACATAAATAAGGTTTGATATGACTCAGTGTGGTATGTTCCTTCTCTTCCTAGGAAACTGAAAAACAGAGTAGCAGCTCAGACTGCCAGAGATCGAAAGAAGGCTCGAATGAGTGAGCTGGAACAGCAAGTGGTAGATTTAGAAGAAGAGGTAAAACTACTTAAGGTCAAACTTTTATCCATTGTATACCCTTCCTTGGTGAATGTTCTGATATTTGCTTCCCATCCCAAGTTGTTTCAGCCCCTATTAGAATACAATTGAATATGTGATTAAAAGTTAAACTAGGCTGGGCATGGTGGCTCATGCCTGTAATCCCAGCACTTTGGGAGCCTGAGTTGGGCAGATCACTTGAGGCCAGCAGTTTTGAGACCAGCCTAGCCAACATGGTAAAATCCCGTCTCTACCCAAAAATATACCAAAAAAAAAAAAAAAAAAAAAGCCAAGCGTGAGTGCCTGTAGTCCCAGCTACTTGGGAGGTTGAGGTGGGAGGATTGTTTGAACCTGGGAGAGGGAGGTTGCAGTGAGCTGAGATCGCACCACTGCACTCCAGCCTGGCAACAGAGTGAGACTCTGTCTCAAGAAAAAAAAAAAAGTTTGCTGGGCACCGGGGTTCACACCTGTAATCCCAGCACTTTGGGAGGCCAAGGTGGGTAGATCACTTGAGATCAGGAGTTCGAGACCAACCTGACCAACATGGTGAAACCCCATCTCTATTAAAAATACAAAAATTAGCCGGGTGTCGTGGCAGGCACCTGTAATCCCAGCTGCACAGGAGGCTGAGGCAGGAGAATCACTTGAACCCAGGAGGCGGAGGTTGCAGTGAGCTGAGATCACGAGATCATGCCACTGCACTCCAGTCTGGGCAGCAGAGCAAAAACCCTGTCTCAAAAAAAAAAAAAAAAAAAAAAAAGTTAATCTAAGTTAGGACAGATAGTTGGTGAAGTGGTGAAGCTTGTTGAGGGCAGAAGTGATTGACTTTGTGGCATTTGGTGCTAAATGTATCTCAAAGTAGATGGATTTAACAATGTTTATTGAGTTTGTAGTAAGAAATTAGCAAGGGCTAATAGGAAATAATTGCTTAAACTTTACATTCTTCCTGGCATGGCCAGAAATTCACTAAAGGTTCCTTTCCCCCTCTAGGGTCCACCTGTTAATCAATCTTAAATTGTTGCCAATTACACATCTTGAATACATAGAGATTATTTATATTTTTTTTTAACCCCTTGGTCAATTTGCATATATTGAGCTTTTTAAAGTTTTAATCATTAGTTGGTTCTTCTAAGAATCATGAGTCAGGAGCAGGGATTTTTTTTAACTTATTTTGGATTTATAGTCACCACTACCACTTTTATTATTACCTGCCAGTTCAAGATAGTTATTTATTTTTATTTTATATTATTATTATTATTATTATCATCATCATCATCATTATTTTGAGATGGAGTCTCACTCTGTTGCCCAGGCTGGAGTGCAGTGGTGCAATCTCGGCTCACTGCAACCTCTGCCTCCCAGGTTCAAGCAATTCTCCCTGCTTCAGCCTCCAGATTAGCTGGGATTACAGGCACCCGTCACCACATCCAGCTAATTTTTGGATTTTTTAGTAGAGATGGGGGTTTGCCATGTTGGCCAGGCTGGTTTTGAACTCTTGACCTCAGGTGATCCACCTGCCTTGGCCTCCCAAAGTGTTAGGATTACAAGCGTGAGCCACCGAGCCTGGCCAAGATAGTTTAAAAAAAAAAATTATATCTACATTAAAGCCACAAGTCACCCTTTGCTGAAGTCAGTATTAGTAGTTGGAAGCAGTGTGTTATTCTTGACCCCATGAAGTGGCACTTATTAAGTAGCTTGCTTTCCCATAATTATTGCCTAGCTTTTTAAAACCTACTATGAACACCACAAGCATAGAGTTTTCCAAAAGTTCAAGAAGGAAAGGAAACCAATTATACTGAATCAGGTAGATTCTTAACTGAAATAATTAGATGTTTTAATAGCCTCTTATGAACTTTCTTCCAGAACCAAAAACTTTTGCTAGAAAATCAGCTTTTACGAGAGAAAACTCATGGCCTTGTAGTTGAGAACCAGGAGTTAAGACAGCGCTTGGGGATGGATGCCCTGGTTGCTGAAGAGGAGGCGGAAGCCAAGGTAAATCATCTCCTTTATTTGGTGCCTCATGTGAGTACTGGTTCCAAGTGACATGACCCAGCAATTATGTTTACAGTCTGGACTTCTGATCAAGAGCGTTCTTGAAATTTTCCTTCAGTTTTAAGACATTTTCATGCAGGCAGAGTGTTCTTCCCCTAAAGGCACTTGACACTTACTCATTTTTTAAGTGTGTAGTGAACAGTACTAAGATCTAATAATGAAAACAAGTTACATGGCTCCCTAAGAACAAGTATTAACAAATGCAGTAGCCAACAAGATTACCATGCAATCATTAAGGAGAACCAAAGTAAGAGAGCCACTCAAACCAGACTTTGAACGCTACTGAAATTAAAGTAGTTCTTTGATGAATATGAATGAGTAGGGAAAGGATTCTTTGTGATAGTGATACCTCTGTGGTAAGAGAAGGGTGGTATGTGAGTTTTAGTCTACAGATTATGGCAAATTCAGTGACAACAATCAAATGGTCTAAGATTGACAGTAGCACAGTTTTACTCTGTGAAGGTAATGTTCAGGACAAATTTAAAGAATTACTTTTCAAAAAGATTCTAGGGTTAAATTGCTATAGAACTTTATTATCTAACAACATTATTATTATTGAGAAGAGCAAGATATTTGCCAGTTCTGCTTGAATCTTTGCCTGGAGGAGGAAAAATGTTTCATTGTGCAGGAAATGTATAAGGAAGCCGTACCTCCCTTTTCTCATCTCTTGAGGACTTAAAAGTGGAAATAACAATGGTTAGGGAAAGATTTCAGCTGTAAAGAATGGTTTTCTAGTTTTCTTGAAAGTTGAGAATCACAGCTGTCTAGCAAGCATTTCCTTGGGCACTTGAAGCTGTTTATTCACTTTGGTCTTTCCTCCCAGGGGAATGAAGTGAGGCCAGTGGCCGGGTCTGCTGAGTCCGCAGCACTCAGACTACGTGCACCTCTGCAGC
This sequence comes from Gorilla gorilla gorilla, assembly GCF_029281585.2. Taxonomy (NCBI): domain Eukaryota; kingdom Metazoa; phylum Chordata; class Mammalia; order Primates; family Hominidae; genus Gorilla; species Gorilla gorilla. The sequence continues at coordinate 26,827,858 of NC_086018.1, read as the reverse complement.
AGGTGCAGGCCCAGTTGTCACCCCTCCAGAACATCTCCCCATGGATTCTGGCGGTATTGACTCTTCAGATTCAGAGGTAGGGATCATTCTGACTTATTAAAGAGCTATATAACCAGTTAATTCCATCTCTTTGATGCTTGACATCCCTAACTAGACAGATGAGGGTTGAAGTTAGTTTTTGGTGGGGTTGGAGGTGAACATCAACTACCTTCCTAGTTCCAGGTAATATAGGACATGGAGTGAAGTGTAGATAAATGGGTCTGGTGGGTCTCGAGGTCATCTTATCACATAATGACTAATTTACATTATGGAACCCAGTACAAAGTGTTCCAGTTAGATTTTCCATTGTATTCTGACAGTTGTACTTCATTTAATTTTTGCCTCTTACAGTCTGATATCCTGTTGGGCATTCTGGACAACTTGGACCCAGTCATGTTCTTCAAATACCCTTCCCCAGAGCCTGCCAGCCTGGAGGAGCTCCCAGAGGTCTACCCAGAAGGACCCAGTTCCTTACCAGCCTCCCTTTCTCTGTCAGTGGGGACGTCATCAGCCAAGCTGGAAGCCATTAATGAACTAATTCGTTTTGACCACATATATACCAAGCCCCTAGTCTTAGAGATACCCTCTGAGACAGAGAGCCAAGCTAATGTGGTAGTGAAAATTGAGGAAGCACCTTTCAGCCCCTCAGAGAATGATCACCCTGAATTCATTGTCTCAGTGAAGGAAGAACCTGTAGAAGACGACCTCCTTCCGGAGCTGGGTATCTCAAATCTGCTTTCATCCAGCCACTGCCCAAAGCCATCTTCCTGCCTACTGGATGCTTACAGTGACTGTGGATACGGGGGTTCCCTTTCCCCCTTCAGTGACATGTCCTCTCCGCTTGGTGTAAACCATTCTTGGGAGGACACTTTTGCCAATGAACTCTTTCCCCAGCTGATTAGTGTCTAAGGAATGATCCAATACTGCTGCCCTTTTCCTTGACTATTACACTGCCTGGAGGATACCAGAGAAGCCTGTCTGTGCTTCATTCAAAAAGCCAAAATAGAGAGTATACAGTCCTAGAGAATTCCTCTATTTGTTCAGATCTCATAGATGACCCCCAGGTATTGTCTTTTGACATCCAGCAGTCCAAGGTATTGAGACATATTACTGAAGTAAGAAATATTACTATAATTGAGAACTACAGCTTTTAAGATTGTACTTTTATCTTAAAAGGGTGGTAGTTTTCCCTAAAATACTTATTATGTAAGGGTCATTAGACAAATGTCTTGAAGTAGACATGGAATTTATGAATGGTTCTTTATCATTTCTCTTCCCCCTTTTTGGCATCCTGGCTTGCCTCCAGTTTTAGGTCCTTTAGTTTGCTTCTGTAAGCAACGGGAACACCTGCTGAGGGGGCTCTTTCCCTCATGTATACTTCAAGTAAGATCAAGAATCTTTTGTGAAAATTATAGAAATTTACTATGTAAATGCTTGATGGAATTTTTTCCTGCTAGTGTAGCTTCTGAAAGGTGCTTTCTCCATTTATTTAAAACTACCCATGCAATTAAAAGGTACAATGCAGCATCCTTGTTTGATTTCTTCTAGGGCCGTAAGTCTTGTTTTCTCTCTAGATGTTTATCTGTGTGCTGTGGTAGGAATTAATCCAACTGAAGTGAGCCTAACACTTTAAAGTGACTGAAGGCTTTTCCACCTTAATTACTGCCTGCTTTAATTCTGGACTGCCGTAAGTGATATAAGCTATAATTTGAGCAGTTACTATCTTTCTGAGACAGATTCTTGAGCCTAACTGATCAATATCACAGCTAGTAAGTAGAAGAGCTAGAACCCTAACCACTATTTGCTACACCATCTTATAAATGTTAAACAAGGACACACCATCACATATCGAGATTCTCTTGCCCTTATTATGGGAATTAAGAGCATTTTCTAGACTGAAACTCCCTATTTTCAACTCTGCCACTGGTAAGCTGGGTAACCCAGGGGTATATATAATCACTTATTTCCTCATCTGTAAAGTTGGATAATGGTATCTCTAAAGGTTAAGATTCAAAGAGACGATGCATTATAAGCATTTAGTATACACTAGGCACCATCCTAAACACTGGAAAGTTAGTTATTATCTCCTAATCCACTTTGGGAGGGTTTTAATCTCTTCCAGAATTATATTTACTCAAGAATTTGTTTCATCAAAGAATAAACCTTGGCCAGGTGTGGTGGCTCATGCCTGTAATCCCAGCACTTTGGGAGGCTGAGGCGGGTGGATCACGAGGTCAGAAGATCGAGACCATCCTGCCTAACATGGGGAAACCCTGTCTCTACTAAAAATACAAAAAATTAGCCAGGTGTGGTGGCGGGTGCCTGTAATCCCAGCTACTTGGGAGGCTGAGGCAGGAGAATGGCGTGAACCTGCGAGGCGGAGCTTGCAGTGAGCGGAGATCGCGCCACTGCACTCCAGCCTGGGCGACAGAACGAGACTCCGTCTCAAAAAAAAAATAAATAAATAAATAAACCTCTTCAAGAAAAAATCCTAGTGATATTAATACAACTCCCAAAGACTTGATAACCTCCTCATCCTTCATTAGCATCTTTTCCTTGGAAATCTTACAAGGTTTTACAGGACTTTACTTATTTATAAAAATTTCACCTATGCCAGTAGATGAAATCATTCTATGCCAATTTAGCATTTAAATGCTATGTTCCCAATTTACAAAGACTAACTCTGGGGAGGTCAAAGTGAATGAGTAGAAAAAAGGTAGGATTCAGAGAATCCCAAGCAGCAAGGCAAAGTAGATTATAGAATACCTTTGGTGTAGGCCAGGTGCAGTGGCTCACGCCTGTAATCCCAACACTTTGGGAGGCTGAGGTGGGCGGATCACCTGAGGTCAGGAGTTCATGGCCAGCCTGACCAACATAGTGAAACCCCATCTCTACTAAAAATACAAAATTAGCTGGGTGTGGTGGCGCATATGCCTGTAATCCCAGCTACTCAGGAGGCTGAGGCGGCAGAATCACTTGAACCCGGGAGGCAGAGGTTGCAGCGAGCCGAGATCGTGCCATTGCACTCCAGCCTGGGCAACAAGAGCGAAACTCCATTTAAAAAAGAAAAAAAAAATAGAATGCCTTTCATGTAGTGACTGGAGGCAAGTCAGCTAGAGCTGCCTTCAAGATCCGGTCGTTGAAGCCAGGGCCCAATCCTGGTGCTCAGCAATACAAACTTGCTTAGGCTCTTAAGTTTCTTCAGAAACAGGCCAGGCATGGTGGCTCACACCTATAATCCCAGCACTTTGGGAGGCCGAGGCCAGCAGATTGCTTGGTTCAAGACCAGCCTGGACAATGTGGCAAAACCGTCTCTCCATGAAAAGTAAAAAAAAATAGCCAGGCATGGTGGTGTGCACTGGTGGTCCCAGCCACTCAGGAAGCTGAGGTGGGAGGATCGCTTGAGGCCAGGGGGCAGAGGTTGCAGTCAGCCAAGATCGCAGCGCTGCACTCCAGACTGGGTGAAAAAGCAAGACTGCCTAAAAAAAAAAAGGTTCTGTATTATAAGAACAGCCTCCAGCTGACCCCATGATTGAAAACTTTATCTCACCTGATTTTCTATAACTCTGCAAACCTTAGGGCCAAGAACCTATTTAGGGATTGTATAGGCAGATGTAATTACAGATGTACTTTATCCTCTATCATTATAGCACAAGCATCTGGAGGTTGAGGTTCAAGTTATTTATATTCAATGATACCACATGAAAGAGGCAGCTGTACTAACAGGACAGGACATACATAACCTGTGTAAATTATCAGGGTTTTCATTTCCTGCACAGATGGGTGGAAATTACTAAACAGCCTTGAGAAAACACCTGGTATTCATGGACATTTTCATACTGAAACACCAAATTGAATGGTTAGAACCAAAAATCAAGATATTCCCACAAAACCAAAGCAAGAGTTCCATTAAATGCAGAGGGTTGTCTCAGATTGAAGAGGCAAGTGGTAAGATGCCTGCATGCCATTTCCCTAGGCCCTGTCACACCAATCTATTTTTTTTTTTTTTTTAAAGACTGAGTTTCACTCTGTCGCCCAGGCTGCGGTGCAGTGGCATGATCTTGGCTCACTGCAACCTCCACCTCCTGGGTTCAAGCAATTCTGCCTCAACCTCTTGAGTAGCTGGGATTATAGGCACATGCCACCACACCCAGCTAATCTTTGTATTTTTAGTAGAAATAGGGTTTCACCACGTTGGCCCGGCTGGACTCAAACTCCTGACCTCAAGTGATCCACCCACCTCAGCCTCACAAAATGCTGGGATTACAGGCGTGAGCCACTGCACCCGGCCCCCTCCTTGCTTTTCTACTAGATATGTTATTGGAGCAGAGAGAAAGTAGGGACAGAACTGTAGGCAGAAGGTAATACTGCTTACTCCAGGCACACTTTAAAATAATCAGTTACGTTCCAGTCTCCTAAGAATTCAATTCTCTTATGAAATAAAGTTCATTAAGAAACAGGAAGACTGGGCCAGGCACGGTGGCTCACGTCTATAATCCCAGCACTTTGAGAGGCTGAGGTGGGAGGATGGCTTGAGCCCAGTTCGAGACCAGCTGGGCAACAAAGCAAGACCCCGTCTCTAAAAAATAAATACATTAAAAAAAAAAAAAAGCAATAGGAAGACTGGCTTGTTTACCCAACCAAACAGCTGTTGAAAGAAAACATCAGTCTTTTTTTGAGGCAGGGTCTCACTGGCACTCAAGCTGAGCTGCAATGGCGCAATCATGGCTCACTGCAGCCTCTAACTCCTGGACTCAGGCCATCCTCCCACCTCAGCCTCCTGAGTAGCTGGGAACAGCCACCACACCTAATTTTTAAATTTCTTATAGAGACAGAGTCCCACTGTGTTGTCCAGGCTGGTCTCAAACGTGTGGACTAAACCAATTTTCCGACCTCAGCCTCCCAAAATGCTGGGATTATAAGCATGAGCCACTGCACCCAAGCAAACATCATTGTCTTGCTGGAGCTATAATCCAAACACTGTTCTAATTACAACTACTTCCTCTCTAAGATGCTACTGGTAGTCTGAGGAACTAGGGAATTAACACAGCTATAGGATTTGTACCAAACTGACACATACTAAACCATGTTTCCTCAAGGAGTTTAATGTTAGACTGCTTGAACTATATTATCAGTTATTTCAACAAAATCTAAATGACATCTTAGATCTGCAAAGACTCTAAAACCAACTGGTCAAGTGGAAAGAACACTGACCCGAGGAACAGGATGGCACGATCTACTTAGGCTTTAGTTTCCAAACCTATAATTAGATCATTTTTAGCTGTGATTTCCAAATTTTGATTTAAAACAAAACATCATGCAGCCGGGCACAGTGGCTCACACCTGTAATCCTAGCACTTTGGGAGGCTGAGGTGGGTGGATCACAAGGTCAGGAGTTCAAGACCAGCCTGGCCAATATGGTGAAACCCTGTCTCTACTAAAAATACAAAAATTAGCTGGGCATGGTGGCACATGCCGGTAGTCGCAGCTACTCAGGAAGCTGAGGCAGGAGAATCGCCTGAACCTAGGAGGCAGAGGTTGCAGTGAACCGAGATTGCGCCACTGCACTCCAGCCTGGGCAACAGAGGGAGACTCCATCTCAAAAAAAAACCCACCATGCTTTGCTTTTTGTAGTTGTATCCCAAACTTAACTCCTCCTGCCCACCAAATCAGGAATGCATTTATCAAAGAATGTAAATATGCAGGCAATACTGCCACCCAGTGACCTGTCAAGTCTTAAAGGAACCAGCTGGGCATGGTGGCTCACACCTGTAATCCCAGCACTTTGGGAGGCTGAGGCAAGCAGATCATCTGAGGTTAGGAGTTCGAGACCAGCCTGACAAACACAGAGAAACCCCGTCTCTACTAATAGTACAAAAAAATTAGCTGGGCATGGTGGTGCGTGCCTACAGTCTCACCTACTCAGGAGGCTGAGGCAGTAGAATCGCTTGAACCTGGGTGGCGGAGGTTGCAGCGAGCTGATATTGCACCACTGCACTCCAGCCTGGCGAAAGAGCGAGACTCCGTCTCAAAAACAACAACAACAACAAAAAAAAAAAAAACACAAAAATTAGCCAGGTGTGGTGGCGCATGCCCGTAATCCCAGCTACTCAGGAGGCTGAGGCACGAGAATTGCTTGAATCCGGGAGGCAGAGGTTGCAGTGAGCCAAGATCACGCCATTGCACTCCAGCCGGGGCAACAAGCAAAACTCCGTCTCACATGCAAAAAAAGAAACAACCATGTAAGTGAACATCACTGGGTTTTCCATTCCCCATTTTCAAAGATCCTCAACCCCGTCTCTATGAACTCTGTATGCCACTTCCAACTCTACATTTGAATATATATATATATATATATATATATTTTTTTTTTTTTTTTTAAGAGAAAAGGTCTTGCTAACATTGTCCAGGCTGGTCTCTCCTCGGCTTAAGTGATCCTCCTGCCTCAGTCTCACAAAGTGCTGGCACAGGTGTGCACCATCGTACCTGGCCCATTTGAACATTTTTGAATACACAGTTACCACTGCCATCTAAATACTAACAATAGCAGTGAATTGCTCTGAGTGGAAAGCAGTCTATGGGTTTTAGAATAGCAACACATAGCCTGCCTATTGTGGGAACAGCTAATTCAAATATGATACTTAGCTTTATCCCAACATAATCATCCCTTCAGGATAAATTTAAGTCCTTCACTGATATGAATGCTGCTTCAACTACAATTCAGAGGAAAGGAGATATCTGATTTCATTATTTAAGTGGAGTAATACAAATATCTCAAAAGTCCAAAACACTTAAGAAGTTTTATTGAAAACGATAAAATACAGAAACACCAGATTCTCATTTTAAAGTAAAATTAACAGCATCTTCCAGAACATTCCTAGAACTGAACCATTCTTGTCACTATTGAAAAACAAAGCCAAGTTCCAAATCCAAAATAATAAATGAACGTGCTGGTAAACATTCTTCTTATGGTTCCAGCCCCTACTTTAGTTATTTTCCTAAATTTTACATGTGTACCTTTTCAAGAAAAAGTTTTTTAAGTGATCAATATTTATGAGAACTGGACTTTCTTCATATAATTACAAAAAAAAAAAAACCCCAAAAAACAAAAACCACAACGCACCCTACTCAAACTCAGATAAAATACACATTTGTTCATTAAAGCTCACCTGCTTTAGAGAATTTTTTCTCTTCACACATTAGCACAGTAAGCCAATGTTTGATCCATGCTGCAAAAGCTACACAAAACGAAAAGCCCTGGTAACTCCCTAGGAACTCTTAAGGCAAAGCAAAAGCAAAAACCTTATGCTACAAAAGTAAAACAAAAAGCAGAGGCATTGGGACTGTGGAGACGGCTCAGATGAATAAGCACCACAAGGATGAAGAAAACAATTTTTGTAGAAACATATGCAAGAAGATAAAGTCCAAAAAAGAACATAAAACATCAATTATCCTGCAGAAATAATTATCAAGTCAGGTAACTTGACTACTGAAATAAGCTCTGTTTGGATTTTAATTAACAGAATCTTAATTCTCTCCTACATTTACCAGTAGTATCAGAGCCTTGTGTTGGGGGCTTGTTTCTTCCTTTTCATCATAAGACCTTTAGTCGGAGACCTGCCCAGCAATTCCTGTAGAAGACAATCTTGGTGTGTTTTAGGTCCTTCTTTGGAAAGCTGTCATCTCCCTTTCCACCTAAACACTAACTCTACCTCCGGGCAGTCACTTCATGTTTTTGTGCTGCACTAGAACACATTTTTTAGCATGGAGATTTATTTAAGGCTCATACTTTACAAGTTGGTCCCATCAAACAATGACTACAAGGCAGAAGTTTATCAAATGGCATGAATCAAACACTTGCACATTTCAAAAGAATACAGTTTACATTCATCTCGAAATCTGAGATTAAGAAACTATTAGCTGGTTTCCAACTGCTTTCAATACTGGTTTGAAGTTTGAATAATTTTACTGTATAGACATTATTTTGTTTAAATATTAAACATTAAATCTTTTCCTGACTATCCAGACAGAAAGAGAAAGCAGGAACAGGCAAAGAAGCAACAGTCCAATTAACAGACTTGTGACTTCTACGCCATCTGTAACAAGAGGAGGGATTTCAGTAAGGGTTCCAAAAACGCCTAGAAGGTGATTTCTAAAAATTCACCTTTACGTGGCATAAGCCATTTTTTTCTACAAAAGGTATCTGATTCCTACAAAGGGGGAAGAAACCCAGAAAACAAAACTGGGGTGGTGTCCTGTTGTGTGATGGAAGGGCATTATACCATTACACTCATTTAATAACTTATAGAGGATACTCTGTAGCAATAAAGAAATTGTCATTTTATTTTGCCCTATCAGCCCCTGCCACATAGAAGAGCTCTTCCTGAGAAACTAAAAATTTCAAACCTGGCTATCCTCAAAGGACACCTGAAGCCTGGTTTGGGTACTCAAGAAGATGAAGGCTTCCTGCTAGCAGGAAGCAATTCTCCACTACCTTTTAGGTTTACTGCACAATAGTCTAAGCACCAGTCAAATTGGCTATTTCAGTAAACCTCAATGTCACCTGCTCATATATTTTCAGCTAATCATTCGCTGTTTTCTATATTAACATTTAAAAACAACTTGCTGGCTGCGTGCTGTGGCTCACGCCTGTAATCCCAGCATTTTGGGAGGCTGGGGTGGGCAGATCACCTGAGGTCAGGAGTTTGAGACCAGCCTGGCCAACATGGCAAAACCAGTCTCTATTAAAAATACAAAAATTAGCTGGGCGTGGAGGTGGGCACCTGTAATCCCAGCTACTCGGGAGGGTGAGGCAGGAGAATTGCTTGAACCCAGGAGATGGAGGTTGCGGTGGGGAAAAAAAAAAAACAACTTGCTAATACAAGTATAACTTTTTAAAAAAATTACTAAAGTTATCAATGCTGGGTTTAGCTGACAAAGCACTTCCTTAAGATGAACTAAAGGATGCTTCTCCCACAGGCAAATTGCAGATGGGTTACCTCATAATCTTTTAACTATCATTCAAAGTCAATTAATTTGTAAACATTACTGAATAACTGGGCTTATCAATTACGCAAGGGAAACCAAGGAGCAACAGTGGCACAAGGCAAAAAAGCCTTAAAAGAAAAACTTTCTCTATATTTTCATAGTCAAAGAGGAGAGCCACAATACTATCGGCTATTTAATCAACAGAGCTATATTGAATTGATAACTAAATTACAAGTTGCTAAGAAATTAAATTTCTTAGCAACACAGGCTTAAGCTACTGCTCTCTTCCCTTCTTCTCCCCAATTATATATAGTCACCACTGTAAACAGCTCATATCTACACACTAAGCTGTGACTTAACTGTCAGGATACAGTTGTAGGAGCATCCTTCTTAATCATCTTTTTTAATTCAAGGAGAATATTCTCCAAGTGTCTGAATAGTTTAGACAATGTGACATGATTTAAGCCACCCTTACACATACAGCTTCTATACTTGTCTTTGAAGAGAATGTAAACCAACATTCCTTTAATAAGCCCCACAGAAAACTGCTTTTCCCTTGAGACAAACTTCCTTGGCAAAAAGTTGGAGTCAATAAATGGCTACCCAAAATAAAGAGTCCCACCCCCAAATCACAGGTGGAGATATTATTACACCCGTCTCATAAAACTTTCAAGTCCCTATACTATGCAAAGAGTCTCATAACTGAACACAGGATTCTTCTAACATCTGACAACTTTAGTGTAGAAACTGGTTTCTAGAGTTCCATCTCTTCTTCTGTGCTAGTAGCTGTCTCCAAACTATTATAAAGAGATATCCCTGTTTGCCGAGGTTCCAAAAACAGTTCAGTTCTCTGAGGGAAGGCAGTGCCAGCAGCTGCATGCTTAGCTTGGCTCTCTCCTGTATAGTTCTTAGTATTAGAGGATGGCTTTGGCTTATCAGAAAGGAGTTCAGGGAGGGGTTTCCAGAGAACAAGCTCCATGGAAGGACGGCTCCTAAGACATAAAATACAGACTTTTATCAAAAAATTTTAGGACATGAAAACAAAAGTTGTAGGTTGAAAAGCCAACATTACCTAGTATCTTAAGGACTGATGATAGCAAAACAGGAGATTCAGAACACACAAACTGATCTTTCTTTTTTTTTTTTTTTTTTTTAAGAGATGGGGTCTTGCTGTGTTGTCCACGGTGGAGTACAGTGGCACAGTCATAGCTCACTGCAGCCTTTAACTCCTGGGGTCAAGCAATCTACCCACTTCAGCCTTCCCAGTAATTAGGACTACAGGCACATACCACCATGCCTGGCTCCAACTGATCTTTAGAAAGGCCCCTCAAATACATAACACTGCACACTTCAACATGTATATTTAACCAAATCAAGTGGTTGTAATGATGCTGTGATTGGAAGTATTTAAAAATCCAATATGAAAACACAGAGCCCTTGATTGTTGGAAATTTTTTTAAGTAGTGGTTAATATTACATGTAGGCAGCTAGCTCATACTAAATCATTATAAATGAAAAGGAAACACTGGACAAACATGCTGAAAGTATCTCAGATGCCTTTTAGTACAGGTACAAAGTATAATGCTTTATGGGCCAGGCACGGTGGCTCATGCCTGTAATCCTAGCACTTTGGGAGGCCAAGCCAGGCAGATGGTTTGAGCCCAGGAGTTTGCAACCAGCCCGGGCAATGTGGTGAACCCCGTCTCTACAAAAAATACAAAAATTAGCTGGGTGTGGTAGCAGGTGCCTGTAGTCCCAGCTACTCGGGAGGCTGAGGTGGGAGGATCACCTGAGCCTGGGAGGTCAAGGCTGTGGTGAGCTGTGATCATGCCACTACACTCCAGCCTGGGTGACAGAGTGAGACCCTGTCTCAAAACACAAAACAAAACAAAACAAAACAAAACAAGCTTCATGGTTAAGGCAAAATGACTATGTTACACACACACTGTGGCAGGGATGGTGTATGGGCCCAAAGACGAAGCAAAAATAAAACATAAAATAATGAGATACCCTTGGCTGGGCGTGGTGGCTCACGCCTGTAATCCCAGCACTTTGGGAGGCTGAAGAGGGTGGATCACAAGGTCAGGAGATCGAGACCATCCTGGCTAACACGGTGAAACCCCAACTCTACTAAAAATACAAAAAATTAGCCGGGCGAGGTGGCAGGCGCCTGTAGTACCAGCTACTCGGGAGGCTGAGCAGGAGAATGGTGTGAACCCGGGAGGCAGAGCTTGCAGTGAGCCAAGATTGGGCCACTGCACTCCAGCCTGGGCAACAGAGCGAGACTCCATCTCAAAAACAACAACAACAACAACAACAACAACAACAACAACAACAACAACAACAAAACAAGATACCCTCAAAGGCTAGCTTCTGGAAAACTACCAAAAGCAGAAAGTGCTATATTTTAGGCTGGAGGGGAACGTGACCAGCTTACTTCTGGCTATTTACCCACCCTTAGGGCTGGGTACTTAATTATAAGCTCAAGATAGGACCCTAATGCAAAACCTCTGTGATCAAAGACCAAATAGCAGCTGAACTTCTAGCACAAATCATCTCCACTGTATCCAAAGGTAATAATGCCTCATCTATCTGCCCTCACTGACTGGTGTCCTAAGAGGCTTTTTCAGATACCTGAAACTTGCCCTTATTGAGTGCCAACTCTATCTAAAGTCTTTCCTAGGCACTTTATAACTAACTTCCTTACTATTTTACATAGTGAATGACAATTTGAGATCACGGAGGCTTCACGGACTACAGGATTACAGAGCTGGGCTAATCATTACTCAGGGGCCCCAGGCCACTTTACTTTTTAGGTTATTGTGTTTGCTTTGCAGTTTCCTCTCTTGTCCTCACAGTGTAGTCACAGCTCCCTGTTAGGAGTTTTGTTTGTTCTGCTCTCATTTGCTGTTTCTGCTTCTACTCTGATGATCTAGGAAACCAGATAACTGAGCTCATAAACTGTGTTTAGATTAAGAGCAAAACAGTTCTGCTAAAGGCCTGGAAGGACTATGCTATGAGCCAAGAATATGAGCTTTGTTTTGCAGTCTTTGCAGCAACTGCTTTCACTGTTGGGCCACTTTATTTTTTTCCTAGGCCGCAATGTTGTTCCTGGGTCACTTAGAAAGCCAGGTAAACAAGAGCCTTTAAAATGTGGTTCCTGTATCACAGGAACTTGAGAGTGGGCTCTCTTGCCAGTCATCCCATTTCCAAATAGCAGACTGCAGTCCATTTCAGGTCTTCAAAGGAACCAAAGAGTAAGTAGGCAAGGCAGCCACTTCCCCATACTTCAAACTCCTGCTTGTAAAGCACTTTGCTCACCCCTAATGAACTAGGAAAAAGCCAATCTCCAATTGCCTGGTGATCAGGAGATAAAAAGAGCTAATGAGGACAGGGTGGGCAGAGTCTAGACATTGGGTCTTCCCTCCAAGATCATAATTAAATAGAAATCAGGTACCAAAACTTACATAGACTCAATCATTTTCTTTGTAAAAACTTCATCAAATTCCCTCTTCAAACCTGTTTTCATGGTATCAGAAAGGACAAGACTGGGGAGATGGTTAACATTTCTGTCAGCTTCAACTTCTTCATCTTCATCAATTATCCTAAATCAATTAAGGCAGCAGAAGAAAGAAAAAATATTTAGTCAAGCTATTATATATTCTAGTATTTGGACAAAATTTTAAAAATAAAAAAGGATAAAAGCAGTAAGTAATACAGCAATAGACCAAGCAAAAAATGAGGCTATACCTGAGTATAAAAGGTATACTCAGGCCGGGTGTGGTGGCTCACACCTATAATCCCAGCACTTTGGGAGGCCGAGGCAGGCAGATCACCTGAGGTTAGGAGTTCGAGAAGAGCCTGGCCAACATGGTGAAACCCCATCTCTACTAAAAATACAAAAATTTGTCAGGTGTGGTGACACATGCCTGTAATCCAGCTACTCAGGAGGCTGAGGCAGGAGAATCACTTGAACCCGGGAGGCGGAGGTTGCAGTGAACCAAGATCATGCCATTGCACACCAGCCTGGGCAACAGAGCAAGACTCCGTCTCAAAACAAAAAAAACTATACTCAGAGGGTTGTTCAACATTTCATTTAACAAAAAAGTTTTACATATAATCAAATCTGAATAATATTTTTCAGAGAATTATCACATAAACCAAAATTAATATTCAGAGGCAGTAAGTGAAAACGCTCAGTAGTTCTATGAGAAGAATTCACTTTAAAAGCACATACTTCGGGGCCTGGCGTGGTGGCTCACACCTGTAATCCCAGTACTTGAGGAGGCCGAGATAGGCAGATCACCTGAGGCCAGGAGTTCGAGACCAGCCTGGCCAACATCACAAAACCCTGTCTCTGCTAAATATACAAAAAAAGGCCGGGTGCAATGGCTCATGCCTGTAATCCCAGCCCTTTGGGAGGCGGAGGCAGGCGGATCACAAGGTCCGGAGTTCGAGACCAGTCTGGCCAACATGGTGAAACCCCATCTTTACTAAAAATACAAAAATTAGCCAGGTGTGATGGCAGGCACCTGCAATCCCAGCTACTCAGGAGATTGAGGCAGGAGAATCACTTGAACCCGGGAGGTGGAGATTGCAATGAGCTGAGATCGCACCACTGCACTCCAGCCTGAGCAACAGAGCGAGACTCTGTCTCCAAAAATAAAAATAAAAATACAAAAAAAAATTTGGCCAGGTGTGGTGGCAAACACTTGTAATCCCAGCTACTCAGGAGGCTGAGGCAAGTGAATTGCTTGAACCTGGGAGGCGGAGGTTGCAGTGAGCGCCGAGATCACGCCATTGTACTCCAGCCTGGGTGACAGAGCGACACTGTTTCAAAAAAAAAAAAAAGGCTCAGTATACTGGCCCGGCACAGTAGCTCACGCCTGTAATCCCAGCACTTTGGGATGCCGAGGCAGGCGGCTTGCTCAAGCCCAGGAATGCGTGACCAGCTTGGGCAACATGGCGAAATCCCGTCTCTACAAAAGATACGAAGATTAGCCAGGGGTGGTGGCGCATGCCTGCAGTCCCAGCTACTTGGGAGGCTGAGGGGGGCAGATGGGTTGAGCCTGAAAGGTTAAGACTGCAGTGAGCCACTGCACTCCAACCTGGGTGACAAAGCAAGACCCTGTATCAATTAAAAAAAAAAAAAAAAAATGGGGGGGCTGGGTGGAGTGGCTCACGCCTGTAATCCCAACACTTTGGGAGGCCGAGACAGGGGGATCACCTGAGGTCATGAGTTCCAGACCAGCCTGACCAAAATGGAGAAACCCCATCTCTATTAAAAATACAAAATTAGCCAGGCGTGGTGGCGCATGCCTGTAATCCCAGCTACTTGGGAAGCTGGGGCAGGAGAATCACTTGAACCCGGGAGGTGGAGGTTGCATTGAGCCAAGATGGCGCCACTGCACTCCCGCCTAGGTAACAAGAGCAAAACTCCGTCTAAAAAACAAAACAAAACAAAAAAACAAAAACAAATACACTTTGAATTCTCTTAGTCTTTCTGAGAGGCTAAGGATCAAGGTATCACCAAATGATAAACAGAACTAGCTTATATGAGCAGAGTTATTACAAGAGAACAGCAAAAAACCAGCTATATACACTGCCCATTTACCTGTCCTCAATCTCCTGAAGCTTCCTTCGGGCAACTTCACACTGTGGTTCTCCAGTTGTCTGATCCATTTCTTCACAAATAACATCTAATATCCCAGGTACGGAAAGGCCACTAACGCTGGGATTTACTCCATGCCCCTCTACATCCTGATGTGCACAAAGAATCCAGTCATTAGGACCAGCACAGAGCTCTGCTTCAGTTATCCTTTTCTTTCTTACTGGATAACTGAAAAAAAGAAAAAAAATTCAATGAAAATCCCAACTAATATAAATGAAATGTTTATCATTCCTATCTCCAATCAAATTTTTGTATTTAAAAAACTAGCTTTTTTGACAAGTGTGTAGTAACAAGATGGAAAATACTGCGTATTTTTCCTGCTATTCTCATAGCCACACTAAACTGTTTTCTTCTACTGCTCTTTGCCAAATAAAGATGCACCTGCAAGATTCTGCCTGTTCAGACAGTAAGTGTTCAGTGTGGGACCTTAAAGTCATTCCTGCTTATTTGGTTCCGGAAAGGTCAAGTGGGAAGTAAAGAAACCAAAAGTTGGCTAGGTGTGGTGGCTCACACCTGTAATACCAGCACTTGGAGTGGCTGAGGTGGGAAGATCACTTGAGCCCAGAGTTCAAGACCAGCTTGGGCAACATAGTGAGACGCTAATTCAAACCATGAATGAATGAATGAATGAATGAATGAATGAATGAATGAATGAATGAAAAAAAGAAACCAAAAGTCAGCAATTCAGCATCATATTTTGTCATACTGTTACTGCTCCATCAAACATATAGGAAGATGGTCTGGCAGCCATTCTATATTCCCTTAGGGCAAAAACATGTCTCATGAGGTTTGTTCAAAGTATTAATATTACAGGTGTGGGTGACAGCATTAATTTCTTGGTCCCCTTCAAAATGTCAGAGGCTCTATCAGTGTCCAACCAATAGTGGGGTCCAATTTTCTCCCACTTTGCAACATAATGTCTTCACATCCTAAACAAATTTGTATTTCATAGAAACTTTAGAATTCATCAAATCCATTTTTTTTTTGATTTGGAAACTAGGACCTAGAAAAACTAACCTGGCTTCTCCAAAGTGTCACAGTAAAGTAGTGAGTTGTATCTTGAGGACCAGACACCAGAGCTCCTGAATCATATCTCCATGCCATTTTTACTAACTCCCTGTACCTTCTTAGGGAGGTTCAACTGTTCAAGTGCTTACCACCAAGTAGTATTTGCAAGCACTACGATATACCCAGTGTTTAGCTGAAAGCTGTCTGAAGCAAGCTGAATAGTCAATCGGCCCTGTTCTATTATGTACGTAGACCAAAAGTACTTTATTGCTTGGGCATCAGCAAGTACAGTCTCAAGGCCAGAATACAGCTTTATAACCAAAAAAAATCATTAATGGCTACCACAGCCTCTGATTCTTTAAACTGAGGGCCAAAGAAGAGGCATGTATTTTACAAAAAGAAATTTCTATTCCATGTTAAGACTGTGAAAACCAACATTAAAGTCTCTGGCAATATAAAATCTGACAAGTAACAGATCTCTCAAACCTAGATTTTTTTAATGCAGTCAACTATTAAACAAAATGTTTGGTTTATAATTAGTTTTAACTCCTAAGAAAGCATTAAGAATGTTCAGCTACATCTAATATTTCTGTCACATTTCAATAGCTTTAAAATATGGGATATTTTAGGCCGGACACGGTAGTTCATGCCTGTAATCCCAGCACTTTGTGAGGCCGAGGCAGGTGGATCACTTGAGGGCAAGAGTTTGAGATGAGCCTGGCCAACATGGTGAAACCCCGTCTCCACTAAAAATACAAAAAAAAATAGCTGGGCGCGGTGGCACGCACCTTTAATCCCAGCTACTAGGAAGGCCAAGGCAGGAGAATCGCTTGAACCCAGGAGGGGGGAGGTTGCAGTGAGCCAAGACTGCGTCACTGCACTCCAGCCTGGGCGACAGACCAAGGCTCTGTCTCAAAAATAAATAAATAAATAAATAAATATATAAATAAAGTATGTGATATTTTGAAAAGCAGAAAATAGTTATACTTACAAAAAACAGCTAAGAAAAAGCAGAATAAGGCGAGTGTCGTGGTGTGTGCCTACAGTTCCAGCTACTTGGGAGGCTGAGGAAGGAGATCACTTGAGCCCAGTGTTTGAGACCAGTCTGAGCAACAGAGTGGGAGTCCACATCCCCAAAAAGCAAAATAAATCTAAAGGGAACAGGTAATTTCCCCACACATCTAATAATTCCACTATAAAATGCAAATAAGTTTAACACCTGGGTTCTGTGCTCTGACCTCCAACAACATGATTTAGACTAAGTTATTTCATGCCTGTAGGTCCACTTTCTAAATAGAGATCACTGATAATTAAGTCCCAAAGATAATATGATAGCACGCTTCTGGGCATTAGACATCCAAATGTCTCATCCCACTGCCTCCCAAGGCCTCAACTTCTCCATTTGTAAATTAAAGATGGTTAACTTTTAAGCCAATAGTTTCTATACTTTAAACTTTTTATTTATTTATTTTAGCATCTATAATAACATCTTAAGAGAGAAACGCAAAAGATAAAAGCAAAAAGGTTCCTGTGTTATCCACAGTAATCCTAAGGCAATAAAGAACATAAATATTTTCTGTTCAGTGGGCCTCACTGCAACCTCCGCCTCCCGGGTTCAAGCAATTCTCCCGCCTCAGCCTCCCGAGTAGCTGGGACTACAGGCGCGCACCACCACGCCCGGCTGACTTTTGTATTTTTAAGAGAGAAGAGGTTTCACCATGTTGGCCAGGCTGGTCTCAAAATACTGATCTGAGATGATCTGCCTGCCTCGGCCTCCCAAAGTGCTAGGATTACAGGCATGAGCCACCGCACCCGACCTAGTGATTTTTAAATTAAGGGAACTTTCAAATTTAATGTTTTATGAATCTATGTATCAACAAGTTTAGAAAATCCGAAGTGTCCAATGGCAAAAAGAATCATACACAAAGTTAAAAGACAAAGGATAAATTTGAAGAAAACATTCCTTAATAAAGATTTCCTGGCAGGATGTGGTGGCTCACGACTATAATCCCAGCACTTTGGGAGGCCGAGGCGGGCGGATCACAAGGTCAGGAGATAGAGACTATCCTGGCTAACAGGGTGAAACCCTGCCTTTACTAACAATGCAAAAAATTTGCCGGGCGTGGTGGCACGCACCTGTAATCCCAGCTACTCGGGAGGCTGAGAGAATTGCTTGAACCCAGGAAGCAGAGGTTGCGGTGAACCCTGATCGTGCTACTGTACTGCAACCTGGGCAACAGAGCGAGGATACATCTCAAAAAAAAAAAAAAAAAAAAAATTCCTATAAGAAAAAGATCAATAAGCCAATAGAAAATTTGCATAAACAGCCAGGAGCAGTGGCTCACCCCTGTAATCCCAGAACTTTGGGAGGCTGAGGCGGGTGGATCATGAGGTCAAGGAATCGAGACCATCCTGACCAACATGGTGAAACCCCGTCTCTACTAAAAATATAAAAATTAGCTGGGCCTGGAGGTGCAAGCCTGTGGTCCCAGCAACTTGCGAGGCTGAGGCAGGAGAATCGCTTGAGCCCAGGAGGTGGAGGTTAAAGTGAGTCAAGATGGTGCCACTGCACTCCAGCCTGGTGGCAGAGCAAGAGTCCATCTCAAAAAAAAAAAAAAAAAAGAAAACAAAAGATGTCCAGTATCACTTATAATTAACAAATATAAATTAAATCAGCAATCTAAACTTCTTTAACCTTTTTAACTATAAAATTCTACAAACATAAAATTACATCAAACATACAGCTTAACAAATAATTACAAAACAAATAATGATGACAATATAATTTAAGATACAGAATAGGCCAGGCACAGTGGCTCACGACTGTAATTCCAGCACCTTGGAAGGCCAGGGCCAGCGGGCGAGCGAAATCACAAGGTCAGGAGATTGAGACCATCCTGGCTAACATGGTGAAACCCCGTCTGTACCAAAGATACAAAAAATTATCACACGCCTGTAGTCCCAGCTACATGGGAGGCTGAGGCAGGAGAATCACTTGAACCCGGGAGGCAGAGGTTGTGCCGAGGGAGCCGAGATTGCGCCACTGCACTCCAGCCTGGACAACAGAGCAAGATGCCGTCTCAAAAAAAAAAAAAAAAAGCTACAGTATACTGGCCAGGCACAGTAGCTCACGCCTGTAATCCCAGCACTTTGGAAGGCCAAGGCGGGCAGATTACTTGAGGTCACGAGTTTTACACCAGTCTGGCCAACATGGCACAACCCTTTCTCTATTAAAAATACAAAAAATTGGTTGGGTGCGGTGGCTCACGCCTGTAATCCCAGCACTTTGGGAGGCCAAGGCGAGAGGATCATCTGAGGTCAGAAGTTCCAGACCAGCCTAACCAAAATGCAGAAACCCCATCTCTACTAAAAATGCAAAATTAGCCAAGCATGGAGGCACATGCCTGTAATCCCAGCTATTCAGGAGGCTGAGGCAGGAGAACTGCTTGAAGCTGGGAGGGAGAGGTTGTGCTGAGCTGAGACTGCACCACTGCGCTCCAGCCTGGGCAAGAAGAGCGAAACTCCGTCTCAAAAAAAAAAAAAAAAAAAAATTAGCTGGGCGTGGTGGCACGCGCCTGTAATCCCAGCTACTTGGGAGGATGAGGCAGGAGAATCGCTTGAACCTGAGACAGAGGTGGCAGTGAGCTGAGCCTGCACTACTGCACCCCAGCCTGAGCAACAGAGCAAAACTCCGGGGAAAAAAAAAAAAAGAAAAGATATACAATACTGCCAGCATCCCAAAATGGTAATCTAGTCTTGCTCTGTCACCTAGGATGGAGTGCAGTGGCACAATCTTGGCTCACTGTAACCTCTGCCTTCTCCTCGTGCCTCAGCCTCTGGAGTGGCTGGGATCACAGGGGCGCACCACCACACCAGCTATTTCTTTGTATGTAGTAGAGACAGGGTTTCACCATTTTGGCGAGGCTGGTCTGGAACTCCTGGGCTCAAGCAATCCACCCACCCTGGCCTCCCCAAGTGCTGGGATTACAGGCATGAGGCACCACACCGGATGCGAAATCAGGACTTTAATGTGGATGCCTAATGATCCTAATGGTCCCAATTTACACTCCTACCCATATTTAAGAGTTCCTGGTGCTTCACATGCATCCCAACAACTGGCAGTAGAGTGGCATCTCATTGTGGCTTTAATACACATTTCCCTAAAGACTAATGAGGTTGAACGCTTTTTTATTTGGTTGTTCATGGATATTATCTTTGAGAAACCTTTTTACTTTTCTTTTTTTTGAGACAGAGTCTCACTTTGTCACCCAGGCTGGAGTGCAGTAGGATGATCTCGGCTCACTGCAACCTCTGCCACCCAGGTTCAAGCGATTCTCCTGCCTCAGTCTCCCGAGTAGCTGGGATTACAGACACCTGCCACCGCACCTGGCTAATTTTTGTATTTTTAGCAGAGACGGCGTTTCATCATATTGGTCAGGCTGGTCTTGAACTCCTGACCTTGCGATCCACCTGCCTCGGCTTCCCAAAGTGCTGGGATTACAGGTGTGAGCCACCGCGCCCGGCCTTACTTCTTTTTCTATTAGACTGTTTATGAGATATAATTTTTCATCTATTAGTTGGGCAGCAATCCCAAAGTTTAAAAACACACTTGTGTTCAGAGGATGTTAATGAGCATATAAATTGGCAAAAACTCATGTTCAAAATTTAAAATGCACACACTTTAAGACCCAGCAATTCCACATCAAGGAAATCATTCATATACTTCCAAACATATACAAAGAACTTCAAAAGAATGGTCAGGATAGATTGTAATAGCAAAAGATTAGAAATAACTTAGAAATGCATCAATAGGAAATTGGTCAATTATCTATACCAAGTCCTACGATAGAATTCCACACAACTATTTTTTTTTGTTTTTTGAGACGGAGTCTCACTCTACTGCCCAGGCTGGAGTGCAACGGCGCAATCTTGGCTCACTGCAACCTCCACCTCCCGGGTTCAAGTGATTCTCCTGCCTCAGCCTCCTGAGTAGCTGGCATTACAGTCGCGCACCCCTACCCATGGCTAATTTTTGTATTTTAATAGAGACGGGGTTTCACTATGCTGGCCAGGCTGGTCTCAAACTCCTGACCTCCTGATCTGCCCTTCTCAGCCTCCCAAAGTGCTGGGATTACAGGTGTGAGCCACCACGCCTGGCCTCCATTCAACTATTGAAAGAGAAATTACGTAAACCTCTCTCTATGTGTTGATACGCAACAAGCTACAGAAGAGTAAAATGAAAAGATCAATGTGTTGCACAGTGTGAACCATATCTTCCTACAAATGTAAAAACACAGCCACTGCACTCCAGCCTGACAGAATGAGGCCTTGTCTCAAAAAAGAAAAAAAGAAAGAAAAAGAAAAAGACTTGTGAACTTGGTAAATTTTTAGATTATCTTCTAAAGGAGACAATGAAAACAGGTAAGGGGGTTGTCTCTGGTGGGGAAAACTAGGGGTGTGGAGTAGAAGATTTTGTAATACAGCCTGGTGGGACGGTTCACACCTGTAATCCCAGAGTTGGGAGGACTGCTTGAGGCCAGAAGTTCATGACCAGACTGGGCAACATAGTGAGACACCATCTCTACAAAAAATTTTTTAAAAAATTAGCTGAGCCTGGTGGCACAAGTCTGTAGTCTCAGCTGTTCAGGAGGCTGAAGCTGAGGGATCATTTGAGCCCAAGGAGTTTGAGGCCGCAGTGAGCTGTGATCACACAACTGCACTCCAGCTTGGGTGACAGAGCCCCTGACTTTAAAAAAAAAAAAAAAAAAAGACTTTTCAGGCCAGGGCGGCTCAGGCCTGTAATCTCAGCACTTTGGGAGGCCGAGGCAGGCGGATCACGAAGTCAGAAGGTTGATACCATCCTGGCTAACACGGGGAAACCCCGTCTCTACTAAAAAAAAAAAAAAAAAAAAAAAAAAAAATAGCCAGGCGTGGTGGCGGGCGCCTGTAGTCCCAGCTACTCGGGAGGCTGAGGCAGGAGAATGGCATGAACCCGGGAGGCGGAGATTGCAGTGAGCCCACATAGCGCCACTGCACTCCAGCCTGGGCGACAGAGGGAGACTCCGTCTCAAAAAAACAAAAACAAAAACAAAACTTTTCAATATGTATCCTTTAAATTATTTTACTTTGAGGATGTAATATTAACATGGCTCAAAATCCAAATATTACAACTTGTTACAGAGCGAAAAGTTTCCCTCTGACCTGTCTGCCTGCCACTGTTACTTTCTCTAAAAGACAACCAATGTCACTAATTTCTGTGTCTCTTTCCAGAGACACTCATCTAATGTTTCACCTTTTCACTTAAGTAATTTAGACTATAACAGGGGTTCAACTAACGGTGACCACAGAGTGAATAAACAACCACTGAAAACTTACTCATCATCCTCCTCCTCCTCTCGCTTGTGTTTCTTTTTACAGTGAACAGAAACACTGTTGAAACAAACAAAAACCAGTCAATTGAGAAATGTACTTGAGCTTGTGGTTTCAGTATCCTCTTTCTTGCTCCAATAATCTTGCTCATCCCCACATACCAAACGTCCCTTTCTGAGCCTAGTGGGATGGGTACAAATCACAGGTCAGTCGGGTAACGGTGGATTGCCCCAACAGAACTGGACAGTGAAATCTCAACTTGTCCTTTTGTCAACGTAATGGAAGACAGATTAGGGAAGACCAAACCAGGGAAACGTCCTCGGGGCAGGCGCTGTGTTAAGCACTTTATTTACATAATCTCACTAAGAGGACCCATTTCTGTCCCATGCTTGGCATACTTTGCAGATGAGACACTGAAAGTTGTCACTAACAGCGGCCGCGCCGAGGGGGCACCCAGACCGAGTCGCCCAGGTTCCAACTGGAAAAGTCTCACTTCTCGGGGCCGCAGTCGGGCCGAGGTTCGGACCGGACTCCTGGGCTATGCGACCCCCGGCGACTTACAGTTAACGTCTCCGGGGATCAGTTTCTTCATCTGTAAACTGGGCTGCGAAGCTCCCGCGGAGGGCCGTGGGGAGGGAGAGTCAAAAAGCCCCGGCGCGGAGCCCGCGCCCCTGCCCGCGCCCGCCGCGAGGGGCGCCCAGCCTGCCCGCCCGCCCTGCGCCCGACGGGCTCCTCACCGTCCGCGCGCCGCACTCCCGGCGGGACTGCTAGGGACTGCGCGAGGTCCCGGCCGCGGGGCCAACTCGGCGCCGTCAGCCCCCGGCGGGAAGGCCCGGCCGGGGAAGGCCGGCTGCGGCGGCTGCAGGAAGTCCGAGCCGCCGCTCAGAGGGAGGCCGCTGAAGGGCCGGCCGAGCGCAGCCATAGCCGGCGAGACGAGGAGGCTGCGACGGCGGCCTCGGCCGCCCGCGTCCCCGGGTCCGGCAGCCGCAGCCACAGCTACTGCCGAAACCCGCCAGCCTCCGATCCCGCTCTCGACCCCACGTCACGCCTTCTAGAACCCTCCACCTCAGGCCACTCGGGGGCATGCCGGGATTTGTTGTGTGTAGAGGGCCGCTGCCGCGAGGGATGCCGGGATTTGCAGTCCTTCCGGACTACAAGCAAAATGGCTGCCTCTCGACCTCTTTGCTGGGGCTTAGGGTGTCTCTGGCTGGCCAAGAGTATGACCTAGGTTCAAATCCTCACTCCGCAAGTTTCGTATCTCAGTTTCCACAGTAGTAAAATGAGATAATAATAGTACATATAATCATAGAGTTGATGTGCGGAGTACATGAATTTAAACATCTAGAGCCAGGGCAGGGCGGTGGCTCACTCGTGTAATCCCAGCAATTTGGAAGGTGGAGGCGGGAGGATCTCTTGAGCCTGGGAGACCCTGTCTCAAAACAAAAACAATCTAGAGCCCTTAAAGCAGTGCCTGACATACAATACACGCTCATTATCAGTTATTAATATGTGACTCTATTAGTAAAAATGTAACAATTTTACTACAAATGAAGTTGGTGGTGCTTTAGGACAGCATGGAAGATAAGTAAAAACCTCAGTTGCTGGCTGGGGGCGGTGGCTCACGCCTGTAATCTTATCACTTTGGGAGGCCGAGGTGGGCGAATCACTTGAGGTCAGGAGTTCAAGACCAGCCTGGCCTACATGGTGATATCCCATCTCTACCAAAAATATAAAAAATTAGCCAGGTGTGGTGGTGCGCGCCTGTAATCCCATGTACTCGGGAGGCTGAGGCAGGAGAATCGCTTGAACCCGGGAGGCGGAGGTTGCAGTGAGCCGAGATCGTGCCACTGCACTCCAGCCTGGGTGGCAGAGCGAGACTACGTCTCAAGAAACAAAACAAAACAAAAAAACACCTCAGTTGCGCGGCAAGGTGGCTCACGCCTGAGATCTCATCACTTTGGGAGGTCGGAGGTGGGAGGTGGGAGAATCGCTTGAGGCCAGGAGTCCATCCTAGGTCTAGCTCAACCCTATCTCAACAACAAAAAAATAACAATTAGCCCACCGTGGTAGTGCATGTCTGTAGTCCTAGCTACTGGGGAGGCTGAGGTGAGAGGATTGCTTGAGCCCAGGAGTTTGAGGTTACAGTGGGCTATAATTACACCACTGCACTCCAGTCTGAGTGACAGAGCAAGACCTTGTCTCAAAAAAAAAAAAAGTAAACCCAGGACTTAAACAAACACAAAAGCCTCAGAGCACTTGTGACAGGTACTGGCAAGCCTTCCAGCCTCTTTGGGGCATTCAGAGGCAGCATCTCCTGCCTGGGCTTGGCAGATGGTCAACCCCCAATCACTGATTATGCCCTGTTTTTTCCATCTCACAACAGCACCACCATCCAATCGAAACTGCTTATGCCAATGTCAATGCTCTTCAGCCAAAGCACACACCTGTACATAATTGAACAAAGAAAGGTTTATCCACTCATTCCAGTGAGGAAATTTCTCCCTTAGGAGGTGTTACAAAGGCTTTTTATAGGATTTAGGGTTGTGTTAGACGATTTGAGGGAAGGTTTTAAAAAACAGCTTTTGGCTGGGCGCAGTGGCTCACGCCTGTAATCCCAGCACTTTGGGAGGCCAAGGCAGGTGGATCACGAGGTCAGGAGAGCGAGACCATCCTGGCTAACACGGTGAAACCCCGTCTCTACTAAAAATACAAAAAAGGCCGGGTGCGGTGGCTCATGTCTGTAATCCCAGCACTTTGGGAGGCCGAGGTGGGCGGATCACGAGGTCAGGAGATCGAGACCATCCTGGCTAATACGGTGAAACCCCGTCTCTACTAAAAATACAAAAAATTAGCTGGGTGTGGTGGTGGGCGCCTGTAGTCCCAGCTACTCGGGATGCTGAGGCATGAGAATGGCGTGAACCCGGCAGGTGGAGCTTGCAGTGAGCCGAGATCATATCACTGCACTCCAGCCTGGGCAACGGAGCGAGACTCCGTCTCACAAAATAAATAAATAAACAAACAAATAAATAAATACAAAAAATTAGCCGGACGTGGTGGCGGGTGCCTGTAGTCCCAGCTACTTGGGAGGCTGAGGCAGGAGAATGGCGTGAACCTGGCAGGCGGAGCTTGCAGTGAGCGGAGATCACGCCACTGCACTCCAGCAAGGCAGACACAGCGAGACTCCCTCTCCAAAAAAAAAAAGAACTTTTCGGCCAGGTGCAGTGGCTCACACCTGTAATCCCAGCACTTTGGGAGTCCGAGGCAGTGGGATCACAAGGTCAGGAGTTCAAGACCAGCCTTGTCAATATGGCAAAACCCTGTCTCTACTAAAAATACAAAAATTAGCCAGGCATGGTGGTGGGCGCCTGTAGTCTCGGCTACTCAGAAGGCTGAGGCAGGAGAATCGCTTGAGTCCGGGAGCCAGGGAGGCAGAGGTTGTAGTGAGCTGAGATTCCAGATCGTGCCATTGCACTCCAGCCTGGGCGAAACGGCAAGAGAAAGAAAAGGAAAGGAAAAAGAAAAGAAAGAAAACAGCTTTGCTCTGGAATTAATCCTGTCAGGAAGTGGGGATAAATTTGTGATTGGGTCTCCTTTTTTTTTTTCTTTTTTTTTTTTTTGAGACAAGAGTCTCACTCTGTTGCCCAGACTGGAGTGCAGTGGTGCTATCTTGGCTCACGGCAGCCTCTCCCTCCCAGGTTCAAGCAATTCTCGTGCCTCAGTCTCCTGAGTAGCTAGGATTACAGGTGGGTGCCACCTTGCCTGGCTAATTTTTGTATTTTTAGTAGAGATGGGGTTTCACCATGTTGGCCAGGCTGGCCTCAAACTCCTGACTTCAAGTGATCTGCCGGCTGTGATTGGGTATCTTAACCAATCTTTTCTATAAGGTGTGAGGAATGAAGGAAAGCTCAACCTGTAATTGGTAAAGCAGCAACAGTCCTTCGTATCAGTTAGGGTAGAGTGATATTTAGCAATTTTGTGGTTTGGACAATGTTTATGCTTTTGCCTGTGTTTGGACAGGATTAAGTGAACTTGTTTTTGTCGTGATCCATAAGGTCAGAATAGCCTTGTTTTATAACGCTCTGTGAAATTTTTATGTTTAACAGGAGGACACTGAAGTCTAACAGTATTGTGTCTGGAATTTATTCTTTCTGGTTGGTTCTTGGTCTTGCCAACTTCAAGAACGAAGCCATGGACCTTCGCGGTGAGTGTTACAGCTCTTAAAGATGGTGCGTCTGCAGTTCGTTCCTTCAGATGTTCAAATGTGTCCGGAGTTTCTTCCTTCTGGTGGGTGCGTGGTCTCGCTGACTTCAGGAGAGAACCTGCAGACCTTCACAGTGAGTGTTACAGCTCTTAAAGGTGGCCTGTCCGGAGTTGTTTGTTCTGCCAGGTGCGTTTGTGATCTCGCTGACTTCAGGAATGAAGCCACAGATCCTCGCGGTGGGTGTTATGGCTCATAAAGGCAGTGCAAACCCAGAGTGGGCAGCACCAAGATTTACTGTGAACAGTGAAAGAACAAACCTTCTATAGTGTGAAAGCGAACCCGAACAGGTTGGCACTGCTGTCTCAAGTGGCCAGCTTTTATTCCCTTATTTGGTCTTGCCCACATCCTGCTGATTGGTCCATTTTACAGAGTGCTGATTGGTCCATTTTACTGAGCGCTGATTGGTCCATTTTACAGAGTGCTAATTGGAGCATTTTTACAGAGTGCTGATTGGTGCATTTACAATCTTTTAGCTAGACACAGAGCACTGATTGGTGCATTTACAATCCTTTGGCTAGACACAAAAGTTCTCCAA
This sequence comes from Gorilla gorilla gorilla, assembly GCF_029281585.2. Classification (NCBI taxonomy): domain Eukaryota; kingdom Metazoa; phylum Chordata; class Mammalia; order Primates; family Hominidae; genus Gorilla; species Gorilla gorilla. Next base: position 26,800,987 of record NC_086018.1, on the reverse strand, counting down.
GTCCTCACTGGACTCAGAAGCTCAGCTGGCTTCACCTCCCAGTATCAAGCAAGTTTCCTCTATCAGAAGGTACTTTTCTCTTTCTGACCAAAAACCAAGGCATCACCGTGAATGCCTCTCTTTTGTTCACACCCATATCTAGTCAGTTAGCAAGTTCTATGGACTTTACTTGCAAAATGCTTCCAGATTCTCCCCATTCCTCTCTAACTCTGTTGCCATTGTGATGATCCAAGAGAAAACTAATGAAACCCCTTTGCCAAGATAATGGATTAGGTTTCAGTTTTCTTAATGCCATTTACAATTCAATTTTGCATTCTTAAAGTAAAATCCTGCTTAACTGGATATAAAAGATACTCTCCTGGGCAATTTCTACAAATGGCCACCTCATTCCTTACCTTAAAAAATATCCTTTTTTCCAGCCTTGACTACCAAATAGTCTTGTTGACTCTGGGGTTTAGGAGGAAAAAAAAAGTAAAAAATATTTTTCCAGGCTGGGTGTGGTGGCTCACATCTGAAATCCCAGCACTTTGGGAGGCTGATGTGGCTTGAAGCCAGAAGTTCAAGACAAGTCTGGGCAATATAGCAAGACCCAGTCTCTAAAAAAAATAAAACCTAAAAAATTAGCCAGGCATGATGGTGCATGCCTGTTGTCCTAGCTACTACTGAGGCTGAGACAGGCGGATTGCTTGAGCCCAGTAGTTCAAGGTTGCAGGACACCATGATCATGCCACTGTACTTCAGCCTGGGTGAGAGGGCAAAGCTCTGTCTCAAAAAAACAAAAACGATACTTCCAGATGATCCTACATATAAAATAAATACGTGTATATATATATATATATTTTTTTTTTTTTTTTTTTTTTTTGAGACGGAGTCTCGCTCTGTCACCCAGGCTGGAGTGCAGTGGCGCGATCTCGGCTCACTGTGGGCTCCGCCTCCCGTGTTCGCGCCATTCTCCTGCCTCAGCCTCCCGAGTAGCTGGGACTACAGGCGCCCGCCACCACACCTAGCTAATTTTTTGTATTTTTTTTTAGTAGAGATGGGGTTTCACCATATTAGCCAGGATGGTCTTGATCTCCTGACCTTGTGATCCGCCCACCTCGGCCTCCCAAAGTGCTGGGGTTACAGGAGTGAGCCACCGCGCCCGGCCATAAATATATATTTATAAAAAGAGAGTCATGGCCGGGCGTGGTGGCTCATGCCTGTAATCCTAGCACTTTGGGAAGTCAAGGTGGATGGATCACCTGAGGTCAGGAGTTCGCGACCATCCTGGCCAACATGGTGAAACCCTGTGTCTACTAAAAATACAAAAATCAGCCAGGTGTGGTGGTGGGCAACTATAATCCCAGCTCCTCGGGAGGCTGAGGCAGGAGACTCGCTGGAACCTGGGAGGCAGAGGTTGCAGTGAGCCGAGATCGTGTCACTGCACTCCAGCCTGAGCAAGAAGAGTGAGATTCCGTCTCAAAAAAATAATAAAAATAAAAAATAAATAAAAATAAGTCATACTCCATATTATTCTGAAATTTGCTTTTCTACCTAATTATATTTCTTGAATATCTATCCAAATTCATTCTTTCATTCTTTTTTTAATCACATGGCAGAAAGAGAAGGAGAGAGGGAAGGAAGGAGAGAGGAGGGAGAGAGAATGAGAGTGAAAGCCAGAGAGCCAGAGAGAGAGAGAAGAGAGGGAGCATGGGGTGTGGTGTAGAGACACCTTTGGCAGGCCCCAGCCCTGAGCTCCTGGGAGGGGAGGCACACACAACCATTCTTTTCATTCTTTAATTCAAAAAAAATTTTTTTTTTTGAGATGGAGTCTCACTCTGTCACCTAGGCTGGAGTGCAGTGGCTCGATCTCTGCTCACTGCAACCTCCGCCTCTGGGGTTCAAGCGATTCTCCTGCCTCAGCCTCCTGAGTAGCTGGGACTACAGGTGCCTGCCACCACGCCTTTCTAATTTTTATATTTTTAGTAGAGATGGGGTTTCACCATGTTGGCCAGGCTAGTCTCGAACTCCTGACTTCAGGTGATCTGACCGCCTTGGCCTCCTAAAGTGCTGGGATTACAGGCGTCCGCCACTGCACCCGGCCATAATTCATAATTCTATACTAAGTTATACCCCTTATCAGGCAATGTACTATAATTAATAATTTATTAGGTGCTTTCTATTTTCAAGTGCTCTTTACTCAGATTAAGTATTCCTCACAACTCTGTGAATTGGATGATTTTCCTACCCCCATTTTACAGATAAGAAAATTGAGGCAAGTTATGGTCCCCAATTCCCTCAGCTATATGTGAACTAGCCAGTGCCCAACCCCAGATCTGAGACCCTAGATCCTGCCCTAAACTTGTAGGGTCTGCTCATCTCATTGAATTCTGTGGAAGAAAGGGCTATGGGGAATCAATTTGAAAGCCTCACTACAGTGTGTCTGAGACCTTGGAGCTTAAGACCCCAGAAGCATAAGTCAGAGGATTGTAGTTAGTTGTCCCCTCCATTACCCTGGGGAGAGCAGCTACATAATTTGACAGTGGCCCCTAAGAGCCCCTCCTCTTATTTTTTTTTTCTTTTTTCTTTTTTTGAGACAAAGTCTCACTGTGTCACCCACGCTGGACTGCAGTGGTGCTCACTGCAACCTCCGCCTCCCAAGCTGAAGCAATTCTCCTGCCTCAGCCTACTGAGTAGCTGGGACTGCAGGTGCACACCGCCATGCCTGGCTAATTTTTGTTTTTGTTTTTGTTTGAGACGGAGTTTTGCTCTTGTTGCCCAGGCTGGAGTGCAATGGCACGATCTCAGCTCACTGCAACCTCCGCTTCCCAGGTTCAAGTGATTCTTCTGCCTCAGCCTCCTGAGTAGCTGGGATTACAGACATGTGCCACCACAGCTGGCTAATTTTTTGTCTTTTTAGTAGAGATGGGGTTTCACCATATTGCCCAGGCTGGTCTCAAACTTCTGACCTCAAGTGATCCACCTGCCTCAGCCTCTTTAAGTGCTGGGATTACAGGCGTAAGCCACCGTACCCGGTCAAATTTTTGTATGTTTAATAGAGACAGGGTTTTGCCATATTGGCCAGGCTGGTCTTGAACTCCTGACCTCAAGTAATCCACCTGCCTTGGCCTTCCAAAGTGCTGGGATTACAGGTATGAGCCACTGCGCCTGGACCCATCTTTTTCTTAGTGATTGTCCAACCCTGCCTCTTTGAGGTTACTTCCAGCGCACATCTCATAGGGTTGGTGGGTCAGAGACGTACAGACACCCAGACAATCCTTTCATGACTCCTTTTTCCTTGGTGGTTAATCTCCACTGTTCCCCCCTACCTTTTTTTAAAACAATGTTTTCTGGTTATAAAATGAACACAGCTTCTTAGAAAGTTAGTGGTGGGGCTGATAAAAGTATACAAAAGCAAATAAAAATCACTTAATACCATCCAGCAGGAAACTCCATTATGACTATCCAGGGAGGTTGAGGCTGCAGTGAGCTGTGACTGCACCACTGCACTCCAGCTTGAATGACAGAGCAAGAGCTTGTCTCAAAAAAAAAAAAAGCCGGGGCCAGTGGGGAGGCGAGTGAGTAATTTGCCTACATAATAGTTATTAACTGGTAGAACTTAAGAAACAACCTTAGCGGCCAGGCACGGTGGCTCATGCCTGTAATCCCAGCACTTTGGGAGGCTGAGGTGGGCAGATCACTTTAGGTCAGGAGTATAAGACCAGCCTGGCCAACATAGTGAAGCCCTGTCTGTACCAAAAAAATACAAAAATTAGTTGGGCGTGGTGGCGCACGCCTGTAGTCCCAGCTTCTTAGGAGACTGAGGCAGGAGAACCACTTGAACCCAGGAGACAGAAGTTGCAGTGAGCTGAGTTCGTGCCACTGTACTGCAGCCTGGGTGACAGAGCAAGACTCCATCTGAAAAAAAGAAACAATCTTAGCAAGCAAGTCAGGTAAATAATAGCAGAGTACTAAGCTTTATCCCCTCTGAAAGAAACACATGATACCAAACTGTTCATGGCAATGATCCATGAGGGGTGGGGTTGTCAGAAGTTATCACCTCAAGTGATCTGCCCTCCTCGGCCTCCTAAAGGGCTGGGATTACAGGTGTGAGCCACCGTGCCCGGCCAACCCCTTGGTATTGAGTCTATCTATGCTTCCTTACAGACAACATTTTCACGTGTTGTCACAACTTGTTGCTAGGGGAATTATGGGCGTCTGACGTGACTCCACTGGAAGAAGACCCTTGGAAGCTTGCATCTGATTTGTATCAGACTGTGTGCCAGGAGACTTTTCCTTGTGTTGATTTCATTTTTATCCTTTTGCTATAATAAGTTATGGCCATGAGGCTGGGCATGGTGGCTCATGCCTGTAATCCCAGCACTTTGGGAGGCCGAGGTGGGCGGATCATGAGGTCAGGAGATCGAGACCATCCTGGCTAACATGGTGAAACCCTGTCTCTACTAAAAATACAAAAAATTAGCGGGCATGGTGGCGGGTGCCTGTAGCCCCAGCTACTCAGGAGGCTGAGGCAGGAGAATGGCGTGAACCCAGGAGGCAGAGCTTGCAGTGAGCCGAGATCGTGCCACTGCACTCCAGCCTGGGCGACAGAGCGAGACTGTGTCTCAAAAAAAAAAAAAAAAAAAAAGTTATAGCCATGAGTAGAACCATATACTGAGTCCTGTGAGATCTCCTGGCAAATCATCATAACTCGGGGTGGTTTGGGGGACACCTGACATAGTTTCTCTTTGCTTGTCTGGATTCTATTCCTCCTCTTCCCTTCTTCTTTAGTTACCACACCTGGAAATGATCCCTCCCTAGACCCACTGAGGCTGTATGCACGGGCTTTGGACATAGGGACTCCTAACAAATCTTACCTCTCCATGGCATGGCACAGGCCCTGGTAAATGGCACTTCTCGTTATGAATTGCTTAACCCCATTGGCTGGTACTTAATCTTGGTGAGTTCAGCCCTGTAAGAGCACAGGCTTTGCAGATAGATGGGTTTAAATACTCTTACTTTTGTTTTTCTAATTTTCTTTTTTACATTAAAAAAAATATCGAGACATGGCCGGGCACAGTGGCTAACACCCGTAATCCCAGCACTTTGGGAGGCTGAGGCAAGCGGATGGCTTGAGACCGGGAGTTCGAGACCAGCCTGTGCAACATGGAGAAATCCCATCTCTACTAAAAATACAAAAATTAGCTAGGCGTGGTGGTGGGTGCCTATAATCCCAGCTACTCGGGAGACTGAGGCAGGAGAATCACTTGAACCTGGGATGCTGCAGTACGCTTAGATCATGCCATTGCACTACAGCCTGGGCAACAGAGCGAGACTATCTTAAAAAAAAAAAAAAAGAACTTGAGATGGGGTCTTGCTATGTTGCCCAGGCTTGTCTCTAACTCCTGGCCTGAAGTGATCCACCTACCACGGCCTCCCAAAGTGCTGGTATTACAGGCATGAGCCACCTCGCTTGGCTAACTCTTACCTTCTTGAAGTGTGTTTCTTCATCTGTAAAGTGAGTCAAATTGGGCTTATTTTGATGGAATCAGGCAAAATACTACACATGTTCCCTGGCATACGGTAACTATGAAGCAAATGGGAACTTTTTTTTTTTTTTCCAGGCAGGGTCTTGCTCTGTTGCCCAGGCTGGAGTACAGTGGCATGTTCATAGCACACTGCAGCCTCAAACTCCTGGGCTCAAGCAATCTTCCCACTTCAGTAGCTGGGACCATAGGCTGCCAACAGACCCGGCTAATTTTTAACACTTTTTGTAGAGATGGGGTCTCACTATGTTGCCCAGGCTGGTCTTGAACTCCTGGGCTAAAGTGATCCTCCCGCTTGGCCTCCCAAAGTGCTGGGATTACAGGTGTGAGCCACCATACCCAGTCCAGAACCTTTTTTTTTAAAATGGAGTCTCACTCTGTTGCCAGGTTGGAGTTCAGTGGTGTGATCTCAGCTCACTGCAACCTCCACCTCCCAGGTTCAAGTGATTCTCCTGCCTCAGCCTCCCAAGTAGCTGGGATAACAGGCGCACGCCACCATGCCTGGCTAATTTTTGTATTTTTAGCAGAGACGAGGTTTCACCATGTTGGCCAAGCTGGTCTCGAACTCCTGACCTCAAGTGATCCACCCGCTTCTGCCTCCCAAAGTTCTGGGACTACAGGCGTAAGCCACCACACCTGGCCCAGCCCAGAAGTTTTATTATTGTTTTGTTTTTGGTGAAAAGTGATTTCCCCAATGTACAGGAAGCATCTGACTGTTCTCTCTCAGGGCTAAGTGGTCTCTTACATAAAGTAGGTGCTTGGAATTTTGTTGAAAGAATGTATTTATGGTGCAATGAAAGGCATGATTTTGTTTCCCAATAAAAATAATAAAAGAAGTAATTATAATTGAAAGTAAAAAAAGAAAGTATTATCTCTGAGTTCCATGTGCCATGCACCATGCTAAGCAATTTGCATAGATAATTTATTTCACTTGATCTTCACAATGACACTGTGAGATAGGTACTATTATTACCCTTTTAAAGATAAGGAGGCCATGTCCAGGCACAGTGGCTCATGCCTGTAATCCCAACACTTTGAGAGGCCACCAAGGCGGGCAGATCACTAGAGCTCATGAGTTTGAGATCAGCCTGGGCAACATGGCAAAACCCTGTCTCTATAAAACGTACAAAAATTAGCCAAGCGTGGTGGTGCATGCCTGTAGTCCCAGATACTTGGAAGGCTGAGGCAGAAGGATGGCTTGAGCCTGGGAAGTGGAGGTTGCAGTGAGCCGAGATCATGCCACTGTGCTCCAGATTGGGCAACAGAGCCAGACGTTGTCTTAAATAAGTAAATAAGATGAGGACGCTGGGCATGGTGGCTCACCCTTGTATTCCCAGCACTTTGGGAGGCCAAGGTGGGTAGATAGCTTTAGCCCAGGAGTTCGAGACCAGCCTGGGCAATGTAGAGAGACCCCATTTCTACAAAAAATTAAAAAATTAGCCAGGCATGGTGGTGCCCACCTGTGGTCCCAACTACTTGGGAGGTTGAGGTGGGAGGATTGGTTGAGCCTGGGAGGTTAAGGCTGCAGTGAGCTGAGATGGCACCACTGCACTCCAGCATGGATGACAGAGCCACACCCTTTCTCAAAAACAAACAAACAAAATACAGATGACGGTGTTACCGGGGGTCCTTGCTCCCAGAGCTCCCAAGATGGTGGCCGGCCACTTCCAAGATGGTGGCAAGCCTCGTGTTCTCTGACCTGGGGTTCTTGGCCTCAGGGATTCCAAGGAATGGAATCTTGGGCCATGCGGTGAGTGTTATAGCTCTATTAGAAGTTGTGGGTCATGGAAGAGAACCGCGGAACCCACTGACTAGTGTTCAGCTCGATTAGGACGAACCCAGGCACTTAGCTGTGCAGGAACAATGGCAAGCCTGTAGCCCGATCGGGAGCGGCAATGGGGGCCCCGCTGTATCAGGAGCACAGAGGACACCCTGCTGGATCCGGAGGGATGGAAGTCAGCGACGGAGGCAAAACAGCAGTGGTGGATGGAAAGCTCGAGTTGCAACAAACATGGACCAGAAGAGTGCAGTTGCAAGATTAAATAGAGTGAAATAAAGTGAAAACAGAGCTCCCATATAAGGGGAGGGGACCCAAAGGGGGTTGCCGTTGCCGGTTCGAATGCCTGGGTTTATATCCGGATCCTTGTCCCTCCTGCTGTGCTCTCAGGCAATAGATGATTGGCTATTTCTTTACCCCTGTTTTTGCCTAGTTAGCATTTTAGTGAGCTCTCTGATTGGTCGGGTGTGAGCTAAGTTGCAAGCCCCGTGTTTAAAGGTGGATGTGGTCACCTTCCCAGCTAGGTTTAGGGATTCTTAGTCAGCCTAGGAAATCCAGCTAGTCCTGTCTCTCAACAGCAGCCAGGCGCGGTGGCTCATGCCTGTAATCCCAGCATTTTGGAAGGCTGAGGTGGGCGGATCACGAGGTCAGGAGATCGAGACCAGCCCAGCCAACATGGTGAAACCCCGTCTCTACTAAAAATACAAAAAAAAAAAAAAAAAAAAAAAAAAAATCAGCCGGGCGTAGTGGCGGGCGCCTGTAATCCCAGCTACTTAGCAGGCTTAGGCAGGAGAATAGCTTGAACCCGGGAGGTGGAGGTTGCAGTGAACCAAGATGGCGCTACTGCACTCCAGCCTGGGCGACAGAGCGAGACTCCATCTTCAAAAAAAAAAAAAAAATACAGATGGAAAATAAGTAGGGGAACTGGGACTTAAACCCAGGTATTAGGTAGCTTAAATAACAGCAATTTATTTTCTCACAGTTTTGGAGGCTGCAGTCCAAGCTCAAGGTGCCAGCATGGTCAATTTCAGTTTATCTTCCTGTCTTGTAGAATCTTAATTACTTCCTTAGAGGCGCCAGAACTGCAACGTATGAATTTTGGGGGACAAAATCATTCAGTTCACAACACGAGCACTGTCTGACACCAAACTCTGGGATGACAGTCACAAATTAGTTGAAACCTCTGATTTGTTCTGACACTATATTGGGAACTGTGTGTGTGTGCCTGTGTGTGTGTGTTGGGGGTGGCGGACAGTGGGTGCTTCACTTGCTTCAACTGTTGGTCTGAAACTTTAAACCAAATTGGGCTGCCAACTTTTCAGCCGTCTATTAGCATACCTCCCACAGGGCTTTGTTAGGGAACACTTGAAAGGGTTCCTGGATTTAGAATTGCAGTTAAACTTCAGATGAGAAGGGAAAGAATTTGGAAGAGAGGGGAGAAAAAAGTAAACCCACTCACCTCAGAAGCCATGACTCAGAAATAATGTGTTTTTAATTTATTCCCCAAATCAGACATGGTTTGTTGGGAGGCCCTGCAGCCTTTCCAGCTGATGGTAACAGGTAAGGGAAAGTTTCTTTGAAGTTCCTCCAAAGATGTGGCAATGTTGATCTGATTTGTTTTTGTGGTCAGATTGTTTTGGTCCTGATGATTGTTCTGAAGAAGGAATGAAGATTGTCTACACAAGTATTTCAAACCCTCCTTTCATTTCCTCCTTTTTTTTGCAGAAGCACCCAATTTAATGAGGACATATGCTTGCGCTGTAATTATTTACTTAAAGGACTCCTGGTGTGTTTTCAGACAAGTAATTCATTCTCCTAGTATATTGTGAGGGGGTGGAATTGTACGGATGTTCCCAAGTATCATTAAGCCCGACAGCTGCTGGGGTTACTTTGCCTTCTAAAGATCAGTGAATTATAAAATGTTAACTGAGTATAACTGGTTCGGGATTCACAAGATACACATTTTTCAACAAGGATAAGAAACTGGGATAGTGGCTCATGCCTGTAATCCCAGCAGTTTGGGAGGCTGAGGCGGGTGGAACACCTGAGGTCAGGAGTTCGAGACCAGCCTGGCCAACATGGTGAAACCCCGACTCTACTAAAAATACAAAAAAATGGCCAGGCATGGTGGCAGGTGCCTGTAATCCCAGCTACTTGGGAGGCTGAGGCAGGAGAATCACTTGAACCCCGGAGGTGGAGGTTGCAGTGAGCTGAGATCGTGTTATTACACTCCAGCCTGGGTGAAAATAGCAAGATTCTGTTTCAAAAAAAAAAAAAAAAAAAAAAAAAGAAACTGCAAAGGAGCTACAGTTTCAAGTTCTTGGAGTAGTATTTAAACTTTGGTTCAGACTCCCTGTCTTTTTTCCAATTATAAACAGGCAGTTATCTCCAGAGTTAAAATGTCGTTTCTTGGAATTTATTTATTTATTTTTTATTTTTATTTTTGAGACAGAGTCTTGCTCTGTCGCCTAGGCTGGAGTGCAGTGGTACGATCTCAGCTGACTGCAACCTCCACCTCCCGGGTTCAATCGATTCTCCTGCCTCAGCCTCCCAAGTAGCTGGGATTACAGGCATGCACCTCCACATCCGGCTAATTTTTTTTTTTTTATTTTTAGTAGAGACGGGGTTTTTCCATGCTGGTCAGGCTGGTCTTGAACTCCCGACCTCAGGTGATCTGCCTGCCTCGGTCTTCCAAAGTGCTGGGATTACAGGCATGAGCCACCGCGCCCGGCCTTGTTGGAATTTTTAAATCAGAATTTTCTGTTTGCTATTCAAATTTTCCCTGATCAAGAGACTTTTTAAGTGTTTTTTTGTTTGTTTGTTTTTCTGGAAAGGGATCAAGAACTTAAACTGAATTTCCAAAGATACAGAAGGGGAAGTAGAGATGCACTGGGCTGAATTAGAAGAGCATGGAAATAGTGACAAGTGCATCAACTGTCCAGAGAGTAATCACAACTGCTCCACTCCACTAAGATGGAGCAGAAAAAGTGGTTAGTGCTTAACACCAGATTAATTCTTTTTTTTTTTTTTTAAGATGGAGTTTTTTGCTCTTGTTGCCCAGGCTGGAGTGCAGTGGTGCAATCTCGGCTCCCTGCAACCTCCGCCTCCCAGGTTCAAGCGATTCTCCTGCCTCAGCCTCCTGAGTAGCTGGGATAACAGGCACGCACCACCATGCCCAGCTAATTTTTTGTATTTTCAGTAGGGACAGGGTTTCATCATGTTGGCCATGCTGGTGTCGAACTCCTGACCTCAGGTAATCTATCTGCCTCGGCCTCCCAAAGTGCAGGGATTACAGGCATGAGCCACCACGCCTGGCCTAATACCAGATTAATTCTTTATAATATTATCTACAATTTGAAATTTAGACCAAAGAGACCCTTAGGCAGCCTTGCTTGTTAGCAAACAGAATGCCCCAAGGCCACAGTACCAAAGGGGACTACCTATCTTAGGGAGGAGGATCATGCCATTAGAAAGTTGTGGCTCTTGGGCAGAGGTTGGCAGAGCCATGGCCAAATCTGGCTCATCACCTGTTTTGTAAAGTTTTACTGGCACACAGCCCTGTCCATTTGTTTTCATATTGTCTATGCTGATTTTGTGTCACAATGGCAGAACAGCAGTTACAACAGAGACCACATAGTCCAGCAGTCCCCAGCCTTTTTGGCACCAGGAAGTGGTTTCATGGAAGACTGTTTTTCCATGGATGGGGACGGTGCCGGAGGATGGTTTTGGGATGAAACTATTCCACTTCAGATCATCAGGCATTAGATTCTCACAAGGAGCATGCAACTTAGAACCCTCACATGTGCAGTTCACAATAGGGTTCATGTTCCTTTGAGAATCTAAGGCCATAGCGGATCTGACAGGAAACGGAGCTCAGGTGGTAATGCTTGCTTGCTCGCTCACTTGCCACTCACCTCCTGCTGTGGGGTCCAGTTCCTAACAGGTTGGGGACCCTTGATATAGTCCACAAAGTTGAAAATATTCACTACCAGGCCCTTTGCAGAAAACTTTTTGGATTCCTCTTTGTAGGGCCTCAAATTGGCCCCATCTCCACCTCTTCAACCATTAGCCTACACTGGGGTCATGTTGTCTCAAGTATCAGATGAAGAACTGACCACCCAAGCTCTGACTAGGCTGTGTTTCTTCCCACGACAAACTTTGCCATCCACTAATGCTTGAGCCATAGGCTTAATTAAGATGATATAAACGGTTAAAGCTTATCTATTCCCAATTACCAGAAGCCAGAAAAGAAATATACAATAATTTTATTTTTCATTTATTTATTTTTCAAGATTAAGTCTCACTCTGTTGCCCAAGCTGGAGTGCAGTTGCGTGATCTCTGCTCACTGCAACCTCCACCTCACGGGTTTAAGCGATTCTCCTGCCTCGGCCTACCGAGTAGCTGGTATTACAGGCACGTGCCACCATGCCTGGCTAATTTTTGTATTTTCAGCAGAGACGGGGTTTCACTATGTTGGCCAAGCTGGTCTTGAACTCCTGACCTTGTCATCCACCCGCCTCAGCCTCCCAAAGTGCTGGGATTACAGGTGTGAGCCACTGTGCCCAGCAAGAACTTTATTTTTTAAACTTTAAACTATCCACAATTAAAGGGGAATCTTCTTTAACTTGATCTTTTCTTCTATATTTGAAAAGTATCTCATCTTTGTCAAAATTTCCTTGGCTTCTTCAAAGTCACCTGAAATAGACAGAGACACTGAAGTCAGGCTTCATTTCAAGCAAGAATAAAACCAGCTCTGATGACTAGGGCAGCCATATATAAGTGGAGCCCTGGGGTCTGGAGGGCTTATCAATTCCTCAGTAAGACTGAGCAACTAAGAGGGAGAACATCTGGATTGTTAAGGAGACACAGGGATAAACCAAATGGGGTGGGAGTTGTGTAAGAGCATGTGTACAGGATTCACATAAATTAGAGAAGTTGATTCTCTTCAGGACAGTCCCAAGTAATAAATGGGTGGTGGAAGCTAGATGCAGGAGCTCATACCTGCTATCCCAGCATTTTGGGAGGCTGAGGCGGGAGGATGGCTTGAGCCCAGGAATTGAAGACCAGCCTGGGCAACAAAGCAAGACCCTGTCTCTACCAAAAATAAAAAATAAAAAATAAAATAAAAAATTAGCCAGGCATGGTGGCACATGCCTGTAGTCCTGGCCACTTGGGAGGCTGAGGTGGGAGGATCCCTTGAGCCCAGGAGTTTGAGGTTGCACTGAGCTATGACTGTGCCACTGTACTTCAACCTGGGCGACAGGGTGAGACCCTGTCTCTTTAAAAAAAAAAAAAAAGGGTGGGTGGTTGTGTTTTAAAAATTTCTCCCTAACATGTGGTGGTATACTGAGGATATGAAAGCACTGAATGCTTCCTCTATGCCAGGTGCTGAGGCATAGAGCTGCCTTCAGGGGGCTTACAGTTCAGGTGCTGAGGCACAGAGATACCCTCCAGGGGCTTATAGTTCCCAAGAAAGACACCTTTAGACTGGTGATTTTCCTTTTTTTTTTTTTTTTGTGAGATGGAGCCTCACTCTGTTGCCCAGGCTGGAGTACAGTGGCGTGATCTCAGCTCACTGCAACCTCCACCTCCCGGGTTCAACCAATACTCATGCCTGGGTCTCCAGAGTAGCTGGTACTACAGGGTGTGCGCCACCATGCCTGGCCAATTTTTGCATTTTTAGTAGAAGCAGGGTTTCATCATGTTGGCCATGGCTGCTCTCTAACTCCTGATCTCAAGTGATCCACCTGCCTTGGACTCCCAAAGTGCTGGGATTATAGGTGTGAGCCACCATGCCTGGCCAGACCAGTGATTTTCAAATGGGGATGATTTTGCCCCCATGGGGACATCTGGCAATGTCTGGAGATATTTTTGGTTGTCACAGCTGGGAGGTAGTACTGACATCAGGTGGGTACAGGCCAGGGATGCTGCTAATCATCTTACAGTACTCAGGACAGCTCCCCCAAACGAAGAATTATCTGGCTTACAATATCCGTAGTGCCAAGGTTGAGAAACCCTGACTTAGATAAGTAAAACACAATGTGAAGAGTGCTAAAATGAAGATATGTTATAACCATTTGCATCATTCCAGATGACTCCAAAAATAAAATATTAAGCAAAAAAGTCACAGGATATGTATTATTTATATAAAGAAAAATATGTGAGACTAAATAATATACTATTATGTACATATATGGTTAAAACTATCAAGAAAAGCAAGGGAATGAGTAACACAAAATTCAGGAGTGGTTACTGTGGAAGGGAGATGTAATGGCAAAATGTCAACCAGGGACTTGGAAGGCCTTGGTCGTATTTCATTTCTCAATTTAATTTATTTAACATTTTTTTTTTTTTGAGATGGAGTCTTGCTCTGTCACCCAGGCCGGAGTGGAGTGGCGCAATCTTGGCTCACTGCAAGCTCCGCCTCCCTGGTTCACGCCATTCTCCTGCCTCAGCCTCCAGAGTAGCTGGGACTACAGGCACCCGCCACCTCGCCCGGCTAATTTTTTGTATTTTTAGTAGAGATGGGGTTTCACCGTGTTAGCCAGGATGGTCTCGATCTCCTGACCTTGTGATCTGCCCGCCTCGGCCTCCCAAAGTGCTGGGATTACAGGCGTGAGCCACCGCGCCCGGCCTATTTAACATCTTTTTTGTATTCAAAAAATTTTAGGGCCAGGCGCGGTGGCTCACGCCTGTAATCCCAGCACTTTGGGAGGCTGAGGTGGGCGGATCATGAGGTCAGGAGTTCAAGACCAGCCTGGCCAACGTGGTGAAATCACATCTCTATTAAAAATACAAAAATTAGCCGGGTGTGGTGGCAGGCTCCTGTAATCGCAGCTACTTGGGAGGCTGAGGCAGGAGAATCACTTGAAACAGAAAGGCTGAGGTTGCAGTGAGCTGAGATCGTGCCACAGTACTCTAGCCTGGGCGAAAGAGCAAAACTCAGTCTCAAAAAAAAAAAAAAAAAATTAAGTTGGTAACACATGACATAAAATTCATCATGTTAGGCATTTCTAAGTGTACAGTTCAATGACATTAAGTACATTCACATTGTTGGGCAAGCATCACCACCATCCATCCACATAACTTTTTTTTTTTTTTGAGATAGAGTCTTGCTTTGTTGCCCAGGCTGGAATGCAGTGGCATGATCTTGGCTCACTGCAGCCTCCACCTCCTGGGTTCAAGTGATTCTTGTGCCTCAGTCTCCCAAGTAGCTGGGATTACAGGCATGCATCATCACACCTGGCTAATTTTTGTATTTTCAGTAAAGACGGGGTTTCACCATGTTGGTCAGGCTGGTCTCAAATTCCTGCCCTGAGATGATCTGTCTGCCTCAGTCTCTCAAAGTGCTGGGATTACAGGTGGGAGCCACCGCACCTGGCCTTCCACAGAACTCTTTTCATCTTGCAAAACTGAAGCTCTCTACTTATGAAATAACTCTCTATTTTCCTCTTCCTGACTCTATCCCCCCACAACCACCATTCCACTTTCTCTATGAATCTGACTACCACAGGTACCTCATATAAGTGGAATTATATAGTATTTGCCCTTTTGTGACTGACATTTCACATAGTACAATGTCCTCAAGGTTCATCCATGTTGGAGCCTGTGTCAGAATTTCTTTTCTTTTCTTTTTTTTTTTTTTTGAGACGGAGTTTCGCTCTTGTTGCCCAGTCAGGAGTGCAGTGACACAATCTCGACTCACTGCAAACTCCACCTTCCAGTTTCAAGCGATTCTCCTGCCTCAGCCTCCTGAGTAGCTGGGATTACAGGCATCTGCCACCACATCCAGCTAATTTTTCAGAGATGGGGTTTCACCATGTTGGCCAGGCTGGTCTAGAACTCTTGACCTTGTGATCTGCCGACCTCAGCCTCCCAAAGTGCTAGGATTACAGGCGTGAGCCACCGCGCCTGGCCCTGTGTCAGAATTTCTTCTTTTTTTTGAGATGGAGTCTCGCTGTGTCACCCAGGCCAGAGTGCAGTGAGGTGATCTCCACTCACTGCAAGCTCCATCTCCCAGGTTCACGCCATTCTCCTGCCTCAGCCTCCTGAGTAGCTGGGACTACAGGTGCCCGCCACCACGCCTGGCTGATTTTTTGTATATTTAGTAGAGACAGGGTTTCACCATGTTAGCCAGGATGGTATCAATCTCCTGACCTCGTGATCCACCCGCCTCGGCCTCCCAAAGTGCTGGGATTACAGGCGTGAGCCACCGTGCCCGGCTGGTGTCAGAATTTCTATCCTTTTTTTTTGAGTTGGAGTTTTTCTCTTGTCGCCCAGGCTGGAGTGCAATGGTGCGATCTCAGCTCACTGCAACATCTGTCTCCCAGGTTCAAGCGATTTTCCTGCCTCAGCCTCCTGAGTAGCTGGGATTACAGGCGCCCGCCACCATGCCACCCTATTTTTTTTGTATTTTTAGTAGAGATGGGGTTTTACCATGTTGGCCAGGCAGGTCTCGAACTCCGGACCTCAAATGATCCGCCTGCCTCAGCCTCCCAAAGTGCTGGGATTACAGATGTGAGCCACCACGCCCGGTCTATTGTTGCTTTTATTATTTTGAAAACACTTTGTTAGATCAATGAAAAAAATAAAAGTTTTAATTTTGCATTTACTTATTCCTTTCTCCAATGGTCTTCCTTTCGTTATGTAGACCCAAGTTTCTGACCTATATAAATTTCCTCCACTGTAAATAATTTTTTTTTTTGAGATGGCGTCTCATTCTGTCACCCAGGTTGGAGTGCATTGGCGTGATCTCGGCTCACTGCAACCTCCGACTTCCGGGATCAAGCCATTGTCCTGCCTCAGCCTTCGGAGTAGCTGGGATTACAGGCGAGCGCCATCATGCCCGGCTAGTTTTTGTATTTTTAGTAGAGACGGGGTTCCACCATGTTTGTCAGGCTGGTCTCGAACTCCTGACCTTGTGATCCGCCTACCTTGGCCTCTCAAAATGTGGGGATTACAGGCGTGAGCCACCACGCCTAGCCAATCAATTCTTTTAACATTTTTTTTTACAAGGCAGGTCTCCTGTCAACAAATTTTTTTTTTTTTTTTGAGATGGAGTCTCGCTCTGTTGCACAGGCTGGAGTGCAGTGGCACAATCTCTGCTCACTGCAAGCTCCGCCTCCCGGGTTCACGCCATTCTCCTGCCTCAGCCTCCCGAGTAGCTGGGACTACAGATGGTCACTACCAGGCCTGGCTAATTTTTTGTATTTTTAGTAGAGACAGGGTTTCACTGTGTTAGCCAGGATGTTCTCAATCTCCTGACCTCGTGATCCGCCAGCCTCAGCCTCTCAAAGTGCTGGGGTTACAGGCATCAATCACCACGCCCGGCCCAATTTTTTTTTTTTTTTTTTTTTGAGACAAAGTCTTGCTCTGTCACCAGGCTGGAGTGCAGTGGCGTGATCTTGGCTTACTGCAGCCTCCGCCTCCCAGGTTCAAACAATTCTCCTGCCTCAGACTCCCGAGTAGCTGGGATTATAGGCGCGCCACTGCACCTGGCTAATTTTGTCTTTTTAGTAGAGATGGGGTTTCACCATGTTGGCCAGGATGGTCTTGATCTCTTGACCTCTTGATCCACCCACCTCGGCCTCCCAAAGTGTTGGGATTACAAGTGTGAGCCACCGTGCCCAGCCCAAATTCCCTCAATTTTTATTTGCCTGAGAATAGCTTCATTCCTCCTTCAGGTTTTTTTTTTGTTTGTTTTGAGAGGGAGTCTCGCTTTGTTGCCCAGGCTGGAGTGCAGTGGCGTGATCTTGGCTCACTGCAACCTCAGCCTCCCTGGTTCAAGCAATTCTCCTGGCCTCAGCCTCTTGAGTAGCTGGGACCGTAGGCACATGCCACCACACTCAGTTAATTTTTGTATTTTTAGTAGAGCTGGAGTTTCACCATGTTGGCCAGGCTGGTCTCAAACCCCTAACCTCAAGTGATCTGCCCACCTCACCCTCCCAAAGTGTTGGGATAACAGGCGTGAGTCACTGTTCCCGGATCACTTTTTTGATATAGTTTGTTTCTCTAGAAAGGCAGAAATGTTGATTCTTTTTTTTTTTTTTTTGAGATGGAGTCTCACTCTGTCACTCAGGCTGGCGTGCAGTGGCATGATCTCAGCTCACTCCAACTTCCGCCTCCCTGGTTCAAGCGTTTCTCCTGCCTCAGCCTCCCAAGTAGCTGGGACTACAGGCATTGTGCCACCACACCCAGTTAATTTTTGTATTTTTAGTAGAGACAGAGTTTCACTGTGTTAGCCAGGATGGTCTCAGTCTCCTGACTTCGTGATCCGCCCGCCTTGGCCTCCCAAACTGTTGGGATTACAGGTATTAGCCACCGTGCCTGGCCAGAAATGTAGATTCTTAAAGGCATTTTTTTAAAGGCAGAAATGTAGATTCATAAGTATTTCATATCTCCCTATATAGCTATCATAGGAAGGTATATAATAGCTAGTTATTGAATGAATGGCTATGCCTCAGTGCTTGAAATTTCTTTCCATATTTAAGAAAGTCAAGAAAAGAAAGTACCTTGTTCAAAAGCACTGCTCACATTGTCAGTAAATTCTTTCTGTTTAGCTGAAAAAGAAAACCATTCTGTTAATTTTTCCATTGAAATAGACTCATAATATGAAGACAATACTTAAACTTTGTAATCATGCTGGTTTGAACACAACAAAGGAGGAAGTTTGTATTCAAGGGTAAGGCTTCATAACCTTTGTCTCTGTGTGTACCATGATGGCAGCTGCTGTTTAGCACAACTCTGGTTGACCCTAATAACACTGTTTTTCCAACCATGAAAGGTCTAAGGAGCAATCACCAAGGCTTATAAAATGGCTATAGAATCAGTTAAAAAAAAAAAAAAAAAAAAGACAAAGATATACTTTGATTATCTCCACGAAACAGTTTGGGTCTTCGACATTTCAGCAAGGAGAACATTAACATGCTGGGAACACCTATCAGTAAAGCATTACTGAGTGTTTGCAGCAACCACTTGCAAACTGTATAGCCTCTCAGGAAAATGAAAACATTTACATCATGTTGTGTCATAAGAGAGAAGATGCCAAACAAAATAAAGCAGCAGCTATCTCATATTTCTCTTGTTTCCTTGTTAGAAAATGAGGAATTTTCCAGTAATCTCATTTTCCAGATATAAATAGTGTCAGTCATTTATATGGTGTCGTCTTTCGAAGCACTGTCAAATACATTATATCCCTAAGGTAGGAAATGACAGGTATTGGGGGAATTGTCCCATGGGTGATGAGTGGAAGAGCTGGGAACAGAATCCAAGTCACTTGACTCCCAGTCCGGTGTTTGAAACTCATCTCTCAGGTAGCAGTTGGTGTCCACAAAAGAACAATAGACTAGGAACCTGGAGGTTCTTAAGCCCTGACCCTAAAATTAACTAGCTCTATGCCCTTGAACATTCATTTTACCTGGGCCATAGCAGATACCTTACAGGAGAAAATTTAGGAATTAATCTAAATTAAGGTCAGTGAGCTGCTCAAAGTCAAATGTTTACTATAAGGCTAGAATAAGTGTTTTTTTTTTTTTTTTTTTTTTGAGACGGAGTTTTGCTCTTGTTGCCCAGGCTATAGTGCAATGGTGCGATCTCGGCTCACTGCAACCTCCACCTCTTGGGTTCAAGCAATTCTCCTGCCTCAGCCTCTGAAGTTGCTGGGATTATAGGTGTGTGCCACCATGCCCAGCTAATTTTGTATGTTTAGTAGAGACAGGGTTTCGCCATGTTGGTCAGGGTGGTCTTGAACTCCTGACCTCAGGTAATCTGCCCATCTCAGCCTCCCAAAGTAATGGGATTATAGGCATAAGACACCACACCTGGCCTAGAATACATGCTTTTACATGCTTTATCTCATTTAACTTGATCCCCACAACCACCAGTACTAATATTATCTCCATTTACAGATGAGGAAATTGAGGCTCAGAGGAATGAAGTCATTTGTTCAAGGTCACGCAAAGTCAGTAGCACACTGCCCTCACTCCAGATCTTTATGCTGCCCTGCCGTCTAAAATTGGGCAGCTGAGCCCACTGACTGCAACTCCTGAGTTTCTCTTATCCCTACAACCCAGCCCTAATGCTGTCAACATATCTCCAGCTGACGGTCCCCTCACCACAAATTCTATATTACTGCTTTAAACGTCTTTTCTCATTACTGTTTGCTCATTTAGTAAATACCAAGTTCCTTTTAAACTATAAGTACTTTTCTGTGAGCTGAGGATGTGAGGGAAGCAAAAAGTAGACATGATTTCTCCTGCAGAACTTCCAGTCTAATGAGGGAGGCTGATATTGATCAATTAATGTCACATAGAACAGTAAAGTTATAACTGTGATTAGTCCTACAAAAGAAATAGCCACTACTAATAGATAGCTTAAAAAAGGCTTCTCTGAGGAAGTGATGATTGCCTTCAGATCTGAAGAAGGAGGGGTTAACTTAAATGGGGCGGAGGAGAGGAGGGTTTCAGGCAGAAGCAACAGGCCCTAGGGTAGGAGGGTGCCCAGTATAGATGAGGAACTGGAAGTGGTCATTGTGGCTGGAGTGGAGAAGGCAAAACAGAGAGAAGCAGAGGCCACGGCATCCGGGCCCTGTAAGGGATGCTAAAGAGTTTCAGAGCAGTGAGAAGCCACTTAAAGGTTTTTTGTTTTTTTTTTTCTTTGAGATGTGTTTTCGCTCTGTTGCTGAAACTGGAGTGCAATTGTGCAAACACGGTTCACTGCAGTCTCCACCTCCTGGGCTCAAGTGATCCTTCTGCTTCAGCCTCTCGAGTAGCTGGGACTACAGGCATGCGCCACCACATCCGGTTAATTTTTAAATTTTTAATGGAGATGGGGGTCTTGCTATGTTGACTAGGCTAGTCTTGAACTCCTGGGCTCAAGTGATCCTTCCACTTCAGCCTCCCAAAGTGCTTGGATTACAGGCGTAAGCCATCACACCTGGTCAACTGAAATAAGGCCCAGAGTAGTGATTAGATTTGGGTTTTGGCCGGGCTTGGTGGCTCACACCTGTAATCCCAGCACTTTGGGAGGCTGAGATGGATGGATCACCTGAGGTCAGGAGTTTGAGACCAGCCTGGGCAACATGGTAAAACCCCGTCACTACTTAAAAAAAATAGAAAAATTAGCCAAGCATGGTGGCACGCACCTGTAGTCCCAGCTACTTGGGAGGCAGAGGCAGGAGAATAGCTGGAACCTGGGAGGCGGAGGTTGCAGTGAGCCGAGATCATGCCAGTGCACTCCAGCCCGGGCAACAGAGCAAGACTCTGTCTCAAAAAAAAAAAAAAAAAAAAAAAAAAACACTTGGGTTTCAAAAAGATTCCAGCGACAGTGAAGGGATTTGTTAGATGGGGCCTGAAGGTACAGACAGACCAGTGAAAAGCTACTGCAGTTGTCCAGGTGAGAGTGAATGGTAGCTTGGAAAAGGCTGGTGGCAGTGAAAGTAGAGATGGGTGGATGAATTTGAGGCAAATTTAAGTCAGCTCTTTCAGATGTAATAGATTGACTATGGGCATAAGGAAGAAGAAGGTTGTTAAGGCCTCCTCAGAATTTACACTTGTGCAAGTGGTGTCACTCTCTTAGGGAACACTGGAAGAGGAACAGATTATTATTATTTTTTATTCGGAGTCACGCTCTGTCACCCAGGCTGGAGTGCAGTGGCACAATCTCGGCTCACTGCAACCTCCGCCTCCCGGGTTCAAGCGATTCTCCCGCCTCAGCCTCCCGAGTAGCTGGGACTACAGGCGCGTGCTAACATGCCCGGCTAATTTTTTATATTTTTAGTAGAGACAGGGTTTCATCATGTTACCCAGGATGGTCTTGATCTCCTGACCTCGTGATCTGCCTGCCTCGGCCTCCCAAAGTGCTGGGATTACAGGCGTGAGCCACTGCGCCCAGCCTAAGAGGAACAGATTTTTTTGGGGGGGAAAGGTGGGGAGGGGAGACACTTGGGAATTCCATTTTGGGTACAGTTGACATATATAAACTCCAAGAAGGCACAGTCTTTCTTGTTCCGTGCTGTATCCTCAGTGTTATGCACAGTGCTTGATATTTGTAGGTACACTACAAATATTTGTGAAAGTACGTAACTGAATATAGTCTAACGGAGAACCTTGGAATCTTTTCTATGTGGAATGGTTAATTTTATGTGTCAACTTGGCTAGGCTATGGTGCCCAGTTGTTTGATCAAACACTAATCTATGCCAGGCACATTGAGTCACACCTGTAATCCCAGCACTTTGGGAGACTGAGGCAGGTGGATTGCTTTGAACCTAGGAGTTTGAAGCCAGCCTGGGCAACATGGCGAAACCCCATCTGTATAAAAGACAGAAAAAATTAGCCAGGCATGGTGATGCATGCCTGTAGTCCCAGCTATCCAAGAGGCTAAGGTGAGAGGATTGTTTGAGCCCATGGGTCAAGGCTGCAGTGAGCTGTGATTGCACCACTGCACTCCAGCCTGGGTGATAGAGTGAGACCATGTCTCAAAAAAAAAAACAAAAACCAACTAGTTTAGATGATCCTGTGAAAGTATTCGTAGATGTGATTAACATTTATAATCAGTTGACTTTAAGTAACAGATGTTACTCTACATAATGTGGGTGGGCCTCATCCAATCAAGTAGAGGCATTAAGTGCAAAAACACGTTTTCTGGGAAGGAATTCTGTATCAAGACTGTAACATAGAAATCCTGCCTGGACTTTCAGCCTGCGTATCTACCCCTATAGATTTTATTTATTTTTTTTGTGACAGGGTCTCACTCTGTCACTCAGGCTGGAGAACAGTGGTGTGATCTCAGCTCACTGCAACCTCTGCCTCCCGGGCTCAGATGATTCTCCCACCTCATCCTCCCGAATAGCTGGGACCACAAGTGCGCACCTCCACGCTTGGCTGATTTTTTTCTTTTTTTGAGATGGAGTCTCGCTCTGTCGCCCAGGCTGTAATGCAGTGGCACGATCTCGGCTCACTGCAAGCTCCGCCTCCCAAGCTCAAGCGATTCTCCTGCTTCAGCTTCCCGAGTAGTTGGGATTACAGGCATGCACCACCATGCCTGGCTAATTTTGTATTTTAGGTAGAGACGGGGTTTCTCCATGTTGGCCTGGCTGGTCTCAAACTCCCAACCTCAGGTGATCCACCCGCCTTGGCCTCCCAAAGTGCTGGGATTACAGGTGTGAGCCACCACACCTGGCCTACACTTGGCTGATTCTTTTGTATTTTTTTTAGAGATGGGGTTTCGCCACATTGCCCAGGCTGGTCTCGAGCTCCTAGACTCAAGTGATCTGCCCTCCTCGGCCTCCCAAAATGCTGGGATTACAGGCATGAGCCACTGCGCCCAGCCCTACCCTATAGATTTTAGATGTGTCAGCTCCCACAATTACGTGAGCTAATTCCTTAAAATAAACAACCTTCTTTTTTTTTTTTTTTTTTTTTTGAGATGGAGTCTCGCTCTGTCGTCCAGGCTGGAGTGCAGTGGCCTGATCTCCACTCACTGCAATCTCTGCCTCTTGGGTTCATGCCATTCTCCTGCCTCAGCCTCCCGAGTAGCTGGGACTACAGGCACCCGCCACCACGCCCGGCTAATTTTTGTATTTTCAGTAGAGACAGGGTTTCACCATGTTGGCCAGGCTGATCTTGAACTCCTGACCTCAGGTGATCCACTCGCCTTGGCCTCCCAAAGTGCTGGGATTATAGGCGTGAGCCACTGCACCCGGGCCATTATATACTCTACGTTCATTTTTCACTAATCCTTGGACAAGTGTTCATAACAGCAATGAAATACATTCAGTGCTATTTTATCTTTCACCTTTGACAATGGATTCAATCTCTTTCATGGCAGCTTCACTTTCAGCTTCTGCGAGTTTTTCATTGATTTCCATTATTTCCATGAGGAATTGCCTGTCCATTTCATAATCTGTCCTTTCAGGAATCTCTATTCCATGGAGCTTTAGCTATTGGGGCAGAAAGCAAGAAAAATAAGTTGAAGAAGCTATGGGCAGAGTAATGTAAATCCTACTCATCTGTTAGGACATAATACCACTAATAGAGAAAACTGCAACTGTCCCGATAATGAAAGACTAAGGGGTATCAAAAGCTTGGACTGAAACAGAAATGCTGGAATGGGATTTCCACTCATGCTACCCAAAACTATCTGACCTTGGTGTGATCTTGGGGTAGTCATTCCTCCACTCAGAGGTTGAACTAGATGTTTGTAAAGATTCTATTCAATTATAAAATTTTCTAGATTGTAAGATACTTTTTTTTTTTGAGATGAAGTCTCACTCTGTCGCCCAGGCTGGAGTGCAGTGGTGTGATCTCAGCTCACTGCAACCTCTGCCTCCTGGGGAAGCAATTCTCTGCCTCAGCCTCCCGAGTAGCTGGGATTACAGGCACCCGCCACCATGCCCGGCTAATTTTTTTGTATTTTTGGTAGAGGCGGGATTTCACCATCTTGACCAGGCTGGTCTTGAACTCCTGACCTCGTGATCCACCCGCCTCGGCCTCCCAAAGTGCTGGGATTACAGGCGTGAGCCACCATGCCTGGCCTCTTAAGATACTCTGGAGAGGAAAAAAAAACAAAACAGAAAATGACTCTTAACTAAAAGCTACCATCATCAAATCCTTGAAATTCAGAGAAAAAAGCTAGAAAATCACAATTTAAAAAATGCAGTTGAGGCAAGTAATATTCACAGAGAAAATTATACTTGTGCTCTGAGGCTAAATACTATTGGGTCCCTGGATTTTTTTTTTTTTTTTTTTTTTGAGAGGGCGCAGTAGTACAATCACAGCTCACTGCAGCCTTGACCTCTCAGACTCAAGTGATCCTCCTGCTTCAGCTTCCAGAGTAGCTGGGACTACAGGTGTATGCCACCATGCCCAGCTAATTTTTGTATTTTTTGTAGAAATGGGGTGTCATCATGTTGCCCAGGATGGTCTTGAACTCCTGGGCTGAAGTGATCTGACCACCTCAGCCTCCGAAAGTGCTGGGATTACAGGTGTGAGCCACCATGCCTGACCTCAAGCACTCTTCTGCTGAATAAAGGGGACGCGGCTGTCCTACGCCATAATGGGCATCAGGACGTCATACACAGAAGTGTTGGGAAATCACCTTACAAGGTACAGTCCTCTGCTCAGGGGGGCCAGGAGGGTCTTATAGGCATCATTCACCAGGGTCGAATGCTTCTCTGAGAAGTCCTTTTCAGTCTGTTAGTGGAGATGAAGATAGTACTATTACCATCCAAATCACAAAGTTTTTTTTTTTTTTTGACGTTGAGTCATCCAGGCTGGAGTGTGCAGTGGCGCGAACTCAGCGCACTGCAACCTCTACCTCCCACGTTCAAGTGATCCTCCTGCCTTAGCCTCCCAAGAAGCTGGGACTACAAGCGTGTGTCACCGCACTGGGCTAATTTTTATATTTTTAGTAGAGACAGGGTTTCACCCTGTTGGCCAGGCTGGTCTCGAACTCCCGACTTCAAGTGATCTGCCTGCCTCAGCCTCCCAAAGTGTTGGGATTACAGGCGTGAGCCACTGTGCCTGGCCCACAAAGTTTTATAATATTCTAATGGGCAGGCACCTAAGGAAGTGGTTAAGTAGAGTTGGTGTGGGATGAGGTGACTTTATATTCAGCTGAAAGGTTTTAAGTTATCTGGGAAGTCAGACAAAAGCTGTGAGTGAATGGCAGCTCTGGGTCTGACAGGCTGGGGTCAGACTGCCATGGGGCAGACACAGCTGATTTTCCAGCTCGGTCCCTGATAATCACATAACCACAAGGCTACTGCCACCCAGTGTGCACACATATTTGGGGATTATTGGGGTTGGCCAATAAGCTACCTGAGACCTCTGGCTGAAGAAATCTGGGTGGACAAGACGCTGCAGTTGCTGGTACCTGTGCTGGAGCTTCGCAGTATCAACTCTGAAGGAACGGTTGCTGGAAGGAAATTGGGAGATTAAATTTATACAACAAATATTTAAAGGTTTGTCTACCATGAGCCTGGTTCTTGCTCTTATGGGGAAGATGCAATAACATATAAACAGATAATTTCAGAAAGTGGTAAGTCCTATGAAGGGACACAGAACAGAGTCAGAGAGTGTAGCAGATGTAGTGGACAAAGAGATGACACTGAGCTGAAACCTGAATGATGATGAGTAATCAAAGATCAGAGGAAAGAGACGTCCAGGTAGAATTGCAAGAGCAAGGACCTCGAGGTGGGAGCAAGATGGGGATGCCTGAGGAACTTAAAGATCAGCGTTACTGTAGCCCCTCATACATGTTCAGTGACTGGTGGGGAAGATCCCATAGTTAAGGGAAAGGGACATTCCTAAATTACACAGACAAAGATTCTTTGCCTGGCCAAACTTTAGTCAGATTTCTGAACCTTCTCCTAGGCCCAGATGTATGCTTTCTTGTAAAATCCAGTTTTGGCAAATAATCTTGCTAAGTCAGTTTAGCTAGAATCCTCGATCCTCATATTTTTGATCATCCTAGATCTCTGATCAGATTCTTCATCCTCTACTATCCCCCAGGTGGTGTCTGAGCAGCCTGGCCTGTCTTCAGCAAGAATCCCGTTAGGTCGGTTTAGCCAGAATCCCGTTTACTCTGCTCCTTGGCTACAAATTTCCTTCTGCCCATGCTGTTTTTGGAGTTGAGACCAATCTCTCTCCCCAACTGCAAGACCCTATTGCAGTGGCCCCTCTACAAGATGGTCTTGAAGAAAGTCTTTCTGGTGCTTGAACAAGTGTGACTGAATCATGTTTTCTTTAATACCACCCTATCTTTTCCACGGCCCAGGTCCCTTCATCCCTGTCTCTTCCGGTTTATTTTAATTCAACCCCTTTCACATTCTACTCCCAGAGTCTGTCCTATTTCCTTACCAGTTCAGCTCTATCCACACTGCCCCGTCTCTCCAAGATCCTCAGCCTCAGGGGGAAAAACCATTTATTGGACCCTCTCCCTCCAATTCTCACTTTTCCCTCAGGCCTCGTCCACAATATTAAGCTTTTCATGCTTTACTCCCTAATCTCAGATCACACTTCTGCAGTCCTTTCTTAAATACATCAACCCAACTTTAAACCTTTCTGACCCTATTCATTCAAGTCTTCCAGTCTCCCAGGACCTGCCCCTCAAATACCCTTTCCTCAAGTTCCGCCCCTCGACTTCTCCTTCCCTTTCCCGTAGGTACCGCCCCTCAAATCTCCCTCCCCTCTAGCCTCGGCCCCCCTATTTCCTCTGACTTCAGCGCCCGCCCCTCCAGTCCCGTTCGTCTCCCTTCTCCACACCTCAACGCTGCTTCCCTCAGTCCCCGCCTCTCAATTTCCTCCTGAGAAATCAAGACACTTCTCTCACGCCTGCTCTCTAGACCTCCGCCCCCCGATCAGTCCCGCCTTCTCTTCCGCAAGCCAGATCCGTCCTCCCCTCTCGCAGGCCAGACTTCGACGTCTCTCTCGCCCGGGCCCGTTTCCCGAAACCGTCGCTCGTACCAGTCCATAAGGCTGAAGTAGTCTCGAGTGGGGTCAGGTGCCTGCAGCGCTCGGCACTGTGGGCAGAAGAACCTGTCCTCCCGGCCGGGGCCCCATGGGCCGCCGCAGTTCCAACAGCGGGGATAATTGCTTCCCGCCTGCGACGCAGCATCGCAGCTTAGCGGTCTCCTTCTGGGAACCCCTGTCGGCCAAAACCCCCACACCCGGAGCAAAGCCCCGGCTCTCCCCCGCCACATCTGGCCGGCGGCCTATCTAGCCGTGGTCACTCGTGGGGAAAAGCGAAGAGAGCGTCCAACCAGACTAATGCTGCTGATTGGCTGGGGAGTCGAGGGGGCGGGATCACCCAAGGGGAACCCGGGTTCTAAGTTCCGCTCTGCCTTCTAAACTACAACTCCCAGGAAGCATTGAGGCGGCGCCTGACGGCCACATCTGCTGCTCCTCATTGGTCCGGCGGCAGGGGAGGGGGTTTTGATTGGCTGAGGGTGGAGTTTGTATCTGCAGGTTTAGCGCCACTCTGCTGGCTGAGGCTGCGGAGAGTGTGCGGCTCCAGGTGGGCTCACGCGGTGAGTCATATGGGGAACTTCTGTTGGGTGTTTGGTGGTTCGAATCCCATCTTAAGCGTTTTGTGCGAACGGAGTCTCCTGAGCTTCGCTTTGTCTGTATTTTTGAGCTGAAGGGGGAGTGTGTGTGGGCGACTCTCTTCCTTTTCAGTAGATCATCCTCGAGGTGAAGTTCACTTCCCGTATTACTTGCAAGCTGAAACAGGCCTGAACATACAGGATAAGAAGGAACAGGGTTGTATTCTTCAATATCAGAGCGAAGTTACTTCGTAAAAAGTTCTATAGATGTTAGTAATCATTGCCATTCTTTAGGTTCAATCTCTAAAATACTTATAGAGAAGCCAGTCTTAGCTACTGGGCGCTGCAGGGACTGGAAACGCACTGAGCTGTGTAGGAGGATGTTCTGCGTGTCCCTAAATAAGTCCCTAAGTAAATGCATGGGATGGGGTGGCCAGAAGTGGGTAGGAGGGCATCAGTCCTCCTTCGGACTTAGGTTTTCTGCTTGAAAAAAATATTGTGTTTCACTTGAAAGACCTCTGGAATTTTTTAAAAAATTATTTATTTTTGATATAAAGTATACATATATGATTACCATCTGTACCTTTGATTACCATCTGTACCTTTTCTTTTTTTTTTTTTTTTTTTGAGACAGAGTCTCTCTCTGTTGCCAGGCTGGAGTGCAGTGGCGCGATCTGGGCTCACTGCAACTTCTGCCTCCTGGGTTCAAGCGATTCTCCTGCCTCAGCCTCCTAAGTATCTGGGATTATAGGTACCCGCCACCATGCCCGGCTAGTATTTTTAGTAGAGACGAGGTTTCACCATGTTGGCCAGCCTGATCCCGAACTCCTGACCTCAGGTGATCCACCTGCCTTGGCCTCCCAAAGTGCTGGGATTACAGGTGTGAGCCACCGCGCCCGGCCTATTTTCAATTTTTTGAGGAATCACAATACTCTTCTCTATGGTGGCTATACTAATTTGCATTCCCACCAGTGGTGTATGTGAATAGTGCAAGGTCAGACATAACCAGGTCCATGCACATTTGTGTCTTTCCACAAGATCAGACTTATTGATGTTTTATTTTAATTGTAAAAGCCACGAGCTATATGGAGTTTCCAAGGAAGCAATTTTCCGTAGTACTCCCTGTTTACTTGGTGGTCAAAGCCATGGGCACACAGGCTCAAGCCATTCCACAAGTCAGTCAGTATTTTAAACCGTACACAATAGTATATTTATTTAATATGTAAATGTTATAGATTAAAAATCTTACATTAAAGTAACATTTAACATTCGGAGAAAAGGGGATAGGGAAAGTGGTTATCAAACCAGTCCAAGGAGAGCAATGTGGACAAAGAGAGTGTTTTGGCTTTATCTGGGGTGTCAGTGTCTTGTAAGGAAGAGTTTTTGATGTGGGCAGAGCCTTTGATGGCGGATACTGGGTGTTAATCATGAGTGACAGCAAGATGGTGTCTGTTAGGACAGCCATTTTGACCTAATAAAGTCCTGCTCTTATGACCAAAGAATTTTCTGGTGAGGACTAATAACAAAAGCGTGTACATATTTATATCCTTATCTGGTTTAGTACAGTCTTTTTTTTGAGACAGAGTCTCGCTTTGTCACCAGGCTGGAGTGCAGTGGTGTGATCTTGGCTCACTGCAACCTCCGACTCCCTGGTTCAAGCGATTCGCCTGCCTCAGCCTCCCGAGTAGCTGGGACTACAGGCACGTGCCACCATGCCCAGCTAAGTTTTGTATTTTTAGTAGATTTGGGGTTTCACCATGTTGACCACGATGGTCTCCATCTCCTGACCTTGTGATCCGCCCGCCTTGGCCTCCCAAAGTGCTGAGATTACAGGCGTGAGCCACTGTGCATGGCCAGTACAGTCTTTATTAATTAGACAAACATCTGGTCCCTGTTGGTATAATGCCTTTTAAAATATAAGATAGAGCCTTTTTCTAAGATAAAATTACTTATGTCAAGAGCACTCTATACAGTTCCCCTTTCTCCACATTCTTTCCAGCATCTGTTATTGCCTATCTTTTATACAAACCATTTTAACTTGGGTGAGATGGTATCTCATTGTGGGTTTTTTTGTTTGTTTGTTTGTTTGAGACAGAGGCTTACTCTGTCGCCCAGGCTGGAATGCAGTGGCGCGATTTTGGCTCAGTGCCTCCTCTGCCTCCCGGGTTCAAGAGATTCTCCTGCCTCAGCCTCCCAAGTAGCTGGGATTATAGACGCCTGCCACCATGCCCAGCTAATTTTCATATTTTTAGTGGAGACAGGGTTTCACCATGTTGGCCAGGCTGGTCTCAAACTCCTGACCCCAAGTGATCTGCCCGCCTCCGCCTCCCAAAGTGCTGGGATTACAGGCATGAGCCACTGCGCCCGGGCCTCACTGTAGTTTTGATTTATATTTCTCCAGTGATCAGTGATGTTGAGCATTTTTTAAATATACCTGTTGGCCATTTGTATGTCTTCTTTTGAGAAATGTCTTTTCGGATCTTTTGCCCATTTCTTCTTTTTGAGACAGAATCTCACTCCGTCACCTACCTCGAGTGCAGTGGTGCGATCTCGGCTCACTGCAACCTCCGTCTCCGTCTCCTGAGTTCAAGTGATTCTCGTGTCTCAGCCTACCAAGTAGCTGGGATTACAGGCACGGGCCACCATGCCCAGCTAATTTTTTGTATTTTTAGTAGAGATGTGGTTTTGCCATGTTGACCAGGCTGGTCTTGAACTCCTGACCTCAGATGATCCACCCACCTTGGCCTCCCAAAGTGCTGGGATTACAGATGTGAGGCACGGTGCCTGGCTTGCCCATTTCTTAAATTGGATTATTTGTCTTTCTGCAGTTGAGTTTCATCTCCTTATATATTCTGGTTATTCATCCCTTGTCAGATGGCTAGTTTGGAAATGTTTTTTCCCATTCTGTGGGTTGTCTCTTCACTTTGTTGATTGTTTCCTTGGCTGTGCAGAAGAAGCTTTTTAGCTTGATGAAATCCCAGTTGTCTGTTTTTGCTTTAGTTACCTGTGCTTTGGAGGTCTTACGCAAAAAACCTGTGCCCAAAAAACCTGTGCCCAAGATGAGTGTCCTGGAGCACTTCCCCAGTGTTTTCTTCTAGTAGTTTTATAGGTTTTGGGACTGGATTTCTGTCTACAGTCCTGGAGTTTTGCTGCCCTCACTTTGGTTTTTCACTCACTTCTCTGCATGGCTTTCCAATAGCAATAGCTCCCAGATAGCAAGCATGGGTGGGTGGGGGGAGTATTACATGCATCACTTCACTTAATCCTCATGGTCTGTCTACTTATTTTCAGATGAGAAAACAGGTTTAGAGAAGTTGTGATCTACCTAAAGTCATGCACAGTTTCACTCAAGTGTCTGACTCCAGATCCGCTTGCCTCTAATCTCTCATAGTACCTTGTTGACACATTTTCTCCAGTTGTCCTGTCTTGCTTAAAAAGCTGTGGGGAAGACTCAGCCTGGCTCAGGTAGTATTAGACCAGCAGTCCCTGGTGTGGCACACTCAGTTTTGGCATTGCCTTCCTGGTATGTTTTAAAGAAAACTCATCAGAACCTTTGTATCTTTTTTTTTTTTCCTTGAGACAGGGTCTCGCTCTGTCACCCAGGCTGGAGTGCAGGCTCGATCACGGCTCACTGCAGCCTCAACCTCCTGGACTCAAGTGATCCTCCCACCTCAGCCTCCCAAGTAGCTGGGACTACAGGTGCACACCACCATGCCCTGCTAATTTTTTGTATTTTCTGTAGATACTGGATTTCACCATGGTGCCCAGGCTGGTCTCGAATTCCTGGGCTCAAGCAATCTACCTGCGTTGGCCTCCCAAAGTGCTGGGATTACAGACATGAACCACCACACCTGGCAGAACCTTTGTATCTTGAAAGCTGTGTAAATACAGTCAGTGTGGGTATCTTAGTCCCTCCTTATCAGCGGTAGTAGTTTCACTTACCAATGGTCAGCTGTGATCTGAAACTATTAAGTGGAAAATTCATAAGAAATAGTCAATTCATGGCTGGGCATGGTGGCTCACGCCTGTAATCCTAGCAGTTTGGGAGGCTGAGGTGGACCTGAGGATCACCTGAGGTCAGGAGTTTGAGACCAGGCTGGCCAATACGGTGAAAACCCTGTCTCTACTAAAAAAAAATAAACAAATTAGCCGGGCATGGTGGTGTGCGCCTGTAATCCCAGCTACTTGGAAGGCTGAGGCAGGAGAATTGCTTGAACCCAGGAGGTGGAGGTTGCAGTGAGCCGAAATTGCACCACTGCACTCCAGCCTGGGTGACTGAGACTCCGTTTCAAAAAAAAAAAAGAAATAATCAATTCATAAGTCTTAAATTACGTGGTTTTGCAGTGCTTGTGTTCATGTCACCCTTATATTTAATAATGGCCCCAAAGCAAAAGATGCTGGCAATTTGGATATTGCAAAGAAAAGCTGTAAAGTGTTTCCTTTTACTGAAAAGGTGAAAGATCTCAATTTAATATGGAAATAAAAAAATTTGTATGCTGAGGCTGCTAACGTCTATGGTAAGAACTAATCTTCTATTTGTGAAATTGTGAAGAAGGAAAAAGAAAGTTGTGCATAATTTATATAGGGTTCTGTACTATGTGAGGTTTCAGGCATCCACTGGGGGGTCTTGGATCTTATCCCCCTCTGATGGTGGGGACTACTATAGTGTTGTTTCCTATGTTCTCCTGGAGTAGTAGCCTGAGTTTGGGGAGGAAGAGAATGCCCTCCTCTCCCTCCCTTTTTTTTGTTAATCCGATTAGGTCAGCAGTGGATGTTACTTTGATTTTACTGGTGGTTCTGTTATCAGAGTCTTGGTTTGTTTTCTGTTCTTTGGAGATAGGGTCTCACTCTGCCACCCAGGCTGGTATGTAAGTGGTATGATCGTAGCTCACTGTAGCCTTCAACTCCTGGGCTCAAGTGATCCTCCCACCTCACCTTCCCGAGTAGCTGAGCCCACAGCTGCATGCCACCAAGTCTAATTTTCTTATTTTTTGTACGGGTGGGGAGGGTCCCAGTATGTTGGCTAGGCTGGTATTGAACTCGTGGCCTCAAGTGGTCCTCTTGCCTTGGCCTCCCAAAGTGCTGGGATTACAGGTATGAGCCACTGCACCCAGCCTTGTTATGACAGTCTAACTGTCTATCAGGTTAATTCTAAGACAAGGGTGGAAGCCTCTGTTACGGTCTCCAGTTTATAAAAGAATGGTTCCTGCAAGATTACATCAAGGCCGGAAGGCCATTTAGGATGCTGAAAAGATAAGCCCTATAGTTACTTAGCATCACAAAGGGATAGGTGGAGTTGTTAAGAGCTGTCTTCCTTTGTGTTCTGCCTCATTAAGTCACTGGGTCCTTAGGTGTCAGAGAATATAGATTGAACGAACAGGTGTGTTTCCCTTTAGGAGCAAGCCTGGGGGAAAAGGGGTACCAGTGACATTTTATGTAAATGGACCCTTTGGAGTAATGCAGCAGGTTATTGTACAATTTCTTTTTGACTTCTATATCAAGCCACCTGATTCTTTGTCTTCTTTCTCTTTCCAAAATACACAGATGCTCCTCAACTTTCAATGGCATTACGTCTAAATAAAACCATTCTAAGTTGAAAATATTGTTAAATTGAAAATACATTGAATACACCTAAGATACCAAACGTCATAGTTTAGCCTAGCCTCCTTTAAACATGCTCAGAACACTTATGTCAGGGTACAGTTGGGCAAAATTATCTAACACAAAGATTATTGTTATTATTTTTTGTAGAGGTGGGGTCTCAAACACCTGCCCTCAAGCAGTCCTCCTACCTCCACCACCCGAAGTATTGGGTTTACAGTTGTGAGTCACTGCACCTGGCCTATTTTATTTTATTTTAAAATTTTATTTAATTAATTAATTAATTATTTTGAGACAGGGTTTCACTCCTATCACCCAGGCTGGAGTGCAGTGGCGCGATCTCAGCTCAGTGCAACCTCTGCCTCCTGGTCTCAAGCAATTCTCCTGCTTCAGCCTCCTGAGTAGCTGGAACTACAGGCGCCTGCCACCACACCCGGCTAATTTTTGTATTTTTAGTGGACACGGGGTTTGACTATGTTGGCCAGGCTGGTCTTGAACTCCTGATCTCAGGTGATCTACCTGCCTTGACTCCCCAGAGTTCTGGGATTATAGGTGTGAGCCACTGCACCTGGCCACCTGGCCTATTTTATAATAAGGTGTTAAATATCTCATGTAATTAATTGAATACTGTACTGAAGGTGAAAACCAGAATGGTTATGTGAGGACTTGGGAGAAGTAAGTTTCTACTGATTGCTTTCACAGAAAGTCTAAACATTGTTAAATAGAAGCATTGTTAAATTGAGGACTGTATATATGAGTTTTTTGTTTTGAAACGGAGTCTTGCACTGTTGCCCAGGCTGGAGTGCGTGGTGCAATCTTGGTTCACTGCAACCTCTGCCTCCCGGGCTCAAGCGATTCTCTTGCCTCAGCCTCCCGAGTAGCTGGGATTACAGGTGCCCGCCACCACGCCTGGCTAATTTTTTGTATTTTTAGTAGAGACGGAGTTTCACTATGTTGGCCAGGCTGGTCTTGAACTCCTGACCTCATGATCTGCCCGTCTTGGCCTCCCAAAGTGCTGGACTACAGGCATGAGCCCCTGTGCCTGGCCCCCTGTATATGAAATTTAAATGTAGTGTTGATTGTATCAGTACATTTTTGGTTTCAGTCTTAATTTAAAAGAATTGAACAAATGTAAGCTTTTAGGAGCCCCCCAGCTCAATTTTATTGCTTTTTACTTATTTGTAACCTTCAGATAATTTGTTTTTCCGTGTAGTTTATGGCTGTCAGACAAAAAACTGAGCTGGTGACAATGATCTGGTGAAAAGCTCAGCCCAGAACTATAGGTCTGGGCTGTTAGGACTTTTAATTTTTGGAGCGCATGTTTGTCCTGTTTCTTTTTTTTTTTTTCTTTTCTTTTGCTGTTGTAATAGGCCCGTCGTTTACTTTTTAATTTTAAATCTTGTGCCTTGAAACTCACCTTTGTTGTTGGACACTTTCTTTTTGAGGTCGTGATGTCTCGGGAGTCGGATGTTGAGGCTCAGCAGTCTCATGGCAGCAGTGCCTGTTCACAGCCCCATGGCAGCGTTACCCAGTCCCAAGGCTCCTCCTCACAGTCCCAGGGCATATCCAGCTCCTCTACCAGCACGATGCCAAACTCCAGCCAGTCCTCTCACTCCAGCTCTGGGACACTGAGCTCCTTAGAGACAGTGTCCACTCAGGAACTCTATTCTATTCCTGAGGACCAAGAACCTGAGGACCAAGAACCTGAGGAGCCTACCCCTGCCCCCTGGGCTCGATTATGGGCCCTTCAGGATGGATTTGCCAATCTTGGTAAGACCCTTTGTTGTATAGTATCATGTTTTGTTCAGAAAAACACTTACAGAAAGTTGTATTACCAGGTGGAAGGTTCTGATTGGAGTTGTCCAGGTTTTTGGCACGTTGAACAAATAATTGAACATCATGCATGAACAAGCAATGAAAGCATAGATTTATTGAAGTGGAAGGCAATAGAAGCTAAAGTACATGTCACAGGATAGGAGCAGGCCTGAGCAAGTGGCTGCAGAGCCCTTGTAGCAAAGTCTTCTGGGGTTCAAGTACCCTCTAGAGGTCTCCCACTGTTTACATCCTATGTAAATGAAGCGCCGGCTCACAGCCCATTAGAGGCCAAAGTGAATTGGAGCTCGGCCATTCCAAGACTGGTGTGGATTGGCGCCTTATGCAAATGAAGGTTCTAGAATGGACGGATCATAGGCCAGAGTGCAAATTCTTCCTTTTTGTTTAGTTTCAGGAATTTTTTTTTTTTCCTTTGGCAACGGAGTCTCGCTCTGTCGCACAGACAAGTGCAGTGACGCCATCTTGGCTCGGCTCACTGCAGCCTCTGACTCCTGGGTTCAAGCGATTCTCCTGTCTCAGATTCCTGAGTAGCTGGGATTACAGACACACACCACCACACCTGGCTAATTTTTGTAGTTTTAGTAGAGATGGGGTTTCACCACGTTGGCCAGGCTGGTCTCGAACTCCTGGCCTCAAGTGATCCTCCTGCTTCGGCCTCCCAAAGTGTTGGGATTACAGGCATGAGCAACCGTGCCCATCTATTCCAGGAAGTTTGCGTGAATTGGCCATAGATTCCCTGCCTTCAGACCCTATTTTCCTGCCTTAGTTAGTTGCAGCAGAATGCTTGAGCCACTCTTAGAATAATTCTGGAGTTTGAATGTGATAAAAGGTAAAACCAAAGAGGCAGTATTGGGTGTTGCCCTGGCTGTTACCTGCTGTGGATTCTGTTCATTTATTCTTTCAACAAATAATAATTGGACATTTACAATGTGCTGTCCATCCAAAGGTCTGAAGGTAGCTTTGGACCCTCTTCCTAGAAAAATGCAGATTCACTCAAACTTGCAAACATTATCCCCTAATCACAAAAGCTTCACTAGTTAACCTCTGCTGTGGTTTGCCACAGCTTCAGAGAATCAGAGCTGTTCAGAATAGAGATGGCCATTTGTTGACTACTTGTTACTTGTTTTTGTCTCAAAATAGCCAACCTTGTGATTTAAACATGTTGACCCTTTCTGACACCTCCTGGTTCCAATAGTAAGTTTCGCTCTGCATATGTTTAAAATACGCATGTGTGTATTTTAACATTGCCAGGCATGGTGGCTCATGCCTGTAATCCCAGCACTTTGGGAGGCCAAAGCGGGAGGATCACTTGAGGCCAGGAGTTTGAAACCAGCTTGGGCAACATGGCAAAACCCTGTCTCTCCTGAAAATACAAAAATTAGCCAGGTGTGGTGGCGCATGCCTGCAATCCCAGCTACTCAGGAGGATGAGACATGAGAATTGCTTGAACCTGGGAGGCAGAGGTTGCAATGAGCCAGGATTGCACCACTGCACTCCAGCCAAAAAAAATGGTGTTTTTTTTCCTTTCTCTTACATTACAATGGCCTCTTTAATAAACAAATTTGAACTTGGCATTAACAGGATAGAATATGTTAATATAAAGAAATGAAGGACTGATGTATCATTTTGTGTTTTGTCACTCACCATCCTTGTTTTATTTCATGTCTAACTTTGATGTCTTGAAAAAACTATAAAAAATGGAGGAACAATATACCTGCATTCCACATATACAACTTTAAATTTATAAGTAGACACTCGAAGCTATTTTTAACT
Organism: Gorilla gorilla gorilla; assembly: GCF_029281585.2. Taxonomy (NCBI): domain Eukaryota; kingdom Metazoa; phylum Chordata; class Mammalia; order Primates; family Hominidae; genus Gorilla; species Gorilla gorilla. The sequence continues at coordinate 26,764,435 of NC_086018.1, read as the reverse complement.
GATTTAAAATATATTTTTCAGACCGGGCATTGTGGCTCATGCCTGTAATCCCAGCACGTTGAGAGACCAAGGCAGGTGGATCACCTGAGGTCAGGAGTTTGAGGCCATCCTGGCCAACATGGGGAAACCCTGTCTCTATTAAAAATACAAAAATTAGGCCAGGCGTGGTGGCTCATGCCTGTAATCCCAGCACTTTGGGAGGCCGAGATAGGCGGATCATCTGAGATCGGGAGTTTGAGACCAGCCTGACCAACATGGAGAAACCCTGTCTCTACTAAAAATACAAAATTAGCTGGGCATGGTGGCGGGCTCCTGTAATCCCAGCTACTCAGGAGGCTGAGGCAGGAGAATCGCTTGAACCCGGGAGGCAGAGGTTGCAGTGAACCGAGATCGCGCCATTGCACTCCAGCCTGGGCAACAAGAGCGAAACTCCATCTCAAAAAAAAAAGAAGAAAAAATTTGCGAGGCGTTGTGGCAGGCATCTGTAATCCCACCCACACAGGAGGCTGAGACAGGAGAATTGCTGGAACTTGGGAGGTGGAGGTTGCAGTGAGCTGAGATTGCGCTACTGCAGTCCCGCCTGGGTGACAGAGCGAGATTCCGTTTCCAAAAAATAAACAAATAAATAAAATACAATATATTTTTTCAGATAGGCCTATAGGTTTAGATGAGTGAGAAATAGAAATGGTGAGAAAGGGCTAAATGGGATACATCACTTTTAAAAGTAAGAAAACAAAGAGGCTGGGCGCAGGGGCTCTCAACTGTAATCCCAGCTCTTAGAGCAGCAGAGGTGGGAGGATAGCTTGAACCCAGGAGCTTGAGACCTGCTGGGCAATATAGCGAGACCCCATTCTCCACAAAAAGGAAAAACAAAAAAAGACAAGTAAACAAAGATCCTGATAGGATGACCAGCATAAAGTAGGTGCTGAATAAATAGAGACTGTTTATCATTATTATTATTTGAGACGGAGTCTCACTCTGTCACCCAGGCTGGAGTGCAGTGGTACGATCTTGGCTCACTGCAACCTCAATCTCCTGGGTTGAAGCCATTCTCCTGCCTCAGGCACCTGAGTAGCTGGGATTACAGGTGCCCACCACCGTGCCCGGCTAAGTTCTGTATTTTTTAGTAGGGATGGGGTGTCATCATGTTGGCCAGGCTGGTTTCAAACTCCTGACCTCAGGTGATCTGCCCGCCTTGGCCTCCCAAAGTGGTGGGATTACAGGCGCGAGCCACCACGTCTGGCCGAGGCTGTTTATTATTATTATTTGTTAATTATTTATGCCTATGTTTTCTTTCAAAATTTTATAGTTTTAATTCCTTTTTTAAAATTTTTGTTTGTTTGTTTGTTTATTTATTTTGAGACAGGATCTCACTCTGTCATCCAGGCTGGAGTGCAGTGGCACAATCTCAGCTCACTTCAGCCTCTGCCTCCCAGGCTCAAGCAATTCTCCCACTTCAGCCTCCTGAGTAGCTGGGACCACAGATGTGCACCACCACTCCCAGCTAACTTTTTGTATTCTTGGTGGAGATGGGATTTCATCATGTTGCAGTCTGGTCTCAAACTCTTGAGCTCAAGCGATACATCCATCTTGGCATCCCAAAGTGTTAGGACTACAGGCATAAGCCACAGTGCCTGGCCTAGTTTTAGCTCTTATGTTTAATTAAGGTCCTTTATTCATTTTAAGTTTTATTTATTTATTTATTGAGACGAAGCCTTGCTCTGTCACCAGGCTGGAGTGCAATGGCATGATCTCGGCTCACCGCAACCTCCTCCTCCCGGTTTCAAGTGATTCTCCTGCCTCAGCCTCCCAAGTAGCTGGGATTACATGCTTATGCCACCATGCCTGGCTAATTTTTGTATTTTTAGTAGAGATGGGGTTTCACCATGTTGGCCAGGCTGGTCTCAAACTCCTGCCCTCGGGTGATCCACCCGCCTCGGCCTCCCAAAGTGCTGGGATTACAGGCGTGAGCCACCGTGGCTGGCCTAACTTTTTTATTTTTATTTTTTGTAGAGACAGAGTCTGGCCATGTTACCCAATCTGATCTTGAACTCCTGCTGTCATCTGATCCTCCTGCCTCAGCCTCCCAAAGTGCTGGGATAAGAGGTGTGAGGCACCATCCCCGGCCAGTTTGCAGTCTAAGTATGATGTTAGCTGTGGGTCTTTCCCTTTCCCTTTTCCTTTTCCTTCTCCTTTCCCCTTTCCCCTTTCTTTTTTCCTTTCCTTTCCTTTCCCTTCCGCTTTCCTTTCCCTTCCGCTTTCCTTTCCTTTCCCTTCTGCTTTCCTTTCCTTTCCCTTCCGCTCTCTTCTCCTCTCCTCTTCTCTTCTCTCCTCTCCTCCCCTCCCCTCCTCTCCTCTCCTCCCCTCCCCTCCCCTCCTCTCCTCTCCTCTTTTCTCTCCTCTTCTCTCCTCTCTCCTTTCTCCTCTTTGATATCTGAAGACTAAGCTGTGGATGTTTCATAAAAGTTCTTTCTGGGGTGGGTGCGGTGGCTCATGCCTGTAATCCAAGCACTTTGGGAGGCTGAGGTGGGCGGATCACAAGGTCAGGAGATCGAGACCATCCTGGCCAACATGGTGAAACCCCGTCTCTACTAAAAATACAAAAAATTAGTCGGGCGTGGTGGCAGGAGCCTGTAGTCCCAGCTACTTGGTGACAGAGTGAGACTCTGACTCAAAAGAAAAAAAAAATGCTTTCTGGCTGGTTGCTCTGACTCTTTCACCCTATAATCTCAGTGCTTTGGGAGCCTATGGCAGGAGAAGTGCTTGAGGCCACAAGTTGGAGACTGCAACAAGCTATGATTGCAGGCCACAGAGCAAGACTTTGCCTCTAAATTAAAAATAAATAGATAATAAATAAAATAAAAGCTCTTTCTTAGGTTGAAGGAGTTTACTCCTATTCCTAGTTTTCTGAGTATTTTTTGTTATAAAAGGGTGTTGCATTTTGCCAAAATTTTTTTCTGTGTCTATTTTCCTATATTCTGTTGTTATCGTGTATTATATTAATTGGTTTTCAGATGTTAAACCAACCAAGCTTTCCTGGGTTAATTCTTTTTTTTTTTTTTTTTTTGAGACGGAGTCTCGCTGTCGCCCAGGCTGGAGTGCAGTGGCGTGATCTCGGCTCACTGCAGGCTCTGCCCCCTGGGGTTCATGCCATTCTCTTGCCTCAGCCTCCCGAGTAGCTGGGACTACAGGTGCCCGCCACCTCGCCCGGCTAATTTTTTGTATTTTTAGTAGAGACGGGGTTTCACCATGTTAGCCAGGATGGTCTCGATCTCCTGACCTCGTGATCCGCCCGCCTTGGCCTCCCAAAGTGCTGGGATTACAGACGTGAGCCACCGTGCCCGGCGTCCTGGGTTAATTCTTGTTTGGTCATTTGTAATCTTTTTTATGTGTTGCTGGATTTAGTCTGCTACTGTTTTGTTGAGGATTTTTATATCTATATTCACAAAGGATATTGGTTTGTGGTTTTACTGTGATGTCTCTGTCTGGTTTTGGTATGAGGGTATTGCTGGCCTCATAGATGAGTTGACAGTGTTCCGTTCCGAGTTTCTTCGAAAAGTTTGAGAATAATTGGTATTAGTTCTTTACATATTTGATAGAATTTAAAATGAAGCCAGCCATGTGTTTCTTTTTTCTTTTTTTTTGAGACAGGGTCTCACTCTGTTACCCAGGCTGGAGTGTTACCCACGATCACGTTTCACTGCAGGCTTGACCTCCCAGGCCCAACTCCTACCTGAGCCTCCCGAGTAGCTGAGACCTCAGGCATGTGCCACCATGTGTGGCTAATTTTTTTATTTTGATAGAGATGGGGTGTCCCTATGTTGCTCAAGCTAAAGTGAGGCAATCTGGGACTGCACTTTTCTTTGTAGGGATATTTTGATTACTCATTCAGTCTTTTTTTTTGTTTTGTTTTTTTGGAGACAGAGTCTCTCTCTGTCACCCAGGCTGGAGTGCAGGGGCACAATATTGGCTCACTGCAGCCTCTGCCTCACAGGTTCAAACGATTCTTGTGCCTCAGCCTCCAGAGTAGCTGGGACTACAGGTGCGTGCCACCACACCTGGCTAAATTTTTTTTTTTTTCATTTTTAGTAGAGACGGGATTTTGCCATGTTGCACAGGCTGGTCTCAATCTCCTGAAGTCAAGCAATCCGCCTGCCTTGGCCTCCCAATGTGCTAGGATTATCATTCAGTCTTTTCACTTCTTATGGGTATATTCAGATTTTCTGTTTCTTCTTGTGTTAGTTTTGGTAGTTTGTATCTTTCTAGGAGTTTGTCCATTTCACCTATGTCATCTAATACTGTCACACAATTGTTCAATTATTCTTTTTAAATCATTTTTATTTCTGTCAGATCAGTAGTAATTATCTCTCTCATTCTAATTTTAGTAATTTGAGTCTTGTCTCTTTTTTTCTTGTTTAGTCTGTCTAAGGTTTGCCAACTTGTTGATCTTTTTAACTAACTAAATTTGGATTTATTAATTTTCTTTTTCTTTCTAGAGATAGGGTCTCACTCTCACTCTGGAGTGAGTGGTGCAACCACAGCTCAGTGCAGCCTCGACCTTCAGGCTCAAGTGATCCTCCTTCCTTGGCCTCCCAAAGTACTGGGATTACAGGCGTGAGCCATCGTGCCCAGCCCATATGTAATTTTGATAGATCTTGCTAAATTGTCCTCCCTAGACAATTATAGACAATGTGTGTATAAATTGTATTCCCAATGGCAATGTATGAGAGTACCCGCTTTTTCATACCTCTTGCCAGCACAGGGTGATATGAAACTTTTGGATTTTTGCCAATCTAATAGGTAAAACATGAAATCTTAATGTATTTTTGATTTCTGAATTTTCTTATATTGGGTTAGCTTGGCCACCTTTCATATGTTTGAGCCAGCTGTATTTCTGTTTCTTGTAAATTATCTTTTCATATCCTTTACCTATTTTTCTACTGGACTGTTTAGCGTTTTCATTGATTTATAGGAACCTAACATTTATTAGGGAAATTATTCCTTTTCCTGATAGGAGTTGCTAGTATTTTCCCTAGTCTGCCTTGCAATGAACATTTAATTACCTGCCATGTGCAATATCCCAAGTGCTGGAGTTGTACTATTAAACAAGAGGTCTCCAGCTGCCCTCCTGGAGGTTATGTTCTAATGCAGGGAGGTGGGGAGAAAATATACAAATAAACAAGGTAATTTCCAGCCGTGGCCCATACCCAAAAAGAAAGAAAACAGGATAACATTATGATAACAGGTGAGTAATGTTTATATAACAAGCTGAGCGGGAGGCCGGGCGTGGTGGCGCATGCCTGTTATCCCAGCACTTTGGGAGGCCGAGGCGGGCGGATCACAAGTTCAGGAGATCGAGACCATCCTGGCTAACATGGCGAAACCCCGTCTCTACTAAAATTACAAAAAATTAGCTGGGCATGGTGGCACGTGCCTGTAGTCCCAGCCACTCGGGAGGCTGAGGCAGGAGAACTGCTTGAATCTGGGAGGTGGAGGTTGCAGTGAGCCGAGATCGCGCCACTGCACTCCAGCCTGGGCGACAGAGCGAGACTCCATCTCAAAGAAAGAAAGCTGAGTGGGAGATGATAGTAGAGTCCAAAAGGCAGATAGTGTTATGTAGATAGTATCTGTTATACAAAAGGCAAGGTGGAATGAGCCATTTGTGTAGTTGGGGAAGAAGTGCTAAGACCACAAGGCAGATTGAACCCAGCATTCTTGGGGGCAGTGAAAGGAGGCCAGTGGTGCTGGGTGTCATGAGCAAGGGGAGAGGGGTATGAGGTGGGGCTGGAATGGTAGGAGGCGCCAGACCCTGAGCATCTAGTAGGCCATGAGGAAGAGTGCAGATTTTATGCTAAGTATCGTGGAAAACCTCAGGAAGGTAATAAGCAGGAAATTACTGTATTGCAAGTAATTTTCCAAGTCATTAAAAATTACTCGAGAACTTTTAATGACTATTTGTTATTTCACGGTTTTATATATATATGTATGTGTATGTGTGTGTTTGTGTATATAAATACATATATTAATAGATTATAATATATAATTATTATATATTTAAATATAATTACTATATTATAAATATATAATATATGTTATATTGTGTATAAATATATAATTATATTTAAGACAACTTATAAAATAAATTTATATAACATGTATAATAAATACAAATTATATATATTATATATAATAAATATAAAATAAATATATAATATATATTAAATATTTGTTTATTTATTTTTTTGAGACAGGGTCTTGCTCTGTTGCCTAGGCTGGAGTACAGTGGCAGGATCACAGCCCATTGTAGCATCAGCTTATCTTGCTCAAGTGATCCTCCTGCTTCAGCCTCCTGAGTAGCTGGACTACAGGCATGCACCACCGCATCTGGTTAATTGTTTTTTGTTTTTTTTTCAGACAGAGTCTTGCTTTGTCGTCCAGGCTGGAGTGCAGTGGCGCAATCTTGGCTCACTGCATCCTCCACCTCCCAGGTTCAAGCAATTCTCTGCCTCAGCTTCCCAAGTAACTGGGATTACAGGCACCCGCCACCACGCCCAGCTAATTTTTGTATTTTTTAGTAGAGACAGGGTTTCACCATCTTGGCCAGGCTGGTCTTGAACTCCTGACCTCGTGATCCATTCGTCTCAGCCTCCCAAAGTGCTGGGATTACAGGCATGAGCCACCGCACCTGGCCATTTTTTTTTTTTTTTTGAAACTGGGTCTCACTCTGTCGCCCAGGCTAGTGTGCAGTGGCACAGTCTCAGCTCACTGCAGCCTCGACCTCCTGGGCTCAAGCGATCCTCCCACCTCAGCCTCCTGAGTAGCTGAGACCACAGGGACCCACCACCACACCCTGCTGATTTTTTATTTTTTGTAGAGATAGGGTTTCACCATGTTGCCCAGACTAATTTTTAAATTCTTGGTAGAGATGGGTGCCCCCTATGTTGCCCAGGCTGGTCATGAGCTCCTGGGGTCAAGTGATCCTCCTGCCTTAGCCTCCCAAAGGGCTGAGATTACAGGTGTGAGCCACTGTGCCTGGCCATGTGGTTATAGATAAACTGCCATTTGTTAAACTCATTGGTAATGTTGTTTTTTCTCTCCTAGTTTTTAATCTTATAAAATCTTGATAAGCAGATTGATAATTCTGATTGCCTTCTTAGGCTATTTTCCTACAATTAGCATTTATGAGCAATTTTTAAACGTTTGATACATGAAATTCAACAGCCCTCTGATGCATGCTTTTATATTACAGAATGTGTGAATGACAACTACTGGTTTGGGAGGGACAAAAGCTGTGAATATTGCTTTGATGAACCACTGCTGAAAAGAACAGATAAATACCGAACATACAGCAAGAAACACTTTCGGATTTTCAGGGTAGGTAACAAATACCCATGTATCTAGGAGAGCTGGTAATCTGGTCATTGTTTTTAGATATTTTCCCACTATAAATCTCTGCTGTTCAAAGTTTGAAATAAAATGTTCTCTATTTTAGGAAGTGGGTCCTAAAAACTCTTACATTGCATACATAGAAGATCACAGTGGCAATGGAACCTTTGTAAATACAGAGCTTGTAGGGAAAGGAAAACGCCGTCCTTTGAATAACAATTCTGAAATTGCACTGTCACTAAGCAGAAATAAAGGTAATATTATTATCTTATGGTTACTGGATTTTTTTTTTCCACTCTCTCATAGGAGGAAAATTTGTCCTGTCCTTACAGAATATGGTTTAAGTGAGTAAAGATGAGTAAGTTGCTGGGCGTGGTGGCTCACACCTGTAATCCCAGCACTTTGGGAGGCTGAGGCGGATGGATCACCTGAGGTCAGGAGTTCGAGACCAGCCTGACCCACATGGAGAAACCCTGTCTCTACTAAAAATACAAAATAAGCCGGGCATGGTGGTGCATGCCTGTAATCCCAGCTATTCGGGAGGCTGAGGCAGGAGAATCGCTTGAACCCGGGAGGCAGAGGTTGCAGTGAGCCAAGATCGTGCCATTGCACTCTAGCCTGGGCAACAAGAGTGAAACTCTGTCTCAAAACAAAAAAAAAGATGAGTAAGTTAGCACTCAAGATTCAACTTTGCCGTCCTAGTTGCATTGTAAAATTATGAAAAAGTTCCATCCAGACAGATTTTTAAGGTTTTAAGGTTTAATTGGTTTTATGTAATGCCATATACTTTGTTTTGTTTTGTTTTGTTTTGTTTTTTTTTTTAGACGGAGTCTTGCACTGTCACTTGGGCTGGAGTGCAGTGGTGCAATCTTGGCTCACCGCAACCTCTGCCTCCCAGTTTCAAGCGATTCTCCTTGCCTCAGCCTCCCAAGTAGCTGGGATTACAGGCTCCTGCCACTACACCCATCTAATTTTTTTGTACTTTTAGTAGAGATGGGGTTTCACTGTGTTGGCCAGGCTGGTCTTGAACTCCTGACCTCGTGATCTGCCTGCTTCAGCCTCCCAAAGTGCTGGGATTACAGGCGTGAGCCCCCGCCTGGCCCATATACTGTTAATTGAATTATCATGGTGATTAAAATAAGTTATAGTTCATTGATTGATTCAGTTTATACCACATCAGTCTTAGATATCTATGAATTGTTGTTTCAGGCCATTAATTCATTTTTCCTTCCTCTTTACCTCATTCTTTCCTTTCTTCATTTTTTCCATTCATTTTTTTCTTTCTTTTTCGAGACATGGTCTCACTCTGTCTCCCAGGCTGGAGTTCAGTGGCACTGCAACCTCTGCCTCCCAGGCTCAAGTGATCCTCCCACCTTAGCCTCCTGAGTAGCTGTGACCACAGACACATGCCATCACGCCTGGCTAATTTTTTGTATTTTTGGTAGAGACGGGGTTTTACCATGTTGGCCAGACTGGTCTTAGACTTCTGAGCTCAAGCAGTCAGTCTGCCTGCCTTGGCCTCCCAAAGTGCTGGGATTACAGGTGGGAGCCACCATGTCCAGCCCCATTCATTTATTTCTGTATACATTTATTGAGCTCCTTTTTTTTTTGTTTTTTTTTTCCTTGAGACGGAGTCTTGCTCTGTCGCCCAGGCTGGAGTGCAGTGGCGTGATATCGGCTCACTGCAAGCTCCGCCTCCCGGGTTCACGCCATTCTCCTGCCTCAGCCTCCCCAGTAGCTGGGACTACAGGCGCCCGCCACCACGCCCACCTAATTTTTTGTATTTTTAGTAGAGACGGGGTTTCATTGTTTTAGCGAGGATGGTCTCGATCTCCTGACCTCGTGATCCACCCACCTCGGCCTCCCAAAGTGCTGGGATTACAGGCGTGAGCCACCGCGCCCGGTCTATTGAGCTCTTTTTATATGCCAGGTACTAGGCTATGAGTGCTTCTGTAAGAGGCTCACTTTAGAGCTTCTACCTTTGTAAATACTACAAGGTTATCCTGCGCAAGTGGAGATGTTTATCAGCCTCATCAGGTAGCATTTTATCAGCATCCATTTCTGAAACTATGAAAATAACATCTAAAATGAACAACTGTTTTTCTGGGTAATATCTAGAAAGGATACCTGACAAAAACAACCCATAGAGTTAAAAGTAGCTCAGCGTGATTAGACAGGAGGAATACAATTTTTCTTTAGTTAAAGAAACCATAGACGTTCCCAAACTTATCTGAGAGTCGAATGACTTGGAGGGTGTCTCTGTGTGTGCGAGACATTTTGAAAACAAAAGTTCATATAAGCACTCTTCTCCAGATTCTGGTAGGGATTTTAAAAATCATGCCTCTAGGGGCTGTGGCATGAGTCTGTAGTCCCTGCTACTCAGAAAGGTGAGGCTAGAGGATCCCTTGAGCCCAGGATTTTAAGGCTACAGTGAGCTATGATTGTGCCTGTAAATAGCCACTGCCCTCCAGCTCGGGCAACATGGTGAGACCCCATCTAACCAAACAAAATAAAGTCATGCCTAAGGAATTTTCATGCAGTCAGTCTTCAGTCTGGTATCTTGGAACTATGTCTATGTTGGGCATCCTAAAGTACATTTTATGATTAACTTAGTTTTCCCTGTTTCTGACTATTTTGACTATTTTTTTTTTGTTTTGAGACGGAGTCTGGCTCTATCGCCCAGGCTGGAGTGCAGTGGCATGATCTTGGCCCACTGCAAGCTCCGCCTCCTGGGTTCACGCCATTCTCCTGCCTCAGCCTCCCAAGTAGTTGGGACTATAGGCGCCCGCCACTGCGCCCGGCTAATTTTTTGTATTTTTAGTAGAGACGGGGTTTCACCGTGTTAGCCAGGATGGTCTCGATCTCCTGACCTCGTGATCCTTCCGCCTCGGCCTCCCAAAGTGCTGGGATTACAGGCGTGAGCCACCGCGCCCGGCGACCGTTTTGTTTTCTATCTGACAGTTATAGTCAGGGCAGCTGCTTTAGGTTTTGCTGTTTGTGGGTACCTAGGGGAGGAGGCGACTGGGTCCTGAAATTTGGTCTGTCCTCTCCTTGACAAGCTGTGTGCCACCTTCTCATTGGTCTACCCAAAGGGCACTTTTCTTCCTCTTTTTAAAAAATTAAATAAACATTAAAAAATTTATTTAATAGATAAATAAAAATTATAGGCTGGCGTGGTAGCTCATGCCTGTAATCTCAGCACTTTGGGAGGTCAAGACAGGAAGATTGCTTGAGTCCAGGAATTCGAGACCAGCTTGGGCAACATAGTGAGACCCCATCTCTGCCAAACATAAAAAAATTAGCTGGGCATGCTGCTGTGTTCCTGTAGTCCCAGCTACTTGGGAGTCTGAGGTGGGAGGATTGCTTGAGCCTGGGAGGTCGAGGCTACAGTGAGCCATGATTGCACCACTGCACTCTTGCCTGGGCAAGAGAGTGAGAACGTGTCTCAAAAACATTATATGTATTTATCATGTACAACATGTTTTGAAATATGTATACGTTGTAGAATGACTAATTTGAGCTAACATGCATTACCTCACATATTTATCTTTTTTTTTTTTAATAGAGAAAATACTTAAAATCTACTCTCTGAGCTGATTTTCAAAAATACGGCGGGGCGCGGTGGCTCACGTCTTTAATCCTAGCACTTTGGGAGGTCGAGGCTGGCAGATCACCTGAGGTCAGGAGTTCGAGACCAGCCTGGCCAACATGGTGAAACTCCGTCTCTATTAAAAATACAAAAATTAGCCGGGCATGGTGGCAGGCGCCTGTAATCCCAGCTACTCAGGGGTCTGAGGCAGGAGAATTGCTTAAATCCAGGAGGTGGAGGTTGCAGTGAGCCAAGATTGCACCATTGCACTCTAGCCTGGGGGACAAGAGTGAGACTTCGTCTCAAAAAAAAAACCCAAACAAACAACAAACAAAAAACAGTACATTGTTGTTAACTACAATCACCATGTTGTACAATAAATATCTGTTTTCTCTAATTTGAACAAAGATGTCATATAGGCTAAAGGTGACCCTTATTAAAGTAGGTCAGACTGGTCCTCTGCAGGCTGCATTTGGCCTATAGATATTTTATTAGGCATTTACTGATACTTACAGTGGTAATGTGAACATCCAGATGTCTTAGAGAAGTTGTAATATGTGGCCACAGTGAGTCTATAGTCCCACAACCGGAGGATCTGTAGGCACTGAGTAGAGGCTGCCTCCTTTAGATGGGAGGTATGTTTTCTCTCCCCACTTCTCCATGGTGTCTTAAACTCAACACAGCCTGACCCTGTTACATTACCTTCCTGACTTGTGTGGACAATGGCGTTTGAGCCCTTGAAGTAAACCTTGACAGGAGAAATACATCATGAGAGCCCATCAAATTTCTAGATTCTCAGATGCCACTGGGACATACAGCGTTATGAATAGCTACAAGCATAGAGGGACACTTGTGCCTGGGTGGCCAGCAGGTGTCTGTCACCAGACAAGTGCCTGCCTCTTGTGTACCAGCCTGGAATGAAATATACTCAGGTGGCTCAGATTTGTGCCAGAGACTGGATCCTTAGGTTATTCTAGGGAGGTCAAAAGCTGTCACCTGAGATCTGAGAAACTCAAGGGTCTTAACAAATTTCACCTTTCAAGATGGCATAGGCAGTTGCAAATTTATCATTGATGACTTTGTAGAATTGAAATATTTGATAATTTATCACAGGCTTGGCCCACCTGGGTGGTTAAATTATTAAATCATCAGCACTGTCCTGGGTTATAGAATTTAAAAAGTAGTTGTTTTACTTTTTTTTTTTTTTTGGCTGGGCACATTGGCTAACTCCTGTAATCCCAGCACTTTGGGAGGCCAAGGTGGGTGGATCACCTGAGGTCAGGAGTTCGAGATCAGCCTGGCCAACATGGTAAAATCCCGTCTCTACTAAAAATACAAAACTTAGCCGGGCATGGTGCTGTGCGCCTGTAATCCCAGCTACTCAGGAGGCTGAGGCACAAAACTTGCTTGAACCTGGGAGGTGGAGGTTGCAATGAGCTGAGGTCATGCCACTGCACTGCAGCCTGGGCAACAGAGTGAAACTCTCTCAAAATAAATAAATAAATAAATAAATTACTTTTTTAAAGATACAGCCCAAATAATGGAGAAAAAAGGGAATTTGTTTAGAAAATGTTATTTACCTAGCTTTACAAATATGTTGAATATGGTTTACACTATAAAATACTTAATACCGGATATATAAAGGTATAAATGGCTGAGAGATGATAATACCCGTATGGTGATACTGATGGCCTAATTTTCATTGGGATATTTACTTGCCTAGACCATTTTTTCTAGGCTCAGACTGATGGATTGGTTTTTGATTCTGGGCCTGTTGTAAATCTGCATGGGCATTTTATATTAGTGTAATTGATTGATATTCTGAGGTCAAGGAATATAAATAATGTTGTGTTACGGATTTTTTGCACTAGTTTCAGAGTGATGCTTGTAGTTCCATTGAAGCATGAAATTTGACTATCATTTATTTCTCAAGGGCTTTACAATACGTATTAGCCCACTAATACCTATTATATTACATACATACTAATTTCCTTAAGGTTACATGTTAAATGTAGTTAAAAACAGTTCTTATATTCCATATGACGAATAAATTTTAGAATCAGTGATCGCCTCTTGTGAATAAATTAATGAAACCCATTTCTACTCTTTTGTTCCTTAGTTTTTGTCTTTTTTGATCTGACTGTAGATGATCAGTCAGTTTATCCTAAGGCATTAAGAGATGAATACATCATGTCAAAAACTCTTGGAAGGTAAATTATTTTCTTATATAAATGCACTTAATTTTTTCCCTGTACATTTGGGATTGGTGGTTTCTCATTTCTGATTTTATAACACTCATTATGTATTGATAACATTTGTATGGTATCTATTTGTGTATTATTTTTTATTTTTATTTTTGTGTGTTATTTCACACAGTCATTTTAATTTATTTTTATTTTATTTCTTTGTGAGACAGGGTGTTGCTCTGTTACCCAGGCTGGAGTGTAGTGGCACGATCAGAGCTCACTGTGGCCTTGATCTCCCAGGTCAAGGGAGATCAGGCATGCAGCACCATGCACAACTAATGTGTGTTTTTGTTTTTTAGAGTTGGGGTTGCGCTGTGTTGCCAGGGCTGGTCTTGAACTCCTGGGCTCAACCCATCCTCCTGCCTTAGCCTCCCAAAGTGCTGAGATTAGTAGCGTGAGCCACCACGCCCAGCCAAGTATTTCTTTTTTTATTTCCTGTGTGTGTGTGTGTGTGTGTGTGTGTGTGTGTGTGTGTGTGTGTGTTAGTGTCAGAGTCTTGCTCTGTTGCCCAGGCTGGAGTGCAGTGGTACGATCTTGGCTTACTGCAACCTCCACTTCCAGGGCTCAAGTGATCCTCCCACCTTAGCCTCCCAAGTAGCTGGGACTATGGGCTTGTACCACCGTGCCTGGCTAATTTTTGTATTTTGTGTAGAGATGGGGTATTACCATGTTGCGCAGGCTGGTCTTGAACTCCTAAGCTCAAGCAATCCACCCGTCTCGGCCTCCCAAAGTGCTAGGATTACAGGCATGAGCCACTGTGCCTGGCCATGTGTATAGTATTTCATTGTGTATATATACACCACATTTACTTTGTCCGTTCATTCATTTATGGACACTTTGGTTGCTTCCCTATCTTGGCTATTGTGAATAATGCTGAAATGAACATGGGAGTGCAGATATCTCTTCAACATACTGATTTAAATTTTTTTTTGGATATATATCCAGAAGTGGGATTGCTGGATCATATGGTAATTACAATTTTAGCTTTTTGGGGAACCTTTATACTATTTTCCAAAATGGCTGTACTAATTTACTTTCCCACCAACAGTGTACCAGGGTTCTCTTTTCTTCACATCCTCTCCAACATTTGTTATTATTCATCTTTTTGATAATAGCCATTCTAACAGGCTTCAGGTGATGTCATTGTGGTTTTAATTTGCATTTCCTTGATGGCTAGAGATATTGAGCATTTTTCATACATCATGATAGGTGCATTTTTGATGTGTTTGATAATGATTAGTTGAAATTAACTCTTTTGCCTCACGAATTTTATTGGTGATAACTTTTTTTTTTTGAGATGGAGTTTCACTCTGTCACTCAGACTGAGGTGCAGTGGCATGATCTTGGCCCACTGCAACCCCCGCCTCCCAGGTTCAAGCTATTCTTCTGCCTCAGCCTCCTGAGTAGCTGGGACTACAGGCTTGCACCGTCACAGCCGGCTAATTTTTACTTTATTTTATTTTTTTTGAGATGGAGTTTTGTTCTTGTTGCCCAGGCTGGAGTGCAATGGTGTGGTCTCAGCTCAATGCAACCTCTGCCTCCTGGGTTCAAGTGATTCTCCTGCCTCAGCCTCCTACGTAGCTGGGATTACAGGTGCCCGCCACCACACACCTGGCTAATTTTTTTGTATTTTTAGTAGAGACGAGGTTTCACCATGTTGGCCTGGCTGGTCTTGAACTCCTGACTTCAGGTGATCTGCCTGCCTCAGCCTCCCAGAGTGCTGGATTATAGGCGTGAGCCACCACTCCCGGCCCTAATTTTTATTTATTTTTTATTGTAGAGATGAGTCTTGCTGTGTTGCCTAGGCTTGTCTCGAACTCCTGGGCTCAAGTTATCCTCCTGCCTCAGCCTCTCAAAATGTTGGGATTACGGTGTGAACCACTGCATTTTGCCAAGACATTTTTATATTAATTCATTAAGTAAATTTACTACATGTTAAGATGAGTTACATTTATTTTTTTCTTCTTGAGATGGAGTCTCGCTCTGTCACCTAGGCTAGAGTGCAGTGGCACGATCTCAGCTCACTTCAACCTCTGCCTCCTGGGTTCAAGCGATTCTTCTGACTCAGTCACCCAAGTAGCTGGGACTACAGGCCTGTGCCACCACACCCAGCTAATTTTTTGTATTTTTAGTAGAGATGGGGTTTTACCGTGTTAGCCAGGATGGTCTCGATCTCCTGACCTCATGATCCGCCTGCCTCGGTCCCCCAAAGTGCTGGGATTACAGGCATGAGCCACCGCGCCTGGCCTGAGTAACATTTTTTATAAAAAATAATTATTAAAAAGATTAGTGAGAAGAGAGGCACTGTTCAACATTTTTGCAAATTTTTTTTAACATCTGGCTTAGTTAGAAGATGGCTAGATTCTGTAATTTGTTTCGTAATTCAGTCTGTTATGTTGTCACACGCCATGTAGTGTCTGGAAATCTCCATACTTATGAGCTAATGAGAATGGAAAACACAAATAATGTCTTAGTATTATTCTGAGCATAGTTGTGGCTTTGTGGATGCCCTGCAAGGTCTTGGGGTCCTCTTGGGGTGATCCAATCATACTTTGAGAACCATTTCTTTAGGAAAGTATCAGGATACTGTTACCACATTACAAAATGCTCTTCATCCCCCTTCCTGTCTCACAAAGGTCTTTCTACTGATATTTTTGGAAACATGGAAGGAAAGTACATAAAAGGAAATAATCATCCATATTCCTGCAACATAGTTAAGCACAGTATCCTCTTTATTATATGGGAGAAATTTTAGTTTACTGATACTGAATTCAGTAACTGATATGTTTCTGTATTTGCACTGGTTGCTTGGAATCTAACCGTCAAACCCTTTCTTAAGAAATGTATGGGCTGGGCACGGTGGCTCACACCTGTAATCCTAGCACTTTGGGAGGCTGAGGTGGGTGGATCACCTGAGGTTGGGGGTTTGAGACCAGCCTGGCCAACATGGTGAAACCCTGTCTCTACTAAAAATACAAAAATTAGCCAGGTGTGGTGACACATGCCTGTAATCCCAGCTACTTGGGAGGCTGAGGCAGGAGAATAGCTTGAACCCAGGAGGCGGAGGTTGTAGTGAGCTGAGATCACGCCACTGCACTCCACCCTTGGCAACAGAGTGAGACTCTGTCTCAAAAAAAAAAAAAGAAAAAAAAGAAAAAAGAAATGTATGAGGCTGGGTATGGTGGCTCATGCCTGTAACCCCAGCACTTTGGGAAGCTGAGGCAGGTGTATCGCTTGAGTCCAGGAGTTCAAGACCAGCCTGGGCAGCTGTGGGCAATAGACAAATCCTGTCTCTAGAAAAAATAGAAAAAGTTAGCTGAGTGTGGCGGGCTGCACCTGTAGTCCCAGCTACTTGGAAGGTGGAGGTGGGAGGATTACCTGAGCCCAGGAGGTGGAGGCTGCAGTGAGCCATGATCATGCCACTGCATTCCAGCCTGGGCGATAGAGTGAGACAATGTCTCGGGAGGAAAAAAAAAAAAAAAAGAAGAAATGTATGGAATTCAGTGTTTTCCTAAGGGAAGATTTAATATGAATTCTCTAACTTGTAGCAAATGATAGAAACTCAACTCAACTGAGTCAGGTAAGAGAAAAAATTTACTGGCTTTTGTAACTGGGAAATAGCCAGGCCGGGCATAGTGGCTCACGCCTGTAATCCTGGTACTTTGGGAGGCCGAGGCTGGTGGATCACTTGAGGTCAGGAGTTTGAGACCAGCCGGGCTGACACAGTAAAACCCCGTCTCTACTAAAAATATAAACAGTAACCGGGTGTGGTGGCATATGTCTGTAGTCCCAGCTACTTGGGAGGTTGAGGCAGGAGAATCGATTGAACCCAGGAGGCGGAGGTTGCAGTGAGCCGAGATGGCATCACTGCACTCCAGCCTGGGTGACAGAGCAAGACCCTGTCTCAAAAAAATAAAATATTAAAATAAATAAATAAATAAAAATAAAAATAAGCAGGCAAATCCTTACTTCAGGCATGGCTGGATCTAGGAGGTCATTAGGCTTTACTTCATGGTCTTTGAGTTCTGATGGTCTGGTTGACTGCGTCTAAGAGCTCCTGCAGTGTCACCAGGGCTCTAGCTCCATCTCTTGATTCAGCTGTTTGTTGGTTTCCTATAGAATTGTTCTCTCTATGTGGTAGGAAAAATGGCTACCAGGGGCTGCAGAATGATATTTTCTTTGTCTAGAAACTACAACAGAGAGAAGTCTGTCTCCCAATGTCAGCATTTGATTTCAAGGGCAACTCTGGCTGTAAGTATGAATGAATGACAGGGTGTTGCTCTGTGTCTCAGGCTGGAGTGCGGTGGCATGATCATGGCTCACTGCTCCAGCTCAGTTTTGGTTATGTAGCTATCCTGTGTTTCTAGGAGTAGGGGTTGTGCCATAGTAGACACCCAGCTAGAGCTGCATGGACTTGGGGAGGAATTCCCAGGCAAAGGGTGACTGTTTCCAGGAGAAGGGAAATTGGAAAGTGCTTTGAGCTGATTTTAAAAAGAATAGTTACATGGACCCTTACCTCATACCATACATAAGAATTAATTCAAAGTGGAACCAAGAATGAAATATAAGAGGTAAAACTATACAACTCTGGGAGGAAAGCATAGGGACAACTCTTCATGACCTTGTATTTGGCAGTGGTTTCTTACATAAGACACCAAAAGCACAGCAACAAAAGAAAAAATAGATAAATTAGACTTAATCAAAATTAAAAACTTTTGTGCCTCAAAAGATACCTATCAAGAAGTGAAAACAAAACCAACAGAATGATTAAATATTTGCAAGCCCTATATCTGATAAGGGCTTATGTCTAGAATAGATAAAGACATCTTAGAACTGTACAATAAAAAAACAAACAACCTGCCATTTAAAAATGGGCAAAGGCACTGCACTGCAGCCTGGGCGACAGAGTGAGATCCTGTCTCTAAAATCAAAACAAAACAAAAAAATGGGCAAAGGGCTTGAATAGACATTTCTCTCAAGAACACATACAATGGCCAAAAAGCACATCAAAAGATGCTGAATATCATTAGTCATTAGGGCAATATAAATCAAAACCACAATGAGATACCACTTCACACCTACCTACTAGGCTGACCATAATAAGGAAACAGAAACTAGTAACTGTTGGTGAGGATGTGGAGAAATTGGAACCCCCATGCACTGCTAATGGGAATGTAAAATGATGTAGCCACTGTGGAAAATAGTTTGGTGATTTCTTAAAAAGGTAAACATCTGAGCTCTATGGGGCATAAAAAACAACAACAACAAACAACAACAGAAAAAGGTAAACATAGAATTATCACGTGACCGAGAAATTCTCCTTCTAGGTATATAAATTCCCCAATTTAAAAAACAAGTGTCCAGGCTGGGCATGGTGGCTCACGCCTCTAATCCCAGCACTTTGGGAGGCTGAGGTGGGTGGATCGCTTGAGGTCAGGAGTTCGAGACCAGCCTGCCCAACATGGTGAAACCCCGTCTCTACTAAAAATACAAAAATTAGTTGGGCGAGGTGGCACACACCTGTAATCCCAGCTATTCAGGAGGCTGAGGCACGAGAATTGCTTGAAGCCAGGAGGCAGAGGTTGTAGTGAGCCGAGATTGTGCCACTGCACTCCAGCCTGGGTGACAGATCGAGCCTATATCTCAAAAAAAAAGCAAACAAGTGTTCAGACAAAAACTTGTACGTGTGGCCGAGTGCGGTGGCTCACGCCTGTAATCCCAGCACTTTGGGAGGCCGAGATGGGAGGATCACGAGGTCAGGAGATCAAGACCATCCTGGCTAACACAGTGAAACCCCCTCTCTACTAAAAATACAAAAAGATTAGCCGGTCGTGGTGGCGGGCGCCTGTAGTCCCAGCTACTCGGGAGGCTGACGCAGAATGGCGTGAACCCGGGAGGCAGAGCTTGTGGTGAGCCGAGATCACGCCACTGCACTCCAGCCTGGGTGACTGAGCGAGACTCCGTCTCAAAAAAAAAAAAAAAAGAAAACTTGTACATAAATGTTCATAGCAGCTTTAGTCACAATGAAGAAGTGTAATTTATCTATTGTTTTTCTTTTGTTGCTTATGCTTTTGTTGTCATACTGAAGAAACCATTTACAAAAGGTGGAAACAACCAAATAAATGTCCGTCAGAAGGTGAATAGATAAACTATGATACTTCCATATAATGGAATATTATTCAGCTGTAAAAAGGAATGAAGTACCACAAATGTTATGGCATTATGCTAAGTGAAAGAATCCAGACATGAAAGGCTACATATTGTATGATTACATCAATATGAAATATTCAGAATAGGCAAATCAATATTTAGAGAAAGCAGATTAATGGTTGCCGGGGGCTGGGGGCTGAGGGCTGGGGACAGGGTACAGTGAGGAGTGACTGCTTAATTGCTTAACAGGTACAGGGTTTCCATTTGAGCTAATGAGAAAGTTCTGGAATTAGATGCTGATGGTTGTAGAACATTGGCAAGTGTACTTAATGCTACTGAATTGTACACTTTAAAATGATTACAGTGGTAAATTTTGTGTTATGTATATTTAACACAATAAAAAGATGTCTTGGTAAGCCCCTCAACTCACCCCTTCAAAACCCACAATAGTTATAATAGTCTACTTCATAATGGGTAATTGATGCCCTAGTAGCCATTATCTTGGGCTGACCCAAGCTTTGGAGGACAGATCCTACTCAGGATTAACTGTGTTCTGGGTAATGGCTTGGAGAGCATTCCTCCTCCATGAGTAGTATCCCATTTAACTGCAAATCTCTGTGAGAGGTTGCTGAAAGTAGGCTGATTGTGTAATACTTTTGGTTTCTTAGGTAATCTGATTTGATTTAGGGTGCAACTTATGTCATCAACTGCTTATGCACTTCCTTTGAAGATGGAGAATAAGAAGGAAAGAAATATATCCATTAAAGTTATTCATTTGCAGATTCTGTTTACTGTTATTTGTTTTGGGCACTTATTTTTGACCAGGGAGGACTGTTTCTAGTTAATGTTTTTCTGACCTCTCGGATATGTAGTTTCTCTCTCATTTTTCTCTTAGTATCTTTCTGGGAATTTCACAATCCAGGGCTACAGTAAGTCTCATGTTTGTATGGCTCGGCTCAGAAATGGAATTTGGAGCTGACTTAGTGTTTTTGGCTGTTAAGCCCTTGACATTTTACATTGGTGAAGTTTCACTGTGTCCTCTGCAAACAGGGACAATGGAAAGGTTGTTATATGGAATGTCTGTAAATTCTAATACTTGAAGTGGACCCAGGAGTGGTAGGTCTCATAATGAAAAACATTCAGACAATCACTATCTTTGTTTTTCCCTCTAGTGGTGCCTGTGGAGAGGTAAAGCTGGCTTTCGAGAGGAAAACATGTAAGAAAGTAGCCATAAAGATCATCAGCAAAAGGAAGTTTGCTATTGGTTCAGCAAGAGAGGCAGTAAGTACCAATAAAAGGCTGATCACCTTTTATTAACACGTCTTCATAACTTCCCAAAATAATCTTAGATTGATGATTTTTAAACTCAGTAATAACCCCCTGCTTAGATGGATGAATTTGTGAGTATCAAAGAACATGGAAAATTTTGGGGCATCTTTGATTACTCTAGAAACTTTTACTTATAGATAATTTTGGTTCCAAAAGTATTTAATTGTACATAATAATGAGCATAGTGGGAAATTTTTTTTTTTCTTCCAAGTTCAAAGTTGTTACAAGATTGTTTTTACAATAAATGACAGGAAATTATAGAAAAAAATTCAGCCATAATCCCCACTGTAACCCCACAGCTGTTTTCAGTTTTCCTTTTCCTTCTAGGTTTTGTTCAGATGAAATCGTATTTTTAGATGGTTGAAATCATCTTGTATATACAGTTTTGTATTTTGCTTTTCCACAAATGCATTATAGCATAGACTTTTGCCTAATACATCCTTTTTGATGACTGAGTTTTCATGTCATCAACTTTATTGTAATTTACTTAACCATTTCTCTGGCTGATCATTTAGGTAATTTCTTATTCTTTGCTGTTCTGGGTAATATGGCAGTGAGTATCCCTGGTTTATGGATTAGCCATAGATTTTTAAAATTTTAATTAAATCATTGAAATAGCCTTTCTTTATAGCAGCCATTTATTTTACTACTTTTTTATAATCCACATTTACTGTATGGGAGAGATGGCCAAATGCATTGGTCTTTCCACATGTGACTCAACAAAGTAATGTAAAACACAGCCTCTAATCACATTTTCCCTAGTGGCCAGCTGTTTCTGGCTATTATACTTTCACATTCTTTAAAGATCAATTTTTTTCCCCCTAGACAATGCCATTCTCACATGGCAAGAGGAATTTCCTTTTTGTGTTCACTTTGTTATAGATCTTTTCCCCTATGATTCTAAGATTTGTTTCCCATTTTGGGGAGAAGAAAATACCAACTAGATTGTTAAAAACTGGGGGTAAAATTTTATGTTTTGATTTCATTATTTGAATCAGATTGGACCCTTTCTGACCATTCTGTTATCAGAGTATACCCTGACTTGGTAATGAGTTTAGCGGCTTACAGGAAGAGGCAGGCTCTTAAAATTAAACATCTGGGTTTCTTAGCTGAAGTTTATTTTACATAAATATGTAATTCTATCTCCTCTTTGCTTGTGGAGGGTGTAGCCCAGGAAGTTGAGTTACTTGATTCATCCTTTTGGAATTGTAACAGAACAACTTTAGTACCCTGAAGCCTCCTCTTGTCAGAGTCTCAGTAAATATGCGAGCCTGCTGTTGAAGTTGGAACCTGTATCTGCTCTATTAGCAGAAATTTGACTTCACATTTTCTTTATATAGTTAATTGAACACCTTCTCGTTCATGTTTTTTGTTTATCATTTTAATGAATAAAAATAGTTCCATAGCTAATAAGTAGGGTTTACTAATTAAAATGAACACAGTGGAAACACACTTGTTTCTGACTGTGGAGACTAGGGCAAGTGGCTTCTGTTTTCTGAGCCTTGGTTGCCCCATCTGTAAGATGGGGATTCTGAGGCTTATGAGACATGATCTCTGTAAATAAAGAGCTTGGCACAGGGCCTGGCCATTTATTGAATGCTTACTATTTGCCAAGCATTTTACAAAGTTATTTTAGGTGAGGTATTTAAGTCATTGACCTCTGGGCTTTGATTTCTTTGTATGAGTAGAGCTGGGTTTGGAACTCAGGCAGCCTTGAGTCAACTGAGTTTAACTGTAAATGTTTTTTTAAATATTGGCAATTATTATTATTAATAAACTCTGTTATTCTATTTATCAAAGGACCCAGCTCTCAATGTTGAAACAGAAATAGAAATTTTGAAAAAGCTAAATCATGTAAGTATTATTATATGACTCATACTTAGATTTATCTATCTCAAAATATGAGAAGAGTATAAAGCCTTTCAGTATAATAAAGATAATATTGGCCAGGTGTGGTGGCTGATGCCTGTAACCCTAGCACTTTGGGAGGCCGAGGTGGGTGAATCACCTGAGGTCAGGAGTTCGAGACCAGCCTGGCCAACATGGTGAAACCCTGTCTACTAAAAATACAAAAATTTAGCTGGGCATGGTGGCATATGCCTGTAATCCCAACTACTTGGGAGGCTGAGGCAGGAGAAGTGCTTGAACCTGGGAGGCAGAGATTGCAGTGAGCCAAGATCGTGCCACTGCACTCCAGCCTGGGCGACAGAGTGAGACTCTGTCTCAGAAAAAAAAACAAAAAAAAAATTAAAAGAATAAATAAAGCTAATATTAACCTGGGTTCTTTAACTTATGTGTACATGCACACACATGCCTAGCTGTCATTTAGCTGGGAAGAGTTTTACCCCAAAATGTTACTGAGTGAACAATACCGTATAAAGATTTCATGATTAAATAAATAAATGACATTTCTTCTGAGTTAGTTCTTGACCAAAAGATATAGCAATTATTCTATCTCATAGACATAACTGGTTATATTAGAGAAGACAGTGTTAATTTTAGTAAATTTGGTTTAGTTATACCTGAAGTTTTAACACTTTTGAATATCTTTTATTTGGAGTAATCCAAATAAATCCAAGGGTATCCATTAAGTATGACAACATCCTGTCCTTATATCTGATTAAATGGTGTCTGTGGCCTAGTTCTTATCTTTTTGTGCAATGATGACTATGTCTCAATGAAAAATGTGTCTCACTTTTAAAAAGTGAGAAGAAAAATTAGAGGGTGGGCCTAATCTTGTCTTGCTTTTTTTTGTTTTTTTCCAGTTTCTTCGTTAATTCATAAGTGCCCATGAAGGCATAAGCTCATTAGGCAATGGCATTAAACTCAAGGCAAGACCTCTCTCCTGTCCAGCTAATGATGATCTTATTCTGGCGTTTTTTTTTTTTTTTTTTTGAGACGGAGGCTCGCTCTGTCGCCCAGGCTGGAGTGCAGTGGCGCAATCTCGGCTCACTGCAAGCTCCGCCTCCTGGGTTCATGCCATTCTCCTGTCTCAGCCTCCCGAGTAGCTGGGCACACCACCGCGCCCGGCTAATTTTTTGTATTTTTTAGTAGAGAGGGGGTTTCACCATGTTAGCCAGGATGGTCTCTATCTCCTGACCTCGTGATCCCCCCACCTCAGCCTCCCAAAGTGCTGGGATTACAGGCGTGAGTCATCGTGCCTGGCCTTATTCTGGCTTTTAACCTCCAAATAGCAAAAAGGTTTCTTCTCTCTTTTTCTACCTCTCCAAATCCCTCAAAAAAGTCAGTAGAAACTGAGGAGCAATTACTGTTGTTGACACAATACTTCAGCAGGTTCCTTTAGAACTCTGTGAGTGGACCTGAAAACCTATGAGAACCTGAGTGGCTGACCTTCCTGCTTGGCTTTCTTCTCTTTCTTTTGCAAATTATTCGTCCTCTCTGAATTTGCCAGGTCCTTTTCCCAAGAGATTAGGAGTCTCTCTTTAACATACACACACACACACACACACACGCACACACACATACACACACACACACACATATTTTTAGAGACAGTCTGTCTCTGTTACCCAGGCTTCAGTGTAGTGGCACAATCATAGCTCACTGCAGCCTCAAACTCCTAGGACCAAGCGATACTCCTGCCTCAGCCTCCTGAGTAGCTGGGACTATAGGCATGTGTCACACCATACCCTGCTGGGAGAGAGGAGCCCTCCAATTTTCTGGGGTGGGGTTGCATCAGACCTACCCTTAAGATAAACACAAATGCGCTGGGCGCGGTGGCTCACGCCTGTAATCCCAGCACTTTGGGAAGCCGGGGCGGGTGGATCATGAGGTCAGGAGATCAAGACCATCCTGGCTAACACGGTGAAATCCCATCTCTACTAAAAATACAAAAAAAAATTAGCCGGGCGTGGTGGCAGGTGCCTGTAGTCCCAGCTACTCGAGAGGCTGAGGCAGGAGAATGGCGTGAACCTGGGAGGCGGAGCTTGCAGTGAGCCGAGATTGTGCCACTGCACTCCAGCCTGGGCAACAGAGCAAGACTCCGTCTCACAAAAAAAAAAAAAAAAAGATAAACACAAATGCTCAGGGAATTTTCTCTGATGTCAGATGATCTTCAAACGTAACATTTGTACAAATCCGGTGTCCAGTGCAATAGAGAAGAATTCAAAACCTAAAAAAGATTTCTAGACATATTTATTTGCATTTTACAAGGGCACAAGAAACTCTTGGGAATTAAACATGGGCCCATGAGTGCATTTTGATGCTTGGGGACAATAAGTAGAGTCTAGCGGCCAAGAGAGCCTGACCTTTGGAGTCAGAGATTGATGTGATTACTTTTCGAACACTTATCATGCCAGTTGTCTTGTGGACCCCGGCGGTGGTAAGCACAGATAGAGCTGTCCTTCCCTTCCCTCACTTTAGTGTGACTTTAGTGTGGAGGCAGACCTGGGTTCCTGTCTCAGTACTATCAAAGAAGCTGAGAAGTCATTTGAGAAGTTCATTTTATTTATTGGAGCCCCCGTTTCCTCAGCTGTACAATGAAGACAATAAGAATACTTATGTCACAAGGTCAGTGTGAGAATTTAATGAGACGTGCTCCTAAAGCTTTCAGTGCAGACAACACACCTGGAGAGTTACAGAGATCGTTATTTCCCTGAACTGCTTTCCCAGTATGACCTAAGTGGAAGGTGTGGGTTAGTAACTTCTGATTCCTGGTAGAGAGACCCTTTTAGCTGTGACAGCCCCAGGCAGTGACCCTGGAGGTAGCGGACACTAGAGGAAGTAACTCACACTGGTTCTGACTATCGGACACCTCTTCATGCTCTGTTAGCTCCAGACCCCACCCATTTTCAGATAGGTACTGGCACTGCCCATTATGAAGCCAACCAGAACCAAGCAGTTCCCTTTTTCCTTCTTTCTGTTCCTTTTCTATATGTGTCTTTTCTTCTTGTTCTCCTTTATTTATTTGTTTATTTATTTGTGTATGAGATGGAGTCTCCGTCTGTTGCCCAGGCTGGAGTGCAGTGGCATGATCTCGGCTTAATGCAACCTCCGCCTCCAGGGTTGAAGTGATTCTGCCTCAGCCTCCTGACTAGCTGGGATTACAGGCGCCCGCCACCAGGCTCAGCTAATTTTTGTATTTTTAGTAGAGATGGGGTTTTGCCATGTTGGCCAGGCTGGTCTTGAACTCCTGACCTCAGGTGATCTGCCTGCCTTGGCCTCCCAAAGTGCTGAGATTACAGGCGTGAGCCACTGCTCCTGGCTTTATTCTCCTTTAAAAGGTACTTTTTACAGCCGTGCATGGTGGCTCATGCCTGTAATCCCAGCACTTTGGGAAGCTGAGGTGGGAGGATCGCTTGAGCCCGGAAGGTTGAGACTGCAGTGAGCCATGATCACCCCATTGCACTTCAGCCTGGGCAGCAGAGTGAGACCCTGTCTCAAAAAACAAAAGCAAAACAAAACAAAAAACACACAAAAAACCTGACCACATGACTCGAGCTACCTGTTTATGTTTTCCCCATCCTACCCAGAGGTAATGCCATTACCTTGAATGCTGTGTGTACTGTCCCTTTGTGTGTGTGTGTGTGAGCTGGAGTGTTGCTCTGTTGCCAGGCTGGAGCGCACTGGCGTGATCTCGGCTTAGTGCAACCTCTCCCTCCCGGGCTCAGGTGGTTCTCCTGCCTCAGCCTCCTGAGCAGCTGGGACTACAGGTTTGTGCTACCACACTCAGCTAATTCAGATAATTTTTGTATTTTTGGTAGAGACAGGGTTTCACCATGTTGGCCAGGGTGGTCTTGATCTCTTGACTTGGTGATCTGCCCGCTTCAGCCTCCCAAAGGGCTGGGATTACAGGCATGAGCCACTGTGCCTGGCCTGTCCCTTGCTTATTTTATTTTATTTTATTTTATTTTATTTTATTTTATTTCATTTCATTTCATTTCATTTCATTTCATTTCATTTCATTTCATTATTTCATTTCATTTCATTTCATTTCATGTTTTTGAGACGGAGTTTCACTCTTGTTGCCCAGGCTGGAGTGCCATGGTGCGATTTTGGCTCACTGCAAACTCTGCCTCCCGGGTTCAAGCGATTCCCAGGTACAAGCGATTCTCCTGTCTCAGCCTCCCAAGTAGCTCGGATTACAGGCATGCACCACCACGCCCAGCTAATTTTTTTGTATTTAGTAGAGACAGGGTTTCACCATGTTAGTCAGGCTGGTCGCGAACTCCTGACCTCAGGTGATCCACTTGACTTGGCCTCCTAAAGTGCTGGGATTACAGGCGTGTGCCACCGCACCCGGCCCCTTGCTTTTTTAAAGCCACATATATGTATATCCCTAAATAATATAGTTTTACTGCTTGTTTCTGAATCTTATAAAAATGATATAGATTGAGTGTCCCTTATCCAAAACGCCTGGGACCAGAGGTTTTTGGGTCTTAAATCTTTTTGGATTTTGGAACATTTGCATTGTACTTCCTGGTTGAATATTCCAGATCCAAAAATCTGAAATCCAGAATGCTCCAATGAGTATTTCCTTTGAGTGTTGTGTCAGCTCTCAAAAAGATTTGGGGCCGGGCGCAGTGGCTCACACCTGTAATCCCAACACTTTGGGAGGCTGAGGCGGGTGGATCACGAGGTCAGGAGTTCAAGACTGGCCCAGCCAAGATGGTGAAACCATGTCTCTACTAAAAATACAAAAATTAGCCGGGTGCAGTGGCAGGCGCTCATAATCCCAGCTACTCAGGAGGCTGAGGCGGGAGAATGGCGTGAACCCGGGAGGCAGAGCTTGCAGTGAGCCGAGATCTCGCCACTGCACTCCAGCCTGGGTGACAGCGCAAGACTCTGTCTCAAAAAAAAAAAGATTTGGATTTTGGGAGTATTCAGATTTTCTATTTTTGTATGTGGGATGCTCAACTTGTATCATACTCTTTGAAGTCTTTTGTGACTTGCCTTTTTCATTCAGCATTATGCTTCCAAGACCCATCTATGGTGGGAAAACTGGGGATTCATTCATTGCTATATAACAATTCATTGTGGGAAGGTTCCATTGGAGGATCTTAATCAGAATGATGAGTAATGAATATGATGAAATACACATTATGGGAAGATCAATCTGGCAAGTTTTACCACTCTTTTGAATCTAAAACCAAAAAATCTGATGACTCTTTTCTTTTTAATTCTGATATAACTACAGTCCTCCTCTGTGCTGGGGTGTGTGTCCCTGATGAATACTCACCAAATCTTTTATTTACCCACTGAGCTTAACTGTCTTCTGACTTTTGTACCGTAAAAACAATAGGTGTGCCCACCGGGCGTGGTGGCTCACTGCTGTAATCCCAACACTTTGGGAGGCTGAGGTGGGTGGATCACTTGAGGCCAGGAGTTCAAGACGAACCTGGCCAACATGGTGAAACCCTCTCTCTACCAAAAATACAAAAATTAGCTGGGTGTGGTGGTGCACGCCTGTAGTCCCAGCTACTCAGGAGGCTGAGGCAGGAGAATCGCTTGAACCCGGGAGGCGGAGGTTGCAGTGAGCTGAGATCATGCCACTGCACTTCAGCCTGAGCGACAAAGTGAGACTCTGTCTCAAATAAAGAAAATGAGACTGTCTCAAAATAAAAAAAAAGAAAGAAAAATAAAAAAAATAGGTGTGCTAAGTATGAAGTCATGATATTGTATAGGCATTTTAAAATGTGCAGTATTCTCTTCCTTACCCTCAGTGTTCTCCATGCACCCTGCATTGATCAGCGGTCATGAACTATCAGCCATAGGTGTGTGTGTGTGTGTGCGTCTGTCTGTCTGTCTGTCTATCTCTCTCTCTCTCTCTGTCTCTCTACCCCCGACCCAAGTGTGTTTTAGAGTTCTTATAAAATTAGAATTTTCCCCTTCCTTTGAAAAATGGTAGGATCTTGTTCCATGGGGTCCAATTGCCTGGAGGTTCCAGTTGCCCAGAGCTTAAATAACCCTTGTTTGGCAGCATGGCTGGGCTCCTACTTGACTGCTTTTATTCATGCTACTTGTCAGTCTCCCTCAGGGTTCCTTAGGCTGTCCTTGAGTACCTCTGCTCTGGGGTAGTGAGGAAGAAGACTGGGAAGAGACCCAGCCTTCATTCCCAGGTAGCATCCTTGCATATGAAATATGAACTAGTCTCTCACCATCATGGTGGGGTGGAAAATTTCTTGCATGTTCTCACTGAGGAGTTGGCTAGATTCTGTCTGCCTTCTCCCCTGATTGAACTTCCAAGCCTCTGAGGCAGGGGGCCAGATGCCTGTTCTTGGCCTCCCTGTCCCTCTGGGCAGATGTTCTAAGCGCTTGTGGTTTTCCTCTTGGGAGTTTCTCACTACTTTCCCTTTTTTCTCCCCCTCTTCTTAGCCTTGCATCATCAAGATTAAAAACTTTTTTGATGCAGAAGATTATTATATTGTTTTGGAATTGTAAGTAGTAAACTTTTTAAAAATTTCTGTTCCCATTCAAATGCTTATAAAGCCACCAAAGAATCTAATGTAGGCTTGCCTTTCTCATCCTGGGGGGCCTCAACGTATGTATGTAGTAGTGGGGCCCACAAAGTCTGTGTATAGGGGGTTAATATCAACCCTAAAAACCCTCCAATGTTTCCAAAAATAGGTGGTATGGGATTCCAGGTCCTGGATCTGTGACTAGGACTTGAACTCCACTCTGCAGTTGACTAGCTGACCACCCATGGGTCAGTTTAACTCACTTTTCTGAGTCTCATCTTCATAGTGTTAAATGGGGATTATAATGAACCCCCACATGCAGAGTCCTTGTATGAATTAAATGCTATGAGGGATGGAAATCCCCCAGCAGAGCACCTGGCACATGTGTGTACTCACCATGGGGCAATATTGTTATAATTGGCTCACCATAACTGTGGGTTTTTACATCCGTGTATTCAACAAACCTCAGATCGAAAATACTTAGAAAAATAAAATGGATGGTTGTATCTGTACCAAACATGAACAAACATTTTTCTTGTTATTATTTTCTAAACAGGACTGTAGAACCACTATTTACATAACGTTTACATTGTATTAGGTTTTGTAAGTAGTTTAGAGATTATTTAAAGTATCCAGGGCCAGGTGCAGTGGCTTACGCCTGTAATCCCAGCACTTTGGGAGGCCGAGGTGGGTGGATCACCTGAGGTCAGGAGTTCAAGACCAGCCTGGCCAATGTGATGAAACCCCATCTCTACTAAAAATACAAAAATTAGCCGAGTGTGGTGGCGCACACCTGTTACTTCAGCTACTCAGAAGGCTGAAGCAGGAGAATAGCTTGAACCCGGGAGGCAGAGGTTGCGGTGAGCTGAGATTGTGCCACTGTACTCCAGCCTGGGCCACAGAGTGAGACTCCGTCTCAAAAAAAAAAAAAAGGGCCGGGCGCAGTGGCTCACATCTGTAATCCCAGCACTTAGGGAGGCCAAGGCGGGCGGATCACAAGGTCAGGAGATTGAGACCATCCTGGCTAACACGGTGAAACCCTGTCTCTACTAAAAATACAAAAAATTAGCTGGGTGTGGTGGTGGGTTCCTGTAGTCCCAGCTACTTGGGAGGCTGAGGCAGGAGAATGGCGTGAACCCAGGAGGCGGAGCTTGCAATGAGCTGAGATCGCGCCACTGCATTCCAGCCTGGGTGACAGAGCGAGACTCCGTTTCAAAAAAAAATAAAAAAAAAAAAATAGAGAAAGAAAGTATACAGGATACAGCCTGGGCAATATGGTGAAACCCCATCTGTACAAAACACACACACACACACACACACACACACACACACACACACACAATTAGCCGGGCATGGTGGCACGTGCCTGGAATCCCTCTTATTTAGGAGGCTGAGGTGGGAGGATCACCTGAGCTTGGGAAGTCAAGGCTGTAATGAGCTGAGATTGTGCCACTGCACTCCAGCCTGGACAATGGGAGTGAGACTCTGCCTCAAAAAAAAAAAAAAAATAGTATATGGGATGATATACATAGATTATATGCAAATCTTATGCCATTTTATATAAAGGGCTTGAGCATAATGGATTTTGGTCTCTGAGAGAGCTCCTGGAACCAATTCCCCATGGATACTGAGGGACGACTCTACTCTGAAATATCTACCTGGGTAGCACTTTCTATGCGGGTCCTTTCAATCCAGGACCAGGTTGCATGGTGGCACCTGAGTATCTTTCAGTGTCTTGGTAGTTTATTTCGGTGGCGATAATGTCTTGTGTTATTTGGTGTAATCAGAATAACTTCCTGTCTCATTTCTGGAAGATGCCTGTCTTGATATCTGCTCCTGCATAAATATTAAGTGTTTCTGGGAGCAGCTATTGTGGCAGGCACAGAATGCTTTGCTCCTCGTTGGCAAATCGTATCTATGCAGGGTGATCATTAAGACTGTATAGACAACAGGCTGGGTGTGGTGGCTCACACCTGTAATCCCAGGACTTTGAGAGGCTGAGGTGGGCGGATCCTTTGAGGCCAGGAGTTCAAGACCAGCCTGGCCAACATGGCAAAACCCCGTCTCTACTAAAAATACAAAAATTAGCCAGGCATGGTGGCATGTGCCTGTAGTCCCAGCTCCTTGGGTGGCTGAGGCATGGAGAATCGCTTGAACCTGGGAGGCGGAGGTTGTAGTGAGCCGTGATGGACAGAGCAAGACTGTCTCAAAAAACATAAGAAAAAAGAAAAAAGACTATATGGTAAAAACACCCCTGATCACCCCTGATCACAGCACTGGGAGAGCCTGGAGCCCGATGTGGATCTGCTGCTATCAAATAGGAGATTGTTACCTGACTGAATCCAGTTAACACAGTTTAATAAAAGTGATAATACAGAGCCGGGCACGGTGGCTCACGCCTGTAATCCCAGCACTTTGAGAGGCCGAGGGGAGCAGATCACCTGAGGTCAGGAGTTCGAGACCAGCCTGACCAACATGGAGAAACCGCATCTCTACTAAAAATACAAAATTAGCCGGGCATGATGGTGAATGCCTGTAATCCCAGCTACTTGGGAGGCTGAGGCAGGAGAATCGCTTGAACCTGGGAGGTGGAGGTTGCGGTGAGCCAAGATTGAGCCATTGCATTCCAGCCTGGGCAATAAGAGCGAAACTCTGTCTCAAAATAAATAAATAAATAAAGGAATAACCTTGCCAAGCAGCTGTGGCAGGAGCTTTTCTTACATCAGCCATCTCTTAATTTTTATAACAACCATCAAGGTAGATGGTATCATCCCTATTTTTTAAGTGGTAGAAACAAGCTCAGAGAGGTTAAATAGCTTTCCCAAAGTCCAAAAGCTGGGAAATGGTAGAGTTAGGGTCCAGATCCTGGTTGTCTGTTTGTAAAATTCTGTTTGCTCTTCTACATCAGTCTCAGAATCATCTGTGGTGTGTGATAAAAATGCAAACTCCTGACTGGGTGCAGTGGCTTATGCCTGTAATCCCAGCACTTTTGGGAGGGCAAAGTGGGCAGATCACTTGAGGCCAGGAATTTGAGACCAACCTGGCCAACATGGCAAAACCTTGTCTCTACTAAAAAAAATACAACAATTAGCCGGGCATGGTGGCGCATACCTGTAATCCCAGCTACTTGGGAGGCTAAGGCATGAGAATCACTTGAACCTGGGAAGCAGCGGTTGCAGTGAGCCAAGATCGCACCACTGCACTCCAACCTGGGTGACAGAGCGAGGCTCTGTCTCAAAAAAAAAAAAGAAAGCAACTCCTGGGCCCCACTTCCAAGCTACTGAATTGGATTTTTAAAAGTTCCCCAGGTGCCTCCAATGCCCACTCCTTTCATCTCATTCCTTAGTTTCCAACTGGGACATCTGATTGTGAATAAGACTTATTACCTTATTAGTTTTAAAAATGAGAGTCAAAAGTGAATAAAAATGTCAACTGTTTGCTTGTCTTAATGAATTTGTTTTGTTTGTTTTATTGTCTTCTGTCCAAGTGCGTTTTCCCCCAGGAATGAACCCCTTGCCTTGCCTTTGTGTTTCAGGATGGAAGGGGGAGAGCTGTTTGACAAAGTGGTGGGGAATAAACGCCTGAAAGAAGCTACCTGCAAGCTCTATTTTTACCAGATGCTCTTGGCTGTGCAGGTAAAAGAAGCCCTCAATTCTGTTGACAGCTGACTTTTTTTTAGTTGAATTACTCCCTGAATTAGGCAGAAATCGAGGGACCGTGGATTAAAACTCAGAAGAGAATCTGTGTGTTTGCTGTTCTCTTCTTGGCAAAAATGTCCTACTCCTTTCACTGAGATGAAAAAGCTCTCACTGGCCAGGCGCGGTGGTTCATGCCCATAATCCCAGCACTTTGGGAGGCCAAGCGGGCGGATCACGAGGTCAAGAGATCAAAACCATCCTGACCAACATAGTGAAACCCCATCTCTACTAAAAATACAAAAATTAGCTGGGTGTAGTGTTGCGTGCCTGTAGTCCCAGTTACTTGGGAGGCTGAGGCAGGAGAATCACTTGAACTGGGAGGTGGAGGTTGCAGTGTGCTGAGATCATGCCACTGTGCTCCAGCCTGGGGACAGAGTGAGACTCCATCTCAAAAAAAAAAAAAAAAAAAAAGAAAAAAGAAAAAGCTCTGACTGTGTAGCTTAAGAGAAAGTAAGAAAGGGAATTAAAGAAATAAATAGACCAGGCATAGTGGCTCACGCCTGTAATCCCAGCACTTTGAGAGGCCAAGGCAGGAGGATCACTTGAGCCCAAGAGTTTAAGACCAGCCTGGGCAATATAGTGGGACCCCCATCTCTACAAAAAATAAAAATAGCCAGGCATGGTGGCGGGCACCTGTCGTCTTAGCCACTCTGGAGGCTGAGTTGGGAGGATGGCTTGAGCCTGGGAGGTTGAGGCTACAGTGAGCCACAGTCATGCCACTGCGCTCCAGTCTAGGCAACGGAATGAGGCTCTGTCTTTAAAAAAAGAGATAACATGGCCCTATGTCGCCTATCTTTAGCTTGGAGGTATTTCTGGAGGGGTCTTGATCATTAGTTCTTTAGTTCTGCTTGATCCTTGTAGAAGTCTCTCTTAACTCAGAGTGGGAGCTGGGCAGGTTCGAGGGCAGATCTGCAAGTTGTGATGATTGTGACAGATGGGTTGGTCCCCCATGGCTCAGAACTAGGTGTTTCCCTTCAGGTGCAGCATCCTGTTTGCTGCAGTGGGCGGGCCGGCAGGGCATGCACATAGCCATCTCTATTCAGTAGGTGTTAGATGAAAGAATAGCTGGTGGTGGCACTTGCTTTGAGGAACATCACCATTTCCCAGACCAAATGTGGTTGTGGCCATTCCCTTCCAGTCTCTTCTTGAAAACCCACTCCTTGCAGGAAATGCAGTGATTGGGAGCAATCCTTGTACAGAGTGAGGATCGAGAGAAATTTTTTTATGATTTATCTACCTAGGTTTGCCCTCCCTGGAGGTTTCACCAGATCCATTTCCCAGTAAAGGTTTTGCAAAAAATTTTTGTTCTAGCCCAGAGGGACGTCCAGAGAAGATTGAAGCCCATAAACACAAGTCTTTTAAATTTATTTTTATTTTATTTTATTTGTTTATTTTTTTTGAGACGATGTCTCACTGTGTCGCCCAGGCTGGAGTGCAATGGCATGATCTCGGCTCACTACAACCTCCACCTCCTGGGTTCAAGCGATTCTCCTGCCTCAGCCTACCCAGTAGCTGGGATTACAGGTGCCTGCCACCATGTCCAGCTAATTTTTTTGTTGTTGTTGTATTTTTAGTAGAGATAGGGTTTCACCATGTTGGCCAGGCTGTTCTGAAACTCCTGACCTCAAATGATCCGCCTGCCTTGAGCTCCCAAAGTGCTAGGATTACAGGCATGAGCCACCGTGCCCGCCCACAAGCCTTTTTAAAAAAAATTTAATTTTAATTTTAATTTTTGTGGGCACATAGTAGGTGTACATGTTTATGGGGTACAACGCAAGACCTTTTTAATGGTAGCTGTCACCTACTCAGTGTATTGCTCCCTTATTGGTTTATTCCATTTATTTATATTGAGTAACCAAGAATATTAACATGAATTGAGTACAGTTTGTGGATATGTGAAAATTTTGTTTCCTAAAAAAATATGGCCAGGCATGGTGGCTGATGCCTGTAATCCCAGCACTTTGGGAGGCTGAGGTGGGAAGGTCACTTTAGCCCAAGAGTTCCAGACCAGCTTGGGCAACATTGTGAGATCCCATCTCTACAAAAAAATAAAGAAGTTAGCTGGTCGAAGTGGCATGCGTTGTGCCTATGGTCCTAGCTACTCATGAGGCTGAGGTGGGAGGATCACTTGAGCTGAGGAGGTTGAGGCTGTAGTGAGCTAAGATGGTGCCACTGCACTTCAGCCTGGGGGACAGAGTGAGACCTTGTTTCAAGAAAAAAAAAAAAAGAGAAAAGAAAAGAAAAGAAATATGGCATAGTATGTTGGTGTTTGTTCATTTTTATATGCTATTTCAGACAATAGTTTTTTCAAAGACAAAGTCTTTGCATTGAGGAATAGGTTAACTCACATAAACAGATATATATTTGTATCACATAAATAGATATTTACAAATATATATTTGTATAGATTCCCTTTAAAAATATTCTCAAGACTGCAATAACCAAATATATCATTTTGGTGGAATTTTTGTGTTTATTTGGTATGTTCTCAAAACATTTTCTGTTACCCATTTGAATTTTTATTGAAATTGACACCTTACATTTCTGCCGTGTGAAGAGTTGTTTATTATCTTAAAGTGAAATGAAAGGTTAATTGTTCTAAGTTGCTTTTTTCATTTCCCTGCTTTTTAAAGATCTTCTCAAACAAATTTGTAAACTTTACCCCAACAGTTTTCTATGATTTTGGAGAATATGGTTGTGTGTATCACGGCTTACGGTTTCACCCAGCTGTGAGATGTATGTGTTGGTAACTTTGATTCTACTTAAGTATCTACTGCATGAATCTGAGGGTCATGCCTGCCTTTCTGTGTAGTACCTTCATGAAAACGGTATTATACACCGTGACTTAAAGCCAGAGAATGTTCTACTGTCATCTCAAGAAGAGGACTGTCTTATAAAGGTAAGAAATTGGCATTCTGTATGTGGCTATTCCTGTAGATTCTTGTTCAGAAACTTTTAATTCCTCAAATAAAAAGTGGGAGCGTAAAAAGGATGAGAATCTGACCCTTTCACTGTTACCAATTATTTTAGAGATCAGGTGATACTGCTCTTATCCAGATTCGAATGAGCATTTATTGAGCTCTGTTGTGTACAAGTGACCTTTGTGCTTAGAGAGAGAGGAGGGGTCTAAATGGACGAGTGGGCTGGGCATGGTGGCTCACACCTGTAATCCCAGCACTTTGGGAGGCCGAGGTGGGCAGATCACCTGAGGTCAGGAGTTTGAGACCAGCCTGGCCAACATGGCAAAAAATACAAAAATTTAGCTGGGCATGGTGGTGGGTGTCTGTAATCCCAGCTACTTGGGAGGCTGAGACACGAGAATCACTTGAACCTGGGAGGCAGAAGTTGCAGTGAGCTGAGATCGCACCACTGCACTGCAGCCTGTGCAAAAGGGCGAGACATCATCTCAGAATAGGTGAATGAATGAATGAGTAATCACATGCGCTGCCTTTCCCTGTTTCTCAAGTCTGGCATCACTTTAGAATCTCTTGTTAGGATTTATGACACCCAGGCTTTACCTCAGAAGCTGAGAGTGGCACTCAGGTATAAGCATGTGTTTCCAAGCTCCCCAGGTATTCCATAGCGCAGCCAAGTTTGAGACACTGGGGTCTAAGAACCATGTAGAACTAATTAGAATCCTGAAGTGTCTGTGATAAAGATAATAAGCTTTTTGTAAGATTACAGAGGACATAGGTTAAGTTGGAAAGCCTGAGTGTTGAGATTCCTAGGCTCAGGAATTTTAATTTAAGCAAAATTAAATGTCCTAACTTGCAAAGACATGAATCTGTAAATTCCAGATTAATGGCAGGTGTGAATTGTACAATAGAAACTGATCTAGCCTACGTGTCTTCTTGGACTGGCAGACTATGTTAATCTTTTTATTTTATGGCAAGTTCAACATTATTCCCTTTTGTACTGAATTTTAGATTACTGATTTTGGGCACTCCAAGATTTTGGGAGAGACCTCTCTCATGAGAACCTTATGTGGAACCCCCACCTACTTGGCGCCTGAAGTTCTTGTTTCTGTTGGGACTGCTGGGTATAACCGTGCTGTGGACTGCTGGAGTTTAGGAGTTATTCTTTTTATCTGGTAAGAAATATTTTCATTGCTGCACAGACTGGTAGGAGGTGATTAGATGAAGTCACGAATGTGTCTTGCTCTGTTGTCCAGGCTGGCATGCAGTGGCTTGATCTTGGCTAACTGTAGCCTCTGCCTCCTGGGTCAAGTGATCCTCCCACCTCAGCCTCCTGAGTAGCTGGGACTACAGATGCACACCACCATGCCCAGCTAATTTTTCTATTTTTTGTAGTGATGGGGTTTTGCCATGTTGCCCAGGCTGGTCTCGAACTCCTGGGCTCAAGTGATCCTCCTGCCTCGGCCTCCCAAAGTGCTGGGATTACAAGCATGAGCCATTGTGCCCAGCCTAGCTCACTTTTTGACCATTGATTTAAAGAAAAATCTGACTTTTCATTATGCTGAAAAAGAAATCTTTATATCTGAATGCCACTGAGAATGCCACTTGATTTCTTTTCCTTTCTCTCTCTACCAATATTAAGCCTTAGTGGGTATCCACCTTTCTCTGAGCATAGGACTCAAGTGTCACTGAAGGATCAGATCACCAGTGGAAAATACAACTTCATTCCTGAAGTCTGGGCAGAAGTCTCAGAGAAAGGTATGGATATGAAAGGGTTAAGAATTTGTGGTATGCTAAAATGTGTATGTGCTGTGGTGGGAGTTTCTTCCCAAATTCCATGGTGTTTTCTCCTGTCAATTCTGTTCTTATTTTCTATTGTTAGTTTCACACCATTTGAGAGGCACTGGAAATTATTAAGAGCATGCACTCAGGTCCTGGGTCTGCTACTACTTAGCTGTGTGGCCTTAGGCAAGTTATTTAACCTCCATCTCCAATTTCTTTCTGTGTAAAGGGACCCTCAATAATCCCTACCTTAAAAGGTTTTTGTGAGGGTTAAGTATAATGTACACAAGTGCCTGGTACCTATTTTAGTGAGCAAAATAAATGCACTTGTAACTTTTTAGTTACAAGGTTTCCTTTGAGTAAGCAAGCATGTAAAAACTAGATGTCATTAGTTACCTTGTATTTTATAATTTATCCTGGCAACTTTAGTTCCCTGAAGAGAAAGTAGAAAATTAAATGTCAAATAACATAACATAGGTGATTGTGTTAAATGTCAGAATATTTAAGGAATAGTAATGTTGTAATATACAGGCCAGCGTGCATTTGTTGCTTGCTGGAGTAGCCAAGTTTTATTTCTGACAAGTCTGCAGTTCCAGGGAGCCTCTCCCTGGCTGAGTAACTGTCACCTATCCATCTGTAGATGTCAGAGAGAGTTTGCTGTGCATCCCAAGTATCTTAGAATTGGGTAGAAGTTTAGCTTTAATTAGTTCGACCTTGAGTCTAGCAACAAGAGAGGGAACAGGCAGTGAAGAGGTCGTGACTGACGTCCCAGCAGCAGGAGACAGGGAGTGTCATTATCATTCCTGGTCTTCTCACAGTACTCTGAATACAGAGAGTGAGGAAGATTAGGGGGCCCTGTCTGCTGACTCCGTAATGATCTCAGACCCTCTCTGCTCTTTCTGAATGGTGGCCTGTTAATTCTGGCATACTCTTACTGATAATATATTTATCCTTTTCACTGTGATTTGCCCAATTGTTGCTTTAGCTCTGGACCTTGTCAAGAAGTTGTTGGTAGTGGATCCAAAGGCACGTTTTACGACAGAAGAAGCCTTAAGACACCCGTGGCTTCAGGTGGGTGTGGGACAGTGCCTGCTAGCATAAAATGCATGGGAAGCCCTGCTGCCTGAGAGACACGAGACAGAGGACAGAAACATGTTTACTTTGTTGAGTCTGTTTAATCTAATTGTTTTAGATGTATGGGGGGTATCTTGGAGGATGGGTTACAACCTGTTTTATTTTTTTTTTTTGAGACAGGTTCTCGTTCTGTCACCCTGGCTGGAGTGCAGTGGCACGATCTCAGCTCACTGCAACCTCTGCCCCCCAGGTTCAAGTGATTCTCCTGCCTCAGCCTCCCAAGTAGCTGGGATTACAGGTGCATGCTGCCATGCCCAGCTACTTTTTGTATTTTTTGTAGAGATGGGGTTTCGCCGTGCTGGCCAGGCTACAACCTTTTTGATATTACTCATGGCTGTTGGATGTACACGCTCACTTTATGTCCTGTTCTGGTTCCACTTGGCTGCCCCGAGTCTCCTGTTTGGCCTGTGTTCTTTTGAGTGCTTGTTCTGGCTCTACCCCCAGCCATGTCCACCGCTCTTCATAGGTGGGGTGCATTCCAGCCATCTTCAACCTTAAATCAGGGAAGCGGGGGAGGGGGAGGAGGACAGCCTCCCTGGGGAGAATCCAGCTATTTCTCAAGCCCAAGTGACTGGGTATAAAGGGTCCCAGTGCTTGTTCATTCAGGTGAGTAAATGTGTCCTTAATGAAGGCTGTCACCTGCACCTTTCATCTGTATTACCGCTGTGCTCCTGCTAGGGGTTGGGGCTGCCATTTTTAAATGCTGACCTCATTTGGAACTGCCAAGAGTTGGGAGTACGTTGTGGCTTTGCTGGGTTAATCTTTAGTTTTGGAATTAGCCACGACATTGGGCAGGTTTTTCTGATAGATGTCTGGTCTTCTGTAACGAGCAGTTCCATTCAGCACAGACATGCCCCTTTCTATTAATTTTCTTTTGGTTTGTGTATTAGTCTGTTCTCACACTGCTATAAAGAACTGCCCAAGACTGGGTAATTTATAAAGAAAAGAGGTTTAATTGACTCACAGCTCCACATGGCTGGGGAGGCCTCAGGAAACTTATAATCATGGTGGAAGGGGAAGAAGGCATGTCTTAATGGCAGCAGGTGAGAGAGCTTGTGAAGGAAGTGAAGGGCGAAGAGCCTCTTATGAAACTGTCAGATCTCATGAGAACTCACTCACTATCACGAGAATAGCCTGGGGGAAACTGCCCCCATGAGCCAATCACCTCTCAACAGGTCCCTTTCTCAACACCTGGGGATTACAATTTGAGATGAGATTTGGGTAGGGACACAAAGCCAAACTGTATCAATCCGTTTTCTGTGGAGATGGGGGACAGAACTGGTAGCTTGAGCTAGAGGCTGTTACTTGAGCTAAATGCTGTTTCTCTGGGGATTACTGGTCCAGGAACTCCTTGGGCAATCCAGCCTCCGACCCCTACTTCTGGGACTCTGGGAAGACTGTCCCTGTTCTCTGTTCCAATCCTCTACACCTAACAGT
This sequence comes from Gorilla gorilla gorilla, assembly GCF_029281585.2. Lineage (NCBI taxonomy): Eukaryota > Metazoa > Chordata > Mammalia > Primates > Hominidae > Gorilla > Gorilla gorilla. The sequence goes on along the minus strand of NC_086018.1, from coordinate 26,724,352 downwards.
TTTGCTCAGGCCAGCTCAGGTTGAGAACAACAAAAACTTAAAAAAAAAAAAAAAAAAAAAAGACATATATGTGTTTGGATGTTGCCCTGGAAACTACAGTCTCCCCAGAAGAAATCTGTCAGACGATTTAGCATTTAATAGACCACACAGATTTGAAACAGTGGGACCCTGGAGGAAAGGGGTTTGGAAACAAAGGGTGCCTTTGCATGTGGGGATTTTAATTTTGATGAAAAAGAGAAACATGTCTTTTGGCTCTTTTCATGTGTCCTAATAGGGAAACTCTTGGGTCTAAATGTAGAGGTACAGGAGCTGTGTTCATCTCTAATAAAAAAATAGAGCTGACCAGTTGAGCCTGGGAACAGGGTTTGCATCTGCCTGAAATTTATGAGCAAGCGTAGTCTATTTTTCTTGTACTTCTTTGTGTCAAAGAAAACTTATTAACAACCAAGGAGAAGGTGAAGTTCAACTCTGTTGCAGGATCTCCCTGGAATACTCTTTTAGCCACCTTTTGTTTTTGCAGTAAAAGGAGGAATGAGCATTGAATGAAGACAAGGATGAAGACTGACCATCTAAAGCATCTGTTAGTGATAGTTTGGGTTTTATTTTGGGAAAATTCAGTGTTTTTGAAAAAACCAAATGGTTTTGTGGGTCTGGCGCTGAACTGAGTGTTGGGAATGTGGATTCTTGTCTCTGTTTTGTCATTAACAGAGTGCCCAGTTTTGGGAGCATCCCTTACATCTACACTCTGCCTCATATTTACTGCCTGAAATAGAGGATTTCTTCTGTTTACTTTCAAGGGATATTCTAATTTAATTTTTATTTACTGTTGGAGACAAGGTCTTCTTCTGTTGCCTAAACTGGAGTGCACTGGTGCAATTATAGCTCACTGCAGCCTTGATCTCCTGGCCTTAAGGGATCCTCCCGCCTCAGCCTCACAAAGTGCTTGGATAATAGGCACGAGCCACTGTTCCTGGCTAATTTAATATTTTGGAATAATTGTAGACATCATGAAGAAAATCAATGTTTATTTATTTATTTCCTTTTTTGAGATGGAGTCTTGCTTTTGTCTACCAGGCTGGAGTGCAATGGTGTGATTTCAGCTCACTGCAACCTCCACCTCTGGGTTCAAGTGATTCTCCTGCATCAGCCTCCCAAGTGGCTGGGATTACAGGTGCCTGCCACCATCCCAGCTCATTTTTGTATTTTTAGTAGAGATGGGGTTTCACCATGTTGGTCAGACTGGTCTCGAACTCCTGACCTCAGGTTATCTACCCACCTTGGCCTCCCAAAGTGCTGGGATTCCAGGCATGAGCCACTGTGCCTGACCTGATTACTTGTTTTAAATATAGGCCTGATTAGGCTTGTGACCACTCTGTTTGGCTTCACTGAAGGGCTGCCAAGAGATGGACTTTTGAGAGTGACACTGCAAGACAATTGAGATCCTAAGTAAGGCCGTGAGAGGGTGCGGAGTGGAATCCAGATGAGCTTGCTGCTGTCAAATGGCAATGGGGAGCTACACTGAGAAACTCAAAACAGAGTGACCTCAAGTGATCTGCCCTGCCTTGGCCTCCCAAAGTGCTGGGATTACAGGCGTGAGCCACTGTGCCTGGTCCTTCTTTCCTTCTTTCTTTCTTCCTCCTTCCTTCCCCCTCCCCTCTCCTCCATGCCTTTCCCCTCCCTTCTTTCGTCCCCCCTCCCCTTTTTCCTTCCTTGCTTCTTTCCTTTCTTCCTTCCTCAGGGTCTTGCTCTCTCACCTAGGCTGGAGTGCAGTGGCATGATCACTGCACCATGTCTTTCAGGCTCAAGTGATCCTCCTGCCCCAGCCTCCCAAGTAGCTGAGACTACAGGTGCATGCCACCATGTCTGGCTAATTTAAATTTTTTTTTTTTTTTTTGGAGACAGTGTTGTACTCTTTTGCCCAGGCTGCAGTGCAGTGGTGTGATCCTGGCTTACTGCAACCTCCGCCTCTTGAGTTCAAGCGATTCTCCTGCCTCAGCCTCCTGAGTAGCTGGGATTACAGGTGTGCGCTACCATGCCCTGCTTATTTTGTATTTTTAGTAGAGACGGGGTTTCACCATGTTAGCCAGGCTGATCTCAAACTTCCGACCTCAGGCGATTCGCCTGCCTTGGCCTCCCAAAGTGCTGGGATTACAGGCGTGAGCCTCCGTGCCTGGCCTAATTTTTAATTTTTTTTGTAGTGACGAAGTCCCACTATGTTGCCCAGGCTGGTCTCAAATTCCTGGCCTCAAGCAATTCTCCCACCTTGGCCTCCCAAAGTGCTGGGATTATAGGCGTGAGCCACCATGCCCAACCTACTGTTGTAAAATTTCCATATCCATCAAATTGCCAAATGGTGGAGGACTTTACTGTATCCTCTCCCTTTCCCCACTGTGGTACGCTTGGCTCAGTGGGAGGAGGGGCTGGAGTTGGGTGGGAAAGTACATGAGGCATTGGAATCAGATAACTCTGGGTCTGTATTCTGCACATGCCACCTGTGAGTGGCTGAGCTGGGCTTCTGGCCAGCACTCAAAGGCCACATTCCTAGTTATAGATGTTCCTTTCACCTTGCTGAAGATGGGGAGAGCTGCACCAGACCACCTCTCAGGGTTTCCTAATGCAAATCCTTGAACCCTGCAGAAGTGAGCATCCAGAGAGGTGGGAGCTACTCGTATACACACTGTCTGTGCCCTCCTCATCTCCCGCTCCTGCAGCATGAAACACCTCACCTCCCGCTCCTGCAGCAGAAACAAAATGCTTGGTTCTGTTTATTGTCTCCCTTTCTCATTAGACCTGAGCTCTGTGATATTGTGGGCTTAAGTACTTCTGAAAATTTGTATGGCATCTGCTGGGTGAATTTTCCTAGGGTGCTGGGCTGGTTGTTAGGACAGTCTGGGTGACTGGCCTCATTCATGGCAGGGGCAGCAGGTGGAGAGTGGTCCGGGAAGGATTTGAGGAGCTGCACGGAGTCAGGCCCAGCCTCTGGCCTCCTGATTGCCACCTTTCTCAGGACCTTGGATACTAATTCAGAAACTCTTGACTGCTGGAGGCTGTGATTGACCCACTGAGAGCTTTTAGGCATGTGGATGTGAGTCAGCCAGGATTGATGGAGCATTGACTGCTAATTAGACTCCTCTGGGAAGGTAGAGGGGGGCAAAACATAATGCCTTCGCTGTGGGAGCTTCATCAAGGGGATGATTCTTGGACGGACATTTTTTCCTCCCTCTTTCCACAGGGGCGTGCTAGCCCTGTCGTTCTAGGAGTTTATTATCCTTCACACACAGCTACTTATGTTTTTAATTCCCTCACAGGATGAAGACATGAAGAGAAAGTTTCAAGATCTTCTGTCTGAGGAAAATGAATCCACAGCTCTACCCCAGTTTCTAGCCCAGGTATTCGTATTCCTGATGATCACTAAATGTAGTCTGGGCTTAAGGAGCTGATAAGCAGAGATGATGAAATTCAAGATTTTCCTGAGTAGCAATTGCTTAACATTGTTTCAGTTATAATGTAGTAGAAACTCTGTTTTAACTTGATTCACTCCAGCACCCTTAGATTTAAAAATGCAGGATATGTTTAATATCTAACACATAATAGACAGATAAGCACAGCTAGGGATTGTCATCCAAAAGGTCACCTGCAAGGCAATTTTGAAAGACTCTATTAGAGGCCCAAATATAAATTTGTTGAAAAAATTAAAATTTGGGTCAGTAGTTGATTCCTTGATTACAATTTTATTCTTTAAAATTCTTTGTGAATATAAGTTAATTCCAGTCCTGCTTTTTTGTTGTTGTTGTTGTTGTTGAATGGTAGCTGTCCTTTTTCCCACTGTTTCCTCCCCCCGATTTTTTTTTTCTTGAAACAGAGTCTTGGTTTGTCACTCAGGCCGGAGTGCAGTGGTGCAATCTCAGCTCATTGCAACCTCTGCCTCCTGGGTTCAAGCAGTTCTCCTGCCTCAGTCTCCCGAGTATCTGGGACTACAGGTGTCCGCCACTGTGCCCAGCTAATTTTTGAATTTTTAGGTGAGATGGGGTTTTGCCATGTTGGTCAGGCTTGTCTCGAACTTTTGACCTGAAGCGATCTGCCCACCTTGGCCTCCCAAAGTGCTGGGATTACAGGTGTGAGTCACCGCACCCAGCCTTCCTCCCAATTTTATATATGGGAAAACAACTAAGGCACAAAGGTTATCTTCCCGCAAAAGACCAAGACTTGGGGCTTCAACTGAGAGGTATTGTAGTCCTTTTAAACTTGATATTTAGAAGAGGATGATCAAGAGGAAGTTGGTTATGCTACTTGCTTTCAGTATACGTCGTTCAGAGGTCAGAAGCCATAAGGGAGAGAAATATCTATTAGATAAGCATGTCTGAGTTGCGGGCTGTGGTGAGGACTCAGTTGTCAATGATGACAACCAGTAATTTTTGGTTCTAGAATTTCACATCAAATGCCCCCACTTTACTGGAAGTATATTGAGGAACTTTGATAATCTTAAAGAAGCCAGTGATTTTCTTTTGAACATTTCTCCATTTTCCTTTATTTTCAGCCTTCTACTAGTCGAAAGCGGCCCCGTGAAGGGGAAGCCGAGGGTGCCGAGACCACAAAGCGCCCGGCTGTGTGTGCTGCTGTGTTGTGAACTCCGTGGTTTGAACATGAAAGAAATGTACCTTCTTTCACTCTGTCATCTTTCTTTTCTTTGAGTCTGTTTTTTTATAGTTTGTATTTTAATTATGGGAATAATTGCTTTTTCACAGTCACTGATGTACAATTAAAAACCTGATGGAACCTGGGCTTTGTGCCTCTGCTTGATAATCGGTTCTTTAGTTGAATGGCTTTATTATTTATTTATTTGAGATGGAGTCTCACTCTGTTGCCCAGCTGAATAAAGTGCAGTGGTGCAGGCTTGGCTCACTGCAACCTCTGCTTCCCAGGTTCAAGCGATTCTTGTGCCTCAGCCTCCTGAGTAGCTGGGGTTCCAGGTATGCGCCACCATGCCCAGTTAATTTTTATATATTTTGTAGAGACAGGGTTTTGCCATGATGACCAGCCTGGTCTTGAACTTCTGACCTCAGGTGATCCGTCTGCCTCAGTCTCTTAAAGTGCTGGGATTACACGCATGAGCCACTGCGCCTAGCCTGAATGGCTTTTTTATATTTAAAGTTGTTGTGTGCCTTTCATCTGGAGCTACACCTTGGCTATCACTAGGCAGGTTTCCCAGGATGTCACCCTGGTCTCAGCCTGTGAGAGCTGAATACAAATTCTAAGGGCCCCTTGGAAAGTTCCAGGGAAGGGAGCATAGCGAGGTTGGGGGTGGAGTTTGTAGAGACTGGCTGGCTGGCTGCTGACATCTTCATGAGAACAGCAGGTACCTTGGTGCATAATAACAGGCCAGGTTATATTCTCATCCTCGCCCTCATAAAGATACAGGTCTACAGTCTCTGAAACCTTTGGGCTAGATAAGTTGTGAAATTTAATTATCCAATTTTACGAAGGTGGTAAGGCATATCTACTATGTGTATGTGTAGCACCCCAGTGGAGTCCTACACATATGGAGTCCTACCCCAGTGGAGACCAAACATGTTAATATTTCCACAGCAAATATTCACAGTAAGAGGGATAGAGAAAGATTATAGGTAGTTGCATATTGGTTCATATCAGTCTTTTCTTCCAAATGAGCTACAATGACTTGTTTTTGAGAGCTGTTTGGGTTTTGGAAGTGGAGATAAGGCATGTGGTTATGTCTTGTTGACCCAATAATGACCAGGGAGGCCCTGTGCAAAGACTTACCCTTGGCTGCTCTTGTCCTCACAGTGATTCTATGAGTGAGGTCCTCTAGCCACTGTCATGTCACAGGTGAGGAAACCAAAGTTAGAAGAGGAAGGTAACTTTTCCAATGTTGCACAGCTGGTAAATGGCAGAGCTGGGACCCAACCCAGGTCTTTTTGACTCTAAAACTAATGTTCCTTATCGTCCACTGAATCTGCTTTTATAACTTTGCTTGGTTGATGCTAGGACACTTTGTAGCTCGCTGGCCATGCCATGAATTGAGTGCCATGGTTCAAAGGCCACTGGCGATTCTGTCAGGGCAGGGTCAAGGGCACACAGCCATTTCCTTAGGAAATGGGGGTGGTGGTTGGAAATTTCTATTAAAGGGTATATAAGCATTTTGAGACTTGGCTGGCATGGTGTAGGGGGTTTGATGGGAATTTAGGTAGTTTGCATGTTTAAAGGAATGAGGCTGAGATTGCCAATTAGATGGGTTTTAGCTCATTTGAATATTTAATGTGGAGGCTGTGGTTTCCTGGGACATTTTTCCCACTGTGGAGAGTTAGCCAGCTTTTCTCTGTTTCTTTTTTTTTTTAAATTGAGATGAAGTCTCATGCTTGTCGCCCAGTCTGGAGTGCAATGGTGTGATCTCGGCTCACTGTAACCTCCGCCTCCTGGGTTCAAGCGATTCTCTTGCCTCAGCCTCCCGAGTAGCTGGGATTACAGGCACCTGCCACCATGTCCAGCTAAGTTTTGTATTTTTAGTAGAGATGGGGTTTCACCATGTTGGTCAGGCTGGTCTTGAACCCCTGACCTCAGGCAATCTACCCGCCTCCCTCCCAAAATGCTGGGATTAGAGGCATGAGCTACTGTGCCTGGCCGCCTTTCTCTGTTTCTAGAGCATTTTGTATTAACTCCCTCTCATGATATCTTCCATGGTAGGCTGAATAATGGCCCCTCCAAAGTGTCCTCATCTTAATTCCCAGAATCTTTGACTATGTTCCTTTCCATGACAAACGGGACTTTGCAGATGTGATTAAGCATCTTGAGATGGGAGCTTATCCGATGTTGCCTGTGGGCCCAGTGTCCCATCACAGTGCTTTTTTTTTTTTTTTTGAGACAGAGTTTTTTGCTCTTGGTGCCCAGGCTGGAGTGCAATGGCGCAATCTCGGCTCACTGCAACTCCACCTCCCAAGGTTCAAGCGATTCTCCTGCCTCAGCCTCCCGAGTAGCTGGATTACAGGCGCTCGCCACCATGCCCAGCTAATTTTTGTTTTTTCAGTAGAGATGGGGTTTCACCATGTTGGTCAGGCTAGTCTCGAACTCCTGACCTTGTGATCTGCCCGCCTTGGCCTCCCAAAGTGCTGGGATTACAGGCATGAGCCATCACATCCAGCCCACAGTGCTCTTTTAAGAGGGACTCAGCAGTCAGGGAAGATGGCAATGTGATGATGACTGAGTGTCTTAGTCTTTTTTGTATTGCTACGCAATATTTGAGACTAGGTAATTTATAAAGAACAGGTTTATTTCTTACAGTTTTGGAGGCTGGGAAGGCCAAGATCAAGCAGCCTGCTTCTGGTGAGGGTCTTCTTGCTGTGTCATCCCATGATGGAAGGCATCACATCAAGAGAGAAAGGGGGCTGAACTCAATCCTTTTATTAGGAACCCACCCCCATGATAATTAACCCTCTGCTGAGATAACATCATTACTCTATTAATGAGGGCAGATCTTTCATGACCTAATCACCTCTTAAAGGTCCCACCTCTCAACACTGTTGCATTGGAGATTAAATTTCCAGCACATGAACTTTGGGGGACACATTCAAACCATAGCATTGTGCAGAGATTGGAGTGGTGTGCTTTAAAAATGGAGGAAAGGGCCACAATCCAGGGAATATAGGTAACCACTAAAAGCAGAAAAAGGCAAGAAAATGGGTTTTCCCTTCAGAACCTCCTCAAGGAATCAGTCCTTTACAACTTGACTTTAGCCAAGTGAAACTGATTTGAGGCTTCTGACCTATAGAACAATAAGATATTAAGTCTGTGTTGTTGTAAGCCAATCAGTTTGTGGTAATTTGTTACAGCAGCCATAGGAAACTAATTGACTCACCAATGGGAGAAATCAGCTGCTGATTTAAGGCTACCCAGCATCTACTTCCTCTCCTAACCTCACTCTTAATTTTCTCTTGGAGGAATTCTTTTCCCTATCCCATTAAGTTATGGGAGATGGGGCCAGGCATGGTGGCTTAGCAATCCCAGCACTTTGGGAGGCTGAGGTGGGTGGATCACTTGAGGTCAGGAGTTTGAGACTAGCCTGGCCAACACAGTGAAACCCCACTTCTACTAAAAATACAAAAATTAGCCAGGCGTGGTGGTGGGCACCTGTAATCCCAGCTACTCCAGAGGCTGTGGCACGAGAATTGCTTGGACCCAGGATGCAGAGGTTGCAGTGAGCTGAGATCACACCACTGCACTCCAGCCTGGGCGACAGAGTGAGAATCCATCTCAAAAAAAAAAGTTATGGGAGAGGATGGTAAAGCTAAGTATCTTTTGCACCTACCCCCCACCCCCACCACTGCAGAAGCTGAAGGGGTTCCTAGAGGCTTCTTCTGCTGCGGAGCTGTTCCCACTGGCCCCCCAGCTAGAGGTGGGTGTAGGACTTTGAAACATGAACAAATGGAGCTGGGATGGCAATGGCGAGAACAATATTGTGCTAATCGGAACTCTGCACTTCCTAACTTTGGCTCTGGGTAAATTACCTCAAGTTGCTGAGCCTTTGTTTCCATATTTATAAAATGGGTGCAGTAAGAGTACCAACCTCTTCTACGCTGTTTGGAGGAGGCAGGTCCATAAAGTACCTGGCATGTGGTAAGGGATTGATGAATGTTGGCTTCTATCATTAAGGGTGGGGGAGCCACATAAGTAGCCAGAGGGAGTCATAGAAAGTTCTTGAGCCAGAGAAGTAAGATAATCTTTTCAGCTTTTTGTGCAGCATAAAAGGTGGTTAATTTGCTTGCCTTTGACCAAGCAAATTTGGGATGTGCCAGGCCTGGGGTGAATGGTGGGAACCCAGGTAGAGGGATATTTCTCATTGGCTGAATTAACTGTGACTCCGTTTTGCAGAGCAGCCAGGTTGCTTCATGGTGGACCTGCTGCATGCCTACATGATGGTGCCGTGGATAGCTCTTGTTTGTGCCAGCCCTGTACCTGATACCTCTTGTGGTAATTGTATCCCTATTTTTCAGAAGGAAGCATCCCTCCTCCCACTTTCTGGTTTTCCCCATGTCCTTCTGGAGGGGATGACCCCAACCGCTTCCTGAAGGGGCTTCATGAAAGCCAGGTCTGACCAGGCTGGATGTGGTGATTGGCTGAGGCAGGGGCATGTGGCCCAAATGGGTCCAGTGAAAGTCAGTCCTGGGACTTTGGCTGGAACTATTGGGGAACAGCCTCTGCTTTCTTGGGGAGATGTGAGTTAGGAGCTGCTCAGGCCACTATGTGGAAAGAACTGCCTGAGAATGAAGTAATCAAAGGGAAAAAAGCACTGAGAGATTAGAGAGACTTATCTTGTATAAGTGCCTGTATCCAGCTATGCCTGAAGTGAGGTACCACCCCAGGCCTTTTCAGTCATGCTATCAGTTTTGTTCCTTTTTTCTGTTTTACTCTTGGTGGAGTTATTTTTTTTTTCTTTGTTACTTGAATAAGAAAAATACCAGACTAGAAGGCTGGGCGCGGTGGCTCACGCCTGTAATCCTAGTACTTTGGGAGGCCAAGGCAGGTGGATCACGAGGTCAGGAGTTTGAGATCAGCCTGACTAACATGGTGAAACCCCATCTCTACTAAAAATACAAAAAAATTAGCTGGGTGTGGTGGTGTGTGCCTTTAATCCCAGCTACTCAGGAGGCTGAGGCAGGAGAATGGCTTGCACCTGGGAGGCGGAGGTTGCAGTGAGCCGAGATCGCGCCACTGCACTCCAGCCTGGGTGACAGAGCAAGACTCCATCTCAAAAACAAAAACAAAAAACCAAAAAAAAAAAAAAAAAAAACCAGACTAGTAAATGCAACCATTTACAAATTCCAAGAGACTCTCAAAGATTCTTTTTGTTAGTAGGGAAAACATTCTCCATTTTCCTGCCAACTTTAGGGTTTTCAGAGAAGTTTGGGGGAGAGAAAGGAAAGCAAAGATGTGGGAAGAAAGAGTCCTTAAAGCCCCAAGTTGGGCAAACTCCTCCCAGCTATTTATACTACAGGGTTTGGGAGCAGAGTCCATTTCATTAAACTTTTAGGAGTCTTGGATGGATAGGGTGGGAATTACACCAGTGAAACTCAGCTTTGTGTGTGTCAGGCATTGGGCCCTGGGATATGCAGTCATGTGTTGTATAATGACATTTTAGTCAATGAAAAACCACATGTAAATCGGTGGTACCATAAGATGATTATGGAGCTGAAAAATTCCTATTGCTTAGTGACGTAGCCATTGTAATGTTAGGGTAACGCATTTCTGTGTTTCTGGTGATGCTGGTGTAAACAAATCTGTGCTGCCAGTTCTATAAAAGCATAGCATGTACAATTACATACAATATATGATACTTGATAATGAACAACATGTTACTGGTTTATTTTTTTGAGACAGAGTCTTGCTCTGTTGCACAGGCTGGAGTGCAGTGGCGCGATCTTGGCTCACTGCAACTTCTGCCTCCCAGGTTGAAGCGATTCTTCTGCCCCAGTCTCCTGAGTTGCGGGGAATACAGGCACCCACCACCACACCCAGCTAATCTTCGTATTTTTAGCAGAGATGGAGTTTCACCACACTGCCCAGGCTGGTCTCAAACTCCTGACCTCAAATGATCTGCCCGCCTCAGCCTCCTAAAGTGCTGGGATTACCCGCATGAGACACTGTGCCCAGCCCTGGTGTAGTGTTTTTCATAATTTTAGAATGTATGTCTTCTACTTACATTAAAAAATAGTAAACTATAAAACAGCCTCAGGCAGGTCCTTCAGGAAGTATTTTGGAAGAAGAAGGCACTGTTATCACAGGAGATGACAGCTCCATGCATGTTATTGCCCAGGCTGGAGTGCAATGGCACGATCTTGGCTCACTGTAACCTCCGCCTCCTGGGTTCAAGCGATTCTCCTGCCTCAGTCTCCTGAGTAGCTGGGATTACAGGTGCACATCACCATGCCTGGCTAAGTTTTGTATTTTTAGTAGAGATGAGGGTTTCACCGCGTTGGCCAGGATGATCTCGAACTCCTGACCTCAAATGATCTGCCTGCCTCGGCCTCCCAAAGTGCTGGGATTACAGGTGTGAGACACCACGACTGGCAAGATTTTTTAAGATAAATTTCAGTAAGCTAAGGTTAATTTATGGAAAAGCTTTAAAATATTTTGGTGTAGCTTAAGCATATGGTGTTTATAAAGTCTGCAGTAGTGTACAGTAAGGTCCTATGCCTTCACACTCACTGACTCATCCACAGCATCTTCCAGTCCTGCAAGCTCCTTTCATGGTAAGTGCCCTATACAGGAGTACCATTTTAAAATTTCTTATACTCTATTCTTACTGTACCTTCTCTATGTTCAGGTACACAAGTACTTACATTGTGTTATAAGTGCCTATAGTATATTCAGTAAAGTATCAGGCTGTAGAGGTGTGTAGCCTAGGAGCAACAGGCTACGCCATACAGCCTAGGTGTGTAGTAGGCTATACAAGGTTTGTGTAAATGCACTTTGCTGTTTGCACAATGACGCAATCACCTAAGGAGGCATTTCTCAGAACCATCCCGTGATTAAGAGAGGCATGATCGTACAGTCATCATCTCCCTGAAAGCTCAGTCAATCCTGTGCAGTGCTACTGCCACACTCCCCTTTTGCACATGTAGAAATCAAGGATCTTTGGCTCCTCTGAGTGACTTGTTCAAGGTTTCTCAGTTTTCAAGAGATGGAGGCGGGACTTGAATTGAGATTTCCCTTTCTTGAGAACCTGTGGTCCTTAACCATTAAAACCACTTAAGAGGTCTTCTCTCTTGATCACTACCTACTAAGTGCTAGGCGCGGTGCTGAGGCTTTCTCTTGATTATTATATTGAGTCCTTATATTTAGGAGAAACAGGCCGTGTGCGGTGGTTCACACCTGTAATCTCAGCACTTTGGGAGGCCGAGGCGGGAGGATCACGAGGTCAGGAGATAAAGACCATCCTGGCTAACACGGTGAAACCCCATCTCTACTAAAAATACAAAAATTAGCCGGGCGTGGTGGCCGGCGCCTGTAGTCCCAGCTACTGGGCAGGCTGAGGCAGGAGAATGGCGTGAACCCGGGAGGCGGAGCTTGCAGTGAGCTGAGATCGCGCCACAGCACTCCAGCCTGCGTGACAGACCAAGACTCCGTCTCAAAAAAGAAAAAAAAAAAGATTTAGGAGAAACAAGTCCCGAAGCCCTGACCCTAACACGCAAAGGTTAGTGGAGATGTGGGACTTGAACTCAGCTTCTCCGTTGAGTCTGGCTGTCTCCGGGACGCAGGCACGTGCTTGCACACCTCCACGATGGCGATCCCGCCCCCTTAGTAGCGTCCTTAGCTCCGCACTTCTTGCGGGGAAGTTCCTCTTGGCCCGGACCGTCGTCCCAGGCCCCGCGTCGTGGGGGAAGCAAAAGCGGCAGTGTGGGGAAATGGCCGAGGGGTCGGGTCCGGGGTGGTCTGCAGAGAGGCAGGCGGCGGTGCGGAGCCGGGAACCGCGCGCTCACCCGCCGAGTCCGACCGGCCCGGCGGGGGTGGGCGAGACACTGGGAACAGCGGCCAGCTCCAGAGGGCGCGAGGCGGGGCGCGCGGGGAGGGGGCGCGGCGAACGCGCGCGTGCGCGGTGCATGTGTGGGCCCGCGGGGGCGCGCGCGCGGTTCGGGGGCAGTGAGGGGCGCCGCGGCGGCGCGCAGCACGGCGGGAACATGGCGCGCGGAACCGGCGCGCGCGCCTAGCTGGCGGGACCGTTAGCTCGAGGCGGACGCGGCCCGGTCCCCGTGGGGATGGAGCAGTCGCCGCCGCCGGCGCCCGAGCCGACCCAAGGGCCGACCCCTGCAAGGAGCCGAAGGCGGCGGGAACCCGAGTCGCCGCCGGCGTCGGCGCCGGTGAGTGCGTGAGGGGCTCGGGCCGGGAGACTTTCTTTGTGAAACTCCGGCGGTGGGAGCCGGGCCGGGCCTCAGCGGCTGAGGAGCGCCTGCGAGGCGGAAGGCGTCTCGCAGTCCGGGTTCGATCCCAGCCGCGAGCCGTGAGGCGGCGGGACCTGGTCCGCCGCCTGCCTGCCTCAGTTTCCGCGAGAGTGTGTGTGGATGTTTGTGGGTGTGTGAGGGTGTGTATGGGTGTTGGCCTGCGCACACCGGAGGGGGGGGGGTCGGTATACAGTCAGCGCCTAATGCGCGCGGCGCCTCCCCCTTCCCCACAGCCCCCGTGGGGCGGAACCTGGGGACTGGAGTCCACCGGAGCGGTAGGCGGCACCCGCGGTGAGACAGGTGTCGGCGCAGCCCGGGATGCTCAGGTGCTACCTTTCCGGGGTGGGGTTTGTGAGGAGTGAGCTCTTCGTCCCTGGAGGCGAGCAAGTCTGTCGGTGGCTCATGACAGAGCGTTGTTTTGGAAAGCGTTCCACCCACCTCAGCTTCGTGCTGTGTTTGGGCCACTAGTCAGGGGGAAGGATGCTGAGCGACATGGACTTTAGAGGTGGGGCTCCCGCTAGACGGGATGTCTCTGGGCTCTCGAGCTTACCCCCACCCTTGCCTCCCAAACCCGTTAGAGCGTAGGAATCATTGGGAGCACCTGATAAAAATGCCACGGACTGTGGCTCACCAAAGCAGGGAAGCCGATTTTGAACTTAAACAAGCTCCGAAGTTGTGATCAGGCGAGCTTGGCAAGCACTGTTTTAGAGAGTAGGCTTCCTGCAAGCAGGAGCCGGTTTTGTGTATACCTCACCATGGCATCTTGGTACCTGGCATGGTGCCTGACACACTGTAGATGATCAGAAAATATCTGTAGAAAGTCTAAATTATTAGGGAGAGTGCAGCGTAGGAGTTCTTGAGACATTTTCAGGAGCTTCTTGAGATTAATGTCTCAGATTTATTTTATAGTATATGATTTTTCTCAGCTCCCAACTTTGTGATTGTGTTCAATGCCATGTTTTCAGTATGTTTTAGGCAAAAGCAGGGTACATGTTGCTTAGTATACACTATCCACTTGGCCGTGTGCGGTGGCTCACTCCTGTAATCTCAGCACTTTGGGAGGCAGATTGCTTGAGCCCAGGGCCTTGAGGCTGTAGTGAGCCAAGGAGTTAGAGACCAGTGTGGGAAACATAGCGAGACTCGTCTCCGCAAAAATTAGCTGGGTGTGGTAGCGTGCACTTGCAGTCTCAGCTACTCTGGAGGCTGAGGTGGGAGGATCGCTTGAGCTCAGGAAGTACAAGTTGCAGTGAGCCAAGGTTGTGCCACTGCATTCCAGCCTGAATAACACAGCGAAACCCAGTCTCTTAAATAAGTAAATAAATACATAAATGATTATGTATACTCCAGCTAGGTTAAAATTAATTCTGAATCAAAATTCTAAATTAAAATATGCATTTTTCTTTCTCTTCATCATTTGGGAACACTAGGCTTTTAGGATTTCATTCCATTGGGGCAGGTAAATATCTACATTTTTGACAAAGCAAATATGAATTACTGTTAATTCAAGAAAGGTGGGAATTTGCTTAAACCTGAGTATTTGTAGTCTTTGTGATTTTTTAAATTTTTAATTTAAATTTTCTTCTTTTTCTTTTTTTTTTTGAGTCGGAGCCTCACTCTGTCTTCCAGGCTGGAGTGTAGTAGCACAATCTCAGGTCACTGCAACCTCCACCTCCCGAATTCAAGCGATTCCCCTGCCTCAGCCTCTGGTGTAGCTGGCATTATAAGTATGTGCCACCATGCCCAGCTAATTTATGTATTTTTAGTAGAGAGGAGGTTTCACTGTGTTGCCCAGGCTGGTCCCAAACTCCTTGACCTCAAGTGATCTGCCCACCTTGGCCTCCCAAAGTGCTGAGATTACAGGCGTGAGCCACGGCACCTGGCCTTATTTTTATTTTTTTGAGACAGAGTCTCAGTCTGTCGCCCAGGTTGGAGTGCTGTGGCATGATCTCTGCTCACTGCAACCTCCACCTCCCAGATTCCAGCGATTCTTATGCCTCAGCCTCTTGAGTAGCTGGGGTTACTAGACCCGGCTAATTTTTGTTGTATTATTTTAGTGGAGACTGGATTTCCCTATGTTGACCAGGCTGCTCTGGAACTCCTGGCCTCTAGTGATCCACCTGCCTTGTCTTCCCAAAGTGCTGGAATTACAGGCGTGAGCCACTGCCCCCAGCCAATCTTTGTGATATTTTGAAATTGAGGTTTATATTTTGTTCAGAGTCAAAGCTAAAATAGAATTGTTTGAAAATTAATATTTCAGGAACTATTTTTTAATTAAATTGAATTTTATTTTATTGGTTTCATTTCAGTAGGGTTTTAACTTAATATATACGTGTATGTGTGTATATATATATATATATATATATATATATATATATATTTTTTTTTTTTTTTTTCCCTGAGATGGAGTCTTGCTCTGTCACCCAGGCTGGAGTGCAATGGCATGATCTTGGCCTCACTGCAGCCTCCACCCTCCTGGCTCAAGCAATTCTCCTGCCTTAGCCTCCCAAGTAGCTGGGAATACAGGTGCCCACCACCATGCCCGGCTAATTTTTGTATTTTTAGTAGAGATGGGGTTTCACCATGTTGTCCAGGCTGGTTTTGAACTCCCGATCTCAAATGATCCGCCCTCCTCGGGCTCCCAAGTGCTGGGATTACAGGCGTGAGCCACCGCGCCTGGCCTAAAAAATATTTTTAAAGACAGGATCTAGCTGTGTTGCCTCAGCTAGTCTTGAACTCCCAGTCTTGACCTCAAGTGATCCTTCTGTCTCAGCCTTCTGAGTAGCTGGAAGCACAACTGTGAGCCACCACACCTGGCTTTTTTTTTTTTATTTCTAATAAGAAAATAGAGTTTCTTGTTTCACTGGACAAAATATGCATATATAGGAAGGAAAGACTTTTGGACTTGAGATTGCGCTGAAGAAGAAAAATGGAAAAATTAGGCATTTTAGTCTCTCAGTGTGTTATTTTTGTAGCTTATACAGATATGTCTTTTTAAAGTGTCTTTAAAAAGCTTTATTGAGATAAAGATAAATGAGATAAATTCACCTACCATGAAATCCCCTTGAGTGCAGAATTTTGTGGTTTATAATATGTTCACAGAATCACACAAACAAGACAGGTATCTAGATACTTTCAGACCATTTTCATCAGTCCACAAGAAATCCCATACCCATTAGCAGTCATCCTTATTCCCTTTTCCCCTAGTCCTTGGCAATAACTAGCCTACTTTCTGTCTCTGAGTTTAGCTCTTCTGGAGGTTTCACAGAATGAAATCTTACTACATATGGTCTTTTGTGATTGACTTATTTCACGTGGCACAGTGTTTTCAAGGTTTATCCATGCTGTAGTGTATATCAGCACTTCATTCTTTTTTAATGCTGAGTAATCTTTTGAATGGATATACCATATTTTATCAGTTCCTCTGTTGATAGGCATGTGAGTTTTTTTTTCCAATTTTCGGCTATTATGAATAATGCTGCTATGAACATTTGTGTACAAATTTTAGTGTGGATGTATATTTTCATTTCCCTTGGGTATATACCTAAGGAATAGACTATCTGGGTCATATGATAATTGTTTAAGACTACAGGCACGTGCCACCACACCTGGCAAATATTTAAAAATTTTTTGTAGATAAGGGGTCTCACTGTGTTGCCCAGGCTGATCTTGAACTCCTGGCCTCAAGAGATCCTCTCACCTCAGCCTCCCAGAAAGTGTTGGGATTACAGATGTGAGCCACTGCACCTATAAAAGAGGCTCATGCCTCTTTTTACATTGTGTGTGTGTGTGTGTGTGTGTGTGAGTGACAGGGTTTCACTCTGTCACCCAGGCTGGAGTACAGTGGTAGGATCACAGCTCACTGCAGCCTGGACCTCCCTGGGCTCAGTTGATCCTCCCACCTCAGCCTCCTGAGCAGGTAGGACTACAGGCATGGTTAATTTTTGTATTTTTTGTAGAGATGGAGTTTTGCCGTGTTGCCCAGGCTGGTCTGGAACTCCTGGGCTCAAGTGGTCCACCAGCCTCTGCCTCCCAAAGTGCTAGGATTACTGGTGTGAGCCACCACACCCGGTTTACTCTTTTGATAATGTCCTCTGATGCCAAAAAAGTTTTTAATTTTGAGGAAGTCTAGCTTATCTGTTTTTTCTTTGTTGCTCATGATTTTGGTTTCATGTCTAAGAAGCCATTGCCAAATCTAAGGTCATGAAGATTTAGCCCTATGATTTACCCCTATGTTTTCTTCTAAGAGTTGTATGCTTTTAGCCCTTATATTTAGGTTGTTGATCCATTTGGTTTTAATTTTTGTGTGTGGTGTGAGGTGTGTGTGGTATGTGGTCCAAATTTATTATTTTGTATATAGATACAAAAAGTTATCCCAGCACTATATATTGAAAAGAGTATCCTTTATTGATGGTCTTCACATCTTTTTTGAGAATCACTTGAACATATATAAGGTTTTATTTCTGGACTCTAAGTTCTGTTCTCTTGATGTGTATTTCTTTCTGTCTTTATGCCAGTACTACACTGTTTCATTACTGTAGCTTGGTAATAGGTTTTGAAATTAAGTGTAAGTCCTTTAACTTTGTTCTTTTTCAAGACTGGCTATTTTGGGTCTCTTATATTTCCAAATGGATTTTAGGATCAGCTTGTCAATATCTGTAAAAAAGACAGCTGGGATTTTTACAATGATCATGTTTTACCTTTTTTTTTTTTTGGAGACAGAGTCTCACCATCGCCCAGGCTGGAGTGCAGTGGTGTGATCTTGGCTCACTGTAACCTCTGCCTCCTGGGTTCAAGTGATCCTCCTGCCTCAGCCTCCTGAGTAGTTGGGATTACAGATGTGCACCACTATGCCCAGCTAATTTTGTATTTTTAGTAGAGACGTGGTTTCACCGTGTTGGCCAGGCTGGTCTTGAACTCCTGACCTCGAGTGATCCACCCGCCTCAGCCTCCCAAAGTGCTGGAATTACAGGCTTGAGCCACTGCTCCAGCCAACAGGTCTTAACTCTTACACATTTTATGGTTCTCATATGTATAATTGCATAGTAATATCCATTCCAAAGAATTGTTAAATGAAAGAGGATGTAGGTATATATTTAGAACAATGCCTTGCCTGTGGTAGGGATTTGATATTTGTTGTTTATCTTCTTCTGCTAATTAATTCCAGTTAAAAGTGAGCCACAAAACAAAAAACAGACAAACCCAATCGAAAACCAAGAAAAACAAAAACTCCAAAACCACAGACCAAAAAAAAAAAAAAAAAAAAAAACCCGCAAAGAAAAAACCACAAACAGAAACCCCAAGCCTCTTCCTGTCCCCATCACCTTTCTACGACCCAAGAAATCCCTGTGAGCACTTGAGGAACCACTAAAGAAGGCAAGTCTCTCATACCACATAGTTGTATTGCAAATGCATGTGAAATCAAGGTTGCTATATAGAATATTTGTCAGTGAATTTTAAATATTAAAAGTAATAAAAGTATAATTGAAAGCTCTTTATTTTTACTCCATGATTCTTGTTTTGTGTGCTGTTTTTTCACTACTTTTTTTCCTGAAAGCAGAAACAATATTTTTTCATTAAATTTCATGGTTACAATCTTTCTTCCTTTAAATTATTGCTATTTTTAAAACTGTTAGAGGGAAGCCTGATGTTTGAACTTAAACTTGGTAGAACATTTATTTTGGTGTCTCTTCAGCAGCTGGGTGCATTGTTATTTTCTAAGAAAAGAAACTAGAGACATAGTATGATACAAATATGATGCTTGGAACATCTCATATTTCTTGTATATTCACACTGTATTATCTATAGTCTTCCAAAAACAAACACTAACCAGTTTTCTGTAGGCATGTTTTAGCAAAATATAAGTATCAATGCTAATTTGATATTCATTTTATGATGATTGACATTAGAGGACAATAATCTTAGTAATTTTCATCTTTACCAAAGTGATACTCTTTATGCAATTCTGTGAGTGCAAAGAATGTTGATATCAAATTTGTCCTAACATTTTCTGAAGTACGTCCATAGTATGTTGAAACAATATCATGGTGATTTTTGACTTCCATTATGGCATAGAAATGCCAAGTACGTACCAGGTAAGGGGGGAAGCTACATACAATAATAATGCATTCTCTTATTTAACATTCGCAGTTAACTTTTTTTTTTTGAGACGGAGTCTCTGTCGCCCAGGCTGGAGTGCAGTGGCACGATCTCGGCTCACTGCAAGCTCCGCCTTCTGGGTTCACGCCATTCTCCTGCCTCAGTTTCCCAAGTAGCTGGGACTACAGGCGCCTGCCACCAAGTCTAGCTAATTTTTGTATTTTTAGTAGAGACGGGGTTTCACCATGTTAGCCAGGATGGTCTCGATCTCCTGACCTCGTGATCCGCCCGCCTCAGCCTCCCAAAGTGCTGGGATTACGGGTGTGAGCCACCGCTCCCGGTCCAACTTCTTTTTTTAACTCCTGCAAAACCACAACACAAAGTCAGGTTTGTTGTGCTTAGACCATTTGCTATTTCTTAGCAATCCTACTCTTTATCCACAAAACCACATCCTCATTACAATCAATTATTTATCAAGTGGGATCTCAAAAAATCACATTCCAGATTACTATATGTTAGTTTTATGCTATTAATCTTGTAAAATAAGGTATGTTCTTCACGTCCTTGCCTAGGGGGCAGTATAGCTATGATGAAAAAGGGTTTTTTCTGTAGTGGTCACAGTGAGGCCAATTACAGCCATACTACAACACCTACTTGCCCTCTTTTTCTGTTCTACTCTCCAGTTACTATTATTACCTCTTCAGTTCTCCAAATATGACTTTTGGTGTCTAGCAAAATAATTCCTGGTATTTAGTCAAAGAGTGGAAGGACATTATTGTTGCTTTCTCTTTCTCAACAGCAAGAAAATATTATTGATTTTTAGTAATAAATATTTTAGGCCGGGTGTGGTGGGTCATGCCTGTAATCCCAGCATTTTAGGAGGCCGAGACAGGTGGATCATGAGGTTAGGAGATTGAGACCAGCCTGACCAACAGGGTGAAACCCTGTCTCTAATAAAAATACAAAAAATTGGCCGGGCGCGGTGGCTCATGCCTGTAATCCCAGCACTTTGGGAGGCCGAGGTGGGTGGATCACGAGGTCAGGAGTTGAAGACCAACCTGGCCAATATGATGAAACCCTGTCTCTACTAAAAATACAAAAAGTAGCCGGGCGTGGTGGCAGGCGCCTGTAATCCCAGCTACTCCAGAGGCTGAGGCAGAGAACTGCTTGAACCCGGGAGGCGGAGCTTGCAGTGAGCCGAGATGGCCCCCAGCCTGGGCGAGAGAGTAAGACTCCGTCTCAAAACAAAACAACCCAAAAAATTAGCCTATAGTCCCATCTACTTGGGAGGCTGAGGAAGGAGAATCACTTGAACTCAGGAGACGGATGTTGCAGT
Organism: Gorilla gorilla gorilla; assembly: GCF_029281585.2. Taxonomy (NCBI): domain Eukaryota; kingdom Metazoa; phylum Chordata; class Mammalia; order Primates; family Hominidae; genus Gorilla; species Gorilla gorilla. The sequence goes on along the minus strand of NC_086018.1, from coordinate 26,703,973 downwards.
GAGCTGAGATCACACCACTGCACTCCAGCCTGGGTGACAGAGCGAGACTCTGTCTCAAAAAAAAAATAAAGTGTTTTAGTTTTAAAGGGTTTATTTCTATTTTAATTTTCTGATAAAAGCCTTATTTTGTCCAGGTGCAGTGGCTCATACCTGTAATCCCAGCACTTTGGGAGGCCGAGGTGGGCAGATGACTTGGGGTCAGGAGTTCGAGACCAGCCTGGGCATCATGGTGAAACCCTGTCTCTACTAAAAATACAAAAATTAGCCGGGCATGGTGGCAGGCGCCTGTAATCCCAGTTACTTGGGTGGCTGAGGCAGGAGAATCATGTGAACCTGGGAGGTGGAGGTTGCAATGAGCTGAGATTGGGCCACTGCATTCCAGCCTGGGCGACAAAGCAAGACTCTGTCTCAAAAAAAAAGTGAAAACAAAATCCACATAATGGAAGAAAATTTTTTTTTTTTTTTTTTTTTTGAGATGGAGTCTTGTTCTGTCGCCCAGGCTGGAGTGCAGTGGCGCGATCTCGGCTCATGGCAAGCTCTGCCTACCAGGTTCACGCCATTCTCCTGCCTCAGTGTCCTGAGTAGCTGGGACTACAGGCTCCCGCCACCACGCCCGGCTAATTTTTTGTATTTTTAGTAGAGACGGGGTTTCACTGTGTTAGACAGGATGGTCTCTATCTCCTGACCTCGTGATCCACCTGCCTCGGCCTCCCAAAGTGCTGGGATTACAGGCATGAGCCACCGCGCCCGGCCAAGGAAGAAAATATTTGCAAATATATATTTGTTAAAGGACTTATTATTCAGAATATATTAATAACTTACTATGCAATGATAAAAGGACAACCGAATTTAAAAATAAACAGGCCAGTTGAGGTGGTTCATGCCTGTAATCCTAGCACTTTGGGAGGCCAAGGTGGGAGGATCACTTGAGCCCAGGAGTTTGAGATCAGCCTGGGCAACATAGTAACACCTCTTCTCTACAAAAAAAATAGAAAAAAATGTTAGCCCGTGATCACTTGAGCCTGGGAAGTCGCAGCTGCAGTGAGCAGTGATTACACTGCTGCACTCCAGCCTGGGTGACAGAGTGAAACCAAAAAAGTAGACATTTCCTAAAGATATACAAATGGCCAATAACATGAAAAGGTATGCAACATCGTTAGTCATCAGTCATGCAATCAAAACCACAATGAGATCCACTTTACATCAACTGGGGTGGCTAAAGTTAAAAAGATAGACAATAACAAGTACTGGTGAGGATGTGGAGAAATTGGAGCTCTCATACATTGCTGGAATGTAAAGTGGTGCAGCTGTCTTAGAAAATGCTTTGGCAGCTCCTCAAAATGTTAAACATAGACTTGCCATATGGCCCAGTAATTCCACTCCCAGATATATATATATACCCTAAAGACATCAAAACAATTGTTCACACAAAAACTTGTACATGAATGTTCATTGCTATATTATTTATAAAAGCCAAAAAGTGAAAACAGCCACAAGTACAACTAACTGTTGACTGGATAAACAAAATATTTTTTTCCAGTGGAGTATTATTTCCAGTGGAGTATTATTCTGCCATAAAAGGAAGAAGTACTGATGCATGATACAACATGGATGAACCTTGAAAACATTCTAAGTGGAAGAAACCAGTCACAAGAGATCACATATTGTAATGATTCTATTTATGTGAAATAGTTAAGCATAGACAAATGCATAGAGAGGGAAAGAAGATTAGTGTTTGTCACGAACGTTGGGTGGAGAGGAGGAGGGAATGACTGCTGATGGGTATGGGGTGATGAGACTATTCTAAAATTAGATTGTGGTAATGGTTGCAAAACTCTGAATAAATCACCAAAAGACACTGAACTGGATTCTTTAAATGGGTAAGTTTTACGATATGTGAAATGTATTTCATTAGAGGTGTAGAAAAATGTCAGAAAATAAAAGTCTAACCCTTAAAAACCATCATTAAAGATATTAAAGTCTTTATTTCCCCACCCCCATTTTTATTTTCAGTAATACAGGGTAAAATGAGTAGGATTACTTGATCTGGCCATCTATGGCCATTTTATGGAATGACAAACTAAGTTCAATACTGATAGAGTTGTATTCTGTGTATACATATAATAGAGTATATACTGTGTGTATAAAAAATTCAAGCATATGGAAAAACTTATTTAATCCAGTAATAAACCTTTATATTTTCTCATCAGTTTAATAATTATTAACATTTTTGCCAGTAATTGGGTATATTTTGGGAAATAGTAGAATAAAGATTTGTAGACTCTCTTACATCTCCTAAAAGAAAATTCACTAAGCATGTATGTGGAAAACATCTTAAAATATAGATAAGAACGTTTTTGTGAATTAAAAAAAGTAATGTGAACATGTTAAGGTATTTGAACTTACATTTAAATTGGATTATAAGTAACTTAACATTTTTAATGCAAGCATATTAACCTTCTTGTGCTTATGAGATTATTTTGCCAAATTGTAGGACAGAGGAAACTGCTGACTCCACGAAGATCTTCCCTTTGACCAGTTCTCTACTAGGAGCTTAGTTTCCTGATTTTTAGTACAATTTGATATTGAGGAACATATATTTAATAAGGCCGGGTACTTAGGTATAATAATTGGGTAAATTGTACCTTTTATTTTGGCCCTAACTGGTCACACTTCTGGGAATATTCTTCCCCTATCAGGAATTTCCATGTTACCAATATAATTTTGGGATTCAGTCACCTTTGTTAGACATGTGGCCCCATGTGAAGTTTCTTTTTCTTTCTTTCTTTTGAGACGGAGTTTCGCTCTGTCTCCCAGGCTGGAGTGCAGCGGCACTATCTCGGCTCACTGCAATCTCTGCCTCCTGGGTTCACGCCATTCTCCTATCTCAGCCTTCCGAGTAGCTGGGACTACAGGCGCTCGCCACCACGCCTGGCTAATTTATTGTGTTTTTAGTACGGACAGGGTTTCACTGTGTTAGCCAGGATGGTCTCGATCTCCTGACCTCGAGATCAGCCTGCCTCAGCCTCCCAAAGTACTGGGATTACAGGTGTGAGCCACCGCGCCTGGTGGAAGTGTCTTATCACTAGAAAAAGTGTATTGCATTTCCTGATACTGCACAGTTGCATCTGTTCTGTGTGTAATATTTTTGTTTTGAGTTGTCTTGGATCCATGTCATTTTTGGCTTGTGTAGCAACAGGAGTTTCGAATATTGCTCCACTGTCACATAATGCTTTTGTTGAATCCATTGCTTCCTAATATTCACAAAGATTTATGAAAACCATTTATAATAATTGTTCAAGAAATTGGCCACAAATTCCAAATATATTTTATGAAAAATAAAATTTTCATTAGACTTATTTGGAAGAACCATATAAATTATAGAGTATTTGTGTGGAAGCACTCTTCCTTCTGTAAATATAGGTGTTTGAGATTATTATAGCTAGACTAGCATTTATATTGTGCGTACTCTGTGTCAGTACTGTTTAAATACTTTACATATATTAACTAATTTAATTCTCACAACTTTATGAAGTAGGCACTATTATCCCCATCTTACATGTGAGACAAGTGTAGTACAGAGAGGTTAAGTAACTTTATCAATACCATCCAGCTAGGAAACTGAATTGCCTTGGATTCTAATTTAGCAGCCTGGCTCTGGAATCTGTTCTTAACCATTTGCCTTAGACTGTCTTTGATTTGTATGATCACTAAGCAAATAGTGATCAATTATAACTACCTTTTGCTACTAAACGCTAGACTTGTTGCCAGAAAATAACGTAATTTCCCTGTGGATATTGTTAAAACCTAGTTTTTATTGTGAGGTTTAAGGTTATGTTGGCACACCATTCTGGAATTTGTCTCTATAATACTGATCAAGCAGTATTTGACATTAAGTTTATTATCAAATTTTATTATCTATTAATTTAATGAAAAGGTGAAATTAATTACAATGTGAGCAGTGTAATTTCTTTATGTATTGAAAGTTACAAAACTGAGCCAGGCATGGTTGTTCCTTTCTGTATTACAGCTATTTGGGAGGCTGAAGTAGGAGGATTGCTTGAGGTCAGGAGTTCAAGACCAGCCTGGGTGACATAGTGTGAGACCCAGTCTCTAAAATATATTTTTTAGGCCAGGTGCAGTGGCTCATGCCTGTAATCCCAGAACTTTGGGAGGCCGAGGCAGGTGGATCACCTGAGGTCAGGAGTTCGAGACCAGCTTTGCCAACATGGTGAGACCCCATCTCTACTAAAAATACAAAAATTAGCTGGGTGTGGTGATGCCCTTGTAATCCCAGCTACTTGGGAAGCTGAGGTAGGATAATTGCTTGAACCTGGGAGGCAGAGGTTGCAATGAGCTGAGATTGTGTCACTGCACTCCAGCCTGGGTGACAGAGTGAGACTCTGTCTCAAAAAAACAAAACGAAACTATCTATCAGTCAGTCAAATTAGCCGGGTATGGTGGCATGTACCTGTAGTCCCAGCTACTCAGGAGGCTGAGGCAGGAAGACCCCTTGAACCCAGTAGTTCCAAGCTACAGTGAGCTATGTTGGCACCACTGCACTGTAGCCTGGGCCACAGAATGAAACCCAGTCTCTAAAAATAAATGAATAAATGAATGTTATAAAGCTGTTATTAAACTAATACTTAATGTAGTACCTGATATAAATGTTTCTTGGATGATGGAAATTAGATAATGAAGAAGGGATTATATGAAATGAGGCTACATAACAACAATTGTTTTTTTTCTGAGATGGAGTTTCGTACTTGTTGCCCAGGCTGGAGTACAATGGCACGATCTCGACTCACTGCAACCTCCACCTCCTGGGTTCAAGGGATTCTCCTGCCTTAGCTTCCCAAGTAGCTGGGATTACAGGCATGTGCCACCACACACGGCTAGTTTTGTATTTTTAGTAGAGACGGGGTTTCTCCATGTTGGTCAGGCTGGTCTCGAACTCCCGACCTCAGGTGATCCGCTCACCTCGGCCTCCCAAAGTGCTGGGATTACAGGTGTAAGCCACTGTGGCTGGCCTTAAAAGCAGTAGTTTTTAAGATAGCAAAAGAATGATTCTAATTTCCTATGCAACTTTGAAATAAAGGGAATTATATATTTAAAATTTTTTTTTTTCCTTTTCTCAGATCATGAGGTCAGGAGTTCGAGACCATTCTGGCCAATATGGTGAAACCCATCTCTACTAAAAATACAAAAATTGGCCAGCCGCGGTGGCTCATGCCTGTAATCCCAGCACTTTGGGAAGCCAACGTGGGTGGATCACCTGAGGTCAGGAGTTTGAGACCAGCCTGGCTAACATTGTGAAACCCCGTCTCTACTGAAAACACAAAAATTAGCCGGGTGTGGTGGCACATGCCTGTAGTATCAGCTACTCGGGAGGTTGAGACAGAAGAATCTCTTGAAACCAGGAGGTGGAGGTTGCAGTGAGCCGAATAGCGCCACTGTACTCCAGTCTGAGTGACAGAGTGAGACTCCATCTCAAAAAACCAAATCAAAACAAAACAAAAACAAAAAATTAGCCGGGTGTGGTGGTGTGTGCCTGCAGTCCCAGCTACTTGGGAGGCTGAGGCAGAAGAATCACTTGAACCTGGGAGGCAGAGGTTGCAGTGAGCTGAGATGGTGCCACTGCATTCCAGTCTGGGCAACAGAGTGAGACTCCGTCTCTAAAAGAAAAAAAATTTCCTTTTCTTACTGTGCTGATGAAAGAAATGATAAAGAAAATCACTACTTGTATATTCCTTGGTTATTGATGAGGAAGAATCAATTTTCATAGTACAAATAAAAGTTAAAGAGAAAATGTGTTAGTACTATAAGTTGTGTTTTGATTCAAAATTTTAGTTTTAGACCAGGTTTGTGAAATAAAGATACAATTTCCTGAAAATATTTTTTTGCTGTTAAAAAAAATGCATTTCAGGCTGTGTGTGGTGGCTCACACATGTAATCCTAGCACTTTGGGAGGCCAAGATGAGAGGATCACCTGAGCCCAGGAGTTCAAGGTCAGCCTGGGCAACATGATGAAACCCCATCTCCAAAATACAAAAATTAGTTGGGCGTGGTGGTGTGTGCCTGTAGCCCCAGCTACTTGGGAGGCTGAGGTGGGAGGATCAGTTCGGCCCAGGAGGTTGAGGTTGCAGTGAGCCATGATCATGCCACTGTACTCCAGCCTGGGTGACAGAGCGAGACCTTGTCTCAAGAAAAAAAAAATGCATTTCAGATTTTATTTTTAAATTAAAATAAAAAATTTAGAGACAGTGTCTGGCCCTGTCACCCAGGCTGGAGTTCATTGGTGCTATTATAGCTCACCCCAGCCTTGGACTCCTAGGCTCAAGGGATTCTCTTGCCTCAGCCTCCTAAGTAGTTGGGATTGCAGGCATGAACCACCACACCAGGAATATTCTTTATTTGAGCAGGAATTTCTGGTGAAGCTAGAAATGTAGTTATTAATAAATAGTAATTTTGACCTGTAATCCTGGCACTTTGGGAGGCTGAGGCAGGTGGATCACTTGAGTTCAGAAGTTTGAGACCAGCCTGGCCAACTGGTAAAAGCCCGTCTCCACTAAAAACACAAAAATTAGCTGGACGTGGTGGCATGAACCTGTAGGCCCAGCTACTTGGGAGGCAGAGGCATGAGAATCACTTGAACCTGGGAGGTGGAGGTTGCAGTGAGCCGAGATCATGCCACTGCACTTCAGCCTGGGCAACACAGCAAGACTCTGTCTCAAAAAAAAATTAATTTGAGTTCTTACCCTTGTAAGAGTCGAAACAGTTGAATGTTTAGAGACATTTTTATACTGTGATGGAGTTATTTTTTGTTTGTTCTTGTTTTTAGCAACAAACATTTATTTCTCACAGTTCTAGAGGCTAGGAAGTTCAACGTCAAGGTGCCAGTCAGTTTGCTTCTGGTGAGGGCCCACTGTCTGCTTTTCAGATAGACACCTTCCTGCTGTTTTCTTACATGATAGGGAGATCATCTCTTTTTTTCCTCAATTGTTTTTTTCTTTTTTTGAGACAGAATCTCACTCTGTCACCCAGGCTAGAGTGCAATGGCATGATCTTGGCTCACTGTGACCTCCACCTCCCAGGCTCAAGCAATTCTCCTGCCTCAGTCTCCTGAGTAGCTGAGATTACAGATGTGCGTCACCATGTCTGGCTAATTTTTGTATTTTTAGTAGAGACGGGGTTTTACCATGTTGGCCAGGCTGATCTGGAAATCCTGACCTCAGGTGATCCACCTGCCTTGGCCTCCCAAAGTGCTGGGATTACAGGCATGAGCCACTGCGCCCGGCACTCAATTTTTAAATTGTAAAATGTATGTCAAATTACCATCTTAATCATTTTTATGTGTACAGTTAAGTGGAATTAAATACATTCATGAAGTTGTGCAACTATCACCATTATCCATCTCTATAACTCTTCATCTTGTAAAAGTGAAACTCTATCCGCTAAACAATAAAATCCCTATTCCCTCTCTCCAGCCTCTGGCAGCCACCATTCTATTTTCCATCTCGATGATTTTGACTATGCTGCCATGTTTCAAATCATGTCTGTTTGTGAACCCAAAGCAATTTAGAGAAAAATTTTTAATGAAGATTTTTTACTCCTTGCAAGATGGGTTGTAAACATGTTAGCAGCTATAATGAAATATGATTACTCTTCTGCTTTAGAGTACATATTTCTAATTGAAGTTGGAAGAGTTAGAATTATTTCATATATTTACTGGTCAGAACTTTTTCAAATGTACTTGGTTTCCCACAATTGTCATTACATTTTGATTAATTTTAGAGGGAGTTGTGAAAGAGAACTCATTAATTTGGCTCAAAAATTTTTTTGAAAATTTTTCTTGTGTAATATTTTATTACTTTTTGTACATAATAACTTCAGATGCATAAGTATTTTAACATTGGCCTTTTGTAATTCTGAATCCTTAATCATGACACTAGAAATGCGTATTATTATGTTTAACAATATTGTAAGAAAGTAAAAAATTCTTTACTAAATTTCCATTTATGCAAAGTTTTAATGTAAGGCAAGTATCTAATATTAAGGAACATGGACCATTTTTAATTTTGTATTTTCAACCCCAGCATATTTTTGAGCTTCAATCAATAATTTTTTTTTTTAGATGGAGTGTCGCTCTGTTGCCCGCCCAGGTTCGAGTGCAGTGGTGTGATTTCAGCTCACTGCGACCTCTGCCTCCCAGGTTCAAGCGATTCTCATGTCTCAGCCTCCCAAGTAGCTGGGACAATAGGTGTGCGCCATCTCGCCTAGTTTATTTTTGTATTTTTAGTAGAGATGGGGTTTCACCATGTTGGCCAGGTTTGTCTTGAACTCCTGACCTCAAGTGATTCGCCCACCTTGGCCTCCCAAAGCATTGGGATTATAGGCGTGAGCCACCACGCCCAGCCCAGAAATAATAATTTAGAAAATAAATTGTACACATCTGTGAATTGATTTACTTCTGATTTCTGAGTGGGACAGTAGTGAAGGTAGTAGTTTTATTTTGCAGTGTGGAAGATTATTTTGTTGCCTTTATTCTGCCCACTTTATTCTGTATTGCTTAGGGTACCAGAAATGTGTTGTCAGGTTGGATGTTCTCAGTAGAGAGTAAGAATACCTCCATCTGTGAGAGTTTGCTTTTCTGTAAAGCTACAAATCCAGATATGAAATTTAAAAACCATGTAAACTGTGTTCAACAAGAGTTACATTTCAAAGGCTACTTTAGATTTAGAGAAGGTTGTGTATTGTGGCATTGAGGCGTATGTAGTGGTCAAAATCATGGACTCTGGAGTCTGACTCCCTAGGTTTAATCTAAGCCCCTCCACAACTGTGTGACTTTGGGCAAAAGTCACACAGTTTAACTTTTAACTTTTCTGCACCTTATTGTCCCACGTATAAAGTGGGAATACTAGCTTGTCTACTTCGCAGGTTTGTTGTGAGCATTAAAAGAATTCAATACCTGTATACTATTTTTTCTTTTTTTGTGTGTGTGTAGCATAATAAAGTATCAGGCAATATGTAAGCACTATTTAAACAGTTCTAGGCATGAAGTAAGGTTAAATAAATGTTAGATACTGTTTTTTTTTGTATTTTTTAAAATTATACTTTAAGTTCTAGGGTACATGTGCACAACGTGCAGATTTGTTATATACATGTGCCATGTTGGTGTGCTGCACCCATTAACTCGTCATTTACATTAGGTATATCTCCTAATGCTATCCTTCCCCTCTCTCCCCACCCCACGACAGGCCGGTGGGAATTGAACAATGAGATACTGTTTTTGTTATTATTACACTTCAGAGTAGCACGAGATGATTAACTGTTGGATACAGATTGGAGTCACTGATTTTCATCCCTTGCACAAAATTATAGATTATTAAACAGATAGTTTGTGTGTCCTTGGAACAGAATGTATTTTGCCAGTTAAATTATTGCTGCATATCCATCCATCTTGTTTATTCTTAGCTGCAAAGATATCTTATGTATTCCGCTTTGTGATCCTGGGGCTGAGATTCTGCAAGCAACATTTCTGCTTTGCCAGCTGCTCCCTGTTGCGAGTGGTGGGTGGTAAAGATCTAGAAGAGGCAGAGGGATTTGCTCGTATCCTCGTCATGGCCTTACTCTCTGCTGTTCCTGTGAGTGCTGCCTTAATGACATTTCTTTATCTCTGCAGCAGCGGTACCTTCCTGTAGCAGTTACTGGATCCAGTTAGCAGTTTTCCCAACATTTGAGGACCAGTTTTATCAAGCTTCCTTTAGAGTCCACTGGAGTCCCAGGCTCCTTGGGCCTCTCCTGGGAAATTAGAAAAACCAGCACAGCTGAGTAGTGCCCTCTCAGAAGTCTGAGTTTAAGTTCCCTGGGCCCCTCCTCTGAGCGTTTGTTAACTCAGCCTTAGGGGTGGTAGCTGCTTCCTGCAGTTGCTATCTGTGTTATCTTTGCGTCCTTTCAGCTTTTTACTTAAAAATTTCAAACTCAGTTAACAAATTCTTGTATTACATTTTATCTGTTCAAATAACTGATGTAGTTTCTGTCTTCTAACTGAATCCTGACCAGATAGAGGTGATAAGGAGTAGGTGTCAACCTGGGTTCACTTAAGAACTTGTCATTACCTATTTTGAAGGTGGGGGAAGTTTTTTTTTTTTTTTTTCTTTTTTTTGAGACGGAGTCTCGCTCTGTTGCCCAGGCTGGAGTGCAGTGGCACAATCTCGGCTCACTGCAAGCTCCGCCTCCCGGGTTCACGCCATTCTCCTGCCTCAGCCTCCTGAGTAGCGGGGACTACAGGCGCCCGCCACGGCGCCTGGCTAATTTTTTGTATTTTTAGTAGAGACGGGGTTTCACCGTGGTCGCGATCTCCTGACCTCGTGATCTGCCCGCCTGGGCCTCCCAAAGTGCTGGGATTACAGGCGTGAGCCACCACGCCCGGCCTAGGGTGAGGGGAATTCTAAGATGAAATAGTGTATCTTGTTTTTTTGAAATAATTTGATAAAGTAACATCTTAGGGATAACGTGAATTTTATAGACACTGATAATAAAGTTATTGAATTAGACTACCATAAAGTTCATAGAAATTTGCAGGAAGTCTGTACCAAGACACAGGACTATTTTTTAAAATCTTGTCTTATTTAATAGTACAGTTTCCTATATGAAGGCATAAAAGGCATGTTTATTGGGTTTGTAGTTTTCACAAATATGACATGGATAGATAATACATGGAAAGATTTAGGATTCTAAGATATATTGATATACTAGAATGATATGAAATCATCAAGATAGTCTGTAATCTATAGGGTAGGGACCATGTTTATTTTCTTTTATTATGTTCAATGTTCAGTAAATGCCTGGCACAGAGCACATGTTCTCAATAGTTGAAGACATTGATAAATCAAGGCAACATTCATCAGTTATAAGTGATGTTCTGCATTTAGGTTCAAATACATATGAATAAACCTTATCAGTAATTTATAGGAAAAGATATTGAGGTTATCTGTAAGTATAATATGAACTAACCATATTTAATCTCTAAAAAGCTAAAGAATATAGTCCTAGTATTCATTAATGAATATAGAGTTATGCTCTAAAAAGCTGTTCTGCTCTATTTTGAATTTGAGTCCAGTTTTAGGAATCATATTTTTAGAGGAACATATTAAGTAGAGAGCATCGTAAAAAGTGACTAGGTCATATGATGAACATTTGAGGGAAGTTAGGGCATTTAGCTTAGAAAGGAAACATTAAGGAAACATTTCCCACTTCCCACCTAAGGAGTTGCTGGTCCACTGAAGATGGTTGAAGTGACAAATTTGTGATAACATCCTAAAGGATGTAAGATGACACTTCACAGTGAGGGAAGGGAAAGAAAGGAGTGGGCATTTAATAATTTATTTTAAGGCCTGGCATGGTGGCTCATGCCTGTAATCCCAGCACTTTGGGAGGCCGAGGCGGGTGGATCACCTGAGATCAGGAGTTTGAGACCACCCTGGCCAACATGGTGAAACCCCGTCTCTACTAAAAATACAAAAATTAGCCGGGCATGGTGGCGGGCACCTGTAATCCCAGATACTTGGGAGGCTGAGGCAGGAGAATCGCTTGAACCCAGGAGGCAGAGGTTGCAGTGAGCTGAGATTGCATCACTGCACTCCGGCCTGGTAACAGAGTGAGACTCCGCCTCAAAAAAATATATATATTTATTTTAAGCCTTGTGTCACCTCTGAGCAGTTCCTGACCAGGCCCTTAGCAGAATCTCAGTTCTGAGAAGGCATAAGCTGCCTTGGGTGTACATAGTCCTTAATTAAGGACTTATTAGATTGCTGCCTTTTAGCCCTCACAAGTAACTGAGGGCACTTGGGCTTTTAAATGGAGAAATGGTGGGAGAGCTACAGCTTATGAAAGACAAATGAACAGGTACTCTGACTAGCTTATCTAGCCAATCCCTTTATAATGTCCTCATCTATCCTTCTCTCTTCTCTCTCATTTTTTCTCCCAAGTGAAAAAGGAATGTTGTAAGAACGGAAGTTCAGCACACAATAGTCCTAAACCATAGATGTTACAGAGGCATACAAGACATTTGAGAGTGCACAATATCTGAAGACAGAAGACTTAAGTGTCTTCTTACGTCATTTTCGGACATGTAAGGGAGGAAATAATTTCTTCTACTCTCTTATGTTTACGGTCTGGGGCCGTGCAAATTAAACTGACACAACATTAACAGGAGAAAAGGGTTTGTGATATGTATAAGGGAGCTAACAAAAGGAGTAGCTGGCTTATTAGATGGGTAGAGTTAAAGGCTTATATACCTAGTATGGGAAGGGAAGTGGGGAGAAACAGCTTTTATGGGAGGAATAAATAGGTTTCTTTCAGAAAAACAAATGGGTTTCTAGAAGAACAAATGAGAGATAAGAAAGTTTGTGATAATGTTAGTCTGTACAGGTATGAGTGGTCTCTCCATCTTCTCCAGGGCCATATAACTCCTGGAAGAGAGGATTTATGGTAGGGTTGGTTTTTTTTTTTTTTTTTTAAGACAAGGTCTCACCCCCATCACCCAGGCTGGAGTGCAGTGGCACCATCTCAGCTCACTGCAGTCTTGACTTCCCAGGCTCAGGTGATTCTCCCACCTCAGCTTCGTGAGTAGCTGGGACTACGGACTCACACCACATTCCTGGCTAATTTTTTGTATTTTTAGTAGAGATGGGGTTTCGCCATGTTACCCAGGCTGGTCTGGAACTCCTGGGCTCAAGTGATCCACCTGCCTTGGCCTCCCAAAGTGCTGGGATTACAGGCATGAGCCACCATGCTCAGCATATGGTATGTTTATTTTTATTCTTCCTCCTGGGAGTAGACCTGCTCCAAAGAGGGAATTTATGGCAGGCTTATTTCCCAGAAGTCACTGCTTTTAGTCAGGGAAGCTCTGAGAAATATTCCTGTATCTGTGGAATTTCAAATGTCTTCAGCTTAAAATAATTTTCATACCAACTTTGGGGTTCCTAGTGAGTCCACACAAGCACAAAACTCAGATCAATGGGAGTTTTAGGGAGGCAGATTTAGGTGAATGAAAGGAAAACCTTTCAGAACAGGAAATGATATAAAGTGGCATTTTCTGGTGAGGGCTTGGAGTATAGGTATTCTGTGGTGTATACTGAGTGCATATTTATACAATAGGGATCAGGTGGGCAAATGGTAAAGATGCTGTCAGTTTCCTTTTGTAATATTGAGATGCTTAACCTGGTGTCTCATCTGATTGAAGGACCATCCTGCTGGCTTACAGAACAGGTTCAGGGAGTACCTGCAGGCAAAACTAGATTTTTTTGAAGAAATATTTGTTGTTTCAGCCTGGAACAAATTATATTCTCAAAGCTTTGCAATAAAAACAGCTAAGAAGAATTTGGTCTGAAAAATTTCTAGACTGGTGTTACCAGACATCTGTATTACCTGTGGAACAAAATCTCAAAATGTTTCCATAGACATTTAGTTCTGAGCAATGTAACTTCCCTTTGAATTTGTCAGATTGTATTATCATTGATGTTCCTTTAGATAACTAAATAGACTAAGATTATTGAGATTTTTGAAGATGTCTGGCAAAAACAGTAGAGTAGTTGCTGTCAAGCCATTATTTCTGACAGCAATTAGAATTAGATTGCAGAATTGATTAACCAGCATAAGCTTTTATTCTCTGTAGCAAGGCAACTTGAACCAGATCACTGCTTCCTAGGTTTTGGGGACTCCAAACAGAGCCCATGGTTCAGTTCACATGTACACCAAGCAGTATCTGTAGACTGGGTAAATAAAGTAACTTTTTCACATATACGCTTCTGTTTTTTAAAATATGTATACATACAGTTTTGATGCATGGAATATAATGTATTTAAAGGCAATGCTAAATTCAGGCCAGGCACAGTGACTCATGCCTGTAATCCCAGCACTTTGGGAGGCCGATGTGGGCGGATCACCTGAGGTCAGGAGTTCGAGACCAGCCTGGCCAATGTGGTGAAACCCTGTCTCTACTAAAAATACAAAAATTAGCCAGGTGTGGTGGAGAGCACCTGTAATCCCAGCTACTTGGGAGGCTGAGGCAGGAGAATTGCTTGAACCTGGGAGGTGGAGGTTGCGGTGAGCCAAGACCCAGCCGTTGCACTCCAGTCTGGGCAACAAGAGTGAAACTCCATTTCAAAAAAACAAACAAACAAACAAACAAAAACTGAATTCAGAGTAGCCTTTGCTATTTCTTTGTATTTTCTCAGTTAGCTGTCTTAAAATGTATAATTAAGGGATCAGAAAAACTTTTTTATGTTTAAGAGAGGTCAAGAGGGTGGCGAGGGCCAAGCACAGTGGCTCGTGCCTGTAATCCCAGCACTTTGGGAGGCTGAGGTGGGAGAATCGCTTGAGCCAAGGAGTTTGAGACCAGCCTGGACAACAAAGTGACTATATCTACAAAAAAATAAAAAATTAGCCGGGTGTGGTGGCATGCACCTGTGGTCCCAGTTACATGGGAGGCTGAGGCAGGAGGATTGCCTGAACCCGGGAGGTTGAGACTGCAATGAGCCATGCTTGTGCCACTGTACTCCAGCCTAGGCGAAAGAGCACCTGTGGTTCCAGCTACTTGGGAGACTGAGGTGGGAAGATCACCTGATCCTGGGAGGTTGAGGTCACAGTGAGCTCAGATCACGCCACTGCACTCCAGCTTGGGCAACACAGCAAGACCCTGTCTCAAAAAAAAAAAAAAAAAGGAGTGACAGAGTGACTGGGTGCAGTGGCTCACGCCTGTAATCCCAGCACTTTGGAAGGCTAAGGTGGGAGACTCACTTGAGGACAGGAGTTCGACACCAGCCTGTGCAACATAGTGAGACTCCGTTTCTAATTAAAAACAAAAGAGATCAAGAGACTTGAAAGTACATATTGGCAACTGTTGAGCTAGATCAGAGGTTGGCATACTTTCTATAAAGGGCTAGATGATGCTTTGTGGGCTATATGGTCTATGTTGCAGCTACTGAGTCCCACCACTGTAGCACAAAACAGCCATAGATAACAGGTAACTGAATGGATATGGCTGTGTTCCAGTAAAACTGTATTTCCAAAAACAGGCAGCAGGCTAGATTTGACTCACACCTAACATTTGCTGACCCCTGTTCTAGATCTTGTAAAAGTTGTTTCAGATTCTAAGACCTAAGTTTTAAAAAATGGGAATGAGTGGAGAGGTTAGACTACTACCTTGTTTTATACCTCACAGAACAGTCAGGAGATCATAGATCATCCCTGACAACCTTGACTCTTATATTGGTGTAAAATATAGGTCTTGTAAGAGCGCTGGTGACTGTGAAGTTTAGAATCCTATGCTTGTATAGTTAGACCTAGGTTTCTCTCTCCCTTGGATGATGCTGAAAATAGTTATATTTGCATTAATTATGCATTCCTAGGTTCGTGCTGTGTTTTGTGTTTGTGTTCATTTCTAGCACCACTTCCTTCTAATTATCTCATGGCAGGTTTCTTTTGATCATATTTATTTCATAAAAAACAGCTTATTTTCCCTGATTCTAGCATATTGCACTTTGAGGCTGTCAGAAAAAATTGTGAAAGACTCGAAAAGATTACTGGGTATCTTCAGTGGAAAACTGGGTGGTCTGGAATGCAGTTTACCCTTCTGTTTTATCCAATTCTAAGAGGTTTGCACCTTTCATTGTCTTTGAGCTATTTTCTATTTTTGTACATCATAGATAATTGATAGCAGTATAAGTGATTCTTGTCCATAGGTACGCAAATTATTCTTTCCAAATGGAAGGGTGATCAATTTTCCTTTTCTTCTCCCCTGCAAAGGCCAGTCGTGCATCTAGTATTTAGAAATTCATTTCAGCATTCCTGATTGCCTTTTCATGTGTGGTACTTGGAATTCTCCTCTGAACTAGTTGTAGTATCTTACTGGATCACTCATTAGTTAATGAGTTAAAGTCTTTGATGTGTGTTCATTTTATGCTTGTATGACAGTCATGATTATACCTTTACAAAAATTGATATTTTAATAGGAACAGGGTCCTTTAGTGGTTTTGATTTCACTGGTTCCCCTGTCACAAAGCCTATCAAAAAAAGAAGGTGTGACAGTACCAATAAGTTCAGAGATCAGTAATTGCCTCAGGGATTTTTATTATTTATCATAAGAGCTGAAAAACAATGCTTTTAAAATTTAATGGCATATAACATAAATTATTCATGCTTATGTGTTAAGCGTTCAAATTGCATGTATTTGTAACTTGGTTGAATTTGAAATTTTAATAATTAATTTTGACCTTGTATATTTGAATCTGTCATTATAACTGAACAAGCCAAATGATTTTCTCCATTAGCCTTAAAAGAAGTTGGCTATTTACCAGATAAAATGGTAGTGACTTATTTGTAACCATCTCAAGAGAACACTGTAGAGATACAAAGGCTAGAATATCACAATTACGTTTTGGTAAATCTCCAGATTAGAGTTTATATTGAATAGTTTGTAGTTAAGATTCTATTATTCATGGGCATTAAACCATGGAAATTAACAAGTCAATGCAGTTTGCAGGTGACATGACCTAGCCTTTCTTAAAACAAACAAAACCTCAGCAGGTTATAAAAACTATAAACTGGGAACTGGATCATTTTATATTTTTAATTTATTTAAAAAATTTTATTTATATATATGTTATTTCAATAGCTTTTGGGGTACAAGTCATTTTTGATTACATGGATGAATTGTGTAGTGGGTGAAGTCTGAGATTTTAGTGCAGTCATCACCAGAGTGGTGTACATTGTACCCAATATCCAATATGTAGTTTTTTATCCCTTAGCCCTGTCCCACCTCCTACCTCCTGAGTCTCCAATGTCTTTTATACCACTCTATATGTCTTTGTGTACCCATAGCTTAGCTCCCATTTATAAGTGAGAACATGTGGGATTACGTTTTCCATTCCCTAACTCTGGAATGGAATCATCTTCGCTTAGAATAATGGCCTGCAGCTTCATCCAAGTTGCTGCAGCAGACATTATTTCATTCTTTTTTTATGGTTGAGTAGTATTCCATGGTGTATACATACCACATTTTCCTTTCTTTCTTTTCTTTCCTTTCTTTCTCTCTCTCTCTCTCCTTTTCTTTTCTTTTCTTTTCTTTTTTTGAGACAAGGTTTCGCTCTGTTTCCCAGACTGGAGTGCAATGGCGTGATCTCGGCTCACTGCAACCTCTGCCTCACAGGCTCCAGCAATTCTCCTGTCTCAGCCTCCCAACTAGCCAGGACTACAGGCACAGGCCACCACGCCCAGCTAATTTTTGTATTTTTAGTAGAGACAGGGTTTCACCCTGTTGCCCAGGCTGGTCTTGAATTCTGGAGCTCAGGTGATCCACCCACCTTGGCCTTCCAAAGTGCTGGAATTACAGGCATGAGCCACTGTGCCTGGCCCACATTTTCTTTTTTCCCTCATCAGTGGGCATTTAGGTTGGTTCCATATCTTTGCAATTGTGAATTGTGGGGCAATAAACATATGCATGCATGTGTCTTTTTGATATAATGACTTCTTTTCCTTTGGGTGGATACCCAGTAGTGGGATTGTTGGATTAAATGATAGATCTACTTTTAGTTCTTTGAGAAATTGCCATACTGTTTTACACAGATGTTGTACTAATTTGCATTCCCACCAGCAGTGTATAAGCATTCCTTTTCACCATATCCGTGTCACCATCTATTGTTTTTTGGTTTTTTAATAATGGCCATTCTGGCTGGGATACAGTGGTGTCTCATTGTGGTTTTAATGTGCATTTCCCTGATGATTACTGATGTCGAGCATTTTTTTTTTTTTTTTTTTTTTTGACAGAGTCTCGTTTGGTCGCCCAGGCTGGAGTGCAGTAGCATGATCTTGGCTCGCTGCAAGCTCCGCCTCCTGGGTTCACGACATTCTCCTGCCTCAGCCTCCCAAGTAGCTGGGACTACAGGCGCCCACTACCACGCCCGTCTAATTTTTTGTATTTTTGGGAGAGACGGGGTTTCACCGTGTTAGCCAGGATGGTCTTGGTCTCCTGACCTCATGATCTGCCCGCTTCAGCCTCCCAAAGTGCTGGGATTACAGGCGTGAGCCACCATGCCCAGCGATGTTGATCATTTTTAAATATATTTGTTGGCCATTTGTATATCTTCTTTTGAGAAATGTCTATTGCCCACTTTTTTTATTTTTATTTTATTTTATTTTATTTTTGAGATGGAGTCTCACTCTGTCGCCCAGGCTGGAGTGCAGTGGCTCGATCTCGGCTCACCGCAAGCTTTGCCTCCCAGGTTCACACCATTCTCCTGCCTCAGCCTCCCGAGTAGCTGGGACTACAGGCGCCCGCCACCACACCCGGCTAATTTTTTGTATTTTTAGTAGAGACGGGGTTTCACCGTGTTGGCCAGGATGGTCTCGATCTCCTGACCTCATGATCCGCCCACCTTGGCCTCCCAAAGTGCTGAGATTACAGGCGTGAGCCACCACGCCTGGCCCATTTGCCCACTTTTTGATGGGATTGTCTTTTTCTTGATGATTTGTTTGAGTTCCTTGTGGATTCTTGACATTAGATGCATAGTTTGCAAATACCTTCTTCCTCTCTGTGGGCTGTCTGTTCACTCTGATGATTATTTCTTTTGCTGTGCAGAAGCTCACTAGTTTAAGTCCTATTTATTTATTTTTGTCTTTGTTGCTTTTGCTTCTGGGGTCTTAGTCATAAATTCTTTGCCTAGGCCAAAGTCCAGAAGAGTTTTTCGTAGGTTTTCTTCTAGAATTTCTATGATTTCAGGTCCTGGATTTAAGTCCTTAATCCATCCCAAGTTGATTTCTGTATATGGTGAAAGACCGGGAATCCAGCTTCACTCCTCTACATGTGGCTATTCAGTCTTCCCAGCACCATATACCAAATAGGGTGTCCTCTTCCCCAGTTTTTGTTTTTGTATGCTTTATCAAAGATCAGTTGGTTGTAAGTATTTGGCTTTATTTCTGGGTTCTATATTGTGTTCCATTAGTCTATGTGTCTACTTTTATACCAGTACCATGCCATTCCAGTTAGTACAGTCTTATAGTACAATTTGAAGTCCAACAATATAATGCCTCCAGATATGTCATTTTTGCTTAGGATTGCTTTGGCTATTTGGGTTCTCTTTTGATTTGATTTCTTTCTTTCCATTCTTTCCTTTCTTTCTTTCGATAGAGTTTCGTTCTGTCACCCAGGCTGGACTGCAGTGGTGTGATCTTGGCTTACTGCAACCTCCACCTCCTGGTTCAAGTGATTCTCATGCCTCAGCCTCTCAGGTAGCTGGGATTACAGGCATACACCACCAAGCCAGGCTAATTTTTGTATTTTTAGTAGAGATGGCGTTTTGCTATGCTGGCCAGGCTGATTTTGAACTCCTGGCCTGAAGTGATCCCCCCATCTCAGCCTCCTAGAGTGCTGGGATTACAGGTGTGAGCCACCACACCTGGCCCTCTGTCAATTTCATAAGAATATTAGGGTTGCTGTCTCTAATTCTGTGAAAAATAACATTGGTATCCTGATAGAAATTGCATTGAATCTGCAGATTGCCCTGGGCAGTATGGTCATTTTCACAATATTGATTTTTCTACTCCATGAGCATGGGATAGATTTCTGTTTGTTTGCGTCATCTGTGATTTCTTTCAGCAGTGTTTTGTAGTTCTCCTTATAGAGATCTTTCACCTCCCAGGTCAAGTATATTCCCATGTATTTTATCTTCTCTGCAGCCACTGTAAAAAGGACTGAGTTTCTGATTTGATTCCCAGCTTGATTGTTGCCAGTGCATAGCAGTGCCACTGATCGGTGTACATCGATTTTGCAACCTGAAACCCTATCAAATCTAGGAGTCCTTTGGAGGAATTTTCATGGTCCTCCAGGTATGCTATCATATCATCGGCAGAGACAGCTTGACCTCCTCCCCTCCTACTTGGATGCCCTTCACTTCTTTCTCTGGCCTGAGTGTTCTGGCTAGGATCCTCAGTACTGTATTGAATAGAATTGGTGAAAATGGGCATCATTATCTCGTTGCAGTTCCGAGGGGGAATGCCTTCAACTTTTCCCCATTCAGTATGTTGTTGACTGTAAGTTTATCATACATGCTTTTATTATTTTGAGGTATGTTTCTTCATGCCTGCAATCCCAGCTACATGGGACGCTGAGGCACGAGAATCACTTGAACCAGGAGGTGGAGGTTGCAGTGAGCCGAGATCACATTCTCTTAATCACAAAAGGGTGCTGCATTTTATTAAGTGTTCTTTCTGTGTCTTTTGAAATGATCATATGGTTTTTGTTTTTAATTTTGTTTATGTCGTGAGTCACATTTATTGACTTACATATGTTGAACCATCCCAGCATCTCTAGGATGAAACCTGCTTGATCATGGCGAATTATCTTTTTTTTTTTTTTTGAGATGTAGTCTCGCTCTGTTGCCCAGACTGGAGTGCAGTGGCTTGATCTTGGCTCCCTGCACCCCCGGACTCCTGGGTACAAGCAATTCTCCTGCCTCAGCCTCCTCAGAAGCTGGGACTACAGGCACATGCCACCACGCCCGGCTAAATTTTGTATTTTTAGTAGAGATGGGGTTTCACCATGTTGGCCAGGATGGTCTTGATCTCCTGACCTTGTGATCCCCCACCTTGGCCTCCCAAAGTGCTGGGATTACAGGCATGAGCTACCACGCCCGGACTGAATTATCTTTTTGATGTACTGTTGGATTTGGTTTGCTAGTATTTTGTTGAGGATTTTTGCATCTGTGTTCGTCAGGGATATTGGTTTGTAGTTTTCTTTTTTGGTTATGCCCTTGAACTGGAGCATTATTATTATTATAATTTTTTTTGAGACGGAGTTTCATTCTTGTTGCCCAGCACGAACTGGAGCATTTTTTTTTTTTTTTGAGACGGAGTCTCACTCTGTCGCCCAGGCGAGTGCAGTGGCGCAGTCTCAGCTCACTGCAAGCTCTGCCTCCTGGGTTCACACCATTCTCCTGCCTCAGCCTCCTGAGTAGCTGGGACTACAGGTGCCTGCCACCATGCCCGGCTAATTTTTTGTATTTTTAGTAGAGATGGGGTTTCACTGTGTTAGCCAGGATGGTCTTGATCTCCTGACCTCATGATCTGCGCACCTCAGCCTCCCAAAGTGTTGGGATTACAGGGGTGAGCCACCGCGCCCCTCTGAACTGGAGCATTTAAAAAATTTTAATTTAATTTAATTTTTGAGACAGGGTCTCACTTTGTTGCCCAGACTGGAGTGCAGCAGTGCGATCTCGGCTTACTGCATCCTTGACCTCCTGGGCTCAGGCAATCCTCCCACCTCAGCCTCCCAAGTAGCTGGGACTACAGGCATGTGTAAAAGCTTGGCTAATTTTTGTATTTTTAGTAGAGACGGGGTTTCACCTTGTTGCCCAGGCTGGTCTTGAACTCCTGAGGTCAAGTGATTTGCCCGTCTTGGCCTCCTGAAGTGCTGGGGATTATAGGTGTGAGCCACTGCACCCAGTCTGGAACATTTTTAAATGGGCAAAAGTAACTTTGGATATAGTTCTAGCATGGCTCATTCAGGTTGCAAGAAAGACAGGCCTCAGTAGTCATTTAGCATTTCCCAAACTGTAGGAACAGAGTTCTGTTTTTTTGCTTTTTTTTTTTTTTTTTTTTTTTTGAGATGGAGTCTTGCTCTGTCACCCAGGCTGGAGTGCAGTGGTGCGATTTTGGCTCACTGCAACCTCCGCCTCCTGGGTTCATGCCATTCGCCTGCCTCAGCCTCCTGAGTAGCTGGGACTACAGGTGCCTGCTACCACGCCCGGCTAATTTTTTGTATTTTTAGTAGAGTCAGTGTTTCACCGTGTTAGCCAGGATGGTCTCGATCTCCTGACCTCGTGATCCGCCCTCCTCGGCCTCCCAAAGTGCTGGGATTACAGGCGTGAGCCACCGCGCCCGGCCAAGTTCTGTATTATCATAGTAGATATTCAAATAATTCTGAAAAGTATAAAATGGTTAAGAGCATGGACTCCAGAGACAGCCTGCACAAGGATTTGAATCACCTCTACTGCATACTAGCCTGTTACACTTTCACACCCTCCCCTTTTGATAGTCAAGTTATTTAACCTTTTTGTGCCTTGTTTCTTCCCCTACTAGAGATAATAATAGTACCTATCTTATAATAGAGTTTTGTGAAGAGTAAATGAGCTAACATATGTAAGGTACTTAGAACTGTGCCAGGGACATATTAAGTACTCAATAATTATAATAATTCTTATCCTTATTTGGATGCAGTGTATAGTCTATGTATTCTTGGAGACTCACAATATACGTTAACATATTAAAGTCTCTAAGGAAGACCTACAGTAACAAAATCTGTTTTCTTAGTAATTATTTGAAAGAACTGGCAACTATTGACCTAGAATCAGCTAAAAGAAGTTTCAAATCTTAAGAAATAATTTTTTCAAAGATGTGGGTGAGGAATTTCTCCCAAATAATTTACGTTAATTTTCCCCAAATTGTTTGACCATGGAATACCTTTTCAAGGATGCCTACTAAGATAATTTTAAGGAAACGTTTGAGAAGTATTCACTTAATTGACCCAAGGACTGGGAATTTATTGAAGGATCAATGGCAATTGTGCTTCAGGGTTTGGCCATTCTGAGAGTTGCTAACCTCTTGTTGTGTGTCTAGTTCTCTCTTACACTCTTATATTAGCTTCTCTATGTATCTTTATGACAGCCTACAAAAGCTCTAAACCAGCTCTGTCCAATAGTACTTTCTGTGATGATAGAAATGTTCTGTATCTATGCCAGACGCAGTGGCATGTGCCTGTAGTCCCAGCTGCTTGGGAGGCTGAGGCAGGAGGGTTGCTTGAACCCAGGAGTTGTAGGCTATAGTACGCTATGATGGTGTCCACATTAAGTTCAGCGTCAATATGGTGACCTCCTGGGAGCGGGGACCACCAGATTGCCTAAGGAGGGTGAACCAGCCCAGGTCAGAAAGAAAACAGGTCAAAACTCCTCTGCTGATCAATAGTGGGATCACACCTGTGAATGGTGAATAGCCACTGCACTCCAGCCTGGGCTGAGACCCTGTCTCTTTAGGAAAAAAAAATAAGAATAAAAAATGTTCTCTATCTGCACTCTCCAATCTGGTAGCCACTAGCTACCATGTGGCTATTGAGCACTTGGCTAATACATCTGAGGAACTGAATCTTTAATTTTATTTAAGTAAAATAAAAAATTAAACGACCACATATTGCTAATGGCTCCTGTATTGGGCAGTGCAGATCTAAACACACTGGGCCCCAGTTACCTCTCTGACCTTTTACTTTGTACCCTCACCTCTTTCACACTGACCTCTTTGCTGTTTCTGAAACATACCTGGTCCTTATTGCCTCAATTTTGTTTTCTCTAGAGACCTAATTCCATATCTATCTGCATGGCCAACTTCTTTACTTTCTTTTGATTAGCCATCTTTCTTTGATCTGGAGGATCCCAGTTGGGATCGCTGGTTTGAATAGTTGCAGCCTGGTTAGGAGGATTCACCTCTTAAGCACAGGGCTTTGCAAGGTAAAATAAACTGCTTGGGCCTTTCACAGGCGAAGCTAGTGTTTTTTTTTTTTTTTTTTTTTTAAATGGCAAACAGCTTATACTGTTATTATCTATTCACAGGTTTTATCTCTAGTGTCTAGGAGAGTACCTGGCATACAGATAATCTTACTGTATTCTGGCCAAGAAATCTTTGCCTAACCTAAGTTCACAAAACTTTTCCTGTTTTCTTTTAGGAGTTTAACTTTTACATTACCCACTTGTTTTAATGTTCCCTTTCCTCCCCCTACTTTGTTTTTTTTTTTTTTTTATTAATCAAATTTAAAAATGATTTTATTTTTCTAAATTAACTTGTTTTTTACTCCTGTTATTTCCTTAGTGATTACAGCATGCATTCTTGACTCAATATGGTCTAATAAAAGTAATAGTTTTACTACTTAACAGATTCTGCTAGAAACTTAAAACCTTGATATGGGTGTCATGTATAGATGAGCAACATCTAAGCCATCAAGAGCTTGTTAAATGCAGAATCTCAAGCCCTGTCCCAAACCTATTGAATCAGAATGGGTAATTTATACGTACACTAAGGTTTGGGAAATACTTTCTTAGAGAACTTTAGCTCCATTTATTATCTCCTGCATTTTGTGTTATAAATTTTTAAACTTATTATTTTGTATAGCTGATGTTCATTTATATTTACTCATATATTTACTCTTTCCAGTATTATTCATTCCCTCCTGCATTCCTCTGCTTCTGTCTGGGATGGTTTTCTTTCAGTATTTTCTTTAATATTTCTTTTAGTGTAGGCCTGCTATTTATTAATTCCCTCAGTTTTCATTTCTTTAATTGAGATGCAATTCACACCATAAAAGTCACCATTTTAAAGTATACAATTCAGTGGTTTTTAGTATTTTCACAAGGTTGTTCAACCATACCACTATCTAATTCTAGAACATTTTCCTCACTCTCAAAAGAAATCTGGTGCCATTAAGAGTCAATCCTCATTTTCCTCTCCTTCCATCCTCTGACAACCACCAATCTGCTTTCCATATCAATGGATTTGTCTACTATGGAGATTTAATAAATTGAATCATACAGTATATGGCCTTTTGTGACTTGCTTCTTGCACTTAACATAATATTTTTAAGGTTCATCCATGTTGTAATGTGTGTTTTATTCATTTCTTTATTTTTTTTTTTTTGAGACGGAGTCTTGCTCTGTCACCAGGCTGGAGTGTAGTGGTGCGATCTCGGCTCACTGCAACTTCCACTTCCTGGGTTCAAGTGATTCCCCTGCCTCAGCCTTCTGAGTAGCTGGGACTACAGGCACGCGCCACCACGCCCGGCTAATTGTTTGCATTTTAGTAGAGATGGGGTCTTACCATGTTGGCCAGGATGGTCTCGATCTCCTGACCTCGTGATCCACCTACCTCGGCCTCCCATAGTTCTGAGATTACAGATGTGAGCCACTGTGCCTGGCCTATTCATTACTTTTTTATGGTTGAGTAGTATTCCATTGTATGGTTTTCCCACATTTTGTTTATTCACTAATTAATGGATATTTTGGTTGTTTCCACTTTTTGGCTATTATAAATCTGCTATGAAAATTTGTGTACTAGTTTTTCCATGGACAGGTTTTCAGTTCATTTGGGTAGATACCTAAGAGTAGAATTGCTGGATCATATAGTAACTCTATGTTTATCTTTTCTAGGACCTGCCGTACTATTTCCACAGTGGTTGTACCATTTTATATTCCCATGAGTAATGTATGAATATTCCTGTTTCACTCTCAGTTTTGAAGAGTATTTTCTCTGAGTATTTTATGTTAGGTGCTATTTCAGCTTCCGTCATTTCTGTTGAGTATGCAGCTTGTAGCTCCTTTCAAGGTAATGTGTCTTATTTCCCTCTGTCTGCTTTAACATTTTCTCTGTTTATTATTATTATTATTATTTTAACAGTTTGACTATGACAGACGTAGGTGTGATTTTCTTTGTGGTATCTTGGAGTTGAATGAAAGTCTGAAAGCTATGGGTTCAATATTTTATGAGTTGATGTCTCTTATCAGTTTTAGAAAATTCTTGGTCATTGGTATTCAAATATTGTTTCTAACTCCCTTCTCTCCCTTCTTAAATTCTAATTATATGTGTATCAGACCTCTTGGGTATATTACTTAGGTCTCTTATTGCTCATCTTTCCCCCCCTCCCCTTTTACTTTTTTTCTCCTCTATAGTTGATTTTGGGGATTTTCTTTTTCTTTTTTTTTTGAGATGGGGTCTCGCTCTGTTGCCCAGGCTGGAGTGCAGTGGTGTGATCACGGTTCACCACAGCCTAAACCTCCTTAGGCTCAAGTGATCCTCCCACCTCAGTTTTTGTATTTTTAGTAGAGGTGGGGTTTTGCCGTGTTCCCCAGGCTGGTCCTGAATTCCTGGGCTCAAGCAATCTACCCACATTGGCCTCCAAAATTGCTGGGATTACAGACTTGAGCCACTGCACCTGGCCATCATTTTGAGGATTTTTCTGTTTCTTGTCTTCCAGTTTATTAATCTTGTTGTTAGCTGTATCAAATCTTGCTAAATCCATTCACACAGTTCTTAATTTCGTGTATTATATATTTTAGTCTTGTACATTGAATTCTTTGTTACATGGTCATTTCTCTGGTGAAATTTTCTCTTATCATCTATTTTGTTTGCTTTCAAAATACATGTATTAGTCCGTTTTCATGCTGCTGATGAAGACATACCTGAAACTGGGCAATTTACAAAAGAAAGAGGTTTAATTGGACTCACAGTTTCACCTGGCTGTGGAGGCCTCACAATCATGGTGGAAAGCAAGGAGGAAGTCACATCTTACATGGATGACAGCAGGCAAAGAGAGAGCTTGTGCAGAAAAACTCCCATTTTTAAAACCGTCAGATCTTGTGAGACTTAACTATCACAACAACAGCATGGGAAAGACTGGCTCCCATGATTCAGTTACCTCCCATGGAATCCCTCCCACAACACATGGGAATTCAAGATGAGACTTGGGTGGGGACACAGCCAAACCATATCAGTACACAACTAACATATGCCTTTGCTCATCCATATGGCATGTTTGTGTGAATTTGAAAAAGATCCTACTCTCTAGGCGTAAGAATAGCTTGGTGAATGGAGAGGGGGTAAGGAAAAAGTTACACTCATAAATTGTTGGTAGAAGTGTAAACTGATACAATTTCTTCTGCCTTTTGATTTTTTTTTCTATCTATATCAGCGTATAAAATCTTTCTTATTCTTTTGGCTGGATTTATAATAATTACATGGATCTAATAAAACTTATTTATGCCTTGCAAAGCCCTGTGCTTATCCATTTTCCTGTTGTCTAACATTTAAATTATTTCTAACATCATGCTAATACAAATGATGCTATTATGACTATCCTTGTATTAATATATGTTATTTTGTTTACACATGTAAGTGCATCTGTAAGATAAATTACCAGAAGTGGAGAAAATTTCTAGAATTGAAAGGTTATGCAACTTTTACATTTTTGTAGATGTTCCCAAATTGTTCTGTAAGAAATTGTGTCAGGCAAGGCTTGGTGGCTCAGGCCTGTAATCCCAACTCTTAGGTAGTGAGAGGTGGGAGGATAGCTTGAGCCTAGGAGTTTGAGACCTGCTTGGGCAATATACCGAGACCTCCCCTTCTACCAATAATGTATGAATGTATGGGTTTAACTTTTTCCTTACCCCCTTAACCAACAAAATGTATTGCTAATTTTTAATTTCTGATAGTAGGGGAGGTAAAAAAAATATTGTCTTTAAGTTTTAATTTTCTTTTAAAATAACTGAGGTCACACATTTAAAAAAACGTGTTTAAAAGCCACATGGAGTTCCTTTTTTTGTGATTTGTCGGTGTATGTCCTTTGTCCATTTTTTCCATTGAATTGTTTGTCCATTTTATTACTGATTTTTAGGAGCTTTATCTATACTAAGAAAACTAGCCATTTATCATGTGTTGCATTTTTTTAACCGATTTGTTACTAATCTTTTTGGTCTTAATCCATATTTTCCATGCAGACATTAAAATTTTTTATGTTGTCATATTTATCTGTCTTTTCTATTCTGTTTTGTGGCTTATGTGTTGTACTTAGGACTCAGTTCTACATAATAAAAGATTCTTTCCTTTTAATATTTTATAATTTTATTTCAAAATATTTAATTATTTGAATTACCTGTGATTTTTTATATAGAGGGGATAAGTTTTTTTATATATCATTTGAATAATCAAAATTTATAATAGGAGAATTTATATTCTGTTGCTGTTGGATGGCATGTTCTGTACATTTCTGTTGGGTCCATTTGGTCTAAAGTATAGTTCAAGTCTGATGTATTCTGTACTGGTTTCTGTCTGGATGATCTGTCCATTGTTGAAAGTTGCATATTGAAGTTCCCACTATCACAGTATTGCTGTCTATTTCTCCCTTCAGATTTGTTAATATTTGCTTCATATATTTAGGTGCTGTGATTTTGGGTGTATATGTATTTATAATTATACCCTCTTAATGAATTCACCTTTTTATAATTAAACAATTATTTTGTCTGTTGTGAATAGATTTTGACTTAAAGTCTATTTTGTCTAAGTATAGTTATTCCTGCTCTCTTTTGGTTTCCATTTTGCGTGGAATATCTTTTCTGTCCCTTCACTTTCAGTCTGTGCATATCCTTAAAGCTGAAGTGAGTCTTTTGTAAGCAGCGTATAGTTTTTTGTAAGCAGCATCTCTTTGGGTCCTGTTTTTTTTTTTTTAATTTAAAAATTTTATTGTGTCCTGAATTTTTATCCATTCAATCATTCTGTTTTTTGATTGGAGAACTTACTCCATTTACACTTAAAGTAATTATTGATAGGTAAGGACTTACTATTGCCATTTTGTCAATTGTTTTCTGACTGTTGTGTAAACCTTTCGTTCCTTTTTTGTCTTCCTTGCTGATTTGATGATTTTCTGTAGTATGCTTTGGTTCCTTTATCTTTTGTGTATCTGCTATAGGTATTTGCTTTGTGGTTACCTTGATGCTTACATAAAACATAGTTATAGCAGTCTATTTTAAGCTGATACACAATGCGGAAAGGATAGTTTCCAACATATATGGTCCTGGGAAAACTGGCTATCACATGCCATAAAGTGTAATTGGATCGTTAACCTACACCACACATAAAAATAAACTCAAAATAGATTAAATACTTAAACGTGGCTGGGTGCGGTGGCTCACGCCTATAATCCCAGCACTTTGGGAGGCTGAGGCAGGCGGATCACCTGGGGTCGGGAGATCGAGACCCTCCTGGCTAACACGGTGAAACCCCGTCTCTACTAAAAATACAAAAAAAATTAGCCTGGCATGGTGGCGGGTGCCTGTGTTCCCAGCTACTTGGGAGGCTGAGGCAGGAGAATGGGATGAACCCGGGAGGCAGAGCTTGCAGTGACTGGAGATTGCTCCACTGCACTCCAGCCTGGGCGACAGAGCAAGACTCCGTCTCAAAAAAAAAAAAAAAAACAAAAAAAAACTGAAGACCTGAAACTCTAAAACTCCTAGAAGAAAACATGGGGGAAAAAGTTCTTAATATTGGTCTTGGCAATGATTTTTTGGATGTGACACCAAAAAACTAGGCAAAAAAAGCTGATGGGACTACATCAAACTAAAAATTTTTCCACAAAAAAGGAAACAGTCAACAAAGATGAAAAAGTAACCTATGGGGTGGGATAAAATATTTGCAAATCATATGCCTGATAAGGGTTAATATCCAAAATATATAAGGAACTCATACAACTCTATAGCAAATAAATAAATAACCTGATTTTTAAAATGAGCGAAATACCTGAATATAATTTGTACAAAGAAGACCTACAAACTGCTAACAGGGGTATGAAAAGCTGCTCAACATCACTACCATAGGATCCAGCAATCCCACTTCTGGATATGTCTCCGAAGGAAATAAAATTACTATCTTGAAGAGATATCTGCACTTCCATGTATACAGCATTATTCACAATGACCAAGATATAGAAACAACCTAAGTGTCCATTGATGGATGAATGAATAAAAAAAATGCACATGTACAAAATACAATATTATTCAACCTTAAGGAAATCCAGCCTGTAATCCCAGCACTTTGGGAGGCCGAGTCAGGTGGATCACCTGAGGTCGGGAGATCGAGACCATCCTGGCTAACACAGTGAAACCCCGTCTCTACTAAAAATACAAAAAATTAGCTGGACATGGTGGTGGGCACCTGTAGTCCCAGCTACTTGGGAGGCTGAGGCAGGAGAATAGCATGAACCCAGGAAGCAGAGCTTGCAGTGAGCCAAGATTGTGCCACTGCCCTCCAGCCTGGGCAACAGAGCTAAAAAAAAAAAAAAAAAAGGGAAATCCTGACATTTGCAACAATATGGATGAACCTAGAGATGTCATGCTAAAGGAAATGAGCCAGACACAGAAAGACAAATACTGTATGATCTAACTTATATGTAGGATCTAAAAATGTTGAATTCATAAAAACAGAGTAGAAGGGTGGTTATCAGGGGACAAGGGTGTGAGAAATGGGGTGACATTGGTTAAGGGGTACAAATCTTCAGCTATAAGATAAATAAGTTCTGGAGACCTAGTATACAGCGTGGTGACTGTAGTTAATATATACTTGAAATTTGCTAAGAGAGTAGATCTTAAGTATTTTCACCATGTACACACAAAAGATAGCTCTGTGAGGTGATGGATATGTTAATTAGCTTGATTGTGGTAGTCATTTCACAATGCATACATATATCAAAACATCACATTATATATCTTCTATATATACGACTTTATTGGTCAATTTATACCTCAATAAAGCTAGAAAAATTTATAACAGGACTGGAATTATACTATGTATATAGTAATTATATGTGGCTGCATATATTGAGTCCATTTGGCTCACATGTTACTGACACTCCCTCTACCCTTTTAAGATGAATTTGTCAGAGGATCAGAGGAAAATATCAGCAATGTTAATATATGTTGACATCCATACGCTATATGTATATGAAATTCAGTCAAAATATTTTTCTCTATTTTGGAACTCATGAGGGAATAAATAATGGTTAATCTAAGTAAATGAGTAATTAAACATTTTATTTTTCATTATCTCCTTAAGGAGTACTATTCTGTTTTGTTTTGCCTTGTTTTGTTTTTTTGAGATGGAGTCTTGCTCTGTCGCCCAGGCTGGAGTGCAGTGGTGCAATCTCGGCTCACTGCAACCTCCACCTCCCGGGTTCACGCCATTCTCCTGCCTCAGCCTCCCGACTAGCTGGGACTACAGGTGCCCGCCACCATGCCTGGCTAATTTTTTGTATTTTTAGTAGAGATGGGGTTTCACCGTGTTAGCCAGGATGGTCTCGATCTCCTGACCTCGTGATCCGCCCGCCTCAGCCTCCCAAAGTGTTGGATTACAGGCGTGAGCCACCGTGCCCAGCCCTTATGGAGTACTATTCTAACTCATTAAATTAGTTCCTGAATTTAATATGGCTGGTTATTTTAAGTACAACATATATATAATCTGAGAAATACATGCAAAGGTCTTTTTTCTCTGTGAAGTTTATCAATTGCAGATAAGATAGAAAAGGACTTGGGGCCGGGCGTGGCAGCTCATGCCTGTAATCCCAGCACTTTGGGAGGCCAGGGTGGGTGGATCACTTGAGGTCAGGAGTTCGAGACCAGCCTGGCCAACATGGCAAAACTGTATCTCTACTAAAAATACAAAAATTGGCTGGATGTGGTGGTGCACACCTGTAATCCCAGCTACTCAGGAGGCCAAGGCAGGAGAAGCGCTAGAACCTGGAGGCGAAGGTTGCAGTGAGCCAAGATCACTCCGCTGCCCTCCAGCCAGGGCAACAGAGTGAGACTCCATCTCAAAAAAAAAAAAAGAAAAAAAAGAAAAGGACTTGGGAAGTTATGTTTATTCTTTTTAGCCATACATAGAAATTTCCGTTTCTTTTTTTTTTTTTTTTTTGAGATGGAGTCTCGCTTAGTCGCCAGGCTGGAGTGCAGTGGGGCGATCTTTCGCTGCAACCTCCGATTCCCAGGTTCAAGCAATTCTCCTGCCTCAGCCTCCCGAGTAGCTGAGACTACAGGCTCGTGCCACCACGCCCAGCTAATTTTCGTATTTTTAATAGAGACGGGGTTTTATCATGTTGGCCAGAATGGTCTCAATCTCTTGACCTCATGATCTGCCTGCCTCGGCCTCCCAGTGTGCTGGGATTACAGGCGTGAGCCACCACTCCCGGCCAGAAATTTCTGTTTCTTAGCTTTCTAACAACCACACAGTATCCAGCTGAGTAGACACAGATATATTTTGACAAATTAGAAGCTTCTGTGAGCACTTACTACAGGGCATTTTTCTTTTAAATTTGTGAACATTTGATGGTGTTTTGTGAACATTTGGTTAACTACTACTAACTCTAAATACTAGAGTTCTCCTCTAGTATTTAGAATCTTTCTGCACTAGTATTGACTCATCCATGGTATTTTCTTTGCTCTTGGAGGCCTTAGTAATGGTTTACATCAGTGTTTCAAGCAATTTCTGGACTTGCCAGATCCTTCACTATAAAGGTGATTTGATCTTATAATGTATGGTATTTCCCCCTCTCAGATTCACAGTGTGCAAAATAAGATCTGTGAGAGATATTTCACTAAAGAAGAGATTTATTTAACGTTGTTCATCCTTGTCTCCTGAGGACCTAAGGTTTCCTTAGAATATATTTTGGGAAATGTTACTTTATATTACTGTACATGGAGGTAATAGAATGAAGATGATTTCTCTTCTTAATTTGATTCTTATCTGTGTTGGCATTGAACCAAAATTATTACTCTGCCATTATTTTCTTTCTGAGACAGGGTCTTGCTTGTTGTCCAGGCTGAAGTGCAAGTGGCACGATCACAGCTCACTGCAGCCCTGACCCCCTAGGCTCAAGCAGTCCTCCCTCTCCAGTCTCCCAAGTAGCTGGGAATACAGGTGCGTGTCACCCACTCAGCTATTTTTTTGTCTTTTTTGTAGAGACAGGGTCTTGCTTTGTTGCCCAGGCTGGTCTTGAACTCCTGGGCTCAAACAGTCCACCCACCTTTGCCTCCCAAAGTGTGGGATTACAGGCATGAGCTATTGTACCTGGCTTACTCTGCAATTCTTTTTGAAAAAAAAAATTTTTTTTCTTTTTCTTTTTCTTTTTTTTTTTTTTTTGAGACAGAGTCTTGTTCTTGTTGCCCGGACTGGAGTGCAGTGGTGCAATTTTGGCTCACTGCAACCTCTGCCTCTCGGGTTCAAGCAATTCTCCTACCTCAGCCTCCTGAGTAGCTGGGATTATAGGCACCCGCCACCACGCCTGGCTAATTTTTGTATATTTAGTAGAGATGAGGTTTCATCATGTTGGCCAGCCTGATCTCAAATTCCTGACCTCAGGTGATCCGCCCGCCTTGGCCTCCCAAAGTGCTGGGATTACAGGTGTGAGCCACGGTGCCCTACCTTGCAAATTTTTTAAATAATTTTTTTTTTTTTCTAAAATAGAGACAGGGTCTTGCTATGTTGCCAGGCTGGTCTCAAACTCCTGGGCTCAAGCAGTCTTCCCATCTTAGTCTCCCAGTATGCTGGGATTACAGGCATGAACCACTGAGCCCAGCCTACTCTGCAATTCTTTATGAGAAGTAGGGAATACTGTAATAGTAGGATTCTTCTTCTTCTCCTTTTTTTTTTTTAAATAACTTACAGGCTACTTATGAACCTAACAATTTATCTTACTTTAAAAGTCTTTACTTGCTATTTTTATGTCATGCCCCTGAATTTTCAGATACAGAATTTGTTTCTATAACTTATGGTAGTATTGACCTTAAGCAGAACCATGATGATCATATTTTCCAAAATGAAATCAGTCTTACATATTGTAATAATTAAAAACAAGGACTGAAAATTCTGGTTGTTTGGTAAATGTTACATAGTCCATTTACTTTCAAGCAATATGTTTCATGATCATAATTTTTAAAAAAACCTTTAAGTGCATTATTGGTTGGCCACTTCCAGTATGTGAAAGTTGAATATTGGTGCATGCCTGTAATCCCAGCTACTCGGGAGGCTGAGGCAGGAGAGTTGCTTGAACCTGGGAGGCAGAGGTTGCAGAGGTTGCAATGAGTCGAGATCACGCCATTGCACTCCAGCCTGGGCAACAAGAGTGAAACTTCTCCTAAAAAAAAAAAAAAAAAAAAAAAAAAAAAAAAAAAAAAAAAAAAGTTGAATATAACTTGGACACTGATATTTGAAACTTACAGAATCCTTTAATGTTTTGAATTGTCCTGGAAATCAGGATATAATATCCGTGTGAGCAGACGAAGAACAGTCGCTCATATGTGTGATTAGATCTGCCTTTCTTCCTTTCTTTGGGGAATTTTTTCTTTTTTTAATAAAAATACTTCTTTGAGGAGTCTATTTCTTTGTATATGTTGGCCTATTGCATCAAATCAGATGCATCCTCTTCTGAATGGAGGTACTGGACTTGATCTTAAAGGAAGACATAGGGAAAAAAATACTTTTTGTTTTAATTTCACTTAGGGCAAGCTTGCTTAGAAGTATAAAATGGCTGTCCTTGATACTACTGTGTTAAATTTCTTCCCTTTGTACTCTACAGTTCGTAATTTTTATGTTTTAAAAATGAGTAACAGGCTGGGTGCTGTGGTTCACATCTGTAGTCCCAGCAGTTTGGGAAGCCAAGGCGGGAGGATTGCCTGGACCCAGGAGTTTGAGACCAGCCTTGGCAACATGAGGAGACTTTGTCTCTACAAAATAATAAAAAAATTAGCCAGGCGGGGTGGTGCATGCCTGAGGTTCCAGCAACTTGGGAGGCTGAGGTGGGAAGACTGCTTGAGTCCAGAAGGTTTGAGGCTGCAGTGAGCTCTGATCACACCACTGCACTCCAGCCTGGGTGACAGAGCAAGACCCTGTCTCAAAAAACCCCACAAAAACAAACAAACAAAAACACTTGACACGTTTGCTTCCTTTGATTTTAAGGTCACTGCACTGCTGCTATAAAATTATAGAAAACTTAGTAATTTTGAAAAATCAACATCAAAAACAGATTTTAAATTGCCAGAATATAGTTACAGCTGAATAGTTTTTGCTAGTCTTCAAAAACTGGTGTTTGTCTTTGAAATTTCATGGTAGTAGCCAAATTATAGTCACCAAATTTGCCAGTCCAAAAAGATTCATTGGTACATGAAAACATTTTTTAAACCTTATTTTTTATTTTAAAACTTGCATAAGTTTAAGAAAATTAAAATGCTCCACAACCTTTCTGGAGATAATTTAGTATGATTAATATTTTGATTTTGTTCTCTCATTACTTATTTATTTATTTTTAGAGATGGAGTCTCACTATGTTGTCCAGACTGGAGTGCAATGGCTATTCACAGGTTCAGTTGTAGCACACTATAGTATTAAATTCCTGGGCTAAAGTGATCCTCCTGCTTCAGCATCTTGAGTAGCTGGGACTACAGGTGCATGCCACTGTTCCTGGCTTTTCAGCATTATTTTAAGTGCAATTGTCTTAACATAGTTGAGATTATAGTGTCCATATATGTTTGTATTTTATTTTTTCCATAGTATATAACTTTAAATTGCCAAGGAAAAACCTGAGTACTCTTTTGCATTTATTCATTCAACAAATACAAATACAAATATACATGTATGTAACTATTAAACATACATATACACATATGCATGCAAGGCCCTTTGTTGGCTGCTTTGAGAGAAGATTATTGTCTTCCAGGGCACAAAAGTTAAATATAATGTAGAGCAGATCATGAAGAATGTTTGTGTTTATTGAGGTTCAGATGATGTCTTAGTCTGTTTTGTGTGGCTATAAAGGAATATTTGGCCAGGTGCAGCAACTCATGCCTGTAATCCCAGCATTTTGGGAGGCTGAAGTGGAAAGATCTCTTGAGGCTAGTAGTTCAAAATCAACCTGGGCAACATAGTGAAATCCTGTCTCTACAAAAACAACAACAACAAAAAAACCAAAAAAAATTAGCTGCATGCCGTGGCATGTGCCTCTGCTTCCAACTACTCAAAAGGCTGAGGCAAGAAGATTGCTTGTGCCTGGAGGTTGAGGCTGCAGTGAACCTCAACAGTGCAGTGACTTGTGCCACTACACTCTAGCCTGGGTTACAGAGTGAGACCTCATCTGAAAAAAAATAAGAGTAAAAAATAAATACCTGAG
The DNA here is from genome assembly GCF_029281585.2 of Gorilla gorilla gorilla. NCBI lineage: Eukaryota > Metazoa > Chordata > Mammalia > Primates > Hominidae > Gorilla > Gorilla gorilla. The sequence goes on along the minus strand of NC_086018.1, from coordinate 26,668,179 downwards.
GCTGAGTAATCTATAAATAAAAAAGGGTTATTTGGCTTATGATTTTGATGATTGGAAAGTTCAGGATTAGGCATCTGTATCTGGTGAGGGCATTAAGCTGCTTCCACTCATGGCAGAAGGCAAAGGGGAGCTGGCTTGTGCATGCAGAGATCACAAAGTGAGAGGAAGCAAGAGAGAGAGAGGGGCTAGTGGCAGGTCTCTTAACAACCGGCTCTCACTGGAAATAATAGAGTAAGAATTCCCTCACCCCCAAGGGAGGGCATTAATCTATTCATGAGGGATTTACTCCTATGACCTAAACACCTCCCATTAGGCCCCACCTCCAATACTGGGGATCACATTTTAATGTGCAACTGGAGGGGACAGACATTCAAATCTTAGCAGATGGGGAACCCATCTGGATTATCTGAACTTTTTCTGATAAAGTTTCTTTGTTTGTAGATTCCTCTCTTTGGTGCTGACACTATTGGCCAGAGAAGTCCTGATGGACCGGTACTGAGCAAAGCTGAATTTGTTGAGAAAGTTCGTCAGAGTAATCAGGCCTGTCATGATGGAGATTTCCACACAGCTATTGTTCTGTATAATGAAGCCCTGGCTGTTGACCCTCAGAACTGCATCTTATACAGCAATAGATCTGCAGCCTACATGAAAATCCAGCAGTATGACAAAGCACTGGATGATGCAATCAAAGCTCGACTTCTCAATCCCAAATGGCCAAAGGTAGAAATTTTTACCTATGAAGATTTATTTTCATAGAATCTTTTGTGCTGGCTTCTTACTTTAATGTAATATTTTGTTGATTTAGTGTACTTACTAATATTTTAATAATCTGTACTTCAGCAAAATATAAAATGACTTCCTTGAGCTGGTACACTAGCGAAAAGCTTCCTTTGTTTTTTTGTAGCGTGCTTTCCATGTGCAAGTTTAATTCTTTTCCTGTATGTGTGAGATTTAAATTTTTTTTTCTCTGTGCCGCTTGATAAGTAAGATACATTCTAGTTCTTTATATAGGTTTTGGAACATCTCTTTTTGAATGAATATTTTAGATGAAGTATGATGATGTTTCTTTCCTTCAATTTAAAATAATTAATTTTATTTTCTGTCAATGACTGTTTATTTTCAGAATGGTATTTAATCAGGGAAATTTCCGTTTTTTCTAATAAAGCATTGTAATTATCTGTAGTCCCTTGAATAGTCCCCTTAAGTTACTATCTTTGTTTTTTATTATATATACTTTATTTTCAGTGTGCATACTCCTAACCTAACCCCTAGTTTCTTTTAGAAACAATTCCTTTCTTTTCCTTTTCTTTCTTTTCCTTTCCTTTCCTTTTCTTTTTTCCTTTTTCCTTTTTTCTTTCCGAGACAAGGTCTTAGTCTGTCACCAAGGCTGGAGTGCAGTGGTGCAATCTTGACTCACTGCAACCTCTGCCTCCTGAGTAGCTGGGACTACAGGTATGTGCCATCATGCCCGGCTAATTTTTGTATTTTTTATAGAAAGAGGGTTTCACCATGTTGCCCAGGCTGGTCTCGAACTCCTGAGCTCAAGCAATCTGCCTGCCTCGGCCTCCCAAAGTGCTGGGATTACAAGTGTGAGCCACCTTGCCCAGCAGAAACAATTTCTTAAGATGCTCCTGAAGCATACAGGGTGGGGGATAGGAGAGGGATGAAATGGGAGAATGTAGATCCAAGGATATGAAGTTGCAGATATATAGGATGAATAATTCTAGAGATCTAATGCACCACATGAGGACTATAGTTAATAATATTGTATTGTATTAGGGATAATTGCTAAGAGTAGATTTTAGGTTCTCTTATGACACAAACACACACAAAAAGGGTTACTGTGTGAGACGATGAATATATTAATTCGACTACAATAATTACTTCACTTCATGTAAGTAAACAAAAATATCATGTTGTATACCTTAAATACATACAATAAAAAGAGATGTGATTGAAGTATTTGAGATATTTTCTATAGAACCACAAAACCATTTCATCCCATTAACAAAGGTTAATGGATATTTCCTAGAGATTTAAAATAGTTTCCTAATGTCTTATTAATAATATGCTGAAGGGCTGGGCATGGTGGCTCATGCCTATAATCTGAGCACTTTGGGAGGCTGAGGTGGGAGGATCCCTTGAGCCCACAAGTTTGAGGCCAGACTAGGCAACATAGTCTCTACAAAAAATACAAAAATTAGCCAGGTATGGTGGCACTCACCTATATCCCCAGCTACTTGGGAGGCTGAGGTGAGAGGATTGCTTGAGCCCGGGAGGTAGAGGCTGCAGTGAGCCATGATTGCATCACTGCACTCTGGCCTGCGCAACAGGATGAGACCCTGTCTCAAATAATAATAATAAAAGTCATAGTACTTTATCCTTTGACTCTGATAGATCTTCTTGGCCTCATTTAATGGAATTTCTAGTATTGCTGCTGCCTTGTGAATGGTTTACTATTGTGTAATTCCCTAAAGGATTACTTTTGTAACCATAATCATTCTAAATGAAACAAAAATTGTTGAGAAAAATTATATATGGGCTGGGCACGGTGGCTTCACACTTGTAATCCCAGCATTTTGGGAGGCTGAGGTGGGCGGATCACCTGAGGTCAGGAGTTTGAGACCAGCCTGGACAACGTGGTGAAACCCCGTCTCTACTAAAAACACAAAAATTAGCTGGGCGTGGTGGCGGGCACCTGTAATCCCAGCTACTCGGGAGGTTGAGGCAGGAGAATTGCTTGAACCCAAGAGGCAGAGGTTGCAGTGAGCTGAGATCGCCCCACTGCACTCCAGCCTGGGCAACAAGAGTGAAGAGTCTCAAAAAAAAAAGAAAAAGAAAAATTGTATGTGATACTATTTGCGAACTAGAATGCTATTTTCAAAGCATAAACCTAGGTTCACATTCCTGTTCCTCCATTAATGACAATATGGTTTTGAGTAATCTCTTAACCTCTCTGAAGTTAAGATAAATGGGAATAATAATAATACCTATCTTGGAAGATTGTTGCTTAAGGATTGGAGATAATTTTTAACTTGTACATAGTAGATGTTTGGTAAGTAATAGCTATGATTGTGACATTTTTACTGAAGGTTTGAATTAGTAGATTATTCTAGCAAGGTTTTGCATATATATCTGCCTCTGTTTGTCTCTCTCTTTATACCTGTAATTGATGCAGTGAGCCTTATAAATTTGGAGAGCTTAATTTTCAAATTAAGTATCAATTCTTGTCCTTTTTTGATCCACTTGTGTTTTTCCTATATTTGTAAACACCTTTAAACTTTTATCTTTTTCATTTTTCTTTATCATTTCTACTTCTCCTGGCATTTCTTGTGACTTCTACACCCCAAAAATGGCTTTTAAAAAGTGTACTTTTATTATTATAGACAAAAAAAAAATCACCCTTTTAGGATAATTTATATTATTGGTTTCTGATTTTTTCTCTTCACAGTAAGTGAAGTTATTGTATAGTCCATTTTACATTAATATTTTAGTTCTATATTTGGCTTTAAGCAAACCTAATTTAGGAACATTTAAAGTATTTAAAATATAGAGTTCAAAATTGAAATCACAAAAGGTTCTTTTGAGGTAGTATGATAATAAAATTAATTTATAAGGAAATGTTCAGTACTGCAAAAGGATGTTTCCTTTTATAAAAACTTGATTTTATACTTATTTTTCTAGGCATATACTCATTAGGTAAAAGAAGATTCACTTACATTTTCTTGTTATAAATGTATATCTGGTGAAATTTTGTCAATTCCTTTTTCTTTTAATTTTTGCTTTTCTACTCTGGCTTTTTATTATAATGCTTTGCTTTTCTAAAGTCTTTATCTGAAATATTTTTGTCTAGTCTGATGTGTGAAAAGCTACCTTCCAATTTCTGTCTCTCTCCATAAGTATTAATTTTTTATGTAAAGATTCAAAGGCTCCAGAGACTAGATGGAGAATTTTTTATACATGTCTGTTTTATCTAAATGAGAAAATGATTTTGATGTGATACGGGCTGTAAAAGAGGTATGAACAAAGCACTATGGGAACCCACACAAGCAGTGAGTTCAGTCTGTGGGTACCTTATCTCCAACTGCATGCTAGATGTTTTTTCTTTGATTTATCTTTATGTTTCTTCTTTTTATGTCCTATTTAAGAAACCTTTGTCTTCGCCAAGGTTACAAAGATTTTCTTCTAGAATTTTTATGTTTTTTGCCTTTAGGCCTATGATTTATTTTGAGTTAATTTTTAGTATTGTGTGAGATAAGAGTCAAAGTTAACTTTTTTTCCAGATAATGATAACCATAATCCAGCAACATTTGTTTTAAAGATTATCCTTTCCACATTGAATTATCCTGGCACCTTTGTCACAAACCATTTGACCATATAAGTATGGAGTTATTACTAGATTCTCTATTTCACTGATTTCTGTGTATATATCTCAATGCCTTAACCATAATGCCTTAATTACTATAGATGTATGGTAAGTCTGATTATTAGGTATTGTAAGTCTTCCAACCTTGTTCTTTTTTTTTTCTAAGTTGTTTTGGCTATTCTATATTTTTGCATTTTTATATAAGTTGTAGAATCAGCTTATCAATTTCTTCAAAAAACCTTTCTGGAAATTAATGGGCTTACACTGAATTAGACCAGTTTGGAGAGAAATGCCATCTTAATGTTATTGAGTCTTTGAATCCATGAACATGGTGTATTCCTCCATTTACTTAGGCCTTCTTTTATTACCTTTGCAACTTTTTGTAGTTTTCAGTGTTCAGGTCTTGCATGTCTTTTGTTAAATTTATTTCTAAGTATTTTGGCTTTTGATACTATTATAAATGGAATAACTTTATTTTCTAACTTTCTATTGAGAATCTATAGAAATACAATGTATTTTCTGTACTTTGTGTCATGTGACCCTGTTAAATTTGCTTTTAATTTCTAGTAGGATTTTTGCAGATTCCTTGGGATTTTCTATGCACATGATAATGTCTGCAGGTAATCACAATTCTGCTTCTTCCTTTCTTTTGTGTATGCCTTTTCTTTCTTTTTCTTTTTCTTCACTTTTTGCTCTATTGCGCTGGTTAGCATATCCGGTACAATGTTGACTAGAAGTCATGGGAGTGAACTTCCTTTACTCATTCCTGATCTTTGTGGGAAAGCATTGAGCTTCACATTGTTGAGCATGATGTCCTTAATCAGGTGGAGGATATTCCCTTTAATTTCTATTATGAGTGGGTATCAAATTTTGTCTATTTTTTCTTCATCTATTGAAATTATAATTTTTTTAGCTAGCTGTTAATATGGTAAATTAAATTGATTTATTTGGGGATATTAAATCAACTAAATCAACTTTGGTTTTAATGGGGGTAAATTCCAGGTAGTCACTATGTATTATTCTTTTTATATATTGTTGGAAATGCTTTGCTAAAATTTTGTGAAGAATTTTTGCATCTATGTTTAAGAGAGATACTGATCTGTAGCCTTTTTTTTTCTCATGAGGTATTTGTTTGGTTTTGGTATCGAAGTGATTCTGTCCTTATGTAATGAGTTGTAAAGTATTCTGTCTGTATTTTCTGAAAGAGTTTGTGTAGGATTGGCATTATTTCTTCCTTAAGTATTGGATAGAATTCACCAGTCAAGCCATATTTATCTTTATCTGTACTTTTCTTTGTTGGAAGGTTTTAATTATGAATTCAATTTCTTTGATTGATGTAGGGCTATTCAAATTTTCTAATTCTTTTTAGATCAGTTTTGGTAATTGTTTCTTTCAAGTAACTTTTCATTTAATCTAGGTTGTCAACTTTATTGGGATAAAGTTGTTAATATTCCTTTATTATCCTTTTTAATATCTGAAGAATCCATAGTGATGTTCATTTTATCATTCTTGATTTTTTTTTTTTGACAGAGTCTTGCTCTGTTGCCCAGTCTGGAGTGCAGTGGTGTGATGTCAGCTCACTGCAAGCTCTGCCTCCCGGGTTCACGCCATTCTCCTGCCTCAGCCTCCTGAGTAGCTGGGGCTACAGGCACCTGCCACCACGCCTGGCTAATTTTTTGTATTTTTAGTAGAGACAGGGTTTCACCATGTTAGCCAGCATGCATTCTTGATATTGTTAATCTGCCGTTTTCTGGTCAGTCTACCTAGAGATTTATCAATTCTATTCATCTTCCTAGACAATGAGTTATTAGTCTCATTGATTTTCTATATTGTAGTGCATTTTATCTTTCACTGATGTCTGCTGTTTATTATTTCCTTTTTTCTACTTTTTTTTTGCATTTACTTTGCTCTTTGTTTTCATTTCTTAAGAAGAGAACATAGGCCATTGACTTTAGATCTTTCTTTTTTTTTAAATATGAGCATTTATAGCTGAATATTTCTCTTTAAGCACTGTTTTTGCTGCATCTTACAAATTTTGACATGTATTTTAATTATTATTCAGTTCCATATTTTCCAATTTTCCTTGTAAACACATTATTGATCCATGGATTATTTAGAAGTTTGTTGTTTAATTTCCAAATATTTGTGTTTTCTTAGTTATCTTATTGTTGATTTCTAATTTACTTTCATTGTAGTCAAATAACATACTCTTTATAATATTAATGCTTTTAAATTTTCTGAGGTTTGTTTTATGGCCTTGCATGTGGTTTATCCTGGGAAATATACCATGAACACTTGGAAAGAACATGTATTCTGTAGTTTTGAGGTGTAGTTCCATAGATATCAATGAAGTCCAGATGCTTAATCTTGTTGCTCATATCTTCTGTGTCTTTGCTGACTTTTTTGTCTTGTTATTCTATTTGTCTTCATTGTTGGAATGAAGAAGTTAAAATCTTGAACTAAGATTTTGGAATTGGCTATTTATCCCTTTAATATTGTCAAGTTTTGCTTCATATACATTGAAGCTCTCTTATTAACATATACACATAACATTATTATATCTTCTTGATAAATTGATCCTTTTACCGTTATGCAATGTATCTCTTTATCTGTGATAGTAAATTTTGTATTATAAACTATTTTGTCTGACCTGGGTGTGGTGGTGCATGCCTGTAGTCCCAGCTCCTTGGAAGGCTGAGGCAGGAGGATTCTTTGAGCTGAGGAGTCTAGCCTGGGCAACATAGTGAGATCATGTCTCTTAAAAAATATCTATTTTGGGCCGGGCATGGTGGCTCACGCCTGTAATCCCAGCACTTTGGGAGGCTGAGGTGGGTGGATCACCTGAGGTTAGGAGTTCGAGACCAGCCTGGCCAACATGGCAAAACCCCATCTCTACTAAAAAATACAAAAATTAGCTCGGTGTGGTGGCAGGCGCCTGTAATCTCAGCTACTAGGGAGACTGAGGCAGGAGAATCGCTTGAACCCGGGAGGCAGAAGTTGCAGTGAGCCGAGATTGTGCCATTGCACTCCAGCCTGGGAGACAGAGCAAGACTCTGTCTCAAAAAAAAAAAAATCTATTTTGTCTGATATTAATATAGATGTTCCAGCCTTCTACTTACTCTTTGCGTTATATATTTTCTTCTGTTTATATATTTTCAACTTGTCTGTGCCTTTACATTTAACATTCATCTCTTTTGGACAACATATAGTTGTGTCTTGCTTTTTAAATCAAGCTTGTCAATTTCTGCCAAAATTGGATTTTTTCTTCATTTATTTTTAATGCAATTATTGCTTTTAACTTTGCGTCTACCATTGTATTATTCCTTTTTAATTTGTCCTTTCTGTTTTTGTCCCTCTGATATTCTTTTCATGCTATTTATTGGTTTATTTGAATACTTTCTAGAGTTGATTTTTTTTTTCTTTTGAGAAAGTTTTCAATTGTTGATATTTGACAGGTAATTATCTTGGTTAGACTAGAACTGCAAACTCTGTTTCTTAAGTGGAAGCTCTGGTCTCAGTTCAAATATTTTGTGTTTTGTTGAACTGCTTTGAAATTTGTTCCGTACATGTGTGACTCAGCGGTTAGCCAAAGATGTGAGTAGACAGAATTTGAGTCTTTCTTTTCTGATTCTTTTCTTTCTGGAATTCCCTTCCCCCTTGGCCAAAGGCTGTGGTTTTCTGACCTTCAGTGTTCTAGTTCCTCAGGCCAGAAAAACTATTTTTCTACCAGTATTTCTGTACCCTTGCTTACCATTCTTACAGTACCTGACCCTTGCACCTTGAAAATGGGGACTCACTTTACAGCTCTCTTCCTCCAAAATCTGCCTGCTTCTCTTCACTCGTTAGTACTTTCAGGTAGCTTTTTAAAATATTATGTCTAGACTTTACAGTTGTTTTCTGGGTTGGGGTGAGTCCAGCAGGATCTCGCCTAGCCAGTCTCTACTGGAAGTAAAAGTGATATATTTTCAGTGATTTAATGATTCTCTTGATGTTTTGAGTTCTCCCACTAGGTTCATTTCTTCCATTTAGCTAGTCTCATACATTTAAGATATTTATCTTATTTCATTTTCATTCTCTGCATCAAATTGGTAAATAATTCCTTCATACTCTTTTTCTTTTTCTTTTCTTTTCTTTTTTTTTTTAAGAGACAGTCTCGCTCTGTCACCCAGGCTGGAGTGCAGCAGTGCCATCATGACTCACTACAGTTTTGAACTCCTGGGCTCAGGTGATCCCCCTGCCTCAGCCTCCTGAGTAGCTGGGACTACAGGCATGTGCCATCATACCTAGCTATTTTTTTTAAACTTTTTATTTTTTTATTATTATTATTTTTTTTTAGTGGTAGGGTCTTGCTGTGTTGCCCAGGCTGGTCTCAAACTCCTGGGCTCAGATGATTCTTCTGCCTTGGCCTCCTGAAGTGCTGGGATTATAGTCATGAGCCATGGGGCCCTGCGTTTTTTCTTAAATGTATTTCATATATATCTTACACAGTTTGTTTCTATTAGCACCAACCTAACAGAGCCAGTATTATAGTTCAGGTTCTTATAGTTTCATTCTTACTTTGTTGTGATAACCTTTTATTGTAACATTGTTCTTGTTCAAAACCTTTTGTTGCTCAGTGTTGTCAGTTGGATTGATAGTCAAGATTCTGCTCCAGTGGTCACATTTCTTCCTTTAGGAGGAGTCTTCAAAAAGTTTGTGGAAAATTGGAATTAAAAAATAAACACAAAAGGTACAAACTTTATTTCTCAACATAAGCTCAATAATGTTGAAGACACTTTTGTAAGCAGTGATACCAGCCATTTAGTCTATCCTTGTAGAACTGAGCATTCTGGAATGTAACCATGTCAAAACAGTCTTTTTTACATTATCAACTAAAGAAAAATGGGTTCTCTTTAAATATGTTTTTAAGATTAAGAAACAAAAAGCAGCCAGAAGGAGCCAAATCAGGACTTTAAGGTAAATGCCTAATTTCCAACTGAAACTCTTGAGAAATTTCCCTCTTTTGAGGAGAGGAATGAGCAGGAACATTGTCATGGTGGAGGACTCTGTGAAGCTTTCCCAGGCATTTTTCTGCGACATCTTTGGCTAACTTTCTCAAAACACTCTCATGATAAGCAGATGTTATTGTTCTTTGGCCCCGTAGAAAGTCAGCAGGCACAACGCCCTGAGCACCCTTAAGACCTGTTGCCATGACCTTTGCTCTTCACTGGTCTGCTTTTGCTTTGACTGGACCACTTCTACTTTTTGGTAGCCATTGCTTTGGTTGTGCTTTGTCTTCAGGATCACACTGGTAAAGCCATGTTTCATCTCTGGTTACAATTCTTCAACGAACTGTGTTAGGATCTCTATCCCACTTGTTTAAAATTTCCATTGAAAGCTCTGCTTTTGTCTGTAGCTGATCTGGTACAACAGTTTTGGCACTGCCGAGTGCAAAGTTTGCTCAACTTTAATTTTTCAGTCAGAATTATGTAAGCTGAACCAGTTGAGCTGTCTATGATGTTGGCTATTGTTTCTTTCTTTTTTTGTTTTTTTTTGAGACAGAGTTTTGCTCTGTTGCTCAGGCTGGCGTGTGGTGGCACAGACTCAGCTCACTGCCACCTCTGCCCCTCTGGTTCAAACAGTTCTCCTTCCCCAGCCTCCTGAGTAGCTGGGATTACAGGTGCGCACCACCATACCCAGCTAATTTTTATATTTTTAGTAGAGACAGGGTTTCACCATGTTGGTCAGGCTGGTCTCGAACTCCTGACCTCGTGATCCACCTGCCTCGACCTCCCAGAGTGCTGGGATTACAGGCGTGAGCCACTGTGCCCGGCCGATGTTGGCTATTGTTTCTCCTGCTAGTTGTTGATCCTCTTCAATTAGAGCAGGAATAAGATGGTTTTTTTCATTGTAAATTGATGCAGATGATCTGCTGCTGTGGACTTTATCTTCAATGTGGTCTTGTCTCTTCTTAAAATAAGTTATCTATTTGTAAACTGTTGATTTCTTTGCGCATGGTCCCCATAATTTCTTTGTAAAGCATCTGTTATTTTACCATTTTTCCACCCTGGCTTTACTATAAATTTGATGTTTGTTTTGCTTTGCTTTGATTTTAGCAGAATTTATGTTGCTCTGATAGGGACTGTTTCTAAACTTATGTTTTATTCTTCGTAGTGCCTCAAACTAGATCCTGTTCAGACATGTTATAACAAGTTAGTTTGAGTTTATTTTGATGCAGAAATTTTTTGAAATCCATGCATAGTTTTTGCATAATACACATTTTCCATGAGCTTTTTGAAGACCCTTTGTATTTCTTACTATTCTGCTGACAAACATGCTCTCCTTTTCCTTTTTTCTTCCTCCTCATTTATGTCAGTTGATGTACAGTGGTAACTGAAATTTGAATTGTGTTGTTAGGGGACTGGTGTTATTTAATTGTGATAACTGAAATTCATGTATATTGGCATAATACGCATGTGAAGTGAAGTCTGCTAGTACTTTGGAATTCAATCTAGGTTTGTTCCTCCTTATTAGCTGAAGTCTTTGACAGGTTGCTATACCTCCCTAAGCTTCCATTTTTCCATTTGTATCTGGGTTAACATTACATATCTTGAAGTGTTGTAGTGAGGATTAAATAAAATGTTAGGCATGTAGCACAGAGTTTTTTATATACAAGTTATTTAATACATCATGGTTATTAATGTGATGATCATCATGATGGTAATAATCACTCTGTATTTATATACACATGCTTTTTAGTAAAACTATCCAGTTCTTTTTTGAGCATTTTTCTTTCCTTTATAATAATCTCAGTAATCTTCTGAATCCTTAAAATTCCTATTGATTAGCTTTATAAGTTTTTTAATGTGTTGATTCCAAAATGGATAAAGCATTCTGTTCAGGTGTTTCTGTTGCAGAGGGAAAAGGAAGAATTATTTTTCACCACATATATAGAATATATATGCTTGTGAATAGTTTATCAGATCCTATTAATATAGGATCCTATAAGTGTAGCTCGCTGTTTAATATGTGTGATATATTTTCTTTATTTCAATTCAAAAACATCGATTGGGCATTTACTGTAAGCAAGCACTGTTTATTTTTCTGCTGTCTTCTCTGGTAATGGTATTTAGTTGATTTTTTTTCTTGTTAATTTGGCATTTTGAGCTTTTTCATTGTTTTGATATCCTACCTCTTTGCTATTTTTTTTTTTTTTTTTTGGAGACAGAGTCTTGCTCTGTCACCCAGGCTGGAATGCAGTGGCACGATCTCAGCTCACTGCAACCTCTGCTTCCCAGGTTCAAACGATTCTCCTGCCTCAGCCTCCCCAGTAGCTGGGATTACAGGCATGCGCTACCACGCCCAGCTAATTTTTATATTTTTAGTAAAGACAGGGTTTCACTTTGTTGGCCAGGCTGGTTTCAAGCTCCTAACCTCAGGTGATCCACCTGCCTCAGCCTCCCAAAGTGCTCGGATTACAGGCGTGAGCCACTGCACCCGGCCTGGTTTTTTTATTTAGATGTATTTTTGGTTTGCACTTGTGTCCACTAACTTTTGCTCTATAAAAAATCACTTCAAAACTTAGTGGCTTAAAATAACAACCATTGATTGATTGATTGATTGATTGAGATGGAGTTTTTGCTCTTGTTGCCCAGGCTGGAGTGCAGTGGTGCGATCTTGGCTCACTGCAACCTCTGTCTTCTGGGTTCAAGCAATTCTCCTGCCTCAGCTTCCCAAGTATCTAGGATTACAGGCACCCACCACCACGCCTGGCTAATTTTTTTGTATTTTTAGTAGAAATGGGGTTTCATCATGTTGGCCAGGCTGGTCTCGAACTTCTGACCTCAGATGATCCACCTGCCTCGGCCCCCCAAAGTGCTGGGATTGCAGGCGTGAGCCACCATGCCCGGCCAACGACAACCATTTATCAAGCTCAAGATTTTGTAGGTCAGCTGAGTGACTCTTCTGGACTGGGCCGACTCAACTGATCTCTGCTGGTCTTTCTCATGTGTTTCAGGTAAACTAGAAGTTTGGCTGGTGATTAGAATATCTAGGACAGTCTCACATTTCTGGCAGTTGGTGTGCTTTTGGCCAGGAGAACAATGGCAACTGGGCCATGTGTCTCTCATCATCCAGCAGATTTTGCTGGGGTTCTTTGCATGGCGGTTGTCGAATTCCAAGAACCGTAAGAGAATGCAAACACAATTGTATAGCTCTATTAAAGTCTGTTTGTACTGCATTTGTTATTCTCCCATTGGCCAAAGCAATTCATATGGCCAAGCCCAAAGCAGAAGAGGAAGAATTTGTGACTGTTCTTATAATTCACCTCAGTATTCTTTGTCAGTTCATATGCATATTAAGGTACATATTCGTGTACCTTCATTCGTAGACCATATCATATGCCCCCTTTATTTCTTTTCTTGAGATAGGGTCTCACTCTGTCAGCCAGGCTGGAGTGCAGTGGTCACTGCAGCCTGAAACTCCTAGGCTCAAAGGATTCTCCCACCTTAGTCTCCACAGTAGCTGGGACTACTGTGTGTGCTAATTGTTAGCACACAAGACCACACCTGGCTAACTTAATTTTTTTTTTTTTCAAAAAAAGTTCTCCCTGTGTTACCCATGGTCTTGAACACTGGGGCTCAAGTGATCCTCCTGCCTTGGCCTCCCAAAGTGCTGGGATTACAGGTGTGAGCCACCAAGCCCTGTCTCATATCCCTTTTTAATTATATCTACTTTAATTTACCTTTTTATCCTTTATCTTTCTGTTTTGGAATTTTCTTGAATCCCCTCTTTTCAGATAAGTCAGTTGCAAAGTAGTTATTATTACTTTAGTGTGAATAATGAGTTACAGAAATGGTTATGTTCTTCAAGGATATCTTCAAGGGTCAGTGGAAAAGAACCCAAAGGAATGGTGAATTTTCATATGGTATAACACTGCATAAAGGAAGATTTCATAGTGGGACTCTCCTATTAATTTTAAAGTGCATGATAAAATACCTCCTCTTTCTGCATGGATTTAAAGCTTTTCTTGTATTCTTGTTCACTGATTATACCTGATGACAGAATTTTTTTTTTTTTTGAGACAGGGTCTTGCTCTGTCACCCATGCTGGAGTGCAGTGGCATGATCACAGCCCACTGCAGCCTCTACATCCCAGGCTTAAGTGATCCTTCTGCCTCAGACTCCCAAGTAGTTGGGACTGCAGGCACATGCCACTACGACTAATTTTTGTATTTTTGTAGAGACGGGGTTTCACTGTGTTGCCCAAGCTGGTCTCAAACTCTTGAGCTTAAGCAGTCTACTTGCCTTGGCCTCCCAAAGTGCTTGGATTACAGGCATGAACCACTGTGTCTGTCTGTGATGACAGAATTCTATCATCAGGTATAATACCTGAATACAGAATATGATACTTTATCTGTCAAGTATTATATCTGATGACAGTGTCACACTAAGAAAAAAATGTTTAAACATATCTTGACCTCATGTTTCCCCTTGGTTTACCTAGTATTATAATAGTAATAAAATATAATAGCTCTTATTGAATGCTTATTATGACAAGCTAGTTCAAATCCTTCTATTTGCGATACCAATTTTACACTCACAATAATCTTGTGAGGTAGATATTATTTTTATCACTACTTTATAAAAGAGAACATTTATACTTAGTGGGAGATTGTATACTTGTCTAGGACATCTAGTTAGTAACTGGAAGATTTGGACTTAAACCCAGGTTGATGTGATTCTGAAGACTTTGTCGTTAATTACTATACCATACTACTTCCCTGGACAAAGGAGTCCATTGTTTAAGAACTCAAGAATCCAGAATTCTCTTTCAAGTTCTAACACCGATATGTCCAAATGATGTTGCAGAGACTATTCAATTTTAGTTTCCTATAATATAAACCAGAGTCTGAGATTGCAATTTACTGATTTTTTTCTCTAATTCAAGTCTGCTTTTGAGTCCCTCTAGTGAATTTTTTAAAATTACACTTTAAGCTCTGGGGTACATGTGCAGAATGTGCAGGTTTGTTACATAGGTATACACATCCCATGGTGGTTTGCTGCACCCAATCAACTTGTCATCAAGATAAGGTATTTCTCCTAATGCTATCTTTCCCCTAGCCCCCCACCCCCCTACAGGCCCCGATGTGTGATGTTTCCCTCCCTGTGACCGTGTGTTCTCATTGTTCAACACCTACTTATGAGTGCAAACATGCGGTGTTTGGTTTTCTGTCCTTGTGTTAGTTTGCTGAGAATGATGGTTTCCAGCTTCATCCATGTCCCTGCAAAGGACACGAACTCATCCTTTTTTATGGCTGCGTAGTATTCCATGGTGTATATGTGCCACATTTTATCCAGTCTATCATTGATGGGCATTTGGGTTGCTTCCAAGTCTTTGCTATTGTGAATAGTGCTGCAATAACCATACGTGTGCATGTGTCTTTATAGCAGCATGATTTATAATCCTTTGGGTATATACCCAGTAATGGGATGGCTGGGTCAAACGGTATTTCTAGTTCTAGATCCTTGAGAAATTGCCACACTGTCTTCCAAAATGGTTGAACTAGTTTACAGCCCACCAACAGTGTAAAAGTTTTCCTATTTCTCCACATCCTCTCCAGCATCTGTTGTTTCCTGACTTTTTAATGATCACCATTCTAACTGGTGTGAGATGGTATCTCATTGTGGTTTTGATTTGCATTTCTCTGATGGCCAGTGATGATGAGCATTTTTTTCATGTAACTGTTGGCTGCATAAATGTCTTCTTTTGAGAAGCATCTGTTCATATCCTTTGCCCACTTTTTGATGGGATTTTTTGTTTTTTTTTCTTGTAAATTTGTTTAAGTTCTTTGCAGATTCTGGATATTATTAGCCCTTTGTCAGATGGATAGATTGCAAAAATTTTCTCCCATTCTGTAGATTTCCTGTTCACTCTGAGGATAGTTTCTTTTTGCTGTGCAGAAGCTCTTTAGTTTAATTAGATCCTATTTGTCAATTTTGGCTTTTGTTGCCGTTGCTTTTGGTGTTTAAATCATGAAGTCTTTGCCGAAGCCTATGTCTTAAATGCTGTTGCCTAGGTTTTCTTCTAGGGTTTTTATGGTTTTAGGTCTTAGGTTTAAGTCTTTAATCCATCTTGAGTTAATTTTTGTATAAGGTGTAAGGAAGGGGTCCAGTTTCAGTTTTCTGCATATGGCTAGCCAGTTTTCCCAGCACCATTTATTAAATAGGGAATCCTTCCCCCATTGCTTGTTTCTGTCAGGTTTGTCAAAGATCAGATGGCTGTAGATGTGTGACATTATTTCTGAGGCCTCTGTTCTGTTCTGTTGATCTATATATCTGGTTTGGTACCAGTACCATGCTGTTTTGGTTACTGTAGCCTTGTAGTATAGTTTGAAGTCAGGTAGTGTGATGCCGCCAGCTTTGTTCTTTTTGCTTAGGATTGTCTTGGCTATGTGGGCTCTTTTTGGTTCCATATGAAATTTAAAGTAGTTTTTTCTAATTCTGTGAAGAAAGTTAATGGTAGCTTGATGGGGATAGCATTGAATCTATAAATTACTTTGGGCAGTAGGGCCATTTTCACAATATTGATTCTTCCTATCCATGAGCATGGAATGTTTTTCCGTTTATTTATGTCTTCTGTTATTTCCTTGAGCAGTGTTTTGTAGTTCTCCTTGAAGAGGTCCTTCACATCCCTTATAAGTTGTATTCCTAGATATTTCATTCTCTTTGCAGCAGTTGTGAATGGGAGTTCACACATGATTTGGCTCTCTGTTTGTCTGTTATTGGTGTATAGGAATGCTTGTGATTTTTGCACATTGATTTTGTATCCTGAGACTTTGCTGAAGTTGCTTATCAGCTTAAGGAGATTATGGGCTAAGATGATGGAGTTTTCTAAATATACAATCATGTCATCTGCAAACAGGGACAATTTGACTTCCTCTTTTCCTATTTGAATGCTCTTTATTTCTTTCTCTTGCCTGATTTCTCTGGCCAGAACTTCCAATACTGTGTTGAATAGGAGTGGTGAGAAAGGGCATCCTTGTCTTGTGCCGGTTTTCAAAGGGAATGCTTCCAGTTTTTGCCCATTCAGTATGACATTGGCTGTGGGTTAGCATAAATAGTTCTTATTATTTTGAGATATGTTCCATCAATACCTAGTTTATTGAGAGTTTTTATCATGAAGGAGTGTTGAATTTTGTTGAAGGCCTTTCCTGTATCTATTGAGATAATCATGTGGTTTTTCTCTTTGGTTCTGTTTATATGATGGATTTATTTATTTGCATATGTTGAACCAGCCTTGCATCCCAGGGATGAAGCCCACTTGATCATGGTGGATAAGCTTTTTGATGTGCTACTGGATTTGGTTTGCCAGTATTTTATTGAGGATTTTTGCATCGATGCTCATCAGGGATATTGGTCTAAAATTCTCTTTTTTTGTTGTGTCTCTGCCCATTTTTGGTATCAGGATGATGCTGGCTTCATTAAATGAGGTAGGGAGGATTCCCTCTTTTTCTATTGTTTGGAATAGTTTCAGAAGGAATGGTACCAGCTCCTCTTTGTAACTGTAGTAGAATTTGGCTGTGAATCCATCTGGTCCTGGACTTTTTTTGGTTGGTAGGCTATTAATTACTGCCTTAATTTCAGAACTTGTTATTGGTCTATTCAGGGATTCAACTTCTTCTTGGTTTAGTCTTGGGAGGGTGTTTGTGTCCAGGAATTTATCAATTTCTTCTAGATTTTTTAGTTTATTTTCATAGAGGTGTGGGATCAGTGGTGATATCCCCTTTATCAATTTTTATTTTGTTTTTTTGATTCTTCTCTCTTTTCTTCTTCATTAGTCTGGCTAGCGGTCTATTTTGTTGATCTTATCAAAAAACCAGCTTCTGGATTCATTGATTTTTTGAAGGGTTTTTCATGTCTCTATCTCCTTCAGTTCTGCTCTGATCTTAGTTATTTCTTGTCTTCTGCTAGTTTTTGAATTTGTTTGCTCTTGCTTCTCTAGTTCTTTTAATTGTGACGTTAGAGTGTCAATTTTAGATATTTTTTGCTTTTTCTCATGGGCATTTAGTGCTATAAATTTCTCTCTAAACACTACTTTAAATGCATATCAGAGATTCTGGCCCATTGTGTCTTTGTTCTCATTGGTTTCAAAGAACATCTTTATTTCTGCCTTAATTTCGTTATTTACCCAGTAGTCATTCAGGAGCAGGTTGTTCAGTTTCCATGTAGTTGTGTGGTTTTGAGTGACTTTCTTAATCCTGAGTTCTAATTTGATTGCACTATGGGCTAAGAGACTGTTTGTTATGATTTCCATTCTTCTCCATTTGCTGAGGAGTGTTTTACTTCCAACTATGTGGTCAGTTTTGGAATAAGTGTGATGTGTGATGTGGTGCTGAGAAGAATGTAAATTCTGTTGATTTTGGGTGGAGAGTTCTGTAGATGTCTATTAGGTCTGCTTGGTCCAGAGCTGAGTTCAAGTCCTGAATATCCTTGTTAATTTTCTGTCTCATTGATCTGTCTAATATTGACCGTGGGGTATTAAAGTCTCTCACTTTTATTGTGTGGGAGTCTAAGTCTCTTTGTAGGTCTCTAAGGACTTGCTTTATGAATCTGGGTGCTCCTATATTGGGTACATATATATTTAGGATAGTTAGCTCTCTTGTTGCAGTGATCCCTTTACCATTTCGTAATGGCCTTCTTTGTTTCTTTTGATCTTTGTTGGTTTAAACTCTGTGTTATCAGAGACTAGGATTGCAACCCCTGCTTTTTTTTGCTTTCCGTTTGCTTGGTAAATATTCCTCCATTCCTTTATTTTGAGCCTATGTGCGTCTTTGCATGTGAGATGGGTCTCCTGAATACAGCACACCAATGAGTCTTGACTCTTTATCCCATTTGTCAATCTGTGTCTTTTAAATGGGGCATTTAGCCCATTTACATTTAAGGTTAATCTTGTGTGAATTTGATCCTGTCATTATGATGCTATCTGGTTATTTTGCCTGTTAGTTGATGCAATGCTTCCTTCAGGAGCTCTTGTACGGCAGGCCTGCTGGTGACAAAATCTCTCGCATTTGCTTGTCTGTAAAGGATTTTATTTCTCCTTCACCTATGAAGCTTAGTTTGGCTGGATATGAAATTATGGGTTGAAAATTCTTTTCTTTAAGAATGTTGAATATTGGCCCCCACTCTGTTCTGGCTTGTAGGGTTTCTGCAGAGAGATCTGCTGTTAGTCTGATGGGCTTCCCCTTGTGGGTAACCTGACCTTTCTCTCTGACTGCCCTTAACATTTTATCCTTCATTTCAACTTTGGTAAATCTGACAATTATGTGTCTTGGGGTTGCTCTTCTCGAGCAGTGTCTTAGTGGTGTTCTCTCTATTTCCTGAATTTGAATGTTGGTCTGGGTTGGGGAAGTTCTCTTGGATAATATCCTGAAGAGTGTTTTCCAACTTGGTTCCATTTTTCTCATCACTTTCAGGTACACCAATCAAACATAGATTTGGTCTTTTCACATAGTCCCATATTTCTTGGAGGCTTTGTTCGTTCCTTTTTCCTTCTTTTTTCTCTAATCTTGTCTTCTCACTTTATTTCATTAAGTTGATCTTCCATCTCTGGTATTTTTTCTTCCACTTGATCGATTCAGCTATTGATACTTGTGTATGCTTCATGAAGTTCTCATGCTGTGTTTTTCTGCTTCATCAGGTCATTGATGTTCTTCTCTAAGCTGGTTATTCTAGTTGGCAATTTGTCTGACCTTTTTTCAAGGTTCTTAGCTTCTTTGCATTGGGTTTGAAAATGATCCTTTGGCTTGAAGGAGTTTGTTATTACCCATCTTCTGAAGCCTACTTCTGTCAATTTGTCAAACTCATTCTCTGTCCAGTTTTGTTCCCTTGCTGGTGAGGAGTTGTGATCCTTTGGAGGAGAAGAAGCGTTCTGGTTTTTGGAATTTTCAGCCTTTTTGTGCTGGTTTCTCCCCATCTTCATGGATTTATCTACCTTTGGTCTTTGATGGTGTCTCCAAGTGGACGTCCTTTTTTGTTGATGTTGATGCTATTCCTCTCTGTTTGTTTTCCTTCTAACAGTCAGGCCCCTCTGCTGCAGGTCTGTTGGAGTTTGCTGGAGGTCCACTTTAGACCCTGTTTGCCTGAGTATCACCAGCAGAAGCTGCAGAACAGCAAAGATTGCTGCCTGTTCCTTCCTCTGGAAGCTTCTTTCCAGAGGGGCACCTGCCAGATGCCAGCCAGAGCTTTCCTGTATGAGGTGTCTGTTGGCCTCTACTGGGAGGTGTCTCCCAGTCAGGACACATGGGAGTCAGGGACGGACTTGAGGAGGCAGTCTGACCTGTAGCCGAGCTTGAATGCTGTGCTGGGAGATCCACTGCTCTCTTGAGAGCTGTCAGGCAGGGACGTTTAAGTCTGCTGAAGCTGCACCCATGGCCACACCTTCCCCCACATGCTTTGTCCCAGGAAGATGGAGGTTTTATCTATAAGCCCTTCACTGGGGCTGCTGCCTTTTTTTCAGAGATGCCCTGCCCAGAGAGGAGGAATCTAGAGAGGCAGTCTGGCCACAGTGGCCTTGCTGAGCTGTGGTGGGCTATACCGAGTTTGAACTTCCTGGTGGCTTTGTTTACACTGTGAGGGTAAAACTGCCTTCTCAAGCCTCAGCAAAGGTGGACACCTGTCCCCCCACCAAGCTTGAGTGTCCCAGGTCGACCTCAGACTGCTGTGCTGGCAGTGAGAATTTCAAGTCAGTAGATTTTAACTTGCTGGGCTCCGTGTGGGTGGAACCCACCAAGCCAGACCACTTGGCTCCCTGGCTTCAGCCTCCTTTCCATGGGGAGTGAATGGTTCTGTCTCACTGGCATTCCAGGCGCCACTGGGATATGGAAAAAAAAAAAAACAACAAACTCCTGCAGCTAGCTCGGTGTCTGTCCAAATGGCCACCGAGTTTTGTGCTCGAAACCCCGGGCCCTGGTGGCGTAGGCATCGGAAGGAATCTCCCAGTCTGTGGGTTGCAAAGACCATGAGGAAAGTGCAGTATCTGGGCTGGAGTGCACTGTTCACAGTCCCTCATGGCTTCTCTTGGCTAGGGCAGGGAATTCCCTGACCCCTTGTGCTTCCTGGGTAAGGCGACGCCTCACCCTGCTTCAGCTTGCCCTCTGTGGGCTGCACCCACTGTCCAGCGAGTCCTAATGAGATGAACCAGGTACCTCAGTTGGAAATGCAGAAATCACCTGCCTTCTGCATCGATCTTGCTAGGAGCTGCAGACCGGAGCTGTTCCTATTTGGCCATCTTGCCAGCAATCCCCGTGAATTTTTTATTATGTATTTTTTAATTCTGGAATTATTTGGTTTTCAAAAAACATACTTTCTTTTTATTGATATTCTCCATTTGGTAAGATATTGCTCACGTTTTCCCTTAATTCTTTAGACATAGTTTCCATTGAGCATGTTTTTAATGGCTAATTTAGTATCTTCGTCTAGTAAGTCCAGTATCTTGATTTTCTTATCATGAACAGTTTCTATTACTGCTTTTTTTCCCCCAGTGTATGGGCAGTACTTTCCTGTTTCTATTTGTGTTTCATCTTTTTTTTTGTTGAAAACTGGACATTTTAGGTAATATAATGTGGCAACTTTGGAAATCAGCTCTCCCCCTCTCCCAGAGTTTGTTGTTGTTGTTATTGGCTTTTGTGTGTTAGTGACTTTCCTAAACTAACTCTTTAAAATCTCTATTCTTTGTCATGTGTATCTACTGAAGTCTGCTCAGGTAGCGTAGTCCTCAGCTTGATAGAGATTCCTTAAATGCCTTGAACTACTAAGTTCCTCAGCCTTTGCCAAAGAGTTCCCTGTGTGTGTTTGGGCACACCTTCAGCACTCTGGTAGATTACAACTCTTAGCCTTCACTTCCCATTTATGTAGAACCTCAAGGACAGCCAGATGAGAGATTAGGAGCTTCTTAGGTCCTTCTTGGGAATGCACACAGTACTGCACATTTTTAGATTCCGAGGGATATTTTGGAGTTTTAAAAGCCCCCTAGGGACATCTCATTATCCAGATTTTTCTTTTAAAGTTTTTAATTAAACTCTTGTTTACCTGATATGTATTGCTGCATCAGGCAGTTGTGATGTTAAGCAGTTGCCACTGATTTTATTTGACAGATGCCCTGTGAAGAGGGTTGTTCACACAGCTACCTCTGAGTTAGGCCGAATACAGTCTTGTGAATGGAACTTCTCTAGGAAGCTGCCAGACAGGTCAAATAGTGGTAATTTTCTGGGGGTGGGGTATTTTGAAGAGGTCCAAACAATTTTGACCCCTCTGTTTACTCCTAAGCTTTTGGTTTTCATACCCATTTTGGTGAGAAGGCTGCTGGTTTTCAAGTCGATCACATAGGTGAGGAAAAAGGGATAGAAATAGTGCAAGTTAAAAACCCCACAAAGCTTGCTGCTTTTACTGAGACTCAGCTGTTTCTTTTGAAGAAACACTTCTTGTGTTGGTACAGTTTGTTGGTTAATTTCCAAAATCTTGAAAAAGTTGATTTTGACAAGTTCTGTTAGTGTTCTCATTGCTTTTGTGGAAGAGCAGATTTTTGGAAGGCCTTACTCTGCCATTTTGGAAGTGTTTTTCCACAGTTTAATTTATGGGAAAGTATAAACAACCACTGTGAGGGAAATGGAAAGTAGGAGAGTGAAAGCAGAAGCAGGGAGGCTAATGATGAAGCTAACTTGGACTAGAGTAGTGGTGGTAGAAATAGAGAGAACCTGAGGGATTTGGGATATGCTTTGTAAAGACTTAGTGAACTTGATGAGTGAAAGGCAGATCCTCATAACAATCATCTGCTATAGGTGGTACTATCTGTATTTTAAAGGTAAAGTAAGATTCAGGGAGATTTAAGTAGTTCGCCCAGAGTTACAGAGTGAGAAAAAAAATCAGAATTAGAACCTCTACTTACCTATTCCAAAAGTCTTAACATCTGTGCATGCTGTTTTGTGACATTAAAAAAATCAGTTATGAGTCAAACACTGTATTCAGAATAAATATTTACAATAAAATTGTCTTATGTAATTATTTGCATAATTTTAGTCTTGATTTTAAGGAGATGAAAATTCAGTTTTTCAGCTTTGTATAGATGGAATGATAATCAGGAGAGGGAATTTTTTCATATGTAAAAAAGTGGTGCTTTCTTTAAATTTAAGCAAAAGTTTATATTCTAACTATGGGAGAGAAGAAATACATTTACTTCTACACTTCCAAGTTCTCAAGTAGGGCCCCTATGACAAATGAGATTAGCAAGATAAAAACATATAAGTGTATTTAACCCAAGTTTTACATGACATGAGAGCCTTCATAAGGAAATGAAAACCCAAATAAATAGTTAAGCTTGAGCATTTTTATGCTAGGTTTGATAAGGAGTGGAAAGTTGTGAAAAAATGTGACAGGACAATGCGGGTATGAGCTAGAGGTAATAAACTGGGGAGAAACTTATCAAGGCCTGTTTGGGCTCTTTTCAGTATCCCTCTGTCTTCACAGAGAAGGATATTCCTTTCCATCAGGTTTAAGGAGGGTCTTATGAGCTGCTTCAGAGGAAGGTCAGAGAGTTCTTCCAGCACTTACCATTTCTCAAATTACTTCAGCTTAAAATATTTGATATGCCTAGGTGCCACATTTTGGAGTAGCTACCTGTCAGCACCATAAACTAAATCCATCAGAGGCAATGGGCACTTCTTTTCATGTTATGGATTTCATTACCAGAACAGTTGTTATTACCTGTTTATCTTTGGCAATAAATGGTTTATTGTTATTATATAGTCCATTATTTTTTATGTGTTAAAGACGTGATTTTATGACAGGCTTATAATTTGTATGCATTTGAATCTATGCTCAGGTCTTTTTGGTCAGTCTGTACATTGCATGTATATACATACACACACACATAAATTTTTAAAATTACAAAAGTAACTGAAAGTTACTTTTGGAAAAATTTCAAACAATAAAAATTATATTTCCCTCATGTCTGTTGCTCACCCCATTCCCCATTCCAGTCCCTAGAGTTAACTATTTTTATTCAGTTTGAATATTTTTTGAGACCTTTTACAATATATCTGTAACTTTATACACATAAACACATGTACTCACAGACATACCCCTACATACTTTTTAAAGAAAAGAGATACTTAGAACAATTAAAAAATTGACAATTGGCTGGGTGTGGTGGCTCATGCCTGTAATCCCAGCACTTTGGGAGGCTGAGGCAGGTGGATCGCGAGGTCAGGGGTTCGAGACCAGCCCAGCCAACATGGTGAAACCCCGTCTCTACTAAAGATAAAAAAGAAAAAAAAAAGCCATGCATGATGGCGTGCATGTGTAATACCAGCTACTTGGGAGGCTGAGGCAGGAGAATCGCTTGAACCCAGGAGGTGGAGGTTGCAGTGAGCCGAGATCGTGCCATTGCACTCCAGCCTGGGCAACAGGGAGAGATTTCGTCTCAAAAAAAAAAAAAAAATTCACAATTATATATATTATGGAGTACAATGTGATGTTTTGATCTATGTATACATTATAGAAGGATTCAGTCAAGATAATTAACACATACATTGCCTTACCAAATTTGTATTTCTTTTTTGGTGAGAACATTAACAATCTATTTTAGCATATTGAATTACACATTTTTATTAACTGTGGCCACCATGCAGTTTAATAGACCACTGACATTCCTCTAATCTAACTGAAACTTTATATCCTTGGATCAACATCTTCCTAAAAAGGGATACTTTTTAAATGTTAGATTCGCAATGTGCTTATTTTTCTCTGGCAATTTACACATAATTTACTTTTAACAGCTTCATAGTATTTCATATTATGAATATACCAATTTAACGTTTTTTAGTTTTTACTTAAAAAGAAGATAAAAATCTATAATATGAGATTAGCCCTTGTTTGGTGGTTCTAGCAGGGGAAGTGCAGTTACTTCTATACCTTTCATCAAAGGACTGTCCTTCTGTGTTGGGGAAAATCATCCCCTTTTACTGAGTGTGCTGTTATAAGAGATGAGATAAAAAAGTGATTGAAAGGTTTCTGTCTCTTCTTGGGTACATGTTAGAGGGCACAAAGAAGTGTTTGTTTCTTTGTTATTCAAGAAAAAACTACAAACAAAAGTATGTTTTCTAGCTGCCACTGTTTGATTGGTAACTTTTCTATTTGGTATTGAAATGACTCTCTTAAGGCCACTGGTCATTGTTTACTTATTTGTACATTTAGTTTTTATTTTACTATTGTTGATCTAAGAGGAGAATTTCTTATCTAAGAGTTTTTGCCAAAAGGGATTTTTCTCATAAATGTTAGCCTAAAGTAATGTTACAGTCCATAGCATCTCCTTGGAAACCAGGCTTTCGTGGGATAGAAACAACTACTTTAAGATGGATGCTGTGTCCTTAGGAAGTGATTCAGGAAGTCTGGCAAGAAGAGAAATCATGCTGTGAAGGAAATTCAGAAAATAGGAGCTCAATTATTTATGTTCCCAGGTTTGTCCTAATTTGTTTTAAGAATGTTTCATTCTAATGACTAAGTTATAAACATATGTTAAGTAATAAATTTCATTTCCAACTCTTAGATGGTATGTTTATCACTAAGGAGTGTGGATGCATTTTTTAAAATGAAGTGAGAGTTTTGTTGTCATATATACTTGACAGTGACATTGATTAAAATGTAGATAGGCGCTTTGTGGGTGATATATAAAATGTATCAGGACACAACTTTTAAAGGTTTCTACTAGTCTTGTCTCCTGTAATAAAGATTTGGCAGCATTTTCTTTTTGTTTTCTTTGTTTCTTTTTTTTGAGCTGGAGTCTTGCTCTGTCGCCCAGGCTGGAGTGCAGTGGCACGATCTCAGCTCACTGCAACCTCTGCCTCCCAGGTTCAAGCGGTTCTCCTGCCTCAGCTTCCTGAGTAGCTGGGATTACAGGCTCCCACCACCATGCTCAGCTAATTTCTGTATTTTTAGTAGAGACAGGGTTTCAGAATATTGGCCAGGCTGTTCTTGAACTCCTGACCTCAGATGATCTGCTTGCTTTGGCCTCCCAAAGTGCTGGGATTACAGGCGTGAGCCACTGTGCCCGGCCAGCATTTTCTATCTTAATGAAACGAGAAAATTATCCCAGGAGTTTCCAGAGTCTTTTTATAGAAACATTTTTTAATATTCTCAAAAAAGCATTTCAGATAAAAAGTTATGAAAGCTACTCCAGAAATAGTGGTAAAGACATATATATATATAATTTTTTTTTTTTTCTGTTTAAGACTGAGTCTTGCTCTGTCAGCCAGGCTAGAGTGCAGTGATACCATCTCTGCTCACTGTAACATCTGCCTCTCGGGTTCAAGAGATTCTCCTGCCTCAGCCTCCCGAGTAGCTGGGATTACAGGTGCAAACCAACACGCTCAGCTAATTTTTGTATTTTTAGTAGAGATGGGGTTTCGCCACGTTGGCCAGGCTGGTCTTGATCTCGTGAACTCAGGTGATCTGTCTGCCTTGGCCTTCCAAAATGCTGGGATTACAGATGTGTGCCACCACACCTGGCCAAGAAATAGTTTTTTCAAAAACGTTTTTAAAGTGGTAAGATAGATGACCAATACACTTAAATAAAATTAGTCTCTTTTGGAAATTGAAGTATTACTAATACTAAAATGGAAACATTCTTCTTATATTTTGTTATGGCAACACTTGAAGTCATTGAATAAATTTAGTCACAGGTTAAATTTCGTGATTTTTTTTTCTTACAGAGATTTACTAATATTTCAGAAGTATTATACTGTTTTCAGTTTTCAAGAGGACTGTTATAAGGATTGTTTTTACATTATCATATTGAAAAAGCTACCTGTGGGCTGGGCATGGTGGCTCACACTTGTAATCTCAGTGTTTTGGAAAGCCGAGGCAGGAGAATCGCTTGAGGCCAGAAATTCGAGACAAGCCTAGGCAACAAAGCCAGACCCCATCTCTACAAAAAATAATTTAAAAAAAGAAATTAGCTGGTATGGTGGCATGTAGCTGTACTCCCAGCTACTCGGGAGGCTGAGGCAAGAGGATCATTTGAGCCTATGAGTCCAAAGTTGCAGTGAGCCATGATTGTGCCATTGCACTCTGGCTTGGGCTACAGAGTGAAGCCCTGTCTCAAAAAACAAAACAAAAAACAAAAAAAAGAAAGAAAATTGACCTGTATATAACTTTCTAGAATGTTTATGTTATTACCTTAATTTCAATCTCTGGAAGGAGTGCCTTTTAATTTAATTTAGTGGAAATATTATTCCTTCTTTTTTCTCCCATTTCTTTCCAAATGATGAAATATTATTTGTTGTTCATTGAAGTCCAGCAAGGCTTTTAAGAACTAAAGTTAGGGGCCGGGCACGGTGGCTCATGCCTGTAATCCCAGCACTTTGGGAAGCGGAGGTGGGTGGGTCACGAGGTCAAGAGATTGAGATCATCCTGGCCAACGTGGTGAAACCCCGTCTCTACTAAAAATACAAAAATTAGCTTGGAGTGGTGGTGCACGCCTGTAATCCCAGCTACTTCAGAAGGCTGAGGCAGGAGAATCGCTGGAACCCGGGAGGCAGAGGTTGCAGTGAGTCGAGATCGTACCACTGCACTCCAGCCTGGGCGACAGAGCAAGATTCTGTCTCAAAAAAATAAAAATAACTAAAGTTAGAAACGCTCTGTGTATTTATTAGTTTAGTTAATTTTTGCGATGTATTCTATTGCTAAAGCATGTCATTTATTTTTTACCTTCTTATTTTGAAATAATTTCTTGTGTTGAACAGTTTAGATATTTCTTTTAAAATATACTATACTTCATTGTCAAAGCATTTAACATTTTATTGGTATATTTTAAATTTTTACTTTTGAAATGTTAAATTTAGAGAAAATTTGCAAGATTAGTACAAAGGACTTTTGTGTATCTTTTATCTAGATCCCCCAGTTGTTAACATTTTATCATGTTTGTCCTGTAATTCTTTTCTATTATTATTACTGTTATTTTCTGAATTATTTGAGAGTAAGTTGCAGACATGATGTGCAATCACCCCCTAAATCCTTCAGTATGTATTGGTAACATTGATATAAAACCACAGTACCACCATTAAAATTAGAACATTATCATTGATACAGTACTGCTTTCTAAACCACAGACCCTCTTGAAATTTGAATGATTGCTCCAGTCACGTCCTTTATAGACACCCTTTCCCTTCTGGTCCAGGATCAATTACGTGACAAGAAGTATATTAGGAGTCTCTAGTTTAGATAGTTAAGCTGCAGTATCAGATCTGTACCAGGTGCCCACATTACAGGCAACTTATTTGGGTGACTGGATTTTGACCACTCTTGGGTTCCTGATTGTTAGTTTCTTGTTTGGTGCCTTGACCTTTGACCACTGTAATGATATATTCCATGTGCTTTCCTTTGGACTGTCAGCCTTTGCCCATAGTACCTAACCTGCAGTTCATTGCTGCTAGTCTGGACTGCTTGCCTGACTCTCTTGATCCTAGCATCCAGTCCATCCCTTGCTTTGTTTCCCTAGGTTGATAATATGTAAGGGATAACTAATATTTTTGTGCTTGTGTCTACCAGAGATCCTTGTGCCAGGTGTCTCTTTGTATAGGAATAAGGCAGAATATATCAGAATAGGAGTTGGCATTAGAATAATTTCACATATAACAGTCAGCATTAGTGCTATATAAAACTGGAGAGAGCTACATACCCAGAACTGTGTGTGTGTGTGTGTGTGTGTGTGTGTGTTTGTGTGTTTGTGTCTAGGTTTTACTCTGCTGTGAATCTTGGGTTAGCTAGGCAGAATGTGCTTCTAAATTATTTGGATTATGCTTCTGCCTATAGGCTCTATAATCTTAGTATAGTCATCTCTCAGTATCTTGGGAGATTGGTTCCAGGACCTCCTATGGATACCAAAACCTGTGGATGCTTAAGTTCCTTATATAAAATAAGGTAGTATTTGCATATAAGCTACTTCTGTCCTCCTACAAACTTTAAATCATCTCTAGACTACTTATAATATTTAATACAATGTAAATGCTGTGTAAATAGTTGTTATACTGTATCACTTAGGGAATAATGACAAGAAAAGAAGTCTATATGTCCAGTACAGCTGCAATTTTTTTTCAAAAAGGTTTTTAGTCCACAGCTGGTTGAATCCACAGATGCAGAACCCATGGATATGGAGGGCTACTGTATGTAATCTTCTCAGGTGGTCTTGTTATTTCATGAGGGAGTGAACTAATGAAATCATGGGCTACCATTTGTAATCAGTTGGCAACTCTTGGAATGGAATATTATTAATAGAATATTCACTGTTCAAGAATTAAACAGCTGATATAGATTTGCATAAATTTCTAAAAATTGTAGATCTATTTCCTACAAGTTTATTGTGATCATTAGTTTTATAATAAACACGTTTATTATAATTCAATGGGTAAGCTCTAGTGATATTTGAAAATAAATATTTTAAGAGTTGGTTAATTTCCTAATAGGTCTTCCAAGGAGAAGTTAACGTAAAAGGGTATAAACTGAGTAAGAATCATAATTTTTCTTGATGATAAAATACTAATTTAGGTTTAAAGTCAATTTAGACACGGAATTTTAGATATTACAGAAGCAGTGATCTGATTTCTAGAAAGCATATTGAGAAAAGGACATATTTTTAGTACAATTGGCCTTAAGTACATGCAGGAAGAATCTTTTATAAATCCTTGTGACCATGCTTTAAGAGCTGCAAATTGTTGAGTAAAATGCAATTTGCCTTTGGTTTTATGAAGAATTTTGCAGACTTGTGCGCCCTCTTGTGTTTAATTTATAGTTAAGATTATTCTACATTATGTGGCTTTTGGTAGTCTTGTGTAGGTTGATGGGTTGGTTGTTATATGTGTATTCTCTGAAGATATTATAAATTTTTCAGTATGATGATAAATATTCAATACATATTATCCAATCTCATTATTTTAAGAGTCTTACAGCATCTTTGTAGAACTGCACAATTGGAAAGTATGCTAAGTGTTCAGCTGGTTCTGTTTTTACACTTACTTTTGCATGCTCTATATCAATTTTTGTTGTATTTAATGCATGCATTCATTGAGATATATGTCCTCGAACATATTTTTAGTTTTATTTTTTGAAGCAAGGTCTTGCTTTGTTGCCCGGGCTAGAGTGCAGTGGCGTGATTACAGCTAACTGCAGCCTCAACCTCCTGGGCTCAAGCAACCCCCCGACCTTAGCCTCTTAGGTAGCGGGGACTACAGGCGTGTGCCACCATGCCCAGCTGTTTTTTTTGTTTTCAATCTTTTTGTAGATATAGGGTCTCACTCTGTTGCCTAGTCTGGTCTTGAACTCCTGGATTCAAGCATCCCTCTTGCCTCAGACTCCCAAAATGGCTGGGATTACGATGTGAGCCACCGTGCTTCTCCCATAAATTATTTTTTAAAGACTAAGCAACAAGATTTAATTATGCAGTTATTTTATTTGAAGGTTCTACGGCAGTTGTAAGCTATGTTGGCTGATCAAACTGTTAAGTGCCTAGCACATTGTAAACCTTCAATAAATATTTGTTGAAAGGAAGAATGGAAGAATTATGGCTGATGACCCATATTTTTTTGTGGACTGAAAGAAATGAAATTAGTTGGATGGTTGCCAAATTGCTGTATTCCGAGGGACAAATTTGTTACCCAATAACAACCAGAGTTTGTTACTCTGGTTCCAGAGAACCTGGGGAACAAATGACTTTTAACCTTTTGGTCAGTATTTTATTGAAAATAGGACCTTTATACCTCATCATACTCATAACTGCTTTAAAGTCTCAATCTAGAGCCTTCTTCTAATTGACATGATACTAGGGCTACCCTTATTTGGACCCCTCATGGACTAAGTTACTTTTTTTAGAAAAATTATTTTTAGTAGAGATGGGTGTCTCGCTATTTTGCCCAGGCTGGTCGTGAGCTCCTGGCCTCAAGGGATCCTCCCACCTCGGCCTTCCAAAGTGCTGGGATTACAGGCATGAGCCACCACACCCAGCTTGCTCATAGACTGAATTACTTGGATTTTGTGGATCCCATCATAATCAGGTCAGCTTTGCTGAAGGTTCATGAGCCATTGTGCCAAGCTGATTGTGGACATTCAGCAAATGGTGTCATAGCAAAGCATTTCTTTCAGATGGGGGAGGGATTAAAAAGTTTATTCTAAAAACTAGTTACCAAAGGTTCAGAATTTGATAATGCCTTACCTGCTCACTGATAATAATAAAACTGTCCTTCCTACATTTGATTTGTATAGGCAAAATATAGGCTAAATTATACAATTTAGAAGTAGGCATAAAGAACTTGCCATTTATGGCTATTCTTTTTCTTTAATCCTTACTAGTCAAAAGGATTTTATATGGCCTTCTTGATTATATTCTCAAATTTAATACAGTCTACTTCTAAGGAGTGAGATGTAGTATTCTTCATGTAAATCCCAGAGTTTTATACTATATAGCGCACAGAGAAGTAGTTTTATTCTTGATTTTGATGTGTGTTTGTCTTGTAAGAATCTTGCCTGTGCTTGTGCTCTTGTAATTTTCTTTGAACAAGCATTTCACTCACAGTTTTGTAATCTACCACATCACTAATTCTCTGAAGATTTGCTGCTCTGTATCATGAATAACTTTACTTATAGTCTTGAATCCTTAATGCCATGGGAATAAAGTGTACTCCCTTGTCATTCTTGTTATATGTAGTATGTAGATTTATATTTTCATCTTCTTTTAACTTTGACCTCAACATTAGCAGATTTAAGAGAGTTTGTTTCCTATACCCCAAATGGATAGAGGAAATTTTACTAACTCTTTATATCCAGGATAATCTATAAATCATTTGACATAAATTGTTGCCATATATGTTGTCACTGTTTACTAAATGTGTAACTATTCGTTGGTTAGAAGTAATGCATTTTAAAAATTTATCTTCAGGTGATCTTCAGGTAACTTACCTCCATACAGTAGTGCTTATCACTTTTTTTTTTTTTTTTTGGGAGACGTAGTCTCGCTCTGTTGCCCAGGCTGGAGTGCAGTGGCGCGATCTCAGCTCACTGCAAGCTCTGCCTCCCGGGTTCACGCCATTCTCCTGCCTCAGCCTCCCAAGTAGCTGGGACTACAGGTGCCCACCACCACACCTGGCTAATTTTTGTATTTTTAGTAGAGATGGGGTTTCACCATGTTAGCCAGGATGGTCTCGAACTCCTGACCTGGTGATCCACCCACCTCGGCCTCCCAAAGTGCTGGGATTACAGGCATGAGCCACTGTGCTCGGCCTACTTGTTACTTTTAAGTTGCATTTATATTTGTTATTGCAGTTTTTCCATGGTTTAAACCCTGTGAGGTCAGCATGGTGAATATTTTTATCCCTGTTTTACAGAAAACGATTTAAGAAAACTGAGATCTGGAGGGCTTGTGACTTGCCTAAATGAATTCGTGTATGTGGAAGTTCCTTGTAAAATATAAAGGGTAAAAATGGGCCAGGCACAGTGGCTCATGCCTGTAATTCCAGCACTTTGGGAGGCTGAGGCTGGAGGATTGCTTGAGCTCAGGAGGTGTGGTGGCATGTGCCTATTGTCCCAGCTACTTGGAAGGCTGAGGTAGGAGGATTGCTTGAGCTTGGGAGCTCAATGCTGCAGTGAGGTATGATTGCACCATTGCACTCCAGCCTGGGTGACAGAGCAAAACCCTGTCCTTCCCCACCTCCCTGCAAAAGGTAAGAGGATTTTAGTAATCTCTTTTAGGCTATTCTCAAATTTAAGTTTTTAAAAATACTATTCATTCTCCTTATGTACTTTTTCCATATAAATAGATCATATATTGGCTAGTTGCCATACTGCTAGTTGCCACTAACCCTGCTTCTCTATAATAATTGGTGATATTCATGGTGGACTGGAAATAGTGCAGTGCATATTACAGTGTATTTCTAAGTCACTTCTGTATTCCTGTCTATATTAGAGGCAATTCTTAGCCCTTTCCAATATACACATTTTGGTTTAGGAAATTGTGTTTAAACAAAAACAAACTAAACCAGCAATTCAGATGCTTACGTGCATAGTTTCTTTTGAAGGGGCCTGGGTGTTGTTACAATGTAATATTATGATTTAAAAAACAGAGAGTTATATAGAAAGTAGAATGGTGGTTGCCAGAGACTGGGAAAAGGGGGAAGTGGATAGTTGTTCAGTGAGTGTAGAGTTTCAGTTTTTCAGGATGAAAATGTTCTGGAAATCTGTTGCAAAACAATGTTAATACACTTAACACCACTAAACTGAACCTTTAAAAATGACTAAGATAGTAAATTTTGGTGTTATGTGTTTTTTTATGACAACTAAAAAACACATTAAAGACAAAAAATACACAAACTTTAATACAACAAATGTTCAAGCCACCTAGAATGAGCAAATGATAATATTTTCTCTGGAGTGATTATTTGTGAGATTAAATTTAACTGAATCTTGATGTTATGACTCGGTATTACCCTTGAGGCTTCTATAGTACCTATATCCTCCCAGGTGAAATATGAACCTGACCTTAATTTCTAGGCTATTGCTGTATTTTGTTCAGTTAATATGGTGAGAAGTGTTCTTGCTTCTAAATATATGTTACTTTTTCATTCTGGTTTCTTTGGTAAGAGGAAGAGATTTATTATATTCAATGACACTTCCATACTTTCACTTGGGAGCCTCCTCTCCAGATGTCTGTCTGGCACTCATCATGAGCTATTTGGAGATATCTTAGGCTATGCAAAATTAATAAGTGATTAGCATAAGATCCTGGTACAGTCATCTATAATGTACAGTAGTTTATGCAGGAGCTCTTCAATTTCTTCCAATAATGACTGTCAAAATCTCATTATTCTAACTTCTATTAAAATGTTAGTAGACACTGCTGCTTTATCTTTTAGTCTGAACATTTAATTATAAAATAACTTTTCACTAAAAAGTAATTTATTAAACAGAAAAGCTTCCTAACCAATAGAATAGTAATTTTCATTTCTAAGTATTAATTTTCCTTTTAGTGCCACCTACTAGGCAAATACAGCAATTCAAATAAGCAATAAGTATTATGGAGCCTTAAATAACTTCCCATCTCACTTAGAATAAAATTCTTCTTCTTTTAGAATAAAATTCTTTTTCTTTTAGAATAAAATTCTTATCATGGCCCAAGAAAACCCTGATCTGGTCTCTGCCCACCTCTGTGATAATCATCTTTTACCACTCACTGCTTTGCCCACTATACTCTAACCAGCCTTTTTTTCCCCCCCATTCCTTTAATATTTGCATTTCTTCCCCACTTTGGTTCTTTTGTACTTAACACCTGGAATTGTCTTTTTTCCATGTGATTATGACTGGTTGTTTTCTTACAATTCAGAGATCAACTTGAATATAACTGCCTAATCTAATATAACCACCTAGCCACCTTTAGTCACATCATTCTATTTGAATTTCCTCTTAAGCTCTTTTTACTATCAGATTGTTTTTGTTTTTTGGTCATCTGCCTTTCCTTTGTAGAATGCAGGCTCCATGAGAGTCGGGAGCTTGGCTTTCTTATTCACCACCATATCCCCTGTGTGTAGAACAGTGACTTACATGTTATTATTATTTTTTGAGACACAGTCTCGCTCTGTTGCTAGGCTGGAGTGCAGTGGCGCCATCTCGGCTCACTGCAAGCTCCGCCTCCCGGGTTCAAGCGATTCTCCTGCCTCCGCCTCCCGAGTAGCTGGGACTACAGGCGCGTGCCACCATGCCCAGATAATTTTTGTATTTTTAGTAGAGATGGGGTTTCACCATGTTGGCCAGGATGGTCTGGATCTCTTGACCTCATGAGCCGCCTGCCTCGGCCTCCCAAAGTGCTGGGATTACAGGCGTGAGTCACTGCGCCTGGTCACATATTATTACTTATTAAAAGATATGTAATCGTTTGTTCAACAAATGACTGAATGATTCATTGTTGTGTCTTGCTATGTGCTGGACACTGTGCAAAATCTTGTGGAGGCACTGTTTAGTCAGGGAGACTGACAATCCAATAACTATAATATAAAAGTGTTAGGTTTTATAATAAAGGAATATAGAAAATGCTACGGGTCACAAATAAGAAAGAATTCATTTCTCCTAGAAGTAGGTCAAGGGGTATTAGAGATGAGTTAATGTATTAGTGCTTCATATTTTACATTAAACCATTCTCCTGATGCACTTTGCTGATTAGTTACTGACCAATTCTTGACTTTCTAATACTTTACTTAACCTTGCCATTTACTTTTCTACAAAAAGATGGTGGTAATATTGCCCTCAAGAATGTTGTAAAGATTAATCATTTAATATTGGCTAAGTGGTTTGAAAATGCAAAATGCTGTATAAGCCCTGATGTCCTCAATCATATTAACAACCACTTTCTATAATTAAGTTTTATTGTGTACTTAGTTCCCGATTAGTCAGCTAGAAATAAATATGCTTTTTTTAAAAAAAGATTATTTATGAAAGGCCTACTTGTTATTAAAAGGCCTACAACATGGACTTTTTGCATTGTATTGTTAGAAGAAAAGAATGTCCGTACTGTCTATTCACTCTGGTATTATTTTCTCAGAAGAGTAGTAATGTACTGTAACCCCCAGGAGGCAGTAATATACCAAGAAGATTGTGTGCTTAGGCATGTTAAACAGCACTGCAAGTCTGTTAGTGATTAGTGGCAGTTTAACATGCAGAGACTTCTTATTTATCAGATGGTGAAGATTTCAAGAGATATTTTGACTTTCCTTTTCCTATAGAATTGTATTATCTTGTATTCAAGAGTTTTCCTTCCTCAAAGAGAGGATCCTATCTATTTCAGTACTTGGAGTGCAATGATATCTAGGGATTGTTATACACATAGGAGCACCTCGCTTTATACTATATTATACTGTTACTGTCCTGTACTACAGATTTTTTCCTGAAAGTTATAGAGAGGTTAAAATTTTTATAAATTGAATGTTACTTTAAAATGAATTATGACAATGAGTCTCAACCTTTTTTTCTGCCCCAGAGTACCAAAGGATAAAGTAAACTTAAAATCCTAACAGTGGCTTGGTGCTTCAGTGATTCTCAATTTATGGCAGTTTTTCCCCAGACCTCAGAAGGTTTCATGTTACATTGTCTAATTAAAGAGTACTACTTTGGAGAGTTAGGGTTAGGCATCTTTACAGAATTAGGGTTAGTGGCCATAAAAATAATATTATTTGCTATTAATAAATAATATAAGTAATATAATTAATTAATTCTTATATTAATAAATATAATTATATTAATAAACAATTATTTAGTTATAGTTCTCTTAGGGAATGAGAGACAAGATTAGCTTATTATTTAGTTTAAAAATAATGCTGGAGGCTAAATCTCTAAAATTCAGCTTGTCTTCAAAGTTCTAAGTTCAACATCAGTGTCTCTCATCACAGCTTCTAGTACTTTATCTGTGCCTTAATTATAGTCCTGGGAACTTTTTGTTTTCATCTTTGTATCTTTCATGAGTAGTTGTTTAACATACCAGTGAATTAATAAAACAATTTCTTCCAAACTCAAGAAGCCTTGACCATAGCTCTATAGCTGATTTTTTCCTTAAGAGTGCAAAATACCTCATTCCTGAAAAGTCATTCTTCCCCTCCCTACTCCACCACTACTTATTGCACAGGGATTTAAGATGTAGTAGAACTAGTAAATGGCCATGGATAGAAAAATCCTCTGGGTCTGTGTGGCCCTTAAAGGAATAAAACAAAAATTATATGAATATATTCCTTTAAATAATTACTTCCTTTTTGAATAGTTGATACATACTTATACAATAAAATTTAAGAAGGTACAAAAAGAGTGTACAGTAAAAACTGTTTTCCTTCTATTCTTCTAGCCATTCAGTTTTCCTCTCCAAAGGCAATTGCCATTACTAGATTATTTTGTACCCTCCCGGGTATTTGATGAACATATAAACCAATCAGTCAATCTAAACTCTTCATCTATCGATTGATTGATCGATCCACCTACTTACCTACCTACCTACCTACCTACCTACCTACCTACCTACCTACCTACCTAGCTAGCTAGCTACCTACCTATCTACCTATCTACCTACCTGTCTGTCTGTCTGGTTGCTAAGAGTCTGCAACTGACAGCAAAAAGAGGCATTTAAAATATTTTGGGAATAAGTTTTAGTCTGGGAATTAGGGCTTGCATGAATATTGGAAGAGCTAGGGGAGTGAATGTCATATAAGTCATTTTGGACAATTAGAGAAGCTACAACTGAAACACGAACCTCTGAAGACTTTCAGTGTTCTCAAAAGCTGAAGACCACCGAACACGAACACTGAAGACTTTCAGTGTTCTCAAAAGCTCACTGGAAAACTTCTGCAATTATGAAGCATCTCTGGGAAAGCTTCTGCCATATATTTAGGGCTATAGCAATAAGCAGGTGATTCTCAAGGACTTACCCAAAAGCTGCTATGAAATTAATGTTTGCTTCCCTGCCTCCAGCCACCTTCAGAGAATAATGGCTTCTGCTCTTTCCAAATCTTATTTGGTTCCTTTCATTAGCAAAATCTAACCCAAATCTAAACAACAAAAGGGATTCTGGGAAATATAGAGGAGACCTTAGAAGAGTGGATGGTTGTGCTAAGTTGCCCAGATGATGGTCAATAATATTTTTGACCTGGAAAAATTGCTCTCTCCTAAATGTGACTGTGATTCTTACTTGTGCTCTAAGAAAAGGGTAGGTTTTTGATAAAGGGTAATTGGTAATAGAAAACAAAAAAGATAGAATAAAGGAGAATCAAGAGAGTCAGTGTCCTAAAAGCCAATGAAGGAGAGTTTCCACAAGAATGAAGCAGTTAATTGTAACAATACTGTCATGAATACAGAAGGGAGGAGGAAAAAAATCTGGGTTTGAAATGGAAGGATCGTCATTCATGAGTTTCAAGAGTTGTTTTTATGAACTAGCCAGAGCAGAGATATCTTGTGACGTAACCAATCATATAAATGAAGAGAAGTTTATCAAATCAACTTAGGCCCACTTTACCTTTATTTATTTTTTTTAAATTACAGATTTAATTTAAGCTTGTGTTGATCAGGCTGGTCTCAAACTACTGGCCTCAAGTGATCCTCCCATCTTGGCCTCCCAAAGTGCTAGGATTATAGGTATTAGCCACTGTGCCTGGCCTAATTTTAAATTTTTTAGAAACAAAGTCTCATTCTGTCACCCAGGCTGGAGATGCTGTGGTGTGATCATAGCTCACTGTAGCCTCACACTTTTGGGCTCAAGCTATCCTCCCTCCTCAGCCTCCCAAGTAGATGGGACCAGAGGTGCTCACCACCACACCTAGCAAATCCCACTCATTAGACAGCAGGCCCCCTAGACCCTGTCTCTCCAGGTCCCCCACTCATAGCTTCTCTTCATAACCTAGTTCATGTCCTACCACACCCAACTTTGTGCAGGCCTTGCCCTTCCATGCCCAACTTGCTCTTGCCTCTGCTCCACCTAGGTAGTCTACCCACCCTACCCTTCCACTTGGTGGCCCCTTGGACGGCCACATGACAGTCTGTTTCATTCAGGCCCACTCTCCCCCCAGCTCCGCCCTCTACCATCTTTTATTCATATTTTCAAATACTTTTCAGCTATGTTGTTTACATTATTAAATATAAATATCAAAGTGGAATGTAATACTCCCACAATTCTTAGAGCAAAATAGTGTATCCCTAGAAATTACTTCCTAGCTCATATATGTAAATTGTCTTCACCTGAATTAAAAAAAAATCTTTGAGTCATATTGTTTGTAGTCCATTTTCACTCCCAGACACTATAAAAAAAGGTATAGAAACCAATGTGAATTCATGGTTTTGAGGTTTTACTACATCTATATAAGGTGAAACCATTGGAGGGAACTGGGTGAAGGGTACATGGGTCCTTTGTACTATTTTTATAACTTCTTGTGAATCTATAATTATTTCAAAAAATTTTTAAAAAGCACATGGACCTGGAATTGAGTCTCGGAATCTCTATTTACCAGCTGAGTCACTTAGGAAAGTCATTTAACTTCTGTTAGCTTCAGTTACCATATTTACAAAATGAGGTTAGTAACACATCTCTCACAGGCTTGGTATGAGAATCAAACAAGATTCTTTATAAAAACAGTTTGTAGACATCAGAGCGCTATGTAAATTTTATTTAAAATTGTATACTTCTTATAATTAAGGACACTTTCCAGCCTGGGGAACATAGCAATACCCTGTCTCTACAAATATAAAAAAAAAAATAGCCAGGTGAGGTGGTGTGTACCTGCAGTTTAGCTACTTGGGAGGCTGAGGTAGGAGGATCACTTGAGCCCAGGAGGTCGAGACTGCAGTGAGCTTTGATGCTTTGATTGTGCCATTGCACTCCAACCTGAGCTATCGAGTGAGACCCTCAAGGAATAAAAGGAATACTTTTACCTATTAAGGGTCATTTTTTTTTAACAGACCATTTCACAAACTCATTAAAATCACTTTGAACTTCAGTTCTACTTTCTGAAGTTATAATTCTTCTAAACTTTGTTTTACCTGCAAACAATAAGTGTACTCTCAATACTACGTGTGGACCGAAAACTTGCAATGGGGTATGGTTCCCTTTGGATTATATTTATGTTTTTATTGTTTTAGGAACAATAGCTTGAATCCATAGTTTGCCAGGCTTTTCATTATTTGCAAGGCTAGTAGGTTTTATAATTTATTTATTAGGCTAGATTGAACAAAAAGGAATAGGGCCTCATGGCTCTTAGCAACGTTGTGGTCCTTAGCCACTGACAGGCCACTGGCATATGAGATTTGGTTCTTTCATTTAACAAATGTTAACTGAGTGTCTGTTGAATGTTGAATACTGTTATATGCACTTGGGATATATCTGTGACCCCAAAGAAAAAGTTGCATCAACTGAGATGGAGCTTTCTAATGAGATAAAACAGAAAGAAATATATGATACATTAAAAAGTGTTAAGTGCTTGGGGGGAAAATAAAAGCAAAGTAAAGGTAGTGCTGGTAGGAGAAGTGGAGTAGGGTAGTTTTTATGCAGAAGGTAACATTTGAGCAAAGTGTTGAAGGATGTGAGGAGGTTAACCATGAAGGTTATCTGGGGGAAGAGCAAGGCCATTAGCACACCTGGCTAATTTTTTTTATTTGTAGAGACAGGGTATTACTATGTTCCCCAGGTTGGAAAGTGTTCTTAATTATGCCCTTGGCCTTGCTCGGGCCATCAGGCAAGAGACAA
Source organism: Gorilla gorilla gorilla (assembly GCF_029281585.2). NCBI lineage: Eukaryota > Metazoa > Chordata > Mammalia > Primates > Hominidae > Gorilla > Gorilla gorilla. The sequence continues at coordinate 26,628,536 of NC_086018.1, read as the reverse complement.
CCTAACATAGTTAAAGAAGGAGTTTCATATGGCTGGAATGGAGTGAACGAAAGGGAAAGTAATAGGACATTAGGTGGGAGAATTAATAGGGACTAGATCATGTAGGTCATTTTAAGTCATTGTAAGGACCCTGACTTTTACTCAGTAAATATGGAGCCATTAGAGGGTTTTGAGCAGAAAAGTGGCATGATCTGACTTACCTTTTGAGAGGAATATTCTGGCCGCTGTGTTGAGACTGAACTTTGGGAGTCAAGGATAAAGAGCAGAGAGGTGTTAGGCGGCCATTGAACTAATCCATATGAGAGATGATCATGGTAATAAGTAGTAATCAAATTCTGGATATCTTTTGAAATAATGGCAATGGTATTTTCTGATAGTCTGGAGGAAGTCAAGGATGCTTCCTAGGTGTTTGGCCTCAGCATAACCTAGATTTGCTATCAACTGAGATGAAGAAAGTTGCAGTTAGAGTTGGATTGGGAAGAAGATCATAAATTCAGTTTTGGACATGTTGGGTTTGAGATACCTAAAGGACATCTAAGTGAAATGTTGAGTAGGCAGTTAAATATTTGAATCTAGAGTTTGGGAAAGAGGCCTAAGTTCTAATATGAAATACATTTATATTTTAAATCATGATACTGGACGGAATTACTGAGGGGATGTAGATAGAAAAGAGAAGACATCTAGGAACTGAGTCTGGAGGTACTCTACCATTCAGAGGGCAGGGAGAAGACAAACAACAAGCAAAGGAAATGGAGGAGGAGTAATAGTGATATAGAAATAAAGTGTGGCATCCTGGAAACAGTAATATCATTGGATCAATTAGGCATGAGCCTGATCAAGATATTGAAAATGTATATATTAAAAGATGCTTTGTAACTATAATTTCTGAAAGTACTAGGTGTAATTTAAGTGGGTGTGGAAGTTGCTGATCACTTTCTGTAAATGTTCATTATTTTTATGTTTGTGATAAGGTGTCTCTCTGTTACCCAGGCTGGACTGCGGTGGTGCCAACATGGCTCACTGCAGCCTTGACCTCTTGGGGCCCAAGCAGTCCTCCTGCCTCAGCCTCCCATGTATCTGGGACCACGCAGGCACATGCCAGTATACATGGCTGTTTTCCTTTTTCTTTCTTTCTTTTGTTTTTTAGACAGAGTCTCACTCTGTCACTCAGGCTGGAATGCAATGGCGCAATCTGGGCTCACTGCAACCTCCGCCTCCTGGGTTCAAGTGATTCTTCTGCCTCAGCCTTCTGAGTAGCTGGGATTACATGCATGTATCACCACACCCGCCTAACTTTTTTTTTTTTTTTTTTGTATTTTTAGTAGAGATGGAGTTTTGCCATGTTGGCCAGGCTGGTCTCAAACTCCTGGCCTGAAGTGATCTGCCTGTGTTGGCCTCCCAAAGTGCTGGGATTACAGGCGTGAGCCACCACACCCGGTCTGATTTTTAAATTTTTTGTAAAGGTGGGGTCTCCCCATGTTGCCCACTCTGGTCTCAAACTCCTGGGCTCAAGTGATCCTCCTACCTCAGCCTCCCAGAGTGCCAGGATTACAGATCTAAGCTACTGCGCCTGGCCTATAAATGTCCTTTAATTAAAGATTTAAAAATAATAACTTCTAGGTCAAGTGTGGTGGCTCATATCTCTAATCTCAGCACTTTGGGAGGCAGAGGCAAGAGGATCGCTTGAACTCAGGAGTTTGAGACCAGCTTGGGCAACATGGTGAAACCCCATCTCGACTAAACATAAAAAAAAAAATTAGCTGAGCATGGTGGCACGTGTCTGTGGTCCCAGCTATTTGAGAGGCTGAGGTGGCAGGATCACTTGAGCCTGGAAGGTTAAGGGTGCAGTGAGCCATGGTCACTCCACTGTACTCTAGCCTAGGTGACAGAGTGAGATCCTGTCTCCAAATAAAAAATAATTCCCCCCAACAAAATGTCACAATTCCATTATATATATATATATATATTTGAGGCAGAGTTTCTCTCTTGTCGCCCAGGCTGAAGTGCAGTGGTGCAATCTTGGCTCACTGCAACCTCCATCTCCCGGATTGCGATTCTCCTGCCTCAGTCTCCTGAGTAGCTGGGACTACAGGTGCCCACCACCACGCCTGGCTAAATTTTGTATTTTTGGTAGAGACGGGGTTTCACCACGTTGGCCAGGCTGGTCTCAAATTCCTGACCTCAAGTGATCCACCCACCTCGGCCTCCCAAAGTGCTGGGATTATAGGCTTGAGCCACTGTCTGTAATTGTTTTATAAAAGTTCATCGATCATACTAATTTGTGATATAAGTGAATATCTTGGATCACTGCTGTAAAGATTAGGACTTCTTACAGATTTGTTCTAAATTTTTCATGGAGAATATTACATTTGTTTTGTTTTGTTTTGTAGAGATGGGTGTCTTGCTATGTTGCCCAGGCTGGTCTCGAGCTCCTGGCCTCAAGCAGTCCTCCGGCCTTGGCTTCCCAAAGTGATGGCATTACAGTCATGAGCTACTGTACCTAGCCAGAGAGTATTACTGAAGCCTCCTGTAAGATTTAGAAATTGGAGGCCGGGCGTGGTGGCTCACGCCTGTAATCCCAGCACTTTAGGAGGCCAAGGTGGGCGGATCACAAGGTCAGGAGATTGAGACCATCCTGGCTAACATGGTGAAACCCCGTCTCTACTAAAAATACAAAAAAAATTAGCTGGATGTGGTGGTGGGCGCCTGTAGTCCCAGCTACTCAGGAGGCTGAGGCAGGAGAATGGCATGAACCTGGGAAGTGGAGCTTGCAGTGAGCCGAGATTGCGCCGCTGCACTCCAGCCTGGGCGACAGAGAGAGACTCCGTCTCAAAAAAAAAAAAAAAAAAAAAAAAAAATTTAGACATTGGAAGAAGCCCATGAGATCAAATCAAATAGGAAGTTATAGTTTCAGGTTTTCTGTGTCTTTTTTTTTTTTTTTTGATGGAGTCTTGTTCTGTTGCCCAGGCTGGAGTGCAGTGGCATGATCTGGGCTCACTGTAACCTCTGCCTCCCGGGTTCGAGCAGTTCTCTGCCTCAGCCTCCCGAGTAGCTGGGATTACAGGCACCCACCACCATGCCCGGCTAATTTTTGTATTTTTAGTAGAGACGGGGTTTCACCATCTTGGCCAGGCTGGTCTTGAACTCCTGACCTCGTGATCTACCCGCCTTGGCCTCCCAAAGTGCTAGGATTACAGGCGTGAGCCACCATGCCCGACCGTTTTCTGTTATTTTTATAATTCAACTAGAGGTAACTGCAGGGTTACCAAAAACCTCATTAGACTCCATAACCGTAGATTTACATATAACAATCTTGAGTGATAAAATAAAAACGTAGACAAAATAAATTCAACAGAGTTTGCAAAGAATGACTCACAACCAGGCAACCCTCAAAACCAGAACAGGTTCAGAGAGCTCCCATCCACAATGTGGGCAGTCAGTATAGACAGGAAAAGGCTGAAGAAAGCAGAAATAAGGAACAAAAAGCAGATGGGTCCTTTTAAAGTTAATTTCCTTGTAAGGGTTAAAGCAGAGGGGACTTTCTTATCATGGTGGCTAATGCTGGCTTGTTTGGGAATTTGGCCATTATTTCTCTCCTGATTTCTTGAACAGTCAGATAAACAGCTTAGTTGTAGTTCAGTTTGGCGATGTGGAACTTAAACATGAGTGACTCCATTTCTGTTTGGTCTATTAGGGTCTAATACAGGAGCTCAGCTCAAATCAAGGGCCTCCTCTAAATTTTATTTAACATGGGAGGATAGTCACTAAGATTGTACAACAGGATTATTTGGATAAACTAGAGGTTGGAAGATAGGGGACTGGTAGTTCTATCTTTAGAATTTAGGAATGCTTGAGGTAAGAATTGGAGGGTCTCATTTCAGAGTACTTCAATGCTACTTTCTTTTCCTTGTGTGAGATCAGAAAGAGAAATGAGGGCTAAGAAGGCTTAAGCATACAATATACAGAAATTAAGTATGATACTCAGTGAAAGGTGGTAATTTTTCCTCTAGGATCTGATCTTGGTGGCCTGGAGTTCTATGTGTTAAAAATTAACGGCAAGAACAGTGTTAGATGAGATAATATAGCAGAAGGTGTGTTTCCTGTTGAGGCTTAGATTGAAATGTTATAACAAAATTGGCTGTCAGAGTCAGGTGTCCTGTGGATAACCAGCAAAGTAGTACTCGAGATTCTGATGGTTTGGTTTGACTGAATATTGACTGTGGACATGGAGGCTAGGCAGACTCATTTGCAGAGCAAAGGAAAATCCCTTCCAAAGCCAGAAGTTGGCTATGAATTGGTATTGTATGCCATTGAACCTGAAATCTTTTTAAAGAAAGAAGTTGCTACTTTCATGTTAGCCCACACTTGGCTCTAGTGATTTGATATAAATTTTAGCTGCATTTTTTCTGTGAGATGCATAGCAAGTGGTGTCTGCTTCCAGTAATCAAGTGCTCCTCTCCCATTTCTCTGTGGAGACACCTGCCTTTCTTTAAATTTGAGGATAGTTGATTGTCCTGCAACCTCAGCCCTCTGATGGTTTCTAGAAAATTATATTTGTTCAGATTATTTACATTTTTCTTGTTGTAAGGGTGGGAGTAACCCTACTTCCAGTATTCCACATCCAAAGTGTTGTGGTGTTTTAAAATTTTAAGCTTTGTTCCTATCAAAGCCAAGCTTAAATGACATTTAAAGGTAAATTATAGTTCCTGATGACAGAAAGTATGTTTAATTACTGAAGTTTACAGCTTTATATATATTTTTAAAATTATATTTTACTGTTAATAACAGCATGTTTTTTTTTTTTTTTTTTTTTGAGACGGAGTCTCCCTCTGTCACCCAGGCTGGAGTGCAGTGGCGTGATCTCAGCTCACTTCCAGCTCTGCCTCCCGGGTTCACGCCATTCTCCTGCCTCAGCCTCCCGAGTAGCTGGGACTACAGGCGCCTGCCACCACGCCTGGCTAATTTTTTTCTACTTTTATTAGAGACGGGGTTTCACCATGTTAGCCAGGATGGTCTCGATCTCCTGACCTCGTGATCCACCCGCCTTGGCCTCCCAAAGTGCTGGGATTACAGGCTTGAGCCACTGCGCCCGGCCATAATAACAGCATGTTTTTATAAGTGCATTTTCTTTTAATTTTCAGGAAAATCACCAACACTTTAGAGGTTAAAAAGCTATTTGACTTTGAATGTTTTAATTAGGAGGATTGAGGCCAGGCGTGGTGGCTGACACCTGTAATCTCAGCACTTTGGGAGGCTAAGGTGGGGGGATCACTTGAGGTCAGGAGTTTGAGACCAGCCTGGCCAACATGGTGAAACCCGATCTCTATTAAAAATAGAAAAATTAGCCAGGCGTGGTGGTGTACGACTATAGTCTCAGCTTGCAGTGAGCTGAGATTGTGTACTCCAGCCTGGGTGACAGAGCAAGATTCTGTCTCAATAAATAAAATAAATAAATAAAAATTAGGAGGATTCTTTTAGAGTTCAGAATTCAAGATGATTGATCTGAAAGGCCTGTATAAAAATTTAAATTGTGGTAAAATGCATGGTCTTAGCATTATTAATTATAAAATTATTATTATTACTATTTTTTGAGACAGACTCTCACACCCAGGTTGGAGTGCAGTGGCACGATTTCCGCTCACTGCAACCTCTACCTCCTCAGTTTAAGTGATGTTCAAACAATTCTCATGCCTCAGCCTCCTGAGTGGATGAGATTACAGATGTGTGCCACCATGCCCAGCGAATTTTTTTTGTATTTTTAGTAGAGATGGGGTTTTACCATGTTGCCTAGGATGGTCTCGAACTCCCGGCTTCAAATGATCCACCTGCCTCGGCCTCCCAAAGTTCTAGGCCTATAGGCGCCCGCCACCATACCCGGCTAATTTTTGTATTTTTAGTAGAGACAGGGTTTCACCATGTTGGCCAGGCTGGTCTTGAACTCCTGGCCTCAAGTGATCTGCCCGCCTTGGCCTCCCAAAGTGCTGAGATTACACATGTGAGCTACCACCCTGCCAGTTATAAAATTATTAATCACATTTAGTTTTCTCTGATTTGTAATAAGTCCAATGAAAGGTACACTTCATATATTTGTATTATTTATACAAAATAGCTGAAAATTGTATAGATATCCAAAGAATTTTGATCTCATATAAAAAATATTGGTTGAAGCACTTTCTATATATGCTTTAAATGTGTCAGGTACTCAGCATTATTAGCTAAACATCAAGATCCAAGGCCTAGTGATAAACAGGCAATAATTTTTCAGGTATGAGGTTCATTCCTCTCTTGTTTCCCATAGTGACTATGCCAAAAGATCAGTCTTTAAACTTTCCTTTTCCTTTTCATCCTCTTACACAGGGTCTTGCTTTCTGCTTTACAGAGAAAAGAAAGATCATCAGGTTTTAATTTCATCTGTTTCCTGTCATCCCCTTATACTATAAATATGTGTACATTTGTATTCACTTGATGTCTATCTTTCCATAGATAGAAATCTATGGAGTCTTGCCCCATCGGTTGTTCTCTCACTCTATCTTTAATCTTTCTATAGATTCTTTTTAAAAATCTACATATTATTGATTTTATTACTTTTATTTGTAAAACTGTGTCCAATACAGATGTAACTAAAACACAGTTAAAATTGATCTTTCTTACTACTTTCTTTCTTTTTTTTTTTTTTTTTTGTTTGAGACAGAGTCTCGCTCTGTTGCCCAGGCTGGAATGTAGTGGTGCAATCTTGGCTCCCTGCAAGCTCTGCCTCCCAGATTCACGCTATTCTCCTGCCTCAGCCTCCCGAGTAGCTGGGACTACAGGCGCCCGCCACCATGCCCAGCTAATTTTTTGTATTTTTAGTAGAGAGGGGGTTTCACCATGTTAGCCAGGATGGTCTCAATCTCCTGACCTCGTGATTTGACCGCCTTGGCCTCCCAAAGTGCTGGGATTACAGGCATGAGCCACCGCACCTGGCTTCTTCTTCTTTTTTTTTTTTTTTTAATTGTACCTTAAGTTCAGGGATACATGTGCAGAACTTGCAGGTTTGTTACATAGGTATACATGGGGCATGGTGGTTTGCTGAACCCATCAATCCATCATCTACATTAGGTATTTCTCCTAATGCTATCCTTCCCCTTGCCCATCTTTCTACAGATTCTTTATTGTTTTAATCCTGAGTTTCTCTCTTCAGTTCTTTCCTGACCTTTAAGACAATGAATTTTGGCATGAAAAAGACCCTAGTTTGAAATCCCAGCTCCACCACGGTGTCCTTGGACAAATCATCTAGCCCCTCTGAGGCTTAATTTCTATAAAATGTAGATAAGGCTTACTACAGGTTTGTTTTGAGGATCATGTAAAGCAGGGGTCCCCAACCCCTGGGCCACGGACTGATACTGGTCCGTGTCCTGTTAGGAACTAGGCCACACAGCAGGAGGTGAGCGGTGGGCGAAGCTTCATCTGCATTTACAGCCGCTCTCTATCGCTTGCATTACTGCCTGAGCTCTGCCTCCTGTCAGATCAGCAGTGGCATTATATTCGCATAGGAGCCTGAACCCTATCGTGAACTGCGCATGCACGGAATCCAGGTTGCGTGCTCCCTATGATAATTTAATCCCTGATGATCTGTCACTGTCTCCCATCACCCCCAGATGGGACCGTCTAGCTGCAGGAAAACAAGTTCAGGGCTCCCACTGATTCTACATTATGGTGAGTTGTATAATTATTTAATTATATATTACAACTTAATAATAATAGAAATAAAGTGCACAATAAATGTTCATGTTCTTGAATCATCCCGAAACCATCTCCCCAACCCCAGGTCCATTGAAAAATTGTCTTTCACAAAACTAGTCTCTGGTGCCAAAAAGGTTGGGGACTACTGATAAAAAGTTAAATAGAGTAATTAATTTAAGGGCCTGGTCCTTATTTCAAATTCTCTCACAGGATAGTTTCCCCACTTCCTTTCTTTCTTTCTTCAGAGCCAGACTTCTTAAAAGAATAGTCTATATTTGTAGTCACTACTGGAAGTCTAGGTTTCTACCTCGACTATTCTGTAACTTCTCAGTCCAAGTTTACCATTGATCTCCTAATCGTCAGATCTGATGAGCACTTTTCAGAACTTCATCATTTATTTTTCTTTCCAACCCTTAAAATCATTCTCTTGTAAAGCAGACAGAGAAAGCTTTCTAAATGTAAACAGGTTTCTAAAATATAAGTCCAACTTTTTAGTAACTCTCCATCACCTGCAAAATGAAGTAAATAATTTCTGGTAGGAATAAAAAGACTCAATCTAAATTTGTGTTGTCCAGTATGGTAGGTGCTAGATATATGTGGCTATTTAAATTTAAACTTGTTAATTACAATTAAATACAATATTAAAAAACAGTCTCTTAGTTACACTAGCTACACTTCCAACATTCAATAGCCACATGTGACTAATGGCTACTTTATTAGTCAGCTTAGATATAGAATCTTCCCATTATCACATGAAGTTCTATTGGACATGGCTGATATGGATCCAAGATATCAAAAAATGAGAGAGACAGGCTAGAATTACACCAGATTTAGCTAGGTTGGACAAAGGAAGTAAAGGTGGTGATGCTACAGAGATCCTATTGTTCTGCAGAGTCCAGGTTCCTGGGGAGAAGCCTGTCTTGAAATGAATATTTTGAATGAGCAGTAGGAGCAATGGTGGTATCAGGAGATATGAGAGCTACTTTTGTCATTATGTTGGAATAATGAGGAAGAAAAGGAATTATGTTGAAATAAAGAAATGGAATACTGCTGGAATTTTATTTCTTACATCAGGCTATTTCAGAAGAAAAAAACATGGTCTTCATTTGAGAAAAGAATGTGCCTGTAGTTCCAGCTACCTGAGAGGCTGAGGTAGGAGGATCGCTTGAGCCCAGGAGTTTCAGGCTGCAGTCAGCTGTCTATGATTGTGCCAGACAAACAAACAAACAAACAAACAAACAAAACGGAGAAAGAGAGAAAATAATACATGATTGAGATAATTAGAATATATTTATAAGAATAACTAGTTTTTGGGGATTTTAACCTTGTGGTAAATAATACCTCAGACCTGGTATTGACCCATCTGCTTTTTTGGGTTTAAAAGAATTTTGCATGTATAAATGTTTTTGCCAAGTTGAAAGAGATATTTTTATTCTTATATTCTGTAAATAGTCATCTCCAGTCTTCAGATTTATTTTCTGCTCAGCTTATAGTCAAGAATTTTGTTAACTGTTTTACTCCTATCTGTGTAAGTTATTAATGCTGTGATTTTTTTAAAGCTCCTGGATATTAATGTTTTAAGTTCCTGAACTTCTGCAAGATGGTCCATATTGAAAGAGGCAGCTGTAAAATGCAGATGCTGACAAGCAGAAAAACAAAGAGATTTTCACAAGGAATTATGGGTATTTAATGTAACTCTTTAGTTCACAGTTCCATAAAACTGTGTTGTTTTCTTAGTACTACATTCTGTCTTAACCTTCTGTTGTGTTGCACAGCTGATTTTAAGGAAGAATGAATTGTTAGTCATCTGCTTTTTATCCGGCATTTTAACTTTCAGTCCTCAGCAGGAATTCCACTGTCCCAGTGCAATTTATTTTATTTAAAGCAATATTGTACACATTTATAACTTTTACTTAATTCTTGAAGAAAAAATTTCAGTTTCTATTTATCCTGCTTATGAAAATGAAAATGAATCACAAATTATAAGTGACATCAATCTTTTTTATGATGTCATTTTTTTAAAAAATGATTTTATAAAATGAGAAAAATACTGAAATGCTGTAGAGGAAGAAAGGGAGAAGAGGTGGTTGCATTGCGGGGGTGGGTAGAGAGGCAGGCATTGAGATCGCTAGGCAACAGGCTGTGAGAAATGCAGCATTTCTCATTTGTGTCGTCATGTAACTATGGAAGAACCACCATCTAGCCTAACCTGTTATTTCTTTTTAATCAAGTCCAGCTGTTGATCATGTGAACACACTCCTCTGGGTATTAAGGGTGTGTTTCTTCCTTTCCTATGGTATCTTAAATGGCTACTGACATATCACCTGGAATGTACCCATGTGCTGTAGGAACCCCCATTATACTGATCATTTCTCATTATGAATCACAAGTAAAATGTTTACCCCAAGTTGCATATAAAAACTTTAAAACAAAGAATGTGACTTGACCACATAAGTATTTTTTTTTTTTTAATGAATAGAGTTCTTGTTTTTAATTTGATGAGCAGGGAACTTTCCAACTCTAACCCTTCTTTACAATCTGTCTTTAATTTGCAAAAAAGATGCATTCCAATTTTTCAGACATAAAACTGTTTAATGGATTTTTTTGAGATTCATTAGTTTTCTAGTCATGTTAGGTTACCCTGAAATTTAGCATATATCATTTCATGGATTTCAATCTCCTTTTCTCATTTTAATGTTTATATTTACTATTTTGATATTAAAAAATAATTAGGTGGTGTCTTTAGTCCTCCTTAAATAATACACAGTTGCAGCTGTTAGACTGTTTTTATACAGTACTGTTACCAGCCATGTCTTCCTTGAAAGAAATATGAATTTTCAATATCTTGGATTATTTAGTTCATTTTACTTATCCTCTGTGAGGATAATCTATGTGTAATTTTAAAGTTTTTCTGTTTAAGCTCTACTATGTCTTCTTGGTGGCACTAAGAAATAAATATTTTTGCTTCTGCGTTTTGGGATCTTCTTCTCCTCCCTATCACCCCTTAATGCTGTAGCAATATTTAAGGCATTCTAAGTTCCAGCACTAGACAGAGCTTGGTCAGTTAATCATCCCAATATATTCTGGTAAGATAAATTTGAAAACATGTATAGTAATTGTCTATTATTATCTAAGAAAAATGTTTGATAATTATAGGTATGAATTTTTGCTTTATAGGTCATAAAATTATTATAATAATGTTGCTGTTTTTCAAAAAAGGAAACCACTTAATAATATTTTGAGATAAAACATTGTGCTTGCCAAAGTGTTCCAAATAATACACTCTTTCAAAAGTCTATAAAGTCCTTAACTTTAAGGCCTTGTATTAGATATTTGATATACCACATATATCCATGTATCGTTTACAAGCTTACAGATATATGATTTATTTGTAAGATTATGCCAGGTAACATAGATACATATGAAAAAAGCCATATTACAAAAGGAAGAAATGTTCTTTTGTTTGTTCGTTTGTAGAGATGGGGTCTCACCAGCCTAGGCTGGTCTTGAACTCCTGGGCTCAAGCAATCTTCCCATCTTGGCCTCCCAAAGAGGGAAGAAATATTCTTGCAATGATATCTGTAGATAAAAATTGTTGAATTCTATTTATTAGTGGTATCATGCTCCTAACTTGATTGAAATTTCAAATTGTATGTATGTGTTTGATATTTACTCATGATAATTACCTCCCTTAAATACTTCCATTACTTTAGACTTTTCTTCACTGAATTAAAATGTATTATTTATTCTTTGGAATCTCCTAATATTAGTTCATTACTACATCCCTATTTTGTGACATTATAGGGTGTATTATCTCAAAGGATGTCGTGTTAGTCTATTCTCACACTGCTATAAAATACCTAACGCTGGGTAATTTATAAAGAAAAGAGGTTGGTTCTTCCGGCTTTACGGGTAGCGTGGCTGGGGAGGCCTCAGGAAACTTAGAATCATAGCAGAAGGTGAAGGGGAAGCAGACACATCTTAAATGGCTGGAACAGGAGGAAGAGAGAGTGAAGGGGAAGTGCTACACATTTTTAAACCAGATCTCGTGAGTACTCACTCACTATCACAAGAACAACAAGGGGGAAATCTGCCCCCTTGATCCAGTTACCTCGCATGAGGACCGTCCTCTTAACATTTGGGGATTACAATTCAACATGAGATTTGCGTGGAGACACAAATCCAAACCATATTGGATGTATACAATTATTAAAATTAATTTTACTTTATTTTTTATAAATTTATTTTTCTTAAGGAAGAGAGGCTTTGCAAAGTCAAATAATAATAGAATGAGAGTATTTGATTTAAATAAATATTGATTTTCATTTAGTCTCAAAGGATATAGTTTGAAACTTCTGAGATTTTAACTTTCTGAGACAGCCTTTGCTGTACTTTCAGAGTGAGATAGATAGCTGAAATCTGAAGAGTCAGTGGTTTTCTCCCAAAAATCAGATTTTATGAATTACTTTAGGAATTAATACCAGATTTGTCAAACAAAAGCAAATAGATTCAGATAAAAATAATTATAATTCTACATTCAGTAGGAAGAATATTTAATTCTAGATTTTGCATAGTGTTTAGTATCTTACTGGTATTTGGTAAATATTTTTACAATTTCTCTAGTAAATGCTTACTTTAAATATAGCTATGTTTGAAATTTGTGTAAAAAATCCAAAAATTAGTTGGCCAGATGTGGTGGCTCATGCCTGTAATCCCTGCACTTTGGGAGGCCAAGGCAGGCGGATCACCTGAGGTCAGGAATTTGAGACCAGCCTGGGCAACATAGTGAGACCCTGCCTCTATTTTAATTAAAGTTTAAAAAAATACAACTAAAAATTAGTTCTAAGCAGACAGATAAATTCATGGGACTCATGAAAAAGTAAATTAAAAATACCATAAAGGGCATCTTTGTAGGGAGGTAAAGGAGATGGTAAAAGATGGTATGGTACCTTAATAAGATTTGAAGAATCATATTATAAGACACAACCCTATAATGAGAAAATTAGGAAGGTGCAGTTATCCATTCAGCCTGTATAATCACCTGTTATTTGACAGAGAAGGAATAATAAGTCAATAACTACCTTCAGGTTGGGTAGAGTGCCCCTTCTTTATGTTTACTTATTTCCCTGTATGTGTCCTTATTGCTGACTTTATCAACACAATACATTGAAATGATCTGTTTATCTAGTTTTATATATATGTGTGTATGTGTGTGTGTGTGTGTGTGTGTGTGTGTGTGTGTGTGTGTATAATTTTTTTTTGTTTTGAGACGGGGTCGCACTTTGTCACTCAGGCTGGAGTGCAGTGGCGCGATCTTGGCTCACCGCAACTTCTGTCTCCTGGGTTCAAGTGGTTCTCCCATCTCAGCTTCCTGAGTAGCTGGGACTACAGGTGTGTGCCACCATGCCTGGCTAATTTTTGTATTTTTTGGTAGAGATGGGCTTTCACTATGTTGGCCAGGCTGGTCTTGAACTCCTGACCTCAAGTGATCTGCTCCCCCTTGGCCTCCCAAAGTGCTGGGATTATAGGCGTGAGCCACTGTGCTCAGCCCTTCGGTTTTTTTTGGGTGTGTATATATGTGTATTTATACACACACACACACACACACACACACATTTGTATATGTGACTATATAATTTTTTCGTGTATATATATATACACACACGCATTTGTATATGTGACTAGTTATATATAACTATACATATAACTATATATAACTATACATATAACTATATATAATTAGTAATATATAGCTATGTATATAGTTATACGTATATATACACTATATATAGCTATACATATGTATGTATAGTTATATATGTATATAGCTATGTATACTATATATGTAGTTATATGTATAGTTATGTATATAGCTATACATATGTATGAGTAGCTATATACATACATGCATATATATAGCTATACGTATATGGTTATATACGTATATAGCTATACTTACATATAGCTACACATATCTATGTGTAGCTACATGTGTATGTATGTATGTGTATATATAATGTATGTATATATAACTATACATACGTGTAGCTATATGCATATATAGCTATATGTATGTATAGCTATATGCATATATATAGCTATATGTATGTATGTATAGCTATATACATGTAACTAAACATATAACTACATATATAGCTATACAGTATATATACATATATGTACTTGCATATATATGTTTTCCCAGGAATTGCAGCCCTTGTGGCCTATACTGCCTTTCAAGTTTAGGATCCCAGAGCCCTTTAGCCCATGGTAGTGAGGCTTGCTGGAACTCTGGTTCCAATAGCTGGGATAGACAATTTGCCTCTGACTAGGGCTGGTCTAAATGTTTCTTCCATGGACACTGGCTGAGTTCTGCCCTGTGTTGCTTTCCAATGTAACAGGGTAGCACTGAGTTTCAATGTAAAGTTCCACAATAACTGCACTCTCCCTTCCCCCAAAACACATTTTCTCTCCATGCTACATGGGCACTGCCAGGGGATAAGGGAAGGGTGGTGTAGGCAATTCAGGACTGTCTTTCCTATTCTCTTCAGTACCTTTTACCTTAATATGATGTTAAAACCAGATACTGGACTGCCCATCTGATTTTTGGTTCTTATAGAGGTGATTTTTTGTTGAATAGTTGTTCAGTTTGGTGTTCCTGTAGTGGTGGGGGTTGGAGGGGTGGATCACTGGCGGTTTCTATTCAGCCATCTTGCTCCCTCCTTTAGTTCTTGCTTCTTTTTAATTTTAATTAAATAATTTGTTCAGTTTGACAACTACTGAGAACATATTGTATGCCAGTGGTGTAAACTACTCATATTTTCAGTAGAAAGACTAAAAGATAAACCTATCAAAAATAATAGCTATAACTTTTCAAGACATAGTATAATAAGATATAAATATAAACAACAAAAGTTAAAAATTGAGGAACTGAAGTGTAGAGTTTTCGATAGTTTTCTCTTTGCTTATTTATTTGTATGTTCATGCAATCAGTGTCATCAGTTTAAAATAATGGGTTATAAGATATTATTTGCAAGCCTTATGGTAACCTCAAATAAAAAATATACAGTAGATCACAATAAATAAAAAGCAAGAAGTTAAAAAGTATCACCTAAGGAAATCACCTTCACTTAAAGGAAAATAGGAAGGAAGGAAAGAAGGAAGAGAAGACCACAAAACAACCAGAAAACACATAAAATAGCAGGAGTAAGTCCTTAGTTATCAATAATAACATTGAACACAAATTGACTAAGCACTCCAATCAAAAGTCATAGGGTGGATGAATGGATAAAAAACAAGACATCATCATCTGTTACCTACAAGAAACACACTTCACCTATAAAGACACACATAACTGAAAATAAAGGGATGGAAAAAGATACTCCATGCAAATGGAAACCAAAAAAGAGCAGGAATAGCTATATTTATATCAGACAAAGTAGATTTCAAGACAAAAACTATAAAAAGAGACAAAGGAGGTCATTATTTAATAATAAAGAGGTCAGCTCAGCAAGAGGATATAGCAGTTGTAAATATATATATACCCAACACTGGGGCATGCAGATATATAAAGAAAATATTATAACTGAAGAGAGAGATAGATCCCAATACAGTAATGGCTAGAGACTTCATCACCCCACTTTCAGCATTGGACAGATCATCCAGACAGAAAATCCACAAATAAACATTGGACTTCATCTACACTGTAGACCAAATGGACCTAATAGGTATTTACAGAACATTTCACCCAGTGTCTACAGAATACACATTTTTCTCAGCACATGGATCGTTCTCAGGGATAGACTGTATGTTAGGCTACAAAACAAGTCTTACAACATTCAAAAAAATTGAAATAATCTCAAGTATCTTCTCTGAGCACAATGGAATAAAACTAGAAATCAATAGTCAGGAATTTTGGAAACTGTAGAAATACATGGAAATTAAATACTATGTTCCTGAATGACCAGTGGGTCAATAAAAAATTAAGAAAGAAATTAAAAAATTTCTCACAACAAATGTGAAAATGGAAACACAGCATACCAATATCTCTGGGATACAGCAAAAGCAGTAATAAGAGGAAACTTTATGGCAATAAGTGTCTATATCAAAAATTTAGAAAAACTTCAAATAAAGAATCTAACAATGCATCTTTAACAACTAGAAAAGCAAGAGCAAACCAAACCAGAATTAGTAGAAGAAAAGAAATAATAAAGATCAGAGCAGAAATAAATGAAAGTGAAGTGAAAGAAATAATACAAAAGATCAACGAAATGAAAAGATTTTTTTAAAGATAAAATCGACAAACCTTTAGCCAGACTAGGAAAAAAAGAGAGAAGACCCAAATAATAAAATCAGAGATGAAAAAGGAGACATTACTTCTGATACTGCAGAAATTCAAAGGATTAGAGGCTACTATGAGCAACAGTATGCCAATACATTGGAAAACCTAAAAGAAATGTATAAATTCCTAGACACATATAGCCTACCAAGATTGAGCCATGAAGAAATTGAAAACCTGAACAGACCAATAATAAGGAACAAGATTGAAGCTGTAATAAAAAGTCTCCCTGCAAAGGAAACCCCAGGATCTGATGGCTTAACTGCTGAATTTTACCAAGCATTTAAAGAAGAACTAATACCAATCCTGATCAAACTATTTTGAAAAATAGAGGAGGAAGGAGTACTTCCAAACTCATTCTATGAGGCTAATATTACCACTACGAAAACTAGATAAAGGTTCATAAAACAAACCCTACAGAGTCACATCCCTGATGAACACTGATGCAAAAATCCTCACCCAAATACTTGCAAACCGAATTCAACAACACATTAAAAAGATCATTATGATGAAGTGAAATTTATCCCAGTGTTGCAAGAATGGTTTAACATATGCAAATGAATCAATGTGATATATCAACAGAACAAAGGCCGAAACCCATAAGATTATTTCAACTGTTGCTGAAAAAGCATTTGATAAAACTCAACATCCCTTCATAATAAAAATACTAAAAAAAAAAACTGGGCATAGAAGGAATATAACACAATAAAAGCTGTGTACAACAGACCTACAGCTAGTATTACACGGAATGGGGAAAAATCGAAAGGCTTTCATCTTAGATCTAGAACAGGAAAAGATGCCCACTTTCACCACTGTTATTCATCATGGTACTGGAAGTCCTAGCTATCAGACAAGAGAAAGAAATAAAAAGCATCCAAATTGGAAAGGAATAAGTCAAATTATCTGTTTTTACAGATGATGTGATTTTATATTTGGAGAAACCTAAAGACACCACCAAAAACTATTAGAACTGATAAATTCAGTAAAGTTGCAGGATACAAAATAAACGTACAAAAATCAGTAACATTTCAATATGCCAACAGCAAACAGTCTGAAAAAGCAATAAAAAAAGTAATCTCATTTGCAATAGCTACATATAATATACCTAGGAATAAACTAAACCAAAGAAGTGAAAGATCTCTACAATGAAAAGTGTAGAACACTGGTGAAAGAAACTGAAGAGGGCACAAAAAATTGGAATGATATTCCATGTACATGGATTGGAAGAATCAATATTGTTAAAACATCCATACTACCTAAAGCAGTCTACATATTCAGTGCAATCTCTTTCAAAATAACAATCACATTCTTCACAGAAATAGAAAAAATACTCCTAAAATTTATATGGAACCACAAAAGACCCAGAATAGCCAAAGCTGCCCTAAGCAAAAAGAACAAAACTGGAGGACTTCAAATTATACTACAGAGCCATAGTAACCAAAATAGCATGGTACTGGCATAAAAACAAACACATAGACCAACGGAACAGAATAGGGAGCGTAGAAACAAATCCGTACATCTGCAGTGAACTCATTTTTGACAAAGGTGCCAAGAACATACATTGGGGAAAAAGATACTCTTCAATAAATGGAGCTCAGAAAACTGGATATCCGTATGGAGAAGGATGAAACTAGACCCTTATCTCTTGCCACAAAAACCAAATCAAAATGGATTGAAGACTTAAATCTAAGACCTCAAACTATGAAACTACTAAAAGAAAACATTGGGAGAAACTCTCTAGGACATTGGAGTGGGCAAATATTTCTTCAGTAATACTCCACAAGCCCGGACAATCGAAGTAAAAATGGACAAATGGGATCACATCAAGTTAAAAGCTTCTGCACAGCAAAGGAAACAATCTAGAAAGTGAAGAGACAGCCCACAGAGTGGGAGAAGATATTTGCAAACTATCCATCTGACAAGGGATTAACAATCAGAATATATAAGGAGCTCAAACAACTCTATGGGAAAAAATCTAGTAATCTGAATTAAAAATGGGCAAACAATCTGAATAGATATTTCTGAAAAGAAGACATACAAATGGCAAAAAGGCATATGAGAAGGTGTTCAACATCATTGTTTATCAGAAAAATGCAAATCAAAATTACAATGAGCTATCATTTCACCCCAGTAAAAATGGCTTTTATCCAAAAGACAATCAATAACAAATGCTGTTGAGTATATGGAGAAAAGGGAACTCGCATACACCGTTTGTGGGAATGTAAATTAGTAAAACTGCTTTGGAGAACAGTTTGGAACTTCCTCAAAAAGCTAAAAATAGAATTGTCATATGATATAGCAATGCCATTGCTAGGTATACACCCAGAAGAAAGGAAATCAGTATATCAAAAACATAGCTGCACTCTGGTATTTATTGCAGCACCATTTACATTAGCCAAGATTTGGAAGCAACCTAAATGTTCATCAACAGATGAATGGATAAAGAAAATGTGGAACACACACACACACACAACACACACACACACACACACACACACACAAACAGTGGAGTACTATTCGGCCACAAAAAAGAATGAGATCCTGGCTGGGCATAGTGGCTCATGCCTGTAATCCCAGCACCTTGGGAGGCTGAAGCAGGTGGATCACTTGAGCCAAGGAGATTGAGATCAGCCTGGGCAACATAGTGAAATCCTGTCTCAAAAAAATACAAAAGTTAGCTGGGTATGGTGGTGCACGTCTGTGGTCTCAGCTACTTGGGAGGCTGACATGGGAGGACACCTGAGCCTGGGGAGGTTGAGGCTGCAGTAAGCTATGATTGTGCCACTGCACTCCAGCCTGGGTGACAGAGTGGGACTCTGTTAAAAAAGAGATCTTGTCATTTGCAACAACGTGAATAGGACTGGAGGTTATGTTAAGTGAAATAAGCCAGACAAAGACACACTTTGTATCTTCTCACTTATTTACGGGAGCTAAAAACATTAAAACAATTGAACTCACAGAGATAGAGTAGAATGATGGCTACCAGAGGCTGAGAAAGGTAGTGGGGGTGGGGGGAAGTGGGAATGGTTAAAGGGTACACAAATATAATTAAATAAAATGAGTAAGATCTAGTATTTGATAGCACGACAGGTGACTACAGTCAACAATAATTTACTGTACATTTAAAAGTAACTAAAAGAATATAATTAGATTGTTTGTAACACAAAGAAAGGATACATGCTTGAGGTGATGTAGATACCCCATTTACCCTGCTGTGATTATTACGCATTATATGCCTATATCAAAATATCTCATGTATCCGTAAATATATATACCTACTATGTACCCATAAAAATTGAAAAAAATTACTGTTCACAAGTCTCACATTAATTTCAATGCATTTTTCTGTTCTTTATTGCTTCTCTTATTTATTATTATTATTATTTTTTATTTTTTTGAGACAGAATCTCGCTCTGTCGCCAGGCTGGAGTGCAGTGGCGCGATCACGGCTCACTGCAACCTCTGCCTCCCAAGTTCAAGTGATTCTCCTGCCTCAGCCTCCCCGAGTAGCTGGGACTACAGGCACATGCCACCACACTGGGCTAATTTTTGTATTTTTAGTAGAGATGGGGTTTCATCATGTTGGCCAGGATGGTCTTGATCGTCTGACCCTGTGATCCACCCACCTCAGCCTCCCAAAGTGCTGGGATTACAGGCATGAGCCCCCACGCCTGGCCTGTTTCTGTTTTTTATAAGATTAATTTCCCTGTACTTTTTTTTTTTTTTTTGAGACATGGTCTCTGTCACCCAGGATGGAGTGCAGTGATGCAATCACTGCTCACTGCAACCTTGACCTCCCAGGCTCAAGTGATCCTCCCACCTCAGCCTCCCAAGTAGCTGGGCTAATTTTTTAACTTTTTGTAGACATAGGGTCTCCCTGTGTTGCTCAGGCTGGTCTCAGACTCATGGCCTCAAGCAATCCTCCCACTTTGGCCTCCTAAATTATTGGGATTACAGGTGTAAGCCACTGCACCTGGCCTCCCTTTACTTTTTGTGAAGCATTACATAACTGTACATAAAACTTATAGGCATAGCTTTAAACGTTAATCACCAAGTGGACAGTTTTGTAACCAATCCCAAAACGAAATAGAATATTACCAATTCCTTAGATGCTTTGTTCTTCCCCACACATCTCACTCCCCTAATAAGATAAATAGTTCTTATGTTTGTAATAAAACATTCTCTTATTTTTCTTTATAGTTTTGCCATCTAGCTATATGTAGCTTCCCTAAAAAATGTATTAATATTACCTGCTTTTGCCTGTTTTCAAAATTTTTTAATAAATTGAATGATCCTCTAAGTATTCTTCTGAGACTTCCATCTTTAGGTCAGGGCCATGTTTAATATTCATCTACTTTGATGATATAGTCATAATTTGTTCATTTTCAGTCCTTTATAGAATTCAACTGACATAGATATACTATAATTTATGTAATTCCAACATTTATATTGTTTACATAGTTTTTCCTATTATGAACAATGCTGTCATGAGTATTCTCAGTGTTGCTATGAGCAATTCTTTTTTTAGACAGTGTCGCTCTGTTGGTGCAATCTCAGCTCACTGCAACTTCTGCCTCCTGGGTTCAAGGGATTCTCGTGCCTGTCAGCCTCCCCAGTAACTGGGACTTTGTCATGCACCACAATGCCTGGCTATTTTTTTTTTTTTTTGTATTTTCAGTAGAGACAGAGTTTCATCATGTTGGCTAGGCTGTTCTCCAACTCCTGGCCTCAAGTGATCTGCCTTCCTCAACCTCCCAAAGTGTTGGGATTACAGGCATGAGCTACCGCTCTGGGCTGAGCAATTCTTTATACAATGAGTTTCTCTTGAAGTTAAGTTGCTGGGTGGCAGAGTATACATTATTGGTTTTTTTTTTGTTTGTTTTTGTTTTTTTTTTTTGAGATGGAGTCTCGCTCTTGTTGCCCAGGCTGGAGTGCAATGGCATGATCTCAGCTCACTGCAACCCTCTGCCTCCCGGGTTCAAGCTATTTTCCTGCCTCAGCCTCCCAAGTAGCTGGGACTAGAGGCATGTGCCACCACACCCGGCTAATTTTGTATTTTCAGTGGAGATGGGGTTTCACCATGTTTGTCAGGCTGGCCTCGAACTCCTGACCTCAGGTGATTCACCTGCCTTGGCCTCCCAAAGTGTTGGGATTACAGGCGTGAGCCACCGTGCCCAGCCTGAGTATACGTTATGTTAACCGTTACTACATAATATGAAATTATGTTTCAAAGATTTGTTTCAGATTATCCTGCTGCCCTTCAGGATAAATTAGAGAGTTCTTATTGCTGTACATTCTTGTCAGCACTTGGTTATCACAATTTAAATTATTTGCCAATCAGATGAGTTGCAGCGCATTTTTAACTACTTAAACCTCTAATATTTATGGTGGAGTCTTGATTTGAGAGCAAAGTAAATTCTTAATTTTTAAACATATTCTTAAAATTAATAATTTGTCTTTTCTGAATTATAAATTCTGAATTGGTGGTATCTGAATTGTTAATGGAAATACAATAGAGAGTTTGTGTAATTTCATGTGTAATTATTTATATTGTTTCTCTCTGTGAGAATAGATATACACAGCTTCATTTATGATGTAGAAAATTTAGTCAGGTAGAAGTGGTGCCGAAGATTTACTCAGCAAAGATTTACTTTGCTTAATTTGGCAAGTGTTCAAAATTCCACATAGCCTCATATACTTGGCACTGAGGAATAGGCATAAATGTATTTTTATGAGCATTGACCTATTCAGGACATATGCTTTCCTCAGATGTTAAACATACTATCATTTTGTGTGTTGTACTTTAATTAAAGGACAAATTAAAGAGTAGTCTAAAATCTTACAGTCAGGAAAAAAAAATGCCAGCTTTAAAATTTCCTTATTTGTTTTTTAAATTTACTTTTCATTTTTGTCAAAGTTAAGCAAATACAAAGGCTCAAGGAATTCCCACACTCCTCTGTAGTGCCTTGTATCTCCTTGACCTCCCATTAACCATCTAGCTTTCTTGATCTTTCGAGGCAACAAGGCTCAACTTTTTTCTCATTTTGTTTGGAACTTACCTTCCATATGCTTTTACTGTTACTTTTTGATTTTATTGTAAAATATACATAACATAAAATATGTCATTTTAACCATTAAAAGTTTTTTTCTTTCCAACTTTTATTTTAGGATTGGGGGTACATGTTACATGGGTAAATTACATGTCACATTGCTTTGGTTTACAGATTATTTCATCACCTAGGTAATAAACATAGCACCCAATAGGTAGTTTTCTGATGCTCACTCTCCTCCCACCCTCAAACCTCAAGTAGGCCCCAGTGTCTATTGTTCCCTTCTTTGTGTTCATGTGTATTCAGTGTTTAGCTCCCACTTATACATGAGAACATGTGGTATTTGGTTTTCTGTTCCTGCTTAGAATGATGGCCTCCAGCTCCATCCATGTTGCTGCAGAGGACATGGTTTCATTCTTTTTTTAAGGCTGCATAGTATACCATGGTGTATGGAATTTATATTTTCTTTATCTTGTCCACCATTGATGGGCATCTAGGTTGATTCCATATCTTTGCTATTGTGAACAGTGCTGCAGTGAACATACATGTGCATGTGTCTTTATGTTAGAATTTTGAATTCCTTTAGTTATATACCCAGTCATGGGATTGCTGTGTTGAATAGTAGTTCTATTTTAAGTTATTTGAGAAATCTCCAAACTGCTTTGCATAGTGCCTGAACTATTAATAATTTACATACCCATTAACTATGTTAATCATTCCCTTTTCTCTGCAACCTCGTCAACATCTGTTATGTTTTGACTTTTTAATAATAGCCATTCTGACTGGTGTGAGATGGTATCTCACTGTGGTTTTGATTTGCATTTCTCTAATGATTAGTGATGTTGAGCATTTTTCAATATGCTTGTTAGTCACGTATATGTCTTCTTTCGAAAAGTGTCTGTTCATGTTCTCTGCCCATTTTTAAATGAGGTTGTTTGTTGCTTGTTGATTTAAGTTCCTTATAGATCTTAGACATTAGGCCATTGTTAGATGCATAGTTTGCAAACATTTTCTCCCATTCTGTAGGTTGTGTGTTTACTCTATTGATAGTTTCTTTTACTATGCAGAAGCTCCTTAGTTTAATTAGGTCCCACTTGCCAATTTTTTGCTTTTGTTGCAATTGCTTTTGGAGTCTTCATCATGAAATCTTTGCTAGGGATGATGTCCAGAATGGTATTTCCTAGGTTTTTTTTCTATGGGTTTTATAGTTTTAGGTTTTACATGTAAGTCTTTAATCCATCTTGAGTTGATTTTTGTATTTGGTGTAAGGAAGGGTTCCACTTTCAATCTTCTGCATATGACTAGCCAGTTACTGTAGCACCATTTATTGAATAGGGAGTCCTTTTCCGATTATACTTGTTATTGTCATCTTTGTCTAAGATCAGATGGTTGTAGGTGTGTGGCTTTATTTCTGGATTCTCTAACCTGCTCCATTGTATATGTGTCTGTTTTTGTACCAGTATCATGTTGTTTGGTATCATGTTGTTTTGGTTACTGTAGCCTTGTCGTATTGTTTGAAGCTGGGTAATGTCATTTGCCTGGCTCTGTTCTTTTTACTTAGGATTGTTTTGGCTATTCGGGCTCTTTTTTGGCTCCATGTGAATTTTATTTATTTATTTATTTATTTATTTATTTATTTATTTATTTATTTGAGACAGAACAGAGTCTCACTCTTGTTGCCCAGGCTGGAGTGCAGTGGCACAATCTCAGCTCACTGCAACCTCTGCCTCCTGGTTCAAGTGATTCTCCTGCCTCAGCCTCCCGGGTAGCAGGGATTACAGGTGTGCGCCACCACGCCTGTCTAATTTTTGTATTTTTAGTAGAGATGGGGTTTCACCATATTGGCAAGGCTGGTGTCGAACTCCTGACCTCAGGTGATCTGCTCGCCTTGGCCTCCCAAAGTGCTGGGATTACAGGCGTGAGTCACCGTGCCTGGCCCATGTGAATTTTAGAATAGGTTTTTTCTAATTCTGTGAAAAATGTATTGATAGTTTGATAGGAATAGCATTAAATCTGTAAATTGCTTTGGGCAGTATGACCATTTTAACAGTATCGACTCTTATTCATGAGCATGGAATGTTTTTCCATTTATTTGTATCATCTCTAATTTTGTTCAGCAATGCTTTGTCATTCTCATTGTAGAGCTCGTTTGCCTCCCTGGTTAGCTGTATTCCTTGGTATTTTATCCCATTTTGTGAATGGGATTGCATTCTTGATTTGGCTCTTAGCTAGGACATTATTAGTGTATAGAAATGCTGCTGATTTTTGAACATTGATTTTGCATCCTGAAACTTTGCTGAAGTTAGTTATCAGATCTAGGAGCCTTTAGACAGAGACTACAGGGTTTTGTGGGTATAGCATCATATCATCTGTGAAGAGAGATAGTTTGACTTCTCTTCCTATTTGTATGTCTTTTATTTCTTTCTCTTGTCTGATTGCTCTGGCTAGGACTTCCTTTTAACCATTTTAAAGTTTATGGGGCATTAACCATATTCACATTATTGTGCAACAATCACCACCTTTGCTGTTACTTCTTAAAGTGTTATCCAATGTCTTCCTGCAATGAAAGATGAGGATTTAACTCTTTTCCCCTTTTCTGGCACGTATGCACACTTTCTGTACTTTCATTCTCCCAATGTAATTATATCATAATTCTTGTTAGAATTGTTTATATTAGTATTACTCTGAAAATGCAGTTCACAGCTGAATCATTTGGTATACCATGATAACTTTTCCTTTCTTGTAAAACCTTGTTTTCCCCTGAGTTAATAATCATTCTTCCCCCTCTTTTGTTTTCTATGTATTTATCACAAATTCATTTTTAAATTGTTCCCCAATTATCTAAATTTCCCTCTCATTACATTTGAAACACGTTGAGTATTTTGTAAATGTCTTCTTGATGACACCTTTTCTGATTGGGTTTAATTAGGATTGAGCGCTCGTTCCCCTTATGCACAGTTTTTCATCTTAAAATCTCCCTTCCTCATCAGTCTGAAAATTCCCTTTGCCTGTGTTTTGCGTTGAATTCTGGTTTTTGATTCCATATCTTCTTCGTTCTTTATTTATTCCCTTGTTTTGGTGGTATACTTTCTCAAGCAGCTTCCCGAGAAAGGGTGAATGGGAATGCCACAAGTCTGAAAAATACCTTTTTCTTCTGCCTAATTCTTGATAGTTTGACTTGTTATAGAATGCTAGGTTAGAAATAATTTTCCTTCAAATTTTGCTTGGTTTCTGCCTTGGTTGCCTTTTTTTCAATTGCAAGCTGTTCTGAATCCTAATCATTAATAGGTAAAAACATATATATATGTATGTATGTATGTATATGCGTGTGGTGTGTGTGTGTATGTATATGTGTGTATATATGTGAGTGTGTATATATATATTTTTTTCTTTTTTTTTTGAGACAGGGTCTTGCTGTGTCACTCAGGCTAGAGTGCAGTGGCACAATCATGACTCACTGCAGCCTTGACCCCCTGAGCTCAATTGATCCTCTCACATCAGCCTCCTGAGTAGCTGGGATTGTAGGCATGTGTTACCATGCCTGGCTACTTTTTTTTTTTTTTTTCCGAGATGGAGTCTTGCTCTTGTTGCCCAAGCCAGAGTGCAATGGCACAATCTTGGCTCGCTGCAATCTCTGCCTCTCGGGTTCAAGCTATTCTCTTGCCTCAGCCTCCCGAGTAGCTGGGATTACAGGCATCCGCCACCATGCCTGGCTGATTTTTGTATTTTTAGTAGAGATGGCATTTCGCCATGTTGACCAGGCTGGTCTCGAACTCCTGACCTCATGATCCGCCAGCCTTGGCCTCCCAAAGTGCTGGAATTACAGGCGTGAGCCACTGCACCCAGTGCATATTTTTACCTTTTTAGAGATGGTGTCTCCCATGTTTCCCAGGCTGGTCTCAAACTCCTGGGCTCAAGCAGTCCTGCCACCTCAGCTTCCTAAAGTGCTGGTATTATAGGTGTGAGCCACTGCACCTGGCCAATATTTTCTGTTTTATCTTCCAGTCCTTTTATTGAGTTTATTTTTGCTTTCTTATTTCTGATTTTCGAGAACTTTTTTTCTCTTTGTTCTTTTTTTTATTTTTAAAATTACTCTCTTAGTTTTATTGATGCAGTGTCTTATCTGAGGATATTAATGATAGTATTTTAAAATCTTGATTGATGTTTAAAGGGAATGAAAGAGAAATCAATGAACTTATTGTTCATGTAGCACAGTTGAAAATTTCTCTTCGAGCATTCAAAGTTCAGAGAAAATACAGCTTCCTTATTTTTTGTAGTGGCTCTAATCTTTCACAAGCCTCTTACTCAGTTAGAGTAGTGGTAGGCAAGGAGAGGCTTAAGGTATTAGCTTAAATTTGCCAGTTAACGTCTTTCTCATTAGGGAATTCAGCTTCTTTCAGGTATATGCTCAGTCTTTCGGGTGTCCTCCCTTTCCTTTTCCCTCCACTGTGCCTCGGTATGCTGTTTTAAGTGCTATGTGATTTTGTGATGATGATAGAGTGTGTCTTGGAATTGTGGCCAGTCGTTAAGGAGTATGTGCTCTACAAAGCTTCTCTAGTCTTGTCCTGAACTGTTTTGACTGCCTAAATGGAACTGCTTTCTCTGTCCCTTAGGAGCTTATAGAACTAATGGATTCTCTCTATATATGGAGGCCATACAAAAGCAGGGGTATTGACCCAAGCCCATTTGTTTCCTCTGCTAAGGCTGTTATTCCTCCCCCCAAACCATATTGTCCCAGGACCATCCTACATGATGGTCTAGATGCAGTGTTTCACATGTGGAGCTAGGCAAAAGTCTCTCCTACTTTTGATTTTTCCCTTGTTTACCTACTAGGGATAAATGGAGTAAGCTTTCCACTTTCCCCCTATGTTTGGAAGGTCCTTTATTTCATAGCCCTTTCTTTTCCAAAGTAGTGTTTGTCCCAGCCCCCTAACTGGAGACATAATGGCAGATGTGGTATAAGGAAAAATATTTTCCATTAAGGGAAAATCTAAAAATATTATTCTAGTTATATTAATTAATCATTTCATTATATAGCAGGAAAAATTTTGTCATCTCTTTTAAAAATGATTTCAGCCCTTCTAATTTTTTCCATCTTTAATAGTAAATATACTTTTCCAAACTTGAATCAGCCATTCTCAGTTATGATTTGTGAAATGTAATCTGAAAACAAAATTTGAAATTAGTAAGCAGTTAGTAAAGAACTCTTTTTATAGTCTTATGACATTTCCAGAGCTTGGCTGGGAAGTGCAGATTTCATTATAGCTGTTTTTCATTTGGGAACTCTTGGATTTGATCTCGTTCTTTGAAAGATGGATTTTGTGAATATGTGTGTGAAGAATATATCAAAATGTGTAATCAAGGAATCCCTTTTGATAGTGTTCTAGCACTTCAGGACTAAACACTGTAAGTACTGTATGTTACTTTTTCTTTAATATCCTTTTCAGGTATCATAAAGTAGCCTCTTTGGTACATTTTGGTGCAGTTTAATTTCATGTGGAAACTTGGGTAGATTAAAATTTTTCTTAATTTTTTTTTCTGGGGACATAGGGAGCATAGCCATGTCTTACCTAGGTATATTGTTTCTATTGTCTTCCCAGCTTATGAGAGTAATACTTGGTTTCTGCTGTAGATTATTAAGTTGTTAACCTAGAGAACTGTACTGTATGTGAATGAGCCTCATCGAATATAGTGGGGATCTTCACTTTTGGCAGGCAGTCATATTCCTCTTTGAGAATCTGATGATGGCTATTGGTCACTTCCCTTCCTGTGCCTCCCTCCTCCCACCCCCAAATAGTACATAAACACATTTGTTTTTACCTTCATTTTTTGCATTG
This sequence comes from Gorilla gorilla gorilla, assembly GCF_029281585.2. Taxonomy (NCBI): domain Eukaryota; kingdom Metazoa; phylum Chordata; class Mammalia; order Primates; family Hominidae; genus Gorilla; species Gorilla gorilla. The sequence goes on along the minus strand of NC_086018.1, from coordinate 26,600,589 downwards.
GAATTATATAATTTATATATATATTATATATAAATTTATTTATATAATAAATTATAAATTTATATATAAAATATATAAAAATTATAAATTATATATAAATTGAGACCAGTGGCTCTCAAGATTGATAGCAGAGGTGGGGCCAGGTAAGATGATTGGGGGTTGTGTAACGTGGGGAGAGGAGAGGGATCAGAATGATCTGGGGTTCCTTGAAGTATTCTAATATGTCTTGTTAGATAGGTATACCTAGATATTTGATAATCATTGTTACAGTGAGCCACTATTCTCAATGCACTGTATAGTATTGTTGAGATGTTCAGAGTGGGGTGGAAAACCACGGAATACTGCTATCATAGACAAAAATATAACAACTATCTATAATATGTTAGTGTCATTATAATGTAAAAATTAGTAAATTAATGGTTACTTTCTTTAAAAATTGAAATAAAACCAAATTGGACAAATAAAACAAAAGTCTGAATTTAGTGGTGGAAAAGTCACTAAAATTAAAGAGTATTTTCTGAAGTTTGATGTGGTATCTTGTAAGATCTTTGACATCTGATTTCAACCTTAAGTTTAAAATATTATTTATTAAAAAATTTTACACTTAAAAAATTGAAGTAAAATTGACATTACTCAAAATTAATCATTTTAAAGTAAACAATTCATGGGATTTAGTGTATTCACAATATTATACAACAGCCAACTTTAGTTCCAAAACATTTTCATTGCCCCAAAAGGAAGTCCCATATGCATTAAGCATTTGCTCCCCATTTCCTCTTCCATCAGCCCCTGGCAACCACCAATCTACATTCTGTAGATTTACCTATTCTGGGTATTTAATATAAACAGAGTCATGTAATATGTGATTATTTGTATCTGGTTTCTTGCACTTAGTGTAATGTTTTGGAGGTTCATGTACATTATAGTGTACTACATTCCTTTTTATTGCTGAATAATATTTCTTTGTGTGTGTATATTACAATTCATTTATCCATTCATTCGTTGATGGACAGTTGGGCTGTTTTCACCTTTTGGCTATTGTGAATAATAATGCTGTCACGAACATGTATGTACATGTATTTGTTTGAGTTTCACTTCTTTTGGGTATATATCTAGGCATGGAATTGCTGACTCATATAGTAATTCTATGTTTGACTCTTTGGGAAACTGTCAGACTTTTTTCTACAGCAGTTGCATCATTTTACATCCCACCAGCAATCTACAAGGGTTCCAATTTCTCCATAACCAACACTTTTTATTTTCCATTTTTAAAATTATAGTCAGTCTAGTAGGTGTAAGGTGGTACCTTATTGTGGTTTTGATTTGCATTGATTGATGCAAATCAACTGATGATGTTGAACATCATTTCATGTGCTTGTTGCTGTTTATCTTCTTTGGATTAATCTTTGGTTTTGATGATAAGAATTATTAAGCAGTTCTTACAATTGATTCACACAGGTATATGGTTGCAAAGCAAATCACTGCAGTTCTTATTTGCTTTGCCAAGAATTACTTACCTTATATGAAGGAATCCAAGAAATTTAGAAGACTTTTGATTTAAATTTATTTTATATTAATTTCTCTTTCCTCAAGTCAATCAGGTTATCTTTAGCAAGTTCATAGCATCATTGACATTTTCTGTGGCAATAAGAAAGGGATGACAAATATACATTTTCAATGTAAGGTCATTGAGCAAAAAACTTTAAAAAAATGTTAGTTTAAAATATTTCTATAGATTCTATTTTTTGTATATTTTTTCTATCTTATTCTTCTTATTATTATTTTGAGGCAGAGTCTGGCCCTGTCACCCAGGTTGGAGTGTAGTGGCTCCATCTCAGGTCACTGCAACCTCTGCCTCCTGAGCTCAAGCGACCCTCCCGCCTCACCCTCCTAAGTAGCTGGGACTACAGGTACATGCCACCACACCTGGCAAATATTTGTATTTTTTGTAGAGACAGGGTTTTGCTATGTTGCCCAGGCTGGTCTCAAACTCCTGAAATCAAGTGATCCGTCTGCCTCAGCCTCCCAAAATGCTGGGATTACAGGCATGAGCCACTGTGCTGGCCCATTTCTGTCTATCTTAAAACACTTGAAAACCCTTCCTGTGATGAAGTAATTGACTTTCATGTCAGAAGGCAAGACTTCTTTTGTGCTTTTGGCAATTTTTGATGGTAAGATTTGTGAGCTGGTTGTTTAGCTATTGTTTGTCGGCTCCAAACCTGCCCTTCTATTCTCTTTATGTTACTAGTGTGGGACTGGACAAACTCCATTTCTTTTTTTTTCAGCTGCTCCCTTCTACCAGTACAAGGTGCTTAGATAATGGAAGTCAAAAAATAGGAGAAGGTACATGCTCATTCTTGTTTACTTATTGTGTGTTAGTTTCACTTCTACGGTGGTTCTTCACCCTGGCAGTGGCAATTGGTTTGAGACTCTGTATTTTACTGTCCTTGGACCCAACCTTACCTTGTCCTCTCAGAAATACCAGCACCAGCTAGTCTTCATGACAGTGTCTCTAAAACTCACCTTTACACATCGGAAACAGAAAAATAACTTTTGTTTTGCTCAAACCTAGACTTTTATACATCTATAATGGAGAAATTGAAAGCATCTATAATGGAGAAATTGTAAGCATTGCTATGGCTAGTCCTCTAGGAAGCCATTTTTCATTAGCCTGAAAGAGAGTGGTTATATTTTTTATTCTCTTCTCCATGTACTACGTAATTTTGTTTTCCATGCAATTTTTTTTCCTCATTACTTATATTCAAAGTACTTAATTACTATGATTTAGTATTTTAAAGGTGATCTAAGTGTCTAATTCACCTTTTTGTGTGAGTGTGAATTTTCATGATTCACTTGGGAATTCCATAAGTATTTGAGTATGCCATATGTGTCAAATACTGTGTTAGATAGTAGAGATATAATGGTATACAAATCAGACATAGTCACTGCCTTCAAGGAATATGTATTTTGTCAGGGCCAACATACTGAGTAATTACACAACTAATACTTTATGATAGAGAAAAGACAAACTACTATAAGAAAATATGGCAAGGAGATTAATCATAGTAAACCTAGTTGAATGATTTAAAAAAAAGCCTTTCTGAAGTACTATTTAAGACGAGAGTTGAAAGCATAAGTAAGGGTTAGCTAAGTATGAGGAGGAAAGGATATGGAAGAGTGTTCCAGGCTTAGCATTGAGAGTGTGAAAACAGTGGTTCCAGTTGAGGCAGGAACCATATCACAATGGGTTTTATAATTCATGTTAAATAGGTTGGAATTTACCTAAGAGGCGATGGGGAACTGTTGAGGGGTTTTTCACAGGGGAATGACATTATATCTATTGAATACCAACTGCATGTCAAGTGCTGTTCTAGACACTGGGGATCTAGAAGTGATCATGACAGAGTCCCTGCCTTCTGCAGTTTTCATTCTATGCAGGAAACAGATAAATAAATATAAAGTATATTTTCAGTAACCTTAAGTGCTATAGAAGAAACAAAGTCACGTAAGGAGTTATAAAATGAAGGAGATGTCCGGGCGTGGTGGCTCACACCTGTAATCCCAGCACTTTGGGAGGCCGAGGTGGGCAGATCACGAGGTCAGGAGATCAAGACCATCCTGGCCAACACGGTGAAACCCCGTCTCTACTAAAAATACAAAAAAAAATTGGCCAGGCGTGGCGGTGGGTGCCTGTAGTCCCAGCTACTCCGGAGGCTGAGGCAGGAGAATGGCATGAACCCAGGAGGCGGAGCTTGCAGTGAGCCTAGATTGCGCCACTGCACTCCAGCCTGGGTGACTGAGCGAGACTCCATCTCAAAAAAAAAAAAAAAAAAAAAAGAAAATGAAGGAGAGAGGCCAGGCATCGTGGCTCATGCCTGTAATCCCAGCACATTGGGAGGCCGAGGTGGGCAGATCACTTGAGGTCAGGAGCTCGAGACCAGCCTGGCCAACATGGTGAAACCCTATCTCTACTAAAATTACAAAAATTAGCTGGGCATGGTGGCGGGTGCCTGTTGTCCCAGCTACTTGGGAGGCTGAGGCAGGAGAATCAGTTGAACCCAGGAGGAGGAGGTTGGAGTGAGCCGAGACATGCCACTGCACTCCAGCCTGGGTGACAGAGGGAGACTCTGTCTCAAACAAACAAACAAAGAAAAAAAAGAAAATGAAGGAGAGGTAGCAATTTTAGGTAGAAATGTCAGGGAAGTTCACCCTGAGGAGGTCATCTGAGAAGGCCTCTTTGATTAGGTAACATTTGAGCAGAGACCTGAATGAAGTAAGGAAGTGAGTCATATGAAGATCTAGGGAAAGCATGTCCCAGGAAGAGAAAACAGACAGTTCCTTGGGTGGGAATGATGATGTGTGGGAAAAACTGCAGAAAGTTTGTGAGTGTGAAGAGAGATAAGAGATGAGGTCAGAGAGGTAGGAGGGCCCAAGTCATAAGTTACAGGACCTTGTAAGCCATGATAAGATGTTGGATTTTATTTTAAATATGATTAGAAGCCATTGGAAAGTTTTGAGCGGGGAACCAAAGTGACTTATGTTTTGGAAAGGTCATTCTGGTGGCTGGCAGAGAATAAGTAAAAAGTGGTAAGGCTAGAAGCAGGAAGATCAATTAGAGCGCTGTTGCTGCAATCCAGGAAAGAAATGATAACTTAGACTAGGGTGATAACTGTTGAGGTGGTAAAAACAGCTGGATTTAGGATATGTTTTCCAGATGGCATCAAGTAGGATTTGGAGGGATTTGAATTTGGGTTGTGAAAGAAAGCGAGGAATCAAGGATGACTCAGAGGTCCTTAACCTGTGCTGCTGGGTGAATGCTGATGCCAGTTCTGAGACAGGAAGGAAAGAAGGAGAAATTCTTTTTTTGGAGGGGAGTAATACAAAGCCAAGAGTTCTGTTTTAGATATTAAATTTGAGATTCCTCTTAGACATCCAGTTGGAGAAGACAAATAGGTATTTGGGCCCATGGGAGAGATCAGGGCTCAAGCTATAAATCTGAGATTTGCCAGCACGTAGGTGGTAGTTAAAGCCATAATAAAACTTGATGAGATACTTAGAAAGTGTTTGTATAGAAGAGAGAAGACTGAGGACTGAGTCTTGTGGCACTTCAACATTCAGAATTTAGGAAAAGATGGGAAGATCAGCAAAGGAGCCTGAGGAGGAGCAGCCAATGTGGTAAGAGAAAAAACTGGAGAACGTGATATCCTAGAAGCTAAGTGAAGGAGAGAATGACCCGTTGTGTCAAATACTAAGATTATGTCCTGAAGAAAGACCACTTTGGTTATAGTATGGATGATGGACTACAGAGAGGCAAGACTGTAGGTGGGGAAATAGATGCTGTTGCTCTACTTAGGGGAGAAATGATAAATATTGTCTTAGGCTGGGGTGGTGGCAGTTGGGATGGAGTGTGGTAGATAAATTCAGCAGGCAGAATTAGTAGACTTGGTAATTGGGTATGGGCTGAATGTTATAGGCCTTAAGTTTAACTTCGTAAATGATTGAACTTTAAAAACTATACTACTCGAATGAGCAAATAAAAAACTGAAGTTACTGTGGCTGGAGTACTTTCGGATTCTTTGGAGACTGAGATTTTTAGTATTATTTGAACTGATCTTGGTTATACAAGTTTGGCTAAGTGAAACTAATGACATTTTAACCGACATTTTGGATTAGGGCATATCAATTGATCTTTGTAGAAAAACTGTTTCTAAGCATATGGATAAGATAAAGATATCTAGGGGCATGCATGATTAATGAAATCATGTGAACCATTTTCAAGCAGTCATTTTTGAGCAGGCCCTCTACATATCAACTCTTTTTGGGTCATCATTCACTTGGAAATAAATAAACCGAAATTCTTTTTTTTTTTGAGATGGAGTCTCGCTTTTGTTGCCCAGGCTGGATGGAGTGCAGTGGTGTGATCTCGGCTCACTGCAATCCCCGCCTCCCGGGTTCAAGCTATTCTCCTGCCTTAGCCTCCTGAGTAGCTGGGATTACAGGTGCCCGCCACCATGCCCAGCTAATTTTTGTACTTTTAGTAGAGACAGGGTTTTGCCATGTTGGCCAGGCTGGTCTCGATCTCCTGACCTCAGGTGATTCGCCTGCCTTGGCCTCCCAAAGTGCTGGGATTGCAGGCATGAGCCACTGTGCCCGGCCAGAAACGGAAATTCTTTAGGATAATCTATTATTAAGTATTTACAATATATCTTTTTTTCTTTTTTATTTTTTTGAGATGGAGTTTCACTCTTGTTGCCCAGGCTGGAGTGCAGTGGTGCGATCTCAGCTCACTGCAACCTCCGCCTCCCGGGTTCAAGCGATTCTCCTGCCTCAGCATCCCAAGTAGCTGGGATTACAGGCATGCGCCACCATGCCCGGCTAATATTTTGTATTTTTAGTAGAGACAGGGTTGCACCATGTTGGTCAGGCTGGTCTTGAACTCCTGACCTCAGGTGATCCACCTGCCTCTGCCTCCCAAAGTACTGGGATTACAGGTGTGAGCCACTGCGCCTGGCCAATATTTTTGACATGCTGAATCCTCACTTTATCCACATCAGTGAGGTACTACTTGACAAAAATACCCCATCATTTTTGGTTTCTTGGTGACAGTTTACATCTTACCATGTAAATGAACTCTGAATAACAAATTACTTATGATAAATGTTAAATTAGTCCATGATAGTTCCTCTGGAATTATTTATCAAGTAAAGGATGAGCATAGATAAGGAAAGGATTTGGGTATTTCACCTTTGGAAGAATAAAAGACAAGTTAGGTTATAGGAACCTTTCACAACAAACCACTGACGAATGCATTGCTGGACTTGTAGAAATTAAGTGAAATTATACAATGTTTATCAAAAGTAAAAAAACCAAAATAACGATGACAAAATTACAGCTAAAAATTATGAACTAAGACTGGAACAGTAAAAAATGATCATGAAAGGTAGCCTTGGAGGTAAATGTTTATATCAGCATGGCAGTGGGAAGCCTTAGGTAGGTAACAAGATAAGAAAGCTGAATATGAAATTCTAGCCTTAAGCCAGGGACACTTGAAGGGAACCAGAGAAGATTGATAGAGCCCATAGTTCCTGGAAGAAGCAAATATAAATTCTCTCTCTGAAGGAAAACCTTCTTCATTTACCACCTAGGATTCTCTGTTTAAGATCAACTAGATTTGAAGTCACAATCCAAGATGACCAAATACAGAAGGAAACAAATCATTATTAAGGAGTTGGCTGAAAAACACAACAGACCCCAAGAACTTAAGATATTGAAGGGATCAGGTATAGAATATTAAATAACTATGCATAAAATATTTAAAGATACAAGAGAGGAACTCACAAAAATGAGCGAGCAGCAAGAGAGTATCAAATATGGCCAAGAAGATTTGAAAATGAACCAAATAGAATGTCTGTACATGAAAAATGTAGTTGTTGGAATAAAAACCTCCAGATTGGTTAAATAGCAGCTTAAACCTAGCTTCAGAGAGAATTAGTGAACTAGAAGATGGTTTGAAGAAATCACAAAGAATGTAGCACAGAGGCAGAGAAATGGAATATATGACAGAGAGGTTAAGATAAATGGAATATGAAGGTTTAATGTAAGTCTCTAGTCAGAATCCCAGAAAGCAAGACAAGAAAATGCAGGAGAGACAATATTGGAAGAGATAATGGCTGAAAATTTTCTAAAATTATTGAAAGACTTGAATTTATAGATATAGAAAAGCTCAACTTTTACAAAGCAGAATAATTAAACCCACACCTGAAGATATTGTAGGTGAAACTGTGTCTGGTAACCAGCCTCCAAGATGATCCCGAATGATTCTTTCTTTCACACCCTTATATTGTCCTCACTCACACTTAATGGGGCTGACTTTCATAACTAATAGGGTATTGTGCAAATGAAGGGGTGTGACGTTGGAGGTTAAGTCATGAAAGGCATTGTGGCTTCCACCTTGCCCATTCTTGGATCACTCACTCTGGATGAAGCCAGTCACCATGTTGTGAGGTCACTCAGGCAACCCATGGAAAAGCCCGACTGGAGAAGAATTGAGCCCTCCTGCCAATAACCAGCATCAGCTTATGAGGCATGAATGAGCTACCTTGGAAGTGTATCCTTCTGCCCTGGCCAGCCCTTCAGATGATTATAGCTCTAGCTAGCATCTCAGCTGCAGCCTCATAAAATACCTTGAGCCAGAATCAGCCAGCTAAGCTGCTTCTGAGTTCTTGAACCACAGAAACTGTGGGATAATAAGTGTTTATTGTTTTAAGCCGCTATGTTTTGGGGATAACTTCTCATGCAGCATTAGATACCTAATATACTAAAGAACATCAAAGACAATGAGAAAAATCTTAAAAGTAACCAGAAAGAAAAGATGGATTACTGAGAGAGTAATAACACTTGGACTGATGTTAGATTTCTCAGTAGCAAAAGTGGAAGCTATAGTATCTGCATGCATAGCGTGGAGGAAAGTATCAGTTGGCCTAGTGTTATATATTTAGAAAAATGATCTTTTAAGAATGAAAGAGAAATAGGGCTTTTTTTTTGAGACAGGGTCTTGCTGTGTTGCCCAGGCTGGGGTGCAGTGGTGCGATCTTGACTCACTGCAACCTCTGCCTCCCGAGTTCAAGTGATTCTCCTGCCTCAGCCCCCTGAGTAGCTGGGACTACAGAGATGTGCCACCATGCCCAGCTAATTTTGTACTTTTAGTAGAGATGGGGTTTTACTATGTTGGCCAGGCTGGTCTTGAACTCCTGACCTCATGTGACCCACCCTCCTTGGCCTCCCAAAGTGCTGGGATTACAGGCATGAGCCACTGTGCCCAGCTGAAAAATAGACATTTTTTTTTTTAATAAACCAAAACTGAGTTTTCCATGAACCCTTCACTAAAGGGTATATTTTATGGCGAAGGAAAATGATCTCAGAAAAGTCTGATATATGATGATGAGCAACAAAATTAGTAAACATGTGGATAAATGTAAATAAGAATTATCTGTATAAAAGAGTAGCATCTAATTTGTGGGATTAAAAAAGACATAACTAAAATATTGCATTTAAAAATTTATTTCAATAGGTTTTTGGGGAACAGTTGGTGTTTGGTTACATTAATAAGTACTTTAGTGGCGATTTCTGAGATTTTGGTGCACCCATCGCCCGAGCAGCATGCCCAAAGTGTAGTCTTTTATCCCTCAGCACCCCCCACCCTTTCCCTGTAATCCCCAAAGTCCAATGTATCATTCTTATGCCTTTGTGTCCTCATAGCTTAGCGCCCACATATGAGTGAGAACATACAATGTTTGGTTTTCCATTCCTGAGTTACTTCACCTAGAATAATAGTCTCCAATTCCATTCAGGTTGCTGCAAATGCCATTATTTCATTCCTCTTTATGGCTGAGTAGTATTCCATGGTATAAAATATACCACATTTTCTTTATCTGCTCATTGATTGATGGGCATTTGGGCTGGTTCCGTATTTTTGCAATTAGAAATTGTGCTGCTATAAACATAGGTGTGCAAGTATCTTTTTGCATAATGACTTCTTTTCCTCTGGGTAGATACCTAGTAATGGGATTGCTGGATCAAATGGTAGATCTACTTTTAGTTGTTTAATGAGTCTCCACACTGTTTTCCCTAGTGATTGTACTGGTTTACATTCCCACCAACAGTGTAAAAGTGGTCCCTTTTCACTACATCCATGCCAACATCTATTATTTTTTCATTATGGCTATTCTTGCAGGAGTGAGGTGGTATTACATTGTGGTTTTGATTTGCATTTCCCGGATAATTAGTGATGTTGAGCATTTTTCCATATGCTTGTTGGCCATTTGTATATCTTCTTTTGAGAATTGTCTATTTATGTCTTCAGCTCACTTTTTGATGGGATTGTTTTTTTCTTGCTGATTTGTTTGAATTCTTCATAGATTCTGAATATTAGTCCTTTGTTGGATATATAGATTGCGAAGACTTTTTCTCACTCCGTGGATTGTCTGTTAACTTTGCCGATAATTTCTTTCTTTTTTTTTTCTTTTAAAAGATGGAGTCTCACTCTGTTACCCAGGCTGGAGTAGAGTGGTACAATCTCGGCTCACAGCAACCTCCGCCTCCCAGGTTCAAGTGATTCTCCTGCCTCAGCCTCCCTAGTAGCTGGGATGACAGGTGTGTGACACCACACCCGGTTAATTTTTGTATTTTTAGTAGAGACGGGGTTTCACCATGTTGGCCAGGCTGGTCTCGAACTCCTGACCTCAAGTGATCCACTTGCCTCAGCCTCCCAAAGTGCTGGGATTACAGGTGTGAGTGTCTGTGCCAGACCTCTGCTGATTATTTCTTCTGCTGTGCAGAAGCTTTTAAGTTTAATTAAGTCCCATCAATGTATCTTATTTTGTTGATGCATTTGTGTTTGGGTTCTTGGTCATGAAGTGTTTGCCTAAGCCAGTGTCTAGAAGGGTTTTTCCAATGTTGTCTTCTAGAATCTTTATGGTTTCAGATCTTAGATTTAAGTCTTTGATCCATCTTGAGTTGATTTTTGTATAAGGTGAGAGATGAGGATCCAGTTTCATTCTTCTACATGTGGCTTGACATTTGTCCCAGCACCTTTTGTTGAATAGGTCGTCCTTTCCCCACTTTATGTTTTTGTTTACTTTGCCAAAGAACAGTTAGCTGTAAGTATTTGGGTTTATTTTTGGGTTCTCCATTCTGTTTCATTGGTCTATGTGCCTATTTTTATACCAGTACCAGGCTGTTTTGGTGACTATGGCCTTATAGTATACTTTGAAGTCAGTAATGTGATACTTCTAGATTTGTTCTTTTTGCTTAGTCTTACGTGGCTATGCGGGCTCTTTTTTGGTTCCATATGAATTTTAGGATTTTTTTTCTCATTCCGTGAAGATTTATGGTGATATTTTGATGGGAATTGCATTGAATTTGTAGATTGCTCTTGGCAAGATAGTCATTTTTGCAATATTGATTCTACTCATCCATGAGCATGGGTTGTGTTTCCATTTGTTTGTGTCATCTGTGATTTCTTTCAGCAGTATTTTGTAGTTTTCCTTGTAGAGGTCTTTTGCCTCCTTGGTTAGGTATATTCCTAAGTATTTTATTATTTTTTTTGTGGTTATCATGAAGGGGGTTGAGTTTTTGATTTGATTCTCAGCTTAGTTGCTATTGGTGTATAGCAGAGCTACTGATTTGTGTGTATTAATTTTGTATCCTAAAACTTTGCTGAATTCATTTACCAGTTTTAGGAGCTTTTTGGATGAATCTTTAGGGTTCTCTAGGTATGTGATCATATCATCAGCAAACAGTGACAGTTTGACTTCCTCCTTACTGATTTGGATGTGCTTTATTTTTTTCTCTTGTCTGATTGCTCTCGCTAGGACTTCCGGTACTATGTTGAATAGAAGTGGTGAAAGAGGACATCCTTGTCTAACTGTTCCAGTTCACAGGGGGAATGCTTTCAACTTTTCCTTGTTAAGTATAATGTTGGCTGTGGGTTTGTCGAAGATGGCTTTTATTACATTAAAATATGTCCCTTCTATGCTGATTTTGCTGAGGGTTTTAGTCATAAAGAGATGCTGGATTTTATCAGATGCTTTTTCTGCATCTATTGAGATGATCATGTGATTTTTGCTTTCAACTCTGTTTATGTGGTATAACACATTTATTGACTTACATATGTTAAACCATCCTCATCCCTGGTATGAAACCACTTGGTCGTGGTGGATTATCTTTTTGATATGCTGTTGGATTTGGTTTGCTAGTATTTTGTTGAGGATTTTTGCATCTATTTTCATCAGGGATATTGGTCTGTAGTTTTCTTTTTTTTGCTGTGTCCTTCCCCAGTTTTGGTATTAGGGTTATACTGACTTCATAGAATGATTTAGGAAGGATTCCCTCTTTCTCTATCTTTTGGAATAGTGTCAATAGGATTGGTAGCAATTCATCTTTGAGTGTCTAATAGAATTTAGCTGTGAATCTGCCTGGTGCTGGACTTTTTTTTGTTTACAATTTTAAAATTACCATTTCAATCTTGCTGCTTGTTATTGGTCTGTCCCGAGATTCTATATCTTCCCGGTTTAATCTAGGAGGGTTGTATATTTCCAGGAATTTATCAATCTCCTGGAGTAGTAAAGTCCCTCACTATTATTGTGTTGCTGTCTATCTCATTTCTTAGGTCTAGTAGTAATTGTTTTATAAATTTGGGGGCTCCAGTGTTAGGTGCATATATATTTAGAATTGTGATATTTTCCTGTTAAACTAGTCCATTTATCATTATATAATGTCCGTCTTTGTCTTTTTTAACTGCTATTGCTTTAAAGTTTGGTTTGTCTGATATAAGAATAGTTGTTCCTGCTTGCTTTTGGTGTCCATTTGCATGGAATATCTTTTTCCACCCCCTTTGCCTTAAGTTTATGTGAGTCCTTGGAAATCACTTAAAACAACTCCATTCAAATTTTTTTCTAGTTTTTAATTTTTATTTTTTAATTCTGGAACAGTAGATAAAATTCTGTCAAGACTAATCAAATGTTTTGCTGCAGTGCTAGTCTATTAAACCTTCGCATTTATGTCATTATACTGTAAAATAGAATTTATGGTACTTTTTAATGTTTCATTTTTCTCTTTTTATAGTTTTTTGTAGAGCAAAGTAACATTGGAGATAATTTTTTATATTAGCTTTGCTACTGATACAAATGATAGACGTACACTCCTGATAGAAGTAGGGCATGAATACTTGATTAGTCTTTAACAGTGATGGTTACAGGGATAGTATATCGCAGTTACAGTTAATCCCTGACCACTGAGTTATTTAAGTAGGCATTTAGGATTCTTGTGATTGATGAAATAAACTAAAATAGTCTTGTCTTTAAAGATTTGTAGCTTGAATGAGGATAATGAAACCATAGTAATGTAGATAAACCTTACTGACATTTTGTGCTTTCAAAAGGAAATGGGATCTTAAACTGCTTTGGCTAAAATTTCAAAATGAATTGTAGCCACAATTCTGAAATTATGGGTCTCTGTCCCTAAAAAATTCTTTTAAAGAATTTAAGATCTACTTCTGCAAAATGTCAATAATACCATTTACCTCTTTTTTCAGGGATGTAGTGAGGAGTACCTCTTTGAAAATGGCAAATGTTATCTGTTAGACTGTTGCATCTCATCACTGGAAGATATTTTTTCACTAAACAGTCATAGAGAAAATGGTTATCATTGATCTTAAAATGGATTGATCACAATCCTCACTGGACTAAAATTGTTGGGAATTAAAGTACAGATCTTATTTGATTGTGAGCAGAAGAAACTTAAAAGCTTTGACTTTTCAATTTAGAAGTTTGGAGATTTAAGGTATGATATAATAATTTGCAACTGTATTTTGTGAAATTGGTGATCTCCAATCTTTAGATTGAAGAAAAACATTGAAGACCATGAATTTTACAGTGACTTATCTCTTCCAGTTAGCAAATCAAGCACATTTTTTGTTTTGCAAATGTCTTTTTTTTTTTTTTTATTATACTTTAAGTTTTAGGGTACATGTGCACATTGTGCAGGTTAGTTACATATGTATACATGTGCCATGCTGGTGGTATATCTCCCAATGCTATCCCTCCCCCCTCCCCCCACCCCACAACAGTCCCCAGAGTGTGATATTCCCCTTCCTGTGTCCATGTGATCTCATTGTTCAATTCCCACCTATGAGTGAGAATATGCGGTGTTTGGTTTTTTGTTCTTGCGATAGTTTACTGAGAATGATGATTTCCAATTTCATCCATGTCCCTACAAAGGACATGAACTCATCATTTTTTATGGCTGCATAGTATTCCATGGTGTATATGTGCCACATTTTCTTAATCCAGTCTATCATTGTTGGACATTTGGGTTGGTTCCAAGTCTTTGCTATTGTGAATAATGCCGCAATAAACATACGTGTGCATGTGTCTTTATAGCAGCATGATTTATAGTCCTTTGGGTATATACCCAGTAATGGGATGGCTGGGTCAAATGGTATTTCTAGTTCTAGATCCCTGAGGAATCGCCACACTGACTTCCACAATGGTTGAACTAGTTTACAGTCCCACCAACAGTGTAAAAGTGTTCCTATTTCTCCACATCCTCTCCAGCACCTGTTGTTTCCTGACTTTTTAGAGATTGCCATTCTAACTGGTGTGAGATGATATCTCATAGTGGTTTTGATTTGCATTTCTCTGATGGCCAGTGATGATGAGCATTTTTTCATGTGTTTTTTGGCTGCATAAATGTCTTCTTTTGAGAAGTGTCTGTTCATGTCCTTCGCCCACTTTTTGATGGGGTTGTTTGTTTTTTTCTTGTAAATTTGTTTGAGTTCATTGTAGATTCTGGATATTAGCCCTTTGTCAGATGAGTAGGTTGCGAAAATTTTCTCCCATGTTGTAGGTTGCCTGTTCACTCTGATGGTAGTTTCTTTTGCTGTGCAGAAGCTCTTTAGTTTAATTAGATCCCATTTGTCAATTTTGGCTTTTGTTGCCATTGCTTTTGGTGTTTTGGACATGAAGTCCTTGCCCACGCCTATGTCCTGAATGGTAATGCCTAGGTTTTCTTCTAGGGTTTTTATGGTTTTAGGTCTAACGTTTAAATCTTTAATCCATCTTGAATTGATTTTTGTATAAGGTGTAAGGAAGGGATCCAGTTTCAGCTTTCTACATATGGCTAGCCAGTTTTCCCAGCACCATTTATTAAATAGGGAATCCTTTCCCCATTGTTTGTTTTTCTCAGGTTTGTCAAAGATCAGATAGTTGTAGGTATGCGGCGTTATTTCTGAGGGCTCTGTTCTGTTCCATTGATCTATATCTCTGTTTTGGTACCAGTACCATGCTGTTTTTGTTACTGTAGCCTTGTAGTATAGTTTGAAGTCAGGTAGTGTGATGCCTCCAGCTTTGTTCTTTTGGCTTAGGATTGACTTGGCAATGCGGGCTCTTTTTTGGTTCCATATGAACTTTAAAGTAGTTTTTTCCAATTCTGTGAAGAAAGTCATTGGTAGCTTGATGGGGATGGCATTGAATCTGTAAATGACCTTGGGCAGTATGGCCATTTTCACGATATTGATTCTTCCTACCCATGAGCATGGAATGTTCTTCCATTTGTTTGTATCCTCTTTTATTTCCTTGAGCAGTGGTTTGTAGTTCTCCTTGAAGAGGTCCTTCACATCCCTTGTAAGTTGGATTCCTAGGTATTTTATTCTCTTTGAAGCAATTGTGAATGGGAGTTCACTCATGATTTGGCTCTCTGTTTGTCTGTTGTTGGTGTATAAGAATGCTTGTGATTTTTGTACATTGATTTTGTATCCTGAGACTTTGCTGAAGTTGCTTATCAGCTTAAGGAGATTTTGGGCTGAGACAATGGGGTTTTCTAGATAAACAATCATGTCGTCTGCAAACAGGGACAATTTGACTTCCTCTTTTCCTAATTGAATACCCTTTATTTCCTTCTCCTGCCTTATTGCCCTGGCCAGAACTTCCAACACTATGTTGAATAGGAGCGGTGAGAGAGGGCATCCCTGTCTTGTGCCAGTTTTCAAAGGGAATGCTTCCAGTTTTTGCCCATTCAGTATGATATTGGCTGTGGGTTTGTCATAGATAGCTCTTATTATTTTGAAATACGTCCCATCAATACCTAATTTATTGAGAGTTTTTAGCATGAAGGGTTGTTGAATTTTGTCAAAGGCTTTTTCTGCATCTATTGAGATAATCATGTGGTTTTTGTCTTTGGCTCTGTTTATATGCTGGATTACATTTATTGATTTGCGTATATTGAACCAGCCTTGCATCCCGGGGATGAAGCCCACTTGATCATGGTGGATAAGCTTTTTGATGTGCTGCTGGATTCGGTTTGCCAGTATTTTATTGAGGATTTTTGCATCAATGTTCATCAAGGATATTGGTCTAAAATTCTCTTTTTTGGTTGTGTCTCTGCCCGGCTTTGGTATCAGAATGATGCTGGCCTCATAAAATGAGTTAGGGAGGATTCCCTCTTTTTCTATTGATTGGAATAGTTTCAGAAGGAATGGTACCAGTTCCTCCTTGTACCTCTGGTAGAAT
Source organism: Gorilla gorilla gorilla (assembly GCF_029281585.2). Taxonomy (NCBI): domain Eukaryota; kingdom Metazoa; phylum Chordata; class Mammalia; order Primates; family Hominidae; genus Gorilla; species Gorilla gorilla. The sequence goes on along the minus strand of NC_086018.1, from coordinate 26,584,522 downwards.
TCGGCTGTGAATCCATCTGGTCCTGGACTCTTTTTGGTTGGTAAACTATTGATTATTGCCACAATTTCAGCTCCTGTTATTGGTCTATTCAGAGATTCAACTTCTTCCTGGTTTAGTCTTGGGAGAGTGTATGTGTCAAGGAATGTATCCATTTCTTCTAGATTTTCTAGTTTATTTGCGTAGAGGTGTTTGTAGTATTCTCTGATGGTAGTTTGTATTTCTGTGGGATCGGTGGTGATATCCCCATTATCATTTTTTATTGTGTCTATTTGATTCTTCTCTCTTTTTTTCTTTATTAGTCTTGCTAGCGGTCTATCAATTTTGTTGATCCTTTCAAAAAACCAGCTCCTGGATTCATTGATTTTTTGAAGGGTTTTTTGTGTCTCTATTTCCTTCAGTTCTGCTCTGATTTTAGTTATTTCTTGCCTTCTGCTAGCTTTTGAATGTGTTTGCTCTTGCTTTTCTAGTTCTTTTAATTGTGATGTTAGGGTGTCAATTTTGGATCTTTCCTGCTTTCTCTTGTGGGCATTTAGTGCTATAAATTTCCCTCTACACACTGCTTTGAATGCATCCCAGAGATTCTGGTATGTTGTGTCTTTGTTCTCGTTGGTTTCAAAGAACATCTTTATTTCTGCCTTCATTTCGTTATGTACCCAGTAGTCATTCAGGAGCAGGTTGTTCAGTTTCCATGTAGTTGAGCGGCTTTGAGTGAGATTTTTAATCCTGAGTTCTAGTTTGATTGCATTGTGGTCTGAGAGATAGTTTGTTATAATTTCTGTTCTTTTACATTTGCTGAGGAGAGCTTTACTTCCAACTATGTGGTCAATTTTGGAATAGGTGTGGTGTGGTGCTGAAAAAAATGTATATTCTGTTGATTTGGGGTGGAGAGTTCTGTAGATGTCTATTAGGTCCACTTGGTGCAGAGCTGAGTTCAATTCCTGGGTATCCTTGTTGACTTTCTGTCTCGTTGATCTGTCTAATGTTGACAGTGGGGTGTTAAAGTCTCCCATTATTAATGTGTGGGAGTCTAAGTCTCTTTGTAGGTCACTCAGGACTTGCTTTATGAATCTGGGTGCTCCTGTATTGGGTGCATATATATTTAGGATAGTTAGCTCCTCTTGTTGAATTGATCCCTTTACCATTATGTAATGGCCTTCTTTGTCTCTTTTGATCTTTGTTGGTTTAAAGTCTGTTTTGTCAGAGACTAGGATTGCAACCCCTGCCTTTTTTTGTTTTCCATTTGCTTGGTAGATCTTCCTCCATCCTTTTATTTTGAGCCTATGTGTGTCTCTGCACGTGAGATGGGTTTCCTGAATACAGCATACTGATGGGTCTTGACTCTTTATCCAACTTGCCAGTCTGTGTCTTTTAATTGGAGAATTTAGTCCATTTACATTTAAAGTTAATATTGTTATGTGTGAATTTGATCCTGTCATTATGATGTTAGCTGGTGATTTTGCTCATTAGTTGATGCAGTTTCTTCCTAGTCTCCATGGTCTTTACATTTCGGCATGATTTTGCAGCGGCTGGTACCGGTTGTTCCTTTCCATGTTTAGCGCTTCCTTCAGGAGCTCTTTTAGGGCAGGCCTGGTGGTGACAAAATCTCTCAGCATTTGCTTGTCTGTAAAGTATTTTATTCCTCCTTCACTTATGAAGCTTAGTTTGGCTGGATATGAAATTCTGGGTTGAAAATTCTTTTCTTTAAGAATGTTGAATATTGGCCCCCACTCTCTTCTGGCTTGTAGGGTTTCTGCCGAGAAATCCGCTGTTAGTCTGATGGGCTTCCCTTTGAGGGTAACCCGACCTTTCTCTCTGGCTGCCCTTAACATTTTTTCCTTCATTTCAACTTTGGTGAATCTGACAATTATGTGTCTTGGAGTTGCTCTTCTCGAGGAGTATCTTTGTGGTGTTCTCTGTATTTCCTGAATCTGAATGTTGGCCTGCCTTGCTAGATTGGGGAAGTTCTCCTGGATAATATCCTGCAGAGTGTTTTCCAACTTGGTTCCATTCTCCGCATCACTTTCAGGTACACCAATCAGACGTAGATTTGGTCTTTTCACATAGTCCCATATTTCTTGGAGGCTTTGCTCATTTCTTTTTATTCTTTTTTCTCTAGACTTCCCTTCTCGCTTCGTTTCATTCATTTCATCTTCCATTGCTGATACCCTTTCTTCCAGTTGATCGCATCGGCTCCTGAGGCTTCTGCATTCTTCACGTAGTTCTCGAGCCTTGGTTTTCAGCTCCATCAGCTCCTTTAAGCACTTCTCTGTATTGGTTATTCTAGTTATACATTCTTCTAAATTTTTTTCAAAGTTTTCAACTTCTTTGCCTTTGGTTTGAATGTCCTCCCGTAGCTCAGAGTAATTTGATCGTCTGAAGCCTTCTTCTCTCAGCTCGTCAAACTCATTCTCCATCCAGCTTTGTTCCGTTGCTGGTGAGGGACTGCGTTCCTTTGGAGGAGGAGAGGTGCTCTGCGTTTTAGAGTTTCCAGTTTTTCTGTTCTGTTTTTTCCCCATCTTTGTGGTTTTATCTACTTTTGGTCTTTGATGATGGTGATGTACAGATGGGTTTTCAGTGTGGATGTCCTTTCTGTTTGTTAGTTTTCCTTCTAACAGACAGGACCCTCAGCTGCAGGTCTGTTGGAATACCCTGCCGTGTGAGGTGTCAGTGTGCCCCTGCTGGGGGGTGCCTCCCAGTTAGGCTGCTCGGGGGTCAGGGGTCAGGGACCCACTTGAGGAGGCAGTCTGCCCGTTCTCAGATCTCCAGCTGCGTGCTGGGAGAACCACTGCTCTCTTCAAAGCTGTCAGACAGGGACATTTAAGTCTGCAGAGGTTACTGCTGTCTTTTTGTTTGTCTGTGCCCTGCCCCCAGAGGTGGAGCCTACAGAGGCAGGCAGGCCTCCTTGAGCTGTGGTGGGCTCCACCCAGTTCGAGCTTCCCGGCTGCTTTGTTTACCTAATCAAGCCTGGGCAATGGCGGGCGCCCCTCCCCCAGCCTCGCTGCCGCCTTGCAGTTTGATCTCAGACTGCTGTGCTAGCAATCAGCGAGATTCCGTGGGCGTAGGACCCTCCGAGTCAGGTGTGGGATATAGTCTCGTGGTGCGCCGTTTTTTAAGCCGGTCTGAAAAGCGCAATAATCGGGTGGGAGTGACCCGATTTTCCAGGTGCGTCCGTCACCCCTTTCTTTGACTCAGAAAGGGAACTCCCTGACCCCTTGCGCTTCCCAGGTGAGGCAATGCCTCGCCCTGCTTTGGCTCGCGCACGGTGCGCTGCACCCACTGGCCTGCGCCCACTGTCTGGCACTCCCTAGTGAGATGAACCCAGTACCTCAGATGGAAATGCAGAAATCACCCGTCTTCTGCGTCGCTCACGCTGGGAGCTGTAGACCGGAGCTGTTCCTATTCGGCCATCTTGGCTCTCCGTTTGCAAATGTCTTAACTGTAAAAAGTATATAACCACATAGCTCTTCTTTTGAAAAGGGATCTAACCTACAGAATATAGTTGTTATGTATTTTAAAATTTAAAGATGTTTTTGTTCAATTAATTGGCAAACAGTTGATTAATCATTATGTATTAACTTTAGGCATTGTAATGAGTACCAAAGAATTAAGATAGACTTAAAAAGGAGAGAATCCAAATCCTTTGAGAACTGTTTGTTTTTATTGTTTACATTCCTGATGTTTAACACAGGGCCTGGCAGCAGTAGACATTTACTAAAGGTTAGTTGAATGAGTAAATGAATAAGAAGGACCTGATAGTTGCCCTCAAGAAACTTAGAGCCCTTAAATATGATAAGATGAATATACAGAAAACCAGACTGATCAATAGACAATAATAGTGTGCTCAATAATTAGAATTTCGAGGTCAGGCATGGTGGCTCACACCTGTAATCTCAGCACTTTGGGAGGCTGAGGCGGGTAGATCACCTGAGGTCAGAAGTTTGAGACCAGCCTGGCCAACATGGTGAAACCCCATCTCTCCTAACAATAAAAAAAATTAGCTGGGTATGATGGTGGGTGCCTGTAATCCCAGCTACTCGGGAGGCTGGGGCAGGAGAATTTCTTGAACCCAGGAGGCAGAGGCTGCAGTGAGCTGAGATCGTGCCACTGCACTCCAGCCTGGGTGACAGAGCGAGACTCCATCTCAGAAAAAAAAAGGAAAAAAGAAAAAAAATAGAATTTAGAGGTGTTAGAATTTGGAGGAAACATTAAAATAGTTTTCAAACATGGTATTTGGACTACTATTAACAAAACTTATTGTAGTGGTAAAGTCAGGTGAAGTCCTCTTAAAGAATGTGGGACTTGAACAAGCCCTAAAGGATTGGTAGGATTTGGATGTGAATAAAAGAGGCATCATAGGTAGGAGAACATCATGACTGACATGGGGGTAAGGAAACATGTTTATGAGCCGATGAGAAAAATGGCCTTCTTGTAAAACTTTAAACTATAATAATGCTGGATTGATAGGTGGTGTTTAGGCAGACAATTCAAATTTCCAAATGGCAGTTTTACCATTCACCACCAAACTGATCTGCTGAATGCTTCCAGCCATATCCATCTGCCAGGAGCCTGCCTGGCATACTGCCTCTCGGCTATTTGCTCAGATGGTTTGACAGATGCATAGGTAGTAAGAAATGGTGCTGTTAATGTCAGTAAAGCTGCCCTTTGTGAAAGCTAGTTAACCAGTGTGACTTTGAGCTTTATAACTGATGATTTGTGGTGATGTTAGATTAAAAAAATGTAGCTTTAAATGGTGTGGGAGATGCTGGGCTTGCCTTATTGTTCAGAGATTGCCATGTTGGTTTGATACTGGGCTGGAAGGTCTCTCCGCTTACCCTACCTCATACTTCCTCAACACCCTGAGATACCAGAATGAATTGATTATTTCTTTGCTCATGGTTAAAACATATATTTTTAGAGAAGGGTTCATGCTCAGCTTGCTATAAATGCATATTTGCTTTGGGGCCTTGTTCTAAGATGATATGGGGCTAGGCCGTATCCCTCAGGGTGAACACAAATTGTACTCCCCTCACTCTGTAAGTCACTGTCAAAAACATGGAGTGCTTAGATATGGGAAGAAAATTAAATGTCACTTGATAGAGCTTTTGTCTTTTATTAGATGATATTTAGATAATAATAAAAAACTAGTGCATTTGAATTATGTGACATAAGAGAGTTCCAAAAGAGAGCAGCAGTATTGGGTGATTAGAAATATAGATTAATGACCCACAATTTTTGTATCTAGTATTCTTGATGGAGTGATTGTAGTGCTAAGAAACTATGAGTAAATATGTCTGTACTTAAAATTATTTAATCTTTAGCGAGTATTTAACTGTTGGCTCTGGTTTTGCATTGTTTACTTTTTTTTTTAACTAGGGAGAGTTAAATGATACATGTCTGTAGAGTTATTTTATGCTACTTTTCTTTAACATGCCTCAGCATTAAAATGTCCTTAAGAATATTGCATCATATCATTAAGAGTCTGACTATGGAAGGAATGCGACCGTATTACAGTGAGTAAATTTTTCATGACTACAGCCCATGGATGTTAAATAAAAAAATGACAGCTTCTTGGATTTGATTGCAGTATAAAATTGTGACTCAGAATACTAGATTCATTGACGGGGTAGAAAGAGGACACTTTAGGACACTTTGTATGAGAGGCAGAAAATGTTTTGCATACTTTATAAGGGAGAGACAAAAATCTTGAGCGTAGTTTTACATCGTTTATTAATGGTAGAACCACTTTGTTGAAATGAATTAAGTGTAGAGTCTTGTACCACTTTACCTTCATTCATTCAGCTGAAGTATAGGAGGATGATTCGTGCTTAAATGAATCTTTGCCTGCATTTGTGCAGGGAAAAACTTTGGCAGTCCCAATCACTGGACTGCACACAGCCATGGAATATTGTAGCATTACTGCCATGTTCCATGTGTATGTGTGCATAAGACACACACACACACACACACTCACACACACACATACACACATGCAGAGAGATCTTAAAAATCACTTTATTGAAGTATAATTGACATGCAAATATTATAAAACATCCATTTAAAATATATAGTTCAATGCTCAATGAACCTAACAAATGAACCCGTGCAATCAGATTTATATATTTATATTTTGACTGTGCAGTCAAGATATAGAGCACTTCCATGACCCCAGAAAGTTCCCTTTGCCCTTTTCTAGTCACTCCATCCCCGTGTCCCTACCTGAGGCAACCACTGACCTGCTTTCTGTCACTATAGATCATATTTGTCCTTTCTAGAGTCTCATATGTTTGGAGTCGCACAGCATGGAATCTTTTGTGTTTGGCTTCTTTTGCTCATTGTGATGTTTTTGAATTTCGTCCATATTGCTCTTATATAAGTAATTTACTCCTTTTTATTGTTGAGTGGTATTCTCTTTTGGTATTCTAGATATATTACAATTTATTTATCTATTTACTTGTTGATGGACCTTTGAGTTAGTTTTATTTTTTAGTATTATGAATAACACTGCTATGAACATTCAAGTGCAAGTCTCTGTGTAAATGAGTTTTTATTTCTCTTGGGTAAAGACCTAGCTGTAGAATTACTGGGTCACATGGTAACTCCAAGGAAACTACAGTATTGTTTGCCATAGTGTTTGTACCACTTTACATGCTCACCAACAATACAGAGTTTCAGTTACTTGATATCTTCTCCAACACATGGTGTTGACAGTCTTCAATTTTGTTTGTTTGTTGTTTTTTTGAGAGGAATTTTGCTCTGTCACCCAGGCTGGAGTGCATTGGTGCCCTCTCGGCTCACTGCAACCCCCGCCTCCCGGGTTCAAGCGATTCTCCTGTCTTAGCCTCCCAAGTAGCTGGGACTACAGGTGTGCACCACCACACCTGGCTAATTTTTGTATTTTTAATAGAGACGGGGTTTCACCATGTTTGGCCAGGCCCAAGTGCTGGGATTATAGGCATGAGCCACCGCACCTGGTACCTTTGTCAGAAATCAGGTGACCATATATTTGAGGCCTATTTCTGGATTTTCTGTTCTGTTCTATTGATTTATTACATACCTATCCTTATGCAAATACCACAGTATCTTGATTACTGTAGCTTTATAGTAAGTCTTAGAATCAGGTAGCATAAGTCTTCTAGCTTTGTTCTTTTCTTTCATAGTTGCTCTGGCTAGCCTAGGTTCTTTACATTTCCATGTAAATTATAGAATCAGCTTACTGATTTCTACAAAAAATCTTGTTGGAATTTTGATTGAAATTGCATTGAATTCTATTGATTAATTTGTGTAGAATTGACATCTTAACAATATCGAGTCTTCCTGTTTGTGAACATAGTATACTTCTCTAATTAAAGATCTTATTTAGTTTCTTTCAGCAATATTCTGTAATTTTTCTTATATAGTCTTGCATGTATTACGTTAGATTTATTGTTAAACATTTCATGTTTTTGGATAACATTGTGAATGATATATATATTTTTAAATTTAAATATCCAATTGTCTATTGCTAGTATTAGAAATACAATTGATTTTTGTATATTGAACCTATATCCTGTGACTTTGCTAAATTCACCTGTTATTTATATTAGTTTTTTTATTTTTTGTTTTTAGAGACACAGTCTTCCTTTGTCACCTGGGCTAGAGAAGAGTGGCACAATCATAGCTCACTGTAGCCCCAAACTCCTAGGCTCAAGTGATCCTCCTGCCTCAGCCTCACAAGTAGCTGGGACTGTAGGTGCATGCCACTATGCCTGGCTATTTTTTATTTTTTTTATTTTTTTTGTAGAGACAGGGTCTCACTGTGTTGCCCAGGCTAGTCTTGAACTCCTGACTTTAAGCGCTCCTCCTGTCATGGCCTCCCAAATAGCTAGGATTATAGGTGTAAGCCACCTCATCCAGCCACTTCTATTAGTTTTTAAAATTTGTTTGTAGATGTCTTGGGATTTCTCTAGCCTTGTTGCATTGGCTAGAATCTGTAGTATGGTGAAGTGATGATAATTTATATACTTGCCTTGTTCCTGACCTTCAGGAGAAAATTCACTATTACTAATAAGTGTGATGTTACTGGAAAGGGGTCCCCATCCAGACCCCAAGAGAGGGTTCTTGGATTTTGCACAAGAAAGAATTTGAGATGAATCCATAGAGTAAAGTGAAAGCAAATTTATTAAGAAAGTAAAGGAATAAAAGGATGGCTACTCCATAGGCAGAGCACCCTCATGGGCTGCTCGATTGGGTATACTTACAGTTGTTTCTTGATTATATGCTCTACAAGGGGTGGATTATTCATGAGACTTCTGGGAAAGAGGTGGGCAATTCCTGAAACTAAGGGTTCCTCCCCTTTTTAGACCATATAGGGTAACTTCCAGATGTTGACATGGCACTTATAAACTGTTATGGCACTGGTAGGAGTGTCTTTTAGTAGCTACTGCATGATAATTAGCATGTAATGAGCAGTGAGGATGACCAGAGGTCACTTTTGGGGCCATCTTGGTTTTGGTGGGTTGTGGCTGGCTTCTTTATCACATCCTGTTTTATCAGCAAGGTCTTTGTGATCCGTATCTTGTGCTGACCTCCTATCTCATCCTGTGACTAAGAATGTCTTACCTCCTGGGAATGCAGCCCAGCCGGTCATAGCCTTATTGTACCCATCCCCTAATCAAGATGGAGTTGCTCTGGGTCAAATGCCTCTGACAATGTTAGCTGTTAAGTTTTCTTATAGAAGCCTTATATCATGTTGAGAAAGTTTCATTCTAGTCTTAGTTTGATGAGACTTGTTAAAAAGTATATTATGAATGGATCTTGAATACTATCAAATGCTTTCTTTTATATCTGTTTAATTGATTACATGGTTTTATTTATTATTCTGATTGTTGTTCATTGATTCATTTTCAAATGTTAAGCCAACTGTGGGAAATATTCTAGGAATGCAAGGTGTTTTTGTTTGTTTGTTTTTGTTTTTGTTTTTGTTTTTTTGAGACAGAGTCTCACTGTGTTGCCCAGGCTGGAGTGCAGTGGTGTGATCTCAACTCACTGCAACCTCCTCCCAGGTTCAAGTGATTCTCCTGCCTCAGCCTCCTGAGCAGCTGGGATTACAGGTGCCTGCCACCATGCCTGGCTAATTTTTGTATTTTTAATAGAGATGGGGTTTCACCAGGTTGGCCAGGCTGGTCTCAAACTCCTGACCTCAGGTGATCCACCCACCTTGGCCTCTCAAAGTGCTGGGATTACAGGCGTGAGCCACCACACCCAGCCACAAGGTTTGTTTAACATTTGAGAATCAATCCCAGTTGGTCATGGTGTATTATTATTTTTTTAGATATTGTTGGATTTGATTTGCAACAATTTTATTTAGAATTTTTTCATCTGTGTTCATTAAAGATACTGGTTTGTAGTTTTCTTATGTCTTTGTCTGCTTTCATTGTCAGTATAATGCTACATTATCAAAGGAGTTTGAAAATGTCTCCTCTTAGTACCTTTTCTAAAAATGTCTGTGTAGGATTGTTATTTTTTCCTTAAATATTTGATAGAATTGTCCAGTGAAGCTGTCTGGGCCTGGAGTTTTCTTCATAGGAAAATTGATTATGAATTCAATTGTTTTAATAGATATAAGGTTCTTCAGATTTTCTCTTCTCCCTCCCTCCCTCCTCCTCTCTCTCTCTTCTTTTCTTTCTCTTTTTATTCTTCTTCCTCCTCTTCCTCCCTCTCCTCCCCCCTCCTGTTGTTGTTCATCTCCTCCTCCTCCTCCTCTTCCTCCTCCTCCTCTTCCTCCTCCTCCTCTTCCTCCTCCTCCTCCTCTTCCTCCTCCTCCTCCTCTTCCTCCTCCTCCTCTTCCTCCTCCTCCTCTTCCTCCTCCTCCTCTTCCTCCTCTTCCTCCTCCTCCTCCTCCTCTTCCTCCTCTTCCTCCTCCTCCCTCTTCTTCATCTTCATCTTCTTTTCTTCTTCCTATTCTTTCTCTTCTCCTTTCTTCTCCTTCTTTCTTTTTTGAGACAGAGTCTTACTCTGTTGTCCAGCCTGGAGTACAGTGGCGTAATCATGGCTCACTGCAGCTTTGACCTCCTGTGCTCAATTCATCCTGCTTCAGTCTCCCAAGTATTTGGAACTATAAGGTGAACACCACCATACCTGGCTATTTTTGTTACTTTTTATTTTGTAGAGATGGGGTCTTGCCATGTTGCCCAGGCTGGTCTCAGACTCGTGGACTCAAGCAGTCCTCACAACTTGGCCTCCCAAAGTGCTGGGATTACAGGAGTGAGCCACTGCACCTGGCCTCTATTTGTCCTTGAATTAGTTTTTTAAAAAAATATTTTTGGCTAGGGTAATGTGCAAAACATTTCTCAACATTGCTTTAAGTTGCATTTCTTGATTACTAGCATGAATGAATATTGTTGAATTCGTTTTGATTTTGTTTAAATTTTATTGATATTTGTTCTTATTTTTATTATGTTTTCTTTCTACTTTGTTCTTCTGTCATTGATTTTGGACTTGGCTTTTTTTCCTATAAGCATCTGAAGCTATGCATTTCCCTCCAAGAACTGCTTTAACTGCATTCTGTAAATGTTGATATATTGTGTTTTCATTTTCAACTACTTCAAAATCTTTTCTGTTATCTCTTATGTTTATTCCTTGACTCTTAGATTACTAAAGTGTGTTTTAATTCAGATACTTCAGGATTAACCTGAAAGCTCTTTATTATTGATGTGTAATGTAATATTTTAATAAATTATTTATTTTTAGTTATGTTAAAATATACATAGCATAGAATTGAACATTTTAACCATTTTAAAGTTTACAGTTCAGTGGCATTAAGTCCATTCACATTGTTAGGTAACAATTATGATTATCCTGGTTTAGGTTCATAGAGCTTTTTGGATATATGGATTTACAGGTTTATCAAATTTAGAATTTTTCTGCCATTACTTATTCGGATTTTTGTTGTTCCTCCCTCCTTCCTCACCTTCTGTGGCTCCGATTATATATATGTAGACTGCTTGATATTGTTCCATTGGCCGCTGATGCTCTGTTTATTTTTATTCAGTCTTTGTGCTTTGGTTTCTATAGATTCTATTGCTGCATCTTCAGATTTAGTGATCTTCTGCATATCTATTCTGTGGTTAATTTATCTAGTGAGTTTTATTTTTATTTTTTATTTAAAAAATTTTTTTATGGCTGGTGTATGGTGGCTTATGCTTGTAATCCTAGCACTTTGGGATTTTTATTTTTATTTTTTAGAGATGGGATCTTGTTCTGTTACCCAGGCTAGAGTGCAGTGGCATGATTATAGCTCACTGCAGCCTCTAACTCCAGGGCTCAAGTGATCCTCTTGCTTTAGCCTCTCAAGTAGTTAGGACCACAGGTGTGCACCACTGTGCCCAGCTGATTTTTGAAAGACCTTTTTTTAAAGACATGGGGGTCTTGCTATATTGCTCAGGCTGGTCTCAAACTCAAGAGATCATCTTGCTTTGACCTCCCAAAGTGTTGGGATTACAGGCGTGAGCCAATGTCCGTGGCCCATCTAGTAAATTTCATATTTCAGATATTGTATTTTTCATCTCTAGAAGTTCCTTTTCACTCTTTCTTATGTCTTCTTTCTTCTCTCTCTATATATATTTAAAAACACTTGAACATAGTTACAATAACTTTTAATTTTCTTGTCTGCTAATTTTATCATCTCAGTCATTTTGGCAATCTTTATTAATTTTTCTTCGGGTTATGTTTTACATTCTTCTACTTTTTCACATTTTTGGAATAAAAAATTTAAATTGTGGACATTGTTGATGTTTTCCTGTTGTGCATTTGGTTTTTATTGTTTTCTTTTAGAAAGTGTTTGGCTTTGTTCTGGCAGGCAATTATTTGCATACTTGTTGAGCTCTTTTCCTGAGTAGCTGCTTCTTTTGGAGGCTTTGCCCTGCCACCTTGAACTGCTTTAGTCTTCCTAACTCTGACCTCTGACCCTCCAACCCAGCAAGACCTCTGTGCTTTGTTTGGGATTTCTCTTCATGCATTATGGCCCAGCAGGTCCTAAAAGGCAGAAGCCAGGGCAATCATGGGGCTAAATTCATTTGTATCCCTTCTCTCAGGCATCACACGTTTGTGCTGCCTATTGTTCAGTTTCTAAAAACAGTTGTTTTATATATGTTGTTCATTTTTCTATTGTTGTGGCAGAGCATAGATGTGGTATCTGTTGCTCCATCATGGCCAAAAGTGGAAGCCACCACTGGTTTTCATGTAGTTCATAACACTTTGGAGGGTGTGGTAAATAACAAGTATATCAAGTATAATTTTTAATACAGATCTGTTTTGAGTAAAAGTCTGTAAGATAGTTTGATCTTTTCTTGTTGCCTTTTAGCTAGTCTCCCTTATTTTATGGTAATGGAATCAGGAGTGAGATGATTCCATTTGATATAAAGAGTGAAGACTGGATCTGGAAAGATTCAATTTTACCTGTCCATTGACTTATGTGTGGTTTTGGACATATTCAAACTATTGAGATATCAATTTTTTCCCCTGTAAAATGAAGGAAGCATATTACACTGACCCAAGATCTGAAGTCTTACTCTGGTGAAAATACTGTGATTCTATATTATAATCTATAAGTGATACTGAAGGTTGAATGCTAAGCTCTGAAGCTAGTTAAACATTGTTTAAAATGAAAAATATGGGTTTTGGCTCTGGTAAAATTTGCTCCTAATTTGATCAACTTAATAAATCAAGGATGAAAACAGTATTAAAGTATTAGATTTTATAGTACAAAGGGCATTTATTCATAAATATTGTATACTCTAACAGTGTTTTATGCAAATAGATGGTAAAATGCTGTTATGTTATCTGTGAGTTTGCATAGGACCTCATTTAGAAACAACTTCCTGCAGGGAGAAGCACACTGAATATATAGATTTTAAATTCTTAATCCCCATTAAAAATTCTCACCCAAGGAGTTCTTGTGAGACCAGGTCATTTAAAAATATGTGACATCTGCCTCCAGACCCAACTCTCTCTCTCTTGCTTCTGCTTTCACCATGTGATGTGCCTGTTCCCCCTTTGCCTTCTACCACGATTGTAAAGCTTCCTGAGCCAGGTGCAGTGGCTCACACCTGTAATCCCAGCACTTTGGGAGGCCGAAATGGGCGGATCATGAGGTCAGGAGATAGAGACCATCCTGGCTAATATGATGAAACCCCGTCTCTACTAAAAAAACACAAAAAAATTAGCTGGGCGTGGTGGCGGGTGCCTTTAGTCCCAGCTACTCGGAGGCTGAGGCAGGAGAATGGCGTGAACCCAGGAGGCGGAACTTGCATGAGCCGAGATCGTGCCACTGCACTCCAGCCTGGGCGACAGAGTGAGATCCTGTCTCAGAAAAAAAAAAAAAAAAAAAAGCTTCCTGAGGCCTCCCCAGAAGTAGATGCTGGTGCCGTGCTTCCTATACAGGCTGCAGAGCCACAAGCCAGTCACGCTTCTTTTGTTATAAATTACCTAGTCTCGGGTGTTTCTTTATAACAACACAAGAACGGCCTCACACAGCCCTCTTGTCCTGATGCAAGGTCTGACACTGTCGACCACCTTCTTCTTGATACTCTACCCCTGGGCCTTTGTGGCTTGTTCTTTTCTGATTCTTCTCCCCATTTGACTGTCCTTTCCATCTCCTCTTTCTCTATTTCTTTCCTTTTTTTTTTTTGAGACAGTGTCTCACTCTGTTGCCCAGGCTGGTGTGCAGTGGCTCAATCACGGTTCACTGCAGCCTCAGCCTCCCAGGCTCAAGCAATCCTCACGCCTCAGCCTCCCAAGTAGCTGGGGGTACAGGTGCATGCCACAACGCCTGGCTAAGTTTTGTATATTTTTATAGAGATGGGTTTTCACCATGTTGCTCAGGCTGGTCTGGAACCCCTGGGCTCCAGCGATGCACCCACCTTGGCCTCCCAAAGTGTTGGGATTACAAGTTTGAGCCACTGCTCCTGGCCTCTCTGCCCATGTAGGTGTTCCTCAAGAATCTATTCCTGACACTTTATCTCCTAGCAACCTCTACATTTCAGCACCTGTAAGCTCATCCAGTTCAAATCTACCCCCCAGCCTGTCAGCCCCCACCTTCCTCTCCTTGCCGAGCTCCAGTCCTCAATTCCTAACTTCCTGCCAGACATTTCCACTAGGACAATCTGATGTTGCATCAAATTTAGTATGTTCACAATCAAATTTACCACCTTCTGCAGAACTTAACCTCAGGCAGGACTGAAGTCTGGGCCTGTCAACAGGCAGTCTATCTGGCAAGTTGACCTTCCTTTCACATAGTCTCACAGTAGACAGTCCATAATGTATTGGGGTGAATCTACCTCAGTTATTTGCACCCACTGAGCAGACAAGCAGGTAGTCAAAAAAAAGTTCACACAAGTTCTTTAAAATATTCACTTTTTGATTATGTAAAGCATGCACATAGTTCCAGATAAAAAAGGTACTTGGCTGGGCACAGTGGCTCATGCTTGTAATCCCAGCACTTTGGGAGGCCGAGGCAGGTGGATCATTTGAGGTCAGGAGTTCGAGACCAGCCTGACCAAAATGGTGAAACCCTGTCTCTACTAAAAATACAAAAAAATTAGCTGGACGTGGTGGCGCACACCTGTAATCCCAGCTACTCAAGAGGCTGAGGCAAGAGAATTGCTTGAACTTGGGAGGCCGAGGTTGCAGTGAGCTGAGATTGTGCCACTGCACTTCAGCCTAGGCGACAGAGAGAGACTCTGTCTCAAAAAAAAAAAAAAAAGAGAAAGGTGCTAAAGGGAATTCAGTGAAATATGTTTATCTTCTTATCACCACACCCAACTTTCAGCAATCTGGTTTTTCTTCAGAATTCCTTCTCAAAGGCAACACGCATTACCAGTTTCTTATTTATACTATCACAGATAGTCTATCCATATAAAGATATACCTATAGGCCAGGCACAGTGGTTCATGCCTGTAATCCCAGCACTTTGGGAGGCCAAGATGGTAGGACTGCTTGAGTCAAGGAGTTCGAGACCAGCCTGGGCAACATAGCAAGACCCTAGGTCTCTACAAAATATAAAAAAAATTAGCCAGGCTTGGTGGCATGTGTTTGTAATCCCAGCTACTCAGGAAGCTGAGGCTGGAGGATCACTTGAGCCTGGGAGGTTGAGGCTTCAGTGAGCTGTGATCATGCCACTGTACTCTAGCCTGGCAACAGAGCGAGGCACTCTCTCTTAGAATAATCTAAAAGAGATATACCTATAAATATTAAAATTAGATATGTATGCAATGACACACATACTGAATAGCATATTGTATACATTATTCTGTCCTATGTCCTTCTTTCCTTCTATATCTTTTTTTTTCTTTTAAGAGATGGTGTCTTGCTATATTACCCAGTCTGGTCTCAAACTCCTGAGCTCAAGGGATCCTTCCACCTCAGCCTCCCATAGCTGGGCAACAAAGTGTACACTGCGCACAGCTTCTTTGTCTTAATTTCTTTCTATATGTATTTATAGAGAACTACGCTAGTTTATTAGCTGTCTGATAGCAAACATATAGATGTATTGTAGTTTAACAGTTCTCTTTGTTAATGGAGTGTTTACCAGCTTTTGCTGTTACATTTAATGGTATAATGAATATATTTCCTTGTAAAATTTAAATTTACTTTAGATTTTTTATGCTATTTTTGTAAACATGTACAAAATTTCAATTTTTATACATTTTGATCTATCAATCTTTTATGCTTCTTGGTCTTTCCTTCATTCTTTGACAGCCTCTCCCTACTCCAAGATTTAAAAATGTTTACTTTTGTATTTAAAGTTTTGATCAATCTGGAATTTTTTTTGTTATGAGAGGATCTATCTTCACTTTTTTCTAAGATGGCTACCCATTCATCTTTTCCCTACTGAGAAACAATATCGTATTCTAAATTCTCATATGTCTTTGTGTCATATTTGGGCTTTTTCTTCTTTTTCATTGATTTGCCTATTCTTGTTTTTATTTTATTTTATTTTATTTTATTTTTGAGACGGAGTCTGGCTCTGTCGCCCAGGCTGGAGTGCAGTGGCGCCATCTCGACTCACTGCAAGCTCCGCCTTCCAGGTTCACGCCATTCTCCTGCCTCGGCCTCCCGAGTAGCTGGGACTACAGGCACCCGCCACCACGCCCGGCTAATTTTTTATATTTTTAATAGAGACGGGGTTTCACCATGTTAGCCAGGATGGTCTCGATCTCCTGACCTCGTGATCCGCCTGCCTCGGCCTCCCGAAGTGCTGGGATTACAGGCGTGAGCCACCGCGCCCGGCCAATTTGTCTATTCTTACATCATAACCATACTTATAATTATGCTACATTATATAATACATATTATAATGTTAATATATTAAACAAATTATACATAATATAGTTACAGTATGTAACTATAAATTGATATCTGAGTTGGGCTAGTACTCTACCATTTCTCTTTTCTAGTATCTTCCCAGTGTTACATGTTTTCTGTTGTTAACTTTGAAATCCAATTGCCTAATTAAAAAATTCTGTTGGTGTTTTGTTGGGATTGCATTACATTTGTAAAACAATAAGTCACAGATCAGAGAATTGACACCTTTATGGCATTCAGTCTTTCCGTCCAAGAAAGGACAGACTATTACATTTATTCAGTGCTTCTCAGTAGTGTTATTTTATTTTATTTTTTTTTGAGACGGAGTCTCGCTCTGTCGCCCAGGCTGGAGTGCAGTGGCGCAATCTCGGCTCACTGCAAGCTCCGCCTCGCAGGCTCACGCCATTCTCCTGTCTCAGCCTCGCGAGTAGCCGGGACTACAGGCGCCTGCCACCACGTCTGGCTAATTTTTTGTATTTTTAGTAGAGACGGGGTTTCACCGTGTTAGCCAGGATGGTCTCGATCTCCTGACCTCGTGATCCGCCCACCTCGGCCTCCCAAAGTGCTGGGATTACAGGCGTGAGCCACCGCGCCCGGCCGCCTCTAAGTAGTTTTAAAAGATTTTATCATATAGATCTTGTACTTTCTTTGCTAACTTTATTCTTAGATTATTAATCTTTTTTTGTTGTTACTATAAAGGGGATAATTTATTCTTTTTATGGTTTTTTTTTTTTTGAGGCGGTGTCTCGCTCTGTCACCCAGGCTGGAGTGCAGTGGCGTGATCTCGGCTCACTGCAAGCTCCGCCTCCCGGGTTCATGCCATTCTCCTGCCTCAGCCTCTCCTAGTAGCTGGGACTACAGGGGCCCGCCACCAAGCCAAGCTAATTTTTTGTATTTCTAGTAGAGACGGGGTTTCACCGTGGTCTTGATTTCCTGACCTCGTGATCTGCCCGCCTCGGCCTCCCAAAGTGCTGGGATTACAAGCGTGAGCCACCGTGCCTGGCCTAGGTCTTTTTTTTAATTTATGAAGAAAAGAGATTTAATCAGCTTGCCCTTCTGCAGGCTGTATAGGCTTCTGCTCCTGGGGAGACCTCAGGAAACTTACAATCATGGTGGAAGGCAAAGGGGAAGCAGGCACAGTCTTCACATGGCCAGGAGGAGAGAGAGGGAGTGAAGTGGGAGGTGCTACACACTTTCAAACAACCAGATCTTGTGAGAAGTCCATCACAAGAGCGGCAAGGGGGAAGTCCATCCCCATGGTTCAGTCACCTCCCACCAGGCCCCTCCTCCAACACTGGGGATACAATTTGACATGAGATTTTGGTAGGGACACAGAGCCAAACCATATGACCCATTAACAATAGAATAGATACATTGTGGTATATATGTATAATGGAACACAATTTAGCAATGAAGAAAACTTTATCTATCTATAAAAACATTAGTGAATCTCAAAGGTATAAAATTTAGCAACAAAAGTATATACTATGTAATCTCATTTAAATAAAATTCAAAAACAGGCAACATTAATTTATAGTACTAAGAATCTGTGCTGTGGTTACCTTTGGAGGAAGTAACAACAGGGACAGGAGCACAAAGTAGGCCTCTGTGGTGTTGTCAATGTTCAATATCTTGCTTTGTGTCAAAATCAAGCTGTAAAATTAATATTTATGCCCTTACAAGTCCATAAATTAGATTTAAATTAAATAAGTGAAACAAAAGCTATGTGGTTGCCTAAATCAACCAACCGTAAAGTCATGAGTCATAACAATTCCCAAATTCCTTTTTTTTAATATACTTGGCAACAGATTTTATTAAGGGACAGTAACCATTATATTCCTAGAGCTGTCATCTTTCTTTTTTTATTATTATTATACTTGAAGTTCTAGGGTGTACACATGTGTACAATGTGCAGGTTTGTTACACATGTATACATGTGCCATGTTGGTGTGCTGCACCCATTAACTCATTTACATTAGGTATATCTCCTCATACTACCCCTGCCCCCTCCCCCAACCCCACAACACGTCCCGGTGTGTGATGTTCCCCATCCTGTGTCCAAGTGTTCTCATTGTTCAATTCCCACCTGTGAGTGAGAACATGTGGTGTTTGGTTTTCTCTCCTTGCGATAGTTTGCTCAGAGTGATGGTTTCCAGCTTCATCCATGTCCCTACAAAGGACATGAACTCATCTTTTTTATGGCTGCATAGCATTCCATGGTGTATATGTGCCACATTTTCTTAATCAAGTCTATCATTGATGGACATTTGGGTTGGTTCTAAGTCTTTGCTATTGTGAATAGTGCCAGAATAAACATACGTGTGCATGTGTCATTATAGCAGCATGATTTATAATCCTTTGGGTATATACTCAGTAATGGGATGGCTGGTTCAAATCGTATTTCTACTTCTAAATCCTTGAGGAATCGCCACACTGTCTTCCACAATGGTTGAACTAGTTTACAGTCCCACCAACAGTGTAAAAGTGTTCCTATTTCTCCACATCCTCTCCAGCACCTGTTGTTTCCTGACTTTTTAATGATCGCCATTCTAACAGGTGTGAGATGGTATCTCATTGTGGTTTTGATTTGCATTTCTCTGATGGCCAGTGATGATAAGCATTTCTTCATGTGTCTTTTGGCTGCATAAATGTCTTCTTTTGAGAAGTATCTGTTCATATCCTTCACCCACTTTTTGATGGGGTTGTTTGATGTTTTTCTTGTAAATTTGTTTTAAGTTCTTTGTAGATTCTGGATATTAGCCCTGTGTCAGATGGGTAGATTGCAAAAATTTTCTCCCATTCTGTAGGTTGCCTGTTTACTCTGATGGTACTTTCTTTTGCTGTGCAGAAGCTCTTTAGTTTAGTTAGATCCCATTTGTCAATTTTGGCTTTTGTTGCCATTGCTTTTGGTGTTTTAGTCATGAAGTCCTTGCCCATACCTATATCCTGAATGGTATTGCCTAGGTTTTCTTCTAGGGTTTTTATGGTTTTAGGTCCAACATTTAAGTCTTTAATCCATCTTGAATTAATTTTTGTACAAGGGATAAGGAGGGATCCAGTTTCAGCTTTCTACATATGGCTAGTCAGTTTTCCCAGCACCATTTATTAAATAGGGAATCCTTTCCCCATTTCTTGTTTTTGTCAGGTTTGTCAAAGATCAGATGGTTGTAGATGTGTGGTATTATTTCAGAGGGCTCTGTTTTGTTCCATTGATCTATATCTCTGTTTTGGAACCAGCACCGTGCTGTTTTGGTTACTGTAGCCTTGTACTATAGTTTGAAGTCGGGTAGCTTGATGCCTCCAGCTTTATTCTTTTGGCTTAGGATTGTCTTGGCAATGCAGGTTCTGTTT
Organism: Gorilla gorilla gorilla; assembly: GCF_029281585.2. Classification (NCBI taxonomy): domain Eukaryota; kingdom Metazoa; phylum Chordata; class Mammalia; order Primates; family Hominidae; genus Gorilla; species Gorilla gorilla. Next base: position 26,564,830 of record NC_086018.1, on the reverse strand, counting down.
TGGTTCCATATGAGCTTTAAAGAAGTTTTTCTCCAATTCTGTGAAGAAAGTCATTGGTAGCTTGATGGGGATGGCATTGAATCTATAAATTACCTTGGGCAGTATGGCCATTTTCATGATATTGATTCTTCGTATCCATGAGCATGGAATGTTCTTCCATTTGTTTGTGTCCTCTTTTATTTCGTTGAGTGGTCATTTGTAGTTCTCCTTGAAGAGGCCCTTCACATCCCTTGTAAGCTGGATTCCTAGGTATTTTATTCTCTTTGAAGCAATTGTGAATGGGAGTTCACTCATGATTTGGCTCTCTGTTTGTCTGTTATTGGTGTATAGGAATGCTTGTGATTTTTGCACATTGATTTTTTTATCCTCAGACTTTGCTGAAGCTGCTTATCGGCTTAAGGAGATGTTGGGCTGAGATGATGGGGTTTTCTAGATATACAACCATGTCATCTGCAAACAGGGACAATTTGACTTCTTCTTTTCCTAATCGAATACCCTTTATTTCTTTCTCCTGCCTGATTGACCTGGCCAGAACTTCCAACACTATGTTGAATAGGAGTTGTGAGAGAGGGCATCCCTGTCTTGTGCCAGTTTTCAAAAGGAATGCTTCCAGTTTTTGCCCATTCAGTATGACATTGGCTGTGGGTTGTCATAAATAGCTCTTATGATTTTGAGATACGTCCCATCAATACCTAGTTTATTGAGAGTTTTTAGCATGAAGGGCTCTTGAATTTTGTCAAAGGCCTTTACTGCATCTGTTGAGATAATCATGTGGCTTTTGTCTTTGATTCTGTTTATATGCTGGATTACATTTATTGATTTGTGTATGTTGAACCAGCCTTGCATCCCAGGGATGAAGCCAACTTGATTGTGATGGATAAGCCTTTTGATATGCTGCTGGATTTGGTTTGCCAATATTTTATTGAGGATTTTTGCATCGATGTTCATCAGGGATAATGGTCTAAAATTCTCTTTTTTTGTTGTGTCTCTGCCAGGCTTTGGTATCAGGATGATGTTGGCCTCATAAAATGAGTTAGGGAGGATTGCCTCTTTTTCTATTGATTGGAATAGTTTCAGAAGGAATGGTACCAGCTCCTCTTTGTACCTCTGGTAGAATTCGGCTGTGAGTCCGTCTGGTCCTGGACTTTTTTTGGTTGGTAAGCTATTAATTATTGCCTCAATTTCAGAGCATGTTATTGGTGTATTCAGGGATTCAGCTTCTTCCTGGTTTAGTCTTGGGAGGGTGTGTGTGTCCAGGAATTTATCTATTTCTTCTAGACTTTTTAGTTTATTTGCATAGAGGTGTTTATAATATTCTCTGATGGTAGTTTGTATTTCCGTGGGATTGGTGGTGGTATCCCCTTTATCATTTTTTATTGTGGCTATTTGATTCATCTCTCTTTTCTTCTTTATTAGTCTTGCTAGTGGTCTATCAATTTTGTTGATCTTTTCAGAAAACCACCCCCTCCATTTGATTTTTTGAAGGGTTTTTTGTGTCTCTATCTCCTTCAGTTCTGCTCTGATCTTAGTTATTTCTTGCCTTCTGCTAGCTTTTGAACGTGTTTGCTCTTGATTCTCAAGTTCTTTTAATTGTGTTGTTAGGGTGTCAATTTTAGATCTTTCCTGCTTTCTCTTGTGGGCATTTAGTGCTATAAATTTCCCTCTACACACTGCTTTAAATGTGTCCCAGAGATTCTGGTACGTTGTGTCTTTGTTCTCATTGATTTCAAAGACCATCTTTACTTCTGCCTTCATTTCGTTATGTACCCAGTAGTCATTCAGGAGCAGGTTGTTCAGTTTCCATGTAGTTGAGTGGTTTCGAGTGAGTTTCTTAATCCTGAGTTCTAGTTTGATTGCACTGTGGTCTGAGAGACAATTTGTTATAATTTCTGTTCTTTTACATTTGCTGGGGAGTGCTTTACTTCCAACTATGTGGTCAATTTTGGAATAAGTGTGATGTGGTGCTGAGAAGAATGTATATTCTGTTGATTTGGGGTGGAGAGTTCTGTAGATGTCTATTAGATCCACTTGATGCTGAGCTGAGTTCAATTCCTGGATGTCCTTTTTAACTTTCTGTCTCATTGATCTGTTTAATGTTGACAGTGGGGTGTTAAAATCTCCCATTATTATTGTGTGGGGGTCTAAGTCTCTTTGTAGGTCTCTAAGGACTTGCTTTATGAATTTGGGTACTCCTGTATTGGGTGCATATATATTTAGGATAGTTAGCTCTTCTTGTTGAATTGATCCCTTTACCATTATGTAATGGCCTTCTTTGTCTCTTTTGATCTTTGTTGATTTAAAGTCTGTTTTATCAGAGGCTAGGATTCCAACTCCTGCTTTTTGTTGTTTTCCATTTGCTTGGTAGATCTTCCTCCATCCCTTTATTTTGAGCCTATGTGTGTGTCTGCATGTGAGATGGGTCTCCTGAATATAGCACACTGATGGGTCTTGACTCTTCATCCAATTTGCCAGTCTGTGTCTTTTAATTGGAGCATTTAGCCCATTTACATTTAAGGTTAATATTGTTATGTGTGAATTTGATCCTGTCATTATGATGTCAGCTGGTTATTTTGCTCATTACTTGATGCAGTTTCTTCCTAGCATCAATGGTCTTTACAGTTTGGCATGTTTTTGCAGTGGCTGGTACCGGTTGTTCCTTTCCATGTTTAGTGCTTCCTCCAGGAGCTCTTGTAAGGCAGGCCTGGTGGTGACAAAATCTCTCAGCATTTGCTTGTCTGTAAAGGATTTTATTTCTCCTTCACTTATGAAGCTTAGTTTGGCTGGATATGAAATTCTGGGTTGAAAATTCTTTTCTTTAAGAATGTTGAATATTGGCCCCCACTCTCTTCTGGCTTGTAGAGTTTCTGCCGAGATATCTGCTGTTAGTCTGATGGGCTTCCCTTTGTGGGCAACCCTACCTTTCTCTCTGGCTGCCCTTAATATTTTTTCCTTCATTTCAACTTTGGTGAATCTGACAATTACGTGTCTTGGAGTTGCTCTTCTTGAGGAGTATCTTTGTGGCGTTCTCTGTATTTCCTGAATTTGAATGTTGGCCTGCCTTGCTAGGTTGGGGAAGTTCTCCTGGATAATATCCTGAGAGTGTTTTCCAACTTGGTTCCATTCTCCCTGTCACTTTCAGGTACACCAATCAGACGTAGATTTGGTCTTTTCACATAGTCCCATATTTCTTGGAGGCTCTGTTCATTTCTTTTCACTCTTTTTTCTCTAAGCTTGTCTTCTCGCTTCATTTCATTCATTTGATCATCAGTCACTGATACCCTTTCTTCCACTTGATCGAGTCAGCTGCTGAAGCTTGTGCATGTGTCACGTAGTTCTCATGCCATGGTTTTCAGCTCCATCAGGTCATTTAACATCTTCTCTACGCTGTTTATTCTAGCTAGCCATTCATCCAATCTTTTTTCAAGGTTTTTAGCTTCTTTGCAGTGGTTTCGAACATCCTCCTTTAGCTCAGAGAAGTTTGTTAACTACCGATCATCTGAAGCCCTCTTCTCTCAACCGTCAAAGTCATTCTCCGTTCAGCTTTGTTCCGTTGCTGGCGAAGAGCTTCGTTCCTTTGGAGGAGAAGAGGTGCTCTGATTTTTAGAATTTTCAGCTTTTCTGCTCTGGTTTCTCCCCATTTTTGTGGTTTTATCTACCTTTGGTCTTTGATGATGGTGATGTGCAGATGGGGTTTTGGTGTGGATGTCCTTTCTGTTTGTTAGTTTTCCTTCTAACAGTCAGGACCCTCAGCTGAAGGTCTGCTGGAGTTTGCTGGAGTCCACTCCAGACCCTGTTTGCCTGAGTATCACCAGGAGAGGCTGCAGAACAGCAAATATTGCAGAATGGCAAATGTTGCTGCCTGATCCTTCCTCTGGAAGCTTCGTCTCATAGGGGCACCTGGCTGTATGAGGTGTCAGTCGGCCCCTACTGGGAGGTGTCTCCCAGTTAGGCTACTCAGGGGTTAGGAACCCACTTGAGGCAGTCTGTCTGTTCTCAGATCTCAAACTCCATGCTGGGAGAACCACTACTCTCTTCAAAGCTGTCAGACAGGGACGTTTAAGTCTGCAGAAGTTTCTGCTGCCTTTTGTTCAGCTATGCCCTGCCCTCAAAGGTGGAGTCTACGGAGGCAGGCAGGCCTCTTTGAGCTGTGGTGGGCTCCACCCAGTTTGAGCTTCCAGGCCAGTTTGTTTACCTACCCAAGCCTCAGCAATGGTGGGCGCCCCTCCCCCAGCCTCACTGCTGCCTTGCAGTTCGATCTCAGACTGCTGTGCTAGCAGTGAGCAAGGCTCCGTGGGCGTGGGACCATCCGAGTCAGGCATGGGATATAATATCCTGGTGTGCCATTTGCTAAGACCATTGGAAAAGCACAGTATTAGGGTGGGAGTGTCCCGATTTTCCATGTACCATCTGTCATGGCTTCCCTTGGCTAGGAAAGGGAATTCTCCAACCCCTTGTGCTTCCCGGGTGAGGCGATGCCCTGCCCTGGTTCGGCTCACACTCCGTGGGCTGCACCCACTGTCTGACAAGCCCCAGTGAGATGAACCTGGTACCTCAGTTGGAAATGCAGAAATCACCCATCTGTGTCACTCACACTGGGGGCTGTAGACCGGAGTTGTTCCTATTTGGTAATCTTGGAACCTCCCCATTCTTTTATGTCTTCTAAATAGTTGTTGTTTGTATGTCTGAAGTCCATTTATTTTTCATAGTAATTTTACTGCCTTTAAAAACAGTCTTCCAGTTAATTTCTTTGTGTTTTCCAGGAATTCAATCTTATTATTTGCAAATATAATTTTACTTCATCTGTCTCAGTTTTCATTGTTTTCTTTTCCTTTTTTTTTTTTTTTTTTTTTTTTTATGAGACAGGGTCTTGCTCTGTTGCCTAATCAGGAATGCAGTGGTGTGATCTCAGTTCACTGTAACCTCCGCTTCCTGCGTTCAAGCAGTTCTCGTGGCTTGGCCTCCCGAGTAGCTCGGACTACAAGTGCATGCCACCATTCCCGGGTAATTTTTTTTTTTTTTGTAGTTTTATTAGAGATGGGGTTTTATCATGTTGTCCAGGCTGGTCCAGAGCTCCTAACCTCAAGTGGTTCACCCATCTTGGCCTCCCAAAGTGCTGGGATTATAGCCATGAGCCACTGTGCCTGGCCTACACTGGGTTTTTAAGCTGACTTCTTTGCAAAAGCTATTCAAGGGATTACTATATGCATCCTTAATGATCTACTGAGAAGTAATATGGAACCACTTCAAGTAAAAGATAAGAACTTTGCAACAGTATTGTTTCATTTACCACCCCTTATCCTTTGTGGTATTACTGTCATATATATTACATCATAATTATAAACTCCATAAGAGTGTTTTAATTTTTTGGCTTAAGCATTCATATGTCCTTTATGAAACTGAAGAAAAGATAATCGTTTTAAAAATATTTACTCAAAAATGTCTCATTTCCTGTGCTTTTCATTCTACCCCATTGCTGTGGTTTGAATGTGCCCCCCAAATTTCATTTGTTGGAAATACAATCCTAAATTCATATGTTGTAATTAGGATTAGATAAGGTTATCAAGGTGGGGCCTCCCATGATGGGGCTGTTTGCTTTATAAGAAGAGGAAAAGAGACCTGAGCTTACATGCACACTTGCTCTGTCTTGCTATATGATGCCTCCTGCTATGTCATGGTGGTGGCGGCTCATGCCTGTAAACCTTGGGAGGTCAAGGTGGGAGGATCACTTGAGGCTAGGAGTTCAAGACCAGCCTGGGCAACATGGTGAGACCCCATCTCTACAAAAAATAAAATTACCTGGATGTGGTGGCGTGTGCCTGTAGTCCCAGCTACTCAAGAGGTTGAGGTGGGAGGATCACTTGATCCCAGGAGGTCAAGGCTGCAGTGAGCTGTGTTTGTGCCACTGCACTCCAGCCTGGGCAACATAGAAAAACCCTGTTTCAAAAAAATATTTAGTATATTATATAAGTGTGTCTGTAACATTTAAGAGAACTCTCTAGGGCACCCTAAAGCTTAGGGAGAGTACCCAGGAAAGAGTGCCCCTTCCCCAGTGTCTGAAACCTTGTTGGAGAAGATGTAGTTGTAGCCCATTTGATGGCAGAGAAGTTTCTGGTTTGCATAGGCCAGAACTGGTTTGCAGTAACTAGGCAAGCTTGAAGCAACTCTCTTGGGCACAGGCAAACTTCAACTCGTGACTGACATGGGAGTGCAGAGGAAGAGGCGGCATTAATGCATGCAGGAAGCCTGGAGTATGTGGTGTTCATTTTGGTATGGCTGTGGCATCAGGAAGTTTGAAGGAGACAAACTTTTGGGGGAGGGAGTGAGTAGAGGGAGTTGGGGCACCAGTGTTGGCAGGAATCCTGAAATGTGCAGTATCTGTGTTGAGTGGGCCATAGGGAGGTGATCATCAGGCTGAGCTGCAGTTGTGAATTTGCTGATAGACTATATGTTCTCAGCACTTGGCTGGGGCAGAGTGCCACTGGTGTCCTCATATTTACACTACTGATTCCCTGTGCAAAAGGTAGAAAACCTAGAATAGGCTGGGTGCAGTGGCTCATGCCTGTAATCTCAGCAGTTTCGGAGGCTGAGGCGGGTGGATCACCTGAGGTCAGGAGCTCAAGACCAGTCTGACCAACATGGTGACACCCTATCTCTACTAAAAAATACAAAAATTAGCCAGGCATGGTGGCAAGTGCTTGTAATCCCAACTACTTGGGAGGCTGAGGCAGGAGAATCACTTGTACCTGGGAGGTGGAGGTTGCAGTGAGCCGAGGTGGTACCATTGCACTCCAGCCTGGGCAACAGAGCAAGACTCCATCTCAAAAAAAATAAAAAATAAAAAAACAAACAAACAAAAAAACAGATTAGCTTCTTCCTCTCTCCTGTAGTGATCCTTCAGCATCCTCTATGAAGAAAGCTCAATATCATGTTCATTGTATAGAGGATTGCAGAGCACATATTGAAGGGTGGGTTTGGAACAGACTCTTCATGCTCTAACTCCTCAGGCCTGTAAGACTGTGGCGTTCTACTTGGGTTCTAGCTGTCCTACACTGTATGGACTGGGTGTGTTCTCAAATAGCTGTATACATGCTATTCTTGCCCACTGCATTTCTCTTCTTTCAAGATTTGACACTTCTGTTTTCTGTCTGATTTTGGTTATTCTTTGCCTTCAAATAGTTATTTTTTAATACTTTGTTCAGAGTTTGTAATGTTTATCGTTGGGAAGATCTTTATAAGCTACTGTACCATTATTGAAAGTGGAAACTGCATTTTATTATCGAAAAAATTTAAAGCTGTGAAAGATGTTAGAATAATTATATCTAAGAAATATTGAACATTTATACATCAAATGAGATAGTTTGTCTTATTTCAGCTTTAAGACTAGATACTTATTATTGTTAGTAGTTTTATAGATGAGAATATTGAAGTTTGAAGAGGTTCTTATTTTATTAAGACATACAGCAGAGCTAGTATTTGATTGCAAATGTTTCCCACTCCACAGCCCCATCCCGTACTTACAGACATGGTACTAAGCACAACTTTGTTGATAGCATTACTATAATTGTTTTGACTTGTTCATTAGAATTCTAGAATTCTAGTTCTTTAAGTGCAGAACTGGTGTGCCATCTCATTTTTGTGATGAATTCATATGATACTTGGAAAATAGTAGATACTATAGAGAGTGTTTGTTAAAATGGATTTATTTCCATCTAAAAAGCCATACAAATTGTTTTAAGTCCTGTTACTTATGGAGTTACTAAATAACAGTGCTTTTAGGTTTTTAATAGGTCAGTTGATTCTTAAATATGAATTTTGTTAGTTTTCAGACTTTTTTCATGTTCCCATAGGGTTTAATTTTCAGAATACAAGAATGAATTTTATTATATTTGTGGCACCTGCACAGACTCCATTTTGTAGTACTTATGTCCTATTTTTAGGAAGCCTCATGGAGTATAGATAACCAGGCTATTTAAACTAACTTATTTATAAAAGAAAAAATGAAGTTCTCTTAAGTTTAAAAATTTTCACCTTTCCCTAGAGTGATCTTAATTTCAGTCATCTAGTTTAAAAAGACCTGAGTGTTTCTGCCTAAAAGATTTGTACTAGGGAATAACTAATGAAAACAAAACTTAGGAGGCTGGATGAGGTGGCTCACACCTGTAATCCCAGCACTTTGAGAAGCGGAGGCAGAGGGATCCATTTGAGCTCAGGTGTTTGAGACTAGCCTGGGCGACATGGTGAAAACCTGTCTCCATAAAAAAATATAAAAGTTAGCCAGATGTGGTAATGTGCACCTGTGGTCCTAGCTACTCGAGAGGCTGAGGTGGGAGGATTAGTTGAACCTGGGAGGTCGCGGTACATACAGTGAACCATGATTGCACCGCTGCACTCCAGCCTGGGTGACAGAGTGAGACCCGTTTCACACACACAAAAAAACCCCCAAACTTTGGATTAAAAGAAATTTTTAATAATGGCACATTTTAGTTATAGATCATTTTAAAGATATACTAAGTATGAAGAAAAATCACAATTCATATAACCCCAGCAGTAAGCCCAATGAACTTTTTTTCTATCAATAATAAGTCTTGAACACATTTTATGGTTATTGAAATTAACAAAATATGATTTGGAATAATTCATTATTGCATGAATCTTTGCCTGTGATTATTTCTTACCTAGAATTAGAATTACATGGTTAAAGAATAGTATGATTTTTGTGGTCAATGATATGTAATTCCAAATTGCCCTCCAAAAGTATATACATGAATTTATATTTTCATCACCAACATATGAGAGTGCCTGTTTTACTGTGCATTTGACAATGCTGGAATTTATAATTTTAAAAACTTCCTATTTTTATGAGGTAAATAATGGTGTCTTTGTCAATTTGTATTTCTTTGTTGTGAGGGTGACATTTTGCATATATTTGTTGGATACCATTAATTTTTTTAAATACTTTTTTTGTATTTTTGGTAGAGACAGGGTTTCACCATTTCGCCAAGGCTTGTCTTGAACTCCTGAGCTCAAGTGATTCTCCCACCTTAGCCTCCCAAAGTGCTGGGATTACAGGCATGAGCCATTGTGCCTGTCTGGATACCGTTAAATTTTTTTTTTTTTTTTTTTTTTGAGCTGGCTTCTGGCTCTGTCGCCCAGGCTGGAGTGCAGTGGCGCGATCTCGGCTCACTGCAAGCTCCGCCTCCTGGGTTCACGCCATTCTCCTGTCTCAGCCTCCCGAGTAGCTGGGACTACAGGCACCCGCCACCATGCCCGGCCAATTTGTTTTTGTATTTTTGGTAGAGACAGGGTTTCACCGTGTTAGCCGGGATGGTCTCGATCTCCTGACCTGGTGATCTGCCCGTCTCGGCCTCCCAAAGTGCTGGGATCGTTAATTTTTTTAGCGTAATTACCTACTTATGTTCACTCATCACCCTTCAAAAAATGACTTTTAAAAAATTCAAACAGACTATTAAAAATAGTTTTTAATAGAAGTAAATTTTGGTAAAATCGTGAATTACTCAGAATTTGCCTTTTCACAGTCTTCCTCCTCCAGGGTTTCCTACTAAGTACTACTTTGCCTTCATGTAAGTTTTAAGGGGGCGGAAGAAAAAAGTGAGAAAGGAGGAAAAGGGATTGAAAGGAGGAAAAGGAAGAAAAATATGAGATTATTAATGTGAAGCTCTTAGTACTGTGCTTGGCATTTATTAAGCATTTTATAAAACATATCATTATTGCCATTGCTATTATTATTAACATTAAAACATACCTGTTTTCTATGGGATTTCTTTAGGACCTGACTTTTAAAGATCTTAAGCTATTTAGATTCTGGAGTCAGGCTCTACTGTGTTCTTTGCTAACTGTGTGTACATGAAAAAATAACTTCATCTTTCTGAGAGTCTGTGTCCTTGTTTATAAAATTGAAATGATGATGCATCTCTCTCACTGGGCTATTTTGAGGCTTGTTGAGACAATATATAAAAAGGGCCAAGGACATGGAAGGCTCTCAGATACTGGTTTTTTCCTCGTCTCCACCTCCCTTGACATCCCTTTGAAAGCCTGAGAGAGCAGACTAGAGCTCTGACTAGTTAAGGCCTCAATGGTGGATCCCCATGACTGCCCAGAGTGAGTATGGGAGATCTTAGTCCAGCCCTACCCCCATTTGTTTAATAACTTAATTTATCATATGGATGTATATAGATTTAGAATTGTGATATCCTTTTGCTGAGTTAACTTATAGAATTATTCTGAAATACTTACTATTATCACTGTGACTATTATTACTATTCTTAATTATTTCTATTAAATTATTGCTCTGACTATGAATGTCTGCCTAGTAATGCTGCTTTTGTTAAAGTTTGATACTGATGTAGCTGTGCCAGCTTTCTTTTGGTTTGTGTTTACATGTTACATCTTTTGCTATTTTTTCACTTTTGATCTCTCTGTGTCTTTATATTTAAAGTATATCTCTTACAAGTCACATAATGGGTTTTGTTTTACTTTTTTTCAATAACAGCTTTGTTCAGATATAATTCACATACCATAACGTCTACCCTTATAAAGTACATACTTCAGTGATTTTTTTATGTATTCATGGAGTTTTGCATGCATCACCACTATCTAATTCCAGAAGATTTTTATCATTCCAAAAAGAAACCCTTTACCCATTAACGATCACTCTCCATTCTCCCTCTCCCCTGCCTTTACTTTCCAGCCTCTAACAACCACTAATCTACTTTCTGTCTCTGTGGATTTGCCTATTCTGGACTTTTTACATAAATATAATCATACAATATCTGGGCTTTTGTACCTGTTTTTTTTTTACTTAGATTGTTTTTCAGGTTCGTCCATATGGTAGTGTGTATTAGTACTTCATACCTTTTTTAGTAGTTTATTCTTGCTGTGCTTCAGTTCATTATTGTCCATTGACCTGCTTTTTAGTTCATCACTAATCTGTTGTTAAACCCATCTATTGAGTTCAAATTTCAGTAGTTGTTTTTCAGTTCTATTATTTACAATTTTAATCCTCTACTGCAATTTTCAGTCTTTCTCTCAGTATTTTCTGTGTCTCAGTTGTTTTTTTTTTTTTTTTTTTTTGAGACGGAGTTTCGCACTTGTTGCCCAGGCTGGAGTGCAATGGCACGATCTTGGCTCACTGCAACCTCCACCTCCTGGGTCCAAGAGATTCTCCTGCCTCAGCCTCCTGAGTAGCTGAGATTACAGGTGCTCGCCACCACGCCCAGCTAATTTTTCGTATTTTTAGTAGAGACAGGGTTTCATCATGTTGGCCAGGCTGGTCTCAAACTCCTGACTCTGGTAATCCACCTACCTCGGCCTCCCAAAGTGTTGGGATTACAGGTGTGAGCCACCGCACCCAGCCTCTCCGTTTTCTTAAACGTATTAATCATGGTACTATGAAAGTTCTTATTTACTAACTCTACTTTTTTAGTTACCTGTGATTCTCTTGTTTTTTTCTCATAGTTGTCTGTCATATTATTCTCTTTCTTGGCATATCTTACAGAAATATAGACGTTGTGTATAAAAGCTCTGGAGTTACAGACAGTGTTATCTTCTAGAGAAGTCCACTTTTTTCCTTCTACTAGGCAGAGTGTTGGGTGGATCACTTTAATCCAATCAGAGCCTTGAGCTAAGGACTAGCTTGTAGAGCTTTCCATAAAGAGCTCTGGGTGTTCACCAGGGCTCTAGCCCTAATGGGTTCTGAATTCCAATTCCCGTCTCCTCAGCATTCTGAGGCTGCTGAAAATGTCTTGCTTTTCAAAGATTTCCTGCTCAGCCTCCTATCCTGCACAATTTGACAGATATCTTGAGGGAAAAGCTGGCTGTATGTCAGGCTTTGTTCTTTACCTCTCTCTACTCTCTGGGATCTTGGCCCCTCAAGTTTCTAATTTTGTGTTACTATCCCCAAGAGACAACCAAAGCTCTGCTTGTTTTATGTTTTCCAGAAGCAATCTTATGGCTGGGGGAGAGCCTAGATGGATTCTCAGCCTCTTGACCTTTTCCCAGAATCAGCAATGCCCCAAGAGAAAGAGGAGCAGCAGAATATCTGCTCAGCTCTTTTGTTTTCTCCTCTCTGCAATCTTGGCTTTTCTAATTGTAGCTGCTTAATCAGCTCTTTCTAACACCTTTACACAGATAGGCTTTTTTTTTAATGTAAGAGATAGGGTCTCCCTCTGTCACCCAGACTGAAGTGCAGAGGCTTGGTCACGGCTCATCATAACCTCAAAGTCCTGGGCTTAAGTGATTCTCTCGCCTTGGCCTCCTAGTAGCTGGGACTGTGGGTGTACACTACCATGCCCAGTTAATTTTAATTTTTTTTTTTTTTGGTAGAGGTAGGATCTTGCTATGTTGTGCAGGTTGGTCCTGGACTCCTGGCCTCAAGCTATCCTCTCGCCTTGGCCTCCCAAATCCCTGGATTATAGGCATGAGCCACTGCCCCTGGCCTCAACATAGTTTTAAAATATATATTATTTGGATTTTTGGAGGAATTTGTTTTGTTTTGTTCTGTTCGAGATAGAGTCTTGCCCTGTCACCCAGGCTGGAGTGCAGCGGCACATTTTGGCTCACTGCAACCTCTGCCTGCCAGGTTCAAGTGATTCTCCTGCCTCAGGCTCCCAAGTAGCTGGGACTACAGGCACGTGCCACTACGCCTGGCTAATTTTTGTATTTTTAGTAGAGACGGCGTTTTACCATGTTGGCCAGGCTGGTCTTGAAATCGTGACTTCAAGTGATCCGCCCGCCTCGGCCTCCCAAACTGCTGGGATTACAAACGTGTGCTACCTTGCCAGGCCCTGTTTTGTTTTTTAGATATGGTCTTACTCTATTGCCCAGGCTGGAATGCAGTGGTGTGATCATACCTCACTGCAGCCTTGAACTCCTGGGCTTAAGCAATCCTCTCACTTTAGCCCCCTGAGTAGCAGGGACCACAGGCACATGCCACCACGCCTGGCTGATTTTTTGTTTATTTGTTCATTTACTTTTTGTAGAGACAAGGTCACTTGATGGTGCCCAGGCTATGGAGGATAGTTTTGATAGGTGAGTTGGTCTGCCACAAATGATTCTATCCTACCTGAAATCAGTAGTTTGACCTAACTGGATGATCTTGCTGCTTTTGCCTTTGAGTGAGTTGAGTGTTGGTCAGAGGAACTCACTAGATTTTATAGCTTATTCATACATATGCAGTTGATCTCCAGTTATTCACTGTAAGAGGGGACAGTTTTGGAGATTCATAAGATGTGTACATGAGACATTAGTTTATGAAAGGCTTTTACAGACTTATAAAGCACTTTCACAGATGTTAGTTCATTAGGTCCTTTCAATTTTGTAAGGATAAGCATTATTATCTTCAATTAAGAGTTGAGTTAGGAAAGACTATTGCCTTCTGTCTTCTATTTGCTGCTTTTGGGTAAAGTTGGGACTCAAACCGAGATTGTATGAGACCACATCTAGTATTTTTTCCCATCTGCATCCATCTGGAACTATAGAAACTGGCTTTTGTGTAAATCAATTGGTCTTACTGCCTACTATGAAATATTAGAACTGTAAAATAGTGTATTATTTACAGATATACTCAAAGGACTCTCTCTCTTTCTCTTTACTTTGTCCTAAGTAGAATGTAAAGCTCACAAATTGTGTTGTGTTTTGCTTTAACTGTCAACACTTGAATGTGTTACATTTTACTTGTGTCTGTTATTCAGCCAAAGAGAAGGGGGCTTGCTGCCCAATGCAGTAGAAACCAATGCTGTGACACCAAGTTTTGAGAAAAGAAAAGCTTTATATTGCAAGTTGACTAACAAGGAGGCAGCAGTCCAGCTCAAATGTGTTTCTTCATGCTGACTTTAAGGCAGTAATTTTATAAGAAAAGGTTGAGGGGTAGATGCTGAGATTAGCAGGTGATTGGTGAAAGGAAAGGGGAGGTCTGGTAAAGTCCTCAGGCATGCACAGTTACCTCTTCATGCCTCCTCATGGGTCCCATGTGCAAATTGGGGGAGAGTTAGTATGAAACATCTGGTAGAAATGAACACCGTGATGTCCGCAAGTTATTTCTGTGCATATTCCAGTTGGCCATATTGGTTTCAACTGATTTCAGCCAGTTTTATCTTATAAGTAGAGAGAGTTTCGGCATTTCAGCAAGTTGTTTATTTTTTTATCTGCCATCCTGCAAACCATTTGTTAGTCATTGGTGTCTTTAACTCTTTAGGGGCATAGTTTCATGTCTTGTTTGTTTTTCTTCATCCTCCAGTTCAGTAAAATGACCAAAGCAAAATTGAAGTGCCAGAAGAGAAATAAGACCTTTGAATTATCCATAGATAGGAGAGGTATGTTCTTCTTTTCCTAATGGACCCAGGTTACTGTGAGGGTTCCTGGATCTGATTGTTAAAAATTTTCAGTCATCTTCTTTGTTACCTTCCGCTTAGTATATTATCAATGGCTTGCTTCCTGCTACACTTCTCCCTGCTCTCTTTGACTATTTCTGATCTGCTATTGCGTAGAAAACTTCATAACCAAGGTTGTAAAAATTATCTTAAAAAATAAGAATACTATCTTAGGATTTCAGAGGGTGGCTAGAAATTGAGGTCCAGAAAAATTAAGTGACTTGCCCAATGCACATGCACAGCCTGTCAACACAGTTGACAAGAAAAACAGAATCTTCTATGTACTATACTATAGTCTTTAATTTTTTTCATCATTTAAAATTTGTAGTCCCTGAATGATGGCCTAGGAGACTGTATTGAGTACAGCATATTAGTCATGAAGACCTTTTTACTACTTTTGTAATTGATAGATGAATTCTATCTTTTTACTATCTTCCTAATTGATAGATGAATTCTGCCAAACATGTTACTTCCACATAAGTTTGTCTGTGTGCTTACACTTATTTAATCTTATATACTAATTCTTTGTATGTGTTTATACTTATTTAGCCTTATATAGTAATTCTTTTTTTAAAAAATAGAGACAGGGTCTTACTCTGTCATGTAGGCTGTAGTGCAGTGGTGAATCATAGTTCGTTGTAACCTCACCGCTTGAGGGATCCTCCTGCTTCAGCTTCCTGAGTAGCTGAGACTACAGGTGTGTGCCACCATCCCTGGCTGATTTTTGTATTTTTCATAGAGATGAGGCCCTGCCATGTTGCCCAGGCTGTTCTTGAACTTCTGTCCTCAAGCAATCCTCGTGTCTGGGCCTCCCAAAGCGCTGGGATTACAGATGCGAGCCACCATGCCTGGCCTTTGTATACTCATTTTCAAAAATTTAAGTCTATCATCTGTGATTTGAGAATAGGTATTTGTTAATATAAACAAACCAGATAACATCTCAGTTCTCCAAACCCCATGCAGCTCAACACTAAAGCAGTCTTCATGAATCTGAAATTTTTGTGCAGAGAAAGCCAATGATAGGAACATTTTAAGATTTCTGCTAAGAATTGCTGAGCATGATATATCTAGTATTTATAGTAGATATGCCATTGATGCTTAATAAACATTTGAAAAACCCTCTCTAAAAACTGCAGAAAAAAGATGCACACCTGTAATCCCAGCTACTCGGGTTAAGGTAGGAGAATTGTTTGAGTCTAGCTTGGGCAACATAGTGGGACCTTGAATCTAAAAAAAAATACAATAAATAAAATAAAAATTTTAAAAATGTTAAAAAAATTAAAACTTCGGACAAGAGAAAAATTGCCTAATAATCACTTTGAATGTGTTTGCGTTTATTATGAAGTATTGATGTAAAGAGTTGTAAATATTTTCACCCTACAGCCCTAATTAGAATAGTCAGAATGTTGCTTTAATAAGTACTTAGTAAACATATTCAAGAAATTTAAATGACTTTATGAAGTTTTTTCAGTTGGGATGAATTGTAGGACTCCATCAGGAACAGAAATTCTTGAAGTCTGAAGACTGAGACATTCTGTAGCTTAAAAGTTTTCTTACCACGAAAATAGCCTTGCCATTGGCTTGTATACTGAATTAATTGGAAGTTCACTGGCCATAATTCTGTCTTCCTAGGATCTGCCTAGAGTTTTCTGTCTGCATTCCTTTTTTTGAGGGTGAAGGGGAGTACCTGACTATCTTTTGTAAAGATTTTTCTTTTCCTCTTTAGATTCCTAATAATGCTGGGTATGCCAAATCTTTATTGATGCTCTGTGTAGCCTATAGTTGGGCAAAAGCTGACTGGAAGATACTCTTCAGCAACTTGATTTTTTTAGTATTTAGGACTTACTAATTTTTATCTTTGGAAAGACAGTTTTATCTTTAGCTCTAACAATTTTATCTCTAGCTTTAACTTTGCAGGGACATGGATGAAGCTGGAAACCATCATTCTCAGCAAACTATCACAAGGACAGAAAACCAAACACCACATGTTCTCACCCATGCTCTAACTTGAGCTTTATACCTTTATTGTAAGTCTTTTTCAATTTGATCAGTTTGATATAGAGGAAAGCTGGTGGGCTTTAGATTAGGAAACACTTGGTTTGAAACCCTAGCTCTGCGATTTACTAACTGTGCAACCCTGGGTAGGAGACTATTGTCTCTGAGTCTAAGTTCCTCAAGTATAACAGGAGTTATAATGAGTATTATTTACTCACTACAGAATAGTAAGTTGTAGTGAGTATCATTTATTTATTACTTACTTTCAACTGGCAAATGAAAATTTTATCTGTTTATGGTATACAACATAATGTTTTGACATATGTATATGAATACATTGTGAAGTAGCTAAATCAAGCTGATTAACATATCTGTTACTTCACATGCTTATTATTTTTTGTGATGATGAGTATTCTTGTTTTTTTTTTTTATTATACTTTAAGTTCTAGGGTACATGTGCACAACGTGCAGGTTTGATATGTAGGTATACATGTGCCATGTTGGTTTGCTGCACCCATCAACTAATCATTTACATTAGATATTTCTCCTAATGCTATCCCTCCCCAAGTCCCCCACCCCCTGACAGGCCCCAGTGTGTGATGTTCCCCGCCCTGTGTCCAAATTATCTCATTGTTCAGTTCCTACCTATGAGTGAAAACATGCGGTGTTTGGTTTTCTGTCCTTGTGATAGTTTGCTGAGAATGATGGTTTCCAGCTTCATCCATGTCCCTGCAAAGGACATGAACTCAATGATGAGTATTCTTAATAACACCTGAAAACCATTATATTATCCTAAAGCGTGGCACCTATTTTACAACTGAATTGATTTTTCAGAATTATTCTTGTGTTTTACATTTTTAGATAGATTTTGTTTTTGAAATACTTAATTCTTAAGAAGCATCACAATGTCTAGTAGATAATCTCATGCCTCAGAAAATTCATAGCATTACCATATTAGTTTACTATTTAAAAATGTTAAAATATGGATAATAAAATCATTTATTTTCCAAATCACATGAATTCACTCAGCTTTTTTTTTTTTTTGAGATGGAGTTTCGCTCTTGTCACCCAGGCTGGAGTGTAATGGCAGATCTCAGCTCACTGCAACCTCCGCCTCCTGGGTTCAAATGATTCTCCTGCCTCAGCCTCCTGAGAAGCTGGGATTACAGGTGCACACGACCACGCCCGGTTAATTTTTGTATTTTTTAGTAGAGACGGTGTTTCGCCATGTTGGCCAGGCTGGTCTTGAACTTCTGACCTCAGGTGATTTGCCCACCTCAGGCTCCAAAGTGCTGAGATTACAGGCATGAGCTACCGCACCCGGCCGAACTCACTGAAATTTTTTGAAAATTTTATACATTTATGGTATTTAACATAATGTTTCGTAAATGGCAATTATTACTATCCATTTTTATAAAAAGATGTATTAAGTTATATGATACCTGACTTATTTTGTAATTTGTAAAATTTCAGACCCCACTGCATATGCCATGTATAGTGGCTAGCTGGTATCCCACCCTCGTGTGAGAAGGGCTAAATGAAGAGATGCTGAGCCCCTTCAAAGTGAGTGCTCTGTTGCATTGCCCAAAGATTAGATTTCTTGACATTTACCTTAAAACTCTGAACAGTTTGTGCTCGAGAGCTCTGCTATTTGCTAAACTACTTTAGCAAACAGCATGCTGTGAAGCAAGACCCCACAAGAGCCCTTTCTGCAATATCTTTTAATTTTGGTTTTCCTATATGCCCACGTGTGGTTTTATATTATAGACCAATGGAAAAAAAATAATTTGATGTGAGTAATGTTGCTTTTTCCTCCAATTTTTCACTGCTTTAAAAAATAATTAAGGAGAGCCTTTAATACCTCTTTGAAAATAATTATGAAGGTTTTTTACTATTTGGAAGATCATAGAATCCACCATATAGTAATTTTTAAATATTTTAAATTGGATGTTTAACTTTAAATTAGAAAAAACAACGTTATTGAAAGCTTTTCTTTAATAGAAAAATTGCTTTGATTTTTATTTCATAATTAATTTAAAATATTAGTTACATGAATTATTATTTACAACTTGCATAGTAATTTTCATACATCTCCATAATAAAAATTCACTCTGTAATCTCTTCTATAAAAAGAAGTAAACAGCACCTGCCAGAGCACTGTAGCAACAAGAGCCATCAAGTGTGTATTCACTTCGTTATTCAAAACAGCAGTGAAAGAGTTAATAAAAGCTGAATACATTACAGGATTACAAAGATTTTTATTTATTAGGGGATAGGGAGGGTATGGGTATATATGGGATGAAACATTAATAACCTCTCTATTCTGCAAGACTGACCTATTGCTTTGGAACTACTCTTTTAGCCCCACAGAGACTGTGAAACAGTGTTTTGGTGGTCTATAGGAAAGGTTCAACTTGGCAAATGTAGTGGTAAGTGATGTCACTGAATGCATACCATATGTATTGAGAGTCAGTGAATGCTATTCTCACTGCTGCGCACAGGCATATGTTAAGTGTTGGAATGGAAAAATCATTTTTATGAAAATATAGAGAAGTAAAACAAGAATGTTCTGTCCTGAGCCTGATCAGATCACCAGTAGCTGCCAAGAGTGAACACTCCGTGTAAGGTTTTTTCTTCTTAATTCTCCAGCTTCTGGCCTTTTGTTGGCTCTCAAAAGTAGTCTATTCAGAAGGCCTTATTCAGCATGTTCTTTCTTGATATGATATGAACACCAAATGAAAGTTCCATTTTCTCCATTAAAGTAAAGCTGGGAGAATATTTTAGTGTGCATGGTTTGCAGCAGATGGAAATGATTAATTGATTTAGCTAACTTGCCAAATTGTTCTCTTTCCCAGTAGAGTTGGGTTTTATCAGAGAGACTCGTACTGCTAATCATTGTAACACTTACTAATATATCAGAAAGAATATAATTGTTGTGTTTTAATTATTCTCATTACTATTATTTAAGACATTATGCTCTAATGCTACACTAATAGATATGTCAAATAAATAAGGCAATTGATTCCTGTTAGAAATTTATGACATATAAGATAGAGTAGAAGAATACATGGAGATATAAAAAGGTGAAGTAGCCAGTTATTTTACTCTTAAATTTTTATTAGCAAATCAGTGTCCTTACTAAAAATCAAATGTTATTTTCTTAAGCTTGAATAGATGCTATCTTAAATCTTAATCTCTTTTGTATTTTGTACAAAGACTGCCTGTTATAACAGTATGATTTTAAATAATTTTTTAAAAATAAAAGCAATATTTGCCCTTCATAATAGGACATTAGAAATACAAATATAAATAATAAAATATATTGTTATAGCAATTCTGTTAACATTTTGATATTTCATTTTAGATTTTTAATATACATATAGACATATATACATATAAGAAACATATATGTCTGTATAGATATATGTATATTTTTATTTTTACAAAATTTGGAAATGCTCTTTAACTTTTCTCAGCTATTTTTACTTAATAATCTAACTTGATGTTTTCCTGTCAGTAAAATGTTTTTAGAAATCTCCTTTTTAATGGGGAATGAATTTTTTAATTAAACAAACTTTTTAAAATTTAGAGACAGGTATCATTCTATTCCTCAGGCTGGAGTGCAGTGGTGCCATCATAGCTTATGCAGCCTTGAATTCTTGGGCTCAAGTGCTCCTCCTGCCTCAGCCTTCCAAGTGCTGGGATTACTGCTGGTGTGAGCCATTGAGCCTGGCCCTAAGGAAGGAGTTCTTGTTTTGTAAAGGAAATACTGCTTTTTGGATTAGAAAAAGTCAATATACCACTTCCATTTCAGCTCCTAAAATTTTAACCAAGGATGCGGTGGGTAGAAGTAAATAGTGAGGTGGCTGAAGCTGTCACTATGACACATTAACTCTTACATTGGCTCTTTTCATTCTGCATTTGGGCATGACTCGTATAGGTATAAAGCAAGAGCTAATATCTTCCAGACTGTTCATTAAAAATTCAAAGTATGGGCTGGTTAATAAGCACTACTTACAGTATGAGTATTAAAAAATTTCCAGACCAGGCATGGTGGCTCATGCTTCTGTAATCCAAGTGCTTTGGGAAGCTGAGGTGAGAGGATCGCCTGATCCAGGAGCTTTTGAGTTTACAGTGAGCTACGTTTACACCATTGTACTCCAGCCTGGACAGTAGAGCAAGACTGTCTCAAAAAAAAAAAAAAAAAACCAGGTTAAAGTATTCAAAAGATAACTTTCTTTTTTTTTTCTTCTTCCTTCAACTTTTATTTGAAGTTCAGGGGTACACGTGCAGGATGTGCAGGTTTGTTATATAGGTAAAAATGTGCCGTGGTTCTTTGCTGCACAGATCACCCCTTCACCTAGGTATTAAGCCCAGCATCTGTTAGCTTTTCTTCCTGATGCTGTCCCCCAACCTTGACAGGCCCCAGTGTGTGTTGTTCCCCACTGTGTGTCCATGTATTCTCACCATTCAGCTCCCACTTACAAGTGAGATGTGCAGTGTTTGGTTTTCTGTTCCTGCATTAGTTTGCTGAGGATAATGCTTTCGAACTCCATCTGTGTCCCTGCAAAGGACATTATTTTATTCCTTTTTATGGCTGCATAGTATTCCATGGTGTACATGTACCACATTTTCTTTAGTCTATCATTGGTGGGCATATAGGTTGATTCCTTGGCTTTGCTATTGTGAATAATGCTGCAGTGAACATATACATACATGTATCTTTATAATAGAATGGTTTATATTCCTTTGGGTATGTACCCAGTAATAAGATTGCTGAGTCAAATGGTATTTCTGCCTCTAGGTCTTTGAGGAATTGCCACACCGTCTTCCATAATGGTTGAACTAATTTACACTCTACCAACAGTGTAAAAGTGTTCCTTTTTCTCTGCTGTTTTTTGACTGTTTTATAATAGCCATTCTGACTGGTGTGATATGATATCTCATTGTGGTTTTGATTTGCATGTCTCTAATGATCTGTGATGCTGAGCTTTTTTTCATATGTTTCTTGGCCTCACGTATGTCTTGTTTTGAGAAGTGTCTGTCCATGTCCTTTGCTCACTTTTTAATGGGTTTGTTTGCTTTTTTTTGTAATTTAAGTTCCTTGTAGACTCTGGATATTAGACCTTCGTCAGATGGATAGACTGCAAAAATTTTCTCCCATTCTGTAGGTTTTCCGTTCACTCCGATGATAGTTTCTTTTGCTGTGAAGAAGCTCTTTAGTTTAATTAATTAATTAAACTTGGAATTGCTTTTGGTGTTTTTGTCATAAAATCTTTGCCCATGCCTATGTCTTGAATTATGGTATTGCATAGATTTTCTTCTAGGGGTTTTATAGGTTTGGTTTTTTTTTTTTTCTTTTTTCTGAGACGGAGTCTCACTATATCACCTAGGCTGGAGTGCAGTGGCATGATCTCAGCTCACTGCAACCTCCACCTCCTGAGTTCAAACAGTTCTCCTGCTTCATCCTCCTGAGTAGCTAGGATTACAGGTGTGTGCCACCATGCCTGGCTAATTTTTGTATTTTTAGTAGAGACGGGGTTTCACCATGTTTGCCAGGCTGGTCTTGAACTCCTGACCTCGTGATCCACCTGCCTCAGCCTCCTATAGTGCTTGAGCCACTGTGCCCGGCCAGGATAGTTTTGGGTTTTACATTTAAGTGTTTAATCCATCTTGAGTTGATTTTTGTATATGGTGTAAGGAAGGGGTCCAGTTTTAATTTTCTGCATATGGCTAGCCATTTCTCCCAGCACCATTTATTAAATAGGGAATCCTTTCCTCATTGCTTGTTTTTGTCAGGTTTGTAAAAGATCAGATGGTTGTAGGTGTGCAGGCTTATTTCTGAGTTCTGTATTCTGTTCCATTGGTCTATGTGTCTGTTTTTGTACCAGTACCATGCTGTTTTGGTTACTGTAGCCTTGTAGTATAGTTTGAAGTTGGGTAGCATGATGCTTCCAGCTTTGTTCTTTTTGTTTTGGCTTGTCTTGGCTATTTGGGCTCCCTTTTGGTTCCATATGAATTTTAAAATAGTTTTTCCTAATTCTGTGAATAATGTCCATGGTAGTTTGATAGGAATACCATTGAATCTATAAATTACTTTGGGCAGTATGGCCATTTTCATGAGTATTGATTATTCCTATCCATGAGCATGAAATGTTTTCCCATTTTTTTGTGTCCTCTCTGATTTCTTTGAGCAGTGATTTGTAGTTCTTTCTGAAGAGGTCCTTCGCCTCTCTTGTTAGCTGTATTCCTAGGTATTTTATTCTCTTTGTAGCAGTTGTGAATGGGGGTTCATTCATGATTGGTCTCTCTGCTTGCCTGTTATTGGTGTATAGGAATGCTAGTGATTTTTGCACATTGATTTTGTATCCTGAGACTTTGTGGAAGTTGTTTTTCAGCTTAGGAAGCTTTTGGGCTGAGACAGTGGGGTTTTCTAGATACAGGATCATGTCATCTGCAAACGAAGATAATTTGACTTCTTCTCTTCCTATTTGAATATGCTTTATTTCTTTCTCTTGCTCTATTGCCCTCGCCAGAACTTCCAATACTATGTTGGAGAGGGGGCATCCTTGTCTTCTGCTGGTTTTCAAGGGAATGCTTCCAGCCTTTACCCATTCAGTATGATATTGGTTGTGGGTTTGTCATAGATGGCTATTACTATTTTGAGGTATGTTCCTTTAATACCTAGTTTATTGAGAGTTTTTAACATGAAGGGATGTTGAATTTTATCGAAGGCCTTTTCTGCATCTATTGAGATAATCATGTGGTTTTTGTCTTCAGTTCTGTTTATGTGATGAATCACATTTATTGATTTGTGTATGTTGCACCAACCTTGCATCCCAGGGATGAAGCCAACTTCATTGTGGTTGATAAGCTTTGTGATGTGCTGCTGGATTCGGTTTGCCAGTATTTTATTGAGGATTTTTGCATTGATGTTCATCAGGATATTGACTTGATGTTTTGTATCTCTGCCAGGTTTTGGTATTAGGATGATGCTGGCCTCATAGAATGAGTTGGGGAGGAGTCCCTCCTTTTTAATTTTTTGGAATAGTTTCGGTAGAAATAGCACCAGGTCTTCTTTGTACCTCTGGTGGAATTCAGCCTGTGGATCTGTCTGGTCATGGGCTTTTTTTGGTTGGTAGGCTATTTATTTCTGCCTCAATTTCAGAACTTGTTATTTGTCTATTCAGGGATCCAATTTCTTCCTGGTTCAGTTTTTGGAGAGTGCATGTGTCCAGGAATTTATCCATTTCTTCTAATAGATTTTCTAGTTTACGTGCATAGAAATGTTTGTAGCATTCTCTGATGGTTGTTTGTATTTCTGAGGGGTCAGTGGTGATATCCCCCTTATCATTTTTTTATTGTGTTTATTTGATTCTTCTCTCTTTTATTAATCTAGCTTTCAGTCATCTATTTTATTATTTAAAAAAAAAACAGCTCGTGAATTCATTGATTGTTTTTTGAAGGGCTTTTCGTGTCTCCATCTCCGTTAGTTCCACTCTGATCTTAGTTATTTCTTGTCCTCTGCTAGCTCTGGGGTTTGTTTGCTCTTGGTTCTCTAGTTCTTTTAGTTGAGATGTTAGGTTATTGACTTGAGATCTTTCTAGCTTTTTGATTTGGGCATGTACTGCTATACATTTCCCTCTTAACACCGCTTTAACTGCATCCCAGAGATTCTGGTACATTGTCTCTTTGTTCTCAGTAGTTTCAAAGAACTTCTTGATTTCTTTCTTAGTTTCATTATTTATCCAAGAGTCATTCAGGAGCAGGTTGTTCAATTTCTGTGTAGTTGTATGGTTATGAGTGAATTTCTTGAGTTCTGATTTGATTGTACTGTGGTCTGAGAGACTGTTATGATTTGAGTTCTTTTGCATTTGCTGAAGACTGTTTTAAATCCAATTATGTGATCAATTTTAGAGTAAGTGCAATATGGTGATGGGAAGAATGTATATTCTGTTTTTTCTGGGTAGAGAGTATTTTTTTTTTTTTTTGAAGGCAGAATCTCACTTTGTTGCCCAGGCTAGAATGCAGTGGCGCAATCTCAGCTCATTGCAACCTCCGTCTCCTGTGTTTAAGCAATTCTCCTGCCTCAGCCTCCTTAGTAGCTGGGATTACAGGCACATGCCACTGTGCTCAGCTAATTTTTGTATTTTTAGTAGAGATGGGGTTTCGCTGTGTTGGCTAGGCTGGTCTCGAACTCCTGGCTTTAAGTGATCTGCCCACCTGGCCTCCCAAAATGCTGGGATTACAGGCATGAGCCACTGTGCCTGGCTTAGGTGGAGAGTTCTGTAGATCTCTATCAGGTCCACTTGATCCAGAACTGAGTTCAGGTCCTGAATATTTTTGTTAATTTTCCGTCTTGATGATCTAATATTGTCAGTGGGGTGTTAAAGTCTCCCACTATTTTTATGTGGGAGTCTAAAGTCTAAGTCTCTTTATAAGTCTCTAAGAACCTGCTTTATGAATCTGGATACTCCTGTATTGGTGCATATGTATTTAGGATAGTTAGCTCTTCTTGTTGAATTGAACCCTTTACCATTATGTAATGCCCTTCTTAGTCTTTTTTTTGATCTTTGTTGGTTTAAAGTGTGTTTTGTGGGCTGGGCATGGTGGCTCACGCCTGTAATCCCAGCACTTTGGGAGGCTGAGGTGGGTGGATCACCTAAGGTCAGGAGTTTGAGACCATCCTCGCCAACATGGTGAAACCCCGTCTCTACTAAAAATACAAAAAATTAGCCGGGCATCTTGGCAGGTGCCTGTAATCCCAGGTACTCAGGAGGCTGAGATAGGGGAAGCTCTTGAACCCGGGAGGCAGAGGTTGCAGTGAGCTGACATCCTGCCATTGCACTCCAGCCGGGGCAAGAAGAAACTCCGTCTCAATAAAATAAAATAAAACTAAATAAATAAATAAAGTGTGTTTTGTCAGAAACCAGGATTGAGACCCTTTTTTTTTTCTGTTTTGCATTTGCTTGGTAAATTTTCCTCCATCCCTTTATTTTGAGACTATGTTTGTCTTTGCATGTGAGATGTCAAGACAGCATACTGATGGGTGTTGGCTCTTTATCTAGCTTTCCATCTGTGTCTTTTAATTGGTGCATTTAGGCCATTTACATTTAAGTTTAGTATTGTTATGTGTGAATTTCATCCTGGCATCATGATGCTAGCTGGTTATTTTGCAGACCTGTTTATGTGATTGCTTCATAGTGTCACTGGTCTGTGTACTTCAGTGTGTTTTTGTAGTGGCTGGTAGTGGTTTTCCTTTCCATATTTAGTGCTTCCTTCAGGAGCTCTTGCAAGGCAGGCCTGGTGGTGACGAATTCCCTCAGCATTTGCTTGTCTGAAAAGAATCTTATTTCTCCTTCACTTATGAAGCTTAGTTTGGCCAGGTATGAAATTTTGGGTTGGAAATTCTTTTCTTTAAGAATGTTGAATACTGGCCCCCACTCTCTTCTGGCTTATAGGGTTTACACTAACAGGTCTGCTATTAGTCTGATAGGCTTCCCTTTGTAGGTGACCTGGCCTTTCTCTTTAGCTGCCCTTAACATTTTTTCTTTCATTTTGACTTGTGAGAATCTGATGATTATATGTCTTGGGGTTGGTCTTCTTGTGCAGTATTTTACTGGGGTTCTTGCATTTCCTGAATTTGAATGTTGGCCTGTCTTGCTAGGTTGGGGAAGTTCTCCTGGATGATATTTTGAAGTATGTTTTCCAACTTGGTTCCATTCTCCCTGTCTCTTTCAGGAACCCCAGTCAGTCATAGGTTCAGTCTCTTTACATAATATCATATTTCTTTGAGGTTTTGTTCCTTTTCATTCTTTTTTCTCTATTCTTGTCTGCCTGTCTTATTTCCGAAAGATAGCTTCAAGCTCTGAGAGTCTTTCCTCGGCTTGGTCTATTCTGCTGTTGTTACTTGTGATGGCATTGTGAGGTTTTCATGTTTTGTTTTTCAGCTCGCTCCATCAGGTTGGTTATGTTCCTCTCTAAACTGGCTATTCTGGCTATCAGCTCCTGTATTTTATCATGATTGTTAGCTTCTTTGCATTCGGTTACAACATGCTCCTTTAGCTCAGCAAAGGTTGTTATTACCCACCTTCTGAAGTCTACTTCTGTCATTTCAGCCATCTCAGCCACACCCCAGTTCTGTGCCCTTGCTGGAGAGGTGTTGGGGTCATTTGAGGAGAAGAGGCACTCTGGCTTTTTGAGTTTTCAGTATTTTTGTGTTGATTCTTTCTCATCTTTGTGGGTTTATCTACTTTCAATTTTTGAGGTTGCTGACCTTTGAATGGATTTTTTGTGGGGTCTGTTTTGTTGATGTTGTTGTTTTCTGTTTGTTTTTCTTTTAACAGATAGACCACTCTTCTTTAGGGCTGCTGCAGTTTGCTGGGGGTCTGCTCCAGACCCTAGTTGCCTGGGCTTTTCCCATGCCTGGAGGTATCACCAGTGAAGGCTGTGAAACAGCAAAGATGGCAGCCTGCTCCTTCTTCTGAATGCTCTGTCCCAGGGGATTACTAATCTGTTGCTGGCCCGAACATGCCTGTAGGAGGTGACTGGAGACCCCTGTTGGGAGGTCTCACCTAGTCAGGAGGAATGGGATCAGAGAACTGCTTAAAGAAGCAGTCAGGCTACTTTTTGGTAGAGCAGGTGTGCTGCATTTGGGGGACCTTTCCTTGTCCAGAATGTTCGTGTTCTCCAAAGCTGGTAGGCCGTAACAGCTGAGTCTACCGAACCACTGAGATGGCAGCCACCCCTCCCCCCGGGAGCTCTGTCCCAGGGAGAGATCAGAGTACTGTCTGTAGAACCCTTGCTGGAGTGACTGAAACCCCTGCAGGGAGGTCCTGCCTGTGAGGGGGAATGGATCAGGGTCGCAATTAAAGAAGCAGTCTGGCCATGACCTGACAAGGCAGCTGTGCTGTGTTGTGGGGGATCCTTCCTCATCCAGACCGTCTGTGTTCTCCAAAGCTGGCAGGCTGGAACGGCCGAGTCTGCTGAACTGCAGAGATGGTGGCTGCTTCTCCCCACAGGAGCTCTGTCCCAGGGAGAGATCAGGACTCTGTCTTTAGAACCCTGGCTGGAGTGGCTGAAGCCACCGCAGGAAGGTCCCGCCCAGTGAGGAAGAATGGATTGAGGTCCCACTTAAGGAAGCAGTCTGGCCACGATCTGGCAAGGCAGCTGGGCTGCACTGTGGGGGACCCTTCCTTGTTCGGACTGTTTGTATTCTCCAAAGCCAGCCGGCTGGAACAGCTGAATCCCCGGGAACTCCGTTCCAACTCAGGCCGACTCCAGCCTGTTGCTGTTTGGCGGCTGGAATTCCAAGCCAGTGGGTCTTAACTGGCTTCCAGTGACGTGCCGTGGAAGTGGGGCCTGCAGAGTGACACTGCTTGGCTCCCTAAATTCAGCCCCAGTTCCTAGGGGTATGCATGGTTGAATCTTCTGCCTTGCGGGGGATTCTGGGGCTGAAGTAGGTAAAACTTCTGGGTTTCTCTGTGTGCCTGAGTGGCTGCTCTGCAGATACTTCACATAGCTCTGTGTGTTGGACCCTAGGCCCTGGTATCCTGAGCTCCTGAGGCGATCTCCTGATCTGCGGGTTGCAAAGATTCATGGGAGAAGTGTGGTTCCCTCACTACTTCCCTTGGCTGGGGGTGGGGGTTCCTTTGGCTCTGTGCCATTCCTGGGTGGGCTGTCACCCCACTCTGCTTTCTGTGGTCCTCTTTGGATCAAGTTGTTGTTGCCTAGACAGTTTCACTGTGAGGACCTGGATATTTCAGCTGAAGGTGCTGAACTCACTCGCCGCTTTCATTCCTTTCGGAGTGCCGCAGAGCGCAGCTGCTTCTAATCGGCCATCTTGCAAGAGAAGCTTCTAAAGTTTTAAACTTTTTTTTTTTTTTTTTTTGAGACGGAGTCTCGCTCTGTTGCCCAGGCTGGAGTGCAGTGGCACGATCTCGGCTCACTGCAAGCTCCGCCTCCTGGATTCAAGCAGTTCTCCTGCCTCACCCTCCCGAGTAGCTGGGATTACAGGCATGTGCCACCATGCCTGGCTAATTTTTTTGTATTTTTAATAGAGACGGGGTTTCACTGTGTTAGCCAGGATGGTCTCAATATCCTGACCTTGTGATCCGCCCACCTCGGCCTCCCAAAGTGCTTGGGATTACAAGCGTGAGTCACGGCGCCCGGCCTAAAGTTTTAAACTTTTAAAACTTTTTTCCAGTTAAGAAAAAATACTTATGAAAAATTTCAAATATATATATAAAAAAGAGAATTGTATAATGAACCTATATCAAAAATTGTTTAAATTATAGCTCATAGACAGTCTTATTTCACCGCTAAATCTCTGTACCCACTCCCACTGGATTTTTTTTTAAGCAAATAACTGACATTATATCAAGAAAGTGTTTTTTATTAAGAGCATATCTTCCTCAGAGCTGGGAATGGACAACCTCAAAAGTTGGCTGTTGGGTAATGTGAGTCGGGCATCAGAAAAATGTTATGTTGGCAAAAGACTGTGCAGTTTATTTAGCAAGCACTCACTAAATGCCTATTACGTTGAAATACTGCACTAGGTGCTGAGGGTACAGATTTAAAAGACATTGGCCATGGCTTCAAACAGCTGTCTTTCTAGGAGAGCTTACAGGTAAACACTACATCATTATAATACAATAGAGGAAGTGTGGAATTTTATATATATATAGGTGTGTGTGCATATACACATATATGTATGTGTATGTATGTGTATATGTGTGTATATGAGATGAATGTGTATATATATGTGTATATATATGGCTACACAGACACACACACACACATAGCTATATAGGCTAGTATAGGAATACCTAGGAAAACTATATAACTCAAAATTACTTGTGATTAATAATTACCTGTTATATATCTCACTTTTACTTGTTTTTAAAAAATATGCTTATGAAGACAGTTACTAGAAGGATATACCTGAGAGAGGTTACTGAACAATTTGGTTTAGATTTATTACACAGATGAGAGAGAAAATAGTTTTTTTCCTTTACCATATTCATGATCAGATTACTGTAGAACATAGGAAAAGAAATGTATGTTGTTTTATTGCCAGGTTTATATTAAAGATCAAAGTCTGTTAAATGTAGCAAATATAACAAATTATTGATTTACATTAGTCTGTTGACTCAAGCGTAATTGTGAGTGAACTGGAGAAGCTCATCTTTCACTATTGATCCATTCTTTAGCTGGTGTATTTGTTCATGAGCCCAACTCCATAGGAAATACTTTTTTCTGAAGCATGAATTACAGTAGACCTGACACGCTTTCTTGTGAGATGGACTATTATTATTAAACTGACAATCGTGAGATCAGTTCTTGGAATCTGTCACAGGCTGCTACTGACTGGAGCTAATGACTACTTATTAATTTTTGCCAGATACTTCCATTATTTATCAGCATCTTGATAATCTGTAATATGCGTTAAAGTTCTTAGCTAATACTGTTAAGATTGGCTAAAGACAATATTAAATGTGAAATGTCCTTGCTGAGAATAATAATAGATTAATATTTTTATGTAACATTTTGAAGTTTAGAGTTCATCATAAATCCCAACAACTCAGTGAGGTAGCATTTTTATTATTCTCTTTTCATAGCTACAGAAACTGAAGCCTAATGACATTAAGTGAGTTTTTCAAATTTACTTAGTAAGTTGTAAAGCTAGTTTTCAAACTTGTTCATTTATTCAACAAATATTCATCTTTAGTTTGCTTGTGAAAGGCACTGGGGGTAAAGATGAAAACCCATGATACATATATCCTAAGAGAGAGCCAGATATTAAACTAATCAGTCACGTAATTATTTATTTAATTACAGTATGGTAAGTGGTCCAAAGGAGTACAACTGGGGATGAGAGCATGTGACAGGAGGACATACCCTAGTGTGGAGGTTCTCTGAGGAAATATTTCATCTGAGTTCTGAAGAAAGTAGAGGATGTAGGGAGTGTTCCAGGTGGAGGGAGCGGCGTATGCAGCTTGAGGGGAAAGGCATATTGTTAGGTTTAGAAACTGAAATCAGGCAGGTGTGTTTGGAGCACAAAGAATGAGTAGTAAAGACGTCTAGTGAGGTAGTCAGGGAATTTCATTCTTTTTTAGCAGGAAAAAATCAACAAATTGTTTAGTGCCTGCCTTCCATGAGGCATTATGTGATGCAGTATGAAAGAATATAAACATTCAACCTAAATTAGAAAAAATCTGTCAGGTAGTGTCCAAAAAAAGCCAAAGCTAGTTATGGACTCTTGTGGGTAGTGTGGCATTTGATGATGAATTTTTATTAATAAGATAATAAACAAGGATATGCTTGTTTTTAATCCTTGGTTTAAGGATTTAAGGCCTTTCCTCTCACTTTTGTGAAAATTGGAGAATCTTTGCAGTATCCAGGATTTCTGCACTGACAGCCTTATTGTCAGAATCTTGAGGAAAGCTCTTTAGAAGGACTTCAGGATGCTGCCTCTATGTTTTCTTTCTTTCTTTTTTTTTTTGAGATGGAGTCTTGCTCTGCCACCCAGGCTGGAGTGCAGTGGCACGATCTCGGCTCACTGCAAGCTCTGCCTCCTGGATTCACACCGTTCTCCTCCCTCAGCCTCCTGAGTAGCTGGGACTACAGACGCCTGCCACCATGCCTGGCTAATTTTTTGTATTTTTTTTTTAGTAGAGACAGGGTTTCACCGTGTTAGCCAGGATGGTCTCGATCTCCTGACCTCATGATCCGGCCTCCTCGGCCTCCCAAAGTGCTGGGATTACAGGCATGAGCCACTGCGCCTGGCCCATTTTCTTTTATAATTTCTTCAGAAAGGATCCTGCACGATTCCTACTGTGTTGCTAGCCAGCCAATGATATCTAGTGATATTGAAATCAGTTCATGAACATTTTCCAAGCTTCAAGCCTCTCAGGTGCAGGGATAATGGGGATTATGCTATACGAGGCAGATACTGGTACTTCATTGTAGAAACAGCTGTTATCTCTTAACAGGTATCAGGTAGATTTCCAAGGCTTTAGTTATAGACCATCACCCAAAATAGTAATTCTATTCTGTTTCATTTGAGCAATATGTATGAGAGTCATATATTAACCATGTAAGTCTTATAAAGATAGGATGGGAAAAACATATGCTTTTATGGATACTAGAGAATGCTTTTAGTACCAATCAGCTGTTCAGCTTAAAACATCAGAACACACTTTAAAACCTCAAACTTAATGGCATTTAAAAAAATTCTTTGCATCAAAAGAGAATAGGTATAAAAAACAAATAGGCAAGTCATGATTTTTAAAAAGTATATTTTCCAACATTGCATAATTATGTTTAAAAAGGAAAAAGAATGGCATAATGCAAGAAGACTCCTGTCCTGTTCACTTGCATTATCATGAAAATGTGAATGTTTTAATTTTACTTGAAAAAGAACTACTTAGGTGTTTATTCATAATTTTAAAAATTGCGTTGATATGTAATATTTTACATATTTATGGGGTACATAAGATATTTTGTTACATGCCTAGAATGTGTAATGAATAAGTTGGGGTATTTGGGATATCTATTACCTTGAGGATTTATCAGTTCTATGTGTTGGGAACATTTCAAGTTCTCTTTACTTAGATCTTCTTTAATTTTTCATTGGAATGACATTCCAGAACCTTTATGATCTGACCTCTGCTAAACTTTTAGCCCCAGTTCTTTCTACTTTTTACCTCTAAATTCTTTTTTCACCACATCAAACTCATCACAGTTCCCTTCACATGTCATACCGTTTTCTAC
The DNA here is from genome assembly GCF_029281585.2 of Gorilla gorilla gorilla. Lineage (NCBI taxonomy): Eukaryota > Metazoa > Chordata > Mammalia > Primates > Hominidae > Gorilla > Gorilla gorilla. Next base: position 26,532,674 of record NC_086018.1, on the reverse strand, counting down.
TTTTACACTCATTTGCTTTCCTTTGCCTGGAACACCTTACACATCACATCTTCATATAATTAATAACAGTCTCCAGAGTCAGGCAGCCTGGGTTTGAATTCATCTAAAGCTTCTAATATAGTGCCAGTCTCAGGATAGTGCTCAATAAATGTTTGTTTTTCTGATGATTATATTTACTGCATCCACTAGATTGTGAATTCTTTGAGAACAGTTACATTTTGCTCCTTTTTTTGTACACGTAGTACATAATGCTGTGCTTGGCATATAGTAGGTGCTCTACAGATGTTCATTTTATGAGTTTTTCTCAAGCTTTAGAAAGAGAAACTGAGGAATATTGTTCAAGATGTTCAAACTTCATGCCACTAAGAAATATCCTTCTGGACTCTGATGTTTTATCAAATTAGATGTCCTGTTTTGCAAGTTTGCAAGCAAATTAAGGGCAAATATAATAGAGAAGTCAACATCTTTTTTATTCTAACTGAAGAATGCAGCATCTCAAGTGATTGATACATTTCTAGTTTATCTTCCTCTTGCCTCATTTTGTGAAATTACTGACCACATCTTTATTTTTTGTACAGCTTTATGAAACTCAGTTTGTCAGGAATCACGCAGAAGATTGTTACTGCTAATAAATAGAAATTGTTACTGCTAATGAAAATTATGGGATTGCTGTGATACGGAATTGTCTATTATAAATGTTAAGCTTTCTGCATATCGTAGTCTTTAATGTAATTAGCTATGTCCTAGCAAGATTGTATATTATTCAAAAGATTAAACTAATCTGAATGTTAAGGATAAAGTAGACCTAGATTAGACTGGTTTTACTGTTACTATTTTGTAATCTTTTTCTCACTGTAATTATGGATCCTTGTATAAGAAAAATATTTTTGAAAGATTATTACATGTACTCAACATCATCTTTGAATTTTTCACTTGCTGTTTTGTTAGCAAAGTGGATAAAGCCATATGAACATAAGGGTTAAAACAAATGATCTTAATACATTAATGTATCTGATTCATACATGCTAAAAGGTAGGTGAACCTTGAAAACAGCGTTCTAGGTGAAAGAAGCTAGACACAAAAGACCACATATTGTATAACTTGATTTATATGAAATGTTCACAACTGGCAAATTTGTAGAGATGGAAAGTAGATCAGTGGTTTTCAGGAGCTTGGGGTAGGAGGAAGTGGTGAATAACTGCTGATGGATGTGGAACTTTTAGGGGTGATAAATAAATTACATTGATTGTGGTGATAGATGTACAATTCTGTGAATATACTAGAATCTCTGAATTGTATAAAAGGGTGAATTTATGGTGTGTGAATTATATCTCAATAAAGTTATTCAAATTCTAGTGTTCTATAGTACTGTAAGATGACTATAGTTAACAGTAATATATAATTTCAAATAGCTAGAAGTAGTATAGTGACTGTTCACAACATGAAGAAATGATAAATGTTTGAGATGATGAGTATGCTGATTACCCCAATCTGATCAGTATACATTATATGTATTGCAATGTCACTGTGTACCCCATAAATATGTACATTTTTGTATGCCAATTTTAAAAACTCTACAAAAATATTAAAAAGATTAAAAATTATAGTGTTGGAGTTTACTCAATAAGCTAATTTAGACCTGCAGTCTATGCTATCTTAATTCATGTATGCTGTCTTCATACTATATTTTAATTCACATGCTATTTCTTTCAAGACAGAAGCAGTGAATTTGTGCTTCATTTTATTTTGAGGCCCTAGTAATCTCTCTATATGATATACTTCAGTAAACATTCGTTTAATGAGGATGACCATTAGTTTACTGTATTGCTAAAATCTGCATTTTTTTTCCCAGAGGAAAAAAGATATTTTCTTATTGTAATAGAAATAGTAATTGTAAGATGGGACTAAGAGACTGTCAACTTGTCTACCTGCCCTGAGAAAGGTAGCAAACTTTAGTCAATAAACTTGTTTAATGAAGGATGTGAAAATTACATAGTTTTCTGATAATTCTTACTTTTTCATAGTTAGTTTTAAAGTAGCAGAGTTTACTTTTTCTTTTAGATATTTGAAACTGTTGAAACATTCTGAAATTTCTCGTTTATTTTCACATTTTTTCACAGTCACATCTTCCTGACCAGTACTCTTGCAAGGGAGAGAAAAAACATGTATTGAATAAATATTTTATTTTATTTTATTTTTGTAGAGATGGGATCTCTCTCTGTTGTCCAGGCTGAGTGTAGTGGTACAATCATGGCTCACTGCAGCTTCAACTTCCCAGGCTCAAACAATCCCCCAACCTCCGCCTCCCAAGTAGCTGGGACCACAGGCGTGTGCCTACAACTGGGTAATTAAAAAAATTTTTTTTTGCAGAGATGGGGTCTTACTGTGCTGCCTAGACTGGTTTCAAACTCCTGGGCTCAAGCAATCCTGCCACCTCAGCCTCCCAAAGTGCTGGGATTACAGGTGTGAGCCACTGCACTCAGTAAATAAATTTATTTATGAATAAATTGTCAATATATTGGCCCAGTAAAAAGAGAAATTACACTTCTCTACATTTCTTACAGAAGTTTACAACTGGAACTGCCCATATGGTGAATCAATAAGAATGAACTCCTACTAAATGTATGCTTATTCTGGAATATTGTAGGGACTTTTCTGGGGGCTCTTTGGGACCAAGAATTATGATTAGATGTTCTTAACATGCTCATGTTCCCTCAGATCAAAAAATGGTTTTGCACAAATAGGACTTTTACAATCTAATCATTTTATTATCATTTTATTGTGAAACCAAGGGAGCCCCTTTCGGTAAACACTGAGTATCATTTCAAGTGAAACCTGGATTTAGGTTCTATCAAAATACAGTAGAAATAAAGAATTAACATATGGCCTTTTCCTTGAAGATGCTCTCCTTGTCCCTGTTAATGACTTGTTTAGGGAGTACTCCAAAATAGTTTATCTCAACTTACATTTGAACACATTTTAGACTGTATTTGAGATTTCATAATTTAAATTTTTCTACTTTGTCACCTGTGTAAGGACAAAGAAAACAAACAAAGTGAACTGCATTTGCTGTATTCATAGCTGCTAACAGTCATGTTACCTCTATAGGGTTGAACCTTATTGTGGTTGATCTGTTCGTTGTTTTACTAAAGGAAGATAGGCTCCTCATGTGAGGAGAATTACCACCAATTTCTTGCTACCACCACCACTTCCCACCTTTTTTGCCTTTTTTTTTTTTATTTAACGGAAGGCTCAGGTCAATGTTCTATTTCCTTGACAACAGCCAGTTTAAGATGGAATATTAATCATTCTTCTGTGAAAACCGTGGCTACTCTGTCGTTGGAAATTTGTGTCTTTATAAGACTCTAGCCCTTCCCCCAGTTACTCAGCCCCCACTCTTTTTCTCTTCTTTTGCTAATTGTTCCAGCTTCAACATTACCATTAAAAATTATAAATTTAGTTTATTAATTGAAAATTATGTGAATTTGGAGTCTAAAATAAAATATTCAACCTGACTTTTAAAAAGCAGCCATCCTCAGCCCTATTCCTCACTCCTCCCAGAAGCAAACATTTTTCAACTCTTGTAGCTTGTTCTATTTGAATTATAATGTTACTGATTTTTCAGTTTTAGCAGTTATCTATTGATTTTTAGTTACTGAAGTTTAAGATTTAACTCATACCTCTTGTATCTAACACCTACATATGTATTTCCGATCCTCTAGCCGCCCACTGTAGTTTTATTGTAATTTTGGTTAGATGAGTGCTTCTTATTTCTGGCTGTACATTAGAATCACTAGCAAACTTGAGTGAACAAATCTAGATACCTGAGACTCACCCTCACAAATTCAGCTTTATGTGTTTTGGGGAGGATCCTGGGTATCCGTGTTTTTAAAAAAGTTTTCAATTGCTTCTAATGTGCAGCCAGGTTTGAGAACCACTGAGTAAATAATAAATAAATCAGTATTTATTATGACTGTGTAAATGCTTTGCATAGCTGAGCTATGTAGTAAGTCATTACTTTTCCTTTCTTGCTCATATTTTCCCCCTAGTGTTAAGAAATAATTTATTTTGTAGTTGTTTAGTTTTCTATGTACCTTTTTATACGTTCAGTAAAAGTATGTTGAACTTCTACTCTGTGTTAGGGATATAGCTGTGCACAAGCAGATTAAAATTCTCCTTGTTCTCCCAGAGTCTAAGGGGGAAAGATGTACAGTAAACTAAATAAAATACTTAATATATTAGATGTCAATAAGTTCTGTGGAGAATAATAAAGCAAGAAAGGAGACACAAGAATATTGGAAGTGGGGAGGGATTACAATTTCAAATAGGGTCATTAGGGAGGACTTTATCAAGAAGATGATATTTAAGTAAAGGCTTAAAGGCTATGAAAGAGAGATTCACGTAGATATCTGGGGGTAAAAGTGTTCTCAGTGGGATTCATAAGTGAAATGGCTTGAGGTGGGATCCTGCATCATGTTCTTGAGTAGACAGAGGCAGTGTGTCTGGAGCAAGTGAAGAGGAGGACCAAGGGTTAGACTGGGTAAGACCTTATGAGGCTATTGTCATGATGTTGGCTTTCATTTGGAGCTAGATGAGAAGTCTTTATAATCTTCTAAGCAGAAGAGTGACTTTATCTGACTTAGGGTTTGAAAAGATTTCTCTGGCTTCTGCTTGGAGAATAGACTGGAGAAGGCAAGGGCAGAGTAAGGAGCCTGTTGGTAGGCTAAGGCAGAATTTACCCAAGATATGATGATGACCTGGACAAGTGTGGTAATTAGCAGTGGCGTTGGTGAAAAGCAGTCAAGTTCTGGGAATTTTTTTCTTTAGCTACCATATTAACTAATTGGAAATATTTTTAAAGGTAGAACCAACAGGATTTTCTGATGGATTGGATGTGGTATGTGAGAGCAAAAGAAGGGTCAGTGGCAACTCCAAGGTTTTTGGCATGAATAATTGGAGGAATGGGCTTTTAGCTAACTAAAATGGCAAAGACTGCCAGGGGAACAGATGTTTTTGAGAGAGATCTGGAGCTTGGTTTTGGACATGTTAAGTTTAAGATATTTATTAGACACCTAAGGGGAGAGGTCGGATATAGCAATCTGGAGTTCAGGGAGATGACAGTGCCAGAGATACGCATTTATAGATTCATATAAAGTGAATAAACGCAAATGAATGGAGTATAAATGGTAAAGGGGCCCAAGGACTGAAACCTGGAATACTCACATGTGAAGAGATTGGGGAAATGAGGAGGATTCAGCAAAAGAAACTGAGAAAGACCAAGCAGTGATGTAGGAGGAAAACCAGGAAAGCCTGGTGTATCCTGGAAGCCAAGTGAAACTATGTTTCAAGGAGGAGGGAGCAATGAGCCTATAAGATGCTGCTAATGGATTCAGTTAATATGAGAACTGAGGATTGACTATTGGATTTAGCAGCATGGAGCTTATGAATTGATGGGAGCAGATTTGGTGGAGTGGCGGGGTGAAAGTCTGTTTGGTGTGCGTTTAAGAGATGATGGGAAGAGAAGATTGGAGATGAGAAGTATATTATGAATTAAGTCCTCCAAATCTACCCAGTTGTGTTAAACTTATATTAATATGTTCAAACACAGGAGGCACTTGAACAATTTTATCTTCTTGAAGAAATCTCTCTGGGCTGGAGCCTTCTGATCTGCTCCAATTTGAATGAATTATTTCCACAACTATTGTCCTGAGATCTTCATTTACCATCAAACAAGGAATACCTTTTATTCCCTTATATTTAATTCACTATTTTTTGTATCCCATAGTTTCTTTATTGTTTTTGAGTTACATACTCTTTAGCAGTTTTGTGAGAAATGAAGCATGGGAAGAAAAACTTTAAAACCTTGTATGTCTGAGAATGTCTTTATTTTACTCTAACAAGAGATGAATAGTTTGAATGATTGTAGTACTCGAGGTTGGGAATAATTTTCCCCTCTGAATTTTGGAGGAACGGATTCAGCCATTGTCCTGTTCTCTTTTTGCTGTTGAGAATTCTGATGCACTTTAAAATCTTGATCCTTTATATGAAAACCTTCTTAGTTCTGGAAGCTTATAGAATTTTTTTTGTCTTCAGTGTTCTGAAATGTAACAGTATGCTCTAGGGAGGCTCTATTTTCATCATTTGTGCAGGTTACTTAATGGACAACTTCCAGTCTAAAAACTCATGTTGTTTAATTTAGAAAAATTTCTTTGAATGATTTCTTTAATGATTTCATTTTCACAGTTTTGTTTTCTGATTTCCTTGAACTATTTTTATTCAGATATTGAATCTCAGGAGATAATTTTCTCATATCTCTCTCATTTTCCACCTCTCTTGTTACTTAATCTGTTTCCTGCAACATTTCTTCAATTTTAATATTCAACCAGAATTCTTCTGGTTAGTTTTTTTATTCCTATCTTTTTATTTCTAAAATTTTTGCTCTTTGATTATTCCTTTTTTCCTTAGTGTCCCATTCTTGTTTCATCAATGCAATATTTTCTCATCCCTCTGAGGGTATTATAATTGTTTTGAATTTTTTTTTCTTCTTGAGTCAGTTTGTTCCTGTTTTCTTTCCTTTCCTCTTCCCTTCCCCCTTCCTTTCCTCCTCCTCTTTTTCTTTCCTCCTTCTATGTTAAGTCTATGTCTTTTATATTCAGATGCATTACTTTGTTAAAAGATAAACTGAAGTTTATTAGAATTTTAGAGTTTGAGCATGAGTTTGACAATTCATGAATTGTGCAGAGCCAGAATGCAGTCAGTACAGGGCTTCACAAAAAGGGCACGAGGGGAAGGCTTTTATAGGATGAACAAGGAAGCAAGGCAAATAATTCATTCCAGTGGAAAGTCTCTAGTGAGGGGTTAGTTGGCAGTTTCTGATAGGTTAAGCTTAAGTGGTGGAAAGTCTCTAGTGAGGGGTAGTTGGCAGTTTCTGATTAGTTAAGCTTAAGTAGGGGAAAGTTCCTAGGTAGAGATTAGTTGACAGTTTCTAATTGGCCTAGACTATGACCATTTACACTGAGTTGAGTTTTGGTTTGTGTAAGTAGGAACCCAGGATGCTGGAACCATCTTAGATTGATGGCCTCCCAATTAATTATTGTAACAGCTCAAATGTCAGATGATCCTTGATTTTTGTCTAATATTTAAGAGTGAGTACAGACTCAAGGCCAGTTTTGTTTTATCTATGATTTTGAAACAATCCCAGACATCACTGTTTAATTCATAAACATTTCAGTATGTATCTCTAAAGGAAAAAGACATTTTTAAAGAACAAAGGCCATATGGCTGCACCATTATCACCCCTAGATATAATTAACAGTAATTTCTTAGTATTATCAGATAGTTTAATCAGTGTTCAGATTTCCCTGATAGTCTCATTAATGGTTCTCCATTCTCACCCCACAGTGTGTTTGTTTGACTCAGAATCTAAATTAAGATCCTTGTTTTGGTTGCTTTATCTCTTAAATTTTATAATATCTTTCTCTGTTTCCCTTCGCAAATTACTTGTTGAAGAGACAGGACCAATGATGTGGTGTTTCACTGTTTGGACTTCACTGACTGCATCCTTGTGGTGCCATTTAATGTGTTGTGGTGTCCTTTCTATTTCCTAGAAACTGATAGGGAAATTAGATGCCTTGTCAGAATCATAATTGCAATCTTTTGGGTAGGGAGCAGAGGGAGGACAACACTGTCTCAGAAGTATTGTTGTACTTCTATCATGAGACACTAATATCTTGTTTTTTCTTTTTGTGATGTTAGTTGCCGTGGATGACCGTTGCCTAGATCCTAAAATTAATTTGGGTTTACAAAATGAAGATATTCTAATTATTTCATTCCATCTGCATTGATTAGATGGAAAACATCTACAAAACAATGTCACCAGCTGTTTGGTTACTTGTGATGTGATTCCTGTAGAAAGACAGAATGAATGTTTTTTTCCCTTATTTTCCTGTTTTCACAGTAATGAATTGGTTTCTTTACATCCTTCAAAGGGGAGCAGTGATTTTTAAAATTTAATTTAATTTTTTTTTTTTTTTTGAGACTCAGTCTCGCTCTGTCGCCCAGGCTGGAATGCAGTGGCGTTATCTCTGCTCACTGCAACCTCCGTCTCCCAGGTTCAAGCAATTCTCCTACCTCGGCCTACCGAGTAGCTGAGATTACAGGCACCCACCACCATGCCCGGCTAATTTTTGTATATTTAGTAGAGGCAGGGTCTCACCATGTTGGCCAAGCTGGCCTTGAACTCCTGACCTCAAATGATCCACCTGCCTTCGCCTCCAAAGTGTTGAGATTACAGGCGTGAAGCCTCTGCACCCAGCCAAAACTTTTTTTTTTTTTTTTTTTTCAAGTATCGTGAACCCTTGGACTTAAATGGATTTGGTGTGTCAATCTATTGTCCTTTTCAGTGCTCAATCTCTGGGCCATTAAGCCTCTTTAAGCTGACTTCTGAGTCATTTTGATGTGACTCCCCTGGTCTTTGGAAACTATCTTACTTTTTGGAATGACAAGGTGTTTTGGGAACATTTCGTGTATTTTCTGCTTCAGACCTGGAATCAACTATTCATTAGAGGAATTTTGTTCATTTTTGGAGAAAGGAAATTTAGAGACCACAGTCTGTATGCTAAGGGCTAATTGATTCTTAAATAGACTTTAAACCAATCCTAGTTTTAGCCCTATCTCCTCATCTTTTTTTAGAGGTACTTGCTATTGCTACTTCCCAAAACTTTAGAAGATTCTTAAATGTGAATTGGTTGTTTCATAGCTTTCTCCTTTTTGACTTAACTTTCTTGAATCTGCATGGTATCTTATCACTTGTTCATTGACTTTACAGCTTCAAAAATTGCCGCTTTTTCCCTTCCTGTTTTTGTTTGTTTGTTTGTTTTTTGGTCCTTGTGGGTTTATGACTTTAAATAAAATATCTCATTTTATTTTTAGAGTTTGTGCTAAATACTTATGTTTAATTTGTTAGCTTTAATTGTTATCTTTAACTAGAAGGCATCCATTCATTAACTTCTTATGAGCAACAGTTTGGCTCTCTTGATTTCACTTTCTTCAGAGCATCTATTAAGCTATTTTCTTTCTCTTTTTTTTGTCTTTTAATTGGTTTATTTAGACAGCTAATTTTTTTTTATTATACTTTAAGTTTTAGGGTACATGTGTACAACGTGCAGGTTTGTTACATATGTGTACATGTGCCATGTTGGTGTGCTGCACCCATTAACTCGTCATTTAGCATTAGGTATATCTCCTAATGCTATCCCTCCCCGCTTCCCCCACCCCACAACAGTCTCTGGTGTGTGATGTTCCCCTTCCTGTGTCCATGTGTTCTCATTGTTCAGTTCTCACCTATGAGTGAAAACATGCGGTGTTTGATTTTTGTCCTTGTGATAGTTTGCTGAGAATGATGGTTTCCAGCTTCATCCATGTCCCTACAAAGGACATGAACTCATCCTTTTTTATGGCTGCATAATATTCCATGGTGTATATGTGCCACATTTTCTTAATCCAGTCTATCATTGATGGACATTTGAGTTGGTTCCAAGTCTTTGCTATTGTGAATAGTGCCACAATAAACATATGTGTGCATGTGTCTTTATAGTAGCATGATTTATAATCCTTTGAGTATATACCCAGTAATGGGATGGCTGGGTCAAATAGTATTTCTAGTTCTAGATCCCTGAGGAATCACCACACCGACTTCCACAATGGTTGAACTAGTTTACAGTCCCACCAACGGTGTAAAAGTGTTCCTATTTCTCCACATCCTCTCCAGCACCTGTTGTTTCCTGACTTTTTAATGATTGCCATTCTAACTGGTGTGAGATGGTATCTCATTGTGGTTTTGATTTGCATTTCTTTGATGGCCAGTGATGATGAGCATTTTTTCGTGTGTTTTTTGGCTGCATAGATGTCTTCTTTTGAGAAGTGTCTGTTCATATCCTTCGCCCACTTGTTGATGGGGTTGTTTGTTTTTTTCTTGTAAGTTTGTTTGAGTTTATTGTAGATTCTGGATATTAGCCCTTTGTCAGATAAGTAGATTGTAAAAATTTTCTCTCATTCTGTAGGTTACCTGTTCACTCTGATGGTGGTTTCTTTTGCTGTGCAGAAGCTCTTTAGTTTAATTAGATCCTATTTGTCAATTTTGGCTTTTGTTGCCATTGCTTTTGGTGTTTTAAACCAAGGCAGTGCTCTCTTTAAGAGAAACTCTCTAAAAGTATCTTTTGTCACCTAACTTCGGTAAGAAGAGGAAGAGAGGGAAAGAGATGGGATGGAGAGAAGCAGGTGGACAAGAAGGAATGACAAAGTTGAAGATTTCATAGATTATTCCTAAGCTTAAAGGCTTGATAGTTTTATTTCCCCCCAAAAAACTTCTCAAATAAACAAACTTCTTGAATATCACAAAACTTCTTGAATAAACAGCTTAAACTACTGTATGATTGACTTAGGCTTTAGGCAAAGAGGCATTTCTAGTGATATCAGAGGAATTTTTTAAGTGCATAGTACATAATGGTAATTTTTATTTGACTTCTATCTATTGTGGAATATCAGCCATTTTTTCTCTGACTAGAGAAGTATTAAGTTAGTGGGGTAAATTGCTTAGAAGACAACTGCACCATTTACTCAATTAATAAGGGAGCCTAGGATCTGGAAACAATGCCTGAGGCTGTTGTCAGGCCTACACTTCTTTGAGACCATCTTGTGGTCCTCTATTAAAGTCTAGCAGTGGAATTATTATATAAACTTTCAACTGCATTCAGTTCAGCATTTATTTGTTTATCTTACTATTTGAATAGTCCAAATAACTGTGTGTGGTGGCCTTTAGTTCTATCCACCAGTATTTCTGGTTCTTTTCATTCTGGGCACGTCGTAGGCTTGTACTTCTCTACTCCCTTGAAGTTACGAGTAGTCATATGACTTGTTCTGATCAAAGGAATGTGAAAGAACGAGCACACAATTTGCCATGTTCTATTCCATTGCCTTGGTTGTTCCAGGTGATACAAACTCTTGAAGCCTGCATCCCTGAATGACGACTACAGAGCAGAGCAATGGGGGTGCAACGAGACCAAGAAAAAAAATGTTGTTACTTAAAGCCATGACATTTTGGGATTGTATCACTTTGGTATAACCTAGTATGATGGTTAATACTGAGTGTCAACTTGATTGGATTGAAGGATTTGAAGTGTGGATCCTGGGTGTGTCTGTGAGGGTGTTGCCAAAGGAGATTAACATTTGAGTCAGTGGGCTGGGAAAGGCAGACCCACCTTAATCTGGGTGGGCACCATCTAATCAGCTGCCAGCACAGCTAGAATATAAAGCAGGCAGAAAAACGTGAAAAGACTAGACTGGCCTAGCCTTCCAGCCTACATCTTTCTCCCGTGCTGGATGCTTCCTGCCCTTGAACATCGGACTCCAAGTTCTTCAGTTTTGGGACTCGGACTGGCTCTCTGGCTCCTTAGCTTGCAGACAGCCTATTGTGGGACCTTGTGATCAAGTGAGTTAATACTTAATAAACTCCCCTTTATATACCTATCTATCCTATTAGTGCTGTCCCTCTAGAGAACCTTAATACACCCAGCCTGTTTTTTTATTTTTTAAATTAATATATGTGTTGTATTTATTTATTTCGCCTTTTGGGAGATGAGATCTCACTGTATTGCCCAGGCTGCTCTTGAACTCCTGGGCTCAAACAGTCCTCCCACCCCAGCCTCCCATGTAGCTGGAACTACAGGCATGCACCACCATACCTAGCTAACCTAGCCTGTCTTGACTAATATAGAGTGAATATAAGTGTTACTACTTAGTTTCTAAGAAAAATATCCTACTGTTTTCTCTGATTCCTGTGCTAGCACCTGGGTAGTTAAGAACAAAAAGATATGGATGATTAATTTTGAAAAAATTTTTATGGCTATTTTAAAAGTCAAGCTTCAGTTTATAAAGGATGCAATTCTAAAATGCTTTCAGGGTGAGATTTTTGAGGAATATGTCTTCACATCTTTGATAGTTATGGTTGTGTCATAGGAAACAGAAATAAAGCTTTTGAATTCTGACTTATGGAGGCAGAGTAATGTGTGTGTGTTTTTTTTTAATTTTTAATTTGATTTTTAGAGATAGGATCTTGCTCTGTCACCCAGGCTGGAGTGCAGTGGCACTATCTTAGCTAACAGAAGCCTCGAATTCCTGGGCTCAAGTGATCCTCTTGCCTCAGCCTCATGAGTAGCTGGGACTACAGGCATGCCCTACTGTGCCCAGCTAATTTTTAAATATTTTGTAAAGACAAGGTCTTGCTTTATTACCCAGGCTGGTCTCAAGCTCCTGGCTTTAAGCATTCCTTTCCCCCAGCCTCTGAAAGTGCTGGGATTACAGGCATGAGCTACTATGCCTGGCCAAGTAATGATTTTTTAATATTGATGGATGATATATTGCTCTCATGGGAAAAGCAATACACTTGGAAGTTTAAATCTGTTGGGGTTTCGTTTTTTATTCTGTCTCTTGCTCATGGTGGCTTGTTTCCTTACGTGGTTTAGTGATTTAAAAAATACCAAGTACATATTTAGTTGAACTTAATCTGTGAGAATCGTAATGGCCTAAATTGGAGATTATTTATTTCAGGGAGGATTTGCACTGATTTCTGTCAGAAGCCAGGGATCTATAGACCTGAGACTTCTTTTTTACACCCTTAGAGCTTTCCCTTACCTACAAGCCCATAAATATATTAAAATGCTTTTTAATAGCATGTCCTGGATCTAGTTGTATAATAGAGGAAAAGTCTTATTTTTTCTGCTTTAAGCAAAAGTCCTGGAAAAGAAATTTCTGAGAATATTGAGAAACGTCATATATATTTGCAATATTCATTCATAACATACCCATTGATAATAATGTTGTGTGAAGTGTTACATTCATATAATGCAGGTTTACCAAGAGTTTCAGCATGTCTTACTGTAACTGCCTCAAGCTTAGCTACTCACTGCTTGAAGGCCAGAACATGAGAAGTGAGATGTGGTGAAAGGAAAGCAACTTTATTCAAATGCTAGCAGTTGGGGAATGGCCAGGCACATTCCCTTGAAAGTCCATTGCAGCTTTTTGGGCTGAGTGGAGGGTTTAATAAGGAAAATTTAGTGTGGGAAATATGCAGGAGTGGTGCTGAAGGGTGCAGGTCTACATTTATTGTTCAGAGACATGTAGACTATCTTGAGTAACCTCCCGTCTGGTGGTCCGGTTGGTATCATCTTGACTACTTCTTGGTAGTGGTGGACTAATTGTTCATAACTCCCCCTAAGCTGGAGGATTTGCAGCTGGTTCTCTATGCCTGGATTGTTTCAAAATTAGCCCCTGGAATTTCTAAGCAAGCACATAATTAGATAAGCGAGCACTGTGCGCAGGAGCGTCTGGTGGAAAAGGAGGGGAACCAAGTTTTAAAGTATGTTTCAAGGCTAAAAGCAAGAAAGGAAAAAATATGTTTCAAAATGCATTTTGAATATAAGATACTTGGTTACATGATCTTACTTAATCTCCATAGCAATAAAATATTCAATCCTTTATAAAAGGTAGGTATGTTTGCCATTAAATTTGTCATTTCCAAAAATGAGGACTTGGCTTTATAAGTCATAATCAGGGAGGATATTTTGATATTGGTACATATTATTAGTATCTCATTTGTTGTATTTGACTTAAATATTTTCATGCAGCAACATAGAATATGCTTACAATGGATGAAAAAAGAATATGAAATTATATCTCTTATAATTATGTCAGTTATATATCCATATGGCAAGCATTAGAAATGGACATGGCAAGAATAAAAATAGTTTAGCGTTAGGGATTGTGGAGGTCTTATTCATTTTATCCTAATGTTATTCTCATGATTTTGTACAGCTAATGAAATATACACAAAATCTACTCAACGAGCATTAACATCTCAGTTTTTATTACAAATTTATTAATTTTATAGTTTTTATTAAAATTTATATATGCATTTATACAGAGAAAGAAGTCTAAGATATATATGTTTATGTGTATATTTATATATTGAAATCTTAACCACTATTATCTCTGGGTGGCAAGATTTCCAGGGATTTTTAAAAGTGTATTCTTTATGATATTTTTATAATATCCAGTTTTTAAAAACAAAGATAATTTATTAATCTTATTATTAAAAAATGATAAGGCTATATTCATTTTGGAAAAAAGTCCCATGTGCTATAAAAACTAGATTTTGATTTAAAAATTTATCTTTTAATAGGGCTGAGGGGGAAAAAATGCTTATGTCCAAAGGAAAAAAAAATTCACCATTGATTTTTCCGTAAGTCTTACCTCTGTGGTAAAAGTACATAAAAATTGAGGACGGCCTCCACTCACTTGCTCAACTAAATGTTAAGTGAGGATCATTTGGCATCAGAAGGTCTCATACTGTACTCAGATTTTTGATCATTTAACAGTAAATCTCAAACATTTAAATATTTGCCTGACTTATGTAGTTTATTAGAGGAATTAGTATTTATTAAGGAAAGAGCCAGATGCTTTATATACATGGTATTTAATGTCATAATGATCTTTAATCTCACAATGACCCTGGTGCTGTTGTATTCTTCATTTTGTACCTACATGAAAATGGAGTTGCAAGAGATTAAATGTGGGGCAGAGACATTTAACGAGGAAGTGGAAAAGTCAGAGTTTAAACCCAGCTGTGAGTAATCTGAAAGGCTTTGCTCTGTCCACTTTACAATTGACCTTCCGTGAAGAGTAGACCCTTCTTGCTGTTTATCTTATTTGACTTTGCTCTGTATTTATACCATTTTCATTTGGCACTTGGTTATTTCAACCAAGGAAGGTATTGAAAAATATACATGAAAGTTGATTAGTTATAATTCTCTTAAGATTTTAAGGATATCACCCCCCCACTTTTGGCAGTCTGCAAATGGTTAAATTTGATGAAAAACTAATGAAGAATTACAGAGTTATTTGTTTGACTTTGCCACTTGGGACACTTGGCAAATGAGACAATTCATCTCAGTGTGCAGCTAGTCTCATTTCTTAAAGAAAATTAATTAATGCAGTTTGTCTTCTTTCCATATCTCTGATTATAGTTCTTTTATTATACCTTCACTTTTCTACTTTACTTTTCTTCCCTGGAAATATCTGTTTTTCAAGCCTTCCTTGTTTCTGTCAACCTGATAAGTAAAAGCAATTTTCCTTAGTGTGAGTATGTATTTGTAATTTTAGTATACTTTAGACAAGACAAAATCATTTGTACAATATCCCACAGGAAGAAAATTCCTAGGAATTTCACAGGTACCAATGCCCTTTTTAAAATGATGTAATCAATTTTCCCTTATAATTGTCTTTATTACTCTTTGTCTTCTTTTTGGCAAGATGGGTTAGTACTGTGTATCTCTTACCAAGATTATCTTCTAGCACAATAGCTCCTTACTTAAATTTATCAACACCAAAATTTTGCTCTTAATACCTTTACATTTTTAAAAATAATAATACCTATGATTTTGGAGCCACATTTGAGTGATTTTTGAAGAACAGGAAGTGTTTTCTATAATTTTAACAATTATAACCAGAAATGCAGTTTCTTTTCAGGAAATGGCTTGAGTAGTTTGTTACTCAATCTTTGTGAATATATTTTCCTCCATTTTCACAGTGTGGACTTCTCATTTTAAATGTAGAATGACTACATGCTCATTTTCTTTCCCTTTTGATATTCATCTGAAAAAGTAGGATTTTAGAAAATCTGGCTTTTAAATCACTTTTAACATTTTTTCCCCACCCCACAGACCCAGCAAGGAATCACTTTAAGAAGAGTCAGATTGTTATCAATCATCTCCCATATCAATGCTGTGTAAAATTTTTTTAATCATGCTGGTGAGGGCATGGAGAATTGGCATGAATATATTTAAAGCCAACTGAATGACAAATGATATGGAAAATACAGGATAGAAGTGAAGTGAAGAAGGAATTAGGCAAATACCTTATGTTAAGATAGCAGTTTATATATTTATACTAAGATTAAAGAAAGGCAACATAAAATCACTGTTATAGATTACTCTGGTCTCTAGATTATTTTATAATATGTATAGAATATTGACTTTCATGTAACTAAAAATGAAATGTAATGAAATGGCTTGATTCGGCTGTGATGTGAATTACCGATTTAACAGTGGAAGGATTTTATTTTTCCTAAGATTTTGTAGTCTGTTCTAATTTTCTCATCAAACTAGGTTTTAGAATTATTAGGATCATTTCATTCACTCACAACCTTTTAAGAAGTGTTGACTCTATGTAGATTATAGAAATATTCCATTATTTGCCTCTGTGATAGCTGATATCTGGCAGTTGAAGGGATGGTAACCTTTAAAATGAAATAACCCTATCATAATATCATGGGCGAAAACTGACAAGATAGTAAAAATATACTGGACTTTGAGAACCATTCTAGGGAGAGCAGTTTATGGATACTTTCATTAGGGAGATTTACAGATGCTATGCTATTTGGTGTACTTTGTGTCAAGCTGAGGAGACAGATGAGGCATATCAATCATGTTTGAGGATTCTAGAGATAACCCAGAAGAGTCTTTAGATTTCAGAGAATAGTTACGAGGTTGATTGGCTATTCTTTCAGATTCTGCTTACTTATTCCTCTTTTAAGTCTGTGTAGTTTTGTCATTCTAGGTTCTTTTGGGGTTGGAGTTATGGAGGGTTTTCCTTGTTGGCCCTGTTTGTTATGAGTTTAGTGTCCATGGGAGAGATCTTTGGTAGAGGATCTGAGGAGCAGGGAATGAGACTAATTACAGAGGCGTACTTATGGTATGATGAGTACATAGGATGTTTTGTTGAGGTTGTCTACCCCAGAGGCTTCCAGGGAGGGATCAGAAGAGCTCTAAATATTAAAAATGACAAATATGGGGTTTGCCTGTTTGTACAAATAAATTTGACATTCCGAAGTGATGGAGTCATAAAGCTTTTAATAAAACTTTGGGGGCTGGGTGTGGTGGCTCATGCCTGTAATCCGAGTGCTTTGGGAGGCCAGGGTGGGAGGATGCCTTGAGTACAGGAGTTTGAGACCAGCCTGGGCAACATAGTGAGACCCCATCCGTATAAAAAATAATCTTAAAAATTAGCCTGGCATGGTAGCATGTGCCTGTAGTCCCAGCTACTGGGGAGGCTGAGGTGGCAAGATCACTTAAGCCTGGGAGATCACGGCTGCACCACTGCATTCAGCCTGGGTGGCAGAGAGCCAGGCCCTACCTAAAACAAAACAAAACAAAACAAAAACAAAATAAACAAACCCCCAAAATAAAAAAATAAAAAAAACTTTGGGGGTGATAGGAGATGACTGTAGCAGAGCCTTCAGAGAGCAAGATGAAAAGCTATTTTTATCAATCTTTATGAAGTCGAATTATAAATTATGAAAAAATGCAACCCTCTTACCTACTTAACAATTCTGTTTTAAAGCAGTATATACTCATATTACTTTTGTATGTAAAGCCAAACTTTGAGATCCAGAGGAAGTAACTGACTTGCCCAAGGTGGTAAAGCAGGAACTAGAACTGGGATTCTTAACCCTTAGCCTAGTGTATTTGCCACACATGTGGGGTTTAATACTTTGAGCTATTTATGATTTGCTGGTTACATTCTTTTGGAAAATTGAAGGTTTGAGATTTATAGAGTCCTGACATTCCACAAGATTTTATTTGATGATTACCTCTAACTGTAATCATATTAGAAAAGTAGGTGGGTTGCCACAGAGTATGCTGGTGATCAAGAAAATTCATCAGATGGGTTTTATTTTATGTTGTACAAAATAAATAGCAAGGATCTTTATGTAAAGTTACCAGTCTGAATTAACATTCAGAAAAATGTCACAAAGGGAACATTATTCAAACCAGAAAGATGAGAGTGCTTTGGAAAATGTCATGAAAGAAATAATGTTTCATTAAAAAAAAAGTTTCACTGACTGTTGAGTCAGTATCAGTATTTAATTATCTAATTTCATACTGTTCATGTTTCAGAGAGGCCTTTCCTGACCACCCTATATAAAATAGTGTCTTCTCATTGCTCCCTGTACCCTACTCTGCTTTTCTTTTCATAGTACTTACTGCCATCTGACATGACACTTACATGTCTGTATGCTTAAATATATAATATAATTAATGATTTACTTGTTTATTTTTTCTCATTAGAATGTAAACTTCATGAGAGCAGAGATTTTATCTAATACATTTCTGGTGCTCAGAAATGCTTGCTTGACTGTGGAAAACAGCTCGGCCATTCCTCAAAAAGTTAAACATAGAATTACCATATGACCTTACAATTTCACTCTTAGATATACAGAAGAATTGAACACTATTCAAACAAACATATAGCATAGTAACACTATTTACAACAGGTAATAGGTAGAAACAGCCCAAATATCCATCAATGGATGAATAAACAAATTGTGGTATATACCTGTAATGAAAATTTTTCAGCCATAAAAAGGAATGAAGTTCTGATTCATGCTGTAACATGAATGAGCCTCAAAAACATCTTGCTAAGTGAAAGAAGCCAGACACAAAAGGTCACATATTGTATGATTTCATTGATATGAAATGTTCATAATAGATAAATCCATAGAGACATAATGTGAATTGGTGGTTTCCAGGAACAAAGGGAGAGGGGAGAATAGGAAGAAACTGCTTAATGAGTATGGGATTTTACTTTATGGATGGAAGTGTTTTGGAACTAGATAGAGGTGGTTGTTGCACAGCATTGCACAGTGTACTAACTGCCATTCAGTTGTTCACTTTAAAATGGTTGATGTTATGTTACATGAGTTTTACTTCAATAAATTATTTTTTAAAATGCTTAAGGAATGTGATCAGTTTGACTGCCCATTACTGGCCGGGCGCTGTGGCTCATGCCTGTAATCTTAGCACTTTGGGAAGCCGAGGCGGGTGGATCACGAGGTCAGGAGATCGAGACCATCCTGGCTAACACGGTGAAACCCCGTCTCTACTAAAAATACAAAAAATTAGCTGGGCATGTAGGTCGCCTGCGGTCCCAGCTACTCGGGAGGCTGAGGCAGGAGAATGGCGTGAACCCGGGAGGCGGAGCTTGCAGTGAGCCGAGATCGCGCTGTGGAGAGAGAGACTCCGTCTCAAAAAAAAAAAAAAAAAAAAAAAAAAGGACTGCCCATTACTATCTCTACTAGCTAAGCAAAATGGAGGAGTGGGAACAAGCAATGATTAGACTAGAGTATCTGCTGCGCTAGTTGATTCATATGGGAGAAGAAAAATATTTGATTGACATGGAACACACTTAGAAATAGTTGCTAAAACCTGATGTAATATGAGGGACAGAGCAGAATAAGATAGCTGATGCATATGCAGTCTGTGTGCATGTGAAATTCACTTGTCAAGTTCAGAAATGCTAATCCTTTGGCTGCTTCCTTCCCATGGGGCTGACTGCCTGTATGGCAGAGCTCATTTTACCTACTTTTCCTTACTTTACCCTTATTGTGGATCCTACATCACAGCTGAAATCCTTCCAGCTTGGGGGTGGTGTGGAAGCATTGCAGCACAAAACCAACATTTAATTGGCTGGAAGTATTGCTGTTGAGTGACATGATCTTTCTTCCTAGAGGAATGAAGGAGGAGAACAATACCAAGAAATTAATCCAAATCCTATCTCAACATTTGAATTTATTCATTTACCTCATCAAGCAGAAAAGCTTGTACTTCATAACAGAACAAATTTCCAATTCTCATCTATTTACCTAATCTCATTCTGTAAGTTTGTTGGGCTTCACAATGATTGTCATATGAAGACTTTCTG
Organism: Gorilla gorilla gorilla; assembly: GCF_029281585.2. Lineage (NCBI taxonomy): Eukaryota > Metazoa > Chordata > Mammalia > Primates > Hominidae > Gorilla > Gorilla gorilla. The sequence continues at coordinate 26,512,859 of NC_086018.1, read as the reverse complement.
CATTTTGTTAATCAGAATCTAGAAAAATTTAGACTATTGTAAATTATAACCAAGTATCCAGACTTGGTGTTTTCCATACTAAAGTATATCCTTTTATGTATGTTCTACAAAGTACACAGAGTCATTGTTTAAAAAAACACAACTTTTGAGTTTTACTCATATTCTCTTTTCAGTTTATATCCCCATATGATTAATTATTAGCAATGGTTTCTGTATTATAGGCATCTCTGAAAATGGGGAAATATCTAACAGTAAGCCCAGTGTTACTCTGAAATGTAGATTGTAACTGCTTTTCTGTGTAAATTAATAATGAACAACCAAAATTTCTGTGGTATGTCTTCTGTCATATAAATGACAGGAATAAAAGTTCAAAAAGAAACATTTCATTCTTTTAAAAGTATCTGTATTGAAATAGCTTGATTTTATGTTGAGTTGACTTTATATATGTAATGCAATATATCACAAAGAATAGAATAACAGAATAGCATAGTAGTTAAGGCATGGGGTTATGGAATTAGACTTGAACTTGCGTCCCATCTCTGCTATTTGCTGGCTGTGTGACCTTCAGGGAGTCATTTAACCTTGATAATCATCAGTTTATTCATTTATAAAATGAGGATGATCAACCTATCTGGTATAATAAACCCCTTAAAAAATAGGGCCTCACATACAGTCAGAGGTGATTATTCTTTGAAATTAATGATTTTGAAAATAGAAAATATGCAAATTACCTTCTCTTTTATCAGCTGTGAACACTTGACACAGTAAAGTGTATTTTTTTTCTGTATTTTTTTCCTTCTTGGTTTGCTTTTCTTTCTACCCATTCTCACTGTTGTTTCATTTGATAGGAAACAGTCTTAGAATTAGCCTGCTAATGAAATGCCCTTTCCTCCTCGAGCTTCTGGAACCTCAGCTTTTGACTTGGTTCTTACATATGTATGCAAATGAAACACTGAAAAGCTGTAGAAGGGATGTAAATAAAACATTGATTTCAATCATCAGATTGTTAGTGCGCTAGAGAAATGTGCCAGACTGCTTTTGACAGAATTAGAACGAAAGGCTTTTTTTAAAAACAGCATGCCAAATACTAATTAATTTTCTGAACATTTCAAGATTCCTACTGAGTTTATTTTCCTGAGGCTTTCTGTAGAGTTTATGACCTGAGATTAGTGCCAAGAGGTTGGTGATGAGGTCACAAGTGTAAAATTTTAGTTTTATGGCAAGATAGTTGGCATGAAACCTTAGGATCTATGTATAGCTTAGTTACATGAGAAACAAGTGTCTGAAAAACAAGAGAAAGAGAAATGTTGGATATGTTTGCAAAAATTTCCCCAACTCTCATTAAACAAATGCTTTTAGAATGAATGCTTGTAGCAGTACTCTTGTTTCTCTCATATAGCCATTGTGGGATTGCTGTGGTAATCATTGTGACTGACAGTTCACATCTGGAGACTTGTAAAATCTGCATGTTGATAACCCCCATTTGGCTTTGCCTCATCTTCTGTGATAGGAGCTTGCTGCTTGCCTTTTTCTCTCCCTCAGCAAGGAGATGCTTAGTCTGATGGGTAAAAATGGTATCTCTTTATAGTTTTATTTTTCATTTCTTATATTATTCAATAAATGTTTTAAAAATATGAATCAGTTTCATTCTAATGGAGGCTTGCAGGGGAAGGGAAGAATGAGCAGATATGACAAGGATTGGAATAAGTGTGGTGGAACAGAAAACAGGGAAAGGAGAGAGAAATTGAGAATTCATGGTAGAATGGCAAAGATGAAGAGACTAGGGTGTGGAGTTAAGGGTAGGGGAGAATGGGAAGAGAGAACAAGGAAGATTATTTTGAGGTTAGTATCAGTGAATATATACTTATGCTCATGTAAGCTTTGAGATTCTGATTGTCACCTGTTATCTACTGCCCCGTGAAAATGTTTATTAATTAATTATGATTAATCAGCTCTAATAACTAGAGATTTCATTCCAAATAGAGGAATCAGAGCATCTACAAGAATGGAAATTCTGTTACATGCAACAGCAGTCACTAGTGTAAAATCATATTAAGGTTCAGATTTGTCATCCTCTGTGATTAGATGGATTTTTATAATCCCAAGGAAAAGACATACTTACTATTTTTGGTTTGAGAGTTAGTTGTGAGGATATATGTGCAGAGTACTGGAAGTCACCATAACGGGTTTGTAGTCATTTCTGATGCAAACATTGGAAAGATGGTAGTTGTTATAGATAAACCAACTTGTTTATAGTTAACAATCCAAAGTGGCCCCCTCCTTCCACCTGCTGTGTATGTATTTTCAAGAAAGACAATTTGATTGGGTTAGCTTGCTACTCTGCATTGAGTACCTCTTTTAATTGTTGTTCTGTGAAGACATCTCAGAGGTGTTTTTTCCCCTTGTATTTAACCAATCTACATTGCTTTCACTTGTGCATTTGAAACTTGGTCCGGTCAGCTGTGGCTTGATTTTTTTTTGTTCTTTGAACACGTACAATGAGCCAGATGTGTGCTAGATGCTGGGAAGTCAGAAGTGAGCAAGATAGGCCCCTGCTCAAATGGAGTTTATAAGTTGGCATTATGGTGGTGGTGAGACAGAACATAAACAAATGAACAAGGTGATTTTAGATAGTGCTAAGTCCTGAGAAGACAATAAATGAGGGTGATGTGGTAGAAGAGTGACTTGGGGAGAGAGTCTGTTTTAGATAAGGTGGTTAAAGTTCTGTCTGAGAAAGTAATATTTTAACTGAGACCTCAGTGAGCTAAGGCAGAGGGAGTAGTAGCACGTGCAAAGGCCCTGAGGTTGGATGGATTGGATTTTTTTTGAAACTTTGTATTATGGAAATTTTCAAACATATATGCTCATCACCACCAGTTTTAACAATTAGCAACTCATAGCCTATCTTGTTTCATTGATGAACCTTCCCACCCCATCCCACCCACATATTATTTTGGCATCATGTTATTTTGTAGACATAGTATTTTATCTAAAAATATTTCAACATGCATGTCTAAAAGATAAGGACTATTTTATTTGATTTGATTTTGAGACAGAGTCTCGCTCTGTTGCCCAGGCTAGAGTGCAGTGGTGCGATCTTGGCTCACTGCAACCTCCACTTCCCAGGTTCAAGTGATTCTCCTTCCTCAGCCTCCCAAGTAGCTGGTATTACAGGCACATGCCACCATGCCTGGCTAATTTTTGTATTTTTTAGTAGAGGTGGGGTTTCGCCGTGTTGGCCAGGCTGGTCTTGATCATCTGACCTCAGGTGATCCGCCTGCCTCGGCCTTCCAAAGTGCTGGGATTACAGGCTTGAGCCACCGCACCTGGACAGGACTTTTAAAAAATATAACTACCATTACTACAGCTAGAAAAAAATCAACAATGGTTCTTTAATATCACCAAATGTCTAGTGTGTGTTTAAACTTCCACTTGTCTCATAAGTGCTTTATGTTGTCTGTTGTCGCAATTACACAGCTTAGCAAACATCCACAAAACTTGAGAGGTATACAAGAATAATCATGAAGTCTAGGGGTCAGCTGGGTGGTCCAGTTGCTGTAAGCAGAGCTTGGAGGGACTCACTCATGTGAGTCCTGCAGCTGGATTAGATGCTTTTTATTAATCTTGGTTTGTCTGTCTCCTGCATCTTGGGCTTCAATTGGACTGACTTGATTTTGTCCCACATGTCTTTTCCTTAAGCAGGCAGTGTTGGGCATGTTTTCATGGTGAAGGCAGAAGGGAAAGAACAAAGACCAGTTGTGCGAGAGGGCAGGTGGGAAAGAATGAGTGATTTTCAAGCCTCTGCTTGCCTTACCTTTGCTGACATCCCATTGGTCAAAGTAAGTCAGAGTGGGAGGTGACTACAAAGATGCTGGAAAGCTGGGTGAATTCAGGAAGGCCACTCATTGGATCTGTTAATGCAATCTATCTACCACAAATGATGTAAATGATTTTCTTTTCCATCTTGTTTTGAATCAGAATCCAAATAAACTCCACACATTGTGATTAGTTGTTTTCTCTAGATTCCGCCCTCATGTCTTTTTTTCCTTGTATTTTTTTTTAAAAAGAGAATTTGACATTTCTAACAAACATTGAGAAGGCCAATGTGGCTGGAATGTGTTAATGAGGGATAGAGTGATAAGTGAAATTTGGAGGGTATAGGCTAATTCATTCAATGTCTTATGGATCATGGGAAGGAGTTTGGGTTTTATTCTAAGAGCAGTTGGGAAGTCATGCTGGGTTTGGAGCTCAGGAATGACATGGTCTGATTTCTGTTTTGTTTTGTTTTTGATAAATCTGAATTATGTTTACATGTAGTAAAATACACAGATGAGTTTTGAGAAATGTGTATACTCATGTAACCACTACTTCAGTAAGATGTTGAACATTTCATCACCTTATAAAGTGCCTTCATGTCCCTTTGTAGTCAGCTGCTCCTCCCCACTGATCTGATTTTGATGGGGAGTTGTACAGCTACAAATATAAATTAGTTATGTCTGTCCCAGAACTTTATATAGTGGAATTATATGAATATATTCTTTTATTTCTGGCTCCTTTCATTCAACATAATGTCTGTACAATTCTCCATGTTATTTCTGCTACTAGCAATTCATTTATTTTTATTGCTGCATAATATGTAATTGTTTGACTTTACTACTATTCACCTGTTGATGGTCATTTGAATTGTTTCCATTTTTTTTTACTATTATGAATAAAGTTGTTATGAACATCCATATACAAGTCTGTTTTTAAACATATATTCATTTTTCTTGAGCAAATACTTAAGAGTGTAATTGCAGGGTCATATGGCTTAGTGTATTTCAATTTTATAAGAACCTGTCAAACTCTGTTTCAAAATTGTACTACCTCATTACTAGTCAAGGAAATGCAAATTAAGACCATAGTGAGATGCTATATCCACCTAGTAGATTTATAGAAATGCCATTTAACAGTTTTGTGGGGGATGACTAGGAACCGTCATATCTTGCTAGTGGCAACATACATTGGAATAACTGATTTTAAGAATAGTTTGGCAGTATTTTAAAAGTTGAACTTTTAACTTTATAAACCAGCAATTTGACTCCTAGATAGGAAAATTCTTATACAAGTGCACTAGGAGCTATGTTTTAGAATTTTGAAAGCAACACTTTGTAATAGGAGCAAAACTGGAAAATACCCAGTTGTCCATTGACAAGATAAAGAATAAACAGTGCATATCACATATTACACAACGTTATACATAAGGGGAAAATGAATGAACTATAATTACATGCATCATTGATAAAGTTAATAAACAAGCAAAACTAAATAATATTTTATTCAGGCATAATGTGATAAAACTATGTCAAAAAAGGCAAGGAGATGATACGTACAACATTAAGAATAATATTTTCTCAGGCAGGAGGCAGGTAGATGGCATGGGGGAGGTAGAAACAAGTTATTGGTAATGTCCTGGTCTTGGATTGCTTTATAACTTAATATAACCTTCAGTGTGTCTCTTGGTATGTCAAGTATTATATTTTAAAAGATTATACAGTTTAAAAAGCTACTCTGGCTTTTGTGTAGAACAATGGAGACAAAATGAGGCAAAAGAGGGACTAATTCATTCAAAGCAGAAATTTTTGCAATTATTGTAGGAAAAAAACTAGTGTAAGCTTTTTCCTTGGAAAGGAACACTGTATTTTATGAGAGTGGATGGGCTTGGCAACCCATCCTGTACACTATGGTTTTTGGGTTAGTGATTTCCCATTCATACTTCAGCGTGTAGGTCCAAATTCCCATTAATGACTACTGTGGCATTTATAAACTTGGAAATAATTTACTTAAAGTACATTTATAGCATTTAATTTGTCATTTATTCAGTATCTGATTGGCATTGCCTTAATTACAAGATTTATGTTATTACTTGGAATATAAATAAGAATACATCTTTACTGATGGATTGATTAACTAAGCCTGACTCTTCACATACACAAGAGTCAACCAGGAAGAGCAGTAAAGTGCATCCTTGAGTAACATCGTTTGCTCCAATGTTGTTTGGTTACAAAGTTGATGAGGGAAAAAAATGGATTCCTGGCAGGGCCCACTGGGTAGAGTTTGCACGCTTTCCCCATGTCAGTGTGGGTTTTCTCCAGGTACTCAGATTTCCTCCCATTTCCAGAGATGTGTACATTAGTTTAATTGGTGTGTCAAAATGGTCCCAGTATGAGTGTGGGTGTGAGTGTGCCCTGCCATGGGAGGGCATCCTGTCCAGGGTGGTTTCCTGCCTTGTGACCTTAGCTGCTGGGATAGCCTCTGGCCACCCGCAGCCCTGAACTGGAATAAACAGCTAAATAATTGTCTTACTTGTTTTTATTAATCTTTCTTTCTTTTCTTTTCTTTCTTTTTTTTTTTTTTTGAGATGGAGTCTCGCTCTGTCACCCAGGCTGGAGTGCAGTGGCACGATCTTGGCTCACTGTAAGCTCCGCCTCCCGGGTTCACGCCATTCTCCCACCTCAGCCTCCCGAGTAGCTAGGACTTTTGTTTTCTGAATGTTCTTTTTTAGTAAAGCCTGTTCCTTTTTCATTCAAACATGATTCTCTTATCCTTGAGGATATTAATGATTAGCTTTTTGAAATTCTCATATATATGCATATTCTCTATTTTCCCCAAATTACTTTTTTTCTGTTTGCTTTGGTGCCTGCCTTTTATATTAGATATATTCCAGAAAACATCTGTCATTCTTACTTTTCTGCTTCTATTCAAGAGTGAGGTACAATAAAACTTAATGCAAGCTCTCTGAGCAAGGGCAGGGCCAATTGACTATGCTATTTATCACATGGTGATCTGGCTGCGCTATATCCTTAGAGAATGCCTAATAGAATCCTTTTGAGTCTTTTGTTCTACCTTAGATGTAGTCAGTTTCCAGCACCAACTCTTCTACTTTTCTGCCTGAGGGTACATGTTTGGCATGATGTCAGTGTTCTGAGGGCCAAACATGTAAGCCTTTAATTCATCTACATGTTTTTCATTATGGAACCCTCTAACCACACCTAGTATCTCCCAGCCCAGAGAACTTTGTTTTCCTCTCTTCAGGCTTTGCAATAAGAGGGAGGAGTCTTCTGGGAGTGTAACTGCTTCTTAAACAGACTTTGAACCTCTCTTCCAGTTTTTAGCCTTGTCTTCATCTCAGGTTCCAGAGGTACATGGTACTTCTACTTTCTGAGCCTTATAGGGATTCTGATATACATATAAATACATTGGTTTGCTTCTCAGCTTTCCTTACTGGCTTAAGTTTTGCTTCTGCCAAGTCAGTTCTTTGGTTCTGCTAAGTCAGTTACCACTTGTTCATCTGCTTTCTAGCTTTTAAAACTTTGCTGTCTTTGCCTCTTCTCCTGATCTTTTTTTCCTTGTGAGTTTATATCATAACATTTTTAAAATGTCATTTTAGTGGGATTTTGGAAGAGAGAAGATCTAAATTCATGTTTAATCTGTCATGTTTAACCGGTAGTAATTATTTTAGCAGGGTATTAATAGAATTGTATTAGTTTGCTAAGGCTCCTGTAACAAAGTACCACAAACTGGATAGCTTAAACAACAAAAAATTTTATTTTATCATAGTTCTGGAAGATAGGAGACCGGGACATGGTGTCAGGAGGGTTGATTTCTTTTGAGGCTTCTCTCTTTGGCTTTTAGATGGTCTGCTTCTTTCACATTGGCTTTCCTCCAGGTATGTCTGTGCCCTAATCTCTTCTTCTTATAAAGACAACAATCATATTAGATTAGGGCTCACTCATATTGATGCAGGGCAGGTGAGCCCCCAAAGTGGGGCTTAGCCCAGGAGGGTTCTTGGCTTTGCCCAAGAAAGAATTCAAGGGCATGCAGTGGTGTTAGCAGCTTTTATTGAAGTGGCAGTGTACAGCAGCAGCAGAGGTACCCCATAGGCAGTGTTTCCCAAGTAGCAGCTCAGTGGCAGTCCTGCAGTCATATTTAGACCCACTTTTAATTATATGCAAATCAAGGGGTGGGTTATTCAGAAATTTCTAGAAAATAGGTGGCAACTTCTAGGTAGTTGCCATGGAAAGGGGTGGTAACTTCCAGTTATTGCCATGGCAATAGTAAGCTGACCATTGGGTGTGTCTTATGGAGAGGTCTTTTTGCCTCTTCCCTGTTTTAGCTAGTCCTCAATCTGGTCCCGAATTCAAGCCCCACCTCCAGAGTTGAGTCCTACTTCCTATCTCAATATGACCTCATTTTACAAAATTAATTATCTCTTTAAAGGCATTATATCCAAATACAGTTACATTCTGAGGTACTGAGGATTAGGACCTCAACATATTAATTCAGCCTATAATAAGAATATTTTTGACAGTTACTAAGTTAGTTGACTTTATCATTTTCAGCTTTCATACCTTTTTCATTTTTATTTCATTATAGTGTAAAGAAATCTTTCATGTTTATAAGAATAATTATGAGCCACCTTCTCTTTTTATTTTTTTGGATTATGCATTTTCCAAATACAATGAGATTAATAGTGTTTTAGCTAAGGGTCTTTTGCTTACCTTAGGAACGAACAAGAAGCCTAAACTAGCTTAAATAGAGTGTTCCTATTGAGAAGTCTAAAGCCATTCTAATTCCAAATCCTTTCTTTCTCCATTCTGATATTAAATCCTTTAATATCTTTTGTTAGAAGCTTGTAAGATTTTCAGTGTTCTGAAACTTCTTGTTACTATGGCTTGATGTGAGTGTGTGTTCATTCATGGTATTGGTCACTTGGTGGGCCTTTTCTATCTAGAAAACAGTGTCCTTTGGGAATTTTTTGGAATTATTTCTTTGATCATTTCCTCCCTGTTTTCTCTGTTCCCTTTTTTAGGAATGTTTGTTATGCAGATATAACCTGCCTGAACTGGTCTTCGAATTTAAAAGTAACCTGTTCTTATTTTACAGTTGCAGTTTCATTCTTTATATATTTGAGGATACACACACACACACACACACATACATACACATACACATTTTCTTTTTGTCAAAAAGTAATCTAGAAACATGAAGGTATACAAAACAAAATGTATAATTCAATAATATATTAGTAAGCAAATGTCTATGAAACTATTAATACCACCCAGGACAAGTCATCAAGTGCAGTTCTTCTATCCTGTCCTTTTTGCCTCCTATCTCCCCAAGAATGATTTCTTCACCGCTTAAGGTTCATAACTCCCACTGCTAAAGAATGGTTACACAAGTCAGTCTTTACCATTATGCTTTATAAAGATAATAGCAACCATTTAACTAAAGAAATGTCAATGTATTTTTAAAAAGAAGAGTGATAGGGAAATCAAGAAGAAACTCATACAAGGCGGAGAATTGAAACGTGATAGATAGATATAATGTTTGATGTAAATTAATAGAATGATATAAATAGATGCTCTTTTGTGTTTCTTAGTTTGATTAGTGTATGATATCTTATTGAGGGGCTTTTATTAGCTATTCAGGAAAGGCAGAATCTTTGAAGAAAGGTTTGTGATATTGTATCACTCATTTATCAATCAATCATACATCATTTATTAAATGTTGAAGATTCAAAGATGCTTTGAGCACAGTCACTGCACTCCAGAGACTCAAAGATATTCTCTGGCTTTGAATAGACCTTTCTTTAAGAGATATATCCTAATAAAGGTCAGAACATGAAGCATTAAGTTTTTACCCTCGCAAAAGAGCTGTATCTGATACTGGCCTGGCAAAAGATTGGAATATTATGTTAATGTTCCTAGTGTTCTTTCTCTTGTTATACAGAAATCACACTCCACTGCTTCTAAGGTTCAGTGGATTAGAGGAAAATCTTAAACCTAGGAAGATTAATTCAAATCATATATTAACCTATTTGATCATTTCAGAGTATTATGGGATAATTTGTAATTAGTGACGAGCATTTGGAGTTCATGAGTAATCCTGTTTGGGTGATTGCTCCCTTGTTGTGCCCTTTCATGCTCCCTGTTGTTTCCAAGTGATAAATGATACTTTAGTTATTTATTGTTCAGGACACTCTGCATTTTCTTCACCAAATAATACAAGCTCTTCCTAGTTTATGTTAAACATGCATTTTTCCCTCCTAGGTCTTTTGTCACAGAGACTGTTCTAGGAAATTATATCTTTATTTCTGATGATTTTAGCTGTAACATTTCAACCTGGATTAGGTTTTTATTATACTGGGATTTTGCTTTTCTGCATCGCTAATCAAAGTTTTTAATGACATTTTGCCTTTTGATGTGAATTGAAGATTGAGGTACAAAGAGTTCCAGCACATAATGACCTATTCCATAAAGGTACTACATGGAAGGATAATGGTTTTTTGGAAAAGAGTTGTTCTGCATACTGTTATGAAAACTAAAGACTGGTAGACTTTTAATAATTATTCACAAAAGTACAATTTTCCAAGCTTTGAAAGATGAAAGTATTGGTGAACCTGCTCATTTTTCATTGTTGAAAATGGACTGCTTTCCTCATTCTGTTAAGGTCTGGGATTCATGTTGGTAGAGTATAGTTTTTGTACTGAGCGTCTAAGATAGGTTTGATTTGTGAAGCATATTTTGGCTTCTCTGTTGATCCTCTAAATCAGTAGGCCTTCGGCTGAAACGTGGGGAAAATCTGTGCTTGTCCTCTCCACATTTCGAGTCTAACCTTCTCTTAGTACTCACTTCTCTTGTGTTGTTCTTCACCTGCTAAAACCTCCTCTTTCTATATTATTGCCTTACTGATTTTTGCCTTCTCAGACGGCTGTTTTACGTTCCAGTTTCTTGTAACTTCCTTCTTACAAACGTACTTTTCTTGGACTCCAATTCTTTAGGGCAAAATGTAAGTTTTTCTTACATTATTTTGTCAAAAAATGCATGCTGATTCAGTTTATGCACTTATATTAGAGAATTCTATTATTGGATAAAAATAAAGTTACACTTTAAGACAGGACATTCTACATACAATACCTAAAGCTACAAGGGTGACTCCTATGGTAGAAATTTGGGGCACTGTTTTAGACCTTGGAGGCAGATGCTTTTTTTTTGGAGACTGTGAGTTATGATTCTTTTCAAATTACATTGCATAGCTTCTTCTTGGGCTTGCTTATATCTTAGCTAAGACTCTGGTGGGCTTAAGCAAAATGTTGAATTTATTGTCATGAAACACTGGTATCTCATGGAGCCCAATAGCAAGATGTTCAGGCTAAGCTGCATGAAAACGTGAAAGAATGAAATAGAAAGTAGTTAGGAACCCAGCCAGCCACCTCTTAGTCTGTGTGTTTAAGGCCACATTGTCTCTATATTAGTTTCCTGTTGCCACTGTAATAAATTACCACATAGTTAATGGCTTAAACAATTTAGATTTATTCTTCTAAAATTCTAGGCTGAGTGTGGTGGCTTATGCCTGTAATCCCAGTGCTTTGAGAGGTCGAGGCAGGAGGATCACTTGAGGCCCAGGAGTTTGAGACTAGCTTGGGCAACATAGCAAGACCCCATCTGTAAGAAAAAGAGGAAAAGAAAAAAATTAACTGGATGTGGTGGTACATGCCTATAGTCTCAGCTACTGTGGAAGTTGAGGCAAGAGGATCACTTGAGCTCAGGAGTTCAAGGTGCATAGTGAACTGTGATCACACCACTGCACTCCAGCCTGGGCAGCAGAGTGAGACCCTGTCTCCAAAAATAAATAAATAAATAAAATAATAAATGAAATAAAAAATTAGAAATTAAAAGTTCTGGAAGCTCAAAAGTCTGAAATTAATTTCATTAGGCTCAAATCAAGGTATCTTGCCAGGGCTGTGTTCCCTCTGGAGGCTCTAGGAGAGAATGTGTTTACTTGCCTTTTCCATTATATAGAGCTATATTTCTTGCCTGCCTTTATTCATATTCTCTTCCTTCATCTTCAAAGCAGTATGGCATTTTGTTTTAGTTATCACATTGCCTTCTTCTTCTGTAGTAAAATCTCCCTCTGCCTCCCTCTTATAAGGTCACTTAAGATTATATTTAGGGCTTACCTGGCTAATCCATAATATTCTCCCCATTTTTTTTATTTTTTTGATCCTTAACTTGATCACATGTGCAAAGTACCTCTTGCCATATAAACCAGCATTACAGATTCCAGAGATTAGGACTTGGATATCTTTGGGGGCTGTTATTTAGTTTACCATAGTCTCTTATTGCTACTTTTCTTTCTGCAGTTCTTCATGGTTCTCTCTTTTTCTGAAGACTAGCTTTCTCTGCTTTGGCATACAGGTGCCAAGCATATATTACCAACAATGATGGCCTTGGGTCCTGGGTTCACAAGAGAATACTTCGGACTAACAAGATGGTTGATTATCAGTTCCAGATTCCCACAAGAGGTAGTCTGAAGCTCTAATTTGGTCAAGTGTCCAACCCTGGTTAAGTTTCATAGGCCAGGGGGAAGGCTCATGCAGGACAAACATGGCCTCAGACTTCACAGTCGTTGAGGAGGTGCAGTTCCTAGAGAAGAAAGGATGAGTAATTAAAGTTGCTAATTTAGCTATAATTAGAGGCAGAATAAAATACATGTTCTTGAAAATAATAATTGGAGTGTTTTGGTTGCACCAGGCAGGGTGAATCTAACAGGTAGTATTAGACATTTAATGATTATCATCCCTTTGCTCTTAAAACCAAATGAGAGCCAGTCTTATAATTGTAACCCGCAAGATAGCATTATGGGCCAGGCGCGGTGGCTCATGCCTGTAATCCCAGCTCTTAGAGAGGCAGAGGTGGGTGGATCATGAGGTCAGGAGATCGAGACCATCCTGGCTAACACGATGAAACCCCGTCTCTACTAAAAATCCAAAAAAATAAAAAAAAAAAAATTAGCTGGGCGAGGTGGCAGGCACCTGTAGTCCCAGCTACTCTGGAGGCTGAGGCAGGAGAATGGCGTGAACCCGGGAGCTGCAGCTTGCAGTGGGCCAACAGCTTGCAGTGCGCCATTGCACTCCAGCCTGGGCGACAGAGTGAGACTCTGTCTCAAAAAAAAAAAAGCATTATGAGAGATGAACTCTTTTAAGTATGAAAGAAATGAAGGACGAAAGAAAAGAAATGATAACCTGAGCTTAGATGGGGGAGAGGAGACATAGAGAATGAGATTCTTGTGTATCTTTACTGTTTGTTTCCCCCTCAGATTGTTGATTTAAGTAGCTTTTGTCGTCACTGAAATAAATAGATTCTGTGGGTCTTGGGATTGCAAACCTGGGCCTCTTCTAGTTACATTGTGAACTTGAAGATCCCCTCCTATAACTGCTCCCAGCATTTGTAGATCAGCTGCAGACGTGCTGCAGGGATCTATTCAGCTTTTTCTCAGAGAGGATTGTGTTCATTGCCCCCAAACCATGCTCACATTCTTTGAGGATGTTTTCTTTTTGAACTTATGATCATATTTTCATAGCATTCTTACTTTGTACCTTATTTCTCTGAAATAAAAAAATCTCTTATGGGCCAGGCATAGTGGCTCCTGCCTGTAATATCCTAGCACTTTGGGAGACTGAGGCAGGCAGATTGCTTGAGCCCAGGAGTTTGAGACCAGCCCGGGCAGCAAAGTGAGAACCCATCTTTACGAAAGAAAAAAAAAAAGAAAAAAATTAGCTGGGCGCAGTGGCATGTGCCTGTGGTCCCAGCTACACAGGAGGCTGAGACGGGAGGATCTCTTGAGCCCCGGAGGTAGAGGCTGCAGTGAGCCATGTTTGTACCACTGCACTTCAGCCTGTGCAACAGAGTAAGACTCTGTCTCAAGGAAAAAAAAATCTCTTCTCAGGTGTTGCAGATTTGTTTCACTTTTCTGATATAACAAAAATTCTAAGTTTGCTAATGCCTGAGGCATGTCTTAGTTTTATATTTGCTTGTCACGTACAATTCCTAATATTACAATTCCATAGTGAAGACTAATTGAGAATCTGTCAATTGCTAGCACTTGAGATAGAAGAAAATGACCATATTTAACAATATATTGTTAGTCTAGAAACAAATTGCTACTACAGCTGCCTCACTGAATAGGCTCACATGATGTGTCTGGTTGGAGGTAGATGCCAACAAATCAATAAATATAGAATTATTGTAATAATTAGAAATCAGTATATGTATTTTTTTGAGACAGGGTCTCATTTTGTCACCTAGGCTGGAGTGCAGTGGTGCAATCACAGCTCACAGCAACCCTGACCTCCTGGGTCCAAGTGATCCTCCCACCTCAGCCTCCTGAATAGCTGGGACCACAGATGTGCACCACCAACCCTGGCTAATTTTTATTGTTTTGTTTGTAGAGACAGGGTCTCACTATGTTGCCCAGGCTGGTCTCAAATTCCTGGGCTCAAGTGAGTCTCCTGCCTGGGTCTCCCAAAATGTTGGGATTACAGATGTGAGCCACCATGCCTGGTAAGTTTTAAAATTTAACAAATGAAAGCATTCGTTTAGAATTTGATTACATTTTCAAGAATTCCAGTTATTAGTGTGGATTATTCTTTAGTAGATGGAACATGATTTATATTAACAAAGTATATGACTCCATTTTTGGATGGGGGTTCTAATTCTTCACAAATAGAATAGAATGCCCACTTAAAAAATTATCTTCTTAATGTGTTCTAAGTTAAAGTGACAGTTGCCTCCTCATATCCTCCTAATGTATTACTTAGCAAGGTCACAACAGATACTGGCATAGGGGTGTGTGTGTGTGTGTGTGTGTATGTATGTATATAATGTGAGAATACTGATTATGGGAAGTGGAGAAAAATAAGGGGGCTTATGCTAGGAAAGTAGTGAAGGGTGAAGGGTGGGTATTGCCCAAGCCTGGGCACCCATAAAGTACATAAGACGCGGGTGTTGACCCACGAGTATATGTGAGTGCTAGTCTCTAAAACCATCTGGCTTAATGCATTTATATGAGCAAATTAGAGATGTAAATGTGGCCATGCAGGATTAATCACACACTGTGCTGCTCTTTGCTAGTCATAGTGCCAAGTCACATTTCGCATTCTTGGCACTCTGTGTGATTTCTTTAGATTTATTACTTTGGTTTGGCATACCATATCTTATATAGTATTAATGCTAGGTAATAGAAATTTTTGCTGTCTGTACCTGCAGTATAGAGGAAGAATCTCAAGGGGAAAGAGGAAACAGAGAGCATCAACTCAGCATTGTTTTATTCAACTGCTACCTAAAATTCTTAGTAAATTTACTGCTGCCTCTATGTTGAGAATTTCTTGGCATTCCCAGGATGATCCTGTATTTTCTGGCATTTCTCTAGTGGATGCTCTTCATGCGAAGTATTGGGAGACTTTTGTGAGAAAAATGTAAATTGACTTGCCTGAGGTAACAAGTTAAGTCCTGGGGCTCAGAAACAATAAAATGTGATAATCACTGTGGCAGAAATTGCTAGGTGTTCCCCCAATAATCACTTCCATTTCTTCCTTAGCAATAAACTCTGTAGTTATTAACTAGACCTTTGGCCACACAGAATAAAGGCTACATTTTCCAACTTTACAGCTGGTATAGAGGAATAAAATGAAATTCTGGTCAGTGGGATATGAGCAGAAGTATCAAGTGCAATTTCTTGGACATATCTTTATAGGGAAGAATGTGCCTTTCTTCCTTTCTCTTTCCTCCTGGTTGGAATATGGATATGACAGCTGGTACTTAAGCAGCTATCTTGGACTGTAATTGAAAGTTATATGCCGAAGATGGGGCAGGAGAATAGGGGAACAGGTCTTTGATGATAGTTGAGATAGCATATCAACCTTGGATTCCTGATGTCTGGTCTTTGTTAATATCAGAGAAAATTAAACGTCTCCCTTATGTTAAGCCGCTATTACTTTGAATTATTTAGGACCTAAATCTAACCATGATTAATATAATCAGGATAAGGCGTAATTTTTTTTTTTTGAGACGGAGTTTCACTCTTGTTGCCCAGGCTGGAGTGCAGTGGCACCATCTAGGCTCACTGCAACTTCCACTCCCTGGGTTCAAGCGATTCTCCTGCTTCAGCCTCGTGAGTAGCTGGGATTACAGGCATGCACCACCACGCCTGCCTAATTTTTGTATTTTTAGTAGAAACGGGGTTTCACCTTGTTGGTCAGGCTGGTTTCAAACTCCTAACCTTGTGATCCGCCTGCCTCGGCCTCCCAAAGTGCTAGGATTACAGGAGTGAGCCACCGTGCCCGGCCCAGGATAAGGCATAATTTTGTGCCTCCTATAAAGTTGGGAAATTGACTGTTTCTGGAATTCAGATTTTTTAAAAATTAAAATTGAACTTCTGGTTCTCTTCTCCTTATCTAGGTCTAACTTATTGTACTCTGGCTGTTTGCCTATATGCAGAATTTATCCTGATTGTGTTTTAGGAAGCTAGCTGAAGAAAATATTTTTCTACCAAATGAGACAAACCAGTTTGTAAACCTAAGTTAGTAACCAGAAAATGTAAATCTTTGATGTTTTATAGTTCTGCTTGTTATATATGATCACTGGACACACAGAGGTACAGAAATCCAGTAAGAAAGTGAAGTTTTGGGGGAGTCTATAAAAATGGAAAGCATCTGGTGTGAAGTCTGTAAAAGACCACAATATCAGGTCATTTCAAGTTCTTTTGTGAGTTGAAAGCTGGCTTAATATAAATGGCTTTCAAGGAGTATTGCTTCCTTCTGTTCTGGAAGAGGACATTAAAGCAGTGAAGAATGCTGCAGTTCAGTTAGATAGATGTAAAAATTCTGGGAGCATTAACAGTGGAGTAAGTATCATCTTTTCCAGTATTGAAAATGAAGTGATAACAGAGGGAAAAACTTAAGAGATAGTAGAAAAAGTAGAGATAAAATACAAGTCCTGATACTGAGCGAGAAAGAGGATATTTCATTTTAAGTTCTGTTCTAAAGAAGATTCAGCTCTTAAGATTTTTTTTCCTTCCAAAGTGAGGAAGTGAAGACAGAATTTTATCACCACTTAATTTAGTCTTTTTCATAGATAGAAAAAACCTTTCCTAAAGAAAATTGAAAATAAAAATCAAGAAATCATAAAAGATATGCAGGTAATCAGGAAAATGAAGCTACTGATACAGTAAATATGCATATGCTTCCTCACCAGTCTTATGGGGATATAAATACATGACTTAATTTTCCCACAAACACTTCCTTCAACCATGCTTTGCCAAGTCCCTGTTTCTGGGAAGATTCCAGATTCCATAACTTTCTGCATACTTTTGGTATTAAAAATTAATTCTGGTTAAATTTAAAACTCCAGTATCACATCCAGTTCAAAGTCCTTCTTTCCCTTTTCTCCAGAGACAGTGGCCCAGACTTCATTAGGAGGGAACTTTTTTGTAAACGTCTCCCCCCTCTCTTCTGGGTCTCTAGCTCTTCCAATGTGTTAGTATGTGAAGGAAGATGATGGAAAGGGTTAAATGTCTCTTACCTTACTGGTGCTGTTGTAATTTACTCGCTGTTGGTCGTTGCAGTTTTTAAGGGTTGACATTGGCAGGTATCCAAATGATAGTTCTCTCGTGAGATCATGTATATTAATTTTTTGGAGGACCCTTTAAGGTGGCTTCCCATTGCAATTTCTTTTATTTTAATTTTTATTTTTTTAATATATATATAGTTTTAATTATACTTTAAGTTCTAGGGTACATGTGCATAACGTGCAGGTTTGTTACATATGTATACATGTGCCATGTTGGTGTGCTGCACCCATTAACTCGTCATTTACATTAGGTATATCTCCCAATGCTATCCCTCCCCCTCTCCCTACCCCCACAACAGGCCCCAGTGTGTGATGTTCCCCTTCCTGTGTCCAAGTGTTCTCATTGTTCAATACCCACCTATGAGTGAGAACATGTGGTGTCTGGTTTTTTGTCCTTGCCATAGTTTGCTGAGAATGATGGTTTCCAGCTTCATCCATGTCCCTACAAAGGACATGACTCATCCTTTTTTATGGCTGCATAGTATTCCATGGTGTATATATGCCACGTTTTCTTAATCCAGTCTATCATTGTTGGACATTTGGATTGGTTCCAAGTCTTTGCTATTGTGAGTAGTGCTGCAGTAAACACATGTGTGCATGTGTCTTTATAGTAGCATGATTTATAATCCTTTGGGTATATACCCAGTAATGCAATGGCTGGGTCAAATGGTATTTCTAGCTCTAGATCCCTGAGGAATCGCCATACTGTCTTCCACAATGGTTGAACTAGTTTACAGTCCCACCAATGGAAAAAACTACTTTAAAATTCATATGGAACCAAAAAAGAGCCCGCATTGCCAAGTCAATCCTAAGCCAAAAGAACAAAGCTGGAGGCATCACGCTACCATTGCAATTTCTTAATGTGAGATAGTAAGTTCCAGCTCTGTTTCTTTCAACTTCTTTCAGCATCCACATCAAGTGGCACAGCCAAAAGCCTCCTTCTGTGGAATCCCCTTGCCTTCTGGCAGTCCTCTTGGGTAGGATACCAGGAAGATGTCCCAAGCCATCTGTGGTGCCTAAGTTTTGGAAATTTGCATATCTTTGCTGTATCAAATTATGGGCATTTAAGCCATTGTACTGTTGTCCCTCTTTCTGCCAGTTCTCTTAAGTTATAATGGCAGATCAAATATTCATTGCCTAACCTAGTATTTCTCAAAGCCTGGTCTCTAGACTGGAATATTAGTATCACCTGGAAATTTGTTAGACATGTAAAATTTTTGGGCCCAGTGGGACCAAAGATCTGTGTTCTAATAAGCCATCTAGGTGATTCTGTTGCATGCTAAAATTTGAGAACAGCTGGTCTCATAATTCAAATGGGGAATGAGATGCCAATCTTCTCTTACTACAGGTATTCTCAATTTTTATTACTAATTTTCTTGGAAGCCCCTAGTCCCACTTTGACTTGAGGTAAGGAAAGCCATAGAACTTCCTAAGTAACTTCTTGAAATTTCTTAGGTTGCAGTTGTTGTCATTATTATTATTGTATAGGTTGGAAAGGTGGGGATGGGGAAAGCAGCAACAGGATGAAAGTTATTTGCTTACATTATTCTGGGTAACAATCCCCAAATCTCAATGAACAAAGGTTTAGTTCTCACTCACATTACTTATTCACATTGACTGTAGGTCAATTGTAGGCCTGTTCCACAACTTCTTTCTTTTAGGACCTAGACTGGGCTCACCCTTATCTGAGAGATCCCAGCCTCATGACAGAGAGAAAAGAAGCATGATGGAACCACATTATGGCTCTTAAAATTCTGTTCAGATGTGGCATATAACACTTGTACTCACATTCTATTGGCTAAAGCTAGTCACATGGCCAAGCCTGACATCACTGGAGCAGGAAGTATACTCACCTCAAAGGGAGGTTAAATGGGCTAGATACAGAGAAGCAGTGAATATTTTGAACAAATAATATGAGCTATCACAGTCACATAAATTGTAGCTATTATTGTTAGAATATAGTTGCTACCTTAAAAAGATAATAGGAGAGGAAATTCTAACAAATACGAAACAATCAGAGAATAGCTAGTACGAGACTATATATACTAAAATTATGACATGGGTTTAGAGAAGAGAAGATCCTGAGACAAGCTGGTTGGTGAATGATGGGTGTAATTGGGAAGGAAGGACCTGAGAAGGGAAGGAATTCCAGAATAGAGCAACAGATTAAGTTATGACCGGGGTGGGGGTTAGCATGACTGGTGGGAAAGACAGAGAAGAGAGCACAATGTATGGAGTAAGGTGGCTTTATTTTGAAGTCAAGGAGGACAGGATTGGTGAGAGAGGATAGGCCAGATCATGGAGGAACAAAAAACTTGGGAAGGCCTAGCACAGTGGCTCATGCCTGTAATCCCAGCACTTTGGGAGGCCAAGGTGGGCAGATTACTTGAGGTCAGGAGTTCGAGACGAGCCTGGCCAACATGGTGAAACTCTGCCTCTATTAAGAAGTAGCTGGGCCTGGTGGTAGGTGTCCCTAATCCCAGCTACTTGGGAGGCTGAGGCAGGAGAATTGCCTGAACCCAGGAGGCAGATGCTGCAGTGAGCCAAGATCACACCACTATACTCCAGCCTGGGCGGCAGAGTGAGACTTCGTCTCAAAAGAGAAAAAAAAAACTGACGAAAGAATTGTGGGTTTGATATTGTATGTGGTAGGGTGTTACGTTGATCAGTTTTTAAGGATAGTCTACAAGACCATACAGTCTAATGGAAAGAGAGAGCTAGACTGAGAGGTATAATGGCATTTCTGTCACTTATTAGGTATTTATCTTTGGGTAAGTCAATAGTTATTCATTCAACAAGTATTTAGTATTACTATGTACCATTGCACATATTGGGAATATAAAGATGAAACAATAGACATTCTGCCTTTAACAAAGTTTTAGAAAAATAGAAGGTAACTATATAGAAAATGAAATAATGACCATAAGCAAGAAGGCCACAATGAGGAACAAGCATGGGCATATGCCAGATATTTTTTCAGAGGCAGACCGTAGATAAACAGATCCTACTAGTGGGTCAATTAAGTTATTGTTTTTGTAGATTATACAGCTACTTAAAATCATAGGAGGCCAGGTGTGGTGGCTTATGCCTGTAATCTCAGCATTTTGATAAGCCAAGGTCGGGGGAGAGTATGAGCCCAGGAGTTTGAGACCAGCCTGGGCAAATGGCGAAACCCGTCTCTACAAAAAAACTTACAAATTAGTCAGGTGTGGTGATGCACACCTGTGGTCCCAGCCACTCCGGAGGCTGAGGCAGGAGTATTGCTTGAGCCCAGGAGGTCAGGGCTGTAGGGAGCCCTGTTTGCACCACTGCACTGCAGCCTGGGTGACAAAGTGAGACCCCATCTCAATCTGCCTGCCTGCCTATCTATCTGTCTGTCTGTCTGTCTATCTATCTATCTATCTATCTATCTATCTATCTATCTATCTATCAACCATTAATCATCTATCCATCTATTATATGTATGTGCATACATACATACATATATACATACATATTAGATAGCTCCTGAGATGTCCTAGATATTCTTTTGGGCAGAAAAGCAAGTTGCAGGTCTGTACATAAAGTATTATCTCATGTGAGTTGGAAAAAAATGTATACGCATAGAAAAGTTTAGGGAGTGTGTGAAAAAGAGGAGTAGGACTGGTGGTGATGGGAAGAACGACTTTTAATTTTTATTTTATATCCTTCTATCTCCTTGCATTTTTACCACAATATATTTTAACTTTGTAATTACAAAACTAGTTAAACAAAAAAAGCATCCCACCACAATCAACCTTTACCCACGACTTTATCTCTGGACTCAAAACATCCTGATATTAAAATCTTCATGTTAAGATACTTTGAGTCCGACCTGGCTTCTTTTGCTTATTCAACTTTTGTTCTGATAATCCTAGTTGTATCTCCTAGATAAAACTAGATAGACAAATAGCTGTTCTGTCGACTCTGAGTTTCACTTCTATTTTTTTTTTCCCGAAAATTTTATATTGTGGTAAAATACACGTAAAATAAAATTTACCATCTTAACTATTTTTAAGTGTATATGTATTTGTTTTTATTTAGCACTTTCTCAGTGAATATGTTTCCCTGGCTCCCCATTCTCTCTCCGCAGGACAGCCAACATTTCCTAAAAGCACAACCTTGGAAATGATAGTTATAGCCAACCCTGGAGTGTTTAAGACCAGAGGACAGTCCAGAATAGGAGACAAGACACATACCAAAGATCAGAGACAGATATTAGGTCAGCTGTCAAGGTGTTCTTGAAGGCAAGAGCCAGGCATTGACTCCGATTTCTGGATAGTCAGAGACAAGGAATAAAAAAAACTTGGGTAAGGACTCAGCCCAGAAGACTGAGGACAAAGGCAAGATAGCTGCATTGTTAATGTGGAGTGACGGTAGTAACAAGAAAGAAAGCAGACTGCTGATATATGCTTTCTGCGAAAATTAAGAGCTGGTCTTGGGATGTGGGTGGCTTTGACCTGAAGGAGGGGGGTCGGTGGCACTTTGATTCTGTTTTGAAGGGTTGAAGACCAAGGCAGTTTCTGCCTGCTTCTGTGCACCTTTCTCAGGCCTTCTTTTTCTTTCTTTAATTTTTTTTTTCTTTGAAACCGGTTCTCACTCTGTCACCCAGGCTGGAGTGCAGTCGTGCCATCTTGGCTCACAGTAACTTCTGCCTCTGGGGATCAAGTGATCCTCCCACTTCAGCAGCCTGAGTATCTGGAACCACAGGTGTGCACCACCATGCCTGGGTAATTTTCTGTATTTTGTTGGGTAGAGACTGGGTTTCACCATGTTTCCCAGGCTGGTCTCGAACTCCTGAGCTCAAGCGATCCACGTGCCTCAGCCTCCCAAAGTGCTGGGATTACAGGCATGAGCCACTGTGCCTGGCCCAGGCTTTCTTTTAGAAAAAAAGGAGATTAGGATCTTTGGAGTAGGAATGAAAAACTCTCAAACTCAAACACTTAATACTACCATTACCCCTCTGTCAACACACACACGCCCACACACCCACCCCTGCAGCTAGGAGACACTTTGGGCTCTGGATGTTATGTTCAATAATCTTTTATTGGGATGCATGATGCATTCATGATCTGATAAAACTAGAGCACATTGATATTGGTATTATTATTTTGGTAAATTCTTTTTAGTAGAGACGGGGTTTCACCATGTTAGCCAGGACGGTCTCAATCTCCTGACCTCGTGATCCACCCACCTCGGCCTCCCAAAGTGCTGGGATTACAGGCATGAGCCACTGTGCCCGGCCTATTTTGGTAAATATTTTTATATTACCTTTCAGAAACCAATTTTAAAAAAGATTAGGCCTCATATTCAGGAACATATCTTAGATGTTTTTGTCTTTACCACATTCTGATTTGTGTAAGAACTTTAATTCAGGAGAGATTATCTAGGAAGTTGTTGAAAAGTAGGCTTAGATACATTTGGGATTTTTCAAATTGACCCATTTCAAAGTGGTTTGTAGATATAAATTTGAAATGAAGTACATACTACTTTCAAGGTAAAATATACTTTCTTAAGTTTTGAACTTCTGTTTGGATGAATTTATTACTTTGTTTGTTTTATTTTATTTTTGTATCTCTAGAAATCCTCAGATGTTGCTCTCATATTCATTTAAATGTATTTTGTTATTATTTTGGATTGTACTCTAAGCTTTTTGAAGTCAAACTTTAAAACAGATTTTCGTATCAAATTAAGGTAAAAATACAGCAAACATATTTTATACCTAGTAAATCCAAATAAGTTGACTGAGATTTTAGAAAAAATAAGAGTTCCATAAAATAAGCAGCATTTCACTTAGCGTTCTAAGTTAGAAAATAAAATGTAAAAAAGATACACATTTATAATATGCAAAAATTACTTAAAAATAATTAAATAAAGACCACGTATAATTTTAGATAATGAAAATGGCAAAACTTCATTTAGAGTTATAAAAGGGAATTGAATAAATGGACATATATTCTGCCCAAGACTATTTCTGGACAATACGATGTTAATTAGAATATCAAATCACATTTTTCTTGGAAGTTGACATGATTAATTTGAAATTTATGTGGCAGAATGAATAGATAAAAATATGAAAGATTATTTTGAAAAAATGAAGCTAATGATAGAGGGTATTAATCCTACCACATAATAAAGGATAATTTTAAAAACCAATAATTAAAACAGTATGGTACTATTTGATTTGATTATTATGTGAGACTTTAAATTTCATATACATAAAAATAACTATGATAAGCTAGAAATTGCTATATTTCTAGCATGGGTTTGGGATTTTCAAATACAGTCTAAAAGTTGTGACTGTTACTTGTCGATGAGCTATGACCGTGCTTCATAAAGCAGAGGTTTTCTTTTTAGGTTTCTTGTAGGTTGGAACTGATTTTAACACATAGGATTGTCATTGTATTTTAAGATTAGACTTTAAAAATTTTATCTTTGAAGTGGTGGTGCTAAAATTGTTGAGGATTATATGAAACAACTTTTGCACCTACGTTTTTGGCCTGGGTTGAGGGTATTGAGAAAAGGGTTATGCACTGGTTGTTGATGTTTTTTAAACAGTTCATGGTCATAGCTGAGATATATTAGGTTAGTGTAATACATACTATTATTAAGAAAAAGATTAGTTTCATCTTACTCGGCCTAATAAGCTTTGTTCCATTTCATTGGCTCAAATGTATCTAAACAAGACACTGCAAGAGCCGTGGGGTTCTGAATAGAGTGCTGTGAAATACTGACATATTTTATTTTGTCTTACAAATGAGCTACAGACAATGATAATTATAGAAATGTATTCTATGGTCTTACTTATAATAAATTCATAGCATCGGTACATGCCCATAAATAAAATAAACCATTCAACTAAGACTGTTTTCTCAACTTTTTATGCTGACATTAGTTTGCTAGTTGTTTATTTTTGTTGTCTAGTATGGAAGACAAGTGGTAGTTCATGACACATATTTTAAAAATTTATGGGCCGGGTGCGGTGGCGCATGCCTGTAATCCCAGCACTTTTTGAGGCCGAGGTGGGCGGATCACGAGGTCAAGAGATTGAGACCATCCTGGCCAACATCGTGAAACCCCGTCTCTACTAAAAATACAAAAATTAGCTGGGCATGGTGGCATGCGCCTGTAATCCCAGCTACTCAGGAGGCTGAGGCAGGAGAATCGCTTGAATCCTGGGGGTGGAGGTTGCCGTGAGCCGAGATCGTGCCACTGCACTCCAAACCGGAGTCAGAGTGAGACTTCGTCTCAAGGAAAAAAAAAATTATGAGAGAAAAAGTTTTAAGTAGACAGAATTATACATTAACCTTTTTTTGGGGAGGAATTGGGGAAAGCTGACCACATACACCCTTTTGAATGAAGAAGGATAATAATTAAGAATAATATTTGTATATTTTAGTTACAATTCACTTTTTTTGTATTTTTACAAAATTATGCAACCATCACCATTATCTAATTCTAGAACATCTGCATCTCCCCCCAAAAGAAGCCCCTTATCCATTAACAGTCACTCCTCATTGCCTCCATCCCCCAGTGACCACTAATCTACTTTCTGTATTTATGGATTTTCCTATTCTGGACATTTTACATAAATGGGATCGGATTATACATGGCCACATTTTTTTTTAGTGGCGGAATATCAGAATCCAAATCTAGAAATACCAGCATTTTTTTTTTTTTTTTTTCTGAGACAGAGTCTTGCACTGTCGCCCAGGCTGGAGTGTAGTAGTGCAATCTCGGCTCACTGCAACCTCCACCTCCAGGTTCAAGTGATTCTCCTGCCTCAGCCTCCCGAGTAGCTGGGATTACAGGTGCCAACCACCACACCCAGCTAATTTATTGTATTTTTAGTAGAGATGGGGTTTCCCTCTGTTGGCCATGCTGGTCTCCAACTCCTGACCTTGTGATCCCCCCACCTCAGCCTCCCAAAGTGCTGGGATTACAGGCATGACCCACAATACTTGGTCCAGCATTCTTTACAAAGCAAATTTGAGCAAAAAGTTAGTTGTATCACTAGATTGAATTCCACATCTTAGAAAGTGGGTGAGACGTAAGTGTAGATATGATGGCAAATTCATCAACCCAATGAAGGGAACATTTCAAGGAAATGCTAGTTTTTTTTTTTTTTTTTTTTTTTTTGGGGAAAGAGTCTCACTTTGTCACCCAGGCTTGAGTGCAGTGGTGCAATCTTGTCTCACTGCAGCCTCTGCCTCCTGGGTTCAAATGATTCTCCTGCCTCAGCCTTCCAAGTAGCTAGGATTACAGACATGCACAGGCCACGCCTGGCCAATTTTTGTATTTTTAGGGAGATGGAATTTCACTATGTTGGCCAGGCTGGTCTTGAACTCCTGACCTCAGGTGATCCACCCACCTCAGCATCCCAAAGTGCTGGGATTACAGACATGAGCCACCACACCTGGCCATGATGCTCTTTTGTTTAGAATCAGTAGTGTTGCAAGAGGGAGGACTGCTTAGAAGAAATGTTAATAAGAAAACCTTATATTATATTAAATGAAGAAGGAAAATAATTAGAAATAATATCTGTACATTTTATTTAAATCTTTAACTCAATTTCAGTAGTGTTTTGGAAGTGTGATTTTTGCCATTTATGATATGTACCTAACCTCAGCTGCTAACATGGAAAGTTATCTCTTGCACTGTGTTCTATACCCAGAACACTGAAGTGATTGTGTTAGATGTTATAGGTGGTATGAATATTTTTGTGGGGGTTGGATCTTCTGAATTACCTCCCATGAAATTCAGTTAATAGTTTTCTTATATGTGCACTCAGAACTTAAATGGAAAATTCTTTATACTCTTAATTTCTCTTGCTTAATGTGGTAATCAGAGTGTCCACTCTCTGACCCATTTATATACTTTTGAAATACGAAGAAAAAGCTTTCTCATGTTTTCATATGGGTGGCCAGATAGACAGCACTTTAAAAATTAGCATATGTATGTTTTGACTATCTCACTTAAGACTGCCTGTCAGTTTGGCAGCACTGAGCTTGTTATTTCTGTGTCTTCTCTTTTTTCATTTTCATGTTTTGACAAATAAGATTGTACTTTTGACAAGTGATTTGTACTTCATCTAAAAATTTCAAAGTATGTTAAATTTATTTGTTAAACTATCTAAAGATCATTTTATCTACCCATCTTTGGATTATACAAGATTCTCATCAGTGTAAATGAAGACAGAAAGTGACACTATTGGAGTTCTTGCAATAAAAGACATTATTGGGCAATAATTATTTCCAGAATAATTACTGCTTACTTTTCAGAAACATATTTCTTTCAGTTAAGTATCTTCTGACTTACTCCTGGGTGTAAAACTGTCTTAAGGGGAATGACCTCTTTTTGTATTCCTTGGGAGAGTGTATCTTTCAAGAATGAAGGTATTTACAGGCATCCCTTGACAAGTGAATAAATGCCATGCTGAACATTTTATTGCAAAAGGAAATTCTATATATTTAGTTTTATCATATAACCAACGTTATATTTATTTGTTTAATAAATATTTAATGAGTACCTAATATGCTAGGAAATGTTTTAAGGATTGGTTAACAAATGCAGATAGCACTACATAGAGCTTATAAGCTATTGGATGCACAGAGGTTGAATGAGAAATAATGTAATTTCAAATTGTAATAAGTGGTTTGAAGAAGACAAACTAAAGTAATAGGGTATGTAATCATTTGGAGTAGGGGGGCGGGTTAATTTTGGTCAGGGATAGCCTCTCTGGGAACTTGCTATTTGACAAGAAACTTGAATGTGGAAAAGGAAATACCTATCCCTCAGGAAGAATATTCCAGGTAGACATAACTGCAATTAACAAGGTCATAAAGGAAGCATAAGAAGGCAGGTATAGCTGCAGCACAGTTAAGGGAAGGTATGGTAAAAAATGAGGGTGAAAAGTAGAGGCTAGATCATGTATGACCTTGTAGGCCATGTTAAAGCCTTTGGATTTTATATTTTGTGCAAAGGGAAGCCTTAAGCAGGTCTTAAGCAGGGGGAAATGTACAACCCAATTTATAGAAAGATCATTCTGGCTACACTAAGAGACTGGGTCACAAGAGGCAGAGTGGAAGATATTGTAGTAGACCAGATGATGTTGATGGCATCTGTTGCTAAAGAGAAAGGGTAGAGATGATGATAAAGTGGCAAGATTTGGATTAGATTTTGTTGGGAGAGAGCTGAGGACTTGTTAGTGGACTGGATGTTGAGGCCAGGAAAGGAGAGGAATCAAAGGGGACTATAAAGTTTTTGGCCTGAGCTGCTGGATGAATAGAGATGCCATTAACTGAGATAAAATAAAATTGAAGAAGGACCAGTTTTGTTGGCTGTGTAAGTCTGAGATGTGTGTTAGACATCTTAAAGGAGATGTTGGGTAGGCAGTTACAAGTCTGGAGCTCAGCAGAGAAGTGGGTTTTTGAGGCATAAATATGGGAGTCATGAATTAAGAGATGGTAGTTAGCAGTTTGAGACTGGCTGAGGTCTTTGAGGAATAATTATAGACAGAATAGAGGGCAGAAGACCTGTGGATATGTTCATGCAAGAAAAATTTGTGTTTTAATATAAACAAAATCTAATGTGTCTTGCTAGTCAGTCAGAGTTCTGAATTACAAGTAACAGAAAGCAACTGTGACTGTTTTTGTTGAAAGGAGGCTTTATTGAAAAGATGTTGAGTGGCTCATAGAATCATTAAGGTGGCTGGCAAATCAGGTTTAGATAATGGGCAGAATCCAAGGGAAAACAGGTACCTGGATCTCATCCATAACTGTATACAGGAACTGTTGTACCCTGGCTACCAGAACTTGAGTCATCACTGTTGGAGCTGGATATAGGATACCTCATGAGATCCTCTGGCACTGATGACCCTAGAAACTGGATGTTGCTGTGGCTACTTCCAGAGCAAGTTCTCTGTGCCACTATTCCTTGTGTCACTTGCTTTACATTCAATGTTCTGGTAAAGAACTGGGGCTAGGTATTGTGTCTTCATCCTAACTCAGATGGTAGGGGAAAGTAATTATCTGAACTTTTTGGTTGCTGTCATGAGATATTCTTTATATTTCACCATGACTCAGATAATCGAGAAGTTCCCCAAAACAGAGTATGGCAATTCCGATGCTAGGCATTTTAACAACTGTAAAAAGTACCTCCCTAACCGCCCCCGTCCCATTCCCCCACAAAATGACTATGGTTATTCTCTCATGCCATGTCCATATTTTAGCTCTGTGAATATAATACACTTGATTGCTTATGAATTCATAAGTGTAGAGTTAAGCAACAAGTTATTAGAGGGCCTCCAGATGCACTTCAAGAATATTTTATCCTTATTGACTTTCTTTTCCTATGATCTGTTTTCTCCTCGAGGATTAAGACCCACTTTCCCTATGTCTCTTTCACCATAGCCAGAGAAATATAGCCTCTTTTTTTTTTTTTTTTTTTTTTTTTTGAGATGGAATCTCGCTCTGTTGCCCAGGCTGGAGTGCAGTGGCACAATCTCGGCTCACTGAAACCTCTGCCTCCTGGGTTCAAGCGATTCTCCTGCCTCGGCCTCCTGGGTAGCTGTGACTACAGGTGCATGCCACCACGCCCAGCTAATTTTTTTGTATTTTAGTAGAGACGGGGTTTCACCATGTTAGCCAGGATGGTCTGGATCTCCTGACCTTGTGATCTGCCCACCTTGGCCTCCCAAAGTGCTGGGATTACAGGCGTGAGCCATCGCGCCTGGCCAACCTCTTTTGGTTAAAAACACACAAGTCAATAAGCCCCCACTTCAAGCATCTTTCTTTAATGAAATGTACATATTTAAAACACACACACACAGACACACACAGACACACACAGACACACACACACACACACATACACACAGTCACTACCACTGAATACTCAGGGTTTCTTTGGGAAAGTTAATAACTTCAAAGCTGTATATTCTAGCCCAAATATGTGACCACTGAATCTATTCCAGATATGTTTTAATTAAGTATGACATACTGAAATTTCCCCCAATTAATTATATAATAGCAGAATTACACATGCACTATAGCTGTGGCCACCTGGTAGAGAAAAGATTGTAGCCAAAGGTATTACAATCCATTAACCTGATTTATATAAGAAAATTTATAACATAGTCATAGCATTGTTATGATGAAGACTAACTGCCTGCCAAAGAGATAACAAGTAAGTACGGAAAATCCTCACTTAACATTGTTGATAGGTTCATGGAAACTGTGACTTTTAGTGAACTAATGTATAATGAAACAAATTTCTTTTTCTCGTTAACATTATAAAAATGATGTTGAATAAAAGATGTTATTTGAGGACCTGCTGTATGTTGTTATCCTTAAAGTTGCAGTTCCAAAAACCTATCTATGACATTAAGTGAAGATTTACTGTATTTTCAGGCTAACACCTGTGTTCTTTCATAAGCATCACTGGAAAATGACTGAATGCTGGACATTTTCATTGAGTGCTGGATTTTGTTGTTTTCCTTCAAAGAGTGTTGCACTTTTTAAGGTTGATTTGTAAGCTTTGTTAGAGTGAGTTAAGAGTACACTTTAGTCTGGGCTAGTTTACCCCTTCTGCGAAGACATGACCTTTCTGAGGTCTCTTCTGAATGTCCCAGGTATTCAATGATATCCCATCACTCTGTCTGGTTGACACTTGAAAGTCTTGCAGTCCTGATGAGCTCTGGCAGTTGTTCAGCTTATGGCTCCCACTTTGCCTTGTGGAGTTTCACCATATTTTGGCAACTTAGTGTTCAGCCAAAACTTAAGAGGACTCCTGTGCTGATTTCTGGAGCTCCATGTCTGCGTAGCCCGCTCCAATTCTGTACTCTGAATGTTCTAGCTACTTTATCCTCCTTAAACACTAATCTCTGTTTTCTCAACTCAGCAAGATCCTCGTGCTCTGTTTGGGATCCCTTTCCTGCCCTGTAGTCTGGAAAGTGCCTCCAAGCAGAAAGCCAGAGTGATCATAGGGCTCATGTCATTCGTTTTGCTTATCTTAAGGTTCATAGTACTGTGCTGCCTATTGTCTGAAACATTTGGAAAGCAGTATTTTTCCTTTATTTTATCCAGTTTTTTAGTTATGTTAGGAGAGTAAGCCTAGTCCCAGTTGTTGTGTCGTAGACAGAAACAGAAGTCCCGTTAGAAAAATGATTATACCACTGAAACACACGAGCATTATTTCTGGTACTTTGCAGCCCTTATAATTTGTAAAAAGTCTATGGTATGATGAAAGAGGAAAAAAGTTCAGAGTTAGCGTAGTAAAACAAGTAGAGTAACAATACTAAACATATAGGATTATCATACGTATGGGATATATTGTGTGTGTGCTTGTGTGTGGATAATTACATATATAATTTAATCTCAAAAATCATAGGTAGGTGTTATTATTATGTCCATGTACAGAGTTAGAAATTGAGGTACAGGAAAATGAAGTAACAAAAGAGCACACAGCTAGTAAGTGGTGGATCTAGGGTTTGAACCAGGCATTACTGGCCAAATAAAAATTGCTGCCTCAGGAAACTGGTTAAGTCTCACATTCCATCTGAGCAGTGAAGTCGGTTGTGTTTAGAAGTATGGTATTGCTCAAGACTCAATTTTATGATCTCTCTTTTTCTCTCCTTTTAAAATTCTTCTTGCTCCAGACTTCATCACTGGAAGAATTTTTTTAACCTAAGGTTTTATATATATATGTCATCATCATCATGTCAATGACCCCCCATCTCTTTATAGCTCTATTTATCCATATCTATATCAATATCTACATCAATATATATCCTTAACTGTAATCATATCTCCACCTACTTAACTTCACATCCCTGTGCCTCTAAGTACCTTAGATCCTACAAGTCTTAAACAGAATTCAGTATCCAACATTTTTTTCTGTGATCTATACTTCAATTAGTGGAGTGTCTCTTTTTCTAACGGATGGTGAAACATTTGGGGATCACCTTTAAATCCTTCTTGGTTCCTTTCATGAAACAGGCTCTTAGGACCTGTTTGACTTGTGAAATGTCTCTCAGAAAGGTCCTTTTTCTGTTTCTGCTGCCCTAATTCAAGGCCTCTTCATTCCTTATTGTTCTGTTGCAACAGAAACTTATTTGGCCTTCCTGTCTTTGTTGTTTTCCTATTCTTTCTATCCTCCACAATACTTGCAGAATTATCAGCATAAAACTCAAATAGATTTGTCAATACCTTAATTAAAATCTTGTTCTGGCTCATCATTGTATTCTAAGTCAAGTTAAAAGCAAGGCTTTGGATCTGACTGACTTGAATTTCCTTTCTTCTACTTTCTAGCCATGATACGTTGGGAATTTGCTTAATTCTTTAGCCTTAGCTTCCTTTCCTATAAAATGGGCATAATAATAGTTCCTCTACATAAGAGTGTTAGGAAGATGTTATTTGAATGAAATAAAAAATGTTAAAATATTTCAATGCTTGGTACATACTCAATAAATGATAGCTATTATTGTACTGTTAAGAGAATAGCATTCACAGCCTTCCACAGGTCATTACAGCTTGGCTTGCATTATAGATTTCAGATCTATTAGATGCTTGCTAATGTAGCTCACGCTTTTATACCTCCATGATTTGGCTCATGCTGTGTTCCCTACTTGTTGAGAGAATACTGTGCCACCTCTCCTGTGAAACCGTTCTCAGTTACTACAGTCAGACGTAATTACTCTTTAGGGATTCCTTAGACTTAATGAGAGAATAGGCCACTAATTATTCTTGTTCTTCTAGCACTTAGCTTGGGCTAAGAGTTGGGCTCTTAAGAGTCAGATAAATAGCAAGATCAGTCAGTGTTAGCTGCTATTGTTATTATTATTTTTATTAGTTGTGTACCTGTCTTCTCTTTTGACCTCCACCAGACTCCTGCCTCCTCAAGGGCAAAATCATCTGGTTCATTTTTGTTTTCTCACAGTGTCTACAACACTCCCTTGTACATAATGAGTACTCAGTAAATGTGTTGTATTTAAAGGGTGGAACTTCAGCGTTTCTGGAGCTGCCTAATAGTGGAAGGAAGTGAGATGGGTAAGGTCAGAGGTGATCTGCTTTGAATGTTGTGGAGTGATCTGTAGCAGTTTTCTGCTAGGGGAATGGGAGCATGGTCCTGCATCACCTGGGCTGTGTGGCAGAATTCTTCCTGCAACAAGTTATTTTAATTTCTTTTCTAGCAAAGTGAGGCCTTGAGATTCTCGGATTACCCAACTGTGTGAAATGTCACTAATGAGGCAACATTTTTGTGGTGTCAAATACACTTCTACCTTTGTCCCTTTATTTCTCTAACACCTCCTTAGATACTTGAACACAATTTAGAGGTCTGTAGGAAAATTAACATATTTTTCAAATATGTTAATTTTTGAACAAATTTTGAATTGGTTCAAAATTTGAACAAATTTTTCAAATTTCTACTCCTAAAACACAATAAATATAAATAAGTGTGAGGCTAGCCTTTTCAGGCATTTATCCTTTGATCAATGTCAGATACATCATTCCTTAGGAAATCTTGAAGAAATTTACAATGGAAAAAGATGTGTTTTCTTCATTTTCTCTTTCTTGCTTTTGTTCAGATTTGAATAGGCAAGTGGTTATTGAGTAAAATACTATTTTAATTGACCGTTCTTCAGTATTTGCATTTAGAGAAGTGATCTGCAAAGTGCTATGTTAAAAAATGAAGGAGACATAAAAATACCTACAGACCTGGGAAAATGTGTAATTACTGTTTGATGCTGGATCTTTGAAACAATAATGTTAAATTTTAACATTCTGAACTATGCTGGCTCAGTAGCTCTATATAAATCATTCCTAATGAAAAAATATTGATACAATAGTAATTCTATAAATATTTCAGATGTAAATACAGGTTCAATTTGGATTAAGCGAAAGAAAGAAAGAAGAAAAAATAAGGTGATTTAAGATGGTGTGGGTATTTAAAGGCTTTAGGTAATAGTCCTCTGTTGAGTGGTACCTATTAAATGAAAGCCAGACAGCAGGGAAACAAGTGCTATACAGATCACAAATAAGCGACCCAAAGGAAATATACCTAAAAAATTGAAAACCAGTTTAAAGCCTTGTATCACTTTGAAGTTTTAGATTAATTATTTCTTCAGAAACATAAATATATTTTCTCCCTTCTTGATTCAGTTTACTGTTCTCAGATTCTGTATTCCCACCCCCAGTTTAAATAACTTTATTAAGTCCAGCAACATCTGAGCCTAAGACTGAGACTTCAGTCTACAGACCATGTGTGGTATGCATATGGATTCACAGATGCATTCAGAAAAACCACCCCAACATATTAGGAAATACTGGGTCTCTTAATTTACCTATGAGAAACTGAAGCCTTGAGTGGTTTAAATCAGCAGTCACAAATTAGGACTTGCAGATGGAATTTAGCCCTATAGGCAGGTTTTGTTTGGCCTGTTAGGATGCTTTAGAATTTTTGAGCAAACAGTTAAAAATTAGGAAATTTTTAGCTTCTCATGAAAATTTAGAGGATCTGATATTGCTGAATTGATATTTCTAAAGGACATCAACTGAGTTGCTTAGCAGTTGCCCCTTTTAACATGATTCATGTATCTTTAGGTTTACAATCCTCACAATTCCCCCTTTTTTTTAACCTGTCTCTGTTTCACTTATTTATGTTACTTGCCTTCCCTTTCTGAAAACTTTTGTTATATAGCAAGTCAGAAGTAAAGAAAGTAGAAATGTCTCTCTTAACTCTTAAAGCAATTGTAGGTTCCTAGCCCCATCACCCAGACAGTGGTTTATAAGAAAGAACCCTGGATTCTAGCTCTTCTGCTGCCATTGACTGGCTCTGTGGCATTGCACAGGTTACTTAGGTCCTCTGAACTTCAGTTTTGTTTTCTGTCAAGTGGTCATAGTAAGCATTTTAATCAGGCACAGAGTTTTCAGAAAAAAACAGCTCTATAAAATCATAGTTAATATTTTGTTGTATATTAGATTGCTTAAAAATGCAGTTTCAACTCTACCCTTTTCCTACTGTTTATAGCTTCAATGCTCTGCATCCTACAGGATAAAGTCCAAATTTCTTTGCCTTATCTGTTAGTCTGTTTTTGCATTGCTATACAGGACTGTTTATTGCTGTAAATTACCTGAGACTGGGTAATTTATAAAGAAAAGAGATTTAATTGGCTTATGGTTCTGCAGGCTATACAGGAAGCATGGCACCAACATCTGCTTCTGGTGAGGGCCTCAGGAAGTTTACAGTCATGGCCCAAGGCAAAAGGGGAGATGGTGCATCACATGGCAAGAGCGGGAACAAGATGGGGGCATGATGGTGGGGTGCTTCACTGTTTTAAACAACCAGCTCTCAAGTGAACTCCGAGTGAGGACAGCAGCAAACCATTCATGAGGGATCCAGCCCCATGATCCGAACCTCCCACCAGGCCCCACCTCCGACATTGGGGATTATATTTCAACATGAGATTTGGAGGGGATAAACATTCAAACTATATCGCCTTACAGTCAGCGTTCCCAGCCATTTGGTTCCAACATACCTTGCCAAAGTATCTTTATATGGAATGGAATGGAATTTATTCACTATTCATTCTCCATCCTCCCACCCCTACACCCATTCATTCTTTTGCCTTAAAAAAATATTGAGTATTTGTTCCAGTATCTGTTCCAGGCACTGTTTTAGGCAGTAGGGATTACAAAGTTGAACAAGACAAAGTCCCTGCCTCTAACATTCCCATACTTGTATTTTAGATACCGGCTCGGTATTTTTATTTTGTATTTTGAACACATCTTAAATATGTCTGCCTCCTTTGCTGACACTATTCTCTTCATTATCTTGTTTCTATTTCTTTTATTGTTTTATTCAACAAATATTGATTGATTGCCTGCTGTGTGTCAGACACTGTTCACTGGGTGTTGGTATTATAACAGTCAAGTCCCTGCTCCCTTGGAATTTATGTTCTTGTGGTGTGAATGAACATTTTAGAAATACATATGTGTGTGTGTGTGTGTGTGTGTATAGATATATATGTCATCAGGGCTATGAAGGAAAATGTAACAGGGTAAGTAGGGTAGAAAGGAACAGTGTGAGAGTCATAGTGTATATTATCTTAGGTGAGATTGTGAGAGACAGCCTTTCTATATGATATCTGAATAGACTCCTGAAGGGACTTAGGGAGGCAGCCAAGAGGGCATCTGGAGGAAGAGTAATCCAGGCAGAGAGCACAAGTGTATGGTTGGCATGTTCTGGGGACAGTGAGAGGGCAGTATGGCAGGTGCTGAGTAAGGGAATAGGAAAAGGGTAAAAGGTGAGCTCAGAAAGGTGGAGGGGTCCAGATCTTGAAGAGCATTACAGTCCATGGTAAGAACCTTGGCTTTTGGCTCCAGACTAAGCTGTGTCTCCTCTGAATTTTTACTTCAAGTTTCTTTGTGAAATCTTCCTTGACCATCCCAGTTTTTGATGATTTATCCTTGGTAATTCCTGGAGAACCTGAAATTATTGACCACCTAATTCATTTGTTGCTCAACTGACTAAACAGTGAGTGCCTGGTTGTCTTCTTATAGGTTTTTGGTTCTGTCCTAACTTCTTTGTAACTTTCTCCAGCATAAGGACTTAGTCTTATACCTTTCTATCCTCTGTGATGCTTTGTATCTAGTTGATACTTAATGTATGTTTGTTTTGTGAGGCTCTGGCTTCAGATGTCAGCAGTAAGAATTTGTGATGTCTAAGAAAAAAGAGAGGACTTGGTGATAGATTACACATAAGGAATGATGTTTAGGTTTTAGTTTGTGATCCTGGAATAATAATGGTGTTGTAGATAGAGAAAGGAAAGTTGGGAAGAGAAGCTGATTTTGGAGTAGATTGATGAATTTGGTTTAAAATTTATTGAGCTTTCTGTGCTAGTAGCATATCCAAGTAAAGTTGTCCAGAATGATTTTGATATGTCAAATATATACAGAGTATTGGAGTTACTTGTGACTGCCGCCTGCAGTTATGTAATCTTCTCAAGAGCAGGGACAACATCTTACTCATATTTTTAGTACTTGGAACAGGGACTGGCAGTGAAATAATAGGTGCTTAAGTCAGTAGTACTTATTAAGTTTTTTGAGACGAGAAGTTCGCATGTAGCTATGATGCATGTCCTAGAAAAGGCATAAGCTCTAGTAGGGTCATTGTGGGTCTGAATTCTAGCCCCGCTATGCTCTACATGTGTGGTCTTGGTTGAGTAAATGAGCACTCTGAATCTCAGTGTCTGGAAAATGGAACTATAAGACCTTCCTTGCAGGGCTGTGAGATAATGAATGTAGGCATAGGTTCTAGCATAGACTAGTGGCTCAATAAATAGTGCCTGTTCATTCAACTAAAATTGTTAATATTATTATTATAAAGATAATGCCCTCTATTGAATTTCAGATTCTCAGGCTTGGAAAAGAACTCAAAAGCAGTCCCTTTGAGTTAACTAATTGTTTTGGGTGTTTTAATGACTTACTTATACTGATATAGTTAGTGATCAATCTGCATATAATCTCCCACATTAGCTAATCCTGGGAATGCATACAGAAGTCTGAGGGTAATAAGTTAAACATTGTTGGAACATTGGTACATCAGTTACTATTATTATGCATATCAGTTGGTATTCTAGTAGTTTACCCGTTATATTCCCAGCTATCAAAACAGCTTTATGGTGGTTTAGGAGTTGACAGACATGTTGGATGATAAATAGTAGAATTATATAATATTTTTATATTTGTAGATGTATCTCCTTAAATAGGATGGAATGATTTCACAGAAGATGAATGAAACTCAATCCCCATAGAAATATTTTTTATAGTAATGAAATTAGTGCTAAATTTAGAGTAGGAAATGGAATCTATTAAAGTTCATTGGGGGTAAAATTCTTGATTAAAATATTTTATTCTGTCAGATACTTCAAATCTTTTTTCTTCAAATCAGAAATTAAGATTTTGGCCTAGAGTACTTTCCTGTTCCTTTTTTTTCTCTAGATATAACTGCCTTACAAGTCTAAGTATGTCTTTTGAAATGATTTCCTGACCACTTAGGTGTTTTTGGCTTTGATTCCTTAGGAGCCGTTGGGTGCCTCTGAAACTGCATGCTTTACTTTTTGTGTTGGAGCAGATGTCGTGGCACTAAGACCCAGAAACCGTTTGCTCTGTGTGGCTGAAGCTGGGCTGGCTGTGCTCGCACTGAAGGGAAGGAAGTCATTAGTGCAGACTGAGCTGTGGAGTTGGGTTCTTGCAGGATTTCCTTCCAGCCTTTCCCCACTAAGGTTCTTGGGAATTAAAAAAAAAAAAATCTAAACACACAAACCAAGTTTTCCTATTTACAGTGTTCAGGGAAGGTAGGCATTTCGAGAAGGGCAGATCCTTTTCCCAAGTTATCCAAGAAGGAAGCGAAAACAGCGT
This sequence comes from Gorilla gorilla gorilla, assembly GCF_029281585.2. NCBI lineage: Eukaryota > Metazoa > Chordata > Mammalia > Primates > Hominidae > Gorilla > Gorilla gorilla. Next base: position 26,474,971 of record NC_086018.1, on the reverse strand, counting down.
AAAGAAGCTCTGATTACAGATCTTTGGAATTTTCTTTGCTAAATTTTACAAACGAGAAATACACCCAGAATTGTGGGAATTGCTCCAGGCTGCGCGTGAGGGTTTGATTGCTTGTCTAATCTTTTTTGAGAAGAGGAGAATTCGCCAAAAGGGGTTTGGATGGCAGAAGCCCGGCTGGGATTCTGTAGCAGCTCGCGTTCTCAGTCTCTTCTCTGAGGGAGGGTCTCTGCAGCCAGCTTGGAGACCCCCTGCTGCAGGCTCCTTTTGCAGGCGCCGGCCGGGAAAATGCCCCGCTCTGGCAGGAGTACGCCGGTGGCTGCTGGGACTTCCTAGCCTGGTGGGAAGTGTGTTCGTGGTTTGGGGATACTTTTCATTGAACTAAAGGCGAAAAGACTGGACTCTCCTGGGGCTTTTCCCTTCGCAGTGAATATGGGAAAGAATTAGGGGGTGGGAGGGAGGCAGCATGACTTGCAGTCGTCGCTGCCCTGCATCTGCCCCCAGTCCCCAGCCAACATCTTGATGTTCCACGTATCGGCTTTACAAATATGATGAAATGGCAGCCCCGGAAGAAGGTAAGTGTCCTGGAGAGGGGAACGGGGCCCCAAAGCCCGACCCGGGGAAGGGTAACACGGGGCGGTTACCTTCAGGTCTCTCCACCCCTTCCGTAGTTTGCTGGGCCAGCCGGTCCAAACAGCCCTGGTCCCTTTGGGACTTGCATCAGTCCCTTAGGGACGAGTTACCAAATCTGGTCTGCATCCACTGCCCTTTAAGTTTTTCCTTCGTGATATGCCTGGAGCCCCAGGGGTGACAGCTCGGAAGCACCCGTTTGCTTTAGAAGTCCTGTGCAGACAGCGACACGATTAGCTTTGCAGGAGCCAGCCAAGACCTACTAGGTGTTGTCCCATGGCGGGGCGTGGGGCGGGAGTGGATTTGAGGCTGCATCCCTGACACAGGCCCCGCAGGTGGTGTTATAACACGTATTTCCCCAAGGGGTTAAAAGGCTCTGAGCCGCTGGCAGCCGTTTCCCCAGGGCCCCGCTGGGGGGCGAGCAGCCCCAGCGCACCAGCCCAGCAGCTGGTTCCGGGGCGGCGGGCCGAGAGGCCTCCTGCCTGAGCGCCTGGGGCTGGCCATAGCCGGGCCTTCAGCCTGCGGGGCTCCTGAGGCCTCGTGGGCCCGTGCGATTGCCTGCGCTGGCCATTGTGCACGGGCGTGTGTCTGTGCGTGTCAGCGTGCACCAGCGTGTGTGAATCGATCATGGGGAAAAGGGGGAGGGGGCACTTTGCTTTTTGCGAGATTATTTCCTAATATGGCTCCTTTGTTGAGAACTCAAGAAAAAAAAAAATCCAGCGGTTCTATCAAAATAAATTGCTATTGGTCCCAGAAATAACGTTTCTAAATGTGGGACTGGTCCCTCTACCCTAGGACGTCGAAGGAGAAAGACAGCTTTCTTCAAGTTGTTGGCCGCTGTACATTTGGCTAGGGCTCCTTTTTGCCAACTTGTCTGACTGCCCCTAACTGTTAGGCGAACCCGGTTGTTCACTGCGTAACAGGACTTTTTTTTTTTTTTTTTAAACTTCAAATACCTCATTTGGCCGTGGTTTTTATTGACGTTCTTCTGAAGGAAAACATAGCAAACTGAATGTGCTGTGGTCCTCCCCAGCCTTGACCTGTCTCTGTTAGCCGCTGCCTGGTTTTTACTTGAACTAGCTAAACTGACTCTTTTCTTTGTGGCACGATGTGTGATACCGTGTTTTATATCAGAACTGAAATAGAAATCATGTGTGAGGTGCATGAGAAGATATTGTGCATTTGTTTTATTGCTAGAGAATCTAACAAACCCTGCCTCAGCATAGCCTGGTGAATTGAAAGGTTTTCTTTGATATCTAATTGATGGCATTTTGTCCTCTGACCCTGTGTCTTTTCTACTTCATCCTGAAGTCAAGAATCTCTCATATATTATAATAGTTCTCATCATAGAGCTTCTTTCAGTGAGATTGATTCCATTCACTTTGGTTGAGAGAACCATATATTCCCCACCCCCACCTCCAACCCCGATACAGACAGAACGAGGAAAACTCATAGAAGAAACCATATAATTAAGCAATTTAAACAGATGCTGCGTATTCCTAAAGTCCCCCATTTCTTCTATATTTGTAATTGCATGTTTATGAGTAGTTTTAAGATGTCTGCAAACTCTACATTCATAAACGTCTGCTTTTTCTATTTTACCCAATATGCAGTAACTCATGTGGTTATGTCTGTGGAAACCCCTCTGGGTACTGGTATTGCTTGAACCACGGAAGTATTATTCTTGGCAGTCAGGTGGATTTCTGGACTCTGGAAGATTCTGTTTCAAGTGTTAGGATTCACTCTGCAGTATTTACTCACTCTGTGATGCTTAAATTGCTATACCAGAAGGTTGTATTTATTCACTGTATTCATAATCTCATATCATCATGTTGTAAAGATCCAGATACAATTCTTCAGAGTTCATAAAAGATTAAAAAATAAGCCGAGCCATCAAATACCATATGCTTATTTGGTGGTAGCTTGACAACAATTCTTGTTTCTTCTACATTGGAAATAGGAGCTCCCTTGGAAGAGATTAGATATCCAACTCTGGTAGGGCACCAGTAAGTCTTTACAAAGATTAGGTTTATTTTCTTACTCTTGCCAGAATACTCACATGATCAGATCATTGCCATGGTTTCTGGCTCAGTCTGCTAACACATTTGTAGTGGTACAGTCACATGCCATGTGTTTTACCAAACGGTTTCATAAAAACCATTTACCCTACAGATGAAAAGTGATACTGCATTGATGTGATTTTAACAAAGCTAGGAAGATCATCCAAAGAGTGCTACCCCAAGCAGCATTTGTGGTAGCTTGCTATCATGGTGTCCTGTCAGTCACTACTAGTTTTGGCTTTTCTAAATCCTAGGCTCACTGTAAGAGAGTGATTATAGGTTCTAGATTTCTTTGTTTCTAATGGAGCATGCAGCTGGGGTATATGATTGAACGGGAGCTCTCTCCTCTCTTTTCTCTGCTTACTTGCTGGATTAATCTAAATACTAAAACAAGCTTTTTAAAGGTGTGAGTCTGCAATATTCAGTTAGGGTTTCCAACCTTTTCACAAAGAAACTGTCAGAACAAAATTAATCATGTTCTGCCCCCAGTGTCAATGAGAACCTTAGGTCCCAGTCTTCTAGAGTGCAATAGGTCTCCCACCAAGAGCCATGTAATTGCCCTAAAAAGCAAGATTCACAAGTATATACTTATATGTCCAAATTCATTCAATTGTATAAATTAAATGTGTACAGCTGGCTGGTCGTGATGACTCACGCCTGTAATCCCAGCACTTTGGGAGGCCGAGGCGAGCGGATCACCTGAGGTCAGGAGTTCTAGACCAGCCTGGCCAGCATGGTGAAACCCCGTCTCTACTAAACATACAAAAAATTAGCCAGTCGTGGTGATGGTGCCTATAATCCCAGCTACTCAGGAGGCTGAGACAGGAGAATCGCTTGAATCTGGGAGGTGGAGGTTGCAGTGAGCCGAGATCACGCCATTGCACTGCAGCCTGGGCAACAAGAACAAAACTCTGTCTTAAAAAAAAAAAAGTGTACAGCTTTTTCTATGTCAATCATACCACAAAAAAGTTTAAAATAAAAAAGCAAGATTCTGAGCAGTTAACCCAATCTTGTCATGGTAAGAATGGCATTTAATATCATACAAATAAATAAACAGCTATAATTTTAAAAGCACTCGTTCTATGCTAGTCATCTTTAATTGCTCTATATGTGTTTATTTAATTCTTATCCAGTGAGGTGGTAGGTGTTATAATTTGCATTTTACATATAAGCAAACTGAGGTTTAGAGGGGTGAAGTGACTTACCCAGTCACATAGCATGGTAGGGTCACAGCTAGGATTGGACCAGGCCTTATTTACTTCAAAATGTGTGTTATTTACCATTATACTTGGGAATTTTTCTGACCAGGGATTTTTATCCAAGAAAGATGAAGCTGAGATGATCCCAATAAATGAATGTTAGCCAGAGCTTTGCTCCGTCACTTCTAGATACTAGCACCAAGGTGCTCTTCTTCCCATTCCCCTTTCCTCTTGAGAAAAAAAAAACATAGTGATTTTACTCACCTCTGAATTCTTGGAGCATTTAGAGTCTGTGCCTCTGTAAGTGGATTGTCTTTTATTGGTTGTAATCTTTTGGTCTCCTTGTGCATATATCTCTATTTGTGTGTATATCTTGCCTCCTCATTAAACTTAAAACTCCTTGAGTTCAGGAACCATATTTTACAACTCTTTTTTTGGTGCCAAGGATAATATAGTTGCTCAATATATACTTATTTCTTATGAAAGTAAGTCAGAACTATTTTTAAAACCTATATTTTTAGGCTTTCTTATATTTCAGTTGATTCATAGATGCAGACTGTAGTGGATTGTTAAAGAAAACCAGAATATTTTGTCACTCATTTCTAATCTTTTGTAGACAATAGTAGGGAGGGGGAAATCACACTCTCGGCAAAATCTCAGTGAAAGTCATGGTTAAAACATAGTACCAGGCTCTGTCAACCAGGTACCCCATCCAGTGTCATGATTCTTTTATTCATATAACCTTATTGGCCTGGAAAAATATACTTTCCCGTTTTTACCTTTAGTCAAGAGACTATATCATGCATCACATCTTTATATTTGCAGAAATGATAGTAATTAAAATGCTCATCTCATAGGAACATGTTTGTTTATAATTCTGAAGCTATTTCTGCTCTTTAAAATCCATGGATTAGTATCAGATAACACTGTGTAAATAAGACTGCAGTCAAAACCTTCAGGAAAGCTGCTGCTGATTGGATTTTTTCATTGCTTATCTAATGTTATTTTACTGTTCACACATAATAAAAGACCATTAATAGGAATATGTCGACATAAGCTACATTAATTATGTCATTTGAGAGTCATATGATATATTTATCTTGTTATACTTGTCTCATTAATAAAATGTGAATCTGGCTCTCAAATGATTTCTCTGATGGAGTTCCATTTAAAAGCCTTGTTTGGAAGCTCATTTGTGAGGATTATGTCCTGTAGATTTGTGTCTTAGAATAGCTTATTACTTTTACAAAAGAATGTATTTCAAGTCCCTACGCTTTCTCTATGATGGAGTAGTTTGTTTCTGTATTATAAGGCTAAGTCTTAAATTTTAATATGCCTATACTAAATTACTTAGTTACTTGCCAGAATGCTGTGCTAGTTGGTATCATTATATTATTCATTTTGGGGCACAGTTTATTTAATAGTATAAAATCAGACTTTAAAAATAAGTATTGTGGACAAAAGTAGTTATACAGAGAAGTCTTAGAAATTTCATGATAGTAGTCTTTCTTCAAATCCATTCTATACTCCATTCCCAGATCAGTGCAACCAAGAGACCCAGGTTTTGGTTCTGGCGGATCTCTTGACTCTTGGCCTTGGGGGAGTCACTTAATCTTTCACATTTGACTCCCCACTGTTATAGTTAGTGCCTCATTATTATCGCTTGCTGGATTTATTGCAAATGTCATCCTAATGGATTTTCTTTTTCTGGCCTCTTTTTTCCCCCTCTAATCCTTCCAAGTAATTATTTAAAAAAACACACGTCTAGCCTAGGGAACATGGCAAAACCTCATCTCTACCAAAAAAACAAAAATTAGCCAGGTGCACTGGTGCACACCTATAGTCTCAGCTATGTGGGAGGCTGAGGTGGGAGAATTGATTGAACCCAGTAGGTTGAGGCTGCAGTGAGCTGTGATAGTGCCGTTACACTCCAGCCTGAGTGACAGAGCAATACCCTGTATCAAACAAAACAAAAAAAACAAACTCCCAAACAAAAAAAAATGCATATCTGTTCATATTACTCACCTTCTTAAAGCCCTACGCTGTTTCTTCCTTGTCTAGTAAATGTTCTCGAAAGTGGGATAAGCATAAACTGGGCTGGGGTGAGAGGGGATGGTTGCAGGAAAATGACTGCATATGGGAAAATCTGAGAACTTATGTTTTTATGTATTTTTATATTCTAAAAGAATAAGAGCTGGGTGCAGTGGCTCATGTCTGTAATCTCAGCACTTTGGGAGGCTGAGGTGCGTGGATCACTTGAGGCTAAGAGTTCGAGACCAGCCTGACCAACATATTGAAACCCCATCTCTACTAAAAATACAAAAATTAGCCAGGAATAGTGGTGCATGCTTGTTAACCCAGCAACTCAGCTGGCTGAGGCACGAGAATCGCTTGAACCCAGGAGGCAGAGGTTGCAGTGAGCTGAGGTCATGCCACTGCACTCCAGCCTAGGTGACAGAGCGAGACTCTGTTTAAAAAAAAAAAAATTAAAAGAATAAGAAATAAAATAAGCTTTACTGATCTTCTGATATGATTTGTCACTTGAGCTTTCATTTGCTGAAAGGTCAAAGGGATTCTTAGTGGTGCCCACTCACTGTTGAAGTCATTTGTTCACTTTCAGTGTGTTGTGGCGTATTGTAGTTTACATCATAAAATATCCACCTTAAACAATTAATTTTATTCAAAAGAAGAAGATGAAAAAGAAGACTGTAGTACAGGTTGTAGCATGATAGATAGAGAGGATGGACTCTGAAGCTAGACTGCCTGGGCTTGAATTCTAGTCCAGCCTCTCAGCAGCTGTGTAGCCAAGTTACTTAACTTCTCTGTACTTCAGAGATCTCAGCTATTTAATGTGAATGGCACCTAGCTCTTAGTGTGACTCTGTAGTTATAATGTAAAATGCTTATGAGAGTTCCTTGCATATAAAAAGTACTTAATATGTTTTTCCTCGTAGTATGATAATACTCCATAGTCTACCTGGACATGGCTCACTAAGTTTCTTTCCCCTTTCTAGAGGGCCTTCTCCTCATGTTCTTCTTAACTTGCCTTCCTTTTGTTACTGGTTATACTTTAAGAACTAACTCAGCCTTCTCCTCCTTAGTGAATCCTTCTGTAAGCAGTTCTTCTATTGCCAGGCATAGATGGCCATACCCTCCTTTGACTATATTTTTATAGGCCACAGTTGTAGCCCTGTACTGAAGCTGTCAGTATGTCTGTCTCTATCAGTTTAAAGTTTTGAGGGCATAGGCACAGAAGAGGAGCTGAATGAATGAATGTATAAATGATGAATATATTTATGGGATGAGATGCACAGTGATCTTCAGTCAGTTGGCAAGATCTGACTGGCCAGTTATTAGAAATGCTAAGCTTGCAAATTTATCTCTATCCATTTATCAACCTCTCAGAAATGCAATATTGAATATAAGTGAGGGTGACTTATTCATTAGTAATGAGGGTGACTCATTAAAGGGATAATCTTAACTATGCACCTATTAAAATTAAAGTCACAGTTATGAGGTGGTGGTTGTGTAATATTGTGCATGTACTAAATGCCACTGAATTTAATACTTTAAATGGTTAATTCTATGTTATGTGAACTTCCTTTCAATTAAAAACGGGGAGGAGATGGGAAAGTTACAGTTATTTGTGACACAGCTCACAATTGATCATGTGATATCAGTGCAGGAGTGCCATGGTTGTAAACCACCAGACTAAATCTTTATTCCTTTTAGGCCTAAATATTTTTGATTCTGTAAAATTGGTAGGGAATGGTCATCTATAGAAAACTACTTCCAGGAACATTTGAGAAGCTGGGAGTAGTTAATAGACTTGACAAGAAGTGAAGGAAGTCAGTGATGAAGAAATCTGAGTTGGCACCTTTACTATTCTGGAGCTAGCCAGTAAACATTGCCAGTGTAAGAGGCTACAGAGTTTAATTGGCCCAACTTCAAGAAAGGGTGCCAGCAGCCACCTTCATTTTGCTAGTCAGTCACAGTGATGACATGCTGTGGAAAACCTGAAATCCCGGCTGGCCCTGTCAGCTTTAGCTTCTACAGTGAATTCATTATATCATTAATAACAATGTATGTCTCAGCTTTAAGACTTTGCTTTGATTGATGTGCTAAAACCATGTCATTTTATTGAAAGCTGTAAGAATTATATCATTTAACTGACATTTTCAGGATTTATAGGAAACCTTTGTCCTGAACTTTCTTGTTAGTCCACCCTTTTTAGGTTCTTCTAGCTAAGAGGAGTTCTCACATTCTCACATGATTGAATTCTTTAACTGTATTCCCTTTTCAGCACATTTTGCCATTTAGAGTATTCTGTTAGGGTGTTCTGTCATTGTTATTTTGAGTATTCTGTCCTTTTTGCATGCATTTTAAGAAAAGACATAAAATTATGTTCTTTGACTTACACCTTCTGTATACTAAACAGCATTTTTAGAGAGAAGTCTTGTGAAATAAGCTTGAAGGCAGTTGTCAAAGCTGCATATAAGCTTTTTTGCTGGTAGATATCTCTCAATTTGAACTATTAAAGAATGAAATTTATCTATCTTATATCTGGTTAGTAAGCCAATGGTCATTCATGAATGCACCCATATTTCCAGCACCATTTACTTTGTGAGAGGTAATATTTCAGATTTACATCATATTGGGGGCCTGAGACTTGTAGAAGCACAGATGTTGAGGCAAGCCTGAGTTATGGAGCAGCTGACATTTGGAATAGGGGCCTGGTAGAGTTGGGAGCCGGGAGGTCTTTGTGGGAACTGATTGTTTGGACACACACTCTTCCAAAAACTCAATGTATATAGGCTTGAACCTATAAAGATGGTAGAGGGGAGTAGGGAAGGATGAAATCCAGGAATATTAGATATTTTGGGAGCTGTGTTTATGAAGTACAGATTTTCAGGCATAAGTAAGACTGTTGTTTTTTTGAAGAGAAAATGTCACAGTGAGTGATGGTGGATACATGATCATTTTGGTAGGCGTTGAGTCTTTACTGCTTAATAATTAGTTTTTTTTTTTTTTTCCAACAGAGGGTGGAATGGAGAGTAGAGATGGGGTTTCACCTTGTTAGTTAGGCTGGTCTCGAACTCTTGACCTCAAATGATCCGCCTGTCTCAGCCTTCCAAAGTGCTGGGATTACAGGCATGAGCTACCACTGCCCCATACCTGCCCATCTTTTTAGGTGAAGTTTTCTAAAATATATTACATATTTTCTGCCTTCTTAAACAGAAGGTACTAAGCATGATTTAACTTTCTCCTGATTACTCAGTATTATTATCACAAGCATGAATTATTCTACTGCTCTAACACAGTAAATCTTTAGGAGCTTTTAAGGAATGTAGAATTATTTATTTCTATACTAAATGATCCCAGATTGATGTTTTCTTTTAAAATAATTTTATGTCTTCCTTGTATGGTTTTTATTTTTATTTCCATGTTGCTGAAGGTAATACTGTTGTCATGTAAATTCATCAACTATCTGCTTATTAAACTAAGAAACCCCAAAAAGCTTGACATTTGTTCTCCCTTTATACTTTCTGGTTTTAGGCTATGTTTTAAATAGTTGAGGTAGTTAAATAAGTGACCTTTTGATAAATAAGATAATATTTATTGTGGTGTTGATGACCAAGAATTAGATATATTTGAGGATGCAGTGTCAGAGACTGAAAACATTTTGAATGATTGGCTAAATGCCACTATAGTTTCCCCTTTTCTGATTTTTGCTTTGGTGTATCTGACTTGCCTTTTTTTTCCCCCAATAACTTATTCAAACAAATACACACAATACAAAACCATGGTGGAAGGAACTAGTATTAGAGGTTTATGTGAAGGGTAGAATTACATATCCTGGAGAGCATATGCAATTGCTTTTAAGAAGAAATGACCAAGGAACCCATGTGATTAATACATAATTAATACATATTTAAATATTAATTCTATATTAATTAACTAAAATGTTATTTTTAGTGACACAAATATTATTTATTTTAGAGAATCCTTCTTGTTTTAGCCTAGGCTTTTGCTAGATAGTATTTATAATACTTAGACTAAAACATTTGTAAAAGAAAAAGAACCGTAAGGAGCATTTGATTTTGCAGACTAGTAAGCAGAGTAGCAGAAAGGTAAACTGGTTCCCTTGGGATCACATAGCTATTCAGAAGCTGGCTCCTGACCTGGGTACTTTAAGGGGGAGGGCTGTATCCACTGGGCTTCTCTCCTTCTGCTTCTTTAGGAGTTTGCAATCTAGGGTTCGGTTTGTTTATAAGAAAAGTCTCCATCTCAAAAGAATAAAAAATAAATAAAAGACAAGACAGTTTTATAGATAGTATATTTTGAAGATACCGAGAAATTTATTTGCTTTCAGATACATTTTCTATAACTTATTTTTCTAAAATTCCTTTGTGCTGAGGCTTTAAAAATCATAGGAAAATGCAAATTTGATAGTAACATTTGTGTGCTCTTTGTTATCTTTGCTGGCCAGTCATCCAGCAAGATGTTGAGAAACAGGATCCATATAACCACTTGATGTAGCTGGTAGGGAGGATTCATGAAACATCAAGACCATAGTGACTGTGTGAACTGTTCTGACAGGCCCACTTTGGTGGGGACCCTGGGTAGTCAAGAAACAACATTAAGGGGTCTGTGTTTTGAGGGGACAGGAGAAGAAGATAGTTGAGAATGGAGATAGAGGATGTTGACCACAAACTTCACATACTTTATAATTTCAAGGGAGGATTAGCTTTAGGTTACTGTAGATGATGCAAAGGACCAAGAGAAGGGAAGAAAAATTAATGACTACTATCAATAAAGGTAGAATAACTTAGGTGAAAAGTAAGTAGTTTGTCAGTTTACACAAATACAAAATAGATCTCATTGATAAGTAAATCATAACTGCATATGCTTGTCATTGTTCTAATTATTTCTGATGCTAGCGTGGTTCTCAAGAAATTTTAATGAACTATATAAATGCTGTCCTATTCATAGTATTCATGAAACAAGCAATTTAGAAGAACTGGGCTATTATAGAACCAATATTTCCAGTAAATAACTGTAAATGTGGGCAAATTGTGCTAATTTGAGCAGAACTCGGTGACTTTATTTTTTAAGGTGAATCTATAATATATCTTTGCATTGTCTCATATGAATTAAGAATGAATGAGAATGTAAAATTCCTAAAGCTAATTTTTAAAGTATTAACAAATCAATACATTTTACTGCTGATATTTATTTTATTTTTATTTTTATTTTACTTATTTATTTATTTATTTTGAGACAGAGTCTCGCTCTGTCACCCAGGCTGGAGTGCAGTGGCGTGATCTCGGCTCACTGCAAGCTCCACCTCCCAGGTTCACGCCATTCTTCTGCCTCAGCCTCCCGAGTAGCTGGGACTACAGGCACCCGCCACCACGCCTGGCTAATTTTTTTGTATTTTTAGCAGAGACCGGGTTTCACTGTTTTAACCAGGATGGTCTCGATCTCCTGACTTCGTGATCCGCCCACCTCGGCCTCCCAAAGTGCTGGGATTACAGGCATGAGCCACTGCGCCTGGCCTATTTTATTTTATTTTATTTTATTTTATTTTATTTTATTTTATTTTAAGACAGAGTCTCACTCTTTTGCCTAAGCTGGAGTGCAGTGGCATGATCTCGGCTCACTACAACCTCCTCCTCCTGGGTTCAAGTGATTCTCCTGCCTCAGCCTCCCAAGTAGCTGGGATTACAGGTGCATGCCACCACGCCCGGCTCATTTTTGTATTTTTAGTAGAGACGAGGTCTCACCATGTTAGCCAGGCAGGTCTCGAACTCCTGGCCTCAAGTGATATGCCTGCCTTGGCCTCCCGAAGTGCTGGGATTACAGGCGTGCGGCACTGTGCTTGGCCTATACTACTGATATTTAAACATTGATTGAAACAAGATGAAATATGGAGAAACTTAGTACATTTATTTATCTTTTTGTTTAAAATGTAAGCATAAAAATTCTAACTGTAAGAGATATCAGTTAAGGGAGGGATCTTAAGTTAACAGATTATTGACTGTGTGTAATTACATGTACAAGTAGAGTTACTATTTATATTGACCAAATAAACTAGGTAAGATTAATAGGCACAGAGGTATAATCTTACCATGGATGAGCTTTAAACATTAATATGAAATTGTACAGTTTTTGTTAAATAAAACCAGATATTTGTTTAGAGTTTAAAATATATATTATTCCTTAATAGACTGTGTAGCTATTTTAGAGACTGTTTCAGTGACATGCTTCTAAATTAGAATAATTTTAAAAATCAAATTTATCATAAGTGATCATATTATTAAACATTTACTATAGCTGCAGGAGATGCAAAGATGAATAAAGTGCATTTCTCAGGCTACAATCTAGTAGTGGGGATAAGGCAAGTCCCCAAATACCTGAAATATGAGGTGGCATATGTTAAGTATCACCAGAGAGGCACAAAGTTCTCTGGAGAGTGAATTAAAGGAGAGGTCACAGCTAGATTGGATGGGAGATGAAGAAGTATTTGGAATTGGGGGTAGGAATGAGTGGACCAAGAGAGTCTTCACGGTAGAGTAGTATTTTAACTTGACTTGAAGGGTAGGCTGATTTTTACCAGGCAGAGATGAGGGAGTACATTCTAGGCAACAAGAAGAGGAAAGGCAAGCTCTGGGCATGTTTTTTTTTTTTTTTCTTTTACAATGGTAAGGAATCTCAGTTTGGCTGGAGAATAGACTTCAAATGCCAGCTGAAATCCAGACGGTGATTGGCCTCAAAGATAGTGAAATTAGGTTTTTACATGCTTATTCTCCTCTTAATGCCCAATGAGTAACTGGTTTTTCTCCCATTTTCTTATTAAAGGAAAATGAAAAACTGAGTAGGCTGCAAATGATGGGATTTTATTTGGCTCTGCAAGGATTTTTATAAATACTACAGCAGCTGTTTACATGTTTTCCATGATTGCCCCATGCATATCAGAATGATTCTGCTCATTGTTTCATGCATAAGCCCACATTTGACTAGTTTCTCTTTGAATGTTTGCCATTCTCATTTTGTTTGCACTCCTTTGGGTAATATTAGTTACCTGATGAAGGGACTCTCCTGTATTTGGAATTCCAAGCTCTTCCAACTTCAGAATGCCATGTCTTTACTACATATATTATGTAGTACTGTTAAACAATCAGTTTGAGATCTGTAGCACAATTCACAGAGCAACAATCTCTCCTGTATTTCCAAATAAAGTCTTTGAAGGGAATGATATTTGCAGAATGTGCTATAGTGGTAAATTTAGAGAGTACAAGATAATTACTTGTAATTATGGCAATTTCTGTAAGGGAAATCATCTTAATTTGTTCCCACTAAGAAATAGAATTGCTCTACTCATAGCATGTGAATCTTTTTAGGAGATTAATGCCGTGTGCCTTCATTACTTTGAATGGACATTACAGCTTTTCACTACATCTGAAATTACCCCTTAATTCATGCTTCTGTTTGAATTTCTGCTAAATGTAGTCTTCACTAAAAAAAAAAAAAAAAAAAATCATATTCCAGAGCCCTTGTTGGAGAGAACTTACACATCCATCCTAAGCAAATTGTAAAAGAATAATACATCCCACATTCTCTTGTGGGAGAATAAACCCACAAAGAAGTCATAGTCTGGATGGTGAAAAGAGTCTTTAACTCATACTTGGAGCATTCTCCTGTCATGCTATTCTCTGAAGACTTTAAAATTTAGGTGGCCTTTAGGCTGATTGGTAATTGCTGTGGCTTAAAAGGAATGCTGTGTCTCTGGGCATTTTTGTGAAGACAGAATTCTGTCTACTTTTTAATTTTTAAGTATTCAATTATACCATCTGGGAAAGGTAAGCCATGTGTAGGTTAAGACAGAGAGAAATTGAAGTGGGAAAAATGGGCTTACAGTATAATACAATTAATTGGAAAGAATATTGAAAAAGAAATGATGGACATATGTCTAGATGGGAGACAAAGGTGCTAAGTATAGAAAATTAACTTAGGCTATGATTGTCTGCAAAAATAAATGATTTCAGATTTTCAGAGCTGCTGGGGTTTTAAAATTTCTGAGTTTTTTTTCAGTTAGCACCTATTTGTTCACATTTTATAGGAATTTCTTTGGCTACAGTAAATCGAGGCAAGTATCTTAGTGCTAGAATTTCTATGTCCCTTGATGCCAGGTGCAGTGCTCTGCATTGTGAAGACACTTTTCTGTGTTTGAGGCCCTGGAGGGAGAAAGGTAGCTTTGGCCATCATTTTTCAGCTATCAGAACCCATGCTTCAGTACAGCAGCTTTTAGGTAGGATCAGGCAGAGGTAGTGAGATACAAAAGCTGCAAGTGACTCGAGAGCTGTTCTTTGATTTGGAAGTGTGTAGCCCCGTTCTACTAAGATCTGAATTTGTAGTCAAACTTTGATTTATTGATTGAATAATTATTTCTATATGCGTTTACTGGGGGCTTACTATGTGCCAGGTGCTGGCTATTTATATCACAATGAGGAGGCAAATTGAGTAACACTAATGATGACTCCACTATTTCAAGATTTGGGATACTTCAGTTTAGTCTTTTGAATGTTTACTGAATTTAATTTAGTAACTATAAGCTTTTTAATAATTCATGAAATGGGCTGGGCGCGGTGGCTCATGCCTGTAATCCCAGCACTTGGGGAGGCCGAGGTGGGCAGATCACGAGGTCAGGAGATCGAGACCATCCTGGCTATCACGGTGGAACCCCGCCTCTACTAAAGATACAAAAAAAATTAGCCGGGCGTGGTGGCGGGTGCCTGTAGTCCCAGCTACTCGGGAGGCTGAGGTGGGAGAATGGCGTGAGCCCGGGAGGCGGAGCTTGCAGTGAGCTGAGATTGTGCCACTGCACTCCAGCCTGGGCAACAGAACAAGACTCTGTCTCAAAAAATAAAATAAAATAAAATAAAATAATAATTCATGAAATGTTAGAACTTGGGGGATGCAGATTCAGATATAATATGATCCCTATTCTCAATGAGCTTACAGTCTAGACAGGAAGTCAGAATAGAAAATGAATTATTGCAATACAGTACAATAACAATGGTACCACAGATAGGGTGCTATGGAAACATTGAAAAGCAGGAGAAAGGAGGAGGAAATGATAAGAGCTAAGCATTGAACTATGTGTAGAAGTTGTCTAGGTTAATAACCACTTTGTATTTTCATAGTACAGACTTATTTATCCCTTCATTTTTACTAGTGATTTCAAAAGTAAAGGGATTTGCCATTCCAAATTCGTATATTTTCATGGTATTATATTGTTGTCCATAGCTTGATTTTCTCTGAAATACTTCTGCAAGGTAGATGGGCATTTTCCTACATACTCACCTCCGATTAGTTTTCACAGTTAGATTGTTAATAAAATGAGTGCTACCTCTTTTTTTTTTGTCTTAACGGTACGATGTTGTTCTTTCTTTGCAATACTTTTAATATTTAAACCTTTTAAGTATTATACCTATATTAATTTGTTTTTTCTTCATTTTTTAAATTGAGGAAGGCAGTTCTTAAAGTATATTCCACATGATTTACTGAGGAAGAAAAAATTCCATGGTTAAAAAAGTTTAGAAGAGGTGTACATGTTGTCTCCCTCTTGGAGATTCATTTGGCACATTGTGAGGGTTCTGAGAAGTCCTACAATTAAAAAGGAAGGTAGGAGGGGAGGAGAAGAGAGACTTCTTTACCTTTATTCGACTTAATTTACCTGAATTTGACTTTAATTTACCTGAATTCGACTTCTTTTTTTTTGATAACATAAACATTTGTATTTGGGGAATTGCTTTCTTAACATATCTTTGTTTTTGGATTAGATATAATAATTTATACACATAATCAATATGGAAATATTCTTTTCCTCTTTTTTTGAGACGGAGTTTCACTCTTGTCGCCCAGGCTGGAGTGCAGTGGCGCGATCTCTGCTCACTGCAAGCTCCGCCTCCTGGGTTCAGCGATTCTCCTGCCTCAGCGCTTCCGAAGTAGCTGGGATTACAGGCACCCGCCGCCAAGCCCGGCTAATTTTTTGTATGTTTAGTAGAGACGGGGTTTCGCCATGTTAGGCAGGTTGGTGTCGAACTGACCTCAGGTGATCTGCCCTCCTCGGCCTCCCAAAGTGCTGGGATTACAGGCATGAGCCACCGCGCTCGGCCTTTTTTCCTCTTATAGTTGAAATTAGTTGGAAAGAAAGAAAGGAGGCAAGAGAAGTAAATAAAATGAGAAGACTATAGGAATAGAAAGATGTAAGAGAAAAATATTGATAACAGCAGAAAGGTAAAAAGAAAATATTATCTTGTAAAATTATAAAATGTTACTAAAATGTGACATAGTAAAATCCATTTATCAGGTTTCTGAATTTAATATTTCCCCAGAGACATGACAATATTGTTAAGTGGCAAAGTATTTTTCTCACATTTAATTTTTCACAGTGCTTAGAACGTTACTGTTTTTCCTGAAAAATGTTATCTGTAGGTTTCACTTTATTATTAAAGGACTAACGTTTTTAACAATATAAAGTTAGATAAGAGAGCATAGTTCCCTTGGTGAATTTCACAATTGGGAAAGCATTTTTCCTTCCTGACTGTTGAAGGGCAGATAAGTTTGAGGTGGTATGAAAAGAATCTCTAAGTGAGATGCTGCCTGTGATAGTGTGAACTGTAGTAGAACATCTCTAGGTATTGAATGAAAGTATGGATTTTTGCTTGGTTACTTTTTTAATGGGGTACTGTTATTCTTTTGGACCTCTAATGGGGAAAAAAAAGGCCATTTCTGAACTTGATTAGAGGGGAGATCAAGGAAGGTCGTTGAGTCTCTCAGCCCTTGTCTTGCCAAGTAGCTTAGGTAAGAAGCGGAATACTGAGGGGGAAAGAGCATGATCTAAGTCTTGTCAAAATAGACTAGTTAGCTCTTACATGGTGGATCACCGAGTGGTTCCCTTATGCCAGTGAAGCCTTAGGAACTAGGAAGTAAGAAACTTGGGAAGCTGTACAGACAGATCTCTTGGGGTTAGAATGTAGCTATTTCAGGAATTTAGAATGGTCTAATCCAACTCCTGAGCAAACCAACTAAACTATATAAAGATAGATTCAGAAAATGGACTATGTAAGCCTGACTTTGTGTGTGTTTAAATATTGTTTAGTTTTGTTAACCTTGGCATTTTAAGTCTTTTTGAAAATGTTACCAGCTGTACTGAAGATAACCAAAGGAAGGTTTTGTTGTTGTTTTCCACCCCCACTAGGTTGGGTCATTCATTGAACAAATATTTACTAAGTGCCTTTTGAATTTTCTTTCTTTCTTTTTTTTTTTTTTTGACATGGAGTCACACTCTGTCACCCAGGCTGGAGTGCAGTGTTGCGATCTCAGCTCACTGCAGCTTCGGCCTCCTGGATTCAAGTGGTTCTCCTGCCTCAGCCTCCTGAGTAGCTGGGACTACAGGGCACGCACCACCATGCCTGACTAATTTTTGTATTTTTAGTAGAGATGGGATTTCACCATGTTGGCCATGCTGGTCTTGAACTCCTGACCTCAAGTGATCCATCTGCCTCAACCTCTCAGAGTGCTGGGGTTACGGGCGTGAGCCACCGTGCTCAGCCAAAATTTTGTTGAGGGAAGCTAGCTGCTAGTGAGATGATGACAGCCACTATCAAAGTAAATGGACCTCGAGGGAGAGCAAGACTGAAGAGATATTGTTGGGCCCTATTGTAGGGCAGAAGAGTTGCCCTTACTGTGTTCCCAAAGTCCCTCATTCCATCGCAGCTTGCCCAAGTTGAACTCATTCTTCAAGGCCTTGCCCAAGCCTCTTCATGGTGAGGCTCTCCTAGATTCACCAAGTTGGAATTAATCTCTTCTTTAATTGCACTATTTTTACCTTCATTAGAGCAATTATTGCAGTTTGATCACTTGATCAATGAATCCATTGGTTTATTGATTCAACATGTTTTCATTACAGACAATGTATCAGCCATTCAATATATCAGAGAGGGTACTGATGAGTAAGACTCTATCCCTGTCTTCAAGGAGCGAATCGTGCATTCCTTTTGCTTGTTTATATTGGTTTCTCCCACTTGATCTTAAACCCCTGAAGGACACAGTAATGGGCACTTATTCATCTTCTCTCATATACCCAACATAGTGCCTGACTTGTAAAAGGCATTTAGCCAGTGCCTTGGAATATATTTGTTTTTGTTTCTGACACATGCAGAACTGAAGATTCTTGGATATTGGTCCATCATTTGACATTTGAATAATAGGCTTGTATTGGAGGAGAACAGAGTTCTGACAGGTTACATTAAATGACACATCCAGCTGTATTTAGTATGTCAGCAACAGATTAATTCATATTCTGATACTTTTTATGTTAGTTTGCAAGCCACTGAACTATTGTGCCTTACTTTAGCTTATATTAAATAAACCAAATAACTAAAGAACTGTGTTTTAGAAATGTAAATTTGTAGTAGAAACAAAGGATTGGATCTTTATTTATATGTACAGTGACTTAGTAAGCAATAGAGTCAAATGTCAAAAGGCTTTTAGGTCACTGGTTGAGTAGCATTGTGGTTTATTATTTACCTTTTGCCTACCACAAATGTTCTTCTAATCCAAGAACCCAGAGTAAATGTTTGCTGAGAGTCTCTACAACGCCTAAACAATGAAATATTCACATGCTTTAGTGGTAGCAAAATTGAATGGCAAACAGCTGCCAGCAGCTATTCCTGACTGATGTAATCCAGGAGGTTTGTGAAACAGGAACATATGGATAGGGGCTAACTGGAAATTAGCAAAGATCTAAATGTTTGACTAAATGTGGTTATAGTTTGGTATAATAAAGCCCAGAGGTGAGAAATGACCTCATATCGAAGCCAAATAGTAAGAACTTTACTGGAAACAGCTACAACGCTAACACAGAATTAGGTATGAAATGCTTTTACCTGGTACTGTATTCAAAGGAAGCTGTTATTATATTTATACTATGACTTGGATAAAGAGGTAATACCTCAAAAGGACCTAAAAAGGCATCATCTCTGTCAGAGTATAGTTAGGAAACATATATTAATATTTAATTATAATGCAATGTTCCAAGTATTCTAATAGAAGTATGTAGTAAAAATCTTGAGAACACTGAGAAAAGCAACTGAAGGAAGTAGAGAAGGTTTCCCATGCTTGAGGGAGGAGTGGGAATTTGCCCCATGGAGAGGAGTAGAGGGTTTTGTTTCAGGCAGGGCATTACCATAGACAAAGGCATGAAGGTATGAAACAATAGAACACATTTATTTATTTACTGATTTGTTTGTTTATTGTGGGAGTGTAAAGTGTTATGGGCAAGTAATTATTAAGAGCCTAATTTGTATATCAGAACATCAAGTTGTATACCCTAAATATATACAATTTCTATTTGCCAATTATACTGGAATTGCCTAGAAAACAAAGAGCCTAATTTCCTGTATTCCTTGATGTAAATAGTACCAAAAATGATAAATCAGGAAAATGTATTTGCTGGGTCTTTATAGTACCTTTCTATGTGCAGGTATTTTTCCAAGTTATTTCATCAGGTTAATTCATATGAGTTGAGTGGTTTAAAAAATTTTGGCCTTTGTAGGTGTAGCATTCAAGATTTAAATTGCTCTAGTGATCCCAAAATTTGTGATTTTGCTGAAGCATACACTGTAAGTTGTTTAATGAGTGAACATAGCTGGCTCCCCAGCAACCTCATATCAAGCCATTTTATAACTATGCCCACATTTGGATTACTGCTAGTGTAATCCAACTTCTGCCTGCTGTGCACCACCCATCATCCTCCTCTTTGTCATAATGGCCTGTGTGCTATACAGTGACTGTCATCAGGACTTGGAAGCATTGCTCTGATTTTGCACAGGCAGGTAAGGTTAATGTAACTACTGTAATGATGCAACTTAATGGACTTTAGAGTTTATTTGCACCCAGATTTATTTTAGTGGCATTATAAATTACTTTAGTCCAGTAGTATTATAGAACTATAGAGGGCTGAAACGGATTACTTAAAATTTTATCATACTTTACTGAATTTTGTGGGGAAAGCTATGTGCTATAGTATCATTTGCAAATTTGTTTTTGTTGTTGTTGTTGTTTTCTTTTTTCTTTTTTTTCTGATACGGAGTCTCGCTCTGTCGCCCAGGCTGGAGTGCAGTGGTGCAATCTTGGCTCACTGCAACCTCTGCCTCCTGGGTTCAAGCAATCCTCCTGCCTCAGCCTCCTGAGCAGCTGGTATTACAGGCATGTGCCAACACACCTGGCTAATTTTTATATTTTTAGTAGAGACGGGGTTTCACCATGTTGGTTAGGCTGGTCTCGAACTCCTGACTTCGTGATCTGCCGGCCTCGGCCTCCCAAAGTGCTGGGATTATGAGTGTGAGCCACGGTGCCCAGGGATTTAGAATTGTCCAGATATCTTTAGGAATGTCAAGAATCTATAGTAGTTTTTGACTGTTAATCTAAAAACTTTTACATGACAGATACATGGTATGTATTATCTATATTTCTTCATTAAAAAACCAAACTATGCTTTCACTATTTTAAGTGAAGAAGTAGGTGACTGGAAATAAGAAGATGGCAATTTATACCATCCATTGATTGTTAGGAATTATTGATAATGTTAACAATACATATTTTAAAATATATCATTAATTTTTAAAATAAAAATTAGGCTTTTGGTGTATGCAAAATTAGAAATTCATCTGATTTTTAAAGTGCTTTTAAACTTCTTATAGAGGTATGAATAAAAATTAACTTATTTGCCCGGGTGCGGTGGCTCACGCCTGTAATCCCAGCACTTTGGGAGGCCGAGGTGGGTGAATCATGAGGTCGGGAGATCGAGACCATCTTGGCTAACACGATGAAACCCCATCTCTACTAAAAAAAAATTACAAAAACTTAGCCGGGCGTGGTGGCGGGCACCTGTAGTCCCAGCTACTCGGGAGGCTGAGGCAGGAGAATGGCGTGAACCTGGGAGGTGGAGCTTGCAGTGAACCGAGATCGCGCCACTGCACTCCAGCCTGGGCGACAGAGCGAGACTCCGTCTCAAAAGAAAAAAAAATTTATTTAATGTTATTAAATAGCAAGACGTGAAGACTGTGTAGAATTTAGAGGCACTTGAAGTTTTAAATCACAAGTGACAAGATGACAAGATCAGAGTGTTTGTGGCATTGCGTTACGTAGGTTCAAAAAAGCCATTCATACATATGCCCATTTATATAGAGAATCCCTTACTCCTCGTCAAAGCCATTTAGCAGGGAAACCATTCAAGTATAAAGTGAGAGGAAGACAGCCTTCTTTCCATGTTTTTGAACATTACACTGTTGCTTTTATTGTGTTGAGTATAACATTTTGTGCTCTGCTGATTTAGCAGAGATACTTATATTCATTTACTCCTCTCCTTTCATTTTAACAATTATCACTGGAATTTTTTAAAAGAGAAATGCACCGAAGACCATAACATCCCCATCAAATCTGTTCAAAGCTTATATTTCTTACTTTTTGTTTTTTTTTCCTGACTAGGTATTTATCATAACTCTTGTTTTTTTTTTTTTTTTTGAGACGGAGTCTTGCTCTGTCACCAGGCTGGAATGCAGTGGTGTGATCTCTGCTCACTGCAACCTCTGCCTACCAGGTTCAAGTGATTCTCCTGCCTCAGCCTCCCGAGTAACTGGGACTGCAGGAACGTGCCACAAAGCCCAGCTAATTTTTGTATTTTTAGTTTCACCGTGTTAGCCAGGATGGTCTCGATCTCCTGACCTTGTGATCCGCCTGCCTTGGGTTCCCAAAGTGCTGGGATTATAGGTGTGAGCCACCGCACCCGGCCCATGACTATTCTTGATCCGAAGTACCAGTTATTGACATTTTGTTAAATGTCTTAAACAGTCACAAAATTTCATCAATTCTTCTATAAATGGTAACTTCATCTTTAAATAGATAATTATCCATTAATTGATAATTATTACTAATACATACATGGAAAGACAACATTCCAATCTCATTAGTCATCAGAGAAATGTGATATACCTTTTTGGGGGCTCTGGTTTCTTTTGATGATAACAATGATTTGTAATTTTTTTCAGAAAGTCAATTAATTACCATATAAATGGAATCAGAACAATTCTTTGTAAAGATTTCACTTTGTTATTTGTTTTTTCCAAGATTGAGACAAATCAGTTTTCCAGTGTTGTGTTTTTATTTGTTTAATTTTGAAATACAAGGTATCTGTTATGCGTGCCTTTGGATGTATGCATATAAAGATAGAACAGAATTGGGTACTGTACATTAGATTCCTTTTCTGTAGTTAGCTGAACCATGATAAAAGGAAAGAGGTAGAAAGAAATACTTAAAATATGGGAGCACAATTTGGGTCCATGTTAGTTATCAGTCTCTACAGGTTGCACCTCTATAGCAGAATAAGGTATTTTTGCTTTTATCATTTTGAGGGAAAGACCATTTATTAGATCACTCATAATTATGATACTTTTTGGATGAATATGTACTAGTTAATATAAAATATTGCAAAAAGAGGGAAGACATCTGTTTTCCAAGTGTGTCTCAGCTAAAATAGTGTTTAAAATTTTGCATTTCTGGCTGGGTGCAATGGCTCACACCTGTAATCGCAGCACTTTTGGAGGCCAAGGCAGGCGGATTACCTGAGGTCAGGAGTTCGAGACCAGCCTGGCCAACATGGTGAATCCCCATCTCTATTAAAAAATACAAAAATTAGCTGGGCGTGGTAGTGCACACCTGTAATCCCAGCTACTCGGGAGGCAGAGGCACGAGAATCACTTGAATCCAGGAGTTGGAGGTTGCAGTGAGCTGAGATTGCGTGCCACTGCACTCCACCCTGGGCGATAGAATGAGACTCTGTCTCAAAACAACAACAACAACAACAACAAAAACACCCTTTTTTTTTTTTTTTTGCATTTTTTAGTTTTATGGCTACAAAGGCAGAATTAGGATTGTTTTCTTTCAACTGCTTGAGAAAAAAGAAACAAAAGGTCAAAGAGTTAAAGCTTACATGGTCTCTCTCTTTAAGTGTGTTTTTGAGAATTATTGTAGCCACAGAGAAGAGAAACTACCAGAAAAGTCCTTAAGTTTCAAGTGGCATTTGTGTTTAGTAATGTTTCATTGGTATTAAAGTCAGAAAAATAAAACTATTTTTCAAAGAGATATGCTTGGACTTTTGTATTATACTAATTCTTTTTTACTGCAGCCCTACTTATGAAATTGTGAATTAAAAGTAGATTTTTTATACAGAGGTAGAGAAATAGGCGTGTTTATTACTCAAGATGAACATTTAGTCATCCAGCCAAAAGCTTTCATCTGTCTTCTTTTATAATTAAAACAAAGTCTATTAGTTCTGTCAATCAGCAGTCATCTGGGGTGATGACAAGGGCTGTACAAACACTGGTAGCAGCTGCCAAGCAATCAAAAATGTAACTTTTCAAAATCAAACTTGCTGCATAGGAAAAAAATCAGCCTTTCATGATAAGATTGGTAACTCAATTGTTTAAATTCCGATAAATCTGTGAATTAATACCCTGTAATATGGATTTCAAGATCTTTTCCTTTTATTTACAATCATCTGTAGCCCTTTTTCTTGAGAAGCAGTGAGTCTTAGTCTCATTTTAGAGCCTCTGTTGGGAAAATAGCATTCTCAGGTATCTAGCTATTTATGTTACTTGGAAGAAGTAAAACAAAGAGAAACTATATAGTCTTGTACTTAGATTATGATTCTGAGATTTTTATTTAAAGTGAAATAGTTTCTTTTGTCATGATCAGTTTGCTCATAATTGAGCGCTCTAGTTTAATTAGCATGTAGACGTACCATGCCTCAAAGGTGGTTGTTTTCTTATTTAGATTGTCGATAGGCTGTTTAGCATCATATGCTTTCAGCAAGAGTTCTAAATCAGCAGTTTGTTAATAATGCCCTCAGTAAGAAAATACTAAAGTTCTCTTTTGGTATGTAAATTTAGTTCAATTAAACAAGTATGAATGAACCATCTACTTTGGGCAAGGAATTAGAGCTGGAATGGATACAGATATTTAAATAGGAGAGGTTTTATTTATTAAAGAGGTTAACTTCTTATCAGATGATCAATGCAAACAACCTAGTGTAATACAAGGCAGAATATGAGAAGCATATTATAAAGTACTGTAGAACATGGAGGAGGGAACAATTCCTGCTTGAGGAATCAGAGAAGACTTCTTGGAAAAGATAGTATCTTAATTTGTCGTGAAAAATGGATAGAATTTTAACAAGTAGATATGGAGGAAATATTGATAGAGTGAGAAATTGCAGTTTCAGAGAGTTATACAGGATTCTTAGTTATGATTCCTTATGTAATAGGGGTTCTTTGGCTCTTAGGTTCTTAAGAGTGACAGTAGATTCAACAAAATGTTAATTCTTAAACCTGTCTAGTCATTATAATAATCTAGGCCTAGGGATCTTTAAAAAATACATATTTCCGGACTCTGCTCCTACAGAGTCTGTCTCAGTAAATCTTGAGTAGGGCTCCAGATTCTGATTTTAAGCTCTTTGATTTTGTTCAGCCAGGTTTGGAAGATAACCTTCTGCATGAGCTTTCATTGTTTACACAAAAATACCTTTCTTCTTCTGATTTTCCCACTTCCAAATTCAAAGCAAATGGACATGTTTCAGTCTATGTTTAGTTATTTGATCCTTGAAATTTCAGTGTTCAAGTGGTATTGATGTTTGTTGTTAGCTATTGATAGGCACATAGGTGCTCAATATTTAATAAATATTTGTTAAATAGATAAAAATTACTAAAAAAATCTCAAGGTTATATTGGAGAGTACTACACAGTAAATTCCTTTAAGAAACTCTTTCTCTCTGTGTGCCTCTTTTTTTGTCTGTTCTATGTTTGACTCCAGTCAGTATATGAAGCTCTTTTAGAAAAGCCCTGCAGGTTCTTTGTGACCCACACTTTGAGCATCACTGATTGCTAAGTTCCTATACCATTATTAAGGGCAGTTAGATAAAGCAAGTCATATTGCTGAGAATTTATGTAAGTTTAAGCGTTTTTTGTAGCATGTATTTTTGCTTCTTCAAAAAATCTAATTTCTGGAGATTCTGAAAAGGGAATGCATGCTGATTGAGTATTTTGAAGTTCTAAGCAGTTCAACTGCCGTCATTGGGGGTTGAACTGTGCAGTATATTTGATTTGTTATAGCTTCTTTATTCTACTTGCTCAGCATTTTCCTGGCAGTTAATTACACAGTGGCTTTAGGGTGCATTCCATAAGATGCTGAAGACACAGCTTTGCTGAAGTCTGACACACTTTCCTCCTTGGTTACATAGCTAATGGCCACTCTGGGATAATTAGTGAGAAGAAACTCCAATGGCCCAATTACTGTCTTCTCAAGGTTTTCCCTCTCAATTCTTCTTTGCTTAAATCTTGAGAGATTGCCTCCATTGTAGGTTATACTTGTACTTTATTTAAAACTGGGTTTTCTTAGTTACAGTCAGACAAAAGGTAAAAGATCTGTCTTTTAGTGCATTGGGAGTGCCATAAGAAGTTGGCTGTATTTTAGAGAAACCAAAGAGTAGTGTACTGTTCAGAGTGAGAGATGGCTGATATTTTCAAAGCCACAGTAATTGCTGGCTTTTGATTTCTGGGTTTAGACTCATACAATGGCCCTCATCTATGTATTGGGAGGACTTGAAGATTTAGGCTCAGAGCTCTTAGGGTTTCCAAAGCTTTGCCTGATATGTAGATTAGTAATTAAATGTGCCATTTTTCTGTCAGGAAGCTTGACTGCTTGACTTGGGGTATTGTAACTTACTAATGTAATGAAAATGCATGTGCATATGCCTTGGTAATAAAACTATGTGAACATGTCTACCACAGTGTTTGGTAGGTAGATAAAATCTAAACCTTGTAAATTCCTGAGTCGTCTAAGTCAGCCATATGTCGTCTACCTTTTTAGAATGTCTGTCCAACATAGAATACAGTGATTTCAGATTGCCTTATTTTTTTCTTTTTTTGAGATGGGGGTCTCACTGTGTTGCCCAGGCTGGAGTGCAGTGATATGGTCATAGCTCACTGTAGTCTTGAACTCCCGGGCTTAAGGAATCCTCCTGCTTCAGCCTCCCAAGTAGCTGGGACTACAAGTGTGCATCATCACACCTGTCCTTTTTTTTTTTTTTTTTAGTAGAGACAGGATCTTGCTATGTTTCTCAGGCTGGCTACAACTCCTGGGCTGATGTGATCCTCCCACTTTGTCCTCTCAAAGTGTTGGGATTACTCTTGCCTAGGCTGGTCTCAAACCTCTAGGCTCAAGCCATCGTCCCACCTCAGCCTCCCAAAGTGATGGGATTAGAAGTGTGAGTCACCGTGCCTCAACAGTGATTTTATTATTTTTCCTAAGGTCCATGTCAGCATAAGATACTTCTCATTGGAATTGTGCAAGCAAACCTCTGTTTCTGAACTCTGTCTAAATTGGGAAAAAATAACTGTGCTAAAAGAAACTGGCTTGCAAAATTGTTTATGGAAAGTTATTAATATTATGGATATGCTATGGATGTGGCATTTTCTATGAATATGTTCTTTATATAGAGATGAAGTACTTAGTGAATATTTGTTGATTAAATGAATGTAATAAAGTTTTATCATAGGAGTTCTGAATCTTTGTTTTCTCCATAGTCTTGCAGTTTTGTTTAAATGTTCCCAGTCTCTTTGCTGAGTATGTTACTATGTCATCGAGCCTTTTGTTTCAGTGTTGTGTGCTATGCTTTCCCGAATGGCTTGTGAAGATTGGTAAGGGTAATCTAAAATCTTGGAGTTACGAAACTGAGCCAAGTCATGTTGGTGGAGCTCACCCTAATGGGTCATGTTTTATTGAAGCAGTAAGATTGATAGACATAAGAAAAGAGTATTTCTAGGAGAACAACAACAACAACAACAAGTTCCATTTTACAGCCTGGTAAATCTTCCTCTGATTTGTCACTAGCAAAGTATAAAGTTCTTTAGGGATGGAGATGGGGAGATTGTATTCAGTAGGTAGTAACCACATGATATTGAAATAATTTCCATCACATCAGATTGACACATGGAGGATCAGTATCTTCTGAGACTGTTCAGAATTATGTAGGAAATTGTGTGTGGGTATGATATTTTCTTCTAATATCCTCTTAATTAATACATAGTTTTGGTGAGAGGAAATCTTTCAAAGGGTAAAGGAGAAAAACCCCAAATCAATCCATAGAATATTATGATAGAGTACACTGAAGTTAATGGAACCAGAGGTGGGAGCATAAGACTCTTGAATGTACTTCTTGTAACCATGAGATTGGCTTCTCCAATGTGTTTTTTAGAGTTCAGTGTAAAGAAAAATCAGGGAATTTTTATGGAATAGATAGGGAAAGTTTTAGGAAAATTCCAATTTTAATGTCAAAATGTTGGAGCCTCTTTAAAAGAAAGCCTTTAAGCTTTCTTACTCTAGGGCTTTTCTGAAAGTTCAATGCCTTTTTTAGATAAACACATTCTGAAACTTTTTATTGAAGGTTGCAAAATGGAGAAAACATATACATTTAGTATTTTAAAAATTTTATGAAATTAGTTTGGCCTTTTTTAATAACTTGTATCATTATTTGGGTTTTGCCCAGTTTGAGAGATTGAAATGCCTGATAAAGCACTGAAGGAAGATGTACAACTGTAGTAGCATAAGCTTTTTATACAGTGGTGTGATCCCTTTCCTCTCATTGGAACAGCAGTTAGCAAATTTAGGTTTGCTGGCGGTCTTTCTGTGTTCCTGCTGTGTATCCATTATGTACCCATTCAAAGCCTCAGGCTTCTTATTTGTAAATTGGATAGAACTTTGCCTGTCTCAGAGGACTGTTGTGTACATCTCAAGGGATAATATATGTGAAAGCATCTGGGAAAGTGTAAAGCAGTACATTATTCTATCTCTAAAAGGACGTTTCAAATCATATTTACCTTTTGATTACTATGGTCTATTTTAAGTGAATCTGTATTTAAATTTCTTTTTATTAATTTCCAAATATGATCTTACTATAATTCTAGTCACATTGAAAATATGTTTCACTCTGATTTAACAACATGATTTTTCTCTTAAATCTGTACTACATTTTTTTTTTGTCTATTAAAAATTGTAATTGCTTACCTGCATGCCTCCAAGGGATAGTCTCCACTTTGCTATAACTGTTTTTTTCATTTAAAATTTCTTTTATTTATCTCAAGGGAATTCCATTTATCTGATAATATCTTCTTGTCATTTAAGGATTTTGTTAAACTCAGACCCCATACCAACCTTGGCACATACAGCAGACCCTCCTCTCATTTGACATGTTTTGCTTGATCATTTTCCTATGTGATCTCAGAGCCACTTTGCAATCCATCTGGCAGTGCTCATATTGGGCCAATTATAATTAAACTTGTGAGCTAGCTGGTAAGAACCTGTCTCAGATATTTTACTAGAATACAGTGTTAGATCATTGGTTTTTTCCCATAATTCAAAAAAGTATGCGATTAAAATATTAAAAGTAGACCAATCAAATCTGTCTAACCTCATGACAAATTTTTTAAGAGTTGTAAATATTGCACTGATTATTGCTTATTACTCCATTTATTTCAAAGGATGATAGTTCTTGAAGTTCCCATGCAAAATTGGAAATTGAATTATACAGACTGTGAATTTATTAGACAATTAGCAGAATATTGTTACTTTTTTGGTTCTTAGATCATTGCGTATTCACTTTTCTTTTGCGTATTCACTTTTCTTCCCTCAGGGACTGTCTTACATCGCTGTCCTGTCCTTCCCTCTTCAATTCTTCCCCATATCCACTCACTAATGTAAATGCTTGGATAGAAAATTATGGTTTTGAGATACTTGTTTCTGCTGCTTTTTTCTCATTATCTACATTGCCACTTCATCTCTGACACACATGTCTCTGGGTTGCTTGTCTCCAGTCAGAATGCTTTTCCCACCATAGGCCAACTCTGCTGCAGTTTTCAACTCAGAACTGACTTCTCAGTTGATAGAATCCTGAGACATCTCAGTCTGACAAGAACTGTCTCCCTAGAACATGACACACTGGGCTCTCCTTATACTCTCCATCACTTTACATTATTTTAGAGGGTTGCAGTTAGCATCCCAAATGTTTCAAATATTCCTTCCTGCAGGCACTCCTCAGTTGCAGTCTGATCAACTTCAGATTTATTATTACTCTCAAGAGAGCTATGCTGCATCTGTGCAGGGTGTTTGTTTCTGAAAGGTCATTTCCTGGTGTGAATTCCAACCAAAGGAGATCAAGCCAGAGTACAGCCTTCTTTCTGTTATGTACTTACTCATTTTACTTGGAAGAGAAATGAAGACTTATTTCAAATGTGCGTACAACACACAAAAGTAGATGATGTGACATATTAATGATTGACAGACAGAAATAGGTGAAAAGAATAATATTTAAGCTCATCTAAGCTTTGACATGTGTCTAGGTTTCATAATGGATTAAACAGAATTTTTTTCTGAGTTTGAATTGTTCATTCTTCTCTTCATGTTTATAATACTTTCCACAAAGCTTGAAGATCACATAGTTTCCACCTCTCTTTTGGGTTTAATGTCATTTGGCTGTCATTATACTTTGCTTCTTCACAGCCCAAAGCAAGTAAAGTCCTCCTTCATTTATTTTGCTGTATCATCATTAATGATATGAGCCACAGCCCATGTTATTGGTGGTGGAAAGTTACCACCTTTTTTAAAATTTTAGCCTTAATTGAAATTTACTGAAAACATAGATTTGTTTCTTTAGCATTCTAAATAATTTTTGACAGAGTGTTTTTAAATGTAAGGCATTTCTCCTGCATTATAAATTTAAAATAAGTTATGTTTTTCTATAGCAAAATTAATTCCCCTTAACCCCTGTGGCTGCCTTCCAAGCTGCCTCTGGTATTGGTGTAAGTACCAGAGTTCGTTGCAACATTTAAGCAATAAAATCCAATTTTATTGCTTAGTATTTCATGAAAATAAAATCCAGTTTACATTGTTTTTTGATAGTACATCAGACGACTAGAAACTTTTTTTTTTTTATTTTAAGACAGAGTCTCGCTCTGTCGCGCAATCTCGGCTCACTGCAAGCCCCGCCTCCCAGCTTCACGCCATTCTCCTGCCTCAGCCTCCCGAGTAGCTGGGAGTACAGGCGCCCGCCACCACGCCCGGCTAGTTTTTTTTTGTATTTTTAGTAGAGACGGGGTTTCACCCTGTTAGCCAGGATGGTCTTGATCTCTTGACCTCGTGATCCGCCTGCCTTGGCCTCCCAAAGTTCTGGGATTACAGGCGTGAGGCACCGCGCCCGGCTGAGACGACTAGAAAGTTTCTAATCTGAAAGGAGTGATTAGGCATTTCGATGCCTGGATTCTTCATAGAAACCCACCTGAATGTGCTGCTAGGCATTAGATATATAAATAACACAGCGAGTGAGATGATTTTTCACAAACATGCTAAATAATGAATAAAAATAAGTTACGGAACTCTAGTAAATATTTCATTGTGAAAAGGAACATAGATTGTATTAGTGTGAGAGAGAAGAGGAAACTGAATCATAAGCACAGACCTTAGTAATCATAAAGCTGATAGCCAAGGGTTTAGATAAAATATTTTAAATGGAGAAAGTTTGCCTACCACTGTTTTACATTCCTGTCTCTGCAGCCCACCTGCCCCATTTCCTCCCTTTTCTGTCACTAAGCATCACCATGCCTAAATACACAAACTACATAAAAACACAGTCCATGCTGAGATTGTGAAATGAACGTAAGAACAGTACACTAACAAACTTTAACTTTGAGAGCAGAGCTGGCACTAAAGGAAGAGTAAAATTTTGTCAAATGGAAGAAGGGTGTGGAAAGCATATATCTAGCACAGAATTGTGAAAACACCTGGCATATCTGGTAGGGAGAGAAGAGTATTGTAGTGGGATCATCATACATTTGATTGGAAGTCATAAGGAGGCAAGGCTGGAAAGCTAGATAGGGTCATATTGTGAAGGACTTGTATGCCAGGCTAAGGAGTTTTGGTTTTTAGGAGCCAGCAAACATTCAATAGACATTTTCCAAACTTGGCAGAGAATCATGAGCTCTTCTCCCACTTCTGCCCTCTCCCCCCCACCACCACATAGTGGAGGATGCATGGTTGCATGGTGGAGGATGAACTGGAAAGGAGCTGTTCTGCAGAAGGGTAGCAGGAAGGTCTGCTAAGCAACCTGAGGCAGTTTGTAATAGTTGTAACCAAGAAGTGACAAAGGCTGTGGCCATCAGGCACAGCCTCCATTCATCTTCTAAAGAACAGATCTTCAGAAATCTGAAGGCAGTTTTGTGTCCTTTAGCAAGGCATATATTTGGAGAACCTGTGTAATCCCAGCTTCCTTCACCAACTAAAACAGGGGATAAGCCTCAGTGATGTGTCAACCCACTTATAGAACTTGCCTTACTATTCTTTGTTCATTACTTCTAGTGACCATAGTATTTTTATTACATTGAAATTGTAATACTTTAAAGTATTTGAATATTTTGAAATAACATTGATGTAGGGTTTTTATTTTAGGCAACCAGCAGGGTATAGAACTTCTGGAGAGCAGGATCCTCGAACCTGTATGTTATGATTCTGTTGGCTAGATCTCAGAATGGCAACAAGGAATTTTTGGTTTTGGTTGTTTCTCATATCTCTTGTAAGGAAAACTTGAATAATTCAGGTAGTACATTTGTTTCTCCTTATACACTGCTAGGTATATAGTGGTTGGAACTATTCTTCTTAAGGCACTATTTTCACTGCCTTTGCAACCACAGAGATCATCAATAGTAAAAGCTATTAAACTGACATTGTAACTGTTGCTGTGAAACCAGTACTTTCCTGCAGGCATTATTTCATCCTGTGCCTTTTTGGAAAGGATGTAGTTCTCATTTAGTTGTCGGGGAACATGGTATTATCTTATAAGCATTGCTTTCTGATGAATTTTTTCAGATCTTCTTTGCAGAACCTCTTTCTGAGTTTCTCAGGAAGGATAAGAACGTTCTTCTGAATCAGAATTCTTTTCCAAGACTACATATTAAGAATGGACTCTTGGAATAAGCTTTCTTTTAGATCTCTAGATGTGATAAACATGGCTATTCCGTGAGTAGGAATGCCTTTTCATAAGAGTTGAACAACTTTGTAGTTGCTTTTCTTGGCACCAGATAGCTAGGATCTCCAAGTGTTTCTGTTATTCACTCTGAAAGCTGGACTTGACAGAAAGTTTTGAAGGCGACAAAACATTACAAAGATGCACTGCTTTAATCTAAAACCTATTAGAAGAATTCGTTCTGGGGTATCGATTTTTTTAAAAATAATACCTACTGAACAGGTGTTCATTAGAATATAAAAACTTTGCCTGTTTAGCAAGAGAACTTAGTCCATCTATTTCTTACACAAACTTGAAAATAAAGGAATTGAATAAAAATGAAGTCTTTTTTTCATTTTTTTATTTTCAAATTACCATTTTAGAAATAGTTGTTCAGTTTATCTTTGTGTTTTGTTTTTTTTAATTTCATCCAAGGTAAGAATTATTAATGAAAAATATTGTATATTGAACTTTACATCGTTAAAGATGGAATTCTTTTCTTTAGAAAAGGTTGAAAAATAGAGTTCTGCCTTATAAATTCATGTTATTTGCTAGTTCACTAAATTACTATTTTTTTCTATTTCTAGGCATTTTATCTTTTCATCCTCACAAATGTATTCTAAATTCATCATTTAAATATCTTTCTGATTGTAATCTTGCTGAATACCAGTTTTGTTTTCCTCATATTGCTTTAGTCTCTCTTGGGCTCCTTTCAACCTACTTGGCTATTCCCCCTTTTTGAATGACCTCATTCTTTCTGAATCCCACACATCTTCTGTTGATTACTAAGGTCTGTGCTTAGGATTCACAGTTTCCTCTTCTCTCTCACACGAATACAATCTATGTTCCTTTTCACAATGAAATATTTACTACAGTTCCATAACTTATTTTTATTCATTATTTAGCATGTTTCTGATAAAGCCTAAGTAATTTTAAGATGAATATAGATAAACCAGAATATGTTCACAATAGTCACCAAGGCCAGCAGAGTGGATGAGAGAGGTGATTTTAAATTATTTAAAATGAGGAATGACAGAGGGAAATGCCTATGTTTAGTAAGAAGTTTAGTTTAGTTTAGTAAGAAGAAGAGGCATATAATAACTTCCTCAAGTCATTGAAAGATTATCATATGGAAGAGGAATTAGCTTTGTTCTGCATTGTCTTAAAAGATAGCACAGGCCAGGCATGATGACTCACACCTGTAATCCCAGCACTTTGGGAAGCTGAGGTGGGCAGATCACTTGAGGTCAGGAGTTTTAGACCAGTCTGGCCAACATGGTGAAACCCCATCTCTACAAAAAATACAAAAATCAACCGGGTGTGATGGTACATGCCTGCAGTCCCAGCTACTCAGCAAGCTGAGGCAGGAGAATTGCTCGAACCCAGGAGGTGGAGATTGCAGTGAACTGAGATCGTGCCGCTGCACTCCAGCCTGGGTGATAGAGCGAGACTCTGTCTCAAAAAAAGAAAACACTTAGCACTTTGGGAGGCCGAGATGGGCGGATCACGAGGTCAAGAGATCGAGACCATCCTGGCCAACATCGTGAAGCCACATCTCTAGCAAAAATCCAAAAAATTAGCTGGGCATGGTGCTGTGCGCCTGTAGTCCCAGCTACTCGGGAGGCTGGGGCAGGAGAATCGCTTGAACCCGGGAGGCGGAGGTTGCGCTGAGCCAAGATCGTGCCACTGCACTGCAGTGGCGACAGAGCGAGACTCCATCTCAAAAAAAAAAAAAAAAAAAAAAAGCACAAAGGTTAATTTTATGGCATATGAATTATATATACACATATATATGTTTCCATATATTTTTTATATATATTATATATAACATAAACACATATAACATATGTGTATATAATATATATTAACGTGTGTACATTTTTTAAAGTGGTACAAGGAGCAGGTGATGGAAATGACAGAAACATGTTTTGGCTTATTCGTTTTATTTAAGAAGAACTTTCAAAGAGTTAGAATGGTCTCAGGATATGATGCTTTGCTGATGGAAGTTGTGATTTTCTGTTAATAGACATGGTCAGCTCTGGATTGTAGGGCTACTGTTGATGGAATTTTGGCATCAAATAAGAGATTGAATTAGATGACTGCTGGGTTGAATTTCTTTGTCTCTGAAAGATGCACTTCTCTCGGCTCTTTAATAATATGAGTCAGTAAACAATAGACATGATTATGAGAATGATCTCTTTTTTAGTTTTAAGAACTGTAGTATTTAAGAATTGTTATTTTTCTTCTCATGATTATCACTAATTTTTCACAGCAGGAAAAGGGCAGAGTGAAACTCCCACATTTTGAAGGTGGATATTGTATAACATTACAAGGAGGACAAGGAAGCAAGGATAAGAGTCATAAATTGCAGCTGGAAGCTTGGAACTGATTCCTCTATGCTGCAGTAGCTCAGAAGAGATTCATCCTTAAGTTTAGTGAATAATGAAACATGATCTGAAGAAATTCTATGCAAGATATACTGTTGCCTAGTTCTTAAGTAACTCTGAGTAACTGTACCATCTGTCCTACATGAGAAGTAGCTCACTTTGTTCACCTTCTCTTTCAGATGTGGTAGTTCAAGACTCATTTGAAGAGCTCATTTTAATTGCGGGTTACTTTCCAACACATGTTGGTGGCCTGTAGTCATTGTAAGGCATCTGTAGAAAAGCACTGGCTTAAGATTGAGTTTTAAAATGTAAGTTGGGGCCGGATGCAGTGGCTTACGCATCCGGGAGGCCGACGCAGGTGGATCATGAGGTGAGGAGTTCAAGACCAGCCTGACAAATATGTTGAAACCCCGTCTCTACTAAAAATACAAAAATTAGCCGGGTGTGGTGGCAGGTACCTGTAATGTCAGCTACTCGGGAGGCTGAGGCAGGAGAATTGCTTGAACCTGCGCAGCAGAGGTTGCAGTGAGCCAAGATCACGCCACTGCACTCCAGCCTGGGTGACAGAGTGAGACTCTGTCTAAAAAAAAAAAAATGAAAGTTGGGACTTTTTCATCATAGTGTTTTCTAATTGTGTTTATTATGAAGTGAAACATTACTTTGAGAATTATATGAAATCTTCTGGGTGGAACAGACTTTAGAAGACACATGGTTCAATCTCCCTGTTCTTCCCAAGGAACTAAAACAACTCATTGAGGAATGGGATTGGAAAGTTGTATATTTGCCACATAAAATAGTGATGTTTTAGAAACGTTATTTATTGTTTTTTTTCAGTCCTGTGCAACTCTTAGGAAGTCGGCTTCCTAGCATCGTATTAATTAAGTCTACTCTATAAAAATGTGTTTATAAAAAAGGAGAAAACAGAAAGCTGAATGCACAGTTACTAGTCCCATAATGTAACCCAAATATAAGAGAAATTACTAAAATATAAGAGAGGTTAGGGAGAAGTTATAAACAATTTTTTCCAGAATATTGTCATTCTAAGAGTTAATTGATATCCTGTGGCCTTAGAAAGGATGTTGACTATGTGACATTCAATTTAATTCCTTGAGTTGTATACTTGGCATAATGCCACATCCAATAGAATGGCCCCTTTGATCATTATGTTTCAATAGAAGTGGTTGGCCATGTAAGAACTAGAAAAATAGGGGAGATAAGAATTTGTCAGCGAGTGATTCTATCCCTGTATTCATTATATGCGCAAGTCACAAAGCCCATAATACTGCAAAAATACCTAGACTAAATGTTATTGTCACTTGTAACAACTGTAATGTTTTTCTTTCTTATAAAATAAGATTAGTGCTCTGACAAATTTAATCAGGCAGTGAAGCAATTAAGTGGATTACTAAGCCATACCTACTTTGATTCTCAGCTGTATAGAAAATCAAGACAATCTGTGTAATCTAAACACTAAAACCTTTTATAAGGCATTACTGTGTGTGTGTGTGTGTGTGCGTGTGTGTGTGTGTATATGTGTATGTGTAACAATTCTTCCATATTCCCGAACCTGGGAACTTGGCATACTGGACAAGCATGTCGGGGAAAGGCCTTTGTTCAGTAGAGCCTTGGAGAAACATCAGACACAAAAATACCATAAGCCTTGGAAGTTAGTATTGCTGTGCTTGTGTTTGCTTTTCTTCTCCTGCTTTCTCCAGAATTATCTTTGTCTCGGTCTAGGAAAAGACTAGACAGGTTGGAAGGGAACTCTTATTTATTTTCTCCCTAATTAGGTTAAAATAAGTCAGAATAAATAAATGTCCACTATTGTGTCCCCGCTTTTTTTAACTTGTTTGCTGTCCATAGGCAGTTGGAGACTTACCTTCTAAGAAGTACCAAGAGAATATAACTTATCCAGTTGTCAAAACATAAAATTTATTCCTTTTATAATTACTGCTTTTCAACACATCTTGATCTTGCTTCAGGCAGGCCACATACCTCTTTAAGACAGGTTAGAATTTCTAGGGCGTGTGCCTCCTCAGAGGGCCAAAACTGGTCCAGTAAAATTTTTTGTAAATTTGTTAATAGCCTTTCCAAAATTTTAAAGCTTTTCCATGAATTAACAATAAACTGAAAACAAAATCATTTCCCAGAGGAGGTAAAGCATAGAGAGGAACTCCATATGAGTCCTGATTCTTGTCTAAGAGGAGGGTCTGTTAAAGGGCGAGCACAGACTCACCCAGGTTAACCAGAAGACTAGGATTAGACCTTGGACTTCTGATGTTCTCATTAGGTGTTTTGAAATTTTGAAATTTAGAGACTTGTTTCTGAAATAAAGCATTTTCCCCAATTTTTAGGTGTTTACTAGTGCCAGACTTCAAACTTTTAATGTAACAGATGTTATCAAAGTTTATGATTATCTTTCTATGTGTCCCTAGGATTGTTTTGCTGAATCCCGGTAGAAAATGCATCTCTAGGCCCACCAGGCTGTTCCTCCACTACACAGCGGGCCAGGCTCTTCCCCATCTGTCTCAAACGTAGATTTCAGCCTGAAATTTGGGAAAACATTTGCC
Organism: Gorilla gorilla gorilla; assembly: GCF_029281585.2. Classification (NCBI taxonomy): domain Eukaryota; kingdom Metazoa; phylum Chordata; class Mammalia; order Primates; family Hominidae; genus Gorilla; species Gorilla gorilla. The sequence goes on along the minus strand of NC_086018.1, from coordinate 26,437,955 downwards.
GTGTTAAGTCATTAACAACTGTTTCAAAACAGTCTAATTTCTAACAGTTGGTGCATGTGGAGATACCTAATTAAAATAATTCTAGTCTCGTTAATAAGATAAGTGTGTGTTCTAGTTACTGTGGGATTATTACTATCAAATACAAAGGGCATAAGCCTTAGCTGAGTGAATTATGCTTGTATTTTATTCCCTTCACTAATTCATTGTAATTTAAGAGTTAAATCTTTGTGTTTTTTCCTTATATTTTCATTTCAGTGAATGGAAGAGGTAACTGGAGAGATGTAATAGACAGGAATACTAAGAACAAGATGCAGTGCAGGCGAGCCCCAAAATTGGGGCTTAGCGCAGGAGGGTTCTTGGCTTTACCCAGGAAAGAATTTAAGGGGGAATTGGTGGTGTTAGACAGCAACTTTTATTGAAGTGACAGTGTATAGCAGCAGCAGAGGTACTGTTCTTTGTGGAGCAGGGCTAACCTATAGGCAGTGTGCCTAAAGCAGTAGCTCAGGAACAGTTCTGCAGTCATATTTATACCCACTTTTAATTACATGCAAATGAAGAGGTGTATTCAGAAATTTCTAGAAAGGGGGTGGTAACTTCTGGGTATTACCATGGCAATGGTAAACTGTCATGGTGCTGGTGGGTGTATCTTATGGAGTGGTGCTTTCAGCACCTCTTCCCTGTTTCAGCCAGTCTTTAGTCTGGTCCAGAGTTGAGTCCTGCCCCTTACCTCAGAGAGACGTAGTCCCTGTAAATTCCATGGGAAATTTAGCTTCCCAGAGAAATTCATAGAAATTGAAATTCTACTACACAGTAAAATTGTTAGCCTCTTGTCTGACCTACTCACCATTACTATCTTTTCCATGAGTCCCTCAGTTGAAATGGATCTCTTCTTCCTCTGTACTTCAAGAGTGCTTTACTGTATCCTTTTTGTGGTAGGTCATGCTTTCTACCTTCTGCTATAGCTATTTGTATATGCACATTTATAAATGCTTCTCCTTGAAGGAAGGCTCTGTAACCACCCTTTTGTCTCCACTGGGCCCATTGCAATCATTTGCACATTGTGGTTTGCTCAGGAATATTTGTTGAGTGAATGACAAATAGAAATAACACTTTACCATAGATTTTAATATTTTTAATGCAATCGTAGTCATAGTCTTAAAAAGGAACTTAGAAATTATTTTTAGGTATATAGGATGTTTCAATTTTTTAAATCTCAAAAACATTGTCAAAATCATTTAAAAAAACCTTCTGCATGATGAATTGTGTATGAGTAAAAACTGACATATGATCCTTTTAGCAGAATGAACATGATCTTACAGACTGAATACCAAGTAAATTGAGCCTTCTTCAAGAAAACCCTGCGTGAAGACAGAATTCTTTATTAATTGCTCCGAGCTGTCAATAAAATCTCTTGTCTCAACAACACACACTATTAAATAGTGAACCAATGGGCAAACAGGAAAAATACCATGCATTTCAGGAGGTATTAGAAAGTAACATAATCAAGCCCTGCTGCCATCAGTCATTGGTCATTCCCAGCCCCGTATGACTCAAAACAAATTTCTGCTGTCTCCCACCTTTTCTGACCCTTGGTGGTGATCATTATCATCCTCACTTCTCCAAACTTCATCTCCCTTAAAACTCTGCCCTTCTGAGATATATAAAATGAACAGTTGAGACTTTGACACCTAATGTGAAGCCATTGTTAATGCTTCTAGTAATAAGTTGTCATAGAGGTACATCTGAGAAGATAGTGAGAAAATCAGGGGTGAGTGGAAAAGCGGTGATAGAAAGAATGATAGAGAGAGGGAAGAAACTGGAGGTTAAGTCCTGGGATGCAGGCCATGAGTGAGAAGCAGGAGAGGAGGGAATCAGATGGGCTGACACATAGGCAGGTGCTTGGAGAGGATAACAAGTGTGTGTAGAACAGTGGTCTACATCTACCAACAACACCGTTTGCTTTTTGTGTGTATATCTTAAAAAATAACACATATAGGCCAGGCGCGGTGGCTCACGCCAGTAACCCAGCACTTTGGGAGGCCGAGGCGGGCGGATCATGAGGTCAGGAGATCGAGACCATCCTGGCTAACAAGGTGAAACCCCATCTCTATTAAAAATACAAAAATTAGCCGGGCATAGTGGTGGGCACCTGTAGTCCCAGCTACTCGGGAGGCTGAGGCAGGAGAATGGTGTGAACCAGGGAGGCGGAGCTTGCAATGAGCTGAGATGGTGCCACTGCACTCCAACCTGGGCAACAGAGCAAGACTCTGTCTCACAAAAAACAAACAAACAAACAAAAAACATATATTCTAGTTAAAAATTTTTAAATTAATATTTAGGATGTCTTTTTGTTAGTAGCTATGTGTCATTTGCCTCTGGAGCCTGTCATTTGAGAAAAGAGATCAAAAGCCAAGCCAAAGCCACATGATGATGGAGGCTTGTTACCTAAGCTTTTTGGGCAGATGTTTCTTTACTTAAAAAAAGTCTGTCTTCCCTAATTGCATTTTCAGCACTGACTGACCTCCTTAGCCCTACGGTGTCAATCTCTATTGTTTTTATGAGGAAATGAGACCCATGACTGCTTTGAACAATACAAAACTGTTTACCTTTGATGGCAAGAAACCGAGTAAAACCTGTCTAATATCTCCTGTAGCCTCTCACACCCTTGTTATACGTGAAGCAGACAAAATGGGCATTTGCGAGACAGGATACTATCATTTACAGTTAAAGAGGCAGCTTTGATGGGCTGCCAGGTATGTTGGAAGTTGAAGGCATCGATTTAATGTTTCTCCTGAAGCACTTGGGTAAGGGAGCTGAAGGAAAGGCAAAATGAGCCTTCATGGAGACATCAGGCTAAGGGTGGTATCTGTATAGACGACCTAAAACAGAAGGTAACATGAATAAATGTTAGCAAAACTTTGACTTTAGATCCTGGCGTCATATTTAAACAAAGGTGCAGGGCAATTGTTCATTTTATGAGTTGAACTGTCACTATGGAATCCACCTGCCCGTTCTCTAAGCCACATCTTCTTCTGGACATCAGTATTATTAATATTCTGAGGAGGAAAACGGATTTATTCATAATGGAATCATCTGTGATGAAGACAAAATGTTTTGGACCAATCGTTTTTCCATGTGTCAGCCTTATAGATAGTCGTGTTGGGTCTCTAGCCCTGGTTACAATAGACTATTGGCCAATAGCAAAGACTGGTGATCATGTTCTGTATTCCCTCTATAAGTCTGGCAAGAGTTGGTTGAGGTAAACTTTTGTTTACTTCTCCTGGTTTGCTTAATTAACAGATTAAGCCCAGTAAGGAGATACAAAAGCACAACATCTTTAGCTTTTGAGATTGGCTACTTCCGTAGGTTAAATTACCTTCTGGGGACTGGGAGATTGTATAGAAGTTAGATGGGCCTCTTGCTGATTTCTGACCCAAGAGTAATTAGACTTATAATAAAAAAGACATCTTAAATCTTGCTGGTAAGAGCATGATTGGAAATGAAACTTTTGAAATTCGTTTCTAGTTTCACAGATGGAGTTAAACAGAGGCATACACTTACTGGAGAAAAGTTGTCAACGCTAATGATAGCAACAGTTACCATTTACTGAGTGTGTCCTGTGTGCAAAGCCTACGCTGCTTTACATTTTAACAGTACTGTGAGAGTTTTAGAATGACTGTTTGAGAGCGGAAGAAACTGAGTCTTAAGAGTGGGTCAGTAACTTGCCGAGAATCACAGAATTACTACATAGTGATCTGAGGTTTGAAACTGGATCTGTCTGACATAGATGTGCTGCTCAGTTCTATACTTGGATACTTTAAAATGAGAAATAATTACAGATAGGCCTAAAAAAAAGTAGGGCCTAAAAATTTTAAGGTATAGAAGTCCAGAAAGCCCTTGTTGTCAAAGATCACAAACCAATGACACATAATGATCAACGTGAATTAAGAAGTGAGTTACTTAACTAACTCTCTGGGGGTGATTTTAGGTAAAGAAAAGTGTTAATAGGTCTTATTTATTGCATGTGTCACCACAGGACTTTTGGTGAACTGACATTCTATGCTTTATAAAATAACAGTGCTTGTAAGCCCTGTGTCTCCTGTTACCACTTTAGGCATTATTCACTGTGGACACCAGGAGCTTGTTTTTCCGTGTCATCCATCTGCTACTGCTACTGGAAACGTGTTCTCCTAGGCCTACCATGCCAAAGTTTTCTCTGACAAGCTCACATAAAATGGTGGTATTGTATTTGCTATTACTATTCTACCATTTCTGGGATTAAAGAGAACACTTCAGTCTTCAGTGCATTAGCCTTTACTGATAGATGTATTCTTTGGGAGTACATATTTAAGTGTAATTAGTGCTGAAGTCAGACTTTAAATTTGGACCAAGGGTAGGGGAACTTGACCAGTAAACAGATGGGAGGGAGAGCTTGGGTTTTATCTAAGAAAAGGGTCAATTTAAAAATCCTGTGTCTGAAACATAGCAGTTGTGAATTAAATGCATAGAACTTTTTCTAACAAGTTAATATTTAGGTCTGGCATCATCAATCAGTAAATTAATTGATTATGTCTATGCTCTCCTGTGAGCCTAGTGGTTAATTTTTAATTTTTCTATTAAAAAATTTTTTTTTTGTAGAGATGGGGTCTCGCTTTTGTTGCCTAGGCTGGTCTGGCTTGAAGGAATCCTCTGGCCTGAAGCAATCATCTTGCCTCAGTCTCCCAAAGTACTCGGATTACAGATGTAAGCCGCTGTGCCTGACCTGGTTTAGTTTTTTATTTTGTTTTATTTTTTGAGACAGTCTTGCTCTGTTGCCCATGCTGGAGTACAGTGGCGCGATCTCAGCTCACTGCAACCTCCACCTCCTGGGTTCAAGTGGTTTTTCTGCCTCAGCCTCCTGAGTAGCTGGAATTACAGGCATGCACCACCAGGTCTGGCTAATTTTTGTATTTTTAGTAGAGATGGGGTTTCACCATGTTGGCCAGGCTGCTCAAACTCCTGACTTCAGATGATCCGCCCACGTCGGTCTCCCAAAGTGCTGGGATTACAGGCATGAGCCACTGTGCCTGGCCCTGGTTTAGTTTTTTAATGAATGTGTCTTTATCAGGAGACTTTAGCCCACTGAAAATAGTTCAGCTGGAAGAAGTTAGTAGTAGTTGTCGTCGTCGTCGTCGTCGTCATCCTCCTCCTCCTCCCCTTCTTTTCCTTCTCCTCCTCTTCCTTTTCCTCTTTCTCCTCCTTCTCCTTCTTAGACTTCTCCTTTTTAGACTATAAACAACTCTGTACCATCTTTCTTATCATACTTCCCTGATTTCCATTTTTCTGGCCTTTACTACTCCTATCTTCTTTCTCAACTCAAATATGAATAAGAATTAAAGAAGCTAAAACATCAACTTAAAATAAGAATAGAATTTGTGCCTTTTTAGTATTCAGTGAATATATATTTGTATATTTTAAAAAAATGTTTGAATCTAAGAGTTGAAGAAATTAGATTGGACTCTTGTTGGATTTCTTATGTATACTTGTTTAGAATATAAAAGACTAAAATAATAATACTAGAAATGCATTAAAAAGTGGCCTGGAGAATTGGCACTATTGCTGTTACCATCTGGGCTATCCTAAATATTTTAGCCAATATTTACATATTAAGTCACAAAATTCATATATATCTCAATCAGTTTGAACAATATGGCCTCTAACTTGAAGGTTCTGTTTTCTTCCAGATTGGGAAAGGCTGCTTACAAACTTAAAGGATTTTGTTTTGCTTTAAGTTTTGTATGTGTGGGATAAAGAGACATTTCCAAGTGCAGGGTGATGGTATTATTGCTGCTACTGTTGCCACTGCTACTACTACCACTACTATATAGAACTATGTGTGCACTGGGTCTTTCCTGCCCTTAATACCCCATCTTCTTTCTCAATTCAAATATAAACAAGAATTAAATAAGCTAAAGGATTAATTTAAAATAAGAATAGAATATGTGCCTTTTCAAAGCTTGGTGAATATGTATTTGTATTTTTTTAAAAAGGAAGAGTCCTGGCACTCTTTGAGATGCTGAGCAGGACAGGAGCCATACACACTGGCAAAGGGAAGAAGACAGATCATACCTGGCATGGCAGACAGAGCTTTAAGTAAAAATTGGTTGATGATGGTTATAGGTTTGGTATAAATTTGAACATACCAGCTGGAGTCCATCTTGAATAACCGAATTTCATCTAGGAGTTAGACAAGATGAAAAGTTACTGAAATGGAAAGGTGAAGATTGTTGACTTTGGAAATCAGATTGCAGAAGTATGTAGAATGAAATATTTTGTTGAAAATGCATATATAAAAATATGTGTATTTGGGATGGGGAAAAGACTACTAGGATATACATACAGTGCTGATCTTTCTGGACGATGGGAATATGAAGTGTTTTAAGATTTTTTGCTCATCTGTATTCTCTAATTTTCTACAGTGTGCATATTTCTGTTATTATTATGGAAGGCTGTTTTAAAAATTGCCTGTTGAAGATGAATATCTGGTGAATTCTTCTCTTGGTTGTAGATGAGGATGGCTTATCAGATTGTTGTGAGGCTAGGTGAGGCAAGGCAAGGGATGGAGTGCTTTGAAGGATAATATATGGACCAATAATACAGTGATTTTGATAATATGAAACAACAAGAATTAGAAACTTATTATCTTTGAACTGATAGTATTTAAGATAAATTTATCAGTTTGTGTGATTATAGAAATTTACTTTTCTAGTTATGTTTTAGGCTGATAATACAAGTTTCTAGGCTGGGCGTAGTGGCTCACACCTGTAATCCCAGCACTTTGGGAGGCCAAGGTGAAGTACTACTTGAGCCCAGGAGTTTGAGAACAGCCCAGGCAACATAGTGAAACCTCGTTTCTACTGAAAAAAATTAGCCAGGTATGGTGGTGCATGCCTGTAGTCCCATCTACTTGGGAGGCTGAGATGGGAGGGAGGATTACTTGAGCCTGGGAGGTCAAGACTGCAACGAGCTATGGCTGTGCCACTGCACTCCAGCCTATGTGACAAAGGAAGCCTGTCTCAAGAAAAAAAAAAAAAAGACGGTTTTAGTCTCAGGTTATATAAAGGTTGTACTGGATAGGGCTCAGAAATGAGCTGGGTAGCTGGAGTATATAGGCAGGGATTTAAATTTTACAGAGATAATGCAGGGTTCATGGTATTAAGAGTTTGGCAGCAATCCCCAGAAGTTAAGAAATTTCAAACAAAGGCTGACAGGAGACAGTTGGCTGGAGAATGAAAAAGTCTGGTAGAGTTGAAGTACATCGTATATTAGGATCAACACCAATGCAATGAATGTTCATTGCCAGATCACTACCGTTAGAAATGTAAAAAAAAAAAAAAAAAAAAAAAAAAGGCAACATAACTCCCGAAACAACTGTTTTGATTTCTGTAGTCCATGTTTAAGTTTAAAAACACATATATCTGAACCAGTTATTGTAGTCCTGTTATTTTAAATTGAAGTAACAAGAAGGATATAGAAGCGATAAACTGGAAATTAAAAAGAAGATTAATGGTAAAAGATTGGCAATACTCACTTGATAGGTCATGTTTACCTTGAGAAAAATATTATTATGAAGCTATACCTTATTTGGGGGGTAGGTTCCAAAGTTAGCATATAAAGTGAATAATGAAATAGTCAAAATTACCTTGAAAAATCCATTTAGAAATTCCATATTAGAGATCAGTAAATTCAACACAGCAGGCACAGCAGGTTTTTTCTGCATCATTATAACAAAGCACCATTTATTTGGTTGAGCCCTAGATATACTTGGCTTGCATTTAGGGGCCATGATGTTTAGAGAGGAATAATGCCTTACATGCTGGAGTCACCCTCAGTTTGTCAAAGTGTTCACACTGTGAGAGGCTCACAGAAATGGAGGCTGACTGAAGGAAGAGCAGATTCACGTCTTTCATCCCTTCTTTATGCTCATGCTTCTAATTTTTGTTCCCATGTTTTCTTGCTCCTCCTCTTCTTGGTATTTATTTTGTCTGTTTCTCTTTCCCCTCTTCTGGCTCCCTCTCCATCTCTCCTGAGCACAGAAATGGGGCTACTATATTTAATCCACAGTGGCCCCCTCTGGCCCCCTCTTTGTGTCTCCTGAGCACAGGCCCTGGCCCACTCTCCATCTTTCCTGAGCACAGAAGCGGGGCCACTGTATTTAATCCACAGTGGCCCCCTCTGGCCCCCTCTTTGTCTCTCCTGCGCACAAGCCCTGGCCACCTCTCCGTCTCTCCTGACCACAGAAGTGGGGCTGCTGTAACCACTTGGGCTCCATAGTTCTCAGGATGACAGTTTCAGGCACTTAACCAGATCCTCTTTGATTTGGAATGGGGCGGGGACCAGTGTTCTAGCCTGACCAGGTTTATACTGCAACTTACAGTACCTATGTTTCAGGAGTCAGTCTGGGGGCAACATGTGTCACCTTGAAGATTAGACCTGAACTAGGCTCTTGGGGGATCCAGCCTGATCTGGTGCCTTTAAAATGTTCAGACCTAACTAATAAATTCTGAGTGTATATGGGATTCTAGGGCTTACTATGCGGCTACTGGAGACTTGGGATACACCCAGGGATCCTGGACTCAAAGCCCTCTGGAGTGTTGAAGGATACCTTTCCAAAGTGAAATTCGTATGATCTCGATTTCCTTTGTACATCTGGGGCTGTATTTTATAGGAGAAAGAACATAGAATGCGGGATCAAAAACTTGGTTTTATACTACCATGTATTAGCTCTGTGTTCTTAAGTCAGTGTTTCTTAGCTTCTCATGTTTGTGGCACATTTTCTAATACTAGAATTTTGGTGACATTACTGAAGGAAATAAAAGACTCAAAACAGCACTAACAAATCAGTAATGGTTCAGTCGAGTTACAGAGTATCACAGAGTCTTGATGTCTATCAGAAGCATCCGTGGTTTGTATACTATTTACTTGGTCATCCTTTCAGCACTGTTTTGCTGTAAGAGCTGTTCACTCTCTGCCTGTGCTGTCTCATGTAGTTAGGATGCAACATTATGTGTGGTTTCATTAAATACAGTCTCATTCTTTGTGAGCACTAGCTTTGTGGTGTGTTACTACTCTTGCCTCTTATTCATGACAATTCCGTGCAGTGAATTTGTGTTTTCACCTGTTAAGTGAGGACAGTAAGAACTGCCTTACCTACATCGGGACTCTTGTGAGGATCAATGAGCTTTAAAGGACACAAAGGTTTTATGAAAGTTATGAAGGGCTATATAGAACTCTAAGGGAATTTTGTTAGATTTTTGTTTGTTCCCTTGTCTCTTTATCTCACTAGTTAATGAGATTATTGAGATCAGGGACTGGATTTTTTTCTTTTTAACTTTATCGCCAGCATGTAGCTCACTGTTTGCTATATAAAAGATGTTCAATAAATATTCATTAAATTGAAAATTAAAATTATTGTTTTTATTCTTAATATTGGATTGGTTTCCACACAGCCAGCCTTCTCTGTGTAAAGCAGTATCGAGCTGTGGTCTGGTAGATTTCATTGTGTACAGAGGAATAAGGTGAGTATTGGTGCCTGGTAGTTTTGGATGGGGAGCAGGGACAGAAAGACAATCATAGTCGTAAGTGCCCTCTTTTGGGAAGCATTCTTTCTAAATGTAGTCAAGTGGATTATCACATGGTTGCTGTGTGCAAGTTGAGTGCAGCATTTTGTTTAGTCTGGTTGGAGATATTCTGAGTGGTTTTATTATTATAGTGTCTCTGTTGGAGACTCTTCCACAGCCTTATAAATTTCATTTTCCTTAATTGGGATGGGGAGGGAGGAAGAAAACAGCATTTACTTGGCATTCTTGCCTTTTAGAGCTGTGGGTTATTGATTCAGGGTCCTAGAATACTAATGCTTGGAAGTAAAGGTTCCCTTGGGAGCACCAATGTTAAAGGGCAAAGGGAAAATGATTAGAATTTAAATCTCCAGACTCCACTGAATTTGTGGCTTCATTAAAAAGGGGTTGGGGAGGGGGACAGAGGAAATGATCTGGGCTGCTGCTTTGGGCTTTGTTTAAGGCTTACATCCACAAACTGATAACTCAGAATTACAACCTTTACAAGTTGAGCTATGTGGCCCAGTATGAACAGCCAGCCAGTGGACAGATTGCTTTTACTACCAGTTGTCAGATTGGGCCTTTCAATACTAGTGAAATCGCTCTTATTTTCTAATGGAGAGGGTAACCTTTGGCTTTGGCTTTCTTTGAACTAGTGAAATCTCTTCTGCCAGTTTCTGGAAAATGTAATCACCAAATTACACACATACTTCATTCTTTGATTTGTCACTCTTTAGAAATTCTATTTCCCCCAAGTCAAGTTTTTCTTTTAGACTGTTTATCTGATGCCTAGCATTACTATTTGAAGTAGTATCTTTTCTGACCTATTAGCAGAGGGGAGCAATGTGGAATAATGGGAAGAACATTGGATAATAATGATAAATAAGTTTTGCTACCAAATGGCTATGTGATCTTGGACAAACCACTTAACCTCTCTGAGTTTATTATTTGTCTGCATTAGTCATAGTTGTGAATATTTTTCACATTCTTAGGGCTTCTATATGAAATTTATAAATGCCTTTCCTGATTTTGCTTGCTTTGATGAAAGATAAGCCATAGTTCATATCCAAATGGTTATTAGACCTTGGGTGCATGGTGTTTAAAAATATTGTTGCTGTTATTTGAATATATTTTGTAATGTAAATAATTAGGTTGAGCAGCATATATCAGGGGTAAAACCGTCCTACAAGGATGTGTGGGCTGTTTACACAAAGTTTATATAAATACACAGTAACAACGAGTATTGGGGTTGTTGCTGGTTTTTTTTGTTTGTTTGTTTGGTTTTGTTTTTTGAGACGGACTCTTGCTCTGTCGCCCAGGCTGGAGTGCTCACTGCAAGCTCTGCCTCCTGGGTTTATGCCATTCGCCTGCCTCAGCCTCCCGAGTAACTGGGACTACGGGCGCCCACCACCACGCCCAGCTAATTTTTGTATTTTTAGTAGAGTTGGGGTTTTACCGCGTTAGCCAGGATGGTCTCGATCTCCTGACCTCCTGATCCGCCCACCTCGGCCAGTTATTGCTGTTTTATAAGGAAAATGTTTTCTAGTACCACACTTGCCTCCCTGGAAGGGATAGAAGAAGAAGGAGGGAAGGAAGTAGGGAGGCAGGGAAGAGAAAGAAAGAAGAAAGGAAGGGAGGAAGATTAATTTGCTCTCTCTTTGTAAAAATTATATATGGCAGATATTTGTATGTGTTAAAAACAAATCCTGTTGCCATATCCATGGAAATACATACATATGCATGCATATCTCTAAATTGGGTTAAAGGAGCATTGTCAGGCCTGGTTAGACATACAGTACAATGTACTTTTGATCTCTGGGTTTTTAAATTGAAACTCATGTTCCTGTCTGGGGATTTGAAATTAAAGATAGAAGTATGGAGGCTTTCACTTAAAATGGTATATTGGTTATTCAGTGTGTAGACAATAAGCAGATCATTTAAGCTGGTTCAAGTAGAAGTCATAGTATTTGTGTGTTCTGGAGGACATGGTCATAGTATTACTATGTGTGTGCTCCAGTGTGTTTCTGACTGTTCTGAGGAGGAGAGAGACAAAATATCAAGCAACTGGGGACAATATGATATCCTGAAGGCTGAAATTCATATGTTATTGAAATGCTGTGTGTTCTACATGCTGTTGGTTTCATGAAAACAAAGCAAGAGACCACCCTCATTATGGAGACTGGGCAGTAGCCCAAGCAGCTGTGAAACTGAATAGAAAACCGTCCCTGTTTGTCTCAGCTTTTCAATTGATTTTGGCCCAAGTTTGAATCACCAAGCAGAGAGGTCACCTTGCTTATTGGGGTTTGACAGTCATACGGATGTTGTTGCAGATTAGATCTTTTTATAACAGTAAATTGAATCTTGTATTAGCAGAAGCTGTTTAAGTAGTGATTTTGGTGTGATGAATGGAAACCTTAGCAGGGAAGTACCCCTTATGTGGGGCTGAGAGTTTTTAGGAATCCGAGAGTTTGGAGATGACAAATTGATTTTAGATTTAAGATCAGGGGAACAATAGCAAAATAAAATGTTTTTAGTTGTTTTCAAATTGATTCCATTAAACTTTTAAGTGTTATATTCAAGGCACTATGCTAGTGGCTTGGGATAAACAGATATTTAATAAAACATGATACTTGTACGTTCTACAAAATTGTATACTAAAAATAATGGGTTATTAAAAAATAGGGTTCGGTGCAGACCACTCAAAATCTGTGCAACATTGACCCATGGTACCCAGAAAACAAGGGCTTGGACAGCCCAGGCAGGCAGCTCAGCATAGGTGGAGGTTGCCATAGATTATATTAAATTAAAAATGCACAAAAAAGAGTAAAAAAATGCTGGCTTGTATAAATGTGGAGCTATTTGGAAGTGAACCCTGAGCTGGCATGGTGGGACTTGTAGTCCCAGCTACTTGGGAGGCTGAGGCAAGAGGATTACTTGAACCAAGGAGTTTGAGACCAGTTTGGGAAACATAGTAAGACCTCATCTCAAAAACAAAAACAAAAAGGTAAGTGGAGCTCTGAGCCAGTGGAGTTGCCATTAAGGTGGGCACAGAAGGAAGTAAGGCTTGCTCCAAGATGAGAACCAAGAATTAACACCTCTTTTAGCCTTGTATGCAAGCTTTCACTTTGAATTTTTCTTAAATAAAATGAAGAGCCCGTATGTGCAACAGCCAAGCTGAAGCCGTTTTGCTTTTTTTTTTCATTTTTTATTTTTTTAAGACAGGGTCTCCCTCTGTCACCCAGGCTGGAGTGTAGTGGTATGATTTCAGCCCACTGCAGCCTTGACCTCCTGGTCTCAAATGATCCTCCTGTCTCAGCCTCCCTAGTAGCTGGGGCTAAAGGCATGCACCACTATACTTGGCTAGTTCTTTATTTTTTGTGTGGAGATGAGGTCTCACTATGTTACCCGGGTTGGTCTTGAACTCCTGCGCTCAAGCATTCCTCCTGCCTCAGCCTCCCAAAGTGCCGGGATTACAGGCATGAGCCACCGCATCTGGCCTTGTTTTGCTTTTCTTTCTGAATTCTGTTCTATTCCAGCTCCTCTTGCCTAGGAAAAAAAAATCACACCCATGAACCAATACAATATCTATATGCTATTGACATGAGCTAAGTGGTACTGTAGAAAGCTTGTGTTGTAAAAGAATCGACTGTAAAAGTGCTAGATCTGGCTAGATGTGAACTCTGCCTATGTAGAACTGATCATCTAGTTTGAAAATCTGAGAAAGGCCAGGCTTGGTGGCTCACATCTGGGTTTCTCAGCATTTTGAGAGGCCAAGGTCAGAGGATTGCTTGAGCCCAGGAGTTTGAGACCAGCCTGAGCAACACAGCGAGACCTCATCTCTACAAAAAATAAATATAAAACAATTAACTGGGTATAGTGGTTTGCACCTATGGTCCCAGCTACTCAGAAGGCTGAGGTGGGAAGATAGCTTAAGCCCAGGAGGTCGAGGTTGCAGTGAGCCATTTATCATACCACTACACTCTAGCCTGGGTGACAGAGCAAGACCCTGTCTCAAAAAAAAAAAAAAAAAAAAAGGAGGGAGGAACCAAGATGGCCGAATAGGAACAGCTCTGGTCTACAGCTCCCAGCGTGAGCGACGCAGAAGACGGGTGATTTCTGCATTTCCATCTGAGGTACCGGGTTCATCTCACTAGGGAGTGCCAGAGAGTGGGCGCAGGTCAGTGGGTGCGTGCACCATGCGCAAGCCAAAGCAGGGTGAGGCATTGCCTCACTCGGGAAGTGCAAGGGGTCAGGGAGTTCCCTTTTCTAGTCAAAGAAAGGGGTGACAGACGGCATCTGGAAAATCGGGTCACTCCCACCCGAATACTGTGCTTTTCCGACGGGCTTAAAAAATGGCGCACCAGGAGATTATATCCTGCACCTGGCTTGGAGGGTCCTACGCCCACGGAATCTCCCTGATTGCTAGCACAGCAGTCTGAGATCAAACTGCAAGGTGGCAGCGAGGCTGGGGGAGGGGCGCCCGCCATTGCCCAGGCTTGCTTAGGTAAACAAAGCAGCCCGGAAGCTCGAACTGGGTGGAGCCCACCACAACTCAAGGAGGCCTGCCTGCCTCTGTAGGCTCCACCTCTGGGGGCAGGGCACAGACAAACAAAAAGACAGCAGTAACCTCTGCAGACTTAAATGTCCCTGTCTGACAGCTTTAAAGAGAGCAGTGGTTCTCCCAGCATGCAGCTGGAGATCTGAGAGCGGGCAGACTGCCTCCTCAAGTGGGTCCCTGACCCCTGACCCCCGAGCAGCCTAACTGGGAGGCACCCCCCACCAGGGGCAGACTGACACCTCACACGGCCAGGTACTCCAACAGACCTGCAGCTGAGGGTCCTGTCTGTTAGAAGGAAAACTAACAAACAGAAAGGACATCCACACCGAAAACCCATCTGTACATCACCATCATCAAAGACCAAAAGTAGATAAAACCACAAAGATGGGGAAAAAACAGAGCAGAAAAACTGAAAACTCTAAAAAGCAGAGCGCTTCTCCTCCTCCAAAGGAACGCAGTTCCTCACCAGCAATGGAACAAAGCTGGACGGAGAATGACTTTGACGAACTGAGAGAAGAAGGCTTCAGATGATCAAATTACTCCGAGCTACGGGAGGAAATTCAAACCAAAGGCAAAGAAGTTGAAAACTTTCAAAAAAGTTTAGAAGAATGTATAACTAGAGTAACCAATACAGAGAAGTGCTTAAAGGAGCTGATGGAGCTGAAAACCAAGGCTCGAGAACTACGTGAAGAATGCAGAAGCCTCAGGAGCCGATGCGATCAACTGGAAGAAAGGGTATCAGCGATGGAAGATGAAGTGAATGAAATGAAGCGAGAAGGGAAGTTTAGAGAAAAAAGAATAAAAAGAAACGAGCAAAGCCTCCAAGAAATATGGGACTATGTGAAAAGAGCAAATCTACGTCTGATTGGTGTACCTGAAAGTGACGGGGAGAATGGAACCAAGTTGGAAAACACTCTGCAGGATATCATGCAGGAGAACTTCCCCAATCTAGCAAGGCAGGCCAACATTCAGATTCAGGAAATACAGAGAACGCCACAAAGATACTCCTCGAGAAGAGCAACTCCAAGACACATAATTGTCAGATTCACCAAAGTTGAAATGAAGGAAAAAATGTTAAGGGCAGCCAGGGAGAAAGGTCGGGTTACCCACAAAGGGAAGCCCATCAGACTAACAGCTGATCTCTTGGCAGAAACTCTACAAGCCAGAAGAGAGTGGGGGCCAATATTCAACATTCTTAAAGAAAAGAATTTTCAACCCAGAATTTCATATCCAGCTACACTAAGCTTCATAAGTGAAGGAGAAATAAAATCCTTTACAGGCAAGCAAATGCTGAGAGATTTTGTCACCACCAGGCCTGCCCTAAAAGAGCTCCTGAAGGAAGCACTAAACATGGAAAGGAACAACTGATACCAGCTGCTGCAAAATCATGCCAAAATGTAAAGACCATCGAGGCTAGGAGGAAACTGCATCAACTAACCAGCAAAATCACCAGCTAACATCATAATGACAGGATCAAATTCACACATAACAATATTAACTTTAAATGTAAATGGACTAAATGCTCCAATTAAAAGACACAGACTGGAAAATTGGATAAAGAGTCAAGACCCATCAGTGTGCCGTATTCAGGAAACCCATCTCACGTGCAGAGACACACATAGGCTCAAAATAAAAGGATGGAGGAAGATCTACCAAGCAAATGGAAAACAAAAAAAGGCAGGGGTTGCAATCCTAGTCTCTGATAAAACAGACTTTAACCCAACAAAGATCAAAAGAGACAAAGAAGGCCATTACGTAATGGTAAAGGGATCAATTCAACAAGAGGAGCTAACTATCCTAAATATATATGCACCCAATACAGGAGCACCCAGATTCATAAAGCAAGTCCTGAGTGACCTACAAAGAGACTTAGACTCCCACACATTAATAATGGGAGACTTTAACACTCCACTGTCAACATTAGACAGATCAACGAGACAGAAAGTCAACAAGGATACCCAGGAATTGAACTCAGCTCTGCACCAAGCGTCCTAATAGACATCTACAGAACTCTCCACCCAAAATCAACAGAATATACATTCTTCTCAGCACCACACCACACCTATTCCAAAATTGACCACATGGTTGGAAGTAAAGCTCTCCTCAGCAAATGTAAAAGAACAGAAATTATAACAAACTATCTCTCAGACCACAGTGCAATCAAACTAGAACTCAGGATTAAGAATCTCACTCAAAACCACTCAACTACATGGAAACTGAACAACCTGCTCCTGAATGACTACTGGGTACATAACGAAATGAAGGCAGAAATAAAGATGTTCTTTGAAACCAGCAAGAACAAAGACACAACATACCAGAATCTCTGGGACGCATTCAAAGCAGTGTGTAGAGGGAAACTTATAGCACTAAATGCCCACAAGAGAAAGCAGGAAAGATCTAAAATTGACACCCTAACATCACAATTAAAAGAACTAGAAAAGCAAGAGCAAACACATTCAAAAGCTAGCAGAAGGCAAGAAATAACTAAAATCAGAGCAGAACTGAAGGTAATAGAGACACAAAAAACCCTTCAAAAAATCAATGAATCCAGGAGCTGGTTTTTTGAAAGGATCAACAAAATTGATAGACCGCTAGCAAGACTAATAAAGAAAAAAAGAGAGAAGAATCAAATAGACGCAATAAAAAATGATAAAGGGGATATCACCACCAATACCACAGAAATACAAACTACCATCAGAGAATACTACAAACACCTCTACGCAAATAAACTAGAAAATCTAGAGGAAATGGATACATTCCTTGACACATACACCCTCCTATGACTAAACCAGGAAGAAGTTGAATCTCTGAATAGACCAATAACAGGAGCTGAAATTGTGGCAATAATCAATAGTTTACCAACCAAAAAGAGTCCAGGACCAGATGGATTCACAACCGAATTCTACCAGAGGTACAAGGAGGAACTGGTACTATTCCTTCTGAAACTATTCCAATTAATAGAAAAAGAGGGAATCCTCCCTAACTCATTTTATGAGGCCAGCATCATCCTGATACCAAAGCCGGGCAGAGACACAACCAAAAAAGAGAATTTTAGACCAATATCCTTGATGAACATTGATGCAAAAATCCTCAATGAAATACTGGCAAACCAAATCCAGCAGCACGTCAAAAAGCTTATCCACCATGATCAAGTGGGCCTCATCCCTGGGATGCAAGTCTGGTTCAATATACGCAAATCAATAAATGTAATCCAGCATATAAACAGAGCCAAAGACAAAAACGACATGATTATCTCAATAGATGCAGAAAAGGCCTTTGACAAAATTCAACAACCCTTCATGCTGAAAACTCTCAATAAATTAGGTATTGATGGGACGTATCTCAAAATAATAAGAGCTATCTATGGCAAACCCACAGCCAATATCATACTGAATGGGCAAAAACTGGAAGCATTCCCATTGAAAACTGGCACAAGACAGGGATGCCCTCTCTCACCACTCCTAGTCAACATGGTGTTGGAAGTTCTGGCCGGGGCAATTAGGCAGGAGAAGGAAATAAAGGGTATTCAATTAGGAAAAGAGGAAGTCAAATTGTCCCTGTTTGCAGATGACATGATTGTATATCTAGAAAACCCCATTGTCTCAGCCCAAAATCTCCTTAAGCTGATAAGCAACTTCAGCAAAGTCTCAGGATACAAAATCAATGTACAAAAATCACAAGCGTTCTTATACACCAACAACAGACAGAGAGCAAAATCATGAGTGAACTCCCATTCACAATTGCTTCAAAGAGAATCAAATACCTAGGAATCCAACTTTCAAGGGATGTGAAGGACCTCTTCAAGGAGAACTACAAACCACTGCTCAAGGAAATAAAAGAGGATACAAACAGATGGAAGAACATTCTATGCTCATGGGTAGGAAGAATCAATATCCTGAAAATGACCATACTGCCCAAGATAATTTGCAGATTCAATGTCATCCCCATCAAGCTACCAATGACTTTCTTCACAGAATTGGAAAAAACTACTTTAAAGTTCATATGGAACCAAAAAAGAGCCCGCATCGCCAAGTCAATCCTAAGCCAAAAGAACAAAGCTGGAGGCATCACACTACCTGACTTCAAACTATACGACAAGGGTACAGTAACCGAAACAGCATGGTATTGGTACCAAAACAGAGATATAGATCAATGGAACACAACAGAGCCCTCAGAAATAACACCGCATATCTACAACTATCTGATCTTTGACAAACCTGAGAAAAACAAGCAATGGGGAAAGGATTCCCTATGTAATAAATGGTGCTGGGAAAACTGGCTAGCCATATGTAGAAAGCTGAAACTGGATCCCTTCCTTACACCTTATACAAAAATCAATTCAAGATGGATTGAAGACTTAAACGTTAGACCTAAAACCATAAAAACCCTAGAAGAAAACCTAGGCAATACCATTCAGGACATAAGCATGGGTAAGGACTTCGTGTCTAAAACACCAAAGCCAAAATTGACAAATGGGATCTAATTAAACTAAAGAGCTTCTGCACAGCAAAAGAAACTACCATCAGAGTGAACAGGCAACCTAGTAAATGGGAGAAAATTTTCGCAACCTACTTATCTGACAAAGGGCTAATATCCAGAATCTACAATGACCTCAAACAAATTTAGAAGAAAAAAACAAACAACCCCATCAAAAAGTGGGCGAAGGATATGAACAGACACTTCTCAAAAGAAGACATTTATGCAGCCAAAAAACACATGAGAAAATGCTCACCATCACTGGCCATCAGAGACATGCAAATCAATACCACAATGAGATACTATCTCACACCAGTTAGAATGGCAATCATTAAAGAGTCAGGAAACAACAGGTGCTGGAGAGGATGTGGAGAAATAGGAACACTTTTACACTGTTGGTGGGACTGTAAACTAGTTCAACCATTGTGGAAGTCAGTGTGGCGATTCCTCAGGGATCTAGAACTAGAAATACCATTTGACGCAGCCATCCCATTGCTGGGTATATACCCAAAGGACTATAAATCATGCTGCTATAAAGACACATGCACACGTATGTTTATTGTGGCATTATTCACAATAGCAAAGACTTGGAACCAACCCAAATGTCCAACAATGATAGACTGGATTAAGAGAATGTGGCACATATACACCATGGAATACTATGCAGCCATAAAAAATGATGAGTTCACGTCCTTTGTAGGGACATGGATGAAACTGGAAATCATCATTCTCAGTAAACTGTCGCAAGGAGAAAAAACCAAACACTCCATATTCTCACTCATAGGTGGGAATTGAACAATGAGAACACATGGACACAGGAAGGGGAACATCACACTCTGGGGACTGTGGTGGGGTGGGGGGAGGGGGGAGGGATAGTATTGGGTGATATACCTAATGCTAGATGACGAGTTAGTGGGTGCAGGGCACCAGCATGGCACATGTATGCATATGTAACAAACCTGCACATTGTGCACATGTACCCTAAAACTTAAAGTATAATAATAATAACTTAAAACAAAACAAAAAAACAAAAAACAAAAAACAAACTCTAAGAAAGTTAAAGTTAAATGATGAAAGTTTAAAAATGTCTCAAGGAAACACTGCAAGAAGTGGCAAAATGCAGTAGTATATGATTATCAAGATTCTGTAGCTATTAAATATTTAGTGTCTTCTCTCCCTTTTACTTCCTTTCTCCCTTTCACCCCAAGGCATTTTTTTAAAGCTCTTAGACCCTATGGAGTCATAGTATAGAAAGAAATACCTGTGTCTGACCCTATACCCATTCAAGGACAAATATTTTAGGTATGAATCTTTAGCTTTCTCATCTGTTGTTGAGTAACTTGTGATTGTATAGTCAGCAAATTAAATTTAATTCATTTAATTCAACAGACTCTTCCTGAATGCCAAGGATTGCACAGCACTGTACTAATTGCTGAATAAGATGTGGTCCCTGCCCATCATGAGAGATCAGGAGGAAAAGGCATAAGCAAAGTAATGTGAAAGTATTGGAGAAGAGATGAATGCCAACTGCTAAAACTGGTGAAGCCTTCTTATAGAAAATAGGACTCGAGCGGGGCTTAGAAAGTTTGGAAGATTTTGGCAGACTTACTGGAGGGAAAAAGTGTTTTTGGCAGAGGTGGAGCAAAGAACAGAAGTAGGAAAATGCTGAATGTGATCAGACATAGTGAGTAGAGTTGTGGGTAAAGATTGCATATGGGCTAGTGGATGGGGATATTTAGTGAAAGATAAAGTTGGAAAGCTAGGATGGAGCTAAATTGTAGTATTTTAAATATCAGACTAAATAATTTGATTCATTCCCTATGTAGAGGTAAGCCAGTTAAAATTTTGAGGCATGAAATAACCTGATCAGAGGCATTTGGAAAGTAAAAAATTCACAATAAGTGAGTGCCTATTATGTATACTTCTACTATTAATAAAATTGTATATTTTATATTATTTTATTTACTCCTCATGATAATCCTGAAAAGTAGGTATTATAAGTGTGGAGAGAGTGTATGGGAACTCTCTGTACCTTCTACTGAATTTTGCTATGAACCTAAAACTGTAAAAATGTAAACTGTAAAAAAGTATATTAAAAATTAACATCTATTAAAAGTAGATATTATTATCTACATTTACAAGTGAACAAACTGAAGCCTTGTAACCCTAGCTACTTGGGAGGCTGAGGCAGGAGAATTGCTTGAATCCAGGAGGTGGAGGTTACAGTGAGCCGAGATTGCACCATTGCACTCCAGCCTGGGCGAAGGAGTGAGACTCTGTCTCAAAGAAAAAAAAAAGAAAAAAGAAAATTGCAAATAATTTGTTCAGGGTCACATAGCTGGAAATGACAGCTCAAGTAAAGCCTATAACTATGTAATTTTTTTTTTTTGACGGAGTTTCACTCTTGTTGCCCAGGCTGGAGTGCAGTGGCGCAGTCTCGGCTCACTGCAACCTCCGCCTCCTGGGTTCAGGCAATTCTTCTGCCTCAGCCTCCCGAGTAGCTGGGATTACAGTCGCATGCCACCATGCCCAGCTAATTTTTATTTTTAGTAGAGATGGGGTTTCACCATGTTGGCCAGGTTGGTCTCGAACTCCTGACCTGAGATGATCCGCCCCCCCTTGCCTCCCAAAGTGCTGGGATTACAGGCATGAGCCACCATGCCCAGCCACCTGTCTAATTTTTAAAGTCTGTCATCTTTCTACTTAGGAAATGCAGTAGACAAAGATTGGGTACAGAAAGTGCAGTGATAAGTCCGTTGCAGAAGACAGATGATAAGGGGCTGACCTAGCAGTGGTAGTGGAAATGGAGAGATGTAATGGAGTATTTTAGTTATAGACTTGAAAGAACTTAGTGACTAATGGGATGTGGGTCACAAGGCAGAGGAAGCATTGAAGATACCCAGTTAACTGGGAGAATACCTTCGTTTCATCACCACGTATTGAATGCATACTTACTATGTAACTGATACTGCTTTAGGCAATAGGGACTTGTTGCTGAATAAAATAAAGTTTCTGCTTTCATGGAGCTTATGTTCTAGTATGGGACAAAGAGATGGTAAACATACTGTATGGAAGATGATGATAATTACTCAGAAGAAAAATAAAGTAAGTAAAGAGGAGAGATAAAGAGTGATGAAGGGCCTAGGTACCATGGCTCAGGCCTGTAATCCCAGTCTTTTGGGAGGCCAAGGCAAGAGGGTCACTCAAGGCCAGGAGTTTGAGATCAGCCTGGGCAACATAATGAGACCTTGTCTCTACCAAAACAAAAAACAAACAAACAAACAAACAAACAAAAAAACCAAACGTTTAAAAAAAAAGAGTGATGAAGAGGATGGGGTGCAATTTTATCTTGGATAGAACATAAAGGTGTTTCTTAAGAAGTAATGTATAAGCAGAGACCTGAAGGAAATAAGGGAAAAAGCCATGTGGCTTCTGGGGTAGGCAGAGGGACCATCAGGGGTAAAAGCCCACAGGAGGGGATGTGCTTACTGTGCTCACAGAGTAACAAAGAGAACGGTTTGTTTTGACTGGGGTGAATGAAGAAGATGAAGTCAAATAAGTTGTTTAGGGGAGGGCAGATCATATAGGGTTTGAAGGCCATGGTAAAGACTTTAGATTTTACTCTAATAGGAGGACATCAGAGGTTTTGAGCAAAGTGTTGACATGATCAGACTAACGCTCAAAAGGATCATCCTAGCTGCTATGTGAAGAATAGGCTGTGAGGACACCAGATACACGAGGCCAATTCCAATTGGGAGGCCCTTGTGATCTAGGCAAGAGAAATGATCGTTTGGACAAAGGTGGTAGCAATAGAGTGGTGAAAAGGTGCGTTCTAGGTATCTTTTTGAAAGTAGGACTAACCGAATTTTCTAAAGTATTGAATGTGGGATATGAGAAAAAGAACACAGCAGAATCATTTGACCTGAGCAACTGGTAGATTGAAATTGCCATTTATTGAGTAGAGAAATAATGTGGATAAAGGTTTTAGGGGAAGGGAGTTAGAAGTAAGAGTTCAGTTTTTGATGTTTATTAGATATCCAAGTGGAGATTTGAGTATACATTTGTAATTCAATTGAGTTGTAAATTTGTGAGATGTATATTATAACCATAGCCAGTTACCCTGAAATCACAAATAATAAGTAGAAATGGGTGAGGGGACAATTTGGGATCAACATATCGCTGCTGTGGACAAAGGAAAGTGTCTCAAACTCAACAATGCCATTTTCACCAAAGAAAGTACATAGGTATAAAGCAATAGATGTAATAAGTACAGGAGAGGTCTGGAAACCACATCTTGGGCATTCCAATATTAAGAAAGAAAGATCAGGTTAAGAATTAGGAAAGGAAACTGAGAAATAATGGCCAGTGAATGAATAAATGAATAGAATTGTTCTGTCTACATCCAATCTCTTGTGTACAGTACTTCTTACCTGGAATTATGATAGACTTTGGAAGAATGGAGAAAGAATGAAGCCATTGAGGTCAAAAGAGGACAATCTTTTGAAGGTGAGTAAATGATAGGTCAAGTAAGATGAGATTGAGAATTGGTCATCATTTTTAACAATACTAGAGGTCATTTGTGATCTTGTTTAGAGGAATTTAGGTGAAGGTGGTTCAAGAAAGTGGGAGACCAAATAGTGGTGGTACAAATAGTTTCATACATTTCGAAGTTCTGTTATTATGTGCATACATACATATTTATGATGATATGTCTTTCTGTTGAATTTGCCCCTTTTAATTGTAAATGTCCCTCTTTATCTCTGGTTCTACTTTATTTTATACTACTATAGCTACTTGCTGTAGCCACTTGGATGTCAATTTGGTCTAGTGTTGTGCTTTCTAGCTTTTATTTCTTTTGATAAGATAGTATGTTGAAGGTGTTTACACAGAAGATGTGGATTTGATCTAATGTTGTTGCATTCTAGCTTTTCTGTTCATTTGATCATTTACTTGTATTGGATAACTGATTAATTTGTGAACAATTACCAAAGGTCAAGTCCATGGATAATGCTGCCAAAGAATCAAATCTCTGTTATCTACACTTTGAATATGTTACAAGGTGAATATCATATTTGCTGTGCTTCATTTATATCAGAAACAGCTTTGAGGCCCAGGGAATACTCAAGTGATGATGTGGAGAAAGCAGCTCAGAGCTCTTACCAAGTCTAGTAGAGAATAACAAAATGCTCTTGGTATAGTTGTCATAATTTTTATTATGATACTGTAGATTAGTATATTTATATTTGTATCTTGAGGGAAAAATACAGAGAATTTACTTTACTTTGAAATTTGGTTGGTTTGGATGAGGGTTTACTTTATTTCTTTTGACAGCTTGGATCTTACCAACAGTCACATTTCTTCATGACTACTGTTCCCATCCCTTAATGAGGCTCATGTTGCTAGTTACAATGGAATAATTAAGTTCTACTATTGGGTTTGGGCTGCTTCCACAATGCTTGTCTTTTAGTTGTAAATCTGAATGTTGGGCTAGCTATCTACTGTTGTCCATTTTACCCTTTAGCCTATTTACCGAGGAATCGGCACTTTCTCTTCCAGTGCCCAGTGCACCTCAAATATATCTTAGAGTAGCATGGAGATTGAAGAGATACTTCAATTAGATTTTACTCTAATCTATTGGATTATCAGAGAAATATATGTTTTGGAAATATAAATAGAACATAATTTTTAAAGGAAAAAATACCCTTTAAATCTTGCAGTTTTCTTTGGCAGAAGAACAGTATTAACATCTGGTTACCAAACTGTGGTACCCTTAAGAGAATTGGAGTTGGTCCAATTTCCAATAAAATACTGGATTAAGTGACTTCTCTTGAGTTTTTATTATTTTAAAGTACATTTTTAAACCTCTGTTCTCCCTGTAATTTGCAGTTTGCAGTTACTTGCAAGCAGTGATTTTAGTTTACATGATGAATCATTCTCTATACTAACATTTGTAGGATACCACAAAAAATATCATCAGAGTAAAAATGCCAGGTTACTAAAATGCAGCAGACAGGAAGGCACCATCTACTAATAGGGCAGCTCCGTCCTTGAATACTTGTTGGAAGGGAGGGAACTGCTATCATTGAGCATTGATCTTATACCAGGAGCTTCACACATTTTATCTCTTTTAGGTTTGCAAGAAGCCTCTAAGGTAGGCTCATTCATTCCTCTCAATAATCTGCTGAATCAAGGGCAGATACTATAATTTCTATTGGACTGGTTGAGAATCTTAGAGAGAAATCTGTGAGTTGCCTAAGGCCAAATTGCCAATCAGTAGAGCTGGGGGCAGACCTGAAATTCCTCATTTCCAGTCTATTCCTTCTACTGGGTCTCCTGACACTTTTTTTTTTTTTTTTTTGAGAATGTGATGGAAATGTGAGAAACCTCAGTGGCTTGTTTTTCTAGTTCAGCCTCCCCACTGACATTTTCTCTTTTAACAACTGTAAACCTAGTACATGTATGTGTCTAATACCAAGATAAATACCGCCCCTTCCTGTAGGAATTCATAGTAGGTAAGGCAAAACAGCAGGCATAAAATAAATGCTAGAAGTAAAATTTTATAGGTGTTAATTTCCTAAGTCCTAGAGAGGTTATGATTCCTGTAAACTTTTCCAGTGACATAGTGGAAGATCCAAGACAAGCACTGATCTGTAAAAATAGTGATAATAGCACATCCTGCTTAGGTTTGTCGTAGGGATTAAATAGATTATCAGATAATCCATGTATAAAGTATTTAGAACAGTACCTGGAACAGAGTAGCTGATCAACAAATAGTAATTTCAGTTTCATGCTTTTTCTGTTACATAAAACTGCCTCTTCAGATTGAAATCTTTGCATGTCAATGGACAGGAACAGTAGAAGAAAAAACATGCTTTTTTCTTATGGAAATTGATCCAGAAAATTATTATTCATCAGCATAAAGGATTGATTATAAGAGACTGGATTTTGTACCCAACATAAGAATTACACAAACCAGTCCTTTATTAGCATGTTCCTTATTCTTAATTCCTCTGATATGTTTTATATACTTAAATTCCTACATTTGTTGGATTATTTTGGGATTTGTTTCACTGTCACATGTGTCACAGCTTTGAGAAAGAGATTTTTGATTTTGTTATATGTAGGCTGTGAGTTTTAATAGTTTCCAGCATTGTCTGTTGCCCTTATTATCCTGTATATTCTTGTTTAATTAAAACAGACAAAACACAATTGCTTCTCTCTCCTATGAGTTAGACCTAAAATGTGCTCATCTTGGAGTGTATTCACCTATATTAACAGTGGGGCTTTCAGCTCTTGTCGGAAGTGCTATGCTAGTCCGGCTTTCTTCTTCTTTTTTGAGCTTTTTATTTTGAAATAATACTAGATTTACAGAAATGTTGCAAAACTAGAACAGAGATTTCCTGTATACCCTTCACCTAGCTTTCTTTAATGTTAACATTTTGAAGAAGCATAGTGTAATTAACACAGATACAGTATTATTGACTAAATTGTAGCCCATACAAATTTCTCTAGTTTTCCCGTGGATGTCCTTGTTCTGTCCTAAGATGTAATCCAGGATTCCACATTGCATTTAATTGTCCTGTCTCCTTAAGTCACTTCTGATACATGATTTTGTCAGTCTTTTCTGTAACATTTCTTGTAGTGAAGGTCTGCTGTTGCTGAAGTCTTTCACATTAAAAAAATCTTTTTATTTATTTCCAATTGTGATAAAATACACATAACATAAAATTTACCATTGTAACCATTTTTAAATGTGTAGTTCAGCAGTGTTAAATGTATTCACATTGTTGTGCAACTAATCTCCACAACTCTTCATCTTGCAAAACCGAAACTTGCTACTCATTAAACAACTCTCCATTTCCCCCTCCCCTCAACTTCTGGCAACTACCATTCTACTTTCTGTCTTTATGAACTTGACTATTCTAGCTACCTCATATAAGTGGAATTATACAATATTTGTCTTTTTTATGACTAGCTCGTTTTGTTTAGCATAATGTCCTCAAGGTTCATCTATGCTGTAGTGTGTGCCATATTTTCCTTTCTTTTGAAAACTGAATAATATTCCATTACATGTATATATCACATTTTGTTTATGTATTCTTCAATAGAAACTTGGGTTGCTTCCACCCTTTGGTTATTGTGAATAAGGCAGCTTTGAACATGGGTATTCAAATATATGTCTGAGTCCCTGCTTTCAGTTATTTTGGGTATATACCCATAGGTAGAATTGCTGAGTCATATGATAACTCTATTTTTAATTTTCAAGGAACCATCACACTGTTTCCAAATCAGCTTTTATATGTCTGAAATTATATATTTTTTTTGCTTAGATGTTTGAAAGATATTTTCACTAGGTCTAGAGATTTCTTTCAGAAATTTAGAGATGTTGCTCCACTTACCTGTCTCATATTGTTTCTAGTGAGAAGTTAGCTGTCATTTTTAGCTTTCTCTCTGTAAAATCTGTATTTTTTTCTGGCTGCTTTTAAGATTTTTTTCTTTATTAATGTATTTAAAAAATTGATCATGATGTGTCTTGGTATAGTTTTTATTAATTTTTATTTAAGCAATAACAGTTATTAAACCTAGAACATTTTCAGGTCTTACTTTCTCAAATATATTTTTTTGCCCTCTCCTGTCTCTCTTCTCCTTTGGAGACTTCAATTACTTGTATATTCGGCTGCTCGAACTTGCTCCCGGCTCACTGGTTCTCTATGAAAACACTGTCCTGTTTTATTTTAAATTGTTTCAATTGGTATATCTTCAAATCTACTAATCTATTTTGGTTTCTAATTTGCTATTAATCCTATTCTCTCTCTCTCTGCTTTTTTTTTTGTTGTTGTTTTTTTGACACAGAATCTTGCTCTATTGCTTATGGTAGAGTGTGGTGGCAGTCATAACTCATTGCAGCCCCAACCTCTGGGGTCAGGTGATCCTCCTGCCTCAGCCACCCTAGTATCTGGGAGGTTCATGCCACCATGCCTGGCTAATTGTTTTGTAGAGATGGGGTCTCCCTATGTTGCCCAGGCTGGTCTCAAACTCCTGGGCTCAAAGATCCTACCACCTTGGCCTCCCATAGTGCTGAGATTACAGGCATGAGCCACTGTGCCCAGCTCCTCTGGTTTTTAGCTTTTTTTTTTTTTTTTTTTTGAGACAGAGTCTCACTCTGTATCCTAGACTGGAGTGCAGTGGTGTGATCTTGGCTCACTGCAACCTCCGCCTCCCAGGTTCAAGCTATTCTCATGCCTCAGCCTCCCAAGTATCTGAGATTACAGGTGTGCACCACCATGCCTGGCTAATGTTCTTGTATTTTTTAGTAGAGACAGAGTTTTCCCATGTTGGCTAGGCTGGTATTGAACTCCTGGCCTTGTATAATCTGCCCACCTTGGCCCTCCCCAGGTGCTGGGATTATAGGCATGAGCCACCTCACCTGGTCCCCTCTGCATTTTTAAATGTGAGACATTGCATTTTTTTGCTTTGTGTCTTTTTGAAAAATGTCTTCCAATCTTTCCTTAGCATGCTCGTGTTTTTTTCTAGCTTCTTGAACATATAGAATATTGTTATAATAACTGTTTTAGGAGACAATATCCTTGTCTACTAACCTATGTCATTTCTAGTTTCATTTTTATTGGTTTATTATTCTCCTCTTTATGGGCTTTATTTTCCTTATTTGCATGCCTGCCAGACATTGTGAATTTTAGCTTGTTCAATGCTAGATATTCTTATATATATGAAATATTTTTGAATTTTGTTGTGGAGCTTTGTTGCTGTTAAGTTACTTGGAGATGGTTTGATCCTTTTCAGACTTTTTTAATGTTTGTTAGATAGGACCAGAGTAGCCTTTGGTCTATGTTAATTTTGCCTCACTATTGAGGGAATACTGGGAAGAGTTTTCACTGGGAAGCAATATGGGTAGTGTAAAGAACACTTAAACAGGAGTTCCCCAATCACTGATCTAGTTGTGGCTCTGTCATTTACCAGCTGCTTAGCCTTGAGTTTATTGCTTCTCTTCTCTGACTCTGTTTCCTCACTGGAAAATAGAGACAAAGATTCAGACACAAATTCTATAAAGTGATATACAAATATTGTAAAGAAAGTTGAATATTAAAAAAAAAAAGGCACCAGAAGCAGTGGCTCATGCCTGTAATCTCAACTAGGGAGGCTGAGGTAGGAGGATCGCTTGAGCCCAGGAATTCCTTTGTATTATGTCCTATGTATTACAAGGTTTTTTTTTTAACTTTAGAATATATTATGTCCTAGTCCCATGTATTACATGTTTTTTTTTTTTACTTTACAATATATTATGTCCTATGTATTACAAGGTTTTATTTGGTTTTTTACTTTAGAATATATTATGTCCTAGTCCTATGTATAACATGGGTTTTCTTACTTTAGAATCTATTATGTCCTGTGTATTACATGTTTTCTTAACTTTAGAATCTATTACGTCCTATGTATTACATGGGTTTGTGTTTTTACTTTAGAATTTATTGTGTCCTATGTATGACAAGGTTTTTTTCTTTTTTTTTTCTTTTTTTTTTATTATACTTTAAGTTTTAGGGTACATGTACACATTGTGCAGGTTAGTTACATATGTATACATGTGCCATGCTGGTGCGCTGCACCCACTAACTCGTCATCTAGCATTAGGTATATCTCCCAGTGCTATCCCTCCCCCCTCCCCCCACCCCACAACAGTCCCCAGAGTGTGATATTCCCCTTCCTGTGTCCATGTGATCTCATTGTTCAATTCCCACCTATGAGTGAGAATATGCGGTGTTTGGTTTTTGGTTCTTGCGATAGTTTACTGAGAATGATGGTTTCCAATTTCATCCATGTCCCTACAAAGGACATGAACTCATCATTTTTTATGGCTGCATAGTATTCCATGGTGTATATGTGCCACATTCTCTTAATCCAGTCTATCATTGTTGGACATTTGGGTTGGTTCCAAGTCTTTGCTATTGTGAATAATGCCGCAATAAACATACGTGTGCATGTGTCTTTATAGCAGCATGATTTATAGTCCTTTGGGTATATACCCAGTAATGGGATGGCTGGGTCAAATGGTATTTCTAGTTCTAGATCCCTGAGGAATCGCCACACTGACTTCCACAATGGTTGAACTAGTTTACAGTCCCACCAACAGTGTAAAAGTGTTCCTATTTCTCCACATCCTCTCCAGCACCTGTTGTTTCCTGACTTTTTAATGATTGCCATTCTAACTGGTGTGAGATGATATCTCATAGTGGTTTTGATTTGCATTTCTCTGATGGCCAGGGATGATGAGCATTTTTTCATGTGTTTTTTGGCTGCATAAATGTCTTCTTTTGAGAAGTGTCTGTTCATGTCCTTCGCCCACTTTTTGATGGGGTTGTTTGTTTTTTTCTTGTAAATTTGTTTGAGTTCATTGTAGATTGTGGATATTAGCCCTTTGTCAGATGAGTAGGTTTCGAAAATTTTCTCCCATGTTGTAGGTTGCCTGTTCACTCTGATGGTAGTTTCTTTTGCTGTGCAGAAGCTCTTTAGTTTAATTAGATCCCATTTGTCAATTTTGTCTTTTGTTGCCATTGCTTTTGGTGTTTTGGACATGAAGTCCTTGCCCATGCCTATGTCCTGAATGGTAATGCCTAGGTTTTCTTCTAGGGTTTTTATGGTTTTAGGTCTAACGTTTAAATCTTTAATCCATCTTGAATTGACTTTTGTATAAGGTGTAAGGAAGGGATCCAGTTTCAGCTTTCTACATATGGCTAGCCAGTTTTCCCAGCACCATTTATTAAATAGGGAATCCTTTCCCCATTGCTTGTTTTTCTCAGGTTTGTCAAAGATCAGATAGTTGTAGGTATGCGGCGTTATTTCTGAGGGCTCTGTTCTGTTCCATTGATCTGTATCTCTGTTTTGTTACCAGTACCATGCTCTTTTGGTTACTGTAGCCTTGTAGTATAGTTTGAAGTCAGGTAGTGTGATGCCTCCAGCTTTGTTCTTTTGGCTTAGGATTGACTTGGCGATGCGGGCTCTTTTTTGGTTCCATATGAACTTTAAAGTAGTTGTTTCCAATTCTGTGAAGAAAGTCATTGGTAGCTTGATGGGGATGGCATTGAATCTGTAAATGACCTTGGGCAGTATGGCCATTTTCACGATATTGATTCTTCCTACCCATGAGCATGGAATGTTCTTCCATTTGTTTGTATCCTCTTTTATTTCCTTGAGCAGTGGTTTGTAGTTCTCCTTGAAGAGGTCCTTCACATCCCTTGTAAGTTGGATTCCTAGGTATTTGATTCTCTTTGAAGCAATTGTGAATGGGAGTTCACTCATGATTTGGCTCTCTGTTTGTCTGTTGTTGGTGTATAAGAATGCTTGTGATTTTTGTACATTGATTTTGTATCCTGAGACTTTGCTGAAGTTGCTTATCAGCTTAAGGAGTTTTTGGGCTGAGACAATGGGGTTTTCTAGATAAACAATCATGTCGTCTGCAAACAGGGACAATTTGACTTCCTCTTTTCCTAATTGAATACCCTTTATTTCCTTCTCCTGCCTGATTGCCCTGGCCAGAACTTCCAACACCATGTTGACTAGGAGTGGTGAGAGAGGGCATCCCTGTCTTGTGCCAGTTTTCAAAGGGAATGCCTCCAGTTTTTGCCCATTCAGTATGATATTGGCTGTGGGTTTGTCATAGATAGCTCTTATTATTTTGAAATACGTCCCATCAATACCTAATTTATTGAGAGTTTTTAGCATGAAGGGTTGTTGAATTTTGTCAAAGGCTTTTTCTGCATCTATTGAGATAATCATGTGGTTTTTGTCTTTGGCTCTGTTTATATGCTGGATTACATTTATTGATTTGCGTATATTGAACCAGCCTTGCATCCCAGGGATGAAGCCCACTTGATCATGGTGGATAAACTTTTTGATGTGTTGCTGGATTCGGTTTGCCAGTATTTTATTGAGGATTTTTGCATCAATGTTCATCAAGGATATTGGTCTAAAATTCTCTTTTTTGGTTGTGTCTCTGCCTGGCTTTGGTATCAGAATGATGCTGGCCTCATAAAATGAGTTAGGGAGGATTCCCTCTTTTTCTATTGATTGGAATAGTTTCAGAAGGAATGGTAGCAGTTCCTCCTTGTACCTCTGGTAGAATTCGGTTGTGAATCCATCTGGTCCTGGACTCTTTTTGGTTGGTAAACTATTGATTATTGCCACAATTTCAGCTCCTGTTATTGGTCTATTCAGAGATTCAACTTCTTCCTGGTTTAGTCTTGGGAGGGTGTATGTGTCGAGGAATGTATCCATTTCTTCTAGATTTTCTAGTTTATTTGCGTAGAGGTGTTTGTAGTATTCTCTGATGGTAGTTTGTATTTCTGTGGTATTGGTGGTGATATCCCCTTTATCATTTTTTATTGCGTCTATTTGATTCTTCTCTCTTTTTTTCTTTATTAGTCTTGCTAGCGGTCTATCAATTTTGTTGATCCTTTCAAAAAACCAGCTCCTGGATTCATTGATTTTTTGAAGGGTTTTTTGTGTCTCTATTACCTTCAGTTCTGCTCTGATTTTAGTTATTTCTTGCCTTCTGCTAGCTTTTGAATGTGTTTGCTCTTGCTTTTCTAGTTCTTTTAATTGTGATGTTAGGGTGTCAATTTTGGATCTTTCCTGCTTTCTCTTGTGGGCATTTAGTGCTATAAATTTCCCTCTACACACTGCTTTGAATGCATCCCAGAGATTCTGGTATGTTGTGTCTTTGTTCTCGTTGGTTTCAAAGAACATCTTTATTTCTGCCTTCATTTCGTTATGTACCCAGTAGTCATTCAGGAGCAGGTTGTTCAGTTTCCATGTAGTTGAGCGGCTTTGAGTGAGATTTTTAATCCTGAGTTCTAGTTTGATTGCACTGTGGTCTGAGAGATAGTTTGTTATAATTTCTGTTCTTTTACATTTGCTGAGGAGAGCTTTACTTCCAACTATGTGGTCAATTTTGGAATAGGTGTGGTGTGGTGCTGAAAAGAATGTATATTCTGTTGATTTGGGGTGGAGAGTTCTGTAGATGTCTATTAGGTCTGCTTGGTGCAGAGCTGAGTTCAATTCCTGGGTATCCTTGTTGACTTTCTGTCTCGTTGATCTGTCTAATGTTGACAGTGGGGTGTTAAAGTCTCCCATTATTAATGTGTGGGAGTCTAAGTCTCTTTGTAGGTCACTCAGGACTTGCTTTATGAATCTGGGTGCTCCTGTATTGGGTGCATATATATTTAGGATAGTTAGCTCCTCTTGTTGAATTGATCCCTTTACCATTATGTAATGGCCTTCTTTGTCTCTTTTGATCTTTGTTGGGTTAAAGTCTGTTTTATCAGAGACTAGGATTGCAACCCCTGCCTTTTTTTGTTTTCCATTTGCTTGGTAGATCTTCCTCCATCCTTTTATTTTGAGCCTATGTGTGTCTCTGCACGTGAGATGGGTTTCCTGAATACAGCACACTGATGGGTCTTGACTCTTTATCCAACTTGCCAGGCTGTGTCTTTTAATTGGAGAATTTAGTCCATTTACATTTAAAGTTAATATTGTTATGTGTGAATTTGATCCTGTCATTATGATGTTAGCTGGTGATTTTGCTCATTAGTTGATGCAGTTTCTTCCTAGTCTCGATGGTCTTTATATTTTGGCATGATTTTGCAGCAGCTGGTACCGGTTGTTCCTTTCCATGTTTAGTGCTTCCTTCAGGAGCTCTTGCAAGGCAGGCCTGGTGGTGACAAAATCTCTCCGCATTTGCTTGTCTATAAAGTATTTTATTCCTCCTTCACTTATGAAGCTTAGTTTGGCTGGATATGAAATTCTGGGTTGAAAATTCTTTTCTTTAAGAATGTTGAATATTGGCCCCCACTCTCTTCTGGCTTGTAGGGTTTCTGCCGAGAAATCCACTGTTAGTCTGATGGGCTTCCCTTTGAGGGTAACCCGACCTTTCTCTCTGGCTGCCCTTAACATTTTTTCCTTCATTTCAACTTTGGTGAATCTGAGAATTATGTGTCTTGGAGTTGCTCTTCTCGAGGAGTATCGTTGTGGCGTTCTCTGTATTTCCTGAATCTGAATGTTGGCCTGCCTTGCTAGATTGGGGAAGTTCTCCTGCATGATATCCTGCAGAGTGTTTTCCAACTTGGTTCCATTCTCCGCATCACTTTCAGGTACACCAATCAGACGTAGATTTGCTCTTTTCACATAGTCCCATATTTCTTGGAGGCTTTGCTCATTTCTTTTTATTCTTTTTTCTCTAGACTTCCCTTCTCGCTTCATTTCATTCATTTCATCTTCCATTGCTGATACCCTTTCTTCCAGTTGATCGCATCGGCTCCTGAGGCTTCTGCATTCTTCACGTAGTTCTCGAGCCTTGGTTTTCAGCTCCATCAGCTCCTTTAAGCACGTCTCTGTATTGGTTATTCTAGTTATACATTCTTCTAAATTTTTTTGAAAGTTTTCAACTTCTTTGCCTTTGGTTTGAATGTCCTCCCGTAGCTCAGAGTAATTTGATCGTCTGAAGCCTTCTTCTCTCAGCTCGTCAAAATCATTCTCCATCCAGCTTTGTTCCGTTGCTGGTGAGGAACTGCGTTCCTTTGGAGGAGGAGAGGTGCTCTGCGTTTTAGAGTTTCCAGTTTTTCTGTTCTGTTTTTTCCCCATCTTTGTGGTTTTATCTACTTTTGGTCTTTGATGATGGTGATGTACAGATGGGTTTTCGGTGTGGATGTCCTTTCTGTTTGTTAGTTTTCCTTCTAACAGACAGGACCCTCAGCTGCAGGTCTGTTGGAATACCCTGCGGTGTGAGGTGTCAGTGTGCCCCTGCTGGGGGGTGCCTCCCAGTTAGGCTGCTCGGGGGTCGGGGGTCAGGGGTCAGGGACCCACTTGAGGAGGCAGTCTGCCCGTTCTCAGATCTCCAGCTGCGTGCTGGGAGAACCACTGCTCTCTTCAAAGCTGTCAGACAGGGACATTTAAGTCTGCAGAGGTTACTGCTGTCTTTTTGTTTGTCTGTGCCCTGCCCCCAGAGGTGGAGCCTACAGAGGCAGGCAGGCCTCCTTGAGTTGTGGTGGGCTCCACCCAGTTCGAGCTTCGGGGCTGCTTTGTTTACCTAAGCAAGCCTGGGCAATGGCGGGCGCCCCTCCCCCAGCCTCGCTGCCGCCTTGCAGTTTGATCTCAGACTGCTGCGCTAGCAATCGGCGAGATTCCGTCGGCGTAGGACCCTCCGAGCCAGGTGTGGGATATAGTCTCGTGGTGCGCCGTTTTTTAAGCCGGTCTGAAAAGCGCAATATTTGGGTGGGAGTGACCCGATTTTCCAGGTGCGTCCGTCACCCCTTTCTTTGACTCGGAAAGGGAACTCCCTGACCCCTTGCGCTTCCCAGGTGAGGCAATGCCTCGCCCTGCTTCGGCTCGCGCACGGTGCGCGCACCCACTGGCTTGCGCCCACTGTCTGGCACTCCCTAGTGAGATGAACCCGGTACCTCAGATGGAAATGCAGAAATCACCCGTCTTCTGCGTCGCTCACGCTGGGAGCTGTAGACCAGAGCTGTTCCTATTCGGCCATCTTGGGTACTCCCCGACAAGGTTTTTTTCACTCTGGCTTGTGAGAAGACCATTCCTGTTTCTGTGAGCTCTGGAGAGTGTTCTGCCTGTTTCTTTCTGGTGCTTCTTTCCTCAGCCTTGGGTAGTTTTCTCACCTGGATGTGCTGATTGGTTCTCAGCTGAAGACGTCAGGTCCGGGCACTCTGAGGATCTCTACAGTTTTCTCTCAGTGCAGCTGTCTCCATTCCAGTATTTTGCCTTGTGAACTCTAGGCACTTTGGCTTCTCTGAGCTCTCAACTCTGCCTTTCCAACTAAGACCAGTGGGCTCTTCTTTGCTTCCCCTTCGCAGAGCTGGAGCCTGAAAACTCTCTAGGCAGTGCACTTAAGGGTAGGGCTTACCCCTTTTTTCCCCTTCTCTCTGGATTATTGTCCTTTGTTGCCCTTTGTCCAATGTCTGAAGATTTATTTTTTTATATATTTTTCCTGAATTTTATAGTTGTTTAAGTTATTAGGTATGTTAATCTTGCCCTGTTACTCCATCTTGCCAGAAGCAGAATTTAAGTAAGTTATTTAATCTCCTTATGTTCAAGTTTACTCATCTATAAAATGAAGATAATACTCTGAGTTTGTGAAGATTGAATAAGATAATACACACAAAGCACTTAGTATAGTTCCTGGCACATGCTGAATGCTCAGTAAATGTTAGTTGCTCAATATATTTTTGGCACAAAAAAAGAGGAGAGCATAGCTTACACCAGTCTGAGCAACTAGGATCAGGATCCAATTTATTTCATTTTGGCTGACTGTCTCTGATTTATATTAGGGTTCTCCAGGGAGACACAACCAATAGTAGATAGAAAGGTAGATAGGTAGGTAGGTATGAAGATAGATGAGAAGGGATTTGTTAGCGGAATTGGCTCATGAGATTATGGGGGCCAAGAAGTCTCATGACAGGCAGTCTGCAAGCTGGAGACCCTTGGATGCTGGTAGTGTAGTTCAGTCCAAGTCTGAACCAGCCTTAGAACCAGAGCAGCCAATGGTGTAATAATACTCAGTCCAAGGCTAAAGGCCTAAGAACCTAAGGGGCACTGGTGTAAGTAAGTCCTGGAGTTCCAAGGCTATAGAACCTGGAGTTCTGATGTCCTAGTACAGGAGGAAGGGACCAGGAAATCCTTTTCTTTCCCTTTTTGTTCTCTCCAGTTCTGCAGCCATTTGTATGGTTCACCCACATTGAGGGCAGATCTTCCCCACTCAGTCCACTGACTTACCTGCCAATATTCTCTGGAAACACCCTCACAGACACAGCCAGAAGTAATGCTTTACAGTTCTCTAGGTATTCCTTAATCTTGTCAAATTGACACCTAAAATTAGCCATCACAGCAGTATTAAAAAGCAAGAGCTATTAGTGGAAATGTTTTTAACCCTTTCCTCCCCTCTCCTAATTATTTACTTTTACCAGGGCTAAAACATGAATCTTAATACTCTAAATCATGTATAAGGCAGTAATTTTCTTTAAAACCATTTTGTTGTAGTTCTAGGTCAGAATAGTATAGTAATTAGGAGCACAGTCTGGATTGAAGTTCTTGCTTTCCCTTTTATTAATCTGCAGCAAAGTTATTCTGTCTTCCTAATCCTCAGTTTTACAAATGAGATGCCACCACATACTTTATAAAGTTGTTCAGAGAATTAAATAAGTTAGTGCATATGAAGCCCTTCAGCACAGTGCCTGTCACATAGTTCAGGCATAATAAATGGTAGTAATTATTAACTTTACTTATATTAAAGTTCATTTCGGAGATCTAAAACTGAAATGACCCTAACTCCAACTTTCTAGGGTATGCTTTCCTTTCTTTTTTGTGGCCTTTTCTTTCTTCTTCTTCTTTTATTATTATTTTTTTATTATTTAAGGAATTAGAGTCTTGAGTCTTGCTCTGCCATCCAGGCTGGAGTGCAGTGCCAGGATCATAGCTCACTACAGCCTGGAAGTGTTGGGCTCAGGCGATCTTCCCGCCTCAGCCTGCCGAGTTGCTTAGATTACAGGCATGAGCCACTGCTCCTGGCACCTTTTTTTTTCAATATGCAACTTACGTTCGTGAACAGCCTGGCCAACATGGCAAAACCCCATCTCTACTAAAAAAATACAAAAAAAAAAAAATTAGCTGGGCATGGTGGTGGGAGCCTGCAATCCCAGCTACTCGGGAGGCTGAGGCAGGAGAATCGCTTGAACCTGCTAGGCGGAGGTTGCAGTGAGCCGAGATCGTGCCACTGCACTCCAGCCTGGGTGACAGAGCGAGACTCCATCTGAAACAAACAAACAAACAAACAAACAAAAAACTTAATATTTGTATATCACTTTATAGAATTTGATGTCTGAATCTTTGTCTCTATTTTCCAATGAGGAAACAGAGTCAGAGAAGAGAAGCAATGAACTCAAGGCTAAATAGCTGGTAAATGACAGAGTCACAACCAGATCAGTGATTTGGGAACTCCTGTTTAAGTGTTCTTTACACTACCCATATTGCTTCCCAGTGAACTATTTTAGTTGTGTCTACATTTACATACTGTTCACCAACAATGGACTTTATATTTTTTCAAGGCAAGGATAATGAGGAACCCTATCTTTGTATTTCACTTAGTGGCGAGCATTCAATATATAGGTATTATTTACATGATATCTATGAAAGGAAAAACATAATTTTTCTGTTACTGTTTACTTCCCCAAATTGAGGGTGATTATTGAGTAATTAATACATGTTTGTTTAAGATACTGTTAAATGGCAATTCTTTCTTCAAAACATAGATGTGCAAATTTACTCTTGAGAGATTGTAATTTTGAAAGCAAATGTCTTCTCTGTAGGTAAATTTACTGCATTTTCTTTTCAGTGTAAAGCTTTCCTAGAATCACATCAAATGGAACTGCTACTTGCCAATTTCAAGGAAGTTATAGTAATTCCTCTAGTAGATTCTATTTATAGATCAGATGTCTATGACTAAATATAGTTACTTACAGCTAAATCTGATCAAAGCAGTAAGCTCAAAATAGCTTATATGGAATTTAAAGCAAAGAAGGGAGGCAGGACGTTTCAAAGGATGGACGTTTCCCATTTTTTTCTGAAAAATAGTCATTTTGAAAATGGCTTCGTTCTTCCATGTTTGCTTTCAGAAGCAAAACAAAACAAAATACCTTAACTGTTATTTTATGTTTTTTGCCTATACTGTAGTATCCTTACAGAGAGAGAACTTTCTTTGGGGCAATGATTACTGACAGAGGATTACTGTCATTTTCGGAAGCTAGTTTTGGTCACATCACTCTGTAAACTTCGTATAGTTATTTTGTAGTATTCTTATATATTTTCTTAGCTAATGATTATAGTCTTCATAATTACCTACTAAACAAGCTTGTTTATAAAACCTATCACTCTAGATGATAAATCTACATTAAATGGTACTTGCTCATAATTAAAATATCTAGTGAGTGCATATGTTGAACAGTGGTAGTTTTGAAGATGCAGTTACAATCTGTAGATTCTGAACTTCTTCACTATCTCTTCTCCAATAGATGAATTCTGCTAATAGCCCCTAGGATAGTAAGTGTTACTGTATAAGCAAAGCAGCCTAGCATATTCCCCTTGATTTGGTCATCTCTTAAAAAACACTGGATGCTTGTAAGAAATTAAGCTTTTGTGTACCATATGAAGGGCCTCATAAAGTATCTGAAGGAGTAA
Source organism: Gorilla gorilla gorilla (assembly GCF_029281585.2). Classification (NCBI taxonomy): domain Eukaryota; kingdom Metazoa; phylum Chordata; class Mammalia; order Primates; family Hominidae; genus Gorilla; species Gorilla gorilla. The sequence continues at coordinate 26,399,072 of NC_086018.1, read as the reverse complement.
AAATGAAAGCCAAACTCCAGGCCTTTTTTTTTTTTTTTTAACATTTGTAAAACAGGAATAAAACCTTCCTTATATTTTTGTCTCCTCTCTATCTTGAACATCTGGCATAGTACCTGGTGTGCTTGCTAAATATTTTTTATTTGAAAAAGAAAGGATCCAATGAATAATGTGACAATATTTCCAAGGTATAAAGTTATCTTTAGGGGTGAGGTCACCAGTATCCATTGTTCTCTCATTCTCTCTTTTCTTGCTCTTTTTGCTCCACTAACCTGCTGTTATGGCCTTCTTTGCCCCTCATCCCTTTGCTATATATTAGAAGAAAACAGGGGTTCAGCTAAATGCAAGCTTCAGCTAGAAACATATACTGTTCTGGAAGGGATTTAGCTAACCACATTTTACTGTTGGAGGCATTTCTAGGTTTGGAAATGATTTGTCCAGGGTCATTTGGTCAGTCAGTGTGTGGTTTATGGCCCCATTCTCCTGACTTCGGTGTTTATTCCCCTACAGCACAAATCTTGCTGCTTTTCCCCACATTAGATGTTTGCCAGCTGGGCCATGTTGGTGGGGTTAGGGGCCACCGAGATTCATTGAGAAGAAAGGAGAATTAAAAGCTGACCATCAGCATCTACGAGTCCCTGGCCTGGCCCTTTAGTTGGGAACAATTATTGTTACCCAGTGTGTAGAACAAAGAGCGTAATCTTGGAGCAAATAGACATCAGTGTCTTCTACCTCTTCCTTCTAATTAAAAAAAAAAAAAAAGGATAAACTATGAACAGTAGGGAGGTGCGGAGGGAAAATGGAAGCTGGTGGAGGATTCAGGGAACGTGGCTGGGACTGTAGGGAAAGAAAAACATTGCCATGTGGGTGAATGAAATGCTGCAGTTTCAAAGCAGCAGTAATTTTACACTGAAAGTTCTGTAATTATGTGCTTGGCTGTTTAATAAAAATATCCTGTAGTGAAATTACTACATATTTACTCTGTATTTGAAATGAAGCATATCTTAAATACATGTGTCATCATGGGATGGGTACTACCTCTTAAATTTTTTAAAAAAGGAAATTAGATGTTTTTAGTAGTAGCTGTTCAGAAGTTTTCCAACTGTGGATGATCAATTCAGAGTTACCTGATTAAATCTATCATCTGTCATTGTTGAAGGTTTCCTGTTTGCTGAACTCTCTTTTTTAAGGCGGGGAGGTGGTAGGGGGAAACAGGGTCTTGTTCTGTCATCCAGGCTGGAGTGCATGGGCACAATCACAGCACACTGCAGCCTGAAACTCTGGGATCAAGCAATCCTCCCACCTTAGCCTCCCGAATAGCTGGGACTACAGGCACACACCACCACGTCTGGCTAATTTAAGTATAATAATAATAACATAAAAAAAATTCATTAAAAAATTTTTTTTTTTTTTGTTGAGGCTGGGCGCAGTGGCTCACGCCTGTAATCCCAGCACTTTGGGAGGCTGTGGCGGATGGATCACGAGATCGGAAGTTCAAGACCAGCCTGGCCAAGATGGTGAAACCCCGTATCTACAGAAAATTCAAAAATTAGCCGGGCATGGTGATGGGTGCCTGTAATCCCAGCTATTCGGGACGCTGAGGCAGAGAATCGCTTGAACCTGGGAGGCGGAGGTTGCAGTGAGCTGAGATCAGTGGCCTGGGTGACAGAGTGAGACTCTGTCTCAAAAAAAAAAAAAAAAAAAATTTTTTTTTTTTTTTGTTAAGATGAGGTTTTGCCATGTTGCCCAGGCTTGTCTGTTTTCTGAACTCTTTTTTTTTTTTTGAGACAGGGTCTCACTCTGTTGCCCAGGCTGGAGTGCAGTGGTGCAATCTGGGCTTATTGCGACCTCTGCCTCCCTGGCTCAAGTGATCCTCCCACCTCAGCCTCCCCAGTAGCTGGGACTACAGGCAAGTGCCACCAAGCCCAGCTAATTTTTTTTTTTTTTTTTTTTTTTGGTAGAACTGGGGTTTTGCCATGTTTCCCAGGCTGATCCTGAGCTCAAGCGATCTGCCCGCCTCAGCCTCCCAAAGTGCTGGGACTACAGCCATGAGCCACCATGCCTGGCCAATCTGTTTTCTGAACTCTTGAAAGAAAATTTGTATGGAAACAAATGGTTCTATTACTAACTCCTTACATGTGACCCCACTGTGAAAAAAACTGGTAGCAAAGATAGTTAGGTTGAATCTGTACAGACATGCAAGCTACCTGTCCTGAGGTTGAAGAGTGTGTCCTGGGTTTCTAAGTGTTGGAACCTCATGACTTAGTATGTAGGAGCAACAGTTTCACTGCTTTAATAATGGTTACTATGACCTTGAGTTAACTGTAGTGTCAGTGCTTCTCAAACTTAAAAGTGCACCTGAATCACCTGGGGATATTCTTTAGAAGTTGGATTCTGATTCATTAGATCTGGGGCAAGGCCTGAGTTTCCGCATTCTAACAAACTCATGGACTGCTAATGCTGCTGGGCCAGGGACAGCATTGAAAAGCAAGGATTTGTAGTGTTCCTTTTCTCTTACTCCCTCCTCTCTCTATAGTTCTCTCTTTCTCTGTGTTTCTTGAACCATGGGTGCCTCTATCTGTCTCTCTCTCTACTACTCTTTCACTATTTCTGTCTTTACTTCTCTGTATCTTTACCTTTCTTCTGAGATAAGTCTTAATTTTTTTCGGGGAAGTCTTTGGATAAATATATTATTATAAATGTCATATGCAGATTGGTCTATGTTCAGTCATTGGTATTACAGTGAGAGTTCAGATAGATGGAGAATATGAGATTGGACAAGATATAGAATAGTTTTTATGTAAAGTGTTCATTTGCCTATCAAAATGGGTATTATGTCACTTTAAAGAAATACAGTATGTAGGAATTTGGGGTTTAACTGAGGAGAATATAATGAAGGTGCTATTTATAGAGGTTTGAGCAGGGTTAAGGAAACTGACAGGATGGTAAGATATCTGGGACTAGCTCACCCACAAAGGAAGCAGTTACCACCTTCTCTAGGTCAGAAGGAGAAAGGAGGAAATAGTATGATTGAAGTCTAATGAGAGCTTGTTAAGAAGGACTGTGTGATAGAAGCTGTAGCTTCAGAGGAATGAAGCCACTGAAACAATTGCAGTGAGGCAGGGAGGGAGTAAGGCGTCTTGGGAAAGGGATGGGGAGTAAATACTTTGATAGCTCTCTGTCCCCTTGCATTCTTAACTGGTGCCGGTGCCTCTCACTGGCTAAGCCCCACCCAAAGCCACAGAGCAAGAGAGTGCAGTTGTCTGTATAGGTTGGCTTCCTGGTATACAGAGGGAGGCGATAAGGCAGGGTTTGGATATAGAGGGTGGGGTTTATGCAAAGAGCATATTCAGAACAGAAGGGATACATTTTGATTTACAGATAGGATTCAGTCTTAATGTAAAATGAAGCATATATATGATTTCATCTCATGTCTACTGTATATTCCTATTACTCTTATATATATATTTTACACATTTATTCTGAGTAATTTTCACCATGCTGTGTGAATCCTTTAAAAAAAGGGAGTTCTATATAAATGGTAACATCAAATTCAACTTGTTCTCTAGATTTTGTTTACTTCTGTAAACGTTTATTATATTTAAGGAAAGGAGATGAACTAGTTGGTAGTGTTGACATTTCTTTTTAAGGTGATGAAAGATATTTTAAATGAAGCATGAATCTTTGAAGAATCTGCCAGTTCATTTTAAAAACATGACCAATGCTCCGAAGTACGTGGATTGTATGAAGAAAGGAGTCTTCCTATTTTAACACCAGTCTTTTATTTTGAATGACCTGTTACTAATCTGATTATAATACTTGTTATGATGACTGATCATTCAGTGGACAACCTTTTTCAAAGATTTCTGTAGTTGACACATGTTAATGATACAACAGGGAGACTATAGTCAATAGTTTAATGATTTATCAGCATCATTTATTGATGAGACTGTCCTTTCCCCCAATGTATGTTCTTGGCACCTTTGTTGAAAATGAGTTCACTGTAGATGCATGGATTTGTTTCTGGGTTCTCTATTCTGTTCCATTGGTCTGTGTGTCTGTATGCTAGTACCATGCTGTTTTGATTACTGTAGTTCTGTAGTGTAATTTGAAGTCTGGTATGTGATTCCTTCAGTTTTGTTCTTTTTGCTCAGGATAGCTTCAACTATTCTGGGCCTTTTCTGATTCCATATACATTTTAGGATTGTTTTTCTACTTCTGTGAAGAATGCCATTGGTATTTTAGGATTGTTTTTTTCTACTTCTGTGAAGAATGCCATTGGTATTTTGATAGGGATTACATTGAATCTGTAGATTCCTTTGGGCACCATGGACATTTTAACAATATTGATTCTTATAATCCATGAACATGGAATGTTTTTCCATGTTTTGGTGTCCTCTTCAGTTTCTTTCATCAGTGTTTTATAGTTTCCATTGTAGAGATCTTTCACTTCTTTGGGTAATTCTTAGGTATTTAATTTTATTTGTGGCTATTATAAATGAGTTTACTTTTTTTGATTTCTTTTTCAGATTGCTTGCTGTTGGCATATAGAAATGCTACTGATTTGTGTATGTTGACTTTGTATCCTGTACTTTACTGAATTTGTTTATCAGTTCTAATAGTTCTTTGGTGGAGTCTTTAGGTTTTTCCAAACAGAAGATCATATCATCTGCAAACAAGGCTAATTTGTCTTTTTCTGTTTTAGTATGGATGCCCTTTATTTCTTTCTCTTGTTTGATTGCTCTGGCTAGGACTTCTAGTACTATGTTGAATAACAGGGGTAAAAGTGGGCAACCTTGTCATGTTCTACATCTTAGAGGAAAGGCTTTCAGTTTTTCTCCATTCATTATGATACTAGTTGTGGGTCTGTCATATATGGCTTTTATTATGTTGAGGCATGTTCCTTCTATACTCAGTTTTTTGAAGGTTTTTATCATGAAGGGACGTTGAACTTTATCAAATGCTTTTCCAGCATCAGTTGAAATGATCATATGTATTTTGGCCTTCATTCCATTAATATGATGTATCACATTGATTGACTTCTGGGTTAAATCCCACTCGGTCATGGTGATCTTGTTAATGTATTGTTGAATCCAATATGTAATGTCTTGTTGAATCCAATATGCTAGTATTTTGTTGAGGATTTTTGCATCAATATTTATCAGAGATATTGGCCTGTAGTTTTCTTTTTTTGATGTGTCTTTGGTTTTGGAATCAGGGTAATACTGGCCTCATAAAATGAGTTTGGATGTATTCTCTCCTTCTCTATTTTTAGGAACAGTTTGAGTAGATTTGGTATTAGTTCTTTTTTAAATGTTCATGAGAATTAAGCAGTGAAGCCATCGAGTCCTGGGCCTTTCTTTAATGGGAAGCTTTTTATTACAGCTTTAATCTCATTACTTGTTATTGGTCTGTTCAGGTTTTGAATTTCTTCAGTGGCTCAATTTTGGTAGGCTGTAGGGGTCTAGGAATTTCCATTTCTTCTGGATTTTCCTATCTATTGGCATATAGTTGTTCATAGCAGCCTCTAATGATCCTTTGAATTTCTGTGATATTGGTTGTAATATCTGCTTTTTCATTTCAGATTTCATTTAATTGAGTCTTCTCTCTTTTTTCTTAGTCTGGCTAAAGGTTTGTCAATTTAGTTTATCTTTTCAAAAACCCAACTTTTTGTTTCATTGATTGTATTTTTTTCATTTCAAATTCATTTATTTCTGCTCTGATCTTCATTATTTCTCTATTAATTTTGGGTTCAGTTTGCACTTGCTTTTTTAATTATTTAAGATGCATCATTAGGTTATTTATTTGAAGTTTTTCTTCTTTTTGATGTCATCACTTATAGTCATAAATTTCCCTTAGTACTGCTTTTGCTGTATCCCATAAGTTTTGATATGTTATGTTTGCATTATCATTTGCTTCAAGAAAATTTTCATTTTCCTTCTTCATTTCTTCATTGACCCATTGGTCATTCAGGAGCATTTTGTTTAATTTTCTTGTGTTTGTATAGTTTCTAAAATTCCTCTTTTTGATTTCTAGTTTTATTCCATTGTGGTCAGGGAAGATACTTGATATTATTTCAATTTTTTTTGGAAATTTTTAAGACTTCTTTTTTGACCTAACATATGGTCTATCCCTGAGAATGACCTATGGGCTGAGGAGAAGAATTTGTACACTGCAGCTGTTGAATGAAATGCTATGTAAATATCTATTATGTCTATTTCTTCTATAGGGCAGATTAGGTCCAATGTTTCTTTGTTGATTTTTTTGTCTGGGAGATCTGTCCACTGCTGAAAGTGGGGTGTTGAAGTTTCCAGCTATGATTGTACTGGGGTCTATCTCTCTTGTTAGCTCTAATAATATTTGCTTTTTCTATCTTGGTGCTCTGGTGTTGGGTGCATATGTATTTACATGTGTTATATCCTCTTGCTGAAATGACCCCTTTGCCATTAGATAATGACCTTCTTTATCTCTTCTTACAGTTTTTGTATTGAAATCTATTTTGTCTGATATAAGGGTAGCTAACCCTGGTCTTTTTTATGTTCGCATGGAATGTCCTTTTCCATCTCTTTATTTTCAGTCTATGTGTATCTTTATAGGTGAACTGTGTTTCTTGTAGGCAAGAGATCATTGCATCTTGCTTTTCTCATCCATTCAGCTTCTCTATGTCTTGACTGGAGAGTTTAGTTCATTTACATTCAGCATTATTATTGATAAGTAGGGGTTTACTCCTGCCATTTTGTCATTTGTTTTCTCGTCACCACTGTAACACTATAGACAGACCTCTATTAAGTACTTATTACTTTTTATTGTGACTATCTGCATATCTTTTTTTTCCTAACAGCTATGATCTAAGAAAGTAGGGACAAGGATTATGACTCATTCATCTTTGTATCCCAGTAACTAGAACTCACTAAGTAAGAAAAATGTTAAAAGAATGGGTGATTGAGAGAAGAGGAAATCAGAATAAGTGAATATTTTAAGAGAAAAACTTGCTGAGAAGAAAATATATTGTGTTAGATTTGGTTTGCCTTTGTGGGCAGAATGTCATATGGGCTATAGGAAATAGATAGGATTGCATGTTTGTCCGTAGGTTTATCAACTTCACAGGATTCTTATTTGAAATTTGGCCTTGTTTCTTTACATAGTTAAATGTAGTTAGTAAATGATAGAGGAAAATAGAACGGTATTTTCAACATGCATACATGTAAGAAAGAAAGAAGTTGTTGAGCTAACCGCTGCCAAATTGTAGCACATTCTTTCCTTTTGTGTTCAGTTTTATATAGTATTTAGCACTTAGCCATGTGCAAATAGATGTTTAATAAATATTTGACATGTACCATATTTTGTGTTGCTTTTAAGCAACTTGTGGTAAGTGACATTCAATGCTACTGCCTTTTTGCACATCATTGTTTTTAAAATTCCTAATCCCTATGAGAAGGATTTAATTAGAAATGTGCACTGGATCCAATTTTGGTACTATTTCTATATTGTTTCATTCACTAGTAATGTTTGGCAATATTTCTAATAGACTAATAAATTTCAAATTAAAAGGAGAAGTGATTAGAAGTAATACACAGACAAATATGCATGTGTACATGTGTTATTATCAGCACACAGATTTAATTCTTATTTACAAGAATGGGCTTCACCAAAGAGAACAAGATTTCTGTTCTTCCAGCATTTGCAGAAACAGCCTCTAAACCGGGGCCCTGAGCCCATTAGCACTAATGAAAAGAGTCACCCAAGGGAGTAAGATGGATGGCTTATGCTTGCATGTGGTAATCTCATGTATGTTTTTTGCTACAAATAATTTCCCAAAGCTTGCTTGTGTGTTTTCAGGTTTATGTGCTTTTTTCCTGGTAGCTAAGCTGTTAGTAATGATGCTTATGTTTCATTACAGGCATACCTTAACATATTGAAGGTTCAGTTCCAGACTGTTGCAATAAAGCAAATACTGCAATAAAGCAAGTCATGAATTTTTGGGTTTCCCAGTGCATATAAAAGTTATGTTTACACTGTAATGTAGTCTATTAAGTGTGCAAAAGTATGTCTAAAAAAACAATGTATATACCGTAATTTTAAAATATTTTATTACTAAAAATTCTAATGATCATCAAGCCTTCAGCCCTTTGCTGGTGAGGGGTCTTGCCTCAATGTTGATGGCTGCTGACTAATCAGTTCAGTGGTTGCTGAAGGTTGGGGTGGCTGTAGAAATTTCTTAAGATAAGACAACAGTGAAGTTTGCTGCATTGATTGACTCTTCCTTTCACAAAAGATTTCTCTGTAGCATGCAATGCTGTTTGATAGTATTTTACCCACGGTAGAAATTCTTTCAAAATTGGAGTCAATCTTCTAAAACCCTGCTGCTTCATTATCAACTAAGTTGGTATTATATTCTAAATCCTTAATTGTAATTTCAACAGTGTTCACAGCATCTTTACCAGGAGTAGTTTCTATCTCAAGAACCGTTTACTTTTCTCATCTATAAGAAGCAACTCCTCATTTGTTCAAGCTTTATCATGAGATTGCAGCAATTTAGTCACATCTTCACTGTGTTCCACTTCTAATTCTAGTTCTCTTGCTATTTCCACCACATCTGCAGTTAATACTTCCTCTGCTGAAGTCTTGAGCCCCTCAAAGTCATCCAGGAGGGTTGGAATTGACTTCTTCCAAACTTCCATTAATGTTGATATTTTGACCTCCTCCTAGGAATCATGAATGTTTCTAATAACATCTAGAATGGTTAATCCTTTCCAGAAGGTTTTAAATTGACTTTGTCCATAGCCTTCAGAGGAATCACTATCTATGGCAACTATAACCTCACAAAATGTATTTTTTAAATAATAAGACTTAAATATTGTATTAATCCATTTTCATGCTGCTGATAAAGATATACCTGAGACTGGGCAATTTACAAAAGACAGAGGTTCAATGGACTTGCAGTTCCACGTGGCTGGGGAGGCCTCACAATCATGGTGGAAGGCAAGGAGGAGCAAGTCACATCTTACATGGATGGCAGCAGGCAAAGAGAGAGAACTTGTGCAGGGGAACTCCTCTTTATAAAACCATCAGATCTCATGAGACTTATTTACTATCATGAGAACAGCACAGGAAAGACTTGCCCACATGATTCAGTTGCCTCCCACTGGGTCGCTCCTACAACACATGGGAATTCAAGGTGAGATTTGGGTGGAAACACAGCTAAACCATATAATTCTGCCCCTGGTTCCTCCCAGGTCTCATGTCCTAACATTTCAAAACAGAATCATGCCTTCTCAACAGTCCCCCAAAGTCTTAACTCATTTTAGCATTAACTCAAAAGTCCACAGTCCAAAGTCTCATCCAAAACAAGGCAAGTCCCTTCCACCGACGAGCCCATAAAATCAAAAGCAAGTTGGTTACTTCCTAGATATAATGGGGGTACAGGCATTGGGTAAAATACAGCCATTCCAAATGGAAGAAATTGGCCAGAACAAATGGGGTACAGGCCCCATACAAGTCTGAAATCCAGAGAGACAGTCAAATATTAAAGCTCCAAAATGATCTCCTTTGACTCCATGTCTCACATCCAGGTCACACTGATGCAAGAGTTCCCATAATCTTGGGGAGCTCTGTCCCTGTGGCTTTGCAGGGTATGGCCTCCCTCCCAGCTTCTTTCGTGGGCTGGCATTGAGTGTCTGTGGCTTTTCCAGGTGCATGGTGCAAGCTGTCAGTGGATCTACCATTCTGGAGTCTGGAGGACTGTGGCCCTCTTTTCACAGCTCCACTAGGCGGTGCCCCAGTAGGGACTCTATGTGTGGGGGCTTCGACCCCACATTTCCCTTCCATACTGCCCTAGCAGAGGTTCTCCATGAGGGCCTCACCCCTGCAGCAAACTTCTGCCTGGGCATCCAGGTGTTTCCGTACATCCTCTAAAATCTAGAAAGAGGTTCCCAAACCTCAATTCTTGACTTCTGTGCACCTGCAGGCTCAACATCACTTGGAAGCTGCCAAGGCTTCAGGCTTCTACCCTCTGAAGCAAAGCCTGAGCTGTACCCTGGCCCCTTTTAGTCATGGCTGGAGTGGCTGGGACACAGGGCACTAAGTCCCTAGACTATACACAGCAGAGGGACCCTGGGTCCGGCCCATGAAACCATTTCTTCCTCCTAAACCTTCAGGCCTGTGATGGGAGGGGCTGCCATGAAGACTCTGACATGCTTTCTCCAGGGCTGACATTTTCCCCATTGTCTTGGGGATTAACATTCAGATCCTTGTTACTTATGCAAATTTCTGAGCCATCTTGAATTTCTCCTCAGAAAATGTGTTTTTTGTTGTTGTTGTTGTTGTTTGTTTGTTTCTGTGGCATTGTCAGGCTGCAAATTTTCCGAACTTTTATGTTCTGCTTCCCTTATAAAACTGAATGCCTTTAACAGCACCCAAGTCACATCTTGAATGCTTTGCTGCTTAGAAATTTCTTCCATCAGATACCCTAAATCATCTCTCTCAAGTTGAAAGTTCCACAGATCTCTAGGGCAGGGGCAAAATGCTGCCAGTCTCTTTGCTGAAACATAACAACAGTCATTTTTGCTCCAGTTCCCAACAAGTTCCCCATCTCCATCTGAGACCACCTCAGCCTGGATTTCATTGTCCATATCATTATCAGCATTTTGGTCAAAGCTATTCAACAAGTCTCTAGGGTGTTCCAAACTTTTCCACATTTTCCTGTCTTCTTCTGAGCCCTCCAGACTGTTCCAACCTCTGCCTGTTACCCAGTTCTAAAGTCACTTCCACATTTTTGATTATCTTTTCAGGAGCACCCCTCTCTACTGGTACCAATTTACTGCAGTAGTCCATTTTCATGCTGCTGATAAAGACATACCCAAGACTGGGCAATTTACAAAAGAAAGAGGTTCAATGGACTTGCAGTTCCATGTGGCTGGGGAGGCCTCACAATCATGGCAGAAGGCAAGGAGGAGCAAGTCACATCTTACACGGATGACAGCAGGCAAAGAGAACTTGTGCAGGGGAACTCCTCTTTATAAAACCATCAGATCTCATGAGACTTATTCACTATCATGAGAACAGCACAGCAAAGACTTGCCCACATGATTCAGTTACCTCCCACTGGGTCCCTCGCACAACACATGAGAATTGAAGATGAGATTTGGATGGAGATACAGCCACACCATATCGAAACACCAAAATCACTCCATGATTTGTGGGCTTCAGAATGTATATTGTGTTAGCAGGCATTAAAACAACATTAATCAGTCTCCTTGTACATCTCCATCAGAGCTCTTGGGTAGCCAGATGCATTGTCAGTGAAAAGAAATCAATCTTCTTTTGATCAGTAGGTCTCAATAGTGTGCTTAAAATATTCGGTAAACTATGCTGTAAACAGAGGTGCCATCATTCAGGCATTGTTGTTTCATTTGTAGGGCATAGGTGAGTAGATTCAGCATAATTCTTAAAGGCCCTAGGATTTTCAGAATGGTGAATAAAATGACTTAAAGTCATCAGCGGCATTAGCCTGTAACAAGAGAGTTAGCCTATTCTTTGAAGCTTTGAAGCCAGGCATTGACTTCTCCTCTATAGTTATGAAAGTCCTAGATGGCTTCTTTTCCAATAGAAGGCTGTTGCACTTAAATTGATAATCTATTGCTTGGTGTAGCCACCTTCATCAATGATCTTAACTAGATCTTCTGGATAATTTGCTGCAGCTTCTACATCAGCACTTAATGTTTCATCTCACGCTTTTATGTTTTAGAGACAGCTTTTTTCCTTAAACCTCATAAACCAGCCTCTGCTTGCTTTTAACTTTTCTTCTGCAGCTTCTTCCCCTCTCTCAGACTTCATAGAACTGAATAGTTAGGGTTTTGCTCTAAATTAGACTTTGGCTTAAGGGAATGTTGTGGCTGGTTTGATCTCTATCCAGATCACTAAAACTCTCCACATCAGCAATAAGGCTGTTTCGCTTTCTTATTCCTGTGTTCACCAGAGTAGCACTTTTAATTTCCTTTGAGAACTCTTCCTTTGCATTCATAACTTGGCTGTTCAGTGCAAGAGGCCTAGCTTTTAGCCTGTCTTGGCTTTTGGCCTATCTCAGCTTTTGACCTGCCTTCCTCACTAAGCATAATCACTTCTAGCTTTTGATTTAAAGTGAGAGATGTGCAACTCTTTCTTTCACTTGAACACTTAGAGGCCATTATAGGGTTATTACTTGGCTTAATTTCAGTATTGTGTGTCTCAGGCAATACGGAGGCCTGAGAAGAAGGAGAGAGACAGGGGAATGGCTGGTTGGTGGAGTAGTCAGAACACAAAACATGTATTGACTAAGTTTGCCATCTTCTATAGGCATTGTGGTATCCCAAAACAATTACAATAGTAACATGAAAGATCACTGATCGTAGTTCACCATAACAGATATAATAATAATGAAAAAGTGTGAAATTGTGAGAATTACCAAAATGTGACACAGAGACACTAGGTGAGCACTGTTGGAAAAATGGTGCCAATAGACTTGCTCAATGCAGGGTTGTCACAAAACTTCAATTTGTAAAAAATGCAGTATCTGCAAAGCACAATAAAGTAAAGTGCAATAAAACAAAGTATGCCTGTACAATCAGTCATTTCATGGCCTTGTTTTCCAATTTTGAATATCAGCTAAATTATCGCACCAGAGTTGTTCATGTGTACTGGTGATAAAAGAAAAATAATGTTTCTGTGTTTCAGATTTACTATTGTTGTCTTAGTGAGAAGGATACCCTTGTACTCAGCTTTGAGAATGTTGTACTTTGCTTTTAAAACAACCAAAGAAAATAACTTTAAAAAAAGCAACTGTCATTCCAACATCTTTTATTAAAGCTTTATAAAATATTAAATTTGTGTAAAAATAATATTCTAATTAATGTTTCAAGATAGCTTTATTGCAGGCTATAAAGGAAGTAGTTCTCCTGATTTCAAGTGCCTTGTTCACAGTGTTCTACCCAGGATCCCAGAGGAAGCTGCAGGCTTAGTTAAGTGAGCAGGATTCTAGCACTGTGCTCTGCCTCTCTTCTCTGTTTGCATCTAAGCAGGCCCTTTTTAATCTGTTTTTTATACTGGAATTCTGGTTGAGATTTTGTTTGACGAAAGATCCTGGCTGCTTCAAGATGATGATGATGATAAAGACAAAAGGAGGAGAGAGAGAGAAAGAGGAGAAGAGAGGAGAGAGGGAAAGAAGAGAGGTAAATATTTTGGCTTAGTACTCAGATATTTTAGAATGAGACCTGACTGCAAGCTCTATGTCATCTTGGATAAATTACTTCTGGGCCTTGATTTTCTCTTCTGTTAATTAGAGATGTGGCAGGGTGGGGTGGGGTAGGGAAGGTTTAAAGTAGATTATCTCAAAGTGTATGGTATTTTTATAATGTCATGTATATTGCTTGGAATGGAGCTATCTGAGCTCTGTGCCCTGACCCTGCCACTCTCACATCCCCAGGCCAAATGGTATTGTGAAGAGTTATCTAATCCTGACATTGATAAGACATCTTTCCTGTGTCTCAGAATTAATCAAAATGCCCAGTAGGGTAGCCTATTGTGATCTATAAACACAGCTTCTCTTGTTACCAACATGCACCTGCTTGGCATTTGGCAGATGGTGCTTCGACTTACCATGAACCAGGTTACGTTTCTTGATATATATCCATATACTTACTACTTGTTACTTGACACCAGGTGAATGCCACTGAATCCAGAAAGGATTTTTCTTTTCCTCCAAATGTCTTAGATACTAAGAAAAGCTGAAGCATATACAGAGGCATTTATTTTCTAACTTCAATAAAATATGTCTCATATGAAGAACATGGATTATTGGATTTGGGCTAAGTGGATTATTAGATTAAGTTGGGTAGCTGTTTTCCTTGACCCAATCACTAAACCAATTTGCTTGATCAATTTAAAATTTGATTTGAGAGGCTATCACAGACAAAGGTTGTGTAAATGGGTGAGGTACATGACTACAGTCAAACAAACCATTTTTTTCTTCTGATATGATTCTTATATGATACCTAAGATAGATAGCCACTAGGGGTAATGGAAGAGGTTTTCTTAAACAGTTTTTTGTACTTCTTTTATTTGCTACTTAATTTTAGTTATTCCAACCCATATTCTAGAATTCAGTTCATAAACTTAAGCCTATTGATAGTTAAAAATTATGCCAAACTGTTTTTACCCTTATAGTGGAGTGGAATGTTCTTATTAATGATGTAATCTCATTTTTAAAGTTATTACTAGTGATATCTTAGGAATTGATTTTGTTATATAGTTCAGTAATGTTCTAGAGAGGTAAGGGAACCAAAGTACTTCATAGGTAAGAACCCATCCCCATATTACTTAGCTGAAGACAGGATATGTGAAGGTTATATAGAAAAGGGAGGAGTAGGATAGTAAAGAAGGACAGAGCAAAGAATAAGAACCCATTGGAAACTGAATGAAAGCCGCAAGTGAGGAGGGTCAGGAATCATAGGGGTCCTCATTCACCCACTGCCTGTAGCTCCTCCATTATAGACCAGTGGACACATGGGTACTTCAGGCTGAATGCAGACAATTGCTTCAAAATAATAAGTTCTCCTTGGCATGAAATGTTCCATCTACTAAGTAGAAGAATGAATTTTGTGATATACGAGGGTATTACTGGCTTAGGACAAGGCTTTCTTTCCTAATTGAAGGTGCTTTGTGGGACTATTAGCATACCAGTTGATTCCTCTTGTGTTGCACAGCAAATTGCTGATTAACTGCTTTTATGTATGCAGAGCTGACATGTTGCCTCTTTTAGAAACAAAGTGTAGTGCTCTAAGGAACTAGTCAGAAGTTCAAGCTGACATTTAGAAATTGTAAACCCACAGACTTCATGACAAGTAATGCTGTCAGTTTAAATTATGGCTTTTCTACCTCGAGATGGATAAAAAGAGCTAGTAATAGAGCCTGTGACCAGTGTATTAGAGACAGATTCTGCTCTAGTGAGCTGAGAGATTGTGCTATTTGGATCTAACATTCAGTTGCACTTCCTTTTCCTTGGATATTTTCTGGGTGATCAGCCAGTGTGAAGGGTCGATGCTGTGGATGGTTGTAACACATGCATTTTAGTTCGACCAAAAAATGCTCTATTCTTGCTTTCAGGGAGATTGTTTAATAACCAAGTTAGGAAACTGAGAATAAATTGAGAGTTTAATTTTCAAAATAAGGTACTTTATGTTAACATGAAGAAGTTTAGCAACAATTTCATTATCTGGAAAGACTGAATTATATAAAGTATGTGGAATGAGGGTAAAAAAGAGCTTAAAGAAAACAGCTCCCTCTTTGATTTTGGTATTTTCTAGGCAAGTACTTTGCCACCTTACCTGTTTTTACTATCTATCTGGCATTTTGATGAACTTTTCCCCAACTAAATCGACGAATCAGCTCTCATGTTGCATCCCAGTGTAGCGTGGTGTTGCCTGCTGCTCTGGAGTCCTTTGTGACTCACCCCTGGTGATTAGGGGTCCACATTGGTGGGTCAAGGTGTGTATTGGATGGGGAACACTGAGGAAGAAAACTAACTTTTCACCTGTTACTCTTTCTTTCTGTTCTCTTAGACTACATGTTTATATAAAGCTTTTGAATTTTAGAATGTAAAAAACTCAATTGACTTAACAAAATCTGTCTGGAATTGACAGAAATTTGATAAAAGTGGCTGGGCTTGGTGGCTCATGCCTGTAATCCTAGCACTTTGGGAGGCCAAGGTGGGAGGATCGCTTCAGCTCAGGAGTTCAAGACCAGCCTGGGCAACATAGTGAGACCTTGTCTCTACAAAAAGTTAAAAAATTGGCCTGATGGAGCATGCCTGTAGTCCTAGCTACTTGGGTGGCTGAGGCAGGAGGATTGTTTGAGCCTGGGAGGTTACAGCTGCAGTGAGCTATGATTGCACCACTGTACTCCACCCCTGGCTGACAGAGGCTCTGTCTCAAAAAAAAAAAAAAAACCAAAAATAAATTTGATAAAAGTGTTTTCCACCTAATGTCTAAACCAGTGGCTCTTGTAGAGAAATGGTCACTATACTGGTCCTCTCCCATCTACCATTTATTTGGGGAGGTACATTGTAGTGGGGAATCCTGGACTTGGAGCCACGAGGCATGGGTTTAGCATCTGCTCTTTCATGCCTTGAGCAATGCATTTCATTTTTCTGAGTCAGTTCTTTAATCTGTAAAATGAGGGTACCTATTTATGTGTATTTATAGGTTTATTGTGAGACTAAAATGAAATTGGAGTTATTCTGTGGACTATGATGTTCTATGCAGACATTATTATTATTATTATTATTATTATTATTATTATTATTATATAGCATGGCCAGGGCCAGATTCTTGGGCATGCCACCACTGTAGTTGCATGGGGTCTCATGCTCAGAAGGAGGTCTTGTGCTAGGAAATTAATATGGTTGCTGTCTTGACATTCTGAATGATAATTTTTTTGAATTTATATTTTTTAACTGAATTCAGATAATGGAGCATGTGCTGGGACGTGAACCCACTACAAGCCAGCTTTTCATCAGTCCCTACTTACTTGCAACAGGTTCTCAGCTGCCCACTCCCCTGTGCCTGCCTCAGTGACTACTGCCACTCTCCACCCCTGACAGGGCTTGGGTTTGGACACAAAATGAGTGCGTTTGGGTGTGCACCTTGCACACAAAGTCATGGGTGGTATCCTGGCTGCCTGTGAAAGTCCACAGTGCCCTTCAAGTATCCTCATGCCTGAGGGAGCACAAATTAAGTAGCAAATATTTTTTAAAAAGTATAACTTGTTGAGAGCGTGACCATGGGGAAAAAATGGAAAAGTTTTTCCTGTTTTTTGAACAAGAAGCCCCTCATTTTCATTTTGTACTAGCCAAATTATGTGGCTGCCCTATGAAATAAATAACTGGCTCTGCTCTTCAGAGCCCTAGAGATTTCTCAGGGACCCCATGGACTATGTAATAATGACCTTGACTAGGGCTTTTGGTAGAGATAGAATAGAGGAGAATCCAGTGGATGGAGAGTGAGTGAAAAGTGAGGAAGTGGGAAGTGTAGACAGCAGTTGACACAAACCTTGTTAAAAAGATTGGCCTTGAAGAGAAGGGAAGAGAGTAGTAGCTGGAGTAGAAGATAGAGAGAGGGGTTGTTTGCCTTTCCTTTTTTAGAAAGAACAGAACATGTTTATATGTTAATATGATGAAGTTAGTTGGGAAGGAAAAGTTAAATATAGTCATTTGCAGAATATTTACTGAAAATCTATCATATCATTTTTGCTATTCGCTCTTGAACTGAGGTTCAAAAGTTTTCATTTTCCAAAGCAACAGAAGGTGCCTTAGATTCTATTCTTTATACCCAAATAGGGGAGGGCAGTGTGAGCCCCTTTAATGTGGCTCAAGGCCAGCCATATTTGGCTATCTTCTCCTCGCTGCAGTGGGCTGGTGCTGGAGCAGAAGGCCACACAATTCGTTGTTCTGGACTCCATAGTAAAGCAGGGTGATCTTCTGCCCTTGAGCACTATTTGGGTGTGAGATCTGTTGGGCTTTTGAATACTCAGCCATGCAACATGCTGGGGGCAGCTGTCACATTGGCTCTTTGTGGGATCTGGACAGCTTTTGGCCGTGACTACTATTCTTTGATTCCTTGAGGAATTGGAATGAATTGGCTTCCACTTTAATAGAATATTTATTAGAACTTGAAAGTAGTGAATGGGAGTATTTAGACTTACTGTATTTTTGTTTATTAGTGAAATGGATAATAATCTCTACCTCACAAGTTTGTTGAAAGGATTAAATTAGATATGTAAAATGCCTAGTGCAATGTCTGGCACATGATTAGATGTTTGACACATTATTAGTTTTCATCTTGATTCTTCTTTTTTAAAAAGGTAAGTATTGTATAGATATACCTTCCTTGATGCACCGGAGATGGTCATAAAATCATTTTAAACTTGTAAAATATGCTAGATGGGATTAACACCGAAATAAAGCTTTCTGTGATAACTCCTTTTCCAAAGGGGGAAAAATACTTTTGCAAAGGAAATATCTTCAATTTAATTTTTAGAAATATTTTCCTCCATAGTGTTCATTTAAATAAGGGCAAGTAGATTTTAACCTCTGTAGATCATCCTTTTCTTATCTGTAAAGTCTGGATAATAATACATAGCATAGTGTTTGTATGAAGTTTATGTGAGAATGATGGCTAGCACAGTGTTAAGTGCTCAATAAACATTAGCAGTAATGATTATTTTCTTCAACTGCATATTATTTTGAGATTATTTAGAGATCCTTTGTTTTTAAGTACTTATACCCATATTTGTGGTAGTAAAGAATATTCTTTATTTTTGAAGATGGTTAAGACATGTTGATATATATATCAGTAACATTAGGAAGAGGCAACATTGAGTCATGTGCCAGTGCTGTCTGCTTGCTTTCTTGTTTGTTCTTTTATTTATTTATTGTGGTAAAATATGCATAACATAAAATTTACCATTTTAACCATTTATGTGTATAATTTAGTGGTAGTAGGTACATACGTAACTGTTAACACCTACCACTCTGCAGCTCTGGAACTGTTTTATCACCCCAGACAGAAACTCTCTAGCCATTAAATACTGACTCCCCATTCTTCCTCCCCCAGCCCCTGATAACCTCTTTTTTACTTTCTGTTGATATAAATTTGCCTATTTCAGGTACCCTGTATAAGGGAAACTATAAAATATTTGTCCTTTTGTATCTGGTTTATTTTACTTAGCATAATGTTTTCAAGGTTCAGCCATGAGGTAGCATGTATCAGAATTTCATTTTTTTTGGCTGAATAATATTTCATTGTATGTACATACCACATTGTATTCATCTATGTATTTGATGATGGATACTTGGGTTGTTTCTACCTGCTGGCTATTGTGAATAATGCTATTATGAACACTGGTGGATAACTACCTGAGTCCCTGTTTCAATTTTGAGGGGTATATACCTAGAAGTGGAATTGCTAGATTATATGGTATTTCTATGTTTAACTTTTTGAGGAACACCAAACTATTTTCCACAGCAGCTGCACCACTTTCCATTCCTACGTGTGGTGCACCACAGTTGCAATTTCTCTACATTCTCACCCCATTTTTTACTTTTCCCCCCATTTTTAAAATAATAGCCATCCTAATGGGTGTGAAGTGACTATATCTTATTATGGTTTTGACTTGCATTTTTCTAATAACTAATAACATTGAGTGTCTTTTCATTTGCTTGTTAGTCATTTGTGTATCTTCTTTGGAGAAATGTCTCTTCAAGTCCTTTGGCTATGTAAAAAATTGGGTTGCTTGTTTCTTTTGTTGTTGAATTATAGGAGTTCTTCATATATTCTGGATATTAATCTCTTATCAGGTATATGATTTGCAAATATTTTGTCCCATTCTGTGTGTTGTCTTTTTACTCTCTTTGTAGTGCCCTTTGATGCGCAAAAATGAGTTTTTATGTATAGTATAAGGTAAGGGTCCAACTTCATTCTTTTGCATGTGGGTAGCCAGTTTTTTAGTACCATGTTTTTGAAAAGACCGTCCTTTCTTCACTGAATGGTCTTTTGTACCCTTGTTGAAAATTTAGCGATCAATCGACCACATGTGTGGCTTTATTTCTGGGCTCTCTGTTCTGTTCCATTGGTCAATGTCTGTCTTTATGCCATTATGACAACTGTTTTGATACCATTGCTTTATAGTAAGTTTTGAAAGCAGAAAGTATGAGTACTCCAACTTTGCACTTCTTTTTCAAGATTGTTTTGGCTATTCAGGGTGCCTTGAGATTCCATATGAGTTTTAGGATGGCTTTTTGTTCTGTCTGCTTTTTATACATACATTCATTTAAATTTTAAAAATAACAGCTTGAAAAAATTTGTGAGTAGTCCAAAAATACAATCCTTAAGGCCTCATTGGCTTGCAACATATAAGGCAATACATTTTTCTCTCTATTAACTTCTTCTGGAACTCTTGTTTGATGCTTTTTGAACCATCTTATTCTAGCTTTCTTGTCTCAACATATTCTTTTCTGTGTTTACCTCTTTGTCTGTCCTGTGTTTTGGGATTTCCATTATGATTTTATTAGGTTAATCTTCCCAGCCACTAGTTATCAGCTGTGTATTATTTGGACTGCCTGTTGAGGTTCCCTACCCCAGTGAAGTCCCCTCTTTTTTATTTCTAGAGTTTCCATTTGATTCTTTTTTCGAATCTGCCTTGTTATTTTTCATGCTGTCCTTTTTTTCTCCTTATTACCTCTCTTCCTTTCTTTATCTCCTTCAATATTTTAAACATGGTTGTTTTAAACATAGTTGTTTTAAACTGTTTTTTAGACTGTTAAATTATATCTAACTCTTGTGGTGCAAATTGGCCCATCTACATCACTATCCTGGTTGACAGGTACAGTTTTTCCAGTCCCTATTTCATGGGCAGACCTTGGTAACTCTTGGTTTTATTCAGGTGGCTCATTCCTACCAAGCAGCTTGCATGAAGCCTGCAGCCTGGGTACCTCTTGCTGAGGGGGTATCAGTGGGCTACCCCCAAGTGGTTGAGGCTAATGACTGACTCTAAGTCCTCCTGCTTCCTGGGAGCTTTATTGGCTCCAGCTCCTGCTTACCTCTCTGACTTTTATTTCCTCATTGTTTCTGGCACTTAGGAATTTCCGTTTCTTGAACATGAGCTCCGAAATGTAGCCTAAGATTATTTTCATATATTCTGCTCATTCTTTATTTTTAGATTTGGAGCTGTGCCTTTCCACAATAGCCCTATATACCATTTTTGCTGTACTGACTGCAAGCCTCTGCACTTACCGGGACATATATATATATATCTGTCTAATAGGTTCTTAGAATATTCGATTAATCAGGTCCTTCTTTCAGCCCTAGGATATTACTTTGCACATAGTTGGTATTCAATAACAAGCTATTAAATAAGGGATAAGTAGATGAGATCTAAGGCATTGGTTTTCAGTTTTGAAAGTTTATAGATCATTGGTGAAACTTTAAACTTTATTATTGCTTAATTTTGTAATTTTCTTCTGCCTTATTTTTCTTCTTAAATGAATTCTGTGTAACCTGTTAATTAAAGTGAACTGAATTAGAGGGTGGGTTGTAGAGGGGAGAATATCTAGAAACGAACACACAGCAGAGTATTCAAAATTGTATCGTGAATCAGTGATCCACAGAGGGAGGTAAGTATCAATAAGCCACTAAAAGATATTCTTAGACAGAATCAGTGAAAAATCCCCAGGGACCCTTCTGAAAGAAGAGAGCAGTGTTATCAGCTCCCTATATATCAACCATTTGTGTCTCTTCATGAAATTCTCCTCCTTATCTTTAAAGCAGACTTTGATAAAAGATTGCTGACTAGTATGCTTTTTCTTGACTTCCAGAGCTACTTTAATTTTCTCATAAACACCAAGGTAATCTCACTTAGACTAAGTGCCTTCTTCTATCTCAGGCAGAGACCATTTTCCTGCTCTTCAGCTTGAGGAGGGTTAACATTGGCTCTGAATGAACATCTGCTGGCCCCATATTGACACAGGAATAAATTATTCAGCATGTAGTATTTGGGAATTTAAAAGCTCCGTGATGAATTCTACAAAACTATAATATGTCTCTGACATTCTAGGGTTTCATTATTTTGTCTTCAATTATTCACAAAGGCTTTTCACGTCTCAAAGCATATATGGGATTCTTGAGATCAAGAGAGCCCACGGCTGAAACAATAGAAGCCTATATTAAGATATGATCTTCTTTTTGTTTTGGTAGTATTTTTCTTTTTGGGTGGACTAAAATACCATTTCTTTACACACATAAAACTGAGATCTCTTTGTTATGAGAATGAGCTCTTTTGTTTGTAGAATGCATGTTGTCAGGAGATGCTCTCTATGTGCAGTGTTGCCAGTCCTTTCCTGATAGCTCTGGAGAAGTGTTTCTTTTTTTTTTTCTTTGAGACAGAGTCTTGCTCTGTCACCCAGGCTGTAGTGCAGTGGCACGATCTCGGCTCACTGCAAGCTCCGCTCCCGGGCTCATGCCATTCTCCTGCCTCAGTCTCCCAAGTAGCTGGGACTACAGGCGCCCGCCACCATGCCCAGCTAATTTTTTTGTATTTTTAGTAGAGACAGGGTTTCACCGTGTTAGCCAGGATGGTCTTGATCTCCTGACCTTGTGATCTGCCTGCCTCAGCCTCCCAAAGTGCTGGGATTACAGGCGTCAGCCACTGCGCCCAGCCGAGAAGTGTTTCTTAAGGATTATAACAGTGATTCTCAAACTTTATTTACTGTAAAAGATTAATTGGGTTTTCTATGTGTGCATACATTGGCACTTTAAGATCTAAAGTCAGGCAAGGGGGTCTCCTAAATATCTCTTAGGTTATTTTCTGTTTTTCTACTTTTGTGTGTTAACTCCTGCCTTCTTTGTTTCTGATTGCATTGTCATGATGGCTTTCCACTAATTCAGGGATTCTTAAGCTTGTGTGTGTGTGTGTGTGTGTGTGTGTGTGTGTGTGTGTGTGTGTGTGTGTGCGCGCGCGCGCGTGTGCGTGCATGCCGTGGATCCCTTTAGCAGTTTGTTAGAGCCTATGGTTACAAGATAAAGTGATTACAGAAATACAGTTCCATCCATGGGAGTTCCTTACAGCTCAAAGTATGGAATATCTTCTAGTGTAACCTAAACTAGACCTCAAAAAATATTCCATCAAAGCTAAAACTTTTCATTCCTGTGATTGACCCCGAAGCAAATTTTAGGATTTGAGCATTTGAGCAAAACACATTAAACCATGAAAAACAACTTTTTGATGAATAACTAATTCAAGGGCTGTCATTAGTCCTTGAAAAAAGCTAAAAACTAAGAATAAAGATCCAAATTTTCTTACAATATTAATTCATATACACAATACAGTGTGTTCCTAAAATTGCTAGTAAATCTGTTAGATGCACAAGAAAATAAGTCAATATAGCTGTGAGAAAAAAATATACTTTATCTGGAATGTGGTTAATATTTCAACTTGCCACTTCAGTACTGCTCTTATAGCCTTCCTTAGTTGCTATTTTATGTAAAATATGTGTAGGAAGGGACAAAGAAAGGTGAGAGATAATGGACCTGTTTCTCTCCAGTGCTTATGTCATTCTCTACTAATGAGTTCGATATGAAAAGAGGTACATTTACTCTTTCAACCTTCTAGATACACACTGGACAATTGTGCCAGTTTTGTACATGAGTTTTGTACGTTACTATCTCATCTTCACTGTAGTGTAACATTGGGTTAATTTCTTTTAGAAGTGTTGGGCACTCGGGGTTACAAGGAGTGCACTGGGATCATGTCATTCATTTGCTTTTCTGCCAACTTGTTAGTGTAAAGTTAATTCAAATGTTTTTTAGGTTACAGTAAGAAATGATGAGTTTTATATTTTGCCCCAATACATAATCACAAAATTATAATACTTTCTTACATTTATATGTAATGTTTCCAATACACTTTAATTTATTCAGTCTCATTGTATCACAGTAACTAGTGACACACATATGGCAGGGATTATTTCTATTTTGTGTAAGAGGAAACTGAGGTCCAGAGAGGTTGTGACTTGCCTAAAGTCACAGTAAGGTATAGAAACTGAGATGGGAACTCAAACCTCTTGGCTCCTTTCCAGTGCTCTTTTCTGTAACTTCAGTCTGAGAGAGTTTGCTCTTTGCTTTCTCTGCAGTATTCTTTAGTACCATTCAGGCAGATGGATGGGCATTTGTTCAGTCTTGGTAATGGACATGGATTATGTTCCCATCTGTTTTGTTGAAAATCAGTGACTATACTGAGCAATGTCCATTTAAAATATTAAATTGCATCAAAACTTATGACATTTAAAGTGCTTTTACAATTTAGTTAAGATAACAATTTCATCTGTTTCTATGTAATTACAGAGGTTTTGAATCATTTCAATTTAGCAGGCTGAAAAAATATGACCTCTGGCTACATGGCCTTTTCATTTTATGTGTGTGTACATGTCTGTGTGTGTGTGTGCGTGCACATGCATGTGTGTGTAACTGATGAACTTGGGAAGGTTTCATTACCTTCTACTCTGCTTTTCCAAAGGCCCTAATTGTCTCCACTGCAACCCCCAAGCCTTCTCCTCCTGTCTGCTGACAGCAGTCAGGATTTCCATGTGACACAGAGCAGCAGATTATTGATTTTGTTTTTTGTCAGGGCACTGTGTGTGTCATTTGAGGTGGTCTTGTGGGCATTTAGTTCATCAGTGATTATGCACAGGACCCACTTTAGCTTGAGCTAGGAAGGAAATGTCAAACAGGAAAGGACTGGGACGATTCTTTTAAGAGTGAGCATCAGGGAATTTATACTAGAGAGAAACACTGACCTGTCACTTCTCTTTCAGCATTTCACTTTGATTTCCAGTTGACATGTTTAAAGAGCCTGACATTTCATTTCTCTGTGTTCACTTGAGCAGGGAGTATGGGATCAGAAGCCATCGATTGGTTAGCAGTAGTCTATAACTCTTAAGTAGCATTTGGTCATGAATGAAAGGTCCGCATGTTTGTAAGGCAGCTCCCAAACAACTGGATATTTCTGTAGCCTTTGTGGGTCTGTCCTGTTTTGAAGGCATGGAGAAGTAGGTCTGGCTCAACTGAGCTGCAGAGAAGCCTCACCTCCTCTAAGGTGAATGTTAATTCCAAGGATGTTATAAAATCTGTATGCTTTATTTTGAGCTCAGTTCCTCAGCACACTTGGCTTATCTTGGAACGCCCCATGATCTTTCCAGGATCCTTAGAATTAGCCTCTGGAGGCGTCCTAGGTAGGCTTGCACATAGTACCCTCTGAGAGCCCCAGGGAGTCCTGGATAGCAGCTTTTTTCTTTAGTCCCTTAGCTTCATTCTATCTTTTAAGGATGAGAGGCGTATGAAAAGACTTGAGGGCCTCCATGCATGTGGGCAATGGCTGGAGCTGCATCTCCTATTTTTAGACCACATCTGTGAGTTCTGCCATTGTTCCTAGTGTCTAAGAGAGTAATGGCCGTTTTCTTCTACAAATTTTACCCTACGGGAATCTTCTTCTATAACAGCCCTAAGCACTAGGTTGACTGTCTGAAACCAAGGTGCGGATCCTAGACTGACTTGGAACAGTAGAAGGAAGGGCATGTGCCAGGCTCTTTCCTTCTTGTTTGTTACTTGAGAAAGAAGAAACAAGCCAGTCTGCTTTTGGTTTTGATTGGTTGATACCAGTCTGGTAGGTCTGAAGGGAGATGCCAAAACCCCACTGCTTTAAGTTCCTTCCTCAAAATATGTAAGACAGCGTAGGTGCTATTCTTTTCTTTTCAGACGGAGTCTCACTCTCTCACCCTGAAGTGCAGTGGCACGATCTCGGCTCACTGTCACTGCAGCCTCCGCCTCCTGGGTTCCAGCAATTATTCTGCCTCAGCCACTCGAGTAGCTGGGATTACAGGTGGTCTGCCACCACACCTGGCTAATTTTTGTATTTTTGGTAGAGATGGGGCTTCACCATGTTGGCCAGGCTGGTCTCGAACTCCTGACATCAAGTGATCCACCCGCCTCAGCCTCCCAAAGTGTTGGGATTACAGGCGTGAGCCACTGCGCTCAGCCAGGTGCTATTCTTTCTACTGCCCTTTTCAGTGCGCCTTGCCTGCTCCTAAAGGGATTAGATGTAAACGCGATGATCTCAGGGCTTTAGGTACTTTATGTGCTTATATATCTATATTGTGTATGAGTAATATATAGATCATTCTCAAGCTATCTGTGATGAAAATCTATCAACAAAACTCTAGGGATGAAATGTGAAATTTAATAGAGTGCACCATAAGTGGAGAGGAGTAGAAGTAACTGAAGGAGCATATATTGAGGAGAAAAGGGCAATGACTTTCAAGAGTCTTTCTTTTTTCTTTTTTTGTTTTTTTTTTTTTCCTCTTTTGAGACAGGGTCTCACTCTGTTGCTCAGGCTGGAGTGCAGTGGTATGATGTTGGCTCACTGCAACCTCCACCTCCTGGGTTCAAGCAATTCTCCCACCTCAGCCTCCCAAGTAGCTGGGACTACAGGTGCACACCACCACATCCAGCTAATTTTTGTATTTTTTGGTGGAGATGGGATTTCACCATGTTGGCCAGGCGGATCTGGAACTCCTGACCTCAAGTGATCTGCCCTTCTCGGCCTCCCAAAGTGTTGGGATTACAGGCATGAGCCACCGCACCTGGCCATAGTCTTTCCTTTAAAAGCTTTAATTTGTTTCTACCCTGATCTCCTCACTGAATATTGTTTGTTGTTTGTTTTTGCTTGCTTGTACCTTGACAATTTTTTCCCCTTTGATTTAAGTTGCTTCCTTTGTTACTGTGCAATGCAATGTGCTTAACCACAGCCTTCCTCTACTTCCTACCCTATCTCCCAGAACAATGGTTCAGGCATTTTTATTTCATCCTATCCTTTCCTTGCTCCCCTTCCTCTAAATATACACATTGTCTGAATGTAAAGAGTCTTGCGTTACAGAGATTGGAGATCTATTAAATATACACCAAGGATAGCTGTTAGGCAGTTTTCATGGATATGCAAGAAAGTTATGTCCACAAGTCCCACTCCTTGTCACTTGGCAAGAGCTATTATCAGTCACTTGCCCTAACAGGTGGTGACAGCTTTTGGATCTTTCCCTGGTATTCTGTGGCTCATTGTTAGCCAGCTTGGATCTCCTGCTGCCAAACTCTAGTGAGAGTTTGGAGCTGGTGTCACCTGTCTTAGCTTTCGGAATTTTCCAGTGAACATAAGGTAGCCTCAATGTTTCAAAGAAGAGCTGTTGGCCAGTACATGTCTTTGTACCCAGATATTTAAGCTGTGGTCCCTAATCCAATCTGATACATTAGAATGAAAGTAATGCAACACTTTAGTACCCCGTTTTGACAAGTTTGGTGATAACTGGTATAAAGAATGATGAACTATGAACCAACATGTAGGAAGTTAGACCTGAGTTAATGTCTCAAATCTTAACTACCTTATGAACTACCTTATGGCCTTGGGCAATTTATTTACCCTCTTGAATCTCAATTTCTGCTTAGTAAAATGGGCTAGTAGTACTTGTTTTACAGGTTGTTATAAAGAATAAGTGAAAACATATTTAAAAAAGCATCCAGGATAGGGCCTTGACGTTTGATAATATTTGTTTTCCTTTCTTTCACACAAACCACCATCTCCACCAACTTCTACTCTGAAGACTGAATAAAACTTTACAGATTTGTAAGGTAGACTGAGTGATTCAGGTTACTTATAGAAAACAATTTCTTACCTGTGACTTTTTTTCTGAGATGTTTTAATATTGAATGAATTCCCATTTATTTTAAATACTTTAATATCAGTTTGTTTGAAATGAAGAGGTTGTACTACGTTACTGTTCAAGCTCCCTTCAAGCCCTGTAATTTCATGATTCTTTGTTGTTTTTGTAAAACCAATATAATATGCCTTCCTGGGTTTTAAGTTCTGATTTCTATTCAATGAAAGTCTTTGAAAAAGAGACTGAGCCTCATTAGAAATATTTCTTGTTTTTGTAACCAGAGCATCAGTGTTTTTGTGATGATGTTTTCTTTTAAAAATAAAAACAACTAAAACTGAGTTTCTTTGCCAAACCCTCAAAGTTGCTTTGCCTTGGGCTCTGTGAGCAAGCTCAGGCAGATCCATAAAAGGTCATCGCAGGCACCTCAGCTACCCAGCCTCCTTAGCTCTCTTACAAGAGCAGGGCCAAGGGAATGGGAAAAAAGGAGGGCTTGGAAAGGAGATGGTTCCGGGCTTGAGCATTCAATAGTCCCATGCACTGTATAAGAATTTTTAGGGGGTGATTATTAGCATTTTGGCAGCAGTTATTTTTTTCTCCTTCCTGTGAGTTTTTATTTTGGGGGTCTAGCTTTGGATGTTCTATTAACTAGAACTTTATTGGCTGTAGTATGACATATTCCTATGTGGTTCCAAATATTTGTGGCTGTTGTGGGATTTTCTTTTTAATTTCAGTTTCTATGATATTAAGACCAGCTGGTTAAAGTTACTTATTTTGATACAGAATGGTATTATGACTAAACCACGCTGAATAAAACTTCAGTCAGGGAGGCGGCATACTACAATGTAAAGAGTGGGGGCTTTGAAGTCAGATCTGAGTTTGAATCCTAACTCAGTTGCTTAAGAAATGTGTGTGATGTGACGTGAGGCAAGCTGCTTACCATCTGAATTTCATCTCCTTCACTGAAAATAATGAATTGTAATTCTCATGTTTTGGGGTGGCTGAGAACATTAATTTATGTAAAATGTCTGATATGTAAAGATCTGCTCATATTAGTCCTCTCCTTTCTTCTCCTTCCTGTTTCACTCCTTATTAATCAAAGAATGATTTAACCTCCGGTTTCACATGGGGACAGAGCCTTAGGAGATGAAAGGAGAGAAAAACTCTTCCTTCTTTTTCCTAATTAAGGTTAGGGAGACTTGTTTTCTGATACCTTCAGGAAACTTTACTATCCTAACAGTGGACTCTATCTTATTGCATGCAGATTATAGAATTAGGATGAATATAAAATAATTTTTGGGTTGGGGCATAAATGGAGTGCCTGTTAGTTATACTTATTTAATAACAATCAAAAGAATATATATTTTCAATTATATTTCTTTTAAACTTTCTAGATCTTTCAGCATATTAGAGATCCATTCCTACAGTTTCCTTAATGCTTTCATATTCTTGGATTTGGCTAGTGGTGTCATTGTCGTGGTTTAATACTAACAATAAGGTATTTGTCTTGTCTTAGTTCTTAAGCATATTTCAAAAAGATCTTAATATCAGATCCTTTGCATCAGGAAAGAAAGCTGAAGAAAGCTTATTGAGCTGAGAATATTTTAACAGAAGTCTTGTTGAATTTGCTGGGATTTTTGTGGTAATGTTGCTTCAGGGAATATATGTTTCATTCTTCTTCGGTGAGTAGCACTGCTTCAAGACACAACTTGAAGGTACTTGTTTTGAATATAGCTTAATTTCTGAGTTGTTTCCAGACACCATACTAGATTGGTAGACTAGTGATTATAGGATTGGTATATGTGTGGTTAATACATTGTTTCACAGGCATAGGCCAGATATCAAATAACTGTAAGAATGAGACTTTTTAAAAATAGTAAATGCTATTTTTTTTCTGTTGGATTTTATAGTATTGCTAAAAAGTAACTGAATTTATACATATATGTGGTTATATTAATATGTAAACAGTAGCATATATTTGATGTTGAAATAAAGAATCCTTTTCTTTGTCCTTCCTCTAAGCTCCCAAGGCAATTGAAAATACCAGAATACTGGGTTAATCCAAGTTTTTACTACTCATGTAATTTTAAAAAATAGGTAAAAGCTAGTTTTATACCAGCCCTTGAAAGCTGTAGAGCAGCTGTATCTGGTAGGCAGAACGTACTCAATGAAAATGTTGGTGCAGACAGAACAGGCTCCAGTAGATGTTTGTAGATGTTTTCACATGTTACAAAGTAAAGTATATTCATCTCCAGTGTCACATTCTACAAATCTCACTTAAAGGACTTACTTGTGCTCCATAAAAGTAATCCATTGAAATTTTTGAATTAGGCAGAGGACATTGTTATCCCTTTGTATTTTTTTTTTTTGGAGACAGAGTCTCACTCTGTTGCCCAGGCTGGAGTGCAGTGGCATGATCTTGGCTCAGTGTAACCTCCACCTCCCAGGTTCAAGTGATTCTCCTGTCTCAGCCTCCCGAGTGGCTGGGATTACAGGCACCTGCCACCACGCCTGGCTAATTTTTGTATTTTTAGTAGAGATGGGGTCTCACCATGTTGGCCAAGCTGGTCCCAAACTCCTGACCTCAAATGATCCACCTGCCTTGGCCTCCCAAAATGCTGGGATTACAGGCGGGAGCCACTGTGCCTGGCCTGTATCAGAAGCTTTTAAAGTTACATCTGATTTTCTCATCTTTTTTTTCTGTCTAATCTCCGTTGTATTTTATTTTATTCTATTTTTAAACAATTTCATGGATTATACATTTTGGAGATACTTCTTAATATTAGGTAAATCAATACATTTTGTATGCATTGTTCATAAGGTGTTATACTTTTTCATTATGTGTGTATGTTGTCTTCTGCCACCAACTAGATGTTTTCATAGTGAAAATATTTATTTTCACTTTATTTTGTGAGAGTAGTTGGTTCTCTAGTAGCAAAGACTGATGTGAATTGAAAGGTTTGTAATTTCCTCTCATGGATCTAATAAAAATTTTAGTCTAGGTCTGTGCATGCTTATGTTAATTTCTCAGACTTATTTGGAAAATGTTTTATACTTTATTATAGCTTCTCTTGTCTGGTTAGTCTGCATTGTGTGGCTATAATGTGATCAAGAGCTTATGAGTTAGACATACTGTGTAGATATGCTTATTTGGTAGAATTATGATATTTCAGTTCTAAAATGTAAATTTGATTGGATCTGTATGAAAGATGAGCTCTTAACACATGATTTTTCATATATGCATATGTATGTGCATTTCATATACCACCGTTTTTTGTGTATCATACATATATATTTTATCCTGCTTTGTCCATTTTTATCTATGAGAATTATGTAACAAAATAACTGTTTTAAAGCAATTTAAGCCGAAAATAAAAGTTTAGATGAATTTCAAGTTTTGTGAAATAACATATGTCAGAATAGAAAATATTGGCAACATATAAGCAAAAATGAAAGTGATGGTCTCTGGGCAATGGTTGTGTTTTTATATTTTCCTAAATTTTCTAGAATGAACATATATTCTTTAATCAGAATAATATAAATCTTAAATGCAGTGGAAATCCAGCTTACTCTCTTTCAGTTGATAGATATGTTTTTGATTAATGAAAGCAACAAATATATCAGCATAAAGTATTTGACTCTGAATCTCAAGCTTAAGTGTAAAATAATTTAAAGTAGTATTAGCTTTTTGTTTAACATTACAGAAACATGTTAATGATGCACTTAGAACATAGTTTTCTAACCCAGACCACATGTATCAATTAGGAAATTTAACACAAAAAACAATTTTAGCTCTTAGAAACCCAAAGATAGATCACTTTTTATTACAGAGTTTTAAACATGTTCAGAGTACAAATAAATAGTAAAATTTACTAACATTAAAATATCTTTGTTTTTTAAATTTTTTTCTGTTTTTTTAAGCGACAGGATCTTGCTCTGTTACCCAGGCTGGAGTTCAGTGGCATGGTCATAGCTCACTGTAACCTTGAACTCCTGGGCCCGAGCCATCTTCCCACCTCAGCCTTTCAAGTAGCTGCGTCTACAGGCGTACACCTCCATGTTTGGCTAATTTTTATTTTTATTTTTTTATTTTATTTTATTTTTTGAGTCAGAGTCACATTCACTCTGTCACCCAGGCTGGAGTGCAGTGGCACGATCTCGGTTCATAGCAACCTGTGCCTCCCGGATTCAAGGAATTCTCCTGCCTCAACCTCCTGAGTAGCTGGGGTTACAGGCATGCCACCACGCCCAGCTAATTTTTGTATTTTTAGTAGAGACGGGGTTTCACCATGTTGATCAGGCTGGTCTTGAACTCCTGACCTCAAGTGATCCACCTCCCTCGGCCTCCTAAAGTGTTGGGATTAGAGGCATGAGCCACTGTGCTTGGCGTAATTTTTATTTTTATTTTTTGTAAAGATGGGATCTCACTGTGTTGCCCAGGCTGGTCCCAAATTCCTGACCTCAAGTGATTCTTCCACATCTACCTTCCAAAGTGTTGGGATTACAGGCATTACCCCCAGCCAAAAATGTCTGTATAATATAAGCTGAGCTCATTCAAAATTGCAAAAGCTTGTAAGAAAAGAATCAGGAAGTTGAATAAATTCCAAAAGAAACAAGACATTTACCCATGTTATTATGGCCTTGCAATTAATGGAGCAGTGTTTTCTTCCTCTATTGTTTTGATATATTTGTCTCCAGTTGCCCAAATTCCTGTTTACATTTATCTTCAATTCATCTTAATTAACAAGTGAACTTGGAACAAAGGCAGTATCCTTTTGACCTTAGAGATAGATGCATCTTAGGCTCCTTAGGGCATTAGTCATCTTTGACATTGTTTTAGGCTTCTCAAAAGATGCTACATGCTGTACCCTTTGGAGACTTTAAATTAAAATAATTTTTCTTCCTAGTCATCTAGTTTAATTTGGTATTTCAGGGTATCTTTAATGCTGGAAAAAGGCATCAGAGCAACAACCAATGTGGAGCATATATTAAAATGTAAAATGTTATTTTCTCTGCTTTGGTCATTTTATAAAGGACCTTCATTGTAGACCCTGTTTATTAGAGGTTCCTGTATGTATACATCAATTTTGACTTTTTCTTGGGTCTAATGATAATGTGACTTGTGAATAATTACTGCAGTAACTTCCAATTAAAGAGGATTGTGACTCAGATTCAGTTCTTTGTAATTAGTACTTTGTCATTTTACTTCATCAGAAAATGGTGTTTGCTGGTCTGGAATTAAGGAAAGAGTTCCATTTGGCAATAAGTTCATTAACACATGGAAAGAAATAGCCTGGCTTATACCCTTGTTGCCAATCACATGTGTTTTTGTTAAAAGGAGAAGGTTGCCCTGCTTTGGGAGGATGGTGGTGACAGATTACTTATCCAAGATTTTTATATTAGGTGTTCTTCTTCTTTTCTTTCTTTTTTTTTTTTTTTTTAAGGAAAAAATGTTTGAAAAGGAAAGAAGTTGACATTGAAATGAAACCAAGTGTGGTAATCACAAGGTCCCAAATTATAGTGAATTTGGAGGCATGAAGGAGACGTTTGGGATGCCTTAGCAGTTACCCACTCTATAAATAATTAAAGGCAAAGAAGATCACATTTCATAGAAATGTGATTTTAGAATGTTACAGTTGTAAAGCACCTTAAGAGGTCACTTACTCCAACCCCTCACTTTAGAAATGATGGAACCAAGCCCCAGAGAAGGAAAGTAATTGAGGTTCACGTAACTGGTCCATAATAAGGGTAGGACCAGCCCAAGGTTTGTTTCTTATTCCCTGTCTAGTGTCATCAGGGAGAACAGTCTAAATGTTTTGCAGGAAGTGTGATTATGATTGAACTGGAGGTTAGAAAATACAGTGATTTAGGGAGCCAACATGGCCGAATAGGAACAGCTCCAGTCTACAGCTCCCAGCGTGAGCGACGCAGAAGACGGGTGATTTCTGCATTTCCAACTGAGGTACCGGGTTCATCTCACTGGGGAGTGTTGACAGTGGGTGCAGGACAGTGGGTGCAGCCCACTGAGCGTGAGCCAAAGCAGGGCGAGGCATCGCCTCACCCGTGAAGCACAAGGGGTCAGGGAATTCCCTTTCCTAGTCAAAGAAAGGGGTGACAGATGGCACCTGGAAAATCGAGTCACTCCCACCGTAATACTACGCTTTTCCAACGGTCTTAGCAAACGCTACACCAGGAGATTATATTCCATGCCTGGCTCAGAGGGTCCTGTGCCCATGGAGCCTCACTCATTGCTAGCACAGCAGTCTGAGATCAAACTGCAAGGTGGCAGTGAGGCTAGGGGAGGGGCGCCCGCCATTGCCAAGGCTTGAGTAGGTAAACAAAGCGGCCGGGAAGCTTGAACTGGGTGGAGCCCACTGTAGCTCAAGGAGGCCTGCCTGCCTCTGTAGACTCCACCTCTGGGGGCAGGGCATAGCCAAACAAAAGGGAGCAGAATCCTCTGCAGACTTAAATGTCCCTGTCTGACAGCTTTGAAGAGAGTAGTGGTTCTCCCAGCACGCAGCTGGAGATCTGAGAACGGACAGACTGCCTCCTGAAGTGAGTCCCTGACCGCCAAGTAGCCTAACTGGGAGGCACCCCCCAGTAGAGGCAGACTGACACCTCACACAGCCAGGTACTCCTCTGAGACAAAACTTCCGGAGGAACGATCAGGGAGCAACATTTGCTGTTCACCAATATCCGCTGTTCTACAGCATCTGCTGTTCTGCAACCTCCGCTGCTGATACCCAGGCAAACAGGGCCTGGAGTGGGCCTCCAGCAAACTCCAACACACCTGCAGCTGAGGGTCCTGACTGTTAGAAGGAAAACTAACAAACAGAAAGGACATCCACACCAAAATCCCATCTATACGTCACCATCATCAAAGACCAAAGGTAGATAAAACCACAAAGATGGGGAAAAAACAGAGCAGAAAAACCAGAAACTCTAAAAATCAGAGTGCCTCTCCTCCTCCAAAGGAACGCAGCTCCTCACCAGGAATGGAACAAAGCTGAATGGAGAATGACTTTGACAAGTTGAGAGAAGAAGGCTTAAGATGATCAATGACGAGTTGAGAGAAGAAGACTTCAGATGATCAAACTACTCTGAGCTAAAGGAGGAAGTTCGAACCCATGGCAAAGAAGTTAAAAACCTTGAAAAAAAATTAGACAAATGGCTAACTAGAATAACCAATGCAGAGAAGTCCTTAAAGGACCTGATGGAGCTGAAAACCACGGCACGAGAACTACATGACGAATGCAGAAGCCTCAGTAGCTGATTTGATCAACTGGAAGAAAGGGTATCAGGGATGGAAGATCAAATGAATGAAATGAAGTGAGAAGAGAAGTTTAGAGGAAAAAGAATAAAAAGAAACAAACAAAGCCTCCAAGAAATATGGGACTATGTGAAAAGACCAAATCTACGTCTGATTGGTGTACCTGAAGGTCATGGGGAGAATGGAACCAAGTTGGAAAACACTCTGCAGGATATTATCCAGGAGAATTTCCCCAATCTAGCAAGGCAGGCCAATATTCAAATTCAGGAAATACAGAGAAAGCCACAAAGATACTCCTCGAGAAGAGCAATGCCAAGACACATAATTGTCAGATTCACCAAAGTTGAAATGAAGGAAAAAATGTTAAGGGCAGCCAGAGAGAAAGGTTGGGCTACCCACAAAGGGAAGCCCATCAGACTAACAGCTGATCTCTTGGCAGAAACTCTACAAGCCAGAAGAGAGTGGGGGCCAGTTTTCAACATTCTTAAAGAAAAGAATTTTCAACCCAGAATTTCATATCCAGCCAAACTAAGCTTCATAAGTGAAGGAGAAATAAAATCCTTTACAGACAAGCAAATGTTGACAAATTTTGTCACCACCAGGCCTGCCCTAAAAGAGCTCCTGAAGGAAGCACTAAACATGGAAAGGAACAACCAGTACCAGCCACTGCAAAAACATGCCAAATTGTAAAGAACATCGAGGCTAGAAAGAAACTGCATCAACCAACGAGCAAAATAACCAGCTAACATCATAATGACAGGATCAAATTCACACATAACAATATTAACTTTAAATGTAAATGGGCTAAATGCTCCAATTAAAAGACACAGACTGGCAAATTGGATATAGAGTCAAGACCCATCAGTGTGCTGTATTCAGGAAACCCATCTCATGTGCAGAGACACACATAGGCTCAAAATAAAAGGATGGAGGAAGATCTACCAAGCAAATGGAAAACAAAAAAAGGCAGGGGTTGCAATCCTAGTCTCGGATAAAACAGACTTTAAACCAACAAAGATCAAAAGAGACAAAGAAGGCCATTACATAATGGTAAAGGGATCAATTCAACAAGAAGAGCTAACTATCCTAAATACATATGCACCCAATACAGAAGCTCCCAGATTCGTAAAGCAAGTCCTTAGAGACCTACAAAGAGACTTAGACCCCCACACAATAATAATGGGAGATTTTAACACCCCACTGTCAACATTAGACAGATCAACGAGACAGAAAGTTAACAAGGATATCCAGGAACTGAACTCAGCTCTGCATCAAGCGGACCTAATAGACATCTACAGAACTCTCCACCCAAAATCAACAGAATATACATTCTTTTCAGCACCACACCACACCTATTCCAAAATTGACCACATGGTTGGAAGTGAAGCACTCCTCAGCAAATGTAAAAGAACAGAAATTATAACAAACTGTCTCTCAGACCACAGTGCGATCAAACTAGAACTCAGGATTAAGAAACTCACTGAAAACTGCTCAACTACATGGAAACTGAACAACCTGCTCCTGAATGACTACTGGGTACATGACGAAATGAAGACAGAAATAAAGATGTTCTTTGAAACCAATGAGAACAAAGACACAACATACCAGAATCTCTGGAACACATTCAAAGCAGTGTGTAGAGGGAAATTTATAGCACTAAATGCCCACAAGAGAAAGCAGGAAAGATCTAAAACTGACACCCTAACATCACAATTAAAAGAACTTGAGAAGCAAGAGCAAACACATTCAAAAGCTAGCAGAAGGCAAGAAATAACTAAAATCAGAGGAGAACTGAAGGTAATAGAGACACAAAAAGCCCTTCAAAAAATCAATGAATCCAGGAGCTGGTTTTTTGAAAGGATCAACAAAATTGATAGACCGCTAGCAAGACTAATAAAGAAGAAAAGAGAGAAGAATCAAATAGACACAATAAAAAATGATAAAGGGGATATCACCACCGATACCACAGAAATACAAACTACCATCGATGATACTATAAACCACCTCTACGCAAATAAACTAGAAAATCTAGAAGAAATGGATAAATTACTCGATACATACACCCTCCCAAGACTAAACCAGGAAGAAGTTGAATCTCTGAATAGACAAATAACAGGCTCTCAAATTGAGGCAATAATTAATAGCTTACCAACCAAAAAAAGTCCAGAACCAGATGGATTCACAGCCAAATTCTACCAGAGGTACAAGGAAGAGCTGGTACCATTCCTTCTGAAACTATTCCAATCAATAGAAAAAGAGGGAATCCTCCCTAACTCATTTTATGAGGCCAGCATTATCCTGATACCAAAGCCTGGTGGAGACAACAAAAAAAGAGAATTTTAGACCAATATCCCTGATGAATATTGATGCAAAAATCCTCAATAAAATACTGGCAAACTGAATCCAGCAGCACATCAACAAGCTTATATACCACGATCAAGCAGGCTTCATCCCTGGGATGCAAGGCTGGTTCAACATACACAAATCAATAAACATAATCCAGCATATAAAAAGAAACCACATGATGACAAAAACCACATGATTATCTCAATAGATGCAGAAAAGGCCTTTGACAAAGTTCAACAGCCCTTCATGCTAAAAAGTCTCAATAAATTAGGTATTGATGGGACGTATCTCAAAATAATAAGAGCTGTCTATGACAAACCCACAGCCAATATCATACTGAATGGACAAAAACTGGAAGCATTCCCTTTGAAAACTGGCACAAGACAGGGATGCCCTCTCTCACCACTCCTATTCAACATAGTATTGAAAGTTCTGGCCAGGGCAGTCAGGCAGGAGAAGAAAATAAATGGTATTCAATTAGGAAAAGAGGAAGTCAAATTGTCCCTGTTTGCAGATGACATGATTGTATAGCTAGAAAACCCCGTTGTCTCAGCCCAAAATGTCCTTAAGCCGATAGGCAACTTCAGCAAAGTCTCAGGATACAAAATCAATGTGCAAAAATCACAAGCCTTCCTATACACCCATAACAGACAGAGAGCCAAATCATGAGTGAACTCCCGTTCACAATTGCTTCAAAGAGAATAAAATACCTAGGAATCCAACTTACAAGGGATATGAAAGACCTCTTCAAGGAGAAGTACAAACCGCTGCCCAATGAAATAAAAGAGGATACAAACAAATGGAAGAACATTCTATGCTCATGGGTAGGAAGAATCAATATCGTGAAAATGGCAATACAGCCCAAGGTAATTTATAGATTCAATGCCATCCCTATCAAGCTACCAATGACTTTCTTCACAGAATTGGAAAAAACTACTTTAAAGTTCACATGGAACCAAAAAAGAGCCCGCATTGCCAAGTCAATCCTAAGCCAAAAGAACAAAGCTGGAGTCATCAAGCTTCCTGACTTCAAACTATACTACAAGGCTACAGTAACCAAAACCGCAAGGTACTGGTACCAAAACAGAGATATAGACCAATGGAACAGAACAGAGCCCTCAGAAATAATGCCGCATATGTATGACTCTCTCATCTTTGACAAATCTGACAAAAACAAGAAATGGGGAAAGGATTCCCTATTTAATAAATGGTGCTGGGAAGACTGGCTAGCCATATGTAGAAAGCTGAAACTGGATCCCTTCCTGACACCTTGTACAAAAATCAACCCAAGATGGATTAAAGACTTAAATATTAGACCTAAAAGCATAAAAATCCTAGAAGAAAACCTAGGCAATACCATTCAGGACATAGGCATGGCCAAGGACTTCATGTCTAAAACACCAAAAGCAATGGCAACGAAAGCCAAAATTGACAAATGGGATCTAATTAAACTAAAGAGCTTCTGCACAAGAAGAGTGAAAGAAACTACCATCAAAGTGAACAGGCAACCTACAGAATGGGAGAAAATGTTTGCAATCTGCTCATCTGACAAAGGGGTAATATCCAGAATCTACAGTGACCTCAAACAAATTTACCAGAAAAAAACAACCCCATTAACAAGTGAGTGAAGGATATGAACAGACACTTCTCCAAAGAAGACATTTATGCAGCCAACAGACACATGGAAAAATGCTCACCATCACTGGCCATCAGAGAAATGCAAATCAAAACCACAATGAGATACCATCGCACACCAGTTAGAATGGCGATCATTAAAAAGTCAGGAAACAACAGGTGCTGGAGAGGATGTGGAGAAATAGGAACACTTTTACACCGTTGGTGGGACTGTAAACTAGTTCAACCATTGTGGAAGTCAGTGTGGCGATTCCTCAGGGATCTAGAACTAGAAATACCATTTGACCCAGCCATCCCATTACTGGGTATATACCCAAAGGATTATAAATCATGCTGCTATAAAGACACATGCACACATATGTTTATTGCGGCACTATTCACAATAGCAAAGACTTGGAACCAACCCAAATGTCCATGAATGATAGACTGGATTAAGAAAATGTGGCACATATACACCATGGAATACTATGCAGCCATAAAAAAGGATGAGTTCATGTCCTTTGTAGGGACATGGATGAAGCTGGAAACCGTCATTCTCAGCAAATTATCTCAAGGAGAAAAAACCAAACACTGGGAATTGAACAATGAGAACACATGGACACAGGAAGGGGAACATCACACACTGGGGTCTGTTGTGGGGTGGGGGGAGGGTGGAGGGATAGCATTAGGAGATATGCCTAATGTTAAATGAAGAGTTAATGGGTACAGCACACCAGCATGGCACATGTATACATATGTAAAAACCTGCATGTTATGGACATGTACCTTAAAAGTTAAAGTATAATAAAAAATAAAAAAAAGAAAATACAGTGATTTATTTTCCTTAGGTGTTTCACAAGTTCGGTACAAAATTATGCCACAATACTTTGATTTAACTTTTTTCACCATAATTAACAAAGTAAGTGATTAATAAATATAGGGTTTTAAAATTTGGTATGCAAAATGGTTTTTAAATTAAATGTCATTTGGAAGGAGGAGCTGAAATGTGTAATTTAAGACATTTCTGGAAATAGGTGTAGCTGCTATAGAAGTGTGGTTAGAAACACAAAATGATCAGTTCAGAATTGAAGATTGGCAGAACAGTAAATATAACCTAGTTCATTTTCATATGGAAGTTACTCCCTGGCATCATAGAGCAAAGGGACGTTCTTACGTGATTGCTTGAAATGCTTTCTCTGCTGTTGCAATGTGAGATATATAGCTGAATGGATCAGGTTTTGGGTGGATACTGATGTCTCCAGACTATTACGATTTCAAGTGTACTGATATCTATATACTAAGTTATTTATATCTATTTATGTTGAAATTAAGAGGCCTTCATTCTCAGGGGAAGAGGAGTGATACGGCAGGAAGAGATCAGGTTTCTTAACCTCCCTTTTTGTTTTTATTACAAGGTGTATTTACAGTTGTTACATTTGTCCAGTTTTTTAAAAAATTGGTTCAGATTGTTTGAAATAAGCAAAAGAAAATCTGAATGATTTTGAAATAGACTAAATCGGTTCTTGTAATTTAAAATTGTTTTAGTTTTGTTTGCATTGGTCTTGCCTATTTAACTTAAATATTTGAAGTACGTCTTTTGATCTGTGGTCTCCCTGGCAAATGAAATCAGTGTAAGCACTTGAATTTCAAATGCATGTTTTTTACATTTAAATTGCTGTTCTCTGCTGTAGGAAGAGCTCATGAAAACCATCTATAGTTCATAAAGGTATACTCTTCCAGTGAAATTAGGAGCCATTAGAACTATTGGTCTTATTTCCAGCTGAATTAGTTAACTGCCTGTTAAGGTTCAGAGCTTATTGACCAATAGGCATTTATTGCCTTAGCCATAATGACACAATGATTTCCATTAGGTTTCGAGTTTATGGAAATAAAAAAGATATCTTGCAAAGGAAACGTTTAGTGGTTGCATTTAATTGTTAGGATTAATTAGGCATTTAAATGTGGATATAAAGTATGTTTTACAAATGAGTATTTCTGTTTCATTGCTCTGAGCCTATTGTACTGAAGTGAATGAAGATTTTGTTGTTCTTGGTTCTCTTGTTTCACCATGTGTGTACACTGAAATTGCTGAGCCATGACTTCAGAGAGTACTTACCAGTATTGCAGAATATTTGGTAGTTTAACATTTGCCATTAATAATATTCATAATAATTTTGAAAATAATCAACATGGTTGCTGTAGGACATTAAATATAGTCATCTGTGAGCTTAAGAGAATGATTTGACTTTTTTTTCAAGGGCTTTTAATGTGAGAAATTCAGAACTTGTATTTCTATTAAGTCTATTTTTATTTCATTATGGTCACAATTTTATAATTAACAAGGATTCTTTACATAAGATATTAATTAAATTAGGGACCTTATGCATTGTTTTTTACTTGTAGTGGTTAAAAAATGCATCTTTGGAGCTAAGTTAAAAGAGCTTATTAAAAAATTAATGTATCCTGAAAGAAGGTAGAGAGGATGACAGATTATGAAGTGGAACCTAGTTTTTAAGCATTTGGGATTCTATTACATTAAAAATTGATGTGAAATCTGAATATTCATCTCTAAAACCGTTTGAAATGATAAGCTGCAGAATCAGAGCTACTTCTCTGTAGAAGACTCATTTGCAAGTGTCAGCCAACATTCCTTTCAAACAGCTTGAAATGGGTTTCTTAATTTGCTTTAGGAGTGTAGTTTCAGAAAGTTGATGCAACCAAGTTTCATTTGCATTTCCTCTGGACAGGATAAATCCACTTCATTGATATTAGTTTGGATAATTTCTCCCCAGGGGGTAGTGCATCTTTTTCAAGCTCAGAGATCCAAGAGTATTATGGGTAAAGCTTCCTAGGTTAAATTCATTTCTGTCCTAGCTGGGGAGCATGCTTAGCCACATAAAAGATGTAAGTATGGATGTATTCTCTCTGGATTTCAGCATTGAAGGCAAGGAGGGAGGAAGGAACTGAGAGTTTGAAAGACACTGAGTTTAATGAATACATTTGGAAGTGGTCAGGAATGCTTATTTATAAAAAGCAGAATGAGAGGAGGTGTACAAGTAAGATGGAATTCTTTAGTTAATAAATATTTATTGATGGATAGATTATGTATCTGTATTAGGCTATATGTATATACATATGGATAAAAGATGACCCTGACTTTGGAGGAACTCATTTCCTGTTAATTTTTTTATTTATTCAGTAATCATTGGCTATCTATTCTGTGTCAAACCCTGTGCTGGAAACAGAAAGATGAAAAGGCATTGTTTCTGTACTCCAGAATCTTTGGGGCTGTGGAGCATATTCCTAACATTTTCATTTGGAATATGGAAAAAGGTTTTCCTTATATATATGCTTTTTTAAAAGGAAACTGCATATTCTAGGAGTGGAGTCCTGGCTTCAGAGGCAGACAGTTCTGGGTTTGAATCTCTGTTCTGACACTTACAAGCTCTTAGCTTAGGCAAGTCCTTAACCTTTATCAGCTTCAGGAGCCTTACCTTTAAAGGAAGACATAATAATTTACCTTGCAGAATTATTAAGACTAAATACGATTACTCGTGTGAAGGTGGTTGTAGTTTACCAATGAATTTCAGTTCCATTTCTTCTCCTTTCTGTAATATTGCTAGTCCTATAATTCAGTGACATGTTGCGTGAACTAGGCCATTAGAATTGGCTGGTGAATATAACCAATCTTTACAGCATAATTTTTAAATGGAAAAAATGCTTAAAGCATTCCAGATAACTGACCTAAAAATACAATTTTGGAATACAATTCCTTTGTAAGCTGGGGAAGACCCACATTAAATTTTTACATGCACTTGTTCTTATGTTGCTTTGAAACAACTCTTTAATTGTTTAATGTGCAGCATTTATATATTTCCCCAAGTTGATTATATGCTTTTTGACTGCTATTAATTATCTTTTCTTGTATACCCCCTTTGCGCTGAAAATCTTTGTACATAATAGGTAGAAAATACAGTCTTGATGTAAGGTGAAATTGTTACAGATAAGATGCCAAAGATCCCTTTCATTAAAAATAGGAAATCGTTTTGATACTGCCATTTAAAACTTGTCAACAAATAATACTAGAAAATAGTAAGTTTTAATTTACGTTTTATAGAAAGAGAGCTTAAATGACAAAAGGAACAACGTTAGCAATTTGCAGTCTTTGGAAAAGGTATGGAGTTACATCATTGATGCACAAAAGGTATCTGTCAAATAGCACACCATAATCATGTGGTGCAAGGGACCCTAACAAGTCAAAGAAGACCATAAATCTGGAGCTGTTCAGCCAATCGAGGCCCCAGTTGTCTGTGAATGGTACTGTCTTTGTGCAGAATTACCAAGACCTGAATTTATGAAAAGAGTTATGCAGTTGTGTATTTCATGGTTGTGCTTGTTTTCAAATGATTTTGTGAAATATAGGTAATACTAGGGAATAGGTCATTTTTAGCTACATTGATATTATACCTGAATAAAATTTCTAAACAATTCTCAATCAAAATTATTTATTAAGTTTCTAGTTATATAGGAACTGCTATGCTATTCTGATGGCTCTTTTTGAAAAAGAATTCATTTGCCCCATCCCTGCTGTTTTGTTTTTGGAATTGCTGTCATAATTTCATAGGAATGCATCACCAGTAGGACTATTGTGCTGATGAATGAAAGCTTCCTGTGCCTGTTGGCAGGGACTAAGTAGGCTCTAAGCAAAATGAAATTCACTGAATTTTAGCAGAGCTATTAAGAAAATAAGTGCAAATTGTCAGGAGAAGAGAGATTTGTTCTCCACCATCATCACTTGACTCTTGGGTAAGAAATGTTAGGCAAGAAAGAAACTGTTTCAATTTGTCATCCTCCTGAGACCTCAAGATGTTATCTGCACTGCTGAAATAAAGCATTCCTTTCTATAAGCAGAGAAAATGAGAAAATGGTTTATGCCCAGATTGGTCCATTTGGTTAGGAGGACAGTCACATAAATAACTACCTAAAAAAACAAAAACAAAGAAAGAAAATGGGAAACCTGAGTCCCTGGCACAGAACATTTCAGCATTAAAGTGTCTGTAAAGTGCAAAACAAAATTGCCTGTTAGGACAACTGTAAAGTGCTAAGAGGAAGATATTGTAAAATTTAACCTTTCTTTACCTTATTTTTGTAAAATAAAAGCCATTTCCTTTTCATGTCTCATAGGGGAAAGCTATATTAGCTTGTGATTGAGAGAAAGCCCTGGCATCAAGTGGTTATAGAGATGTAATGAGGATGATAATGTAATTACTGAACATGTGTCAGCAGTATGATGTGACTATTTAAAGTACATAAGATCCTGGGATGTACACTGACAGAGAAACAGTGTATTTCAACTGTACTTGTTGGCATCAAGTCCTATTTATTGGGTTTCTATGCTTATTTTTCTTTAAGCTTTGTGTCTGCATGCGTGTATAATACTCTATATGTATATATATATATGCACACACATACATATATCTATACATACATTATATATGTATATATACACAATTACAGGAGAGTTATTGGGGGTAAGTTATAGGACAGCAGGAAGAAAGTCGGATGCAGCATGACGTAGGTAAAAGAACATAGAGTTTCGAACCAATCTACCCTGAGATTCTTGCCCACTATCTGTGCAGCTTGGGTAAGTTTCTTTACCTCTCTGAAATCAGGTTTCTCTTTTTGAAAATGGGAACTAAATGACTCATCTCATGCCATTCTTTGTTAATGTAGTGGCTTTCTTTGAATTCTATGAACCTAATCATACCTTTCCCAGTCTCAGGCCTTTGTACTCCTTTCTATAGTGCTTTTTCTTTGGTTAGCTTATCATTCTTAGTTCTCAGCTTATACCTCTTCAGAACATATTTTTATTATTATTATTATTATTATTATTATTTTTGAGACAGAGTCTCGATCTGTGGCTCAGGCTGGAGTGCAGTGGCACGATCTTGGCTCTCTGCAACCTCTGCCTCCCAGGTTCAAGCGATTCTCCTGCCTCAGCCTCTCGAGTAGCTGGGATTACAGGTGCCTGCTACCACGCCTGGCTAATTTTTGTATTTTTAGTAGAGACGTGGTTTCACCGTGTTGGCCAGGCTGGTCTTGAACTCCTGACCTA
Source organism: Gorilla gorilla gorilla (assembly GCF_029281585.2). Taxonomy (NCBI): domain Eukaryota; kingdom Metazoa; phylum Chordata; class Mammalia; order Primates; family Hominidae; genus Gorilla; species Gorilla gorilla. The sequence continues at coordinate 26,354,447 of NC_086018.1, read as the reverse complement.
GGGTGATCCACCCGCCTCGGCCTCCCAGAGTGCTAGGATTACAGATGTGAGCCATCACGCCTGGCCCTATTTATTTATTTTTATATATTTTTTAAAAGAAACAGGGTCTCTCTCTGTCACTCAGGCTGAAGTGGAGTGGTGTGATTATAGCTTACTGTAATCTCAAACTTCTGGGCTCAGCAATTCTCCTGCCTCATCCTCCAGAGTAGATAGGACTACAGGTGCACACTACCATTACCGGCTATTTTTTTAAATCATTATATTTTTGTAGAGGTGGGGGTCTTGTTATGTTGCCCAGGCTGGTCTTGAACTCCTGGACTCAAGCCATCCTCCCGCCTTGGCTTCACCAAATGCTGGGATTGTAGACATGAGCTACCTCACCTAGCCCAGAGCATGTTTTTAAATAAGGTATTTCTCCTTCTTAATTATTCTTTATTACATGTTTTATTTCTTTATTGCACTTTTACAATGTATTTTATTGTATTAACTGTGTGTTTACTCCCTGTCTCTTGCACTAGATATTGAGCTTTAAGGTAGACAAGGGACCATGTTTATCATTTCTCTCTTGAGTTTTCACTGGAACAATGCCTACCACTGAGCTGTCAGGCACATAGTTGTTTAAAGAATGAGTGAATGAATATAAAACACCTGGAAGAGTGTTGGTAAATTTGGAGACATTTAATGACTAGTAGCTGATACGGTTACTGTTAGATATTATACCTCTACTTATAGATGCAGGTATCCACTCTTTGCTTCCTGCTTTAGAGCTCTAGGAGAGGGCAGTGAACAGTAGGCACCTACACATTTGCCACTTCACTGGGAATCAAAGCCAAGGGGAAAATGGTTTCCTTTTCCTCTAATCAAAACATGCAATTAATTCTTATTATTTATGGTAGTTATTTTATTTGAAGTTGCTGCAAATACTGAGTTAGCAAATACTGAACTGTTTGAGGGTTAGGTTCCTGTGAGCCTCTGGTCACAACCTTTTTGTCAACTGATCAATACATAACCTTCTTTTATATGTGCTTCTGTTTAAAGGTATCTGATTAATATATATTGTTGATTCATTAACATTGAATTGATGGCTAACAGCAGTATCACTCATGCCTGAATAAAGCTTACCAAACTAGTATTTTCTCTGTAAGGCACATCACAGCCTCCTTGAGCTTAGAAACATTTAGACAACACTTTAGTACTATACTTGGGGGTCATTTTAAACAGTGAAATCAACAAAAAGGATACCTTACAATATGAGAATTGGGGTTACAAATACATTTTAATAATTAGGTGAATTTACAGATACAGAATCTGTGAATAATAAGATCAACTGCACATATTTCTATTCATTATGTCTAGTCACATAATTTAATTTTGAGGCTTTACTTTAAATAATACACATTTACATAAGGTGTAATATGCATATGAGTAACTCTTCTTCCACAGTGGTTTTTGGCACTTTTTAAATACAAAGCACATTTCATTTTTATGTATTATTTTTATTTCACAATAGGGCTTGCTCTGTGTGTGTGTGTTTGTGTTTGTGTATGCTTTTCATTGAGATGTCCAAAGTACTATTTTACTTTTAAAAACACCTTTAGTATAATATATTTAAAACAATCTTCCACAGGTCTCACAATCCTGGATTGATCTTTATATACTCATTGCTTGATTTTATCTGAGTTATAGTTTGACTCAGTTTGGAGAAATTGGCAAATGGGCTAAATGCTAGTAATAAAAATCAGACTTGGAAAATAAAAAGTTAAAGCAGACTTTGCAAAGAAATCGGTTTATAACATTTTTAGCAGATGCCTTGACCTTGCTGTCATGAAACTGTCAATGCTTTCTTCTGATAATATCTCCAAGTAAAAGGTATCTGTCTTTTGTTCTCACTCTTTAATTATAAAACAAGCATTCCCATCTTAACTGACTCATTTAGTGAAGACAACAAGTTCACATGCCAATGCTGTGAAAAAATACATATAATGTAATATTCACCATTTTAACCATTTTATGTGTACACTTTAGTGGCATGAATTACATTCATAAAGTCATATAATCGTTACCACTATTTACTCAAACCTTTCCAGTCAGATTGACTTGTTTGTGTGTATAGTTCTATGAATTTTAACACATGTATACATTCATTTAACTACCACTAGACTTAAGATACAGAACAATTCTATCACTTCTAAATTTTCTACCTTTAAAACCCTGGCAACAACTAATTGCTATACTTTTGCCTTTTTCAAATGTCATATAAATGGAATTATATGGTATGTAGACTGACTTCTTTTACTCAGCATAATCCCTTTGAGTTTCACCCATATTACATGCATCAATAGTTTTGTTTCTTTTTGTTGCTTACTTGTGTTTCATTGTATGGATGTATCACAGCATATCTATCCATTCACCCATTGAAGGACGTTTGGATTGTTTCTAGTTTGGGGAAATTATGAATAGAGCTGCTATAAATATTCATATACTGGTTTTGTGTGAATATAGGTTGTTATTTCTAAGATAAGTTCCTAGGAGTGGGATTGCTGGGTCATATGATAAGTCTAAATTTCACTTTACAAGAAACTGCCAAACCATTTTCTAGAATTTGTATTCTACCAGCAATATATAAGAGTTTCAGGTTCTCTCTGTCCTCACTAGCACTTGGTATTGTCATTTTTCCTTTTTTATTTGTTTGCTATTCTAATAGGTATATAGTGGTATTCTATTATAGTTTAATTTGTGTTTTCTTAATGGCTAATGATTTTGAACATCTTTTCATGTGCTTACTTGCTATCTGAATATCCTCTCTGTTAAAGTGGGTTCAAATCTATTTGCCCATTTTAAAAATTGGGTTCTATGTTTTCAAGCCAGTAAGTTTTCACAATTCTCTGTATATAAAGGATATACATCCTCTTTTGGGTTAGTATTTTGCAAATATTTTCTTCTAGAAAAGTAGCTTGACTTTTCATTCTCTTAAAAATGTCTTTCACAGAGCAGAAGCTTTTAATTTTGAGGAAGCCCTGCTTGTAAAACTTCCTTTATGGACTGTGTTTCAGTGTTAATTTTTAAAAATTTTCATTTAGTGTGATGAGGTTCACATGATATAAAATATTATAGACCACTGGCAAGACTAATAAAGAAGAAAAGAGAGAAGAATCAAATAGATGCAATACAAAATGATAAAGGGATTATCACCACCGATCCCACAGAAATACACACTACCATCAGAGAATACTATAAACACCACTATGTAAATAAACTAGAAAATCTAGACGAAATGGATAAATTCCTGAACGCATACACCCTCCCAAGACTAAACCAGGAAGAAGTTGAATCCCTGAATACACCAGTAACAGGCTCTGAAATTGAGGCAATAATTAATAGCTTACCAACCAAAAAAAGTCCAGGACCAGACGGATTCACAGCCGAATTCTACCAGAGTACAAGGAGGAGCTGGTACCATTCCTTGTGAAACGATTCCAATCGATAGAAAAAGAGGGAATCCTTTCTAACTCATTTTATGAGGTCAGCATCATCCTGATACCAAAGCCTGGCAGAGACACAACAAAAAAAGAGAATTTTAGACCAATGCCCTTTATTTCCTTCTCCTGCCTAATTGCCCTGGCCAGAACTTCCAACACTATGTTGAATAGGAGTGGTGAGAGAGGGCATCCCTGTCTTGTGCCAGTTTTCAAAGGGAATGCTTCCAGTTTTTGCCCATTCAGTATGATATTGGCTGTAGGTTTGTCATAAATAGCTCTTATTATTTTTAGATACGTTCCATCAGTACCTAGTTTATTGACAGTTTTTAGCATGAAGGGTGTTGAATTTTATCGAAGTCCTTTTCTGCATCTACTGAAGATAATCATGTGGTTTTTGTCATTTGTTCTGTTATGTAGTGGATTACGTTTATTGATTTGTGTATGTTGAATCAGCCTTGCATCCCAGGGATGAAGACCACTTGATTGTGGTGGATAAGCTTTTTGATGTGCTGCTGGATTCTGTTTGCCAGTATTTTATTGAGGATTTTTGCATCAATGATCATCAGGGATTATTGGCCTGAAATTTTCTTTTTTTTGTTGTGTCTCTCCCAGGTTTTGGTATCGGAATGATGCTGGCCTCATAAAATGAGTTAGGGAGGAGTCCGTCTTTTTCTGTTGTTTGGAATAGTTTCAGAAGGAATGGTGCCAGTTCCTCTATGTACCTTTGGTAGAATTTTTTGCAGAGACAGGGTTTTGCCATGTTGCCTAGGCTGGTCTTGAACTCCTGGGCTTAAGTGATCCACCTACCTCGGCCTCCCAAATGGCTGGGACTACAGGCATGAGCCACCCCACTCAGCCCAAATGATTTTTTATTGCTCATCAATGTCCTTTTCTTTCAGATTGAAGAACTCCCTTAGCATTTCTTTTAGAATAGGCCTGGTGTTGATGAAATCCCTCAGGTTTTGTTTGTCTGGGAAGGTCATTATATCTCTTTCATGTTTGAAGGATATTTTCACCAGATATACTATTCTAGTGTAAAAGTTTTTTCCTTCAGCTCTTTAAATATGTCATGCCACTTTCTCTTGGCCTGTAAGGTTTCCACTCAAATGTCTGCTGCCAGCTGTATTGGAGCTCCATTGTATGTTATTTATTTTCTCCTGCTGCTTTTAGGATCCTTTCTTATTCTTGATTTTTAGTAGTTTGATTATTAAATGCCTTGAGGTAGTCCTATTTGGGTTAAATCTGCTTGGTGTTCTATAACCCTCTTGTTCTTGAATATTGATATCTTTCTCTAGGTTTGCAAAATTCTGTTATTTTCTCTTTGAATAAATTTTCCACCCTGATCTCACCCTCTGTGTCCTCTTTAAGGCTAATAACTCTTAGATTTTCCCTTTTGGGACTGTTTTCTAGATCCTGTAAGCCCACTTCATTGTTTTCTATTCTTTGTTCTTTTGTCTCTCTATGTTCTAACAGCCTGTCTTCAAGCTTAATAATTCCTTCCTTCCTCTGCTTGATCAATTCTGCTGTTAGTAGACTGTAATGCCTTCTTTCATATATCAATTGCATTTTTCAACTCCAGAATTTCTGCTTCTTTTTAATTATTTCAATCCCTTTATTAAATTTATCTGATAGGATTCTGAATTGTTTTTTGTGTTATCTTGAATTTCGTTGAGGTTCTTCGAAACAGCTATAATATTTTGAATTATCTTTCTGAAAGGTCACATATCCCTGTCTCTCCAGGATTGGTCCCTTAGTGCCTTGTTTAGTTAATTTGGTGAGGTCATACTTTCCTGGATGGTCTTGATGCTTGTGGATCTTCATCAGTGTCTGTGCATTGAAGAGTTAAGTATTTATTCTAGGCTTGCAAAAGTTAAGTGACTAGCCTGAGATTGCCCAGCGTGGTAGGCTGAATAATGGCACCCCAAAAATGTCCACACCCTAATCCCTGAAACCTGTAAGCAATGTTACCTTACATGATAAAGGACTTTGTCAATGTGATTCGGAATCTCAAGTTGGGGGCCTATGTGTGTGGGCCCAATGTAATCAGATAGGTCCTTATAAGAGAGGGCAGTAGAAAATGTTGAAGACTGAAGCATAAGTTTGAAGTGATGGGAGGAAGTGGTCATGAGCCAAGGAATGCAGCTAGATTCTAAAGCTGGAAGAAGCAAGAAACAGATTCTTCTCTGGAGGATCCAGAAGGAAACAGCCCTATGGATGCCTTGATGTTAGAGCCCTGTAAGACTCATTTTGGGCATTTGAACAGCTCCAGAACTGTGAGAGAATAAATGTGTGTTGTTTTAAGCTACTAAATTTGTGATCATTTGTTATATTAGCAAAAATATAACTAATGTGCCTAGGAAATGCTCCTGCTCAGTATTTTCAGTGCCAGAATAGGGCTGATGGACGAGGCACTTTTAATATTGAACAGAAGTGATTCTTTCACTGTTACGCTCTATTTTTTGAGGTGGCTCATCTTCTTCACCAGTTCACATATTATAAGTCACCTTTTGTAAAGTAGGTAAGGGAGTGACAGAAATTAGGCACAAAATAAACATTAATGATCATAATGATCTCCCTGAGTCATTGAGGAAGTAGTTAATTTATATTTGTTATCTTCTGTTTCAAAAGCCTATATAATAGATAATACGTTTCAGGGAAACTTTTCAGTCAAAAAATTTTTTTTAATGTTTATACTTTGGCAGTTGACTGGGCAGGCTGCAGTTATCTAGCAAGTTCATTATTTGGAAAAGACATTAAATGCAGGTTGAATAACGTCCTTTGGCTTGAATGGAAAAGAAAAAACAGGTGCCAGAAAACAGAAATACAAAAATCTGTCTAAAGGCACATGAAACACTCCTTCCTATCAGAGACTTATACTGATACACTGATTATTAGAATTATTGGCCAGGCACAGTGGCTTACGCCTGTAATCCCAGCACCTGTGGAGGCTGAGGCGGGTGGATCACAGGGTCACAAGTTCGAGACCAGCCTGGCCAATATGGTGAAACCCTGTCTCTACTAAAAATACGAAAATTAGCCGGGCATGGTGGTGGGCACCTGTAGTCCCAGCTACTCAGGAAGCTGAGGCAGGAGAATCGCTTGAACCCGGGAGGTGGAGGTGGCAGTGAGCCAAGATCATGCCACTCCAGCCTGGGTGACAGAGTGAGACTCAGTCTCAAAAATAATTATTACAGGGTTTTCCAAGGCCCAAACGTGATACCTATTTTAGAATTAAAGAGTCCAGTATTGTCATATCATTCCTGCCACTATAAATTATCCTAAGTTTTGCTGCATATATGTAGGTATTTTATTTTCCAAAACTTTTTCTAAGTTGTCATTTGTGGGATAGCTACTCTGTACTAGACACTGTGCTGGGTGCTTTCCATAGTTTATCACTAACCCTCACAATACCCTGCAAGAAGTTCTTATGATGACTATTGCACAAAAGAGGTGGTTACAAAACTTGCCCCAAATCACAGAGCTACAAAGTGAGACAAGTCTACTGTCATATTCTCTCTCTCTCCACTTTCCACACTGCTTCCTTGATAAAAGAATTAATGGTGTGCAATTAACCTCTAAATCAGCTTTTTGTCTTAAAAATCTTATACTTGTAAAATTCAATGTATGGAGGCAGAAATGAAGGAAAATCAGAAATGACACAGAAAATTTATGAACATGAATATTTAATATATAGTCCATTAGCAACCGTTGATTGTAGAACAATTTTTAATGAATTGGATGGAGGAAAAATTCATTTCATTAACCTTTCATATAAATGTATTATTATTGAACCAAACAGGCCACTATACTTGCAACTCAGTTCGATGTTAATTAGATTACAGGCATAAGGCTTTAAATCAAAGAGAAAAAAAAGAAGCCATCATCAAGCTTCTCAGCCAATGCCTGTTTGTTTGGTGCCTAAAAATGGATTTTTTGCCAGCAGTATAATTTGCTATATTTCTTTTATCTTCTGATATTTTCAAGTGAATTTTCTCTTGTTTCTATTTGTTGACAGTTTATATTAAAAATAAAAATAAAATAAAACTTTGAGAATCAGCAAAGAACACATTCTTCATGTCACAATGTGTTTTACCTGATCAGCTGGGAGTAAATATTCCTACCTCTCCAGAAAACTACACTTCTATTTTTCACTTTTATTTTCTGTCATATTGTATGCTGAAAACACATGCAAAAGGACTGGGAGCTATTTTAGAAAACACCATTATTTAGTTTGGAACCCAGAATCAGAGGTCCAAATGCCCTAGACATAAATGTTCTAGCCAAATCTGCAGCTGTGAATTGTTTCTCTCTCTTAGGTTGACTTTTGGTACATTTAGAATCAATTTCTAAAGGAAACCTGCTCTCAGTTCTGATTGTTTCGTATATCAGCTACTCTTTTCCCAAAATTAATGTTAAATTAATTGTATCAAAAGTGTTATTAAGGTGACAGGTTTATGAGAAAATCATATTTTAAAAAGGAATTAGAAATTTGATAAGAAGCCAAAGAAAAGACTAAAATGCCAGCCAGGAATTAAATAACTAAGTAGGTGTCATTTTCTAGCAGTGGTGGGAATCCCGAAGTACAATTTATGTCAGATTATAAAATGTGTGTAGCATCACTTGGAGTTTCTCTCTTCTAAACTTTAAACATAAACAATGAAAGAAGTTTGCAGTCCCCTAGAGCAATGGTTCTGAATTTTCCATATCTTGTGCCTTCATTCTATGGGTGTAGTGTAGGAAATGTGTAAAGTCATGCCAAAAAAAAAAAAAAAAAAAAAAACCTGGAGAATTACCTGAACATTCTCCAAGAAATCATCTGTCTTTGGCATGAGTCCTGTGCCCCTGCCCTACCAATCCTCTCCCAGCCCTAGAACACAGCAAATGTGTGCTTTTATGCACGTAGCCTGGTCCTGGTCCTGAGCAATATGGTAAGACCAGAACCAGAATGGAAAAAATAGTAGTAGCAGAGAGAATGGTGGATTAGGAAAAAAACAGTGAAGCAAAAACATGGGAATTAAAGCAGCCAAAATTCTCACCAACTGTTGAAAAAAACACGTGGCATCTTGCCTACTGTAATGTAACTACACCCAAACCATGTCAGATATCTACTCCTTCCAGAAAGCAGTCTATGAAAAATTATTACTCTAAGTAGATATACACTGAGATATGGGCACTCTGCATAAGGCTTCTTCAGGCAGATGAAATTCTACCATTAATGACTTACTCTTTTGATCTTTCTGGCTATCAACTCTTTCTTTTCCCTTCAAATTATTCAAATGGAATTCTCTAGCATTATACCAGAAAGAAGAGCAAAGCAATACGCTAATGTGACACATCTCATGAAATGTCAAAGTTATTTGAAGTTTTGAGAAGAGAATTTTTTAAATTAATAAGCTTTATTTTTAGAGCAGTTTTAGGTTTAGCAAAATTGAGCAGACAGTAGAGAGTTTCCATATACTCCTGTCCTCATACATGTATAACCTCCCCCATTATTGACATCCCACACCACAGTGTTATATTATTTGTTATAATCTGTAGAGGATTATCTTAATATAAAAATTATAGAATAAAATGGAGAGTTCACACAGTTTTTTAAAAGAGGAAATACAAAGAAATGCCCATCTCTACTCCTCCTCTGGCTCCAATTCTTGGAATAGTCCCTCTCTTCTGACTAGGTGTTTGGGAAAGCAAAGTTCAAGAAATATTGCTGGCTTACTGACAGCTAATACCTTTGTCAGTTGCTTCAATTGCTAGTGAGTAATAAGAGTCTCCAGAAAAGAACATGTATCTGAGGAAGGGACCTGAACAGGGTGACATGAGTAAGTGATGAGAACAGGGCAGAAAGGCAAAAATATATGCCCAAAAAACACTTGCATAAATATTTCACACATTTTTCTACAGAATAAATTTAGAAGCCGTGAGTGGTGGCTCACATTTGTAATTGCAGCACTTTGGGAGGTTGAGGTGAGAGGATCGCTTAAGTCCAGGCGTTCAAAACCAGCCTGGACAACATGGCAAGATCCTGTCTCTACAAAAAAATTTTTTAAATTAAAAATTAGCCAGGCATGGTGGCACATACCTGTAGTCCTAACTACTTGCAAGGCTAAGACAGGAAGATAACCTGAGCCCAGGAGGTCAAGGCTTTCATAAGCCTTGATCACACCACTGTACTCCAGCCTGGGTAAAGGAGCGAGACTCTGTCCAAAAAAAAAAAAAAAGAATACACTTCCCAGCCTGCGTTTTCCTCCATCCCATGTTATATGATCTTTCTACATTGACATGTGTGTAGGGTACCGTGTATCAAAATGAAAAAACAGGAAAAGAAAAATGACTGCCTCTCAATACTTACTAGTATAAAAATACAACATGTTTTGTATCTTTTCAAAAAGAGGTTCCAGTTCTAAGCAAGGTGGAACAAGTACACTTCATTTAATCTTTTCCATTGAACACAACTACACCCTGAAAAGACTTCATAGTATAGCTTTCTGAAGACTCTGAAGAGTAAATGGTAGCAGGTGACTCAAGGGAGGAGAACAAAAGTCAAAGCAGTAACAAGCCAGCAGTGGGTTTCCTGATTTGTTTTGGTTTTTCTTTCCCATCTGGTGTTACCAGCTTGGATTCAAAGGCAGCTTCAAATCAGGATGCACTTACTGGGTGCAAACAGAAAGTGCACCAAGAAAAGCCTTCTCTTTGGTCAGAGAAGCAAAAAAGGGAACTCTTAAGGTCAGAAAGAATAAAGAAAATCTGGTTTTCTTAACATTCTCTCACAATCCACACTCCAGGCAAGTCAGCAGTAATGGGGATGACGAAAGCGGTGGAGGCAGCCGGGGCAGTGGCTCATGCCTCTCATCTCAGCACTGTGGGAGGCTGAGGCAGGAGGATCACTTGAGTCCAGGAGTTTGAGACCAGCCTGGACAACATAGTAAGACTCTCATCTCTAAAAAAAAAAAAAAAAATTAATTAGCTGGGTTGGTGGCACACACCTGTACCCCCAGCTACTTGGGTGGTTGAGTTGGGAGGATCACTTGAGCCCAGGATGTCAAGGATGCAGTGAACCATGATCACACCACTGTGCTCCAGCCTGGGTGACAGAGCAAGACCCCAAAACAACAAGCAAAAGCAGTGTATAATGGGCAGGCATCTAAATTCTCAGGAAGGAGACCCTTCTCTCTGACTATAGGAGCTGTGGTCTTAAGGGTACAGACTGATTTACAATACTTTTTTCCTCTCTCTGCATTTTCACTGCTTGATACTTTATGTAGACATAATTATAGGATATGTATGGCAACACGGGGAAACTAAAGTCCTACCTTTTGGCTGGAGATTGGAAGGAAGACAGTCAGAGAGCTGGAAAGTGTTGAAGATATCAGATATAGGAGTGAGCTCATGAGAGCAATCCCATTATGTGGTGTATGGTTCTTGCCCTAAATAGCATGCCAAAGGCTGTGAAAAGTATAGGATAGGCTACTCTCCAGTTCTCAGAACACTCAGTGGTGCATATGAAGGACAGGTCCTAGTAGAACAACAAAACCTGTGAAAAGTTAACTGACATTGGGAATAAAGTCTATAAAATGTGTATTGAAACTTATCGCCTGAATCTAACTAGGTAAATTGTTTGTTAAACAAAACAATAACTACGTTCTTCTTAAAATATAAACAGGATATAAAGATTCATAAGATAATAACAAAATATCCAGAATATAAACCAAAGTTACTTGGCCTGTGAAAGACCAAGGAAATCTCAACTCACAAGGAAATCAATCAATAGACACCAACTCTAAGATGACATAAAGGTTAAAATTATCACACAAAGATTTTAATAGTAGCTATTACAACCATTCTCTAAGAAGTAAACGCAACTGTTATAACAAATGGAAAGACTGAAACACTCAGAAAAGAAATAAAAGATATAAAAATGAATAAGTAAATGTTTTAAAACATGAAAGTACAGTAACAGGCAGGACGCAGTGGCTCAAGCCTATAATCCCAGCACTTTAGGAGGCCAAGGCAGGAGGATCACTTGAGCCCAGAAGTTTAAGACCAGCCTAGATAACATAGCGAGATCCTCTCTCTAAAAAAAAAGAAAAAAAGTTTAAGTTAGCCAGGCATGGTAGTTCATACCTGTAGCCCCAGCTATGCAGGAGGCTTAAGTGGGAGGATCACTTGCACTCAGGGGTTCAAAGCTGCAGTGAGCCATGATCATACCACTGTGTTCCAGCCTGGATAACAGAGTAAGAACTTGTCTCAAAAAAAATTAATAATAATAGCATGCAAAATTCAATCATATTTCATACTGGCAAGGAACAACTGAAAACTGAACTTTCAAAAACAATAGCTCCAAAAAATGAATTATTTAGATAGATGTAAGTGTAACAAAATATGTGTAAGAGATTTACAATGAAAACTAAAAAAATGCTCATGAAATAAATCAAAATGAAAACATAAATGGGGGAACATAGCCTGTTTATGAACTGAAAGACTAAATATAGTTATGATGCAAGTTCTCCCAAAATTGAACCAATACAAATAGATTTAACATAATGCCAATGAAAAACAAGATATTTTGTACATATAGACATCTGAGTCTAAAAAGATTTATATGGAAAAGCAAAGAAACTAAAATAGCCAAAGCAATTTTGAAAAGAAAAAGTTGGATGCATCATAGAACCCAATTTTAAAACTTCCTAAAAAATTACAGTAATCAACACAATGTAATGAGAGAGGAGAAAGGAAGAAACAGGTCAGACAGGCAGTTAGGGCAGGTCCTCTGTTGAATTCTTTCAAGCAAAAGAACAGCCTGCAGGCACAGATCAGGGAACTTGCACAGTCGGGCTTGCCTAAGACATGCCCATAGCCACACAGATAAGAAAGGCTGCACAGGTGACTTGCCCAAACACACCTGCAATGGAAAATTCCATCCCCTGAACATGTGCAGTAAGCGGAATAAAGCAACATGGAGTAACTCAAGGTTAGGGCCCACATGCGCATTAAAAGAATGGGATGGAACTACCAGAACTTTGTGCCTTATGCAAATAAGACACCCAGCCCTCATCAGTTTCTTATAAAAGTCTTTGCATTTAACTGTAAAAACAGCACCCCTCTTCTGGATCCCTTCATCGCAGCTGAGAGCTTTCTTCTTTCACTTATGAAACTTTCACTCCAACCTCATCCTTTGTGTCCATGCTCCTTCATTCTCTTGGTCATGAGACAAAGAACTCTAGGTAATACCTCACAACTGAGACTGCTACATTGTGGTGCATTGGCGAGACTGTAACGGTAATGTCGTGAAGGGGTAGATAAATATCAGTAGAACAGAATAGAGAGTCTAGGAATAGACCCACACAACTATGAACAATTGATTTTTTTACAAAGGTGGAAAAGGAACTAAAAAAGAAAGGAACTTACTCTTTTCAATAAATGGCATTGGAACAATTGGACATTCATATAAATAAAAATGAACCTAAAACACTGTTTTGCACCTTATATAAGAATTAACTCAAACTGGACCACAAATCTAAATGTGAACAAGTAAAACTATAAGAATTTTAGAAGAAAATGTTTGTAACCAAGGGTTAGATAAAAAGTTCTTAAACATGATAATAAGGAGGAATCCAAGCAAAAATGGAGAAGTAGATATCATAGCTCCAAGGGCCTGTCCCTCTGAAGCAATATCAAAAACTAAAGAAAAATTGTCAATACCAACTTTGTCAGAACTCTAGAACACAGTCACAGGTTTACACCAGTTAAAAAAAAAATCCAAATCCAGAAGAAAGCAACTTCCAAATGGCATAAAAGTCTTTGACATTTTAGCTTCACCTTGTCCCATCCTCCTCCCTGGCTTGTTGACAGTCTTAAACTTGACATTCTGCATTCCTATAGTGAGAACTCGGTCTCTGGTTCTCTAGGGAGCAGAGCAAACTTTATCTTCAAATGATTGTGTTTATCTGATCTAACCTGTCTGGGGACTACCTATATTATTAATGCAAGGTATCTGCCTTTGTTTCACCTACCTCAAAATTCCCTCAGGGAAGAAAAGCAGCAAATATTCCTCAAAAACACTGTATTGCAAACAAACAATCCCCAGCGACCTATGCAAAAGACTACAGATAGTCCCCAGTACACAGCCAATCTGTACAAACTTGGAGAATTTTTTTTCCTTTTTTTAGAGATAAGGTCTCACTCTGTTTCCCAGGCTGTAATGCAGTGGAACCATCATAGCTCACTACGGCTTTGAACTCTTGGGCTCAAGCAATTCTCCCACCCTAGCTTCCCAAGTAGCTAGGACTACAGGCACATGCCACTACATCTGACTAATATTTTAAATTTTGGTATAAAGAAATAGGGAGGGTGGCTGGTAAGATGGCTGAATAGGAGCAACTCCGGTCTGCAGCTCCCAGCAAGATCAATGCAGAAGGTGGGTGATTTCCCCATTGCTGGTGTGTGTTAGGTTTGTCAAAGATCAGATGGTGGTAGATGTGTGGTGTTATTTCTGAGGCCTCTGTTTTGTTCCATTGGTCTATATATCTGTTTTGGTACCAGTACCATGCTGTTTTGGTTACTGTAGCCTTGTAGTACAGTTTGAAGTCAGGAAGCGTGATGCCTCCAGCTTTGTTCTTCTTGCCCAGGATTGTCTTTGCTATGTGGGCTCTTTTTCGGTTCCATATGAAGTTTAAAGTAGTTTTTTCCAATTCTGTGAAGAAAGTCAGTGGTAGCTTGATGGAGATTAACATTGAATCTGTAAATTACTTTGGGTAATAAGGCCATTTTCACAATATTGATTCTTCCTATCCATGAGCATGGAATGTTTTTCCATTTGTTTGTGTCCTCTCTTATTTCCATGAGCAGTGGTTTGTAGTTCTCCTTGAAGAGGTCTGTCACATCCCTTGTAAGTTGTATTCCTAGGTATTTTATTCTCTTAGTAGCAGTTGTGAATGGGAGTTCACTCATGATTTGGCTCTCTGTTTGTCTGTTATTGGTGTATAGGAATGCTTGTGATTTTTGCACATTGGTTTTGTATCCTGAGACTTTGCTGAAGTTGCTTATCAGCTTAAGGAGGTTTGGGGCTGAGATGTTGGGGTTTTCTCAATATACAATCGTGTCATCTGCAAACAGAGACAATTTGATTTCCTCTCTTCCTATTTGTATACGCTTTATTGCTTTTTCTTGCCTGATTGCCCTGGAGAGAACTTCCAATACTATGTTGAATAGGAGTGGTGAGAGAGGGCATCCTTGTCTTGTGCCGGTTTTCAAAGGGAATGCTTCCAGTTTTTGCCCATTCAGTAGGATATTGGCTGTGGGTTTGTCATAAACAGCTTTTATTATGCTGAGATATGTTCCATCTTACTTAGTTTATTGAGAGGTTTTAGCATGAAAGGCTGTTGAATTTTGTTGAAGGCCTTTCCTGCCTCTATTGAGATAATCATGTGGTTTTTGTCATTGGTTCTGTTTATGTGATGGATTACGTTTATTGATTTGCGTATATTGAACCAGCCTTGCATCCCAGGGATGAAGCTGTCTTGATCGTGGTGGATAAGCTTTTTGATGTGCTGCTGGATTCGGTTTGCCAGTATTTTATTGAGGATTTTCGCATCGATGTTCACCAGGGATATTGGTCTGAAATTCCCTTTTTTTTGTTGTGTCTCTGCCAGCCTTTGGTATCAGGATGATGCTGGCCTCATAAAATGAGTTAGGGAGGATTCCTTCTTTTTCTATTGATTGGAATAGTTTCAGAAGCAATGGTATCAGCTCCTCTTTGTACCTCTGGTAGAATTCGCCTGTGAATCTGTCTGGTCCCAGACTTTTTTTGTTTGGTAGGCTATTAGTTATTGCCTCAATTTCAGAACCCGTTATTGGTCTATTCAGGGATTCAACTTCTTCCTGGTTTAGTCTTGGGTGAGTGTACATGTCGAGGAATTTATCCATTTCTTCTAGATTTTCTAGTTTATTTGCGTAGAGGTGTTTATAGTATTCTCTGATGGTAGTTTGTATTTCTGTGGGATCAGTGGTGATATCCCCTGTATCATTTTTTATCACGTCTATTTGATTCTTCTCTCTTTTCTTGTTTATTTGTCTTGCTAGTGGTCTATCTATTTTGTTGATCTTTTAAAAAAACTAGCTCCTGGATTCATTGATTTTTTGAAGGGTTTTTTGTGTCTCTATTTCCTTCAGTTCTGCTCTGATCTTAGTTATTTCTTGCCTTCTGCTAGCTTTTGAATGTGTTTGCTCTTGCTTCTCTAGTTCTTTTAATTGTGATGTTAGGGTATCGATTTTAGATCTCTCCTGCTTTCTCTTGTGGGTATTTAGTGCTATAAATTTCCCTCTACACACTGCTTTAAATGTTTCCTAGAGATTCTGGTACATTGTGCCTTTGTTCTCATTGGTTTCAAAGAACATCTGTATTTCTGCCTTCATTTCGTTATGTACCCAGTAGTTATTCAGGAGCAGGTTGTTCAGTTTCCATGTAGTTGTGTGGTTTTGAGTGAGATTCTTAATCTTGAGTTCTAATTTGATTGCACTGTGGTCTGAGAGACAGTTTGTTGTGATTTCTGTTCTTTTATATTTGCTGAGGAGTGTTTTACTTCCAATTATGTGGTCAATTTTAGAATAAGTGCGATGTGTTGCTGAGAAGAATGTATATTCTGTTGATTTGGGGTGGAGAGTTCTGTAGATGTCTATTAGGTTCGCTTGGTCCAGAGCTCAGTTCAAGTCCTGGATATCCTTGTTAATTTTCTGTCTCGTTGCTCTAATATTGACAGTGGGGTGTTAAAGTCTCCCATTATTAATGTGTGGGAGTCTAAGTCTCTTTGTAGGTCTCTAAGAACTTGCTTTATGAATCTGGGTGCTCCTATATTGGTTGCATATATATTTAGGATAGTTAGCTCTTCTTGTTGAATTGATCCCTTTACCATTATGTAGTGGCCTTCTTTGTCTCTTTGATCTTTGTTGGTTTAAAGGCTGTTTTTATCAGAGACCAGGATTGCAACCTTTGCTTTTTTTTTTTTTTGCTATTTGCTTGGTAGATCTTCCTCCATCCCTTTCTTTTGAGCCTGTGTATATCTTTGCACGTGAGATGGATCTCCTGAATACAGCACACTGATGGGTCTTAACTCTTTATCCAGTTTGCCAGTCTGTATCTTTTAACTGGGGGGCATTTAGCAATTGTACTTATGGAGATAGCGTAGAATGATGGTTAGCAGAGTCTGGGAAAGGGTAGTGTGTGTGGGGGTGAGTAAGGTGAGATAGTTAATGAGTAAAAAAAATATAGTTAGATAGAATGAATAAGATCTAGTATTTGGTAGCACAACAGGATAACTATAGTCTACAATAATTTATTGTACATTTAAAAATAACTAAAAGAGTATAATTGGATTGTTTGCAACACAGAGAAAGGATAAATGCTTGTGGTGATGGATACCCCATTTACTCTGATGTGATTATTTTGCGTTGTATGCTTGTATTAAACTATCTTATGTATCCCTTAAATATATATACCTACTGTGTACCTGCAAAAATTAAAAATATAAAGTTTTCAAAAATCAGTTTTTCTTTTAAAACCAAGGTTTACATATTCTCTAATTTTATTGTTTTCCATCACAATTGAACAAAGTTGTTTTGTATACATACAGTGATATTAAAGTTTTTTAGTTTTGGCCTCTTATAATCATTTTTGCTTTTGACCCAGTTGTGTTAAATTATAAATCAGTGGTGCTGCTTTTTAAAAACTAGCATCAGCATTTCTATTTTCCCCATTTCTAATCATCTTTAAAATAGAACATTTAGTAAAAAAGTCATGTGATTTACAAGTATAGTTGAACAAAGATAGTGATTATATGGAAAGCATATATTCACTAGAAGATATAAAACCATGTTATAATTAGAAATAATTATTCTTCAGGAGATTTTAAAAGTTCAAATTCCAAATTTGAAATATGGACTAAGAATATTAAAGTAGGCCGGGCGCGGTGGCTCATGCCTGTAATCTAGCACTTTGGGAAGCCAAGGTGGGTAGATCATTTGAGGTCAGGAGTTTGATACCAGCCTGGCCAACATGGTGAAACCCCGCCTCCACTAAAAATTAAAAAATTAGCCGGGAGTGGTGGTGCGCACCTGAACTTCCAGCTACTTGGGAGGCTGAGGCAGGAGAATCACTTGAACTGGGGAGGTGGAGGTTGCAGCGTGCTGAGACTGTGCCACTTCACTCCAGCCTGGGTGACAGCAAGACTCTGTCTCAAAAAAAAAAAAAAAATTAAATTATAACATTTGAAAATACAGATAAAATCAAAGGCAGATTATTTGCAAATACTTGAAATAAGTACTAGGTTATGCATTGTACATATGAGTATATACTATTCTATATATCATTACATATTACATATATTTATTACATATGTTGTTATACACATGTACCTGTGAACATGGTAGTTTACCTCGTTACTCATTTAGGCCAAGGGAGAGTAGGATATTAGGTTATTGTTTGGTCCAGTGACATTTTGGAATTCTGAACCAGGAATGATGTGTTGAAAGTAAAGACTAAAGGTCTTTCCTTGCTTCCAGAGGTACTTGCAGAGTGAATTGTTTACTGTTTCACTTATTTAGCCTTTCAGTGTTTTTATTTCAACCCTCTGGGGTGAGAGAAATGCCATTTAGTAAAAAGCAAATGCTAATAATACTAACAATTTTAACAATAGGGCATAAATACTTTGGTCATTAATTACATTTTTGTTACCTCTGAAATTTTACAGCATTAGTTACTTTTAGTTATCATTTACTGCAGCCAGCAGTCAAGACACTTAGAGCTTTTTATATTTTTTCCCTCTCGACTGTGAGCACCTTGAGCGTGCTCTTGTCTTGTTTTTTTTTTTTTTTTTTTTTTTTTGTGTGTGTGTGTGTGTGTGTGTTATGTGTCACAGTGCCTGGCACTGTTGATTTTTAGGGAATGTTAATTGTGAGAAAGAACTAATGGAAACTTATTCTTGTAATCCAGTTATCTTTATATGATTTGTGAAGTCATCTAGTAGTATGCATGGAATAATCACTGTGGTGTATTTGTGGTGACCAACAAGAAAATAAATGAATGGAAGACTTGAAAATCTAGGCATCCCACTTTAGTCCAGTGTATTAACTAGCTCCCTATACATTTCTCTTCTTCTTGGCTAAAGCTTCAGCCTAAAATCATTGTACTTAGGGTATAGGTGTTCTCAACAGTTAGTCCATGTTGCCCTTTCTTCTCCATCTGCTGCCAAACCAATGACCAGCATGTGGTGTATGTTTGGTAAGTTCATGAAGTAAGTGTGTATGTGATCTGATGTTGACTGGGCACCAAGTATTCAACATTGCCCTAGAGACACCCATCTTTGGCATGCTGCACATATACTGCGTCTGTATATATAAGTTTGTACCTCTCCCAGATGAAGTGGCTTTCTGTGAGACCTGTGATAATAAGATAAACATTAGTAGCTGGAACCCATAGAAGGAGAAGCAGATAGGCTATTGGCAGGTCACATCAATTTTCCTGAAGCTTGGATAAACAGCTGTGAATCTCAACATATCCTGACCTTTCCTTTGGAGAAGGCTGGCAAGCCTATGGGTGGCTGTTATCTTGCTCAGAACTTGGTAATACCAATTTATTTTAGTCAGGTGGCTTACATTTTGTCTGGGAGCCTTATAGCAATGAGAATTCTCAATTATATAGTTTCTTGATTGCTCATAGTCTTTTATGGAACAAGAGAAAGAATGAATGAGACAGTGATAGAAATTGAATAATATTATATTGAATGCTAAAATATTTAAAATATTGGACTCTCTTGTATTCTGTTAGTCTATAATTATGTGTTCTTATTAAGATTCTTTTCCCATTAGCTAATAACAAAAATAGCTAATTTCGTTGGGTGCTTAACTCTTTGCCAAGTACTGTACTGGATTCTCTTTATTCTATTTCGATAACTCACAATCTAGGTTTTATCATCAGCTTGAACTCCATAGTGACATCTCTCTCACAAAAGTATAAAGAACTCATTTTTATTCAACAGCCATTTGTACATGCAATGAATATTGCATGGATAAATGTTGGGAGAGCCCCACTCTTTGAGTTTGGAACAGGGAGTTGTCAGAGCTGTACTCATTATGCTATCTTTACAGGGATACAATCCTAAGCTTTTAACAGGTAAATCTTATAAAGTTGGATTAGGGACTCTGGAAGGGCATAAGGGAAGACCAAAGATGACCTTTGAACCTTCTCTCCTATACCACTTTTTAAAATCTTTTCTTGAAGAAAGGAAACCAAGATTGTGGGAGGCATGGTCCAGTCTTACCTTTTCTTATCTAATTTGTAAGCGTTCTAAGAAAACAAAACATGCACCTCCTCCTTGAGCTCCTGTGTGAACATGAGACCAAAGCTTGCATTTAACACTGAACTTTACCTACCTCCCTAGCAGTAGGTAAATCATACTTTTCAGTGCTTTTATTTGGCAGACAGGAAAATCAGTTGCCCTCTCAAGTAAGTAATGTTTTGCTTCAAATATGTAAGATGTTATCAGAATTCATTGATACTAACTTAAGATTTTTTTCTTATAATATGTGAAATCAGTAACTAAGACATTTTTTGTGTCTCTTAATAAGTTTACAGTTATTTGGCATATTTGTATATAAAAACATAAATATGTATATTTTTAGTTTAGTTTTAATATAGCATTTCTGTACTTATGTAAACTATAGTTATTTTTAGTTGGAATATACTGTTGCCTCTTGCAATATAGAAACTACCTAAAAAGTGAAATGAAAAAGGTAATGAAAAATGTTTGTAAACACATTAAAGATTAAAACAGTGGCTGAGTCCAGTGAAGGGAAGTGATCCTATGAATTAGTAATGAAAGTGCATTTACAGGTTATTATCTTACTGGGGTCTGAGTTTTAACAGCTGCTGGTACTTTAATAGAAGCCTGAGTAGTCTGTAATAATTTGAGTATTCATTCTGTTTATGGATTGTTTTTTAATAGAAACACTGAATGGTGTTGCCTCTCTTAAATTACCTCAAATAGTCATTATAAAAGTAAGATAAGTAAATATATCTTGTAAACACGAAAGGTGCTTTCTCACTCTCTGTGTATATGCATTTGTAATATAAAATTTTTAAATTATATATTTTTTATTGAGTGGTAGTTTTAAGAGTTTGAAACTTCATTTAGATCCCATGAATACAATTTGTGACAATTTCTAAGTATATTGGGTTGAAAAAAATAAGTTTGTGTTATAAACAGAATTGTAAGAATATTTCAGTTGAATAGGAGACCAAGTATTTTAGAAGCAGATGTTGTCATATAAGCAATGAATTTGTTAATTATATGTTATTTGTATTATTTAATTAGGTAAACACCTAATTTGCTGGTTGTATACAAGTAACACTTTGTCACCTGCTTGGTTTTACTCTGTGTAGTTGAAAACAAACTGCAGGCTGGGTGCAGTGGCTTATGCCTGTAATCTCAGCAGTTTGGGAGGCTGAGGTGGGAGGATCGCTTGAGCGCAGGAGTTCAAGGCTGCAGTGAGCTAGGATTGCGCCACTGCACTCAGGCCTGGTTGAAAGAGTGAGACCCTCTGTCTATTAAAAGAACGAGAAAGAGAAAAGAAAACAAATGGTAGTTTCTTAAAACAATTCTAAAATTCTAAAATTTAAATATTTAAATATCTTACTAATTCTCTGGTCTTTTCTGCAGTTTGTTAGAAGGAGGAATGTTTTCGTATAATCACAATTGATAATACTAGTTTTTAAAATAATTCACTTAAAGAATACAAAGGATAATAACCTTTTTTGGTTTCTAAGCAAAGCACACATATAGGTAATTGCTTTTAAATATTATGTGTGAAACAACACATTAAAAGTAAGTGGCCATGTTGTGTCACTCATTATTAAAATTATCTTAACAGTAATCACACACTCATTTGTTCCTTTGTAATTATTTAAGAGGGGGAAATAGAAAATAAGTAGAATTCATCTCATTTATTTTTGCACTGTACTAGATACTTAGGTGAGATATAAAGAAATCTTCAAGTCCCTTTCCTGAGGAGCTTATGGCATTAAAGGTGGGATAAGAAATATTTTTAAAATACTTCAAAAACAATAAAAGTAACGTGTGAATAAATACCAAAGAATGTTATGAAATTGATGTGTCTTAGAAGTGAAAAGATGAAAATTTTAAATAGAAGTTGCCTGATAAAAGTATGCTTATGATGTTAGAAGTTAGTTCATTTCATTACCAACTGTTCACTAGGTTTTTAAATCAAGTACATCTCAATCTTAGTTCTGCTGACCTGTTGTTCTAGTAAAGAATCACCATCAGCCTTGTTGGAGCACAGGCAAAACATGCATTATATATCTTTTATTTCTAGGCATACTTCCGACAGGGTGTTGCCCTCCAGTACCTTGGACGTCATGCCGATGCCCTGGCAGCCTTTGCATCTGGACTGGCTCAAGACCCCAAGAGTCTCCAGCTTCTGGTGGGGATGGTGGAAGCCGCCATGAAATCTCCCATGAGAGGTAAATATGATAAAAGTACTTGGTATAACATTAATTTAAAGAAGATCATTTCTAGCCTTCCAAGACTTTAGGCTCAGGCACAGAGAATTGATAGGTTATCAAATTTGCTAAGATTTGATATTTTAGACCAAGGAAGATCAAGAATCACTGCCAACAAGTGATGTTAATGAGGCAGAATAGTATGGTAGAAGGGCAACTCACCTAGAAGTTTGTGGACCTATATTACATTCTTAAATTTTTCATTAACTAACTGTATGACAGTGGGTAAATGGATCAACTTCTTTGGCTTTTGGGATGATTTAAAAACCCTTATAGTTTTTCTGTAGTCTGAAATTCTGTAATTCTAAACCACAACATTTTTGGTAGGAAATTGAATCTCAGATGGACCAATATATGCCTTCTAGAAATACTCAAATAAGACATTTGACATTCTTATATTTCATAAAAGAAATACATATCTAATTGTAGGCTGTGTCTCAAATTTTTCAGAGGAGCATTAAAAGATTATGTTGAATTAAAAAAAGAAAAAAACAAGACAGATACCAGTTTACATATTTTCTCCCTGTTCTTACTTCTATTTTACACTAGTTGGTATTCTGGAACAAACAAAAGAATGGATTGAAAATGGTACTGTAGAGGTTGGAGGAGTTCTGAGGCCCAAAACAGATTGGCTTCATTTTGAGGAATGTTGATTTTTGAGGAATGAATTCTTGGGAAGATTTGACTAAAAGTATGTATAGCAATTGCTATCTTTGGGGAGTGATGGAGACACTGAGGCAGATTTATGGTAGACAGTAGACAGCTAATAATGATTCATTTTAATCAGGGTATGTCAAGCAGAACTGTTTTTCAGTCTGAAGTGGTATGTTTTTGAATTTTTCATATGGAGAAATGAACCTAAAATTTTTGATGGCAGCGTCATTCAACATTTTATCTAGTTTTGAAAATGTTCGCAGCCTTAGATATTTTTAATATAGTGGCTAGTATTATACTTGGCTCAAAGTATGTGCCAAATAAAAGTTTGATAAACTAAACAGTACTCATTTGGTCTCTGGGTAATTCATAGCTATAAAAAATATTTTCCTGAAATTGAGGGATTTCATATTTTAGGAAGAAAGTGTTAAGAAAACCTCTCTCTTCATGCGATTTTATAAACTCTACAAAGCTGAGGTTTTGCCACAGGCTGAAACCTCCTGGGGACCTGCTGTTAATAAACTCTGACTGGCCAGGTGTGTTGGCATATGTCTGTAACCCCAGCACTTTGGGAGGCCCAGGTGGGCAGATCACGAGGTCAGGATTTTGAGACCAACCTGACCAACACGGTGAAACCCTGGCTCTACTAAAAATAACAAAAAATTAGCTGGGTGTGGTAGTGCACGCCTGTAGTCCCAGCCACTCAGGAGGCTGGGGCAGGAGAATCGCTTGAACCTGGGAGGCGGGGAGGTCGCAGTGAGCCGAGATCGCACCACTGCACTCCAGCCTTCGTGACAGAGTGAGACTCCGTCTCAAAATAAATAAATAAATAAATAAATAAATAAATAAATAAATAATAAATAAACTCTGACTTAGAGCAGATGCATTTTGGAGCTCCAGGGCTTAGGGAGCGGGGCAGAATGGACAATAAGAAAAAAATCATGCTGTCTCTCCTTTCCATTTTCTAGTTTTTTCTTGTTCTCTCCCTACATCCCTCCGCAGGGAATTTACATGGAACATTTTTTATTTAGTTCATGAAGATACTACCTCTTTATTCTGAGGTGCTTCTGTTGCTGCCTTAGAATATTGGAGTGAATGTGTTGAGATCAGTAGAATCATACTTACCATTTTGCCTTTGAAGCGATCTATTTAGATAAATGTAGGGAAATCTTCCCTGCGCTGCTGGAAATAGCTCAGAGCTGCTGTCGCCGTTAGGGTTTTCTCTACCAGGTTCTTTCCCATCTTATGTAAGTGACCTAAGGCTGAACCTGGAGAAAGCAGCTTCTTACTGGTGCCTGGAGTGCTTCAATATCTTCTTCTCTTCCCTTAAGGCAATTTAATTTATCTGATTTATTTTTAGCATTGTCTTTACCACTGTATCTATTCCAGGTGGGCTTTTCTTACCAACAATTTATGGAGTATGTTACATTGCACAGTATTGTTCTGTGGATCATCCCACATCTCAATGACCTCTCTTTTTGTCATATGGTTGTAATTGACAAAATTTCTCATCATTTGCTGCCTACTTTTTTCTTTTTTTTGAGACGGAGTCTCGCTCTGTCGCCCAGGCTGGAGTGCAGTGGCGCCATCTCGGCTCACTGCAAGCTCTGCCTCCCGGGTTGACGCCATTCTCCTGCCTCAGCCTCCTGAGTAGCTGGGACTACAGGCGCCCGCCACCACGTCTGGCTAATTTTTTCTATTTTTAGTAGAGACGGGGTTTCATCGTGTTAGCCAGGATGGTCTCGATCTCCTGACCTCGTGATCCTCCCACCTTGGCATCCCAAAGTGCTGGGATTACAGGCGTGAGCTACCGCGCCCGGCTGCTGCCCACTTTTTTAGCCGTTGTTTATTTCAGCCTCGTGCAGCTTCCTAAGTTTTGCCATTGTTGCAGAGCTGTGCAGTTTGGCTCACTTTACATATACGTCTGATCTGTTATGTCAGTTGTTTTTTTTTTTTTTTTTTTTTTTGTATTTTAAAGGCTAGTCAAGTGAAGCAGCGAGAGTGGAGAAGGATAAATCTGTAACTGGTTGTGATCAGTTAGTTGTAACTACTATTGCACTCAGACCAACCTGTTTTGTAATCCTTGAATGCAGCAGAGAAAACTGGTCCTGGTGCTTCTATAAGCAGACAAAACTCTCATGACCTGCACAGTGTTCCTGTGGTTTGGTCTTTGTGGAAGTGTTAAGATTTTATTTCTTTTAAGGCAGGGACAACCTAAATTAATATACCCTTTCTCCCATATAAATACGTTATATTTTTCCACATTGATGCTCATTTGATTTTTTATTATTGTTGCCTGTATTTCTAACTGATTAAATCTGTTTTACTTTATTTTTTTAGTTTCACTCATGCACACAAATCAGATATCAGCTAAACCTTTTCTCCTGTGGATATACTTATATTATTTTATATGATGTATTTCTCTTAAATCATTAATGAAAATATAAAATAAATACAAATTGATACTTTCTTTTATGTGATTTCTCAAGTAATCCTTTTACCATATTCTATTTCTTTTTTTAAGATAATCTTTCAGCAATTTCAGTTTATTGTATCTTACAAACATTTAAGCAAATTTGGGTGTTGTAGCATACTGTTACTGCCAACCATGGATTTATTAATGTAATTACCAAGTGAGATTGAGTTTACCTTTATTTGTTCCTCTAAAGATGCTAGGGCCGCTTCTTGCTGAGGACCTTTTGTGTATATTGTCTCTCTTCCTGTTAATTTGGCAATCTAAAAACTATTACAGTTATGGTCTATCACCTGTTGTGTTGTTTCCACCAGCTCCTGGGGACCCAGGGAAGCTGATTTTATGAAGTGCTGATGGAAAATGCCTGTTAAATGTATAAGCTTTTCTTGCAGGGTCAAGTTGGGGCTCACCTTTTATTTGCCTAATTGTCTACCCTAAGTGGGCTCATTCCCTCTGATTCTGTTTTAGGTGGGAGTCACTTTTCACAGGAGGCTTCCTTCTGAAATGTTATGTTAAAAACATAGGCTCGGGCACCTGTAATCCTAGCTACTCGGGAGGCTAAGGCAGGAGAATCGCTTGAACACGGGAGGCGGAGGTTGCAGCGAGCTGAGATCGTGTCCCTGCACACCAGCCCGGGTGACAGACAGAGTGAGACTCTGTCTTAAAAAAACAAAAAACAAAAACCAAAAAACAAAAACATAGGCTTCTTCCCCTAAAAGATTGGAATCTAATTCCAGCACTGCCATTTGCTAGTCCATTGGCTGAGCAAGGTTGCTTCCTTTCTCTGTACTTCAGTCTGTATCCATAGAGAGAAATTATATTATCCATCTCCTAATGTTGTTATGAAAGTCAAGAACTAACATCTAAAGGCAGGCCTCTGTAGGATGCCTTTTCCTCTGCAGTGTGATGCCATTCTTCTCACCGAGGAGTGGAAGCAGCAGCAGTACTAATTGCTCTTATGTTTAGGGCAGGCGTAGTGGTGTGGATGTGGAAGGAACACTACGTAGTACCTAAGGTCCTCTTTATGAGCACTCACTGGAGAAGTTTCTCTCAAGCCTTAGAAAAGACCTTGCCTCTCTTTCCTTCTTATCTCCAGATATTCTCAACTAAAACTATCTGCAGTTCCTAGAAAACACTATGGTTTCTCCGTCTCTGATTTCTATTCAGGTACCACTTCCTCTGGGAAGCCTTCCCAGACCTACCCTGACAGAGTTAATAACAACTTTCTCTTTTGGGGTCCCATAGCACATTTTACCACTTCTAAGAACTCTGGATTAAAAGTTATATTATTATTATTGTTATTATTATTTTGAGACAGGATCTCACTCTGCCACCTAGGCTGGAGTATAGTGGCATGGTCATGGCTCACTGCAGCCTCGACCTTCCCGGGCTCGAGTGATCCTTCCACCTCAGCCTCCTGAGTAGCTGGGTCTGTAGGTCTGTACCACTACACCCAGCTAATTTTTGTATTTTTTATAGACATGAGGTTTCACCATGTTGCCCAGGCTGGTCTTGAACTCCTGGGCCATTGGCCTTGGCTCCCAAAGTGCTGGGATTACAAGTGTGAGCCACCATGCCTGGCCTCATTATTTTATGTATTACAAAGAAAGAAAAAAACTACCGACTATTATGATGACATATTTTTATTTTATGTTTTCCGAAAGAGCTCTTTTAGGCCCCTTTAGATATAAAAGTGACACACCATTTCATAGCACTGTTGATTTCAGAGGTATTAAATCCCAAATTCAGAGATTGTTAATATGTGAATAAATGTGCATCTCTGAACTGATGAAATACAGTATATCTCTTAGTTGAGTGTGATTTTGCTTATTATTAGCCTCTGCTACATTCCTACAAGCTCTTCAAGTGTTAGGAAATATGATTTTGTTCATCTTAAATTTTTAAAGCCTTTACATTTCAAAAACACTTAGTGGTTGATGAATTGATGTTGCAAAGGGCTTTATGTTCTTATGGAGTTGGTTTGACATTGCCTATTTCATGTATTATCCATAGACTCTAGAAAGAAAAGCATCTTAATAGCTATAGGCTGCCAAAACTCTGTTTCACCTAGCCTGATAAAATCACAAAATTAGTCCCTTTGCTAATAGCCCAAGTTTACTCTAAAATTGGAGTTAGAATAATAGAGTTGGAAATAATTGTAGTGATCACCTATACATTTAGAAAACTTATCTTACCACTTGTATATCTAGAGCTTTTGATTATGCGTGTGGACCAGTGAGACGTAATCACAACCCAAGCAGAGAAATTTGATAGTAAAAAATTTTTAAATTTATATACAGTGAAATGGACTTTTGTGTGTATATATCTGTACACATTGACATACATATATACATGAATAGATTTGTGTAACAATCACCAGTTTCAACCTACACATTTGACCAAGTGAGAGACTGAGGCTATGTGACTTTTAAATACAAGTGTCTGTATGTATTTAGCTCAGTGTTTTCCCCATTATTTCACATCAGCTTCCTTCCCTACAAGTATTCTTTGGTCAGTTCAAGCTGGCCTATTCAGCAATCCCTGTCATTTCATGTATCTATTTTCTCTGGCACTTCTGTTAGGACAAATCTTCTGCATAAAATGCCTTCTACTCTCAGAAAATAGCAAAGACTTGTCTAAGCCCTACTCTTTTTTCAAGAGATCAATTTCTTCTTCCATGAAGCTTTCCAGTTGCCCTTGATAATCCCTCCCTTTTCCAAACTCTTATAGCATGTTTTGTATATTATCCTTGCATTGATCTTTGCATTATAATTTATCTTTTGAAGTGTATTTCCTATATACCAAGAAGGGAAATTTTATCTTTTACTTCTCTTTCATCAGTTTCATTTTCATCTAGTGAAAATTCGTACAATTAAAGATTTCTTTCTCTTTTGGGAATCTTCCAGGTATTTCTTTCTGTGGCAATGTTCACTCTTCTTTCTACCATTGTTGTAGAATTTTAGAGGCTCAATTAGATGATTATTTCTCTAACTTAGCTGTGGTTGCTATGGGAAAAGATATCACCAAGTAAAGCATAGTGTCTTTGCTAGCTATCAGTCAGTTTGGGCTGTCAGTTTAGGGCATTCTCCCTCATACACTTCTGCTTCTGCCATCTGTAATAAAAGCTGAAAGCATCAGATCCTAATTTTCCCGTTCTCCCTAGCAGCTGGGACCCCATCCTTGAATCAGAAGCTAAAGGTTCAAAGAAGAAAGGATAGCACAGAATTTGTTCTGGTGGTGGAGGTGGCAGTGGTGACACTCATTTTCCAAGGGTGGCATTCAGTGAGTTGGTGTGGGGAGGAGCATTGTAAACTGTGGTGTCCTGTGTTTGGTTGCAATGGTTATGTTGCCTTCACCAGGCAGCTTTTGTGGTATGATTTTGACTGAGGGTTTGCAAGCCTGGTTTTCCACCTTTCCCAGTAGTCACTCAATGTGTTTCTTTTCTGCTTACAAGCAGCCAAGATTGGTATATGTTGCTAGCAACTAAGAATCTTGCCTGGTGTGATGTCATAGAACCTGGGCTTAGAGCCCTGCAGTGTGTTCTTATCTTGGTTATGTCCCAAGCTTTCCAACTTTGGATAAGTCACTTAAATACTCAGATTCTTCATTTCTAAGAGAGCATATTTTAAAAGTCTTTTCAACTCTAAAATTCTATTATTTTTGTTTCTGCTAATTGGCCAGTGGGATGCTGATGTGATCAACATTGACTGCCAAACTCATCAGCGGACAACACCACCAAAATTCTGCTCACAGTATTTCATTATGGTATTGTGCTTTTGTATTCTAGCAATTCCTGGGTTCTTGTGCCTGTACTTAACCCCATTGGTTAGCTAGTGTTTACCAGCACTCTGCACGGCTTGAATCTTGACAGGTGTAAAAATGTTCTTTGTTCTCTGTTAGTGATCTGATTGAAGGAAAAAAATGCTTTAGGCACCCGCAGGTTTCCAGGTTTCAAGATTTCTGTGGCATTGTTGACTCAGACAAGAGCTTTTTAGTGGAGACTTTAGATTCAAAGTCATAAATTGTAAAAATTACATTTTAATGCAGTGCTATTGGCTAGGAGACTCAAGATTTAAAGAGACCACCCCTTTTATAGTTTTTTTTTTTTACATGTGCATAGTGGAATAACTAATGTGAAATAGTTTTTCAGGAAAGCTAATAATAAATGCTTTTTAAGTGCCATCTCATTGTAGGGCTATCATTAATAACTCTGCAGTTGTCTTTAAAGAAAAAAAGAATTGGGAGAAGGAGCTTGGAGGTTGTCTACATTCAAACTTAGCTTCAAATGGGAAAATAATCTCCTGTGGCTTACTGACCCCTATGTTCTTTTAATACCATATGAAAATAAAATGAGACCAACATTAATTTTATCTTCCATCTTAATAAATAAATTCAGATGATTTCTTTATGGTTTCATTTATGACCACGAGAAAAATGCATAATATTCTTCTAGTCGGGGGCTACTGGTCTCAGAAGCAGCAGTGGATACTGGGTTACCAGTGAGAATGACAAGGGTTTTGTTGGGAGAGCTTTTATTGCATTTTCTAGGAAGAAATATGGACAGGGTTTATTAATCTGTCATTCAGATTCAAGTTTATCAGCCTGGGCGTGGTAACTCACACCGGTAATCTCAGCACTTTGGGAGGTCGAGGTGGGAGGATCGCTTGAGCCGAGGAGTTTGACACCAGCCTGAGCAACCTAATGAGACCTCATCTCTACAAAAATTTTTTGAAAATTAGCCACAGACGATGGTGTGTGCCTGTGTTCCTAGCTACTTGGGAGGCTGAGATGGAAGGATTTATTTGAGTCTAGAAGGTTGAGCCTGCAGTGAGCCACGATTATGCCACTGCACTCCAGCCTGGGTGACGGAGCAAGACCTGTCACAAACAAACCTCTTATCAAATGCCAGACATGTTAGGGACTTTCACCTGTGTTCATGATGAGTTTTCTGAGTACCCACATTGTGCCACTTGCTATGGTGTTACAGTAGTCCTATAGCAGTCTTTAGATTTAGCTGGAAAAATATTTAAAAAATTAATACGTGTAGAACAATTCTAAAATAGTTAATGACCAAACTGTGCAATACCATTAAAATGCAGCACAAGTTTGGATACACAGATTAATGTATGCCAGAGGAGGACCTGGGGATATTCCCAGTACAAGTAGGACTTGAGGGATGTGCCTGTAATATTTTGAGAGGGGAACAGGACAGAGGAGAGGGAACTATTCAGGGAAAGTGGTACATGATGATCACAATGGCCAAAAGAAAGGATAAGACATATACATGCAAGAGTGAGGAGAAGGAAATTAGTGGACTTGGGTTTGTGATGCTAGTCATATGAGATAAGTGGACAGTTAGGGTGGTGCTAGAATAAAGGTTGAAGAGTTTATACTTGAAATAAGCCACAAAAGATATGATAAACATTTGTTTCTAGAGCATATTAGAAAAGATTGTTTTTGTATCATCCTACATTCTCCTGTTATGTTGCTGTTATTGTTGTTTATTTTCAGACTCCCTCGAGCCCACTTATCAGCAGCTTCAGAAAATGAAACTGGACAAGAGTCCCTTTGTGGTCGTGTCTGTGGTTGGGCAGGAACTCCTGACAGCTGGCCATCATGGGGCCTCTGTGGTTGTCTTAGAAGCCGCACTGAAGATTGGCACCTGCAGCCTCAAACTGAGAGGTTCTGTTTTCTCTGCCCTGAGCAGTGCTTACTGGTCTCTTGGAAATACAGAGAAGAGCACCGGATATATGCAGCAGGACTTGGATGTAGCCAAGACCTTAGGTAGAGTGATGCTTCTCTATTTCAATGCAGAAAGGGAACAAAGAAAGCTGAGTAACATGACATGAGTGAGAATAATATGCAATGAAAAGTGATGGCCTGGTTGCTCACACCTGTAATCCCAGTGCTTTGGGAGGATTGCTTAAGGCCAGGAATTTGAGACCACCCTGGGCAAAATAGTGAGACCCTGTTTCTTAAAAAAAAAAAAAAAAAAATAGCTGGGTGTGGTGTACCTGTGTCTTAGCTACTCCGGAGGCCGAGTTGGGAGGATTGCCTGAGCCTAGGCATTCAAGGTTACACTTAGCTATGATGATGCTACTGCACTTCAGCCTGGGCAACAGAGCAAAACCCTGTCTCTTAAACAAAAAATAAAACAAAGAAAAAAAAAGTGAGTGCCTCTAGAACATTCTCTGTTTTAGACTATTCAGGTCTTTACAGCTTTCTCATATAACAAGGTGCCAGCACTCCCAAAAGGCCAAGAGATGTGGAATAACATACTCATTGCCCTCTTCAGAGATTTGGGCTTACAAAATATGTCAAATGATAACATTGTTGGGTGAATCTTTCATCTTAGTTTTAATTTTTTCCTTCATTAGGATGCGTTATCATTTTGTTGAAGGAGATTAGTATAATATAGAGGTTAAGAGTGTATACTGTGGAGCCTGACTACTGGGTTTAGAATCCTGGCTCTGCCCCTTACTAGCTGTGTGACTTGGGGCAAGTTTCTTAACCTCTCTGTGACCCAGTTTTCTCATTTGTAAAATAAGTATGGCTTATGATTATGATGGTCATTATAGTGATTATTCAAGGACTTACAGGATTGGAGTAAGAGAAGGGATAAGGTGCATCTACCACCAGCATACTTGTAAAGATATTTTTTTGTAGATTTGGAGTCAAATGACTGAACCAACAAGCTGATGGTTGTTTAGCATCAAAGGTCATTAGCAGGTCAGTGAGGACTCAAACAGCAGCTAGTTTGTGTTAAGGTCTTTAACCTTTTGTTTCCAAGACACCTAAGTCCCTGTCTGCAGTTGTATGTTATGACAATGAAAGCAGTTGTTATCCAGAGATTTAAATTCTAGGGCAGTAACTCCCCACATAGGGTCTTGTGGAAGAAACAAATACTTTTCTAATAGAAGATAAGTGAAATCTTAGCTAATAAATCTGTGGCTCTTAAATTAAGATGACCATTATATGTTATAAATAACATTATAACTTAGAGAAATTTTTTCTTTTTTTTTTTCTCAATTCAATCCAGGTGACCAGACAGGAGAATGCCGAGCTCATGGGAATCTGGGCTCTGCATTCTTCTCCAAAGGAAATTACCGGGAGGCTCTCACTAACCATAGGCATCAGTTGGTACTCGCCATGAAACTCAAAGATCGAGAGGTAGGAAGTTTATCTGCAGACCAAAAACATTTTTTTTTCTTTTGGAAACGTGGAGCTCTATTTTCTGTTAAAAAACAAACTGTTTCAGGTATCTTAAAATATTACTTTCAGAAGAAAGTATTACTTGAGACTTACTGATTCTGTTTTTCATCAACAATTGGGTGTTCTATATATCCAAGCATAGTCCTTGGATATATAGAAATAGAGAAGACTTTGTTCTTGACCTCATGATCTAACAGCTTTGTCAGATGCATAGTTCTTATTATCTTCAAATGTGCATAAGTTTATGTAAAATTAGAAAAAAACAATGTCATTATGCCATACTCATTAAATTGTAAAAAGCAAACATTGGTTTTTTTAGATCAGATATTATTACCGCAAACTCTTTACATTGTTGCTTTGGTGGATTTTCAACTCAGGAGCATATTGAGTTTGATTGAGATATCTGAATCATACTGGTAAAGAAATATCATCATAGTCTTTATTAAAGAGATGAACTATAATATGCTCAAAGAGTTAATATTCAGTAGATGTAACATGATTAGAGACTGTCTGCAGAGTGGAAAGAAGGTGAGGTTTGGTGTCAGATAGGCCCAGATTTAAATCCCAGCTGCAGTACTTCCTGGCTGTGGGATCTTGGGGGTAGTTATAACTTAACTCTTCTTTTTCTCCTCCGTTTTCTTATTCAGGAAATGATTATTCTATTTATTCCAAACACAGTTGTGGTAGGATTATAAATAATATATGTAAAGTGCCCAGCATGGTGCCAGGATTTCCATAATGGCATTCCACAAAGGAATTCCATGAATGATAGCTTTTATTATAATATTATTAATAGGGAAGAGAAGGTTAATAGCAGAGGCAACAAAAAGTTTATAAATCAATCTATGTGTTGAGAAATATGTTTATTCATGTTTACATCTAAGAATTCTACTATGGGACCTTATAAAGATTAATTATATTGTTTAAATGATCCAGCAACTACGTGTCTCAGGAACATAGTCAGGCACTACTAGGAAGGAATTGGGGAAGAAAAGCCTTTGAAAGCCACCAAAACAGACTATTGAAGGGCCATGGACTTTGGGCAATATTATTCTCTAGAGAGTTACCTGAACACTGTTCTTATTGCCCAAATAACTAACATTACAAACAATTCTTATAAGCCAGATGATCTGATTTCTTGATGTTCAGGGAGTGAAATGAGAGATCAGACTCCTAGAGACAGATATACTAATGGCATTAAGAAGTGAGAGCCAGGTTTAAGAAGTAAAACAGCATAGTTGTCCAGATAGGTCCATTTAGTGAAGGGACAGATTGCTATAAATATGTCAAGAGCTGGCCAGGCACGGTGGCTCACGCCTGTAATCCCAGCACTTTGGGAGGCTGAGGCAGGCGGATCATGAGGTCAGGAGTTGAAGACCAGCCTGGCCAACATGGTGAAACCCCGTCTCTACTTAAAATACAAAAATTAGCTGGGCGTGGTGGCGGGTGCCTGTAATCCCAGCTACTTGGGAGGCTAAGGCAGGAGAATTGCTTCAACCCGGGAAGTGGAGGTTGCAATGGGCTGAGATTGCACCACTGAAGTCCAGCCTGGGTGACAGAGCAAGACTCCATCTTGGGGGAAAAGAAAAAAAAAAAAAAAAAGGCAAGAGCTGCATTTATACTCTTTTTTCCTAACCTTCAAGGTGTATGTATTAGCCCAATTACTACAAAGGGTAGAAAGACTTTTAAGATATCTGAATCATAATGGTAAAGAAATATCATTGTAGGACATTCTTTATGATATCATAGATGTTATAGATGTTAAACAGGAGCAATGAAATTTTTCTGCCTTCCTTCTTCTCAATAGTGTAATTTACGTCATGTTTTATAACCTCTGCTGTATAATATGTTATTAAGAAATCATTGAATTTTGAGGATAGAAGGGACCCTGAAGTAATACTGGTACCCATTCCTTCCCCAAACCTACCCATCTTAGGTTTGCCACCTACCATAGTCACTTCTAAGCCCTTCCAAAATTGCCCTTTGCATAGCCGCTACTGCAGTAGCACAAGCCTGCCTATTGGGATCTTCTCCTTATGTATAAGTAATAGACTCCAGGGCTGATTTAAAATTCCCCCTGAGGAGAATTTCTTTTTTCCCTTATGTGAGGAGAGTATGTCCAGCTACCACATTCCTTTTCTAAGCTTAATAATATTCTCCTCAAAGTTTCTGATTATTAAGACTTTAATAATCAACCTCTTCTGGCCATTCCCTTTTCACAGTGGCCCATTTGGGTTGTCAGCCATAGATAGATAGCTCAACTATTGCAGAGGCCTCCTGAGTTGTTCCTCCTGTTTAGCCCATGCTCCTGCTTGATGTTGCTGAAGCATATTTATCTGATTCCTTGACTGACCTATGGAATTTCCCCTTTTCCTACTGTGTTTCTTCTATTGTGTTTGCTTCTGGAATTATAAAGTACCATTCATTTTCATGAGAAATTAATGTATTTTTCTTAGTTTTTTATTCATAAATTTATTTCGTGTATCTGATACATAGTAAGCATTCAGTAATTCTTTTTAACTTTCTGTTGGAGGGGGGGAACATTTCAGATCTACTCTTTTAGCAAATTTTAAGTATGCAATATGATTTATTAACTGTAGCTTCCTGGTATACATTAGAGCTCTAGAACTTATTTATCCTACATAACTGAAACCGTATACCCTTTAACCAACATCTCCCCATTCCTCTCCCTCAACCCCCTCTGGTAACCACCATTCTGTCCATGCTCTGCTTGCATGAATTCAGCTATTTTAGACTTCATATATAAATGAGATCATGTAGTAATTTTCTTTCTGTGTCTGGCCTATTTCACTTCACATGATATTCTCCAAGTTCATCCATGTTGTTGCAAATGTCAGGATTTCCTTCTTTTTTAAGTCTGAATAACATTTCAATATATGTATGTGTCTGTGTGTGTGAGCTATAACTCCTTTACACTTTCGTTTCTTGATAGATACTTAGGTTGTTTCCATATCTTGGTTATTGTGAATAATGCTGCAGTGAACAAGGGCATTTCTCTAATTTTTAAGGTTGTTTTTGAATGCTGCTTCTTACCTGCCCATGTTTTACTGGAAATCTTTATCCCTGTATCCCTGAAACCAGCCACCAATTGTCAAGACTGGAGTTAATATTGGTTTAGAACTTACAGGAATGTACAAAATATCTAAAGGGAACTATTTCAGCAATATGTATTTTATCTAGGTTAAGAGTTTTAGTTGGCCATTCTGAGATTTAATTCAGTTAAGTGTGATGTCTTCTCATAAGGCACCTAATACTCTGCTTAGGGTTCAAGGTCTGGGTAGTGTGGTGTGGGGTTACTCCCTTTGAGGGACTTACTTTCTTTTTGAGGCAAGCTTTAATACAGGAAAATATTAAAACATTGTTTCAGCAATAAATGATGAATGCTGTCTTAATCACTGCTGAAATTCTGGAATTCTAGAGGGGCAGAAACTGGTATAAACCTGAGGAAGCTTTGTGAAACAGGTGAAACTTGGAATGTGATCCTAAACTCTGGTTAGCATATCAGTCATGTTTTGCTGAGTGATAAGAGAGTTCATGGCTTTAGCAAAGACCAGATATTTACCACAGTCCTATTCAATATAGTCACAGAATCTTGTTTTTCATAAAAGTTGGTATAGTGTTGGGTACAGTGGCTCATGCCTATAATCCCAGCACTTTGGGAGGCCAAGGTGGGCAGATTACTTGAGCCCAGGAGTTGGAGGCCGAGGTGGGCAGATTACTGGAGCCCAGGAATTTGAGACCAGCTTGGGCAACATAGTGAAACCCCGTCTCTGCAAAAAATACAGAAATTAGTTGGGTGTGGTGACACATGCCTGTAATCCCAGCTACTCAGGAGGCTGAGGGGAGAGGATTGCTTGAGCCCGGGAAGCCAAGGTTGCAGTGGGCCAAGTTCACACCACTGTATTCCAGTCTGGGCAAGAGAGAGAGAGGCCCTGTCTACAAAAAAAAAAGTTAATATTTATTAGTTTTATCCAATTACATAACAATTACATGAAAATAACTAATTATAAGCCTATGTATAACAATTACATAACAATTACATGAAAATAACTAATTATTAATTATAAGTTAATATTTATTAGTTTTATCCAATTACATAACAATTACATGAAAATAACTAATTATAAATACTGTTAATATTTTTGGTATGCTCTTTTAGTCATATATGTAATTATAATTGTTTATATTTATTGAAACCAAAATGGAAATCTTCTTGGAGTGCTGTATTATAATTTTTTGCACTTATGTTTTTCCACTTATAACACATTTCTTCATTTTATTAAGTGTTCTACTGAAATTCTTATGACTTTCTCATAATTCATTTCATCTGTTTTCCTACTGTTATATATTTAGGTTGTTTCAAAAGTTTTGGTATTATAAAATCTGGAAAAATATCCTTGTAGGTAAATCTTTAAATACATCTCTTATCATTTCCTTTAGTTAAATTATTAGAAGTGGGCTGGTTTGGAATAAACATAGTAAGGCTTCTTATACTTATTACTGATTGCTCCCAGGAAAGCTGCATCTGTTTCAGGCCTATCAGCAATGTATCAGAGGTTTCATTTCCCTGCCTTGGCCAACACTGGGCATTAATATTAAAACCAAAAAGTCAATTTAATAGGTTAAGAAAAAGTTAGTATCTTATTGTTTTAATTTGCATTTCTTTGATCACTACTTGGGTCGACTGTTTTTTAAAATTTCTTTTATAAAGAGCTTTATGCTTATATTTCCTTTATAAATAACTTTAATACTCTAAACCTGTTTTCTTCTATAGTGGTATTGGTTATTTTGTATTGGTCTGATTCTGGGCATTGCTGTGTCATCCCACTGAGCTGTTAGGCACTTTGTGTTCAAATAACACACAGTTTTAATTATTATTGCCCTATAATACATTATATTTGCTAGAGAAGTCCTATACCATTATTCTTTTTTTTTAATGTCTAGGATATTCTTGTCCCCTTGCCCCATAAATGAACTTTAAAATCATTTTGTTAGATTTTAGAGAATCATTCATTGGGGTGTCTATTGGAATTGTATTGAATTTACATATTACTTATGAATAAATTGATGTATTTTCAAGTCAGTCTTCCATTTAGTTGCCTGGTCTGTCTCTCCATTTATTCTTACATGTCCCCTCACTGATCTACACTTTTAGGGAGATTTTCTTTTCCTATACACTTCAGGTATCTTATTGGAAATGAGATATTTTTTTCATTGTGTGTGTGTGTGTATGTGTGTTTTGAGACAGGGTCACTCAGGCTGGAGTGCAGTGGTACAATCATGGCTCACTGCAGCCTTGACCTCCTGGGCTCAATTGATCCTCCTACCTCAGCCTCCCAAGTAGCTGAGACTATGGGCGCATGCCACCATGCCTGCCTAATTTGAAAAAAATTTTTGTAGAGCAAGGTCTCACTATGTTGCTTAGGTTGGTCTCGAAGTCCTGGCTCAAGCAATTCCCTCACCTTGGCCTCCCAAAGTGCTGGGATTATAGGCATGAGCGACCACGCCAGGCCCTCATTGTGATTTTTTAAAAAAATAGTTTTTGATGGTATGTAGGAAGGGTGTTCATCTTGCGTGTTTTGTCATGAAAATTATATTAGTGCATAATTTTTTGTTGATTCTCTTGTAATGCAAATTATTTGAAGATAATGAT
Source organism: Gorilla gorilla gorilla (assembly GCF_029281585.2). Taxonomy (NCBI): domain Eukaryota; kingdom Metazoa; phylum Chordata; class Mammalia; order Primates; family Hominidae; genus Gorilla; species Gorilla gorilla. The sequence goes on along the minus strand of NC_086018.1, from coordinate 26,316,387 downwards.
AATTTTGTACATCTCTGTTCTGTTACACTCTTATTTTTTCCTCTTAATTATTGCACTAATTAGATCTTTGAGAACACTCCCAAACAGCAGTCTTACCATCTTCAATTTTATATAAGTTTTTTATAAGTTCAGTCAATACAGATTTTATGATTATCCTATTCTTATATTGTACCTGTGATCCTAAATTATACCTTGTTTGCCCTTTTGCATCATTTTGATAGTGAAATAAAATACAGTAAACTGCCTTTTGAAACAAAAATTAATACTGTAAATGCTATGCGTGGGAAGAATACTAAACTGCATCTTTCTACCCCTTGCGTCTTTGGCTGTAATAAGTTTTAGGATTTTCCAAAGTAGCTAGATAGCAGCCTGAAAGTAGTTTGTCTGCCTACCTTTAAAAAGCAATAGGTTTTCTTTAAAAAAAAAATATTTTTTTTTTTAGATGGGGTCTCGCTCTGTCGCCTAGGCTGGAGTGCAATGGTGCAATCTCGGCTCACTGCAACCTCTATCTCTCAGGTTCAAGTGATTCTCCTGCCTCAGCCTCCCAAGTAGCTGGGATTACAGGTGTGCACCACCACGCCCAGCTAATTTTTATTTTTAGTAGAGATGGGGTTTCACCATGTTGGCCAGGCTGGTCTCGATCTCCTGATCTCAGGTGATCCACCCGCCTCGGCCTCCCAAAGTGTTGGGATTACAGGCATGAGCCACTGTGCTTGGCCAAAAAAAATTTTTTTAAAAATTTTATTGTTTTTTAAAGACAGAGGTCTTGCTACATTGCTCAGGCTGTAGCGCGGTGGCTATTCACAAGTGTGATCATAGTGCACGGTGGCCTTAAACTCCTGGCCTCAGGCAGTCCTCCGGGCTCAGCCCCCTGAGTGGCTGGGACTACAGACACACGAATGCATAGCTTAATAGGTTGTCTTTTCTACTGTTGCTGTCAGATGCTTAATAGGGGAGGTGGTATCTTCTCCACAGGATTTTTTTATTCTGACTAACCTTCTGTCTACTTTAATGGCTTCAAAATTAATTTTAATTGCCCACAGAGGCCTTCCTATGAGTTAATATGAATTGTCAGAAGAGTACATAAATTACATAGGATTAGAGATAGTGTTCTCTATTCAGGAAATCTGATATACAAATATGCTGGTAACTCCAAAGTATTTTTTATCAGTCTGATTTGTCTCTTGAGCTTCATACTCTCTACCCACCTGCCTCCTGGATACATACCTTCAACTCTGTTGACCGAGCCCTCAATCTGTGCCTATTTCTGCATTCACCATTGTCCTGTTGCCCAAACCACCTCCTCCCCTCACTCTCATATTTGGTTAGTTACTTGATTCTCTTCTTCTGTATTAGAAATCTCTTTCCTGCCTCCTCCCATCTCTTTTACCTAGACTGTTGCAGTATCCTCCTCTAAGAACTTTTCACAGCTTTTAATAAATATTCTTATGCAAGTGGAGGAGAAAAGGATGTATACTACTTGGGTCTATGAGCAAAGTCTGAAGCTGCTGCTGTGAGTAGATAATTTCTTTCCAATATAGGATAGTGGTTGAGAGTGTGAAATTAGATAGTCAACAAACTTGGGCTTGAATTTTGGCTCTGCCATTTACTACCATGTGACCTAAAAATTATATAGCTTTTTTTTTTTTTTTTGAAACGGAGTCTCGCTCTGCCGCCCAGGCTGTAGTGCAGTAGCGTGATCTCGGCTCACTGCAAGCTCCGCCTTCTGGGTTCAAGCCATTCTCCTGCCTCAGCCTCCCGAGTAGCTGGGACTACAGGCACCCGCCACCACGCCTGGCTATTTTTTTTTTGTATTTTTTAGTAGAGACGGGGTTTCACCGTGTTAGCCAGGATGGTCTTGATATCCTGACCTCGTGATCCGCCTGCCTCAGTCTCCCAAAGTGCTGGGATTACAGGCGTGAGCCACCGCGCCCAGCCTATATAACTCTTTGAAGTGTACTGATGGAATCATGAGTTGTTTCCAGTTTGGGGCTGTTATAAAAATGCTGCTATAAAATTTTTGTGAATATCTTTTGATGAGCATCGCACTTATTTCTGTTAGGTATTTGGTCATACATATGATGTTTAGATTTAGGAAGTTTTTGCTAGTTTCCTAAAGTGGTTATACCAAGTTATATCATCAGCAATGTAAAGAGTTGTTAAACCTTAATTACAAAATTTAAAAAGTAAAAAGAAAAAGGTATATGGAAACACACATCTGAGCAAATAACTCTGTATGTGTAGTTTAATGGAGGAAGTGATTCTAATAGTATCTGTTTTGCTTATTGTTGTGAGAATTAAATTAGTTCATATAAAGTGCTTGATGGCGATAGTGCCTTAGACATAATTAGGATGCAAAAGGGATGCTATTGTTATTATTGATGTTATTGTCATAATTATTTAAATTACTCATATGAATATTGCATATGACTACATTATATCAGTGTTTGTTTTAGTGTGAAGTTGTTTTTCCCTAAATATTCAAGTAAACAAGATACTCCTTGAAAAAGTGCTGTAGATTTTATTAGATAGCTTTGCATACCTCTTGTCACACGGGGCTATATAAATATTCTAATTTGTGAAGCCCTGTTTTAACCCTGCCCTGATTCTAGTTTCTTCTTGATCTAGTCCATCTTCTATAAGCTCTTTGAGTTATCCTTCTAAAATTTAGTTCTGATCATGAATTACATCATCAGAAAAAGCCTGCTTAAATTTAGCCTTTGACACCTTCCTTTTCCCTCCAGGATAAAGTCCAAACCCCTTCATAACCTTTTCTTATTACTTTTCTTCAACTACTCTGTATATTGTACACCTTTTAATCTGTTTATGCAAGTCTACTGGCCTTCTGCTTTTACCCTTCTGTACCTTTGCTCTTTCTGGTCTCTTTGCATAGAAGGCCTCATCTTTGACCCTTAGCAACATTTTCCTTTTTCAGGTTTAGTTGTCATTTCTGCCACATTGAAGCTCTCTTTCTCACTTCTCATCTTCTCTACCTAATATCATATTAAATGTTAGTTAAGTCCAATTTATCAGTACTTTTGTTTATTAGTTAGAGCCTTTTGTGTCTTGTTTAAGAAAATGTTTGTATATCCCAAGGTCATTGCATTTGGATTTACTGCCACTTGGAATTAACTTGTTTGCATTGAGGTAGAAATTAAAGTTCATGTTTTTTCCCCACATGTATATCCAGTTGACCCAGCACTCTATATTCATGAGACTGTACTGCATGTTACTTTTGTCATAAGTAAGATATAAGGTATACATATAAAGACTCTGCTCTGTTAATAATTTTGTCTATCTTTATGACAATAGTAAATTTCTTAGTTATTATAGCTTTTTAATGAGTCTGGATACTTGATAATGTAATTTTTGTAGCTTTGTTCTACTTCAAGATTGCTGAAGATGTTTCAGGTTCTTTATATATATGTATGTCTTAGAATTAGCTTGTCAGTTCTCCTTTCCTCTGCTAAAACATCTTGCTGGAATTTTGACTGGGTTAGCATTGAATCTATAAATATATTTTAATCTTATATTCCATAAACGTGGTATGTTTTTCCATTTATTTGGGCCTTGTAGAATTTCTTCCAGCAGTGTTTTATTCTTTTCAGTGTAGAACTGTTGCATATCATTTCTTAATTTTATCCTTAGGTTTTGTGTGTGTGTGTGTGTGTGTGTATGTGTGTGTGTGCATCCTCACTATTGTAAATGGTATTTTTAAATTTTATTTTTCCCTGGTTCCCTTCCTTGATCCAGATATTCAGCAACCCTGGGAACAGTGTTATTTGCTCAGCCATCTGTATTCCCATACTACTTGTTTTTTTATTGTTATAGTTTTATCATTACATAAGTAATGTATGAGTTAGTTATTGATGTAAAAGATTTAAAAACTGTCTTTTCCAGAAGTAACCACTGTTACCAGTTTGAAGTGTATTCTCGTAGATTTATACTGCTCATTGTGGTAGCTACTTCCACATGTGGCTATTGAGCATTTAAAATGTGGGTAGTTTTAATTGAGATGTGCTGTAAATGTAGAATAAGCTCTGGACTTCAATGCTTAGAATGAACAAAAAGAATGTAAAGTATCTCATTAATTTTTTATATTGTTTAATATAGTGATAATATTTTGGCTACATTGGATTAAAATGTGTTATTAAAGTTAATTTTACTTTTTACATTTTTATGGATTACTAGAAAGTTTAAATTATATTTGTGGCTTTTATTATTTTTCTATTAGTGGGGTTGTAGCCCATTTTCTATGGATTTAAATATACATGTCTAAAAATGTATTGTTTTATTTTTCATAAATGGGAATGTGATATTGTTCTCCAAATGATTTTTTGTTACTTAACAATCTTGAACCTCTGGAGGCTGAGGCAGGAGAATGGCGTGAACCCAGGAGGCGGAGCTTGTGGTGAGCCGAGATCACGCCACTGCACTCCAGCCTGGGTGACAGAGTGAGATTCTGTCTCAAAAAAAAATAATAATAATAATCTTGAACCTCTTTTAATGTGAGCACTCATGGATCAACTACATTGTTTTGTACTGTGTACTAGTATGTATTATGGGTGTGCCATTCGTCCACTGTTGAAATTCAGGGAGTTTTTTGGGTTTTGTTGTTGTTGTTTTCTTGCCATTACGAACATATTTGCGGTAAAAAAGACCATATATAAGTCTCTTTGTATACATTTAGAACTAGAATAGCATCTGAGAAGTGGGATTGCTGGGTCTACAGGTGTCTTACACATTAGATTATTTAAAAAATTTTATTCAGCCTTATTGAAGTATAATTGCTGAATACAAATTATATGTATTCAAGGTGTACAATGTAATTGTTTTATGTATGTATACATTGTGAAATGACCACAAGCAAATTGATTAACAATTAAATATCATACTTAGTTATCGTTTGTATGAGTTGGGGGTGGTGAAGACACTGAAGATCCATTCTTTCAGCAAATTTTAAGTAAACAATCGAGTATTATTAACTATAGTCACCATACTGTGTGTTAGAGTCCCCAGAACTTATTCGTCTTATAACTGAAGGTTTGTACTATTTGACCAACATCTCACCATTTCCCTCACCCCAAGCCCTGGCAACCACTGTTCTACTCTCTGCTTCTATGAGTTTGACTTTTTTAAAGTTTCATATATAAGTGGAATTTCATGTAAGTAAAATCATACAGTATTTGTCTTTCTGTTTCTGGCTTATTTCACTCAGCATAATGTTCTTCAGAGTCGTCTCTGCTGTCTCACAATTGGCAGGATTTCCTTTTATGGCTGAATAATATTTCATTGTACATATATTTTTGTATGTATGTGTGTATATGTATGTGTGTCTGTACACACACAAACACACACACACATACACTCCGTTTTCTGAATCCATTCATCTGACACTTAGGTTGTTTCCATATCTTGGCTATTGTGAATAATGCTGCAGTGAACAGAGTTCAGACATGTCTTCGACATTGATTTCATTTGCTTTGGATGTATACTCAGAAGTAGAATTGCTGGATCATAATGTAGCTCTTTTTTAATTTTTTGAGGAATGTCTATATTATTTTTCTTAATGGCTGTATCAATTTACATTCCCACCAGCAGTGCACAAGCATTTTCTTTTCTGCACACCCTTGCAAACAATTGTTATCTCTTTTGTTTTTGGTAATAGCCATCATAAGAGCTATGAGGTGATATCTTATTGTCATTTTGTTTTGCATTTCATTGATTAGTGATGTTTTAACACTTTTTCATAATCCTGTTGGCTATTTATATGTGTTCTTTGTAAAAATGTTATTCAGGTCCTTTGCTTTTTTTAATTTGGTTATTTTTATTTATTTTTTTGCAATTGAGTTGTATGAATTCCCTTATATAATATGTATTTTATAAATTTTTTGCCATTCCATAGATTGCCTTTTCATTTTGTTGATTGTTTTCTTTTGCTGTGCAGAAGCTTTTTGTTTGATGTAGTCCCATTTGCTTATTTGTTCTTTTGTTATCTATGCTTTTGGCGTAATATCCAATACATATTTTAAATTAAAAGATTTACCCAAATTGCTCACCAGAAAGCCTGCTCTAAACACCTTAGCACTTGATATCAATCTGTTAGTTTGTTTTTTCAACTTGATTGACAAACTGTGGCCCTCGGTGATCCCTTAGTTACAGCACTTCCCATATATTTGTTTGTAATGGTGTTCTTTCCCCCAGTGTAGAATTGGGAGTTTCTGGTGGGAAAGGGGCACAGTTTATTTATTTTAATAATCTCATCCATTTATCCATTCAACATGCTTGTGCTTACTATGTACCAGGTGCTGTAATGCCTTTGGATATAAAGATGAATATGCCATCATTCTTGCCTTTGAGGAGCTCACATCTCCTGGCAAACCTCCTATGGTATTCCAGGCCAGTCATGATAAATGCCTGTTGGTTTGGAGGAAGGATACTGAGGGTGGTAGTAGGTGAAAAGTGCTCTTCTCTCCTTGGTTCTTATGAGTGATAATCTTTATTTTACTCAGAGCTGGAGAAGTTGTCATATAAAGCCAAGTAGTAAATACCAACTCAGTTTAATCATCTGGTCACTTCTGCAGTTACTTTGCTCCTGGTAACTAAAATCTAAAATTCACATTCAATAAGGATACTTCCAACGAGATGTAGTGGCATGCACCTATAGTCTCAACTACTTGGGAGGCTAAGGTGAGAGGATTGCTTGAGCAGGAGTTCAAGGTCTGTCTGAGCAACATGGTGAGACCCTATCTCTAAAATAAAGGATACTTTTTATATTCTGATGATGCCTTTCCCATGAAAAGTCTTTTAAAATGAAATTTCATTTTTTGTGATTGTGAAGAATAAAGGTGAATCATAATCATTATCAATTTGACACCTGTGGGTTTGCATGAACAGTTACTGATCAAAAGAAAAGACTATTTGACTTTGTGAGAAAATTGAGCCTTCTGGATTTCCTTTAGGATGTAGCTACAGGAAATTAATTAGATGATTTTTGATGACATCATCCTGACCACAGCACTTTCTCTGAAAACAGTGCTATTTTTCTTGGACCTTTTTGCAGACATTTTCTACACTATGTGCTTTATTATATAATTTGCAATAATGCTAATATGAAATCCATACAAAGGCTTGTGGTGTGTGTGTGTGTGTGTGTGTGTGTGTGTGTGTGTGTGTGTGTGTGTGTGTGTAAGAGAGAAAGAATGTAGTTGAGGTAATTATTTTACTTCTAATAGTACAGGAGAGTGGGTTAAAAGGTAAAAAGCATTCCATTTTAGCAGAGAAACAAATCCTCTTAGGGAGTATTAAGTTCATGAGGGGAAGGCTTGGCAACTTTTCTGGGGTGTGTATCTTACAGGCTTTTGGGAAACAAATAGGATTGCTAAACAGTAACTCTCAAATCACTGAAGAGTGTAGGACTTGGAAATGCTTGCGAAGAATGGAGACAGGACATCAATTTCTTGATTGTGTTCTTTGTACTTTGTATTATAAATCGGCTGAGTCTGACTTTTTGGTCCCGTAGTGAGTTATAAAAAGCTCTTTTTCTTCTGCTGATAAAATAATTACCACCTCAAAAGAAATTGTACACCCAGGGAATATATGTATATATATGTATAATGTATGATAATGTTTGCAAATCATTCTGCCCTCAGCTGTTTCATCTTTTCCAAGTGTAATTTTCAAAGTTCTACTTTATCGTCACTCCATCTATTATATTTTTCATTCTCCTCTTTCAGTCATAACATTTTGTAGTCTCTTCATATGTAGAGTAGAAGCAACTTGAGAATAGGAATTAGGAGATCTAAATTCAAATCCTGGTTTTGCCACTAGAGGCCTTCTATCATGGACAGACCTCTTGTGGAAGCTCTTTGGGCTGCTAGTTCATCACCTGTAAAACAGGAAGACCAGATTACATGATTGTTAGAGCTGGATTGCTCAGTGTAGTAGCTGTTAGCCACATGTGGTTATATTAAATTAAATAAAGTAAAAAATTTGGTTTCCCTATCACAATAACCACATTTTAATTACAAAAATAGACTAATGTGGCTAGTAGTGGCCATATTTGACAGCACAGAAAATTTTTTTATCATCTTAGAAAATTCTTTTGGATAGTGCTTCCAGAGTCTTTTGTACATTGACTCTTTAATCAGAAGACAAAAAGTGCAGCAATGTAAATCATAGACTATTTTCATTTTTATATAGTATATGCTATTTATATTAGGATCATTTTTATCCCCTGTAGCTACGCAAAGGAAAGAGAGAAGATTCTGCTTCTGGCAAAGTCGCTTATATCAGCACAGCCACATAACAATTATAAACTGTGGGCAAAATATAAAACAAACAGCTATATGAGGGTACTAGAGAATAACCAAACAGGCAGAAACTGGAAGAGAATTAACACTTGGAAAAAGAGAATAACACTGAGTGAATTCCTTGGTTTTATATTTTTTGTTTGGTTTTGTAAGAGTGTAGGCCCCAATCCTCACAGTGCTACTAAAATTATATAGAAACTTGTAGCCTTATTGATTGAGGAATCAGAGGGCAGAGTATGGGCCACAAAAACAACCAGAAAGTGAGATGGGAAATCCTGTAAAGGGGAGAGCCATGTAGGGGAGCCCCAAATTCTATGTATAAACTCTGATCAGATCTCTAGGTAGCTCCTAGGCATATGAGGACAGATTCCAAGCAACTCAAGTAAGGCTGGAAGAACTGAATAGAGATTTCACCTGCTGCCCACTTCAGGAGAAACAGTTTGGTGTTTGAGTTCATCACGGTTAACTGCTAAAACAGAAAAGTTGATATTGTATAGAATAATATAACAAAATTTCTAGTGTATACAGTGTATCATTCACAATGTCCAGGATGTAGTCCAAAGTTGTTAGACATATGAAGAAACAGGAAAATATAACTCATGCTAAAGAAAAAAGACATTCAGTGAAACCAGCCCCAAGATAACCCAGATGTTGAAATTAATAGAAAAGAGTTTTAAAAGTTACTGTAACTATGTCCAAATATGTAAAGTAAAATATGCTTATAAAGAGTGGATAGGAAATCTCAACAGAGAAATAGAAACTATAAGAAAATAAAATGGAAAAATATAATATTTAAAATCAAATAGTCATTGATGGGTTTAATAAAACATTAGAGATGACAGAGAAAGAGACATGAACTTGAAGACAGATCAATGGAAAGTATCCAATCTGAAAATCAGAGAGAAAATAGATTAAAAAGAATAAAAAGAGCCTCAGTGTCTTATGGGACAATATCAAATGGTCTTACATATGTATAATTATATACATGTTACAGAAAGATAAACAGAGATAATGATGCAAAAGAGAGTATTAGTAGAAATAGTGGCTAAAATTTTCCCCAAATGTAGTAAAAAATAAATTTACAGATTCTAACACCTCAGCTACTCTCAAACAGCATAAATACAAGGAGAACAACACCTAAATGTTTTATATTCTACTATAAACCAATTATAAAGAGAAAATCTTGAAAGCAACTAGAGAAAAATGACACATTAGATAGAGGGGGAGCAATAATACAGATGATGGCTGATTTCTTATCAGAAATAATGGAGACCAGAAGACAGTGGGAGAAAATCTTCAATGTGCTGAAAGAAAAAAAAATCTGTCAACCCCAGAATTCAATAATCAGCAGAAATAATTTTCAAGAGTGAAGGCAAAATAAAAACAATTAAAAATAAGGAAAAACCAAGAAAATTATCAACAGACCTGCGCTATAAGAAATGCTAAAGGAAGATTTTCCATTCTGAAGGAAAATGACATCAAATGGAAACCCAGACCTACAAGGGAAAAAAAGGAGAAACTCCAGAGATAATAATAAATATGTTGGTAAATATAAAAGATTTCTTGGCCAGGCACGGTGGCTCTTGCCTGTAATCCCAGCACTCTGAGAGGCCGAGGCAGGTGGATCACGTGAGGTCAGGAGTTCAAGACCAGCCTGACCAACATGGTGAAACCCCATCTCTATTAAAAATACAAAATTAGCCGGGCATGGTGGTGCATACCTGTAACCCCAGCTACTTGGGAGGCTGAGGCAGGAGAATCGCTTGAACCCAGGAGGCGGAGGCGGAGGTTGCAGTGAGCCGAGATTGCGCCATTGCGCTCCAGCCTGGGCAACAAGAGCAAAACTCCATCTCAAAAAAAAAATTTTTTTTTTTACTTTTTTCTTTTTTAATTTTTTAAAAATGCGTATGGCTAATTAAAGCAAAAAGTATACCGTTGAATTGTAGGATTTACAGCATACATCAATGTATTACATTTAATTCTTATACGTTGTTGTTGGGAGCATGAAATGGTACAACTATGTTGGAAAAAGTCTTGCATTTCTTTAAAATCTAAACATACACTAACTCTGTGGCCAGCAAGTCTGCTGCTAGATATTTACTCCAGAGAATTGAAAACATGTGTCCATAAAATGGCTTGTATAAGAATGTTTATGGCAGTTTTACTCATAATAGCAAAATCTGAAAATAGCCTAAGTGTTTCTCAATGGAAGAATGGATGTAAAAACTGTGTATTTTAAAATATATGTAGCAACAGGAATAAATCTCCAAAACATTAGACTGTGTGAAAGAAATCAGATACCAAAAGAGGACATACTTTATAATTCCATTAATAAGAAATTCTAGAACAGGCAAAACTAATCCGTAGCGAAAACAGTCAGATCAGTGGTTGTCTTTGGGAGCGGAGGTGAGGACAGGTTTGACTAGGAAGAGATATACGGGTACTTTATATGGCGATGGGAATGTTTCATCTCTTAATATGTGTTTGGGTTACCTAGGTGTATGTGTGTGTCAAAACTCATCAAATGGGCCTGTTGTGGTGTCTCACACCTGTAATCCGAGCACTTTGGGAGGCCCAGGTAGGTGGGTCACAAGATCAGAAGTTCGAGACCAGCCTGGACAACATGGTGAAACCCTGTCTCTACTAAAAATACAAAAAATTAGCCAGGCATGGTGGCACATGCCTGTAATCCCAGCTACAAAGGAGGCTGTGGCAGGAGAATCGCTTGAACTCAGGAAAAGGAGGTTGCAGTGAGCCAAGATTGCACCATTGCACTCCAGCCTGGGTGACAGAGAAAGACTCTGTCTAAAAAAACAAACAAAACCTCATCAAATGGTATGTTTAAAATTTGTGCATTTTATTATTTATAAATTTTATCTGAAAATATAAATACTTTAGTTAGTGATATACATGCTGAAGTATTTAGGGGTAAAGTATACTAATGTCTAAAACTTACTTTAAATTGTATCAAAAAAACAGATTGATGAAAAGATGTATAGATATGTTATAAAGCACATTTAGCAAAATGTTAGGAGTTGTAGAATCTTACTATGGATTATGTTATTCACTGTACAGTTCTTTTGACTGTATCTTTGTAAATTTTCACAATAAAATTTTAGAAAAAATAAAAAATAGAAGTCTTGATAGTGAAAGAAGGATGAGCAGTAATTCTAGTGATTCGAATTCTTGGTGAGAGCTGACCCATGTGGAATAAATTTCACTGGGTAGCCCTGGCTCTGCCTCCCTATGCCATGAAAACAAAACCACTTCACAATTCCCATCTCTTTCCTGGCTGTACGTACCCCGCATATCCTAGAACGATATCACAACAACATGTTCATATATGGCTGAAACCCGGTTCAACTAGATGTCCAAAATCAATGAAGTGCACGTTATCCTACAAGTGCAGTTTGGGTGGCATGAGTGGACGGAGGAGGTGGCAGACTCATTGTCTTTCTTTGCTTTAGCAATGGTGGCAGTGCTTTTTGATTTGTATGGCCAGAGCCTTTTCTTACAGCATCTGCCGTGGGGAGTCACCTCTCTCTTGAAAGAAAGTGCTAAGATGAAGCAGAGAATGAGATATAAGTCCCATGGAGAAAGTACTTTATGCAATTTAATAGAAATCACCAGGGCTAACCCTCTCATTTTATCCTGAAAAATAGGAAGCCTATAGGAATGATATGATTTGACCATCATCAAGTGACTTGCTTCAATTTGTTATATCTAAAGTAGTTTTCTTTTGTCATAATTTTAGGACTTCTAAAGATCCTAAATTAATTAAGTATTTTATCCATAATGATACAATTTATAGAATGTTAACTGGATCCTAGTCATTTAAAATAATGATTACCATTGATAATGGATGATTTGCATGTGATTATTATTTACCATTGACAAATAGATTTCTCATTTTTGTATCCATTATTTCATGTTATTCCCACAAAAACCCAGAGCAGGTATTTGGATTTCAGGAGTGGATTTTTATGTAGTTTGATATAATTCAGTAGTTTCCCAGAGAAGCAGGCTTCCTGAGATATACCAAAAGCCTTCTGCTTGATAATCCATATGCTACACCCATATTAGGGACTGTAGATTGAACCAATAGCTGAGAGTTAAGCATAAAGAATCAAAATTAAAAGACTGAGAAACAGATATAACCTGACATATCAGAGACTGCAGCATCATTCAGGGACTGAGAGGAGTTTGAGTGGTATTGTTCCTAAAGATACTAATGACAATCTGTAAGGCTAAGAGTGTGATTTTTGCGGCTAAGATGCTGTCATTCTGGTATAATGGGTGGCAGGCTGCCCCACCAGAACAGCTGCTAGGTAAGCTTGCACTTTCTTGATTTTTAACTTTGGGATCCTTGGGGCCAGATTGGAGAAACTGAAGCAAATTAATGGTAGTTTTTCTGCTTTGTAGATGAGAAAACTAAAGTTTAAAGAGGATGGATGATTTTTCATAACATTACACAGCTAATAATAAGTGTTATACTTATGGTTTTCTAAAGTAATGTGAAATATATTCTGCTAGCTACTTGGAATATGATTGATACAAAGGAGTTATCCATGCTGAAACAAAATCTACCGTGTGTCCAGTTTTTAGAAAGATAATTTCCAAAACAAAACAACAGAAATGATAATTTCCTACAGTCCTTTTTAATTTTGTAAAACCATCACTGAGGTTTGTTTAATTTTTGTCATTGTGGCTTAGAATAATTAAAATCTGATTAAGATAGTTTGTAGAACAATGCCCTTCCCATTCACTGATACAGATGATCCAAATTAGGAATCCTTTCTTATTTCAGTTTTAGCTCACTAAAAATAGTCTGTTTTCTAAGCAGTAATCAGAATCTTTTATTCTCCCTGAATAAAGGTACTTTTCTCTAATTACCATGCAACATATATGAATCCCAAAGTTCTCCTTTTCTACAAGGAAATCACATTGCAAAGAAATCACCATTGAATTGCTTGTTGCTTTTATTTCATAATACATATTCTTCTGTAGACTCGCTAACCAGATGTCCATTGCTTTTTGGAGGTGTGTTAGAACATGTCTTTCACCCTTTCTTGGAAGATAGAGATTGAGAGTGGCAAGAACTTTCTAAATTTTTTTTATTATTTTAGTCTCTGATAACACTTCCCTAATTAATTAATTTTACTGATTTTAGTTAGAATTTGTGGTAATTGATTGAGTCTAAATTTTACTTTTTAACTATTTTTTAGGAGGCTTGCCTAGGCAAATCAAGGAGCTAAAAATGATTACAGGATGAATAAAATACTAATATAAGTATTTTATTAAGTATTTTAATAGGTATTCATAAATTCTCTAGAAATATTAGACATATAAGGAGTTAACTGTGTTGATCAGAATTTATAAGCAGAATGTGGTTAAGGTGGTAGTTAAGATCACATAGACTTTGGTTGAGTCCTCAGTCTGACACTTAATCTAGTTTTGTGATCTTAGGTAAGTTATTAAACTTCTTTAAGCCTGAGTCTTCTAATCCATAAAATGGGTAATCTGTGATAAAGTATTTAGCACAGTGTTTAGCATAAAGCATGTAGACAGTAAGTTTTAGCTGCCACGGTAGTTGCTGCCATGACTATCATCCCTAATCTCTTCCTCTAGCCAAGAAAGCCATTAGAGAAGTTCTGTTAATAGTTACTGTATATATTTGGCAGTAGCATAACTCTACCCATCTGTCTAATCAAATCTTATTACTAATTCAGATCCATCTTTCTCCTGAATCCAAATCAGTCAGGTACTTATTTTTCCTTTGATATACAATTTTATCCTATTACTTTAGTCATGAGCTCATGATCCCAGTGGTTTATGCTAACCAAGAAGGGTTCCTATAATAAAAAATAGTGGGCCAGGCGCTGTGGCTCACACCTGTAATCCCAGCACTTTGGGAGGCTGAGGCAGGCAGATCACTTCGGCTCAGGAGTTTGAGAGCAGCCTGGCCAACATGGTGAAACCCTGTGTCTACAAAAAATACACAAAATTAGCCAGGCGTCGTGGTGCATGCCTGTGATCCCAGCTACTCAGGAGGCTAAGGTGGGAAGATCATTGGAGTCCTGGAGTTCGAGGCTACAGTGAGCCAAGATCAAGTCACTGCACTCCAGCCTGGGTGACAGTGAGGCCCTTTCTTAAAAAAAAGAAAAAAAAATTACTGGTGACAGTCATTATTTTGTTTATCTCTTAGCCATCTATAAAACTGTCTTCTAAAGCCTGTCACTTTCTGTAGGTCAGTTTTAGTCCAATGCTGTTTCAACTGGGAGGTCAGGATCACCTAGCCACCCTTTGGAAATCAAACTTACCAGCTCCCACCCCACATGCCCATTGACAATCTTCTCACCATTTCAGCATCAGAATGGAGTGTAGGGGTAGGCGGCATAGTTAGAAAAACACTTCTTCTTTTTCTTTTTTTTTTGTTTAAACTTTCTCCCCTTTCCTCCCTCCCACTGTGAGTTAAAAAAAAAATGATTGCTTTACTCTGTTGCTGAATACCTTTACTCTCTCCAAAAAAGCAGCTGGAGTATGTTTTTTCATAAAAGAGATGAGGAAAAGGGCACTTTCATGTAAAACAATTATAAGTTAAAACATGCGTATTTGTATCAGCAACTGTCTTTCCGAAGGCTCAGCAGAGTCTGCAGAATTATTGGAATGGAAAAAATATACAATACTGTAAAACCTGGACTAGCTTCCTGGTTCCTAACATTGTCCAATTTGTTTTAAAGCCACCTTCACTGCATATGAGATCCTGTAAGAAAAACAACTACCAAATTATTAAGATTGTTTTATTAACAGACTGTATCACAAACTATGTAGTGGTGTTAATGTTTGAGGCAAACTCATGGCAGTGATGGAAATTTAAGGGCCTTCTCTCCTTATTTCAGGTGAAACATGCATGAAGTTGGAAAAATCTTTGCCAAAGCTTTTACCAGACTGATGGATTTTCTTGAGTTGTTTTAGAAGTGTAAAATTTCTTATAGAACTTCCGTAATGCGGACTGAATAGTCTGTCCTATTTTAAAGTTCTTCTGGTTCTTCCAGTGATTGCTAAATATTTAATGTATCACAAACAGGCTCCTTGCTGTGGGGTTCAAGATATTGTATTTACATTTGTTTTCTTGATCTACTCTATCAAATTCCTAATGCTTCTCTCTCTCTCTCTCTTTTTTTTTTTTTTTTTTTTAAGACAGTCTCACTCTGTTGCCCAGGCTGGAGTGCAGTGGCGCGATCTCAGCTCACTGCAACCTCCACCTCCTGGGTTCAAGTGATTCTTATGCCTCAGCCTCTTGAGTAGCTGGGATTACAGGCATGCGCTACCACATCTGGCAAATTTTGTGTTTTTAGTAGAGATGGGGTTTCTCCATGTTGGCCAGGTTGGTTTCAAACTCCTGACCTCAGGTGATCTGCCCGCCTCGGCCCCCAAAGTGCTGGGATTACAGGCATGAGCCACCAGGCCCAGCCTAATGCATTCTTAATAGCATCTTTTCTGCAATCTGGCAATCCATACTTCTTTTTTGGTCACTCTTAAGAAACAATCTTTCTCTCTTGTCTTAGATTGTTTTTGTTTTGCTTGTGTTTAAATTGGTTCACCACAGAAATGTCTTAAATGGGACCAAGTTCTCAGCCTGGTTCTTAGTATCTTATTTACTTAATAATCTATAAATGTACTATAAATTAAGCTCCTATTTCTGAGACTATCTCATCCCTTAGTGTCTTTTGAACCCAAAGAAGGAGTAGTTGGAAGATACATTAAGCAGTGAGTAGAAAGAAGGAAAGAAGTTGTGTGTGAATCATTTGTAAACTGAATTTGCAGTTTAAAGACTGCTGTTATTCATTGATGTGTATATGTGTCTAAATAAACTTTTACTGAAGTATTATGTATGGAAAGGTACACAAATAATTTTTAAATGAATTTTCACAAAGTAAATGTATCCTTTTACCCTCTCTGCATATCAGAAACTGGAGTTACCAGTAACTCATTAGCGTTTCTTGCCTCCTTCCAATATTAATCACACTCAAAGGATAACCATTATTCTGACTTACAACAGCATAGGCTAGTATTTCCTATTTTTGAACTTTATACAAACGGTTTCATATAGTATATCCTCTTCTGTACCTGGTTTCTTTTGCTCATTGTTATGTTTGTTAGATTTATTATTGTTGATGGCTACACCAGTAATT
The DNA here is from genome assembly GCF_029281585.2 of Gorilla gorilla gorilla. Classification (NCBI taxonomy): domain Eukaryota; kingdom Metazoa; phylum Chordata; class Mammalia; order Primates; family Hominidae; genus Gorilla; species Gorilla gorilla. Next base: position 26,299,880 of record NC_086018.1, on the reverse strand, counting down.
CATGTATTCTCATTTCTATATAGTGTTCTGTTAAACATATACTATTTATGTATTCATTTGGGTTGTTTCTACTTTTTTCTATTGAAAACTGTCTCAATGTTGTTGTTATTGAAGATAGTATATTTTTCCCTCTATTCTTGCTTTTTCTTTTGCCTAATTTTCCACACTTTTACTGTAAAATAGTGTAGGTGTGGTTTGCTGTGTATTCTGTGTGAGATTCACTGAGCTTCTTGAATTTATGGCTTGATGCTTTTCATTAGTATTGGAACATTCTTGGCTACTATCTCTTCAAATACTGCTTCTGCTCCATTTCTTCCTGTCTATTCTAGGTCTTCTACTGCATATATTATACCTTTGTACCATGTTCCATATGTCTATTATACTTTGTACTGGATTTTTTATCCTTTTTATCTGTCTTTCAGCTTAGATTTTTTTTTTTACTATCCTATATTCTAGATCACAGATCTCTCTTTAGCTATGTCCAGCTTGCTATTAAGCCTATGTATCACATTGTTAATTTTAGTTATTTTTTTGGAATTTCAATCTTTTTTTTAACAGAATCCAGTTCTCTGATGAAATTCTCTAGCTTATCATTTTTCCTTGAATATATTAATAAGTTATTTTAAATTCTATGTCTAATAATTTGTGGGTTCATTTATATTTTCTATTTCTTCTCTTAGTCCTATTATTGTTGGTTGTGCATGGTTCAGTTTCTTACTGAATGTTGACCATTGTATATAAAATATGTTAGGAGAATCTCAATGGTATTATCTTCCTCTAGATAACATTTCCTTTAATATCTGGCAGGTATTTAGAGTAGGAGTAGATCATCTTAATCCAGTTAAGAACTAGATATTTCAAAGCTGGGTTTCATTTAAACCAATTTCTAGTTCAACTTTATTCTTAGCCTTTAGTCCTTTAATTGTCCCAGCTTTAAATCTGAGGTACTTACCAGGTCCCACCGCCTTGATGGACTGTGAACTTTAGCTTTTATCTTTCTAGTACCATGCGAAGGCCAATAACTTGATTTATTGCAGTTACTTTCTATTTGTCTTCTTCTCCTCTAGGTGTATGCTACTTATAAAATAGTGTCTTGAGGGTAGTGGTGGCTCAGACACTTGGGTTCACGTTTCTGTAATGGCATGTCAAATTTTGGCTTCCTTGGTAGCTCTGAACTTCAGGTTTTATCTCCCTAGTCCTGGGGATTGCTGAAAGCTCTGCTAAGTTTCTGTGAGTTCCCCTGTCCAGGATTTGGTCCCTTCCATCCCAAATACCTTGATACCACTCCAGTGCCTTTAAATGGATTTTTTAAAATTATACAATTTTAAAAGTTGTTTTCGGCAAATGAATTCTTCTGCTACAGACTAGTCTGTCATAACAGGAAGTAGTTTCTTATGTGATTTTTATGAATATTTTGATTCCTGATATTCATTTGTTTAGAATTACACCTTTTGGGTCAGATAAGGATCTTAGAGAGCACCTTGCCCTCATTTTATAGCTGAGACAGCTAGGGCTCTGATAGAGATAACTACCTGAGGACATACAGCTAATTAATGACTATTCTCATATCAGGGCTTCCAATTTGTAGTCCATTGGCTTTTACACTGCATCACTGATAATGTATTATTTGTATCTTCTACTCACTTCCCGAGGTCATAAACCATGTCTAACCAGCATTCTATAAAATCAATTCAACCTTGATTTGGTTGAGTGATAATAGTGCTCTGATGGAGCTTACATTTTGAAATTGTGCTAACATTATCAAATTTTGGAAACATCTATGAAGCCCCATCTGTGCTAAACAATACATGTACATTCAAGACTCTAAGGTTTGTTTTTAAATCCCTTTTGTTAGACTGTATATGTATTAGTCCATTTTCACACTGCTGATGAAGACATACCTGAGAGTGGGTAATTTATAAAGAAAAATAGGTTTAATGGACTCTCAGTTGCAAGTGACTGGGAAGGCCTCACAATCATGGCGGAAGGCAAAAGGCATGTCTTACATAACAATAGGCAAGAAAGGATGAAAACCAAGCAAAAGGGGAAACCCTTATAAAAACACCAGATCAGCCAGGCACGGTGGCTCAGGCTTGTAATCCCAGCACTTTGGGAGGCCGAGGTGGGCGGATCACAAGGTCAGGAGTTTGAGACCAGCCTGGCCAACGTGGTGAAACCCCATCTCCACTAAAAATACAAAAATTAGCTGGACGTGGTGGCGGGCACCTGTAATCCTAGCTACTCGGGAGGCTGAGGCTGGGGAATCGTTTGAACCCAGGAGGCAGAGGTTGCAATGAGCCGAGATCATGCCATTGCACTCCAGCCTGGGTGACAAGGTGAGACTCGTCTCAAAAAAAAAAACACCAGATCTCGTTAGGCTTATTCACTATCACAAGAACAGTGTGGGGAAAACCGCCCCCATGAATCAGTTATCTCCCACTGGGTCCCTCCCACAACACATGGGAATTACGGGAACTACAATTCAAGATGAGATTTGGGTGGGGACACAGCCAAACCATATAACTACATGTAAAGGGTTTTCTTTTTTCCAATCTAGAGAGGATAATTAATAAAGAATACTGCCAGATTATGTTCATCTATAGTGCTCTAAAGAAGTGTTTATTAACTAGAGCAGCTCAACTTAATGAGCATGCCAGAGAAGAATAGGGTACAGTATATACGATTGTGGAATAACACACAGTCAAAGAGTATGCAGTCTAACCCAAGGAATATTGTCTTGCTGGGTGCAGTGGTGCATGCCTATAATCCCAGCTACTTGGGAGGCTAAGGTGTTGAGAGTTGCCTGAGACCAGCCTGGGTGGTATAGTGAGACCTGTCTTTTATTAAAAAGAAAAAGAAAAAGACTGAAAAAACCACAAAGAATATTGTCTTGGATTTTTGCAATTTACCTTAAGAATGCTTGGATAGTCGTAATCTTATCAGTCAAATTGATAGCTTCTTTTATAAAAAAGAGATAAACATATTTGTAAATTCAGAGGATACACTATTGAATGAGTGGAGCTGACTCTGGCTTAAGAGTTTGATCTGGTTTATGGATCCCATAGAAGAGCCATTGACAGTGGCTTTTGTTTTGTTTGTTTGTTTGTTTGTTTTTTGAGGCAAGAGTCTCGCTATGTTGCCCAGGCTGGTCTCAAACTCTTGGGCCCAAGAAGTCCTCCTACCTTAGCCTCTTGAGTAGCTGGGACTATAGGCATGTGCCACTGGATCTGGCTGACAGTGGCTTTTATGGTAACACAGCTTGATTACCTGGTGTCTCATACTGTACAAGGATGTATGACTGGGTTGCCTATCTTTGCCCTTTAGTTTTTATGTTAGGAAAAGTGAAACACATATGGAAATAAATTAATAGAAAAGAACATTAATGGGGAATAAATATTGCTGAGTGACCTGTGTACATATTAAAGCTACTTTAAAGTTTGTGGGGTTTTTTTTTTAATATCAGAGTGTAATCTGCATTTATGACAATCTGAAAAAGAAGTCTAGAGTTGCTTTGGGTTCTCAGTCTTCTTCAGGTAAAGCACATTTGTTAGGCAATGTCTGATCTAGGGATTGCTACTATTTAATAGTACTGCTAGAGCCATCATTTTATGTGCTTGTAACTTTTCCTATCTCTCTTTATTTTGTTTTTAGCATGAATGTAACCCTGAATAGTCACATTTGCAATATTTGCTCTTTTTAAAAAATACAGTTTTAGGATTCAAATGCTTTCCCAATGTGTCTCTTTTTGTCATCGGCCTTTTGTTTTTTCCCCCTTTGAATTGTCCTGCTTTTCCGTATTGAATCAATACATACCTTACGTGCATTGATTGATGTTTTATGTCTCCTTAAAACATATACAACCAAGCTGTGATGCAGCCACCTTGGGCACATGTTGTCAGGACCCCCTGGGGCTGTGTCATGGGTCATGGTCCTCACATTAGGCTCAGGATAAGTCTCTTCAAATATTTTACAGAGTTTGGCTTTTTTGTCAACAGTTCTTACCAGTGGTCCCCACTGTTTTGCATGTGTTTTCTTGCAACTTAAAGTGAGGGTGTTTTCATCTTTATCATTGTGCTGCTTGTGTTCTATCTTGTGCTTCTTTCTTGCCTTCACTCTTCTCACTATAGAGGTTGATTGGGATGGTACAGGTTGGATTTGGATCCAGAACACTAGTTGTCCCCTTCTTATGTGAGACTTGTTTATCCCAGTTATCAGCAGTAAGCCTAATTTAAGAAAAGCACATGGCTTACCTCCTCTCCTGTTTCATAAGTGTCTTTCTTCATCCCAATAAACCATCCTTGCAAACTACTCTAATTTTCCAAACTTTTTTTTCTGATTAGCCAGTCTTTCTGAAAACTTGCAGCCCAGGGTTACATGTGGAATAACATCAAGTAAAATTGATATTTTTTCATGCAGGGTTTTATTCACATTACGAGCTGTTTTAACATTGTGTTATAGAAGTCAGTACTGGTACCTCATGCTGGGTGTCAAAAACTCATCTCCCAAGACAGTGTTGTTAAATGTTGCTAAATAGGTCGGGCTAGAGTGGGCAATGTACAAAAATAACTCTAAAGAACAAAACTGGGAAGAGTGTTGAGACACCACAACAACTTGAAAGCAGAAATTAAAAGTAAAATAAAGAGAGTAAAGCAATGTGTTTCTCGTTGGGCACACTTCCCGAGGGACCCTGTATTCAAATACCCTTTGACATTGCATTTGAATCCTTAGCTTCCAAAGACCACTGATACCACAGAGACCCAACAGTGTGTAATGGTTCCTTCATCTCCTGGGCCTCTAGACACCTCCTGTTACAGCCCCACATTTAAAAATAGCAGGGAAATGAGGGAAAATCATAAACTAGCTATAATAAAATTAGTGCTTGCGTGAAAGACCATTGCCAGAGAACAGCTTTTAGAAGGCCCAGTGCTGCCAGAAGGCCGCTGGGTGTTGGCAGTATTCAAACATTCACTGGCCAGCACATTGAGACCTGTATTAGGCATGTTATTAAAGATATAGCGTACTTTCTTTATGATTGTGAGTGCAAAAAGTTTTTAAGTAATAGAAAATGTATCAGAAAAAATAGATTGTCATAGTAAATGTTACTCTTTCTCACCAAAATAGAAGTAGAAATTAAATAACTTTGACTGAAGAGGAAATATTTCTGCATTTCTCAAAAAGACCATGATGAAGTGAAGGGTGTCTAGGAGCTAACATCTGAGAAACTAGATGTCTAGATGAGGAACAACAACCAAAAACCTAATTCTCTGGTAATCTGCAAAGGGGAAAAAAGTAGGAATTAGACATGAAGCTATGGTGAGGATCATTGCATTTCCCATTAAATGCATACTTATAGAAGATCTGGAATTCTCATTACCACTTGAAAGGAAAACTGATTCTCTTTTAGAACCAGATATTTTCAAACTAGTATGTCACAGAGCCTGCTCTGGTTCAATGGTTCTTACTACTAAGTATGCATTACTGTGGCAATTGGCTTTTGTTCCTACATATATCATTAACATAGATGAGTCTCGAAGTCAGTCTGCCTTCAAGGATGTTTTTCAGTGACCTAGATGAAAAGATTTTTACCTAACCTCATGAATCAGTCTTTTAAAAGGACATTTGTTGGCACACGCCCCACACTGTCTCTGCTGTTGAACTTGTAGCACTCCTTTCCTGCGCCCACTGCAGGCGGTACTTTGGATCACATTTCTCTGCAATATTCTTCTTTCTAGAAGCCTTGGAAAGAATGAGCTAGAGGATTTCAGTACTAATGCTGTTATGAGAGCCATTTAAGTAAAAACCTTAGTTAAATCGAAAAAGTTGGATGAGCATCCAAAGCTTTCATTTTAAGTAAACTCTCCAGTAAGGCTGCAGGGATCAGACCATTAATCTGGTTTACATCCTCCATTTGCTTTTAATCTCTTTACAGAGTATGCATCTCCACCCTAATAGGACAATAAAGAGCCTGTTCTTGATGGCACACTAGGCGTTGACATACCCTTTAGGTTTAAATAAGGTAAAATACCTGATATTAAACTTTGAAAATGTCAGTAAAAGGATTTCAGTGCAGCTGACCAGTCGTAGTCCCAAAAGACTTGATCCCTGTCCTGTCCTATTACATTGGAATGTGACATATGAATCATTTTAGAGAGACTACAAAAATAATTACTGAACACTTGAGCAAAGACATTTGGATTTAGAAATGTGCTAATTGATATTATTGGCTTTAATATATCTAGGGAGTGCCTACTTCTGATTAGGTACTGCAGGTTTAATTCATGTGTGTTGGTTGGATGATAGGATTAATAGTACTAGGTTTAATTTATATGATGATCTTCCTCTGAAGAACTAAAAAATATTTTATACAAGTTAGCATATTCAGTATTATGACTATCAGACATCCATATTTACTTTTTGTTACAGATACTAGGCTTGTCTTGTTCCCATTTTCTACAGAGTGATTTGCCCTGGCACCTAGCTGTTTTAGTGTCCTGAGTGACTATTAAAAGGAATAGATTTACCAGCTTATAAACTTTCTTCCACATTGATATGCCAAGATTAGACTCTTGAGAAACCTACTGGAGAAACCTTGCCAGGAAATAGGAATAGAAATCCAACTGTTCTTTCTTCTCACTAGAAACCAGTATTTCTGTGTAGTTAGGTAACTAGCTTCTTTCAAGATATAGAGTAAGAAATCACAGAAATTGGTCATAGGAAACATATTGTAGGTCATTTAGCCCAGTGTGTAGTACAGTACACTACTAGTCCCCCACATGCACCTAGAGATCAACTGTTACTCGGTTTTCTCAAGTGAATAGAATCCTAGCAATTCAATATTGTTGATGCCTTCTAATTTTGAGTTTAAAAGTGGTATAATTGGAAAGCTTCCATATTTAACTCTGTATTAAAATCAGACTGTTTATAAACACCTAGAGAACAGTGGTTTTTGTGCATATAACTCACATTGTCATTGAGATGCCATCATGTAGTCATTCTGGTGAAGTCTGGGTTTTTATAGGGTTAGTAAGTAGATAATTTTCAGATGCTTAATGGTCATTGTATCAGTTTTATATTGCTATAATAATGCTCTGTGACAAAATAACCACAAAATATGGGTAGCATAAAACCATACACATTTATTTTTGCTTATACATCTTTGACCTGAGCTGGGTTCCATGGGGCTTACTTACTTGTCTGTAGTCAGCTGAAGTCAGTGGCTTGGCAATTTCCCTGATTATGCTCAGCCTCTGTTGCATATCTGAGACCTCCCTGGGACAAGTGCCCACCAGGCTGTCATCCTCTAACAGATCACCTTGGTCACACTATTATGATGAAAACAAGGAGCAAGTGCTTGTCAATCTTATGCTAGCATCACATTTGCTAACATCTATTTGTCTAGGCAAGTGAACGAGGCTGAACCCAGAGTCAACCCACATCCCTATTGGAAGGAGTGAAGATTTGGGGTTATCAGTGCAATCATTATACCTCAGTGTGGTGGCTTAATTATCTCATAAATGAGCATGACTGAAAATGATACACGCAGGTTGAAGATACCTTAATGTGTATTCCTATGATTCCTTTTGAGAAAGTAATAAACTTGCTGTCCATGTTGTCAGAAGGGAAAACGGGACTAAGAGTGACTAGAATCAGCTTAGCTAACTTTTTCATACATATTTTTTAATTTAAGCCCCACAAAAACAGGACCTTTTTTTTTTTTTTTGAGACAGAGTCTCGCTCTGTTGCCCAAGCTGGAGTGTAGTGGTGTGATCTTGGCTCACTGCAACTTCCGTCTCCCAGATTCATGTGATTCTCCTACCTCAACTTCCTGAGTAGGTGGGATTACAGGTGCATGCCGCTAAACCCGGCTAATTTTTGTATTTTTAGTAGAGACAGGGTTTTGCCATGTTAACCAGGCTGGTCTTGAACTCCAGGACTCAAGTGATCTGCCCTCCTCGGCCTTCCAAAGTGCTGGGATTACATGCCCTGCAAAAAGCAGAAACTTTTAAAATAATTGTAATAAGTATTGCCATCCCTGAAATATGTAGGCTTCCTCACCTCTATCTGGGTGTTGTTGAGGGAATAATGATGAGATAACTTCTAAAGGCCATTTTCTGTTCTAAGATCTTTATGATTCAATGGTTACTACATAGTTTTTCTGAATATATGTCTTATTTACTATGGCTGGCTTTTGTGTCAACATTGCTTTCACTGAATTCTTGTCCCAAGAATTTTAAGCGTATAAACAAGCTTGTATAGTCAATCATCAGCAACCTGACATAGGAGATGATTTTTGAATAGTTGCTGCTGGTCATTTGGCAACACTGACATAGTAACAAAAGCACCCATTTACTAAGCTTCTCTTGTGTCCCATGCAGTACGTGCAATATCTCCTCTAATCCTTATAGTCAGCCGCAGATACAAGTGATATTGCCTCTACTTTGCAGATGTGGAAACTGAGGTGCCTTCTTAGAGAAAACATTTCCGTTGGTGGTCTGGTACCTACCTCTTCTCATTTCGCCCTCTACAAAGACTGGTTGGGAGTAAGTGAACTAATGAGCACTGATAAACCATTTGAAAAACTGTAATTACTAGTTCCTCACATGGGCAGAAAATCGTGAGATGGATACATGGTGTGCATGACCCCACAAAAGATAATTGCTTGAAATTACAATCGAGCAGTACATCAGTCTTATAGTTCTATTAATTGTGTAAAATATGCAAATTTTTGTAATAATTTTACAAAACACATAAAAACAATGAGCACAGGATTCATAAATGTATGCCATTTATTCTTTATTCTTCCAGGATATTTGTGAAGTATCTGTTGTGGATTCTGTTTTAGAAATACTTGTATATTTACATATTGCCTTATTTTCAAGGAATTCATGTATAAAGTAGATTCTCATATTGAAATTGTCATTTTTAGAGGTCGAAAACATAGAATATTGGTAGTTTCATATAGTTCAGCCTAATATTCGATACTATTATCTCTGGGGGAAAATAAGGAATCATTTGGAAGTCTCTAGAGATATATCTTCAACCTGGATCTTGCTTTTAAACTTTACACTCATATCGCAGTCTTCAGTGTATATCACAGGTACTTTCAATTCAGCAGGTCTAAACCCGTGTTCTTCATCTCTTTTCCCTCCCATGTAGTCATTCTGACTCCCTTGATGCTCCATGCAGAAACCTGGCAGTTTTTAACATTCTGCACAACCAAGGCAGTCTTCAGACCTCATTTAAGCACACGTGCCTGCACGTGCATGCGTGTGTGTGTGTACACACAGATACATGTGCATATATTTATATCTATATATCATATGTATGAAATATCTATGTATCTCTCTCTTCCAAATATCCTTTCTTCTCCTTCCCAGAGCCTGTAATGGACACCCTCATCATCTCCTGAACACATTTAAACATTTTAATTTATGTTCTGTGTTGCTTCCCACATGATGGAAGAGGCATGGTGTATTAGTCCATTTTCATACTGCTATGAAGAAATACTCGAGAATGGGTAATTTATAAAGAAAAGGAGGTTTAATGGACTCACAGTTCCACATGGCTGGGGAGGCCTCTCACTCATAGTGGAAGGTGAAGGAGGAGCAAGGGCATGTCTTACATGGCAGCAGGCAAGAGAGTATGTGCAGGGGAACTCCCCTTTATAAAACCGTCAGATCTTGTGAGATGTATTCACTCTCATGACAGCAGCATGGGAAAAATCTGCCCTCATGATTCAGTTACCTCTCACCAGCTTTCTCCCATGACATATGGGGATTATGGGAGCTATAATTCAAGATGAGATTTGGGTGGCGACACAGCCAAACCATATCACATGGGCATAACAATAACCTCTGAATTGGTCTTTCTGCCTCCCCACTCCCCCTTTTTAACCCATTCTCCCTAAGACCTTAGAGTAGAATTTCAAAGTGCAGATCTAAACACAGCATCCTCCTGTATCAAATCTACCAACAAGTCACCATAACCCACAAATCAGTCTAAACTTTTTAGCCATGGCCCTCTGTGATCCAGCTCCTAATTGCCTTTCCACTATCATTTACTACTACTCTTTTTGTGGATCCTATCCTCTATCCTGACTAACCCCCTACTCCTTTTGTTCTGAGATCAAAACTTAGATCAAGCTTATCCTCTCTGGTCAGCCTTCCCTAAATGCTTCATCAACGTGATCCCTTGCCATACAGACTCTAAGGACTGATCTATCAATATCACCCCATTAAAAATGCACAATACTATACTATTATTATCATTTTGCTCCACACATATGTAAGAATTAACTCAGGAATGTACTGAATAGTGTAGGTATAGGAGAGTAGGATGATTATACGAAATGAAAAGAAAACTGCATCACTATGTAGTAAATTGTCTTCATTCAGGATTGAATGTTTATAATTAAAGCAATAATGTACTTATTGCTGAATTTTTTTTGCCTGCTATTCATTTTTGTGTCACTGGCATGAGATATTTATTTTGGGCTGTTGTATGTAATGTATTTATAATATGTGAATCAGAAATGCAATAGAGTTTTACTGTTTTTAAACAGTTGAGTTTTTTTTTTTCAAAACAAATAAGAGTAAAGATCTTTACTAAATTTATTCATTCCTTGGTGTCAATGCTTCCTGAATTTTTCTTTTTTTTTCTTTTTTTTATTATTATACTTTAAGTTTTAGGGTACATGTGCACATTGTGCAGGTTAGTTACATATGTATACATGTGCCATGCTGGTGCGTTGCACCCACTAACTCGTCATCTAGCATTAGGTATATCTCCCAAAGCTATCCCTCCCCCCTCCCCCCACCCCACAACAGTCCCCAGAGTGTGATGTTCCCCTTCCTGTGTCCACGTGATCTCATTGTTCAATTCCCACCTATGAGTGAGAATATGCGGTGTTTGGTTTTTTGTTCTTGCGATAGTTTACTGAGAATGATGATTTCCAATTTCATCCATGTCCCTACAAAGGACATGAACTCATCATTTATTATGGCTGCATAGTATTCCATGGTGTATATGTGCCACATTTTCTTAATCCAGTCTATCATTGCTGAACGTTATAGCTTTCAGCTCTGGAAGTTCTATTTGTTTTTCTTTTCAATAGTTTCCATTTCTCTTTTCATTATGTTCATATTTTCCCTAAAATCCTTGAAAATATTTATAATAGTGTTATTAAGAGCCCTTCTCTGTTAATTCCGAAAAAAAAAAAAAGTTGAGTTGCTCAATCTCTCTAAACCTTTGTTTACTCCTCTGTAAAATGAGGATTAAAACATATTTCAGAGGCCTGTTAAAGAGATTAAATGAATGTAACACATTTACATCATGTATAGTATATAATAAAGATGTAATAGATGCTAGTCATTATTATTATTGATCTTTTGATGGCAAAAACTGTCATTTGTGTCTTATTCATCTCAATCAACACCTCACATAAAGCTTTACCATGAAAGCCAATTTTAGGGCTTTCTTAAAAACCACTTTGGACTTTTCAAGTCTGATTCTACAATTCTTCCAGACTGCCTTCTTGGCTTGCTTGGTCTCCTCTTGTTGGTCTTTGCTAGTTTTAATTCATGACCCACCCATGCCTCTCACCCGTTTGTTGGGCTCTGTAGCTTCGCTTCCACTCTGTTCTTGGTGTGCTTCTCTGTCAACCACATTGGACCTCTGGTAGTCTCATAAAGGTCTGGCTTCTGGTAGTCATTCTCATTGTAGGAACCATCCCCTCCCCATAAGGAAAGCCCTAGTTCTCCATTTCTACTTGGGCCTTGTGGGATGACACATTTGCCCTCTTTATGTGTGTAATAAATGAGAGAGTCAGTCACAGCTCCTTGGGGAACTCAACAAATAGCAATCCTACTCCTAGATCTGTCAGTTTAGTCTCTTCATTAGCACTGATTTTATTTTATTCATATTTTTTCATTTTAAGACAGAAATCTCATAGTTGATTGTATCACAGGGGAAGCTATAGAAATCGGCTGTTAGTTTATGTTAAGCTTCAGTGACTAAGAAATATTATGGACATAGGAAACTTACTTGAGATACTTTGATGTAAATAAGAGAAGATCAAAGAAACAAATTGGATGATGAATATATTGCTTTAAAAGATGTAACTTTAATGAAGCCATACTGCCATATGGAAAACTATTTTTCTAGATTAGCAACTCCGAACTATTGCTTGCATAAAGCCTAATTTATAAAGTCAGTAGCTGAGATGAATAAACATTGTGTCGGTTATAAATGGCTGTAGGGTTGTGTTAGTTGTAACAGTTCAAGCTGTTGAACTACTCTTATGTGACAAATGAGACACCAAGGTGTCTCTGCTTGAACTGATGACCTTAACTTTTATTTTGCCTAGTATCACTGTCTGTTGAGGGATATTTTAGCCTGACTTTGCTTCCAGGTATTCCTGATTCCCTTCTCCTTCTCCTTGTTATTATTTCACTGGAGAGACAGAGAGAGGGAGAGTGAGAGAGAGAAAGAGAAAGGATAGACATTTAAAGCCTGAAGTTATCTATTTTTCATAACAAACTTTGTTGGCCCTGTATAATGTCAGTTTAGTTAGGAGTCTTCTATTAAATGTTTCTGATACAGAGTCTTAGAATATTAGATCTCAAAGCATCTAGGCCAGTGTTTCCTGGCCTTAGATCTGAACTATATTCTGTGAGATGTTAAAAGGTGTTCCAATAGTGAGATGATTCTATGGGACTAGATGTATGATGTCCTAGCTACTTGAGAGGCTGAAGTGGGAAGATTGCTTGAGCACAGGAGTTCAAGACCAACCTCAGCAATATAGCGAGACCCAGTCACGAAAATAAATAAATAAGCATTGACTTCTTTCTGCAGGACCTCTGAGAGCTTTAAATGTGCTAAGGCATTTTGTTAATCATAAAGGGAGGCATTCGGTAGAGAGGGTTATTCAAATTTATTTGAATTCTTTTTATGTGGAACACCTATTAACATCTATCAGAAGGATCAGTTAAAATAGTAAGTCAGACAGAGTACGCCACTTTGCTGCTCAAAACTATCAGAGTAGCTTCTCATCTCACATAGAATAAAAGCCAAGATCCTTTGAGTGGCCTTACAAGACCTTTCGGAGCTTGAGCTCCTTTTCTCTTTCTAACCTCCTCTCCTGCGACTTCCACCATGCTTGGGCTTTCTCATTGAGGCCTCCAGGGATCACCCTGTTGCTAATATTCTCCCGATTCCTGCACAGGTTTCAGCCTTCTACTGTACTAACTATATCATTACTTTACTTAATTTTTTCATTGTCTGTTTTCTCCTACTAGAATGTTCTATGATGACAGACTTTTTTGTGTATTTAGTTCTATGTTATATACCCAGAACCTAGAATACTGTTTTGTACATAGTAGGCGCGCTATAACTTTGTTGAATGAGCTTAATTGCCCTTGGGAGAAATCAAGAGAGCCTAAATTAGGGTGATACACCTAAGGCTAGGAAGAAAGTTACAGGTTTTTGCCTCCTTCATCCTGAGTGGGCCAGGCAGTGGGACAGAGGCACAAGCAGAGTAGGAGGATTTCCTAGAGGAAGTATGAGAAAATTGGAGTCTTATTATGATCTTGTACAATAAATGTGGTGACAGTCTCTTTTTAAGGACTGAGGGTGAGAAGAGAAAGTAGGAGTAGGTGATGGTGCATATCTTACTGTGCTATATTATTCTGGAATTACAACCAGTGTTACATGAAAGGACAAGGGCAGCCCTCTGGCTTGGCCTGACAGTGACCCATTAGTCTAGAGCTGAATTGGTACTGAGTCCAGGAATCACTGGCCTATCATTCTTTAGGTACAGATTTACTGGGTGCCAAATCATGCCAAACAAGTTACACAAGGAGCAGATTAATTTTAGTGATGCTGTTTTTCTAGCGAAAGGTTTTATTGCTGTTGTTTGTTTTGTTTTGCAAAGTTTGCGTATTTGGCTAGGGGTTTTGATCATTTCACCTTTTATTTTCTGAATCTATCATGTTAAAAATGAGTTCTATTTTTTGTCTTTCTAAAGAACAATAGAAGGCTAGGTTGAAGACTTAGTACTATAATAATACCTGTAGTTCTTGTCACAAAAATATGGAATTGTTTTTTTCCCCAGATGTCTGGCCTGTTAGGGTTCCTCTCTAGTATCATGCATTTATAAAAATATGTAATAGAAAGACTTTTAATCCCATTCTTTTCTAGATGGTTAAAATAGACTCCTGTTCCATTAGCTAAATAGAATGGATATAGTAGTATCTTGGAGTTAGTTCAAAATGTGTCCCCTTTAATGCAAAATGTTATAGTACAAAATTACAACTACTACTGGTTTTCTACTTCTTCCACTTCTGCTTCATAAAAAGTGAATTGTTTAGAGGCATGTTTATGTCCTGTGATATTATGCTTTAGGACATGTGATTGCCCTGAACAAAGCACAAGCTCCACTAGTTCCTAATAAATTATTACATCTTTCACATCTGTTCCCGTCTTTTCTCTGAAGTGTTCATCCAAGAGAACACAGCATCAACTGAAAATATAAGAATTGTGGGAAGACATTTTCCTGATAAATGCATAGACAGTTGACTTGTTGTGATTAGAGGAATATCTCAGGAGCAGAAGGTTGGAGCTGAAAACTGACTTTCTGCCTCTACTGCCAGTGTCTCCTTTTGTCCTTTTCCTCCTCTCCTTGCAATTTCCTCTGAGAGAAATCATGTGACCATGTCACCATAGTTTTTAATGCCAAATATCTAAGTGTCTTTAAAATGCAGCACAACACTTTTAAAGGCAAATAGTGAAGTAGTTTCAACTGACATTTCCATTATAGCTGTTCTTAGTGGATTCTAAACATCATACATAAATGTGGCTAGCCAATTCTTTTTAAGAAATAATACAAACCATTGAGCTGTCTTTTCATATTTAATGCTTCATCCATTGAACATGCAACACATTTTTTCATAGAAACATACATTGATCTGAGGTTATCTACAATAGTCCATACTAGATTTTTCTAGCATTTATATTTTAGAAATAAAGCCATTTCTCATAGTTTTGTAACATACCCAAGCATTTCTGGGCTAACATCAGTTACTCTGTTATCTCTAGTACTCTATAAGTCCAAACTGAAGAAAAATGTTAAACTGCCACCATTATTGCAGTTACTGTCAAATTGTTGTTTTACTTAGAAGTGAAAATTGTGTTCTAATATTGTGTATACACTATTTGGTTTTTCATCTTAAAAGCTTTATTAAATCCATTTTTATTCATTTATTATTTAATAAATACCTACTATGGCTAGAAACAGTCTATGATGACTTGGAAACAAAGATCAACAAGGTTCAATCTCTGCCCTTGAAGAGCTCATAGTCCAGAGAAAAAGGTGGATGAGCGAATGGAGAAATTACAATTACAGCAATAACAAATTGCTTCAAAAGAACTGTTGCATGCATATTCATCATATATGCTCATCCACCATGTTTTGCCAATGACTTCCCCACTGATAGACAACCAGATTTCTCTAGCTTCCCACTACCACAGCAGTACTTCAGAGGTCACCTTTGTATTTTTTCCCTGAAATACCTGTGTGAGAATTTCTTTGGAATATATACTCAGGGTTGAAAGTGTGAGGTTGTAGGACACACACACACACACACACACACACACACACACACACACACTCTTTAACCAAACACTGCCAGATTCCTTTGGAGTGGGTATATCAGTCTACACCTCAACAAATGTGTTTTCTGTGTCCCTCTTCTTCATCAGCTCTTGACATTCTCCAGCATTCTAATTTTTGTTGGTCTAAAAAGTATAATATATTTCCTCATTGTTGTTCTAAATTGCATTTATTTCATTACTAATGAATTTGAACATCTATTCATATGCTTCTTAGCCTTTGAATTCCCTCTTCTGTAAAGTGTTACTCAATTTTTATTGGGGTTGCTGTCCTGTTTATTTGCAGGCATTTCTGATATGCTCTGGGGTTCAGATAACTTGCCGGTTTTAGACATTCATATGTCTTTCTTATTTCCATCTTTGTTGTGAGTTTGTGCAGCTATATGTATATTTTATTGCATTTTTTCCCTTATTTATAAAAATAATTGGGAAATTTAAATATAAAGGTACTAATAGTAACAAAAAGATATGTAGGTCTAATAATCTAATACAGTTGAGATAAAGATAGAAAATTATTGGTGTGCCCAAAATAGTACATCTTTACTGTCAGTTTTAATATTTCTTTGACTTCTGCTGATAAGTGAAGGAAAATAACAAGACTGAAGAACATGTAAATCCTGAAAATGTATCTGTGAAGATCCTAACAGGATTCCTTATATAACATGAAATTCCATTGTGTGACCTGTGCACGTTCAACCTGTTCACATTTTGAAGAACAAATTACGCATCAAAAGTCAGGCACAGCTCTTTGAAGGACCAATACACAGACATTGCTAAGTAATGTTCACCACTTCAGTATCCCAACTATAGTATGTTTATAAAATTATAGTTGGTTTCTGCTATGAAGATAGAAGACAGGAGGACTGACAAAGTTCAGAGGACAAATATTTTATTCTTTAGGGGAAATTTTGAGGGCCTTTTACTCCATAGTTTTTTCATTAGTATAAAGAAAGGAAGTAAGATTTCTGAGGACAGTGGTGATAAAAATCAACTGATGGTTTTTGTAAGATTTGCTTGAAGGGCTTAGGTAAGGTTAATAAACTATATGTAGTCTTTCTTTTCTGTCTTTTTTATGTGACAAAGCTGTTTTCTTTCTTTTTTTATTTTTTATTGAAGTAGAACATGTATATAAAATTTACCGTCTTTACCATTATTAAGTATACAGTTAGTTCAGTGGTAATAAATATATTTATATTCTTTTTTCCCCCATTCATCCTCCTTTTCTCCTTTTCACTCTCCCCTTCCCAGCATCAGATAACCACCAACCTACTCTCTATTTTCATGGGATTTGCTTTTTTATTAATAGCTCCCACATATGAATGAGAACATGCAATATCTAGTCTCTGTGCTTGGCTAATTTCACTTAATGTCTTCTAGTTGTATCCATGTTGCTGCAAATTACAGAATTCCCTTCTTTTTATGGCTGAATAATATTCCATTGTGTATATATGCCATGTTTTCTTTACTCATTCATTATCCATTGATGGATGCTTAGGCTGATTCCGTATTTTGGCTACTGTAAATAGTGCTGCAGTAAACATGGGAGTACAGGTATCTCTTTGATATATCGATTTCCTTTCTTTTGGATATATACCCAATAGTGGGATTACTGGATCATATGGTATTTCTATTTTTGGTTTTTTGAGGAACTTCCATACTCTGCCCCAAAGTGGCTGTACTTACTTACATTCCCACCAACAGTGTACAAAGGTTCCTGATTCTCTACATCCTCACCAGCATCTGTCATTGCCTGTCTTTTTAATACAAGTCATTTTCTTGTATTTTATTTCTTATATTATTTTTAGAGACAGGGTCTCACTCCATCACCCAGGCTAGAGTATAGTGGTGTGATCATAGCTCACTGTAACCTCAAACTCCTGAGCTCAGACAATTCTCCCACCTCAGCCTCCTGAGTAGCTGAGACTGTAGGCATGTGCCACTATGCATGGCTAATTTTTTTGATTTTTGGTAGAGATGGCATCTTGCTCTGTTGCCCAGCCTGGTCTTGAACTTCTGGCCTCAAGCAATGCTCCCACTTCAGCTTCCCAAAATGCTGAGATTATGGCACGGGCCATTATGCCCAGTCTTATGTGTCTGTTTTTTTGCTTTTTGTTGTTGTCATTGTTTTTTACCAGTACCATGCTGTTTTGATTACTATAGCTTTATACTAAATTTTGAAGTCAGGTAATATGATATCTCCAGCTTTGTTCTTTTTACCCTGAATTGCTTTGGCTATTCAGGTTCTTTTCTGGTTCCATCTAAATTTTAGGAGTTTTTTTTCTATTTCTGTGAATAATGTCATTGACATTTTGATAGAGACTCATTGAATCTTTACTTTCTTTAACTCTTACACTAATCTCTTTCTCTTTACCATCAGCCTGTACATATGTTCAAGTCTCTCGTATTTTTTTTTTTTGAGACAGAGTTTTGTTCTTGTTGCCCAGGCTAGAGTGCAATGGCATGATCTTGGCTCACTGCAACCTCCGCCTCCTGGGTTCAAGCAATTCTCCTGTCTCAGCCTCCTGAGTATCTGGGATACAGGTACCTGCCACCACACCCAGCTAATTTTTGTATCTTTAGTAGAGACGGGGTTTCGCTTTGTTGTCCAGGCTGGTCTCGAACTCCTGACCTCAGGTGATCTGCCTGCCTCGGCCTCCCAAAGTGCTGGGATTACAGGCATGAGCCGCCCCAGCCAGCCTCTACTATTTTTTTTTTAAAGGCCTCAACCTTGTGTCCCCTTTTAGCCACTGTACTATTTCTTTGCTACTAATGTGAGCCACAGTTTTTGAAAACATAACCTACACTTATGACTGACGTTTCCTGACTAGTCACTCTTCCTTTTTTAAAAAATATATGTAGTCATATTAAACATACATAACATTTTATAAGTGATCTTAAATTATTCTAATATCAGACAGGACAGGCTAGCTTATCCTACTATAACAAACAATCCAAAAATAGTCATTTAGAAGAGCAAAGATGCATATTTTATGTATGCTATTAATATATGTTTTTTTTGCAGGTCATCAAAGCCTCTGCTCACTATAGTCACTCAGGGACCCAGACTGGGAAGTCAGCCACCATCTTAAGCATCACCAGTTGCCATACTAGAGGAAAAGAGCATCTCATACTAGAACCTTTTTTTTTTTTTTTGAGACGGAGTTTTGCTCTTATTGCCCAGGCTCGAATGTAATGGCACGATCTCAGCTCACCGCAATCTCTGCCTCCCGGGTTCAAGTGATTCTCCTGCCTCAGCCTCCTGAGTAGCTGGGATTACAGGCACATGCCACCTCGCCTGGCTAATTTTGTGTTTTTAGCAGGGACAGGGTTTTACCACGTTGGTCAGGCTGGTCTCGAACTCCTGACCTCAGGTGATCCACCCACCTCGCCTCCCGAAGTGCTGGGATTACAGGTGTGAGCCACTGCGCCCGGGCTGCCTGTCTTTTTAATACAAGTCATACACATGTTGTTCATTTAGCTCCTCCCTCAAGTGGGCCAAGAGGTGTAATCTTAGGTGCCCAGAAGGCAAAGGGCTAAAAATAGTGTTTGCACTAATGATAGCCACAGTTATATTATGTCACCCTTTCAGGGTGCTAATTCTCAATTTATTGTGTCTACTCCCTCTTGGTGAATGGCTTTCTCGTGTGGTCTTTTGCTTTTTTTAAAAAAATTGCAAGATCATTTTTACTGGGCATGATTGTGGAAGAGTTCCTACAAAACGGCTCTGCATTTGCTTCTGGTGAAGAAACTCAGGGGTTTCACCAGTTGAGGACTTGTTCTTAATGTTTATTTTGTGGTTTGAGATCCTGTATAATTTGTGGTATGTAAATTCAGACTCCACATCTGTGCATCACATAGGTCTGGGGTTTTAATTTATCACTGGATACAGTGTTCCTATACAGAAGGCAGATGACAAGGTTTCTTGTGTTTTCCAGGGATAGTTTTCCTGGTCCTGGTTTCATGGAGGAGGCAGGCCTTTCCAGGGTCCTTGCTTTATATGGGAATATCAGTTCTGATTCTTTGCCTTCTGTGAACCAGGTTTCCTCCTCCCCATTCATGTGTGGTTCCTCAGCCGCTACTCTTTTGGCTCTCATACTTGACGCTTTGGTATTGAGTTCCCTCTTTGTTTCTAGCACCTAGGGATTTGAACATGCTGTTATATCTGACATTAATATGTGTTTTAGTGGGAGGGAGTCCACATCTAGGCTTTAGTCACTCTTGAATCATTTTTTCCCCTACCATAGTGAAGCATTTTTTTTTCAATGGCTTCTAATTGACTTTCATTTTATCAAATCCCAGTAATTCTTTTCAGCCTCTTATCTAACCAGACTTTTTTTTTTTTCACCATTAAGTATTCCTGAATAAACACTTCTTTTGAAGTGCTCTTCTTCCTTGACTTTTCTGATTCTTTATTACCTTGTAATTGCTTCTTCACTTTAATTCCTGGGGTTTTCCCAAATATATCCACTCACTGAATGTTGATGTTCTTCAAGTTTATGTTCTTTTCCATTGTGGTTTTCTCTACATTCTCTCTTTGTATGATCCCATATATTTTCATGATTATAATTGTTACCAAAAGTATATTTCCAGCCTCAACCTTTCCTTTCCTCATATATTCAGTGGCCTGCTGGACACATGCATTTAGGTACCCCAAACTAAGGTTATCTAATTGTGGACTCATTACTTTCCTTTCAAAACTCAGATTCTTTTTTTTCCTTTTTTTTTTTTTTGAGATGGAGTCTTACTGTGTCGCCCAGGCTGGAGTGCAGTGGTATTATCTCTGCTCACGGCAACCTCCGCCTCCTGGGTTCAAGCAATCCTCCTGTCTCAGCTTCCCAGGTAGCGGGATTACAAGCATGCACCACCATGCCTGGCTAATTTTTGTATTTTTAGTAGAGACAAAGTTTCACCATGTTGGCCAGGCTGCTCTCGAACTCCTGATCTCAAGTGATCCACCCACCTTGGCCTCCCAAAGTGCTGGGATTACAGGCGTGAGCCACTGTGCCCGGCCCCATAAATTCTTTATATTGCTTAATGATACCATCATTTACCTGGTCACTCAGATAGGAAACCTGCCCTTTGATCCTGGACTCCTCTTCTGCAGTCGCTCTTCTACTCAGATACTAGGACTTGGTGTTACCTCCTTAATATTTTAAATATCACACCTAGCTCCTCCCTATGTGGAGTAATCTTCTTCCTGTTCCTACCACAATACATAGTTAAGTCATCATTATTCATTTAACAAGTATATATTGGATACTATGTGCCGGGTACTGTGTGGTTGGTGCTGAGGTTACAGTTGCGACTAAGACAGCAAAGTTCCTAACCCCATGGAGCTTTAATCTGCATGTAGGAGAGAGCAAACAAATAAATATGTAATGTATAATACGATGTTAGAAAATAAGCTAGTGCATTGCAGTAACATTTCATTGTCACCTAGTGGTGATTTAGGCAATTTGCAGTCTTTGTTTATTGGAATGTGAATAAAATCTCTCTTGAAGATTCCATCTATAATTAAAGTTAAATACCAGAACTATAACTATTTATCTGAGTTTTATATGTGCAAAAAATAAATTTACTTCAATTGATTTGGAAGTCTGAACAATTGTTTTCATTACATTGTTGAAATATATTCCTTAAAGAATTTGATTGCATTTATTGTTGTATATGATTGCTTTTTATTTAAGCTATATTTAGAAAATGTCCCAGAAGTGGAAATATATAGTCAATATATACTCCCCCTCAAGAGTATTTATAATTTTCTTTTCATATAATATTTTGTTTTCAGTCAATTCTCTGAAATATCTGTGTAACCTTTCTATAGGTATCTTTAAAATGATTTGAGTGTTTCAGGAAAAAAACAAACTATAGCTACTGAGTTGAGTGAATACTGGAGTACATAAATCCCATCTCAGTATTTGACAGGAAGGATGTATATTTGGGTGTCTTTTTACCCATTTTATGCTGTTCTTTTGGGCCTGCTACATTTGGTAATGAATCAGTCAACATGTTTCTAAAACCAGCAGCTGAACCATGTAATTAATAACTCTCACTGGGGGAGCGGCAGAACATTGATCTGGGCTTGCTGGGTGAGCTAACTATCATCACACCTGTCCCCGTAGTCAAGTTCTGCCAGAAGATGGTGCCAGGTCTTTTGTGGCCTTTGAACACAAACCCAAGTCTTTCCCATAATATCCACATCTTTAAAAGACTCTGGTAGTGCTAATGGAGATGAACTTGGCAGTCTGAAATGAGAAGAAAAAAGGATCCTAGCGTCTAACTTATTGCAAGTAAATGGCTTCTCTCTGGTTTCAGTTGTTTCATTTAGATAAATGCTTCTTGGAAGATGAGACAACACCATTTGCATTTATGAATTTAATCATGGTAGTTACAGCTTAACTATCTGGCTTCAGTTTTGTAGAAATATATACCATCATCTACCTCTTCCCCTCCTTTCTTGATCTTGCAGCCATTCTCTGCTGAGCACATTTCAGTAGTTGGAATAGAGAATAACAGGTGTCAGGTTAAAATGATGATTAGAGAGACTTCATTTTTTCTCACAGTGAAATGTTAAAGCTCTGTTTTTGTTAGGGAGTTATAGCTGATATTTCCCACTGGCTATGGCTACTCCTGGATAATAGGAAAGGAGCTGTTGAAAATCTGTTGGAATTGCCCTATCAAATGAGTTGGAGCATAAGATAGAAATTATTCCATATTGGCTCAGGGCTGTTCTGGAAAGGCAGTTATAGCATGTTACCATGTAGCCACCTCATATGCACAAATTATGATACCAAATAATTTTGTGGCTATTCCTGAGTAATGTCCCCACTATATATAATACAACTTAATTTCCTCTTCTAAAAAAATTATTAGCTGAATGGAGAATGTCTTGTAGCTAGTTGACATGGCTAATAATCAGTTGATTTAGGGATCTAGGATAAATGTTTGTAGTCCTGTATATTTTGTTTTTAATCACATGGAATATGGAATACTGAGAGAGAGAGAGAATTTCTGATTCAGGATCCTTTTTAATGGAGAGTGAAATGAAACTTCCCTATCTCATAGCCCTTTTAATGTTTCAAAACATACATTTTCTCATGTTTTCATATGATTGCTTAGGATAAATATTAACATTCCACACATTAGATTGTGGTACATGGCTCAAAAAGGTTAAATAAATCGCTTAAGATCACAAATTAATTACTAATCATATGCCACCCTATATTTGCGAATCACTTTACACTTCAGTTAGTAATTCATACATATCCTATTTTTGTTTCTCCTAATAGTGATAGAGCCAGGTATAGAGTCCAGTTCTCACATTTCCAGTTTTGTAGCTGTACTTCTGAACCTGGTGTTGGCAAACTTCTTCTGTAAAGGGCCAGATGATAAATACTTTAGGTTTTTCAGGCCCAATGGACACAACTAACCAACTTTGCCATTGTAGTATGAAAACAGCCATAGATAATAAATAAATAGCTACAGCTGTGTTCTAATAAAACTTTATTTACAAAAATAGGGGTGAGTATGATTTGGCTGACTCCTGCTCTAAACCACTAACTTCCAAACTGCTCCTTACAAAAGGCCTTTTATCGTTCCCATCTGTGTCTCCTTTCAGTCTCCCATGTTTTGAAAGTTGGACTTTGAAACAAACTCAATATTGAATGATAATGAGTGCATACTCCCATGTTTAATTAATTAGAGGCATAAATAAATGATAACCAAAACCAGTCATAGCCATCTTTCTTAAAAGCTGTGATCATTGAATCAGAAGTAGCTTTGTGATACCCAGAGTTCAATTTCTTATTAAGGGCATAGCCACCTAGCTGATGACTTGAAAATTATATAACTCTCGGCTACTTTACCACTTCTTTCTTTAGCTTCTGTAGTGCCAGCCACAGAAAGGGGCCTTCCTTGCCATCAGGTTGTGAGATGAATTCTCTGATGTCTGCATCTCTAGGCTTGCATCTCAGCCACTGTTTCCAGTCACTTAAGGGTTTGTTTGTCAGTCAGATAACTAGAATATAGTTGGCCCACTATATCCATGGGTTCTGCATCTGTGGATTCAACCAACTGCTGTTTGCAGATATTTGAGGGAAAAACAAATGGTTGTGTCTATGCTAAATATGTACAGACTTTTTTCCTTTGCTAATATTCTCTAGACAATACAGCATAAAACTATTTATATGGAGCTTACATTAAATTAGGTATTTTAAGTAATCTAGAGATGACTTAGAAGGGAGGGAGGATATACATAGCTTATATGGAAATACTGTGCCATTTTATACAAGGGTCTTGAGCATCCTGGAATTTGGTATTTGCTGGTAAGTCCTGGAAACAACCTCCCACAGATACCACAGATACCTCTTACGGATACCAAAGGATGACTGACTGGACTATATTACATTTGTGAATGTAGATTAAAGTATTTAAATTATAATAATCCCTCTTTTAAGAATAGTAAGGCTAAAAATCTTATGAGAGATGTAGAGTTTTAAATTTTGAAATATAACAAATGGATAAATAAACCAAAGAATGCCTAAATAGTCTTTTCAATTTATGTCGTCCAGGACATTAAAAAGAAAAACCTCACACTGAAGTGGTCAGTGTGAGTAATCAGAATGGCTGTACTGTGCTGATAGAATTCTGGGAACAGCAAAGAAATGTGACTTTTTGTTAGACTGCATAGTTTTTCCTAGAGAAACTATATTTCCTTTTGAAATATTGAAAATGGTTTATGTATCTCCATGACTTTCCTGGGACTGAGATTTGCCACTTGCTTACATTAGACACCTCTCTAATGTGTAGAATTAATTTCTTAGTTGGGTGTTAATTGAAATTTTATATGTAAGTAGCTGAGAGTCCTCATTTTAATCACAATAAGAGGAGTGAAATCCTCAAAGAAGCCGCTCTGAGGAACAGTGGATTGGTCTCAACATGAAACAGTGAATGGCTGGTCTTCAGGCCTGACCTCTGAGGTAATGTCTCAGAACTGAGTTTTCAATAAAATAGATAAAGAATTTTTATTAAGTTTCCTGAGCTGGAAACACATCCATCCTCTCATTTTGCTGGACAATGTGTTTACCATTAAGGGCCTGCCCGTCTCAGGGAGAGCTCAAGGCAACGTGGAGGGCATGCAACCCTGCCTCAGGGGGAAGTGAAGCTTGGCTGAATCCCAGTTGCATTACAGGTCCTGGTGGAGGTGCTGACCTTTTGCCCTTGTCCTTGGGAAATTCATCAGTTCCTAGAGCTACTAGAGATTGCAAGACATTATCTCATTCAGCCCTCTGACTCCAAGTAGGAATTCACTTAAATTATCTCTGGCAAAGGAGAATGTCCTCATGTACTACTAGTATAATTAAAAATTAATTTTAAAGATTTTTAAAAATTACCTGTGGGAGATTTTGTTCTACCTATTCCTAAGATCTGTAGGGATAGTGAGTTGCTTTGCTATCCTATGAGAAGTGATGATAATTAGAGCTTACATATATTGAGCATTTTTTTTCCTGCGTGCCAGATACTGAAATAAAGACTTTCTGTGCATTCACTTATTTAATCCTCAGAGCTACCCAGTGGGGCAGATACTGTTCTTGTCCTCATTTTACAAATAAGAAGACTCAAGGTCACAACTCCCAAGTGACAGAGTGGGGATTTGAAACACTGGCTTGTCTTCCTCTAAAAGCTGTGCTCTCGACCTCTGGGTTATTCTGTCTCCCCCAGTTATGGTACTCGCTTTGTCTTCTTATTGTGGTTCTCTTCAGGGGATACATTATTATTAGGGTATATAAAGAATTATATAATACAGTACAAATCAAGGGATTTGGAGGATTAAGGAATTAATGCTATTCCTCTGAGTCCTACCTGTTATTAATTAACATGTGCAGTAAGTATTTACTCACATGATAAAGCTGCTATACAAGGAAGCAGTTTGTATGGTTCTGGATTTCCCTCCCTGCTAAATGCCCCAATACTGCTTTAAGTTTTAGTTTGTTCTTATTATGTGGAAAAGGGGAGAAATTAGGCCAGTGAATTACCAAGCCCTCACGGAAAGAGGTAGGAAACAAACTTGCAAAAAACGATGACTTGAAATAAGAGTGTAGACCTTTATTCTTGGCCCCATAGATTAGCCCTATAGTTTTACAAGATATTTTGGGCAGGATCTTTTCTATCTGCTTGAGTAAGCAACTCCATTCTGGCTTCAGTAGGTGTGTATTATGAAGGACAGAGCTGCAATCAGCAAAGTGGTATCATATTCCAAGTTTTTCCTCCTCTTTCTTAACTATTGAACTGGAAAAAAAAATTAGCCACTTATTTAGGTCGTGTATGATGTAGGGTGCATATTGGTTATCTTCACAATATTTTTTGAGTTGTCAGTGTTAAGAATTCTGTTTTAAATTCTAACATCCTCCTTAATTTAAGAGCACCTTTGGAATTAACTCTTATTTTTCCATGATGAAGAAGAGCCTGAGAAAGTAGTGGAGAATAAGGTAAATTCAGCCCCCAGACTGGCCCCTAGTTTCCAGGCTGGCTACAGTGAGAACTGTCAAGGAGATAGATAGGGGCTCTAAGGTTTCCTGGAGTTTTCAGCCATGTGTGGGCACCACATGTGGTGTGTTCAGTGAATACAAATACAAGAACACATGCTGTTTCCATTAGGGACACTTCAGACCCCTCTCTGTCCCCAGCCTTACTGCAGAGTTGAATGGGTCATTTATCATAGGCCACTTACTAATACTGACTGGGCTTCAGGCCCTGCTGCAAGTAAGCAGCAAACAGTGTGACTGAGTTCTTTTAGAATGTTTATCATACTATGATATTGTTTCTTAACAATTCACAATTCATTTGCAAAGAAGGGGTTTACTAGCTGCTTCTAAAAGGGATTTTTTTTGTATTAAAAATGCAAATCTGACCATGTGCCTACCTTACTTAAACCCTTCAATGACTCATGGTAGGTAGTCAAAACCATTCAAGATGGGATCCTCCCTTCTCTGCAGCCTCATCCCCTTCTGTTATCTCTAGAAAGCTTAACTGCTTTTAATTCTCCACATATATCATATACATTTTAGCCTTTTCTTGACCTCTGTTTGTTTTGTTGACAAGGCCTTTCTCTGCCTTCTTTGTCAAGGTAAAGTATTCTCATTCTGTAAGATTTAGGTCAGACATCACCTCCCTTTCCCCCAGCGAAGCTTCTCTATTTCTCTTCCCCCAGTCTGGGCTTGGTATCCTCTGTGTGCTCAGAGAATGGTGAGATGTCATCTGTTATAGGTAGCTCTGATCCCACTGTAGTGAAGCAATCTGTTTCCATCTCTGTCTCACGGTATAGCAGCCTAAAGGCTCGACTACATCTCTTTTCTCACCTACTCTTGGGTGCCCAGCCCAGTGCCTCAAGCAGCGTAGGGGCAGCCAATAGTGATTCTTGAGCTGAGTTGAACTGTAAGCAACTCTCAGCTTCACTCAGGCAGTCACATATGATTCTCATTATATTCCTTATCCCAGTGACTTGCACACCCACACCATGAGAAAGTTCATACTGAAGAGCTGGCTGGCAGTGTGACTCCCTCAATTTTCTGTGATTGAAGAGCCCAGATATACAAACTGTACAATCTGTTTTCCTTCCTGAATGTTGTCACTAGAGACACTCTTTATTGAGTGTTGTCCCTGGCAGTCCTAGCAGGCACCCAGCAGCCGCATCATCTATTGCTTATACTTATGAAAAAAGTAGTGTCTTAGAAAGAATGCCACGTATCTTGATCTTAATGATTTTTCTTTTATATTTGGCGTAACTGCCCAGGGTCAGACAGATCTTGCCCTCAGGTAGGGCTCTAGTAGAAGTTTCCCATTGCTTCAGTGTGTGCTTGCATGCTGTTTACTTTCAAGAAATGCATTTTTTTTTTCCTAACCAGGTGTTGGGGTGTATAGATCTTCCTTTAAAAAGCCATTTTCGTTGAAGTGTAGCACATCCCCATCTCTTATTCTGCCTTATTTTTACTAATTTATGATGCTGGGTCTTCCTTCTTCTTGACATTTTTTCAAGAGGCCCCATAGCACACTAAGAATAATAGGAGCTTTGAAGTCAGAGACCTGGGTGAAAGCTGAACTACACCACTTACTAGATTGTGGTCTTCGGTCTGTTACTTAGCCCCATTGATCCTCAGTTTTCTCATTTGAAAATGAAGATAGTTCCTTTGTCATTAGGTTGGTATGAGGATTCAGTGAGGTAATTTATATATGTAAGGTGCCAAATACTTGGTCACTGTGATCATTACCACATGCAGCTATGCTAGGGTCTATTCTTAGCATAGTTGCATAAAATACTGACACATGAAACAAGTAGCAATATAAGATATTACATGAAAAGTATTAAGATTAGCTTCTCAAAGAATCACAGAGTGTTATAGACCAGAAAAAAGCCTTAGAGTCCATCTAGTCTAGCCTCTTTATTTTACAGATTCAGCAAACATTTCTTGAATACCTGTTTTATGCCAGACCTTGGGGTGGTGTGTTGGCATATCATAACTCATTCAAACCTCAAAACAGCGCTGATGTAGATATTTCTATTCTCTATTTTAGAGATGAGGCCAAATGATCTGCTCAGTAAGTGGAAAAGGAGGATTTAAACCCAGGTCTCTTGTGTACAAATGCTATGTTCTTTCTATTATTAAACATTGTATTCCTTCTTTTAACAAATATATGAATGTGTAGTATGTGTAAGGGAAGATGTTGGGCTCTTAAAGATGAAGTTTTTCTACCATTAAAGCTAAGAGTAAATAAGAACAGAGCTCACTGTTTACTTTTAGCTTCATGGAAGATGTATACTTAAGCTTCCCTTTGAAGGATGGGTAAGAGTTTGATAGAAGAACATAGGAAGCATTTCAGATGAAGTAATAGCATAAGTTAGGAAACAGGAAAATTCAAGACATATTCATGAATATTTACTGTCACTCTTTGATTGCAGTGAAAAGTTCATATAGGGGGCTAAGATTGGAAAGGAGCCTGATTGTGAAAGGTCTTACTGGCCAGGTTGAAGAGCTTGACCTTTGTTCTAGAGGCAGTGGTAAATGTTAATTTGTCTGTAGTGTGGTAAGTCATTGAAAGCAGTCTCATTAGCTTGATCCAACATTAAAGACAAAAGTGCCAATGAGAAAGACTACAGTGTTTAACATTTATTTATGAATTGCATTTATTTTAGTGCATCATGTGAAACGCATAGGGTACTTTGGCTAAGAACATTGTAATTATAGCTCATAAGTTTGCAGTATAGTGAAATGTTCATTTCTTTTGTGATGTTTTGGAGTCCACCCTAAAAAATAGGATTTAAGTTCTGACTATACCATTTATTAACAGTGTGACCTTAGATTCAGCCTCCTCATCTGTAAAACTGGGAAAATCATTAATATGTGTGTACCTCCTTACTTTACAGAATTGGCCTAAGGATGAAATAGAGTCATTACCATGTGCTGGTAAATAATGGTATTGGTATTATTGTAATTGTTAATAATAGGAGCTGCATACTCTTCCTGCGGCATTTTGGTTTTATATTAGTTGAAAGTCTATGATTTTGCCTCCATTATAAAGCATGAGAAACTGTTAAGATAGTTATTCAATTTTCATGCATCCGTTAAATAAAATTTCTGCTTCTAAACATTATCAGAATCCCAAAGGGAAGCTACTGTTCCCTACCATTTGTGAATATAAGCATGACTTCTGAAAAACAACTCTCCACAATATAAAAATGAAAGTCTGGCTCTGCTTTATCTCTCCACATTCTGTTCTAGCTAGCTCTAAGGGCATTTGAATGATAATTGCTTTCTTTCTGAATACATAATGTTTCTACTTGAACTTATCTTGCTTGTAGGCATGACACAAGCAACATGAAGGCTGGGCACTTGCAGTAGACCTCCTTCTAGGTGTATGTGGATGGCCAGCTAGATCACTTTCACTTCACTGAGCTGTGAAATTGACACCAAATTGTGCTATTAGCTTGTTTCTGAAGGGTATGTTGTGCTGGATATTTTCTTCTTGCTTGCACGGTACATGAAAAAAGATGACAAGATAAAAATGTCCCATAAATGAACATGAGCAAGAAAATTTAGATGTAATTTGTCATGAATTAAAAACATTGAATAATGGATCAAAAGCCCCTGGAAGCAGAGGTGCTGAGAATTCAGAGCAGCCGTTTAGTACTCGAGGAAGAGAAAATACAGAGCTTTAGGTTTCTCTTTTGAAGCTTATTTGCCTTCTTTATACCCTGATAGCAAGAGAACAATTTCTGAAGTCAGTTAAATCATTCAAGAGCACTTGCCTATCAGTTCACTGATTTAGATATAGCAGTGTGTTTTCTTGAGTTTTTTCCTTCTCTATAGTTGAATCATCCTTGGCCTACCTTCTGATTAGAAAATCAAGATACATTATTTCTCAGTAAATTATTTTCCTCATATTTGAAAGGAGACGAAGGGTAGCTGTAAATGTAGTGGTTGAAGGAGGTTTCTCTGAGTGGAATCCATGTTGTCTTTATGAAAGCATTCTGTGTGTTAAAGCAGTGGCTGCTGTCCATCTAGTCTTTGCCTTTTCCCTCTGTTCTTCTCCTAGAGATCTACTTAATTCATCCTGTCACTCCCCTCAGGCTTTTACTCAAACCCGCCCAACTCTGCCTATCCTCCTTCCTTACTACTTTATTTTCCCCTCAGATCTTCCCACTGGTCTAACTTATTGCCATGTTTATTGATTCTTGGCATATATATTTTTCACATTTTAGCATTTCTGAAATCGATACATCTAATAATCAGTGACATCTTAGATTCTGCAAAATAAATATGTATAATTTATTTTCCTTACTGTCTTTTTCTCACCTCTAAAATCTAAGCTCCATAAGGACAACGATTTCTCTTCATGTTGTGCGTTCTGTACCTTTAGTGCCTGTAACAGTGCTTACCACATAGTAAGTGCTCAGTACATATTTGTTGAATGAATCAAATGAACTGTCTGTGTTCAAGGAAGTTGGGGGACAGCTATTCTACATTTATTTCTCTATCCTTATGTCCTCTCCCCACCTTCCACTCCTTTTACCTTTTGCCTGCTTGTTTTTTTCTGTGTCAGAGGACATTCTCATTATGCCTGGACCCCATCCCACCCCACATGCCACTAAAGCAGTGAGGCTTACGGTAGCTATCTAATCCACGTTCTCTAAAACTCAAGCCTCAAACTCTTAAGAATTTCGCTGCTGGGCCAGATCTTACTTTATCTAGCTCTGTAGTCTGTAGTTCATGATAGCATCAAAACTCACACAGTGTAAGGGGAGTACTTTTCAAACTCCCTGTGGTTAAATATCAGTCTTAAATTTCTAATCCATCGCAGATTAGCACTTTTGTAAAATACAAATAAAAACACACAGAAAAATGAAAAAAAAAAAGAGCCAAATATGAAAACTCCAGGTTTTTGTTTTGTTTTGTTTTGTTTTGAGACAGGGTCTCCCTCTGTCACCCAAGCTGGAGTGCAGTGGCACGATCATGGCTCACTGCAACCTCTGCCTCCTAGGCTCAAGCGATCCTCCTGCCTCCCAAGTAGTTGAGACTACAGGTGTGTGACAGTGTGGCTGGCTAGTTTTTTTTTTGTTGTTTTTTTTTTGTTTTGTTTTTTTTTTTAGAGAGGGGGTTTTGCCAGGTTGCCCAGGCTGGTCTCAAACTCTTGGGCTCAAGCAATCCACTTGCTTTGACCTCCCAAAGTGTTGGGATTAGAGGTGTGAGCCACTGCGCCTGGCCCAGTTTTTTTTTTTTTTTAATTATTAGATTAAATAGATTAAAATGACTCTGTCAAATTGATTTTTAAAGGATTTTAAATATTTACTCTCATTTTCTGTACCTATCTTGTCACAGACCAGTAATAGTTTGCATATCAGCACCATTCTACATACTTTGAGAGACAGTGTATCAGGTCCTGCCTGCCCAATTTGATGTCAATTTAATTTTAACATGTCATCTAAAATGAATCTGCTTATTATTACTTCCAGCCTCTTTCATATTATTGGTCACAGACATTAAGTAAAATTGAAACTTATTTAATCCAGTCAGCACCAGTAATTAGTTGGTTAATGGAAAAAAATCATTTAAAATAGAAATTATAACAAAGATATATACATATTCAAACATATTATTTCAATTAAACATAAAAAAACACTGACCCAATAACCTTAAGATATAGAACAAATGACTTTTCTTTAATTCAAGGCTTAGAGTTCTGTAAAATAATTCCTGCATAAACCACGTCCATTTACAATTTCATTTTCTTCAAAGAGGTGTAAAAGTTGAGTGCATCACTTAAAAAGAAATCTAAGTGTACAACCTCTCTAGATTTTTATGGCTTTTTCTAATATTTTATAATTATTTTACCTATATCAAATTTGCCTCAGATTCATTGTCTTTTGAAAGTATTCACTGTAGTTTTTAGAGAAACAAGAGCTTTTTTCCTACACTTGTAGGTCATCAGTTTCTGTCAGATGGCATAATTACTGTAACAAGTAAATGTGATATAAACTTATTTGGGAGCAGTCATAACAGACTCTTGGTAAAGTGTACCACCCACTCCATTAGAAGGAATAAAGGGCCGGGGAATGCTGGAGAGTAGACACTAGTCACAGGTAATTGGTGTGCTGTGGCACCAGGCAGTGTATTCCACTGAGGGAACAAAAAGCAGAGGCTATCTGTGAGTTGTTACGAAGATCCCCCGAAATAGTTTCTGCTATGTCATTTTACTTACCAATGCTTCTTTTCTTATCTTCAAAGTATCACTTTTAAGCTTCTTGTAGTACTCCTAGAATTCTGTTGAATGAGTCTTTTTTTGGCCATCTCTTTATGATTAGAAATGCTTCGTTTATATCCTTACTTAGCATTTTTATTTACAAAAAAAGCCTGATATTTTTTAGTGTATAACCACAAAACACATTCTAATTCTTTATTTTATTTCCCTTTCTCTGTACTTCCTCTAGTTTCATTATCACTTTGTTACATTGTCATAACCAAACTACTTCAAGTCCCAAACCTAAAGCATGAGGGAGTAAGAAGCCTATTTTTGTAATTTTTATTTTTATATAATTCCGAACTTACAAAAAAGTTGTAAGATTAGTATAAAGAACTCCTGTATACCCTTTACCCAGATTCAATAATTATTTTCCCCATTTGTTTTACCATATTTTCTTTCTCTATATATATTTTTAATCTCGAACCATTTGAGGGTAAATTACATACGGTTGCCTTTTGCCCCGAAATACTTAAATTTGTATTTATTGAGAATAAGGGTATTCTCTTACATAATCATAGTCCAGTTATCAAATCCATAGCTCATACTCAAATTTTATGTTAATATTAAATAAGTTATCCCAGTAATGTTTGATCTGCTATTTTTCCTTGTCCAGGATCCAATCCAGGATTAGATTTTGCATTTAGTTTTCATGTCTGCTTAGAACCTCAGCCTTTCTCTGTGTTCCTTGACCTTGACACTTTTTAAGAATACAGGCCATTTATTTTATAGAATATTCCTTAATTTGATTATCTAAGTTTCTTCATGATTAGATCCTCGTTTTCCATTTTGGGGGCAAAAATACTGCAGATGTGATGCTTATTCTTCTCAGTACATCTTATCAAGAGACTCATGGTATTGGGGTGCTTCATACCTGGGGAAATGAACTTTGATTATGTGGTTCAGGTGGGGTCTGCCAGGTTTCTCTACCGTGAAGTTACTATTTTTTTCATTGTAATTTATTAGTTATTTGTGTGGAGATATTTTGAGACTAGACTTTGTGCATTTTCTGTTCCTTCCTTCTATGTTGATGTTTTACCAGAAAGAGCTTTCCCTTTTCCACCATTTATTTATTCATTTGTATCAGTGTGATCTCATGAATTATTTTGTTTCTTATTTTGCTAAATGGGTTAAAGGACTATTTCTATTGTTATTTAATTTGATTTGCTACTCAAATTGTCCCAGACTGGGAGTCCTTTTAAGCTAATTACTACATTCTTTTGACTTGTCTCCATTATTCTTTGAGCATTTATTTACTTTCTGGTGCAGCAAGATGTTCCGGCCTTATGGTTTGCCTTCCCTGCCCAGGTCCCACAAGCTGCCATTTCTTTAGTTAGCCCTGGTTCCCTTTAAGGGAGAATGGTTTAGAAATCAAGATCTCTGTGCTAGGTGTGCTCATTTCTAATGAGGTATCAATGTTTTGGGGTCCTCTCTGGAGACTAAGCTAGGGAAAAAATATATTTATACATGTATACATGTATCTGTGTGTATATAGATGTATACAGATATATACATATGTATACCTATAGATACATGTTTATATATACGTGTATGTATACACCATTTATATACATATATCTGTAGCTATTTCTGTATTATATTTTTAAAAAGTATTAAAGATTATGAATCCTTATAGATACCCCCAATTCCAATTTAATACCACAGCAGAATTCTTTCTAGTCTTCTTCTTTCTGTATGTGTCATTCCCTTCTCCAACAGTGAGGAACATGACTTTCTGTTATTCTCTGTATATTATCTCAGTCCTCTAATATACAGAATATGGTTTCAGAAGTACTAATTCATACCACTGTAAAACAAACTCCCTAACAAATTCAGTATTTCCTAAGGATTGTTTTTGTCTTTGCCTGAGGGCACATAGTCAAAATACTGGGTTGAAAAGTTTCTTGGGTTAATTCTTATTCTTTAATATGATTCTATTACTCATTTGAAATACAGTCAGATTCATTCATTTCTGTCATCTAGTGGACAGAGGTCAGGGATGCTGCTAAACATCCTACAATGCACAGGACAGCTCCCACAACAAACAATTATTTATTCCCAAATGTCAGTAGTGACATTGTTGAGAAACCCTGGTCTAGAAGCAATGAGAGATGATGAGGGAATGAGAGTTAAGTCTAAAGAAGATTAGATCTCCTTCAGGGCAGTTACTTCAGGAAAGGCTGTTACAGATTCTTAGGCAAGTAGAGACCAACCCTTGGGGGCTCAAGGTCCTCATCTTCATCAGAATATGCCCATATGTCTCCATCCCTTTTTTCAAGTCCCATTCCTTTCTAATCAATGTCTCCTGTGAGAGCCTGGTAGAGTTCCTAGGGGAAAAAAACCCAAAAAACCTACATGAGAGCAATAACCTCTCTGTGTCTGTGTTCTCCATAGGCTTCATGCTCTCAATCTAGACTATGTTAAGCCTTTGGCATTTGGTAAAACTGTTTTGTTTAATCTTCCTAGTGGCTTTTATGATATTTAGCAGCACCTATCTCAGGTAAGCAAATGCTCATTCTGTCTGTAGTTGCTTGCTTCTCTATATATTTTAGGTTAGTTATCTACCCTGTGACTTCACTTCTCTGATGGATTTAAGAAAAGTCATTGATTTGTACTTTGTCCAGCTTTTTTTCTTCTTGTACGGTAGAGTGGTGCTCTTTCCAGTTTTATATTTCCAAGCTGAAATAAAAAGTCACTGGTCATATTTTAAGTTCTCAATAGCCACATGTGGCTATTGGCTACCATATTGGACAAAGAAGACTGTAGAATATGTCCATTATTGCAGAGAGTTCCGTTGAACAGAACTGTTAGATAGAAGGGAAATTGAAGCAAAAGGAAAGAAAAAGAGTAAAAATTCTGCTTTGTTCATGATTGAATAACTAGTCCTTCCACTGTAAACAACTACAACATTGGTCAGTATATATGAAAATACTGTTTTCAGACCTGAGCAAATCACGCAGAACTGTAATCCCTGACAGAAGGGAAATAGAGCATTGAACCTTACAGTTACTCTGTTTCTACCTAGAATACTTTGCAGGTCATGTCGTAAGGAGAGGAACCTCATAGAGCACAATGGTTTCATTGAGTTGAGGAAAAATAGATATTAGTTTGGGGAGTCTGAACCATCTGGAATTTGTGGAACAGAGACAGGAAGGGGCAACAAAGAGAAAGACCTCCAGAAATCATGTGAGTCCTCTTCACTGTTTGGGTGAATACTGTGCTATACTTGTGTGAGGTTAGTTTCCACAAAGCCAGGCAAAAAATAATTATTGAGGGAAAGAACAACTACCTGGGAGTTGAACAACTACCAGAACTACCACATGGCCAGACGGAAAGACCTTGTTGAACACCCAGGACATTTAATAGAGACCCTAAAAAGGCTGTATCTTAGAAGTAGAACTAAACAGCCCTGGTAAAGGCTATGCTCGACTCATCCTTAAAAAACTTAAAAACAAGTCTTAGAATAGGCTGATTTGCAAGTAAATGACACAGATGCTGGAATTAACAGACAAGTACTTTAAAACAGATATTATAAACATTTTCAAAGATTTAGAAGAGAACATTTGATAGAATATAAAAACTGGAAGCTCTATGAGAGAACCAAGTGAAACTTCTGGATTGGAAAAATACAATTTCAGAAATGAAAAATGACTGGAGCTTAATAAGAGATTAGATACAGCTGAAGAAAAGATCAGATAACCTAAAGATGCATCAGTAGAAAACATCCAAACTGAAGCAAAGGAAAAAAGACCAAAAAAATTAATACAACCTCAGTGATCCATTGGATACTATTAGGTAGACTAGAATATATGTAATTGAATTCCCAGAAAGTGGGCATACAAATATTTGAAGAAATAATGATGAAGGAATTTCCTAATATGAAAATTACATACCCAAAGAGCTGTGAACCCCATTCATGCAGTAAAAACATAAAGTAAGTCACAACTAGGCACAACATAATCAAACTACTGAAAATAAATGATAAAAGAGAGAATCTGAAGAACAGCCAGAGAAACTACATTACATAAAGAGGAACAAAGATAAGAATGAGTACTGACTTCTCATTAGAAGCAATACAAGCCAGAGAACGATGGGATGATATCTTGGTAATGTTAAAAGAAAAACTCTCCCCCCAGAATTCAGTATCTAGCAAAAATCTGCTTCAAAAATAGAGGTGAAGTCAACATTTTCAGCAAAGGCTGAGAAAAATTACTGCCAGCAGATTTGCACTAAAGAACTATTAAAGGAATTTTTTCAGGTGGAGGGAAAATGATACCAGAAACTTGATTCTATACAAAGGAAAGAAGGGAGGCCAAAATTTAAATATGTAGATGAATATAAGTGATATCCCTCATTTTTTCATGTATTTTGAAGATTTTATTTAGAAGAAGATTGACTAGGTAACACAGCAGTGATAATAGTATATTGTGGGGCTTATAACATGTTTAAAAACAATACATTACAATAATAGCTCAAAGAATAAGAGGGAGAAATGAAAGTACATACCGTTGTAAGATTCTTACATTATACATAAAGCAGTTAATATTATTTAAAGGTAGACTGTACTAATTTAAAGATGTGTACTGTAAACCCTAGCAGTCTTTCTCAACTGGAGTTCCTCATTTCAACCATGAAACACAGAAAATGATTTGAGTAACTGCTGTCTCAATTCTCCTAAGAATGGAATGTAACCAGTACTATTCTAGGATGCGTGGGAGAGGGGTTAGATCATAACATACAGTGGACACGTTAGGACATTATTGTTTAATTCTATCATAGAATCTCAGTTGAAGAGGGCTGTGGAGAGCAACCATTGAGAAAGAAAAAGGGAGAGAAAAGGGTGGGGAGAGAGGGACAGAGAGAGAGAATGCACCAGCGAGCGAGAGCACATAAACAAGAACACAAAGTCAATAGAGGAGATAAAATTAGATCCTAAAAAATGCCCACTTGATCCAGAAGAAGGCAGGATAAAGAGGGGAAAAAGGAACAAAGGAGAAATGGAGTTCCAGGTTTTAGTCAGCCATTACTTTAATCAGGTAATTACTTTGGGAGAGGCCATTATAGGTTCTCAGGCAAGGAAAGATTAACCTTTAGGAGTTTGAGGTCCTCAGCTTCATTAGAATTTGCTTGTATGTCTTTATCCTATTTTTCAGAGTTCCATTCCCTCTATTTCCTAATTAGTTTTCTGAAATCTTGAACCTGTGGCTTCAGAAAATAAGGACATCTTTCAGGACAATCATAGAGAAGCTTTCTGGTTCCTTTCTCTGAACGTACGCTGGAATTTAAAGTGTTGACATAATAATTTTCTTTTCCTCAAGTTCTCCAGCATGCTTAGGAAGCAGTTGACCAAGCCCATATCCTTAAACTCTATTTCCACTAACATGTACTGTTGTACAATGGCATCAGCGTCTTGGTCACCCGAAGCTTTGCAGTTTATTGGCACTTGACTTCAGGTGACTACAGGTAATACTTGTATTATCTGTTTGTCACTGTATGCCACCTATTATCAGTGTCCTATTTATCACTATCAATAGGGTCCCGAATGCCTTTAAAGACTTAAGTCTAGGCAGATCAAAGAACCAATTCCAGATTCCCATCCTTTTCATTCTTCACCTTGGAACTCTACTCCTAACACCAATAATTATATCAGTCATGCAAGCAAATTCACTATACATGTTACAGGATAAGGAATTTAATACAGGATAGTAGACATTATGCAAATGTGGGAATAGCTAAAGAAATGAAAGTTCAAAAGAGGGTGTTGGAGGATCAATGCAAAAGTCACCAATCTCTCTTCCTGAAGCTGGTGCAAGTGGACAAACTGGAGCTGGCAGAAAAACCTGAGAAGCCAAGCATGTCTAGCTGCGGAACTAGGATTGTGAAGGTGGTGTGTGGAGGGGATCTGTGGGGAAGATGTTGCTTCCATGTAATCATTACGAGGCATTTGGTGATGAACCTGGGACTGCTGTTGGTCAGCAAGATCAGCAGTCACCTGGAGAAAGATGAAAAACTGGAACTTACCAGGCACCATCACATTAGTCAATGAAGACTCTTAGAAAGCAGTAGCTGCTATTTCACTTCCACCTCCCAAGTTTCTTAAAAGTTCCTCTTTTGGCATATTCTAACCTGAACCCATACAAAGAAGAGGGTTCCAGGAATTGTAGTTCCAACTTAACGAAGTTAACAATAGGACAGTTACATGGTTTCAGTTTTTACATTTTAATCTATGATCCATTTGGAGTTTATCCTTGTGTATAGTAGGAGGTATGGATCTAATTTTTATCTTTTTCCAAAGACTATTCAGTTTTCCCCATCAACATTTATTAAAATCTGCTTCAGTGCTTTGAGACGCTACCATTACCATATTCTAAATTTCCTTATTTAGTTGTGTGTGTTCTGGACTTCATGTTCTATTCCAGTGTTCTTTTTGTCTGTTCAGACACTACTACCATGTTGTTCTATTCTAGAAACTTTATAAAATGTTTTCTTATCTGACAGGGCTAGTCTTCCTTTATAGTTTAAAAGCCTTCATTTAAACCCCATTCTTATCTAACTTTAGCTAGAACCTCACTTACAGCAGTGTTTTACCTTGAATATTAGGAATTATTAATGGAAAGGAGAAATCTGAGATTAGAGGCCAGTTAGATTTGCCACTGATTACTACGGAGTTTTAGTGGAGGTGAAGGTAATTATCCTTTCCTAGATGGAGTTGAGGGAAGGCAACAGACCAGGCATCAAATTCTAGTACAAATATTACTTTCTTCTCTGGTCTCTTCATCTTGCCTATTTTAGGATAAAAAAAACAAAACAAAACAATAAGGACATTATGAGAATAACTCAAAGAGCAGTAAAGTCTGGACTAAAAGAAAGTGATCTGAGGGCTGGTGGCAGCTTTGCCACTGACATTTCTTGTGACTCTGGGAGAGCTGTTTCATCTCTTTGGGCTTTCATTTCCCAACTGCCATATGAGAGGGCTAGATTAAACATCTCAGTCTTTCCTTTTCTAATATTATATGACTCAACCTCATAATTCTGTGTATCAAAAAGTCCCCTTCCTTGGCAATAACATAAAAGATCACAACTCAAGTTGGAGGTAATCATTAGCTGGTTGTCTATCAGTGAGTATATTTTAGGAGCTTATTGTGTATAAGCTCACATTCCCACTGGAACAATTTAGCATCACAATTCTAGTTTAGAAGTAAATTCTGTTTGTGGGGCATAGTGGAGGCCACTTACCTAGTATGCCTCTGAGGATTCAGGAATTTTACTCACACCCTTATTTCGCTATATATAGATAAACACTTCAAGGGATCTCAGCTTCTCCCTAATTCTGTATTGTGTTTAAATTAGAAGATGAGGCCGGGCGTTAGTGGCTCATGCCTGTAATCCCAGCACTTTGGGAGCCAGAGGTGGCTGGATCACTTGAGGTCAGGAGTTCGAGACCAGCCTGGCTAACATGGTGAAACCCTATCTCTACTAAAAATACATAAATTAGCTGGGTGTGGTGATGCACACCTATAATCCCAGCTACTCAGGAGGCTGAGGCAGGAGAATCACATGAACTCAGAGGCTGAGGTTGCAGTGAGCTGAGATTGTGCCAATGTACTGTAGCCTGGGTGACAGAGGGAGACTCCTCAAAACAAACAAAAAAAAATTAGAAGATGAGGCTAATGTAGAATTTTAGGTCCTGGTAAGTGGTGGCTCACGCCTGTAATCCTAGCACTTTGGGAGGCCCAGGCAGGCGGATTGCCTGAGCTCAGGAGTTCGAGACCAGCCTGGGCAACACAGTGAAACCCCATCTCTACTAAAATACAAAAAATTTGGCCAGGTGCGGTGGCTCATGCCTGTAATGCCAGCATTTTGGGAGGCCGAGGCCGGCGGATCTCGAGGTCAGGAGATCGAGACCATCCTGGCTAACATGGTGAAACCTGTCTCTACTAAAAAATCCAAAAAACTAGCTGGGCGTGGTGGCAGGCACCTATAGTCCCAGCTACTCGGGAGGCTGAGGCAGGAGAACAGCGTGAACCCGGGAGGCGGAGATTGCAGTGAGCCAAGATCGTGCCGCTGCACTCTAGCCTGGGCGACAGAGCAAGACTCTGTCTCAAAAAAAAAAAAAAAAAAAAAATTAATTTGCTAGGTGTGGCGGTGGGTGTCTGTAGTCCCAGCTACTCAGGAGGCTGGAGAATCGCTTGAACCCAGGAGGCAGAAGTTGCAGTGAGCTGAGATTGCGCCACTGCACTCCAGCCTGGGCGACAGAATGAGATTCCATCTCCAAAAAACAAAAAAGGTCCTTTTTCTCTAATAATTTTAGTAAATTCTTCCATTGTCATTTAACTTGTGATCTATTAGACTGTAGTATGCGCATTAGTTATGGCTTATTGTGCTCTTGTAACAAATACAATACATGCCTTTGAGTGGTGTGATGTATTGCTGGTGAGTCTGTAATGTCTGAAGAATACTTGGAATACATATGTCTAACTGGGGAATCAACCTCTGGGTTATTTTTTATCATTTTATTTTATTTTTCATTATTTCACTAGTTGTATAATGGACAGATATTCACATATTAAACAATATGGCAACATTCTAGAAGAGTGTATAAATAATACATTAATAAAAATGTGTACATTTTGTGAGGTATAGAGATATCTCCCTGTAATGAAGGGAAATGAAAATAATTAAAATATGAGCAAAATTACGTGAAGATATATGGTCAAATTTAAAAGCGGTAAATTATGAGATTATCCAGAATTCTAATATAACTCAATTGGGAGAACTTTAGACTACTCTTTCTACCAGTATACTTGATTTTTAAAAAAATTATCACGAAAAAAATCCAGAATTTTAATGCTCAAATAATATTGAAGAATGAATAATTATAAAGCAACAAGGGAAAAGCAATTGAAAATTAAAATGGAATTTTTTTTTTTGAGACAGAGTTTCACTCTTGTTGCCTAGGTTGGAGTGCAATGGTGTGATCTCAGCTCACTGCAACCTCTGCCTCCCGGGTTCAAGTGATTCTCCTGCCTCAGCCTCCCGAGTAGCTGGGATTACAGGTGCCTGTCACCACGCCCAGCTAATTTTTTGTATTTTTAGTAGAGATGGGGTTTCACTATGTTGGCCAGGCTGGTCTTGAACTCCTGACCTCAGGCAATCCACCCACCTTAGCCTCCTAAAGTGCCGGGATTACAGGCGTGAACCACCGTGCCCAGCCCTAAAATGGAAAAAATTTAAAATTACTTAGACAATGTGATGTCATCAAAGGAACCCTAAGTAAGGGAAAGAAAAACTATTCGTAAACCTGCAAGAGACACTAGTTATTTTATTTATTCATCCATCCATCTGTTCTGTCTTGAGCCATGTACAGGATTCTAGCTGGTGTACCACTCAACTGATTATTTAATTACATTGAGTTGTGGTTTTTTTCATTTATAGTTGGGTTCTGTTGGTTTCAAACAGACATTTGCAAAACAAATGTTAAGAGAAAGGGAGCATATTATGAGGATACATGTACCCTGGAATGGAAACTCCAGCAAGGACTAGCAGCTTTCTCTATGTGATGGACCACTTAGGGTCTCTGTGTCAAGATTGCTGCTGCTTGCTGAGGATTATTCCCTTAGCACTAGGCCTTGATATGAGCTCCTATGCCTGAAAGGCTGCCCCATGAGGCCTCTTTTTTTTTGCATTCTTTCGGCTTTAGATTCACTCTTAACAGCCACATTCTTTTAATATTTATTAAATTCCTGAAAGTAGATTGATCTGATTGGTTGGAGCTCTTTTCTTCATTCCAGGTCACAAAATACGTTATTGATCGTTCAATTGATTGGCTTTCAGTCAGATGCCCACACCTGACTCAAACAGCTGTGCTGGAATGGTTGAAATCCTGTGGTACTTCATGAGCAGCTATGGCTCTCAGCAGGGGTGGGATGAAGAAGTGGTTTTCCTTAAAAAAGACTGTGGGCTGGCATTTCCCCATCACTGTCTGATAAAAGAAAGCTAATACCTGACTTCCATGGTTGTAGGGTAATCCTTCTAAAAATTATCTATAATTCCCAACTCTCTGCTGGATACTTTCTCAATTATGAACTACTGTGGCCCCTAGGTGTGTAAGTCTAGATTAAGTATTTAAGGCTCGTATCAAATCAGAAAGAAAACGTCCCTTAAATCTTCACACCATTGATTATTTGTTTCATATTAATAAACCATTGTCAGTTGTTTTCTTGCTGTTATCAAAGCTGGAATAAGTGTGTGTTTAGATGGACAAATGACCTGATGTTTGACTTTGATTCTTTGGAACAACAACAACTGTCTTCCTTCCAGACATTTATTTTCATGGGCTTTCCTAATGGCCATGCCTGGTCTATCACAGCTGAGTTCCTGACAACTCTTGCATAGCTTCTCCTCACCAGCCATGTGTAAACTGCTAACATTCCACAACCCACACAGGACTTGTAAACCAAATAGAACAAAGAGCAGTTCCCTGCTGTGATCTACAGACATGAGCCACTCTTGTATTAGGTTTATCTTGTGACTGTAGGAGGAGTTAGAAGAGTTATAGATGCAAATTATATATTTTGACCTCTTCAGGGATTTGGCCTTAAAATTTAAAAATAGGACTCCAGGCTCAATCCCCTGCCTTGTGTTTAAAAACAAAAACAAAACAAAACAAAACAAAGCAAACAAACCTTAGTCTCAGATGTTCTGATTTTCTCTTTGTGTTTCTGTGTATTAAAGAACTTATCCGTGTATTCAGTCCATGTATTAAAGCATTTATCCCATGTGTTAAAGCATTAGTTTACATATCTATCTCCTGCTGTAGACTGTTGGTTCTTCAAGTGCAGAGACTATGTTTAATTTATCTATGTATTCCCACCTTCCAGCTTCTCTTTCTAGCACAGTACCTATACGTGCTAGATATGTAGTCAGTAGTTGTGGCATGAACAGATTGTTAAAAGAAAAGAAAAGATTGTTGAAAGATACTAACTTTAGAACATACCTAAATAAGTACTTGGGGATAACTTGGGCATCACCCAAGTTATATACTAGTATTTATTATAATTCATACCCATAAAACACTTGATACATTTTTCATCAGTACAGGCTTCCCACATAGGTGCACACATCTCTCTTAAACATTTTGCCAAAACCTCACACACAGAATTGAGTAATGAGGTTAGACTTCCTATTAGGTCATTTCTCTTCGCTGAGGAGGATTAAAATCCTGGAATTGGAATGAATGAGAACTAATAGTTTACAATTATAGAAAATTTTTCTGCCCATACAGAAAAAATTTTGGTTCAACTCACACTTGACTTAATGTTCAGACCCTTCCCAGCTGCTACTATAGGATATACGTCTAAGGGAAAATATCCTATTTCTCTCGAACCTCCCCCAGTCTCTCTCTGTATTCTAAAACATCTGTGTAATTCAGGGAAGGCACCTGGATGAATCTGGCATGGCATGTAAAGGAAATGTGGAGGAACCTCTTTTGAAGAATCTCCTCTGATGTCCAGGAGAATAAAAGGGTTGTTTTCTTTTCTGGGCAATGAGAAGACAAAGACCCTTCCCCTCTATGTGAAGACTCAGTCTTGTGTTGTAGTCACCTATGAATGGATTGTAACAAGTCTCATCTGGATCTCTTGAATTTTAATAATCTGCAGAAAGCTTCAGCAGGATCAATAAGCTTTTTACAGCCAACAGATCTCTCTGTGGAATACTGCTCATCCTTGAGAAATTCTGCCTTGGTTTGGCTGGGAGGGGCCTTTCTGTGGCCAGTGATATTTGCTTGCATTCTTTGCTGTATCTCTCGTATAACATACTTCCACTTGGGCTGATGTGACAATTACAAGTAGAAAAGGAGACTGAATTTTTCTCTGTCAGATTTTGTTACCGTTCACTGTGGAAGTGATGCCGGTCAGAATCTGCTCTTGCAGGATGCAGACTACTGCCACAATGGCTTTTTCCATTCTTTCATTTCCAACTGGTATCTGTCAGCTGGGGACCAAACTGGATAGCAGGTTCCCACTATTCAAATATTCTGCTCGGAGACCAGACACATTGCATGTGTGCATTCTATTTATTACCACTTCATGAAGCAGTCATTAGAAATGGAATTTCGCCCTTTTTAGATTTTTTTTAAATTTAAGCATCTCAAAATGTTTTAAAGAACTGTAATTCTCAAAATCCTTTCATAGAGAAAGGAACACATCATTATTTCTGTCTGGCAGCAGTGGACATTTCTGGGCAGTTATGCTGTGTCTAACCCACAGAGCTCAGAATGAGGCTTGAGTTACTACTCTGAATGCTGGATGACTGTTCTTAACTCCTGATTCGTATGCTTGTAGAATTGAAAGGGGTGGTGGGGAATAAGCTTTTAAGACTAGCAGCTC
Source organism: Gorilla gorilla gorilla (assembly GCF_029281585.2). Classification (NCBI taxonomy): domain Eukaryota; kingdom Metazoa; phylum Chordata; class Mammalia; order Primates; family Hominidae; genus Gorilla; species Gorilla gorilla. The sequence goes on along the minus strand of NC_086018.1, from coordinate 26,255,034 downwards.
TTAGGAAGCTGCTTGTTGCCTCCATATTACTAGTCTATAACATTGTTTTGAGGACCTCCCTTGACTTTATATAGCCTCAAATATATTGTTAAAATAGAAGGATAACAAAATAGTGAAATTAGTTGAATCTGGAGTACTTGAACAAGCTCGTTGCTTCCATATTTTATTTATCTACACTAGAATAGGTCTATAAGGTTGAACTGAATAGTTTTGGAGTCAGCTTTTTGCTGGCAACAGTTGATAGCAGTTCCTTATGATAGCTGTTAAAAGTTAAGGATGTTCTTGATCCACTTGGTCCCCCTTTATTTTAGCTGGCTTCACTTAATTTTTTCGGTTTGTATTATTAAAGCCAAATGGAGAACTTATTTATTCTGTGTGTGATTTTTAAAGACAGTAGATATTCTACCCAGAACTACAAAATTAGCTTACTTTTTCCCTTGAAATTGACTTTATTTTCCTATTGGAGAGGGTGTAGTTTTTTTGTTTGTTTGTTTTTTGAGATGGAGTCTTGCTCTGTCGCCCAGGCTGGAGTGCAGTGGCATGGTCTCGGCTCACTGCAACCTCCACCTCCCAGGTTCGAGCGATTCTCCTGCCTCAGCCTCCTGAGTAGCTGGGACTACAGGCGTGTGCCACCACGCCCGGCTAATTTTCTGTATTTTTAGTAGAGATGGGGTTTCACTGTGTTGGCCAGGATGGTCTCGATCTCCTGACCTTGTGATCTGCCTGCCTGAGGCTCCCAAAATGGTGGGATTACAGGCGTGAGCCACCACGCCTGGCCGGGGTGTAGTTTTTTAAACAACCTAGAAAATATTTATATTCCATTTATTGATTTAAAGAAAAAATTTTTAAAGTTCCTACCAATAAAAGGATCTTCAGTGTCTTAGAGTGACCTTCCTCAGATCTTGAGTGAAGTCTAAACTGTGTGTGTGTGTTTTTTGTTTTTGTTTTTGTTTTTGTTTTTGTTTTTGTTTTTGATGGAGTCCTGTTCTGTCGCCCAGGCTGGAGTGCAGTGGTGCAATCTCGGCTCACTGCAACCTCTGCCCCCAGGGTTCTAGCGATTCTCCTGTCTCAGCCTCCTGGGTAGCTGGGATTACAGGTGCACACCACCACGCCCAGCTAATTTTTGTATTTTTAGTAGAGACGGGTTTTCGCCATGTTGGCCAGGCTGGTCTTGAACTCCTGACCTCAGGTAATCCCCCTGCCTCGGTCTTCCAAAGTGCTGGGATTACAGGTGTGAGCTACCGCACCTGGCCAAACATATATTTTTAAAATTTATTTTTATTGTGGTAAAACATACATAACAAAATTTACTATTTTAACCATTTTAGCTACACAGTTCAGTGACATTAAATATTTTAACATTGTTTTGTAACTACTACCACCATCCATCTCCAGAACAATTTCATTTTCCCAACTTGAATTTTGTGCCTATTAAACAGTCAACTCCTCATTCTCCTTTTCTCCTCAGCCTTTAGCAACCATCATTCTTCTTTCTGTCTCTGTGAATTTGTTTACTCTAGGTATCTCATATTAGTGGAATCACACAGTATGCATCCTTTTGTGTCTGCCTTATTTCACTTTTAATGTCTTCAAGGTTTATTCATGTAGCATGCATCAGAATTTCCTTCTTTTTGAAGTCTGAATAATATTTTATTGTATGTATATACCACATTTTGTTTATCCATTAATCTATAATGGACATTTGGTTTGCTTTCACCTTTGGGCTATTGTGAATAATGCTGCTATAAACATGGACGTGCAAATATCTATTTGAGGTCCTGCTTTCAATTCTTTTGGGTATATACCCAGGAGTAGAATTGCTGAATCATATGGTAATTCTATAGGTAACTTTTTGAGGAACTGCCATACTGTTTTTTACAATGGTTGTACCATTCTACATTCCCACTAGCAGTGCACAAGGGTTCCAATTTCTCTATATCCTTGCTAACACTTGTTTTCTTTTTTTTCAAATCTGTAATAACATCCTAATGAGTGCGAAGTGGTATCTCATTGTGGTTTTGATTTGCATTTTCCTGATGACTAGTGATATTAAATAGATACTTAATATGTGCTTATTAGCTATTTATGTATCTTGTTTGGAGAAATGTCTTCAAGTTCTAAGTCCATTTTTGAATTGGGTTGTAGGAGTTCTTTACATATTCTGGGTATAAATCCCTTTTTAGGTATATTTGCAAATATTTTGCTCCATTTTGTGTGTTGTCTTTTTACTTCTTTGGTAGTGACCTTCGATACACAAAAGTTATTAATTTTGATAAAGTTCAGCTGATTGATTTTTAGCTGTGTCACTCATGCTGTTGGTGTCATCTTTAAGAAAGCACTGCAGAATCCGATGTCACGAAGCTTTTCCTCAATGTTTTATTCTAAGAGTTTTATAGTTTTAGCTCTTGAGTTTAGGTCTTTCATCCATTTTGAGTTGATTTTTATATATGGTGTAAGGTAAAGATTCACTTCATTCTTTGAGAGGCCAGGGTCAGAGGATCACTTGAGGCCAAGAGTTTGAGATCAGCCTGGGCAATATAGTGAGACCCCATCTCTAAAAAAATAAAAATAAAATAAAAATTAGCCGAGCATGGAGGTGTGCATCTGTAGTCCCAGCTACTTGAGAACCTCAGGTGGGAAGATCATTTGAGCCAGGAGTTTGAGGTTACAGTGAGCTATGATTGCTCTACTGCACTCCAGCCTGGGTGACAGAATGAGACCCTGTCACAAAACAAAATAAAAAATAAACAGATGACCTGAATAGTCCTATAGAATGGATAAACTGGACTTCATCAAAATAGTAACTAATGCTCTTTGAAAGATATAATTGAGAAATAAAAGTAAACAAATACCACAGTTTAAAACTTGACAAAAGAGTTGAACAGATACTTGGTCAAATAATGGCACTGAGTGACAAAAACAACATTAAAAAATGCTCAACATCAGCCGGGTGCAGTGGTCACGTCTGTAATCCCAACACTTTGGGAGGCCAAGGCGGGTGGATCACTTGAGGTCAGGAGTTAAAAACCAGCCTGGCCAACATGGTGAAACCCTGTCTCTACCAAAAAATACACAAATCAGCCAAGTGTGGTAGTGCCCACCTGTAGTCCCAGCTACTCGGAAGGCTGAGGTGGGAGAATCCCGTGAACCGGGGAGGCAGAAGTTGCAGTGAGCTGAGATTGCACCACTGCACTCCAGCCTGGAAAGACAGAGTGAGACTCTGTCTCATAAAAAGAGAAGAGAAGAGAAGAGAACAGAAAAAGCTCAACATCAATAGTATTTAGGGAAATGCAAATTTAAACTACAGTGAGCAAGCCTACATGCCCATTAGAATGGCTAAAATTAAAAACACTGACCACACTGAGTTTTGGCAAGGATGTGGAAGAACTAGAACTCCCATATACTGCTGCTGAGAATGCAAAGTTGTACCACCACTTTGGAAAACAGTTTGGCAGTTTCCTACAAAGTTAAACACATACCTACCATATGACCGAACCGTTTCACTCCTAAAAATTTACACTAGTGAAAAGAAAGCATACGTCTACACAAAGATTTGTACATGAACATTCATAGCAGCTTTATCTATAATAGCCAAAAACTGGAAACAATCCAAATATCCACTAGCAGGTGAATGGATAAACAAAGTGTGGTAGTATATCCAAACAGCAGAATACTTCTCACTAATAAAAAGGAACAAACTACTGATACATGTAACAACATGGTTGAATCTCAAAGTAATTATGTTGAGTGAAAGAAGCCCAACAAAGCCAGAGTATATACAAAATGATTTCACTTATATGAAGCTCTACAAAATGCAAACTAATCTTTAGGCACAGAAAGCAAATCAGTGGTTGCCTGGTAATAGGGGTAAGGAGGTAGGACATAAAGTAGGGAATGCAAAGGGGCATGAGAAAAATTTTGGGAGGTGGATGGGATATGTTCACTATGTTGCCTGCCGTGGTGATTTTACAAGTGTACACATATGTCAGAGCTTACAAGTTGTACACTTCAATATATGTTATTTATTTTTTGTCAATTACCTCAGTAAATAAATTGCATGCTATTTTCAATTATCTGTGCAATTCTACCCTTCTTTAGGTCATTATTATTTCTTTTTGTAATTGTGTTGCTGTTTGTCCGTGGCAGAAAAGTTGATCTCAATTTGAAGAGTTGGAGACATTTCCCTTGGTGGAAGCAGGAATGAGTAACTTGGGAAAATGGAATGAAAATTTGAAGCACCATTGTTTTTCTTTTCTTCTTCTTTCTTCTTCTTCTTCTTTTTTTTTTTTTTTTGACAGAATCTCTCACTCTGTTGCCCAGGCTGGAGTACAGTGGCACGATCTCGGCTCACTGCAACCTCCGCCTTTTGGGTTCAAGCAATTCTTCTGCCTCAGCCTCCCGAATAGCTGGGACTAAATGCATGCACCATCACACCTGGCCAATTTTTGTATTTTTAGTAGAGATGGGGTTTCACTATGTTGGCCAGGCTGGTCTCAAACTCCTGACCTCGGCCTCCCAAAGTGCTGGGATTACAGGTGAGCCACTGCGCCCAGCCAGCACCATTGTTTTTCTGTGACATGTGGCAGTAGTCTGTAAGGTTTATTATTTGATCGTTAATGGATAGCCTGTTTAAGGAGCATGGGATCTGGAGGCATAAAAAATTGTGCTTTGCCATTTACTGGTTCTTACTAACATTGGGAAAGCTGCCGAATTTCTAAGTGATAGTCATGTATCTCAGGGTTGAGGACAATCATTATGAACATATTCTGGTCAAGAATCAGTTGTTTTAAGTGAATAAACCTTCTTAAACTAGTTTAAGCAAAAAAGGGAATGTAGTCACACTATATAGAGGTTTCTAATGAATGCTGGGGCAAGAAGTTCAGCTGGGGCCTCAGGAGGAACTGTACAATGAAGGGGAGATCACTTTCTTATATTTGCTTCTCATCAGTCATCTCCCTGCCCCCATGACCCCCTCCAGCAGCCCATTTAGCTCAGAAACTTCTGTTTCTCTGTGCACATGGACCAAATACATATCCATTCTGGACCTAGCCCTATATCAGTTTCTAACTCCCAGAATTGATTGCCAGCTCCTAGTTTTTAGCAGAAACTTTCTAGAGTTCCTGAGACATGATAAATTCTTGAGAGGTTATTTGACTGGCTTACTTGGGTTCTGGGGTCCATCAAGGTATTAAGAGCCATGAAGGGAAGGGTGGTCATATAACCTACTCACTAGGGGTTTGAGAACAGAGCGGCTCTTGAGAAGGGCTGTATAAGACAGGCACATTGCATACTACATGTGCTATGGAACCTTGGTATTCTGTGGACCAGCAACATCAGCATCACCTGGGAGTTGGTGAGGGATGCAGAATCTCAGATCCTGCCCCAGACCTACTGCATTTTAACATGACACATGCACCTTAAAGCTCAAGAAGCACTGCTATAGAGAAGGGTTTCTCCACCTCAGCACTGCTGAGATGTGGTCCTGGGTCCTCCTTTATTGTGGGGGTCTGTTCTGTGCATCGTAGGATGATTAGCGGCATCACTGACCTCTGCCCACTAGTTGCCAGTAGCAACTCTCCTACCACAAGTTGTGACAACTAAACATGTCTCCAGATATTCCCAGATGTCCCTGGAGGGAGGAAATTGCCCTAGTTGAGAATCATTGCTATAGAGGATGAAAAGAAATAACATATAAAGTGTTTTATAAACTGTTAATCTGTACAAATATTAGTCAGTCTCCTGGGATTTGCCCTCCAAAATCCAAAGCCCATGTGGAAGGGTAGGTTTAATATCAGGCTTTTGTGAGTTTTTATTTCTTTATAATGTCAGGTTTTATAACTTTCTTGTGAACTTTACTATATTAATTTAGAAAGCCATTTCTTTTCATTTTCCATTTTTGAGATATAGTGGAAAAATGTTTATTCATGTAGGTACCATGTACACATTAAATCTTGAACCTAGCCACTTGTGTAATTGTGCTTGTTTTCTATAAAATACCTTCTGTTATTGAACAGTGAGACCTTTTCAGAGAAATCTCTTTGGGAAGTTCAGGCTATAATCATTCAGGATGTTCCACTGCTGTGGCCAACTGTGGGGATGCAAAAACAGATCAAATCCAGTTCAGATAATTAAGTTCTAAAACACAGATGTTTGAAGCTCATCAAAATAGATTATAAAAGCTGAAATCATTATAGTAGCTTCCTATAAATGTTTAACAATGAATAGTAGAAGTAAATATTTTCTCAATTTCAATTTCTTCTTTTGAAGAAGAAACCAAAGTATCCTTTCCAGAGGGACTTTGCTGGCTTCACCTAATGTGGAGTAAAAGTTTCTTTTTCACATCCTTTGCTTCTTATGCTACTGTATAAATTCTTCTCTGAAAGGAAGGAGCCTATTGCAGTAAGCACATTGGTATGTTCTCAGTGAGTATTTGTGGGATGGAAAGAAGGAAGGACCAAAGAGCAAGCAGACAAGCCAGGATGCTGCACGACATGCTGGCTCTGGCCGCCCCTCTCCATGAAACACAACTGTTATGTTCAGTGTCATGCTGAGAGCGTCTGGACAGAAGGGCCTTTCAGTTCCTGGATATTTTCTCTCCAAAAGTCTGACTCTAAGGACATATTAAGCAAATTAATTCCCTTTTTGTCAGCATACCTAATGCTTGTCCCTCATTATGAATGGAGTTCCTTCATTGTCTTAGGCCAAAGAGCCATTTTAAAACATGGATCTGTGCATATTTTAAACTAAAATGAAAAGATGTGTGCATAATTTGTTCCCATTTCTAGGGTTTAATATCCATATTAAAAGGCTGAAAAGGGCTTGTACAGATCGGCTCAGGCCTTGTTTCTAGCCGCTCCTTGTTGGGGTCACCTTGAGTATGAACAATTGGATTTGAAAGATTCATTTCAACTTAAAATCTTTCACCATAGAAGAGAATTGACTGATACTGTTGTGCATGTCTGAGGATGATGAATAGCCCTTTTCTCCCTCACCCAATAGGAGGTGGATAGCTTCTGAACATTTCTTAATGCAGAACTCAATAGCCAGCCTCAGAAGTAGTAATTGCTGGATCTGTGATCCAACTTTGTGTGTGTACATTAGGTTTACTCATTAAAGTCTCACATGCAAGGGCAGAAGGAAGCCATTCTCACTGCAGAATGAATTTTAAAGAGGAAATACTTTTACTGTAGCTTTAGACACTAAGGTACCAAGTGCCAAGACATGTTTGTCTTGTCAGCAAAAGGATAGGGACTTAAAATCACCTTCGGGTCGTGTAGGTTTTCTGGGTTACCCACAGTGGCAGCCATGAACTAAACTTGGGATTTTCCCTCTTTGAAAACATGTGGGTGTTGTGTTCTGCTTTACCTCTCACATCTGGTGATCAGAGCTCTAGGTCAACAGGGGAAATGTCTGACTGTACATGCAGATTTGCAGTTTGTCCATAAAAGATTTAGCGCTGTTTTTTCAGCCCTCTGTGTCAGGCTTCAGCTGCATCAATGCTCATTAAAGAGCAGCAGCTAGGTGAACCCAGGCATATACACAGAGCTCCCATCAATATTGCAAGAAGTGGGTGTATAGCAGGCGGAAATGGAGGTGAGAGTTGGGGAGCTAAATTAGGCTCCTAAGGCAAGATCAATAAAGCGTTATTTAACTACTTCCTGCATTTGTTTCAATAATTTTTATTGAGTAACCACTAAATGCCAGCCACTATTCCAGGTTCAAAGGATACAAAGTTGAATGGATAGATATGGTCCTTTCCTTCTCATATTCATAGTCTGTTAGGTTGAAGACACACAGAATAAACAATCATAACTTGATGATAAGTGCCACAATAGAGGTCTGGACAGTGGACCCATTTCACAGAAAAAGTAACATGTGGACTAGGTCCTGAGAAGTTAAGTAGAATTCTCTAGTTAGAGGCAGAAGAGATAGGGCACTTTAGGGAAAGTAAACAGAGGTTGTCTCAGAAGCATGCAAGTCCGTGCCATGTTTAGGACACAGCAGGGTGTTCCAGTGGTTTCAGTCTAAGGAGTGTCAAGCATGCAGGGGGACAAGACTAGATGGGCAGACTGAGGCTGTGTTATCATGGGGTTCATACCATACTGTGGATTTAGAATCTACCCAGTGTCCTAAGCAATGAGAAACTATCAAAGCCAGTTCTTGTCTTCTCTTGCTTAGCTCCCAACACCAATACCTTAAAGTTCAGCTTCACCTAGTCAATCCCTGACCAGGTGAGTCTCTGGAGCAAACGTAACCCTGGGTTATTAGCTATTGGAATTTAGAATTAGTCTTGCTACCCTAAACTGTTCTATGTCCAGACACTCATAAGCTCCCTGAGCTCAGTGACTGGACCCTCACTCTATCCTTGTTCTCCTGGTTTTTGTGACTGAGCTTTTGCTTGCTTTTCTGATTAGCCTTCCAATTCCCAGTTGGAGCTAGTGCAGACACTGAGTCTGTCTCTTATCAGTCCTCTTCCTCCTCCTAGGGCCTGTATTCTTCTTTCCATATTCCAGCTGCATGCTGGGATCCTGCTCCAACTAACAACTTTCCTGGAGCCACACCATCGTCACCTACTCGTTGTGAGTCCCTGTTAACTCTTAAAGTTGTGTACAACCTACCAAATCAGACTTCTTTGTCTGTATTATCTCACCTTTATCCACATTTGTTGCCTCCCTATGGATATAGATTTAGATGATACTAGGCCTGTATTCCTTCTCTCCATACTGTCAAGCTCATTCATTCTCCTCACCCTATTCTTGGCTTGTTTCAAATTTTTCCTATTCTCTACTAGTCACACTACATGCTCCAGCATGTCTGTGGCAAACATACTCTTAACGTGGGCCCCATGATTCCTGCCTTTCTTCATGCCCTTGTGTGATCTGTTTCCTTTGAGTATGGATGGATCCTGTGACTTGCTTCTAACCAATAGAACATGGCAAAAGTGACAGAATGTACATTATTTTGTGTATATGATTATGTAAGATTGTAGCCCTCATTTTGCTGGAGTCTCTCTCTCCCTTGCTGGCTATGAGGTAGCAAGTAGCTATATTGGGGAACCCCATGTGGCAAAGAACTTCAGGTGGCTTTGAGGAGCTGAGGGCAGTCTCCCCTGACAGCCAGCAAAAAACTGAAGCTCTCAGTTCTACAATTGCAAGGAACTGAATGCTGTCAACAACCACACAAGCAGGGAAGCAGATCCTCCCCAAATTAAGCCTCCACATGAGAACCAGGTCTAGCTGACACCATGATTGCAGCCTTGCAGAGGACCCAGTGAAGCTATGCCTGGACTCCTTACTCACAGAACTGTGAGATAATAAATGGGTGTTATTTTAAGCTACTGAAACTGTGGAAATATTGTTACTCAGCAATAGATAACTAATACAATGTCTCAGTGGAGCAAAACAACATACAGCAATTAGAATATCTGTTCTGGCTAAATGCTTAGCATCTGGTAATTAGATGTGTAATTGTGCTTTATCAAACATTTTTTCTCTCTCCTACTAACATTCCTAAGGAAATGGGAAATTGCTATTTTCTACATGGAATTGGTTCATCACCTTAATTGTCTTATTCCTGAAACAGGTGTCCTAGATAAAGGACACCAGATGGGATCCAGCAGCTGGAGTAGGAAAACTCTGGAATCACAGAGACTCTGTTGAGTGTAACCTTGTGTGTAATAGAGGACAAAGAAAAAATAAAAGAACTCTTAAAGATTTTCTTGAGAGTGTTCGAAAGGTGTCAGTGGTGTCTAAAGTATAGTGATAAATGGTTCAGGATGAATGTTTGTCATCCCTTTTGAAATTGAGACGCTTCACAAAGGTTTACTGGCAGAAAATACAAACATTTTCTAACGCATTTTTCAAATCTCTCAGTTTCATAACAGTATTAGGTTGATCTGTTATTTATGCATCATTCTCATATTAATTTTCCCATTTTGTTCTTTTGATTGTCAGTCATTTAACCTCTCTTGATCTTTGGTTAGGTGTCAAAATGGGATAATCTCTTATTTTATGTAGGGGAGAGTTAAAAATAACATTTTGTGAACACCTACTGAGTACTTTGCTACTTGTTTTGCATCTCCTATGAGCTTCTCCACAGTAGGTCCATGAAATGGCTGTTTTTTTTTTGGTTTTTGTTTTTTTTTTTAACAAAGTCTCGCCCTGTCACCCAGGCTGGAGTGCAATGGCGCGATCTTGGCTCACTGCAACCCCTGCCTCCAGGTTCAAGCGATTCTCGTGTCTCAGCCTCCTGAGTAGCTAGGATTACAGGTGCCTGCCACCATGCCTGGCTAATTTTTGTATTTTTAGTAGAGAGAGGATTTCATCATGTTGGTCAGGCTGGTCTCGAACTCCTGACCTCAGGCAATCCACCTGCCTCGACCTCCCAAAGTGTTGGGATTACAGGTGTGAGCCACCACGCCCAGACGAAATGGGTATTTTTTTCTTTATTTTTGTTAAGTGAGCAAAGCAAGACCAAGAGACATTAAGTAATGTGCCCAAGTACATAGCTAGTAAGTCTCAGAGTCAGAACTTAATCCCACTGACTTCAAAAATGTCTTTCCATGACATCAGTGGTTCTCAAAGTATGGTTCATGGATTCCTTGGGGTTCCTGAGATCCTTTCAGGGAATCCATGAGGTCACAACTATTTTCATAATAATACTAAGATATTATTTATCTTTTTTTTTTTTTTTTTTTTTTTTTACTGTGTTGGTGTTTGCACTGACGGTATAAAAGTAATGGTGGGAAAAACTGCTGGAGCCTTAACATGAATCTGGACAGTGGCACCAAGCTGCACTAGAAGTCATTGTATTTTTGACTGCCATAAACTTGAAGTTAAAAGGGCTGGAGTGGGGTGGGGTGGGAGAGCCAGTTTGACTTAAAAATGTCCTCAATGAAGCTATTATAAGCATTAATTTTAATAAATCTCAACCCTTGAGTAGATCTTTTTAGTATTTGTAGTGATTAAATGGGTAGTACATGTAAAGCACCTGTGTTGCATACCAACTAATCACTGTGGTTGTCTAAAAGAAAGGCGCTTGTGCACTTGAGTTGTGAACTGAGTGGGTATTTTTTATAGAACTTTTTTTTATGTGAAAGAATGACTGAAGAAAACTGTGGTTTTTCCAGACTTAATATTTGGAGAAATTTTATCAAAACTGAATGAGTGAAAAAAACTGAATGAATGTGCCTGTCACTTCAAGGAAAACAGTATTTGCTGCCAATTCATGCTTTTAAGGGAAAGATAGAGTTTGGGGAAACTTGTATTTACCACCGTGACTGTGAGAGCTTGACAACTTCCCAACACTTATTTTCTTGATGAAGTGGTGGTGAATTTTTGATATTGTATAATGAAATTGTCAACATTTGGAAGATCTGTAGCCTTACTGAACAATATTTTCCAATAGCCAATGCATAATGTTATAAAATTATGAGTGGGCAAAAGAGCCACTGAAAGTGCAAGATAAACCAATGCATTTGAAAGTAACAGAGTACAGAAAGTTCATTGATATAGTCTTAAATTCCACATTGCAGCTAACCTTAGAAAAGCACGTGTCAAGTTTTGGTATAATGGTAAAGAATGATATTCACATCATCTATTTTCCAATTACATATCTATGTGAGGCTGTTTTTTAAAAAATATATTTCAACCAAAACAACATATTTCAACAGATTAAATGCAGAAGCAGATAAGAAAATCCAGTTGTCTTCTATTAAGCAAAAACATTAAGGATTTTAAAAAGTGTAAAGTGATGCCATTCCTTTCCTTATTTTGTTGTTTTAGGGGATATATGTTTCATAAAAATGTGTTATTTATATTAGCATGTAAAGGATTTATAATTCTAATGGGTTAACAGATATTCAAAAATTCTAATGTCTTATACATTAAACATTGTTATGTACTGCATAACCCACATAAACAAAAGTTTGTTGGAATTGTACTTATTAAGTATATAAATGATCCTGAGACTAAAAAGTGTTTTTAGAACTGATGCATTATACTGTGCTGCTTCTTGTTCTTACATGCCTATGCTAAAACTAAAATAAAATATTATAAGCAGACTAACTTGATAAGTCACTTTAAAGATGCATATCATTTCACTAATGACAATAAATGTGCTTTGCCTTTATCCTGTTAGCCTTGATTTTGCTGTTGGAAAATACATTTCCTGATATTAGGAGATTATATACAGTTATCACTTTCCTCTATCACCACAATTCCTTTATACTAAATGGAATCCATAAATTAGATGTGACTTGGCTGAACTGATGTAATAGGTATATGGCAAAACTCATTGGATATTCATGTCTGAATTTATTGTTAGGTCAGTTATAGATTTTTCTGGCAATCTAGATGTTTCTGGCACTCAGTTTTTTATTTTTATTTTTTGCATGTACATAGTAGGTATATATATTTATAGGGTACATGAGCTCTTTTGATATGCAGTGTGTATCTTGTGTAGTCATTAACACTCAGCTATTAGGAGAGATGGCTTCTCTGACTTGGACCATTTAATACCACCTAATGAATATGCTGTAACTTGTTGCAGCAAATCTCTTGCCTATATCTGAGGGTATTTGTTATTTTCTCCACACTGAAGCTAAACGTTTCATCACATGAAATGTTTATTATTGAAAATAAGACTGGGTGCGGTGGCTCATGCCTGTAATCCCAGCACTTTGGGAGGCTGAGGAAGGACGATCGCTTGAGCCCAGGAGAAAACTAGCCTGGGCAACACAGGAAGACCCTGTCTCTACAAAAAATAAAAAATTGCCAAGCATGGTGGCATGCGCCTGTGATCTGAGCTACTTGGAAGGCTGAGGTGGGAGGATCACTTGTGCCTGGGAGATTGAGGCTGCAGTAAGATGTGATCACACCACTGTACTTCAGTCTGGGTGACAGAGTGAGACTGTGTCTCTAAAAAAATTTTTTTAAAACTAAAAAAATATTTATTGTCATCAACATCATTAGAGGACCTCAGGATCAGTAATGACTATGATATTGCTGCATCTTTGTAAATGTTGTCAATATCCTTTCCTCCTTATTGACTGCCTCTTGCTTTGTTTTTTTAACCTTTCCTTTGTATGTAAATGAGACTGTCATGTAAATTCAGTTCACTAGAATTACGTGTAGCAAAGATGATGTAAACACAATCTATTCCTTACTACTCCCCAATTTACAACACATAACTCATGTGTTAACATGTCTCTCACTCCAAATACCTTATGCCTGAAGGAGAGTTAGACTTATTAATGAATTTGTGCACCAAAGGTTCAGGCCAAGCTCACCTCCTCTTTGAAGGCTTTTCTTACTTTCTTTGCACTCCCACTCATTGAACATAGTCCAAGTTGAATTGACCACTCCTTCCTTCATGCCCTGATGATATGGACTTCTTTCAAATCAGCTATGATAGCTACTATACTAGTTATATGCCAGGTCTTCATAGCGTACTCTAAGCCTTCCAAAGACAGAGACCATTCATTTCTCATTCATTCATTCTGCAAATGTTGAGTACCTCTCTGTCTCATTGCTGTGCTGGATGCTGAGGATGGAGCAGTGAGTGACCCAAAGTGCATCTCCTCTCAGAATTTAGGCAATTGTGTCTCGAATGCCTAGCCCTATAGGTTCTGCTATATAGTAAGGGCTTAACAAATGTCTGTTACACGGTGTAGGATGCTTTTCATTCACAGTACTTTTTGGTATTTAATTTTTAAGCAAGTCAAAATTTGGTTAGCCTGTACTTTGTGCAAATATGGCATTTTTCTCTCTGATTTCAAGAAAACCATTGTACCTAAGACTAAGAAAAGTTAATAAAAACATGCCTTATATTTGCACCATTCCTAATGATTTAAAAATATTTTCCCATGCTTATTTCATTTGACTGTTATAGTAACCATAAGATCAGTAAGGAAGATGGTTTTGTCCTCATTTTGCATATGAGCGATAGAACATCACTAGGATCCTAGTCTTCTGATTCAACACCAACTTACCTACATTCACAAACACATCCTCTCTCTCACACATACACACACACACACACACACACCATGTGTGCATGCTTTAAAATCATTTTAGAGATTTGTCAAGATAAGCTTGCTTTTATTCCCATAGAGATGAATTCCATAATGAAGTTGTTTTTATACAAAAGAAAATTTATCACCAAATAAGGAAGCAAGGAACAGAGAGGGCAGAGCAGGCATTATTTTTCACAGCAAAACCCAATTAATATGATCCATCATTGGAACCTCTACCTTCTTTTCATACTGTGTGAGATAGTAGCACAGAGGTTGCAGTAGTGAATGAGCATGGAAACTCAGTGCTGGAAGGCACCATGCAGACCATCTGATCCAGTCTTCTTTCTTTATTATTATACTTTAAGATCTAGGGTACATGTGCACAACGTGCAGGTTTGTTACATATGTACACATGTGCCATGTTGGTGGGCTGCACCCATTAACTCGTCATTTACATTAGATATATCTCTTAATGCTATCCCTCTCCCCTCCCCCCACCCCACCACAGGCCCCGGTGTGTGATGTTCCCCACCCTGTGTACAAGTGTTCTCATTGTTCAGTTCCCACCTATTAGTGAGAACATGTGGTGTTTGGTTTTCTGTCCTTGCGATAGTTTGCTTAGAATGACGGTTTCCAGCTTCATGCATGTCCCTACGAAGGACGTGAACTCATCCTTTTTTATGGCTGCATAGTATTCCATGGTATATATGTGCCACATTTCCTTAATCCATTCTATCCTTGATGGACATTTGGGTTGGTTCCAAGTCTTTGCTATTGTGAATAGTGCCACAATAAACATACATGTGCATGTGTCTTTATAGCAGCATGATTTATAATCCTTTGGGTATATACCCAGTAATGGGATTGCTGGATCAAATGGTATTTCTAGTTCTAGATCCTTGAGAAATCACCACACTGTCTTCCAAAATGGTTGAACTAGTTTACAGTCCCACCAACAGTGTAAAAGTGTTCCTATTTCTCCACATCCTCTCCAGCATCTGTTGTTTCCTGACTTTTTAATGATTACCATTCTAACTGGTGTGAGATGATATCTCATTGTGGTTTTGATTTGCATTTCTTTGATGGCCATTGATGATGAGCAATTTTTCATGTAACTGTTGGCTGCATAAATGTCTTCTTTTGAGAAGTGTCTGTTCATATCCTTCACCCACTTTTTGATGAGGTGGTTTGATTTTTTCTTGGAAATTTGTTTGAGTTCATTGTAGATTCTGGATATTCGCCCTTTGTTAGATGAGTAGATTGTAAAAATTTTCTCCCATTCTGTAGGTTGTCTGTTCACTCTGATGGTAGTTTCTTTTGCTGTGCAGAAGCTCTTTGGTTTAATTAGATCCCATTTGTCAATTTTGGCTTTTGTTGCCATTGCTTTTGGTGTTTTAGACATGAAGTCCTTGGCCATGCCTATGTCCTGAATGGTATTGCCTAGGTTTTCTTCTAGGGTTTTTATGGTTTTAGGTCTAACATTTAAGTCTTTAATCCATCTTGAATTAATTTTTGTATAAGGTGTAAGGAAGGGATCCAGTTTCGGCTTTCTACATATGGCTAGCCAGTTTTCCCAGCACCATTTATTAAATAGGGAATCCTTTCCCCATTTCTTGTTTTTGTCAGTTTTGTCAAAGATCAGATGGTTGTAGATACACGGCATTATTTCTGAGGGCTCTGTTCTGTTCCATTGGTCTATATCTCTGTTTTGGTACCAGTATTGTGCTGTTTTGATTACTGTAGCCTTGTACTATAGTTTGAAGTCAGGTAGCGTGATGCCTCCAGCTTTGTTCTTTTGGCTTAGGATTGACTTGGCAATGCGGGCTCTTTTTTGGTTCCATATGAACTTTAAAGTAGTTTTTTCCAGTTCTGTGAAGAAAGTCATTGGCAGCTTAATGGAGATGGCACTGAATCTATAAATTACCTTGAGCAGTATGGCCATTTTCACGATATTGATTCTTCCTATCCAGGAGCATGGAATGTTCTTCCATTTGTTTGTGACCTCTTTTATTTCCTTGAGCAGTGGTTTGTAGTTCTCCTTGAAGAGGTCCTTCACATCCCTTTTAAGTTGGATTCCTAGGTATTTTATTCTCTTTGAAGCAATTGTGAATGGGAGTTCACTCATGATTTGGCTCTCTGTTTGTCTGTTATGGGTGTGTAGGAAGGCTTGTGATTTTTGCACATCGATTTTGTATCCTGAGACTTTGTTAAAGTTGCTTATCAGCTTGAGGAGATCTTGGGCTGAGACGATGGGGTTTTCTAAATATACAATCATGTAATCTGCAAACAGGGACGATTTGACTTCCTCTTTTCCTAATTGAATGCCCTTTATTTCTTTCTCTTCCCTGATTGCCCTAGCCAGAACTTCCAACACTATGTTGAATAGGAATGGTGAGAGAGGGCGTCCCTATCTTGTGCCAGGTTTCAAAGGGAATGCTTCCAGTTTTTGTCCATTCAGTATGATATTGGCTGTGGGTTTGTCATAAATAGCTCTTATGATTTTGAGATACGTCCCATGAATACCTAGTTTATTGAAAGTTTTTTTAGCATGAAGGGCTGTTGAATTTTGTCAAAGGCCTTTTCTGCATCTATTGAGATAATCATGTGGTTTTTGTCTTTGGTTCTGTTTATATGATGGCTTACGTTTATTGATTTGTGTATGTTGAACCAGCCTTGCATCCCAGGGATGAAGCCAGCTTGATCGTGGTGCATAAGCTTTTTGATGTGCGGCTGGATTTGGGTTGCCAGTATTTTATTGAGGATTTTTGCATCGTTGTTCAGCAGGGATATTGGTCTAAAATTCTCTTTGTTGTATCTCTCCCAGGCTTTGGATTCGGGATGATGCTGGCCTCATAAAATGAGTTAGGGAGGATTCCCTCTTTTCCTATTGATTGGAATAGTTTCAGAAGGCATGGTACCAACTCCTCTTTGTACCTCTGGTAGCATTCGGCTGTGAATCCGTCTGGTCCTGGAGATTTTTTGATTGGTAGGCTATTAATTATTGCCTCAATTTCAGAGCCTGTTATTGGTCTATTCAGGGATTCAACTTCTTATCTTGTTTTAGTCTTGGGTGGGCGTATGTGTCGAGGAATTTATCCATTTCTTCTAGATTTTCTAGTTTATTTCCGTAGAGGTGTTTCTGGTATTCTCTGATGGTAGTTTGTATTTCTGTGGGATCAGTGGTGATATCCCCTTTATTATTTTTTGTTGCATCTATTTGACTCTTCTCTCTTTTCTTCTTTATTAGTCTTGCTAGCAGTCTCTCAATGTTGTTGATCTTTTCAAAAAACCAGCTCCCGGATTCCTTGATTTTTTGAAGGGTTTTTTGTGTCTCTATCTCCTTCAGTTCTGCTCTGATCTTAGTTATTTCTTGCCTTCTGGTAGCTTTTGAATGTGTTTGCTCTTGCTTCTCCAGTTCTTTTAACTGTGATGTTCAGGTGTCAATTTTTGAACTTTCCTGCTTTGTCTTGTGGGCATTTAGTGTTATAAATTTCCCTCTACACACTGCTTTAAATGTGTCCCAGAGATTCTGGCATGTTGTGTCTTTGTTCTCATTGGTTTCAAAGAACATCTTTATTTCTGCCTTCATTTCGTTATGTACCCAGTGGTCATTGAGGAGGACGTTGTTCAGTTTCCATATAGTTGAGCGGTTTTGAGTGAGTTTCTTACTCCTGAATTCTAATTTGATTGCACTGTGGTCTGAGAGTTTGTTATAATTTCTGTTCTTTACATTTGCTGAGGAGTGCTTTATTTCCAACTATGTGGTCAATTTTGGAATAAGTGCGATATGGTGCTGAGAAGAATGTATATTCTGTTGATTTGGGGTGGAGAGTTCTGTAGATGTCTATTAGGTCTGCTTGGTCTAGAGTTGAGTTCAAGTCGTGGAAATCCTTTTTAACTTTCTGTCTCGTTGATCTGTCTAATGTTGACAGTGGGGTGTTAAAGTCTCTCATTATTATTGTTTGGAATCTAAGTCTCTTTGTAGGCCTCTAAGGACTTGCTTTATGAATCTGGGTGCTCCTGTATTGGGTGCATATATATTTAGGATAGTTAGCTCTTCTTGTTGAATTGATCCCTTTAGCAATATGTAATGGCCTTCTTTGTCTCTTTTGATCTTTGTTTATTTAAAGTCTGTTTTATCAGAGACTAGGATTGTAACCTCTGCTTTTTTTGTTTTCCATTTGCTTGGTAGATCTTCCTCCATCCCTTTATTTTGAGCCTATGTGTGTGTCTGCATGTGAGATGGGTCTCCTGAATACAGCACACTGATGGGTCTTGACTCTTTATCCAATTTGCCAGTCTGTGTCTTTTAATTGGAGCATTTAGCCCATTTATATTTAAGGTTAATATTGTTATGTGTGAATTTGATCCTGTCATTATGATGCTAGCTGGTTATTTTGCTCGTTAGTTGATGCAGTTTCTTCCTAGCATCAATGGTCTTTACAATTTGGCATGTTTTTGCAGTGGTTGGTACCGGTTGTTCCTTTCCATGTTTAGTGCTTCCTTCAGGAGCTCTTGTAAGGCAGGCCTGCTGGTGACAAAATCTCTCAGCATTCGCTTGTCTGTAAAGGATTTTATTTCTCCTTCACTTATGAAGCTTAGTTTGGCTGGATATGAAATTCTGGGTTGAAAATTCTTTTCTTTAAGAATGTTGAATATTGGCCCCCACTCTCTTCTGGCTTGTAGAGTTTCTGTCAAGAGATCAGCTGTTAGTCTGATGGGCTTCCTTTGTGGCTAACCCGACCTTTCTCTCTGGCTGCCCTTATCATTTTTTCCTTCGTTTCAACTTTGGTAAATCTGACAATATGTGTCTTGGAGTTGCTCTTCTCAAGGCATATCTTTGTGGCATTCTCTGTATTTCCTGAGTTGAATGTTGGCCTGCCTTGCTAGGTTGGGGAAGTTCTCCTGGAGAATATCCTGCAGAGTGTTTTCCAACTTGGTTCCATTCTCCCTGTCACTTTCAGGTACACCAATCAGACGTAGATTTGGTCTTTTCTCATAGTCCCATATTTCTTGGAGGCTGTTGTCCTTGCTTTTTACTTTTTTTTCTCTAAACTTCTCTTCTTGCTTCATTTCATTCATTTGCTCTTCCATCACTGATACCCTTTCTTCCACTTGATTGAGTTGGCTGCTGAAGCTTGTGTATGTGTCACGTAGTTCTCATGCCATGGTTTTCAGCTCCATCAGGTCATTTAAGGTCTTCTCTACACTGTTTGTTCTAGTTAGCCATTCGTCCAATCTTTTCTCAAGGTTTTTAGCTTCTTTTCTTCGAACATCCTCCTTTAGTTCAGAGAAGTTTGTTATTACTGATCATCTGAAGCCTACTTCTGTCTATTTGTCAAAGTCATTCTCCGTCCAGCTGTGTTCCGTTGCTGGCGAGAAGCTGCATTCCTTTGGTGGAGAAGAGGCACTCTGATTTTTAGAATTTTCAGC
The DNA here is from genome assembly GCF_029281585.2 of Gorilla gorilla gorilla. Lineage (NCBI taxonomy): Eukaryota > Metazoa > Chordata > Mammalia > Primates > Hominidae > Gorilla > Gorilla gorilla. Next base: position 26,235,587 of record NC_086018.1, on the reverse strand, counting down.
TTTTCTGCTCTGGTGTCTCCGCATCTTTGTGGTTTTATCTACCTTTGGTCTTTGGTGATGGTGACATATAGATGGGGTTTTGGTGTGGATGTTCTTTCTGTTTGTTAGTTTGCCTTCTAACACTGAGGACCCTAACCTGCAGGTCTGTTGGAGTTTGCTGGAGGTTCACTGCAGACCCTGTTTGCCTGGGTATCTCCATTGGAGGCTGCCGAACAGCAAATATTGCAGAACAGCAAATGTTGTTGCGTGATCCTTCCTCTGGAAGCTTCGTCTCAGAGGGCCACCTGTCTGTATGAGATGTCAGTCGGCCCCTACTGGGAGGTGTCTCCCAGTTAGACTACTCAGGGGTTAGGAACCCACTTGAGGAGGCAGTCTGTGTGTTTTCAGATCTGAAACTCTGTGCTGAGAGAACCACTACTCTCTTTAAAGTGTCAGACAGGGACGTTTAAGTCTGCAGAAGTTTCTGCTGCCTTTTGTTCAGCTATGCCCTGCTCCCCAGAGGTGGAGTCTGCAGAGGCAGGCAGGCCTCCTTGAGTTGCGATGGGCTCCACCCAGTTCGAGCTTCTGGGCAGCTTTGTTTACCTACTCAAGACTCAGCAATGGCAGATGCCCCTCCCCCAGCCTCGCTGCTGCCTTGCAGTTCAATCTCAGACTGCTGTGCTAGCAGTGAGCGAGGCTCAGTGGACGTGGGACCCTCTGATCCAGGCGCAGGATATCATCTCCTTGTGTGCCATTTGCTAAGACTGTTGGAAAAGCGCAGTATTAGGGTGGGAATGTCCCGATTTTCCAGGTACGGTCTGTCACGGCTTCCCGTGGCTAGGAAAGGGAATTCCCTGACCCCTTGCGCTTCTTGGGTGAGGCGATGCCCCGCCCTGCTTTGGCTCACACTCTGTGGGTTGCACCCACTGTCCAACAAGCCCCAGTCCAACAACCTCAGTTGGAAATGCAGAAATCACCCATCTTCTGTGTCGCTCATGCTGGTAGCTGTAGACTGGAGCTGTTCCTATTCTGCCATCCCAGTCTTCTCTTTTATAGCTAAGGAGACTGAAGTGCAGAGAAGTACAACCAGTTATCTAATGTCTCTGAGCTAGTTTAGTGGTAGGTGATCTATAGAGTATGAAAATTTGAAACTATGAGAACAATGGCCTTTTGTTGTATGCTAAGGCTGTTTGCAGGGCTGTATGTTTGAAAAACCTTTTAATTCAGCTGACCTGTTTTTAGTCAGTGGTTTTCAAGTAATTTTCTCTGGCAGATCCCAGATGATTCCAATGAGCAGTTGCTCTTCTGAATGATTCGAGATTGACCCTCTAATATGTAGAGAATAAGCAACTTCAGCCTAAAATCTGAGCACAGAATTTTCTGACAGACTTCTTCCCAGAGGCCGAAATTGGTTTCAGATCTATCATTTCTCAGAGTCAGTTCCAGGTGTTGACCACAACTTTTCTTCATCTTTGAAGGTTTGGAAAAAATATATGCACATATATATATAGTTAAAATACTATATTTTGGAAGGCCATGGATTGTGATAGCTTGAATTCATAGCATAGTAATTTATATAGGAGCAAAAGGCAAGTTATCATTGTATGAGTGAGGACTATAGCTATGACTGGTAAGCCATAGGGTAGATATGGTCATATGTGAATGTTAGGCCATTTTTATTCCTAGATTCCCAGATCTTTGAACTTCCTTGTTTTCTGGCTCACGTCAGGAAAAGGTTAGAAACTGTTGAGACTTAGAGCTAGGGCTTGAACCTGGTTCTTTTGATTCTTCTGGAGTGGTGCTGTTTTCACCAACCCACCCTGTAAGTTTATAGCTATTCTAGGAGTCTCTGCCATTTATCTTCTTTTAGTTGCATACTATATGGATGAAGAGACTAATGCAGTGTAGAGTTTTACCAGGGCTGGTGAAGTGTGATAATGAGGTCTGAACCACAGCAAGGCACCATTAGGCTTGACTAATACTAGGTTACTTTGCCTTTAGTCATTACGAAATTAGGGTTTGTGTATTTAGTGTGTGCTTCCTGGGGAAACCTATGTGTCCTTTATTCATTCAGCAAGTATTCAAGCACCTTGCAGCATTTTGGGCAGGTTACAAAATGGTGGGAAGAGATTACACGCATACTTAAAAGCATATACCTACTATAGGTTCTGGGTTTAGTGATCATAGGTATAGGACTTGTAGAAACGAGGTAGCTGCACAGAGTAGTTATAGATGCAGCATATAGTTTTTCTTGCCCCTTGCCCACAGGGTACACAGCTTCTTGAGACAAACCTCATGCGAGTCAAGTTCTGCCATATTGAGTACCTGATACTCCACACCCTTTTTAGGATTTTTTATCACCGTTTCTGAAGAGCTTAACATTTACAGTCTATGTGATTCATTTAAGTACATGTTTATAAACATGGGGCTCTCCTGGATCCTCTACCAGGATCAGTGTGAGCAAGGCCAAATCCTCCCTGAAGGAGAGAAAATAGAGACCATTCCCACGTGTCCCTGGATCATCTCTCTGCGTTAGCTCTCCAGTGTCTCTAAAGCCCATCCTTTGATGCTGATTTTGATGGTTCTAATATTGAGTTTAGAAAAATCTTTTTCTTCTGTACGCTTACTATGTTCTGGGTACTCCATTATGGGTTTACGTAGTTAAGAAACTGTAAGAGTCAGATATTGTTGGCCTCATTTTATAGCCCAAATAAACTGAGACCCGGAAGGATAAGTAACTTGTCAGAGGTCATTCATATTAAATAGTAGAGCCATGATTCATTTCTACATCTTTCTAATTCCAAAGGTGGCCCCTTGCCCTTTTTATTCTGCCATGTAGCCAAGCATAGTGTTTTTGGGTCAGTGTTTTTCAAATCTTTTTATGTTCCTCTAGTGGAACGCTTGTAGTGATTTTTAGGATAAATTAACCCAGAATGATATCACAGCTATAAAGAACTATTTATTGAAGGCCTGTTTTTTTGTGCTTTTTTTTTTTTTTCATCTGCTTAGCCCCCTTGAAATCAAGTGGCATTCTTTTTGAAGGGCTTAGTGGCTTGTCAGTTATTTGCACTCAGTAAAGGGTACTATATTCAATTTGTAGATAACCTTGGTGATAGATAATCCTCAGCTGGGACAATCTAAATGTCATTTACATTTGAGGGATCATCCCAAATTTACCTTCCTAATAACATTTTATATTATCCTGTGTTTAAATGTTGGAATGAATTACTTGTCCTGACTAGTCTCTCTTGTCCTTCGAGTTTTATTGTCTTTGCCACCTCCTACCCCCACCCGATTCCGTCCGGAGTAGGTACGGACTTCTCCCCATTATCTGTAACAACGTGAGTCAGTTGCACTTAAATTACTTTTGAATGGCTTTCTTTCTATAATGCTGAGTAAAGTACTAATGAGGATGGCAGCTAGAATATAGTGTGGCTCCTAGAGTAGAAATACATGTTTTCTTTTCCTGGCCTCCCATAGCCAAAATTCAGTGACTTTTCAAACCCCTAATGAGAGGACCCATTTCTTTTGTTCATGAAACCCTAGTGCTAGTCAAGGCAAAATGTAGCTCCTAGTTCTTAAATGATTTAACAGATAAAATACTAATCAGAGCTCATCTACTACAAGGGACATACTAACCAGATTTGTATATCAGCAAAGTAGGCTAACCTTTCCTTTATAGCCTAATGTCTGAGCAACGTGATAAACTAGGTTCTCTTGAACTGGCTCTGGACACTTAACTGCTTCTTGGGCTAGCACAAATACTGTAATTAGCATCTAATGTTATTATAGTTGAAAGATGATTAGAAAGTGGACATATTTCGTCATTTCTCCACAGAATTAAACAGAAGATCGGGAGGTGTGTAGGACCATAACTTGTGTCAGAGCCCATAGTGAATGAATATTTTATAAGAAGAAATTCGAGGGGGCCAGAGCATTTGTTAACCACAACCTTCTTAAGTTTCTCCCTTCTTCCTTTAAATGCATACATTTATCATCACTTACCAGTCTGTGATCATTGGCTGTTGTATTTTAATTAGCAATTACTGCAGAGTATCTCACAGCTGACCCAATGCATAATTAGAATAATCATGGGAGTAGACTTTGCAAGCTGGCTTCCTGGGGACTTGGGCAGAATTTTAATGTTTTGCTTTAGCTGCTAGGACTCTAACCTCTGCCTTTCCCAATTTTCAATAATGTCTCCTTTTTTTTTTTTTTTTTTTTGACACCCCTTGGCTACATAGGGTTTTGTGCAGCCGGGGCCTGTAATAAGCCTTTTCTGTTCATCAGATACTTAAACCTTAGTGTGAATCAGTTGTGGAGGGGTGGTGGAAATCAATGTTATTTCATGAAAATCAATGTGCTACTTCTTCCAGGGTATTATTTTTATTTAAGTCTGATCTCTAATGGTGAAATAAATGTGGCTCGTAAAAGGAATTCATGGACGGGGAAAGGAAAAGGTTTGTGTTTATGTGGGCTCCTTCCCCTATCTGAGAAATCATACCTTCATTTCAGAGTTGGCCCTGCTTTCAGAAATTTAATTTATATATATTTATCCCATCAAATGTTTAATTCTGTTGTTCATTTTACATCATCATTGAAAACTCTCATTTAATTCATACTAGCCAAATAGGTCAATCATTCACCAGTCTGACATTTTTCTATGTTAATCTCATTTCACTCAGTCCTTTGGAAACCACTAGATGAAAGTGTCATTTTATTAAAATTTCATATCAACTTGACCCTGGAGTATGGGCAGTTGGCAGAATTATCATCAGGTGTAAATTGTAGTCTGGGCTTCAGGTGCCCATGATCTTTTTTGGTTTGGTCATGTGTATTAATGACTGTGCTGCACCACCTTTAACAGAGGCTCTGAGAAAAATAGGCCATAGAAATTTGAGGATATTTATAAGGAAAAAATGTCTAACTATACTATGGAGAAGTAAATGAGGTTGAATGGAGTCATTTCTCTCTCCCTCTCTCCCCACGTCTCAGTGTGTGTGTGTGTTGTGTTAAAACAAAAGAGCATCTCTTTATCTTCACTGTATTCATCTAAAAGGTTTAGGCTATTTTTATTCCCTGTTTCAGTCTAAGAGGGAGTAAAGAAACATGAAAACACTATAGGTAATATTTCATAAGGACCATTATGATGGAGATAAGGCTGATAGTGAGTTGGTTGTATGCTCCTCTGCTAAGATCGTATTTTACCTGAAACATATATGAGATTTTGGCATTTGGTCCAAAAATCAAGAGACTAGATAAATAATAAGCAGCTTTAAGACAAGGATAGGGAAAATGCAAGTAATAAAGTATATTTACTGCTACCAGGAGTCCTCATCATTTAGACATTTAATTTTCTTTGAATGAAAGCATAGATACATGGCTGTGTTTCTCTAGTGTTCCCTGTAGTGTCTAACATTTATGAGTATTTAATACATTTTTATCATAATTAATATCCCAAATGGATTGGGATTTTCTCTGGGGGATGGTATAACTGGAGGCTTAGGAATCTGTGGCAAAGATTAAGTGTTTTTTTAATGAATTACTGTTTGGCTGTGTGTGAGGGCATCCTGATTTACTTAATCATTATGTTCCTTGTGTGGCAGGGTAGTCTTTCACAGAGTGATGAGAGTCAGGCTACTGTTTATGGTATTAGACACATGGTGTGGAAAGAGCATAGGCCTCAGAGTTAGATGGAGCTGGATTTGAATTACAGTTCCAGTGCAATCTGGAAAATGTGGACAATTTCACTTTTCTTGCAGGATTAATATGAGAATAGAACGACTGCATGTAAAGGACAAGGCAGGACAGTCTCCTGATAAAGATAGCTATTACTATTACCCTTTAGACAGAGATATTGAATGTATGTGACCACTAAAATAAGCAGGTTGCCCTACTCTCTGTGTCAGTGATGGTTTGCATATTGGCTGATATCCTATCACAGTGTATTAATTCCTAATAGTTGTTGAGTTCAGTTCTAAGTGCCTAGAAGAGGAGAGAGTGGGATGTCTTTGTCTGGGGAAGCTTGCGGTTTAATCCGGGATACATAGGGATAAACTATTTGCTGAAGTCTGTGCAACAGACACATGCTTTGGCGTTCAGAAGAGAGAGAGTGCCCCTGTGGGAAGGGGAAGTCAGGATGGATTTTATGAAAAAGTTTACACTTGAGAGGAATCATGAAGAATGGGTGAAGTTTTGACAGGCAGAGGTAGGTATAAGGAGTGGGACCAAGGTATTAACAATAAGGCAATGAATAAACATATTTTCTTTTGCTTTTTTGTGTTTTCGTTTTTAACATAACAATAACATAATCAAAAGACCTTTTGGAAGGCACAACATCAGTCTCCTTGTGATGAGTGAGGCAGAGATAACATAAACAGTGGTGCTTCTGCTGGTGTCATTCCTGAGCCTGAGTTTAGCATTTTTATTGAAAATTAAGATGAACACTTAATAAATTTATGGATAACAAAATTGTACTGAGATGGTGTTAATCCACAGAGGCAGGTGGGTGGGAGTGGTTGGGGGTGGAGAATACAGTTAAGCTTTAAAAAATCTTCTGCACGTTAGACTCCTGATCACAGGGATATAGAATGGCATTCAGTAGAAATCTAAGAATTGGTAGTTTAATTCTGCTGTGAAAATAAATAAGCCAAGCCCAGCTGGATAGGGGAGTTCATAAAAATTCACAAAGACTTGACCCAATGGAAATTATCACACTTCCTTTTATATGAGCACAGTCAGGCACTGGGGACCTTAGGGCCATTGTAAGACTTAATTTCCTGAACAAATATGAAGAACATTTACAGGTTACAATAAAAATAGCTACCATTTTTTGAGTGTGTACTATTTTATGTGACAAATAATAGTTACCATTTATTGAATATTTGTGGCAGGCCTGAAGATAGGTACTATCTTCTACTTCTCAATAGCCTTGCAAGGTAGGTCCTTACCCCTATTTTACAAATCAAGAAACAAGCTCCAGAAGATTCAGTGACTTGCTTGAGGGCCTACATGAAAAAGCCACAATTTCTGACTGACTCTAAAGTCCATGTTTGCCTCACTTTACCATGTTTTTTTCCACTAAAAAAATTTAATATGCGCAAATAAGCATAGAAAACCATATCTACAGAAGGATGTATACAGTATGTTATTATTTATATAAAATTGGAAAACAAAACTATCCATTTTTATGTATTCATACTATACAATAATCGTGTCAAATGTTCATAAAAGTGGTAAACATCCAATTTAGCTTTCTGGCCACTCTGTAAAGGGAAGGAAGGGATAAACTGTATCCATAGTGTTGATTTTTCTTTAAAAAAAAGAAGAGAAAATTTGAGACAAATGTGGAAGAATGTTAAAATTTGTTAAAGCTGGGTTATGGGTATTTTATGTTATTTTTTATACTTTCTCTGTTTGAGACATTCAAAAGATGAAAAACAAAACCAGGCCTAAATTACCAGATAGAAAGCTTTGGTGGCATTTGCATTGGAAGGAGGGAAGAGCTAGACAGTGCGTGCACCTCTAAGGTCTCTCTAGGCCAGCTGTAAAATTCTGTGGTTTTCTGATGACCAAGGTCCCTGCTAGTTTGACATCTTTATAGCTTTATAAATCTAAGATACAGAATGATGATTCAAAGAAAATTCTTCTACCTATTCTTGTTTCTCTTTTTTTTTTTTTGAGACAGGGTCTCGCTGTTGTTCCCCAGGCTGGAGTGCAGTGGTGTGATCTTGGCTCACTGCAACCTTTGTCTCCCCGGTTCAAGCGATTCTCCTGCCTCAGCCTCCTGAATAGCTGAGATCACAGGCTCCTGCTGCCATGCCTTGCTAATTTTTGTATTTTTAGTAGAGACAGGGTTTCACCATGTTGGCCAGGCTGGTCTCAAACTCCTGACCTCAAGTGATCCTCCTGCCTTGGCCTCCCAAAGTGCTGTGATTACAGGTGTGAGCCACTGCACCCGGCCTTGTTTCTGTTGTTTTTAAGCTGTTGAATAAAAGCATGATTTTGAAGTTTCTGAATCTACTCAAACGCAGTACGATATTTTGAAAAGAACCTGGGCTCTGAAGTTAGACTGACTGAGATTTGAATCTCAGCCTTGCCACTTGATACCCTGAGACTGAGAACAAGTTACTAAACCTCTCTGAGCCTCTGCTGCTTCTGTGAAATGAGGATAAGACTACTTCCTAAGATTGTTGTGGCAGTTAAAGATGACCTGTAAAGAGTGAAGCATATGATGGGTACTCATAGTAGGCTATTTCATTTGGCTTCTGAAGCTCTGTACAAATATTAATTTCATTCAGTTCTATGTCCTAAATATTCCTCGTCTGTTCACAGCTCTGTATTCCCAGGGCCATCACCCCTGTTCAGGCTGTGTTCTTCTCTTTCACCTAGTCCTCATAAATGGCCTCTTAACTGATCTCTCTTTGTGTTCACACTGGCTCCCCTCTTTTTTTTTTTTTTTTTTTTGCTTTCTGTAATCAGATCTTTCACAAACCCAAATTAGACCATACTCTTTTTTCCTTGCTTATTTCAGTCTTTTATATTCCCTTTTGAGAACTCCCCTGGCTGTTGCTGCCATCCTCTCTCATTTTCTTTCTCACCACTGTTACTGCAACTGAAGTTGCATTTCATGCCTCACCTATACTGAATTTCCTTAGTAACTTGAAAGTTCCATATGCTCTCTTATCTCTTGCTTCTTGTCCTTCTTCCCCTTCACCTTGCTCTAAGTATCCTTTCTAATTCTTACTGATTCTTCAGGTTTCATTTTAAATCTCAGTTTCTCTGATAAGCCTTCCTTGACACCCTAAGAAGGTTAAGTCTTCTTGCTGTGTTTTGACCTCAGCTGCCCTTCTCCAGTCTTCATCAAACTTGTATTGTAATTTCGTGTTTGAAGTCTGTGCTCTACTCTCGCCCTGCACATTTAATGAAAACAGAGTGCATCATGGTCACTTATATCTGCAGCCTAACTGGCAGATCATAGATGCTCAGTACACGTTGGTTTGGTTGAGTGAATGAATGAATGAATGAATTTTAAGATTGATCAAGTCCTTGTCCTATACTTTTCTCAATGTGTGTTCTTGGTTAATGACCTGATTAACCCTCAGTTTTCCAACCTCTGAAGTGAGATAACACTATCCAACTCTAATGTGTTGTGAGTTACAAGTGAGCCAGTGGACATAAACTGCCTGGCACGTAGTGAGGACTGAATGAATACTATTTTTCCTTTATAAATGGGAAAACAAGAACAATAGAGATTTCCCAAGAAATGTAAGTGTGCTTTTAAAATATAAAAACAAAAATATTACTTATTTAGATAGTAGCACACAATATAGCTTTCTGCTTATAAATCCAAGTATAGCAAGTCTTTGAGAACCTATTATCAGGGGCTTATCTCAGCAGAGGTTTATAATCCTGCTCGTACCTAGCAGTGCTCCTAGGCCATTTCTAGTGTCCCAACTTGACATTCTGTCCATTCTGCTCCTTAATTGCTAGTTGGAGAAGGTGTTCAAGACTGTATTCCACCTGTTTGTTACACATGTAATGAACATTCTCCTATGGCTCTTACGTTCTCAGTGGAGCTATCTCTCTAGCCCTCCGATTCTAAACCCCAGTTCTAAACTTTTCTTTCCCATCTATGGTGGTTGATCTCTGTAGCTAGGATTTCCAGCTGTCTTGTGGAGGGGAGCCAGGTACCAACACTATCTCTCACTCCATTTGGTCCTAATTTATTCTTTTGGGGCCATTCTTTTTAATTCAGATGTATTAAGACTAGGATTTTTTCAAAGAAAATAAAACTGTTTGAATTGTAATTAATACATGCTGTTGTAGGAAATTTGTAAAGCAAAAATCAAAAGGCAAACAAAAATGACATGTCATTTTATTTCCAATTTGTAAGCACTGTTGAGAATTTGTATTTTTTAAATCTTTGTCCTTTTCTTCAATGATAAAATTTACTGCCAGGCATGGTGGCATGCACCTGTAGTCCCAGCTACTTAGGAGGCTGAGGCAAGGAGGATTTCTTAAGCCCAGGAATTCAAGTCTGTAGTACGCTATGATCACGCCTGTGAATAGCCACTGTATTCCAGCCTGGGCAATATACTCTGTCTCTCTTTTATTTTATAAAAATAAAGTTTTATTTCTTTTTAATTTTCTGAAACAATACATATTTATAGAAAATATGTAGAGAACAACAAATGTCACCCATAGTTTCATGGCTCAAAGATAATTATTGTTAATGTTTTTATGTATTTATGACATTTTAAAAAGTAAAAATTATATAGCAAATAAATGGATAGATTCTCCTGGTAAGTTTTTAAAACTTTACAGATAAACTGAATGTACCCTTTGCCCCTCTCCCATTTTTCCTCCAGAGTAACACTTTTGTTCATTTAGTGTATATTCTTCTGAAGACAGTAAGACTTGTTAGTGGCATCTAGTGGGTAGAGGCCAGGGATGCTGCTAAACATCCTATAAGGCACAGAACTCTCCACACATCTCCTGCTACAGATAACTGTCTGGCCCAAAATGTTAATAGTGTCACTATGACAAACCCTCCTCCAGAGCTTGTTTTATGAACATACACATACATAGTGCATGCATACACACATGCACACAAATAATTTAGTGTTTGTGTGTGTATATATATATATATGTATAGGTATTACTTTTTTTGAAGAGACAGAGTCTTGCTCTGTTGCACAGGCTGGAGTACAGTGGCACAATCATGGTCAGTGAAACCTTGAACTCCTGGAATAGTTACATATATATATATATATATATATAATTTTTAATGTAAGTGGCATTATACTTTAAGTATTGTTTTGCTTCTTGCTTTTTGCATTTACCAGTATACCTTAGGGATATTTCCAATTCAGTTTATGTAGTTCTACCTTATTTCTTCTGTGCATAGTATTCCAGAATATGAGTTTTCAATATTTTAGTCAGTCAGTTCCCTTTATGGTCATTTGGGCCATTTCTTAGATTTTTAAATATCTTTGTACATGTTCCTCTGTATTTCTCTAGAGAGTGTATTTAGAAATAGAAATACTGGGTTACAAGATATTACTTCTAGAAATATGCTTTTAAAGAAAGATTTGGATTGCATTGCACATACAGTTGTATTAAACTACTCTTTTTGTTTAACATTTATGTTGTGACAGTGACAGGGACTGAACTATTGGTTTACCAAACCTGTTTTCTCTATTTTTCTGGAGTCATGAGTAGACTGTTTCCCACCCCACGTTGCAGGTACTTGTGGCCTGTGACTCAGTTCTGTACAATAGAATGTAAGTGGAAGTGATTTTTGCTGCTTCTAGACCTGGCACATAAAAGACCTCCCTGTTGTAATCATCCATGCTCTTTCCAACTGCTAGGTGGATACCAACACTACGGGTAACTTTGTAAGTTACCAAATAAATATGGCAGAGCTCCTAGCAGCTTGAGTCTCTCAATACGTGTGTGGAACCGGGCCCTATCTCCAGCCTGTTCTTCCCTGTTAATCTGGCACCACCTTGAACTGTTTCATGAACAAGAACCAAACTTTCTTTGTGTGTTAAGTGAAATTTTGGTGCTTGTTATAGCAGCTAGCACTATCTTAACTGATTGAGCATTTTTAAAATGTCATTAAATGTTTTAAAAATATTATTTTAAATAAATGTTTCATATCTCATAACATGGTTGTGCCATAATTTATTTAATCATTCTGCTATTAGTGAGCATTTAACATTTTTATAATTTTTTTCTATAATGTGACAACTTTTCTGCAAAAATCCTTATCCATCTTTCTCATTACTTTGTTTGTTTAAAAAGCAATGGCTCTCAACTGGGAAATATTTTTCCTCTGGGGCACATTTGGCAATGTCTGGAGACATTTTGATTGTCACAACTTTGAGGGGGTGTGTTACTGGCATCTATTGATTAGAGGTCAGACAGGGATGCTGCTAAACAACCTAGAAGGCACAGAATAGCCTCCCACAACCAACAATTATCTAGCCCCAAATTTCAGTAATGCCAAAGTTGAAAATTCCTGGTTTTGAATTTAGAAAGATTACCTCATCAAAAGACATTTTCAGACTTTTGATTCGTTCTGACGAGTTTGTCAGAGAAGCTTCAACAGTTTATATTTCTACCAGCAGTACATGAGAGTACCTCTATCACTCCATTTTCATCATGGTGAGATTTTTAAAATCTTTTTCACACTTGGCTGTTTGAAAGGTGAAGTGAAATCTTATTTTCCTTTATGACCCCTTAATCACTAATGAAGATGAATTTTTCCATATGTTTGATGGGTTTTTTAAATATTCTGTTAGTGAATTTTAAAAAATAAAGACAGGGTCTTGCTGTGTTGCACAGACTGGCCTCAAACTCCTTTCCTTGAAAGATCCTCCTACCTCAATCTCCCAAAGTGCTGGGATTACACGTGTGAGCCGGCACACCCACACTGTTAGTGAATTTTCTGTTCTTGCTCCCAGTCCTTATTTATGGAAGATACTTTTTTCAGGAAATTTTTTTGCCATTTAATTTTCTTAACAATATTTTCATCTTTTTGACATAAATTTAAAAGTTTTATTTAGTCATATCATTTTATTTTATTCTTTGTTATTTTTTATCATTTTTAGGCTTTAAAAGTCTTTCCCCATTTTAGAGATGAAGTAATCACTTACATTTGCTTCTAGTTTTTATGTTTATCTTTTTTTGTCCATCTGGTTTTTGAAGAACTGTGTAATTTCTATTCCTTTTTTTTTATTATTATACTTTAAGTTTTAGGGTACATGTGCACAACATGCCGGTTAGTTACATATGTATACATGTGCCATGCTGGTGCGCTGCACCCACTAACTCGTCATCTAGCATTAGGTATATCTCTTAATGCTATCCCTCTCCCCTCCCCCCACCCCACAACAGTCCCCGGTGTGTGATGTTCCCCTTCCTGTGTCCATGTGTTCTCATTGTTCAATTCCCACCTATGAGTGAGAACATGCGGTGTTTGGTTTTTTGTCCTTGCGATAGTTTGCAGAGAGTGATGGTTTCCAGCTTCATCCATGTCCCTACAAAGGACATGAATTCATTATTTTTTATGGCTGCATAGTATTCCATGGTGTATATGTGCCACATTTTCTTAATCCAGTCTATCATCGTTGGACATTTGGGTTGGTTCCAAGCCTTTGCTATTGTGAATAGTGCCACAATAAACATTGTGTGCATGTGTTTTTATAGCAGCATGACTTATAATCCTTTGGGTATATACCAAGTAATGGAATGGTTGGGTCAAATGGTATTTCTAGTTCTAGATCCCTGAGGAATCACCACACCGACTTCCACAATGGTTGAACTAGTTTACAGTCCCACCAACAGTGTAAAAGTGTTCCTATTTCTCCACAACCTCTCCAGCACCTGTTTTTTCCTGACTTTTTAATGATCACCATACTAACTGGTGTGGTTTTGATTTGCATTTCTCTGATGGCCAATGATGATGGGCATTTTTTCATGTGTTTTTTGGCTGCATAAATGTCTTCTTTTGAGAAGTGTCTGTTTATATCCTTCACTCACTTTTTGATGGGGTTGTTTGTTTTTTTCTTGTAAATTTGTTTGAGTTCATTGTAGATTCTGGATATTAGGCCTTTGTCAGATGAGTAGATTGCAAAAATTTTCTCCCATTCTGTAGGTTGTCTGTTCACTCTGATGGTAGTTTCTTTTGCTGTGCAGAAGCTCTTTAGTTTAATTAGATCCCATTTGTCAATTTTGGCTTTTGTTGCCATTGCTTTTGGTGTTTTAGACATGAAGTCCTTGGCCATGCCTATGTCCTAAATGGTATTGCCTAGGTTTTCTTCTAGGGTTTTTATGGTTTTAGGTCTAACATTTAAGTCTTTAATCCATCTTGAATTAATTTTTGTATAAGGTGTAAGGAAGGGATCCAGTTTCGGCTTTCTACATATGGCTAGCCAGTTTTCCCAGCACCATTTATTAAATAGGGAATCCTTTCCCCATTTCTTGTTTTTGTCAGTTTTATCAAAGATCAGATAGTTGTAGATACGCGGCATTATTTCTGAGGGCTCTGTTCTGTTCCATTGGTCTATATCTCTGTTTTGGTACCAGTACCATGCTGTTTTGGTTACTGTAGCCTTGTACTATAGTTTGAAGTCAGGTAGCGTGATGCATCCAGCTTTGTTCTTTTGGCTTAGGATTGACTTGGCAATGCGGGCTCTTTTTTGGTTCCATATGAACTTTAAAGTAGTTTTTTCCAGTTCTGTGAAGAAAGTCATTGGTAGCTTAATGGAGATGGCACTGAATCTATAAATTACCTTGAGCAGTATGGCCATTTTCACGATATTGATTCTTCCTATCCATGAGCATGGAATGTTCTTCCATTTGTTTGTGACCTCTTTTATTTTGTTGAGCAGTGGTTTGTAGTTCTCCTTGAAGAGGTCCTTCACATCCCTTTTAAGTTGGATTCCTAGGTATTTTATTCTCTTTGAAGCAATTGTGAATGGGAGTTCACTCATGATTTGGCTCTCTGTTTGTCTGTTATGGGTGTATAGGAAGGCTTGTGATTTTTGCACATCGATTTTGTATCCTGAGACTTTGTTAAAGTTGCTTATCAGCTTGAGGAGATCTTGGGCTGAGACAATGGGGTTTTCTAAATATACAATCATGTAATCTGCAAACAGGGACGATTTGACTTCCTCTTTTCCTAATCGAATGCCCTTTATTTCTTTCTCTTCCCTGATTGCCCTAGCCAGAACTTCCAACACTATATTGAATAGGAGTGGTGAGAGAGGGCATGCCTGTCTTGTGCCAGTTTTCGAAGGGAATGCTTCCAGTTTTTGTCCATTCAGTATGATATTGGCTGTGGGTTTGTCATAAATAGCTCTTATGATTTTGAGATATGTCCCATGAATACCTAGTTTATTGAGAGTTTTTAGCATGAAGGGCTGTTGAATTTTGTCAAAGGCCTTTTCTGCATCTATTGAGATAATCATGTGGTTTTTGTCTTTGGTTCTGTTTATATGATGGCTTACGTTTATTGATTTGTGTATGTTGAACCAGCCTTGCATCCCAGGGATGAAGCCAGCTTGATCGTGGTGCATAAGCTTTTTGATGTGCGGCTGGATTTGGTTTGCCAGTATTTTATTGAGGATTTTTGCATCATTGTTCATCAGGGTTATTGGTCTAAAATTCTCTTTGTTGTATCTCTCCCAGGCTTTGGTATCAGGATGATGCTGGCCTCATAAAATGAGTTAGGGGGGATTCCCTCTTTTCCTATTGATTGGAATAGTTTCAGAAGGCATGGTACCAACTCCTCTTTGTACCTCTGGTAGCATTCGGCTGTGAATCCGTCTGGTCCTGGAGATTTTTTGATTGGTAGGCTATTAATTATTGCCTCAATTTCAGAGCCTGTTATTGGTCTATTCAGGGATTCAACTTCTTATCTTGTTTTAGTCTTGGGCGGGTGTATGTGTCGAGGAATTTATCCATTTCTTCTAGATTTTCTAGTTTATTTCCGTAGAGGTGTTTCTGGTATTCTCTGATGGTAGTTTGTATTTCTGTGGGACCCATGGTGATATCCCCTTTATCATTTTTTTATTGCATCTATTTGACTCTTCTCTCTTTTCTTCTTTATTAGTCTTGCTAGCGGTCTCTCAATGTTGTTGATCTTTTCAAAAAACCAGCTCCTGGATTCCTTGATTTTTTGAAGGGTTTTTTTGTGTCTCTATTTCCTTCAGTTCTGCTCTGATCTTAGTTATTTCTTGCCTTCTGGTAGCTTTTGAATGTGTTTGCTCTTGCTTCTCCAGTTCTTTTAATTGTGATGTTCGGGTGTCAATTTTATAACTTTCCTGCTTTGTCTTGTGGGCATTTAGTGCTATAAATTTCCCTCTACACACTGCTTTAAATGTGTCCCAGAGATTCTGGCATGTTGTGTCTTTGTTCTCATTGGTTTCAAAGAACATCTTTATTTCTGCCTTCATTTTGTTATGTACCCAGTAGTCATTGATGAGTACGTTGTTCAGTTTCCATATAGTTGAGTGGTTTTCAGTGAGTTTCTTACTCATGAATTCTAATTTGATTGCCCTGAGGTCTGAGTTTGTTATAATTTCTGTTCTTTTACATTTGCTGAGGAGTGCTTTATTTCCAACTATGTGGTCAATTTTGGAATAAGTGCGATATGGTGCTGAGAAGAATGTATATTCTGTTGATTTGGGGTGGAGAGTTCTGTAGATGTCTATTAGGTCTGCTTGGTCCAGAGTTGAGTTCAAGTCGTGGAAATCCTTTTTAACTTTTTGTCTCGTTGATCTGTCTAATGTTGACAGTGGGGTGTTAAAGTCTCTCATTATTCTTGCGTGGGAGTCTAAGTCTCTTTGTAGGTCTCTAAGGACTTGCTTTATGAATCTGGATGCTCCTTTATTGGGTGCATATATATTTAGGATAGTCAGCTCTTCTTGTTGAATTGATCCCTTTAACATTATGTAATGACCTTCTTTGTGTCTTTCAATCTTTGTTGGTTTAAAGTCTGTTTTATCCGAGAGTAGGATTGCGACCCCTGCCTTTTTTTGTTTTCCATTTGCTTGGTAGATCTTCCTCCATCCCTTTATTTTGAGCCTATGTGTGTGTCTGCATGTGAGATGGGTCTCCTGAATACAGCACACTGATGGGTCTTGACTCTTTAATCAATTTGCCAGTCTGTGTCTTTTAATTGGAGCATTTAGCCCATTTACATTTAAGGTTAATATTGTTATGTGTGAATTTGATCCTGTCATTATGATGCTAGCTGGTTATTTTGCCCATTAGTTGATGCAGTTTCTTCCTAGCATCAATGGTCTTTACAATTTGGCATGTTTTTGCAGTGGTTGGTACCGGTTGTTCCTTTCCATGTTTAGTGCTTCCTTCAGGAGCTCTTATAAGGCAGGCTTGCTGGTGACAAAATCTCTCAGCATTCGCTTGTCTGTAAAGGATTTTATTTCTCCTTCACTTATGAAGCTTAGTTTGGCTGGATATGAAATTCTGGGTTGAAAATTCTTTTAAGAATGTTGAATATTGGCCCCCACTCTCTTCTGGCTTGTAGAGTTTCTGTCAAGAGATCAGCTGTTAGTCTGATGGGCTTCTTTTGTGGGTAACCTGACCTTTCTCTCTGGCTGCCCTTTAGCATTTTTTCCTTCATTTCAACTTTGGTGAATCTGACAATTATGTGTCTTGGAGTTGCTCTTCTCGAGGAGTATCTTTCTGGCGTTCTCTGTATTTCCTGAGTTGAATGTTGGCCTGCCTTGCTAGGTTGGGGAAGTTCTCCTGGAAAATATCCTGCAGAGTGGTTTCCAACTTGTTTCCATTCTCTCTGTCACTTTCTGGTACACCAATCAGACGTAGATTTGGTCTTTTCTCATAGTCCCATATTTCTTGGAGGCTGTTGTCCTTGCTTTTTACTTTTTTTTCTCTAAACTTCTCTTCTTGCTTCATTTCATTCATTTGCTCTTCCATCACTGGTACCCTTTCTTCCACTTGATTGAATCGGCTGCTGAAGCTTGTGTATGTGTCACGTAGTTCTCATGCCATGGTTTTCAGCTCCATCAGGTCATTTAAGGTCTTCTCTACACTGTTTGTTCTAGTTAGCCATTCGTCCAATCTTTTTTCAAGGTTTTTAGCTTCTTTTCTTCAAACATCCTCCTTTAGTTCAGAGAAGTTTGTTATTACCAATCGTGTGAAAACTTCTTCTCTCAACTCGTCAAAGTCATTCTCCATCCAGCTTTGTTCCGTTGCTGGTGAGGAGCTGCGTTCCTTTGGAGGAGGAGAGGCACCCTAATTTTTAGAGTTTCCAGTTCTTGTGCTCTTTTTTTTCCCCATCTTTGTGGTTTTATCTACCTTTGGTCTTTGATGATGGTGACGTACAGATGGGGTTTTGGTGTGGATGTCCTTTCCGTTTGTTAGTTTTCCTTCTGACATTCAGGACCCTCAGCTGCAAGTCTGTTGGAGTTTGCTGGAGGTCCACTCCAGACCCTGTTTGCCTGGGTATCAGCAGCGGATGCTGCAGAA
This sequence comes from Gorilla gorilla gorilla, assembly GCF_029281585.2. Lineage (NCBI taxonomy): Eukaryota > Metazoa > Chordata > Mammalia > Primates > Hominidae > Gorilla > Gorilla gorilla. The sequence continues at coordinate 26,217,587 of NC_086018.1, read as the reverse complement.
CAGCGGTTATTGGTGTACAGCAAATGTTGCTGCCTGATCGTTCCTCTAGAAGTTTTGTCTCAGAGGAGTACCCGACCGTGTGAGGTGTCAGTCTGCCCCTACTGGGGGGTGCCTCCCAGTTAGGCTACTCGGGGTTCAGGGACCCACCTGAGGAGGCAGTCTGTCCGTTCTCAGATCTCCAGCTGCATGCTGGGAGAACCACTACTCTCTTGAAAGCTGTCAGACAGGGACATTCAAGTCTGCAGAGGATTCTGCTGCCTTTTGTTTGGCAATGCCCTGCTCCCAGAGGTGGAATCTACAGAGGCAGGCAGGCCTCCTTGAGCTGGGGTGGGCTCCACCCAGTTCGAGCTTCCCGGCTGCTTTATTTTCCTTCTCAAGCCTGGGCAATGTCAGGCACCCCTCCCCCAGCCTCGCTTCCGCCTTGCAATTTGATCTCAGACTGCTGCGCTAGCAATGAGCAAGGCTCCGTGGGCATAGGACCCTCTGAGCCAGGCGTGGAATATAATCTCCTGTTGTGCCATTTGCTAAGACCATTGGAAACGCGCAGTATTAGGGTGGGAGAGACCCGATTTTCCAGGTGCCGTCTGTTACCCCTTTCTTTGACTAGGAAAGGGAATTGCCTGACCCCTTGTGCTTCCCGGGTGAGGCGATGCCTCGCCCTGCCTCCGCTTACACTCGGTGCGCTGCACCCACTGACCTGCATCCACTGTCCGACACTCCCTAGTGAGATGAACCCCCTACCTCAGTTGGAAATGCAGAAATCACCCGTCTTCTGTGTCGCTCACCCTGGGAGCTGTAGACTGGAGCTGTTCCTATTTGCAAGAACTGTGTAATTTCTGAAGCAGTTGTTTTCATCTCTATTTAGTTGGTAATTCTTTATTTCTCCATTTATTTTATAACCAGGAGTTTTGAAGGCACCTTTAGCATAATTTGAATCAAGTAAACCTGCATTTAAACATGTTTCTTTTAATTAAAATTTTAACGCAAATGTTAACCATGGCCTAGAAGCAGGAAATGAGGTGGATGTTCAGAGAACAAAAATATGCCAGGAGGTCTAGGTTCTGAGGAGGGAGATGATACTAAAAAGGAGGTTGGAATCACATGGTGAAAATCGTTATTTGCCAGGCCTAGGGGTTAGATTCACATGCACTGGGAAGTCATCAAAGGTTCTGAACCAAGGGGCTGGCATAGTCAGAGCTATAGTTTAGGAATATTAGTAGAATAGAAGAATGGAGAGGGTAGAGGCTGTTATGCAGGTGAGAGAAAAAGTGGCCCAGAGTGGGAGAGACCCAAAATAAGAACAGGGGCCTCAAAACACGAGCTCCCAAAGGAACCAGGCAGTACTGCAGAAGAGTGAAATGTGTTTAGATATGGGGAGTGATGGGGTCCGTGGGGAACTTGAAAATGCATACATACTCTTTAATAGAGATAGCCACTATTCAGTTAGGTGGCTTTTCCTATGTGGGAATATGGGTCAGAGTTGTCAGATCTGTTGTTATTTTATTGTTGTTTCCATGGAAATTGGAAAGCTGAATTTTCATGTGAGTTTCGTAATTAAACAACATACTGTGTGAACCAAATAAAACATGTTTGTTGGCCACCATTTGCTACACTAACATACCTCAGAGGTAGATTCAGAAGTATACATACTCATCATTAGATATAGGGAAACAGATTTAGAGGAATCCAAATAACTTCAGAGAAGGTGATGTGGCCTAGTGGTGACAGAGCATAAGATCTTGAGCTGGAATGACTGGGCTCAAATCCTAGCACTGCATCTTACTAATTGGATGGCCTTGGGCAAGTCACTTAACCTCTCTGCTATAAAGTGGGGATGAAAATATTATCGGTCGTGTAGAATTGTGGTGAAGATTAAATGCATTAATACATGTAAAATGTTTAGGCCAGTGCTTAACACAAAATACCCCCTCAGCAGATGGTAACTGATATTTTAAGAAGTTATTAGAACGCACACTGCAGGTAAGAGAACAGGTTGTGGGCACAGCCAGCTTGGCTTTGAATCTCTGACACCTTTCAGCTGTGTGACCATGGTGACCATGGGCCATTTACTTCACCTCTTTATGCCTAAAATGTAAAATGGGGAATAACAATACCTTCTTAATTTCTGTTGCTTATAAAGTGCCCAGCACAATGCTCTAGTAATAACTAGACTCGTTGAATCTTTTTGAAACTACTTAAGCTTCCTAATAAGAAAAGTAAAGCTGAGTGCTACACTCAGTTAATTGACTAATTATGATGGCACTCTTTTCTTTTTTCTTTAAATATTCTCTTTTTGCCTTAGCAAAATATAGGTAAAGTTTTTGAGACTTTAAGTGTATTAAAATTCTTCTTCAAGCTTCAATTCTGTCTTCAAGCTTGATTGGTAGTTTGGCTAGGAATAGAATTCTAGTTTGGAATGCCATTTTTCCAGGATTTTGACAGTATTTTATCGATTGTCTTTTACCTTTCAGTTACTGTTGAGAAGCCAAATTCTACCAGAATATTTGGAGATCTTTCCTTTGTCCCTGGTGACCTGAAATTTCACAGAAGGTCTTTTTTTTCTTTTTGTTTTTTTTTTTTTTCATTGCGTAGAATCTCATGTGTTCAATTTCTAGGAAAAAATTTCTTAAGTTTTTGATAATTTGTTCCTCACCATTTTCTTTGTTTTCTATGTATAGAACTCGTGTTAGTCAGATGTTAGGCTGCTTGGGTCGATCCTCTCATTTTATCTTTCTTCCCCCTTCCTTAGGATTTCTTTGGATTTTTAAAAAATCCTATTTCCCTTGAAGTAATATTCTTCTTGGATTTGTTCTACTTCATGTATTATTTTATGCTGTCATTTAAAATTCTGAAGACTTCTGTCTTGTTTTCTGAATGTTCCTTTTGTATGGCACTCAAAAGGTGCATGGTTATAGTATGTTATGTCTCTGAAGACTTTACATACATATGTATTTGTTATTTTTGAGATCTTGCTATGTTGCCCAGGATGGTCTTGAACTCCTGGCCTCAAGTGATCCTCCCACCTCAGCCTCCCAAAGTGCTGGGATTACAGGCATGCGCTTACTGTGCCCAACAATACTTTGTATTTTTTTTTTGAAGGTCTTTTTTCTTCAGCCCTTTCATTTCCCCCTGAGTTCCTTTTTTCTGTTTGTTCATTTTGATCACTGTCTTTCAAATTAGAGTTTTCCTCAAATGTCTAGTAATCTTTGCTCATATGAGGAGTGAGGCACTAAAAACGATTTAGTGCCTCTGTGTGGTTGGGTGGCTCTTGTTCACAGATGGTTTCAATGCAGGTTGAAACGATGGTGAGCTTTTTCTTATTTGCGGAATCCCCCTCATGTTAGTCTGTGCACATCTTTTCTTTGGGCCAATTTCCACGGGGGCTTCCAGCATGACTGCCAGCATTCTGGAAACTGAGCAGAACAAAGGGGCTTGTAATGCGAGAAGGATACTGGGTGAGGAGAATCTCACCATTCAGGATGCAGACTTTCACTGACCCCCACCCCCCCGCCCTGTTTTTAGTGTAACATTTCATTTCCGTCTTCATCTCTAAACATCTCCAGACAGTAGGCCCCCATCTTGGCCCCCATCTTTTGCCAGATTAGGGGAGCAGACTTAGGGTCCTTTTTATATAAGTTTATATTCTATCCTCTGTTTTCAGACCTGTACCCCTTCCCCTGAACTTCAGAAGCCCTTAGTACCTCAATTCCTGCTCCTTTCCAGGGTCCTGCAGCTGGGCTTGGCTTGCCTTTTATTGGCACCTTTCCTTGCAGGCAGTTTGGTTTCCATTTTCTCTGTCCTACTAAATTAGCTACCATTTATCCATCTGTTTTCCATCTTCCAAAATTTTGTGGATATCTTTCATCTACTGTCATCTTTTTCAGTCTTTTTGTTTTTATGGGCTTATAGCCTTAAAACCTTTTTTATCACTATTATTTTACTGAGGTTTCTAGCAGAAGTTGCAAACTAGGGGTTTCCATTTGCTCTATTTACCTGGAAGTCTCTTGCACTTACTTTTTTCTAGTCTGCCTCCGCCTAAACTGTGAGCGAGTTTGGAGCAGATGCCTTGTCTCGTTTATTTTTATATTTCCCGGACCTAGCACATAGTAGGCACTCAATGTTGTTGAGTGGTGAATACATCAACTGAATAAACTTTGCTTTGCAAACATTTGTTTTCTTGATGTTTCTTAAAGCAGAGTGCTTACAGTGTAAATCTAGATTCTGCCATTGTGGTGAGGCTGATCGCCTTTGAACGCAGCTGGTATTCACAGTATGTGCCAGTTACTTAGCATTCCCAGTGGGCATTGTTTTGCAGAGGATTTTATTAAGTATCCAATGATGAATATATCTCCCAGACTCTTATTACCAAACCCCTGAAGCACATCCTTGATGCCTCCAGCTGACTTAATCACCACATTGCTCTCAAGTACCTAACACGTGTTTAATGCTGTACTCTGGTTTGCCTTTGATGGCACCCATGAGAAGTATGAGGACTACTATTTATCTTGCTAGAGAGATGATATTGGAAGAAGCATCCTGGGGGAAATGTAACCCACCTGGACACATCTGGATGTGCTGAGAAACAGTGACGAATTCTGAGGGGAGCCTACAGTGTATAGTGTTGTGTATAGTGTGTATAGTATATAGTGGTTGTGTATAGTGGCCTCTGCCTTTTACCATTGGTTCAGGAAGTTTAATTTTGTTATACCAAAAATTATGTTAAAATCAAAGTTCTGTCTTTCTGATAGCTCATCAAATGCAAATAAAGATTCTGTGTTTTTTAAATGAAATTCAAATTATCATACTTTAACATTTATGACAAATTATTTTGATAGGTTAGTATTTTAGGACTGGTATTTTTCACTTCTTTCCAGGCTTTATTTTGCATTTCTCTATAGATAAGAAGTTAACCTTAACCTCTTACCCTCGGTCAATGATAGTTCCTCTCACTCTTGCTCAATGATAGTTCCTCTGTTCAGCATTTCTACCTATTTTTCTTATATTACAGCCACATAAACAACTACAGAATGAAGTCATTACCAGTAGAGTAATCTTAGAATTTGGGAAACAAAACTGATTTATTTACCCTCCTGTTCTTTATTTATTCCCTCTCTCCCACCGTTTTTGAACTATAAAATTAGGTAAAATAAGCTAATAAGCTGATTAGGTGTAATTAGAAATGATATAACGTGTGCTTTGTGGGGAAAATGTGCTGCTACTTTCTTGGAAAGAAGCCAGAACAGGAAACGGCTGTATCCTACTCCCATCTGGAGTGGGGCACCATCAGAGCTACCATCACTCAGCACCTCACCTCTGCCTTCCATTGATTTCTCTCTTTAATACTGACCCAGTCATCACCTCTCCTTTCACCATTTACTAGCAGCAAAGTAAACCATTCCTAATCCCGGAGTTTTTCAGAAAGAGGCTTCTGAGGTTTCCGTAAAACTACATGATTTCCAGCAGTCTCTATTTAATACCATAATACTTTGAATGGAACCTTCTGGAAATGTGCCCTGCCATTCTAGGAGTTGATCTAATTCTTTCTTCCTGTAGAGCTCCCATCACAGATGTATTACTAAGGCACATTTAAATGGTCCTCTGAACTCACAGCCCAGTGTCACTGTTGAAAACCATCTGTATCCCTGAATGGAATAAACTTATACCTGAAGCATAGCCCATCGTCTTAATATCTGTAGTTACAGGCATTCGGGTGCAGCTTTGAGGGATTTTTCAGGGAAGCCAGACATATTAACCAGACCTAGGCTAGGAACATTCTCAAAGCTTTTCATTCTGTATCTTTGCATTTATATATAATCCTGAGGATACTATTAATCAAATAACATGCATCTCTTTCTACACTTATGGGCAGGTTGGCAAACTTGAAGTCTTCCAAAGGTAATTTTTATATCTGTGGGGGAGGCAGTAAAAAATTTTATGTTGCTCAAAAAACATCAGTGTAATAGAATTGTTGCAGATTTTTTCTTCCTTAGTCTTAATAAAATTCTAAGTCTATATCCATTTTGTGATAGGATTTGACAATACCATTTTTTAAAAAAATTACAAATTAGAAACATTTGCTTGCTAAGCTATTCTAAGCACTTAATTGTAAATAGAGCTAATAGAGTCCTTTTAGAGAAAATGTCCTTGCCTTCTTTCTCATTTTTTGTTTTTCTTGTGGGATTTCTGGAGGAAGGAGTGCAATATGATGGAAATGCACAGATTTGCAGTCAGGTAGGCCTGGATTTAAATCCCAAACTTGCTGTTTATTAGTTATTTGACTTTGGACCAGTCATTTAATATTTGTTTCCTCATCTGCAAAATGAGGGTAAAATTCTTACTTCTGAGGATCCTGTGGGTATTTGAGATAATGTAAATAAAGCATCTGATATATCATAATTCACTGACTCTCAGATATACTTTTTTTTTACATTTTAATATCTCTGAAATCAGGATAGTCTTATAATCTGTAAGTAAACATACTGTAGTTATTTAATTACAACAATTTTTTCCTTTATTTGTGGTACATATTGTAAAATTCTTATAATTGACAGCAACTTTGATTTTATTAAATACAGTATGCTTGGTGCTCAATGAATAGTAGTCATACTTACTATTAGATCCTTTTTTTCTAAGAAAGATTTTATTTATACCTAGTAAGAATTTGTGTTGTATTAATTTTCTCAGACTATGATTTTGGATACCATTACAATTATTAGGAAAAAGAGTGTTATAACAAACATAATAGCAGCTCCTGTTTAATCATTTCATGCCTCGTGCACGGTACAAAGGTAAAAAGGAATAGATTTCATAAGATTGATCAAGGGTGTGGAGAGCAGCGGGTAGAAGAACAAGAGCAGATCTGAGGGACCGTGAGTTCTGTGTAGACAGACAAGATGGCAACTCAGAAACAGCCTGTGTTTATGGGTTTCATATTCTTGCAGCTGTAGGGAAAAATAAACAAGAGGGAATTTTTGTGTAACTGAATTTTGCTTAAGGAGGACTAGGAGTTGAAAGACATTAGTACCACATATTCATTCTGACATTCTTACTTTGGACGGATGGACTTTTCTTCTTTTATATCCTTATGCAGACCTAAAGTCCCATGACTATCAATTCGATTCCTCAGGTATTTGCTGAGCACCTGCTAAGTGCCAGGCATTTTGCTAGACCTTGAGTTACAGAGATGAATAAGACAACCCTTGGCATCAGGAGGCTCCCATCTCATCTGTCTCATGCTGTGCCTCCTTCCCTTAACCTGTACCCTATACTTTTTCTTATTATGTTAAATAGAATATACATGAATCATTTCTTTTTTGTTACTGAACATATTTCCTTTGAAACTTAGCACATATTTTTAGTATTCATTTTCATTTAAAACAAGCATACCACTGAAAAATTTAAAATTAATATGATGAATAATTTGATCATACTTGTAATTAGAAATTGTATCTATCAGTATAACCTATATTTAATGTTAGCTTGTATATTTTTATGCTAAGCGAATCAAAAAATAATAATTTTAGTATCAGAATTACCTGAGGAAATTGGTAAAAAAAAATTTAAAAATGTAACTTAGGATCTTAATTAAAAATTTAATTTTTCTTCAGTGAACGTATTATGTTCTGTTTTAAGATCTGGGCATAATGACTCCTTTCTTTGGGGATTTCCAAAAGGAATATTTATGCGCTTGCATGCCCAAATAATTTCTGTGCCAAAGGAACACTGACAAATGCCACACAAGGGAAATGACATTTCTAGGATTTTTTATTAATATAATGAGGAAGAAGGAGGGCAGTAATTTGGTACATTTAAATGTTAAATAAATATACAAAACAGATTAATATAAATATATGACTTTAAAATTGCTTAATGTACTCAGTTTTATTGGTATTTACTATCTGTAATAATAGCTACTAGTGATTAAATACTTTCTATGTGTCAGACACAATTCTAAGCTCTTTAAATGTGTGGTCATAATAAGCCCATAAGGTGAATATCATTACCCCCATTTTATAGATAAGGAAACAAAGACAGAGAGAGTAACTTCCTTAATTAAGGGAAAGTAGCCAGTAGACACAGGATTCAAACCTAGGCAGTTTTAATCACTGTATTACCTTATGATTGCTAAGTCCATTATTATGCAGGGAACAGAATCAGTAGTTGTTAGAAAAGTTACTAAAGTTTAATTGAAGTTATCTAAGTTTGCCATTGAATTTGCCACTAATAGCTGGCTGGGATTTTAAAGAGCATAGCACTATGTTTTAAAATGTATTAAAATACCATCTGTTAACATTGTTAAATTAATTTTTTAAATTATTATTTAAAGTAAAACTGTCAGAAATCCTAAATAGATCCTGCATATAGATAACTGGCATTAAAATAAATATAATTAAATGAAAACTAGTATCATTATAATTTCAGGAGTCTAATAAAGCTGGTCTTGGATGGCTGCTAAACGAATGTGTCAAAGAACAGGAAAAAGGCAATGATAATGCTGAGCTTTTGACTGGAAGAAAGTGACAGCACTTGCCTCTTATATTAGTTATGGAAGCCAAAAGAGTAGAAGAGACTTGGCAAAGACAATGAGGACTTGATTTGAGGTGACAGGGAAATGGCCTGATAGAATGTCAGCAAAGCAGAATGAGGAGGGTACCAGCTGGGGTCCTGAAGACCTGGCTCTGGTCCTGCCTTCACTGGTCATTAGTAGGCTGACCTTCAGCCAAGATAGTTGAACTCTCTTGTCCTTAGTTTCTACACCTAAAGACATTGAGGGGCCAAGCATGATAGCTCACCCCTGAAATCTTGGCTACTCAGGAGGCTAAGGTGGGAGGATTGCTTGAGGCCAGACTGGAGACCAGCCTGGGCAACGTAGTGAGACCCCATCTCTACCAAAAATAAAAATATTAGCTTGGCATAGTGGTGTGTGTCTGTAGTCCCAGCTACTCAGAAGGCTGAGGTGGGGGGAACCACTTGAATCCAAGAGTTCGAGGCTGCAGTGAGTTATGATTACATCCCTGTACTCCAGCCTGGGTGACAGAGTGAGACTCAGTCTCTACAGCATTTGAAAAAAAAAAAAAGACATTGAAGGGGTTTATTGCTAAGTGGTTTTCAAATTCTGCCCTGAAGAGTCCTACAGAGTGCCAGATTTCCTTAAGGGCTGCTTGAGGAGAAAAGTAGATCCTAGTCCAACTTCACCTAAACAGCTATACTTTTAATAATACAGATCACATGTATTTGTAATTTGGTTTAAACAAAGTTTGAAAATCTGTGGATTAGGTGATCTGTAAGGCCTCTTCCAGCTGTAAAATTCTCTGTCTCTCGTTTGTTGTGAAATCTGGGTTTGGAATCATTCAACAGGGGATAGAGGTTAAACCTGCTAGAATTAGTGAAAGTACAGAGAGCTGAGATTGGGGGACATTTGTTCCTGAACATTCAAAAGCCATGCATTTCAGGAGATCTTAGCCTATATTAGGAGCTATCTTTTTTAGCAGGGGGGCTGTAATGATATTCTTTCATGGATGGAAGCCAGAAGTTCTCAGTTGTTTCTTAATTCTCTAAAATATCTCCAGGATCCTTGAGGATCCCTTTCCACCCAATTTAAAGGTTTCTTGTTTTTTCCTTCCAGAAACATTTTCTCTGCCTCTCATATGTGCACTTGTACATGTGTGTGTTTTCCATCTCTCTCTCTCTGAGTTTCTTCAATATATCCTGCCCTGCCAAAGCCAGATTTTATGATTTGGTGTAAATACTGTCTTTGAAGGGTGATCGACTACATTCCAACCCCCTACAGAATAATGTTTTATAGCCCACCGAAATTCAGGTTGGCTGGCAAGTGTGGACTGGAACAGTTTTGATTGGATAGCATTGTGATAGAATATGTTTCCTAATCCAGGTCAAATTATTCCATAGGAAACTGTAGTGAATTGTGTCACTGAAAATGCTTATGAAGCTAGGTTACACACCCTCCACTTCCCCCAAGTAAAAATGAAAATGTAGGTGGGACTGAGAGTAGGAAATAAATTTCCAAAAATAATCCTAACTAATTATTTCAAGTGAGTGAGAGAATTTAACCCCAAACAAACTCGACTCTCTAATATTTCATGGATGGCAGCCAGAAGTTCTCAGTTGTTTCTCCCTAATAGAACTATGAAGTCTCTAGAAGCTTTACTTGGTCATCATTTTGTGGCCAAAGAGCTACATAGAATGGAGTTCATTTTTTGTTTTCTGTGGTTTTTTTTTTTGTTGTTTGTTTGTTTGTTTGTTTGTTTTTTGAGATACAGGGTCTCACTGGGCTCAAGCAATCCTTCTAGCCTCGGCCTCCCCATGCCCAGCTAGAAGGCAGTCTTTGGTAAACGTCTTCCTAGATAGATAGCATGGCTACAGTGGAAGGTGTTAGCATGTGAGATAGGAGAATCCTTAAGTATCCTGGAGGAGGTGTCAAGGATTAACATTTATTTCCTCTGATGTTTTCATCAGCCTTATCATTTATAGTCCTTCAGAAGGAAGTAGCAGGCATTCTTCATTGGCTGCAAGTTGGCAATTATAACACACAGCACAGATGCCTGTTGTATTGCATCAAGTTTACATTGAGCATCAAGTTTTGAAAAAAATGAAATCATTATAAATTCTGGCAGTTTTTATGGTGTAATTAAAATGTCTAACAGGATACCTCTGGGAAACTAAATGCAGTTTTACTATTTATAGAGCCCGGAGAGGTAGTGTTTCTTGCCAACTTTCATATCTTATGACCTATAAATTGCACTTAATAGCTAATCTGTCATTCCAGCTTCTCATACCAGAAAGCTTGTTTTCTTATTAATCTGTTAATTTACATCTGCAAAGGACATTTACAGATTCTTGATTTGAAAACACTGCTGTGTTAATGCTGTGCATTATAAATAATTTATCACCTGTGATAGTAACTCTTAGGTCTAGGTAATAGATCTTTCTGACATATTGTTCTTCCAACCCTAATATAATTTTGATAAAAATAATTATTATGAAAGCTCCTCTGGTCCCACAGCATTGCAAAAGGCTGACAGGTTACCATGGAGAAGCTGTAACTATCACTAACAGCTCTCTAAGCTTAGAGTAATAGAATAAAACCAACTATTCCCACTATTAAGGTAGAAAAGAATTTAGATATGTACAAATCACTGTTTTCTTTTCAGTAATGATTGCAAAATATCCCTCCAACCCTAGGCTTAGGCATTGGAACAAACTGGTTAGATTGATGGTAGTAAATCCGACACCAGCTATTGAGCACATACAGTATGGAAATAATTTAAGACCATTAAAGACCATGTAATTAAAAATTTCCCTGTTTATGTGGTATTTAAGCCTCTTCTTTGTAGGCCATGGATGTGAGTTCACAGTTCTTAGAGATTCCACTCAGGAAGTTTTTTCCCTACCAAGATTCTTAATATTTAATTGTGCTTTTTGTGTGTATTTCATTGATTGGTCCACTTTGATCCAAGAAGAATCGGTGGGAGCAAATCCTAAAATGGGAGAGATCAGAATAATGAAGGGATTAGGATCAAATGATGGGCTGAAACTAGGGCAGACTATGTACATATTTTGGGATTCTATCTGGTTGTTAAAGGGAGGCTCTGCATCTGGTCACAAGCTTACTGGTGGCCCCGACAAAGAAGTAAATGTGATCGCTTCAAAGATTCACATTTTTCTTAAGATAAAATCACAGTAGCTGCTCGGTGGAAGCACTGAGATCTGAAAAAATTTTTCCATCATCCTTGTAAAGATGATATTGGGTGATATCATGGCCAATGTCTTCAACAATATAGATTATAAAATTTCTTTGGTTATTGTTGTGCAATTAATTTTGTGTGACTATTGAGTAAGCAACTCAAAGTTTATGAACATTATTTAACCTTTTATATACAATTATTTCATCAGCTCAGTTGCTGATTAAGGGTAGATTTTCAGGCAGCAATACACTCATTAAATAGAGAGTATATATCATTTAAGACTAAACTCCAAGAACATGATTCAGTTTTCGGTTTCTACAGGTTTATTTTTGAGTAGCTATTGATTCCCCATGAAAGCCCTGCAATCAGGGGGTTTTCTTTTAATTATGCAAAGATAAATTACTACCAGGCAGACCTTTGTTAATAAATACAAGTTTTTAAAGATTAGCTAAATCTCTGATTTTAGAACCTTATTCTTAAATTTGTTTTTTCTATAAAAATGTGCAAAATTTTATCATCCAGAAACCTGTGTTAATTGGCACATATAGAATCACTAGATAGTCTCAACTATAACTATGATAACTGGAGCATGAAATTATTAATTTATGCTCAGTATTGTGTTGGTCAGGATCGGCCAGGATATATTATAATAACAATCTCAATATTTCGGTAGCTTAAAACAATAAGAATTTATTTCTTGTGCCCACTGTATATTCATTACAGATCAGCCAGGGATCTATTCCACATTGCCATGATTCTCCCTTGAAGACCAACTCTGTTGGAACAGTCTGTAGCAAAGAGAATGTGGTGACACATGCATTGATTTCTAAAGCTTTACCTGGAAGTGATCCTATTTATTAGCCACAGCAGGTCACATAGCCGCCCACACCTGACTTCATGCAGGCAGCAATGTGCAATCTTACCTGCCTGGACAGAGAGAAGTCAGCATTTGTGAATGGCCTTAAAAACCGCCCTAGGCCAGGCGCGGTGCCTCATGCCTTTAATCCTAACACTTCGGGAGGCTGAGGAGGGTAGATCACCTGAGGTCAGGAGTTTCAGCCTGACCAACATGGTGAAACCCTGTCTCCATTAAAAATACAAAAAAAAATTACCTGTGCATGGTGGCACACACCTGTAATCCCAGCTACTTGGGAGGTTGAGGCAGGAGAATCATGTGACCCTGGGAGGCGGAGGTTGTAGTGAGCTGAGATTGCACCACTGCACTCCAGGCCTGGGTGACAGAGCAAGACTCTGTCAAAAAACAAAACAAAACAAAAAAAACAAACAACTAAGTACCATTAGTGCTTAAAATAGACCCAATTGTATTCTAATTAGTCATTATTTTATACAGTATTTTGTTGTTGTTATTACAGATCTTCCTAGTTTTCGTCTACTCCATGGAAATATGTGAAAGTACAAATGGTCATGTCGCTTCCCCACTTAAACCTTTTGTGGTTCCCATTCCCCATCTGTGGGGATTGCAAATTCATCAATAGAGGCTAAACTATGTAGTCAAAAGAGCAGAAGGGCTAGAGTCTCACATATGTGGATCTGAACCCTGGTGGTGTTATTAATTGTGTACTTTTGGATATGCCACTTTATCTCTTTGAGTCTTTGCCTCTTTGAGTCTAGCCTTATCTCAGCAATGGGTGTAATAATAACGTACACTTAAAAGGTTTATTATAATGATCAATGAAACAACATATATGAAAAATGCTTTAGATTTTACAAACTGGTGGACAGACAGAATTCATCTAAACTTACCTTTACAAACTCCTCTCCAGCCACTACCCCTGCTCCCAGGTATAAATGGCTTCTTATTCTCCAATCATAACACACTCCGACATACTTTGTGTCTTTGCTCATGCTGTTTCCATTTCCTAGAATTAGCCATTCCCCCAAGGAGGAAAACTCCAATTTATATATTTTTAAATTACCTCCTCCTCCCCTCCCGCCGTTCCTCTCCCTTGACAGAGTTTCACTCTTGTTGCCCAGGCTGGTTTGCAATGGTGCCATCTCGGCTCACTGCAACCTCCGCCTCCCAGATTCAAGTGATTATTCTGCCTCAGCCTCCTGAGTAGCTGGGATTACAGGCATGCGCCACTAGGCTTGGCTAATTTTTTTTTTTTGTATTTAGTAGTAGAGACGGGGTTTCACCATGTTAGTCAGGCTAGTCTCGAACTCCTGACCTCAGGTGATCTGTCCACCACGGCCTCCCAAAGTGCTGGGATTATAGGCATGTGCCACCGTGCCCGGCCCAATATACTTTTCTTTGAGCAGTTTTAGGTTTACAGAAAATTAAACAAATAGTATAGAGTTTCCACATACCCTTTCTCTCTCCCCCAGTCATTTTCTCGTTATTGGTATCCTGCATTAGTATGGTACATTATTACAACTGATGAACCAATATTGATATATAATTATTAACTAAAGTTCAATATTTACATTAGGGTTCACTCTTTGTATTGTACAGTTCTATGGGTTTTGACAAATTTATAATGTCGTGTGTCCAGTATTATCATGCAGAATAGTTTCATTGCCCTAAAAATCCCCTGTGCTCCATCTGTCCTCCACTCCCCCAACTCCCTTGCAACTGCTGATCTTTTTATTCTCTCTATACATTTGACTTTTTCAGAATGTAATATAGTTGAAATCATACAATATGTTGCCTTTTTAGACAAGCCTCTTTGACTAAGCAGTATACATTTAAAATTTCTTTCATGTCTTTTCACAGCTTGATACACCATTGTTTTTAGCCCTGAATAATATTCCATTGTATGGATATCCCACAGTTAATTTCTCCATTCACCTTTTGAAAGACATCTTATTTGCTTCCAGTTTTTAGCAATTATGAATAAAACTGTTATAAACAGTCATGCACAGGTTTTCGTGTGGACATGTGTTCAACTCATTTGAGTTAATACATGGGAGCACAGTTGCTGGAACACATGGTAAGACCATGTTGAGTTTTCTAAGAAATTGCCCAACTGTCTGCCAAAGTGGCTGTATCATTTTTCATTCCGACTATGAATGAGAGTTTCTATTGTTCCATATTCTTGTCAGCATTTGATATTGTCAGTTCTTTTGGATTTTAGCTGTTCTAATACATATGTAGTGGTATCTCATTGTTGTTTTAGTTTGCCATTCCCTAATGACATATGATGTTGAACATCTTTCCATATGCTTCCTTGCCATCTGCATATCTTCTCTAATGAGCTGTCTCTTCAGATATTTCGTTATTTTTTAATTGAGTTGTTTTCTTGTTGAGCTTTTATATTTTTGATATAAGTCTTTTATCATTTATGTGTTTTGCAAATGTTTTCTCTCCGTCTGTGACTTGACTTTTCATTCTCTTAACAGTATCTTTTGCATAACACAGTTTTAAATATTAATGAAGTTCAACTTAATTTTTTCTTTCATTGAACATATTTTTGGTCTTATATCTAAAGGTCATGTAGATTTTCTCTGATGTTGTCTTGGAATTTTGTAGCTTTGCAGTTTACATTTAGGTTTGATCCATTTCCAGTTAATTGTTGTTAAATGTGTAAGGTCTGTGTCTAAATTCATTTTTTTGCATGTGATGTCTAGTTGTTCTAGCACCATTTGTTGAAAAGACTATCCTTTCTCCATGTAACTACCTTTGTACCCTGTCAAAGATTAGTTATTATATTTATGTGAGTCTGGAGAATTCTCATTAAAAAATGTATTTCTCTTTTTAGTGGATACATTGTAATTGTACATATTTATGGTGTACAATTTGATGTTTGGATACATATCTATGTTGTATAATAATCCAGTCATAGTAGTGTATCCATTACCTCATGCATTTATCATTTATTTGTGGTGAGAACATTCAAAAGCTTCTCTTCTAGCTGTTTTGTAATATACAGTATTTTATTGTTAGCCATAGTCACCTTACTGTGCAGTAGGACACCAGAATTTATTCCTCCCATCTAATTGTAACTTTGTACCTTTTAACCAACCCCTCAGAATCCTCCCTTTTTTCTTCCCCTCCAGTCTCTGGCAAGGACTGTTCTACTCTCTGCTTCTATAATACCAACTTTTTTTTTTTTCAGATTCCACATAGGAATGAGATCATGCATAATTTGTCATTCTTTGTCTGGCTTATTTCACTTAACACAATGTTCTCCAGGTTCGAACATGTTGTCACAAATGACAGGATTTTAGTCTTCTTACTATTGAATCATATTTCATTGTATATGTATACCACATTTTCTTTATCCATTCATCCCTTTCTGGACACTTAGGTTGATTCCCTATCTTGGCCATTGTAAATAGTGCTACAGTGAACATGGGAATGCAGGTAATCTCCTTGACATACTGATTTTATTTCTTTTGGATATATAACCAGTATTGGGATTGCAGAATCATATGGTAGTTCTATTTTTCGTTTCTTGAGGAACTTCCACATTGTTTTTTATAATAGTTGTACTGGTTTACAATTCCACCAGTAGTGAATAAGCATTCCCTTTTCTCCAAAACCTCACCAACACTTGTTTTCATGTATCTTTTTTATAATAGCCGTTGTAACTGGTATTTCATTGTGGTTTTGATTTGCATTTCCCTGATTAGTGATGTTGAACATTTTTTTTCTTATACCGGTTGGCCATTTGTATGTCTTCTTTTGAGAAATGTGTATTAAGGTCTTTTGCCCATTTTAAAATTTTTTTTTGAGACAGAGTTTTGCTCTTGTTGCCCAGGCTGGAGGGCAGTGGTGCCATCTCGGCTCACTGCAACCTCTGCCTCCCTGGCTTAAGCGATTCTCTTGTTTTGGCCTCCTGAGTAGCTGGGATTACAGGCATGCACCACTGTGCCCGGATAATTTTTTGTATTTTTAGTAGAGATGGGGTTTCACCATGTTGGCCAGGCTGGTCTCGAACTCCTGACCTCAGGGCATCCACCCGCCTCGGCCTCCCAAACTGCTGGGATTACAGGCATGAGCCACCAGGCCTGGCCTGCCCATTTTTTAATTGGGTTATTTTGTTTTTGTCCTGTTGAGTTGTTTAAGTTCCTTAAATATTCTGGATATTAACCCCTTATCAGGTGTATAGTTTGCAAATATTTTCTTCCATTGTATAGGTTGTCTCTTTACTCTCTTAAGAGTTTCCTTTGCTGTGAAAAGTTTTTAGTTTGAGGTAATCTCATTTATCTGTTTTTGCTTTTGTTGCCTATGCTTTTGAGCTCATGTTTTAAAAATCCTTGCCCAGCCCAATATCATGAAGCTTTTTCAGTGTTTTCTTCTAGCAGTGTCATAGTTTCAGGTTTTATAGCTAAGTCCTTATTCTATTTAGAATTGATTTTTGTATATGGTGAGAGAAGGAGTCTAGTCTCATCCTTCTGCATGCAAATATTCAATTTTCCCAGTACTATTTTTTTTTTTTGAAGAGACTACCTTATTTTCCGATGCATGCAACTTTGTCAAAAATCAGTTGGCTATAGGTACATGAATTTATTTCTGGGCCTAAACAATTTTCTTGAATGCAAGAATGAATGAACAAAGGAACCAACCAACAGACTCCAAACACTCCAATGCTGGCCTAAACTTTCACTGCTTGAAGTGAAGTGTATTTACCAAGATTATGTGTTGGATATACACCTAATTGTACATGTGTTGAATTATGTGTTGGATATGTGTTGGATTCCAAAATGTCCTAAGTAAAGGGTGGATTTTTCTTAGTTTTGCTTTTTCTTAAGATATGGGGTTTCGCTGTGTCATCCAGGCTGGAGTGCAGTGGCGTGATCATAGCTCCCTGTAGCCTCAAACTCCTGGGCTCAAACAGTCTTCCTGCCTCAGCCACCCAAGTAACTGGGATTACAGGTGCCCACCAGTGGTGCTGCGCTACAAGGGCGAATTTTCTTATGCATATATTTGCAGAAGAGCAGTATGAATCATATGCTGGTCTTCAGTATACGAAGTTGATGACATTTTTGACCATCACTGGGGCAACCTTCTTGTGTTGTCTTTTTAGTTGTGGTGACATAACCTTATGGTTTATTTTCTGGTTATCTTCTATCACATCTTTGAAATGAATAAAAGCTAAGTGAGTATTATCTTGGTTGGGATAGGAAGAAAAACTAAAATCTAAAATTTTTGAGCATCTTATTGCTGAGTTCTGAACCAGGGTCATTATAAATACTGTATTATTTAGTACTCGTGAAGGCTCTGTGAGATATTAATATTCCCATTTCACAGATGAGGAAACTAAGTCTCAAAGATGTTACAAATATGTGTTATCACAGTGTGTTATTTGAATCAGTGTGTGCCTGATTCCAGAGTCTATCCTTATTCTTCTATGTATTTCTGCCTATTGGGTTGTGGGTAGTTAATCTAGGACTTTGGTTTATGGGCGCTGAACTGGCAGAGAATACATGGAGCATGTAGATTTGAGCAGTAAAAGAGAACTGCAATATTTCTGGTACTAGCCGCAGGTACATTTCCCATTTTTCCAATGACATGTAGTGAATCAATCAGCAATTATATTGAATATTCTGTGTATAACATTGTAAGCATGTAATCCTCCCACAAAATATAACCCTTATGAAAAATACATATGGTAAGGGAAAAACATGCTAGATGGAAGGAAAACATGTTTAAATCTTCAGCATAATATTTAATGGTAGTGTCATCGATGTGGTTATAGTTTGGGTAGTTTAAACTTTATTTCTCAAACTAAAAACCTTTAAAGGTGGTTTGAAGAAATATGAACAAATTTCTTACTCTGGTTTTATGTCCCATGAATCTAACTTGTCAGATGCAATTCTTCTGCAAATATTCAGGTCACAGAGCAAGAGGTGACTGACTCTTATGCGCCTAAATCTGCAGCTGGAAATTATATTTTGGCAAGAACATGAGTAATTTATATCTTGTAGAAAGAGAAAAGTGTTGTCTTATTCCAACCAGATAGTTTGTTAGCATAACTGTTTGTATGCATTTTAGTATTCAAATACAGATGTTCCAGAGTATTTCCACTGTGGGAAGCAGCTGCTGCTATTTTAGCACAGAAATCTCAAAGAGATTAATATACAAAGGCAGCATGAACCTTAGTGGCAAATGCAGCATCTGCTTGAGGTGGGGCCTGTGATTCCCCATAGATAGTGGGTCTTCAGATTCTCATTAACAGCCTGAAACCATGTTTCAGATCTAAGCTTATTCTACAGGAACAGGAACAAAGACAAGTGATTAATTTGTAATTCACTTAGCTGATAAGTATCATCACATGTTATTTGCCCAGGGGCTGTAAAATACTGGACTTTATTTCCTGTAGCAACTGACAGCAATATAGATGTTTGGTCATAATGATTGATGTTTTCAGTTGCCATTACTAGCTTCTGCTTGGTAACAGAACTCAGCCCAGCCGTCTTGCAATCATAAAACATCCATCCACACCTTAGTGATGCATTCACAGAGCACTCTATAGTTTACTGAAGGCACTCACATGCACTGCTTCATCTGATGCCATCTCAGCCCTGTGAAGTATGTACAGTATTGTCATTAGCAACATTTTACAAATAAAGAAAACAGGAGTGAAGAAGTAAAATACTTATTAGTGTTACATAGCCAGGGCCTCTGATGCTAAATCCTATTCCATTCTTATACTATAGCAAGCTGCCTCTCTAGTTTCAGAGGCAATGATGTGTGCTTCATAAATTACATCCTTTCTAGAGATACTGACTTCCAGGACACCCATCACGGAGAGTCCCAGCCTGACAGCACTGCCTGGTAACTGGAGGATGCCAGGAAAGAGCTAATGTAATAGTCTTTCCCTCTTCCTCCCACACCCCAGAGGGGAAATGCCCAAATATTCCCTTCCTTATGTTCAGAGAGCTTTAGTAAGCAGCTCCTATGTCTCCCTGGCATTTAGAGAAATGAAGAACCAGAAGCAGAAGATGCCAGGGCTGTCATTTGGAGTTGCCATAAACCAGAAGTTCCTGAGAACAGCGACGCCTGGGGTGTTGTGCCTGCCCTGAGACTTATAAATCCATCCTACGCAGTGTTCAAAGGCTCATTGCCTCCAACAAGATCTACTATTTGGAATTATCTAGTGAATTATTTATGGTTTACATATTTGACAGGGGATCATGGCTGGGTTTGAAAATTCTCTGTTCCTGGCTTGCTGCTTGGGCCTAAAAATGTCTGGAAAACCAAGGCTCAGAGAAGTTAAGTTGCTAAAGCTCTCTGAGCTAGTAAAGGGCAGTGCAGTTCTGAACAAAGTGTATCTGATTCTAAGTTACACTAGCTCCATAGTCAAAGAGCCTGCATGTTTCGCTTTGAGGGTAACAAAGATTTCTGGGTGGGAGTGGGTTGTGTCCTCCCTAGCCAGGTGGTGGAGAAGAACCCACAAAGAATAAGGTGGGGAGGGCCAACTACTGAAGTAGAGGAAAGAGGCTGAGTCTCTAGGCCTGCAGCAAAGGAGGAAGAAAAGATTTGGGGGATAGGGTATGGGTGGAGGTGGAAGCAGTAGAAAGTTCCTTGTACAGTGTGCTGACATGAAGTCCTAACCTCAGCCCCAAAGAGGCTCACAAAGTAGGAACCTGAGGCCAGTACACAACCAAGTGACATGCTCTTTGTTGAATTCATTGCTGCTTCTGCCAGAAGCACACTGCTGCAGCATTGTGACTTGCGTGGAATTGTTTCTGCTCTCTACCACTCAGAAAAAAAGAAACAGAAAAGTAAATTTCTAAGTATTTATTTCCTCTCTATTTTCTAAGTCTTTTTGTTAGAACATCTGTGAAATGATAAAAGCAACTTAAAACAATATGGGGCTTTTTTTTTTTTTTTTGCAAATATGCCATTTGCAAGCACCATTAAAAAAAGTTTCCTCAGTCATTTTGATCAAGAACTGCTATTTCACAGGCAAAGAAAATAGGGTAGAAAATCACTCATATCTATAAAATATTAATAAAAGTGTTCTGAAGTGCACAGACATAGAACATATTTCGTAAAGAAATGTCCTTTTGTTGCCATTGCTTTTGGTGTTTTGGACATGAAGTCCTTGCCCACGCCTGTGTCCTGAATGGTAATGCCTAGGTTTTCTTCTAGGGTTTTTATGGTTTTAGGTCTAACGTTTAAATCTTTAATCCATCTTGAATTGATTTTTGTATAAGGTGTAAGGAAGGGATCCAGTTTCAGCTTTCTACATATGGCTAGCCAGTTTTCCCAGCACCATTTATTAAATAGGGAATCCTTTCCCCATTGCTTGTTTTTCTCAGGTTTGTCAAAGATCAGATAGTTGTAGGTATGCGGCGTTATTTCTGAGGGCTCTGTTCTGTTCCATTGATCTATATCTCTGTTTTGGTACCAGTACCATGCTGTTTTGGTTACTGTAGCCTTGTAGTATAGTTTGAAGTCAGGTAGTGTGATGCCTCCAGCTTTGTTCTTTTGGCTTAGGATTGACTTGGCGATGCGGGCTCTTTTTTGGTTCCATATGAACTTTAAAGTAGTTTTTTCCAATTCTGTGAAGAAAGCCATTGGTAGCTTGATGGGGATGGCATTGAATCTGTAAATGACCTTGGGCAGTATGGCCATTTTCACGATATTGATTCTTCCTACCCATGAGCATGGAATGTTCTTCCATTTGTTTGTATCCTCTTTTATTTCCTTGAGCAGTGGTAAACACCAAAAGCAATGGCAACAAAAGCCAAAATTGACAAATGGGATCTAATTAAACTAAAGAGCTTCTGCACAGCAAAAGAAACTACCATCAGAGTGAACAGGCAACCTACAACATGGGAGAAAATTTTCGCAACCTACTCATCTGACAAAGGGCTAATATCCACAATCTACAATGAACTCAAACAAATTTACAAGAAAAAAACAAACAACCCCATCAAAAAGTGGGCGAAGGACATGAACAGACACTTCTCAAAAGAAGACATTTATGCAGCCAAAAAACACATGAAAAAATGCTCATCATCCCTGGCCATCAGAGAAATGCAATTCAAAACCACTATGAGATATCATCTCACACCAGTTAGAATGGCAATCATTAAAAAGTCAGGAAACAACAGGTGCTGGAGAGGATGTGGAGAAATAGGAACACTTTTACACTGTTGGTGGGACTGTAAACTAGTTCAACCATTGTGGAAGTCAGTGTGGCGATTCCTCAGGGATCTAGAACTAGAAATACCATTTGACCCAGCCATCCCATTACTGGGTATATACCCAAAGGACTATAAATCATGCTGCTATAAAGACACATGCACACGTATGTTTATTGCGGCATTATTCACAATAGCAAAGACTTGGAACCAACCCAAATGTCCAACAATGATAGACTGGATTAAGAAAATGTGGCACATATACACCATGGAATACTATGCAGCCATAAAAAATGATGAGTTCATGTCCTTTGTAGGGACATGGATGAAATTGGAAACCATCATTCTCAGTAAACTATCGCAAGAACAAAAAACCAAACACCGCATATTCTCACTCATAGGTGGGAATTGAACAATGAGATCACATGGACACAGGAAGGGGAATATCACACTCTGGGGACTGTGGTGGGGTGGGGGGAGGGGGGAGGGATAGCACTGGGAGATATACCTAATGCTAGATGACGAGTTAGTGGGTGCAGCGCACCAGCATGGCACATGTATACATATGTAACTAACCTGCACAATGTGCACATGTACCCTAAAACTTAAAGTGTAATAAAAAAAAATAAATAAATAAATAAATAAATAAAAAGAAATGTCCTTACTCCAGGAGGGACAGCATCCCCTCATTGTTATTCCCTAGCCAGGAGGCCCTTAGAAAAATTACTTGCCTATGTGTAACAGAGTACACCCTTTGTTCTGGCAGGATCACACGCTCACTTACTAAGAGGGAGCTTCATGAAGAAAGGCAGCCACATGGCTCTAACCATAGGCAGGCAATGAAGGAAAGAAAGGGTAGGCAAGCTTCCAACTTTTAGGATAAAAAGAAGGGCAGAAAAATCCCAGCATAACTTCCCTTTTATATCTGCAAATAAATTGGAAACCAAAGACTAGAATATAAGACTGTAAGTATTTGTTAAGATTCTAGAAACCATGTAACATCTCCTGTATTTTTGTTGTCCCTTTGTGGTTCAGTATACCAGCATAGAGTCAGTTTCATTAAAACCTTTAAGACAAAAAGGGTTTGCATGCTTTTCCTTGGCCAAAATAAGAAAAAAAAAAGAATGAGTGGCAAGCAATGTGAGAGGCCTAGGAAGATGGCATCTCACTGCACAGAGAGGCTGGGGTTGGAAGCGCTTCTAGGCAGGAAGAGAAATGCTTGAAGAGCCGGGTGAGCCTGAGAGGGGGTGGTGAGGCTTAATGGAGACCACCCCACTCAGAGTACAGTACAGGTTGTAACCCACCCATTTTTTTCCTCTGAGACTCATCCAAATCTAAGCCCTCCAGAGTAACCAACACTGATGAAGTTACATTGAAGGAACAAAGATAAGAGAGCAGGACCCTCTCCAGTGAGCCTTCGGTCACAGAATCATCAGTCATCATGGTAAACATCTCTCTTACCATTAAGATATCCATTTACCGTGGAAGAAGACAAGAAGAGAGACATTCCCAGGAGTGCAAAAAGCCAAGCATGGATTTCTCCTGTGAATTTCCTGTGGTCTGTTATATGTAGTAATTAATTTCGATTTTCTTTTTTTCTTTTTTTTTTCTTTTTGAGACGGAGTCTCGCTCTGTCACCCAGGCTGGAGTGCAGTGGTGTGATCTTGGCTCACTGCAAGCTCTGCCTCCTGGGTTCACGCCATTCTCCGGCCTCAGCCTCCCGAGTAGCTGGGACTACAGGTGCCCGCAACCACGCCCAGCTAATTTTTTTTGTATTTTTAATAGAGACGGGGTTTCACCGTGTTAGCCAGGATGGTCTCGACCTCCTGACCTCATGATCCGCCTGCCTCAGCCTTCCAAAGTGCTGGTATTACAGGCGTGAGCCACCGCACCCAGCCTAATTTCCGTTTGCTTATACATTTTCTTATATGACAGAGGTTAATAGGTATTAACAGAGATGTAATATCATAATTAATGTTAGAAATGTCAATAAGTCCTTAAAATGAAGACTATATGTAATACAACTTGTTTCTAGGAGATGAGGTATAGAAAGTTACTGATTAAAGTACCATTGTTTTTTATTAGGAACTTGCTGTTTGGATGTGTTCTTCATCAATTCTGCGTAGGTCTGTGGAAAACTGATAGAAGTACGATTAGCAACTGGATTGGATAATTACAAGCAACCTGCAAAATTTTTTTTTTTAAGAGTATGATGTGCTTCCTGTTTTTATTTTAAAATTCCCCAATTTAATCAGGTTCTTTATTTTATTTTATTTTATTATTATTATACTTTAAGTTTTAGGGTACATGTGCACAATGTGCAGGTTCCTTACATATGTATACGTGTGCTATGTTGGTGTGCTGCACCCATTAACTCGTCATTTAGCATTAGGTATATCTCCCAATGCTATCCCTCCCCGCTCCCCACAACCCACAACAGTCCCTGGTGTGTGATGTTCCACTTCCTGTGTCCTTGTGTTCTCATTGTTCAATTCCCACCTATGAGTGAGAACATGTGGTGTTTGGTTTTTTGTCCTTGCGATAGTTTGCTGAGAATGATGGTTTCCAGCTTCATCCATGTCCCTACAAAGGGCATGAACTCATCCTTTTTTATGGCTGCATAGTATTCCATGGTGTATATGTGCCACATTTTCATAATCCAGTCTATCATTGTTGGACATTTGGGTTGGTTCCAAGTCTTTGCTATTGTGAATAGTGCCACAATAAACATGTGTGCATGTGTCTTTATAGCAGCATGATTTATAATCCTTTGGGTATATACCCAGTAATGGGATGGCTGGGTCAAATGGTATTTCTAGTTCTAGATCCCTGAGGAATCACCACACCGACTTCCACAATGGTTGAACTAGTTTACAGTCCCACCAACAGTGTAAAAGTGTTCCTATTTCTCCACATCCTCTCCAGCACCTGTTTTTTCCTGACTTTTTAATGATTGCCATTCTAACTGGTGTGTGATGGTGTATCATTGTGGTTTTGATTTGCATTTCTCTGATGGCCAGGGATGATGAGCATTTTTTCATGTGTGTTTTGGCTGCATAAATGTCTTCTTTTGAGAAGTGTCTGTTCATGTCCTTCACCCACTTTTTGATGGATTTGTTGGAGTTCATTGTAGACTCTGGATATTAGCCCTTTGTCAAATGAGTAGGTTGCAAAAATTTTCTCCCATTCTGTAGGTTGCCTGTTCACTCTGATGGTAGTTTCTTTTGCTGTGCAGAAGCTCTTTAGTTTAATTAGATCCCATTTGTCAATTTTGGCTTTTGTTGCCATTGCTTTTGGTGTTTTAGACATGAAGTCCTTGGCCATGCCTATGTCCTGAATGGTATTGCCTAGGTTTTCTTCTAGGGTTCTTATGGTTATAGGTCTAACATTTAAGTCTTTAATCCATCTTGAATTAATTTTTGTATAAGGTGTAAGGAAGGGGTCCAGTTTCAGCTTTCTACATATGGCTAGCCAGTTTTCCCAGCACCATTTATTAAATAGGGAATCCTTTCCCCATTTCTTGTTTTTGTCAGGTTTGTCAAAGATCAGATAGTTGTAGATACGCGGCGTTATTTCTGAGGGCTCTGTTCTGTTCCATTGGTCTATATCTCTGTTTTGGTACCAGTACCATGCTGTTTTGGTTACTGTAGCCTTGTAGTATAGTTGGAAGTCAGGTAGTGTGATGCCTCCAGCTTTGTTCTTTTGGCTTAAGATTGACTTGGCAATGAGGGCTCTTTTTTGGTTCCATATGAACTTTAAAGTAGTTTTTTCCAATTCTGTGAAGAAAGTCATTGGTAGCTTGATGGGGATGGCATTGAATCTATAAATTACCTTGGGCAGTATGGCCATTTTCACGATATTGATTCTTCCTATCCATGAGCATGGAATGTTCTTGCATTTGTTTGTGCCCTCTTGTTTCCTTGAGCAGTGGTTTGTAGTTCTCCTTGAAGAGGTCCTTCACATCCCTTGTAAATTGGATTCCTAGATATTTTATTCTCTTTGAAGTAATTGTGAATGGGAGTTCACTCATGATTTGGCTGTCTGTTTGTCTGTTATTGGTGTATAAGAATGCTTGTGATTTTTGCACATTGATTTTGTATCCTGAGACTTTGCTGAAGTTCCTAATCAGCTTAAGAAGATTTGGGGCTGAGATGATGGGGTTTTCTAGATATACAATCATGTCATCTGCAAACAGGGACAATTTGACTTCCTCTTTTCCTAATTGAATGCCCTTTATTTCCTTCTCCTGCCTGATTGCCCTGGCTAGAACTTCCAACACTATGTTGAATAGGAGTGGTGAGAGAGGGCATGCCTGTCTTGTGCCAGTTTTCAAAGGGAATGCTTCCAGTTTTTGCCCATTCAGTATGATATTGGCTGTGGGTTTGTCATAGATAGCTCTTACTATTTTGAGATACTTCCCATCATTACCTCATTTATTGAGAGTTTTTAGCATGAAGCATTGTTGAATTTTGTCAAAGGCCTTTTCTGCATCTATTGAGATAATCATGTGGTTTTTGTCTTTGATCCTGTTTATATGATGGCTTACGTTTATTGATTTGTGTATGTTGAACCAGCCTTGCATCGCAGAGATGAAGTCCACGTGATCGTGGTGTATAAGCTTTTTGATGTGTTGCTGGATTCGGTTTGCCAGTATTTTATTGAGGATTTTTGCATCAATGTTCATCAAGGATATTGGTCTAAAATTCTCTTTTTGTTGTATCTCTGCCAGGCTTTTGTATCAGGATAATGCTGGCCTCATAAAATGAGTTAGGGAGGATTCCCTCTTTTTCTATTGATTGGAATGGTTTCAGAAGGAATGGTACCAGCTCCTCCTTATACCTCTGGTAGAATTTGGCTGTGAATCCATCTGGTCCTGGACCTTTTTTTGGCTGGTAAGCTATTAATTATTGCCTCAATTTGAGAGCCTGTTATTGGTCTATGCAGAGATTCAACTTCTTCCTGGTTTAGTCTTGGGCGGGTGTATGTGTTGA
Source organism: Gorilla gorilla gorilla (assembly GCF_029281585.2). Classification (NCBI taxonomy): domain Eukaryota; kingdom Metazoa; phylum Chordata; class Mammalia; order Primates; family Hominidae; genus Gorilla; species Gorilla gorilla. Next base: position 26,190,832 of record NC_086018.1, on the reverse strand, counting down.
GGAATTTATCCATTCTAGATTTTCTAGTTTTTTTGCGTAGAGGTGTTTATAGTATTCTCTGATGGTAGTTTGTATTTCTGTGGAATCGGTGGTCATATCCCCTTTGTCATTTTTTATTGCATCTATTTGATTCTTCTCTCTTTTCTTCTTTATTAGTCTTTCTAGCAGTCTATCAATTTTGTTGATCTTTTCAAAAAACCAGCTCCTGGATTCATTGATGTTTTGAAGGGTTTTTTGTGTCTCTATCTCCTTCAGTTCTGCTCTCATCTTAGTTATTTCTTGCCTTCTGCTAGCTTTTGAATGCGTTTGCTCTTGCTTCTCTAGTTCTTTTAATTGTGATGTTAGGGTATCAATTTTAGATCTTTCCTGCTTTCTCTTGTGGGCATTTAGTGCTATAAATTTCCCTCTTCACACTGCTTTAAATGTGTCCCAGAGATTCTGGTATGTTGTGTCTTTGTTCTCATTGGCTTCAAAAAACATCTTTATTTCTGCCTTCATTTCGTTATGTACCCAGTAGTCATTCAGGAACAGGTTGTTTAGTTTCCATGTAGTTGAGCAGTTTTGAGTGAATTTCTTAATCCTGAGTTCTAGTTTGATTGCACTGTGGTCTGACAGAGTTTGTTATAATTTCTGTTCTTTTACATTTGCTGAGGAGTGCTTTACTTCCAACCATGTGGTCAATTTTGGAATAGGTGTGGTGTGGTGCTGAGAAGAATGTACATTCTGTTGATTTAGGGTGGAGAGTTCTGTAGATGTCTATTAGGTCCGCTTGGTGCAGAGCTGAGTTCAATTCCTGGATATCCTTGTTAACTTTCTGTCTCGTTGATCTGTCTAATGTTGACAGTGGGGTTTAAAGTCTCCCATTATTATTGAGTGGGAGTCAAAGTCTCTTTGTAGGCCACTAAGGAATTGCTTTATGAATCTGGGTGCTCCTGTATTGGGTGCATATATATTTAGGATAGCTCTTCTTGTTGAATTGATCCCTTTACCATTATGTAGTGGCCTTCTTTGTCTCTTTTGATCTTTGTTGGTTTAAAGTCTGTTTTACCCAAGACTAGGATTGCAACCCGTGCCTTTTTTTGTTTTCCATTTGCTTGGTAGATCTTCCTCCATCCCTTTATTTTGAGCCTATGTGTGTCTCTGCATGTGAGATGGGTTTCATGAATACAGCACACTGATGGGTCTTGACTCTTTATCCAATTTGCCAGTCTGTGTCTTTTAATTGGAGCATTTAACCCATTTACATTTAAGGTTAATATTGTTACATGTGAATTTGATCCTGTCATTATGATGTTAGCTGGTTATTTTGCTCGTTAGTTGATGCAGTTTCTTCCTAGCCTGGATAGTCTTTGCAATTTGGCATGTTTTTGCAGTGGCTGGTACCAGTTGTTCCTTTCCATATTTAGTGCTTTCTTCAGGAGCTCTTTTAGGGCAGGCCTGGTGGTGACAAAATCTGTCAACATTTGCTTGTCTGTATAGGATTTTATTTCTCCTTCACTTATGAAGCTTAGTTTGGCTGGATATGAAATTCTGGGTTGAAAATTCTTTTCTTTAAGAATGTTGAATATTGGCCCCCACTCTCTTCTGGCTTGTAGAGTTTCTGTCAAGAGATCAGCTGTTAGTCTGATGGGCTTCCCTTTGTGGGTAACCCAACCTTTCTCTCTGGCTGCCCTTAACATTTTTTCCTTCATTTCAACTTTGGCGAATCTGACAGTTATGTGTCTTGGAGTTGCTCTTCTCGAGGAGTATCTTTCTGGCGTTCTCTGTATTTCCTGAATTTGAATGTTGGCCTGCCTTGCTAGATTGGAGAAGTTCTCCTGGATAATACCCTGCAGAGTGTTTTCCAACTTGTTTCCATTCTCCCTGTCACTTTCAGGTACACCAATCAGATGTAGATTTGGTCTTTTCACATAGTCCCATATTTCTTGGAGGCTTTGTTCGTTTCTTTTTAATCTTTTTTCTCTAGACTTCTCTTCTCACTTCATTTCATTCATTTCGTCTTCCATCACTGATACCCTTTCTTCCAGTTGATCGCATCAGCTACTGAGGCTTGTGTATTCGTCACGTAGTTCTCATGCCATGGTTTTCAGCTCCATCAGGTCCTTTAAGGACTTCTCTGCATTGGTTATTCTAATTAGCCATTTGTCTAATTTTTTTTCAAGGTTTTTAACTTCTTTGCCATGGGTTGGAACTTCCTCCTTTAGCTCAGAGTAGTTTGATCATCTGAAGTCTTCTTCTCTCAACTCGTCAGTGATCATTTTAAGCCTTCTTCTCTCAACTTGTCAAAGTCATTCTCCATTCAGCTTTGTTCCGTTGTTGGTGAGGAATTGTGTTCCTTTGGAGGAGGAGAGGCACTCTGATTTTTAGAGTTTCCGGTTTTTCTGCTTTGTATTTTCCCCATCTTTGTGGTTTTATCTACTTTGGTGTTTGATGATGGTGACGTGGAGATGGGTTTTTGGTGTGGATGTCCTTTCTGTTTGTTAGTTTTCCTTCTAACAGTCCGGACCCTCAGCTGCAGGTGTGTTGGAGTTTGCTGGAGGTCCACTCCAGACCCTGTTTGCCTGGGTATCAGCAGCAGTGGCTGTAGAACAGTGGATATTGGTGAACTGCAAATGCTGCTGCCTGATTGTTCCTATGGAAGTTTTGTCTCAGAGGAGTACCTGGCTGTGTGAGGTGTCAGTCCGCCCCTACTGGAGGGTGCCTCCCAGTTAGGCTACTCGGGGTTCAGGGACCCACTTGAGGAGGCAGTCTGCCAGTTCTCAGATCTCAGGCTGCGTGCTGGGAAAACCACTACTCTCTTCAAAGCTGTCAGACAGGGACATTTAAGTCTGCAGAGGTTACTGCTGTCTTTTGTTTGTCTGTGCCCTGCTCCCAGAGGTGGAGTCTACAGAAGCAGGGAGGCAGGCCTCCTTGAGCTGTGGTGGGCTCCACCCAGTTCGAGCTTCCTGGCTGCTTTGTTTACATACTCAAGCCTTGGCAATGATGGGCCCCCCTCCCCCAGCCTCGCTTCCGCCTTGCAGTTTGATCTCAGACTGTTGTGCTAGCAATGAGCAAGGCTCCATGGGCATAGGACCCTCTGAGCCAGCTGCGGGATATAATCTCTTGGTGTGCCGTTTGTTAAGCCCATTGGAAAAGCGCAGTATTAGGGTGGGAGTGACCCGATTTTCCAGGTGCCGTCTGTCACCCCTTTCTTTGACTAGGAAAGGGAATTCCTTGACCCCTTGTGCTTCCCGGGTGAGGCAATGCCTCGCCGTGCTTCAGCTCATGCACGGTGCGCTGCACCCACTGTCCGGCACTCCCCAGTGAGATGAACCCGTTACCTCAGTTGGAAATGCAGAAATCACCCGTCTTGTGCGTCACTCACGCTGGGAGCTGTAGACTAGAGCTGTTCCTATTCAGCCATCTTGCAACCTGTAACATTTTATCTGCCAGAATATACCAAAACCATTCTGATGTGTTTTCATTTCTCCACTTTATCCTTTTCTCTCCAGGCAGCGTCATCAGCCTTGAGCAGTCTGGGCCACGTGTACACAGCCATTGGAGACTACCCCAATGCACTGGCCAGTCACAAACAGTGTGTTCTTCTTGCCAAGCAATCCAAAGATGAACTTTCTGAAGCCCGAGAACTTGGCAACATGGGAGCTGTGTATATTGCCATGGGTGACTTTGAGAATGCTGTGCAGTGCCATGAGCAGCATCTGAAGATAGCCAAAGACCTGGGGAACAAGCGAGAAGAGGCCCGGGCCTATAGCAACCTCGGCAGTGCCTATCACTACCGGAGGAACTTTGACAAGGCCATGTCTTACCATAACTATGTCCTGGAGCTGGCACAGGAGTTGATGGAGAAGGCTATTGAGATGCGGGCCTATGCTGGACTAGGCCATGCTGCCAGGTGCATGCAGGATTTGGAGAGAGCTAAACAATACCATGAGCAGCAGCTGGGCATTGCTGAGGATCTCAAGGACCGGGCTGCAGAGGGGCGAGCATCCTCCAATCTAGGTAAGAACAGGGTTGCCTGTAAGAGCCCAGGTCAAAGTCGTGAGCTGGAAATAGCTGGAGTAGATCACTATCTTTTACAGATATCTGTGTGTTTATATTTAAAAGAATACCCTTATTGTGTGTGCTCTTTTCTTTTCCTTTTCTTTTTGAGACAGGGTCTTCATCTGTCACTGAGGAATGGAGTACACAGGCCAAGGATGGTGTGGCACAACCACACCTCACTGCAGTGATCTTCCCACCTCAGCCTCCTGAGTAGCTGGGACGACAGGCACACGCCAATACACCTGCTATTTTTAAAATTTTTTTGTAGAGACAGGCGTCTTCTTATGTTGCCCAGGCTGGTCTTGAACTCCTGGGCTCAAGCGATCCTCCCACCTCGGCTTTCCAAAGTGCTGCAATTACAGGCATAAGCCACCATACCTGGCCTCTTTCTTTAGATATATTTCCTTGGATCCTGCCTTCTCTAAATCACACAATTCTTCCTGTCATCATAGTGCTGTAAGGATTAGAGTTCTGAGATACTGGAAAAACAAAACATCCCAACCTTTTAATGTGTAGAGAGAGAAGAGCAACCAGATTTATTTAATTAGAGAGAAGAGGCATGAAATGATGATATAGGCTATGTTTGGTTTAAATGAAAGAGAAGCTGCTAAGCAGTCATCAATAGATGAGAACATGAAAGGATTTTTGCTTACAGGGATTTCTTTACTTGGTGAATTAACCCCACAGGAAATGCATTTTTTCCTCAAAATTATGTGTATTCAAAAAATAATATTAATAGTTTTAATGTAAATGCAAAATTATTTTTGTGAAAGATCTATTTAAAGATGATAGATTTACATTCACTGTTTTGATAGTACTTGGTTACAATTAAAACATTTATAATTTGGGGGAATTTATATGTAGCGGTAAGAGACAAGTAATTGGTAACTGGCAGTTTTTTAGAAGATATTATCTTATCCCTGTATTCAAACAGATGTGGGTACATAATGAATGGAAGGTGTGTTTGGAAGTATGAGCTAAACTTATCCCTGTGACTGGAACCACATGGTTGGTTCTTTGCCTATAGGGATTCAGGACGGGAAGAGGACAAAGAGAAGTTGACCTTATTGCTATGTTTATCAGATATGAGTAGCAGCAGAATGTAAAACTTAGCCACCTTCCCTCCCTCCTTCCCTCCCTCACTCCCTCCTTCCTTCCCTTCATCCCTTCCTCCCTTCCTTCCTTCCTCTTTCTTCCTTTCTTCTTAACTTTCTTCCTTCCCCTCCCTCCCTCCTTCCCTCCCTCCCTTCCTCCCTTCCTCCATTCCTCCCTTCCTTCCTCCTTTCCTTTCCTTTCCTGTCCTGTCCTATCCTGTCCTGTCCTTTTTCCTTTCCTCTTTCCTTTCCTCTTTCCCCTCCTCTCCTCTCCTTTCCTTCCTTTTCTTCCTTTTCTTTCTTTCTTGAGACAGGGTCTCCGTCTGTTACCTTGGCTGGAGTATAGTGGTGCAATCATGGCTCACTGCAGCCTCACACTCCTGGACAAAAGTGATCCTCCCACCTCAGCCTCCCGAGTAGCTAGAACCATAGGTGCAGTGCATGCCACCTCGACCAGCTAATTTCTTTCTTTCTTTGTAGAGTCATGGTCTCACTATGTTGCCCAAGCTGGTCTGAAACTCTTGGGCTCAAGCAACCTGCCCATGGTGGGCATCAGCCACCATGCCCAGCTAATTTTCATTTGTTGTTTTGTTGTTGCAGTGAGGCCTTGTTATGTTCCTCAGGCTAGTCTCGAACTCCTGGCCTCAAACGATCCTCCCTCCTTGGCCTCCAGAGTGTTGGGATGACAGGCATGAGCCACTGCACTTGGTGATTCTTTGTTTTTTATGTTACAAGCATTTACAGATACAAAATTTTCTCTAAACACTGCTTGACCTGCATCCCGTAATTTTTTATGTTCACTTTTATTGGGTTTTTAAAATCTTCTGAGTTGATTTGTGATTTCTCTTTGACTCATGCAGTGTTTAATATAAAAATATTTGGGGTTTTTCCCTGACAGAAAATCAGCAGTGATCTCTTCATGGCTGAGTTAGAAGATTTTTGACATTTCTAAATTTCCCTAATAAGTATCAGTAGTTGACATGCTCTGCTAATTTTTCTGTGAAATTCTCTTTCTAGGTTTCTGTGAAACACCACTGTCCTGATTTTCTTCCTGGCTGCTCCTTCTGTATCTTCTGCATTGGCTTTTGATGCTCCCTTCAAAAAACAAACAATTTTTAAAAGTTACAAAAGTGGCACTTAGTTTTGTAAAAAATTCTTAACATATAAAAATGTATAAAATAGAAAAAGGAGGCTCACCCCCTCACATTAATATCTTCCCTTGTCCCACTCCTCAGAGTCAACTACTGTTAATAATTTGGTTATAATCTTTCCAGACCTTTTTACTATATACATAAACACGTCAGTGTAATCATATATGTAAATATATACATGTGTGTATAAATTGTGTTCCCTTTTCAAATCTTGGATTATAACATACATACTTTTCTGAAGCTGCCTTTTTTACTCTGCCTTCTCTCCTAGGCTTTCCTCTATCTTATTATTCAGATATCCTACATTATTTTAATGGCTCCTTTCCATTGTATTGCCACTTGTTAAATGTGGGAATTGTCATATTTTGTTCCTTGATTCTTTTCTGTTATTTCTTTGTATATGTCCTTTTGTCATTGTTACCCCCAACCTTTTTAGAAAAATTTCTGTGGGTACATAGTAGGTATATATATTTGTGGGGTACATGAGATATTTTGATACAGGCATGCAATGTGAAATAATCATATCATGGAGAATGGGGTATCCATCCCACAGGCATTTATTCTTTGTGTTACAAACAATCCAATTACACTTTTTAGTTATTTTCAAATGTACGATGAAGTTTCCATTGACTATAGTTATCCTGTTGTGCTATCAAATAGTAGGTCTTCTTCATCCTTTCTATCTTTTGATACCCATTAGCCATTCCCACCTCTCCCTGCAGTGCCCCCACTACCCTTCCCAGCCTCTGGTAACCATCCTTCTATTATTTATGTCCATGACTTCAATTGTTTTGATTTTTAGATCCCACAAATAAGCGAGAACATGCAATGTTTGTCTGACTGTGCTTGGCGTATTTCACTTGACATAATGACCATCAATATTGTTGCAGATGACAGGATCTCATTCTTTTTCTATGGCTGAATAGTACTCCATTGTGTATATGTACCACATTTTCTTTATCTGTTCATCTGTTGATGGACACTTACATTGCTTCCAAAGCTTAGCTATTGTGAACAATGCTGCAAAAAACAGAAGTACAGATATCTCTTCGACATACTGATTTCCTTTCTTGTGGGTATATACCCAGAAGTGGGATTGCTGAATCATATGGTAGCTCTATTTTTTTTTTTTTTTGAGACAGAGTCTCACTTTGTCACCCAGGCTGGAATGCAGTGGCGTGATCTCAGCTCACTGCAACCTCTGCCTCCTGGGTTCCAGTGATTTTCCTGCCTTAGCCTCCCGGGTAGCTGGGACTACAGGCTCACGCCACCACGCCCAGCTAATTTTTGTAGTTTTTTAGTAGAGATGGGGTTTCAGCATATTGCCCAGGCTGGTATCAAACTCCTGACCTTGTGATCCGCCTGCCTCGGCCTCCCAGAGTACTGGGATTACAGGCATGAGCCACCACGCCCGGCCGGTAGCTCTATTTTTAGTTTTTTTTGATTAACCTCCAAACTGTTCTCCATAGTGGTTATACTAATTTACACTCCCACCAACAGTGTGCTAGGGTTCCCTTTTCTCCACATCCTTTCCAGTGTTTGTTATTGCCTGTCCTTTGGATATAAGCCACTTTAGCTGGAGTGAGATGATATCTCATTGTAGTTTTGGTTTGCATTTCTGTGGTGATCAGATCTTATCCCTGTTTGCCATTTATGTGTCTTCTTTTGAGAAATGTCTGTTCAAATCTTTTGCCCATTTTTAAGTCAGATTATTAGATTTTTTTCCTGTAGAGTTGTTTGAGTGCCTTATATATTCTGGTTATTAATCCCTTGTCATATGGGTAGTTCGCAAATATTTTCTCCCATTCTGTGGGTTGTCTCTTCACTTTGTTGATGGTATTCTTTGCTGTTCAAAAACTTTTTAACTTGATATGATCCCACTTGTCCATTTTTGCTTTTGTTGCCTGTGCTCATGGGGTATTGCTCAAGAAATTTTTGCCCAGACCAATATCCTGGAGATTTTCTCCAGTGTTTTCTTATAGTACTTTCATAGTTTGAGGTCATAGATTTAAAGTCTTTAATCAATTTTGATGTGATTTTTAGATACGGCAAGAGATAGGGGTCTAGTTTCATTCTTCTGCATATGGATATCCAGTTTTCCCAGCACCATTTATTGAAGAGACTGTCTTTTCTCAGTGTATGTTCTTGGCACCTTTGTCAAAAATGAGTTCACTGTTGGTGTGTGGATTTGTTTCTGGGTTCTCTATTCTGTTCCATTGGTCTGTGTGTCTGTTTTTATACCATTACATGCTGCTTTGGTTACTATAGCTTTGTAGTGTAATTTGAAATCAGGTAATGATTCAAATTATTCCAGTTTTCTTATTTTTCCTTAGGATAGCTTTGGCTATTCTGGGTCTTTTGTGGTTTCATGTAAATTTTAGGTTTGTTTTTTCTATTTCCTTGAAGAATGTCATTGGTGTTTTAATATGGATTGCACTGAATCTATAGATTGCTTTGGGTAGTATGGACATTTTAAAAACATTGATTCTTCCAGTCCATGAATGTGGAAGATTTTTCCAGTTCTTGGTGTCCTCCTCAGTTTCTTTCATGAGTGTTTTATAGTTTTCATTATAGAGGTATTTCACTTCTTTGGTTAATTCCTAGGCATTTAATTTTATGTATGGCTATTGTAAATGAGATTACTTTCTTATTTCTTTTTTAGATTATTAACTGTTGGCCTATAGAAATGCTGCTGATTTTTGTATGTTGATTTTGTATCCTGCAACTTTGTGGACTTTATCAGTTCTAGTGGTTTTTTTTTTGTGGAGTCTTTAGATTTTTCCAAGTATAATATCATGTCATCTGCAAACAAGGATGATTTGATTTCTTCCATTTTAGTTTGGATGTCCTAAATTTCTTTCTCTTGTCTGACTGCTGTAGCTAGGACCTCCAGTACTATGTTGAATAACAGTGGTAAAAGTGGGCATCCTTGTCGTGTTCCAGATACTAGAGGAAAGGCTTTCAGATTTTCCTCATTTAAGTATGATACTAGCTGTGGGTCTCTTGTATATGGCTTTTATTATGTTGAGGTATATTCCTTCTATATCCCGTTTTTTTGAGCGTTTTTATGAAGAGATGTTGAACTTTATCAAATGCTTTTTCAGCATCAATTGAAATGGCCTTCATTCTGTTGATATGATGTATCACATTGATTGATTTGTATTTATTGAACCATCCTTGCATCTCTATGATAAATCCCACTAGGTCATGATGAATAATCTTTCTAATATATTGTTGAATTTGGTTTGCTAGTATTTTGTTGAGGATTTTGGTATAAATATTCATCCGGGATATCGGCCTGTAGTTTGATGTGTCTTTGGTTTTCATATCAGGGTAATACTGGCCTCATAGAATGAATTTGGAAGTATTCTCTTCTCTGTTTCTTGGAACAGTTTGAGTAGGATTGGTATTAGTTCCTCTTTAAATGTTAGAATTCATCAATGAAGCCATCGGGTCCTGGACTTTTCTTTACTGGGAAACTTTATTACAGCTTTAATCTCATTACTTGTTGTCAGTCTGTTCAGGTTTTGGATTTCTTCATGGTTCAATCTTGGCAGGTTGTATGTGTCTAGGAATTTGTCCATTTCATCTAGATTTTCCAACTTAATTGGTGTATAGTTGTTCATAGTAGCCACTAATGGTCCTTTGGATTTCTGCAGTATCAGTTATCAGTTGCAATGTCTCATTTTTCATTTCTGATTTTATTAATTTGTATCTTCTCTCTTTTTTTCTTAGTATGGCTAAAGGTTTGTCAATTTTGTTTAACTTTTCAAACAACCAGCTTTTATTTCATTTATCTTTTGTATTTTCTTAATTTCAAATTAATTTTATTTCTGCTCTGATCTTTATTTTTTTCCTCTACTAATTTTGGGTTTGGTTTGCTCTTGCTTTCTAGTCCTTTAAGATGCATCATTAGATTGTTTATTTGAAGTTTTTCTTCCTTTTTGAGGTAGGCACTTATAGCTATAAATTTAATACTGCTTTTGCTGCATCAATTGAAATGGCCTTGAAATGGTAGGTTTTGTACCCCCAACCTTTGACAACTGCTCCAGTACACAGTGTTTCCAACTCTATATTCACCAGCTCTGACTTCTTTCCTGCCTGAGCATCACTTTCACATTTCCAACTGCCTAGTAGATATTCCATCTCATTTTGATGTTGATCTGTTGAAGTTAGTGAGCCCACACGTGGAACATCCTTTTTTCTAGGTTAACTCCTAGCTTTCTTAATTCCCTTGACAGCCCCACTCCTCTTGCCATCTGCCTTAGTTTCTTATTCCTGTATAACCAATTACCATAAACTTAGTGGTTTAAAACAACACAAATTTATTCTCTTACAGCTCTGGAGGTCAGGAGTCTAAAATCAGCTTCGCTGGGCTAAAGTCAAGATATTGACAGTGCTAGTTCCTTTTTCAGAGTCCAGAGGAGAATATATTTCTTTGCCCCTGTCAGCTGCCATCTTCCTCCTTCAGGATACATCACTGCAGTCTCTGCTTTTGTCATCACATCACCTTCTCTTCTGACCCTGACTTGCGTTTCTCCAATAAAGACTGTTGTGATTACATCAGGCCCACCTGGATGGTCTAGGATAATTTCCCTTTCTCAAGATTCTTAACTTGCAAAGTCCCTTTTGCCATGTAAGGTAACATTCACAGGTTCTGGAGATTAGGACATAGACACATTGCAGGGGATGTCATTATTCAGCCTGCCATACCATCCTGACTTAGAACTCTGAAGTCATCATTTGATTTATTTTCTTATTTTTCAGTTGACTCCCAACCTAACAGTTGCCAACTACATTTTCTCATGAAGATTATTTTTCTATTATTGCACCATCCTAGCTGCCCAGTCTGTTGCATCAACCTACTAGTTGAGTTTTCCTTATCACCATTCCCTTCTTCCCATGTCTCTTCCATCCCACACATCAGTACTAGATTGATCTTCCTAAAGCTGTACTCAAGTCATTCATTGCCACATATTGTATGCCACATTATAGGTAGAGTCCTCACCCTAAATGAAGGCTGTCGTGATTACAGACATGTCTGATTTTCCATTTTTAAATTCCACTGCTTCTCTGTATACACCCTTTACCTAAAACTGAGGTGTTCCATTTTCACTAATCTCACCACATTGGCCATGTTTTCCTGCTTCAACACATTTCCTTAAGTTTTCTTCCACATGTAATTCCTGTGTTCCTGTCTTGTCTAAACTTCACCCATCTTTTTAGGATTATCCCAAATACCATTCATTACTTGAAGCCTCTCTTAGTAACAATATAACTTCTTTAGTCTGAGCCCTAATAACACTTTTAAAATTCTCTTCTTATTCTATTTATATTTGAACATAAATTATAGGCAGTTGTATACTTATATACTTACCTCTGCTGAATTGAAGTTCATTGGAACTATGAACTATGTTCTACTCTGTGGTTTCCATATCAATGAGTGTAACTCCTTACACAAAAATATTTGTATGGTTAGATTGAATGAGTTAAAGCTTATATCACCATGTTGTGCCACAGTGATTGGAATAATTGGAAGATGGTCATGCCTTTAGAAAGAAATAGAAAAGCTAAGAGGGGCAACTAGTTAGGGAAAGCACATGATTTGTTTGATTCTGTATACTCCTGGTATGTATTTCTCTCACTTAATGGAATGTAAGCAAATAGAACTGGAAACAAATGTTAAGATAACATCATCCTAATAACATCTATGAGATACATAGGAAAGCCAGCCAGGGAGACTGAATCAGGCTCACAGAGGGTCGGGGGAATCCAGGGAGAGCTCAGGGAGAAGAGAACTTCCACGATGTAGATGATGTAACATTTATATCAAAGAAGCCAAGGAAAATGAGATTTGAGTCACTAAGAAGGTTTTTGGACAATAGAAGCTTCCTGTGCACATGTAAAGGTGAAGTGGGTAGAACTTGTAGAGATGGAGAAAAAGAAAGAAGATAGAGATGACAGGAAGTCTTTGTTCTTTGGTGGTCAGCATGTACTAATATTTATTATTCACCTTTTATTTGTTTTATAATAAAATAATTAAAAATGATTTAAAGTCGTTAGATTTCTTATGAACAATAAAGTGTAGCCTAGCTATTTTCTATGTCTGTCCTCCTTGTGAAAATAATGTTAATATAAATTTTGGCTTAGAAAATGGCCATCTTCTGGGCATGGTGGCTCACGCCTGTAATCCCAGCACTTTGGGAGGCCGAGGCAGGCGAATCACAAGGTCAGGAGGTCGAGACCATCCTGGCTAACACGGTGAAACCCCGTCTCTACTAAAAATACAAAAAAAAATTAGCTGGGCGTGGCGGCAGGCGCCTGTAGTCCCAGCTACTCAGAGGCTGAGGCAGGAGAATGGCATGAACCCGGGAGGCAGAGCTTGCAGTGTGCCGAGATCGCGCCACTGCACTCCAGCCTGGGCGACAGAGCGAGACTCTGTCTCAAAAAAAAAAAAAAGAAAAGAAAAGAAAAGAAAAAAAAATGGCCATCTTTTCTTTTATGTTCAAAACAACTGTAGTTGCATAACAATGATTCTATAGCCTCTGGTTTTTTGGTGGCCTTCTTTCTCATTCTAATTTAGGCAGTTTGGAGTCAAACCTCAGATGTGCTGCAGAGTAGGTTACTAGACTGAAGGCTCAGTTAAAGTCCTCTCACACTGAAAACCATGAATCTTATTTACTGGGAAACCAGGCAGAATTATCTCTCATCTCACTTTAGGATGAACTGCAATTAGGAAAGTCAGTAGGGAGACAATGAGAATCATGACTCAGTTTCTCCTCTCTCTTTCTCTCTCTGATGAAGGTGACTTAGTATACACCTGCAATAGATACAAAGGTGAGTACATTTCAGGAGCCACTTCCCACACACATCAGTTTCAGGCCTGATCGCCTCTAGTATTGGGTCAAATACGAGAGGTAGAAGGTGCTTCCCACCAAGGCCTGAGGTCAGATACCTAATAATTCATCTGTGGAAAACAATCAGTTTAAAAATAACTGTCTCTTTTTAGTCAGAAAAACATTTTATATCTAGAAAGTAACTTATTTGGAAAGAAAAGGGAAACAAGACTAGTGTTAGTTCATTTGTGCACCTGTTCATTCATTCTTTTGATCAACAAATATTTGTCGAACATTAGTTATGTGGTAGATACTGTGCTATCTTTTAATGAATCAAATTGACATATTAATATCTCCTACCCCCATAGAGCTTATGGTTTTTCATTCAACAAGTGATTATTGAAACCTACTCAGTGTCACATGTTTATATTCATTTTCATATTTAATTCTTCTCAAAACCTATGAGGTTGAGAATACTAATTGATTTTACATATGAGAAAAGTCAAGGTCCAAGTAAGTTTAAAAAAAAAAACAAACAAAAAACCAAGGTTTTTTTTTTTTTTAAATTATACTTTAAGTTTTAGGGTACATGTGCACATTGTGCAGGTTAGTTACATATGTATACATGTGCCATGCTGGTGCACTGCACACACTAACTCGTCATCTAGCATTAGGTATATCTCCCAATGCTATCCCTCCCCCCTCCCCCCACCCCACCACAGTCCCCAGAGTGTGATATTCCCCTTCCTGTGTCCATGTGATCTCATTGTTCAATTCCCACCTATGAGTGAGAATATGCAGTGTTTGGTTTTTTGTTCTTGCGATAGTTTACTGAGAATGATGGTTTCCAATTTCATCCATGTCCCTACAAAGGACATGAACTCATCATTTTTTATGGCTGCATAGTATTCCATGGTGTATATGTGCCACATTTTCTTAATCCAGTCTATCATTGTTGGACATTTGGGTTGGTTCCAAGTCTTTGCTATTGTGAATAATGCCGCAATAAACATACGTGTGCATGTGTCTTTATAGCAGCATGATTTATAGTCCTTTGGGTATATACCCAGTAATGGGATGGCTGGGTCAAATGGTATTTCTAGTTCTAGATCCCTGAGGAATCGCCACACTGACTTCCACAATGGTTGAACTAGTTTACAGTCCCACCAACAGTGTAAAAGTGTTCCTATTACTCCACATCCTCTCCAGCACCTGTTGTTTCCTGACTTTTTAATGATTGCCATTCTAACTGTGAATGATATCTCATTCAGATATCTCATAGTGATATCTGAGATGTGTGAGATGTGAGATGTGTGAGATGATATCTCATAGTGGTTTTGAATTGCATTTCTCTGATGGCCAGGGATGATGAGCATTTTTTCATGTGTTTTTTGGCTGCATAAATGTCTTCTTTTGAGAAGTGTCTGTTCATGTCCTTCGCCCACTTTTTGATGGGGTTGTTTGTTTTTTTCTTGTAAATTTGTTTGAGTTCATTGTAGATTGTGGATATTAGCCCTTTGTCAGATGAGTAGGTTGCGAAAATTTTCTCCCATGTTGTAGGTTGCCTGTTCACTCTGATGGTAGTTTCTTTTGCTGTGCAGAAGCTCTTTAGTTTAATTAGATCCCATTTGTCAATTTTGTCTTTTGTTGCCATTGCTTTTGGTGTTTTGGACATGAAGTCCTTGCCCACGCCTATGTCCTGAATGGTAATGCCTAGGTTTTCTTCTAGGGTTTTTATGGTTTTAGGTCTAACGTTTAAATCTTTAATCCATCTTGAATTGATTTTTGTATAAGGTGTAAGGAAGGGATCCAGTTTCAGCTTTCTACATATGGCTAGCCAGTTTTCCCAGCACCATTTATTAAATAGGGAATCCTTTCCCCATTGCTTGTTTTTCTCAGGTTTGTCAAAGATCAGATAGTTGTAGGTATGCGGCGTTATTTCTGAGGGCTCTGTTCTGTTCCATTGATCTATATCTCTGTTTTGGTACCAGTACCATGCTGTTTTGGTTACTGTAGCCTTGTAGTATAGTTTGAAGTCAGGTAGTGTGATGCCTCCAGCTTTGTTCTTTTGGCTTAGGATTGACGTGGCGATGCGGGCTCTTTTTTGGTTCCATATGAACTTTAAAGTAGTTTTTTCCAATTCTGTGAAGAAAGTCATTGGTAGCTTGATGGGGATGGCATTGAATCTGTAAATGACCTTGGGCAGTATGGCCATTTTCATGATATTGATTCTTCCTACCCATGAGCATGGAATGTTCTTCCATTTGTTTGTATCCTCTTTTATTTCCTTGAGCAGTGGTTTGTAGTTCTCCTTGAAGAGGTCCTTCACATCCCTTGTAAGTTGGATTCCTAGGTATTTTATTCTCTTTGAAGCAATTGTGAATGGGAGTTCACTCATGATTTGGCTCTCTGTTTGTCTGTTGTTGGTGTAGAAGAATGCTTGTGTTTTTTTTTTAATTCCTTGAGTTTCTGGATACCCAAAGCATGAAAGCTCATTAAGATCTCATAAAATGATGCTTAGCCTCTTTTTCTCCTATTTTCAAACCATCCTGGGAGTCATGTGTTGGAGTAAAAGTTTGGTAGCAATTGTGTTGGTTATGTATTATTCCTCTTATTTACAGTGCAGCAAAATGATAGTCACCAGAAATGGTGACTCTCAGCTGTTCTAAGTCAAGGGTGTAAGAAATATTACTTAAATTACTTTTATAAAATCATATATGAACATTAAAATCTGGTAATCTGAATCAGAAGATTCTGGATTCCCAAGGTCAGGTGGAATAATGTTACATATTATCTATATAATACACATCCATATCGTACCTTAGCTATATTTTATTCCTAAATAGAGTTTATGAATGAAATCATTACTGTGAACACACACGAAACCTAGTATCCTAAATAAATAAAAATTTAAAAAAATTACTTTTGTAGGAGAAAAATTTTTCTATAATATAGCAATAACTCTCTTTAATGTTTTTTACATTTTAATTGTTATACATTGGATTATCTTGCTATGGAAATCTATGGAAACCTGATGATATTTTATGGAATCTTTCTATGGAAAGAGGCCTAGCTTTATAGGTAAAATGTTTCTAATTATAGGTAGTCAGTACACTAACCAGATGTTTTCCTTTGGAGATTCTCAGAATGATATATGGGGTCATATTCTAAATAATCTCTTAATATGTCAAAAGGTCTGTGAGACCTCACATAGAAGTGTATCCATGATATTTGTGTTTTATAGTACTTATTTGTTCTCGCAGTAGCCCTAGGAGGTAAACCATTATTACTCTATTTTAGTGATGACGATTCAGAGATTTGTGACTCACCTGAGATTACAGAGTATGAGGGAGAGCCAGGATAAGACTTCAGTTCTTGGATTCCAAGTCCACAGATCTTTCCACAAGAGAACATGCCCCATTGTGGATCTGAGTGGGAGGCATGCTAGGATTACCTGGGCTAGGGCTAAAGGCCAAAGACGCTCCTTCTCCCTTCTTCCATCCACAAGAAGATGAAAAAGAGGAAGCACCACTAGAAGAGTTATGGGCCACCCTGAAGCATTGGTCCCTGTTCGTGCCCAGGGAGAAGACAGCAAGCATTCCTAGAGGAGTATATGCACCACCAGGAGGGAGCGGCCCTTTCTCCTCTTTTCCTAGAGAAGCTATTGTCTATTGATTACTTGCACTGAGCTAGGCACTTTGCAAACATTATTTCATTTAATTCTCATTACAAAGCTATGTGGTAGGCATAAAAGTAAAGGTACTGGCCCAAATTCATACAGTTTATAAGCAGCAGAGGCAGGATCCAAATTCAGATCTTCATGTTGTCTTTTGCTACAGCCTGCGGGCCCCCTCTGAGCCCCACACATTTATTGACCAGTTAGTTCTTCTACTCGAGAGGCATAGACAAGACTACACAAATTGTCAAAGTCTAATAATGCCCTTGATATAGGAAGCCAAACTGCACACCTCAGCTTTTCATCTAAAGCAGTTCCTATTAAGGGCCATAAAAAGAGAAAATATAAATGTAAAAAATTGAGATGTCACAGGCCCTGAAACAGATTTTTCTAGACATCTAAAAGAAAGGAACAAGAATGTCCTATCCCCATGTAAAAGGAGAAAAGAGAAATGGAGAGCATCAACCAAAGCAGGAGATTTTTCTGACCAAGCACCAGAGGCCTCGCAGAAAATGATTCACACCCTCATTAAGGTTATGACATGCGCATCCTGTGCTGTGCCCCACACCTATCAGTGCCTAATACATATTAATAATATTTATTCTCTCCTTTAGGTCAAGATTTGTCACCCAGCTTGTCTAGACATTGCTATTTAAAAGGAGCTGTGATTTGCTTACAGATACTGTGCATCTGTAAACATGTGAGCAGAGGAAGACGGGGCAGTAAATTTTGGTCAGAGCTGCACTTTGGACTGTTGCAAGAGAGGCTGCAAAACTGTTGCTGGAATAATGAAGTAGCTGCTCGCTGCCAGGTCCCATAGTTGTGTCTCCAGCAGGCAGAGTCTAGCAGTAAATTAGCTTATGTTTCAGCTTGGCAGTTGGCACTTGGTTCATTTGTAGATGCTAATTGTAATCTGATGTTATCAGCAGCAGGTAATTGAAATGGGCTTGATGAATTACTTAATTTCTTTTAATAGCTGAGTCTTCAAGAACTGAATAAAGAAGATAAGGTGATCAGGAGGAAAACACAACAGCTCTATCTTTCTAATTAGTGCTTGGAGGTTTTTTCTTCTTTACACAAATGATTATGAACATATGAGGCTGAATAGGTTTATGAGTCAAAAACCCCCATGGGGACTTTTCCCGTTAGGCAGCCCAGTTCTGAGCATTGATAACACTTCTGTTAGGACTTCAGAAAGGAATATTTGAGTGATCACTTTGGAGAATATTTATTTCTGAACACAGTTTTGTTTTCCTAGACCTAGGTGGGCACTACTTCCTGGGGGTACTGCCACTTTGGTGCTCACCCTACCTTCGGCTGTTCTTTGGCCATGTTTTGTGAGCAGTGCTGCCTGGTACTATGCAGTGAACCTGGGAGCCTTGCAATGGGTTAGTCATTGGCTCCTGAACCCACACCTGGCACTGGCACCTCCCACACCTGCCTGTCCCTAAATCTTTCCATCTGCAACAGCTCCTGCGTAGCCCTTTGCTTTGCCAGCAATGGTGAGTGCAGATGTGACCCTGGGTTCTGCCATCTGTGCTGGACACTGCACCCTGGACCTATGCCATGTGACTGCACTGAGCTTTGGGGTCTTTCTTCTGGAATCATTTGGCTCTGCTTTTAGTCTTATGTTCATTCCTTAAGGAATCCATCTGTTTTGGGGTGACTTTAGAGGAATTTGCTTTTGAATGATTTTTTTGAGAAAATCAAAATAACAGCAGAAAATATAGAGCATCAGAATCAGATCTTTTAGGTAGACATTTGGAGGTGATTTAACAAACGATTATTCAGATCACCTCTGTTGTTCTCCTTCATGGAGAATTCTATTTGAAGATAATATTTAGAGATGAAGATTCCAAGTTTCTAAGCCACCAACATGATTGTGGCAGTAAATGTCTTTGATGATAAAAAGAAGTATGTTTCATAGGCTCTGGTAATGTTCTGCTTCTTGATCTGAGTGGTAGGGTTACATAGCTGTCCTCAACTTTGTGAAAATTTGTTGAGCTCTATGCTTATGATTTTATACCTTCCTGACAATATTTTATACTCTATTTAAAGGCTTAATTTTAAAAACACATTGCACTCTGGGGCAGAGTAGGATTGTAATCATATGCCTTTCTTTTTTCTTTTTCCTTTTTAACTTTTAATTGACAAAGTATATATATTTATGGGATACAATGTGATATTTGATATATGTATACCTTGCAGAAAGATTAAATCAAGCTAATTAACATATTCATCAGCTCATCTACTTACCATTTTTTTTGCTGGTGAGAACATTTAAAATCTACCCTTTTAGCAATTTTGAAATATACATTATTAACTACAGTCACCATGCTGTGCAACAGATCACTAAAATTTATTCCTCTTGTCTAACTGGAATTTGCACCCTTTGATGAACATCTCCCTTCTCTGCATCCCCCACCTCCCAGCCTCTAGTAACCACCATTCTATTGTCTGCTTCTATTGTTATCATAGGAGATGATAGCTCCATGTGTGTTATAGCCCCTGAAGACCATCTGGTGGGACAAAATATGGAGATGGAAGCAATGATATTGATGATTCTGACCCTGAGTTGGCCTAGGCTAATGTATGTGTTCATGTCTTAAGTTTTTAACAAGTTTAACAAGTTTTTAGATTTCACATATATTACATAGTATTTGTCTTTCTGTGCCCGGCTAATTTCATTTAGCATAGCATTCCCTAGGTTCATCCATATTGTCTTAAATGACAGAATTTTTTGTTTTGAAAACTGTTTAGTATTTCGTTGTGTATATATACCACATTTTTTTATCCACTCATCCATGATGGACACTTAGGTTGATTCTGTATCTTGGTTATTGTGAATAATGCTTCAGTGAACATGGAAGTGCAGATATCTCCTCCACATACTGATCCCATTCATGCCTGTGGTTTTCACCGTGGTGTACCAACTTTCCAAACCAGATCTGACTTCCGGCTAAAACACCTACTATTGTGTTACAGTTTCCTACAATATTCCATACAGCAACATGCTGTACAGGTCTGTAGCCTAGGAACAATAGGCTACACCATATAGCCTACGTGTGTAATAGGCTGTGTCATCTAGGTTTGTGTCAGTACACTCGATGATGTTCGTACAATGACGAAATCACCTAACAACACATTTCTCAGTATGTATTCCTCATTGTTAAGTGACTCATTAATTACTGTGTATGTCTTGAATGGATGAAGGATGATGAGAGCTAAGAACTATGGGAAATGCTAGGACTTATAACTGGAGTCTAAAGTTCAAATAATTACCCATATCTTTCATATTTACTATGTTCATCTATTTGTGCCTTACTACTGTCATTAAGTCTAGATATCATTCCTGCTGCTTCTGACCCCAGAGACCAGGGAGACTAGTTCTGGGAGCAATGGCAATTTCTGTACATTTTATATTATACCTTGACATTCTCATTGGTGTAAACAATACCTAAAATTCTTTAATACTCTAGAAAGCTGAAATTCTATGATTTTTTCCATGGAAAGAGAATGTATATAGAAGCTAGAACTTGATTTTTTTTTTTTTTTTTTTTTTGAGCCAGAGTCTCATTCTGTCGCCCAGGCTGAAGTGCAGTGACGCAATCTTGGCTCACTGCAAGATCCACCTCCCGGGTTCATGCCATTCTCCTGCCTCAGCCTCCCGAGTAGGTGGGACTACAGGTGCCCACCACCGCGCCTGGCTAATTTTTTGTATTTTTAGTAGAGATGGGGTTTCACCATGTTAGCCAGGATGGTCTTGATCTCCTGACTTCGTGATCTGCCTGCCTTGGCCTCCCAAAGTGCTGGGATTACAGGCATGAGCCACTGCACCCAGCCTAGAACTTCATTCTTAAAGCTTTTTACGTGAACCAGAAATATAATGAACTTGAGAAATAGTTAAACTAGCAGGCAGTGATTAGGTTTTATGATATCATTTTAATTTTACTCCTTATAGTTAGTAGGAAGACTGAATTGAGGAGAATTTTCTCCCTCCTTTACATGGTCCTTTGCCCTATAGCTAAATGAGAGTCTGATTAGCAGGCTAACTAAATAATATATTAACCTTTTTGGATCTTCATCCAAGAAGTTTACAAAGCATGACTAAAATGAAGTCTTCTGTGCAGGTTTGAAGAACCCTAATATTTATGACTTTTGGACAAGAAAATCACTAGGATATCACACTGTTTCTTCTTTTAAGTACATGAACTTAATAGTCTATTCTCTGTATTTAACATCTAGTCTTAGGAAACTAATGCAGTTCCACTTTTCTAGATATTCAAATAACAGCTTCCGTTGAGAATATATGAAAAGGCCTTTGTGATCTCTCCAACACACATTTGAAGTGGCTTAGAAGTCACAATAATAATGATAAAGGAATGACACTTATTGAATGCCTCCAGTATGTGAACACTATACTTGGTGTAGCTTCTTATGCAGCGATTCATTGTTTAATTTAATAATTCAGAAAGATAGGGCTTATTATTCCTGTTTAGAAATCAAAAATCCAAAGAACAGAGAGGTTAACTTGTCAAAGATCTCATAGTAAGTGTGTGGCAGAGCTGGGGTGTGGGCCCAGAGCTGTCAGAATCAAAAGTCAGTGCTCTTTATGTTACACCACCTCTCAAAAGAAAATGGCTAAAATTATTGAGAAAAGAGATAAAGCTCTAGCATTTCTACGTGAGTAGGACAATGTGACATTGTAACTGGAAATTGAGCATTTCTCTTTACCCACAGCTTATTTTCATCCTCGTTCACTCATCCCTATTTCATAACGGCTGTACTTAAGCACACATACAGACCTAATGCAAGGTGGAAACGTGGCTGCTCATACACTGCCACCTGAAGTCTCCCCTCTTTTCCAGCATGAAATCCACAAGAGACACAAGTGTTTAAGACTCTTCAGCATAATTAGTAATTTCATGGTAACTTCAAAAAGTAGCTTTTTTACTGAGAACCAGTTTCTGCATGTTGTTCCCGAAATTCTTCTTAAGGCTGTCTCTGACACAGCAGAAAATACATTTGTTGAATTAGGTGAAAGCTGGAATGCAACTTTTGGTTCATATTGCTGACTAAGCCTGTTCTCAACTTGACTTTCAAATAGCTTTGTTAGCTCCTGAATACAGGCTCTCAGTTTTCAACAGATTTCTGAAAGTGGTCCTTTATGCCATCCTACTGAAGAGTTAAGTTACTCTGGGAGTGAATGCTTTCATTTTCTAGTAAAAATTGCATTGGTGCCATTTAAAATGTTTCCAAGAGCAATTAAAAAGTGAAATAAATGCTTTGTTGTTATGTGCCCAACATGATTGTAAAGCAAGCCCACATCAGAACAGCCCCAGTGGCAAGAAAAAAAAAAAAAAAAAGTAATGGATTTGTGTTCTTGAGCCAGATTGTCAGAGCTGGCCATTTATTTGAAACAACAGTTATTCTGTAATTGTTTCCCTGATTCAAATGGAAGGTTCCACCAATCCATTATATCTAATCCCAAATAAGACAAAGACAGCTTATAACATGGCCCAGCTGTTGGAGTGCTCTAGAGGGAGATATGATACGCTCTGTGACTCAGTAAACAGAAGGTAACGGACTAAAAGTTATCAAGCCCTTCACAACAAGGAGATCTGGAGTTTAACCAGAAATTTCAGACTGTCAACCTTGACAAAACAGATGGCATTCTCCAGTTTGTGGCACCATCCGGCGAGCTGGCATGTCTGCCTTGACAACTCCTGGTACTTCTTAAATGCCTGATGGAGAAAGACATCCTCTTTGTGTCAGTTCGTCAGTGAAGAACTCACACAACTGTGCATGGGACAGAGGGAATAAGAAGCACCTATGTGCTAAATCCTTTACTAAGTGTTTTCATGATCGTTCTCCCCTGTGGCTCTGGTATTCTGCGTAAACATCCTATTGGACTGTTCTTTTCCCTTCTTCTTGTAGCAGAGAAACTACTGGATTTCAGTGCTGATTTCTCTCCATTTTGATTACCGAGAAGCCTGTATACAAATATTTTGCCTACAAGCCAATGTTAGGGGCTTTTACAGTGTTGTTATAGCTAGAGTGACCTTATCATTTATCACTGGGACAGCCCCACACACCACTGGGATAGCCCCACACACCACTGGGATATAGAATCCCCCTACGTGTAGCATTCTGTGAGGAACATGAGCTTTCAATCAGATGGCCTGGCTTTAGATCCTAAGTATGCCGCTTTCTGGCTTCCTGAGCCTGGACAAGATGCTTAGCTGATTTCTGCCTCAGTTTCTTCATCCTCCCCAAATAGGGACAATTATAGCACCCATCTCATGAGGTGGCTGTGAGGATTGAATGAGTTAGTATGTATAAAGCCCTTAGAACAATGACACATAATAAACACTCAAAACTGTTGTAATCATTATTATCATTGTAGTTTGTATCATATGTGGAAAGAGCGTATCATTTGTTCACACAAAACCAAGTGCTAAAAGAAAGGTGAGAATGCTACTGAAATACATAACATTTCTTATCCTTCACAATACTCTGATCCCTTGAAAGTTGCAGGTGGTTATCAGGGGCTAGAAGTACATGTTGTTACTTGATGTCTTCATCTCTTGCTGACAAACTCTCCATTATGACTGGCTGACATTTTTTTTGACAAGACATTTCAAATGAAAGAGATCCACAAAATAATCCAAATCAAAACGCTGACCAGGAGAAACCCACCCCAGATTCTAACTCTGCCCCCACCGTTCATTGATCTTGGAGTAAGGCAATCAATTGTAGGTACCAACAAGGAGAGACTCAAGTAGGTGGTGGTATGTCTAATGTTTTGTGGTGCCAAGACGGCTGAGCTAGGAGTTAGACATTCAAGCAGCCTAACATGAGCTCTTACCTTTTGCATGACCCTGAACAAGTTATATTACTTTCCTGGGCCTCAGTTTTGTGATGTGTAAAAAAGGGGAACAATAATAATATATTTGCTTCTCACAAGATCATTAGACTCAAATGAAAGTGTGAATGTGAAAACGCTTTAATGACTAGAGCCATATTAATATGACTCTAAGGAGTACCTAGAAGTTAGTGTCGGTTTTTGTTTTGTTTTTTCCCCTGTAAGGTAAAAGTAATCATGTGTCAAGAGCTTTAAGGAGATTATTTTTCTGTGATGCCACAGGAACTGATGGAAAGTGTGGCTTCAAAGTGAGGTGACCTTGGGCTCAACTTATTTCATAGCTGTGTACCTTTGCATTACTTAACCTTTCTGACCATCAGGTTCCTCCCAACTTCATAGGATTGTTGTGAGGAAACACCCCTTCCTTTAAGAAGCTTTTTCAAATACAAACCAGTGCTTTTCTGCACGTTGCAGTGCTTTGTACCCAGATGGTGAGGTGCACCCTTCGCATATTCCCCTGCAGCAGTCAGCTTGCTTGTCTGTCTCCCCATTAAGGTTGTAAGCCTCCAAAGAGGCTATGCTATGGGCTCCCCATTTGATGCATTTGTATTCCTAGTGCTTAGCTCTCAGCTTGTTAATCTTTGATGCCACGTAAATTGACAAGTAGTGCTTAGCACATAGCAAGCCCTCAGTAAATGGTACTGCTGTTATTACACATCGAGAGATTTGTCTTTTTTAAAATAAGCTTACAGATGTCTCCACTCATCTCAATTAGTTGGATGTTAAAATGCAGACTTGGCTAAGGAATGACCATAGCACAGCAATTTTGGCTTTCCAGAACATTTTTACCAAAGAAAGAAAACTGCCAGTTGTTTTGTAATGGTAAACCCAGATTTCTGAAACTCATATCTCCAATTATAGTTTTGAAAGAACTTGAAGGTATACCTGATAGATTTCCAAACCATCTTCCACTATTAAGCCTGGTAAAGCCATGGTTGGCTTCCTGAGATTCTCTCAGAAGGGGTCTGTGGCAGCCAGGAGACAGAAAAACCTGAGCCTTGGTATTAGACAGGCCCTGGTTTGAATTGTAGCTCTGCCATTTATGAGCTGTGTGGCCTGGGGAAAGTTATGTAAGATGTAAAATAGAATTAAGACTAGAATCTCTAGGATAGCAATGAAGGGTGTGGCTCTTGTGAGGATTAAATGAGTTGATGTATGTGAAGCATTTTGCATGGTGCCTGGCACAGTACAGGCTCAGGAAATAGTGGCTGGTATTGGACTGAAACTTCCTTCTGCCTTGGAGGTACCACTGGCACCACTAGGCTCTTTTCCTTCTTTTTCTCTACTCTCTTTCCCTCCTTCTCTGAATAATGTCAAGGCTCTGGGAAAATTTTAAATAGTTTCTCTTCGTAAAAAAATTTGAAGATTCCTGACTTAAACAGGTTATTGAGGCCAGTGTCTTTTGTGCTGTAAGATTCGCTGGAAGAAAAGTTTTTTCCTTTGCTGGTGAAAAAATAACTTTCTTCCCTTATATGGTTTTAACTTTTGCTGAGCCCTTTTTCCCTGTTTTAACATTTTAGACCTTCTGTGTGATCTTGAAAAGCATTTTGTTTTCTTCTAAATATGTTTGTAATAATTGCACAAGCAGTGCTGTGCTCATAAAGTGCATGCCTGACTTTTAGTCCATCTTTGTCCTTGGCCCCTCCCTCACCCTCTCTGTTCTCCCTCATTTACAGTAAATCTTGAAAAAGGGAGTCATACTAAATGGGTGTTAAATTATAGCAGTCTTATTTAAGAAACATGTTCACCCATTTTTATTCTCACATTCATTATTTCTCTTGAGATAGATACACCAGTGCTCTCCAACACAATGTTATAATTGAAAAGAAAGAGTTCTTGGAGTTAGCAGTGGCTTTTTGGAATGTTTGCTAAGCATGGACCATCTGGCTTTTCAGTTCTCTATTTTATTTCTAAAGTATTTCAATGATATGTCCCTTTTTGACCTTTTCTGACTATAAGCATCAAACCACAGGGAATGGTTCTGTTACTTCTTTATTCATTTGTCCATTTATTCATTTACTCACCTATCCATTCATTCTGTCATTCTTCCGTTCACAAAGTAATTTTTGAGCCCCTACCATGCTCTAGGCATCATACTGCAAAATAAAAGTCATTCTTATCTTGGGAGTCAAGAGATGTGGGTTTTAGTCCCAGCTCTGCCATTAAGTCAGTTTCCACAGAGAGGGAAAGTGACTTGCTTCAGTTCACATGTGACACAGATCTCTTTCTCCCTCTGACATTTATGATATGTCCCAACAGAAAATGCGACCACTATGCAAGTGCTGTTGTTGAAGGACATTTCACACCCCTGGAGAGTCATGAAAAATGTACAGATGGCTTGGTTGTATGTACATTTAGGCACTTTAATTTATGTCAACATTCAGGCATTCTTCAAAAAGCTAATTTTATTCTGGGGACTCTCATGGTGGTGGTGATGTTTATGAATGACAGTATGCCTATTGTATCATTTTTGGCTTGCCTGATGGTTTTCCGAATGTTACATTATCATTTTTGAAACCAGTAACAATGGTGGACAAGGCATGTCAGAAAAGTCCAACCACGATTTTTCTTCTTTGCCTTTCCTTTGTTCTGTTTTTATGGCTCCAGTAACAGGAGTTTTATTACAGCAGTTTGTTTCCTCAGCTCTTTTGCTGAGGCTCTGCATAATTTATGATCTAGATTCCAAAATGTTAGTGAATTGCTCCACCAGAAATAATGGAATGTGACAGCAATGGATTCCACATTCTTGGCCCAAATATTTGTGTCTGTGGTTTACAAGTCATTTCAGAGCACGATTGCTACATTGCTCAAGCTGTTACTGAGAATGAATTCTGACAAAAGGAGAGAATTTGGGTAATTATAAAAACACGAAATAGGTCTGTGTGACAGTATTATGCTCATGGGTATCAGGAAGAAGAACAGATCTCTTCCCAACCCTTCCCCCTCCCACAGACATGGTTACGCCTCTATTCTAGGCGGAATTGTTGAGTATTAGATTTGTGACTTAGAACTCGGAATATTTGCTATGTGAAAGACATACATGATCTGGTGAGCCAACACTTACTGGGCACTTACTTTGCCTGAATAAAGCAGATGTCTGCCTTCACGATGTACCTTGGAGGCATTACTTTTTAAAAAGGTTTTACCTTCCCAGGGAGAATGTCTAGTAAGAATAGTGAATGTTAAGTCTCACATAAACCCAGATGAAACGAGATGTTCATAATCTGTTTCTTTTTCTTGAAATGCATTTTTATTAGGTATGTCTTCCATCAATTTCAGAAAAATCTGGAAGTAGAGCCTACATTAAATGCAAAATTATTTAAATGACCAAAA
This sequence comes from Gorilla gorilla gorilla, assembly GCF_029281585.2. NCBI lineage: Eukaryota > Metazoa > Chordata > Mammalia > Primates > Hominidae > Gorilla > Gorilla gorilla. The sequence continues at coordinate 26,163,776 of NC_086018.1, read as the reverse complement.
ATTATAGTTACTTAAGAAGTACTGAAGAGACTCTTTTGGTGTAATAAATGAATCCCTTGTCCCTGTGTTGATGTGGCTTTTCTTGGTGAGTCAGAAGAGGTTTCGTGGTTGTGGAATTAACTGTTTGATGTGGGAGGTTTGTTTTGGTATTAAATGGTCCTTTATATGGCAAAAATAATCTAACCAAATTCTTGGACTTGTCGTGAAAAGAGTCCTGTGTATTCTTATGTCAGAGTTGATAGGAAGGAGAGATTGTTAGTGTGAAAAAGAGCACACTGCTACAGTTGTAAAGGTTTCCTTCAGTTTCTAGGAGACAGCTACTCTTTTCCCTTAGTAAAAATATTAATGAGTGATCTCCACAATCAATTTGAACCTTTATTCTATAATCATACCACCCAGATCATGAAAGAATTATGACATAATGCAGTGTATATATGTATCCGCTTTCTTACTGTTCCCTTTCAGTGAGACGTAATGAAAAAATGCATGCATTTTAGGGTATTTTATTCATTTGTTCATTTAGTACCAATTATGTCTCAGACACTATTCTAGGCATTAGAGATAAAGCAGTGAATAATTTAAAATCCCTCCTTAACTTGCATTCTATCAAACAGGAGACATGTTTTTAAACAAACATACAGCTAAGTACTACGAAGGAAACTAAAGCCAGGTAAGGGGACTGAAAAAGACAGCAAGTTGATGGCAGGGAAGGAGGGAGCCAGGCTGACAGCTGGGACATTTTCAATCGCGTGGTCGAGGAAGGCCTCTGTAAGGAGGTAATGTTTGAGCAGAGACCTGAATGAAGCAGAGATTGAGCGCCTCTGAGTGAGCCAAATTTGGGTTCTAATTCTGGCATTGTAATTTACTTGCTGTTGGGTCTCTCTGAATGTGTTTCATCATCTGTTAAAAGTACAGTTAATAAAACCTGCTTGTATTAATGTATTTGATATTATCACTCTTCCTCCTCCTCTTCCTTTTCCTCCTCCTCCTCCTCCTCCTCCTCCTCTTCCTTTGCATTTAAAAGGTTACTACAGCTTTATATTCTCTGAACATGCTGGTTAACCAGAGTTTATAGTATTTACAGTAACTATATTTTCCAAGTAAAAAAATCAAGTCTCAAGAAGATCAGTCTGAGGAAATAAAAGTCATTTCTGATTTATGGGTTTATTTAAATAAATATGTAAGAGAGTTATAAAAATTAATTATATTTAGTTACACATTTAATTAATCTTTGCCTTTATGGATAAGAAGATTACATGAAGTTGGCCATTTCTGGAAAGGCCAGGCCCGTGGATAGCCTAACTATGTGAAATGCCCACAGTCCCATGAAACCCTTTTTTGGAAATCTAGAAGTCCATTTTAACAGGTACGGATCTTAACTTCTTAGAACTCGACATGGGACAGTGGGTGGCATGAATGTTGACATAGGTGGAAAGTGACAGAAAAGTTCTGCAGAGTTTCTAAGGTCATGTCTTCCAGAGGCTGGGGTCTGAGTGGGATTGATGTGGACAGCATTGCTGTCAGTTCCTGGTAACATTAAAAGCTTCTTTAAAGAAAAAGTCCACTGGGACCTTATTAGTTCTAGAGCCGTTAGCTGCTCTGAGGGGAGATTCAGAGGCACATCAGCCTTGAGGCTGAGTTTGTTTTACATCAGGTTTCCTCTCAGGGAGCAATACAGCACATACCTCTGTCCTAGCAAGACTTCCAGCTGAAGGATTTCCTGAATCCAGAGTGTTCAGTCATCACTGTGATACTCTGAATTTGTACAGTGCTTTATGAATCACTTCGGTTTGTCCTCACAACAACCCTGCAGAGAGTGAGAGCAGACCCTCTCAACCTTATGGGGGAGGAACTCACACATCCAAGATCACCCAGGCAGCCAGGACTACACCCAGACCTGAGCCCATAAGCAAGTGTTTTACCTTGGCCACCTTGCTGGGAAAGACAACCCTCCTCATCATGGGAGCTGCTGACACATGGCAGATCTTTCTACAGAAATTATGTGGGTGACTATAGTTGGTGTTGTGAACCCAGTCATGTGTATGAATTCAGCCTATAGAGAGGAGATTTGACTCAGGCCCTGAAGCCAAAGGATGCTGTGCAGACAGAGATGGCACTTCAGAGGGGAAAGAGATTTTCCTTGGAACAACGTTAGGATTACAAATTTTGGAGCTGGAGAGGCACTGTGGGGATTGTATACTCCAGTCCCCTTAATGTTTAGGAAAAAAAAAAAAAAAGGAACTTCAGCTCAGAGAAGCTAAGGGATTTAAATCACAGCTGGTTTGTGACCAAGTACTGTAGAAACCTGATGTTTCTAATGCTGGGGCAAAAAGCATTTCCTTCCTTGCAGTATTTTCCTTCCTGGTATCAAGTTTACTCTCCTTATTGTCCCTGCTGCAATGGAAAGCCCTTTACATTTTGACAGTTTGATATTTTTAAATTGTTCATCCTAGTGCTCATGGTTCCTAAAAGCAGTCTTGATTAAAATGCCCTTAATCAAAATAATAAGAACAATGATTAAGGCCATCCTATCCTTGTTACTGTGGATTTATCCTCCTTACCAATGTCGTTTTAATTCATGAATGTACCACAGAAATGGAGCTCACCAGGTCCTGGAAGCAGTTGCTACTTTCTTACAAACTGTGTTTTGTTTTCTGTTGTTTCATGTATTATAATGCATTGTTCTTATTTCCCTACATGCCTCTCCTCACATCCAGGCTGTGAATTTCTTCTGAAGGCCTGGTACTAGGCCTTTCGAGACTCAGGATTGTGTCCTCCAGCACAATGTATGATCCACAGAAGGCATCATTAAATGTGTTTGTTTTGGTAGCATGTTTATACTCCATCTCCTTCAGTCGTTTCAACTCCACCCCATCTCTCCCCAACCCCCAAAATCAGGATAAAAATCCCCCCACCTCAGAAATCAAGATACAATCCTAATAGTTAACAGACAGGAAAATTTGGAGCCTTGTGATTCATGCTTATATTTGTCTTTTTAAGTATCTGTATTTTGAGAACTAGTGGTCATTGTTATTCTCTATTCACTTGAACTGTCCTCGATTCTTTGTTCGTATCTGAGTTCAGTTCAACAATATTGATTTCCTTTTAATGGAACAGAAGCCACCTCAGATCTTTCCTACACATTGAGTTAATGTTTGGTGTTTTGGAGAGGAAACGCTGCCTAGTGATAAAGGACTCTGGCTGTGGAGTCAGAGGGGCACAGGGTCTCTCACGTACTGCCTGTGGGGTTTTCTATGGACAAGTTGTTTGGCCTTGATAAGCCTCAGGATTTTTCCAAACTATTAAAGCCAGGGCTGTATTGACCAAATCAGTATACTTACAATTCTAAACAGCAACATATTCCCGGATTGTTTTCTGTTCTGATCATCCATGCAGATGGAGGAATGGGCTTCTGCCAGAATAGGCATCTTGATGGTGATACTGGGTAGAAGAAAAGATAAGGAATATTACACTTTTAACTCTTATTTTATTAGTCATTAAAGCTTCCCTTGTGCAAATACTTGTAAACATTTGCTTAATGTTTTTTAAAATATGTGACAGAAAGAGATTTATTGGAGCATTTGAAAATTTTTGGATCTCATTTCCCAAGAGTCTAGCAGTGCATCCATTTACCCATTATTAAGCATTCATAAAAATAAAGAGTTCTGACAGCTTTCGACAGTATCTCAAAATTATAATGATTTCTGTGTCAGATATTTGTTTGCTTCAGACTCTGGCTGATTGATACTGTAGTTCATTCCACAGAATGAATTAAACTTGTTAGAAAGTGTTTAAGGAGCATGATGGTTTTAAAATATGTCCACAAATTCCTTGACACATCTCCCTTCAAAAAGTAGAGCCTAATTCTCCTTCCCTTGAATGTGGGCCAGACATAGTGGCTATATTCTTTTTTTAAAAAAAAAAAACCAACGGAGTTTCGCTCTTGTCACCCAGGCTGGAGTGCAGTGGCGCGATCTCGGCTCACTGCAACCTCTGCCTCCCGGGCTCAAGTGCCTCTCCTGCCTCAGCCTGCCGGGTAGCTGGGATTACAGGTGCCCACCACCATGCTCTGCTAATTTTTGTATTTTTAGTAGAGACAGCGTTTCCCCATTTTGGCTAGGCTGGTCTTGAACTCCTGAGCTCAGGTGATCCACCTGCCTTGGCCTCCCAAAGTGCTGGGATTACAGGTGTGAGCCACCGTGCCTGGCCCATAGTGACTATTTTCTAACCAGTAGAATGTGGCAGAAGTCATATTATATGACTTCTGAGGCAAGGTCATAACAAGGACACAGCTTCTGCTTGGCACTTTTCCTACTGGATTATTCATGCGGGCAGAATTCATCCACCATGTTGTAAGGATGCTCAAGCTCCTGTGGAGAACAGAATGGGATATTCTCCCTCCAAACCAAGAGGGCCCTCCAAGAGAACTACTCATAGTGTTTAAGGTTCTTGCAGGAATGGTAGTCACGTTCTACAGAGAGATGTGATTATGTAGTTAACTTGCTGGTCTGCTACCTGTACGCTTCTGAGAAGCGAGAGAGGAAAGGCAGAGAGAGAGAGGTCAGTAAAGAGAACTGGCACTCTTTGGCCAGTCGTGGATGCATGAATTTCCTGTGAATCAGTATAGAAGTTAGCTTGAGACAACTCCCTAGAACATTTCTCAAGAGCGCTGCCTCAGGATGAAGAAGCCTCAGCAGCATGAGACTGTGGAATGTAACTCTGCAGGTGGGATCTGAGAGTTCTCACATCAGGGAATTGTGCCATGGATAGGTCTCTCCACAGGGGCTCCAAAGAACTTATACAAGACTCCAGCAAATGCAGCTAGCATTTAGATGCTAGTGGCCAGTCAGTTTGAGGCTAACAGCCAGCAACAGCCATGAGAATACTGGTTAAGTTAAGAGTCACATGTGTCTTTCCATGCCCCTTAATTCAGCGCCCTGGAGGAGTGAGGAGAAAAGTAGTTTTATACTTGTTTTCCAGTGGAACCTCAGCAGTCCATCCTCTGTGTTGCTTATGATTTAAGCGGTACTCCCAAGTTTTCCAGCTTCCTCGGCAAAGACATGTTACTACTTCTGGCTGATAAAATGTGAGGCCATGGAAAGCATGTGTGCAGTTCTCCAGTCTCTGTGTACCTGCCATGGCCACTAAAGTAGTGGGTATACAGAACAGAGCCTTGTATTGAATCACCTTGGGCATGCAAAGTGAACAAGAATTAAACATGTAAACCTTTGAGATTGGAGCATTCTTTGTGACACCATAACCTCTCCTTCCGTGACTAATTCAAGCAGGGACACAGAAGTGGAATGCTCTCATGTTAGACATTTCCCTGGACATCTAGAGCTTATTTGAGAAGTTAGATTTTGAATTTAAGGTCTGGACAACTTGAGTTCGGCTTTAGAGAAGAGGACTGCTCCAAGTGTAGGCCAGTGCCAATTCATGAACTATATATTACCTGTCCATGAGGAGAGAAGTGCAGAATCAAAAATAAGCATTTTGGGCTGGGTGCTATGGCTTACATCTATAATCCCAGCACCTTGGGAGGCTGAGGCAGGAGGATCGCTTGAGGCCAGGAGTTTGAGACCAGCCTAGGCAACATAATGAGACCTCATCTCTACAGAAAAATTTTAAAAATTAGCTGGGTGCGGTGGTGCATGCCTGTATTTTCAACTACTTGAGAGGCCGAGGTGGGAGGATTGCTTCAGTCTGGGAGTTCCAGGCTAGAATGAGCTATGATCACACCACTGAACTCTAGCCTGAGCAACAGAGGGAGACCCCATACCAAAAAACAAAAAGTAAGCATTTCGAAACTTTAATAGCAACTAGTCATTACTTAGAAATTTTATTTTATCAAAAAATAGTAAGCATTTTGAAACTTTTATAGCAACTGGTCATTGCTGTGATATTTTATTGTGTTTTACAATAGTATTATTCTGCAATTGATTGTGAAAAACAAAAAACCCCAGAACTGACCCTTCATCAATGTAGTTTGAGGAGCACTGCTTTATAATATGTACATTCAAATCAGTCTTAGGAAGATATAGTTATAAGGGTAATTAATTTTGGATATTTTTGTATTAATTTCATATATCTACTGTGTTTCTAAGATTTCTTGATCTTTCCTTTGAAATGACCCTAATATAATAAACAATTACAGTGGTAAGAGAAAACATCAGATGTGAATTCCCTGTATTTTCTCCCTTTCACTTTCCAACTTGGCTTCACATGTTCTTCCTGCTTCTCTTAGGTACTCTTTTACAAAGTTCTGCTTCCTCAACTTTTATTTACTTCTCCACTGTCTGAAATCTGACTTTCCCCCCACCACTATTCTTTTAAATTTATTTTTGCTAAAGTCATCAGTGATTTACTAAATGTCAAATCAGTTGACCTGTCCTCTTACTTGACTTATTTGAACTCCTTCTCCTGCCTGCCTCACAGCCTTCCTGGGATTTCTCCTTTACTTGCCTTCTAAAACTCCTCCTAGCTCTGGCGTTTTACTCCTCAACAACTCTGCCTATTCAAAGCTATGTGTAAGTCATTTAGAGGGTAACATTTTTGAAATTTAATTCATTAATGGATTTAATAAGTTATTGTGCATATTTTGTAAATAATCCTATTATAATATAAATAAGCATTTTCTTACACATAAAAGAGAACCCAAAGAATGACGTAGTGGTGAGCTTGCTGGTGTTGAGTTCCCTCAACAGAGGCCAAGTAGAGAACCTGACTTCCACCCCAAGGTAGTAACAGGATGGCAGTCCACCACCCCTACCTCACGTCACTCAACAGAGTGGTGTCAGAGGAGACCTGATAAAACACAACATTCAAGTAAGATCGAAAATCTCATAGCATAATATCAAAAATACCTAGGTTTCAATAGAAAATCACTCATCATACCAAGAACTAGGAAGATCTTAGATTTAATGAGAAAAGACAGCCAGTGGATACTGACACTGAGATGATACCGATGCTCAAAAGATCTGACAAAGATTTTAAAGTAAACATTATAAAAATGCATGAGTGAGCAATTATGAATAAGCTTGAAACAAATGGAAAAAATGGACAACTTCCGCACAGAAATATAGTCTCAGCAAAGATGTAGAAGATATAAAGAAAAACCAGATGGAAAGTTTAGAACTAAAAAAAATACAATAACTGAAATAAAAAGCTTAATAGATGGCATCAGTAGCAGAATAAAGAGGTCAAAGGAAAGAATCAGTGAACTTGAAGACAGAACAGTAGAAATTACCCAATCTGAACAACAGAAAGGAAATAGACTGAAAAAAAATGAACAGAGCCTTGGGGACATGTGGAACTATAAACGATCCAACATTTATGTTTATGTTATTTGAGTCTCAGAAAGAGAAGAAAGGAGATGAGACTAAAAAGGTATTTGGAGAAATAGTAGCTGAAAAATTTCCAAAATTGGCAAAAACATAAACCTATAGATTCAAGAAGTTGTGTGAACTCCAGTAGGATAAACCCAAAGAAGTAAACACTAAAGACACATTGGAGTCAAACTTCAGAAAAGTAATGGCAGATAACCAGAGACAAACCCGTGGAGGAAAAACAGTTAGAATGGTAGAAAAATTCTTATCAGAAATCATAGAGGCCAGAGGAAGTAGCAGAATGTTTTTTGGGTGCCAGAAGAAGAGAACTGTATCAACCCAGAATTCAATATTCAGCAAAAATTGAAATCAAGGCATTCTGAGTTAAGGGAAAATTAAATAATTTGTCACCAGCAGACCTGCTCCAAAACAATGGCTACGAGAAATGCTCTTAACAGAAAAGAAATGATAGAAGAAATTTTGGAGCATCAAAAAGGGAGGAAGAACTTGGTAAGAGCAAAAATATGGGTAAATACAGTAGACTTTCCTATTACTAATATGTAAAAGAGCTCAACTACACAATTAAAAGGATTTAACTCACATTTATTGAACAGTCCACCCAACAATAGCAGAATACACATTCTTTTGAAGCACTCACAGAACATTTATCGAGATAGGCTGTATTCTGGGCCATAAAACAACCTCAACAAATTTAAAATAATTGAAATCATAATGAGGATGTTCTCTGACCATACTGCAACCAAACTAGAAATGAATTAACAGAAGTCTGGAAAATCTCCAAACACTTGGAAATTAAACAGCATGCTTTTAAATAATCCTTGAGTCACAGAAAAAGTCTCAAGGGAAATGAAAAAATATACAACATATAAAAATTTGTGGGACTCAACTGAAGCAGTGCTGAAAGGCAAATTTATAGCACTAAATGCTCTTTAGAAAACAGGGAAAATCACAAGTCAATGATGCAAGTTTCCACCTGAAGAAACTAGAAATAGAAGAGCAAAATAATAAAGAAAGAGCAACCAGAAGAGAGTACATAATAAAAGAGCAGAAATCAATGAAACTGAAAACAATAACAACAGAGAAACAGAAAACCAATAGAAAAAATCAAACTAAGAGCTGATTCTTTGAAAAGATCGATAAAATTGACAGACTTGTGGCAAAACCGATAGAAAAATAGAGAAAAAAACACAAATTATTAATATTGGGAATAAAACAGACAATATCATGGTAGCACCTGCAAATATGAAAAGGGAAATAAGGAAATAGTGTAAACAACTCTACAGACATAAATTTGACAACTGAAATAACACAGACCAGTTCCTTTAAGACTAATAATTTGAATAGTGCTATAACTAATAAGAAAATTGAATTCATAATTAAGATCCTCCCCAAAAAATCTTCAGGCATAGATGGTTTCACTGGAGAATTCTATCAAACATTTAAAGAGGAATTAACAACATTTCTGCAATCTCTTCTAGGAAATTGAAGGGGAGGGGCTACTTTCCAACTCATTCTGTGAAGCAAATAGTACCCCGATACCAAAACCAGGGAACGACATTACAAATGTCTCTCATATATATATATAATTATATATATAATATATATTATATATAATATATATATAATTATATATATTATATATTATATATATATTTTTATATATATAAGATTTATTATATATATATAATTTATTTTTTCTTGTACTTTTTTTTCTTATACTTTAAGTTGTTCTAGGGTTCATGTGCACAACGTGCAGGTTTGTTATATATGTATATATGTGCCATGTTGGTGTGCTGCACCCTTTAACTCGTCATTTACATTAGGTATATCTCCTAATGCTATCCCTCCCCCATCCCCCCACCTCACGAAAGGCCGCAGTGTGTGATGTTCCCCTTCCTGTGTCCAAGTGTTCTCATTGTTCAATTCCCACCTATGAGTGAGAACATGCGGTGTTTGGTTTTTTGTCCCTGTGATAGTTTGCTGAGAATGATGGTTTCCAGCTTCATCCATGTCCCTACAAAGGACATAAACTCATCCTTTTTTATGGCTGCATAGTATTCCATGATGTATATGTGCCACATTTTCTTAATCCAGTCTGTCATTGATGGACATTCGGGTTGGTTCCAAGTCTTTGCTATTGTGAATAGTGCCCTAATAAACATACGTGTGCATGTGTCTTTGTAGCAGCATGATTTATGATCCTTTGGGTATATACCCAGTAATGGGATGGCTGGGTCAAATGGTATTTCTAATTCTAGATCCTTGAGTAATTGCCACACTGACTTCCACAATGGTTGAACTAGTTTACAGTCCCACCAACAGTGCAAATGTGTTCCTATTTCTCCACATCCTGTCCAGCACCTGTTGTTTCCTGACTTTTTAATGATCGCCATTCTAACTGGTGTGAGATGGTGTCTCACTGTGGTTTTGATTTGCATTTCTCTGATGGCCAGTGATGATGAGCATTTCTTCATGTGTCTGTTGGCTGCATAGATGTCTTCTTTTGAGAAGTGTCTGTTCATATCCTTTACCCACTTTTTGATGGGGTTGTTTGTTATTTTCTTGTAAATTTGTTTGAGTTCTTTGCAGATTCTGGATATTAGCCCTTTGTCAGATGAGTAGATTGTAAAAATTTTCTCCCATTCTGTAGGTTGTCTGTTCACTCTGATGGTAGTTTCTTTTGCTGTGCAGAAGCTCTTTAGTTTAATTAGATCCCATTTGTCAATTTTGGCTTTTGTTGCCATTGCTTTTGGTGTTTTACTCATGAAGTCCTTGCCCATACCTAAGTCCTGAATGGTACTGCCTAGGTTTTCTTCTAGGGTTTTTATGGTTATAGGTCTAACATTTAAGTCTGTAATCCATCTTGAATTAATTTTTGTATAAGGTGTAAGGAAGGGATCCAGTTTTGGCTTTCTACATATGGCTAGCCAGTTTTCCCAGCACCATTTATTAAATAGGGAATCCTTTCGCCATTGCTTGTTTCTGTCAGGTTTGTCAAAGATGAGAGAATCGTAGATATGCAGCATTATTTCTGAGGGCTCTGTTCTGTTCCATTGATCTATATCTCTGTTTTGGTACCAGTACCATGCTGTTTTGGTTACTGTAGCCTTGTACTATAGTTTGAAGTCAGGTAGCGTGATGCCTCCAGCTTTGTTCTTTTGGCTTAGGATTGACTTGGCAATGAGGGCTCTTTTTTGGTTCCATATGAACTTTAAAGTAGTTTTCTCCAATTCTGTGAAGAAAGTCATTGGTAGCTTGATGGGGATGGCATTAAATGTATAAATTACCTTGGGCAGTATGGCGATTTTCACAATATTGATTCTTCCTATCCATGAGCATGGAACGTTCTTCCATTTGTTTGTATCCTCTTTTGTTTCATTGAGCAGTGGTTTGTAGTTCTCCTTGAAGAGGTCCTTCACATCCGTTGTAAGTTGAATTCCTAGGTATTTTATTCTCTTTGAAGCAATTGTGAATGGGAGTTCACTCATGATTTGGCTCTCTGTTTGTCTGTTATTGGTGTATAAGAATGCTTGTGATTTTTGCACATTGATTTTATATCCTGTGACTTTGCTCAAGTTGCTTATCAGCTTAAGGGGATTTTGGGCTCAGATGATGGGGTTTTCTAAATACACAATCATGTCAACTGCAAACAGGGATGATTTGACTTCATCTTTTCCTAATCGAATGCCCTTTATTTCTTTCTCCTGCCCGATTGCCCTGGCCAGAACTTCCAACACTATGTTGAATAGGAGTTGTGAGAGAGGGCATCCCTGTCTTGTGCCAGTTTTCAGAGGGAATGCTTCCAGTTTTTGCCCATTCAGTATGATATTGACTGTGGGTTTGTCATGAATAGCGCTTATGATTTTGAGATACATCCCATCAATACCTAGTTTATTGAGAGTTTTTAGCATGAAAGGCTGTTGAATTTTGTCAAAGGCCTTTTCTGCATCTATTGAGATAATCATGTGGTTTTTGTCTTTGGTTCTGTTTATATGCTGGATCACGTTTATTGATTTGTGTATGTTGAACCAGCCTTGCATCCCAGGGATGAAGCCAGCTTGATCGTGGTGCATAAGGTTTTTGATGTGCTGCTGGATTCGGTTTGCCAGTATTTTATTGAGGATTTTTGCATCGTTGTTCATCGGGGATATTGGTCTAAAATTCTCTTTGTTGTGTCTCTGCCCGGCTTTGGTATCAGGATGATGCTGGCCTCATCAAATGAGTTAGGGAGGATTCCCTCTTTTTCTATTGATTGGAATAGTTTCAGAAGGAATGGTACCAGCTCCTTGTACCTCTGGTGGAATTCGGCTGTGAATCCGTCTGGTCCTGGACTTTTTTTGGTTGGTAGGCTATTAATTATTGCCTCAATTTCAGAGCCTGTCATTGGTCTATTCAGGGATTCAACTTTCCTGGTTTAGTCTTGGGCGGGTGTATGTGTCGAGGAATTTATCCATTTCTTCTAGATTTTCCAGTTTATTTGCATAGAGGTGTTTATAGTATTCTCTGATGGTAGTTTGTATTTCTGTGGGATCAGTGGTGATATCCCCTTTATCATTTTTTATTGTGTCTATTTGATTCTTCTCTCTTTTCTTCTTTATTAGTCTTGCTAGCAGTCCATCAATTTCTTTGATCTTTTCAAAAAACCAGCTCCTGGATTCATTGATTTTTTGAAGGGTTTTTTGTGTCTCTATCTCCTTCAGTTCTGCTCTGATCTTAGTTATTTCTTGCCTTCTGCTAGCTTTTGAATGTGTTTGCTCTTGCTTCACCAGTTCTTTCAATTGTGATGTTAGGGTGTCAATTTTAGATCTCTCCTGCTTTCTCTTGTGGGCATTTAGTGCTATAAATTTCCCTCTACACACTGCTTTAAATGTGTCCCAGAGATTCTGGTATGTTGTGTCTTTGTTCTCATTGGTTTCAAAGAGCATCTTTATTTCTGCCTTCATTTTGTTATTTACTCAGTAGTCATTCAGGAGCAGGTTGTTCAGTTTCCATGTAGTTGAGCGGTTTTGAGTTAGTTTCTTAATCCTGATTTCTAATTTGATTGCACTGTGGTCTGAGAGACAGTTTGTCATAATTTCTGTTCTTTTACATTTGCTGAGGAGTGCTTTACTTCCAACTATGTGGTCAATTTTGAAATAAGTGCAATATGGTGCTGAGAAGAATGTATATTCTGTTGATTTGGGATGGAGAGTTCTGTAGATGTGTATTAGGTCCGCTTGGTGCAGAGCTGAGTTCAATTCCTAGATATCCTTTTTAACTTTCTGTCTTGTTGATCTGTCTAATGTTGACAGTGGGGTGTTAAAATCTCCCATTATTCTTGTGTGGGAGTCTAAGTCTCTTTGTAGGTCACTAAGGACTTGCTTTATGAATCTGGGTGCTCCTGTATTGGGTGCATATATATTTAGGATAGTTAGCTCTTCTTGTTGAATTGATCCCTTTACCATTATGTAGTGGCATTCTTTGTCTCTCTTGATCTTTGTTGGTTTAAAGTCTGTTTTATCTGAGACTAGGATTGCAACCCCTGCCTGTTTTTGTGTTCCATTTGCTTGGTAGATCTTCCTCCATCCTTTTATTTTGAGCCTATGTGTGTCTGCACGTGAGATGGGTCTCCTGAATACAGCACACTGATGGGTCTTGACTTTTTATCCAATTTGCCAGTCTGTATGTTTTAATTGGAGCATTTAGCCCATTTACATTTAAGGTTAATATTGTTATGTGTGAATCTGATCCTGTCATTATGATGTCAGCTGGTTATTTTGCTCATTAGTTGATGCAGTTTCTACCTAGCCTTGATGGTCTTTACAATTTGGCATGTTTTTGCAGTGGCTGGTACTGGTTGTTCTTTTCCATGTTTAGTGCTTCCTTCAGGAGCTCTTTTAGGGCAGGCCTGGTGGTAACAAAATCTGTCAGCATTCGCTTGTCTGTAAAGTATTCTATTTCTCCTTCACTTATGAAGCTTAGTTTGGCTGGATATGAAATTCTGGGTTGAAAATTCTTTTCTTTAAGAATGTTGAATATTGGCCCCCAGTCTCCTGGCTTGTAGATTTTCTGCTGAGAGATCAGCTGTTAGTCTGATGGGCTTCACTTTGTGGGTAACCTGACCTTTCTCTCTGGCTGCCCTTAACATTTTTTCCTTCATTTCAACTTTGGTGAATCTGACAATTATGTGTCTTGGAGTTGCTCTTCTCAAGGAGTATCTTTGTGCTGTTCTCTGTATTTCCTGAATTTGAATGTTGGCCTGCCTTGCTAGGTTGGGCAAGTTCTCCTGGATAATATCCTGAGAGTGTTTTCCAGCTTGGTTCCATTCTCTTTGTCACTTTCAGGTACACCAGTCAGACGTAGATTTGGTCTTTTCACATAGTCCTACATTTCTTGGAGGCTTTGTTCATTTCTTTTTACTCTTTTTTCTCTAAACTTCTCTTCTCACTTCATTTCATTCATTTGATCATCAGTCACTGATACCCTTTCTTCCACTTGATCGAATCAGCTCCTGAAGCTTGTGCATTCATCATGTAGTTCTCATGGCATGGTTTTCAGCTCCATCAGGACTTCTCTACACTGGTTATTCTAGTTAGCCATTCGTCTAATCTTTTTTCAACTTTTTAGCTTCTTTGTGATGGGTTCAAACTTCCTCCTTTAGTTCGGAGAAGTTTGATCATCTGAAGCCTTCTTCTCTCAACTCATCAAAGTCATTCTCCGTCCAGCTGTGTTCCATTGCTGGCGAGGAGCTGCATTCCTTTGGAGGGGGAGTGGCGCTCTGATTTTTAGAACTTTCAGCTTTTCTGCTCTGTTTTTTCCCCATCTTGGTGGTTTTATCTACCTTTGCTGTTTGATGATGGTGATGTACAGATGGGATTTTGGTGTGGATGTCCTTTCTGTTTGTTAGTTTTCCTTCTAAGACTCAGGACCCTCAGCTGCAGGTCTGTTGGAGTTTGCTGGAGTCCACTCCAGACCCTGTTTGCCTGTATATCAGCAGTGGAGGCTGCAGAGCAGTGAATATTGCTGAACAGCAAATGTTGCTGCCTGATCGTTCCTCTGGAAGCTTCGTCTCAGAGGGGTACCTGGCCGCGTGAGGTGTTAGTCTGCGCCTACTAGGGGGTGCCTCCCTGTTAGGCTATTCAGGGGTCAGGGACCCACTTCAGGAGGCAGTCTGTCCGTTCTCAGATCTCAAGCTGTGTGCTGGGAGAACCACTACTCTCTTCAAAGCTGTCAGACAGGGACATTTAAGTCTGCAGAGGTTTCTGCTGCCTTTTGTTTGGCTATTCCCTGCCCCCAGAGGTGGAGTCTACAGAGGCAGGCAGGCCTCCTTGAGCTATGGTGGGCTCCACCCAGTTCAAGCTTCCCAGCCACTTTGTTTACCTACTCAAGCCTCAGCATTGGTGGGCGCCCCTCCCCTAGCCATGCTGCTGCCTTGCAGTTTGATCTCAGACTGCTGTGCTAGCAATGAGGGAGGCTCCGTGGGCGTGGGACCCTCTGAGCCATGCACGGGATATAATCTCCTGGTGTGCCGTTTGCTAAGACAGTTGGAAAAGTGCAGTATTAGGGTGGGAGTGTCCCAATTTTCCAGGTGCCGTCTATCTCAGCTTCCCTTGGCTAGGAAAGGGAATTCCCCGACCCCTTGCACTTCCTGAGTGAGGTGATGCCTCACCCTTCTTCACCTGACGCCCGGTGGGCTGCACCCACTGTCCAACAAGCCCCAGTGAGATGAACCCGGTACCTCAGTTGCAAATGCAGAAATCACCCATCTTCTGTGTTGCTCACGCTGGGAGGTGTAGACCTGAGCTGATCCTATTTGGCCATCTTGGAACTCCCTATTTATTTATTTTTGAGACAGAGTCACATTCACTCTGTCACCCAGGCTGGAGTGCAATGGCATGATCTCACCTCACTGCAGCCTCCAACTTCTGGTTTCAAGCGATTCTCCTGCGTCAGCCTCCTGAGTAGCTGGAATTACAGGCATGCGCCATCACACCTGGCTAATTTTGGTATTTTTTGTAGAGACGGGGTTTCACCATGTTGGCCAGGCTGGTCTCAAACTCCTGGCCTCAAGTGATTGCCCACCTCGGCCTCCCAAAGTGGTGGGATTACAGGTGTGAGCCACCATGCCCGGCCATTACAAATGTCTCATATATTTATATTATCTCATATATAGTAAGTCCTTATTTAACATTGTCTATAGGGTTCTTGGAAACTGTGACTTTTAGAGAAACAGTGTTTGAAGCAGCCAATTATTTTTACTCATTAACAAAATGGCATTGAAGGAAATAATGTTATTTTAGCACCTGCTGTGTAAGTGGTTTCACTACACTCCTTGTTACGGTACAGTCGTATTTGCTGAAGGATTTCAGGTAGCCTCTGCCCTTTAGTACAGTTAGCCAATGATCTGAATAAAGCTCTCAGTTGGGTACTTCCTGATATTGTCAGAGTCGTGTTAGAAAATCAGAACATTAGTATAAGCTAGAGTTAAAAGAATCTTAGAACCATGGAATGTTGGAACTGGAAAGGCTTTTTTGAAAAATATTCAGTCTAACTCTTACTTTACTGATGAAAAAAGTAACGTTTTGGGCGGCTTTTTGACTAACATGAGATCACACAACAGATTTATACTGAGCCAGGAAGAGAACGCATTTCTCCTGGCTTAGTATATTGCTGTACTATAATCAGCGTCCTGTTGAAGTCACCAGGCTGAGAATTGTGCTAATTGAAGTATATTCAGACTGCTGGATGACTGGTAATAAATGTGTCTCTCCATTCAGTCTTTCCATATCAAAAGATTTGTCTTATTAAAATGTGTAACTTTATGAAGCTACAAATCTGATAATGCATAATGGCCTCCAACAGGACACCTTCAAGTATATGTATCTGTAGCAATTCACGTATTAGACTCCAAGATCTCAACTTTTGTAGTTCATTGTCTTGTATCTTCTCATTCCTTCCTTGTCTCTCTTTTTATTTCAGATAGCTAAGCATTTTTCTTTTTTCTTAGAGTATAACTGTTGGGAATTGTGGTCAACAAGGTATCACAACACTAGTGGTCTGCCTGTGGCTTACTTGGCATAATGGCCTTAAATTTCTGAAATTGAATGTTTTGAATCTTTTGAATAATGAGTGGTGTCCTCTCCAGTGCTGTTTTAGGGATTAGTTCAAGGGCAGAAGAAAATAATCATTAAAACAATTGAATATTCAGGCTATATATTAATAATAAAAATTATAATAGTAGCCATTTGTTGAGCCTGATTCCATTCCAGGAGCTGTGCTAAACCCTGAATCTGGATCTCACTTAATCCATAAGACAACCCTTTCTAATACGTATTACCACCATTTTACAGATGAAGAAACTGACACTTTGACAGGGCAAATAATATACCCAAGGTCACAGAGTTAGTACATATACAGACAGTCCCTGACTTAGGATGACTTGACTTAGATTTTTCGACTTTACAATGGTTCAAAAGTGATACATTCAGTAAAAACCATTGTTCAAATTTTGATTTTTTTCCGAGGCTAGTGATAAATGGTATGATATGCTCTTGAGATGCTGGGCAGCAACAGTGAGCCACAGCCCCCAGTCAGCTGTGAGATCATGATGGTAAACAACCAGCATGCTACGGTGTACAGAAGTGTGTTGCCAGTGATTTCTGGATATTGTATTTTGTTTTTCATAGCCCATCATTGTCTACAAAATGACCATTTTGATTTAAAATATTTTCAATTTATGATGGATTCATTGGGACATCCCATCTCAAGTCAAGCAACATCTCTGTATCTCACAAAATTAAATAGGGAACTGATCTTCAGCCAACAGCATGTACCTTAGAGAAAAAAAATGTGTTTTTAATTTAGAAACAGAACCAAGCCTTTGAACATAATACTAAATTAATAGATAAACCTTTCAAATAAAAAAGGCCTTATTGGATTTCTAAATTCACCGTCCTTGCCTGAACATCTCCACCACCTAGCACTGAGATACATGCTTCCATAGGAGGCATCACCAGTATTTGCTGGCTACCCTGGCTATTGCCATTGTTAGTCAGAATCACCTCATGACAGAAGGGCTTGATAAAAGGGATAATTGAGTATATTCTGAGTAATTGACAGAAATGACGTTTGGTTCCTCAGGCAGAAGCTATATATGTTTTAGAATTATATATTGTAGTTTGGGAAAAAAGTATCTAAACTAATTTTTATCCTGTCTGCTCTTCTCTGGTGACAGATAAAGTTGTCACCAGAGTAAAAAGTAAAAAACAAAAACAAACAAAAAACCCAGAAAACAGAACCCACAGGACTGAAAGGAACCTTATAGAAGTGATCAACAATTGAGGTGATCCAGTCCACTCATGTAGCAAAAGGAATATCCAGATTTTCCAAAAGACTTTCAAGGCTGGTTTTCAAAATTATCTTTCATAGAAAACCTTAAATAGCCAGCTATCTTTCTGCATCTGCATTCTTTCTGCATCTGCATTCACCCAGAAGTGTTTCATGCCCAATTTCTTGAAGACATATTTATATGTAAAGCTAGATACATATGTATAAAACAAAATGTCACTATCATTCTGATAGGGTACTCACAGGATTATGCTAATAATTTTATGCTAAAACAAAATTATTGACATTATTGAGAAACACCATATCATTATGAAGATACAACTAGGAAGTTTCTGAAGCATCAAAGTGGCAGTTTATTGTTATAAATTGGTGGAAGAAGCCTCAAGCTCCCGAGAGACTGTAATGAATCTTCTGCTTTTCCTTGGGAGCAAAGGAAGCAATATCTTTAATTTGGGGAGTGGGGGAAGAGAAGTGTGTTTTCCACACTTGTGATTTAGGTATGTGTTCATTAAATTGAGTCAAATGTTGACTAATGGCAAAAAAAGAGAAAGGAAAGACTATAATGTAAAAGGAATCTGCTTAAACTTTGCATTTTCCATATAGGATATCTGATTTAGATGGTTCTTTTGTAGGTTTTAAGCTTGCTATAAAGTCTCATAAACAGAAGATTAAACAAAATAGGTAATATGGTGGTATTTCCCAAAACCATGTTAAGGAAATAATAGTAGTGCTTTACTTCTGTAAAGAGCTTTACCACCTACAGTCTTGGTACTCAAAGTGTGGCCCATGGATCAACAGCATCTCATCTCCTGGGAGTTTGTTAGAAATTCAGAATCTCCCTTGGCCTCACCTTAGACCTAGGAAATCAGCCACTGTATGTTAACAAGGTCCCCTGTGATTCTTACTCACATTAAGTTCAGAGGAGCCTCTGTCTACAAAATACTTTTACGTGCATCATCTCCCCCGCCAATGTAGTGCAAACATAGGAAAAAGTGACATCAACCTTACCACATGCAGGAATCATTTCCCCTGAGGTGAAGAGAATAATGATAATGGTAGCAACTACTGCTCTTTAAGTCTACACTGTGTGCCAGGCACTCTACATAAGTATTCACCTCATCCTTACCACACCTCGTGAGGGAGGTAATACTAGCTCCACTTTACAGTTGAGGAGAATGAAGTTCAAGAGGGTAAGTAACTTGCTTAAGATCACACAGCCAGGAAATGCCAGAGCCAGATTAAATCCTTGACGGCCAAGCTCCTGCTCTTTGCAAGTGTTTGAGAACATCTTGGAATGAGAAAGGGATTACAAAGGTGGATTTCAGCTGTGGCTGCATTTTGGCGTTACCTGGGGAGCATTACAAAACACTGATGCCCACTCTCAGAGATTCTGATTTAATTGGTCTGGGATCTAGATCTGACATTGGGATTTTAAAAATCTTTCTCAGCAATCCCAATGTCTACCCCAAGGTTGAGAATTTCTGGTTTATGGACTGGCTAACCTTTAGTTTGCCCCTGTTGATGGGATTTCCATCGGGAACAGTTCATCTGCCTCCCTTCACTTATTATATGGGTAAACTTTGAGATTGCTGTCATTGGGAGTAGTGGCATAAGTACCTAAAGCATTTGGTGCATTGTTACATGGAACAATCACATCGTGTTCAGGGAGAGAGAGATTGAATATGGCTGTCTAGATCTGGCTAAATGTCCAAGGCAGTTAGGCATCTTTTGCAATCTTTATGAGCACAGTTCTCTGAACATGATGATTTCCTCAGTTGTCTTACTTCTTACACAATCTAGCTCTCATTGTCAGGTACGACTTACTTAAAATCTCGTGTTTAGGTCTGCAAGTGAGTCTCAATGTTAGATAAATTGTGTAAAATAAATTCCAGGGCAGGCGTAGTGGCTCACACCTGTAATCTCAGTACTTTGGGAGGCTGAGATGGGCAGATTGCTTGAGCCCAGTAGTTTGAGACAAGCCTGGGCAACATGGTGAAACCCCATCTTTACCAAAAAATATAAAAATTAGCCGGGCATGGTGATATGTGCTTGTGGTCCCAGCCACTGGGGAGACTGAGGTTAGGAGGATCACTTGAGCCTGGGAGGCGGTGGTTGCATTGAACCGAGATTGAGCCACTGTACTCCAGCCTGGGTGACAGAACAAAACCCTGTCTCAAAAACAAAAATAAAAAAATAAGGAGATACCAAAGTTCTATCCTGCTCCATAATTTGCTGACAGGAATTGGCTGTGTGCTTTACTTATTCATTTAATCCTTACCTTACCATGTTTCTTAGGTGAGCAAACTGAGGTTCACAGAAATTAAGCAGTTTGCTAGAACTGTGATTCAACTCAAAATAATTCAAAATAGCCCATGTTCTTTTCTCTTTACTGTACTTTTTTTTTGTTTTTTTGAGACGGAGTCTTGCTGTGTTGCCCAGGCTGGAGTGTAATGGCGCAATCTCGGCTCACTGCAACTTCTGCCTCCTGGGTTCAAGCAATTTTCCTGCCTCAGCCTCCCAAGTAGCTGGGATTACAGGCACCCGCCACCACACCTGGCTTGTTTTTTTGTATTTTTAGTAGAGATGGGGTTTCACCATGTTCACCAGGCTAGTCTTGAACTCCTGACCTCAGGTGATCTGCACCCACCTTGGCTTCCCAAAGTGCTGGGATTATAGGCGTGAGCCACTGTGCCCAGCCTACTGTACTTTCTAACAGGAAAGAGGGTCTAGCCCTGAACAGCCAACGCTTGAAATTTAAGTTAGTTCAACACAGACTTACAGAGGCTTTGATGTGAGCCAGACTCTGAGCTAAGTTCCAGGGATCTAGAAATGAAGAAGGTGTCTAGGTACAGTGGTTCATACCTGTAGTTCCAATACTTTGGAAGCCTGAGGCAGGAGGATCACTTAAGCCCATGAGTTTGAGACCAGTCTGGGCAATATAATGAAACCCCGCCCCTAAAAAAAAAAAAAAAATTTAGCCAGGCATGGTGATTTGAACCTGTAGTCCCAGCTACTTGGAGAGGGGCTGAGGCAGGAGAATCACTTGAGTCTTGGAGATTGAGGCTTCAGTGGGCCATAATCACACCACTGCACTCCAGCCTAGGTGGGAGCCTATGGAAAGAAAATGTGAGGCACATATGTAATTTAAATTTTTCTAGTGGCTGCATTTTAAAAGTTAAAAAAGGATGAAATAATTTTAATAATATATTTTATTAGCCCAGTATATAAAAAATATTATTTCACCATCTAATCAATATGAAAATTAATGACATTTTACATTCCTTTTCTCATACGAAGTCTTGGAAATCCTGTGTCTGTTTTACATTACTGCATATCTCAGTTTGGACTAGCCACATTTCAAGTGTTCATCTATGTTATTGGACAGTATTATCTAGAGAAGCACTGAGGAAAGCACAACTTCTTTATTGTTGAGGGGAGCAAGGATTAGGGGAGGTTGGTTGGTTGTTGCTACCATTACATTGGAGTAAGTGTAATGCTGTGTTCCCCAGGCTTTATCCCTGCACCCAGTGAAATCATGCCTTACACTTCTTAGAGACCCTTAGTTATAAATGTTCTCATATATCAAAGTTTTAGCAAAATGACTTAAGATTCCAGTTCATGACAGCCTTTTTCTAGCCTAGTGTATAGAAAAGCTACTTGTATCTCCAAGGCCCAGTCTTGTGTGTACTAGATATTTTTAGTAGGGCCTGATTCTTCCTGTCTGTACCAAATATTTTTAACAGGGCCTGACTTTGCAATGGTTATAGTTATGTCAAACCTTTTAAGAATCAATCTAAACAATAAGTGTTTTGCTTTAATTTATTAAGGTATTTTTAAAATTTGGAGCCTAGCACTGTGGCCTGGAGTCCCAGCTACTCAGGAGGCTGAGGCAGGAGGATTGCTTGACCCCAGGAGTTCGAGGCCAGCATGAGCAAGCTAAATCACAAATTGTGTTCTATAGAACTCTTCTTCCAGGACATGTGGATAAGGCTGTCATATCCCTGCAATCAAATGATTTGGAATTCTAGATTCCTCTCCAGGAAATTCATTCTGCATATTAGTATATGAAGGGCTCTGAGAAGTCATGTATTAACTTTGTTTAATCCAGTGTTTCATACTCACTTGACCATGGAAGACACATACTTCTCAGGACATCTGCAGTATTAACATCTTATGAGACACAGCTGCTCTGTGGAGAAAGTTTCAGAAAACACAGAACTAGGAGATCACTTCAGTTACTTTGCTGACCCTATATTTGTATAATGACTGCCTTTCCCACTAGAAGAATAAGGCACAGAACTCCTTTTTCCATCTAAATCAACATAGTGGGTATTAGAGAGTGGGTATTCAGTCCAGCAGACCTTGAGAACTGACATTTCTGTGGAAGTACAGTCTTTACAACTACTTAGACTAGAGTCACTCTGTATTTAAGTGAACCATTGTAGAGAGCAGGATTGGAAGAATGAAGAGTGTGGATTAACCTCAAATACCATGAGATTGTGAAATTGCCACTCAACACTGGATTATAAAACACTGGAAACTCGTAGTTCTCCATGGCCATCCCCAGCCATAGTTACGTTTGTGATGATTTTGATCAATCTGAATGACATATCCAGGGTCCAGCCCAGTAATTAAACAATTCTGTGGTTCGATTATTTTATTATATTAAGGAGAGGAACTCTTATCAATGGAGAAACCATGTAATGCTGCAGTAAATTATTTCATATCTATTTGGAGCACAGAGCCAAATTCATTCTCTCTCTTTAGTCCTCTCCAATCCTCTCTAGGACCAAAACATCCTCTCGTTTCATATGTTGTTTTTTGCCTCAGGGGTACAGTGTCTTTCAGTAATAGAGAATACAGTGACTTTGCCGCTTTCTAATTTCCATTTTTTCCAGATCCTCTAAGGATTGTAGATGGGTATGTGCAGTTTCTAAGCCCCCAGAGTAGTATTTTTTTCACCTACTTTATGCAGATGCCTCATAAGAGAAAACTCATTCTTTTGTCTCTTATCCAGTTTTTTGTAATGAGCTATGCAACATTTTTTTATTTAACAGATGAAGCTTTACTGAATTACTTATGAACATATTTCTGTGCTGAATAAATTTTATTAATGATTTTAAAAAATCACTGTTCAGCCAGTTGGCTTGTCTTATTAATGATTGGTGATAATTCTTTTTCAAGCAGATCTTTGTGAACTACTGCCTATAAGAAGCACATCATAAAGGAAATATGAATCCTTTTGTTGTTAGCCTACGCAGTATTGATCTGTACTGTTTTGTGTTTCCAAAGTTCAAGATGTAAAAGCATTCTTTGTTCTTTTGCCTTTGGCAGCATTGGTGGTAATTACAGTGAGCTGATGGCTGGGGGTGTTGCATATTGTGTTTGGGCCTCCATTTCTACAGTTACTACCCTGAGTTGTGATTGGGTCTGCCTTGAGGTTGTGAGCAGGAAGCCGTGTTCATCATCTTTTATCCCAGATGCCCCCTGTGGTACTACAGTAAATGTTTGTTGAAAGAATGATAAAGACATTTTTAGAAAATTAAGTCCAAGCCAACAGAGATTAATAAATTGAGGTATTTTTCACTCTGGAGGGCTCAGAGAACCTGATCCTAAGGAGCTAAGCTAAGAAACAGGTTCATACCAACAGTAGCCAGCTGTCTAATGTTGGGTAGGTTGTGACCCTTCTTTGTACTTCAATTCTCCATCTGGAAAACAAATGATTAGTGACTTTGCATCCCTCCAAGTAATAGGGTAATGATAAAGGGGAGGCATGAGAGCATGGTGAGCTCTTTGGAGGAAAGGTATATGTAACACTCAGTCATCATTATCGCCACTATTATTTTTCTAGGGTATGCAATGTATTCAGTTTATTCCTCGAAGAACACAGAAGAAAGCTAGCTGGAGTAGAGAGTTCATGTTGGTGAGACATGGAAAATGAGACTGGTTAGGCACAGTGAGCCCAGTTTAGAATACATCTTTTCTGAATTGGGGAACCTATAGGACTTTGTCCTAAAAAATTACCTCTACCTTCTACCTCAACTCCAAGTTCTAAGAGCATGAAGTGACAGCCTGAGACAACTGGAGACCCATGGCTAGGTCTCAGGTGAGCTATCTAGAGATGATTTGTAAATCACTGGACATAGATAGTGTCTCCCTAAATCCTACCTCCTCTACCTGTATCTTGCTTACAGAAGCCTTGGTTTATTGCCCAGATGTCATTTAATGCTATTTGAGTGTACTGGTTAAGAGCTTGAACTATAGAATCAGACTTCCTGAGCTTGCCCTTTCTAGATGTGTGACCTACGGCAAGTTCTGTAGCATCTCTGACTCATCTGAAATAATAGGATAATTACAACATTTAACAACCCACTTGTGAGATTAAATTAACAAATGTAAAATGCCTAGAATAGTGCCTGGCACATAGGTTTCAATAATTTTAGCTATTAGAATGGATATTATTATATACTGGGAATTGAGCTGCTATATATATTATCATTCTATCATCTAGCTATAGATCTGAGACAGGGATTTGGCTAGCACCCAACCACTTGGAGAATGGGGCCAAACTCCGTTGGAGCACAAGCCACATACTTTGTTTTGGGTAAATATTGGGCCTAGATACAGCTTGCTTTCTTTGAGGTCAAACAGGAAAAAAACAAAAAACAAACAACAACAACAACAAAGAGATAAGTGAAAAATTGCTACAGAATAAGGGAGAGGCAACAGTGATTCTCAGAAGACAAGCAGACCTTTAAAAATTGCTTACTGTAAGAATGAAGAGAAAAATGTATAAAAGTTTGGCATCCTTAGTAGGATACAAAAAGACATGAAGTAGAAGTAAAAAATATGTATTTTTTCTTTTTTTGGAGATGGAGTCTCGCTCTGTCACCCAGGTTGGAGTGCAGTGGTGTGATCTCAGCTCACTGAAACCTCTGCCTCCCGGGTTCAAGCAATTCTCCTGCCTCAGCCTCCCGAGTAGCTGGGACTACAGGCACATGCCGCCACACCTGGCTGATTTTTTGTATTTTAGTAGAGACGGGGTTTCACCATGTTGCCCAGGCTGGTCTCAAACTCCTGAGCTCAAGCAATCCACCTGCCTTGGCCTCCCAAAATGCTAGGATTACAGGCATAAGCCACCGCCCCCAGTCAGAAGTAAAAATATTGAGAAGGCAGGTTGATACGGGAGAAAGGGGTTGAATAAAAAAAGCTGGATGATAGCAGGAAGATCGTAAGGACCCTGAAATGTAAAGTGTGCAATAAAGGTAGAATTGAGAAGAACTGATACAGTGGGAGGCTGGGTGTGGTGGCTTACGCCTATAATCCCAACGTGTTGGGAGGCCGAGGCGGGCAGATCACCTGAGGTCAGGGATTTGAGACCAGCCTGGCCAACATGGTGAAACCCCATTTCTACTAAAAAATACAAAAATTAGCTGGGTGTGGTGACATGCGCTTGTAGTCCCAGCTACTTGGGAGGCTGAGGCAGGAGAATCACTTGAACCCGGGAGGCGGAGGTTGCAGTGAGCCACGATCGTGCCATTGCATTCCAGCCTGGGCACCAGAGTGAGACTCCATCTCAAAAACAAACAAACAAACAAACAAAAAAACTGAAACAGTGGGAAACTGAATCAGTAGAATACAGAAGGAAAGAACAGAGAGAAGGAAAGGATGGGAAGCATTGATACTGGGCTTGAAGTTCTTCTGTTTCTCATCTTGCTCCCATATTTCAGTGAGCTGATGTGTTGTAAGATGGCTTTTGCTGCCAAGAGAAGTTTGGGCCTGCTCTTCCCCTTGGCTGCCCTTCTTTGGCTCCTTTGTTAGTACCAGAAGATGTGTTTCTTTGTCTACATCCTTCATACCCCATTTCAATAAAATCGCTTGTCCAGTGTAATACAACCGAAAGCCATAACTGGTGTGGTTCTGTCCCAGGACTTCCTAAGAATGGCTTAGGTATTTTTACATGGTGAGAATATTATTAGAAGAGTTACTAAACTAAAACAATTTTTATTCTACAAAACAGAGCCGTAGACAACAATATAGTGATCATTTTTATTACCTAGAAACTTTGAGAAAATGATTGTATACATCCCTTAAATCTATAACGAATGATCTAAATCTAATCAAAGACCTAGTGGCAAATAGTTGTCATCAAAGTCTTTTTTATTATTATCTGCCTTTAAGAACCTGGTCTTATTATATTTATGTTTTGAAATCAGTGCATATAATATGATTTCAATAATGTAAACAAAACAACCCATATCAAAACAAAATGAAACCACTAACAACAACAAAACCCATAAAGATTATCAGAACTACTCTAAAATGTTAACAATGATTATCTTCAGTCATCAGGTAAGATAGATACATAGGGATTTTTTCTGTATTTTTAAATATTTTCTGCATTGAATCTTTTGACTATAGGAAACAGAAAATCTGGCTTACAATGGTTTAAATAAATAAGGGCTTATTTTTCTCACAAAACAATAATTGTGAGGCACCTGACATTGGTTCAGAGGTTTAAGGATAATAAAACCAATTTCTCTGCAGTCCTCTTGGCCTGTCTTATGTTCTCGCCTCTTATGCCTCATGGTCACAACATTGCTGCTGAAGCTCCAAACCTCATGACTCATTCGAATAAGTAAAAGGGAGCTGCTTCTGTATCCCTTTATCAAAAAAGCAGGCTGGGCGCGGTGGTTCACACCTGCAATCCTATCACTTTGGGAGGTCAAGGATGGCGGATCATTTGAGGTCAGGAGTTCGAGAACAGCCTGGCCAACAGGGTGAAACCCTGTCTCTACTAAAAATACAAAAATTAGCTGGGCGTGGTGGCATGCTCCTGTAATCCCAGCTACTCAGGAGGCTGAGGCAGGAGAATCGCTTGAACCTGGGAGGCGGAGATTGCAGTGAGCCAAGATCATGCCAGTGTATTCCAGCCTGGGCAATAGAGCAAGACTCTGTCTCAAACAAAATAAACAAAACAAAACAAAAACAAAAGCTTACCCTAAAATCCAAAAAAAGTTCTGCTTTTGTCTAATTGATCACAGTAGTGTCACTTGACTAACCCTAGCTGTAAGAAAGGCTGGGAAGGTAAATACTTGGCTTTCTAGCCCCATAGGCAGAGGCAGGCAGGAGAGGAGGAGGAAGCTGAAAATGAATATTGGGTGCACCAGCCTTTGCTGTCTGCCACAAGCATTTTTTAATTTAGTATTTTCATAACAGAAATTTTTTAAATTTCAATTTTAGTTCAATTTTGATTTTGCTATACAATCTCAATAATTCAAAAGCATGCACAACAACAACAAAAACTAAAAGAAAGCCACAGAAGCAGTAAAGTTGTCTGCTCTAGGTCTTGAGACTAGTGATATTCTGCCTTAGTGTCCTCACTCGTTGCTGTAAGTGATCAGAGGGAGAAAAGCTGGGTGGTTTCTTTATTTATATATGCATGGAAGAAGTGGTTGGCTGGAGATAAGCGTGTAGACAAGAAGGTCTGGCAGAATAGTTAGGCAAAGGAACCCACCCTTCCTGATGTATGTAGTAGGGTTGAGGTTCACTGTGAACCAACAAATGTCTTGGGAAGCCCAAGTTCAAGTGATTTTCACAGGTTTCTGTAATCCTGTGAGTCTACAGCTCAAATAAAGAGGTAAATGGGGTTTCAGATTTAAAGTGGATTACAAGAGCTTTCTAGGAAAACATGTTTAAATAGCATCTCTGTGATGTGCATAAGTGAGCCAGCCTCAAGAGCCTCCAATTTCCTATGTAAGTTCCTCTCAATTAAACAGAAACGGAAGAAAAACTGAAAGCAGTAAATGGATTCACAATTTTAATCCCATTTTGCTCTTTTCAGTGTTTTTGAAATTGCCCTAACCAAAAGCCCATATACTAATAGAAAAATGAGCAGAATATGTGAATCACTTGTTTTGAGAGCATTATGCTTAATATAGCTAGAACACTTCACACAATCATAGAGTTTGAATTTTCCATCCAGTGTGAATTTTTAAAAGGAAGCTTTTCAGACCCTATTGCCTTGGGAACACAGATTTCATAATTTGCTCTCCAGCCTTGCTAAAACATCCATCTGTCTTTGCAATTGAATTTGCAAGGTAAAATCATTTTAAAGGGCCACTCTTTTGACCAGCTCTTGTGCTGTTTCTCCCTTTTCCTGTTCATTTTCAGGGCTTTCTATTTGTCTGGGCAGACCATGCTGTCCTCTTATCCTCCCTGGGCTGAAGGCATGATGCTGCTCTGGGGGATGGGCTTTGCCTTCACCCTGGGTTGCACAGTTGAATTCTGTAGCAGTTACTGTCTCAGACTCTCAGAGAGGCAAAGTAACCCAGGGAAAAAAATGTGCTGGGCTGGGAGGTGGTGGGTGTGAGTTCAGGTCCTAGCTCTGAATCTTAGTGACCACATGGCCTCTGTGAGTGTCTTCAAAAGCAGACCCAGCCACCCTGCCTTTGTCCCTAGACTCAAATAAGATAATGAAGGTCCCAGGGCGTTGAAAGCAGATGAGAGCCCTAAAATGTTAAATTTAATTAAGCTCAACAATATAGCAAACATTTTTGAATTTTAGGGTATCTGAGGTATATCCAGGTAGACATATTCAGAAAGCAGTTAGATTTATGAGACTACGGCTTAGGAGAGAACTCAGAGCTAGAATTGCCTATTTAGGAGTCACATACTTGGTATTTTGTGCCGTGTCATGAGATCACCAAAAGAGAATTTTGTATATTATCATTATCATTATTATTATTATTGCTACTACTGTTTTTTATTATTAGGAAGGGTTCCCCTCTCCCTTATTAATAATCATTGTGAAATTAGGAGGAAGCCCATACTTGGGTGTTTTTTAATCTGTCTTCTTAATGCATTACATTTTACAGATAAATTGGTGAGGAGGATCAGTCAGTAAACGAGATTTTTAAAGTAAGGTTTTCAGTTTCTCAGTCTTTTGCTTAAATTATTGGATACCAGCCAAAAGACTTCCCAATTAATTAGCTTTGATGATTTATTTTAACAACTTCAGCTGGATGACAGTACAAAAATGAAGTTGTTTCTTCAGATTATTAATTAGTAGTGCCAGAGTGTAAAATTACCTCAGAGCATCCAGTGTTACTCAATGTGGTGCTATTGTCGTTTTGGGTGTGATGTCTTTTCATTGTGTAGGATTTTCCCACATGGTGAAGGTTGTTTAGTATCCCTGGCCCCACCCACACTTGCCAGTGTGGTCTCCCAGATATTTTGACAACCAAAAATGCCCCCACCACATTTGCAAAGGCCCTGTAAGGGCACTTCCTCCCCTATCTACACACTCTGGTACTTAAGGAAATGGGTTCCATCCCCACGTAAGCAGAGCTTCTATATAATATTCTCAGAGCCCACAGTTTTGCACTGTCCTTAGGTGAGACAATCTGGTGTCAAGTTCCCTTTGATACTTACTTAGGAAATATGATGGCATCTAAGACAGTGAGTTGTACTCTAGCAAAATAATGCTAGAGGGAGTGGCAGTTTTTTATTTTGTTATTTGTAATATTGAGGACTATGGTAATTGAAGCTGTTTGGAATAATACCAATACCCTAGAAACTGTTTCATTTGATCTTCATAATAGCCTTCTGAGATAGATGAAAACCTGAGGCCAGAAGAAGTATTAATAGTAACTTTCTTAAGAGCAGATGACATGAAGTAGTAGAGCCGGGAATAGGGATCTTCTGATTCTGCTCACAGTGCCTTTCAACCATAAAGCACTGTGCCACATAACTGGCAATTCTGGATTATTAAATCTTGTAGAATAAGACCCATGAAACAAATTGCAGAGCTTAGGCAGCAAAGTTGAGAAATGGCAGGCTCAGGGGACACACCAATTACCAAGGCAAAGTCAGCTGAGCATGCAACAGATATAAAATTTTTTGATTGCTTGCTTGTTTATAACTTGTTTCATTCCATAAAGGATTTATTTAACTTCTAATATCAAATGATGATATAATAGAAATAGTAAATCAAGATCAAAGAGCCCAAACATGCAGCATATAAGGGCTAATATAGTTGTTATAGTAGAGTTTCATATTTAAGCCAGAGCTTCTTGGTGGCTGAAGCAAAGAAAGAAATATAGTCATGTGTCGTTTAACAATAGGGATACATTCTGAGATGCATCATTCGGCAATTTCTTCATTGCGTGAACATCAGAGTGCGCTTACACAAACCTGGATAGGATAGCCTACTACACACTTAGGCTACGTGGTATATAGCTGACTGCTCCTAGGCTACAAACTTGTATAGGAGGGTACTCTACTGAAATGTTTAACACAATGATAAATATTTGTGTATCTAAACATAGAGAAGGTATGCTAAAAATATGGTATTATAATCTTATGGGACCACTGTTGTATCTACAGTCTGTCATTGACTGAGTGTCTGTCCTTGACTATATACATAATTCTTTTTTTTTTTTCTTTTGAGACGCAGTCTTGCTCTGTCACCCAGGCTGGAGTGCAGTGGCGTGATCTCGGCTTGCTGCAACCTCCGCCTCCTGGGTTCAAGTGATTCTCCCACCTCAGCCTCCTGAGTAGCTGGGATTACAGGTGCATGCCACCATGCCCAGCTGATTTTTGTATTTTTAGTAGAGACGGGGTTTCACCATGTTGGCTGGGTTGGTCTCGAACTCCTGACCTCAGGTGATCCACCCGCCTTGGCCTCCCAAAGTGTTGGGATTACAGGTGTGAGCCACCGCTCCCAGCCCATAATTCTTTTTTTAATTTAATTTTGTATTTTTATGGGTACATAGTAGTTGTATATAATTATAGGTTACATGAGATATTTTGATACAAGCATATAATGCGTAATAATCACCATCGGGGTAAATGGGGTACTTGTCCCCTCAAGTATTTATCCTTTGTGTGACAAATAATCCAATTATACTCTTTTTAGTTATTTTTAAATGTACAATTAAATTATTATTGGCTACAGTCACCCTGTTGTGCTATCAACTACTATACTAGATTTTATTCATTCTTTCTAACTATTTTTTTCACAATTGTTATTATCCAAAAGACGGGAGCCTAGCATTCCTCAGGGAAAGGGTAGCTGAATTCTAAAAGAAATTTCTCAAGAGAGAATTTAAATAGGGGGATTCTGGTGACAAAATGTATGGTATCAATAAAATTTTACAGCAAAGATTGTAATAGACTTCAGTGTGCTTTTTCTAACAGCAATCTTTAATCAAGAGCAAATTAACTAACCTGAGGGCACCATGATAACCCACAATTCTGTGTAGGTCCAAGGTAATTTGGTTCAAGTTTACAGGTTTTTGTGGTCTCCCTAGATCCAGGGCTAGAATTTAGAGCATCCAGAGGCATGGAAGACTCAAAAGCTCCTTGGGAAACTTCTGTTAATAGACGTCTGTCTCACACAGACTTTGTTAGAATATGATTTGTAATTGTAGGCTGTGACAAGGGCTGGGAGGGTTTATATTGGAGGGCACATCTATCAGGATGTGCTAGGTGCTAATAGAGTAACAGCCCATAAATCTTAGTGGCTTAATACAACAAAGTATTATATTCATACAAAGCCTACCACAGGTCCATGCAATCCTTAGGGGCAACACACTAATCTAAGCCTGCCTTAGCTCCGTCTTCCTATAGCTGTACCATCTGGAATACAATACATAGCTTCTGCAAGTTGATGAGACAGAGGAAGAGAGAACGTGGAATACTGCACTTCAGCTCTTCAACGCTTCTGTCTGGAAGTAACGCAATCATTTCTCATTACTTTTCACTGGATAAAGCAAGTCACTTGCCATGCCTAACTTCTCACGAGTGGGAAATACATACCTGAACGTGGAAGAGATCCAGATAGCAGGAAGCATTGGTAAAGTCTACTGCAGATGGGCAAGAAAGGTAATCCAATCCAAGTGAATAGGATACTCACAGGCAGAAGAGGCAGGGTAGGATTGAGCAGAAGGGAGTATGGGACTGCTCTGTGGCTGGCATAGGAAGACTGGATTGGGTATGAATCAGGAAAGCACACAAATTCCACTTGACTACACTTTGTAGGCTAGAGGGACCCTCAGAAGGTGCTCCAAGGAGATGGTACTGGTTCAGCTTTCAGGGTCTTAGCTCAAGGGAGGAGAAGAAACAGTTGTGTCAGCATTTCAGTGATTCTATCCCATGCCTCTAAACAAATGTGTTTTTCATACTGAAGCTAACTCCTTGTAACATTCCCTGCATTGCTAACTTATGAGGCTGCCTCCCACCTCTTATTGTGATCCAGAATGAAAACCAGGCACACTCTGACTTTTCCAACAGTGACTAATGGCGGGGCTTGGCCAGGCAGGCCCAGCATATTTTTCACTCTGCTCTGGGCTTCCCACCAAGTCTCTCCCAGTGGCCCGACCATAGCCGTTAGAGATGACTGTGCCTAGCACTTCCTACCTCATCATCTATCACGAGCACCCCTCTCCAGCCACCTCTTTTTAAATAGGTTTAATTATTACTTCCCTTACTTCATGGCACAATTAATCTTCCCCACTGCCTCAGGATTTACAGCGGCACAGGCTCAGGGAATTTCTGAGCTATTCACCTGCAGTCTTAGTCTTTAAGTATCCAAGGGAAGTGGGAAGGAGGGCTATGCATGAAGGCAGTGAATATTTGTGGGTTCCAGTGGGCTCGTCACTGCTCATTCAGCCCAAGCCTTTGGGATGGTGGTGGGAGGGGACTGAAGAGGAACTGACCCTGCTCCCAGTCAGCATCAGGGGGAGTCTTGAGGGCTGGGGGTGAGCAATAGAACCTATTTCTCTGCATTTGGAGAAATAAATATATAGCAAATAAATAATACATTTAGACTCTAAAATATAGTCTCTACAAAAATACTACATTTTATTTCCTCCAAAGTTGGTTTAAAAGGTAGATAGCGTCCAATGGAGTGTGCTTATAGGAGGGAGAGGTGGTACAGAGATTTCCCAACCTTATTATAGCAGGCTCCTCAGAGTTGAAACAGAAGGGAAGGGCAATTGGGATCTGGAACAGAAGTGCCACCGAACTCTCAATGTCACTGAAGACATCCTAAACTGCTGTTGAAGCAAAAGAAGATAACAGGCTCGTAACTTCACTTATCCTTCAAGGAACAGGCTGAGCCTGGTGGGTTTAGTAGAAAAAGGAGACAGATGTAATTAAGTTAAAGGATGGCAGAACAGACGTGCGATGGCCCAAGAGTTCTCCAGAGGTGATGCCCACACAGATTACATCTGCATCCTCCTACTACATTTCTTAATCTTTTAGGATTTTCTTGTATCTAATGTGTACTTCTCTGCTCTCTAGATACAGATTTAGCCAGGCCATCAATCTGTTCATATGCAGCTGCTAAGAGCTTGGTTTGCCACAGCAGTATACTAATGTTAATAAAGAAGAAATTGGCACATGATGCAAATATTTGTGTGTATGGTGAGGGAAAAGAAATGGGCACAGAATCATGCCTGTCTTTTACTGGACGACATTTCCAGATGAAGGGAGAAGGTAAAAGAGTGTGGACTAAGCTGGGTATGGTGGTGTGTGCCTGTAGTCCCAGCTACTTGGGAGGCTGAGGTGGGAGGATCACTTGAGCCCGGGAGGTCATGGCTGTAATGAGCTGTGATTGTGCCACTGGACTTCAGCCCGGGTCACAGGCTGGAGTGCAAGACTCTGTCTCTTAAAAAATAAAAAAAGCATGGAGCGTGGACTTCTGAGTCAGAAAAACCTGGGTTTTAGTACCACTCCTGCCACTTAGAGCCGTGTGGGCCTGAGTAAGCTCTTGAACCTTTTGGGGCTCTGAGACCACAGTATCAACCTTGTTTTGGGGCATGAATGAGATCATGGAGTAGAGAGCCAGGCACAGAGAGGTTCTCAAGAAAAGCTTACCTATCAGGAAGTTGCTTTTAGCTGAAGTCAAATGATACACATTTTTGGAATTACCTGCATTTAAAAATATCTGTATTGGCCTGACATGTTGGCTTACCCCTGCAATCCCAGTGCTTTAGGAGGCCAAGACAGGAAGATAACTTGAGCCCAAGAGTTTGAGACTAGCCTGGGTAACATAGTGAGATCCCATGTCTACAAAAATTAATTAATTAAACATTAGCTGGACACAGTGGTGCACAGCTGTAGTCCCAGCTACATGGGATGCTGAGGCAGGAGGATCTCTTGAGCCTGGGCGATTGAGGCTGCAGTGAGCCATGATCATGCCACTGCACTCCAGCATAGGTGACAGAGTGAGACCCTGTCTCAAAAAAAAAAAAAAATCTATACCTTTGCTGTCCATCACTGGCAAAAATAATGGAGATTTGTCTCCAGGTGCATATTAATAAATAGTCACCTGCAAGTGTGTTAGATAAGACATCCAATTGGTTGCATTTCTAACACAGAGCACTTTGCTCTCATGCCTTTGATTCTAGCCATCTGTTTACTAACCAGGTCTGTCACCTCCTCCTCACTCTCAGCTTTGCAATATTTTAAGTACAATGAGAAGAACTTATATGTGAAAACTTGAGAAGGAGAGGGTTCAGGGAACCTAAAGATATCTAGGGTTAGAATTATGGGTCCTATGGAAAACCTGGGACCACTTCTCCCAATGAGGAGGAGGACTGGGAGGAACAGTT
Organism: Gorilla gorilla gorilla; assembly: GCF_029281585.2. NCBI lineage: Eukaryota > Metazoa > Chordata > Mammalia > Primates > Hominidae > Gorilla > Gorilla gorilla. Next base: position 26,129,485 of record NC_086018.1, on the reverse strand, counting down.
GGGAGTACACAGCACTTTTCTGTGAAGCAGATTTTCTTGGCCATTTTAGCCATTTCTCAGCCATTTGGGTCTTTGATAGACAAAATATCATCCTATACTTTAAGATCATTTGAAATGAAATCAAGGCAACAGGACAAAGTGCTGTGTAGTTTTCGGTCTCTACATGTTCTTCTCCCAGCCTGGAAAAGGATATGGAGGCTGGTGCAGCTACAGAGGCTGTTGACCAACCCAATTTCTTTCTACTGTTGTCCCATAGACATAAAAGTGGACTTAAACATCCACGTCAGGACTTAGCTGCAAGGAACAGTTTCCTGATCCAAAAAGATTATAGAAGAATATATGCAGTGCAAAGTTTTATGTATACCTTTATTATTTAATTTTCCATTATTGAAATGTTCATGAACACACAGGTAGAGAAAATGGTATAATGAACTCCCACATACTCATAACCCAGTTTTCCACATTTTGCTAATCTTGTTTCATCTATTTTCATAAACACACACACACAATTTTTAAAGCAAATCATGGACACCACGTTGTTTCATGTGTAAATGCTTCTATAAATATTTCTAACGGAAGAGAACTTTATAAAGCATACCCACTGTCCTATGTCACCCCTAGCAAGACTAATAAGAGTTACTTCATGTCTCCAGCTTGTCCTGAAAGCAGATGGGCTGGTCCTGCTGAGGGCAGTGGGTCTGAGAGTCCTTTGCCTCAGTTCTGCCACTAACTCACTTCCTCTCACTGGAGACGAATCTCCATTACTTTCGCCAGGTCACATCATTTAGAAAGTGAACCCATGGGAGGGCCTTTTCCAGTTCCCAAATCTTATGTTGCCTCTGAGAATAGATGGTGATTTGAGTAGGATGGAGCAGAAAACAATTTGTTTGAAAGTAGAGGAAAAAATAGATCATCTCTTAAAGCCCCATTTGGGTTGTGTACTATTAATAATCATGACTGTAACACTTTCAATACATGAGAAGACCACTTCCATTGTTGGTGGCGGTGCACCGAGGCCCCTACCTCCACAAAATTCATAAGAGAAAAGGCAGCCAGAACTGCATTCTATGTTTAGTAATTTTTCTGCTTGGCTTGTGCAGCTCACACCTCCCTTGGTCTTTGCTGGTAATGGCTAATAATAAAAGCAAAATGTATTGAGCACTTACTATGTCTGAGGCACTTAGGCCAGCCTCTGCTGAGCATGATCGCATTGGCCCTCACAACAGCCCTTTGAAGTAGCTATTATTATTCCCATGGCAGTGACCGTTCTTGACCCATAGGTGGAGACCTGCTGTGAGGATGTATAAATTCATAACCATGTGTCCTTTCTCCACACACCCTCCTGAGAACTCGGCTTTGTGAGGATCTTCTGCCCCACTAATCTTCATTTAATTCCCCTCCCTGCAGCACGTTGTCACCTAGCACGCCCCTGCTGACAGGCCCTCTGTAAGTCTTCATCTGACTGACGGCCCTGGAAAATCAAGCTGTGGTCTCGAAAGGGAAGGAGGATCTGCAGATTATCTCCTCAGCATGTGCAGTCACTCTGCTGGCAGCTCTGGGGCCGCTTTTATGTTGCCTCAACAAAGAGAAAGGCTGCCAAGAGTGTGTCATGTTCCATTCAGAATTCCCCAGGCTGGCAGTGGCTGGGACAGTAGAGACACAGGGAGGATGAAAAATTCCCAGTTCGGCCCCATCCATCTCTTCTTACTCTTGTCTGCATGAGGAAGCCTTTGAGAGTCTTCTTATGATTCTTTACAGGCCCTTGGAAAAGTAAGATAAGGAGGACAGGAGAACAGTAGAGTGCATAGGGAAGCTGGCTGGAGATCAGATCATTTTGCCATAACCAGCAGGCAGTTTCTTTCACAAATCATTGAACCCTGGGTAGCCATTATCATCCCAACTGCTCCCTATTAACTAGCCCAGACTCTTAAGGTCATGAGAGTCAGAGAAACAGAATTCCTTTCCTTTTTCTCACTCTCTAAATACTGGTCATACTATGTTTAGATACCATGTTTTAGTTTACAAAGTATATTGATACATACTATTATGTTTCTCAAGCTATGTCTTTGAAATGATTATAATATGACCTTATTAGTGAGAAAACAAAAATTGCCAAAATATTTTCAATTTAAAAAAATAACAAAGGCTCAGAGGTATTGGGTGTCTCAAAGACACTCAGCTGAATGAGGTGGGAGCCAGGCTTGTAAACAGTACTTCTGGCTTAGAGTCCTGTGCCTTTTCTATTATATTGTGCCTTTCTAATGCTTAGCCAGTTTCCTGTAGGATGAGGTAAGTCCCACCCTGCAGGAGAGTGGGGAGCGTCCAAGGAGACCTGTCTTTGGTGGTGATGGGCCATATAGGAAAGCCAAGCTTCCTCCAGTTGCCTCCAATTGCCTCTCACCACTTGCTTCCTCTTACCCCCATCTTAGCAAACAACAAGTGCTTATACTGGCTTAAGAAAACCATTGCAATAAAATCCAAAAGCTGTGAGGGAAAAAAAAAAATCACTGCAAAGGCATGATTGTGGGAGAAAGTGCTCCAAGGGAGATTTGGGCACTCCTTCTGCCCTCCCCAGCTCCGGCTCTGTTCGTAATTATTGACTCATGGCTGGGCAGATATTTTGACCCTAATTTAAAAAATACAGAAGCTGAGGAGAGAGGGAGTAAATGAGGAGAGAGGCAGAAATGTAAAAAAAAAAAATTTCCTCTGAGGAAACCTGGAAATTTGAAATGTGAAATTTTTCTCTTTAGATAGAAGTGGTTTAGGACCACATGTTAAATTCAGGTCTTTAGAACTGAAACGTTTCTGTCACTAATAATTTTTCAGCATTAAGAGGGTTGTAGGTGATGCTAAGGTATTATTTCCTCTCGGGAAGCTTAGATTTTCTAACCTTGAGACAGATTCGGAAAAACTCTGATCCTTCCAGCAAGGATCCTGGTGACATCTCTAACCCAGGGAAGTGACCAGACCCAGTCCCCAGGAATGTTACTTTCTTACTGGATTGGAGTCCAAAAATACTGTTTTTAAACCAAGGGTTATATGTTCCTCATAGAAAAAAAATTAAAATACATGTAAGTAAAAAGAAAAAAAAAACTACAATTCTACCACCCAAATATTACTACTCTTAACCTTTAAATACATTTTATGCTATATGTTTAAATATAAACATGTATGTCTATACACAATGCTACTAAAGTATGCATTAAAATGTACTGTTTTGGGATCATATATCCCCTTAATATATTGTAAATTTCTTCCTATGTCAATAAACTTAACTTTTTTTTTTTTTTTTAAAGGCAGGGTCTCACTCTGTCACCCAGGCTGGAGAGCAGTGGTGTGATCATGGCCTACTGCAGCCTCGAACTTCTGAGCTCAAATGATCCTCCTACCTCAGCCTCCCAAGTAGCTGGGACTACAGGCTCACACCACCATGCCCAGCTAATTTTTTAATTTTTGGTAGAGACAAGGTCTTGTTATGTTACCCAAGCTTCTGTTGAACTCCTAAGCTCAAGCGATCGTCTTGCCTCAGCCTTCCAAAGTGCCGGGTTATAGGTGTGAGCCACCACACCCAGCCCCTCACCATTTTTAATGTCACCATGTTTATTCCATTGTATAAATGTACCATGATTTATGTAGTTATTTTTAAATTATGAAATATTTTACTCATAAAAAATATACAGAAGAATTACCATGGCTTATTTAATTTCCAGCACCTCAAGAATTTCTTTTCCTGGAAGGGAATAATTTCAATAACTAATATTGCAATTTCACTCTGCAGTTTTACAGTGCTCTTGCACATACATTATTTCATTTGATCCTCACTATCACCTCCTAAGGTTGGTGTTATGTTTATTATTTTTCTCATTTTATAGATGAGAAAATATATGAACTATAGATGAACTACATAAAACTCAAAAACACTAAATGATTTACCCTAAGTCCAGTTAAGTCAAAGAGATGGCTGGGTCCCAGGAGTAGATGTGACGCTTGTGGCAGGGCAGATCTCCACAGCATGCAAGGGAGGAGTCAGGACCAGCAGAGTGGTCCCCACAGACTCACCCTGCACTGCAGCCGCAGCTCCTGCCCTGCCCTGACTTCAGCCTTGATCATGCATACTGTCTGCCTTTTCACCCAGTGTGCTCTCTGGGGGCAGAGACTTCTGTCCTCATTCTTCTTTCTACCCCTGCTGCCCACCACAAGTTCTGATACAATAAATGCCCAGCTAATGTCTGCTGGATAAGTGAATGAATGATTAAAGAGTGTCAGAGAGATACACAAATTGGGGAGGCTAGGTTTTCACAGCTTTCTTTCTCAGAGCATCTATTTTTAGTTCAGATGTTTTAACAGAACACATCTTGGCATTTTTGACTTTTGGGGCTTCTGTAGGTTTTAGTCACCACTGGAAAGCTCACAGACTGATGCATGGAAAAGCATGTTCAAAACCAAAGGCAAGGAGAAACCTGTTTGCATACTAGCTTCTCTCCACCTTTTCTAGTGGTGGCCATCACTCTAGCCCCAACTGGGATGGACGAAGCTCTCCTTAAAGCCAGCGTCCAAGTTACCATTATGCTATCCCTCATTTGAAACCACTTTATAGTTATGATATGTATGATATAACTCATTTTTTAAAACTGCTTGTTAAAACAATAGTTTAGCTTAGCAGCTATAATATGGTTCATGAGGTTTGTTTGGAGCACTGTTATTGTCGATTGTAAAAGTATAGCAGAATTACAAGAGATTTTAGAACAAAAATTACTGAAATTCCACTACCTAACAAGGCAACTATTTTTGTTTTTGTATAACCCCGTCAAGAGCTTGTCCATGTGTATGGACATACTAACTTTCCTAGTTACTGTCACGGGAGCATGCAGCATTTTTTCCTGATTTTTCCAGTTAATATGATTACAAGAACATTGTTTCCCATTTTTCAGCATAGACTTCATAATTATCTTTTTAATGACTGCATAATCCTCTATTGAGTTGATATACCAAAATGTACTTATACAATCCCCCAGTGTTTCACATTTAAGATGTTTCTGATTTTCCAGTAGTGTATAGTGCCACATTGAAGGTTGTTACGTGTATTGTTATGCAATCTTTTGTGTTTGTCAGATTATTTTCTTAGGATACTTTCCCTTGAGTAAGATTGCTGGGTCAGAGTAGGAGCGCGTTTGTGGTTCTTGCCAGGCTGCTTATGCAAAAAGGTTGTTCCAGTTTATGTCCCCAGCAGTTGGTGTGTTTACCAATTTTAGGACAATCTCATCAGTGTAGGAGTTGTGGTTAATTTTTTTGTTTGCTAATTTAGCCGAAGCAACATGGTACTTCAGGGTTGCTTTATTTTGCATTTCATTGATTATTAAAGGAAATTAGCATTTTCCCCTGTGGTTACTCTTTGTATTTCTTTGGATGTGAGTTGTCTGCTAACATTTACAGGTCTTCGCCTATTTTAGTAAATTGGGATCTTCATTTTTAAAAAATCAAACCAAATAAACTCTTTACACGCAATGGCTATTGAACTTTTTCATTTATGTTTAATATATTTTCCAGTATTGTTTTGCCTTTTAATTTTAGATATGTATTTGTAGTACAAACATTCTTATTTTTGTAATAAAATCAGTAAATGTTTTTTTCTGTTGCTTTGAAACTTAAGCTATCCTCTCTGTGGAGAGCTGATAAATATTTAATTCTACCTTCTGTTATTTTAAATTCTTTAATTCATCTGGATTGCATTTTACTATAAATTGAGATGCAAATTACATTTCTTTCTACATTGCAGATCAGTTATTTCAGTCTTAGTCTGTTCTTTTATTCTCTTTCTTAGGAATCATACACCAGATGAAAGGTGATTATGACACTGCACTGAAACTCCACAAGACCCACCTGTGCATTGCCCAGGAGCTGAGTGATTATGCTGCCCAGGGCCGTGCCTATGGGAATATGGGCAATGCCTACAACGCCCTGGGCATGTACGACCAGGCGGTCAAATACCATCGGCAGGAGCTGCAGATCTCCATGGAAGTGAATGACCGCGCCTCACAGGCCTCCACACATGGGAACCTTGCCGTGGCCTACCAGGCCCTGGGTGCCCATGACCGGGCCCTGCAACACTATCAGAACCACTTGAACATCGCCCGGGAGCTACGAGACATCCAGAGCGAGGCCCGGGCCCTCAGCAACCTGGGCAATTTCCACTGCTCTCGGGGAGAGTATGTCCAGGCTGCCCCCTATTATGAACAGTACCTCCGGCTTGCTCCCGACCTTCAAGACATGGAAGGAGAAGGGAAGGTCTGCCACAATCTTGGCTATGCCCATTACTGCCTTGGAAACTATCAGGAGGCAGTGAAGTACTACGAACAGGATCTGGCACTGGCTAAAGACCTTCACGACAAGTTGAGCCAAGCAAAAGCCTACTGCAACTTGGGCCTAGCATTCAAGGCTCTGCTGAATTTCAGTAAAGCTGAAGAGTGTCAGAAGTACCTACTGTCCCTAGCCCAGTCTCTGAATAATTCCCAGGCTAAATTTCGAGCCCTAGGGAACCTGGGCGATATATTCATCTGTAAAAAAGATATAAATGGTGCAATAAAATTCTATGAGCAGCAACTGGGCTTAGCTCACCAGGTAAAGGACAGAAGATTAGAAGCCAGTGCATATGCAGCCCTGGGCACTGCATACCGAATGATCCAGAAGTATGACAAGGCCCTGGGTTATCACACACAGGAACTGGAGGTATATCAGGAGCTGAGTGACTTGCCAGGGGAGTGCAGAGCTCATGGGCACCTGGCTGCTGTCTACATGGCCCTTGGGAAATACACAATGGCATTCAAGTGTTATGAAGAGCAACTGGATCTAGGGCAAAAGCTGAAGGATCCGAGTCTGGAAGCCCAGGTCTATGGCAACATGGGCATCACAAAGATGAACATGAATGTGATGGAAGAAGCCATTGGCTACTTTGAGCAGCAATTGGCCATGCTACAGCAGCTAAGTGGAAATGAGTCTGTGCTCGACAGGGGCCGGGCCTATGGCAACCTGGGGGATTGCTACGAAGCCCTGGGTGACTATGAGGAAGCTATCAAATACTATGAACAATATTTATCTGTCGCGCAGAGTCTGAATCGCATGCAAGACCAAGCCAAGGCTTACCGGGGCCTGGGAAATGGACACAGGTAAAAATGACCAAGGACAATTTTGGTTTATAGTTCTGCAAAAAGAGCATTTGTGGCAGTAAAGGCAACTTCATGTCTGCATGGCAGTTTGTTAACTACAAACATTTTCGTACATATCTCATCTGATTCCTCCAACAACTGTTTGAATTAAGTAGTTGATGTTGTTACCCTTATGTTATGGACGAAGAAACTAAAGCCCAGAGAAATTGAGTTAATGCCTAAGATTATGCAGCTTAAAAGGGACAGCTGAGAGTTAAACCCAGGGCTCTGTGACTCCAAATGCAGTGCCTTTTGACTACATTAGAATGAGAAGGATAATAGGGATGGGGAAGGTGAACAAGTCACTTTCACTGATCTTTTCTGAATACCTCCCACATTATATGAATGTGTTTATTAATACAACATCTGCACCTAACCAATTACTTAGACCCCATTGTGTTGCTCCTCAGAAAAGCCACCTGATAATAGGAGAATGCATAAATGTACTATGTTGCATGCATCATCTGTGCAAGGTCCCTTGCACAGATATCTTAATAGTTTTAACAGTTTTGTATTACTCTATATCTATTATCATCTGCTGTGGGATGTGGGATTTATTATCACCAGAATCGGAGGCTCAGGGGAACTAATTCATGTGCCCCACACAACTGGTTTGGTCATGCTCTTTCCACGCTTATCGTGTCTTCTCTTAGCAGCACAAAAAGACACACTGTTGGTCAAGGTGATACTTTCTCCTAAATGTGGGGAACCCAAGAAGGTGCCTGTGTCTGCAGGATATATGGCCCCACCAGAGAGGCAGGGGATTAGGGCTCCTGGAGTGGAGGAAGGGCAAGGGTCAAACTAAATCTTCACCCACAGAGTGCTCTGAGAACCTCAGGGTGAAAGATTTATAGCCACTGTAAAGTGATTTCAAAAACATAGTCTAAGCGGTAGTGGAAATTGGGAGGCCTGAAGAACCAAACAGTTCACTTGCTATCATTGTGCCTATTAATATATTTTATGTTTCCTCTGGGGTGTGTATCCCATTGAATCTCAAGCTCTTGGGAAGGTCACTAAGGGATGACTTTTGAATTGCTTTCCAGATTATGAAATTCCTCTGCATCTCACTCTAAGGGCACATGATAGATTTTAGCTAGAAGAGGAGTTAAGAGCTTCTATAGTAAGTGACAGTGACAAATGCTTTTCATTTACTCAGGGGCTTTAGCATGTCTGCACCTGCACGAAATAATATCATTGCTTTTCTGTCTACATTCCCACAGGGCAATGGGGAGCTTGCAGCAAGCCCTTGTGTGCTTTGAAAAGAGGCTCGTGGTTGCCCATGAACTTGGGGAGGCCTTCAATAAAGCCCAGGCCTATGGAGAGCTGGGAAGTCTGCACAGCCAATTAGGGAATTACGAACAAGCCATTTCCTGCCTTGAACGCCAGCTGAACATTGCTAGAGATATGAAAGACCGAGCCCTGGAGAGTGACGCAGCCTGTGGCCTGGGGGGCGTTTACCAGCAGATGGGGGAGTATGACACAGCCCTGCAGTACCACCAGCTTGATCTACAGATAGCAGAGGAAACCAACAACCCCACGTGCCAGGGCCGAGCCTATGGGAACCTGGGCCTGACTTATGAATCCCTGGGCACCTTCGAGAGGGCTGTGGTCTATCAAGAACAGCACTTGAGCATTGCTGCACAGATGAATGACTTGGTGGCCAAGACGGTGTCATATAGTAGCCTTGGAAGGACCCATCATGCCTTGCAGAACTATTCCCAAGCAGTCATGTACTTACAGGAAGGTAGGTGAAAAGGCCCATTGTGTTCTCTTGGCCTACTTGAAATCAAGTTCAGAGTCAGAACTCAAGACTCAGAGGGAAGTATGCACAGTTTGAATGGCCACCTCTGTGTGGAGTAAGGGTCTCAGAGGCCACATTGTCAGTTCAACTCCAGAATCACGGTGTCCCCACCAGGTGTCCGTTGATAGTACTAAGGTGTTTCATTGTCCATAGCACCTTGGCCTGCTCTCTCGGACCCAGATTGTCTTACTCTCTCAGTGACAGCATCTACTGCTTGCCAGCTGCCCAAGGAGCTGATACCCTCCTTGCTTTTCAGAACCCTCTCAGGAATGAGCAGCACGTTCTCGCACAGATGAATCAAGTAAGATGTAATCCTAAAGAATTATAAGGGTTCGAATCAGAAGAAAATGCCCATCTGCTCCAGGCTCTGTTGTCCCTCTAGAGAATATCTAAACTAACTATATTAAAACTTTATAGAAGTCAGTTCTGACATGGCAGCTGAGGTCTAATCCGGAAGTATCAGTCTGAGGGGCACTCAAGCAGTAAACCAGGCTTCTTTCTCAGCATTTGTCACCTACAGTGCTTGGGTTGGTGCCACAGTAGGGTCTTGTTCAGGCTGGCCTAGAAACTGAAGGCTGCACAGTTGGACCTTGGATGCTTCCTTCCTCTGAAAGGCAGAAGCCCCATAGCAATGTATTTGCCCTCCACCTCTTTACATTGAGATGAGGCTTTCTGCTCTTGAAAGTCCTTCTCACACAGGGATATTGGATCCTCTCACCCTAGAAGGGAAAAAGGGCAGATAGCTCACTGGTAAAAGGAATGGTTACTGATTTCAAGCAAAAACTCTCATTTCCAGGGGGCTTTGCACATAAAGTTTATTTAAGCTGATTCAGTTCTCACAATAGTCTTGTGAGGTATATCTTTTTATTCCCATTTTTGCAGTTGAATCACCTGAGGCTCAGAGAAGTACAGTGATTCAATCCTAATCATGTAGTCAGTTAGTCAAGGAGTAGGGCCCAGCCCGAGTTTTCCAACCCAGAAACCATACAAGATCCTCTCTGAAGTTGTTTCTAACTTCACAGTTGCAGAGTAGGGTTGGGCATCCTACCCCCTTTTACTCCTGAGCCCCCACTGGGAAGCCAGGAGAGAGAGAAGCAGCAAGCAAAGAGGAGAGTGGGTAAAGAGCTGATGATTCGCTGGTCTCCTTTGCAACAGACCAGGGACTGCACTGGCCTGCAGTCTGAGAGGTTACAGAGAGTCTGGAAGCCACTTCCCAGACCTTATCTACCTCCGCTTCTATCCACATGGGGCTCTGCCTCTATGCATTAAATGAGAATGTTGGCTTCTAATTTCCTGAAACTTGACTGTGGTAAAATTCCAACAGACAAGGAGCAATTTTCAGTTGAATTTGTAAAAACTATTAAATTCAGTCATATGACAACCTTTCAGCTGTGTTCTTTTGTACTTCCTGAAATACTGTTTCCATGAAACAGCTGGTTTGCCTGAGACATTGCAACACAATTCTATATTTGTGGAAAACTCTCAAGTTCATTTTTATTGTTTCTTGTAATTTTTTAAGTCTTGCAGAGATCTAAAAACTCTAATTTGTAGCATCTCTACAGTGTCTGTCTTGTGGATGTGTCCACTAGAGAGCCTGCAGCTGATGGCTTTCCTCGTGGGCCAAACCAAATGCCTCTTCTCATGAGTGCAAGACACCTGGATGGTGCTTTCCGAATGCTCTGAGTTAGGTCTGCAGCCTCTGGCAAGGAGGGACTAGTTTATCTGGAAACCACCCTACTGCTCCCTCTCCCCTGGCTTTCTGAGGGGATGAGGCTGTGGGGCCTTGTAGATCAGCATCACCCTGCTTCAGTGCAATAGACTCTCACAGGTGGGGCCTGGTCTGAGCCTTTTGAACAAGCTCTCCAGGTGCTGTGGAGGGAGACACCTCTGGATAAAACCACTGGTCTCACCCAGCCCTTCCTCTCCTTGCAGATGAAGAAAGGGAGCATGGATCAATTTGGTGACTTTCCTGGAACCAGTCCCTGACAAACTATAGGTTCTAGGAGAGCTGGATGGGTGAGTCAGGTTCCTAAGAGGCAGAAGCAGAGAGAAGCTGGGGCAGGACAGATACCATGTCTATCCAGTGGGCTTTTAACTCTTCATTGTTGAACCTCAGCTAGAGTCCTACATGCTGAGGGTATAGCAGGAACAAAGCAAAGTCCCTGTTTTCATAGAACATGGCTTCTAAGCGGAGTTGTCTCAGTGAATTTTACTTCTGACTCATAGATCTTGACCTAGAAGGGACATCTGTATTGAAGAATTAATGTGTTTAGCTTATTGAAGGTTTAAACAATCGGTATCCTTCTGGTTTTCTCCCAAGAACCATCTTCTTTCATTTGTTTTTCTATTCTGTGAGATGTTTAAAAATGTGAATTATTTACAAATATTTTTGTTACCCAATAACATGACTTAAAATGTTGTTTCTAAGTTTTCTGAGTTATGAGCATTTTGAAATGTATATTTATGACATTGAACCTGAGTGTCACTTTTCTTACCGTCTCAACAGACTCAGTTCCTTTTCAAAAGCCTGAAATTGCACAGGCCCAGCATGATCAGAGGCAGGCTTCCATCTACCCTGAATTAGATTAGAAGAAGGAAGTCCTTCCTTTGTGTGTGCAGTTGTACGGTGGGAGCCTTCATGCTGTCTCTGCACAAGCTAGCTTCTATGTACAGTGAGCAGGATAATGAGGGCAAAGTGATGCTGAGAACTGCCTAGTGACCAATACAATAAATGGTTGCCTTCAGATTTGACTCTCACAAAGCCCTCAAGGTTGCTGGTGTCCTGAAACCCAGAAGCTTGCTGTGGGTAAGTGACCCAAACTGCAGGTGCCTACCTGAAGGCTATTAGAATGAGGATGGTTTCATTTAAGGCTTTTGCCTCATAATAGCACTTGTTTTGCAACCCCGCTGAGGCACATCAAAGTCTTAGACTGAAAAGGAAAATAGTTTAGACATGAAATGTGTCAGTAACATCAGTAACAGAAGGCAGGGTCAGGCTGTGTTCATATTCTGCTTTCAGGAGAACATCGTATGTATCTTCTATTAACACTCATTGGATGCTGTGCACGTGAGAAAGGAAGAATATTCTTTTGCCTTCTGTATTTAACTATCAGGAAGAGCTTTGCCAGCCAAAGAATCAGGTTAGATAAGTTTATCAGCCAGGAGTTTTCCTTTGCAAAGCTATGGATTTCAAATTTAGGAGGGTGACCAGGTTAAGTTTCACTTGTTTTAGTGTTTCTGCCTGCCCAGCAAACCTGTCTCCTGCTGATAGCCATCACCTGGGCTCTTGCCGAGGCGTCCTGGAACATCCTGGAAATGTTGCTACCAACACAGAATTTGAAGACAATGCTTATTCTACCTTGGCTGATTCAGCTCTTGTCCTCATTTTATCTAGCTGTGTTGTTAGTATTCTTTTTTTGTTTTTTTGTTTTTTTGTTTTTTTTTTTTACAGAGATGGGTCTCACTAAGTTGCCCAGGCTAGATTCTTACTCCTGGGCTTAAGCAGTCCTCCTGCCTCAGCCTCCTGAGTGGCTCTTGTTAACATTCTTTTATAGACACCTGAAGCAAAATTGGGTGGGAGCAGTGCTATCCCAGCGCTTTAGGAGGCCGGGGTAGGTGGATCACTTGAGGTGGGTGGATCAGGAGCTGGAGACCAGCCTGGGCAACATGGTGAAACCCTGTCCGTACCAAAAAATACAAAAGCCAGCCGGGTTGTGGTGGCCCGTTCCCGTAGTCCCAGGTATTCCGGAGGCTGACTGAGGTGGATCACCTGAGCCTGGGGAGGTGCAGGCTGCAGTGAGCTGCCACTGCACTCCAGTCTGGGGAACAGAGTGAGACCCTGTCTCAAAACAAACAAAAACACAAAAGTAAAATGACCCTTCAGGACTCCTTAGGATAGTGGAATTATCCATCTTCTATGTTTCCTTAAATTTCTCTATCTGGTTTCAGGTTTAAGGTTAGCTGAGCAACTGGGCCGAAGAGAAGATGAGGCAAAAATTCGCCATGGCCTTGGCCTCTCCCTTTGGGCTAGTGGAAACTTGGAGGAGGCCCAACACCAGGTAAGCAGAACCCCTGACTGAAGTGGATTTTTTGTTTCCAGAAGCATGGGAGACCTTAGGATTACTATCCTAGTAGTGATGGCATTTACAAGAGGCACTGACTTCTACCCTTGGGCTAATGTGTATGATTTCCCGCCTGTACTAGCCCAGAAGTATTTGAACAATTAGTAAAGATTTTTGCTCACTCGTGATAGATTTCTCAATTTCTTAAGAATTTTTATATTAACTGCTATTGCTCCCCATTAAACATTGATATATTCATTTCATGACAAGTGAAACAAAAATTCATAATTAAATTTCAAGTTTCTAGATATATTAATAGATATAACTTCTCTCTCTCCCTCTTTTACAATAAGGCCATATTTCTGCATATATGCAAGTAGTTGAAGGAAAGTCCCTTGTCATGCTGGCCCTGGAGAGCAGAAAGATCCCTCGAGTTATAGGCCTCCTCTGTTAGGTTGGAGGAGTAGTGAGATGGCTGCATCTAAGATCACGCACTCATCCAGATAGCGAGCATGTGAGTGGTGACTGCAGAGGACATTGTGCTAGACAGAGGGGAGCAAGGATAAGGACATCCAGACTCCTATCCAGAGGTGCTCACAAGAGTTGAAGAGATGTGACTGAATTTGCACCATAGCGTTCTAGAATGTTAGGGTGTTTTATTGTACTTTTAAAATGATTAAAGACAATGTAAAGGATTAACTCTCTAATTTCCTGGTTATAAAAAGTAAAACCTGTGTTGATATTGTGATTTGCAATTTTCAAAGTACTTATTATAGCTCAGTGAATTTGATCCTTAAAATAACCCTGTAAGGTAGAAACTATCCTCTTTAAAGAGAGGAAGAAATTGAGTCTCTGAGTCTTGCCAAAAGTCACACAGCCAATTAGTGGCAGAGTTAGGAACACATTCTCTTAGCGCTCTCCGGGTCTATGTCTCTTAGTCTTAGAATTCTGTACTTGATCTTAGCCAAAAGGCCGAGAAGCAAGTAGTCTTAGAATTCTGAAGTTTGGATAAATTTAAAATTTGATACTGAGTTTCCAGCATATAAATATCAGAGTCATCTTAGACAGTGTGGCATGAGGGGGAAAAAAAAAGAAAATATCAGAGTCAGAAAAGTCTGATGGCCTCACTGATGGAGGAGCCTGTTAGAGCATCAGGACAATGTCTCCGTTAGGAATGGCAATTGTCTGGTCCTCAGAGTGTCTATGTGAGTGGGCATGGCTCCTTGAGGAGCTTGCCCAGTGATGATCTGAGCCTGGAACACTGAACCGTCTGCAAAGAGCTATCGCCCTTCAGAGAGTGTGGCGCTCTCTTCCCCTCAGGCTCGTCCATTTCCGGGATGCCTTCACCATACCTGTTCTCACTCCCATCCTTACTCACCATGAGGCACGAGGGTGGTGAATTGTGGTTGCCTGATGACAAGAGGAGAGGCTTTTTGTTTTAATAAAAATCAGCACTTGGTGGATTAATATCTGTTTTAATATCTTTAAGACCGTAAGTCTATAATTCCTGTCTTTTAGATCCCCTTGTCTGTCAAAAATTGATTATATAAACTGTAATTTACTGGGCATGATCTGATGCCTTTTTAGGTCCACAAGGACCTACCTGGTGTCAGGTTCTAACTGAGGTCCGAGGGGAGTCAGTGGGCGAGTGGCAGGTAGCTGGAAAAACACTCGAGGAAGCGTAGACAGTTTCACCATGGCTTTACTCACTCTGGGCGCTAGTGAGCCCAGGCACCAGCTGTGGGCACAAGCCATATATACGGCGTTAGCGGGGTAATTTTACCTTTTAAAGACAATAGTGGCTCTGAGCTAAGCACGAGCTCACATGGGTGATCACCTAATGCGCCTCACATGGTGTCGTTACATAATGAGTGGAGTTGTGAGCCTGTGCTCCAAACTCACTGAGTCATGCTGGACTGGATGTCTGCCTCGGCCTATTCTTGACCGCAGCACATCCATTTTTCCTTACACCTGGACATCAGACTCTTCCTTTCAAATCTGTAAAAAATATTTAGGTTGTGCACAAAGATATGAGCAAAAGTTGTCTCTAGTCTGTAAACAGCTGGACATTGGTTTCTGGGGAATGGATGATGTTCTTCCTCCCTCCTTGCAGCTTTATAGGGCATCAGCCTTGTTTGAAACAATCCGACATGAGGCACAGCTGAGCACGGACTACAAACTCTCCCTCTTTGACCTGCAGACATCATCCTACCAGGCCTTGCAGCGGGTGCTCGTCAGCCTAGGTGAGAACAGCTGGGGTTACTCCTTGCTTACGTGCGCACGGGTGCGCGTCCATGTGTCCAAGTTGTTTAGTGACAGCGGTGAAGAAATATGATTTGTTGTGACAACAGACTGTGAAGCCACAACTACAACCAGTCATTGAACATTCATTCATTTATTCAACAAAGATTAGTAGAGCTCCTACCATGTGCTGAGTGCCTGCCCTGGGGGTTACAGTCAAGAAGTCCTGGTTCCTGACCCCAAGAAGCTTAGCTTGTGGAGAGACATAAGTCAGTGAGTCCAGTACAGTGCTGATTGGCACTAGGATAAACGCAGATGCTGTGGAAATAAAGACTCTTAAAAAAAAAAGTTTAAATAGAGATGAGGTCTCACTATGTTGCCCAGCCTGGTCTCGAACTCCTGGGCTCAGGCAATGCTCCTGCCTTGGCCTCCCAAAGGGCTGGGATCACAGGTGAGAACCATGACACCCAGCCTGAAACAAAGTCTCTTGTCTGGTGGGTCCGGGAGCCAGAGAAAGTGTCCTTGAGACAGGGATGCTTGAACCAGGTTCCCTCCCTAGGTTCCCTCTCACCACTAGCGTGTGGTTCAAGCATCTGACTAAGAGGAAGTACCTGAGAAGACACCTGGCCTCTTCTCTATTTCCTCATCCACACATCTTTAAAGGTTGCTGTCTAATAAATGTTTCTGCCACCTGGGTCTGCCTCCTAGGCTGTGGCATAGTCAGTGATGATTCTCCCAAGCCTATGTGCCCCATCACACTGGGGCAGCATACATCTTCTTTCACCCGGGCCTTAACTAGTCAGCCAGTCCCTTCCAGCTCCCCGTCATCTGCCTCTTCCCAGGAGATATTTATTGGAACTAACAAAGGCTTTGAATTTGGATGTTGAGGCCTTTTCGATAACCTGTCTTTTGCTGTATGTATAGGAAGGACTCAAATTTCCTCTTGAAAAATTTATCTATTAAATGTGTTCATTGCCTGGGATTACAGTTTATTATCTATTATAATCACAGTGTTAAGTCTGTCTAGCACCTAGGGGGCGATTTTCCAGTGTGCACAGAAATTGTCCCTGCTGTTCCAGTTAATAACTTAATAGAGTAAAAGGAGACATTTACATACACACATACAAATCTCCACTTGCTTCTGATACCCAAACTGCAGGAAGCAAGGCATCCTTGAAGTGCTGTCACAGCTGCAGCATCTGGTCTGCTTCTGTCTGCTTTCTTTGGACTCTGGTTATAGTAACTCTTCCATATTTACATTTATGACACAAGTAAATCCTCTGCATTGTGTTCCTTCAGCACTTATAAACAATTCCTTTACTTTTTTTGTGCTTTCATATTGGTACATTAGCTTTTAAACTAGATTATAGACCAGTTCCTTAAGGAAAGTGGGATTCAAAATTCGATTAAAAGATGGGAAAAGCTTGAGATAGAGAAGCAATTTTAAAGAACTAGAGACCTGAAAGGTTAAACTCTTTGCCCATGGGGATAAGGAAAAAAGTGTGTTGGAGCCCAGAATGGAATGAGACATCAGCTCCAACAACATTGCTACTACCTGTCATACATGTGGTGATGTAAGTAGGCCTGCCAGCCATCTTTACATGTAGTGCTTCATTTAATCTTTAAAATAGCCCTTTGCGATAGGCAGGACACCTGTTAGCATCCCTCTTCTCGAGACAAGGCCAGTGAAAGGGAAAAGGGCACGCCCAGGAGAGGGACTGGCATGCGTAAAGGGATGGAGGTATAATTTGGAGAGAAATGAATAAGGCTGGACAATGTTATGCATAGAGGGGCTGCATGGAGGGAGGAGAGAGAGTCAGAAGATGCATAGACAGCTTGTGAGGCTGAGGCGGGTGGATCACTTGAGGCCAGGAGTTTGAGACCAGCCTGGCCAACATGGCGAAACCCTGTCTCTACTAAAAATACGAAAATTAGCCAGGAATGGTGGCCCGTGCCTGTAATCCCAGCTACTTGGGAAGTTGAGGCAGGAGAATCGCTTGAACCCAGGGGGCGAAGATTGCAGTGAACTGAGATCATGCCACTATATTCCAGCCTGGGAGACAGAGTGAGACCCTGTCTCAAAAAAAAAAAAAAAAAAAAAAGACACGTAGAGAGCCAAGTGACACCAATAAATCTGGTGTCAGAAGCCAGGCAGGAGGTTAAAAAAAAAAAAAGCCAGGTTAGGGAGCAACTCAGGAGGTGGAGCAGAGATGGAGCAGGGCTAAGGACAAGTGCACTGAATTGGATCAGCTCTCTTGTGGCGCTGGCTGCAAGACAGGCGAAGGTCTGATGGCTTAGGGTAGTGTGGAATCAGTCATGCAGGACACTGTACCCACCATCTGAGGCAGGGAATTGAATCTGAAGCAGTGTGACTGAGATTCTGTCACATATTGGAGAGTAGAGGCAGTGAGGTTTCTGCCCAGGATTTGATGGCCGTCCCTGATAGGCCTCTCTAAGTAAGCACACTCACTATGGACTCCTCGGCATATCTCTTTGTCTCCTAGGCCATCATGATGAAGCCCTGGCTGTGGCAGAAAGGGGACGGACAAGGGCATTTGCTGATCTTCTGGTGGAACGACAAACAGGACAACAAGACTCCGACCCCTACTCCCCAGTCACTATTGATCAGATCTTAGAGATGGTAAATGGCCAGAGGGGACTAGTGCTTTACTATTCCCTGGCTGCAGGCTATCTGTATAGCTGGCTGCTGGCTCCTGGGACAGGTAAGATCTCTTTCTGTGGGAACAGGGCAATTAGAAGACTAGACCTGTGGAAGTCTAATGAATAGAGGTGGAATAGGTGCATTATCATAGATCATACTAGGGAACTGATGTCAGATTTTAGCAAAACCTCAGCCGCAGTGGATATGCCGTGGTGGGGCATTCAGTTAATAAGACATCCCAGCTTTCTCATTCCCCCAAGAAATTGCTGCTCCTCACTGTTGAATGTGGAAGCATTTATCAAGGAAGACTAAAAGCAGAAGAATTAATTTCACTAGCAGCCCTGTGTGTAGGCAGCTGTTGTTCATTAGCTAATAAAGTGATGACTGCAAGTCCTAACGAATTCTTTCTAGACATGGTTTAATAATTGTGACCCTTTGTCATGGCAAACTTAAAGAGACTAAAATGATAATGGCAACTCTATCACAGGTTGTAAATAAGTCTTATGCTTGAAATTTCTGAGTTTAACAGAACCCATTTTTAACCAGTTCTGCTGTAAATCTATTTCAGAAGTAAAAATCTCCTTTGATTAAATCAGCATTAAATGTTCAGGCTGTAACAGTTTCACTAAATACAGAAACACTAATTAGCTGTTAGGGCCGTATTTTTTGCATAATAAAATGCTGATGGCTTTACCAAGTTGGAGACACACCAGATCCAATTAGAGTTTATTGACTGGGGAAGTGGATCTTATAATTGGTAATCTTAAAGAATGAGCTTCTTGAATATCTGTAAGCCAGTTTCAAAAACTTTAACTGCCAGTGAGAATTGACAAGATTTTCTTGATTATGTTTCTATGCCTTTGATTTAAAAAAAAAAATGATGGCTGGATGACAGCTCCCAGATGCTTTTAGGCTCTGAGCATTTGTGTGTACACATTCTATGCCTCGGCATTGCTTTTAATAATTTTTTCCCTTTAGTTCCATGTTCTTTATGGGCTTTCCACAAAGAATGTTCTTACCGCTGACCTTTTTAATGCTAAAGGTTTTAAATTGTGATTTTTACAGTGACTTGGTTAATAAATGTTGGCTACAGTGGAATCTTTGTGGATCCCAGCTCCCAGAGTGGTACTGATACTCGTGAGGACACAGTTGATGACTGGGAGGTATCAAACTCCTTCTCTCTGTGGTTGTTACATCTTGGGGACATGATTTGACAGGTGGTATATCTGAATTCCTGTAATAATGAGCCATGTATAATGAGGCTCCTATTGTTTCTTTTCCCGTTCCTTTTTGCTCTTAATGAGGCTCTGAAGCTTTCACTGGGGGCGCTAATCCAATCAGAGAGGACCGGCGTTTTCCAGAGCTGACACACCTCATTACCATTTGAGAATATATCCTATTTATCGCCAGAAAACCACTGTGGACTGCCTCAATTTCATGCACCCATCATTTTTTGCTCCTTTAATTCGTTAATGACCATTGACCAGTTAGTCTTATTTAAAAATGGTTTAAAATGTTTTTATCTGGCCTTTATACTACATATTTATTATAATTTGCTTTTGTGAAATGAAAGCTCTGTTGGAACACAATTCCCACTTGGCCAATTATAGTTTTCTTTGGGATTTCAGTTTCTATAAGGAATATATCTTGGCATACTCATGCACTGTTCCTGAAAGGAGACTTTCCCTAGTTGGTGCTTCTAAGAAGCATCTGTTTTGAAACACATATGAAGTAGTCATAATTCCAGGAGCTTCTGAGGCTGTATCTTGAATTCCCTGGTTTCAAGCACCACACCTAATGGTAAAAGCTGTGAAAAGGATACTGACCAAAATAGAGAAAGCCCTCTTGAGACCTTGGATTTCAGGATTTTTTCACAGGGTTTGCAGGATGGCATGCTTGTCAAAGAAGTCACATACCATTGGCATTCCTGTCCCCTGCCTTCAACTTCTCCTTTCTCTGACCCTAATTGTGTATAATGTTGGCTGTGCCTGTTTTGCTTCAGGAATTGTGAAGTTTCATGAACACTACCTGGGTGAGAACACAGTGGAAAACTCAAGTGACTTCCAGGCCAGCAGCAGTGCAACCCTTCCAACAGCAACCGGCTCAGCCCTGGAGCAGCACATTGCCAGTGTCCGGGAGGCCCTGGGGGTGGAGTCTCACTACTCAAGGTAGGTAGTAAAACATCCCCAAGTCCATTTTCAGATAAATCTCAGGGTATTATTTTTTGTAAACATCCTATTTGAGCTAACAGAAGAAATCTTTTGGAATTCATGTGGTTGCGCTGAGTCTGTTCACAGCTGCTGCAGCAGAAACAAATATGTGTCTCTGGAGTGTAAGCCCCTTAGTGGTCTGTCTTTATTCTTTTTGGTGATTTTCCATCAGATGGGGAAGGGCCTTATCAGACATGCCCATTCTGTAAGCAGGATTTGTAAACTGTTTAAACATAAACATGGCTTTGAATTTAACATACCAGCCAATTAAAACTGAGATTATTTTTTGTTATAAACAAATTATAATGAGTTTGTTTGTACTATAGCTGAATGCCTATTTGAGAGAGTAATTTAGTACCAGTGACAGGATATGTGCACAGATCTGTGAGCCTGAGGGGTGAGGTGAAAGGAGCTGAACTCTCAAATATGAAGAATAGATAAGGGAACTGCTTTTTGCAAAGGTTGTAAAAGGTATAAGCTTATGGAAACATTTTATCATAATGATTGACTGTTTTACATATGAAAAAAATAATTTCCACAAGCACCCTGCTTCTAGGGGAAATCAAAGGAAGAGGGTATCTTAGAGCTGGGTTGTAACCAGATTTCCCAGGCATGTCTGTTCTCCATTCAGTGATTACCAAGGGTTCGGAAGATCTGTGTGTCAGAGAATCTGCTATGTTAGCTTGTATCAGGTCCCAAGAATCTCTGCTCATCTCCTGAATGATTTCATTTGTAATCATGAAAATCCTTAGGTAATTCTGTGATTTATTTAGAGATGCTTCACCCAAATTTCCCAAGTATGCAGTGGTTGCTGCCAACAGCTGGACTGATCTTTGGGGTGCTTATTAAGTTGGGGAAGAAAGAGTTCTTAGGTGAAAAATGATTATTGAATAATTTAATGTCAATATTGGAAGGGGCTGTAGTAGTCATCTAGTCCAACCCCTTCATTTAACAGAAGTTAACACTGAAATAGGACTTGCTGACAGCCAAGTTAGTGTCAGAGCCAGGATCAAAACAGTCTACATCTCACCCAGACTTCCAGGCCAGTGCTTGTTCTGTTTTTAATTTTCAAAATTAATATCATATTTTGAGAAAGTAGCCAAATATAAGAATTTCATTTCTAGCTTCTGTTTTTATGACGTAGGTACAGGCTTTAGCCACTTGCACACGTGCTTATCTTATTTATCCTGTGACTGCTGTGCATCCTGAAGTATCCCCGTCCTTAACAACCCAGGCAACAGTTTGGCAATTACAGGGGTTGACAGGGTGGTAACTCCCAAGAACTTGGAAGTAAGGCTGCCCTCTGAGATTGAAATTATAAATGACCATAATAAACTAGGTTAGACATTAGACCAGAGGTATACAAAGCTGCTTCGGCAGACAGAAATTTAGGCCAGTGTGATTAGACTATAACCTGACCAAAGGTGTTGCATGTCCAAAGTGAGAATTAGAGGGGCATGGCTGGCCAGCAATAGAAACCCAAAAGTAGGAGAGCCAGCAGGGCAGACTTTGGCAGTGTTTATTTCTAACACTATCAAAGGGAGAGAGAATCTTGGTTTAGGGACACAAGGTCCCATTGAAAAGGCTGACCCCATGGTGGACATGCAGTCGCCAAGTTCTCTTAGTCCCCCCACTGTCCCTCCTTCCACAGGTATTTTGAGTGCTCACTCTGTATAAGGTACTATGATAGAGATTAAGGATCCTGATGAACAAGGAGACATAGCCCCTACTGTCCCAGAACTGAGGGCAAGCTCTAAAGTATGGCCTTCTAAGTTTGAAAACCTGACTGATGTTGCTAACATGCCCAAAGAGGGTTTGCCTCTTGGAAGCGAACTTTCATTAACCAAGCTCAAAGAAAATTGTGCAAACTAGAATGCCAGGTATTATGTACATTCTCTATCTTCAAGTATATTTACATGAGAAACCAAATGATAGTTGGAAAGGTTGACAAGAAGCATGGGACCTGAACAAGGGAAGGCAGGAGGACCATCTGAGAGATCTTCTCCACCAAGGGCTGCTGAAGACCTTTGTGCATACTGCCTGGGGTAGCCTTTGGCAGCTTAATTCTCCTCATCCTCTGAGCTCAGCTCAAATATTCTCTCCTTAAGGAAGCCTCTACAACTCCCAACATAGGTTTCCCTACCCCTTATGCCCATTGATACATTCTCATTATACCCGACATTTTCATTTAAGCATTTACTACAATTTTAATTAAAAGGTTTTATATACTCTGTTGTTTACTCTTTTTCAGTTCTGTGAGAGCAGGGGCTATGTCTGCCTTATTCATCAGGATCCCTAATCTCTAGCATAGTACCTTATAGAGTGAGCACTCAAATACTTGTGGGAGGAGGGACAGCAGGGATCTAAGAGAGCACGGTGACCACATGTCCATCATGGGGTCAGCCTTGCCGATGGGACTTTGTGTCCCTAAGCCAAGACTCTCCCTCCTTTCGATAGTATTAGAAATGGGCACTGCCAGAGTCTGCCCTGCTGGCTTTCCCTTTTTCGTGTTTCTACTGCTGGCCACCGAGATTATAAAGGTACTTGGGTGTATGACACCTGCCATTTGAAACCTCTGCATATGTGAAGGTGGCCTCTCCCTTATGGCAATGTGGGGACCACATCCAAGTCATCTCAGTCTAAACCAAGCATTCATGGGGCTCAGCCTGTATGAAAAAGTATATTTCACCTAATCCAAATTTCCAGATATCTAGATTAAAATTCACCAGAAGAAAGAAGAGGATTACCCTTGGTCTCACTCTTCCATGCTCCTCATTGGATGTCATGGTTGAACTTTAAATACATGTGGCTAAGCAGTTCTTTTCTATGATACTGGAGGTTGAGTAATTCTGTTTCCAGGTGCCTTTTGAATTGAAAAATGTCTTTTGAGTTATAGTTCATCTCGTCATCAAAGGTAGAGAGAGAGGGAAGACTGCAACTTGCTTGTGTTTCCCATGTTAACCATTTCCCCTCTGCTCTATACAGAGAGCTAACAAGTTCTAATGAGTCCTTAGGATCTCTAGCAGGTTATGTGGCTTGATACTCAGCATCACTTTGTTGGGCTGCCGTCAGTAGCCTAGATCTTCCCCTTAGACTGCTAGAAATAAGGTTTTTCCTGTTGCTTTGGAGTAATCTTGTTAGAGATTTGTTTATATTTTGTGAGCTTAAACTCATATTGTTGATTATAATATTAAAATTAAACACTTTATTGGCATGGTTTGAATTTACTGGAATGGAGTGTTTGTGCGAGCGATTCCTGTCTCATAGTTTCATGAAAACAGTAAGAAAATTTCACTGAAGTATTATTTTTCATCTACAAATTTAGTAAATATTTTTTAAAACCATAATGCTCAGTGAGAGTAAGGATGCAGTGAATGAGCAGGCTCATATCGTAGGGATATACCTGGATTTTGCATTTCTAAAAACAATTTGCCAATAGTATAAAAAATCTTTTTACATGTTTATGCCCTTTGATCTCAAAATTCTTTATTATAGAAGTGGAGCAAAGATCTGTACATACTAGTATCTGTCCTAAGTTTATATATTATAGAAGACATTGAAAACAACCTAAATATACAACAATAATTGAATTACAAATTATTTTATATCTATTCAATATGTTATGTTGCAATTAAAATTATGTTTACAAAGAATTTTTAATCAAATAGCCAAATGTTTAATCACATAGACAAAATATTAAGTGAAAAAAATAGGATATAGAATTACTGTATATAGTATAATTTAAATTTTGTAATTATATAAAATATGGGTATGAAAAGAAAAATTCTCAGAAGGAGACTAGGCTATATTTTAGTGGTGATTATAAATGAATGGTGGAATTATAGATGCTTGTTATTTTATTCTTTTTACTTTTCCTTATTTTTAACTTTTTTTTTACAATTAGGCATATAGTACTTTTTAAATTATTATTATACTTTAACTTTTAGGATACATGTGCACAACGTGCAGGTTTGTTACATATGTATATATGTGCCATGTTGGTGTGCTCACCCATTAACTCGTCATTTAGCATTAGGTATATCTCCTAATGCTATCCTTCTCCCCTCCCACCACCCCACAACAGTCCCCGGTGTGTGATGTTCCCCTTCCTGTGTCCATGTGTTCTCATTGTTCAATTCCCACCTGTGAGTGAGAACATGCGGTATGTGGTTTTTTGTCCTTGCGATAGTTTGCTGAGAATGATGGTTTCCAGCTTCATCCATGTCCCTACAAAGGACATGAACTCATCATTTTTTATGGCTGCATAGTATTCCATGGTGTATATGTGCCACATTTTCTTTTTTTTTTAAACATTTGAAAATGTTTATTTATTTTTTATTTTTTTATTTTTTATTTTTTATTTTATTTTATTTTATTATACTTTAAGTTTTAGGGTATATGTGCACAATGTGCAGGTTAGTTACATATGTATACACGTGCCATGCTGGTGTGCTGCACCCAGTAACTCGTCATTAAGCATTAGGTATATCTCCTAATGCTATCCCTCCCCCATCCCCCCACCCCACCACAGTCCCCAGAGTGTGATGTTCCCCTTCCTGTGTCCATGTGTTCTCATTGTTCAATTCCCACCTATGAGTGAGAATATGCGGTGTTTGGTTTTTTGTTCTTGTGATAGTTTACTGAGAATGATGATTTCCAATTTCATCCATGTCCCTACAAAGGACATGAACTCATCATTTTTTATGGCTGCATAGTATTCCATGGTGTATATGTGCCACATTTTCTTAATCCAGTCTATCATTGTTGGACATTTGGGTTGGTTCCAAGTCTTTGCTATTGTGAATAGTGCTGCAATAAACATACGTGTGCATGTGTCTTTATAGCAGCATGATTTATAGTCCTTTGGGTATATACCCAGTAATGGGATGGCTGGGTCAAATGGTATTTCTAGTTCTAGATCCCTGAGGAATCGCCACACTGACTTCCACGATGGTTGAACTAGTTTACAGTCCCACCAACAGTGTAAAAGTGTTCCTATTTCTCCACATCCTCTCCAGCACCTGTTGTTTCCTGACTTTTTAATGATTGCCATTCTAACTGGTGTGAGATGGTATCTCATTGTGGTTTTGATTTGCATTTCTCTGATGGCCAGTGATGGTGAGCATTTTTTCATGTGTGTTTTGGCTGCATAAATGTCTTCTTCTGAGAAGTGTCTGTTCATGTCCTTCGCCCACTTTTTGATGAGGTTGTTTGTTTTTTTCTTGTAAATTTGTTTGAGTTCATTGTAGATTCTGGATATTAGCCCTTTGTCAGATGAGTAGGTTGCAAAGATGTTTTCCCATTTTGTAGGTTGCCTGTTCACTCTGATGGTAGTTTCTTTTGCTGTGCAGAAGCTCTTTAGTTTAATTAGATCCCATTTGTCAATTTTGGCTTTTGTTGCCATTGCTTTTGATGTTTTAGACATGAAGTCCTTGCCCATGCCTATGTCCTGAATGGTATTGCCTAGGTTTTTTTCTAGGGTTTTTATGGTTTTAGGTCTAACGTTTAAGTCTCTAATCCATCTCAAATTAATTTTTGTATCAGGTGTAAGGAAGGGGTCCGGTTTCAGCTTTCTACATATGGCTAGCCAGTTTTCCCAGCACCATTTATTAAATAGGGAATCCTTTCCCCATTTCTTGTTTTTGTCAGGTTTGTCAAAGATCAGATAGTTGTAGATATGCGGCATTATTTCTGAGGGCTCTGTTCTGTTCCATTGATCTATATCTCTTTTTTGTTACCAGTACCATGCTGTTTTGGTTACTGTAGCCTTGTAGTATAGTTTGATGTCAGGTAGCGTGATGCCTCCAGCTTTGTTCTTTTGGCTTAAGATTGACTTGGCAATGCGGGCTCTTTTTTGGTTGCATATGAACTTTAAAGTAGTTTTTTCCAATTCTGTGAAGAAAGTCATTGGTAGCTTGATGGGGATGGCATTGAATCTATAAATTACCTTGGGCAGTATGGCCATTTTCACAATAATGATTCTTCCTACCCATGAGCATGGAATGTTCTTCCATTTGTTTGTATCCTCTTTTATTTCCTTGAGCAGTGGTTTGTAGTTCTCCTTGAAGAGGTCCTTCACATCCCTTGTAAGTTGGATTCCTAGGTATTTTATTCTCTTTGAAGCAATTGTGAATGGGAGTTCACTCATGATTTGGCTCTCTGTTTGTCTGTTATTGGTGTATAAGAATGCTTGTGATTTTTGTACCTTGATTTTGTATCCTGAGACTTTGCTGAAGTTGCTTATCAGCTTAAGGAGATTTTGGGCTGAGACAATGGGGTTTTCTAGATATGCAATCATGTCATCTGCAAACAGGGACAATTTGACTTCCTCTCTTCCTAATTGAATACCCTTTATTTCCTTCTCCTGCCTGATTGCCCTGGCCAGAACTTCCAACACTATGTTGAATAGGAGTGGTGAGAGAGGGCATCCCTGTCTTGTGCCAGTTTTCAAAGGGAATGCTTCCAGTTTTTGCCCATTCAGTATGATATTGGCTGTGGGTCTGTCATAAATAGCTCTTATTATTTTGAGATACGTCCCATCAATACCTAATTTATTGAGGCTTTTTAGCATGAAGGGCTGTTGAATTTTGTCAAAGGCCTTTTCTGCATCTATTGAGGTAATCATGTGGTTTTTGTCTTTGGTTCTGTTTATATGCTGGATTACATTTATTGATTTGCGTATATCGAAGCAGCCTTGCATCCCAGGGATGAAGCCCACTTGATCATGGTGGATAAGCTTTTTGATGTGCTGCTGGATTCGGTTTGCCATTATTTTATTGAGGATTTTTGCATCAATGTTCATCAAGGATATTGGTCTAAAATTCTCTTTTTTTGTTGTGTTTCTGCCAGGCTTTGGTATCAGGATGATGCTGGCCTCATAAAATGAGTTAGGGAGGATTCCCTCTTTTTCTATTGATTGGAATAGTTTCAGAAGGAATGGTACCAGTTCCTCCTTGTATCTGTGGTAGAATTCGGCTGTGAATCTGTCTGGCCCTGGACTCTTTTTGGTTGGTAAGCTATTGATTATTGCCACAATTTCAGAGCCTGTTATTGGTCTATTCAGAGATTCAACTTCTTCCTGGTTTAGTCTTGGGAGGGTGTATGTGTTGAGGAATTTATCCATTTCTTCTGGATTTTCTAGCTTATTTGTGTTGAGGTGTTTGTAGTATTCTCTGATGGTAGTTTGTATTTCTGTGGGATCGGTGGTAATATCCCCTTTATCATTTTTTATTGCGTCTATTTGATTCTTCTCTCTTTTCTTTATTAGTCTTGCTAGTGGTCTATCAATTTTGTTGATCCTTTCAAAAAACCAGCTCCTGGATTCATTAATTTTTTGAAGGGTTTTTTGTGTCTCTATTACCTTCAGTTCTGCTCTGATTTTAGTTATTTCTTGCCTTCTGCTAGCTTTTGAATGTGTTTGCTCTTGCTTTTCTAGTTCTTTTAATTGTGATGTTAGGGTGTCAATTTTGGATCTTTCCTGCTTTCTCTTGTGGGCATTTAGTGCTATAAATTTCCCTCTACACACTGCTTTAAATGCGTCCCAGAGATTCTGGTATGTTGTGTCTTTGTTCTCATTGGTTTCAAAGAACATCTTTATTTCTGCCTTCATTTCGTTATGTACCCAGTAGTCATTCAGGAGCAGGTTGTTCAGTTTCCATGTAGTTGTCCGGTTTTGAGTGAGATTCTTAATCCTGAGTTCTAGTTTGATTGCACTGTGGTCTGAGAGACAGTTTCTTATCATGTCTCATCTTTTACATTTGCTGAGGAGAGCTTTACTTCCAAGTATGTGGTCAATTTTGGAATAGGTGTGGTGTGGTGCTGAAAAAAATGTATATTCTGTTGATTTGGGGTGGAGAGTTCTGTAGATGTCTATTAGGTCTGCTTGGTGCAGAGCTGAGTTCAATTCCTGGGTATCCTTGTTGACTTTCTGTCTCGTTGATCTGTCTAATGTTGACAGTGGGGTGTTAAAGTCTCTCATTATTAATGTGTGGGAGTCTAAGTCTCTTTGTAGGTCACTCAGGACTTGCTTTATGAATCTGGGTGCTCCTGTATTGGGTGCATATATATTTAGGATAGTTAGCCCTTCTTGTTGAATTTATCCCTTTACCATTATGTAATGGCCTTCTTTGTCTCTTTTGATCTTTGCTGGTTTAAAGTCTGTTTTATCAGAGACTAGGATTACAACCCCTGCCTTTTTTTGTTTTCCATTTGCTTGGTAGATCTTCCTCCATCCTTTTATTTTGAGCCTATGTGTGTCTCTGCACGTGAGATGGGTTTCCTGAATACAGCACACTGATGGGTCTTGACTCTATATCCAATTTGCCAGTCTGTGTCTTTTAATTGGAGCATTTAGTCCATTTACATTTAAAGTTAATATTGTTATGTGTGAATTTGATCCTGTCATTATGATGTTAGCTGGTTATTTTGCTGGTTAGTTGATGCAGTTTCTTCCTAGCCTTGATGCTCTTTAGAATTTGGCATGATTTTGCAGTGACTGCTACCAGTTGTTCCTTTCCATGTTTAGTGCTTCCTTCAGGAGCTCTTTTAGGGCAGGCCAGGTGGTGACAAAATCTGTCAGCATTTGCTTGTCTGTAAAGGATTTTATTTCTCCTTCACTTAAGAAGCTTAGTTTGGCTGGATATGAAATTCTGGGTTGAAAATTCTTTTCTTTAAGAATGTTGAATATTGGCCCCCACTCTCTTTTGGCTTGTAGAGTTTCTGTCGAGAGATCAGCTGTTAGTCTGATGGGCTTCCCTTTGTGGGTAACCTGATCTTGCTCTCTGGCTGCCCTTAACATTTTTTCCTTCATTTCAACTTTGGTGAATCTGACAATTATGTGTCTTGGAGTTGCTCTTCTTGAGGAGTATCTTTGTGGAGTTTTCTGTATTTCCTGAATTTGAATGTTGGCCTGCTTTGCTAGATTGGAGAAGTTCTCCTGGATAATATCCTGCAGAGTGTTTTCCAACTTGGTTCCATTCTCCCCATGACTTTCAGGTACACCAATCAGACGTAGATTTTGTGTTTTCACATAGTCCCATATTTCTTGGAGTGTTTGTTCATTTCTTTTTAATCTTTTTTCTCTAAACTTCTCTTCACGTTTCATTTGATTCATTTCGTCTTCCATCACTGATACCCTTTCTTCCAGTTGATCGCATCGACTACTGAGGCTTGTGCATTCATCACGTAGTTCTCATGCCGTGGTTTTCAGCTCCATCAGGTCCTTTGAGGACTTCTCTGCATTGATTATTCTAGTTATCCATTCATCTAATTTTTTTTCAAAGTTTTTAACTTCTTTACCATTGGTTCGAACTTCCTTCTTTAGCTCAGAGTAGTTTGATCTTCTGAAGCCTTCCTCTCTCAACTCGTCAAAGTCATTCTCCGTCCAGCTGTGTTCTGTTGCTGGTGAGGAGCTGCGTTGCTTTGGAGGAGGAGAGGCACTCTGATTTTTAGAGTTTCCAGTTTTTCTGCTCTGTTTTTTCCCCATTTTTGTGGTTTTATCTACCTTTGGTCTTTGATGATGGTGACATACAGATGGGTTTTTGGTGTGGATGTCCTTTCTGTTTGTTAGTTTTCCTTCTAACAATCAGGACCCTCAGCTGCAGGTCTGTTGGAGTTTACTGGAGGTCCACTCCAGACCCTGTTTGCCTGGGTATCAGCAGCGGTGGCTGCAGAAGAGCAGATATTGGTGAACCGCAAATGCTGCTGCCTGTTCGTTCCTCTGGAAGTTTTGTCTCAGAGGGGTACCCAGCCGTGTGAGGTGTCAGTCCGCCCCTACTGGGGTGTGCCTCCCAGTTAGGCTACTCGGGGATCAGGGACCCACTTGAGGAGGCAGTCTGCCCTTTCTCAGATCTCAGGCTGTGTGCTGGGAGAACTACTACTCTCTTCAGAGCTGTCAGACAGGGACATTTAAGACTGCAGAGGTTATTGCTGTCTTTTGTTTGTCTGTGCCCTGCCCCCAGAGGTGGAGCCTACAGAGGCAGGCAGGCCTCCTTGAGCTGTGGTGGGCTCCACCCAGTTTGAGCTTGCTGGCCACTTTGTTTACCTACTCAAGCCTGAGCAATGGCAGGCGCCCCTCCCGCAGCCTCGCTTCCGCCTTGCATTTGATCTCAGACTGCTGTGCTAGCAATGAGCGAGGCTCCATGGGTGTAGGACCCTCTGAGCCAGGTGCGGGATATAATCTCCTAGTGTGCCGTTTGTTAAGCCCATTGGAAGAGCGCAGTATGAGGGTGGGAGTGACCCGATTTTCCAGGTGCCGTCTGTCACCCCTTTCTTTGACTAGGAAAGGGAATTCCCTGACCCCTTGTGCTTCCCTGGTGAAGCGATACCTCGCCCTGCTTCATCTCACGCACAGTGCGCTGCACCCACTGTCCTGCACCTGCTGTCTGGCACTCCCCAGTGAGATGAACCCGGTACCTCAGTTGGAAATGCAAAAATCACCCGTCTTCTGCATCACTCACTGCTGGGAGCTGTAGACTGGAGCTGTTCCTATTCGGCCATCTTGGCTCCACTGCTGAATTTGCATATAGTACTTTTAAATGAGAAATAAATAGCCATGAATAAACAATTCTGTCATACAAAAGGGGGAAGAAACTTTTTTGTAATTTGACTTTACAGAGAATAAAACCCCAGTGTCAGAGCCTGTCACTGTGATCTAGTTCTAGGAAGGTATTCTGGGTTTATTTTCCATTCTTGTCTCTTGGTGAATACTGTATTTCAACCACTATGCCTTCTTCTCTGCTCTCTAAATGTACCCTGTAATTTCTGTCTCTCTACTCTAGCTCAGGGGTCTCTGAGCTCTGGATCTTTATGTGTAGCTGTCAATAAACATCTATATCTGGATATCTTCCAGGCACCTCTGGTCTAAAACGCCTAAAGCCTAACTCTTTAATGTCCCCATTTCTACTTTAATCTTTATCCTGGTTCCTGCACCATCGTATAACTAGTTGCTTAAGACAAAAAAATGAATCATCATCCATTATTTTTTCTTTCCCTCATTCTAATCAATTAATCTTGCAGATTTATAGAAATATATTTCTGTAAAATACATTTTGAATGACCTACCAAGACTGAATCATGAAGAAATAAAATATCTGAACAGATCTATAACTAGTGAGGAAATTAAATCAGTAACCAGAAACCTCCCAATAAAGAAAAGTTTGGGACCATATTCACTGGGGAATTCTACCAAATATTTAAGGAAGAATTAACACCAATCCTTTTCAAATTCGTTTTAAAAATTAAATAGTAAAGAACCTTACAAATTCATTTTATGAGGCCAGAGTTACCATGATGCCAAAATCAGACAAAGATACCACAAGTAAAACAACTGTAGACCAATATTTATCATGAAAATTGATGCAAAAATCCTCAAAAAATACCAGCAAACTGAATTCAATAATACATTAAAAGGATTCTGCACCATGACTATGTGGGATTTACTCTTGGAATATAAGGATGGTTCACCTGTGAATATCAATCAGCATAATACACCACATTAACAGAATGAAGGACAAAAAACACATGATAATTTGAATTGATGCAGAAAAGCATTTGACAAAATTTAACACCCTTTCATGATAAAAACCACACTGCAAGCTAGTAAAAGGAAATTACCTCAACATAGTGAAGGCCATATATGAAAAATCCACAGCTAACATCATACTAATGAGCAATAATTTGAAAATATTTCATGTAAGACCAGGAACAAGGCAAGGATGCCTTCTTTTGTCATATCTTCAATATATAGTACTGGAAGTGCTAGCCAGAGCAATTAAATAAGGAAAGGAAATAAATATCCCAATTGAAAAGGGAAGAGTAAAATTATCTCTGTTCACAGATGACATGATCTTATATGTACAAAACTTGAAAGATTCTACCAAAAAACTATTAGAGCTAATAAACAAATTTAGTAAATCTGCAGGATATGAAATCAATGAGCAAAAATCAAGTGTGTTTATATACACTAGCAATGAACAATCTGAAGAGGAAATTCAGAAAACAATCCCACTTACCAAAGCATCAAAAATTACAAAATACTCAGGAATAAACTTAACCAAGGAAGGGAAAGACCCATATACTGAAAACTACAGAAAATTCTGAAGGAAATTAAAGAAGACACAAATAAATGGGAAGATATCCTATGATCATGGACTGCAAGAGTTAATATTGTTAAAAAGCATCCATACTATCCAAAGTGATCTACAGATTCAGTGTAATCCCTAGCAAAATCCTAGTGGCAGCTGGGCTCAGTGGCTCATGCCTGTAATCCCAGCACTTTGGGAGGCAGAGGCGGGTGAATCATCTGAAGTCAGGAGTTCGAGACCAGCCTGGCCAACATGGTGAAATCTCGTCTCTACTAAATATACAAAATTAGCTGGGCAAGGTGGCGTATGCCTGTAATCCCAGCTACTCAGGAGGCTGAAGGGGGAGAATCACTTGAACCCAGGAGGCAGAGGTTGCAGCGAGCCAAGATCGCGTCACTGCACTCCAGCCTAGGCAACGCAGTGAGACTCCACCTAAAAAAAAAAAAAAAAAAAAAAATCCTGGTGGCATACTTTTACAGAAATAGAAAAAAATTCTAAAATTCATTTGAAATCTCAGAGGACCCCACGTAGCTAAGGCAATCTTAAGGAAAAAAAAAAAAAGCTGGAGGTATCAGACTTCCTAATTTCAAAATATTATTACAATTAGCTGAGTGTGGTGGCATGCACTTGTAATCCCAGCTACTTGGGTGGATGAGGCATGAGAATCGCTTGAACCTGGAAGGCAGAGGTTGCAGTGAGCCAAGATGGTGCCACTGCACTCCAGCCTGGGCAACTGAGACTTTGCCTCCAAAAAATATATATGTACATAAATATGTGTATGTGTGTGTGTGTGTGTGTGTGTGTGTATGTATGTCCATATTATATATATAATTATAATATATAAATATATGTACATATGTATATTTCTATGTTACGGTTATCAAAACAATATGATACTGACATAAACACAGACATATAAACCAATGAAATAGAATAAATAGCCCAGAAATAAACCCTTATGTGTATGTCAAATGATCTTCGACAAGGGTACAAAGGCAACACAATGGGGAGAGAACAATTTCTTCAATAAATGGTGTTAGGAAAACTGGATATCCACGTGCAAAAGGAAAAACGTTGGACCCTTATTTATACGACATACAAAAATTAACTCAAAATGGATTAGAGACCTAAACGTAAGACTTGAAAGTCTAAAACTCCTAAAAGAAAACATAGAGGAAAAGCTACTTGACATTGGATTTGGCAATAATTTATTGGTTATGATACAAAAAGCACAGGCAACAAAAGAAAAGGAGAGAAAAGGGACTACTTCAAACTTCTTGAAAACTTCTATGCAGCAAAGGAAATAATTAACATTTTGAAAAGGCAGCCTATGAATGGGAGAAATTATTTGCAAACCATGTATCTGATAATATCCAGAATATATAAAAACTCCTACAACCTAACAACAACAACAACAACAACAACAACAAAATCCAATTTAAAAATGGGCAAAGGACCTAAGTAGACATTTCTTCAAAGAGGTATACAAATGAGCAACAAGCATATGTAAAGATGTTCAGCGTTACTAATCATCAGCGAAATGCAAATCAACAGCATAATGAGAAACTTTTTTCCTCATTAGGATGGTCACTTTAAAAAAAATGGAAAATAACCAGTGTTGGCCAGGATGTGGAAAAATTGGAACCTTTGTGCATTGTTGGCGGGAATGTAAAATAGTGCAGCTGCTATAGAAAACAGTATGGACATTCCTCTAAAAAATAGAATTAGTGTACAATGCAGCAATCCCTTTCTGGGTATACACAAAAGAATTGAAAACATGATCTCAGAGATATTGGCACACATATTCATTGCAGTACTACTCATAATAGCCAGGGGGTAGGAGCAACCGAAAAGTCCATCTATGGATAAACAGATTTTAAAAATGTGGTGTATACAATGGAATATTACTCAGCCTTAAAAAAGAAGAAAATCAGCTGGGCATGGTGGCTCATGCCTATAATCTCAGCACTTCGAGAGGCCGAGGCAGGAGGATCGCTTGAGCCCATGAGTTCCTGACTTTCCTGGGCAACACAGTGAGACCCTGTCTCTACAAAAAAATTTTTAAAACTAGCCAGATGCAGTCATATGCCTATAGCACCAGCTGCTCAGGAGGCTGAGGTAGGGGAATCACACGAGCCTGGGAGGTCGAGGCTGTAGTGAGCTGTGATCGTGCCACTGTACACCAGCCTAGGTGACAGAGCGAGACTCTGTACTGGGGGAAGAAAAGGAAGAAGAAAATCCTGTCACATGCTACAACATGGATGAATTTTGAGGTCATTATGCTAAGTGAAATGAGCCAATCACAAACAAAGACAAATACTACATGATTTCATTTGGTAATATTTGTCTTTTTGTGTATGATTGGCTTATTTCACATTGAGGTATCTGAAGTAGCCAAGCTCTTAGAAACAGGAACTAGAATGGTGGTCCTCGGGGATGGGTAGGAGGGGTAAAAGGGAGTTGTTTAATGGATATAGGGCTTCAGTTTTATAAGATGAAAAATTTCTTGAGATTTGTTGCACACAAGATACATATAGTTAACATTACCATATACTTAAAATGGTTACGAGAATAAATTTTATGATATGTTTTTATCACAAATGTTTAAAGTATTTTAAAAATACATATTTAATCAATCCACTTCTGTCACCACTGCTACATGCACAGTGCAGGTCACCATCATCTCTATCCTAAACCACTGCTACCACTTCCTATCTTATCTGTCTTCTCCTTCTCCCTCTCATGGCTTTCCAAACCCATTAGCCAGAGTGGTCTTTCAAAGATGTATTTGGGATTCTGTTTCCTTGCCCTCCTACCCACCACAAAGCTCCCCAAACACACTTAAATGTCTTCAGACTTTCTGATGGTCTTTAGACTCCAGCTCACTTTCCTTATGCTGACCTGTATGCCTGTGTGATCTAGCCTCTGCCCACCCTTCAACAGCACCTATAACCCTTCTTCAGCTTAGCATTTCCATGTGGCCCCCTGGCCTCCTTTCACCTCCTAGTTTACACCAAGGGCTTTCCCACCTTAGAGTTATCCACATGCGCTTCCTTCTCTAAGTAAAGTTCTGCCCCCTGCTCTTGTTGTGACTGGTTTCTTTCATCCTTCAAATTCCTATCTTCTCTGAAAAGGCTTTCAGAAGCTCCGTTGTTAGTTTCGTTCACCTCTTTGTGTTCCCAGTCTCTAGGGCAGCTCAGGAACATAGTAGATGCTTAAGAAATGTTTGCATGAACAACTGACTAGTTCTGCGAATGAAGCGCTTCTCCCTTCTGCCTGAATTTGTTTTATAGGCTATATTTTCCTATAGATAGTCTAATCACCCTTTGGAGCTCTGTTTATATTTCACACTGCTTTCATCAGAATTATTCCCATCCTTGTTGGTCCAAATCAGGTCTTTGCTCCCCTCTGTGTACCTAATAATAGCACTTATTTTGTTCTTTCCATTTTTATATTTATGTAGTTTGTATGTCTTTCCAAGCAGATGGTGATGCCCTAGAGGGTAGATGCTGTGTCCTTCTTTCTGAATTCTTACTAACACAGTGCCTGACACATGGTTAGACATCAGTAAGTTTGAAATTTAGTCACCAGAAGATGTGCTGTAAGCAGACTCCGTTCATGCTGGGCTAGTGTTTGTAAAATGCACTGTGCCCCTAGAAACTGAGTCTCTGTGCCTTGGGGGACACCTTTATTCAATTACCCGCAGCCTAGCCATGGTGTCCTTGTTATTCTGCAGACTGTTTTTGCTCTCTTTAATGGCATCTTGCTGCCGAAAGGAAGTAAAATGCTACAAAGGAGTTTCTGAAAATGGATTTAAAAATAAAAGAAGTGCTTTTATTAAGTGTTTAATAAGAACTTCCAGTCCCTTCCTCACAGATCAAAAGAGGCATAGATTGAAAACACTGTATAGAACATGAGCCTCCCATAAGGGAGATGTTATGAATTTCAAAACACATCTTCAGTTTTTAACTCTGATATTTAGCCAGCATCTTGCAGTATGTAAATTGTTCCCTGGGCTCCTAGAACGGTGCATTGGCACTTTAGGGAATCTAAGACTGGGTAGGGCTTTGTTCAGTAGTAGGTCAGGTCTGGAAGGAGCACTCACAAGGGGTTTTAAATAAATTGCAATTGTAGATTGCCCTTTTAATGGGGTAAATGTTCCTTTATTGTAAAGCAAGATTAAACCTTGATAAACTATAGCTGTTATTTTTTCCCTTTTGGTGTTTTTCTATATTTACAAATTTTCTACAGTGAAAGTTATTTTTATAATCAAATACATTTTCTTATTTCAAAATACTGGTTAATTTAGATTACACTTGTTTATAATGCTGACAACTCCATTGATTCTACACTGATAACAAGTGGCAAATATTAACAAGTCTGACAATATTGAGTATTGGAGGAGATGTCAGTCCACAAGCTACCTTTTAAATGACTGGTCGAAGAGTAAATTGGCATAACCACATCAGAAGAAGCTTGTCATAACCATCGGAAGTTGAATATTAGCTGGGTGAGGTGGCTCATACCTGTAATCCTAGCACTTTAGGAGGTTGAAGTGGGAGGATCACTTGAGCCCAGGAGTTTGAGGCTGCAGTGAACTGTGATCACACCACTGCCTTCCAACCTGAGTGACAGAATGAGACCCTGTTTCAGTAAATAAATAAGTAGATCGCATATGTACATACCCTTTACACTTGAGGTGTAATATCCAAGAGAGAGTCTTGTGCATGAACAGGAATCTTCAAAGCTGCACTGTAAACAATAGCAAAATTCTGGAAACAACCCAGATGGCATTAGTGAGAGAGTAGATGAATAAATAGAGGTGCAATCCTAAAATGGACTATTAGGTTTCAACAACAAATGAGCCACAGTGAACCCTAAGATAGTGGCTACATAATAGAACTATAATAATTAATAAGTGAAAAAGTAAATTCTAAAACATTACCTACAGGATGACATC
The DNA here is from genome assembly GCF_029281585.2 of Gorilla gorilla gorilla. NCBI lineage: Eukaryota > Metazoa > Chordata > Mammalia > Primates > Hominidae > Gorilla > Gorilla gorilla. Next base: position 26,092,265 of record NC_086018.1, on the reverse strand, counting down.
TTTTTAATAGTTAAAGACAAAAATAAAAATACACTTTTCAGAATACAGATAGATGCAATAAAACCTGTATAGAAAGGACAACCAGGGAGTGATTGCTATGGGATTAGGGATGGGACCTACCTCAGGCTGGGGATGGACTCACTGGGAAGTAGCAAATGATTAGAGGTATGTTATTCTCAAGATCCTGGCTTTTGTTTTGGGTAGTGGTTTTGTGCATGTTTATTACATTATTTAAAATTACAAAATAAATACATGAAAGCAGTGACATGGTGGCACACACCTGAAGTCCCAGCTACTTGCAGGGCTAAGGTGGGAGGGTCACTTGATCCCAGGAGTTTGAGGCTGCAGTGAGCTATGGTTGCGCCACTGCACTCCAGCCTGGGCAACAGAATGAGATCCCATCTCTGGGTGAATGAAAGAAGGAAAGCATGAATGAATACAGGTTGTGCATGATGGAAGAGTGTCACAATCCAAAGATTATGTATGATTAATACAATTCCAGAGAGATTCCCTTTTAGCCCCCTACCTCAGCTCCCCAAAAAGAGGGAAAAAAGCAGGGGTTTTTAAGCAAATGAATTACAAAAGCAGGATTGCAACTAGGATATCTTTAACATATCGATGTAAATGGACAGTTGATAGACTGATTCAAATTATTTCTATATGTTCTTTAAAGCAGTCCCCACGCACTGGTGACTATGCCATTGCTGCATCATTAGCCTCATTCAATGTACAGTGGGTCTTTGAACATTTAAAATTATCATTATAGGTATTTCTAATTAAGGTTGTTTGCTAATTGAGACTGACCTCCCAATTAATCCAAATTGATAAGGTTTTACTTTGCAAGACAAGTGTTTTTTCTTACCCCCAATCCTTTCCAGAACTCTGTGGAGAAAAAGTAGATAGAATATATTTTGGCACTTATTTTATTCCTTAAAACAAAGAGTTTCCAATTTCATTCTAAATTAGGGTACTGCCATTTTGAAAATATTTTATGAGCATGCAGTCTGTGCCAGGGCTGATGCTGGGCCTGGAGATATATGCATGAATAATAGCTGGAATTCTTGGCCTTACAGTAGCTCACGGTGTGGAGCATGCAACAAACGTGTAAATTATTAATCTACCACGGGAGAAGTGCTCTGATAAAGGTCGGAACAAAGAGGCCTGTGCCTCGCTCTGCCTACTTGGGGGGTGAGGCAGTGATTCAAGAGGCTTCCAAGGAGGTGACATTTTAGCTGGGCCCTAAAGGGTGAGGGGAGAAAAGCCATTCCAGGCAGAGGAGTTTCTCACCAGCCAAGGGCATGGAGGAAAGAAAGGGCCCAGACATTCCAGATGTTGAATGGTGTTTGCAGGAGGAAGATAGTCTGTCCTTTGCTGCAGGGATTGTAGCTTGCTACATCACAGTTCCCCAGCTTCTGCTTCCTGATGCTCACCCCTTTCTTGTAAGATCCAAAGTTGGGCTCCTTCTCAAGTAGGATGGGATTTCCTGGCTGAGTCTCTTGTGTTCTGTCTTGTTGTGGCCTCCTCTCCTACCATGGCTGGCTTCCAAAAGGCAGACATAGCCTTATCTGTGAAGTGACTCACTCAGGCTCAGCTGTATCGGCTTGAGGAAAAAAAAAGTTGATGCCACATTAGGGACTAGAGCACTAAAGAGACGCAGTTGCAGGAATGAGTGGACACACTGTAGACTCGTCTTGTGCTCCTGATTCTTGAATTTCTACTCCTTCTGAAAGGCTGAGAACAAAATGAGTTCAGAAGGCTTTTGTAAGCTTCTTAGTGTAAGTCAGCAGCTTAGTAAGAGGATAACTATAATTGGTCTTCTTGAATGACCTCTGAAATAGTCTAAATGGAATCTCCTTTTATGTTTCTCATGACCTTTTAAATTTTTATTTTATTATTTATTTATTTATTGAGACAGAATCTCTCTCTGTTATCCAGGCTGTAGTGCATTGGTGCAATCTTGGCTCACTGAAAACTCTGCCTCCTGGGTTCAAGCGATTCTCGTGTCTCAGCTGGGATTACAGACGTGCACCACCACACTCGGCTAATTTTTGTATTTTTAGTAGAGACAGGGTTTCACCATGTTGGCCAGGCTGGTCTCGAACTCCTGACCTCAGGTGATCCGCCTGCCTTGGCCTCCCAAAGTGCTGGGATTATAGGCGTGAGCCACTGCGCCGGCCTCATGACCTTTTTTAAAAGCAGAGCTCTTGAAATTGCTAGGTGTGAGTTATCCCATTGTACATGGGGGGGATAATCTGGTGAATGGTAGTGTCAGCCCAAAGACAAAAAACAGACCACATTGATGTGGGGAAAAATGTCATGAGCCTGTCACTGGGCAAGCGTGAGGGCTTGGAATTCAGAATGATCTAGGCTGTCTTGTACCAGGGCCTGACACTTCTGCACCTGTGCCATAGGGCAGGGACCAATCTGTTAGATGCCCTGAACACCTGGCAGAGGCACTGTTGAACACCAGACATTTCTTCTTTTATCTCTTGTCCCAAATGCTTTATTCATGGTCCCAAAGCTTGGGATGGCATTCCTATTAGAACAGGAGCTGGAGGGAGAAGGGACAGGGTGGGATTCTGAATCTGTTGATTAATTCAGACATTCAGTCCTTCCCCTCATGGTTCCATGTCAGCTGCTAGCTGGATGTTGCCACAACCAATTCTGTAAAAATTATTTGAACTTATCAAATCTCAATATCCCTGACTTTGTATATCTTGCACTTTACCCCAGGGCAAGATAAAAAAATTCCCCAGTCTTTTTTTTCTGGTTGATTTTATAAAACTTTATGTAACAATCGATATTTAAGATATTTAATGTGTAACTCTTGACTTCTCTGGCTTGAGGAAAATAACCCTAGTATATAGTCACCAAGTTCCTCTTTGAACTGGTTGAAATAGGCTTTGTTTTTCATCTTGCTTGTACTTTTGTGATTTAAGCACAGTGATAAGGAGGCCCAGAGGGTGCCATCCCTGAAGGAGCACATTTAACTGTGTCAGACCCACAACTCACACAGTACTGTCCAGGTTTTCCTCCAATAATGCCATGTAGCATCCCAGAGTTTCAGAGACATTTAACCACAAGCATGTATTTCTTGTTCTGGGTCTGTGGGTAAACTGGGGTGGTTCTGTTTTTTATACTGCCCGTTAAGCTTAAGTCAGCTCCTTCTGTGTCCACAAGTCGAGATGGTAAAAGTTAAGATTGCAAGAGACAAAACAAAATAGAGACACATTTCAAGCCTCTGCTTACCTCTTGACCATTCACATTTCATTGGCTAAAGCAAATCTCGTATCAAGCCCAACATCAGTAGGGCAAAGAATATATTCCTCCCACAGGAGTGGATGTGTGCTGAACAATGATCCAGTTTCCCACTCATACCCACTGTCTGCGGAGACCTGGAGAAAGAAGGATCATCTTCTCTCAGGCTTTACGCTCCTTGTTTCCTTCAGCATCTGATGGCTGACCATTTTTTTGCTTATATCTTTCTTCCCTTAACATAGCACACACCTCTGTGTGGGTGAGCATCTGCAAGCACTCCTCCATCTTCTTCTGTGGCTTCTCATCTTCCTTTTGCTCCAAAACTATGGGCACTCTTGGTTAATGGACATTCCTTTAGAAATTTGATCTATCCCAAGGACACAGATATATGTCCCTGGCTCAGTGTCTCCCTTGATTTCTAAGCTTGACTTTCCCTTGGAATTCACCTCAAACTCAGCCTATCCAAAATCAGACCTTTTCTCATGCAGTTCCTCAATCAGGTGTGTATTTATTCCCATTTATTTGAAAGCCTCCATCTTTCCCTCTCAACTTCCTTAGTTTTGAGGCTTTTGAATCATTTGTCCTTAAATCTCCCTTTCATTTATTGCTATTGATTTAATCAGTCACTAACCTCTGTTTGATATTACCCATTTGCTTCTAGAATCACCCCTTCTTTTCTCCCATGCCAGGCTGGGCTCTTATGATAACATGCCCACAGAACTAGCCTGGCCGCCTGCCTTCTATCTTCTCCTCCATCAGTGCTTCTGGCTTTCTGCTACTTAAGGCATTTTCTAAGAGGTCACTGTCATCCAAGCACTCCTGCACACATCAGCCCCAGAGAAGAACAGTGATGGAGGAGTGCCTGGAGATGAAGTTGGCTATGAGGCCCCATTGTGTGTCCCACTCTATCTCCTGGTGTAAACCCTGTGTTCCAACAGGAGCCGGCTTCCCCCTGCTATCTCTGCACCATGCACATTCTAGTAAGCTTGCAATTACTTTCTTCTTCTGATAGCATGGGATCCCCTGGAGTTATATTCGCTGAGGCATCATTTTTCCTAGATGTCTTCAGTATGCATTGAAGGCAGGAATTGCTTACACAGGGGGGTAAGAGCCAAAAATGGGGGCCAAACTGGTTGAAGTGGAGGATACCTGCTGTGGAGCTGACCCACCCATGTTTGCCCACTTTCTCTGCCTCCTGACCAGGATTTAGAAGAGTCTGGGTACACAATACATAGCACCCTAATGGATACTTGTTGGTTAACTAGTTCAATAACACAGATGGACAATTGAACTTAGTCCCATTGATGAATGTCCCTGCAGGCCAGATGACGACTTAGCAGTGATCATGCCTAATGTCTGCATTTCGAGCTCCTGACCATGCCTAGTACACAAGAGGCCTCCATGAATGTTTACTGGATGAGTGGATGAGCAAGGGTGTGAGAGAACAAACTACTGGGGGCTGGTAGAATAAACCACACCTTCTCTGGCACACACGGTCAACATAGCATCATTAATGTGTGGTTAGCCTGTAATCATCTACATGACAGAGCATGACTCAGTGATAACATGCATTTCGTAGTTATTTCTTACATTTCTCTAGCCTTTTCCTATCCACTTCCACTCCTGTGAAGTGCCATGAACATATAGTATCATCTGGGACGATCAAAGAGGTAGACTTAATCCAGATCAGGTAATTAATGACAGACCTTGAGCTAACATCCACATCTCAAAACTTGACCCCAAAGCCAGCTTATGACACTCTTCCGATTCCTAGTAACACATTAAGACTCGTTAAGGCTTCACAAGTAATGAGGTGTTCTTTCCTAGCTTTTCATAGGCTTATGCTAATGCGGTGAGGAGTTCCTGCTAATAAGCAGGGAGAGACAGAATTGATTTAAGGATCTGTCACTTCCAAAAATATGCTGGCTGGTGGAGACGAAGTTGTCATCGTAAACTTGTGTTTTTCTTAATTTTTGTGTGTGCCTCTTGCCAGTTAGAGATGTCAGGAGATAACACATCATTTTCTGGTGGCCTTACTAGATGATTCCTGCTTTTAGAAAGGACTGACTACCTTTCCCACCCTTGGATTTGGCCCCCAGATGTCCAGCACTCATTCTCCTCCCATGCCCTGACACCAGGGCCTCCTCAAGTGTGTTACTCATAGAGGCTTTAGTTCTTTTGCTGCTCCCTCACCTCCTGTCTCATAGTTGAATCGAGTAGCAATGGATGCTTGCAGCTAAAGCCTAAAGTTGGGTTGACATACTGTGCTCTTGAAAGAATATAGCTGTGGGATAGCTTGAAAATTATACTGTAAGTTAGTATGTATATTTATTAATTTAGGCTTAATAGGTTGAAACTGTGTCACGTATATTGATTATCACCTCAAGATTAGACACAGCTTTTCTTGATGAAGATGAAATGGAAAGACTGAATGACACACAACACTGATTTTCTTTCCTTTAGATATTATCCGCTTTAAATTATCTCTTTTAGACTTGCCTCTTTTTACCACCAGACCACCTCTTTTGCCCAACTGATTTTTGTAATTTTTGTAGAGGTGGAGTTTCACCATGTTCCCCAGGCTGGTCTCAAACTCCTGAGCTCAGGTGATCCACCCACCTTGTCCTCCCAAAGTGCTGAGATTACAGGAGTGGATCACTGCACCCATCCTAGACTTGCCTTTTAATGATGTTTTGGATACCACATCCCTGTTCTCTACAGAAATTTCTTTGGGGTTGTTTTCAAAAAAAATCTATCTGTTAGGCTTGAGTAGTCTTACTTTTTTGGGTTTTTACTGTTTTTATCTATCTCAGCACCTTGTGTCTTTCCTTTTTTGGCTGTCCCTAATCACAGTAGTATTTATTGTGTGGAGGTTAACTTTGTAATTTCTCACTCTCCCACTGGACTGGAGGCCCATTGAGGGCAGAGATTGATCTGTTCAGTTTACATCAGTACAGAACCTGGAATGTAGCTGGGCCTCAGGGAATATTCATTGAATGATTACATGAAGTAATTCTACCTTTTTTCCCCATATAAGAACTGTTTATTTATAATTATGTTAAAGCTGAAGCTTAGAAGTTTTCTGATCATTGCTAGAATGGGTCTGACTATATACAGGCAAAAAATTTATTTCCAAAGGAGGACACAGAATGAGCAACCTGGGTTAATACCAGAGTACAATGGAAAAGAACAAGGGGCATTTCTGTGTGTGTGTGTGTGTTTGTACAACCTTTCAATTTAGTGTAGGCTAATACTTTATTGTATTTTTCTCCTTGTCTGCTTCTTCGTACTTTGGTTCAGCGTTGTGCTTTAAATCCTAGAAATACAAACTCCGTGGAGCTTATAGTAAGGACTTTGGAATGTGGTGTTTTTGAATGTTAGAAGTGGTTAGGTTGAAAAGGGATAGATAATTAATAGTTGGATGAAAGTTTCAAGGAGAAAAAAAGCTACTTGTCTAACTTGTCTTTGAAAATGAGTCAAACAGGCAAGAGAATCCAGATTCTATATAATACTTGTCATTTTGGTTTTCCGTGGCAGGCAGAATTTCTCAGTAGATAGATACAATTTTTGTTTTATCTTATGCTAACGAGTAATATTAATAAGCCAAGATATATAAGATGCTTTGCTGAGTGCTCTGTTATGCCAAGTTAATTCTCACATTTTAGCTCTCACTTCCTATTAGAGCCTCTCAGCTTGCTTCTTTTTGGACAAAGAAGAGAGAAATGACCTCTTTGGGCACTTTCCATGTGTCAGACATAGTTGTATGAACTGACGAGATGTTTGCAACATCCTCTAAGGTGCTGATTGTGGTCTCTGTTTTACATAGCACAAAGTCAAAGCTCAGAACTCTTCAGTGAATTGTCCAAGGATTCATGTTCAATTAAATGATGGAACTAGAATACAAACGTGGGCCTTAAAAAAGACTTCTCAAAAACAGAGTGCCAACATGCCTCCTGGGGCTCTGAAATTGCTTTCAAATGATTTTGTTTGAGGAAGAGAAAAAGATCAAAAGAAAATAACTCACTCACTGCCTTTCCAGACTCTTGCTGTCTTTTTGGAGGTTTTGGTAGACTTTTGTCCTCCTCTTCTGGAAACTTCCTTTTGGTCTCTGAGTACTGGGTATTCCCCAGTCCCACTGACATCAGCAGTACAACAGGGAAGAGAAAAACTTAGAAATATATATGAGATGAAAAAATAGAGAAATCTTCTGTCACAGTGCAATCTGACGTATCATTTAAATAATCTTACTGTAGTGAATTTGAGAGCAAGGGAAATGATTTCTCGTTGAGAAATAAAAGTCCTTTGGCTTGGAGAATATTTTCAAAAAATAAATCCTTCATTACCCTGGACAGTTCTTGAAATAAAAATAGTTCATATCAAGCCACATCATGAAAGAAATAATTAAGCAGTCCTTGAGAATTTACCTATTTTTCTATTCAAACATTAAAGTGATCGTTTAATCTTACATACAATTCCCTGAACTCCCCCTAAGTAATTACTTTGGTGATTTTAGCTCAACCTTGAAACAGACTTGGATCTGTTGCATATTTGACTTCGTTTGAAAGAGAAATGCAATTTTAAAGAAATAGAGACCTCGGAATATAAACTCCTTGCCCACTGAGACTAAAAAACAGGAAAAAAAGAGATTAAGTTGTGGGAGCCCAGAATGGAATAAAGTATCAGCTCTAACAATAAAAATATCACCTGTTACACAGTGGTGCTTTAACACCTACCAGGCGTTTTTGCACATAGTACCTAGTTTAATTCTTACGGTAGTCCTTTGAGAGAGGCAGGACAACTATGACCCCTCTTTTTGAAACAAGAAAATTGAGTCTCAGAAGACTGACTGATTTATCCTAGGTCACACAGCTAAAATGTCAGAGTCAGAACTTGAACCCAGGTCTCCAAGTGCCAATTTACTGCTTTTTCCACCAAGCCTTTTATCTCTCTTAAGGGGCGAGCATTTACTGTGGATAAGCTCTTATTAGAGCTCTGTCAAGGCTCATGAAAAGTCTTTAATTGTAATGGAGTTTTTCCTATGTTTGAGATGTGTGGGTGTTGCCTGGGGTTTATGACAGTATTTATAGAAATGGAATTTGGCCTGCAATAATGAAGTTCTGAATTATTTGCTGCTGTAACACTAAATTAGAGATGAGCTAAGTTTAAGTTAATAGTATATGAATAAACTGGTCTACTCAACTTTTACATAGCTTAGGCACGTAGATTCCAGGATAAATCTGAAGCTGCCTAAATCAAAATGAGCTAAGAAGCAGGTAGCAAAGAGGAGATAAATAAAATATCACTTAGTGTGATATAACTCTGCTTAAAAGAACAGCTGTGAAGTGTCTATAATGAAAGTATAATGGACAATTTTAAAAGTGTTCTTCCAAGTAAGTTAGCCTTGTACCCAAATAGAATTTGAAGTCTAGTATTCATTTATTTTTAACCCATTTATTCACTTAGCAACTATTTGGTGAATATCTCTGTTGTGCCAGTGGCTGTGATGAGTCCCAAGGATTCAGAGCAAAAACACAGTTTCTTTCCTTGAGGAGCTCGTAGGTTTGTAGATGTCACGAGTAGAGACACTTAGAAACACAAGCGTAAGCTTCACAAACATCTAGCGTTCGTCTTATGATGGGCACCAAGTTTGCTTGCCCCCCAGTTTTCCAAATATTTTATTTTCTTATCATTGGGATTTTCAGTATTTCATGTTATAAGAGATATTGCAATCAGTCTAACTTGCAAGAAACCGAATTATTGAAATATTCATTCATTCAGGAAACGTTTGTCAGATGCATACTACATGCCTGGGCCTCTGCTGAGTATTGGGGCTACAGAGATGAAGCCAATATGTTTCCTGCTATAAGAAGTTCTCACTTTAATAGGAGAGAAAAAGAATAAACAAATATGCCCAATCCTGACTCTGCCACTTACTAGCTACATGACCTTTAGCAAGCAATTTAATCTCATGGAACTTCTGTAACAATACACATAATACCTGAAAAGCAGGAGGATAGAGCTGGGCATGTAAGAAGTCTAATGTAGCTGCTGCCACTGTTGGTTATTATGAGAAAAGTGGAAGGAGGATTTGTGTTCCCACAGGCACACAGAGGTGGAAGGGGCTACTGGTACTTTGGGGAGGGCTCAGTCAGGAGAGGCTTCCTGGAGAAAGGGCTGCTTGATCTACGCGGGAAGTGCAGTGGGTTTTTGCCCTGCCAAACACAGGTGAAGGAGCAGTACAAGCAAGGTAGGGGGTGCAGTGCCACACTTAGGGAGATGCAGGGAGGAATATCAAGCACACCACTGGAAACAGGCTGGAGAGGTGCCTGGCGACAGACCCCAGGAGGCCATGAAGGGGGTTAGGGGGACGCACCCTGCAGCCAGGGCCAGAAGTGTGGAATAGGCAGGTTTGCATTTGAGAAAGACCCCATGGTCCCAAGTTGTCCAGTGAGACACCTCAAGATCATTTTGCCTGTTCTGTCTTGGTCTTTTTGGTTAAATATTCCACAAGGTCTGTTATTTTAAGGGGAAAATAAAGAACCATTTTTAAAACCTGCTGGACAGACCAATACTGTATGAGCTCATATGTGGACTATAAAAATCTAAGTCATAGAAGAAGAGAGTAGAATGGTGGTGACCAGAGGTTTGGGGATGGGGGAAATGAGTAGTAGTCAGTGAAAGGATATAGACTTTCAGTTATGTAGGATGAGTGAGTCTAGAGATCTAATGTCCAGCATGGTGACTATAGTTAACACTGTATCGTACGCTTGAAATTTGCCAGTGCAGTAGATCTTAAGTGTCCTACACATGCGCGCGCACACACACACACACACACACACAAATGGTAACTAGGTAAGGTAATTAATGTGTTAATTAACTTGAGTGTGGTAATCATAATCATTTTACAGTATATACATATATCAAAGTATTACATACACTTTGAATATATACAATTTTTATTTGTTAATTATGCCTCAGTAAGGCTGGAAAAAAAAATAGAGATATCTCTGTCTTAATAAAAAACCCTGGCCAACAGTTAAAAGTCTTGTTGAGTATCTGCCTTTAAGCAAGAAATATTGTGCGTACAAGGGGGAAGACTCACTTTCTGGTTGTAGAGAAAACTAGAAAATTAATATTTTGGTTTGGTCCAGCAAATGCTATAAGAATAAATCAAGTATGAAATATGCACATTTCCTAGTAATGTCTTTGATTGTGTTGGCAGAAAATTACCTAACTGGAATAAATGTTTAGGGAGACAAGGTTTTAGCTGTGCACAGTCCAAGCCAAAATCCCTTCTCTAAACCTTTCTGACATGGACAGAGCCTAACTCATTGGAAGCTTACAGTCTGAAATGGTGTAGAACTCTTTCTTTTTTTACTCCATTTTTCTATTAGAATTAAAGTTGAATAATTTTGTCATGCTATCATTCAAAATAAGTAAAAAAGAAAACAAATTATCTCCTTTTTCTGAAGGGCACCTGAGGCTGTGACACTTTAGCTGTGTTAAGTATTGCAGCAGCAGAGCTGTCAAAGGAGCTCGCTGGCCCTCAGTTTAACCATAGAAAACATGTTTTCTTAAATTATTTTGGCCTTATAGGGTGTTTTCTTAAATGAAAAATGATCACAGTTAGCATGCCTAACTCTTGTTGGCCCGACCATTTTATGAAGAAGAAGAATGTTATGGCACAGCAGTCTGGAAAGAATGTCAGCTCACTTAGGTTAAAGATTATCAGTGACCTCGAAGCATACGCTAAGTCAGTGGAGAAAGAAGAATTGAGGACTAAGTATGTAGACTGTGAACTGTGGCAGAGTAACCCATACTTTCTTTAGTATCCATGGATTTTCACTTCCTTCTTTGGAAGAATCTCATGTTGGTGGGAAGTATAATTATCCTTACATATACCACTGTGGGAAGAGAACATGTGTCCATAATCACTGAAAGGAAATACCCTAGCATGGTAAGAGTCTGTCCTGGCTGACCCAATGAGGTTTTGCAGCTGCTGCCAAGCCGCTATGCAAGGGGCGTGGCCTGGGTGGAATACCAGTGGCATCATTGGTTTCTGGATGCTATAGGGAAAGCCATGCATTCCTATGTATAATGTATCAAAATGATGCATCAGTACACTGATAGCTCTCTAATGTGCATATACTCATTAACTATTTGCATTTTTAGTTTTTGAATAAGTGATACTTGCACATGATACAAAATTCAAAGGTTCAAAAGAAAAAAATGCTGAACAGTCTCCCTCCCATCTCTTTTTCTCACCACCTAATTTTCCTCCCTGGAGTTGCCAGTGTTATAGTTTACTGGATACCTTTTCCAAGATAGTCTCACTCATTTAATATGTCTGTCTCCTTGCTTCTTGAGGGCAGCAATAGTGTTTGTCAATAAATACAGTAAAACTGCTTTGCCTTCTTAGTTCTGAATGTAGAGCTGATGCTGAAAGTATGATGTTATTTGGGGGAGGGGTATAATTGGGTCTATCTAACAATAAAATATTATTATATATGATATTTTATGGAGTAAAATATTTTTATTCCATTATCTCACTTTACCTTTATTATATAGAAAATAAACAAAAGCAGGTATTATTATCCCCATTTGAGTTTTCCATGCTCTTCTGTCCAGTGGTTCAGGGGTCAGCCAGAGATATGGACAGAGTTTATACACAAAATTTGAGTTTTCCACTTTCTAGAAGGGAGTCATAAAACCACACTTGGAAACACAGAATCAGAGAGGTTTGAAGTAGGGAGGCCCAGAGGGTTATTTGGAGACTTCATCCAAACCTGAAGTCATCCTTTTCCCTCTGATTTGTGTGTCAGTGATACCACCAGACTCCCAAGACAGCAGCAAACCCACAGACATGGAGTTCTAGTGCATTCTTTCTATTCCTTCATCTTCAGTTCCTGAGGAGCAGCCTTGCAAACTAAATATAACATGACCATCAGTATTTCACTTTTCCCTCATCCATAGGAAAGTTAATAAGCACATGTCACTTCTTTCATATCCATCCCCTACCCTGTCTGCCATGCTTATCCTATTTCATATCCCATCAAATATGGGGTTAAAAAAAGGACACTAAACTAGATTCCTGGTCCCCAGTCTTTTTACAGTTCATTTCAACAAATGCTCTGCAGATACAAGAACCCTCCTAAAACACAGCTCTCCTGTGACTCCCCCAGTTAAACCTTCATTGACTAATTTCTTCATGGGTCCTCACATCAGCTGTTGCTCGGCCACCCTGCAGCTGTGCTACTCTTCTCTCCATTCCCTCACATGCTAGGTTCACACGCCTACCTCATGGCTTTTGCTTGGGATAATATCTCCATCCAGATGCCTTCTCACTACAGAGACATGTGGTAGAAAAGGCTCTGGACTGTGTTATGTGTGTGGATGGGAAGTTGGAGTCAACCTGAGCTGTGCATCCATCACTGATAGAGTGGACAGGTAAAATGTGGTGGATACATGCCATGGCATATTATGCAGCAATGCATATTACAATGGTTTCACTTTCAGTATAATGAAATAAGCTCCTTCTAGGATAACCTTCCCATAAATAACAAAAACTCTCTGTGGTGGGCAGTGGGGCAGGATGGGGGAAATACCAACTGCCTGAAGGTCCTAGCTTGTGAACACAAGGTCCTAAAGGACACAGATTCTGGAGAGGTGTCAAAACATGGAAGAAAGGAATGGCAGAGTGTGTTTCCCATTCTTATGGCTTTTAGCCTAAGGTCTGAACATGGCCAATGGCCACATTTGGCGTTTAAAGCTCCAATAGCTTTAAACTATTTAATAGCTCCAAAGCTACAGCCTTTCTGTTCTGAAGAACCAGATGACAGCATTCAGGACAACCACAGCCTCTGGAAAATGAGGGGGACATGGATATCTTGGAATGGAAAGACCTAGAGAGTGGAAAACTCAGATTTTGTGTATAAACTCTGCCCATATCTCTGGCTGAACCCTGAACCACAAATGCCTGGGACTTTAGCTATGCATTTAGAATCTTTAGATTCTAGCTAAAGATACAAGAACTAAACTGAGATTTGAGGTGCCATTCAAGAAACTGAGTTTTCCATTTGAATCCAATCAAGTTAATTACTTGTTTTGAAAAAAAATACTCTTTAGAAGAGTATAACAAAATCTACATCATAACCTTTGCAATGTCCAGGTTACACTGCAAATTTATTTCACATTTAAAGAACCAGGAAAATGTGATTCATTTTTAAGAGAAAAGACTGATACCATTTATGAATGACTCAGATGTTGAAATTAGCAGACAAAAATATTAAAGCAATTATAAATATGCTCAATGAACTATGCTCACAATGAATAAAAATATAAGGCATTTTGTCAGAGTAGAACTAGAAACTATAAAAAAGAACATAATGGAGATTCTAAAACTGAAAATTACAATATCTAAAATTAAAAATTCACTGGGTAGGCTTAACAACATAAAGGAAATGACAAAGAAAACAATGAACTTATAGATCAATAGAAAGTATCAATCTCGGGCCAAGTACAGTGGCTTGCGTCTGCATTCTCAGCTTCTTGGGAGGCTAGACAGGAGGATCACGTGAGCCCAGGAGTTCAAGTCTACAGTGAGCTACGATGGCATCATTGCACTATGGCCTAGGTGACAGAGAGAGACCCTGTCCCTAAAAAATAAAAAGCCAAAATAAAGTAGAATTCTAGAAAATATTCAAATAATTCAAAAAAAAAAAAAAATGAAGAGTTAAAAAAAAATCCACAGGGCACAACAGAAAATAATAAGATAGTAGACCAGATGCAGCAGCTCATGCCTGTAGTCCCAGCACTTTGGGAGGCCGAGGCAGACAGATCATTTGAGGTCAAGAGTTCAAGACCACCCTGACCAACATGGTGAAACCCCCGTCTCTACTAAAAATCCAAAAAAAATTAGCCAGGCATGGTGGCACATGCCTGTAAGCTCAGTTACTCAGGCGGCTGAGGCAGGAGAATCTCACTTGAATCCAGGAGGCAGAGGTTGCAGTGAGCTGAGATCACACCACTGCATTCCAGCCTAGGCAACAGAGGGAGACTCTCAAAAAAAAAAAGATAGTAGACTTAAAGTTGAGTTATACACCGATAACAGACAAACAGAGAGCCAAATCATGAGTGAACTCCCATTCACAATTGCTTCAAAGAGAATAAAATACCTAGGAATCCAACTTACAATGGATGTGAAGGACCTCTTCAAGGAGAACTACAAACCACTGCTCAACAAAATAAAAGAGGACACAAACAAATGGAAGAATATTCCATGCTCATGGATAGGAAGAATGAATATCGTGAAAATGGCCATACTGCCCAAGGTAATTTATAGATTCAATGCTATCCCCATCAAGCTACCAATGACTTTCTTCACAGAATTGGAAAAAACTACTTTAAAGTTCATATGGAACCAAAGAAGAGCCTGCATTGCCAAGACAATCCTAAGCCAAAAGAACAAAGCTGGAGTCATCAAGCTACCTGACTTCAAACTATACTACAAAGCTACAATAACCAAAACAGCATGGTGCTGGTACCAAAACAGAGATACAGACCAGTGGAACAAAACAGAGCCCTCAGATATAACACCACACATCCACAACCATCTGATCTTTGACAAACCTGAGAAAAACAAGCAATGGGGAAAGGATTCCCTATTTAATAAATGGTGCTGGGAAAACTGGCTAGCCATATGTAGAAAGCTGAAACTAGACCCCTTCCTTACACCTTATACAAAAATTAATTCAAGATGGATTAAAGACTTAAGTGTTAGACCTAAAACCATAAAAACCCTAGAAGAAAACCGAGGCAATACCATTCAGGACATAGGCATGGCCAAGGACTTCATGTCTAAAACACCAAAAGCAATGGCAGCAAAAGCTAAAATTGACAAATGGGATCTAATTAAACTAAAGAGCTTCTGCACAGCAAAAGAAACTACCATCAGAGTGAACAGACAACCTACAGAATGGGAGAAAAGTTTTGCAATCTACCCATCTGACAAAGGGCTAATATCCAGAATCTGCAAGGAACTTAAATTTACAAGAAAAAAATCAAACAACCCCATCAAAAAGTGGATGAAGGATATGAACAGACACTTCTCAAAAGAAGACATTTATGTAGCCAACAGACACATGAAAAAATGCTCATCATCACTGGCCATCAGAGAAATGCAAATCAAAACCACAGTGAGATACCATCTCACACCAGTTAGAATGGCAATCATTAAAAAGTCAGGAAACAACAGGTGCTGGAGAGGATGTGGAGAAATAGGAACACTTTTACACTGTTGGTGTACTGTAAACAACAGGTGCTGGAGAGGATGTGGAGAAATAGGAACACTTTTACACTGTTGGTGAACTGTAAACTAGTTCAACCATTGTGGAAGACAGTGTGGCGATTCCTCAAGGATGTAGAACTAAAAATACCATTTGACCCAGCCATCCCATTACTGGGTATATACCCAAAGGATTATAAATCATGCTGCTATAAAGACACATGCACACGTATGTTTATTGTGGCACTATTCACAATAGCAAAGACTTGGAAACAACCCAGATGTCCAGCAATGATAGACTCGATTAAGAAAATGTGGCACATATACACCATGGAATACTATGCAGCCATAAAAAAGGATGAGTTCATGTCCTTTGTAGAGACATGGATGAAGCTGGAAACCATCGTTCTGAGCAACTGTCACAAGGACAGAAAACCAAACACCGCATGTTCTCATTCATAGGTGGGAATTGAAGAATGAGAACACTTGGACACAGGGTGGGGAACATCACACACCGGAGCCTGTGGTGGGGTTGGGGGAGGGGGGAAGTATAGCATTAGGAGAAATACCTAATGTAAATGATGAGTTAATGGGTGCAGCACACCAACGTGGCACATGTATACATGTGTAACAAACCTGCACATTGTGCACAAGTACCTTAGAACTTAAAGTATAATAACAAAAGGATCTTTAAAAAAAAAAGTTGAGCACTTTCATTAAATATTAGTACTTTCAATAAATATTAAGGAACTAAATAGTACAATTAAAGGACATTGTTAAATGGATTTTTTAAAAAGCAGAACCAAAATCTCTGATATTTACCTATAGATTGAAAATAAATGGGTAGAAAAAGATATACCATGTAAACAGTAATCATAGAGGTGGTTGGAGTGCCTTCAGTCAGATTAAATATTAATTTAATATTTAATAATACCAAGAGTATTACCAGAGGTAAAGAGGGACATTTCTTAATGATAAAAGAATCAATTTACCAAGAAGACATTAAAAGCCATAAATGTATATTTACCTAGTGACCAAGTTTCAAATTACATGAAGCAAAATTTGATAAAATTAAAAAGAAACAGATATTTCTGCAGTTGTATTTGGCAATTTTAACACCACTCTGTATTGATAAATAATAGCTATAATTAGAAATTTATAGGATAATTAGAAAAAATACAAGCCAGTAAAACATAGATGATACAAAAACACCAATCACCTTGACCTAATTATAGTTATAGAACATTATATCCCCAAACTGAAGAATACATATTCTCTTCAAGTGCTCATGGTACAGTCAACAAATAGACTATAAAACACATTTTGATAAAAGTTAAAATGATTAAAATACTATAGGGTACATGTTCTGACCACAGATACTTGGAAATTAAACACACTGCTAAAATATCCATAGGTCAAAGAAGAAAACAAAGAGAAATTTAAATATATTTCTAATAAATGATAAAGAAAACTGACATATCACAGTATGAAGTTAAAGCATAGATAGAAGGAAATTTATAGTTTTAAATGTTTATAGTAGAAAAAGAGGAAAGTAGAAAGTCAGTGATATAAGATTATGCCTAAAGAAGCTAGAAAACGAAGAGCATGTAAACCCAAAATTAAGTAGAAAGAAGAAAATGATAAAGATAAGAACAGAAATCCATGAAAGAGAAAACGGAGAAACAACATTGAAAAATTAATAAAGCTAAAATCACTTCTTTGGAAAGAGCAAAAAATTGATAAACCAAACCCTCAGTGATACTGGCTAAGGAAAGAGATGGAACATGAATTATGACTATAAGAGCTGAAAGAAACCTTATTGCTTCAGATCTTATGGACATAACAAGGATAAGAGAATACTATGAACAACTTTCTACCGATAAATTTGACAACTAAGAGGAAATGAAAAAATTCCTTGAAAAATTCCTTTTACCAAAACTAATACTAGATTAAGCAAAATATGAATAGCCCTATATCTATTAAATTCATTATCAGAAACCTTTTTAACAGCAAACTCAAAGTTTAGATGATTTCACTAATGAATTCTATCAAATATTTAAGAAAAAACCCTACAATTTTACACAAACTGCTGAAAATAGAAGAGGAGGAACCACTTCCACTTGTATTAAACTTGTATTATAACCCTAATACCAAAACCTAACAATGATATTAGATAAAAAGAAAATTGCAAACCAAATTACTCAAGCATATAGGTATAAAAATATTTAACAAAACATTAGCAAATCAAATATAGCATGACCATGTAGCTTTATCCCAGAAATATAAGGCTGGTTTAACATTAAAAAAATCAGTCAGTATACTTTGCCATATTAACATATTGGAAGACTCAACATTGTTAAGATGTCAGCTCTTCCCAAATTGACTTCTAGGCTCAACACTATATCAGTCATAATCTCCAAATTGATAAGGTGATTTTACAATATGTATGGAAATGCCCAAGGCTTAGCAGAAGTTCAGAGACTGTGGTCTGCAGACCAGCTACTGTTTCGTAAATAAACTTTTACTGGAACACAGCCACAGCCATTTGTTTACATATTGTTTGTGGTTACTCTCATGCCACAACACTACTGTTGAGTAGTTAGGACAGATACCATATTGCCCGTAAGCCTAAAATATTTATTATCTGTCCTTTAATGAAAAAAAAAAAAAGAAGCATTGCTGATATTTGACCTAGAATATCCAAAGCAATCTGGGGGAAAAAAAGGTGAAGTTGGAGAATGTATACTACTTGACTCCAGGACTTATAAAGCTATAGTAATCAAGACAGTGTGGCACATAAGAATTGACAGGTAGCTCAGTGGAGCAGAATAGAGAGCCCAGAAATAGACCCACACTCATATGGTCATTTGATTTTTGACAGAGATACCAAAACAATACAATGGGGAAAGGAAAGTCTTTTCAACAAATCATGCTGGAACAACTGGGTATATCTATAGAAGAGAACAATCTTGAACCTTACCTCATACCAAGCACAAAAATCAATTCAAGATGGATCATAGACTTATACATAATAAATAAAACTATAAAACTGTTATATGAAAACATGGAAGAGAATATTTCTGACTTAGAGGTAGGCAGGTCATAAAAAGCAATAGCCAGAAAAGAAAAAAATTATAAATTAGATATCATCGCAATTTAAAACTTACACTCATCAAAATACATCATGAAGAAAATGGATAGGCAAGCCACAAATCATATATCTGATAAAAGACTGGTACCCAGCATTTGTAAAGAACTCCTAAAATTTAATTAATAGAATAATCCAATTTAAAACGTGGAAAGATTTAAACAAACACTTGATTTAAAAAGTTTTGTGAATGGGAGTGTGCACATCAAAAAATATCTAGCATGATGGAAGTCCAATTTAAGCCACAAGAAGATACCACTACATTCCCACTAGAAAGGATGAAATTTTAAAAACTGAAAATACAAATGTTGGTGAGGATGTAGAGTTACTAAAATGCTTATGTATTATTGGAGTGACTATGAATATGTAATAACTCTGGAAAAAGTTTGAACAGTTTTATGAAACTAAATACCTACCCTATGGATCGTCAATTTCACTCTGAGGTATTTACCCAAGATAAATGAAAATATATGTTCACAAAAAGAATTCTACATAAATGTCATTAGCAGCTTTATTCATAATACCTCCAAATCACAAAGGAGCACAGATGTCTATCAGCAGGCGAATGACTCATCTGTGCTATGGTTATACAATGGCATGGTACCCACCAGTAAAAAGTAACAAGCTGTAAATACAAACAGCAACATGGATGAATCCGAAAAATACTTTGTTAATTGAAAGGAACCTTACCCAGAAGAGCATATACCATATGATTCCATTTATGTGAAGTTCTAGAACAAGCCTAATTAATCTCTGGTGGAAGAGAATCAGACGATTTGCCTCCAGGGCTGGGGCAAAAATTAACTGGGAAGGATCATGAAGGAACTTTCTGGGATGAAAGTAATGCTCTAAATCTTGATAGAGTTATGAACACAAGTGCATGGCTTTGTCAAAACTTCCTTAATGTGCATTAAGATTTGTGCAATTCATTTTACGTAGTTATTTATATTTTTTATTGTATATAAATTTTATATTAAAAACCATAAACGTATTATGGCTAATAATTGCCTTCTGAAGTATTTAAGGGAACCTTAATTGAAGCCTGTAATTTACATTGAATTACATCCAAACACAAAATGAGTTGATGAATGGAAAGAGGGTAAACTACTTGGACAGGTATGTGATAAAGCAATTTTATTAAAATGTTAATGATAATGGGCCTGTATTCCCAGTCACTCAGGAGACTGAGGCAGGAGGACCACTTGAGCCCAGGAGCTGTGGGCTGTAGGGTGCTGTGCTGATCAGGTGTCCGCCCTAAGTTCAGCATCAATATGGTGATCTCCTGAGAGCAAGGGGCCACCAGGTTGCCTGAGGAGGGGTGAACTGACCCAGGTCAGAAATAGAGCTGGTGAGAACTCTGGTGCGGATCAGCAGTAGGATCATGCCTGTGAATAGTGAATAGCCACTGCACTCCAGCCATGGCAACATAGCGAGACACCATGTCTGAAAAAAAAGCTAATGATAGAATCAAGGCAGTAAAATATAGGTATTCACTATAAAATTATTTAAATTTTTCTGTATGTTTCGCTTTTCACTGTAAAATTTTGGGAAAATATATAAAACAGCATGTACATATTGATCTTAAAAATATAGGGTGTCATGGAAAAATAAGAAAGAATGAACTATATAAGGTGATATCATATACATGATTAAAATACCTACATACAGATTTAGAGGGAGAAATTCAGGCAAAATGCTATACAATAAACACATTAGAATGGTGGCCAGTGGGGGAAAGGAATGTGAGTAGGGCCTAGGGGTGATGGTATGAGTGACAGATGGGTGGTGATATAGATGGCCTTGCATGGATTAATGATGGTCATGGGGAGAAAGGGAGTGGGGTAGGTGAGTGCATGAAAAAGCATTAAACTTAGAGGCAAATCTTGGCCCTGCACTTTACTAGCTATGTCATTTGGGACAAGTTGTTTAACATTCTTTAGACCTACTTTTCTCATCTATAAAATGGGGGTTATGATCGTTGCCTCATAGAGTTGTTGTGAGCCTTAACACTCAATAGTGTCTGGGAAATTCCTAGCACAGCCCTTAATCTTTGGTAGACATTAAGCGGAGGTCTATTTTTCTTCTTTTCTTCTATTCATCTAAATCTTTGATGTCCTTCAAGGGACTTGACTTCTTTAACTTCAGAACAACCTATCTTTTTCCTTTGTTTCAAAGACTTGTAGCACTTTTAGCCATTCCATTCTATCCCATTTTGTCTCATACATAGAGCTCCTTTAGAAGTATTGATTTGTGTATACCAATCTTGCTCTTCCACTAATCGTTCTACAGGTTATTGAGGACTCAGAGTGTAGCTTTGAGTATCCCTGTGCTCAGTTGTTAGCCAGTATTTTCTTGACTCGTAGCAGAGCGGGGACTGTGTCTGTTACTCCCTATCTTTTCGCTGCATGGGGGCTCAGCAAATATTTGATGAGTGAATGAAAGAATAGACATTACCTGTTTTTCACTGCTTTTTAACTCAGTACTGTCTAATAAACACACTGATTTATCATTGCTTTTACCCATCCCTCATATACTGCCAGACTTGCTGAACTTATCCAAACAGATGGAATAGTGTGAACCCAACCCTGATCTGCTGCAGGGTGTGGCTCCAGAAACACACTGGACTCAAAGACAGGGAACTTCTCTTTACTGTGGGTGCTCTTTCAGCTATTCTGTGAAACTATGGATAACATTTTAGAGCTGGAAATGATCTTTGATTTTATATAACCAAACCCTTGAATGCTAAAAGTTAGATGAAAAGGATTTGTATGTTCAAAGCCAGTTGGGATTAGTCAGAGAGATTGCCTTCATGGAGGAGGTAAATATTAAGCAGAGTTTATTGATGGGGAAAGATGTGGGTTGTCTAAAGAGAGGATGGAACATTCCAAGGGTGTAGAGTGACATGAGCTGGGGATTGGAGATGGCAGCAGATATGTGTGGAGGGGAGCCCACACAGGGAGGGCGTTGGCTGTATATCAGGATTATCACATTACATAAAGGGGACAATATGGCGGGTGGATGAGTTGGAAGCCATCACCACTCCCTCTCTGCTCTGTCCTTTGCAACACCCCTCTCTTATCCTTGATTTTTGTCCTGACCTCCTTATCCTTTTATCTGGGCCAAAGACATGGCTCAAACCCTGATTTTAAAATGAAACCCAAATGACACATTTGGAACCCTACATTTCAGCCTGGAAATATTGGTTTTGCATTGTGTTTGGCATACATAGCAGCCAGCTGACATGACCCAAACCCCGGGAGGGACCATTGGCACTGCCTCAGCCTATTTCCATGTCTTCAAATCAATCCAAGCTACTCATTAGGCAGCCTCATTTCGTCAAGCAATCTGCTGCATGCGGGACCATCCTGGGATCACCACAGTCTTCCCTTTGGTCCATTTCATCATTCCCTCTCCATTCTTGCCTTCACCACATTTCTGGATCATGAAGGATGGCTGCAGGAAACCAGGCTCCTTACTTTCTCTCTAGGAGGGTCAGATACCCAGCATTTGTGCCCTTTCTTCCCCATATGGGGTTGTTATTCTATTTTCCTAACCCAGATCACCCCCTCTGACTCACTAAGTGTGTCAGGGATTTATTTAAGGCTTCCTTTAGCTAACAAACATCAGGATGCATTTATATTTAAAATAAGAATGTGTAATGTGTTCTTAAAAACCTTAAAAGCAAAAGTGGCCAGGAACAGTCATTATTTTTTTCTCTAAAGGATACCAATGAACAGTTTCTTCAGGTAAATACTGTCTTTCCAGAAGAGATTGCTTCTTTCTTTCCTAGGGATTTTTAGCCTGTCCTTGTTTTCCCTTTCTCTAATTATTAAAAAAAAGAAAAGAGGAATGTAGCTGTCCCAGTAACTACTTTTCTGGATTCCAGGGCTCATGGAATATGTGCAGTCAAAGGCAGGTGATCTGTGAAAGACTTCAGAATTAAACAAGGAAAGGGTACAGTTCAGGGTTTCAGGGATTCTATTTAATGGACAACAGCATTTCTTCATTTAACATTGCTTCACAATTTATGCAATGAAAATAACTCTGGAGAAATCTAAGCTGTTATTTCCCTTGCTCTTTGAATTTGGATTTTCCAGTAATCCATCTTCAGTCTTAATGATGCAGATTATTGTAATTTGTCACTTCTTATGATACATATAGTAAATCCTGGATTCAGACAGAGGTCTCTGACCCTATCCTATCTTGAATGGAAACTACTTTCCTTATTTGATTTCTCAGTAGCCACTATCTGATTATGCTTCTTTAAGGTTAAAAAAATACATAAACCACCAACAGAATAATTTGGATCATGTAGATTCTGTGCAGATGCCCAGCAGTGGGAGACAACAGGCCATCCTGCATCCTGAAGGGATGATGGACAAAGCCTCTCCCTCACACAGCTCACTAAGGACTGGTTTTCAAGGCTGACAAAGCAGAAGCCATTTCGTTCTATGCATTTCTTTACTGCCAACATGCCAATACATTTGCTGAGCTATGTAGACAGGTTCTCTAGCACCAACAGCTTTTATTCCTGCTTCTACCCCATTGTAAACCTAGAAACAAATATTTAGCTGGCTGTGGAGTGCCATCCACATGAGTGCTCTCCCTCTGGGGGTCTGCTGCACACACAGCGCCTGGCTGGTCCTTTCACGTCGCACAGGACATATAATATATTTACGTCTCTTGTAACCATAGAAACCTGTTGTGTCGGAGAAGACTTTATGATTTTGCTGCTCTCCAGAAAGAGATGAATAAAGCCACAGGGCAACCTGCCACCTCTTGTTTAGTTACTTTGTGATCATTTAGCAATTAAGACTGCAGAACATATTTACTATAATTTTCACATCTGTAGACATTTTATAAAGTATTGAATATACATAAGGAAATAAAACACTCGAGACATTATTTCAGAAGCCCCATAGCCAACACAATTTTTTTGTATTACCTACACAATTTGTACTTCATTAATTATTATTGAAAATGGCTGGTCTTTTTTTCTATGGTAGCATTTCCTTTAGTATCCTTGGCATAAGGAATACATAAATTTTGTTATGCTGGCTATACAATAGGGCTGTAGAAAAAACATCAGTTTGGGAGTTGAGAAGATGTATTAGCTATAAACCCCAGTTTAAATCTGGGCTCTTCCAGTTGCTGGCTGGGCTTCCTGGGGCAAGTGACTGAATCTTGCAGAGCTTTGTGGGGCTTTTAACAAAAATCTACGAAATAGGAATAATAGTAGGATCTACCTTGATGGGTCATTGTGAGGAAATTTAGGAAATGCCTGGCACATGATAAAGGGTCACTATATGGCACTGCTGTCATTGCTTATTCTTAACTTTTATGTCTTTTGATCAAGTACAGAATGCACCACATTCTGATGCCAGCAAAAGCTTGTTTTGTTCCGCACATATATGGTACTTTATACTTGTTAAAGACTTAACAAATATTTATTAATTATAAAACCCCCAAGGGAACTGGAAATACAAATTCCATTCCATCTCTTTTCCAATTAATTCTGCACCTTTCTGTTTGGCAAATACATGTGTTTCAGGGCTTTTAATACAGCAAGGAACCCCCTTGGCTCTTTTGTCTGTGCCTTGGATTTTTTAAAGGAATTATCCAGGATGTCATGGAAGCTCCAATGTAACTGCTAGATGACTTGGGCGACCCCTGCTGGCTGGCTGCAAAATCAGAAGTGCCCACCAAGCCAAACGCCATACACCTCACCCTTAGGCCCCATATAAATTTGCTGTAGACTGTGTGGACGATGGGTGGTAGGGTATAATCATGGCTTCGAAGCCATGGAGTTTACTCTTATTGTTATTATTTTCTTTATTATTGTTATTTAAATGGAAGGATTAGAATGCAGGGGACGTTTCCCACTAGCTAATAACCATTTAAGTTGTGTTTGGGGGCTTTCATGACTTGACAACAGCTTTTCAAAATCTCGGGCTGTTAAACCCCCTACCGGGTTAATGTGGCAGAAAAAGACAGGAACGACATCAGCCAGCAGCTTTCTGTACAGTGCTCTATCTCGAGCATCTGGTAGAGAGAAGGGGAAACAGATCCTTGTAGAAATCCAATTAGAGAGAGAAGGAAATATTCTTTGCTGAGAGAAAGAGAAAGAGAAAACAGGCTCTATCCCAGAGGTAAAAGACTTTCATATTAACAAAGGAAATCCTATATTACTTTGACTTGTTTCAGAAAACTGATGTTTCTGAATATCCTCTCAGAAAACAAATACTGCAGGCAAACAGGAAACTATTTTCACCCAAAGTTCAATTTAGACAATAGCAAATATGACTGTTCAAAAAACATCAGAGATGGGGGATTGCAAAGGCTTTCCATGATTCCTGCCAGGAGCCTGGGAGTCGCACTCTCCCTCTGACTTGTTCAGTTTTAGGTGGTTTTACAAAAGATCTAGGGAATAGGGAATAATTTTAAAAGTCACTTCTAGCTTTTAAGGACCACATCCCATATGAAAAATAACTTCCCTACCCCCGGTTGTTGCCTAGCATTTGGTTACGCCCTGACTTTCTCTGTTAAGTGGTCTCTTATCGAGACCAAATAGACTCAGTTTGATAGCTCTTGGTGACACTATTTGTATAGAAATTTAAAATGTGTGCAATTTACCTAAATTCAGAGGATTATAAATCAAGCTACCACACACCCCCTCCAGTTTGCCTCATTAAGGAGATCATGTTGTATTAGAATATGCATTTTCATTATGACATATTGGGGTTTGTTGTATTTATAACAACTCTGAGGGGGGCATTCTCAAAGCATTATGTGGAGGTCTAGCTGTAGGATTCCCATTAGAAGCGGCACAGTATGAGTTTTGCTATAATAATCTCATTATCCTAAACCCTCATCTCTTTTTCATTTGTTAAAGCGGTCATTTGGCTTTTTAATATAACTTGTATTAGTGCATGTGTAGGAAACAAAAATCTTTAAACACTGACGCAGGCAGGTCTCTCTAACAGCTGGTAAAATGTATGCCCATACTCCCCACACTCTGCCATCGTGCGTCTCGAACCCCTTGATGTATAAATGCTCCTAAATAACATGTAGCATGTACGTAATATATGCAAATGTTCTCTCCAGAGACCTTCTTGGCTCTTAGTGAACAAGGGAAATGGACCTCATGGTGATCTTTGAAGACCATTTTCAGTTATAATAGCCTGTGTTTTCTACAAGAACACAGAATCAAATGAAATTTAAAAGAATGCATAGCATATGGGAGCTGATGCTGCTAAAGAGGGCTGTACTAATGGAAATGCCTCTGTGAACTTTGAGCTTCTCAGCCCCTGATTGCCTTTAGAAAATGTGTCCCTGGATTAGGCAGCTTCTGAGCCCTTAGAGGCTGGGATGGTGACGGGGGAATGAACAGGCCTGATTCAAGCTCACCTGGCTCCGGGGCCTACTTCTGCTGCTTATTACCTGTGGGACCCTGGATAAGTGCCTGAGCTCCTCTGAGTCTCCCTTTAGGGATCTTTAACAAAGATAAGATCTACCTCCCAGCTGTACCCTTATAGCTGTTCCAGCTATAAGGATTCATGGTAATATGCAAGTAGGACCATGACACTCAGTAATTGACTTCAGCTGTCATTAATAATGTGTCTCAACTCTGTTGCCCTTTAGGTTTGGAACTGGAGAGCCCTACCAGATCAGAATGGGTACTTTGTTTCAGAGGCCCAGTGGAAGGGCCCAGAGCTACTCACCTGATAGAATGCTTTTCCCCACAGGCCCTTGCTCCTACACACACTCTTCACGAACATACACCCATACACAGCTCTCATGTGCCAAGCCCACTCCACCCCCTCACACACCAGTGTGCTTGCACACACCCCTCACACACACTCATCTTGTGACCTTACCACGCTGTAGACACCCCACCTTCACAGCTGCATATGCTTACCACCTCACATTATGTGTATGTGCTCACACACCCCATGATTAAGTTCAGTGGGGCCATCATGACCCATTATACAGTCCCCAACCAGCTGGGGGAAGGGAAGGAATAGCCAGGTGCCATGGATTTCGGACCAGCCTCCTAGAGCACTAGTCCTCTGCTGCTCCAGAAACCTGACCCCAAACCACCCCTGCTAAAATAAAATTTTAAAAATTTTAAATTCCTTTCTGTAACAGTTCCTATTCTCTCTGGTCGCCTCACAGGAAGAAAGTTTAAGGTTCTAAAAAGGAAATGGAAGAAAGGCATTTTACAGTTGCTGCAAAGCCACTGTTTACTTAAAGGTGCCGATTTTATTTTTCCAGTGACTGACTTGGTTCTCCTTGGGAGGGGACAGAAGTTAACCTGTATGGTGGGATTTAAAACCATTGCGCAGCTGTTCTGAAGGTGGTGTGCTGCTCCTGTGGCACATCTCCCAGGTGCAGGCGATGAGGTCAAGGAGGCCTTCAGGAGTCCTTATACGGCCACCCAGCCTGTGCTGAGCTCTGCTGTAGCCAAGGCCTGATGCTAGCCCTTATGAGGATCAGAGACATGAGACAGGGTCCGTGCCTCCACACCTGTCCATTCAATCAGGGGCAAAGATGGGCAGACTGAAGGCTCCTTATGGTCTGGATCTTAAGGAGTTATTCACTTAGTAGGTGCTGCTGGAGGTGCACAGAGAAGGGAGAGCTCCCTTTTGGCCACAGGTGTTCAGGGGAAGCTTTCTAGAGGGGAAGGCATTTGAGCTTGTCTTGGAGGGAGAGGCTTAATTTTCACATGCATGGCAGGTCAGTGTTGATGGAGAAGGGAGAGTCTAGGTCAAGAGAATGGCCTAGGCAAGGCAGGGAGGTGGCCCACTGCAAGGTGTGTTTGTGGAATGGAGAGTGCTTGGTTTAGATGGAGCAGGCTTGTCTCAGGCAGTGATGGGAGATAAGATTTGAAAGCTAGACTGGTGTTAGATGACAGCAGTATTCACACCAGACTCTGCACTGTCCTCTAGGTGGTGGACAGCATATGTGGACTCAGGCAGTTAAGGCCTAATCGATGTGCTAGTTCTTGGAAGATTAATTTGAAAGAATTTATGTCTTTTATCTTAATGCCACGTCTGTGGTTTTGCTTTAGCTGTTTCTTAGCCCCACCCCGACCCAGATATCCTACACTGCCATCCTAACTTGCTCCAATCCTGGCTCATTCTTCAACTCGTCTTAATTGCTGCTGCCTCTGAGAGGACATAAAGGGTCTCCCTGAACTAGGTGGCACATCTCCCACCCCAAAGCTCTGTGACTCTCTGCATTAGACACTTGCTAGCTTCTGGCTTGTGCTAGAGGCATGTTTGTCTGCATTCTGCTCCTGTCCAGGGCTGAGAACTTCTGAGGGCACAGACTCTGACACTTGGTGGGATCTCTTATAGCATCTTGCACTTTACAGGGCCTCCAAGATATGTGGGTGAATGAGTACATTCCATTCTGGACACTTTAGCTTCCTCACCTTCACTTCTCAGAGGCCAGGAACCCCATTATGCATGGATTTACCCAAGCAGAAAAAAACCTCCTAGGTTGACAAGAATGGCTACCTGCCCCAGAGTCCTATTGCACGGGATGGTGGCTCTGAGTGCAGGGCCTCATTTTGAGGAGTGGAAGGGAGCAGGGCAGTTCTCTCCACAACTTTGAGCAACAGGCTTATTCCAGGAAAGGATCGAGGAAGAGGACAAGGTTGCCTCCCTTCCTTCATGCCTACCGGCAATATGATTTCCTGGACCAGAAGAAAAAACTGAGCCCAGGATATACTCTTGTTATCAACTAAGTTATGAGGCCACTGAAATCCCTCTTCCTCTTCACTTGAATATGGTCATATGCAGCAGCCAAGGTTTGTTCCATTGTTGCCAAGGAGAAGAGATCATCACACTCACCTGGGCCTGCTTTGGGCTGGAAGCCTGCTGAGAGTAATGGGACAGGCCCACCTCCTCTGCCACCCACTTGATGCTATGGCAAGGGGATAGAGGGAGACGGGATCATTCTTGCTTGGATACATGGCTTTGCGAACTTTGGGCCTGTTAGATGGTTAGAGTGGAGCCTTGCTTTTTGTGGGCGCTTTAGAGGGGCCCTGCGGCTTGCTGGACCCAGGTAGGTGCCTTTCTAGTCCTCCGCTTTTCTTCTCAGCCCTTGGCGTCTGGTTGGGCACCTTCTATGGCCTCTCCAGGTGACTTTACAGGACAGAACTCAAGATGAGCTTTGCCTGCTCTTTCACATTTGGTCCCCAGGAAGCAATCTTGTATCCCTGACCCCAGTGAACTCTAGCAGCATAGGCTATCCCCTCCCTAGCCTCACCCTCCTGGCAGGGCAGAAGCAGGATGGGACAGTGAGACTCCACTCAGCAAGGGTCAGGCTTCAGTTCTGCGTGTCTCTCCCCTGACTTCAGGGTGCACGTTTCCAAGCTCTCTGAGTGGTATCCCCTGTGAGGTGCCATGACAACACCTCCTGTGAGGCTTGAGGTGGAACATGGTGCCCCCTCACTCCTCTCCGAAAGGGGCTGGGATGGGGACTCACTGTATGGTGGTAACTCTCTCCAAAGAAATCACCAGTTTCCTCATTCCCTTCTCTCTGGCCGTCTCTGACCACGATCTAGGTGGAGACCCAAAAGTCCTGAGACAGGTTCTCAAAGCCATTTCCTATGTGCATCTGGACATGGGGAGGTGAGGCAGAGTGCCCATATCTGATATTTATTGCATTGACACCTCCGTTAAAGAGGTGCACACACATATACAAACACACATGCACGTATATCCACACATACAACAATCATGCAGCCTGTGTATATATTGCTGTGTGTATAGCCTATGTGTACAGGCAGCCTGTGTATATATTGCTGTGTGTATATCCTATGTGTACAGGCATCCTGTGTATATATTGCCATGTATATAGCATATGTATACAGGCAGCCTATGTACACAGTTGTAGTAGTGCTCACTTTGTGGGAGGAGAGAGGGGCTTTTACTTTTTTGCTTGGTTACCTTTAGAATCAATTTTAAGTAGTCATGTACCACATAATGACGTTTTAGTCAACAATGTCATACACAATGGTGATCCTAAGAGATTACACTACCATATTATACTGTACCTTTTCTATGTTTGGATACACAAATACTTAACATTGTGTTACAGTTGCCTATGGTATTCAGTACAATAACATGCTGTAAAGGTTTGTAGCCTAGGAGAAATAGGCTGGTAGCTTAGGTGTGTGGTAGGCTGTCTCAGCTAGGTTTGTGCACCTGCACTCTCTGATGCTCACACAGTGATGAAATTGCCTAATGATGTGTTTCTCAGAACATGTTCCTGTTATTAAATGGCATGTGACTGTATTTGCCACAAGTGTATTTTACTTTCAGAATTAAAAGAAAGTAGATGAAGTTACCACACTATTTTTTCTAGCCTATGGCATTTTCACTAAGGACAACACACATTGCTACTAAATATTGGTACAGCTAAAAATTTCATTAAGTACTTTTAATAACAACTTTCATTTGTATAGTCTGCCTTTTACAAAGAACTTTCATGTATGCTCTTGCCTGGGTCTCAAAACAGTTCTTTATTGTTGGGATGACTTTCTTTTTGTTTTCGAGACAGAGCCTTGCTCTGTCGCCTAGGCTGAAGTACAGTGGTGCCTTCTCGGCTCACTGCAACCTCCAGCTCCGCCTCCTGCATTCAAGTGATTCTCCTGCCTTAGCCTCCAGAATAACTGGGATCATAGGCATGTACCACCACACCCGGCTAATTTTTGTATTTTTAGTAGAGACAAGGTTTCACCATGTTGGCCAGGCTGGTCTTGAACTCCTGACCTCAAGTGATCTGCCTGCCTTGGCCTCCCAAAGTGCTGGGATTACAGGCATGAGTCACTGCACCTGGCCGGGATGACTCTATTGGATATATCTGTATATGTGAGTCTGCATGTGTCTAATTCTTAGGTAAAACACATTCACAGAATTCAAAAAAGAAAAATGTCCATTGAGTTTACTGAGCACCTAGCAGGTGCCAGGTTCTATGTGATAGGTGCTATATACACTGACATTATTTCATTAATCCTATTATTATCTCTATTTTACCTATGAAGAAGAAAGGTTTGCTTCCCCTGAGTGCCATAGGTGATGTCCAGAAGGAATGTATCCTAGACTCCAGGCCTTGGGCTGTTTCTACTACAGGTTGAATCCCAAATTCAAAAATCCAAAATGCTCCAGAATCCAAAACTTTCACAGCGTCAACATGATGCTCAGAGGAAATGCTCATTGGAGCATGTCAGATTTCAGGTTTTTGAATTTGGGATGCTCAGCTGGTAAATATTCCAAAATCCAAAAAGATCAAAAATTCAAAATACTTCTGGTCCCAAGCATTTCAGATAAGGATACTCAACCTGTACTAGACAGCATTCATATTGATTGAGTTGAGCCTTATCGCTGTGATTAAACCTAATTGGTGGAGGAGAGGGTTTGAGAGCCACATCATCAGGGGAAAACTCCATTGCTAACACTTTCTCGGCAAAGATTTCAAAAATAAGACAACAAGTAATGGGGCCTTCCAATAGATTACAGTCATTGTGTATTCATACACACAGGCTATTGAGCTAACGGAAGTGAAACCTATTTATGTATTTGATCACTGTGTTTACTGAAAAAAGAAAAGCTAGGGGAAAACCTGTATTTCTCCTTTAACAAAGAAAAGCTAGGGGAAAACCTGTATTTCTCCTTTAACACTTAAGTATAGACTAGATAATTCCAGGCCATGAGATAAAAAGGATGTGTACAAAAAATGCTTCTCAGTTAAAAATGCACAATTGTTCTGGATCCCTGAGGCCAGAAGGCTTTGTTGTTTTAAGAAAATTCAGCCAAACACCACATGTTCTCACTCATAGGTGGGAATTGAACAATGAGAACACATGTACACAGGAAGGGGAACATCACATACCGGGGACTGTTGTGGGTTGGGGGGAGCGGGGAGGGATAGCATTAGGAGATATACCTAATGCTAAATGACGAGTTAATGGGTGCGGCACACCAACATGGCACATGTATACATATGTAACAAACCTGCACGTTGTGCACATGTACTCTAAAACCTTTAAAGTATAATAATAATAAAAAAAAGAAAAGAAAATGCTCTTAAGAAAGCATTTTGGAAGAGGACTTTTATCAGTTTAGCAAAGCACACAGAATTCATCGATTGTTCATAGGTGTGTTTTGTGTTCATGTGTGTATAGATTCTCGGCAGGTTAATGTATCATTTGCCTTCTGACCAACAGAAGGTTTGTTCTATAAATTACAGCTGTTAGATAATAGTATAAATTACAGACTTGAGAGGATACAGAGAAAAGCAATTTCCAAAGTGAGGTACAAGAAGAGAAAGGAATTAAATCTAGCCTCATTCAAATATAAGCATTTCCAGAGAGACCAGTGAATGTGTGATAGTGACTGACCTTCTGATGAGAAACTGTTCTTAGCTCCTGGCAGTGTCAACAGCAAATACTGGAAGGGCCCCCACTGCTAGCCCCTACAGTGGGTTTGAACCAGTGGATCTGACTTCAGAGACGGTGCTGGCAGTACCACATTTTCTCTGGCATGATATTGGGCCCACTGGGAGGAATTTTCTGAGAAGAATGGCTTTCACTTGTCTCTGCCCTCATGGATGGTTCTAGCACATCTTGCTCTAGTGTGCAGCTCATAGTCTCTCTACCCACTGACTCTCCAACGTGCCCATAAGTTTGAATGATGCCAGAGCAATTAGAGAGCTGTGGCTTTGGGCAGTAAGGACACACAGGTCCCTGAGGACACATCTCCGCCCTGCCCATCCTCTCCCCCAACAGCAATCCTCCCCAAACCTTGCTTAATCCAAAGAGGGGATTTCTAATAAGGTTGTATGGGTGAGGAGTCCCATGAAATCCAAGGGCAAACTTGGACCACTAAAGGAAAGCTGTGGGAACCCCTGGGCTGTGGGAGGCAGTCTGGTTCTCATCACTGCTCAGCTGCTTCATTTGGCACCTCCCACTGCAGACCTCCAGTTTGCAGCTGGAGGTGCAAACTGCTCTCTGCTCCTAATCCCAGAGTGGGAAAATAGCCACCTTGGATGGCTCCTGTGCTCACCCACAGCCTATAGAACTAGCCACAGGAAGTTACATTCAGCTCCCCTGAATTCCAGTGCACAAATTTTGGGGAAAGGAATCTGACAGGCCAAGCTTAGGGCAGTAATACACGTCTGATCCAATCACCAGTGCAGGAAGGATGGTCACCATATGTGACCCTGTGAATCAGGGAGGCAATTTCTTTTGTTTTCTTTTCTTTTCTTTTTTTTTTGAGACGGAGTCTTACTCTGTTACGCAGGCTGGAGTGCAGTGGCGTGATCTTGGCTCACTGCAACCTCTGCCTCCCGGGTTCCAGCAGTTCTCTGCCTCAGCCTCCCAAGTAGCTGGGATTACAGGTGCCCACCACCACGCCTAGCTAATTTTTGTATTTTTTTTTTTTTTTTGAGGCGGAGTCTCGCTCTGTCGCCCAGGCTGGAGTGCAGTGGCGCGATCTCGGCTCACTGCAAGCTCCGCCTCCTGGGTTCACGCCATTCTCCTGCCTCAGCCTCCCGAGTAGCTGGGACTACAGGCGTCCGCGACCACGCCCGGCTAATTTTTTTGTATTTTTAGTAGAGACGGGGTTTCACCGTGTTAGCCAGGATGGTCTCGATCTCCTGACCTCGTGATCCACCCGCCTCGGCCTCCCAAAGTGCTGGGATTACAGGCGTGAGCCACCGCGCCTGGCCAATTTTTGTATTTTTAGTAGAGACAGGGTTTTGCCATTTTGGCCAGGCTGGTCTTGAACTCCTGACCTTGTGATCCACCTGCCTTGGCCTCCCAAAGTGTTGGAATTACAGGCATGAGCCACCGTGCCTGGCCCAGGGAGGCAGTTTCTAGAAGTAGAATGTTTATGGTTAGAGCTTGCTCCAAAGCTGTCTACTACACTGCCCCTTCTCCTCATCCCCAACGTGTAGCCTGTATTCCTGATTTAAAGACTCACATCGCTTCTCTGTTTCTTGGGTTCTTCTCCTATGTGAGGCAGCCCATAGAATAGGATGTCTCCCAGCCTTTCTTTGCTATCACTAAAAGGAAGCCCAGGCTCTTTTCTTTTTTTTTTTTAAATTTAAGTTCTAGGGTACATGTGCACAACGTGCAGGTTTGTTACATAGGTATACAACCCTGTTGGTTTGCTGCACCCATCAACTCATCATTTACGTTAGGTATTTCTCCTAATGCTCTCCCTCCTCCAGTCCCCCACCCCCTGACAAGCCCCAGTGTATGATGTTCCTTCCCTGCCCTGTGTCCATGTGTTCTCATTGTTCAACTCCAACCTATGAGTGAAAATGTGTGGTGTTTGGTTTTTTGTCCTTGCGATAGTTTGCTTAGAATGATGGTTCCAGCTTCATCCAAGTCCCTGCAAAGGTTATGAACTCATCCTTTTTTATGTCTGCATAGTATTCCATGGTGTATATGTGCCACATTTTCTTAATCCAGTCTATCATTATTGGACATTAGGGTTGGTTCCAAGTTTTTGCTACTGTGAATAGTGCTGCAATAAAAATACATGTGCATGTGTCTTTATAGTAGCATGATTTATAATCCCTTGGGTATATACCCAGTAATGGGATGGCTGGGTCAAATGGTATTTCTAGTTCTAGATCCTTGAGGAATCGCCACACTGTCTTCCACAATGGTTGAACTAATTTACACTCCCACCAACAGTGTAAAAGCATTCCTATTTCTCCACATCCCCTCCAGCACCTGTTGTTTCCTGACTTTTTAATGATCGCCATTCTAACTGGCATAAGATGGTATCTCATTGTGGTTTTGATTTGCTTTTTTCTAATGACCAGTGATGATGAGCATTTTTTCATATGTCTGTTGGCTGTATATATGTTTTCTTTTAAGAAGTGTCTGTTCATATCTTTTGCCCACTTTTCGATGGGGTTTTTTTTTTCTTGTAAATTTGTTTGGGTTCTTTGTAGATTCTGGATATTAGCCCTTGTCACATGTGTAGATTGCAAAGATTTTCTCCCATTCTGTAGGTTACCTGTTCACTCTGATGATAGTTTCTTTTGCTGTGCAGAAGCTCTTTAGTTTAATTAGATCCCATTTGTCAATTTTGGCTTTTGTTGCCATTGCTTTTGGTGTTTTAGGCATGAAGTCTTTGCCCATGCCTCTGTCCTGAACGGTATTGCCTAGGTTTTCTTCTAGGGTTTTTATGGTGTTACGTCTTACATTTAAGTCTTTAATCCATCTGGAGTTAATTTTTGTATACGGTGTAAGGAAGGGATCCAGTTTCAGCTTTCTACATATGGCTAGCCAGTTTTCCCAGCACCATTTATTAAATAGGGAATCCTTTCCCCGTTGCTTGTTTTTGTCAGGTTTGCCAAAGATCAGATGGTTGTAGATGTGTGGTGTTATTTCTGAGGCTTCCATTCTGTTCCATTGGTCTATATATCTGTTTTGGTACCAGCACCATGCTGTTCTGGTTACCATAGCCTTGCAGTATAGTTTGAAGTCAGGTAGCTTGATGCCTCCAGCTTTGTTCTTTTGGCTTAGGATTGTCTTGGCAATGCAGGCTCTTTTTTGGTTGCATATGAACTTTGAAGAAGTTTTTTCCAATTCTGTGAAGAAAGTCATTGGTAGCTTGATGGGGATAGCATTGAATCTGTAAACTACCTTGGGCAGTATGGCCATTTTCATGATATTGATTCTTCCTATCCATGAGCATGGAATGTTCTTCCATTTGTTTGTGCCCTCTTTTATTTTGTTGAGCAGTGGTTTGTAGTTTTCCTTGAAGAGGTCCTTCACATCCCTTGTAGGTTGGATTTCTAGGTATTTTATTATCTTTGTAGTAATTGTGAATGGGGGTTCACTCAAGAGTTGGCTGTTTGTCTATTATTGGTGTAGAGGAATGCTTGTGATTTTTGCACATTGATTTTGTATCCTAAGACTTTGCTGAAGTTGCTTATCAGCTTAAGGAAATTTTGGGCTGAAACGATGGGGTTTTCTAAATACACAATCATGTCATCTGCAAACAGAGACCATTTAACTTCCTCTTTTCCTAATTGAATACCCTTTATTTCTTTCTCTTCCCTGATTGCCCCAGCCAGAACTTCCAACACTATGTTGAATAGGAGTGGTGACAGAGGGCATCCTTTTCTTGTGCCGGTTTTCAAAGGGAATGCTTACAGTTTTTGCCCATTCGGTATGGTATTGGCTGTGGGTTTGTGATAAATAGCTCTTATTATTTTGATATACATTCCATCAATACCTAGTTTATTGAGAGTTTTTAGCATGAAGGGCTGTTGAATTTTGTCAAAGGCCTTTCATGTATCTATTGAGGTAATCGTGGTTTTTGTCATTGGTTCTATTTATGTAATAGATTACATTTATTTATTTGCCTACATTGAACCAGCCCTGCATCCCAGGGATGAAGCCGACTTGATCGTGGTGGATAAGCTTTTTGATGTGCTGCTGGATTCGGTTTGCCAGTATTTTATTGAGGATTTTCACATTGATGTTCATCAGGGATATTGGCCTAAAATTCTCTTTTTTTGTTGTGTCTCTGCCAGGCTTTGGTATCAGGATGATGCTAGCCTCATAAAATGAGTTAGGGAGGATTCCCTCTTTTTCTATTGATTGGAATAGTTTCAGACTGAATGGTACCAGCTCCTCTTTGTACCGCTGGTAGAATTCGGCTGTGAATCTGTCTGGTCCTGGACTTTTTTTGTTTGGTAGGCTATTGGTTATTTCCTCAATTTCAGAACCTGTTATTGGTCTATTCAGGGATTCAACTTCTTCCTGGTTTAGTCTTGGGAGAGTGTATGTGTCCAGGAATTTATCCATTTCTTCTAGATTTTCTAGTTTATTTGCGTAGAGGTGTTTATAGTATTCTCTGATGGTAGTTTGTATTTCTGTGGGATCCAGTGGTGATATCCCTTTTATCATTTTTTATCGTGTCTAGTTGATTCTTCTCTCTTTTCTTCTTTATTAGTCTTGCTAGCGGTCTATCAATTTTGTTGATCTTTTAAAAAAGGCTCCTGGATTCATTGATTTTTTTGAAGCATTTTTTGTGTCTCTGTCTCCTTCAGTTCTGCTCTGATCTTAGTTATTTCTTGCCTTCTGCTAGCTGTTGAATTTGTTTGCTCTTCCTTCTCTAGGTCTTTTTTTTTTATACTTTAAATTTTAGGGTACATGTGCACAACGTGCAGGTTTGTTACATATGTATACATGTGCCATGTTGGTGTGCTGCACCCATTAACTTGTCATTTACGTAGGTATATCTCCTAATGCTATCCCTCCCACCTCCCCCCACCCAACAACAGACCCCGGGTTGTGATGTTCCCCTTCCTGTGTCCAAGTGTTCTCATTGTTCAATTCCCACCTATGAGTGAGAACATGCGGTGTTTGGTTTTTTGTCCTTGCTATAGTTTGCTGAGAATGATGGTTTCCAGCTTCATCCATGTCCCTACAAAGGACATGAGCTCATCCTTTTTTATGGCTGCATAGTATTCCATGGTGTATATGTGCCAATTTTCTTAATCCAGTCTATCATTGTTGGACATTTGGGTTGGTTCCAAGTCTTTGCTATTGTGAATAGTGCCTCAATAAACATACGTGTGCATGTGTCTTCATAGCAGCATGTTTTATAATCCTTTGGGTATATACCCAGTAATGGGATGGCTGGGTCAAATGGTATTTCTAGTTCTAGATCCCTGAGGAATCGCCACACTGACTTCCACAATGGTTGAACTAGTTTACAGTCCTACCAACAGTGTAAAGGTGTTCCTGTATCTCCATATCCTGTCCAGCACCTGTTGTTTCCTGACTTTTTTAATGATCGCCATTCTAACTGGTGTGAGATGGTATCTCATTGTGGTTTTGATTTGCATTTCTCTGATGGCCAGTGATGATGAGCATTTTTTCATGTGTCTGTTGGCTACATAAATGTCTTCTTTGGAGAAATGTCTGTTCATATGCTTTGCCCACTTTTTGATGGGGTTGTTTGTTATTTTCTGGTAAATTTGTTTGAGTTCTTTGCAGATTCTGGATGTTAGCCCTTTGTCAGATGAGTAGATTGCAAAAATTTTCTCCCATTCTGTAGGTTGTCTGTTCACTCTGATGGTAGTTTCTTTTGCTGTGCAGAAGCTCTTTAGTTTAATTAGATCCCATTTGTCAATTTTGGCTTTTGTTGCCATTGCTTTTAGTGTTTTAGACATGAAGTCCTTGGCCATGCTTATGTCCTGAATGGTATTGCCTAGGTTTTCTTCTAGGGTTTTTATGGTTTTAGGTCTAACATTTAAGTCTTTAATCCATCTTGAATTAATTTTTGTATAAGGTGTAAGGAAGGGATCCAGTTTCAGCTTTCTACATATGGCTAGCCAGTTTTCCCAGCACCATTTATTAAATAGGGAATCCTTTCCCCATTGCTTGTTTTTGTCAGGTTTGTCAAAGATCAGATAGTTGTAGATGTGTGGCATTATTTCTGAGGGCTCTGTTCTGTTCCATTGGTCTATATCTCTGTTTTGTTACCAGTACCATGCTGTTTTGGTTACTGTAGCCTTGTAGTATAGTTTGAAGTCAGGTAGCTTGATGACTCTAGCTTTGTTCTTTTGGCTTAGGATTGACTTGCCAATGTGGGCTCTTTTTTGGTTGCATATGAACTTTAAAGAAGTTTTTTCCAATTCTGTGAAGAAAGTCATTGGCAGCTTGATGGGGATGGCATTGAATCTATAAATTACCTTAGGCAGTATGGCCATTTTCACAATATTGATTCTTCCTATCCATGAGCATGGAACGTTCTTCCATTTGTTTGTATCCTCTTTTATTTCATTGAGCAGTGGTTTGTAGTTCTCCTTGAAGAGGTCCTTCACATCCCTTGTAAGTTAGATTCCTAGATATTTTATTCTCTTTGAAGCAATTGTGAATGGGAGTTCACTCATGATTTGGCTCTCTGTTTGTCTTTTATTGGTGTATAAGAATGCTTGTGATTTTTGCACATCGATTTTGTATCCTGAGACTTTGCTGAAGTTGCTTATCAGCTTAAGGAGATTTTGGGCTGAGACAATGGGGTTTTCTAGATATACAATCATGTCATCTGCAAACAGGGACAATTTGACTTCCTCTTTTCCTAATTGAATGCCCTTTATTTCCTTCTCCTGCCTGATTGCCCTGGCCAGAACTTCCAACACTATGTTGAATAGGAGTGGTGAGAGAGGGCATCCCTGTCTTGTGCCAGTTTTCAAAGGGAATGCTTCCAGTTTTTGCACATTCAGTATGATATTGGCTGTGGGTTTGTCATAGATAGCTCTTATTATTTTGAGATACGTCCCATCAATACCTAATTTATTGAGAGTTTTCAGCATGAAGGGTTGTTGAATTTTGTCAAAGGCCTTTTCTGCATCTATTGAGATAATCGTGTGGTTTTTGTCATTGGTTCTGTTTATATGCTGGATTACGTTTATTGATTTTTGTATGTTGAACCAGCCTTACATCCCAGGGATGAAGCCTACTTGATCATGTTGGATAAGCTTTTTGATGTGTTGCTGGATTCGGTTTGCCATTATTTTATTGAGGATTTTTGCGTTGATGTTCATCAGGGATATTGGCCTAAAATTCTCTTTTTTTGTTGTGTTTCTGCCAGGCTTTGGTATCAGGATGATGCTGGCCTCATAAAATGAGTTAGGGAGGATTCCCTCCTTTTCTATTGATTGGAATAGTTTCAGAAGGAATGGTACCAGCTCCTCCTTATGCCTCTGGTAGAATTCGGCTGTGAATTCATCTGGTCCTGGACTTTTTTTGGTTGGTAAGCTATTAATTATTGCCTCAATTTCAGAGCCTGTTATTGGTCTTTTCAGAGATTCAGCTTCTTCCTGGTTTAGTCTTGGGAGGGTGTATGTGTCGAGGAATTTATCCATTTCTTCTAGATTTTCTAGTTTATTTGCGTAGAGGTGTTTATAGTATTCTCTGATGGTAGTTTGTATTTCTGTGGGATCAGTGGTGATATCCCCTTTATCATTTTTTATTGCGTCTATTTGATTCTTCTCTCTTTTCTTCTTTATTAGTCTTGCTAGCGGTCTATCAATTTTGTTGATCTTTCCAAAAAACCAGCTCCTGGATTCCTTGATTTTTAAAGGGCTTTTTGTGTCTCTATCTCCTTCAGTTCTGCTCTGATCTTAGTTACTTCTTGCCTTCTGCTAGTTTTTGAACGTGTTTGCTCTTGCTTCTCTAGTTCTTTCAATTGTGATGTTAGGGTGTCAATTTTAGATCTCTCCTTTCTCTTGTGGGCATTTAGTGCTATAAATTTCCCTCTACACACTGCTTTAAATGTGTCCCAGAGATTATGGTATGTTGTGTCTTTGTTCTCATTGGTTTAAAAGAAGGTCTTTATTTCTGCCTTCATTTTGTTACGTACCCAGTAGTCATTCAGGAGCAGGTTGTTCAGTTTCCGTGTAGTTGTCCGGTTTTGAGTGAGTTTATTAATCCTGAGTTCTAATTTGATTGCACTGTGGTGTGAGAGACAGTTTGTTGTGATTTCTGTTCTTTTACATTTGCTGAGGAGTGTTTTACTAAGGATTTTGTAGTAAATCAATTTTATTTTATTTTATTATTCAATTTTAGAATAAGTCCGATGTGATGCTGAGAAGAATGTATATTCTGTTGATTTGGGGTGGAGAGTTCTGTAGATGTCTATTAGGTCCACTTGGTCCAGAGCTGAGTTCATGTCCTGGATATCCTTGTTAACCTTCTGTCTCATTGATCTGTCTAATATCGACAGAAGGGTGTTAAAGTCTCCCATTATTATTGACAGTGGGAGTCTAAGTCTCTTTGTAGGTCTCTAAGGACTTGCTGTGTGAATCTGGATGCTCCTGTATTGAGTGCATATATATTTAGGAGAGTCAGCTCTTCTTGTTGACTTGATCCCTTTACCATTTATGTAGTGGCCTTCTTTGTCTCTTTTGATCTTTGTTGGTTTAAAGTCTGTTTTATCAGAGACTAAGATTGCAACCCCTGCTGTTTTTCTTTAGCCCAGGCTCTTTTCGTCTTAAAAGTTTACTAATTGTCGGTAAGAAAAAATAGACAGGAACTGGTAAGTAAGTCACACGGGAAAATTTCAAAGGTCTCAGAAATCTAGAGTTCCCAAAGTCTCATGTCTTCATTTTCTGGCACTCTTGCTAAGTGGCTACTGGGAAAAATGGGTGGGCCTTTTCAGCTATTGGCAGACCGGCCCGTGCAAAACCTAGTAAGTGCCCATGGTATTGTCATCTGTGCACCTTTTCAGATCCCCAGGATACCCTCTGCTTCCTGGTTGTAGAATCCGCAACATAGGGTGCTGGCACAGTTAGACCTGGCCTTTTAGAATCAGAAGGCACAAAATGATTATAGGCAGTGGCTGCAAATTCACTAACACTTGCTTTCTGAAGTTTTACCAATTGCAAAAAGATCCTTGCTTTGAAAGGAGGAGCGTTTTGCTGCCTTTGATCTGTTTCCACTGGGCATGGGGCCAGTGGTGTAGGAGCTATCTCACTGCCCTGTGCACAGGAAACTGAAGATGGAGTTTCTCGCCTGTCGTTTTCAGCTTCAGGGTTGCAATTGGTTGGTCTTTGGCAAATAACTGGTTATCAGTGCACAAGAAGCCTGGAGGGGGGTGGGGAATGGAGACACAATGAGTTAGTAAAAGGATGTTGAGACATAAATAAAAGTGTGCCTTGTGGAGCTTCAGTTGCAACTGTCAGGGGAATGACAGAGAGCAAGCATGTTCTTGGAGAGATCAGGTGGCCATGCTTGCAAATGAAAATCCTATCTGGAGCCTCTTGCCAAGCCCTGTCCCCAAGAACAGGATGAGCTCTGGCACAGCTCCAAGGTGCTTGATTCATGAGCCATTTCCATCTCTCTGGGGAAAGCTGCATATGAACAGCATTTTGGAGCCTGCCTCTGGTGACGGCATGATTTATATTCCCCAGAGCAGGCAGGATCTGGGCTTCTCACAGGATCCCTGGAACAGATGCTGGCAGGGCAGGTGGGTACCATGAAGCAGCTACTGCCTGCCTCTGGACTGCTCCCTCTCTCCAGCTCCCCTCTCAGCCCTTGCCAAGAGGTATACCTTGCTGCCCTCTGCTTAGGCCAGCTTGTACTGACTTTGACCTTTTGCCCTCACTGTTCTTCATGACCGTAATAATCCAGACCTCAACCTTCTACCTAACTCCAGACAGAAGACTAGGGCAGGGTCCAGCCAGGACTCTGGCTGATGGGCAAGTGCCAAGTCAGGCCCCTGGAACAAGAACAGAGTCCTCTTTTACCCTCCAGAGTCCAGGAGTAGAAAGGGCCCATGAAGGATGTCTGAGCCAGAATCCTCAGGTCCAGAGAGCCACGAGGGAAGGAGAAATCGATCGTGTGGCCAAGTCTGGAGGGCAAGACAGGTAGGCAGGGCCAAGGGTCCAGAGCTGGGTAGACAGGAGTGGAACGTAAGCAGACTGGGAAGAAGACAGGCGGAATCTTAGCTTTTGGTGCCTCCCTAGCTTGCCAGTCCTGAGCAGCTGGTGTGCCAGGAGTGCCCTCCTTTTCCACTCTTCCTGCCTTGCCACCCAGCTCATGGGCCCTCTCTCCCTCGAGTTATCCTCTGCTGAGCTATGACCACCAGTTTTGTCTGCAAAGCCAATGTGTCTCTATTGTTTCTTCTCCGTTTCAGATCATGGCCATCAGAGTAGTGGCTAAAATCAGGCCATGAGACTAAATGCTTTAGGGGCTCTTTCTGCACAGCCACTGTTTGTTTATTCACATTCTCATATTTCATTCCCTTCTCCTCTCTTTCTTTTCTTGCTGTCTCCCCTACTCATCCTGTAATGATTGTCCATTCAGTCTTTCTATATACATACATGTACTACTACGTAATAATTTATTTTTCATGTTGCAGAGATTAGTGTGCGTATCTAGCAGCTTCTTAGGGCAGAAGTGTTCCTCCTTTGAGTAATCCCAGCCCCAGCTGAGTGTCTGGGATGTACTGGTTGCACAGTGAGTTTTTGAGGGTTGGGCAGCCTAATGACCACATGAATGAGTGAGGGGCACCGAAGCTTATCTTACTTTCCTGACTTCCTCCCAGGATTTGGGAATAGTAGGATTTATTTTGTTTTTTAAATTAACATACAGTATGTATCAGTCAGTATCAAAACAAGAATAAGAAACCACACAATAATTTGAACAGAGATAGTTTAAGATAAAGAATTGTTAACTCTAGTAGAGATTGGAGTAAAAGGGATTGGCTAGTAAGAAGGGAGAACTAAAGGATACTAGTCATACCAGATAGTAAGAGCCTTGAAGGCAGCTATAATGTGACCCTCATCTGTTTAGCCCCTGTAGTTCTTACACATGGGTCCTACCCAGTAATCATTGTTGAAGCAATGTGAATTGAATCAGGGCCTATGGTGACCAGATGTGCCATCTCTAGAAAGTCACTCAGAGAAATGGGTGCAGGAGAGTGAGTGTGCTGTGAGGATTGGTGGCAAGGCACTAGGGACTCCTACTATACAGATATGAGGCTTGTTTTGTAAATGGGAGATTCCTTTATCTATGACATCGCCTGTTTGTTTTTCCCTTCGGTGTTAATACTTTGAAGGGTCAGGAAATAGGAAACAACCCCATTAAGCAGGAGATACTGAGGGCTCAGTCTGTGGCTGACAGTAAGAACAGAACTGCAAGATAATGGAGGCTGATACCGGTCCCAGGCAATTCTTCTCCCCTTTGCAAAGGCTGAATGACAAGCCGATTTCTCAGCTCCAAGCAGGCAGTTGCATTCAGATGATAAACGTGTCCCTGGACAGAGGAGCTTGTTGAGTAATATTTACCAGGGTCTCTGTGAAGGGCCTTCAGCTCCCAAAGGAGCCTTTCAAGCCTTCACCTGCTTGCCTGTTCAGCTGACATCCATGAGGCAGTGAGAGGAATAAAAGCTCTCCAGCATGATGGGAGCTTGGTGATTTGTTTCGTTGCTAGAAGTTTCCTGGTTTCTCCTAATTCCTGTATTCAGCCCCTGCCTGTTGAAGTCAAACCCCAGGAGAGAAGCATAGAGTCTGTGAGAAACTTAGAGCCTTTTAGGGGGAGGGGGAGGGAGGTCAGTGAGTGCCACAGATCTGAGCTGGACTCAGACCCAGCTCTACCACCTAGTACTCTTTAGCCCAGTTCCTTGGCTTCTCCAAACCTCTGTCACCTTAGATATAAGGTAGAGATAATAAGAGCTACCTCACAGAGTTGTCATAGAGATAAAATTAAATCTGTGTAAAAATACTTCGCACATTATAAAATTCTCTCCAGCATAGGTCATTCATTCATTCAGCAATTCCCCGTTGCATACCTGCTGCATGCCAGGTACTGCGCTGTGTTTAAAGAGCCATTTCCAGACTGTGAAGGCTGGGAAGAAAAGCAGGCTAATAGCCAGGACTTTACCAGTCATCAATGTAGTTCTGAGATAATTACTAGATGTTTTTATCTGAGTGTTCCAGAGAAACAGAACCAATAAAAGAGATATATATATATAC
The DNA here is from genome assembly GCF_029281585.2 of Gorilla gorilla gorilla. Classification (NCBI taxonomy): domain Eukaryota; kingdom Metazoa; phylum Chordata; class Mammalia; order Primates; family Hominidae; genus Gorilla; species Gorilla gorilla. Next base: position 26,048,049 of record NC_086018.1, on the reverse strand, counting down.
AAACACACACACACACACACACACTATATATATATTTTATATATATTTTATATGTTTTATATATATTTTATATATATTATATATGTTTTATATATATTATATATAATATATATAACATATATAATATATATATTATATATAATATATATAAAATATATATATAACATATATTATATATAATATATATTATATATAATATATAATATATATTATATATTATATATATAATATAATATATATATAATATATATTATATATTATATATAATATATATTATATATATATTTTATATATATATATACACACACACACTAAGTAGATATAAATAGGATGTGCTTGTATATTTATTTATTTATTTTTATAAAGAGATAAAGGAAACTTATTATAAGGAATTGGTTCATGTGGTTATGGAGGCTGAGAAGCCCCAGGATCTGCCACAGCAAGCTGCAGACCCAGGAAAGCCAGTAGGGTAAGTTTCAGTTCAAGTGCAAGCCTGAAGGCAAAAGATTGATGCCTTAGGTTGGTGACAGTGCAGAAAGAGCAAATTTTCTCTTTCTCTACTTTTTTGCTCTATCCAGGCCTTCAATGGATAAGCAGATGAGGCCCACTCACACTGGGGAGGGCAGTCTACTTTACTCAGTCTGCGAGCTTAAATGGTAATCTCATCTAGAAATACCCTCACAAACACATCCCAAATAATGTTTAACCAAATATCTGGGCACCCTGCAGCCCAGTCACGTTGACATAAATTTAGCCATCACACCATGGTTGGTGTTCACATAGAGCATGCAAGTTTGCATAGCAGCTTTACATGCCATGTCTCATTTGGCCCCCAGAATGAGGGGCTTATTTCCCTTCTCTGTCACAGGTGTCGCCAGCTTGGCCATTTGAAGTGGGTCATGTTTGTCCTAAACCCAAATCTCTATGCACCAAGCCTTATTCTTCTCAGCGACAGGAGGTCTGCCCCTTTCCAGAGTCCCACCTGCCTAGCACATGAGGGGCTTGCGACTCTGTCTGCTGCCTGCAGTGCCCTGGTGCCCTCCACTTCTTCACACCGGTCCTTAGTAGGAAGGTCTGAAAGTAGTTTTCCTGTGGGCTTAGAGTTATCTGGGGGCGAGGTATGAGTAAGCAACTCCGCAAAGTCTGAATGTGGTCCTGATGCCTAGGATAGGTGAGGGCTCAACATAGAGATGTGCCTTTGTGAGCCTCAGTTGGTTGGGAGGCATGGTGTGGCATGGAGGAGGATGGCTGCAGGCTGGCGGCACTCCCACAGACACATTTGCCCTGGCCTGGCTGTCCGTGTGTCATCAGGGCACACAGTGCATGGCTTTTACATTTAATAAGCCTTTTGCCATTTTAATCATGCTGATGAATCAAGGTACTTCTGGGTATTTCTGTTTACTTAAAACACATTGTGGGATGTTCTGTTAAAGTCTGTCATAGGGGAAATATGAATTTATTAATTCAAAAATGGTCACCTCCTCATGCTGAGCTTGGAAAATGGGCCAAATCAGCGGCAGTTCTCAAGTTTGCGTTTCCAGCGGTGCCTGCCCTGCTAGCACTGCAACCACTTGTCAGCATGTTTGTCTCCTCATCTGGAAAATGCCATTTTAGGCTGCATGTCCCCCTTGCCTAGGACAGTACCCAACACAATGTAGGTATTTAGTTACTGTTTCTGGAATGGACTGGACTGCAGCTTGTGCAGGGAGGACTGCCTCACAGCTGCACTTGCCTCAGCTGTACGCTGGGAAGAGTGCCTGACCAGCCCATCACAGACAGCACCTCATCTAGTCTGTCATACATAAGCTAGGTGCTGGGAATACAGTTCTTATTCAGACACAGCTCCTGCCTGTAGAGAGTTCACAGCAGAGTCGGGGGTGACAGCCCATAAACAACCAACCAGAGTTCATCTTGAGAAGCAGTGGACAAAAGAAGTTCAGGAAGAGGGCCTCAGGGACACTGAGTAGGGAATGGGGTGATGCTGTCATCTGGAGACAACGGTACTAGAGGTTCGTTTGGTGACAGAATGGCATGGGACCTCAGAGCTGACTTCCATAGCTCAGCGCTTCCTTTCTCTGATTGGCTTTTTCTGCAATTTTTCCTGCAGGGCCTGTGCCAGCAGTGAGACAGAGAGTGAAGCGGGAGACATCATGGACCAGCAATTTGAAGAGATGAACAACAAACTCAACTCGGTCACTGACCCCACTGGCTTTCTGCGGATGGTTCGCCGCAATAACCTCTTTAACAGGTGAGCGTGGGGCGCTTTCCCCAGGCCCACTGCAGGGCAGGGTGCTCTGAGCACAGATAATGTGCTTTCAGTGGAGGCTCCTTCCAGCTGGTTAGGCTTCTGGCTCGTGTCATGCATTTGCAGCAGCAAGCATGATGCTTCCACAGCCCCATGCCCGTCAGGGCCTCTGCTTCACAGCAGCATCTCCAGCTCAAGCGAGAAAACAGTGACAGGCTTGACGTGACAATCCTCATTTGGCTGGGATAGGAGTCCCAGGGGACAGTTGGCTGCTTCTTCACATAGCCTCAGAGCTGACTTTCCAAACATCAGGCAGAAGCCAGAGCAACTTCACATACTTCTTTGCTAGCTTCTGCAGGTAACTCCTGGGCCAGGTATCTGCACTGACTTCCTGGCCTGAGATTCGGGGAGGTCAGGGAGAGTGAGAATGCTAGTGCTGTTGGAGGGAGAAACTGGGCCTAGGAATGCACTCATCCAGACCCAGGCTCACCCATCTGTGCCAAGACCTCAGTTCCCTGTCACTTGACCAAATAGGCCTTAATGGCTTTAAGATGAATCGAGTTTGAAATTTCCAAGCCAGCACACCCCTTCATCTTTTTCTTAGGAGTGATACCTGAGCTGCGTCCGGATAAACAGGGCAGGCGGTTGGGGTTGAGGGACACCTGTCCCACTGTTGTTTGGTTGCCTGGCAACAACCTAGGAGTACATTTTGATAGACCTCTTTGGAAAGATATCACAGACTCCCTAGGTCCCTGCCACAGCCTGAAGGCCTGCCTTTAAAGGGCAGCTGGTTGACCCTATAACACAGGCAGGAAGTGACTGTGCACTGGGTGGGAGGCAGCCTCTGCTTGGCAGCCCTGCTGTGCAGGGCATTGTGCGCCCTGTCTGTTCCTACTCCAGGCCCTGATTTCCTCTCATTATTGTGCTGTCAGGGTGACAAATGTGTGTTGACTTTCCCAGGGCTGAGTTGAGTGGGAAGGGAGCCAAGGGCAGGGGATGTAGGAGCTGGCAGCCTGGTTGTAAGGAGGCCAAAACTTCAAGCTAGTTCACCCTTAGTTCCTTCTTCCCAGCCACTTTCACAGGTGTCCCTCATGGCTTTTGGTTTCATGTAGGGATGCAACCAGGTTTGTGGAGGCCTGGGATTGGGCCTGGACACATGTTCTTGCTCTGCCAACTTCTCAGCCAGTGAAGGCAGGTGACACTTACCTCCGCCAGGTGATGCAAGCTGTGGTGATAAACTAGAGTGTGAAGAGCTCACAGTGCAGCCTCTGGCCTTGCCACTCACAAGCTGTAGGACACTAGGGAGGCAGTTTCACCTCTGTCAGCCTCAGTCTTGTCATCTGTGAAATGGGGATGGCTTCTTACCCTGCAGGGTTCCTGTAATGTGGGAATAAAGGAGCCAATGTATAAATAACACACTGACCGACTAAATGTGTGGAAGGCTCTGAACAACTGGTGGGTTTCTGTTGTTTGGAGTAAAGTGGGAAGAATAGTGCTAAACTTAAATTCTTAACGTGGGTGGAGAAACTTTGGAAGGGATGAGACGTCTGTGTGCCTATGCAGCAGCTGTTGGCCATCTTGGGTTGTAGCCTCCCCCATCCTTCTTCCCTTCCTACCTCAAGTCCTTCACAGGAGAGAGCTGCCAAAGCAGACAGTCAGGCATCCATGGTGACCTGGTTGCAGGCACTCCAGCAGTCAGGAACCAGTTCCCCCAGGACCTCAGCACTATGGAAGAAAAGGGTCAAGCCAGGTATATCTAGGGCCCTAGCTTATCAACCCTAGGGTTGGGTGCTGTGCACTTTGAATGGTGGAGTGCTCATTTTGGAAAGATGGTTTCTGTCCTTCTGAGCAGCCCTGCAATAGCACCAGTGAGCACAATGCTGTAGATTAATTTGTTGGTTCGCTTATACAACACAATCTCCGCCCCCAGCCAGGCTGAGTATTGTGCCCAGCCCTGGGGACTGAGTGGGGAGCAGCAAGGCCCACAGCCCCAGAGCTTGCACCCAGCTCCCTTGGCAAGGTCTGACCCAATCCAGTCCCACCCTCAGAAAAGCAAAGGAACTGAAGGGGTCTCTGCAGACTCTTCCAACCCCGACCCTTTGGATGAGGGAAATAGCCAGCATTCTTCTCGCTTCAATGTGGTAAGCCGTTAAGGCCCAGGAAAGTTTGCAACACTGCGTGTTCTCTGGCGCGTCTCTCAGAAGCCAGGAAGGGGGGTTCTGGCCTTCATCCACAAGAGAGTGGAGCTACAGCTGAGGGAACCACGGAGGCAAAGGTATCCTTGCTAGAACAGTGCAAACTTCCCTGGCAAACTTTCAGTGCAGCCTCACGTCTTATAGCTGAGCACACATAGGCCAGAGAGGAGGGAGATCTGCCCATGAACAGGTGCCAAAACATGCCTCGCAGCTTCCCTGCCAGCCTGTCCCTGCCCTGCTGTGGGGTCCCAGGCCTCCCTCTCTGTCCCATGTATGGCCAGGGATCTGGGCTAAGAGTGCACTGGCTTGTGACTGAACAGAGCGGCTAGAAGTGGCTTTTCTGCAGATTGCTGATAGTGGCTAGCGTTTGCAGAGTGCTCGTAGCCTGGAGCCAACAGAGGTGATATGGAAGCAACCATGTGTGTAGGGCCTTGTGTACTGGAGCAGTAAGGGCTTCCCTCTCTGGGGGCTCTCCAGCTCGGTGATTTTATGGATTCCTTGGCCCCTTTGTTCCTTGGTGGTTTGCTGGACTGATTTGGCAATGAGGCCTCTGTAGCTAATGCGAGTCAAGTGAGACTTGGCTTTAGGTTTTTCTCCCTTGCCACTTCAGGAATTGCTCTTTGTTCTGCTGTCATTTTTGAGGTCTCTGCAATCACTACTTTTCTTCTTGCCTATTGGCAGAAAACACATTTGCATTTTGAACCCAGGGTAGGCACTGCTATTGAATGAAAAACAAAGACCCTTCTCTTGGCCAGCACCCTGACCTTGGTGTGAGCCCCAGAGGGCAGAGCAGCAGCCCTACCCTTTGGGAGTGACGCGGAGGACTGGTAGGCCAGCACATGCATGTAAGTGTCTGTGTGTGTGTCGGGGGAGGTTCTGTGGGAATGTATGTGTGTATTTGTATGTGCAGGGTTGTATTTCTATGTGTGTGTTTGTGTGTGGTATGTATATATGATATGTGTGTATGTGACCGGACCTGGGTCAGTCAGCAGATCACATTTGCTGTAGAAGACAAAGAAGAACAGGACAGGCTTTTGACTGCTTCCTGGATCCTGGACTACAGGGACTGCGTTGGTGTTAAGTAAGGTGCACCCATCCAGAGTCATTTAGGGCCAGTATCCCAGAGAAGTTTCCTGACTTCTGTAAGCCACCATTGGTGCAACAAGCATCCTAGGTCTTTAATTTTCCACTTTATATCTGTGTGTGACGCAATGTGGAGAGGGACTTTCTTATTGTCCAGAGAGCAGTGACTAGAGCCAAAACAGAGGACAAAGAAGTAAGTCTTCTTTTTCTAAAGAGAGGTGCACAACAGGGCCAGAGCCCACCCTCAGGTCTCTGCAACTTCCCTCTAGTGCCCTGCTAGACAACTTCCCTCTAGTGCCCTGTGAGAGACACTTCTGGTCTCTCACAGAAGACTGGATAAGGAATCAGCAAGAGAGAACCTCAGCTTGGTTGGGGGTCCTTCCAGAGAATCACCAACAAAAACTGGGGTCCTGCTACATGGGGAAAGAGGCCCCTCCATCCCGTGGGCCCAGCCTCCATGACTATAGAACAGGGAGAAAAGAAAGTAGGGAGGATGCTAGGTGGGAGTGGGCCGGCCACAGTGCTCAGCGTGCCCACATTTAACGTGGCACGGGTGTGTGTGTGTGTCCTGCTGGGTGGGTCACATGGGCCCAGCACCTTACTGGTTCCCCACCCAGGAGGCTGTCTGCTGGGCAGGGACCCCAACCGCATGTTATGGAGTGTGCAGCCAGTGGCAGAGTGGAGGGTTCCGGGGGAGCCAGAGCTGCTGCCGCGTTGAGGGGTGCGGAGGAAACCCTGCAGAGCTCTTCCCTGCCCCCTTCCCCTCTGCCCTCAACACCTGAGGGTCAGGCCCTGAAAGTGGAGAGGCAGTAGTGCTCCCAGAGCCTGCCCTGCCCTCCAAATCCATGCGTGAAAGCCTGGCCTACAGTGGAGGTGGGAGGGAATGCAGTGACTGTAATACACAGGAGGACTTCCTAAAGGCGCGGGGAAGAAAGTGTCAGCAGGACAGTGGAGAGCAGTGACTGGAGAGGAGAGCTATCTCCACAAGGCCAGCCTGGCCTGTAAGCTGAGACCTGGCACACACGTGTCCTGCTGTGTGTGCGTCTGCATGGATGTGTAGTTGTAGTTCTTTTTTTGTTTAGAGACAGAGTCACACTCTGTCACCCAGGCTGGGTTATAGTGGTGCCGTCATAACTAACTGCAGCCTCAAACTCCTGGGCTCAAGTGATCCTCCTGCCTCAGCCTCCTGAGTAACAGGGACCACAGGTACACACCACCTCACCCAGCCAATTTTTTTAAATTATTTTTTTGTAGCAACAGGGTCTTGCTTTGTGGCCCAGGCTGGCTCAAGTGATGCTCTCATCTTGGCCTCCCAAAATGCTGGGATCCTTGTGAGTCTCCGTACCTGGCCAGGCTGTGGTTTTTTATGAATGTACATGTGGGCCACCCTGCTTTAGGGCCGTACGGAGGGTGCTGCAGCAGTGCTGCAAAAGCCCAGTGTAGGCCGGCCATCTGCTGATCACTGTCTTCCTAGGTCTAGGCCTTTATCTGTAGTGAGGCACACAGTGCAGAGGAGAAATCTTGGGCTCTGGGGCAAGCCAGACCTTGATTTGAAACCTGGCTCTGCCCTGTGTTAAGGTAACCTTGAGCTTTTTACGTTTGCTTACCGATGGAGTAGTTACTAGGATGCAATAAGGGTAATGATGACGAGATCAATCCTGCTGTGTAGTAAGTAGTTTCTTTCTCTCCCCACCTTGAGTCTGAGGTTTCTACGGCACTAAAGGCTCTTTTCTGAGGGGTGAATCAACCACTCAAAAGATCCAAAAGATCAAATCTCCACCAAGAAACTGATAGATTGATGCTTCTTCCTGCTACAACCTCTCTCAGGGCCACTGGAAACACCTTGAATAAATGCAGAGTGATGACCCAATCTGCCGTCAGCTACAGCTATAGCCCTGGCTTTGAACCCCCAAGATTGCATACCCAGCTTTCTGGCTGGGATCCTGCATCTCTGTCCCCTGCTCCTTGTTGGTGCCTCTTTGGCTTCTGGCCCCAATAAGGAGCTGAGTGTTCTCTCCATCTCTGACCTCCAGGTCATCTGTGCCACATTAAATGTGGGCATGTAGAGCATGCCGTGGCTGCCATCCACCCATACTCACCTCACTGTGACTATTCTGGGCAAGGATCTTCCCTGCCAAAAGCTGCTGCAGCTGCTGGTTCCAGTCACCAGGCTTTGGGCAGGAGCCCCTGTCCTGTCCCTGCCTATCTTGATGCCTATCAACAGCCTCAAACGGTTGCTGGTGCTCAGCAAGGTGAATTGCCCCAAGCCAAGTCTGCCCACTTGTCAGTGGCAGAGATGAAATCTGCCCCTCACTGGATGTGACTTTGTCCCTCACACTGATCCCATTACCACCCACCTGGGACAGGCTGATGGTCATCGCTGTCCCCCCTCTGGCTGGGGCGCAGTTTTGTTTGTGTCCCTCTCTTGACAGGAGTCACAGGAGTTCCAGTGGGGTTGGGTGGAAGTGTGGATCTTGGCATCTGAGTACTTCACAGTCCCACCTTGCCATTCTTCCCATTTCCTGTTCCATTTTCCCCCCACCCTCTGTCCTAACCCAGAGGAACCCCAGACCTGCCCATTCACATCTCAGGGTCTTCACTTGGGCATGGGGACATGGCCAAAGAGGGCTTTCCCCTGAGGCACTGTCTCAAACACAGCATCTTTCACAAATCCATCTTGGATTGCCCCTACTGGAAACATTTCTCCCTTCTCTAAAACTTCCTGGTGCTTTATCTGCGGGTAGGGAGCCACAACCATGCACCTTGCGTTTGTCACCTGTGTCCATGCCCTCTCCCCTCCCAGGCTGTGCACTCGCCCGAGGCTCAGTCACTTCTGATTTATCTCTGTATCCCCAAGGAGCCTAGCAGGGTGCTGTGTGTTAAGTAGGTACAGGCATGGAATGGAGGGAGGGAGGAAGGGAGGGAGGGAGGGAATTAAGTAACTATAACAACAATAACAAAGATGATAATGACAGCAGTGCGCGTCTGCTGATTACTTCCCAGCACTCAGCACTGTGCTAAGTGCTTTACATGTGTTATCTTAGTTAATCCCTGCAGCAACCATGAGGGGTACTATGATGACACCGAGGCTTAGAGAGGTTAAGTTAGTTGCCCAGGGTCTCACAGCTAGAAAATGACAGAGCCAGCATTAGGAGCCAGGTCTGCCAGACTCCAAAGACAGTGCTCCGGCCCCACAGGCCCTCATCCATCTAACTCCCTTGCCAGGTGATCACCCATCTTTTGCCTGAATTCCTCCCATGACAGGGAGCTTACTACCTCCTGAGGCAGCATATTCTGTCTTCAGACAACTCTGACTAATCCAGCTCTGGAGGTTCTCTGTGAACAAGTGAATTCGACCCCACAGGTTTGTTTTCAGGGACAGGCTTGGACCCACAAATTGAAAGTGGAAAGTCCTTTGGAAGGGGGTTTTGCTGTATTGCTGGACATGCATCAGCTGGGCAGGCTGCCATACACGAGGTTGTCTTTTCTTCTCTCCATCCCTGAGCACTTGAGAAGCCCACCCCAATGACTGCCTGGCTTGGGCCTTCGTTCTGATCTCTGAATGGGGTCAGCAGGAAAAGCCTGTGCAAGGCTGGCCTGGGCATCAGGTTCTTTTAAGGTGAGCATCTCCAGGCTTGGCCCTAGAGCCTCATACTTGTTACAGTAAAGAGCAGATGGCCACAGCACAATGCCCAGAGTGGGCAGAGGCTGGGCACCACCAACTGCTGCCGTGGCTCCTGCAGGAGGGCAGGTGCAGACCCTCTTGGTGGAGGCATGTGCCATAACCCTTAGCCCAGGCAGGGAACCTACCATGGACCCAGCATGCCCAGGAGAGTCCAAGAGCAAGGGGAGAGAAGCCACATGCAGCTCCAGATTCATTCCTGAGCTTGAGAGGAGCCAGGCACCACCGTAAGAGCCAGGGTCCCTGCCTGTACCTGCCCAGCCTTGTGGCTCTTCTCTGGAGGAGCAGCCAGGCACATGGCAATTAAGGAGGGGAACAGGTAGAAGCGCCCACAGCTTGTTGCATAAGTACTTAAAATGCAGTGTTCACCAGGTTCACCTCCCAGAGGAGACAACCTTTCGTGTGAGGATGTTCGTGGAGGGAAGTCACTGAATGGTTTCAGAATCCTGTTTTTTAATTGAATTGAGGCATCTCTGGTTACTTAAATATAATGTATTTGCCAATTAATTTTTCCATTGATGTCTTAAAACTCAGGTTCAGATCTCAGGCCAGCTACCTCAGAAGATGCAGCTCAGTTGAGAGCCCCAGAGGGGATTTAGGAGCATCCTGGTTAGGGCTCAGTTGAGGGAGGAAGGAACCAAAGGATTTTCCAGGTAGCTCGATCACAGCAGAGCAGGAGCTACACTGACAGTCTGCCAGGTGCAGTCCTCGCCTGTGAGGCAGGAAGCTGCAGCCCAGAGGGGTTGAGGGGCTCACCTGAGTGAGTGTGAGCAGGTGAGCAAGTGAGGGGCTGAGGCAGGATTCCCCCCAGGGCAGCCTGACCGCAGAGCAGCACAGAGGGCATGGCAGGTGAATATGCGCAATAAAGACATCCTGAGAAGGTGAGGACCATGTGTCTGATCAGAAGAGAAATGACGGGCTGAGAAATGGCAGCCACACCTTGAATGAGCTGCCACCACCGAGGACCCTCCCTGACCCCTGTAGAACTGTGACCTGGGGACAGGGTCTTCACAGATGGCCCCTGGACTGGTGTTCTGTGCAGTGTCTGCCTTTCTGGGATAGAGGGCACAAGCCAGATGAGGCAGATGAGGGTTCAGGGCCTGATGCCATACAGCACCAGGCCTTCGGCTCCCCAGAGAGCAGAGGGCGCCCCCTCAGGCCACAGGCTTTCTGCTGCCTGACTGCATGGAGTGATGGGGCCTTGCCCCTGATGTTGCTGCCTTAGAGGAGATGTTTAACCTTGCATCTTTGTTTACTCATTAGTCACAGTGAACGGGGCTGAGGGCTGGAAGAGGATGCGAGTGGTGTACTCACGTCACAGCCCAGAAGATGGCGGGGACCCACCTGGCCCTGAGATTCCATGTCCGTACTCTAGAAGATGCCCCATATCAGTTTAGTTCCCTTCTCACCCCTCCCTTCCAGCCATCCTAAAGATGTCATGGCCAGATGTGCCCTGGGGTGAGCATTCCTGGCCCTATATCTAGACAGACCATGAAGGAACCAAGTGCCTGGTGAGGAATTGAGCCCCAGAGGAGCAGGAGGGCGGGACACAGGGAAGAGGCAGAAAGGAAGACACTCCCAGAGGCCTCGTTCTACCACCTGTGTTCAAGCGTTAAGATCAGACGCACACATGTGAGCACACATGTACACAGCTGCTATCGGGCCTTGCTTGGTCCTCATCAAATTGTGAACTCCACGAGGGCAAGGACCAAATCTCCCTGTTCACTGAATTCCCCCGCTGCAGCTCACCCAGGGCCACCAAGGAGGCACTTAGCCCGTGTTGAATGGGTGAATGAGCACCACCTTTCTCTTTGGTGCCGTGAGGAGCAAAGCCTTCCCTCAGGTCGCCCCTTCATGCGTTCCTCAGGTGGTACCCTTCCTAGCTGCCCCTCCCCAGGCAGTCTCACAGCGCTGGCCCCATGGTAGTGGCTGCCTCTGGGTTGATGTGTGTGGAGCAGACAGCCCCAGCCAGCCAGTGAGGTTCTTCAAGATTGCACTAAGCTCTAGCATGCTTGTTCCCTCCTCCCAGCCATCTGGTCAGCCCTACTGCAGAGACAGGAGGGCCAGAATCTCAGGGCTAGGTGGGCCCCCAACATCCTGGTCATCTTCAGGCTTGAGCCAGAGCCCTTTTCTTAGCCTTGGCTGAGGGAGAGTCAAGCCCCTGTTTCTTCATCTGCTGACCCCACGTAGATGCTTCTCTGCCAAGGAGGCAGTGCTGTGTTCTTCACGTGGGAGACCTGATTCCTCAATGCCAGACTGCTGCAGAAATGCTGCCTTGGAAGCCAGGTGAGGGGTGACAGAGCAGAGTGGGTTGAGGTGAGAGCCTGCCTCGCAGAAGGCAGGGCGGGCAGACTCCACAGGGAGGTCTGTCGGGTCCCAGCTGCCTGAAAGAGCTTGTTTGGCCCAAGCAGAGTGGGTGCGTGCATTTCACTCTCCACCTCAGAGTGTGAGAGCCTGAGAAAGCTCTGTGTGTGTGCGTGTGTGTGCGTGCGTGCGTGCGTGCGTGTGTGTGTGTGTGTGTGTGTGTGTTGGGGGAGGGGGAATTGCCCAGGCTGCTGTCTGCACCATGAATTAACTCTGCTCTTTAAGCTGAGTGTGGACGGGAAGCCAGGGAGCAGCTGTACACAGGCTCATCCTCGCTCTCAGGCACTGCTGCAGCACAGACTGCCCAAAGGAGTGTGAGCAGTGTGTTGGCTTCCTCCTGCCTCAGGAATAGAGCCCTTCATCCTCCCTGAAGGGAAGATTCATGAGCAGCGAGGGAAGATTCACGAGCCCAGCCCAGCTGGCATTTGTCATCATTCCAGAGACATGAGCCACGCCCCTGACCCCTCTGCCCCTTGGCTGCTCTTCGCAGACCCTCTGTGGCCTCACCTCTCTCTGCATGCATGCTGGGCCCTCTCCTTTTCCCGCCACCACACAGACTGTGTGCTTTGGAGAAAATGAAAATGTTCCTGAAGTAGGTTAATAAACATCATCTGAAGAATAAACCAATAAAGACAGTGTGAGGTGAGAAGATCCTCTGCTGAGAGCTAGGCTGTCAGTCCAGCTGGGTCCTGGCAGCCACGGGACAGACTGTGAGAAAAGTGAGCCAGTGCCACCTGCTGGAGCCCCTGGGTGGTGCAGCTGTGAAGCCCGGAGCTGCAGCCCCCAGGAGAGGCCACCCACCATCACACCACCTTTAGGGACACAGCGGCTGGGAGGGCACAGCAAAAGCCCCTGTCCTGCCAAGTGGGAGGCCTGATGCCCTGCCAGCCTGGTGGCTTTGTGCAGGTCTCTTGCTCTCTCTGGTCCTTGGTTCCTCGTCTGAAGAGGAGGAGTAACCTCACAGGCCCTGAGCCGGTGAGGCCGCCGTGGCAGGCCTGGCTGTGCCGGCAGAGGGGTGCATGTGTGTTCTACTCTGGGCTGTCTTCATTCCTAAATGGGCAGCATGGCCCCTGCCACGGCTCACGCTCCTGCCACGTGGCAAGCATGTTTCCACCCCTTTCAAAGCTCCCATTCTAGCAAGCGAAAAGCACTGTTCTCTAGAGCCCAGAGAGCTGAGGCAAAGAGAAGTCAGCCAGGGTGAAAGGCCTGTGGAGATCAGAGCAATACTATATATACTCTAAAGTGCTGCCTTGAGGAGCCCCCGGCCCTCTGTGGCCGTTCTTCTACAAAGCAGTGAAGGACTAGGTTGTCGTGACAGTGTAGGAAGGTGGACGGCAGAGAGCAGGTCATCCCTCACACTCCAGTGCACACCTGTTAGCCACTGTGAGCATTCTGCCACCTTGGGCTCAAGAGCCTGGGGTGCCTGCTGCCAGCCAGCTGTGACTCAGAGGCCCAAAACCACACCACCACAAGGACATGTATCAGTAGTGCCAACTCTCCTGGGCAGATTACACCACCAGAAAGCTGAGCCTGCACCCTAACTGTCCCATGCCTGATGCCCACACAGAGGAGACATAGGAAGGGCTGAGGTTCAGCAGAGGGGTTGAGGGCTTGCCTAGATAGAGGAGATTTTTCACTTTTTAAAACTAGAAGTTCCAGTTGGATTGATCATCAGTAAAAAAAAAAAATTTTTTTTAACCCTAGAAGAGGCCCTACAAGAACTTTAGCCCAACCCTTTATTTTACCAGCAAGGAAAAGAGGGAAGTGACATTCCTTGCCAGAGTCACAGCTCTTTGGTGACATGTCTAGGCAAACTGGTGGTCCACTCCCAGCTGTGAACAGTAAGGCTCAGGGCTAAGGAGCTGACTGCTTTGCTGTTTTGATCTGTTGGGAATATATCTTTATGCAGATCTCTAGGCAGAGGTATCCCAGTAAGACAGGTGCAATTAGTTGCTTTAACTGTTGCAGTGAGAACAGAAACTGCATGTGAAAGGGAGCTCACCCTTACCAGCTTCCAGCAGTCTGCACAAGGCAGCAGCAGCACTAATGATGGTGGAGGCAAGGAAACCTTGGGTCCGCCCATGCAACCAGGGAGGGGCTGTGTCCTGCCACATCCTGTCCTCTGAGTCCCAGCTTGACACCCTCCCACCATGCGCACCTCTGGCGGACGGCTCCCAGGGTTCAAGGGACCCTCAGTAGCTCTTGGCCTTGGTTTCCTGCCTGCCATCCCCCTGACCCCTGACTCCCATTCCCTGCCCCTGAGCCTATCAGTCCCAGGGCAGTTCCCCAGTGGGGACCAGCCACATGTGGCTGCTGTCAAGGTGGACCAGGGCCAATAGCGTGGAGAAACCAGAGGCAGCTGCTGTGTGAAGAGCTACTAAGGAAGAGGCGTGGGCAGGAAGGCAGCACTGGGCCCAGCAGATGCAGGACTGCGAAGGCTGCTGCTGCGGGGCTGGGCGGCTAGCCACAGATGCCTCCTGCTCAGGGAGAAAGTCCTGATGGATTTACTTTGACCTCAAATCACGGTTTCAGGTTGGTTGGTTTTTTGGTTTGTTGTTTCATAATTACCAACTATTTCTAGGCTTTTGTTTTTATTTTGAAAAGGATCTCTCTAGGGACGGGTTCCGCGCGCACACACACACACACACACACACACACACACACACAGAGTGAATAGCAGCACAGATCAGAGGAGTATTCTCAAAGGACCGCCTGCCTGAATGCAAGGGGCCCCGTGGCCAGGTCCTGCTGGGCCCACCCAGACTGGGCTGGCTAGGGTCAGTGCCCAGGAACTGTTGCTCCAGAGATAGTTGGTCTGTGAGCTGCCAGGTTGCAAGAAGGGCCAGGGTGGGAGGCTGAGAGCCAGTGCTTGATGTGGCATCTAGGGGGGCAGAGGCCAGCAAGTGCTGATGGGGCACAGGTGGGCTTGGCGGCCTGGAGAGAGCAGGACAAGGTCAAGTTCCAGGCAGGGGGTGCTCAGCTGAGACTCAGAGGCAGAGCCTTCATTGGAGCTTGGGTGCCCTGGCCACCCCATTAATCTCTGGTTCTTGAAGAATCTGCATTGTGTTAGCCCTGGGGATGGGGGGAATGTTCTCAGGGGAGGGGTGTTGACACAGGTGGCTTCCTTATGCTCATCCCCTAGGAAACAACTGGTAGCCTGGGGAGAGGAACTTCTTGATCAGGCAAGCCTGGTTGTTTAAAGAGGTAAGAGGTACTGCTTCTCCCCATAGATAACCCCAGATCCTCTGCCCAGTGCCCAGGCCCATCTGGCCCACTTTCTTCTTCGGCCTGCATCCCCAGCCCTCTGTCCGCATGACTCCTCACACTCACTGCCCCAAGTACCCCAGTCTCTATTTCCCTGTGTTGTTCTTCTGTTGGAATGACCTCCTCCACTTTGTCCAGGCAGGGTACCACCAAGTCATCCCTTGTAGCCCAGATCAAATGGTGCTGTCCCAAAGAGCGTTTCCTCAGCTCAGCCCGACCAGCAGTGGGAGTCAGGGACTTATCCCCGGTGCTGCCCCGCCTCCATTGGAACCCAGGACAAAGGCCCATGGCCTGGGTGGCACCCATGGTGCCTGGCACATCATGGGCAGTGACATATGTGGGATGGGTTAGCGCCACCGGGCCCCTTAGATGCCTCTGGCACTCATGGCATTTTCAATAAAAAGATGCCACCACCGTTAGCACTTAGGCCCTGGAATCCACAGCCTGGTCTCTGCCCTCCTGCCCCAGGCCTGTCTCTAGCTCACATGCCCAAGCCTTGTCTGGCTCTCCACGTGCTGCAGCCATCCTCTCCAGGCCCCACACTCCCTGCCCCTAGATGACACTGCCCCTGATTGCAGGGCATGAAGCAGTGCCCAAGGCTGGGATTCGAGCTCAGCACGTCTGTCCACCACTTCTTCCAGACATTTTCCTCTTTTGAATTGCTGGCCGGCATCAGACTCCAGCCTTTCCCTGGCACTTCCTTGTGTAGTTCAGCATTGCCAGTAGGGGTACCCTGCCCAGACCTCCAGGGACTGTCCAACCTGACATCTTGTGCTCCTCAGGGAGGGGTCAGATGGGCCGGGTGTTTGGTTCTGATTTGTTGGAGTAAGTAGCCAAGCTTTGGAGCAGCTGAAGGAACTCCTGGGTCTCCCTGGACAGCTGGGGCTGTCCTGAGAACTCCCTAGAGCTGGGGTCTCTTTCTCTAGTAGGAGCCTGTTTAGTTCAAAGCCGAAGGGCCTTGAGGTTTGTGGAGTGTCCCCATCAGTCATCTTGAGGACCTTGGGCCACAGCACTATCTGGGGGTATGGCACTCCCCCGGTCACCCCCAGCTGGACTGATCAGACTCAGGCACCTCAAGTTGGGGGTACATGAGCCCATAGTCCAGGCCATCATCTAGATTATGAAACTTGAGGTACATAGGAAGAGGGCACCTAGTGCTCCTGCTGCTGCCCATCTGCTGTCTGGATGGCAGCCTAGGCTCTTTGGGGCCATGCTGCCTGTCTGCTGAGAACACGTGTGTGTGGTAACCAACAGTGCCGTGACAGACACCGCGCGTCATGCCAAAGCGTCTCCTCGGGAGAGCAATTTGGTAATCTCTCCTTAAGGGGAGAATTGCTCTTTGCAGTGTATTCTGTGGAATTAAGTGAGCCTCTGAGTGTCACTCCGGGGTTATCTGTGCTTCACTGGCTCTGATGGCAAAGACATGCTGCAGCCCTCGTCACTTGTAATTACACATTTCCAGAGCGAGTGAGGCCAGGGAGCGGACGTGAGTGGGCTCCCTGGCCCTCCAAGTCCTGCTGCTCTGCTTTTCTCTCACAGGCACCAGGCTGGGGGCTGAGGGTGCTGAGAGCTTGGCTTGGCATGACCCTAGAATTTAGGTCAAGTGGTGCCTTGCCAAGATCACTGGGAGGAGTGGGAGAGAGCTAGGGGTAGAAACCTTACCTGGAAAACACATCACTGAATCTTTCAAATAATTTATTTTGATGTCACAGCTCCTGGCCTGGACCAGCAGAGAGGAGCAGCCTTCTGTGCTTTTCTTCGGCAACAATCTAGTTGCTGTCACTGCCAGTAGCCAGAGTACCTACTGAACCTCAGCAGTGTATCTGGTTTAAGGCATGGTCTTTGCCCTTAAGAGTCCTAGAGTATGTAGCAGAAACTCTTAAACTATGCACAGTGTCTAAATCGAGGTTAAGAGATCACTGATGGTGGGGTGTGGTGTCTCACGTCTGTAATCCCAACACTTTAGGAGGCCAAGGTGGGAGGATTGCTTGAGCCCAGGAGTTCAAGACCAGCCTGGGTAACACAGTGAGACCCCATCTCTACAAAAAAAAATTTACAAATTAGCTAGGTGTTGTGGTACATAACTGTGGACCCAACTCCTCAGGAGGCTGAGGCAGGAGGAGCACTTGGGCCCAGGAGGTTGAGGCTGCAGTGAGCTATGTTTGCACCACTGCACTCCAGCCTGGGTCACAGAGCAACACTTTGTCTTTTTTTTTTTTTTTTTAAAGCTATCTCCTACAGGAAGGATGATACCTTGTCTGTTTAAAAAAAAAAATCACTGTCTGTCCAGTAATCAGGCACAGAATGTCACTGATGGCTGTGCTGCGGCCACAGTGGCCAGGCCACAGGGCAGGTGCTGAGAGGATGCGTGTGGGCAGCCTTGTTGCTGCATTGGAAATGGACTCGTTTCCCCTCCCTGTATCTCTTCTGCTCACTTGTGCATTTTGTCCTCTGTAGGTTCCCAGAGACTATACCAGTGCCTGGCAGACAGCCAGTGCTTGGGGAAAATTTTCAAAATGAATGAGTGAATGAATGAATCAGTGAATGCTCTCATCCCATGTTGGAAGTATGAAGCTTGGGGTCCTTGGGGTTGAAAATGCTTCTGTATTAATAAAACTATGCCTGGAAACATTGGAACACAAATTTAAAAGCGAAACAAAACTATACAGCCATACTCAAACCAACCCACTCTGCAGCTGCTGCCTGGTCATAGCATCTTCCCAATGAGGCCATGGGGCCAGGGGTTTCTACTGCCTTGCCACAGAGCCCGTGCTGGGGCTCAGGTGGGTGCTCAGCGGTTGCTCTGAGCCCAAGGTGGGGGCCAACATGCTCTTTGTCCTGTTTGCAGCCCCCTTGGTACATGAATTGGCATTGGGGCACTGTCCTCATCAGCTTGGTGGCTGTCGCTGATTCCTAATGGTCCTCACGTTTGCCTGCACACAATTGCTCCACACAGGATGTAATTAAATCCTTTGAACAGCACTTAGGGACATTTGATTATGTAGAAAAACTCCATAGAAATGTATGCTGTTGTGTGCAGCTGGTTTGCCCTGCGGTTTCTGACAGTGCTCACTGTAGTGTGAAAATTACCTGAAAGGGAAGAGAACGGAATGGAGCTGGGAGGGAGGCTGGCGGGGGTGCTGCTGTGAAGCCTCAGCCTGCCTTCCATACAGGGGCATGGCTTAGAGGGCCAGGGTGAGTCTTTGCCTGTCTGAGTGGCCCTGATTGATCCCTCGGCCCTTCCCTCCCCAGGAGCTGCCAGAGCATGACGAGCCTGTTCAGTAACACTGTGTCACCGACCCAGGACGGGACCTCCTCTCTTCCCAGGAGGCAGAGCTCGTTTGCCAAGCCCCCGCTCCGTGCCCTGTATGACCTGCTCATCGCACCCATGGAAGGGGTAAGCACCTCCTGGGGGCACAAGGCTCCTCCGCATCAGAACACATCGCTTACCAGTCAGCGCCCACATGTATCCCTCTTAGACACCAAAATGGGCTCCTGAGACAACCGGAGGCTTTCCAGAACACAAGTCCGCTCTGTCCAGCTTCTCAGTGAGCATTTGAAAAATAAGGTGGAGCACAGACTTGGTTGGTTGGTTGGTAGTGGAGGAGGCCTTGAGCTTTAAGTTGCAAATCTGGGTTCAAGCCCTAGCTCTGCTCCCTACAAGCCGGGTACATTCAGCCTCAGTGACCTCATGTACAAAATGAAATGATGCTCCCTTCCCAGCCTGCCCAACAGAGTGATGGTGCGGCTCAGGGAGGCGCAGGTGCACCTCTAAGCAGTTGTCAGTAGGGGCCGTGCATCAGTGTGAGGCCGAGGCTGCCCTTTCCCACCTAGCAGATGCCTCGGGGATGTGGCCATGGCTGTGCCCTTTCCCACCTAGCAGACGCCTCGGGGATGTGGCCGTGGCTGTGCCCTTCCCAGAGGGCTTCTTTGCACCTTGTGCCCACACCCTACTGGGAATGAATGCTTCCCCACCTCCCCACCTCTCATCCTAGAATCCTGTCTGAGCAACTTCAAGCCAGGGCTATGCTTTCTGGTGAGATGGAGTCTCAGAGAATTAATTCCCACCTCCCTCTTGCCCTCAGCCTCAGATATTGTTGGGAATCACTGACTCCACCATAGAGTCTAATGTTAAAGACACCCTTGCATAATCTGCCACAGACAGGTTTTCTGTGGTGTGTATTCACCTGCCCTGGTCTTTGCACATCACTTTTTAATTCAAACACAGCCCTCTGACTGAGCAGAGAGTGCTGGAGGGCTCAGGATCTTCGCAAATCCCAATGGTGAGCCCATCAGATGCCTTTGTGTAGACTGTTAGGAAAGCCCAGGGAGCCTGCAGCAGGCGAGCAGGCTGCTGTTAGCCAGGCTGCATGGCCCCTTCTTCCCAGTAGTCTGCAGCCAGGTGGGAGATTTGTCTCACAGCTGTTGGAGTGGCCTTCAGCAGCTCTCTCTTCTGCTCCAGCCAAATGACGGAGGAGAAATGTATCCCTGGGAAACCACATCTGCACAATGATTTCTTTGTCCCCAGAAAATGCCTATACCTTTCCCTGCCTGGCCTTCCAAGGATGTGTCTTGCCTAATATTTGTCAGGAGGCTGCACTACCTGCCAGTGCCCTCTGGATGTTCTCTGGCTTGGGAACAGGGTGTGGTGGAAAGCACAGAGCCTTTGGGAACCAGCAGAGCTGGATTTGCATCTGGCACTGCCCTTTTCTGACTGGGTGACAATGGCAAAGCTGCTTCCCCTCCTGGAGTATCTGTTTCCTCATTAGAAAATGAGGATGATAACACCCAATGCAACAGGTTAGAGCAGGTTAGACAAATGTGTAAAGCACCTGGCCAGGCACAGTGGCTCTTGACTGTAATCCCAGCACTTTGGGAGGCCGAGCCGGGCAGATCACTTGAGCCCAGGAGTTCGAGACTAGCCTGGGCAACATAGCGAGACCTCGTCTCTACAAAAAATACAAAAATTAGCCAGGCATGATGGTGCACAACTGTAGTCCCAGCTACTGGGGAGGCTGAGGTAGGAGGATCGCTTAAGCCTGGGAGATTGAGGTTGCAATGAGCCATGATCGTACCACTGCACTCCAGCCTAGGTGACAGAACTGAACCGTATCTCAAAAAAAACATACAGGTGCATAAAGCCCCTGAGGCAGCAGCAGCAGTGAATGTGTGCCTGGCGAGCAGTGGCTTCTTGTGCCCAGATACCTCTTCCGAGTGCCGGGTCACTGCCACTGTCCCTCCAAGCCTTCCCTGTGCTCCTGGGCCTCCCGGATCCGATCACATCCTTGCATGCACATTCTTGCAGTCCGTGCACATGCTCGGTTGTCCTTCCCTTCTTAGGATTATGACCCTCTCCTGCGTCCTCCTTTTAATGAGATGACCAAAACTGCAGAGAATTCTCCAGCTTAAAGCTTCTGAGATACCATCATCACTTACCCTGATTTATGTGCCATACCTTGGAGGAAGAAATATAAACCTAGCTCCCTTGCTTTTCCAAGTTTTCTTTACTGCTACTGACTGTCATGCAAACCATTTCAGTGACTTACTACCAGCCTTCCCTCCTGCTCGCCCTGAGGCCTGCATTTCCCAGGGATCCCCGCTCCTCTGAAGGTTATTTGGACTCTCCATTCTTTACCCACTTGGGCCTTCTGAGGCCTTTGCCTGTCTCCCTTTGCATTTCTCCTTTTGCATTCAGGTCCCCAGATTACTTGTTCCATTAATGTTGCACTGGTGTTTGGGGACCGGGAGGGGAGCAGAGGGCAAAGATGGAGACTGGCTGTGACTGCCCCTTCTGCCCCCATGAGGCTCAGGTCATCTGGCGCTGGCAGGCTCCTCTCATCTCTCTGGCCCAGCTGAGGTGTCACCTCCTCTTTGAAACCTTCCTTGCCTCTTCTCCTTACCTTCCTGGATCCCTTCATTCCCCTCCCCACCACTGGGCCCCTTACATACCTGGATGTGTTTTATGGTACCTGAGACAATCAGCCCTCCATATCCATGGGTTCCTCATCTATGGATTCAACCATGGATTGAAAAAATACATATATATTTTTAAGACAGAGTCTTGCTGTGTCCCCAGGCTTGAATGCAGTGGCAGTGATCATAGCTCACTGTAGCCTCGACCTCCCAGGCTCAAGCACTCCCCTGACCTCAGCCTCCTGAATAGCTGGGACTACAGGTGTGCACCACCACGCCCAGCTAATTTTTATATTTTTTGTAGGGACAGGGTTTCACCATGTTGCCCAGGCTAGTTTCAAACTCCTGGGCTCAGGCGATCCATCTGCTTTGGCTTCCCAAAGTGTTGGCATTACGGGCGTGAACCACCATGCCCAGCGAAAATATATATTTTTTAATTCCCCGAAGTTATGAAAAGCCAAACTTGAATTTGCTACATGCTGACTACTACACTGCGTCCATGTGAACGAACTGACATGTAGGCCTTCTGTTAGGTAATCTAGATTACAAATAATCTACAGATGATTTAAAGTATACAGGAGGTTGTCTGAAGGTTAATGGAAACACAATGTCATTTTATACCAGGACTTAAGCATCTGAGGATTTTGGTATCTGAGGGGTGTCCTGGAATAATCCCCCAGGGATACAGAGAGGCAGCTGTGCCTGATTGGACTCAGGACTTAGCTCTGTGCTTGCTGCCCACTCTGCAGTCCCTGAAGGCAAGGACTGCCCCTTATCTCTGTGTCCCCAGAAGCTGTTACAAGGCCTGGTACACGTTGGCGGTCAGTAAAGTTTCTGGAATGGTATGGGGTCCAAAGCAGCATTGCATTTTGGGTCTAGTTTGGCACAGAAAGCAGAAGAGACAACTTAGAAATCAGCCAATAGGCTTTTCATGGCCGCTCTTGGGTTGAACTTGGGGGCTTTCCCAAGAGGATGAAGCAGAAGGACGGGGCTGGGCCTGTTCCCGAGGAGCTTTGAATCTAGTGAGCCCCCTGCCTCTGCCAGCCAGCACAGTGATTTCAGGGTGGGAGCATGCTCCAGTCGACATGCCTGCAGGCCCCACCCCTGAGCATGGTTTCACTGGCCGAGGTGTCCACGCTGAGCCAGTTGAAGGCAGTGACTATTGTGGCGGCTCTGTACTTGAGGCAGAAATTGGCTTGGTGGAGGCCAGGAAGAGGTGGAGGGCAGGAGGTGGCCCTGCCTTGACCCATCCCAGTGCTTCCCCAGCGCCACAGGTCGTCCTGGAAAGGGATCCTCTGAATGTATAAAAGTTGTGCCATGTGTTTTAGAGTTTTTCTCCCTGCAGACTTTCCCGTGACTTAAAGAATATGCTATCAGGATTAGTGGTAGCTGGCTTCAGGACAACCTAGTTTTCCTGTAGAGGTGCTAGGAAGGGGGAAGGTTATGGACTTAAGCCTCAAGCAAGTTAGAACAATGATCAGAATAATGCCTTTATACACTGGAAAAAGCAAAAAGCACTGTCACCAGCATTTCAAAAAATGAAATGCTGCTAGCAGCACCCTGTGCTTCTGCTGCCCTTCAGAGCTGGTTGTGTGGAGAATGTGAAGGGGCCCCTGAACCCGCCCACAGGCTGCAGTCCTATCTTGAGGTGAGGCATGCAGTTGGAAAGCATATCCTTAGTTCCTGATATCTACAAATACAATCTTTTGTGAGTCAGGTATTTGAACACAGGGGAAGGAGTTTGGCTGCTTTAAATGAGACAGAGTGAAACCTTTTTAAAGGTATTAAAGTAAATCATCAGAGCAAGCACTGTTCCTTGGCTAACTAAAATGATCCATTGTGTATCAGTAAAAACACTTAACTGAAAAGTTGGAGTCTAATTAGGAGTCCTCTCCATCCCCAGTTTTATCCATTCATTCAACAGATATTTACTGACTTGTGCCAGGCACACACTGTCCTAAACCTGGGGAAGACAGGTGAAAATCTGGGCCAGGGGCCTGTGTTCTCATGTCTGGTCACTCACAGACTGCTAATGGTGGTGATGGAGGCCAGCACCCGAGGCCAGTGGGCCATGCCGAATTGTGGCAGGTCAGACCCCGTCATCTCGGGAGGGTTTGGCACCCGTCACCTGCGCTGCCCAGGTGGAGGGGAAGGACTGGATCATTCTGCTTCTGGCTGCAAGCACCCACGCACTGCTCCAGAGGCCACAAGAGGGCGATATAACACCGCTAGCCGGCTCCAGAGCTGCCGCTGTCAGCTGCCAAGCCAGACCCTTCTCCACATTTTCAGTGAGAATGCACATCAAAGCCAAAAGTCCAAGACTGTGAATCACTGACACTTCAAGACTAAAACGATTAGCCTCTTCACATGGGGCATATAATTATTTGAACAACTGCCTTTGTTTAGCCGCAGTCCTATTGCTAAGGGACTAGGTCAGACAGTATGAAAAGTGGAACAGAATAATATTTTACCATAGGCCTTACACCAGTATGTGATTTAATTTGGCCTAAGGGAAACACTGTCGTGGCTCTTTCCTGGAACCACGCTGTCCTTTGCTGTCAGGATGGGGTGAGCATGTCCGCTTATCTTTGAGGAGGGCCCGGTTGCATTTGCACATGAGCCATCATCAAACATTAAGTCAGATCCTGTGTAGTCCCCAAAGGAGAAAATGTCACTAAAGAAAAGTTGCAAGTGTTTAGCATGAAAGGGACTACTGGGACCTGTTTGTGTCTGTGGTATTAGTTTTTAATCAAATTAGAGTGAAGGATAGTAACCCATGTCTCTGACCTGGACTTCCTGCTTCTTGCCCTGGACTGATCTGGGCCAGTCCTGTCCCCACCACCCCAAGGCACAAGGCTGCCTCCGAGTTCTCTCCAGCGTCCCTCCCTCAACAGCAAACTTGTGGCAGGGCTCTGCAGGGCTGCTGTAGGCAAAGCCACTCGTCCACTCAGATCCCAAATCACCCCTGAGTTTTCAGTTGGGCCCTTCGTCCAGAGCCAGCAGCTGCTATAATCAAGGAACCAGATTTAAGGAATACCTTACGTTTGGTCAAGTTACTCTTCAAAGGTCCAGATTTGGGGATCTTTCAGGATCCTTGGAGTTTGGACTTGCTCTAGTTATAGAGTCTCTGTTATCCTTACTTTTATTTCCCTTTATTTAAATTCCCTGTTTCCTATATTTAAATTTAAAAACCAAGGTTCTAGGACAGGTAGCAAAAGCAAATGACTTTGATCAGAAAGAAAAGTACATCTCATTCACCTCAGCTTGTGATTCATGAAGTGTGGAGTCACCTGTTTAAAATCCTAGAAACTTATTCAAAACTTGTTTATGTCTGTTAGGCTGTTGAACTGCTTTCCAAGCACTGGAGCTCAGGGATTTCACCTAAGACTTCTCATCTAAGAGTGAAAGCAGGGGTCTAGCTCTGCCGAGGGCTCGGCCATGAGAGTGGCTTTGCCTTGGTTGGGTCATGACTGTAATCACTGCCCTGGGGGGAAGGACTCCCTTGTGTTTTGTAAAATACCCCTTGCAAAATCAGGTAGCAGGATAAGTCGGCCTCTCCTAGAACAGATGCAACAGGAATGAGACTGACCACGTGGCTGCCTGTTTTCTAAATAGATTGGGAGGCTTGGGTATAGCCAGGGAAGTTTTGTCCTTAGAAACAATCAGACCTAGATTCCAGTATGAGGTAGAGTATGAGGCCTTTGAGACTGGCAGCCCCACCACCAGGCTGTCTAATTGATTTCTGATTGAGACATCTGTAGTGATATTCAAATGAGGACAGACATCACCCAAGGACAACAAGCATTTTCACAACTGATTAGGAGGAGGAAAAATGGAGGCAATTACTTGCAAACTGTCTGTATGACTAAAACCAGTGGTGGCAGCACCCAGGATAACCAGCAAGATCTCACGTGGTAAGTGGCATTCTCACCTGGATGGCTGCTGTTACATGAGTGTCATCTGCGTGCTGGCTCTATTCTAGCTGGTGTTCAACAAGCAGACATCTTAACCTTACCCTGGCAGGTTCCAGGCAGGTCAGGGTCTTCTGCCACTAGGGGTGGAGGGATCATTTTTACCAGGTCAGCCAAGATAGAGAGAGAGGCTCCCCTCCGCCCCTCCAACCCTGCCCACTGCACAGAGGCTCCTGCAGCTTGAACAGTCCCTTCAAGCTGATTTGGCTGAAGTTGGACCCTGGGTTTCAGGCAGGCCCTTCTGGCTCTTGCTGGCCATTGGTCACGTTTCTCCAATACCTCTTAGTTTCTTCAGGCAAACCAGTGGGCGGTTGTTTGGCCAAAGCATACAGTTGAATGGGTTGAATGTCCGCTTTTCCATTTCTGGCTGAAATACAGTATCTACAGTCTTGGTGGGCTTCAGTTATGGTTGAGGGTGATTTCCAGGAGGTGTGTGATCTTTGCCAAAACTGTATGTATCCACCCATGATGACAGGATTTCCCAGAAGCATCACAGAAAGGGTTCCTCTACCTTAAACAGTTCAATATCAGTCAGGAAAAAATGTGAAGCCCTATACACAGTTCTGGGGTATCTGGATACCCTGAAGCTCTTTGCCTCTGGAATCCTTATTGTAGACAGTAAAGTCCATTTCATCCCAAGTCTAATCAGTCTGAAAGCTCATGGACCCAGGCATTTTCTTTCCCTCCCCCATGGTGATCAGAGATTTTCATTCCTCTGGCCTATGATACTGTGAACCCCTGAGAGGCCTGCCGTGTCTGCCAGTAAAAAGGAAACTCCCCGGTGCCCCGCGGAGGTCACCTGCAGATCCTCTAACCTTGGCGATAAGCAAGGAGCGCATCTTTCTTAAACTCCAGATTAGGACATGATCAACATAACATTTGCTATGAGTGCTTTCTGAAGAGCTCGACCTGTACTCAACCAGGGCATATGCAGAAGGTCCCGCTGACCGAAACGGCAATCCAATCAGAATTCACCACCCAAAGACACATTCGGGATCCATTGGGGGTTGCCTGGGAGAACTGTGGGCTTGGAAACTGGACTTCAAGGTAACTGCTTGGTGGTGGCTCAGTAAGCAGGTGTGGAGGATAGCGATGGTGACGTGAAGATGAGGTGAGGGGGATGTGATGACCTCTGTCTCTCATAGTCTCTGGGTTAAAATTTGGAGCTGGATGTTCCAGAGAAGCCATTTGTCTCTTTTAGCCACATGAGTGTTTGTAAATGCCAGAGAGAAAGGGAATGAGTAATACTGGAAAAATGATTATGGGCCAGGAGAAAAGAATAGTATAAATAATAGGGGCAGTATCACTTTATTCCAAGCACTGAAGACAGTTGTAAATTCGCATTTGACCAATATATCTGGAGTGCACACCAGTGCCAGGCATGGGGCTAGATGCTTTACCCACTGTGCAGCTACCTTGGCCTCATAGGGCTGTGAGGAATGGATGTTAGCGCTGTCCTGTGGGTTTGGAAACCAAGGTGCAGAGAGGTTAGTGTCTTGTTGGAGTGTGCAGAGCTCCTACCCCCAACCCTACTGGTTTTTCACCCCTCGCCTCCCATCTAGCAATTCCAGATGCTGGGAGCACCCTGACTTGGCAGGCTGACCCAGACTCCGTGACAGGGCCTCCCCTCAGACCCCCTGTTCTTTCCCCAGCATGCAGCATCCCTTCCTGGGCCACTGGACACGGCTTTTCATCCTCTGGGTCCATCTGGAGACAGAAACCACACCGTAGGCTAACCAGGGACGTTTAGTATTGAGAACTATTACCTATGATAGGCAAGTAACTGTAAGATATAGGGAAGCTGTGTGGTTCTCTAGGGCTGAGGGAGTGTACCTAGTAAAGAATGAACATGGGAGGAGGTGTGATTCAGCCCACAGGACACAGAGATATGTCCACTGTTTGGCCAGGCCAGAGCCAGTCTGGAGTTGCTGGCAAGCGCTAGCCCCCTGAGTGTGGGCAGGAGAGCAGCCATCAGCTTCCAGTGGTGATAGGTGCCAGGGAGTCCAGGGACCTGCAGAGGCAGGAGGCCTTGGGAGTGAGGGAAGATTATCACCAGGCCGAGACTGCAAGGTGGCAACGGGACAGCGCTCTGGGCCCGTGGCTGGGCAGGCCCCTCTGGATGTCCTCACCCACCACTGACCCAGGCCAGCAGGAGGGCTCCTGCCTCCTCAGTGCCCCTTAGTGCACTCCACTGACACAGCTCAGCACCCTGCATATCGTGGGAGAAACAGCTGAAGGAATGCAGCCTGTCTTAGAGCGGATAGTGACAAGGGCTTCAGGACCTGAGAGGCAGTAAACTGACAACAGCTGCACAAAGCCACCTCCAGTGCACTCACTGCCCACCCTGTCAGAAGGAACAACCCTCTCCTTGTACAAAGACTGCACCTTCACGGAACCCCTGTCATCACCGCGCCCCAGGGCAGCCCCACAGTGCTGTGCATGGTGGCCTGCCTGCCCAGCACTGTCTTTCCCCTTTTCCCTCACCTGGCCTGGAACACCGTAAGTTCTCAAGCATCATTTGCTGCCTGGACTCACATTGCCACAGTCAGGGTCACAGCCCCTTGGTGAGAGCGCAGGGCGGCACCCCTGGGGAAGGGACAGATTCTAGTGCACCTGGCCCTGTCATCTTCTGCTTTCGGGAATCCCATTACTAGAAACTGCAGAGGTCAGAACATCTGAGTCTTTGATGGAATCTGTTGGAGACTCTGGTAGTTGCTGCTGTAAGGCTGGTGCGTGAGCCACTTTATTGTTCAACCCTAAGCCTTAAGAGGCCAGCAGATGCCCTTTCTGAGGCTGACAGGCCCAGGTGCTGAATAGTGTTTCCTTGAATGTCTCTCCTTTGTAGTCTGACTGATGATATGTAAGCTGAATAGAGATATCGCTTGCTTTCCCCTTTTCAAGTTCACGTTGGATTATAACTAATCTTTCAGTGCAAGGACAGCACACATACACCAGAGGCAGAGCTCACAAGTTTCCTGGGCATTATCTCTAACATGTCCAATCAGTTTCCCCCTTTGAACGGGAGCTGTCAGCCTGCTGTTCTACCTGTCTCCCCACAAGCCCACACATTTCAGAGAACAGCTGCGACTGTCACCTGCCTCATTTCACAGAGTTTGGACAGGGGTCCCATTTGGGGACCTTCACCCAGGGTTGTATGCATGAGCCAAGCTTGGTACCAGCTCCTAGGCATGATGCAGGGAGGACCCAGACCTCCAAATTGGGATATGAGGTTCAGAGAACAGCCTCCCTATCTCCCAGCCTGGACTTCAGACTTCTCCTCACCTGCTAAGGTCACTCTCACTGAGTCCCAGCAAGTCTCCTTGTCTCTTCTCTTGGTGGGCATGCCCTGGTCTGAATTACTCTTGGGTATAGCCCCCTCTCCCGCAGGCAGGCAGGCTGCCTCTCAATGCTTTGCAGGGCTCAGCTTGAGAAGGCATGGCGGGTCCTGACAGCCAACAAGAACCACACTTTCTTGCCTGATCTTCAGCGCCCCCACAGTCTGGCTCCCATGTCCCTCTTTAGCCTTGTGCTCACCTGGCAACAGCATCTGCCCAGGCCTTCCCCAACCCTCACGGACCCTCCTGGGTGGGCCCAGCGTCAGCCTGGGTAGGCTTTCCCCGTTCTGGGGCTGCCATGCTGCCATAAAGGTGTTACATTTGACAATACTGAGTTTCACTCAGCAATGGCCTCTTGTGTGCATTTTAGTTTTCTAAGTACATCATCATAAGTCTGCAAGCAAGGACCATATCCTAAATGTATCTGACTTCCCTACGGTCCCCAGTAGGCACATGATGGACACCACTCAGTGGCTGATGGGAAAGTCGAGGCCCAGCTTGGGAGACTTCTGACAATAGGGCCACAGGAGATGCCCCCCACCCCTGGTGGAGTGTTGGAGAAGACAGACAAGCTGCCTTCAAGGACATGCATTCTCTGATCATTAGGCTTGTGCCGCAGATGAGGTTTTGTGGGCAGAGTTAGCAGAGTTCTACAAAGATGGGCTGCCAGTGAATGTTTGCTCTGCGTGGATTCCAGCCTCACTTCTCCATTTTTCAGCTTGCCAAGCTTCCCTCCGATTCACAGTTAGGTGCTGTCATGACCAGGGACTTGTCTATGAGCGGCGTGTGTCCTGGTGAAGGCAGTAGCCTGTGGGATGATATCTGACAGAAACTTACTGTGGTTTGGGCCTAGGCAGCAGGAGCCCAGGAAGGACCTGCAGGCCTGGGGCTGGGGCTGGCATCTTGTCACAACAAAGCCCTGCGACTCTGGAACAGTGGAGGTGGGTCCAGTTTTGCACATGGCAGGTGGCTCAAGCCCCACACTACCCATTCTCAGGCAGCACAGTTCCCACGGAGCAGCAGGTGGTCATCACTGTCACAGCTGCTGACCCTGTCAGCAGGGTCAGGGCAGCATCAGCTGTGCCACTGCGGCTGGTTCGAGATTCACTGGCACACCTCCACGGTGTGGTGGCACTGCCCTCCAGAGCAGCCCCCTGAGCCACCTTTACTTATGGAGCCGGCCAGGGAGCTCAGGTGTGGCCCATGGCAGGCCATGGGGCCCAGGTGCCTACAACTCTTTCTCCTCCCTGTGCTAACCCAGAGCTCATCCATAGACAGTGTCGGGGTCACTGTGACACACCCCTACTTCTTCCTGCCTAGGTTGCACAATTGAACAGTGATTAATTTACCTCCTCTTGGGAAATACTGTAGCTCTTTTTTTGTTGTTGTTTTGAGACAGTCTCGCTCTGTCCCCCAGGCTGGAGTACACTGGTATAATCTTGGCCCACTATAATCTTCACCTCCTGGGTTCAAGCGATTCTCCTGCCTCAGCCTCCTGAGTAGTTGGGACTACAGGTGCATGCCACCACACCCGGTTATTTTGGATTTTTAGTAGAGATGCAGTTTCACCATGTTGCACTCCTGACCTCAGATAATCCTCCCGCCTTGGGCTCCCAAAGTGCTGGGATTACAGGTGTGAGCCACCGGTGCCTGGCCCATGCTGTAGCTCTTACAGCAAACAAATGAAAAACAAATTGGCCTAATAATTTTTATTTCTGCTTTCGCTAGATGGAGCTAGAAATTTTTTTTAAAAGAAAGAAAAAAAAAAACCATATGGGTTTACAGAGACTGAACATCCCGCCAGGCATGTGTCACTTTGGGTTAGCCTAGTGCCCTGCCACTCTCAGTCAAGTGCCCACGGCAGCACATCAGACGGGTCAAGCGAGCACATTTGCTTCCCCAGGCACAAGCGAGTGGCACCCTGGTGGGTGTCCGCTTGTCAGCCACTCCTCAGCAGATGGGGTTGGGGGGCAGGCCAGCCCCGCCCCTGGCACCCAGTGTTGCGCAGGCTCTGTGGACCTGGGACCTTCTTGGCAGGCTCTGGGCTGCAGCAGCAGCTTCCACGCCACCTCTTTGTTCACCTCAGTCTGTGTGGACCCAGCTTCCAGGATTGTTGCCTGCTGCTCTCATTAAGATGCCCGCGCCCTTAGCCTTGTTCTGCAATGAACAGGAATGAGGCTGTGTCCGCTGTGGCCCTGTGCGCACCCTGCCTCGAGTCCTCATGCTCGGCCTTTCAAGAGGGATGGGAGTCATCTATGTATTGGGTCCCCTGACATCCCCAGAGGGAACAAGTGGGGATGGCACCTCCCAAGCCCAGAGCCAAGGGGCCACTCTTTCTCAGAGGAGGTCACGGAAGGTCCTAGAACCCAGCCCATCCCCTTCTACAGGGGCTGTCATGCCAGCCCCCAGACCTCCCGTCCTCACTGTGATTTTCTAGCCTCTTGTCCACTGAAATGGAAAACAGATCTTGTTTTGAGAGGGGCCATTCCCACCCCTTCTCAGGGTGCCTGTGCGGTACAAACCGGTCTCCAACCCACTTCAGGTTCTTGTGAACTTCAAGAAACTGTCCTCTAACCTTCTCAGGACTGTGAGGCAGATGGATGCTGCCAGGCCAGCCCTTGCCAGTCCACAAGCGAGCATGCCAGTTGGTGCCGCTCCTGCAGGGCTGCAACTCGGCCCATGCCCCATGGCGCCCCACACCCCATGGCGCCCCACACACCCACAGGCCTCACCTGCTCGTGCTTGTGTCATCCAGGCTAGGGCTCAGGGTTGTCCTGGTGCCTGAAACCCCTGCCTGCTGGGCCACCCATGTCAGCCTCTCTGTGCTTGCTCCATAGGGCCTGATGCACTCCAGCGGCCCCGTGGGCCGGCACCGGCAGCTCATCCTGGTTCTGGAGGGGGAGCTCTACCTCATTCCTTTCGCCCTCCTGAAGGGAAGCTCCTCCAACGAGTACCTCTATGAGCGCTTCGGCCTCCTTGCTGTCCCTTCCATCCGCTCCCTCAGCATGCAGTCCAAGGTAAGGCTCACACACATGGTGGGGGGCTGGGGGCTTGTTTTCGGGTCACGAGGCACCGTCTATCTGGTCGGACTGGGCTGTGTTACTAAGGCATAGCTGTGATCTCAAAAGTGTTGATTTTATGATTTGCACGCAGGTAGCGTGACTTTAGAGTAGGTCTGTCCAAAAGCGGGGCACGGCCCTCATGACCCCTGGCCATTCTTTGCTGCCTTGGGAAGCCACAGTTTGTGTCATGTCTAAGTTTCTTTGCTGTGACATCAGGGTACTGAGCTGCTCTGAGGTACATAGTGAGGCTTGAGGCCTGACTGAGCACCTGAGGGGGCTGGTCACCCACCATCCACACGATGCCCAGTGGGCAGAGCACAGCCACCCAATTCACCTGGCCCTTGAGCTGACTGCTGGCTGGGCCCCAGGCAGGGAGGGCAGACAAGCAAGAGTGGAGCTGAGTGGAAAACAGCCCGACAGGCCAGTGGAACTGAAAACAAGTCAGGTGGCTTTAAGGGGGCAGTCAAGGACTCAGGTCTCATTCAGCAAGAATAATCAATTTGGAAAAAAACGCCCAAAAATCAAGAGAGTAACAGTGGGCCACCCTGAGTCATGGGTCTCACCCCACAGCCACCCTTGGCCCTGCCCACCTGATTCGAAACTTTTGAAACAAGCTTTAATCTTCTTCCCCTTCTCCAAACTCTCAGAGACCCCAAAATCCTGGCTTCCCTCTGACCCCTCCACAGTCCCACAGGGCTCCGCACCCGCCTGGCACTCCACTTGCAGCATCCCTGCCTGCACGGCTGCAGGACTGTCTTTAACACAAGGGCCTGCATTGCTCCATCCTCCAACTCCGGATGTCCTTGAGCTGCCAGCTGCTCTCAGAGCCCTCAGACCCCATCTGCCCTAATACCCCACGGCGGGCGGGACAGGTCTTACCCAGATGGGCCTTTTTACGGTGGCGGAAAGCATAGGTGGGGTTAGGAACCGAGGCTGGGCCCTGTGCATGGGTGGCCCCCACAGGACCTGTCTTGGCTGCTTTGATGACTTGCTCATTGGCGTGGCCTAAGTGGGGTCAGTTTCTGCCTGACAGGTTTTTGTAGATCTGAATTTTGACCATTTTTGTGGCTGGATAATACTTTTCTTATGAAGCAAAGAATCAGTTCAAAGTGAAAGAAGTTATTTTCTCTAGGTCTCTCAAGTTTCCAAGCTGATTCTGAATCCCAGATAGGAAGCGAGCTGGCCTTCTCGACGCTCCTGCCACCCAGCGGCCCACCATGCCGGCTGATAGCAGCACTCTGGGTATCAGATGCCTCCACCTTCAGAAAGCTTTTATTTTGATGACAACAGCCAGCTAGCTGTTTGTAGCTTAACCAGAAACCTGGAGAAGGCCATCTCATGACAGGCATCTGGTGTTTCTCTTACCCAGAGTTTAAGGCATCACCAAGCAGAGGCACCAAAAAATTATTTTGAAATAACTTCATACTTAATGTTTCCCAAAAAGTACCAAAAGTCATCATAGGGGAAACTCAGGCAGACATTATTGGGCTTCTTTATGCTGATTTTCTCATTCAGTGATACTTTTTACTTTGCAGCATATAAGGTGGAAGGGAACTAGAATCTTGTCAGTATGTAGAGCTTCTTAAAGGACTTAGTTTAGCCCTGTCTCCCCAAGATTGGCTTGCTTGTTTGCACCATTTAAACAAAATCACTTTTCAAAGCCCCTGACTTATCAGGAGTGGGTTTCCTCTTATTTAGGAGCCACACATGAAGGTCTGTGGGGATGAGGATTGTGGAGCAGGCTGGCCGTCCTGGGTTCCACAGCCTCTGTCCACTCTGTCATATCAAGGCCTCCTCCCCCAATCCTCTCAGGACCCCTACCATCCAGTCCTGATGGTTTCCAAGGGCTCATCACAGCAGGCATGATTCTCAGTAAGTTAGGCACCTGTGTCAAACAGATGTTGAAAAATAAGAGTGAATGTGGTGACTGGGGAAACAGGTGGATTCAAGCTCAACCAGCAGAGAGCTGGCCGTCCCTGTGCTCGGCCGACCACTGCCGGGCAGCCTGGCTATTCTGTCTGACGGGTGGTCTGCTTTGTCCCCTCCCCTCCTAGTCTCACTTACGGAAGAACCCGCCCACATACTCCAGCTCCACATCCATGGCGGCTGTCATCGGCAACCCCAAGCTACCATCGGCCGTGATGGACAGGTGGCTGTGGGGGCCCATGCCATCGGCCGAGGAAGAGGCCTACATGGTGTCCGAGCTGCTGGGCTGCCAGCCCCTAGTGGGCAGTGTGGCCACCAAGGAGAGGGTCATGAGTGCCCTGACCCAGGCTGAATGCGTCCACTTTGCCACCCACATCTCCTGGAAGCTGTCGGCCTTGGTCCTCACGCCCAGCATGGACGGCAACCCTGCCAGCAGCAAGAGCTCCTTCGGCCACCCCTACACGATCCCTGAGTCCTTGCGGGTGCAGGACGATGCCAGTGATGGGGAGAGCATCTCGGACTGCCCGCCCCTGCAGGAGCTGCTGCTTACTGCCGCCGACGTCCTGGACCTGCAGCTGCCTGTGAAGCTGGTGGTGCTTGGCTCCTCCCAGGAGTCCAACAGCAAAGTCACAGCCGACGGGGTCATCGCGCTGACAAGGGCCTTCCTGGCTGCCGGCGCTCAGTGTGTCCTCGTGTCTCTATGGCCTGTGCCAGTGGCTGCTTCTAAGATGTTCATCCATGCCTTCTACTCATCCCTGCTGAACGGCCTAAAAGCCAGCGCCGCCCTGGGGGAGGCCATGAAGGTGGTGCAGAGCAGCAAGGCCTTCTCGCACCCTTCCAACTGGGCAGGTGGGAGTTCGGCCGGCTGCGGGTGCCTGTCAAGGCCTGGGGCTCAGTCCTCACAGCCCCCCGACTTTATTCTGCCAGTGGGGTTGGGGAGGGGAGGGCAGGGCAAGGCCAGCCACAGAAGACTCGGAGAGAGCCTGTGTGCTGAGTCTTGCTTCTGCCAAATGAGTTTTTCC
Source organism: Gorilla gorilla gorilla (assembly GCF_029281585.2). Lineage (NCBI taxonomy): Eukaryota > Metazoa > Chordata > Mammalia > Primates > Hominidae > Gorilla > Gorilla gorilla. Next base: position 26,013,987 of record NC_086018.1, on the reverse strand, counting down.
TACTATTAAGATCATCTTTGGACCAGGGAGCAACAGAACCATTTGCCATGAGTGTATGAATGTGAAACTCCTCCTGATGTCAGTGTACACTGGATGACCCATTCCATGGCACCCTCATTTAACCCATGACTGTAGAAAGGAGTGTGTGGTAGAAAGACTTAGGATGGATCTAGCTCCATGTCCTGGCTGTGTGGCCTGAGATAGGTTACTTACCCTCTCTGAAGCTGTGTTCTCAGGGGTAACAAGGGGATGATGGTGGTGCGATGACACCACCCGGTCCACATTTGACAGGATCTGTAAGTGCACTGAATATCTTGTGAAGCTTCAAGCCCTGCATGTTCTAGAATACATACTCTTAGTGGACCTGCCCAGAAGGTCTAGAGAGTAAAGAGAGAATGTTTCTGTGACATCTGGTCACAGGGGAGATGGGAAGGCAGGCACCCCTCCTGAATACAGAGCTGCTTCAGCTCCAGGCAACAACCTGCTTCCCCTGGGGTCCCACTCAGAGGACTCTGCTGTGCAGGAGACCCTGCCAGGTCAAGACTCACAGAGTACAAACCAAACCCTGGGCCTGTTCCCTCAGTGGCCTCTTGGCCAGCCGGGACTGTTTTACCAACATACCTCATGATGTGTCAGCCTGTGGTCTTCTCTCAGCATTGGTCCCTGAAACTCCCCAGGGTGTTACAAAAATCTAGAGCAAAGCAGAAGTCCCACCCATGGGTAACATCGGCCACAACCGCAAAGCAGAGTGTCTGAAAGTGTCTCAAACTTTGGGAAACAGAGGAACACCCAAAATCCTATTTTCTTAACATAAATCCAGTTGACACATCCTGATATTGCTGGTGTCATTTTCCAAAGGTGGGTCAGTCCCTCTGCCAGGCCCTGTCAACACAGCTGCAGGGGTGGCTGCCTGGCAGCCCCAGGTGCTGGTGCCAGGCAGGTGGGTCATGCTGTTGAAAGATGGAAACATTTTGCTTACTTTACAAACACAACTGTAGTATTTTTCACAGAGCTATTCAAAAAACAAAATAGAATTGTTCCTGTTTCTTCATATGGCTGAAAAGAAGCATTTAGTTGGTCCAACAGGCACATACCCTGCCCTGCCTAGTCACCTCACGGCCGTCCCTTGGTTCTGCCAGGCGAAGCATCCACAAGCAGGCACAGAGGGCTGCTCACCTGCTTCTCCTCCTGCTCTGAGGAGATGCAGAAAGTAGAGGTGACCCCTGTGGTTTCCATTATTGTCCTCATCACACAAGTCCTATGCAACCTGCTCCTGGCAGTCAGAAGGGGCTTTGGGCCCCACAGCATCCCACAAAACCTACTGCAGGGCTTGTGGGGACCTGGCCCCTTTCCTGTCTCTGCAGGTCTGCCCAGTGTGCTTACGGGCATGGCATTTTGAAAAGGATCTTTGTTTGTTTAGTTTTGTTGATAGATAAGTCACAACTTTGTTCTGGATGAAACCATTTTTAGTGATGCTCTCTTGTTACCTTTAAAAACAGCTCATTATCTTAGAAAACCCTTTCCCTACATGATTTGGGGGCAGGTTGGTCCTAAAGTTGCCCGTGGGCTTGAGAACCTGCTCCCCCAGGCCCTGTTTCGGAAGGGAGTGTGGAAAGGAACGGTGGGATGCGGTGCTCCTCAGCCCAGTTGGTCTTTCCCAGCCGAACTTGGTTTGCTGGTTTAGAACTGGAGGAGTAGCCGCTCCCCGCCTCCCCATGGCCCCCATGGCAAGGAGGAGATGAGCACACCTCCCCTCCCCTGGCGTGTTCCCCCCTAAAGGCCTAAGGATAGACAAAGATGAATTTCAGAGAAAACAAGGCAGGTTTTCCTACTGCACTTCCCTTGGCTCCCTTGTGCAAAATAGCAGGCCCCACTAACCTGAACAGCTAAACAATATTGATTCTTAAAAGGAAGGGGACAAAAGGGTGCCACATCACCATCCAGTGAGTCAGATGCCCCAGGCCAGCCTGTGAGCTGCTCCCCTGCCAGGCCCTGCTCTTTCTGCTGGGTTAACCTCGAGGCGTAAGTGAGCCCTAGAAGCTGGGGTGGGGCTGGGGGTCTCCAGCTGTCCTGCTGAGGTGCCCTCCTTTGCTTTCTGCAGGGTTCATGCTCATCGGGAGTGACGTTAAGCTGAACAGCCCCTCATCACTCATCGGCCAGGCCCTCACAGAGATCCTGCAGCACCCGGAGCGTGCGCGGGACGCCCTGCGAGTGCTGCTGCACCTGGTAAGGGGGTCGGGCACCCTGCACTCAACGAGAGCTGGCAGTGCTGTGAGAGAAGGGGAAGGCAAGGGTTTCCCTACATGGGGATGTGAGCAGTTGGAGAGGACACCGTGATTGGGGCCGTGTCCAGGATGGCACTGACCGGCTTCCACAGACGTCCCTGGGATAAGCCTGCTGGGAGACCCATGTCCCAGCAAAGCGTGATGCACAAAGTGGGCAGTATCCCCAGGGTGCTTCTGCAGACGTCCCCGGGATGAGCCCACTGGCCTGAGGGGTGGGCATGGTGTGTGGTGTCATACAGGTGGCTGTAGCAGTACTCGCCCGGACCCTGGGGGAAGGGCAGCCGACGACAGTGACCCACAACCTAGCAGCTTACAGGCCATGTGGCTTTGGGCAAGTCACTTTGGCTCTCCGAGCCTCAGTGTTCTCATCTGGAAAGGGTGATAAAAGTTGAACAGTTCAAGGTTATCGTGAGGATTTGAGAAAATGTGAGTACTTGGCACAGAGTCCTATTTTACCACCAGATGATACCAGTCTGCCCCTAATGAGTCCAAGTCTGATCATGCCCTTGATCAGCCTGCCCCAACATCTGTGGAGCCCAGGTGAGAGCACAAATGGAGGGCCCACAGCTACATGTGTAAAAGTTATCAATTGAGTCAAGAAGCAGTGACATCAAACTTGTTTCATCCTTCTACCTCGGGAACAACCTGGAAGGCCGTTTCAAATCATTTAGAGTGCTGTGCCAGAAAGACCAGCCCTGGCCCACCCCACATCTTCCTAGCCCAGTGCCAGCCTGGGGCCCATGCAGCGTGGGTGAACAGTTATGCCACAGCCAAGCTCCTTCCAAATCTGCCACGGACCCCAGGGCCTCCTTGCAGGCTGGTTGCTGCACAGCCTAGCTCCATCCATGGTTAAGATGGAGGACCGGGGGCAGCGTTGATGCAGGCCTGGGAGTGAGCATGTCTCCTGGGCCATGCAAACTTCTTGCCCGTGGGTTGGGCCTGAACAGGGCCCTCTAGAACCCTGGCACCTGGGCCTGGGCATGGTAGCTCTACATGCACTTCTGAGGATAGAGTCACACACATTTCTGAAGCTTAGGGTCTCCTCAGGCCTGAAAGTAATCAGTATGTGAACACTGTGACCAGCAAGCCCCCAGCGTGCCCCTAGTTGGCTCGAGGAGGCCAACACCCAGGGTGCTGGGAGGCCCTCTCCACTGTTACCCTGTATCTGGAAACTGTCTGGAGCCTTTCAGTTCTCAGGTCCCGTCACCCCCGAAGTCCCTCCGTCCTTGCTGCCACTACACACTGCTTTTTTGGGGAAATGGAACTGCCTTCTCTACCCATTTGTCACCTCCTCCCAGGCCAGGCCTCTCAGCTGCCCCTACATGGCCTTGAGGCCCCTCAGGCCCACTTAAGGGTTTCCTCTTTTTCCTTGGTATTATCTTCTGGGGTGGGTGTGGGGGCCATGGGTCAAGTTCCCCAGCCCCTACCTTCTAACTCCTCCTGGATACTCCTTGACCCAGTGGGCAGTGTGCCTTGGAGGCTCCCCGCTCCCGAGGGACAGCCAGGGCTGATCGTCTGTCCTCCCAGGCAGGCTTGTTGCCTCCTGGCTGGTGTGAGTACACACTTCCTCCTGTCTGGGATGCCTGAGCTCCGGCATCCCAGTGTTTACTGTAAAAAAAAAAAAACAAAAAAAAAAACCTCAGGTGACATCTTGGACCACTCATGCCCCTCTGGTGAGGGCACATGTGCCTCATAGGGCACCCAACATCCCAGAGTGGACAGGGGTTTCCACTAGAGAGTGGCCCAGGGAGGCCTGATGAAAGCTGTTTGCACTACTGTTTTTTGGTGTGTTTTTAGGGGGTGGGGTGTAGAGCTGGGGTCTCGCTATGTTGCTCTGGCTTGTCTTGAACTCCTGGACTCAAGTGATCTGCCCGTCTTGGCCTCCCAAAGTGTTAGGATTACAGGCGTAAGCCACCACGCCCCTCAGCTGCTGCCACTTAGCCTTGAGGCCCTGCACTACTGTTAAAACACTTTAAAACACTCACTCATGTAGTTCATGCAGCAGTGACTTGGGTGACTTCAGCGCAGAAGTGCCAGGCACCTGTTCAGGCCCTGGATGACATGAGGGCACTTCCCGGTGGAGGGAGGTATAGGCTCCAGAAGCCAGTGCAGAGGGACCAAGGCTGAGTGGGAAGAATGGGGAAGAAGGGCATTGCCAGCCAAGACCCCATGATGGGGCTGGGCTGTGGGCAGTGAGGGGGTTCCTGAAGGGCCTGAGGGTTTATCCTAGTGGGCAGGAGCCATTACATGGTTGAGGCAGGCCCCTGACCTGTGTGTTCAGACACAAATGCTTTACTGTCTGGAGAGTGTGGAAGGGGTTGGTTTAGGGGAGGGACAGAATCCTTCTGTTGTACCAGCCCTCGAGGGCTCTGATGGTAAAATCCTTCCCTTCTGTGCCCTCCCTTGCAAGATGCCTAGTCAGTGCCCCAGTGTCACATCCTCAGGCCTGGCCACGTGGGCTATGTGGGGTTGCAGCAGTCAGCCTTGCTTCACCCTGGTGCTTTGTGTACCCTCAAAGCCATGCGGATGGAAACCAGGGCTGGCCTGGGTCTCTGACTCACCCCCAATTCCCCCTCAGGTGGAGAAGTCCCTGCAGCGCATCCAGAATGGGCAGCGCAACGCCATGTACACGTCCCAGCAGAGTGTGGAGAACAAAGTGGGCGGCATCCCTGGCTGGCAGGCCCTCCTCACCGCTGTGGGCTTCCGGCTGGACCCCCCAACCAGCGGCCTGCCAGCGGCTGTCTTCTTCCCAACCTCCGACCCGGGCGACCGGCTCCAGCAGTGCAGCAGCACACTCCAGTCCCTGCTGGGTGAGCTGTGGGTGTAGGGCTGGGGCAACAGGCCTGGCTGACAGCAGGTGGAACAGTTGGTGGCCTTGGGCCCCGCATTCATGAGGATGCTGGATCTCCCAGCTAGGAGCAGGAGGGTGTCCTGAGAAATGGCAGGGGGTCCCAGATACAAGCATCTCCACACCTGGAGGAAACAAGTGCCATTTACCTGCTGTTTCCGTCTGTGATGGCAGGCATCTGCGCCCCACTGGCGCTGCCCCTTCCCGGGATGATGGGAGGTCGTGCCGGCAGACACTGGCCACTACTGCCATTGTCATCAGCAGCTGTGGCCCTGATGAAGCTGTGCAGCCAACCCCAGGGTGAAGCTGGGTGCTTGACTCGGGGTGGTGCTGCCTGGGTCCTGGGAGTGTGGCCACGCCTAGAGGACTGCGGCAGGGTCAGGACTCACCCCACTTCCACCCACCTTCCTGGGAGACCACGCTGTCCTTTTCCAAGGCACACACAGACACACATGTCTAGCTGTGCTGAGCTTCTGAAAAATGCCACCGATGCCAAGGATTTAGGGTTCTTTCCCCTGGGAAGGTGGCAGGCTTTTGGGTGCAGAGGCCCTTCTGAATAACTTCTACCCTTTTTTCTTGGTTTAGGTCTGCCCAATCCTGCCCTCCAAGCCCTTTGCAAACTCATCACTGCCTCCGAGACGGGCGAGCAGCTCATCAGCCGGGTAAGTCGAGCCTGGAGGGCTGAGCCAGGGCCTGGGGCCCATGCTGATTTAGAAAGGCAGAGCAACTTGGCCCTAAATAGGAACATGTAAGTGAATGCAGTCTCACCGCCTTTGTGATTCAAAGGAGAAGGTGAGGGCCGGGAGTAAGAGAATAGCCCTCCCTGGCAAGTGCTGTTTACCTGCTGTTTCCATCTATGATGCCAAGGCATCCGTGCCAGCGGCACTGCCCCTTACCGGCATGATGAGAGGTCGTACCGGCAGACACTGGCTGCTATTGGCATTGTCATGGGCAGCTGTGGCCCTGATGAAGCTGTGCGGCCAACCCCAGGGTGAAGCTGGGTGCTTGACTCAGAGGGGCACAGAGTGGCAGGTTTGCATAGTGTTCTCATATGTGCTGAGCATCCAGGGCCTTCAGAGGATGCTTATGGGGCCCCTGTCACCTGTGGTCTCAGGGCATTTCCTGAAATCTCCACTCGGTGGTCTCCTGAACCTTGTCCTCCTCACCACCCACTTTTTCAGCTGATTGACGAGTGTTACAGCCACCCTCCCCAAGCCACCAGGTGTGGGGCCAGCCCACCAGGATGGCTGCAGGTGTTCCCACACTTCTTTGATCAAAGTACTTAACCATGCCTGAAACAAGATAGTCACCAAGGCAAAGCAGCGAACCCAGGAGCAACTCTAATGCAAGACACTGCTTAGCAGATGTGCTTTCTTTTAGGAAAATACAGATCTAGTTCAGGAGTTCGGAGGGTTCCAGTTCTTAGCATCATGTAGGTCCTTTGCAGCTTGGCCTGGGAGCTTCTCAGTACCCATGCTGTACCACTGCGTTCTGGCCAGTGAGGGTCTGGACCAAGCCCCTGGGGGACAGCTGTGGGAGCACTTCTGGAGGCTGGAGCAGCCCTTGAAGAGCACAGAGCTGCTTTTCTGGCCATTTTGGAGTGTAACAATTTGAAAAAGTAATATATGTTGTTATTAGAGATATTTGCCAGCAAATTTCACTGAAGTGGAAATATTTCTATGGAGAAATAAAGCTGCTCCATCTACTATTAGCCTCTGAAACACTGAGTGCTACCTGGGGCTGTTTCCACCTGGATTTGGAACTTAGAACCAACAGTGACCTGTCCCCTTGGCTGAGTCCCTGCTCATTTTGTAATAAGTGTATTAACGCCTGCTCGTTGAATAGCATCAGGAAGACACTTCCAGAACATTGCATATTAAAGCATCCTGAACCCAGGCGGTCTAGAGGTCTGTGTTCTACAAAATCTGAAAGCCAAAATTATACTCCATTTGCAAGGCTGTGCTGAGAGGCCAAAAAGCCAGTTGCTTAATTTCTTGCTTTTGATGGGAGCACAGGGACTTTCTACCTGATACGCTGTTGGGCCCTAGGGACATGTCCCGAGGCTGCCCCCAGTGGTGGCAGCTGGTGGACCTTTCCTGGGTCACTCAGGAACCAGGGACTTTGGTTTCCTGAGCTGGCTACAAATGCCCGCTGTGCTCTTTCCCTCCCGAGCCTCTACTGGCTGGGAAGGGAGGCCTGGCTGATGCTGCCCCTAAGCCCCTGGATCCGCACGCGGCTGGCCTGGGTGTGGCTGTCCGTTCTCCTGTGTGTCCCCTGCTGACTCTTGCTCCTCTCCCCTCCCAGTCAGAGCCGCGGGCCTGGTGTGGCGCTTCCTAAACAGTGATCAGCTCATGTTGCGTAACAGCCTGTGCTTGAGTCTAAACTCTCTTCTTTCTCTCTCTTTTTCTTTCTTTTTCTTATAATCTGCTGGCCGAAGGCTGTTAAAAATATGGTTGGAATGGTGAGTACTACTTTAAGTAGCAACTGTTGTCAGGTGAGCCCCTCAACCCACCCACCCCCGAGTTCCCCTGGGCAGGCTCTGAGCTCGGGGTGCACGTGCTGTCAAATGGAGCCACACGGGCTGCGGCGCCCCAGGCGGGTGCCCACTGCTGCTGGACCGGCGGCCCGTCCCCTTCTCTGCTCTGCCTCCCCTCTTCCTGCTCCGCCCTTCTTGTGTCCTTGATTTGACCTCCTGAGGTCCACCAGACAGCAGGGGCAGAACCAGCTTTCAGTGAGTGACACTCTGTGAACCCACACACAGACCCCTGAGGAGAGGCCACAGACCCTGAAATCTGAAAGGAAATGGACACTTGAGTGGGCCACGTGGGTAATTCCTCGAGCTGTGAGGCTCTAAGATGTAACCGGGTTCCTCTTCGCCATCCACCTCAAGGTCCTAAAGGTGACTTAAGAAAGTGGGAGGTGGCCGGTCCCCTAACTCACCCCTTCTACTCTCCATGGCCTCTCCTGTGAGGCTCTCCCACGCCTGAGGGAAGACACAAGGCTGGAAGCAGAACCTGGCCCCGGCCCCAGGAGGCCACACAGCTTCTTGCCCCAGTGCCCCATGAGCTTCCCACACAGAGGACAGCAGGACAGTAGGTATGAATGCACCTGAAAAAGAATCTCAAATGCTACATGAGAGGGTCATTAGCGATGCCAGTGACAGGTGACATAAGAATAATGGGTCAAGTCTTGAGGTGGGCGGAGGGGAAGGAGACACAGGGTGCTCACGCTGTCCCCCCTTCCTCAGCTCCACCAGGTGCTGGTTCAGCTCCAGGCTGGCGAGAAGGAGCAGGACTTGGCATCAGCTCCCATTCAGGTCTCCATCAGTGTCCAGCTGTGGCGGCTCCCGGGATGCCACGAGTTCCTGGCAGCTCTAGGTAGGCAGAGAATCCTTGACTTAATGGGTTCTTGAATTCCATCTTTTAAATCTCTGTTTTTCCTCCTGGTTTCTGTTGGGCAAAGTATCTCAGTGTCTTCTTAAATATTATCTTAAAACAGTTAACTCAGGCTGGGTACAGTGGCTCACGCATGTAATCCTAGCACTTTGGGAGGCTGAGGGGGAGGAACACTTGAAGCCAGGTGTTTGAGTCCAGCCTGGGCAACACAGGGAGACCCCATCTCTACAAAAATAAATTAGCCGGGCATGGTGGTGCATGCCTGTAGTCCCAGTTACTCAGGAGGACTGAGGCAGAGGATCTCTCTTTTTCTTCCAAAAAAAAGTTAACTTAGATTCCAGTGGTTTAGCAGGATTCCCAAATGGCACAAATGGCTTTGTGCCATTTCCTCTGCACTGTGATTTCATCTCTGTCATTTGTGCCCATTACCTTACCATGAACCTGCTAGACTCTAGTATTATTGGAGGTCAAGTGTTATTAGGAGCTAAAGAAAACTAAAATTAGAGTCTTAAGATGATAATGGTTTCAGTGTTGTCCTCTGTCAACGGGTACTCAAAACTGGCAGGAAAACAGTACTATTGAAACCACCTCTGAGAGACCATGGGTACCTAGGACTGCACATAGCAGGGGCCTCAGTCAGTGCAGGACACTCGATTTCCCTTTTTTACCATTTGTAACATGCAGATGTGACTCCTGACATATTGCTGTGTACCTGTAATAGTGCATCTGTTGATAGAACACAAGAGGCTGTGAGCCACTCCCCTCCTGCCCCACTTAGGGGCCCAGTGACTGGCTCGGGAACCATTCACTCCACAGGTTTCTTTTGAACACCGGTTATGTGCCAGGCAATGTTCCAGGCACTGGAGATGCAGCAGTGAGCAAAAGACTAAATTCCTACCATCCTAGAGCTTGCACTCTACTGGGAGAGCACGAACAAACCTAATACAGTGTCTAAGGGACGCCTTAGGAAGCCAGGGAGCACCATGGCAGGCAGAAGCAGATGGGTGGGAGCAGGGCCAGGACAGGCCCACAGAGACTGGGATGTTTGCAGGAGAAAGTGCCAGGCCTAGGGAACAGCCACGGAGGGGTCAGGGCGGGGTAGGGGGCAGGGCAGATCTGTGGGCTGTGATGCCAGGGAAGGCCTTTGGATTTTAAACTGAGAGAAGTGGACACCCTTGAGAAGATGGCACTGTCTGACCTCACTGTTATATGGATGAGCTGTCAGACATGGCCAGACAGAGAATCCTTAAAAATGCTTCTTTCCTGCCGGGTACAGTGGCTCACTCCTGTAATCCCAGCACTTTGGGAGGCCGAGGTGGGTGGATCACCTGAGGTTGGGAGTTTGAGACCAGCCTGACCAACATGGAGAAACCCTGTCTCTACTAAAAATACAAAAATTAGCCAGGCATGGAGGCGCATGCCTGCAGTCCCAGCTACTCGGGAGGCTGAGGCAGGAGAATCATTTGAACCCAGGAGGCGGAGGTTGCTGTGAGCTGAGATCACGCCACTGTACTCCAGCCTGGGCGACAAGAGCAAAAGCTCTGTCTCAAAAAAAAAAAAAAGCAAGCTTCTTCCCGCTCGGGGGTCCCACTGTCTAACCTGTTTTGTGGGTGACCTTCCCCGACTACCTCAAGGCTGGCTCCGTGTGTTTTCAGACACGCCATGTATTGTGAAGGTAAAGTGGGGAGCTACAGTGCCTCACAGGGGTTCTGAATCCCCTTGGATTAGAAGCTTGGCATCCTTTACAGGTTGTATTACTTGGTTTTTTATTTTTTTTTTTAACTTTTTTTGTAGAGATTGGGTTTCACCATTTTGCCCAAGATGGTCTTTTTAAACTCCTGGGTTCAAGCAACCCTCCCACACAGCCTCCCAAAGTGCTGGGATTCAGGTGTGAGCCACTGCTCCTGGCCTACATGCTTTTCTTCTGTGGGTTTAAAGCATCATTTTTCTGGTGTAAACATAGTAAATTTCTATGTAGGCAGCAGCAGATGGAGGCTAGACTGAGAAGGGCTGGGTTCCCATCCGGGATGCTTCTCTTGTCACTTCTGTGAGAAGCCATAGGGCAAGCCTTGGGGGCATTGCCACGAGTGAGTCAGCAAGACGAAACCACAACCACAACCTTTTTTTTTTTTTTTTTTTTTTTTGGAGACAGGGTCTTACTCTATTACCCAGGCTGGGGTGCTGGAATGCAGTGGCGCGAGCTCAGCTCACTGCAATCTCCACCTCCCAAGTAGCTGGGACTTGAGGCATGCACCACCCACGCCCAGCTAATTTTTGTATTTTTTGTAGACACAGGGGTTCGCCATGTTACCCAGGCTGTTCTCCAGCTCCTGAGCTCAAGTGATCTGCCTGCCTCAGCCTCCCAAAGTGTTGGGATTATAGGCGTGAGCCACCGCAGCTGGCCAAGACCTTGCTTTATAAAGGAAAAGCTCTCTTCCTCATGGAGCCTGAGGCTCCCTTTGGTGTGGGGGTGGTGGAGCCAGGCTTCCTCCCCTGCACACTCCCTGCTTTTGAGGTCCCTTTGCCAGATACATCAAGAATAGTACAGAAGGAAACCCAAAAACTCTTAACACAGGCTGTCTCTGGTGTTGGGATTATGGGGGACTCTAGTTGATGTTCCAGTTATTCTCTGTATTTTCCAAGAGCCACTGATACTCAAGGGGCGAGTCGGTCTGCATGCATTTGCAACCTTTATGGCCTTTTGACATACAGCTCGGGGAGGAGAGTGGTGTCCGGTAGGCCTGTCATCTGGAGAGAGGTGGCTGGCTCGCTCCCAGGGCTCCAAGAAATGCCCCCTTTCCAGTCCTCAGCAATAAGCACACACCTTCACAACCCAGCATGGGCTGTCAGAGATGGAGAGGACTCAGTTCTGAGCAACCCCATTTAAATCATTTTGGTAAAAGTAGAGGTTTCTAATGGAAGCATTACATTGATACTATTCATTATTGGTTTTTAATGCTGAGTTCTCTGATTATGTCTTCCTGTTGCTTTCAGGGGCTGTTTACTTTCAAATTCAGAGGAAAATGTCCCATAGTGACCAGAATGCTCCTCTAGTGAACCTAATTCCTAAGGGAATGATAGTCTCCAGATCCCCGAATACAAGTCAAAAGGCTGGCTGCCTAGAGAGAGAGACGGAGGGGTTTCTCCTTTGGTGAATGTGCTGTTGCTGAGTCACAACACACAGCATGCTGACAGTAACATCGTGTACTATGGGCCCCCTTACTTTAACACTGTGAGGTCAGAGGAGAGGGTGTGGCATCGTAGGTACCCAGCACTTTGCAGTATTGTCAGGGGAGTTCAGTGATCTACCCAGTGCTCTCAATGCAGGGACCAGGGATTCTGAGTGAAGATTTTCAATGCTGAAGACTCTTCAGGCCCTAAATTCTTGCTTTGTGGTCCCTGTCTGTATTAGTCTGTTCTTACATTGGTATAAAGATAGATACCACTCGAGACTGGGTAATTTATAAAGAAAGGAAGTTTAATTGACTCACAGTTCTGCATTGCTAGGGAGGCCTCAGGAAACTTACAATCATGGCGGAAGGCGAAGGAGAAGCAGGCACCTTCTTCACAAGGTGGCAGGAGAGACAGCACAGGAGAAATGCCAGACACTTATCAAACAACCAGATCTTGTGAGAACTCCCTCACTATCATGCGAACCAATCCCATCACCTCCCACCAGGTCCCTCCCTCGACATCCAGGGATTACAACTTGAGATTTGAGTGGGGACACAGAGCCAAACCATATCATCTGTGGCCACAGCATCTGCACTTGGCTTCTCCCCAGGGAGACATACTTGCTGGTGTCCCTGTAATGTCTCTTAATGCGTCTAAGTACCACGTCCACAGTTTGTTAGCCAGCCTGTTGCTCAGGAAGCTCCATGCCCTGTGTTACATCTGCTCTGAGTCTCATTAGAATCCTTAGAATTAGGGAGCAGCACCCCTGGGCTTTGGCAGAGGCAGAGAAGTCACTGCAGATCCCCCATTGTCAGCGATCATTTCAAAGCCCACGGGGGCAGACACTGAACATGCATGAAGGCATTGTCTTTGCCCTTGAGAAACTTCACCTTACCATGCACCAGCTTTAAATACTGCTGTCAATGCTGAATGGAGTGGCCAGTTTTTGTCCTGGACAGTCTTATATAGACTGTACTTCTGTGAAAAAAAAATGGAAAAAAAAACACGTGAGTGAGCCTTACTGAGTTCTGGTCCATAGTGCTTTCCGTGAAGGGACAGAGGAGAGCCAGGCAGTGAGAGCCACACACACGCCAAATGGGGGCTGCGTAGAGTGGATGTTCTGGGTGGGGCAGCCCGACCCCTCTGCCACATGACCAACGTCTGTGCAGACATGGGGAAGCCCCAGGCCCAAATGCTTGCTGAAGGGCCTTGCAGGCATTCCATGAAGTTGCACAAGGAGCCCTATAGCGCTCATTTTCAAGATCTGGAATCTTCCCGAAGGAAGCAGATGCTTATATTCTTTGTTCCTCCAGGTTTTGATCTCTGTGAAGTTGGTCAGGAGGAAGTAATCCTGAAAACCGGGAAGCAAGCTAATCGACGGACTGTGCACTTTGCGCTCCAGTCCCTGCTGTCTCTGTTTGGTAAGAGCCTGCCCTCAGACCAGTTCTCCACCAGGGCCTGCCACGCTCTCCCTGGGGGCCAACACCAGCACATACATTTTGGGAAGCAGAAGAAAAGTGAATCAACATTTTTTGTGTATGTTAGGGAACAGTTAGGGACTATTCAGGAGCAGGAAACAAAAACTCCCTGCTCTCATGGAACTTGGAATGTATGAGGTGCTGGCACGTGCTCAAGCAGGGCAAGGGACTGGAAGTGACAGGGTGGTGGCAGAGCAGACGGGAACGCGGCGACAGGCGTGCCTGTCCTCTGTGGGGCCACAGGGCCTGACGGGAGCAGACACTCAGGTCATGTGGGCCTGGGAAATTTCCAGGCCCTGGGGACACACCCAGCCCGACTGATGTTCTTAAGGGCCAAGCTGGCTACAGTGGGAAGAGCAAATGCTGGCTTGGAAGGTGGTTATGGTTTGCAGGTGGAACCAACGGGGTCTGCTGAAGGTCATGACAGATGGGTCAAAGTGGTATCCTGTTTTTTATTTGGAAGAACTGCCAAAATGGGATTGCCCTCTGCTGAGGTCAGGAAATTGGCAGGAGGAATGGGCTTGAGTTCCATCTGGGACACATTCGGTTTGGGGATATCCATTAGGCATCCATGCAGGCAGCTGGTATGTGAGTTTGGAGTTCAGGGGAGAGGTTGGCATGGAGACAGAAACATGCATGGCATCACCCGGGGTGCATGCGGGTCGGAGGGGAAGAGGATTGTGTCCTGTGGGCATTCCAGGGTTCAGAGTGACAAGGATGAGGAGGGGCCTGTGGAGGAGGGGGTGGTGAGGGCAGGGTGTGTCTCACTGCAGAACTGAGCAATGGACTCTGGATTTGGCAGTGTGGACCTCACTGGTGACCTTTATAAGAATGATAGGGACTAAAACCTGAATGGAATAAGTTGAGAGAATGGGGGAGAGGCAGTGTGGAGAGCGAGTGTAGGTGATGCCAGAGGGACTTGCTGGGATGGAGCTGGAAAGGAGGGCAGGAGATGTCACAGACTGCTCACATGCCCCAGCTGAGCAAAGGGCCCCCACCCCAGGAGCATGGCCAGCCCTGCTCAGAGGAAGGCGGATACAGGGCCATGCTGCTTACCCTGACCCCGCATGCGACAGGGAGCAGAGTGGAGATGGGCCATGGTGGGTCTGGGGTGGGTGTGGCTGTGAGCTCTCCTAGAATGATTTTGTCACTATGTTAGATTTACTTTTTCTAACAGGACCATGTTTTTGAGGATTGTAAGATTAATATGAGTAGCTCTTCTTGCATAATTCTTTGCTAGCTTCTGTGCATATAAAGATGTTGTAAATTTTGAAAGGAAAATCAAAACCATATAGAATTCTAACTGCCCTTTGGGCCCTTGTGTTTTGTGCTTAGATTCTACTGAGCTACCCAAGCGCCTCAGCCTTGACAGCTCCTCCTCCCTGGAGTCTCTTGCTTCTGCTCAGTCTGTTTCCAACGCCCTGCCCTTGGGTTACCAGCAACCCCCCTTCTCTCCCACCGGTGCGGACAGCATCGCCTCAGATGCCATCTCTGTGTACAGTCTGAGCTCCATTGCCTCCTCAATGAGCTTTGTCTCCAAACCCGAGGGTGGATCAGAGGGTGGAGGCCCCGGAGGACGGCAGGACCATGACCGGTCCAAGAACGCTTACCTGCAGAGATCCACCCTGCCTAGGAGCCAGCTGCCTCCCCAGACCCGCCCTGCAGGCAACAAAGATGAAGAAGAATATGAAGGGTTTTCTATCATCAGTAACGAGCCGTTGGCAACCTACCAAGAAAACCGAAACACATGCTTCTCACCAGACCACAAACAACCCCAACCTGGGACAGCCGGAGGCATGAGAGTCTCGGTGAGCTCCAAAGGGAGCATCAGCACTCCAAATTCTCCAGTGAAAATGACTCTGATTCCCAGCCCCAACTCACCCTTCCAAAAGGTGGGAAAACTAGCAAGCTCAGATACAGGAGAATCAGACCAGTCTAGCACAGAAACGGACAGTACCGTGAAATCCCAAGAAGAAAGCAACCCAAAACTGGATCCACAAGAGTTAGCCCAGAAAATTCTGGAGGAGACACAGAGTCATCTCATTGCGGTGGAGCGTCTTCAGAGGAGCGGCGGCCAGGTGAGCAAGAGTAATAACCCTGAAGACGGCGTTCAGGCGCCCAGCAGCACTGCTGTCTTCAGAGCGTCAGAAACCAGTGCGTTCAGCAGGCCTGTTCTCTCCCATCAGAAGAGTCAGCCATCACCAGTCACTGTTAAACCAAAGCCCCCAGCCAGGAGCTCCTCCCTGCCCAAGGTGAGTTCTGGATATAGCAGCCCCACCACCTCAGAGATGTCCATCAAAGACAGCCCGAGTCAGCACAGTGGCCGGCCATCGCCCGGCTGCGACTCACAGACTTCCCAGCTGGACCAGCCTCTCTTTAAACTGAAGTACCCCAGCTCTCCTTACAGCGCTCACATTTCCAAATCACCAAGGAACATGTCCCCAAGCTCCGGCCACCAGTCTCCTGCTGGCAGTGCACCCTCCCCAGCTCTCTCCTACTCCTCAGCTGGATCTGCTCGCTCAAGTCCAGCAGACGCTCCCGACATAGACAAACTGAAAATGGCAGCCATTGATGAAAAGGTGCAGGCTGTCCATAACCTGAAGATGTTCTGGCAGAGCACACCCCAGCATTCCACAGGGCCAATGAAGATCTTCCGGGGGGCTCCTGGCACGATGACTTCCAAAAGGGATGTCCTCAGTCTGTTGAATTTGTCACCACGGCACAATAAGAAGGAGGAGGGAGTGGATAAGCTTGAACTGAAGGAGCTGTCCCTGCAGCAGCATGACGGAGCTCCACCGAAAGCCCCTCCCAACGGACACTGGCGCACCGAGACCACCTCGCTGGGCTCACTGCCGCTGCCTGCCGGCCCTCCCGCCGCAGCCCCTGCGCGCCCTTTGAGACTTCCTTCTGGAAATGGCTACAAGTTCCTGTCCCCAGGAAGATTTTTCCCTTCTTCCAAATGCTAAAGCATCTTTTATACCCACTGACTCTGAGCAGCCTGCAGATGGGGGCCTGGCGTTTGCTTCAGCCCTTCCTTGAGTGCAGTCCCCCCACAGCCACCGGCACCCTCGTGATGCTGTGCTCTGCGGGCGAGGGGCACCACCACGTCCAAAGGCTGCCACACACACTGGTGGCTTTTCTGGGCCACATTCACCAAAAG
Source organism: Gorilla gorilla gorilla (assembly GCF_029281585.2). Lineage (NCBI taxonomy): Eukaryota > Metazoa > Chordata > Mammalia > Primates > Hominidae > Gorilla > Gorilla gorilla. The sequence goes on along the minus strand of NC_086018.1, from coordinate 25,997,647 downwards.
CCAGGACTTCTGTGGGGCTGGTACAGGAGGCTCATGGAATTTCCTACATACTTCACCAAATGTTTGTTTACCTTTGAACTCCCTGCTTCTCATCTTTGATATGATTCTTCACCAGGATTTTGTACAAAAATGATCATGGTTCTGGGGTGGGGAGAGGAAAGGGAGCACATATTTTGCTAAGAGGTATATATGCAGTACCTTTTATACACAGAAATACAAATAGAGCTTTTTCTAAGGCTTTCGGTTGCTGGTTGGGGGTGGGATATATGAAATTTCAGTTGAATTCTACAGGAAAGTGTTGTTATATTAGCCAAAAACAGAAAAATGGTTTTTAAAATGCCAATGATTTGTAATTAAATTGTAGCAATTTTGGTCTCATGATAGTGTAATATCTCAGCAACAATGCAATAATTCACATTGAAACAGCGCTTCCATTCTGAACTCTGCTCTGCAAATGTCCTTTGGGTCCCGCTGTCAACCAAACTTGAATTTTCTTAAAAAAAAATTATGTAACTCTTATCCAGGCATTTTAGAACTATGCAATTGTGATTTAAAATGCAACTTTGTGCTTTTAAAACATTATTGACCTTTTTTTGTATATGGATAAACAACTTGGTTTTATTATCAATAGTACTTTGCATTTATAGCTATTATTTTTAAAAGCTCAAAAAGTTTTTTAAAATGTCAAATTTTGAATAGTCATCAATAAGTAATTATCAAGTTTGGAAGGAAAGGTTGAAATGACTCCGTTTCCTTATAAGCAAAAAAAAAAAAAAAAAAAAAAAAAAATTTCCATGGCTAACTAGATTTAACCAGAATCCCGCCTTCCAGCTCCTGTTCCCTTTTATTAGCTGCTGAATTTTATTCTCCTCTTTTCCCAACTCCAGGTCCCTCAGTTGTCTTATATCTAAATCCGTTGCCAGGTCCCCACAATCCCAGCACCTGCCTCTGTGAGCTGCCCCCAGGCCCTCACCTTGGCCCTGGCCAGCCTCCTGTGCTCCAGCTGTCCGAAGGACTGGCCCCTCCCCCACTGCTGAAGCCACACGTCCAGATCCTAAGCAACAGGGCCTTTTGCTGGGATGTATGCCTGGATTACGGCCAACCGGGAAGAGAGAGATGTATCTTAAAAAGTGGAGGTGGACTTCTCCTACAGCTCTGACGGTAACTTAAATTGTTGCCAGCTTGAGGCAAGACAAGGGAATCATCTAGTTAGGGGTAACCATTAATTTATTTTATAAAGAAAGGAAATGCTGAAAGTCGTATTAGTACTGAGTTTTGTTGGAGAATTTAGATAAGTATCTTTTAGGTAATTCTAAAATTAAAATCCTACCCACCTCACTACAGGGTTCCTCATGAAGGTGGGCGGCCACCTGGCCTGGGCCACCAGCAGCACATGGAGCAGACCTGAGGGGCCTGGCAGGGGGCACTGACCTCAGGATCCCCAGGTGGGGGTTTTAACCATGGGTGGGATCTCAGCTTCTGCGCATACACTGACAATCTCACCTGTTCCTCAGTGTACTCCTCTGAAAAGAAGAAAGGATAATATTTATCCAATCTGTGTTCTCCTGAGCTCCATCCTAGGGGTTTTTAATTTAACCAACAGCCATGTTGACAAACGCCAACAATAAGCATGTCTTATTCTAGCCCTGATCCCAACACTGAAAGCGAAGTACTTTATAAAGAAGCCAGCAATTATGAGGGTTTCTTTATGTTAGTAGGGGAAAAAATGGTAATAAAAGTACCAGTGTAGCAAGTGAAGACCAAATTTATAGCACTGTGCATTAGATAGCAAAATCAGGTTCTTAACAATGAAAAGTAAACCTCAAGTTTCTAAATCCATATGCAGATGGTTAGGCTGTCCCTCTCTTAGCAAATCTCTCAGCCTCCTTCTTTCCCAAGTGCCAAGGATCCCTGGAGTAAAGCTCTGGGGTCTGTGCTCTCTTTCTGTGAGGGGAAGGCTGCGGCCCTATTTGCCCCTCTCTAGCAAACACCCCCACCACCCTGCCGCTTCCTGTGGTTATTGAGCCAGCTAGGAGTTACTCATGGACTCTAACCTGGTTTTAGTCCCATGTACATTGTTGTTTTAGGTTTCATACTGAAGAGCCAATGGTTTATGTGGTTTTATTCTGTCTTAAATATAAGTTTCAAGGAAGGGAAAACAAAAGTGATAAAATGATAGAACAGTCTAGAGGCCACTGTAAAGTCACTGCCACTTTATGTGTATGTCAGTCTTGGTGTTCCTGTATGAGTAAAATGGATGTAAAATCATAAAATCACAGTGAATGTTTCAGGCTACACTGGAAAAAGTATGCACTTAGAATTAAAGGAAATTGTATAATTCACCAAGATTTCTTTGTGTAGATCAGGGGTTGGCAACTATGACCCACAGGCTAAGACTGGTCAGCGGTCTGGTTTTTCACAGCCATGAGCTAAGTTACCTTTTTAAAGGGTTATATAAGTAATTACATCATATTTTTGATTTTGCCTTTGGCCCACACCACATAAAATATTCAATACCTGGCCTTTTTTTTTTTTTTTTTTTTTTTGAGACAGAGTCTCGCTCTGTCACCCAGGATAGAGAGCACTGGTGCGATTTTGGCTCACTGCAACCTCTTCCTCCTGGGTTCAAGCAATTCTCCCTGCCTCAGCCTCTAAGTAGCTGGGACTACAGGCACCCACTACCACGCCTTGCTAATTTTTGTATTTTTAATAGAGATGGTTTCACCATGTTGGCCAGGCTGGTCTCGAACTCCTGACCTCAGGTGATCCGCCCGCCTTGGCCTCCCAAACTGCTGGGATTACAGGTGAGCCACTGCGCCCAGCCAATACCTGGCCTTTTAAGAAGTTTGCTGACTCCTGGTATGGATGACAGAAAATGGAATAACGTTTTGTTTCTCCAGTCTAGGAAGAGCAAGTCAGGTAGTGGATAGACTGACTGGCGTCCGGGGAGCCCAGGGTATGTGAGGGCCATGTGGATGGAAGCAAATGCCTCCTGCATAGCCCTTGGCTCTTTGTCCCACTTGGGAGGAGTCCATGGATGTAATATTTACAAAACAGTTTTTGCTTACCATTTGCAGAAAGCATTGCATATATTTCCTTTTAGCTCAGGAAACTGGCATGCCCCACCCTCTGCTACTCCATCAGATGTAAATACAATGACTATAAGCCGTACAACTCCCCTCTCTTAGAAACCTCAGCAGGACCACAGAGCAAGGGAGTCAAAGCTTTCTTAATTATCTCCAGTAAATGACTCAACTAATTTGATTTTTTTAATTAAGTCAAAATACCAAGAGAAAAATTGCTACTAAAACTTACATTTTGATCCACACTGATGTGCAACACAAAATGAAAGTTTTCACCTCCAGTCCATTTTTTAAAAATTCACGGTCCACACTGAAACTTGCTGGGTTTTAGCAGGAGACAAAGGTGTCACCCACGCTGTCCTCATCCTGCTCTCTCTGTCCCAGTGACGCTCCAGTGTATGATCACTGCAGCCGGTCCCTGGCCCGTGCCGATTCTGCCACCTCCCAGCCACACACATTTGCAGACCCACAAGAAGAACTGTAGCCTTGATAATTTCAGTTCAGGTTGGAAAAATGCCATGCAATAATCTGGTTTGTTTTCAGTAAGTAGGCAACAAGTGAAAACTGTATAATTTTCATCACCTATTCTGCTGTTCTATCTAAAATGAGTGTACCTGTGGTTTGTGAACTGGGCCCTTGTTTGTGCCAGATCCTTCAAAGATGTTCCCTGTCAGGACACCTGTGGCCCTGCCCCTCCTCAGACACCTTCCCACTGGCATTCACGTTCCTTATATGCAGTGTTAGCCATCTTTGGCCTACGTGGACTTTTTTTGTAAATTACACCGTTTCCAGACATTAAACTTTTTATATTATGAAATTTACCATGTAAAAAGAACTTCATATTTTTATTGAGATTGCTAAGGCACTTGGCCTTCCTCCTTTGTGATTTTCAGTGTCTATTAAAGCATGAGTTCCCTCAGTTTTAAGTGCTGTATCTGGATCACTTTCTCTACTCTTTCCACGCTGTCTAGGTTTCTTTGCAGTACATGGAGTGGCCGTGTGTCATTACTGAGCACGTATCTCTCTAGTTTTAACCCCATCTCTACACCATAGCCTCACATCCGCCAAGCAGAGAGCACAACCGTGCATGCAGCAGAGCTGTCCCGCACGTCTCTGGTCTGGGGGCACTGTCGGTGGGGGGGTGATTTAGACGCTACTCATAGTTGGAGGGCCAGAAAGTTCTACAGTTGAATACGTATTTCGACAAACAGAAACAGAGTTCATCACCACCAGATCCCTATATCATCTAACAAAACTTCCAAGGTAGTATTTCAGAAAGAAGGAAGATAATTCTATATGCAAAAGTGTGAGAAGCATGAAGGAATAGTGAAGAATTGGGTAAATATGCATAAATGAACACAAATATTGCCTTTATAAAAAGAGTAATGTTTCATTTGGCTAACAAAAAATACTAGACAATAATATGTAAAACATGGGAGTTAAAGTGCTATAAGTTTAGGAACAAATTGTAGATTATTTTTAGAGTAAGTTAAATATATGTAGTTACACACACGGAAATTGAAGTAGAGGGTTATACTTCCAAACTAGTCAGTGGAAGAGAAACAGATTCATTTTGTAAAACCCTGGTTGATGTAAAGGAATAGAAAAAGGAAGGAACAACAAAAACCATCTAAAAGGCAGGACAAATGTAAGATGAAATTAATTGTACATTTTCAAATAACTAAAAGTATAATTGGATTGTTTGTAACACAAAGGATAAATGCTTGAGGGGATGGACACCCCATTCTCCATGATGTGATTATTACGAATTGCACGCCTGGATCAAAACATCTCACGTGCCCCATAAATATATACATCTACTATGTTCCCACAAAAATTAAAATTAAAAAATAAGACAAAAATATCAGTAATCATTATAAATGTAAGTGAACTAAACAAGCAGTAGATTGACAGATGATGGCAATAAGCCACATGCTCTTTAAAAGGCTATATGCTATTTGAAAAGAAAACCACCAAAGCATAAGGGCCCCAAATGGCTGATAGTAAAAGGACTGGCAAACTAGATATTAAAGTAAGGGGCACTAATAAACACAAAGATCCACTTCCTAATGATAAACTTAGCAAAAAGCAAGATTCTAAATTTGTATGCAGCTAACTACATAGCCTCCAAATTCATGAAGAAAATTGGCAGAACTACAAGTTTGAAAAAACATCATAATGGGAGGTTTTAAGCCACTACTCTTTTGACAGATCAGCAGACAAAAAGTTAGAAAGTATGTGGTAGGTTTAAACAATTCTGTGAGCAGGCTTCTGAAACGCGGTTAAGGAGAACCCAGTTTCAGCTAGTGAATCCACGGTCTTCACCTGCACACATGGAATATTTCATGAAAATAGACCATGCACAGGCCACATAGCAAGTCTCAGCAAATATCGAAGAATTACTACCACATAATCAGAGCACAATACAATTAAGTCAGGCAACAATAACAAGAGGATAACTAAAAAGTAGCCAATCACTTAGACATTTTAAAATGGACAACATAGCATATGACCCATGGAAGAACTCAAAATAGAAATGGGAAAATACAACATATCAAAATAGGTGGATGCCTCCAGATTTACCTTAGGAATATCTGAGGTTTTCTTTTATTAAGGACAGTGGTGTTTCTTATTTATTCTATACTCGCCTAGAATTTGCACAGTAGATTACAAACATTATCACTTTCACCCAATAAAATAAAATTATAATTATTTTCATTTCTGCTTACATGCTATTTTCAGAAAATGTATACATTATGTTATAAAGAAAATTAATTTATAATTCCATAAAACTAGTGGAATACAACATATTAAAGAAAAATTTATAGCCCTAAATGTTTATATTCAAGGGTAATATTTAAATTATGTAACTGCAAGAGCCCCAAGCGACGAAGAAGGACACTGGTGCTGTGAGACTGGAGTACTGAGGTATGTTAGGAAAAAACAAAAACTACTTACTGAGCTAGGTGACCAATTCAAGAAGTTAGAAAAAGAATAATATACCCAGAGAGAAAATAAAAGAGGGAATAAGAAAGGTCAGAAATAAAAGAAGACAATATAGAAGGTTAATAAGGGCAAAGTTTGCCAAAAAGACAAATACACTGATTTCTGGGAATGGTAATCGTGTGTGTGCATGTGTGTGGGCGTGCGTGTGTGTGAGTCAGAAAGAGAGGGAAAGGGAAGGAAAATAGGCTATCTAACTAAAGACGCAGCTGAGATCAAAGAATAAGAAAACGCTACGAACGATTTTATGCCAATATATATGAAAATACAAAATAACGCCTTTCAGGGTCCAGGTGCATACATGCAGTGGAGGTATCTAGAAATGCTGGGAATGAGGGCTCTCACACGCGGGAGTGGTACTGTCGTGCGGGAGGCGAGGCGGTGGAATTAGCGTCAGGAGCGGTATGTGGGCGACTTCAACCGCAAAGCACTGTGACTTACAACTCTAACTGTTTATATATCTGAACTACTTCATAATAAATTTAAGAACAGTGAAAAATATTATTAGCAATTATACAATAATTAGATTACACAAACTTTTAGAAAAACACATTAAAAGTTTTGAAAAAAGATAAAGTGCCAAAATTGATGTAAGAAGGAAAAGAAACTTAAACTACAATGGTAATCACAACTCTTTGCCCTTACCCAACTCTCCAAAAAATAACAGGCCCAGGTGGTTTTACATGTATTTCACCAAACTTTTAGGAGTTTTTTTTCAGCTAATCTCTCTCTTTTCAAAATGAACTGTTTAGAAAATATAAAATGATGTCCAAATCATTTCATGATGCTATCCTTAATTCTGAAACCAGTGAAGAGTATAGGAAAACAATAGGACCATTCCATGTGTGAACCTAGACATAACAATCCTAAAGAAAATATTGGCCATTAAATCTCTGCATTTTATTTTATTATTTATTTACTTTTAGAGATGGGGCTCTCGCTATGTTGCCGAGGCTGACCTCAAACTCCTGGGCTCAAGCAATCCTCTTGCCTCAGCCTCCTGGATCAGCTGAGACCTCAAGCATGCACCACCGCCCCCAGCAAACCTCTGTACTTTGAAAACTAAGAAAACACAAACTGAAAAGTGGATCTATGTGTTAGTGACTTGGGAGTGTTGGTCTTTGCTAATATACACACAACTGGTATTCCTAAGGGACCAGAGCTCCGACCCTAAACGGATACCTATAAACACATTCATATGCGGAAAACCTTATAATAAGCATGAAATTCTGGAGAACATTATGACCCTAAGAACTGGGGTGGATGAGTTCTATGGTTTACACTATAATTATACAAGAGGCAAAATCTATTATCTTCCCATTATAAGAAAATAAAATTTGTATGTCAATGTAAAGGGAATTCCAAGTGGTTCTACCATTTCTTAAGACACAGTATAAGAACTATACCCTGCTACTGGTGTTAAAGTAGACTTTTACTTTAGTATAATACAATAATCTACAGACTACATCTAAGTATGAAAGGTTAATGAGACATAATGCAAGGATTTATGAGCACAACAGTGTGGGCCCCAATACTTCAGGAAATCCAATTTATGTTCCCTGTTACTGCTAAAGAATTTGCATATTCCATTGTAGAATACATATTTTGTTGGACACGTCCTTTGAAGGAGAGAATGGCTCTTAATGAAGATTTGATTCTGTGCTTCGGGATATCAGTTGACAGCTAATATGAAAGATGGTTACAAGTAGGACTGCTCTTAGCTATTGCAGCTACTTTTAGGATTCTAATGCTTGATTTATAGTCACTTTGTTGTGTTGCTTTTAACCTCAGATATTCTGGACAGGGGCCGCAGCTTGGTACCTTCCTCTATTTAAAGCCTTTCTTTAACTTTCCCAATGAGCATGCAGGCTTACAGCCTCTAATACTCCTAAATAATGGCAAACAGCAGGGAACTGACAGGCTAATGCTGCATCCACTCCAGCAAATGAGGCCAAACATCTGGAGCCAAACACATTAAAGGGACACATTGGCATTAAGGAAACATTTTGCTTCTCAAATGAATTTCATCCAATCTCAAGATATTTATTAAATTTGTAGCAATTATGCATTTGGGCTTCAGGGAATAATAATATTCTTAAGTATATAAATATTGTCAATATATTTACTTAAAATAAAAAGTTTTAAACTTTAAATCCCAGGAGCAGAACTGAAAGTCTATACTTTTAGTTAATTAAGACAGGTAAAGGGATTTGAATTCTGATTTGCCTGGCAGCATTTTGCCAACAGTCTAATTTTTTTTTCCTATACAGATCTTCTTGAAGTATAGCCATTTTCATTCTAAACCAAAAATGCAAAAGTAAAATAAAATTAACATGTGGTCAGAATGAAAAAGGCAGTTCTTATCTGTAATTTCAAAAGTGATTCATTCCACAAATATTTGCTCAGAGTTTATGATAAGTAGAATACAGCCAATAAAAAATAAGCAGAAAGTTAAAACAGGTGTTAGAAAATCCATAAAACAGGCCAAGCACAATGGCTCACACCTTAATCTTAGCACTTTGGGAGGCCAAAACGAGGGAATTGCTTGAGCCCAGGAGTTCGAGACCAGCCTGGGCAACATGGTGAAACCCTGTCTCTACAAAAAAATACAAAAATAAGCCAGGCATGGTAGCCTGTTCCTGTAGTCCCAGCTACTCGGGAGGCTTTTAGGTGGGAGGATCACTAGAGCCTGGGAGGTTAAGGCTGCAGTGAGCCATGATCATGCCACCACACCCCAGCCTGGGTGACAGAGCAAGACCCTGTTTGCAAAAAAAAAAAAAAAAAGAGAAAAGCAAGTCCATAAAATACAGCTTATGCACTTCACTTACATGCCATTGTCTTCGTGATACAATTTAAACACCTTGATGAATGAAAACACAACCACTGTGCCCCTACCCATCCACTCACCACCCCTCCCCAGAACTGCCTCAGCCCAGCCTAGGGAGTTGTGAACCCAGGCAGTTGTGTTTCCTACTGGATGGAGGACTTACTCTCCCAGCTGCAGCTGACTAGGCAAGAGCAGGAAACAGACTGCATGGCCCAGCCAACCCCGTGACACGTCAGAAAAACGCCTGTGAACTGGCCAACCAGATTCCTTTTCTCATGAATTCAATCCAGAACATCTTGACAAGATCCGGTATTTGCAGCTGAAGCAAGACCCAAAGGCTGGTGATGTAAACTGAGGTCAGTGGGCCATCACGACCACGTGCAGCCCAGAGTGACAGAGGCACAAAAGCCATGCATAAGCAGATAGAGGAGAAGCGAAGAGGAAGACAGGACAGATGCAAAGACACTAGGAGGGAGACCAAAAAAGTCTCCAAAGTAGCCAAGTTCCAGGCCATGCTAGTTTCAGGATTAGCTACTTCCAAGTTAGGGTAACTTACATGGCAGTCTTTTTTTTTTTCTTTTGTAATTTAATGGCCTTAGTTGTGGATGTTTGAATCTATGGCATAAATAGAAGCAAGTTACAAATGGGGTGGGGAGGAAGGCTGTAGAGTCAGGCAAACTGAGACAGAAATGACAGCAAAGGAAGAAGAGCTATACATAGGTCATAAAAGGACACACAAAACATGAAGGTCTGGGGCCTTATAATGAAGGCCACTACAGTACTGTACAGTCTTGGACAGTATAACATGAAATAAATAGAGAAGTCCCATGTCCCTTCTTACCAGCTTATGCTCTGCCTTCCCACCCTGTGGGCAGAGCCTCTGGGCCCCTCTCCATGGCCAACATGTTCACTAGCCCAGACCCACTCACTCACCCTTGCCTATTGCAGAACAGTGCTTTAATAATTCTCCTCTCTCTCTCCTGCATTGTCAGGCTTTCCCTCTCAGATGAATCATTCCTATCAGCACATAAATACGCTATAGCTGTCCAACTCAGTACTATATCCCCATCCAGTTAACACTCCATTTCTCTGTTCTCCTTTCAGTACAAAGCTCCCAACTGGTCTATACTTGGTGTCTCCAATTTCACTCTTCCCCTTCTTTCTTGAACTACCCCCTCAAATCAGGTTTTTGGCCCCACATAAGACCAATAGCTACATCCATGGTACAAAATCTAGTGGTTAATTCTTAGTTCTTTGTAATGCAGTACAAAGGGTACAGCATCACCTAAGGTAGTCTTGAAATACAAGTTTAATCTGGATCTAAGTAAGCATACATATATATATGCTTATATATATATAACAGTTATATATATGTAACATATATATATAAAACAGTTATATATATATTATATATATAACTTCCAATTTTCTATAAATACAGGGATTATTTTAATGAGTTACACAACAACATAAGAGAACAGTGAAGCAAATCCAGAAGGTGGGGCCACCCCACCACTCCACACAGTGCTTTTCAATAGAACTATCTGCAATAATGAAAATTTGTGCTGTGCAATACAGTAGCCACTAGGTACATGTGACTGCTGAGCACCTAAAACGAGGTTAGTGTGATCAAGGAAAATTTTAATGTTAATTTACATGGATAGGGCCATATGTGCCTAATGGCCACAGTTATGAACAACACAATAAGACCACTGACCTGATTGCTTCAACACATCAATGTCATAAAGAAATAAAGGATATTTACTGTTCAAGAGTAAAAAAATGAAGCCATCACATCCAATAGTAAATGCAATTTTTTTATATACTAACAATAAATACTGGAAAATAAAATGTAAACCAATTCTGTTTACCATTGCATCAATAAACATAAAAGAATTGATTAAAAATATAAACTGTATACTTAAAATGGGAGCATTTGTAAATTACTATGTAAATTATACCTCAAAGTTGATAAAATATATATAATATAATAAATTTAATAAAACAGATGCAAGATTTCTACTTTGAAAACTATAAAATGATGCTGAGAAAAATTAAAGACATACATAAATAGAGAGATATACAATGTTCATGGATAGAACACTCAATATTGTTAAGCTGCTAGTTCTTCCCAAATTGATTTATAGATTCAACACAATTGCAATCAAAATATTAGCAGGAAAAATCTTAGCAGATTTTTCACTAGAAACTGACAAGTTAAATCAAATTATTCAGAAATGCAAAGAATCTAGAAAAGTCAAAACAAACTTGCAAAAGAGAATGACTTCAAGACTTACTCTAAAGCTATGGTATGTAAAAGCTATGTGGTTCTGGCATACAATCAAATATTTTGGAGGACAGAATAAGGTTCAGAGTATATGGAGAGAACGGAGTCCAAACATATAGTCAATTATTTTCAATAGAGGGTTCCAGGGCAATTCAACAAAGAAGGAATATTTTCAACAAATAGCACTAAAATAACAACATATCATTTAGAAAAAGATAAACCTTAACAATTACCTCAAATAATACTCAAAAATGTATTCAAGGTGGATCATAAACCTAGATGTAAAAGCTGAAACTATAAAGCTTCAGGCAGGGAAATATGTCTTTGACCTTGAGTCAGGCAAAGATTTCTTAAGACATGAAATGCACTAACCATGAAATAATTTAATAAATGGGAATTTATCAAAATTAAAACTGTCTTCTCTTCAAAAGATATCATTAAGAAAATGAAAAGGAAACCACAGCTTAGAAGACAAAATGTGTGCTACATTTTTGTGATACGTTTACCTGACAAAAGACCTGTATCTGGAATATATATAAAACTCCTGCAACAATAAAACATCAAAAAATAAAATAAAGGCAAAAGATTTGAACAAAAACTTCACAGAGGAAGATATACAAATGATCAACGAGCACTGAAAATGTGCTCACTCATTAGTTATCAGGGAATACAAATTAAAACTACAATAAAAAAACACTTCACACCTTGAGAATGGCTACATTAAAAAGACTGACCATATCAAATGTTTTTGAGTATATAGAGCTACTAGAATTCACACATATTGTTAGTGGGAGTGTTAAATGATGCAACCATTTTGGAAAACAGCTGGATAGTTTCTTATAAAATTGAACATACACCCACTCTATCACCCAATCAAATTCTATACCTAAGTATTCACTCAAGAGAAATGAAAAAAGATGTCCACAAAGAGACTCATCTAAGAATGTTCATAGTTGCCTTATCAATAGCAGCCACAAACTGGAAAAAAACAAAATGCCTATTATCAGGTAAATGGATAAACAAATTCTGGTATAGTCGTACAATGGAATACTGAACAACAAAAAGGAATGAACTGATATATCCACCAAGATGAGTGAATATAAAACACCATATGTTGAGCAAAATAAGTAAAAAACAAGAGTTCGTACGTTTCTATTTATACAGAGTCCTAGAATAATCGAAACCTACTTACGATGACAGAAATCTTTCAAAAGAGTGGTTGCCTCTAGTAGGAAATGGGGATTGACTGGAAAGGAGCATGAAGGAACATTCTAAGGTGATGACTGTGTTCTAGATCTTAACTCGAGTGTTGATTACATGGGTGCAGGCATTTGTCAAAACTCATTAAACTGTACCCCTAATATTTTTGCATTTTATTATGCATAAATGAATTAAAAGCCTCAGCAGTGTTTTGTTTTTGGTAGAAATTAACAAGCTGATTCCAAATGTATATGGAAATGCAGAAAGGCCAAGTATATCCAAGGCAGTCAGTCTAGAAGAACAACAAGGCTGGAGAAGTTACATTGCCAGAAACTAAGCTCTAGTACAAAGCTATGAGAATTAAGAGAGTAGAACTGGTGCGAGGATAAAAAGACAGATGAATGAAACACGACAGGAAGTTCTGAAGCAGACCCACGCATATGTGGTCACCTGACCTATGACAAAGATGACAGTGCTGTCTAGTGGGGAAAGAATACACTTTGCAATAAATGGAGCTTGGTTAACTGAATATGCATTTTTAAAAATTAATATTTACCTCTATATCATACCATACATAAAAAATCAATTCTTGCCAGGCGCGGTGGCTCACGTCTAATCCCAGCACGTCTGCCCAGCGAGGCGGGCAGATAACAAAGTCAAGAGATTGAGACCATCCTGGCCAACATGGTAAAACCCCGTCTCTACTAAAAATACAAAAATTAGCCAGGCGTGGTGGTGGGTGCCTGTAGTCCCAGCTACTTGGGAGGCTGAGGCAGGAGAATCAATTGAACCCGGGAGATGGAGTTTGCAGTGAGCCCAGATAGCACCACAGCACTCCAGCCTGGGCAACAGAGCGAGACTCCATCTCAAAAAAAAAAAAAAAATCAATTCTTGGTGTATTGTATATCTAAATATAAAAGATAAGGTGAAAAGGCAGAAAAATCTAGGAAAACTGTTTAGGAAAAAACACGAGACTACCTACCATCACAACCTTAAGGTAGCAAACATTTCTTAAATGGGACATAAAAAGTGAGAAATATAAAGAAAATATTTGAGAAAATGGACTATCAACTATCGTGTAAGTTAATGACAGTGTATTTACACAACAAAATACTTTATGGCAATGTGTAACAACCTGAATGAATACCTCAAATAAAGTGTTGGCTGGCCTAGGTACCTGGGACAGCTGAGTTTTTTGGAGATTTTTCTGTGGTGTCTCCATCTTCCCATCTCTCAGAAAGTCAGAAGCAAACCTGAGAAGTAGCTGTTACTTTGCCGTGTCTTCCTTCCTGCCCATGGTTTGGCCACACTGAGTCCAGTCTTGCTTGACATACTTAGAGAGGTTTGTTTTCCTGACTAGACCCTGGCTGATTCCAAAGTTATGGTAAATAAGATAATGTGGTAATTATTAGCCCAGGAGATCAGGCTAATAGCTCAGAATTAGACCCACAAGTGTATGTAAAGTTGGTATTTGCAGATCAGTGGGAAAAATATGGCTATTCAATAAATAATGTGGAGAACCATTTCATAAGAAATATTCATTTCAAAAGAAGAAAAACTGGATCTCTACTTCTTACCATATATAAAAAGTTGAATGAAAGCCTTAAATATGAAAAATAAAACTTATGAGCTTTATAGAATATTGTTATAATTTCAAAGTAAGATTTCTTAAATACACACACAAACCATAAATAAGATGAACTTCTGTTCATCAAAAGGCACTTCCTCTACTCCTTCCCAAAACATTCAGAACAAAGCCCTTAGGTGGCTGTGAGCAAGGCAGGCGGCCGAGTTGTGGGGGAGCTGTGGCGGCCTGGGAGGGATGATAGAGGCTGGCCAGGGTGAGGAGGGCATCCTTTGGGGGTGGGGAAGGCGATGCAGGATGTCAGAGCACAGGCAAGGTGAAAAGAATGCCCATGTGGAGGAGTGACAGTGGCCCACACCCGTGTGTGGTGTGGGAGCCTGAGTGGGGTGACGGAGGGTCCCCACAGGGCAGTGGTGGCAGCAATGGGAATGCATTACACACAGGGGACTGCTCAAATACACAAATCTATGATGCATCATGGGAGTGAGGCTTCTCACTGTTGGAGTTATTACAAATGTTGAGAACTAGAATGAACCCTATGTGGTGTGTATTAGAATTGGAAATACTGATATAAGCTTATGGTTTGCATCAATCAATCAACCAATCTAGACATACAGATATGTTCCGTAGCTCTGACAGGGAGAGCCTGGCAGCAGCAACGCCCCAATAGTAAGAAAGCACCCAATACCCAGAACTCGGCTTCTAAAAACCGTTCTCCACTAAACGGAACCAGGGCTCCTCGGAAAAATGACTGGTTTCAGGCAGAGCTGGAACACCTTGCATATCAGAAGGTAAAGAAGTACTCAAAGAATGACTGGGCCTTGTCAAAAGGGCACAGGTGACAATTTGAAGGGGCTCCCACTGGCCAAATCAGGTACAATTTGAGTATCAAAATAAATAATGTTAGTAACAAATTATAACCCATCGAATAAAGTAGGAAACTGGGTCCATAGTGACGAATGAATCGAAGGTTGGGTGAGGAACAGCATAGTGTCCATCTGGGGGAATTACATTTGCTTCTTTGAACCCTATTTCCATGGTTCCTGTCCTGCTCCTCCGCCTCCTAGAACACATGATATGTATTTATAATTGCCTTTCTAATGCCAAGGTCTCCATCATCTGTGCCGTTTCGGTCGGTTTCTAATGCATTTTTCTCCTCCTTAAGGCTCATATGTTCCTACTTTTTTGCAACTCTAGCAATTATTGACTAGATGCTGGGCACGGTGACTTTTAAATTGTAGGGTGCAGGGTTTTTGATCTTTTGTATTCTTTTAAATATTTCTGTGCTTTGTTCTAGGACATGGCTAAGTTCCAGTTTGATCTTGCAGGGCTTGCTTGTAAGCTTAGCTAGGTGGGACCAGCTGGTGCAGCCTTTAGCCCGGGCTAAGCCAGCCCCTGCACTGAGATGAGCCGTTCTGGGAACCCTGTCTAATGCCACACATCGTGAGATTTCTCCACTCCGGCTGTTGGGAACATGAACTGTTCCCATCCCTTTGTGTTCCACAGATTGTCCTGCCTGCACCTCTACCGCGGCTCTTTGTCTGGCCTCAGGTGGTCTCCTCACTCGCCTGCTGAAGCCCCAGGAGGGTCCTCTGCACCGCCTTCTCCTCTCTGGTCTTTGTCCTGTTAATTCTTGCCACCTTGACCTCCCTAAATCCTCAACCTCAACACAACTGCAAGCTCAGTCTCGGTCTCCCTCCCAGCGCTGAGGCCTGAACACTCCAGGGGGTAAGCGGGGAACTTCCTGGGGCTCACTCACCTCATTCACTTTCCCCGCTCAGGGCACCACAGCTGGCGGTGCCCAACCTCCAGTGTCTGCAAACTGCTGTGTCCTATACCTCAGTAGATTTTTTGTTACTGTTTAAGACATAGGATAAGTCTGGTCTCTGTAATTCCCTCCTGGCTGGAAGTGGATGTGAAAAATGGGATTTTACATTGTTTCAACGTGCCTCTCCAGAAAATACTTATCAATTACAGAGAGAAAAAGAGTAACTTTACATAGGAGCCTGGCAGATGGCATTTTAATGAAGTGACTAAAATAAACATAATCAGAAATGGGACAAATTGGAATCATGTGCCAATTTTATAATAAAGGTCCTTCCTGGATACACTGAGAAGATGGCAGCTTTACTGGTGATATTTCTGCTAAAGATGTATAACCTGAATCTAATCATAAGGAAATATCAAACTCAGATTGAAAGACATCCTGAAACATGACTTACCTGTGAACTGGGGACACACTTTGGAAAGTAACTGGTAACTATGGAAGATGTTTATACCCTATGACTCATCAGTTCAACTCCTAAGTACACAGTCTAGAGAAAAGCATACATATGCACAAGAGACCTACTGGAATGTCCGTGATGGTATCATTTACTCTAGCAAAATGTTAAAATCAAGTTAAATACCAAGAAGAGAATGACAAAATGTACAGCGGTGAAAATGGATGAACTAGAACCACACATCCCCACGTGGATAAATCCACTCAACAATGATCAGTAAAAAGAATCTATTACAGATTATACATGAGAAGGGTAACAGCACATTTACATAAAGGGTGGGTCTGGGGGACAGAAGGCAATCTGGGAGGACTATACCAACAGTTTCTATTGTATTTATAATGTTTTATTTCCTAGAGTAGATGGTAGACACATGGGTTTTCATTGTTATTCTCTGTACCTTTACGTCTGAAATACTTTGGTTAAAAAATGCTAATTATCGGCTGGGCGCGGTGGCTCATGCCTGTAATCCCAGCACTTTGGGACACCGAGGCGGGTGGATCACGAGGTCAGGAGATCGAAATCATCCTGGCTAACACAGTGAAACCCGGTCTCTACTAAAAATACAAAAAAATTAGCTGGGCATGGTGTTGGATGCCTGTAGTCCCAGCTACTCAGGAGGCTGAGGCAGGAGAATGGCGTGACCCCGGGAGGCGGAGCTTGCAGTGAGCTGAGATCGTGCCACTGCACTCCAGCCTGGACGACAAAGCAAGACTCCGTCTCAAAAAAACAAAACAAAACAAAATGCTAATTACCTGTGCTGAAAATTTTCCATCCAAAATGGTTAAAATAAAAACTTTGCTAAAATAGTTTTGTTTTAGTACACCATTGGTTTTCTGAGAAATGTACCCATAAGGAGGTCCTATGAAGGTAATGTCAGGTAAACTTTCATTGTATTAACAAATAATTTTTCCAAAACATTTGGCTAATTCTGACAGTGTAGCAAGGCTGTCAGTTTTGTCTGGGACTAGGTGCAGTGGCTCATGCCTGTAACCCCAGCACTTTGGGAGGCTAAGGCAGGCAAGTGGCTTGAGCTCAGGAGTTTGAGACCAGCCTGGGCAACATGGTGAAACTCCATCTCTACAAAAATTACAGGAATTCACCAGGCATGGCACCAGTAGTACCAGCTACTCAGGAGGCTGAGGTAGAAGGACCAATTGAGCCTAGGAGGTTGTTGAGGCTGCAGTGAGCTGTAATCATGCCACTGCATTCCAGCCCGGGCAACCGAGCAAGATATCCTGTCTCAAGAAAATAAAAATAAAAATTTGTCTGGAACCTGACCAAGTTGATTAATCCAGTTTGAGTAACTGATGAAGTTTTTTTTTTCTTTTTTTCAGATAGAGTCTTGCTCTGTGGCCCAGGCTGGAGTACAGTGGTGTGATCTCGGCTCACTGCAACTTCTGCTTCCCAGATTCCAGTGATTCTCATGCCTTAGCCCCCAGGGTAGCTGGGATTACAGGTGTGCGCCACCATGTCCGGCCAATTTTTGTACTTTTAGTAGAGACGGGGTTTCGCCTCGTTGGCCAGGCTGGTCTCAAACTCCTGGCCTCAAGTGATCTGCCTGCTTTGGCCTCCCAAAGTGTTGGAATTACAGGCATAAGCTACCGCACCTGGCCTGATGACGCTTTCATCATCCTGAAAGACTGGGTGGTATAACCCTATCGACCAGCCTTGGCTGGTAATAAGTACACAGGCTATTTGCCATGGAGTTGTAGACAGCGATATACAGCCAACTGCATCAAAGAAAATTAGCTCACCAACCTTATTGTATTTCTAACCTCGAGAAGTGAAAATTTCCATTAGGCTGACTATGGAGGCTAAAGAATGGTTACTTTGACTTTAATCTTTAAAACTCAGTAAAAGTGGTGAAGTGCACAGGGCTCTAAAATGCCTCAACTGATCAAGTAGACACAAACTTTCCTGAGGTCATGCCCATCATGCCCAGCCCTCTGAATCCTGACACTTACACAGTTGCAAATGTGACTTTTCAAACTTTTAGAATTCACAGAAGAATGCTGCAGTTCCTAGAGAAGGATGTGTTTTTGGTACAT
Organism: Gorilla gorilla gorilla; assembly: GCF_029281585.2. Lineage (NCBI taxonomy): Eukaryota > Metazoa > Chordata > Mammalia > Primates > Hominidae > Gorilla > Gorilla gorilla. The sequence goes on along the minus strand of NC_086018.1, from coordinate 25,979,332 downwards.
CTTCCTGACCACAAAAGAACCTCTGGCATTTCACATACTATTTTTGAAGAGTAAATGCAAACAATGGCTTTATTTTCTTTGAAAACTTGTAACCAAATAATAATAATTATTTCTTTTTGAGATGCAGTCTTGCACTGTTGCCCAGGTTGGAGTGTAGCGGCGCAATCTCGGCTCACTGCAACCTCCGCCTCCCGGGCTCAAGCAATTCTCCTGCCTCAGCCTCACTGGTAGCTGGGATTACAGACACCTGCCACCATGCCCGGCTAATTTTTGTATTTTCAGTAGAGACAAGGTTTCACCATGTTGGCCAGGCTGGTCTCAAATTCCCGACCTGAGGTGATCTGCCCGCCTTGGCCTCCCAAAGTGCTGGGATTACAGGTGTGAGCCACTGCGCCTAGCCTCAAAGAATTATTTTAAAAGAAAATTCACATGCAACAGGACTTGCATAATGCTTTTCATAAGTCATGAAAGAAACCTATTTTTATTTGTAAATTCAGATATTTTTGTTACACTAATACATGCAGAAATAGACATACATATATGTTCTTCAACTTCTATAAAGGTTTTAAGGAGCTCAAAATAAAAGCACAGCATAAAACTCATAAAAACAAAAATAAAATGAGTCAAGTATTGAAAGGGCTAAGGAAGACAGTAACTGAGTTGCTTACACTAGGGTTTTATCAGACTGTGTTCCATTATCAAACACACAGCTGCTCCCCCAGCATGCATCCAAGGCACCCCTGAGGAGGGATGATGTCAGCGGCAGAGCGTGGCACTCTTCTTGCTGGCAAGCTCTGAGTCCACACCAGCCACAAGTGGCATCCATTCTCTCTGCTCAGAGACTCGGCCTGGGGTCCACACCCTGCTCTGTCTACACAATAGAGGCTTCCAGCAGCTGTCCCAGACATCAAGGAACTGTCAACTGACTCCTCCCACACAAAGGACCAGAGCCCTTAATGTTGCTCTGTTACTATTTTTAATCATCATTATTATTTTTTAACTACTAAGGCGGCTTTGGGATGACTTCAAGAAAACACATCTGGATTGTCTCCAAGAATCTTGAGACCACAAACTAGGGACTAAGTTCTTGTGAAGAAGACTTCCCGCAGCCAAATCCTGCTGCTGCCAGCAATGCCCCGAGTCCTGGACATTTGTCACGAGCCCAAGGTTCAGGAGGTTACTAACATTTCCCACTTACTGCTTTCTGGATTTTGTTTTAGCTTTTTCTCTTCTCCCTTGCTGTGCTCTGAACTCCAGGAGGAGGATTTTATGTTTATTGGAGAATGAACTGATCGAGGGAAATGGTGGAACTGAGAAGGCTTTCTGTTAACATGACTCATAAACTTTAATGGTTTATTACCCTGAAAGACATCCAATTACCACAGTTCTAATATCTTGCTAATCTTGTATTAAAAAGCTTTTTAAAGGGCTAAATGCCAATAAATAGTATCCGTACTTTCCATTTTCTGAAAATGAAGCTGAACTATAAAGTTATATCTCACATAGAAAGGTAGTTTTTTTTAATTCATCAGGATTTGAATATGGTTAACAGATAAATATTTCCCTACTTCTATTTTCCAAATAAGCTTAGAATCCCTTTCAGAGAATATCACAGAATAGTTTGCAGACAAGAACATTCAGTGTGACTTACAGAAAGATCCAGACTATTCCTGGTTCCCTAACTTGAGATTTGCTGGCCTAGTTTCCACAGTTCATATAAAGCAGACATTTTATACCTGACTTGATACATTTTCCTCAATTGATCATGAAAAGGAGATAGCACTATCCTTCAAAACAATATTTACTCCTTTTGTGAATCAAATTATATTCATAAATGCTTATATAAACAAAACTAACCAAATCAAAATGACGTTACCTTAAGTCTTATTTTTATCAACTCTCTAATTCTAATAAAGTAATTATGCCTGAAAATTGACAGTGGAAAATGAAAACTGACAATTTTTAAATAACACTTCTCTAGAACAATCAAGCACAAAGTAGTGGTAGGATCTGTCATATCTACTACGTATGTAGAGGTTGGATTTATCATAACTGAATGAAAGAAATTTGGCGTATCCCTCAGTTTTTCCTAAATGTAAAGAATGAGAGCTGAATTTTACAATAATCTCTAGGTTTGTTTTTTTAACATAGTGCACTGGCCCACGAATTGGCAACCCCTACAAACACCTAAAAGAAAATTGCTTCTTATTTTGAAAAAGAGATTGTTTTTAAATGTACAGAGTTTTGAATTACAAATATCCAGACTCCTTAAAATAGAGAAACAAAAACAAACATTTTAGGGGCAGGAAAACTCTCACTGAGCCGCTATCTTATCAAACTAGAGGTCATGTAACTGGGTTTAATTTTCCACTAAAGGGTGAACTTTGAATAGAGAAAAATAGGCTTTTGTATATGCTCTTTTTCAGGATTAACTCTATTTTAAAAATTTTCTATTTATACACAGTACATAAACATACAGAGAAGAAAGAAAATCACTCGAAATCCCACCCCACCCAGAGAAAGCTACTTTTAACATTTGCTGAGTATTTTTCCAGGCATTGTTTTTTTACTGTGGTGAATTTTTAAATAATTGTTAAGTGTAAAATTCAGTGGCATTAAGTGCACGCAGTGTAATGCAACCATTACCACCACAAATTTCCAGAATTTTTTCATCATCCCAAAGAGAATCTCTGTGCCTATTTGTTATGGGTTAAAGTGCATCCCACACACAAAAAGGTATGTTTAAGTCCTAACTCCTAGTACCTCAGGATCTTAAAACAGAGTCTTTGCAGATGCAGTCACATGGAGATCAGCAGGTAGGCCCTAACCTGATCTGATTCGTGTCGTCATAAGGAAAGTTGGACGCGGATGCAGACGCAGACATACTCAGAGGGAAGACACACAGGGAGAACCCCGCGGGAAGATGGAGGATTACAGTGATGCATCTGCAAGTCAGATTTTTGGCATTTGCACCCAAGATTACCTGCCAACTACCGGAAGTGAGGAAGAGGCAAAGAGAATTCCCCTGCAGGTTTCAGAGGACCATGGCCCTTTTGTCACCTTGATTTTGGATCTCTACTCTCCAGAACTGTGAGACAATAAATCTCTAGATTTTAAATCACCCATTTGTGGTGCTTTGTTATGGCAGGCCCAGGAAATGAACACACCATGAAACAATTACTCCCTCAATGGCCCCTGGTAACTTGTAGTCTGCTTTCTGTCTCTATGAATTTGCCTATTCCACGTCCTCATAGAAGCGTAATTATACAGTATTTGTCCACTGTGGCTTATTCCGCTAGCGTAATGTTCTCAAGGTTCTTCCAAGTTGCAGCATCTATCAGAATGTTATTTCTTTTTATGAATAATATTCCACTGTATAATGTATAGATCACATTTTATTTACCCATTCATCTGTTGATGGACATCTGGACTACTTCCACCTTTGGCTATTATGAATAACGCTGCTATGAACATTGGTGTAAAAGTATCTGAGTCTCTTCTTTCAGTCATTTTGGGTATATACCAAAGAGTGGAATTGCTGGGTATGAAGTTTAATTTGCTACTTTTTCCTTTTATGAATTGTGCTTTGGGGTCCTCTCTCAGGAATCACTGCCTTACAGAAAGCTGAAAAACTTTCTCCTATTTTTTCTTCTTGAAGTTGTATAGTTTTAGCTCTTACATTTAGGCCTATGAATAATCCTTTTGAAATTTATTTTAGTGCATGGTGCCAAGTAAGGGTCTAAGTTCTCTTTTCTTTCCTTTTCCTTCCTTCCTTTGCATATGGATATCAAATTGTTTTACCACCATCTGTTGGAAAGACCAGCTTTTCCCCTTTGAATTACCTTGTCAGATTTGTAAAGAGAAAAATCACGTGCTTCCAGCCAACGTGGAGTAACTGACCACATTTACTGTCTTGCCTGAACTCAGAGAACACACAAAATACATGGAACGACAGTTTTCAAGACCTGAGGTATATCAGGCAACAAAGGTCAGTAACCCTGAGAGATGGGAAACATATGAAGTGAGCTCTCCAAGTGCCCTAGCTTACTGCCTGGATAGTTTCCAAGACCTGGCACAGGAGGGAAACCTTTTGGAGTCCAGAGGATTCCCGGAGTTGAGGAGACAGAGCTGAATGAGAGTGTGAGGGGGACTAAGTGACTTATATGAAGGGCAGAATGCTAGAGAGGAGGCAGCTGCCCAGAGAGAGACCTTGAGAGGTCAGCAGAGTCACTCATGATCTATACATGTACATGAGGAAACTACCCGAGGCCTGGGGAAGAACCACCTGAAACGATTAGATGTCACAGCACTCACACAAGGGCAAGAAAAGTGCCTGTTCCCACCAGCAGCCAGACTCATGTTCCATGAGGCACTGGGTGAAGTAAACAACAGTCTTGCCTCAGTAGTGGGCAGTAATTAGCCCAAGGCTGACAACAGCTCAGTCCTGCCGAACAGATCTCAAAAACAAGACCCAAAAGAATGAAACTGTTTCCAAGTATTTTACATGTGTCCCAGAACAAGCTCAAGAATGTGTTAGGAATACAAAAATATCTAGCACCCAAAAAGGTAAAATTCACTATGTATAACATCCAACAAAAAGCAATCAGGCATGCAAAGAAACATGAAATTATGACCTATGATGAGGAGAAAATCATCCTGTCTTGTTCCCAATCTTAGGGGCAAAGCATTCAGTCTTTCACCATTAAGTATCATGCTGGCTTCAGGGTTTTTGAAGATGCCTCTATTATGTTAAGGCAATTCCCTTCTATTTCTAGTTTGCTAATAATTTTTATCAAACATGAAAGTTAGATTTTGTCAAACGAGGCTGGGCGCGATTGCTCACGCCTGTAATCCCAGCACTGTGGGAGGCCCAAGTGGGCAGATCATGGGGTCAGGAGAGATGGAGACCAGCCTGGCTAACATGGTAAAACCCCATCTCTACTAAAAATACAAAAAATTGGCTGGGCGTGGTGGCAGGTGCCTGTAATCCCAGCTACTTGGGAGGCTGAGGCAGGAGAATCGCTTGAATCCAGAAGGTGGAGATTGTCGTGAGCTGAGACTGCGCCACTGCACTCCAGCCTGGGCGACAGAGCGAGATTCCGTCTCAAAAAAAAAAAAAAAAAGAAAAGATTTTGTCAAATGATTTTTCTGTATCTAATATGGTCACTTTTTTTTATTAATAGAGCAACTCATGCAAATTGATTTTTTAATAATAGCTCTATTGAGATATGATTTTTTTTTTTGGAGACCGAGTCTCGCTCTGTTGCCCAGGCTGGAGTACAGTGGGGTGATCTCGGCTCACTACAATCTCCGCCTCCTGGGTTCAAGTGATTCTCCTATCTCAGCCTCCTGAGCAGCTGGGATTATAGGCATGCACCACCACAACCAGCTACTTTTTTGTATTTTTAGTAGAGATGGAGTTTTGCCATGTTGGCCAAGCTGGTCTCGAACTCCTGGCCTCAAGTGATCCGCCCACCTCAGCCTCCCAAAGTGCTGGAATTACAGGTGTGAGCCACTGCACCTGGCCAGGATTATTACAATTCAAGGTGAGATTTAAGTGGGGACACAGCCAAACCATATTGGATCCTTTGCCCATATTTTATTTGGGTTATTATTGAGTTATGGGAGTTTAAGTATTAAAAATACAAATCCCTTATCAAATGTAAATCTTTCCTCCCACTCTGTAGGTTGTCTTTTCATTTTCTTGATGGATTATTTTGAAGCAAAGGAGTTTTTAATTAGATAAAGTCCAATTCGGTTTTTCTTCTGTTGCTTGTGCTTTTGGTATCATATCTCAGAAACCAACATTGTGACCACCAGTTCACAGTGATTTATGCCTACATTTTAAGAGTTTTATAGTTTTGGCTAACATCGTCTGTAATCCATTTTTAGTTAATTTTGAATATGGTGTGAGGTAGGGTGCCCAAATTCATTCTTCTGCATCCTTGTTTTGGCACCCATTTTGAAAATCAACTGACTATAGATATATGGGTTTATTTCTAGATTCTCAATTGAACTCCATTGGTCCATATGTCTATCTTTATGCCAGTATCACCCTGTCTTCCTTACTATAACTTTGTAGTAAGCTTTGAAATCAGGATGTGTGAGACCCCCAAGGTTCTTTCTCAACATTGTTTCGGCTATTCTGGGCCCTTTGAATTTCCATGTGAATTTTAAGAATGGCTTGTCAATTTGTGAAAAGAAGCCAGCTGCAATTTTGCTATTGAATCTTAGATCAATTTACAGAGTACTGTCATCTCAATAATGAATCTTCTGATCCATGAACGTAGAATGTCTTTCCATTCATTTAGGTTTCATTTCTTTGTACTTTTGCAAATTTTTATAATACAATGGTGGAGCAAAACACATTTACTTCTGGTACCTTAGTGGTTTCTTCTGCTTTTTAAAAATTAAACCTGGGCCAGGCACGGTGGCTTACGCCTGTAATCCCAGCACTTTGGGAGGCTGAGGCGGGCAGATCATGAGGTCAGGAGATCGAGACCATCCTGGCTAACATGGTGAGACCCCGTCTCTACTAAAAATACAAAAAATTAGCCAGGCGTGGTGGTGGGCGCCTGTAGTCCCAGCTACTTGGGAGGCTGAGGCAGGAGAATAGTGTGAACCCGGGAGGCAGAGCTTGCAGTGAGCCGAGATCATGCCACTGCACTCCAGCCTGGGTGACAGAGCAAGACTCTGTCTCCAAAAAAAAAAAAAAAAATTAAACCTGTTCTTGCCACACAGTTTTGAGTACTGCAGTTTTATAGTACATTCTAGTATCCTATAGGACAAGTCCTCATGCTGCTGCTTCAAGATTTTGAAGGTTCTTTTTTTTTTTTTTTTTTTGAGATGGAGTCTCACTCTGTCACCCAGACTGGGGTGTAGTGGCATGATCTCGGCTCACTACAACCTCCTCTGCCTCCTGGGTTCAAGCAACTCCCTGCCTCAGCCTCCCGAGTAGCTGAGATTACAGGCACCTGCCACCAGGCCCAGGTAATTTTTGTATTTTTAGTAGAGATGAGGTTTCACCATCTTGGCCAGGCTCATCTTAAACTCCTGACCTCATGATCCACCCGCCTTGGCCTCCCAAAGTAGTGGGATTACAGGCATGAGCCACCGTGCCCGGCCAGTTCTTCCTTCTTAATGAACTTCAAAATAAATGTGTTAAGCTAAAAATCCTATTTAATTTTTAAAAATTTCAATTTTTTTTTTTTTTGAGACAGAGTCTCGCCCTGTCACCTAAGCTGAAGTGCAATGGTACAATATGGCTCACTGCAGCCTCAACTCCCCCACTTACAAGCGATCCTCCCACCTCAGCCTCCTGTGTAGCTGGGACTACAGGTGTGCACTACTATATCCAACTAATTTTTTAATTTTTTTTTTTGTAGAGACAGGGTCTCACTACGTTTCCCAGGCTGGTCTCAAACTCCTGGGCTTCAGCAATCTTCCCACTTTGGCCTCGAAATAAACTCTTAAACTTCCAAATAGTCCTGTTTTTATTTTTGTTGGAATTGCATTAAGTATAAATGTTATTTAAGGGAAGTTTGATGATATTGTCTTCTTATTCAAGTATGTCTCTCCAATTTATTCAAATGTTTCTCATTTCCTTTATTAAAATTTTATGTTTTTCAAATAGATCCTTGTATATTTCTTATTAAATGTATTCCTAGGTATTTTATAGTTTTGTTGTTATTTAAAAGGGATATTTTCCCCATTGTATTTTCTAAACTGATATTTCTAGCATACAGAAAAACTAATTAAAATATTTGCTTATATTTGGCTATATTCCTGCTTTTTCTATTCATTTGGATTTTCAAAATACCCATAAAATATTTGTGTTTAATCTGTTGCAATATGACCTAAGCAAGTGGTGAGATAAAGCATAGAAGGAGACAATATGCTGAGTAGGTGGTTAAAAACTGTATCATAATGTCAGGCCAACACTTAAGAGTGTTTATGAAAATAACCTTTGCTCCATGAGAATGTATGAGAGACTCAGAGAAGTAAATAACTGTGGTCAAAGAGGGGCATATTGCTGAAAGCAATTTAGTGAATATAATTGTGAATGGTTTTACAGATACTGTGACATTATAAACTAATGCTGCAGTAATTAATGTTATTTTATTTTAATTTTCAAATGCAAAGCCAAAATTCTAGTATTGAAAGTTTACAGCATGCTATGCTCTTGTTTGGGAAGAAAATATAAATTCTCCTGATGCTAATATACACATCTAAGGTAGTTTTATTTTAAAAAATAAGTTTCCAGGTCAGGCACGGTGGCTCACGCCTATAGTCCTAGCACTTTGGGAAGCCAAGGTGGGCAAATCGCCTGAGGTGAGGAGTTTGAGACCAGCCTGGCCAACATGGTGAAACCTCATCTCTACTAAAAATACAAAACAATTAGCCGGGCATGGTGGTATGCACCTATAGTCCCAGCTACTTGGGAGGCTGAGGCAAGAGAATCACTTGAATCCAGGAGGTGGAGGTTGCAGTGAGCCGAGATCGTGCCACTGTACTCTAGCCTGGGCAACAGAGTGAGACTCTGTCTCAAATAATAATAATAATAAGCTTCTGGATAGTACTGAGTTTTGTTTTGGAAGGTTTTATTGTTGCTGAACTAGATAGGGTGACTCTAAAGTTCATTTGGAAACACAAAATGTAGAAATATCTATAAAAACTCTCAAGGGGAAAAATAACTATAACAGGGGGATTAGTCATACCAAACAGTAAAAGCCTCAATTAAGAAAGCTGGTACTAGCACGTAATAGGCAGACCAATGAAATGAAAGAATAGAAACAGATTCTGATAAACAGAAAGTTAATATAGGGTAAAGATGGTATATCAAATCACTATTCTAGGATTTGGACAACTCACTACTTTAGAACAATAATAAAGCTGGATCTATATCTTACACTATACATCAAAATCTATTCCATATGAACCAAGAGTTCAATGTAAAAATAAAATAATAAAGACACTAGAAGGAAATGGAGCAAAGTTCTTTAATAACTTTAGGCTGGGAATGGCCTTTTTAACTGATCTCAAAATCCACAAACCATACAAGAAAAGATATTTAACATAAGAAAAATAAAAATAAGCTGGGTACAGTGGTACGTGCCTGTAATCTCAGCACTTTGGGAGGCTGAGGAAGGAGGATCCCCTGAGCCCAGGAGTTCGTGACCAACCTGGGCAACATGGTGAGACCTCATCTCTACAAAAAAATTAAAAAATTAGCTGGGTCTGGTAGTGTACACCTGTAGTTACAGCTACTTGGGAGGCTGAAGTGGGAGGATGGCTTGAGCCTGGGAGGTGGAGGTTCCAACAAGCTATGATCGTGTCACTGCACTCCAGCTTACACAACAGAGTGAGACCCTAACTCAAAAGAAAAAATACAGAAAAATAAAACTCAACAATAACAAATGACAAAGTGGGAAACGTATTTGCAACTCATATCGCAAAGGACAAATCTTCCTAGTATATAGAACTGACCAAAGGTTAAAACTAAAATAAGATTTTGGTCAAAATCTAAAATCTTGATAACATGTTGGCAATGCTGAGGGGAAACAGGCATTCTCAGACATCACTGGTTAACAGTGTAAATGGCTACAAACCCTGTTGATGGCAATCTGTCAATAACCTTCAAAATTACACATGTACCTTCCATTTTACTAGGCAATACTAATTCTTAGAATGTATCCTATAGATGTAGTATACATACACGAGATAATAAACATAATGATTCTGCCTTGCAGCATCCTTTGTAATAGAAAAAGAGTAAACAATCTTATGTCCACTATAAGGTTAGTTACATAAAAAATTATGCACTCAGTGAAATATACTCTAGACCGTTAATTTTAAAAAAATCTTAACTCCCTACTCCCCTGAAAGAAAACCCACAGAGAGGCTGATTTTCATGTACTGATATGTAAAAATCTCTCAGATATCAGAAGTGAAGGAAACAAATCATGGAATGGTGTGTAGAGCAGGCATCTGCGTAAAAGGGGGAAGGGGAAGAATGTTCACTTCTACTTGCATGTATATGCATTAAACAAAATCTTGATAGCATACTCAACAACAATAGTAGTCTCTTTTGTGGGATGAGGTAGGACATAGACAGCAATAGAAGTAGAATAGACCAGAAAAAGAATAGATAGGCCAATGGATAAATGCATCTGTAATTTTGTTAGATATTGTGAAATTCCTCTAGATAAAGATTGTGACATTTTGCACATAAGCAAACTCAAAACAAAACTGACAAAGTGGGAAAAATATTTGCCACTAATATCAAAAGGGACAGACCTCCCTAACAGATGTATATCCACCAGTAATGTATGATAGAGCCTCTTTCTCCACTGCATCTCCAACAGTGCCGTGAACTTTTCAATTTTTGCTAAGCTGTATGTAAGAAATATCATAGTGTGGCTTTTGACTGTTTTAAAATTTAGGTTTATTTCCAATCAAACAGTGATAGAAAGAAAAAACTCGGGTTTACTGAGGTATAATTTACATACAATACATTCACGTTTTTGGGGTGTATAGTCCAATGAGTTTCAGTAAACACATATTCATGTAACCACCACCACAGCCAAGACACAGAACATGTTCAGCAACCAATTGCCTCATGTCCTGTCTCACTATTTCTGGTCCCTGTCAACCACTGATTTCTGGCCTACTGCCTTTTTCAGAATGTCATCTTTCACATAACATTATATTGGCATCAGCAATTGCTGAGTAGTATTTCACTGCATGATATCATAGTGTAGCTTTAATTTGAACTTCCTTATGAGTGGGATTGAGCATTTTTTCGTATGTTCGAATGCCATTTGTCTCTTTCTGTGAACTGAATGTTCAAGTTTCTGAGTTTTTATCCTTCTCACATTGTGAGAGCTCCTTGTATGTTACTGCACGTTACTGAGATTAAGAGTATTGTATGTTATTGTATGTTACTGAGATTATCTTCTTGTGACACAAATAAGTCAGGCACAGAAAGACAAATGGCAAATGCTCTGTGTTTACTCCTTAAAGTATTTGGATACAAACGTTCTTTAATGTTTGTGCAGTCACATTAACCTTTTCTTTAATGTGTTAGATTGAGTCAGAGTTAGAAAGGCTTTTGATCTGGGCAATGGGTTTTTAGATAGGACCTCAAAAGCACAGGCAACAAAAGCAAAAATAAACAAGTGGGGTTACATTAAACTAAATAACTTCTGCACAGCAAATGAAACAATCAGCAGAGTGAAGAGACAAGCTATAGGAGAAAACGTGTGCAAACCATACATCTGACAAGGAGTTAATATCAAAAAGTATATAAAGAACTCAATAGCAAGAAAACAACACAATTTAAAAATGGGCAAAAGGCCAGGCACAGTGACTCACATTCATGCCTGTAATCCTAGCACTTTGGGAAGTTGAGATGAGAGGACTGATTGAGCCAGGAGTTCAACAACAGCATGGGCAACGTAGCAAGACTACAAAACATTTTTTAAAAAGCCAGGCCTGGTACAGACCTGTGGTCCCAGCTACTTGGGAGCCTGAGGCAGGAGGATTACTTGAGCCTGGGAGGTTTAGGTTGCAGTGAGCTGTGATCACACCACTGCGCTCCAGCCCAAGTGACAGAGAGAGATCCCGTCTTTTAAAAAAATGGGCAAAGGACCTGAATAAAAAACATTTCTCAAAAGAAGACATACAAATGGCTAACAGGTATATTAAAAAATGTTCAGCGTTATTAATCATCAGGGAAAAACAAATTAAAACTGCAATGAGCCATTACCTCACACCTGTTAGAATGGCTATTACTTAAAAGATGAACAATAAGGGCTGGAGAGGATGTGGAGAAAGGGGAACCCTTGCACACTGCTGGCGGGAATGTAAATTAGTACAGCCATTATGGAAAACGGTACAGAGGTTCCACAAAAAAATTAAAAATGGAGCTACCATATGATCTAGCAATCCTATTACTGGGTATACATCCCAAGGAAGTGAAATCAGTATGTCAAAGAGTCATCTGCACTCCCATGCTCATTGTATCACTATTCACAACAGCCAAGATACGGAATCAATCTAAGTGTCTATCAATAGACAAAAATGGATGGAGAAAATGTGGTATATATACACAAAAGAATACTATTCAGCCATTTATGTGACAACGTCAGTGGAATAAGCTAGGCAGAAAAAGACAAATACTGCATGATATTACCAATATGTGGAATTAAAAAAAGTTAAACTCATAAAAGCAGAGAGTAAGATTATCAGGGGCTGGAGGTGTGGACTGGGGAGATGCTGGTCAAGTGATACAAAATTTCAGTTAGAAAGAATAAATTCAAGAGATCTAGTGTGCAACATGCTGACTGTAGTTAATAACAATGTATACTTGAATATTGCTAAAAGAGATTTTAAGTGTTCCTACCGCAAATAAATGATGAATATGTGTTTTTTTAAGGTTTTTGACACTCCCTGGCTATAAAGGATTCTCCCATTTTTTTCCTTCTAGTTCTTATATGGTTTCATTTTTTATATTATCTCTCTGACCTCCTTGAATTTATTTTGGCATACAATATGAGGTTTACATTCAATCTTTTTTCAAATTGCTATTCAGTGATCTCAATACTACTTATTAAAAGTCCATTTTCCTCCAGTGATTTGAGATGGCCATATCTATATGCCAAATTTCCATTAGTATGTGGTTAATTTTTGGAATTTCTATTCCGTTTCGTTGATTTGTCTGTAATGTGACATTACTCTCTTCTAGTTGTGGAGGCTTTTATAGTATGTCTTAACATCTGCTAGGGCTAGCCACACTTCACCCATTATTGTTGTTTTTCAGTGATTTCTTGGTTATTCTTCCTTATTTATACATGCCTTTATAATTAAGCTTTCTATCTCCTGGAAAAAAAAGGTGGTATTTTTACTGGGACTATGTTTATTTTTTAGCATGGGGAGAAAATGACATTTTTTGTGGTAATGAAACATCCTTTTCAAGAACACTATCTTTCCATTTGTTCAAGTCTACATTTATGTATTTTTCAGGAATGGTACAAGGTTATTTTTATATAACTTTAAAGTATGTGCATTAACTCCATTCCTAGGTATTTCCTTCTATTAGTATTAAAAATGATAATTTATTTATTTAGTACTTAACTTACATACTTATCATTTATTTTTGGTGAGTAAAATCTACTATTTTAGCAATATTCAAGTATACATTGTTTTTAACTACAGCTACCATGTTGTACAATAGAGCTCTTGAGTTTATTCTAACTGAAATTGTATCTTCTAGGTACTCACTGATTGCATATACATGTAGGTTATAGATTTTTGTGTATTCATTTGAAGAAAACATACTTCAATTGCACAATCTATAGTAGTTTGATCTCAAACTAGGTTAAAAATTGTTGGATTCAAAAGCATTTTACATTTCAGTTCAAAGCAAATTTAGAGATTTGGTCTTATTCTCTGTAGAAAGTATCCATATCACAAAATTCAGTCACACTAACTACATTCTATTAATAATTTTAGGAAGAGGCAAAGGCCAAAATAAACCTAAATGATAAAACTAGAAATTTTTTCTTCAAGGTGATCTTTTGAGGTTAAAATTAATGTAGGATAGAGGAGAACCTTTACATCAGTATCTGGAAAAAGAACTTTAGAAGCAAGCATGTTAATACTGTCACTTTGAAAATACATGAAAGGGACTTTAAATTAGTGGAAAAGAGCACTCAATGTTTCTTATATATGACTAAGCTACTAATAAGGATATGTGAATTCAGATCTGTCTTAAGGTAAACTGATGCGGGAAGCTTAAAGGTTATACAATCAACCTCAAAACATTTTCATCTATTAATATTAGTCTTGGTATAGACCAGTCACAGAAATAAAGACGGAGAAATCCAATGGAAAATATTAAAACACGTGAAAGGATAAAGAATACATGTCATAAGTTCATTGTTCATGTATACAATAGCAACACGTTTACTATGTATCCAGTTTTGTAAAATAGAACATATTTTCATTGGCTATGATTTTGTATAACCAACGACAAAAGATTACATAGTTTTTTCCTCTTCCCCCACCCTGTTTTTTGTTTAACGTAGTAGCTGTGCTATCAAGGTACACTGGTGTTGCAATACAGGCTTAATGATTATTTATTGACTGCCTCCTAACCACTTTGCGTAACTTAATGACAAATCTTTCAAATTTTTGACACTGTTTCAAAATAGCATATATCCTGGAACCTCTCAGTGCTACTCCTTAAGCTTATGAGAAGTGAATGTTAAGAAAAACTAGCAGAGAAACCAGAAAACTTTATTTATTATGAATGGCAAGGAAAGAACTTAAAAGTCACTGTACTACTCCAGTTTGCCAAAATATTCCCTCTAGCACCAAGTCTTATCTCTAACAGATAATATGTGAGAAGACTCTACACAAGTGAAAACAGAAAATGCAATTACATTTTATTGCAAGAAATTTGGAAAACGTATTTTTAACAAAGTTAGCTATTCAAAAGTGTTACCTTAGGCTGTCTCTTAATAGCTCCTTTTCACAAGTGTGAAATTTAATGAAGGCAACAGCATTTACAAGCAAGACCAAAATGGTATCTTAATTACTAGCTGCATTTTCTTAGGCAACAAGAGATTAAATGGAAAGAGAAATTAGTTTTACAAATAGCATCATACATCTTTATGTTACACCCCCCTCCATCAAGTCACAGATGGTTATGTATTTTGAACTTCCTAATATTGTAGGCAATTTTCTTTTCCTTGGGCACACCCAAATCCATCACTACTCTAAATTATATATTATTTTAAAATCATTTACAAGGACTAAAGCTGTTTATCATAATGATTTAACATTTACTGACCACATGAAATGGGCTTTTCTGGTATTCAGCTCTACATGGATATGAAACCTAAGACTTGTTGAAACGTACTGGCACTCTTATGTTTGCAGTGTTTGCATCACACAGTTTGGAGGAATACCTTGACTTGATCTAACTAACTCTAATACAGGGTTCCTGATCCAGTTACTACAGCCGAATCTAACAGCCAAAGCCAGGGTTGTCATGGCTAATGTTACTGCTACCTGTCATGTAATTCACACGTTCAAATAGGGACCTGTGAGGACCACTGTCCTCATATGAGTATCTATAAAACTGCAGGCATCAAAAAGAACCAAGTGACTTTGCTTCTAATCGTGGCTGAGTAGCCACTATCAGAATAATAATTCCACAAATAACAACTATAAACCCTCAACGAAATAGGAAAACAAAAAACGAAAAACAAAAACCAAAACTACCTAAAGGCACTGGAGAGCAATCAAAGGAGGAAGATTTTGCAGGAGAGGGGGCGGAGTTGAGCACTGGAATAAATTCCATTTTCTTCTTTGGGCAGACTCCAATCCATGCCATGCATAGATGTTAAAACTCAGTTTTAAAATCCATAGTTTGACTTTCTTGTCCCAGAGGACAGATTTCAGGGCAAACACAGTAGCTAGTTAGGAGGAAAATGCTATTAAGGTAAGAGTCAGAGTGGAGTATTCCCAAATTGTATTTGTAAACACTGAAGGGCTGTCTCCAAGTAGCCTAGGTAAGGCTAAACGAACTGAACTAAAGTTTCAGCTGCCGCCTACCGTAGAGGGAATAAGAGGTTCCAGTTCCTCCAACCTAATGACTTAATTTTTTTTTTGAGACAGAGTTTCGCTCTTGTTGCCCAGGCTGGAGTGCAATGGCGCCATCTCGGCTCACCACAACCTCTGCCTCCCAGGTTCAAGCAACCCTCCTTCCTCAGCCTTTCAAGTAGCTGGGATTACAGGTATGTGCCACCATGCCCGGCTAATTTTGTGTTTTTAGTAGAGACGGCTGGTCTCGAACTCATGATCTCAGGTGATCCACCCACCTCGGCCTCACAAAGTGTTGGGATTACAGGCGTGAGCCACCATGCCCTGCCGACTTAATTTTTTTAAAACGGAAAAGTATCAGTACTCTTAGGAAGAAGATAACACAATCCAAAGTCTTTACAATGCTTCATTCAGAGTATCTAGGATACAATCCAAAAGTATGCCACATAAATAGATGACAGGGAAGTGTGAGCCATGCTCAAGAAACTTCGAATGGATACTTAGCCTGGGAGGACCCCAGATGTTGAAATTAACATACAAGGAATTTAAGCAGTGAATACAACTATGTTCAAGGACATAAAAGAGAACATACTTATGAGGAAGGAAAAGATTTAAAAATCTCAGCAGAGAAATATGCACTATATAAAATGACTAAATGGGTAATAACAGAAGTAGACTTTATATGTACTAGGCTCTCCCTCTCCCTCTCCCTCTCCCCTTTCCACGGGCTCCCTCTCCCTCTCCCCTTTCCACGGTCTCCCTCTCATGCCGAGCCAAAGCTGGATTGTGCTGCTGCCATCTCGGCTCACTGCAACCTCCCTGCCTGATTCTCCTGCCTCAGCCTGCCGAGTGCCTGCGATTGCAGGCGCGCGCCGCCACGCCTGACTGGTTTTCGAATTTTTTTGGTGGAGACGGGGTTTCGCTGTGTTGGCTGGGCTGGTCTCCAGCTCCTAACCGCGAGTGATCCGCCAGCCTCGGCCTCCCAGGGTGCCGGGACTGCAGACGGAGTCTCGTTAACTCAGTGCTCAGTGGCGCCCAGGCTGGAGTGCAGTGGCGTGATCTCGGCTCGCTACAACCTCCACCTCCCAGCCGCCTGCCTTGGCCCCCCAAAGTGCGGAGATTGCAGCCTCTGCCCGGCTGCCACCCCGTCTGGGAAGTGAGGAGCGTCTCTGCCTGGCCACCCATCGTCTGGGATGTGAGGAGCCCCTCTGCCTGGCTGCCCAGTCTGGAAAGTGAGGAGCATCTCTGCCCAGCCACCATCCCACCTGGGAAGTGAGGAGTGCCTCTTCCCGGCCGCCATCCCATCTAGGAAGTGAGGAGCGTCTCTGCCCGGCCGCCCATCGTCTGAGATGTGGGGAGCGCCTCTGCCCCACCGCCCATCATCTGAGATGTGGGGAGCGCCTCTGCCCGGCCACGACCCTGTCTGGGAGGTGAAGAGCGTCTCTGCCCGGCCGCCCCGTCTGAGAAGTGAGGAGCCCCTCCGCCCGGCAGCCGCCCCGTCTGAGAAGTGAGGAGACCCTCCGCCCGGCTGCCACCCCGTCTGGGAAGTGAGGAGCGTCTCCGCCCAGCAGCCACCCCGTCTGGGAGGGAGGTGGGGGTCAGCCCCTGCCAGGCCAGCCGCCCCGTCCGGGAGGGAGGTGGGGGGGTCAGCCCCCCGCCCGGCCAGCCACCCCGTCCAGGAGGGAGGTGGGGGGTCAGCCCCCCGCCCGGCCAGCCGCCCTGACCGGGAGGGAGGTGGGGGGCTCAGCACCCCCACCCAGCCAGCCGCCCCATCCGGGAGGGAGGTGGGGGGCTCAGCCCCCCGCCCGGCCAGCCGCCCCATCCCGGAGGGAGGTGGGGGGTCAGTCCCCCGCCCGGCCAGCCGCCCCGTCTGGGAGGGAGGTGGGGGGGTCAGCCCCCTGCCCGGCCAGCCGCCCCGTCCGGGAGGTGAGGGGCGCCTCTGCCCGGTCGCCCCTACTGGGAAGTGAGGAGCCCCTCTGCCCGGCCACCACCCCGTCTAGGAGCTGTACCCAACAGCTCATTGAGAACGGGCCATGATGACAATGGCAGTTTTGTGGAATAGAAAAGGGGGCAAGGTGGGGAAAAGATTGAGAAATTGGAAGGTTGCTGTGTCTGTGTAGAAAGAAGTAGATATGGGAGACTTTTCATTTTGTTCTGTACTAAGAAAAATTCTTCTGCCTTGGGATCCTGTTGATCTATGACCTTACCCCCAACCCTGTGCTCTCTGAAACATGTGCTGTGTCCCCTCAGGGTTAAATGGATTAAGGGCGGTGCAAGATGTGCTTTGTTAAACAGATGCTTGAAGGCAGCATGCTCGTTAAGAGTCATCACCACTCCCTAATCTCAAGTACCCAGGGACACAAACACTCTGCCTAGGAAAACCAGAGACCTTTGTTCACTGGTTTGTCTGCTGACCTTCCCTCCACTACTGTCCTATGACCCTGCCAAATCCCCCTCTGCGAGAAACACCCAAGAATGATCAATAAAAAAAATAAAAAAATAAAAAAATAAAAAAATAAAATGACTAAATGGACATTTCAGATTAGAAAATTATAATATCTGAATAAAAAACCACTGGGTTGGTTTAGTGCAGTTTGAAGATAGACAATATGTGAACAAGAAGAGAGAACAATAGAAATTAGCCAACTTCAGAAAGAAAAAAATACATCAAAAGATGAACAGAGCCTCAGGGACTTGATGCAACTATAAACAAAACAAAAACAAAAACAAAAAAAAGTATCACAAATCTGGAGTTCCAGAAAGAGAAGAGAAAGGGTAGTAGAAAAAAATATTTAAAGAAATGAATAATGGACAAAAACTGACTGAGAATGGTGAACAACATAAACTTGTAAGCTCAGTGAACCCCAAGAAAGATAAATATAAAGAAAACTTTGCCTGGGCACATCATATGCCTGGACCAAGGTGATAAAGCAAGAATTAAAGAGCAGCTGGAGGAAACACACACACACACACAC
This sequence comes from Gorilla gorilla gorilla, assembly GCF_029281585.2. Taxonomy (NCBI): domain Eukaryota; kingdom Metazoa; phylum Chordata; class Mammalia; order Primates; family Hominidae; genus Gorilla; species Gorilla gorilla. The sequence goes on along the minus strand of NC_086018.1, from coordinate 25,960,748 downwards.
ACACACACACACACGCTCTCTCTCTAACATACGGGGAAGAATGGATGATTCAAAATGTCTTCAGATTTTTATCAGAAACAATAAAAGCCAGAAGACAATGAAACATCTTTAAAGTTCTACAGGAATTTAAAAAATTAAACCAGAATTTTACATCCAGTAAAAATATTCTCCAAGAGTTAAGGTAAAATAAAGATATTTTCAAATAAAAGAAAACCAAGAAAATTTATTGTCAGTAGACCTGCATTACAAGAAATGTTAAAGGAGGCCGGGCGCAGTGGCTCACCGCTGTAATCCCAAAACTTTGGGAGGCCGAGGCGGGTGGATCACGAGGTCAAGAGATCGAGACCATCCTCGCCAACATGGTGAAACCCCATCTCTGCTAAAAATACAAAAATTAGCTGGGTGTGGTGGCATGCGCCTGTAGTCCCAGCTACTTGGGAGGCTGAGGCTGGAGAATCGCTTGAACCTGGGAGGCGGAGGTTGCAGTGAGCCAAGATCATGTCACTGCACTCCAGCCTGGTGACTGAGCGAGACCCTGTCTCAAAAATGAAAAAAAAAAAAAAAAGAGAAATGCTAAAGGAAGGTCTTTAAGCCGAAAGCAGAGGATACTAGATAGAAACACAGAACTTCACAAAGAAATGAAGAGGACAATAAATGGTAAATACAAGGATAAATATAAAACATTATTACTTCCCACTAATTTCATTAGCATACATATGACTATAAAAGCAAAAGTTATAACATTGTATAATGGGGGTTGAGCACATTTCTAGGTGTATTATTCCATTAAGGACAGGGGAATGGAATAAATGGGCCTGTATGGCTAAAAGTTTCTTATATTTCATGTGCTGTGATACATAAATCTTAAGTCTAAGTAGATTATGAATTCATACATCTTAATTCCTAGAGCAACCACTTTAAAAAACACAGAAGAATAACAAAGCAGAAACAGAAAAGCAGAAGAACAAAAAACAAAGGAGATAAACAATGATGACCAAAAAAGCAACTAAATAAAACTGTACCAATAATTCCATAAACTGTTAGTGGACTAAACACTCCAAAAGGCGGATATTTGTCAGAATCAATTTTTATTTTTAAAAAAGGCGGGGCATGGTGGCTCATGCCCGTAATCCCAATACTTTGGGAGACCTAGATGGGAGGATTGCTTGAGGTCAGGAGTTTGAGACCAGCCTGGGCAGCATAGTGAGACTCCATCTTTACAAAAAAAAAAAAAAAAGTAAAAATACTAGCTGGATGTGGTGGCTTGTGCCTGTAGTCCCAGCTATTCAAGAGGCTGAGGTGGGAGGATTGCTTGAGACCAGGAGTGGGAGGCTTATAGTGAGCTATATAACTGTGCCACTGCATTCCAGCCTGGGTGACACAGACTCCAACTCAAAAAAAAAAAAAAAAAAAAGAAAGACCCTATCCATCAAGATGATGTCTGTGAGAGATGCTCTTTAAATAAGGACAGGATGTAAATGAACAGAAAGGTTACTATTCAAAAGAACAAAAGTATGAACGAGATGAGTGAAGTAGCTATATTAAAATCAGATAATGAAGACCTCAAGACAAAAAATGTTACCAGAGATAAAAACATTTCATAATAGGTTCAATGCATGAGGAAGATGTAGCAATCATAAATGTGTATATTGTAATAACAATTGGAAATTGAAATAAAATATCACTTACGATAGCATCCAAAATCATAAAATGCTAGGAACAAATATGTTTCAGACCTTTATAATAAAAAGTATAAAACACTGCCAAGAGATATCAAAGAAGACTTGACAATTGGAGATATGTTAGTGGACTGGAAATCTCAATATTGTGAAGAGGTAAATTCCCCCCAAATTAATTAACAGATTCAATGCAATCCCACTCAAAAGTCCAGCAGGATTGTTTTGTAGAAATTAACAAGCTCTAAAATGTATATAAAAATGGACAGCCAAATAATTTTGAAAAATAACCAAAAGAGAGGACTGATTTCAAGACTTATTATAAACTCTCCCCCTACCACCCCCTGCCAACCCCAGTGGGTCTCGCTCTGTCGCCCAGGCTGCAGTGCAGTGACAGGATCATGGTTCACTGAAGCTTTGACCTCCCAGGCTCAAGCAATCCTCCCATCTCAGCCTCCGGAGTACCTGGGATCACAGGTGTGTGCCATCACACCCAGCTAATCATTTTATTTTTCACAGAGATAGGGTCTCCCTACGTTGCCCAGGCTGGTCTTGAGCTCCTGGGCTTAAGCAATCATCATGCCTCAGGCTCCCAAAGTGCTGAGATTACAGGCCTGAGTGACTGCACCTGGCCAAGACTTACTATAAACTTAGAGTAAGCAAAGCTGTCTTCTTGGTTTAAGAATATATATATATATTCCACTAAACAACTGAATATGCCTATACAAAACAAAATGACCACATCCTTTACCTCAGATCACAGATAAAAATTAACTTGAAAGGGATTGAAGATCTAAATAAAACAAGTAAACTACAAAACTTCTAGAAGAAAATGTAAGAGAAAAATCCTTGCAACTCTGAGGTAGGAAAAGATTTCTTAGAAGACAAAAGACATGAACTATAACTAGATCTAATAAGATCTAAAAAACTGATAAACTAGAATTAATCAAAATTAAATTTTTTTCTTTAAAAAACACCATTAAGTAAACATATATCTAACAATAAACTCATATCCAGAATATATATATATATATATATATATATATATATATTTTTTTTTTTTTTTTTGAGACGGAGTCTTGCTCCGTAACCCAGGCTGGAGTGCAGTGGCACAATCTCGGCTCACTGCAAGCTCTGCTTCCCAGATTCACGCCATTCTCCTGCCTCAGCCTCCCCAGTAGCTGGGACTACAGGCACCCGCCACTACGCCCGGCTAATTTTTTGTGTTTTTAGTAGAGACGGGGTTTCACCACGTTAGCCAGGATAGTCTCGATCTCCTGACGTTGTGATCCGCCCGCCTCTGCCTCCCAAAGTGCTGGGATTACAGGCGTGAGCCACCGCGCCCAGCCTCCAGAATATATTTTTTATAAAAACTCTTATAGCTCAATTCAAGAAGACAAATAACCCAATTTTAAAAATGAGAGAGTTGCACAAATGAAGATATATGAATGGCCAACAAGCACATTAGTCATCAGAGAAATTTAAATTAAAACCACAATGAGATACCATTACCCATCAAGCAAAATGGTTAAAGCTGATAAGATTGAGAGCAGCAAAGTTGATAAGTTTTTATGGAGTAAACAGAACTCTCATACATTTCTAGTAGGAGCATAAAATGACACAACCACTTTTGAAAACTATTTTGCAGTTTCTTATTACCAGCAATTTCATATCTAGGTATATACAAGAGAAATGAGCACAAATGCCAATAAAAGACAAATAGCATGATTTGTAATAGTCAAAAACTGGAAACAACTCAAATGACTTTTATTTTTATCAGGGTCTTGCTCTGTTGCCCAGGCTGGAGTGCACTGGTACAAACATAGCTCACTGCAGACTTGAACTCCTGGGCTCAAGCAATCCTTCTGCTTCAGCCTCCTGAGTAGCTGGGACTACAGAGGCATGCCACCACACCTGGCTAATTTTTAAATTTTTTTGTAGAGATGAGTTCTCGCCATGTTGCCCAAGCAGGTCTCAAACTCCTGGGCTCAAGCAATCCGCCAGCCTAGGCCTCCGAAAGTGATGGGATAACACTTTACTGTTAAAAGTCATCTAAGGCCTGACACAGTGGCTCACACCTGTAATCCCAGCACTTTGGGAGGCTGAGGTGGGTGGGATCACCTGAAGTCAGGAGTTTGAGACCAGCCTGGCCAACATTTCAAACCCCGTCTCTACTAAAAATACAAAAAAGCTAGCCGGGCATGGTGGTGTGCACGTTATCCCAGCTACTCGGGCAGCTAAGGCAGGAGAATGCCTTGAACTCGGGAGGAGGAGGTTGCAGTGAGCCAAGATCGTGCCACTGCACTCCAGCCTGCATGACGGAGCAAGACTCCATCTCAAAAAAAAAAAAAAAAAAAAAAAAGCTCAGCGTGGTGGCGGCTCATGCCTGTAATCCCAACACTTTGGGAGGCCGAGGCAGGTGGATCACCTGAGGTCAGGAGTTCAAGATCAGCCTGACCAACATGGAGAAACTCCGTCACTACTAAAAATACAAAATTAGCCAGGCGGGTGGTGCATGCCTATAATCCCAGCTACTCGGGAGGCTGAGGCAGGAGAATTGCTTGAATCTGGGAGGCAGAGGTTGCGGTGAGCCGAGATCACACCATTGCACTCCAGTGTGGGCAACAAGAACGAAACTCCCTCTCGGAAAGAAAAAAAAAAAGAAGTCATTTGAGGTCAGGCCACCACGCCTCATGGTGATAGTACCACATGGAATAGTAGTATATTCCAATAATGGGATGCTCGATAGCAATGAGAATGAATAAACTATTGCAGATGAATCTCATGTAGTGCTGAGCAGAAAAAAGCTAGTTGTTAAATGTTTATCTTAACATTCCATTTATGTAAGAGTGTAAAATAAGGAAAAACCAATCTATCATGGAATAAGATAAAACACTGATTAACTTTGGGTGGTAAATACTGGGAAGGGCTAAAAGAAGTAGATCTGGGGTTCTGATAATGCTTTATTTATTTATCGAGGTATGATTACATGAGTGCTTTTACTATTGGAGATGTACCAAGCATATAATTTTTGTGCTTTTCTGTATGCATGTTATATTTCTGTAAAAACTAGAGAGAGAAGATTGTATTGCCTACAAAGGACTAGGTATTAGATTATTTCAATGAGAGCCAGAAGACAGGACAATGGTATCTTAAACATGCCAAGAGAAAACAAATCTCAACTTAGAATTCTGTATCAAAGCACTTTTTTAAGAATAAGGACAAAATAGAGACATTTTCAGACAAAAAGATCCCATAATTTACCACCAAAAGCCCTTTGTGCAAACTCAAAAGTTTAAACCCATTCAACTTTTGAATGCAAATTTCAAATAAAATTAACTAAGATGTAAGGGCTGAGATGCAAAAGGGAATGGTAAGCAAATCTAAATATTTATTGTATAAAACATAAAATAAATGTCTAATTTGTTGTATGATACAACATCTCTGATACAGAGATGCCTGATTTCTAAGAGAAAAACAGGATGGGGCCAATATATAGTCCAGTATATTGTTCAAATTGTTGTTCAAGGTTAGAGCATTCTAAGGTCTTTGCATTGTTCATGAGGAGGGTAATAATAATGTTTTTTAGACTAAGCATGCATGTGGTCAGGTGTGGTGGCTCATGCCTGTAATCCTACTGCTTTGGGAAGCCAAGGAGGGAGAACTGCTTGAAGCCAGGAGTTTAAGACCAGACAGGGCAACATAGAGAGATCCCATCTCTAAAAAATAAAATAAAAATAAAAAATTAGCCAGGCATGGTGGTGCATGCCTATAGTCCCAGCTACTCAGGAGGCCACTGCACTTCAACCTGGGTGACAAACAGATACCCCAACTCTAAAAATTACAAAAAGAAGGCCAGGTGTGGTGGCTTTAGTCTGTAATCCCAGCGCTTTGGGAGGCTGAGATGGGAGTATCACTTGAGGTCAGCAGTTTGAGACCAGCCTAGGTAACACAGTGAGACCCCATCTCAACAAAAATTTGTAGGCCGGATGTGGGGGCTCATGCCTGTAATTCCAGCACTTTGGGAGGCTGAGGTAGGCAAATTACTTAAGCTCAGGAGTTTGAGACCAGCCTGGGCAACATGTCAAACCCCATCTCTATGAAAAACAAAACAAACCAAAAAAAAAGAAAAATTAGCTGGGCATGGTGGTGCCCGACTGTAGTCCTGGCTACGAGGGAAGCTGAAGTGGGAGGATCACCTGAGCCCAGGAGGTTGAGGCTGCAGTGAGCCATGATTGTGCCACTGCACTCCAGCCTGGGTGACAGAGTGAGACCCTGTCTCAAAAAAAAAAAAAAAAAAAGGAAAGGAGAGGAAAAGAAAGAGAGAGAGAAAGAGAAAGAAAGAGAGAAAGACAGACTGGCTGGCTGCTAAAACTAGTATAATAATTGAAAAAAATACACAAAAGCATATGAATTCTAACAAAATAGATAAGCAAAACTGAGTAAGTAGGGTGGGGGAAGAACTCTTAAACCAAAAAGATAACACAGGGGAACAAAAGGAATATGTGGAGTGAATATAAACTTGTATTACATTTCTACAATTTCTACAATACTGCATGTATTAATTGTAGAAATAAGCCCACAATAAATGAAATAGACAATCAATTAAAAGAATATCAGAACGTATTAAAAAAGCCTAGAAAGTCAATGTTAACCATACAATCTGCCTATAACCTGTTAACAGGAGCCACACTTAGAACATAAGGTAAAGTTGAAAGTTAGTAATACCTATAGAAGAAATTATATGATGTTTTGAATTTGCTTTAAAATACCCCCCAGAAGAAATAAACTAGGAGGGAGAATAAATGAGAATGCCAAATTCATACCTGTTAAAGATAGATGATGGACACACAGGAATTCATTACACTCTTCTAGTTTTGCATATGGTAACATTGTTTTTATAATAAAGGAGTTTAAAAAGGTGAAGAAAAAAGATATCCCAGGAGAATTCTGACCCAAAACAACTTGGTACAGCTCCCTGAATATCAGACATAAGACAAAAACATATCTTGAGAGGCATGGCATCTAAGATCAATTAACCTGAAACATATGAAAGTTCTACTTTTTACACACTAATAGCACAGTCTTGAAAATATATGGCAAAAAAACAGAACAAGAATAAAAACCACATCAGTCACTGTACTGAGAAATTTTAACACATCTCTTTCAGTTACTGTTGTATCAAGTATATACACACACAAAATCACTAAGAAGGTAGAGTATTCAAACACAATAAACTTGACCTAGCAGTTATAGATGGAGTACTGCATTCAAAAATGAGAGAAAACAGATTGTTTTCAAAAATAGGAATATTTATAAAAATATCACAGAGAACCTGGAAAAAATTGATATATGTCAAGTTAGTATATTATGTCAGAGGATAGACTGTTCAATAAGTAGTGCTAAGACTATTTGTTATACGTGTGGGGGAAAAAACACAAAAAGTAAATCCAGATAAAGACCCAAATATAAAATGTGAAACTTAAAACTTTTAGAATATGGAATATCTTTATGACCTCAGGACAGAGACATGTGTTACTTTTGTTTGCTTTTGAGACAGTCTTGCTCTGTCACCCAGGCTGGAGTGCAGTGGCGTGATCTCGGCTCACTGCACCCTCTGCCTCCTGGGTTCAAGTGACTCTTGGGCCTCAGCCTCCCAAGTAGCTGGGATTACAGGCACGCACCATGACGCCTGGCTAATTTTTATATTTTTAGTAGAGATGGGGTTTCGCCATGTTGGCCAGGCAGGTCTCAAACTCCCGGCCTCAAGCAATCTGCCTGCCATGGCCTCCCAAAGTACTGGGATTACAGGTGTGAGCCACCATGGCCAGCCAGGGACATGTATTAATTTTGAAATGATAGCTTAATCTAAAATAATTCAGGATTGTGAAACTTGCAGGAGGGGGAAGGAAATGGGAGAGAGAGATGCAATCAGGTAGGTAAGCATGGGGGCTTCACTTTTACTGGAAATGTTTTATTTCTTAGCTATTATGCACACAGATGTTCATTATATTAGTCTTTTACCTCTTATGTCAGAAGTACTTCCTCCCCCACACCCCCAAAACAGGGTCTTGCTCTGTCACCTGGCCTGGAGTGCAGTGGTGCGATCATTGCTCACTGCAGTCTCCTACTCCTGGGCAAACGTGACCCTCCTGCCTCAACCTCTTCAGTGGCTGGATTACAGGTGTGTGCTACCATGACCAGCTAATTTTATTCTTATTTTTTGTAGAGACAGGGTCTCACTATGTTGGCCAGGCTGGCCTTGAAGTCCTGGCTTCAAGCAACTCTTCCACCGTGGCCTCCCAAAGTGTTGGAATTACAGGCATGAGCCACTGTGTGGGGCCAGAATTCTTAAATGTGAATAAAAAGAGACAGAACAAACACTCATCTCTACTACTGCAATATATGACAACAGTTCATTCATGAGATTAAGGATTAGGGTGAAATGGATTAGATGGTATCCATGCAAACAGAAAAGAAAGGTATATGAGAAACTCGACAAAGAAAATCCTAGTTAGAGGGAAGAGGAAGTGAGAGTAATTAACATCTCTTCAGATATGGAAAATACACCAGACACGGTGGCTCACACCTCTAATCCTAGCAGTTTGGGAGGCTGAGGCCGGCAGATCACCTAAGGCCAGGAGTTTGAGACTGCCCTGGCCAACATGGTGAAACCCTATCTCTACTAAAAACACAAAAATTAGCTTGGTGTGGTGGCACACATCTGTAGTCTCAGCTACTTGGGAGGCTGAGGCAGGAGAATCGCTTGAACCTGGGATTCAGTGACCCTGTTGCAGTGACCCTGTCTCCAAACAAACAAACAAAAAAAGATATGGAACATAAGACAATGAGTAGAAAACTAGCTTTTGTATGGTGCCTATATATGCTATATGTGCGCTTTTTTTTTTTTTTTTGAGACAAGGTCTCACTCTGTCACCCAGGCTGGAGTGCAGTGGCATTATCTAGGCTCACTGCAACCTCTGCCTCCCGGGTTCAAGCAATTTCTTGTGCCTCAGCCTCCCAAGTAGCTGGGACTACAGGCATGTGCCACCACACCTGGCTAATTTTGTTTGCATTTTTTAGTAGAGATGGGGTTTCACCACGTTGACTAGGCTGGTCTCAAACTCCTGCCCTCAAGTGATCCACCCGCCTTGGCCTCCCAAGGTAATGGGAATATGCTTTAAATAATTTAATCTTTAAAGTATATATTATTACTATATCAAAGATAGGTCTCAGATACTATAAATGGTGCAGCCAGTTTTCCTGGCTCCAAAGCCAATATTCTTCCCAGTACTGTGTAACATGTGGGTATTAATAGACATAGCCAAGAGGGGGAGCTGGTACAGATGCATATATGAGGATGATCACCAGTCTTTAAAAGATGTGTACATACAACAAAAATGACATGGTCTTTGAGTCCAGTCCAGGTAAGCCTGACCTAGATCTAGCCACAGAAGCAGCATCAACCATACAGCCACAAGATCACGGAGGTTATTCATCTCAGCATAGTCCTCCAGGAAAAATAAAAATAAAAAACCATCTCAAGCTTCTATTCTCTAAGCATCACTTGTCCCTCTTTGTAAAGTACTACCTGAATCTCACAATACTGCCACATTCTACCATAAAATATGAGATGTGGAAAATTCAACATCCATTTCAAAAATAAATAAAAATTTCCTTCAACACATACTGAGTGATCTGCATCCTTTGTGGATGAAAGTGTCATCAGCACCTAGAATACACGAGGGCTTCTATGAATGTTTCCTGAATGAAAAAAAGAAAACCTAAATGCATGGATGTAAAACATTACAGCTGATCTCTCTGCCTTCACTCCAGCTTGCTAAGATCCCCCAGGCTATTTATTCTAAGTGGCACTGCTCTTCCAAGTTGGGAAAACCTAAAGCGATTATTTCCTACACCCTTTACAGCTTTAAAACTTCTATGATTTTAAGTTAGTATGTCTCAAAGCACACAAATAAATAATTTAGCTACAAAAATTCTGGTCCTTTAAATTATGGAAAATAATGAAGCTGAGCGTTTATAGAATTTTGTGGAAGAGAACTGTAAGGAGGATGGGGAATGGAGAAATCCAAGATTGTGGTTCTTTAGAAGGGACTAGGATTCTCAGTGTTGGGGAAAGAAGGTGAAGATATAAAAGAGGTTGAGTAAAAAATTACGAGGTCTTAGACTTCAGTTAGAAGTCAGTATAAAGTCATAAGGTACTTCATCTTTAAAAAGGCTATTTTTATATACTTTATAATTTGTATGCTTAGTCTATTTGTACATAATACTTATTTATAACAAAATATGTTAAGTCACATATTTAGATGATACATAAATTTTATAGTTGACTCTTAGATAACTCTAGGAATAGGGGTGCCAGCCCCTGTGCAGTCAAAAATCCATTTGTTAATATTACTTTTGACTCTCTGCAAACTTAACTATTAACAGCCTACTGCTGACCAGAATCCTTACTGATAACTAACATATATTTTACTGTATTCTTATGCTGTATTATGTACTGTATTCTTACAATAAAGTTAGGCACAGAAAATATTAGTAATGTATTTACTGATACCATATGTTTATGTCACAAAATGAAGTATATGTCTGAAATGGTGGGCAACTACAGTTGCAGAGCTCAATCTACAGTACTCATCAAGCAATACACCTTTTTCTTATAATGTCATGACTTTTTCCTGCTTCTTGGGAACCCTTCCAGCATCACTAGTGGTACTTTGCAATGTGTTACTCAAAGTTTACAGTATTACACCAAATACAATAAAAAAAATACTAGAGAACCACAAGGCATAACTTTTTACTATGATATGCAATTTACTGGGACACACTGCTCACATGGAGATGATTAGCATTACATTTTAAAGATACAACACTTGAGCTCACACCAATAAAGATAAGAGGTAGCTACAAAATTGTCACAGTAGCACAGTATGTACTACAGCTAACTTTAGGCAGTTATGATTTATTACTGCATCTTTGTTTACATTTCTCTCAACTGCAAATGGCATCATGTATGATCTGTGTGTGTGTGTATAAATTTTAATACATGTTAGCTTTTTATGATAGATTTGTGTATATCTTATGGCAGTAATGATACAATGGACTAATACCCACATTTTATGCATTATGACGTACTAAACTTCTTAATTTTTTCAATATTTCTAGACTACACAGTCTGCAAGTTTTGTTTTTTTTTTTGAGACGGAGTTTTGCTCTGTTGCCCAGGCTGGAGTGCAGTGGTGTGATCTCAGCTCACTGCAAGCTCCGCCTCCCGGGTTCATGCCATTCTCCTGCCTCAGCCTCCCAAGTAGCTGGGAACCACAGGCGCGTGCCACCACACCTAATTTTTTTGTATTTTTAGTAGAGATGGGGTTTCACCATGTTAGCCAGGATGGTCTCGATCTCCTGACCTCGTGATCCGCCTGCCTCGGCCCCCCAGAGTGCTGGGATTACAGGCGTGAGCCACCACGCCCGGCCAAGTGTTTTTTTTTTTTTTTAATCATTGTGAATCTCCAAAAAATTTTCCAATATATTTATTGAAAAAAAATCCACATATAAGTGGATCTGTGCAGTTCAAATCCATGTTGCTCAAGGGTCAACTGTATGCACATAATACATTAAGTGTTCCTGTCATATTTATATAATCGATATCCCTACACATTATCTATATATTTAAGTGTACAAAATTTTTTCGCCCTAGCAACTAAAAAGGCCTAAAAACAATTACAAATCCAGAAGCCATGACTTACCTTACATAAGACTGTGCTCTTGAAGTACTATTTGCCAGTAAAAGAAACCCAACTTTCTTGGTAAAATGGCTGATTCCAGTCTGGAACGGCAGAAAATATATGAGATAAGCTTTTGTGCTAGATCTTGTTATACCAATGAAGCTGTCAAAGACTACTTACCAGGAACACATCAGCAGGATTCAGGAGACAATTTGAAGGGATTCAACTGGCCAAAGATAGAACATTCTGAGCAATAAGAGCAGTAAGTGAAATTGACATCGGTATTTCAGATTTGTTTAAGTCCACATTAAGAAACAGTAACTGATCACCTTTTGAGGATAACAGGAAACATTTGCATTTGAGAACTGGTAAATAATGGGACAAAAATCAAGGGTCTATTCTGCCTTTCTTATATAAATTGCACTAGTAAATGACCAGCTTCTCTTTGCAGAAATATTCCAGCCAATAAATTAAGAAATGATTAGGAATGACTCCATTTTCCATTCCATAATAAATTAATGGAGCTAAGGATTTAGCAGTAATGGTTGCTATCACCACAAAGAGACAATATACATGTGTTGTTCTTTTTTTAATTTTCCCATTGTCTTGGCTATATATATGTGTTTTCACAGAACACATTACCACCTATGAAATAAGTTTACCAAAAATATTCCAACTGGACCTAGTCAAGCCTGTAGATGTGTATAAGTCTGTTTTCAGGATGCTGATAAGGACATACCTGACACTGGGCAATTTACAAAAGAAAGAGGTTTAATGGACTTACAACTCCACATGGCTGGGGAGGCCTCACAATCATGGCGGAAAGCAAAAGGCACTTCTTACATGGTGGTGGCAAGAGAAGAGAGCTCATGTAGGGAAACTCCCCCTTATAAAACCATTGTATCTCATGAGACTCACTATCAGGAGAACAGCACGAGAAAGACCTATCCCCATGATTCAATTATCTCCCACCAGGTCCCTCCCACAACACGTGGGAATTTAAGATGAGATTTTAGTTGGGACACAGCCAAACCATAATAAGATCTAACAGCAGCAAAATCCAGAGTGCAGAGAATTCTATCAAACAATTCAATTTCCTCAACAAGTTGTATGGTAGGTGGGAGAGTGGGGTGAAAGAACAGGTTTACATGTAGGTTAAAACAAACAAAAAAGAAACTATAGAGTTTAGGAGCTACACAGTAGGGTGATCAAAAGCATGAAGGAAGTGATTCCCATGAAAGTCAAGGAGGCAGTTACTTTTCGAGACAGAGTCTCACTCTGCCACCCAGGCTGGAGTGCAGTGGCCGCCATCACTGCTTACTGCAGCCTGGACCTCCTGGACTCAAACCATCCTCCTGTCTCAGGTGGCTGATACTACAGGCATATGCCACCACACCCAGATAATTTTTTTTTATTTTTTGTAGAGATGGGGTCCCACCATGTTGCCCAGGCTAGTCTTGAACTTCTGGGCTCAAGTGATCCTCCCTCTTTGGCCTCCCAAAGTTCTGGGATTACAGACATGAGCTACCATACCTGGCTAGGCAGTTACTTTTAGAGAAGAGGGAATTGTGACTAGAACACAGTACATGAAGGACTTATGGAAAGACTGGCAAAGGTCTATTTCTTGACCTGGTGGAGGTAACAACTATTGATCTCCCTACAGTAACTAATTCGTTTTATGTAACTTTTTTGTATTTGTACAGTAAGAAAACATTTTAAATGGTCAATTTTCAAGGCATGATAAATCTAAATATTGGCAGCTAGCCTGCAAATGTGACAAAATGCCTGGCTAATGCACCTAGGTCACAATAAGCAAACAGAATGTAGAGGAGGGTTCAGCCCATAAAAGGAAAGAAAGTTTCGTTATCAGGAAATCGAAACTTAAGCAGGGAAAGGGATGGGGTATAACCTTATAAGGGGGATAATGAAACTTAGGCAACGTCTTGGAAAATTGTAACCCCATAGTACTCAACCAATGCAGAACTGGTGGAGGGACTTGTGTGCTAGGAGATAAATTACCTGTTGTGACTTCCCTGGATGTACCTGCTCAGACACCCGACCTTGCAAGATCGTTATTAAAGTCTCACTTCCGCTGTTCTTCGTGCCTCTAAGTCCATTCTTCGGGTTTGGATGGGTGAGTGTGTTTCTTACAGTACTATATCATACAACCAAAAGGTTTTAAACAATGTTTGAAAATACGATGTTGAAGAGTTTGGGGAAATGGGTACTCTCATATATTGTGTGTGGAAGTGTATACTAGTACAGTTTAAAGGAAAACTAGACAAAATATGTAAAAACTGCAATATGTTAAACTTACCCTTTAACAATTCCACTTTCAGAAATTTCTCTTATAGTTACACTTATACATTACATGAAATGATCTATGTAAACGAGTATTTACTGCAGGACTCTGATAATAGCAACTATTGAATATAGCCTAAGTGGGTACCAACAGGAGACAATTTAAATCACACTGCATATACACAACAGAATGCCCAGAAATACACCCTTGCCTATACGGTCAAATAATTTTTATCTAATACCATTCAATGAGGAAAAGACAGAATTTTCAACAAATGGCATTGGGAAAACTGGATATCCACAGGTGAAAAATGAAGCTGGATCCTTACCTAATACCCTATACAAAAATTAAGTTAAAATGAGACAGGCACCATGACTCATGCCTATAATTCCAGTGCTTTGGGAGGCTGACATGGGAGAATTGCTTGAGGCCAGGAGTTCAAGGCAATACTGGGCAATACAAGATCCTGGCTCTACAAAAAGCAAACAAAACAAAAGAACAACAAAAACAATTAACTGGGTATAGTGGCAAACGCCTGTAGTCCCAAATACAGTCCCAGCTATTTTGGAGGCTGAGGCAAGAGGACCACTTTAGTCCAGGAGTTCAAATTACAGTGAGCTATAATTGCACCACTATACTCCAGCCTGTGTGACAGGGTGAGACCCCATCTCTTAAAAAAAAACAAACAAAAAGGCCAGGTGTGGTGGCTCACGCTTGTAATCCCAGCACTTTGGGAGGCTGAGGCGGGTGGATCACGAGGTCAGGAGATCAAGACCATCCTGGCTAACACAGTGAAACCCCGTCTCTCCTAAAAATAAAAAAAATTAGCCAGGCATGGTGGCACACACCTGTAGTCCCAGCTACTCGGGAGGCTGAGCCAGGAGAATTGCTTGAACCTGGGAGGCGGAGGTTGCAGTGAGCCAAGATTGCGCCACTGCATTCCAGCCTGGGTGACAGAGCAAGACTCCGTCTCAAAAAAAAAAAAAACAAAAACAAACAAAACCTGAAATGTATAATTGCCTACATGTGTGACGACACTGGATTTGGCAATAACTTATTGGGTATGATGCCAAAGGCACAGGCAACGAAACAAAAAAGAAACATACTGGATTTTATAAAATTTAAAAACTACAATACAGTAAAAATGCAACAGAATGGCAGAAAATATTTATAATATATCTGATAAGGGAACAATATCCAGAATAGAGAATTCCACAATTAAAAAAAAAACTTGACTAAAAATGGGCAAAGGTCTTGAATGCACATTTCTCCAAAGATAAGCAAATGGCCAAAAAGCAATGAAAAGATGCTCAACATCACTGTTCATTTCAGAAATGCAAATCAAAACTATGAGAGATGCTACCTCTCAACCACTGGTATGGCTACTATCAAAAAAACAGAAATAAGTGTTGGCAAGGATGTGGAGTAATCCATACCCCCATCATGCTGGTGGGAATGTAAAATGGCAACAGCCACTGGGGAAAACAGTACGGCGATTCCTCAAAAAATTAAAAATAGAATTACCTTATGATTCAGCAATTCTCCTTCCAGATATATACCCCAAAATTGAAATCAGAGTCTCAGAGAGATATTTGTGCACCCATGTTTATGGCAGCATTATTTGTAATTGGTAATATGTGGAAGCAGGCTAAGTGTCCATCCATGTGTGAGTGGATAAGCAAAATGTGGTATATTCACACAATGGAATCGTACTCAAACTTAGAAAGGAAAGATATTCTGCAAAACACTACAAAATGGGTGACCCTTGAGGACATTATGCTAAGTGAAATAAGCCAGTCACAAAAAGACAAATGCTGTGATTCTACTTATAACGGGGAATTATTGTTAATGGGCACAAAATTTGTTTTACAAGATGAAAAGAATTCTGGAGATGGATGGTAACAGTTGCACAATATGATGAATGTATTTAAAACCACTGAATTGTACACTTAAAAATCGCTAAGATGGTAAGTTTTATGTTATGTGTATTTTACCACAATAAAAAAAAGGGCAGGGGGATAAAGCTGCCTTTACATATCAATACGGCATGCTCTTGGTGCTGAACTGTGCTGGGTTAGTAAAGTTAAGCTTGGAACTGTTTTCCAGAATCCCCTTCCTTGTATGGCTCTGAGTAAGATTTGGCCAAGAGGAATTTGCACAAGATTTTAGAAGGCAGGAACAATGCAACAGCCATGACTCAATGAAGATTTCAGGATTAGGATAGTGATGGACACTCACAAAGGTATGTGGAAAGCTTTAGATTGTCCCCACTCTCCTCCATTTCACATCCTGCTCTTATTGAAAGCATACTATCCTTTCTGCAGTCTCACCTCAGCAGCTGGATGTGCCTGTTTCCCAGATTTCCCTAACAAGCTCTGACTTGTTCACCACACTAATCCTTCAGAAAGCCTGGTTAGTGACTCCTCTCATTCTCCACCTTTCCCTTCTGGACCTTCATTTCTTCAGCAACTCCCACAACTGAGTAAAGGCCAATTCATTTGATAAATGCCATATGTCTTAACACACATAGTAGCTCCACTTCTCTGACTGAACCTTGTCTCATACATTCCTCAAGATCAAGAAAAACTGCAGGATGCAGAATAGCGTGTATACTGCAATTCATGTTCTTTCTTTTTTTTAAAGAGGGACAAAGAAAATAAATATATTTGCTTATATATGCAAAATCTCCAGGACAAAAAAACTGGTAATATTGGTTTCTGGAGGTGTCGAGATAGGAATGGAAGAGGGGTATCACTGTACACATTCCTTTATACAATTTGAATTATGAAATGTGATTGTCTTATCTATTCAAAAATAAGTGCTTTAAGAAGACTTCTCAAATAAAATTAGTGATATATCTTACATAGGCCATCTTCATTTTAAGCCAGCTAATAAGCCATTCATCTATTATTTGAAATTAAAATCAGTACTATTCGTAAATCTGTCTCAGCTTCATAATTTTAATTTCCTGAACTATTGAGCAAATCTACCCTAACATCACAGCTGACCAATGGAAAATAAAAAATAACATAAATGATGACTGGCTAAGGTTTATTCTGAAAATCCAAGGATGGCTCAACATCAGAAAATCTAGTCATGGAATAGATTACACGAACAGAACAAAGCAGAACATGATTATTTCAACACTGAAAAGCATTTCACAAAATTCAATACTGAACATGACAAAAACTCAAACTAGGAAGAAAACAGCCTTAATCTAATAAAGGGCAGCTACCAAAAACCTGTAGCAAACATACTTAGATTCTGGAAGCATCTTAAAGTCAAGATCAAGATAAGTATGCCAGTCCAGTCCAGCATGGTGGCTCTTACCTATATTCCCAGCACTCTCGGATACCAAGGAGGGAGGATCACTTGAGGCCAGGAGTTTGACCAACCTGGGCAACACAGTGAGACCCCATGTAATAAAAAAAAAAAGTTTTAAAATTAGCCAGGTGGGGTGGTACATGCCTGTAGTCCCAGCTACTCAGGAGGCTGAAGTGGGAGGATCCCTTGAGTCCAGGAATTTGAGGCTGGAGTGAGCTACCATCACGCCACTGCACTCTAGCCTAGGTGAAAAAGGGAGATCCTGTCTCTTAAAAAAAAAAACGCCTACTTTTATATGTTCTGCTTGAAACTATACTGGAGGTCATGGCCAATTTAGGAAGGCAGTATAGCAAAGTGGTTAAAAACTCAGGCTCTGGTACCAGACTGGCTGGGTTCACATTCCAGCTAGTTGACTAAATTTGGGTTAATTAGCTGTCTCTCACTTTGCTTAACTGTAAAATAGATAGTAGTACCTACATCATGTGTTTGCTTACAAGATTAAATGTATTAAATCATGCCAAGCACTTAGAATACCCAGCATAAAGTAAATATTGAACAAATGTTAGCAAGAGAATAGAAAATACTATTTTCTCAGTTTTATTTAAAAAATTTTTGAAAGATAGGGTCTCGCTATATTGCCCAGGCTGGTCTCAAACTCCTGGCCTCAAGTGATCCTCCCGCCTTGGCCTCCCAAAGTGCTGGGATTACAGGCATGAAAATTGTACCTGGTTGATAATTGACTTTTTTTCTTTTCTTTTTTTTTTTTTTTGAGACAGAGTCTCACTTCTTTGCCCAGGCTGGAGTGCAATGACATGATCTTGGCTCACTGCAACCTCCGCCTCCCGGGTTCAAGCAATTCTCCTGCCACAGCCTCCCCAGTAGCTGGGATTACAGCCATGTGCCACCATGCCTGACTAATTTCTGTATTTTTAGTAGAGACGGGGCTTCACCCTGTTGGCCAGGTTGGTCTCGAACTCCTGACCTCAAGTGATCCACCTGCCTCGGCCTCCCAAAGTGCTGGGATTACAGGCGTGAGCCACTGTGCTCGGCCAATAACTGACTGTTTTAAAGCAAAATAATGATGTTTTGTGAGATTGTAAAAACAAGACGAGAGATGAAAGTATACTCTTCTTTCTTACATTTTATGTGAAACAGTTTAATTCCATTTAACCCTTTTCCCATTTGCCCCAAGAATACCTGCTGGCAGCACTTGTAGCTACAGAGTTTACCGTGAGATACCTTTGCCACAAAATATCTCACTTTTATAATTATTGTTGCATTGCTCTAGTAATATTGACTCCGGAAACAAAAGACATCATTCTATTTATAGCATTCTGTTTTTAGTAGTGGTATTTCCATTTATAAAATATAGTAATTCTCAATCACTGAAAATGTCAAATCCTAGAATACATAGCATTCCTATGAGTGATGTTAACATAGTTCTTGAACAGTTGTTGGCCAAAAATTTGATAAATCCAATTTTTCTGAAATAGATGATTCTAATGATTCACACAATTCTGATGTTAGTTCTATTTAGAAATAACTCCAAGAACAGTTTTTATATTTTATTTTCACATTGGAAATCAGATTTGGTTCATCCTCAAAAAGCATGTTTATGTAAAATTAAATGAGTGCTGGCAGTGAGCTGCATCTTTTTTTTTTTTTTTTTTCTAAGAAAAGGGTTAAAGGTAGACTGTGGTAAAGTTACAGATACATCTTATAAGCTCTACAGTAAACATTAAAAAATTGGTAGATTTAACCCAACCATTTTATAACTATATTAAATATAAATGGCCTAACATTCTACTTAAAAGGTCCAGTATCAGACTGGATTAAAAAGCAAGGTCCAACTATATGTTGTGTACAAATTACTATCACTACAATGACAAAAAGGTTAAAAGGAATAACAAGATACCTACTATGCAAACACAAATCATAAGAAAGCTGAAACTCTACGTTAATATCAGGCAAAATAGGCTTCAGAACAAGGAATATTATCAAGGATAAAGGGAAGTATGCCACAACTATAATGAGGATAATTCATCAAGAAGACATAAAAGTCCTACAGGTGTAGGGATCTACTAACAAAACCTCAAAATACACAAAGCAAGAACAAACTAGATTATAAGTTTCAATAAATTTGAAATGATTAAAATCATACAGGGTATATTCTTGGACTGTAAGCAAATTAAACTGAAACTTTAAAATGTGGAGAATATTGAAATATTTGGTAATTAATATACTTCCAAATAGTCCAAAGTTAAAAAAAAATTAGAAAATACTTTGAATTGAATGACAATGAAAACATAAAAATATAAATGCAGCTAAACCAGAACTTAGAGATGAATTTATAGGTTTAAATGCTTATATTTGAGAAGAAAGTCTAAAAGCAATGATATGGGCTTCTATCTTAAAGCTAAAAATAGAAAAAATTAAACCAAAACTAACTAGGCAGAGGTAAGTAATAAAAGGTAAAAATCAATCAAATTGAAAATAAGTAGAGAAAAATCAAAGAACGAGGTAAAAACATCTATCCAATTGGTAAACTTTCTCTACATGGGCTGGTGGGAAAAAAAAGATCAATAAACTGATTTCACCACTTACAGCAACAGTATTAGAGTTCTTAACCAGTGCCATAAAGGAAAAGAATAAAAATCATAAAGATTGGAAAAAAACATGAAACTGTCTTTACTCAGAGACTGTTATATAGAAAATCTTATAAAACACACAAAACCACTCTTGTAACAAATGAGTCCAGCAAGGGGAATAAACAAGAATCAAGTCTATCTTTACATATTATCAATACTTGAGGAATTTTTAAAAATTACAATTTTTTTAAAAAAACCACAAAATACTTAAGGATAAAGCAAAATATTTGCAAAGCCTATACCCTGTAAGCTACAAAATGCTGCCAAGAGCCGAGAAACATTGAAGATCTAAATAAATGAAGAGATATACCATTTATAAAGATTCAATATTAAGATTTCAATTCTTCCCAATTGTTCTACAGATTGAATGAAAAGTCCCATAAAAATTCCACCAGGGTTCTTTTTTAAACAAATTAATGAAATGAAATCCTAGAAGAGCCAAAACAATTTTGAAAATGTAGAAACTGGAGGAAATAAACCACCTGATTTCAAGACTTACTATATAGCTATAGTAATCAAAGCAGTGTGGTATTACATAAACATATTGACCAATGGAACAGAACACTCTCCTGAAATAGACCCGCATACACACAGTCAACTGATTTTCAACTAATGAGTAAAGGAAATGTCTTTTTAATAATGGGGGCTACAATTGGATATACATATGCAAAAAAAAAATCAAACTTGATTCTTACCTCACATATACACCAAAACTTATTTGAAATGGCTCACAGACCTAAATGTAAGAGCCAAAACTTTAAAACTTGTAGAAGAAAACACAGTAAAATAAGAATCTTTGTGCCTCTGGCTTAGGCAAAGATTTCTCAGGAAGTACACAGAAAGCATGAACCATAAAACAAAATGAGAAACTAGACTTCATCAGAACTTAAAATTTCTGCTGTTTGAAATATACCACTAAGATGAAAAGGCAAGCAGCTGACTGGGAGGAAATACTCATAACACAAACATCTGAGAAAGGACTTATATGTAGGATATTCAAATAACTCTTCCAACTCAAAAACAGAAAAAGAACAATTTGAAAATGGGCAAGAGTTGAATAGTTACTTGACAAAACATGTACAAATGACCAATAAGTACATGAAAAAGTGCTCAACATCATTAGTTTTCAGAGAACTGCAAATTTAACTACAATGAGATACCACATTTCCACTAGAGTGGCTAAAATGTGTTGATGAGGATGTGGAGTAACTGGACTCTCACGCATTGCTGCTGGGAATGCAAAATGGTACCACCACTTTGTAAATTGTTGGCCACTTCTCCCAAACATACACTTACCTTATAATCCAACAGAAATGAAAACATATATCCACAGAAAGACATCTATACATCTAGTCATGGCAACTTTATCATGACCAAAAACTGTATAGCACTGAAAAATCCATCACTAGGTAAACGGATAAAAAATTTCTGATATATCCACACAAAGGAATACCACTGAGCAATGAAAAGGTCTGAATGACACACATTCAGGAATCTCAGAACCATTATGCTAGAAGATACAAAAAGCACTATATGATAAATGATATGAAACTCTAGAGAAGTCTGAGTATACCTTTAACAAAACCCTACAGCTGTACACTTCAAATAGGTGCATTTTATATGTAAGTTATAGCTTGGTAAAGTTAACATTTTCTGCATATTAGAGGACATAAGATTTCTCCTCTTTAAAATAGGGACAATAATATCTACATCATATATTGTTGTGATGAGTAAATGAGTTAGGATTAGTTCATATGACACACTTAAGGCTTGTCTGGCATATAATAAAAAAATGTTAGCAGGATAACTGCACAACAAAGTCACTATAACCAGTGGTTCTCAACTAAGGGCAATTGTGCCCCCCAGGAGAAACTAGGCAATGTCTGGAAACACTGCTGATTGTCATGACTGGAGGGGTACTACCGGCACCTGGCCAATAGAGGCCAGGGATGTTGCTGAACATCCTACAAGGCATAGAACAGCCTACACAGCAAAGAATAATCTGACCCAAAATGTCAATACAACAGAGGTTCAGAAACCCATTTATTAAAGAAAATAAGTGACAGAACAATCCACAGATGGAAAAGAAATATTCCAAGTGCACATAATCAACATGGAATTCAAATCCAGAATGTGTAGGTGTGTGTGTGTGTGTTAGTGGTGGTGCAAAAGTAATTGCATTTTTGGACCATTAATTTTAAATCATTAACTAGGCTCAAACACATCTTTATTAATCAAAATAGGAACCATTACAATCAACACATTTTTGCCAACGAGAAATAAATTTGTTTATTCCTGCAGCATAAACATCCATGCTTCTGGATTCAACAAACTCTTGGAAAGCATTTTTCTGCTTCCTGCTGGTGTGGAAGCATTTCACCTGCAAAAACCTGTCAAGATGCTTCAAGAAGTGGTAGTTGGTTTGCAAGAAGTCAGGTGAATCTGGCAGATGAGGCAAAATTTCATAGACCAATTCCTTCAACTTCTGAAGCACTGGTTGTGCAACATGCAGTTGGGCATTATCATGGAGAAGAATTGGGACCTGCTAGGCGCAGTGACTCACGCCTGTAATCCCAGCACTTTGGGAGGCTGAGGCGGGTGGATCACTTGAGGTCAGGAGTTCGAGACTAGCCTGGCCAACATAGTGAAACCCTGCTTCTACTAAAAATACAAAAATTAGCCAGGCATGGTGGCAGGTGCCTGCAATTTGAGGTACTCGGGAGGGCGAGGTAGAATTGTTTGAACCTGGGAGGCAGAGGTTGCAGTGAGCCGAAACTGAACCACTGCACTCCAGCCTGGGTGACAGAGTGAGACTATGTCTCGGAAAAAAAAAAAGAAAAGAAAAGAATTGGACCCTTTCTGTGGATCTATGCCAGCAGCAGGTGTTTCAGTTTTCGGTGCACCTCATCAATTTGCTGAGCATACATCTCTGATGTAATGGTTTCGCTGGGATTCAGAAAGTTGTAGTGCATCAGAATGGCAGCAGAGCACCAAACAGTGACCATGACCTTTCTTTGGTGCAAGTTTGGCTTTGGGAAGTGCTTTGCAGCTTCTCAGTCCAACCACTGAACTGGTCATCACTGGTTGTCATATAAAATCCACTTTTCGTTGCACGTCACAATCTGATTGAGAAATGGTTTGTTGTTGTTGCACAGATGATGACACTTCAAAATGACGATTTTAAAAATTTTTGCTCAGCTCATGAGGCACCCACTTATTGAGCTTTCTCACCTTTCCAATTTGCTTCAAATGCCAAACGACCATAGATTGGTCGACGTTGAGTTCTTAGGCAACTTCCTGCATAGCTGTAAGAGGATCAGCTTCAACAATTGCTCTCAATTAGTTGTTGTCAACTTCCAATGGCTGGCCACTGTGTTCCTCATATTCAAGGCTCTAGTCTCCTTTGCAAAACTTCTTGAATCACAGCTGCCCTATATGTTCGTTAGTAGTTCCTGGGCCAAATGCACTGTTCATGTTTCAAGTTATCTCTGCTGCATTATGACCCATTTTGAACTCAAATAAGAAAATCACTTGAAGTTGCTTTTTGTCTAATATCATTTCCATAGTCTAAAATAAATATAAACAGCAAGTAATAAGTCATTAGCAAAAAAAAAACAAAGTCAGAAATGCCCATTAAAATGATGTATAACATAACCACATTTAAGAAGGTTTAAGAGGGTATTCCAGTATCAAATGACAAATTTCAACGATGCAAAAACCTCAATTACTTTTGCACCATCCTAATATACCCTACAAATCAAAAAGAAAAGAACAAGACCAATAGGAAAAAGAAGAATGAGACTAAGACCAGAAAACAAAACATCCTCAACCTGCAAGGAATGCAAAGTGAACACAAGATAAGAGTTTTAAAACCAATAAACTGACAAAAAATAAAAATTCTGACAATATTACATGTTGGTGATGACACAGAAGAACAAGAATCTGTATTATACACAACAGACAAAAGGTAATGATGGCCAATATGTATACACGCATGAATGCACATATACGTTCTTATGCAAGTATTAGAGTAACAAATAATGAATAAACATAGTGGTTACTCTATAGATTGATATCTTCAATTACTGTTCCTGCTTTTTGTAAGCTTTTAAATGGTTCCCATTCACTGAACACTTATGTATCCAGTAAAGTAGATAACATAGGTGCTTTATATACTTCATATTTGTTAGTCCTTAAATCTGTTGCAGATATTAATAGTCCTCTTTTTTCAGATGTGTAAAACTGAGTTTCAGTGTAAACTGAATCTCTGAGAGATTAAGTCATTTTCTCAAGGTTCAGAACAGTAAGTGGCAGAGAAAGTGCAGGATTGAGGCTAGGGTCTTTCTACTCCAAAGCCTAACCCTGTCCGTCCCAGAGTGATACAATATTATAACCTACGCCCTGATATTTAACAAAATTAAAGCATTCTTGGGAATACTTCTAGTTTTCATAGAAAGATCCTCAATCAAGATCATTCTGGAATGTGCAGAAGATAAAAAGAAATGGGATGGCAAAACGCAGAGAAAGCAAGGCAAATGAAAGCTACAAACCTCTCCCTTAGATAAATGTACACATGAGCCGGGAGCGGTGGCTCACGCCTGTAACCCCAGCACTTTGGGAGGCCAAGGCGGCTGGATCACCTGAGGTCGGGCGTTCAAGATCAGCCTGATCAACATGGTGAAACCTCGCCTCCACTAAATACAAAAGAAATTTAGCTGGGCGTGATGGCAGGTGCCTGTAATCCCAGTTACTCGGGAGGCTGAGGCAGAATAGCTTGAACTCAGGGGGCGGAGGTTGCAGTAAGCCGAGATCGTGCCATTGCACTCCAGCCTGGGCAACAAGAGCAAAACTCCAGTCTCAAAAAAAAAAAAAAAAAGAAAGAAAAAAGAAAAAACAGGGCCGGGCACGGTGGCTCACACCTGTAATTCCAGCACTTTGGGAGGCCAAGGCAGGCGGATCACGAGGTCAGGAGATTGAGACCATCCTGGCTAACATGGTGAAACTCCATCTCTACTAAAAATACAAAAAATTAGCCGGGCATGGTGGTGGGCACCTGTAGTCCCAGCTACTTGGGAGGCTGAGGCAGGAGAATGGTGTGAACCCAGGAGGCGGAGCTTACAGTGAGCTGAGGTGGTGCCACTGCACTCCAGCCTGGGCAACAGAGCGAAACTCCATCTCAAAAAAAAGTAAGAAAAATAAATGTACACAGTACACAGACATCAAATTATGTATATAATTTCAGTGGTTCACAAATTCCCTGGGAGCGCCAACAGGCCGTTCTTCAGATTCCAGGTTAAGAACAGCTACTTTAGGGGCTAAGTTCAATTATAATATTTCAGTGACCAAATTTCTTTGACCAGAGTTATGCTATCAGCTAGTGCATAAGCATTTCACACACACTGCTCGCGTTCAGAAATCTTTGTTTGCCTCAGTAAAATTTACCATCATTCTTACTGTAATGAGCTCTTTGCTCTAGAAGTACATACAAGGGAAGTAATGAGATTGGTAGACATATGACACTGGTAGAATTAGTTTGAACATCTGTGTAAAGGCTACCTTTGAGAGTTCGAAGATAGAACAAGGAACATCACACTAAAAGAAAAAAAAGAGGTTGGCTCCTTTTTGTATCTATAGACAATTACTGGTAAAACTTACAACCCACTTCATACACTATTTGCAAAAATGCACCATAGGGTTCAACATCTTCAGCTGTCATACAAGAAAATGTCACACAACAGGGACGTTAATCCATTAGTCTATTTTTTTCACTTGTATTTGTCTTTTTCTTTATATGTCCTTCTTTCTCATTTTGGGCGTTGGTTCGTGTCTTTCCTATTCTCTAGTCCCACTCATAATTCTTTCATTCTGCCGTTTTTATCCTGTAAATAGATGTAATGTAGGATTATTTTATTATATAGATTTCATGTTTTCCAGCAACCTAATCTTTCCGTCAATAAATACATCTAAACCGGTTACTTTATCTATCCTTGTTTCTCAATTGAGTATTTTAATACGAATCTTTTGATTGTGACAAAGATACACTCCCGACCAAACTTTAGTCAAGCATAGGCTTATCTGTGCAACAGTTAAAAAATCTAGTTTTAACAAGAACCTCCCCAATCCTTGGTATCTGTTCTTCATCCTCCACCATTCCCCAGATGATGTCTGATCACGTCTTCAGCAAGAATTATGTTAGGTTACTTAAGCCAGAATCTCCCTGATGTGTCCTCTTAATAATTTTCCATCCACTGATCGCCCTACCCCCAACTATCTTGCTCCTTGGCTATAAATTCTTACTTGCCTATGCTATGTTCACAGTTGAGCCCAATCTCTTTCCCCCACTACAAAATCCCATTACAGTGGTCCGTATACTTATTTTGAAGGTCCTGAATAAAGTCTGCCTTACTATACTTGAACAAGTATCATCATCAAATAATTTTTTTAAACAATAGGAAAGGGAGGCACCGTCTATATTGTATACTGGTTTGGAGGTATGCTCCATCCAGCATACTGTCTCGTTTATTTCACAAACATCTGAGTACTATCTATGAGAAGAATTGTGTTATGCAGACAAAAGAACTAGTGAACACTTGTGGGAGACTTCAAAAATTAGAGAAATTACGTAAAATGTCCTCATGTTTCTTAATGATAAAGCATGTCAACCATAAATTTATCTGCAACGTTTAAAAAGTTATATTTTTCAACAAGCATAACGTGGGGAGAGATTACAACATACAATGACTCCATACCACATAAATTTGGCAATTAATTTTAATATTGCCTCCTTAGACTTTAAAGAACACTCCCTAAGCATACAGATTTATAGTACTCAATCCCTTAATTTTTCTAAATATCTTCTAGAATTTGACTTTAGTCTCCTTTCCATAATTGAGAATAATTATTTGTCATAAAGATGGTTTGCACGCCCCAACTTCACTTTCATCTAGGAAATTAGTGAAATAAATGGACCAGACCTTGAAGTTTTTAAAATCTGGACTTGAAACCTGGCTCTGCAAACAAGCTAGTACAAGTCACTTAACATAGCTCCCTCAATCTCATTTTATTCCCCCTCCTAAAACATGCTAAAATACATCTCATAATGTTCTAAGGGTGAAATGAGATAAAATATCTCCATTACTTAGCACAGTACTTGGCATAAAATCCAATGTCCAATCAACAAAGCGGATTCTAAGCTTCTCAACTCTTGCAAGAAAGAGCGTGTATTTCCTTAAATCTCTGCCCTCACAATAACTAGCACTAGTCACACATAAGAGAAACTCGGTGACTCCCAGGGACTGCCTTAGGAGAAAGTTTCTGGAAGTTTCGACATTCCAGAAACTTTCTCCTAAGGCAGTCCGTGGGAGTCACTGAGTCAGTTCATTTCCATTATTTTTTTGGAGGCAGCCCTAACTCCACAGATGTATTCCACTATCAGATACACCAGATGTTTATACAAAAATGTTTTCGTGATATTTTAATCGTCTTAATAGCCTTTCAACATGTTCTCATGGTTCTTAGAAGGCAAATTCTTTACTATGGCCTAGTGATCCAGTTGGTCCCAGCTCATTTCCCACCCTCACTTAGGATGTTCTGGCCACATCTGCCCTCTAGCTGATCCTTGAACACCCTAAACTTACTCCATCCTCAGGTCATATTTCCCTCCAACTGGAATGCCCCTCACATCCTAACAGGCTAGGCTCAAACACCGCCTCCTAAGACAGCCCCTGTCTTGAGTCCTCTGCTTCTCCCAGTACTCCACTGTATTCATAGCATAGCACTTCCTAAGACAGCCCCTGTCTTGAGTCCTCTGCTTCTCCCAGTACTCCACTGTATTCATAGCATAGCACTTCCCCACCACCCCAAATTCTCCCTGCTTTCTTTCCAACTGAGTTGTCTCCTCTAGACTGTGAGCTTCTTGAGAACAGGGACTGTGTCTGCTTCTAGATGCATCCCCACTGCCTAGAACCGTGTCTGGCACAGAGCAAGCCAGCGACCTCCGGGCTGCGGCTTTGAGGCCCACGGCGCTTTCGCTGTAACTGCGCGAACCAACTCCTGAACAGCCCGCTTTCCTGGGTCTCGAGGCCAAGGGCCTCTTTTCCCCCAGAGGGCCTCCGTCGGGAGTGCTGGCCGCTCATCCTGCCGAGTCACAGGTGAGGTTTAGGATTCTCCGCCGCGGTGGACCTCCACGAGACCGCGAAGCAGGTGAACATCCTCCCGCGGAACCTGAGCTGCCAAGGGCTGGGGAGGAGAACAGAAGCTGGCGTCGGCTGCCGCCAGAACCTGTCAGGAGTCTTTTATGTGGACTATGGAGGTGAGGTGTCGGTCAAGGAGGTGGGCCCTGACTCGAAGCAGTAAGAGACAGCAGAAAACCAGTCACCGCAAAACGGCTTCCAAAGAACCAACTGGAAAACTCACCGGAAAGCGTAGGCTGCCCAGACGCCCCGAGGGACCAAAGCTGAAGGGAGGAGCCCTCGTAAGCAGACAAGAGTGCGCGCGTCGAGCTTGCGCAGCCGCAGTAGAAGCCACACGCTCTTCGGCAGGCTGCGCAACCGCAGTCGAGGCCTCGTGTGCCCGGGGTGGGGCACGAAACTGGGCGGAGCTAGGTCCCCTCGCGCGCTGACGCGACTGGTCGCGGCGGAAGGGTGTAAGCACGCAGGCGCGACGGTGGCTCGGGGGCGGCAGGGAGGCGGGGTCGCGCAGGCGCTGTGAGAGGCGGTAGCGGCGGCGGCGGCGGTGGTATCGGCGGCAGCTGTGAGGGGGTTCCGGGAAGATGGTGCTGATCAAGGAATTGTGAGTGGGTCTGTGGGCGCGAGCGAGGCCGTGGGACGGCAGTGATGGGAGATTTGTTGATGGAGAAGTGGCAGGATATTCCTAAATCGGAGTCAGCCCTGTGTCAGCCCCTCCCTGCGGGCGCCCCCTCCCTACCCCGGCCCCTTCGAAGCCCCTCAGCGAGTGCGCCCCTCGGCCCTCCAGGCATTGCTGTGGTAACACGGCCTCTCCCTTCCCCGGGGCGAAGGCGGCTGGGTCCCGGCCGGAGCGCATGGCTCGGGAAGGCGCGGCCGGGAGTTTCCGCTGGGACCCGCCTTCTCCCCAACCCCCCACCCCCAGGCTGGGTCTGGGCCCACCCCCAGGCCCGCCGGTGGGAAGGAGCCGCAGTCCGAGGGTGGGAGAGACATGTTGGTTCTGACTGTGATTTGTCGTCCGGGGTGGAGTCCCCTGGTAACCAGCGGGAGATGGGCTTGCCGGTTGAAGGCAGCCCTCGTGTCAGGACTCGCGGTGGGACGTTGGCGCCTTGAAGTTCGTGGTGGAGCCGGGATTCCGGAAAGCCTCTGCTTTCCTGGGCAGCTCCGCTGACTTGACGGGAGAGCCTTTTCTCTTTTTGGTTTCCGCATGTTTTAAGATGAGGTGACATCCCGGGCCCCACCTACTTTCTTAGAAGTTAACACGTGCTCTGTCAAATGGAGGGATTTCGAGGTGCATCCGACTGGCCAAGTGATTTTGTTGAAAAGTCACGGCTTTTCCTACTGGCAAGGACTGTAAACATTACGGAAATCTGCTTGCCTTTGAATGTTCGTCTGTCGCAGCTGGTTCGTGTCGTCAGCATCCTTTGGGCAGCTAGGGAGGTCGAGTATGGCCCATTCGTTGGTTTTCAAATTCTTCATTTTAAATTCTTAGAAATATTTTTGGCTTAATTTAGCTTTCTTCAGACACCTTATTTTTAGTGTTCTTAAACCTCCTTTAAAAAGTCACTGATGCACTTCTCTGAGACTTAATACCTCCCAAAGACTCCCTGTCTCACCCAGAATAAAAGTCAAAGCCTCTGCAACAGCTACAAGGCTTTACACTTTTTTTTCCTGCCCTGATCTCATTTACTACCTTTTCCTTGCCCATTCCATCTTCGTAAGCTTCCTTGCTGTTCCTCTGCTACTCTAGAATAAGTTCAGTTCAAGGCCTTTCCACCTGATTTTGTTCCCTTTGCTTGAAGTGTTCTTCCCTTGGCACACTAACTCACCTCCTTCCAGGTCTTTGCTCAGACGTCACCTTCTCAGGGAATCCCTTTCTGAAGACCTAATTGTAGTTCCCACTATTTGGGGTGGTATTTGTCTTCCCTGCTTTATCGGTCTCCATAGTACTTATCACCATCCAACATGCCAATACAATTTATTATTATTATTTTTCTCCTACTAGTTGTGTTCTCTTTTTACATGTAAGGGCCATGAGTTTGTTTTGCTCACTCTCATATCCCCAGTTTTTAGAATAGTCCCTCGCATGTAATAGGTGCTCAGTAAATATTTGTTAATGAATTGATGAAAAATGATAACTTTGGTCGGTGACAGGGATTTTGAGAAGAGACATTTTGCCTTTTGTTGGTAGAGTGAAAATTCTCAATTAAAGCTTATTTATAGTACTGAATATTGGGTTTATATAAAACTTTTCTTCCAAGTCGTTTATACAGTGTATCAAACAAGTGTTCATTACTCTGACTTCTAGATGATGTGGGTAGATGGGTGGCAGACACTAAAACAAATGGAGAAAATAAGAAGGAAATTGACTTGGACCAAGTTACACAGCAAGTGAATTGCAGAACTGATTTTAAATAGATCCAGTCATTTTTCTTTCATTGGAGTATTTCCTCCCTCCAAAAGTGTTACAGACACACAGTATTCAGTAGATCCCTTTGACAGTATGTGAGTAGTATGAAGCTAACTCTTGGAAAGCAGTTCCTATTGGGAATTTGCGCACTGTGCTTTTTGCAGACATTTGCTTTCATTATGAAGATTTAAATGTACCCAGATAATGAATGTTGACACGTGCCCAAAGTCTAATTATTTTTCCCAAAGAGTTATAAATTAAGTTTCTTGATGTTAACTCTTCATGTGTATCTCCCCTAGATTTTTTTTTCCTCCTAGACTTTTTGAAGGTAGAAGCTGTTTCTTAAGTAATGTCAGTATCTAGCACAGCATCTAGGCCTAACATGCTCTGAAGAATTCAGTGTTGTTCAATGAAAAATTGATACTTCTTACTCTCAAGTCAACTTTCTAAAATTCTTGTTGGTTAGGAGCAACGAATAGCTTATTCCTATGTGAAGATATTGGTAACTAAAATACGTTGGCAAATGTTTGTTGTCTTATAAAATTCTTTTTTATTTTTATGTTTTTTTTTTTTTTTTTTGAGGCGGAGTCTCTGTTGCCCAGGCTGGAGTGCAGTGGCATGATCTCTGCTCACTGCAACCTCTGCCTCCCAGGTTTAAGCGATTTTCCTGCCTCAGCCTCCCAAGTAGCTGGAACTACAGGCGCACGCCACCATGACTGGCTACATTTTTTTTATTTTTAGTAGAGACAGGGTTTCACCCTGCTGGCCAGGCTGGTCTGGAACTCATGACCTCGGGTGATCCGCCCACAAAGTGCTGGGATTACAGGTGTGAGTCACTGCACCTGGCCCTCTATTTATTTTTTTATAAGAATTAAAATGTTAGAAATGACTTTCGAGGTGGGCTGTTTCCCTTCAAGTTATTATTTAAGCAGTAGATGAAGTTACCATTAATGTAAAGTCCTGGTTTTAAAGAATTAGTTACTGATTCCATTTGGAAATTATTTTTATGAGGATTTTCAGACATTTGAACATTTTCAACTGGCACTAAAAATTGAATACTGCGTTTAGAATAACAACAGAAAATCAAAGCCTGTATGTTCCTTTTCCCTTTTACTTGTTAAGCAAATCTTGAAGAAATTACTTGACTCATTGTTCTGAATGTCTTAATCAGTCACTTTCATTTTTTGAAAGAATTTCCTTGAAAGTGTTCTTAAATAAAAATAGGGATCTTCCTGTTAGTGAGTGTAAAATTACTCAGCAGTGATTCTTTGGTTTTGTGAAACTTAAGGGAAGACTAACTCTTCTTTCTCTATCCCTTCCTTCCATTCCCTCTGCAGTCCATCATCTTGGTTCAGGCCTTTGTGACAGTTCTTGCCTAGCCTCCCAAAAGATAGCTTTCCCCACTTCTCCTGCTTGTCAGTGTTTTCAACCACCTGCAGATGACTTCTTCAGGTCAGCTGTAGTTGTCACTTACCTCTTGGACCAACCTTTTGGGATTCCTTATTGCCTAATGAATTTAATGGATTTCTTACCATAGTATTCCAGGTCCTGATAATCTGCTCCCAACCTATGGCTTTCTAGTCTTCCTCTCCCCCATTTTATGCTCTGGGACAGTGAGCAAGTTAGTGTATACTGAGAAGAGAAATGATTCGGAATTTTTAGGTATAGAAGGACTTAGAAGAAGTTTATTCTTGATGGAGAGTAGAAATTAGTGACCATTGTGGGTTTGAGAGTGTTCATTGTTTTTGAATCACCGTTACCAGAAAGAAAAAGAGTGGCGAGTAACTCAGTAGTCAAAGGGGAGGGAGTAACAGACTTGTGCATGTTGGAGATTGAGGTAATGTGAACATTCAGACATAGATGTTTGAGGAGAGTAGGGAGAAAGGAGTAGATGGAAAGTGTAGCTGGAATGCAAACTAGATATAATCTGGGTTCTACTACTCTCTTCATACTTACGAATAAGAAAGACTATTAAAAAAAATGCCTAGGCCAAAAAGATTGTCACTAATACAAACAATAAGCTAAATGACTCTTACTGCAAGAAAAAAAGAAAAAGAAATTATAGCTGAAAAGAAATTGGAATGAGGAAAACTATTGAAAATTTTCCATAAAATGACAGGTAAGATTAGGAAAGTATGAGAAGGATCGTATACCCCCATCCCACAAAAAAGGAAGTTGCTGTCTTGGAACCAACTATAATTATGAGACCATTGTTATACAGGGATGTTCTTGGTTTTCAGGATTTATGGTGGAAATAAATTAAGGACTCTTCTTATAAAATCTAGAGATAAGATGCAATATTTTGATAAAATAATATACCATGATACTGTTTTTGGATTTTATCTTTTAAGACTGCTTGCAATGGAGCTATAATGACATCTTTTTGGTATATACAATAAGAAACTCTTGGACAGGATCAAACACATGTAAACCTTATATTGTATATATGCTGGAAGGGATTATTATAAGGTTCAAATAGTTTCCATAGTAAAATTTTTCTTATTAATTCTACACGACTCCTTATTTTTGTCTTAGTAAACTTGAGGAATAATTGAATAGTGGGGGAACAGTTTCTGGAAGCATTTATTCAATGAGATTCAAGACACGTATTCTGTAAGAAGCATCATAAAAACAAAATGCACAGTATATAGGTGGAGAATGAAACCATACTAAAAATTTAGTCAGGGCAACCTGACCAGACAATCTACAAATAATACGTTCTTTACCCTGCAATTTTCAATGTTGAGTTTTCTCTTTTTTCTTTACTCACAAGAATCTCTGCAGCTGCTGTTTGGGGTCCTGGGAACACTAAATGCAAATGATCATTGAGACCCAGGAATGATAGTTTTAGTTCCCCAATTATGGTGTAGGCATTGCAAAGACCCTCTTCCATAAATGACACCCTTGTGTTTTTTTGATTTAAGAGACCTGTCTCTGTTATCATTGGATTTAAGGTAAAACCTCTTCAGAGATCTGTGTTTAAAGCTATTTCATATGTAATATATATATTTTTTCTTTTGTCTTTTTAGCCGTGTGGTTTTGCCATGTTCTGTTCAGGAGGTGAGTTTTTCTTGCTTCTGCATCATTTTATTGGTATATGTACTATACTTTGATATGTTACTCTAAACTCACATTTTCGTAGTATTGATTTACCTTTTCATTCCACCTTATGTGACAAAATTAATTATATGAATGATAATTGCAATGAATTGCAAAATGAATTAAATGAATGGTAATGAATTTCTTGCTACACTGCCTTGTTTTGGAAGAGTCTAAAGAATGTAGTTTAACCTCCTGTCTAGTGCAGGAATTCTTTCTCCAACATCCCAGAGAAATGAGGCTCCAGCCTCAACTTAAGTACTTTAAGGTTAAGTAGCTTGCTGCTTAGAGAAGCAGCCTACTTTACTGTTGGACATTTTAAACATTTGTGTTTGAACCAAAATCTGCTTTTCCTATAATGCTTGACTCTTGTTTACAGTTTATCCCATTTGAGCAATGGGAAATAAGCCTGTTCTGTCTTGTAGTGGTTAATCCTTCAGGTTTTCTGATGGCAGCTCTCCCCTCCAGCCAACCCCATCCCCCACAAGCACTTTTATTTCATCTTAGAAAGTCTCAAGGTTAAACATTCCCAGCACATTCACTTGGCTTAATACAGCATGATATGTGGACTTGCTACCAGCTGGTCCTGTTACTATATGTGTTGTAATTGTTGATCTGAACTGAAAACAGTATTCCAGACACGGTATGACCAGCACACAACTGTAAGAGCTTATTGTTTTCCTCAGTCTGGACATGATACAGACATATATCACCTATTCAGAACTTGCATGTCCTGCAGTTATAGCCATGTGTATTGTAGCCAAGAATGAAGATAAGAGCAGAAACAGCTTCTGAGAAATCAAGATATATATAGCAAAACCCATAAAACCCTCTAGGCTCTTCTGTAACTTGCACACAGTTCCCATTTGCTCAGTTATCTGGTTTTCCTAGAGCTGACAGTAGATTAGAAGCAGTGACTTGGAAGTGGGACAAAACAAACTGATAACCTAAGAGTGACAGCTGACAGAAGACAGAAAGAAATGCAGGAAGTGAAAAAGAGTAGCTGTCTGGCACTGTTTAGTGTAGACTTGAACACAGTTGTTTATATCTCAGGAGTATTCACTGTATTAAAACACTCCAGAGAAGCTACGCACCCTATTCTCTATTTGCACAATTGATTGTTTGAAGTTGAATGTGGAAATTGACACTTGTTTCTGTTAGACTTTTTCTTTTGATTTCAGCTGGTTGAATCAGCTTGTGGAAATCTTTTTGAGTCTTGGTATTGTCACTGAAAATACTGTTCTCGGCTTTTTGTTATACTCCCCCCAACTTTTTTTTTTTTTTTTTTTTTTGGAGTTGGAGTCTTGCTCTGTTGCCCAGGCTGGAGTACAGTATTGCGATCTCAGCTCTCTGCAACCTCCGCCTCCTGGGTTCAAGCAATTCTCCCTGCCTCAGCCTCCCTAGTAGCTGGGATTACAGGCACCCGCCACTGCACCTGGCTAATTTTTGTATATTTAATAGAGACCGGGTTTCACCATATTGGTCAGGCTGGTCTCAAACTCCTGACCTCAAGTGATCCACCTGCCTCAGCCTCCCAAAGCCTTGGGATTACAAGCATGAGCCACTGTGCCAGGCCTGTATGCACATTTTTAAAACATGCCTTCTGTGTCTATTTCTTATTCTTTTTTTTTTAATTTTTTATTCTTAAAAAAGGAGAATGAGAGAAAACTAAGTAGCATGCCATGAAATGTCAGTCCATTAACGTTTTTTTGGATACAGTTCATTTGAATTTTGTTATTGTGTGTTCCTGACCAAAATGAAATTTATCTTTTGACCTAGACTCATTTTAGTCCTGTTTTAGAATATGATAGTGTTTAAAAGTACATGTTGAAGGTATTTAAGGATTGTGGCATTATTAGACTAACCCTAGTGTTGTATCATGGAAAGCCAAAAGGAGAAATGCAGTCCTGTCTGCAGGCCCTACAGAAATTTATTTTGGGAGCATTTAAGAAACATGTTTGGTTTCAACTTCCCAAACACTTCCAAATTGAGTAAGAGTGTGTGTGTGGGTGTGTTTTTAAATTTAACTAATAGGCAAGATAGCATCATATCTCCATGTGATTTGTAGATATGAATGTTTACTGAGCTTAAACTACCTGTTGTTTTGGTCCCTCACATAAAATGTTAATTTTGAAATTACAAATTCTTAGAGGTAGATTTTTGTAGTTTTTCTTTGAAAATATGCTTATGAAGAAGAAATACACTTCTTCAAGCTGTTTTCATTAGAAGGAAGAAATTTAGCCAAATTTGAAGTGATGGAAGATAGTGCCACAGTTGGGTCAGTGTAACAAATTAGAACACGAGAACTTTTTCCAACATTTGTTGGAACTAGCGACTCCAGATTGGCGTAGAAAATACAGTTGACTTACAGGTATTGATGCAGGCCTCTGAGATTTCTGATTCACGTTAAATGAAATAGAAGCTACTGTCAGCAATTTCCTACCTTTTATGGTAATATGTATACATTTATATTACTTTAAAAACAGTTTCTGTTTATTCTCTTTACTTGAGGACTCACAATGAACCATTTCCGATCTTGGGCCCCCAATACTGTTTCTGGTTAGCTGAAGAAGGACCAAATTGAGTGTATCATAAATAAGTCATAAGTTAAAAATGACCCCAGAAGTCTACTAAGATTTGGACTATCTATTATGTTTCTTTGGATTTCCAGGCTTTTGTTATTACAGTTTACATCCCTCCCCTTTATCATTAAGAACAATATGCTGGTTGCTCAGCTTTAGTTGGCAAAGTGCCAGTTGTATTTCTGCCATAACTTTCTTGGAATTTTGTTTAGTTAAATGAGAAATAATAGAAGTGAAAATGCTTTGTAAAGTACAAATATATATTGTTCAAAAGTTAAACCAAGTTTCGAGACATTTTCTTGATAAATGGGTAGTGTAAAGGCACCAGAGTATTTGTAACTGGCAAATTTGTTGAATAATGAAAGTTTATAAAATACAGGTTTTTAAAACTGTATAATAATCTGTGGTTTGTCTTCCTAAACGTATTAATTTCTAATTTGAGTTGTGTTTTCATATTGAACACAGTTGTGCTTTCATATTGAACACAGTTGTGCTGAATGGTTTGGATATGCTTTTCTATATCATCTGTATTATTAAGATTTTAGCATACTAAATTTCTGCAGTTACTACTGACTTACTCAGTTTCTGTATTCTTTGAAATTTCAGTATCAGGTTGGGCAGCTTTACTCTGTTGCAGAAGCTAGTAAGAATGAGACTGGTGGTGGAGAAGGAATTGAAGTCTTAAAGAATGAACCTTATGAGAAGGATGGAGAAAAGGGACAGTATACGCACAAAATTTATCACCTAAAGAGGTAAGCGGTGTTCACATTTGACGC
This sequence comes from Gorilla gorilla gorilla, assembly GCF_029281585.2. Classification (NCBI taxonomy): domain Eukaryota; kingdom Metazoa; phylum Chordata; class Mammalia; order Primates; family Hominidae; genus Gorilla; species Gorilla gorilla. Next base: position 25,923,999 of record NC_086018.1, on the reverse strand, counting down.
CTTGTAACTACCTGGCTTACTTATGATGCATGTAACTAGCTAACTTAACTAGTAGATGTGAAGTACATTTTTAATTTCAGTGTGATAATATATTGCATTTTAATTTTTTGAGAGAACCTCCTCCTTTATTTGTAAATTAGAAAAGGATTATATCTGCTTATAACAAAAATTCAGATAAAACCTTAGTCCCTGCTCCTTGCCATCAAATATTTGTAACACAGAGAGAAACACTAGAAGCAGCTTAGAGTTTATCCTTCTAGATCATTTTCTGTATATATTCAAAGGAATTTTTAAAACATAGCGATGTATTACTTGTATCAATTTTAGTTTTCTACAACAAATGGACCATACGAATGGTTTTGCAGTTTGCTTTATTTCTGATGAACATCTTCCATATTGTTATTTAATATCTGTGTGATTCTTTTTAAAGCTAAGTAAAATTTCTTCTGGACATAGTATAGTTTACTTAACCATTCCCTATGTTGTAAGTCCATTTAGGTATTTTAGAATTTTCTAGTTTTTGTCTGTTATAAATAATGTTTCTGGCCAGGTGTGGTGGCTCACATCTGTAATCTCAGCACTTTGGGAGACAGAGGCAGGAGGATTGCTTAAGCCTAGGAGTTCGACACCAGCCTGGGCAACACAAGGAGACCCCATCTCTAGTACAACAACAACAACAACAACAACAGCAAAAAAATTGGCCAGGCACGGTGGCTCACGCTTGTAATCCCAGCACTTTGGGAGGCTGAGGTGGGCAGATTACGAGGTCAAGAGATCGAGACCACCCTGGTCAGCATGGTGAAACCCTGTCTCTACTAAAAATACAAAAATTAGCCTGGGTGTGGTGGCGCACGCCTATAGTCCCAGCTACTTGGGAGGCTGAGGCAGCAGAATCGCTTGAACCAGGGAGGTGGAGGTTGCAGTGAGCCGAGATCACGCCACTGCACTCCAGCCTGGTGACAGAGCGAGACTCCGTCTCAAAAAAAAAAAAAGAAATTAGTGGGGCATGGTGGTGTACGCTTATGGTCCCAGCTACTTGGGATGCTGAGGTGGGATGATCACTTGGACCCAGGAGTTAGAGGTTGCAGTGGGCTGTGATCACTGCACGTCAGCCTGGGCGAAAGAACAAGACGGACGCTGTCTCAAAAAATAAACTTTTATGAACATGGTTGTACATGTGTCTATATGCCTTAGGTTACTGTTCCTAAGAGAAATTATAAAATGAGAAATTAATAAAAGGATTGCTGGGAGGACATGCACCTTTTAAATTTTGATATTACTGCCAAAATTGCCCTTCAAGAGTTTGATAGTATTTTTCCATAGTTTTCTTTTTAATTTTTGCTAATTTCGTAGACAAAAGATAGTCTCTTGTTAAAATTTGTATTTCTTTATTAGTGAGGTTGAATGTCTTTTTATGTTAATTGACCATTTGAATTTCTTGTATGACTTTTGACTCTTCATATGCTTTCTTCATTGTTTTTTTTTTCTCTTTGGTTTGTTGAAGTTTTTTTGCACATTCCCTTAAGTTTGGCAGTCTAATCTGTATCTTTGGCATAAATATTTTAAAACAAAAAATGCTGGCCAAGTGCGGTGGCTGAGGCCTATAATCCCAGAACTTGGGAGGCCAAGGTGGGAGGATTGCTTGAGCTCAGGAGTTTGAGACCAGTCTGGGCAATATAGTGAGACCTCATCTCCACAAAAAGAAGAAACAAGCCAAAAAAAAAAAAAAAAAAGTACTACCAGTGTTTATCTAAGGGCAGAAGACCAGTAATGGCTTTTAAGAGTCCATTTTGTCATTGTCTCCCTAGTTAATTACAGGTGGGGGATCTTTTGCCTCTATTCTCTTCATATTGAAATGAATCATACTCATGTTTTGTGGAACTCCTTAAAGTTGTAGCTGTCATGATCAGATTTTTTTTATATTTCCTCAGCTTAACTCTGCTACTTGGTTTACAGTGACCCATAACCTACTCATCCTTGGTTTATAGTGACACATAATCTTATCTCTTTATAGAACCTTAAATTTTATCATTATTTTCGCTTAGAATACAGCATTTCTTTGCTTCTGTTGCTGGTTTGACTTAAGAAATACAGCAGTAACTCTGATCAATCAATTATCCATAGGGAAGGTCTTTTCATGGTTTCTATTAATTTGTTAGTACTCTAAGTATATCTGAAAAATAAGTCTATTGAGAGAAGATTTTGGCATTCCAGATGGTATAGTCTATATATATTTAAAGTTTTAAATTTGCTTATATATACTCAGCTTTCTTTTTCTAGCATTTTTGCATTTACCTGTTAATTGAAGTATACCCCACCACATATAAAAGTTCCTCTTAAAGACACTGGACTCTTCCTGGGGGTTCTAAAATAAGCCAAAAAGTTTGATGTATAAAATTTTTTATTGGCCTCTGATGTTCTGTTTAGATCACTATCCTATAAGTAAATAAATTTGAAATAGATTCAAAATGTCCTCTGGTTGAAATCTAAGAGTTGGAATGTTGAGGAAGTGTTTGATACATTCTTGCATGGAAAAGAACAGTTTGAAATAATGTGTAATACATAATACGTTACATGTGTTTTGAAAAAAATCAGAAAAAAAAAAGCCTAAAAAAGGTAAATTAAGATGTTGAGAATATTTATCACCTGGTAGTGGGATATGGGTGATTTAAAAAATCCCACTTAAATCACCCATATCCCACTACCAGGTGATAAATATTCTCTTCTGTATTTTCATTTTTATGAGAAAGAAAAGGAATGTTAAATATGATTTTTGAAACAGTTGATTTAGGTAACACTCCAGTCATGAATAAGGAGTCTCGTAAGTTGAAGAGGGCTAGATAAATATGGTTAGTGCAAGAGATATTCTTATTCCGGGGAGGTTATTTGGGGATGAGGTTCAGAATTCCTCTCAGGCTTTTAGTGGTTAAATAAAAGAAGATTTTGGCTCTCGGTGGCCAACCTTCCAGCACATTTGGGCTTCTAGAACAACTTCTCCATTCCTAGGAGGAGCGGGGTACCCTGTGGTTTTATCCTCTCATGCACTCATTTACTTGTCATTGCAATCCTGAGAAATAGACGATATTCATATTGTACCTAAGACACTAAGGCACACATTTACCCAAGGTCACAGCTAATAAGTGACAGAATGGTGACAGAGACCTAGGTGCTCTGATTTCAAATCCCACACCCTTTTGTCCCAGATGCCTGATGAATACAAGGCACTCCCATGAGAAGGGAGAGAGGGGATCTGCTGGGATGGCGAGGGTTGATTCCCATAGAAGGTTGGCCTTATCACACAAAGATGGCAGCTGTGGGCAAAAGCACAGAGAGGAATGAGACAGGAAAGGGAAAAAGGCAAGAGGGTGGCAGTAATGAGTCTCAGGCAGCACGGGAAATAATGACTATTCTGACAGTAGTGAGGAACAAAAACCTAACCAATAATAAATAAACTGGGCAAAACAGGGCCCATTTGCTGTCCTCTGGAGGAGGGAATGGCTATGGGGCAGTCAGATGTCCACAATGACAAATTTCTCAGTGTCAACATTGAAAGCACATCAGCCACAGGATAACTATATTATGGAAGGGCAAAGAATCATTTAGTAGTAAGTGCTGAGGCCTTCACTGTTCTGCAGGAAAGACCTCCATCCCAAGGCAAGCCTAAAGGTGCAGCCCCATGAGACTTACAGTTTTCTTTAGGGCATCATCTCAGCATGCTGAAGACATACCCACAGTCCCTAGCTAGTTTTAGAGCTCTCCCTGAGGAAGTTAAATTTGTGTCTAGTAATATGTTTGCTTTTTCAACAACATTTACTCCATAAATTATCCTAAGCTGGGTGCACCATCACTATATAACATCAATAAAACTACAAACTTGACTAAGGCCACCAAGACCTTATTTTACTTTTGAGATACTTGAAATTCTGAGATCTACTTTAGCCAGTATAACTCAGGTCTCTGGATTCCCTGACCTGTATGCTTTCTCGTTTCAGCAAAACACTTCTTGGTAGCATATATACACTTAATCTCAACCAGAAGGTTGAGAAACAGTCTTTGTGAATATTGACAAAATCTGAAAGTTGGTTACTCATTGCACGGGACATTTGAAATGTCTGGTTTCCTTGAATCTCAGGTGATACATCATCTCATGGGATAATGAGATTTTGTCCATATTTTGTTTGATAACTTAGAGTGAGTGTTTGCCCATGGTAATTCTGAACAGATCTAGTACTTATGTATTTTTACTGTGTGCTGGTCACTGGGTTATTGGAAGTGTTTTAGGTGGGAGTTTATTCATTCCTCACAGCAACTTTTTATAGTGAGGAAACTGAGGTCCAGAAAGGTTTAACTTACCCCATGTCTCACTGCTATTTGGTAGCAGAGATAGGACTTGAACACAGACCAACTCCAGAACCTGCCCTCTTAACCACTTTGCTCAACTAACCACTTTGCTCTACATCTGAATCCTGTGGAAGAGTTATTTTCCATTTCCTGAAGTTAACTCCTTGGGAGTTTACAGAAAAATTCTTCCAAAACCACAGGTTTCACCATCTCTTACTTTCTCTGAAGTCTTTAACGTCTAAAGTCTTCTTCCAAAATAAAGCTAAACTTAACAAGGTATTTAAGATTCCCAATTGTATAAGTCCATCCAGAACAAAAACCCTTGGCTGTAAGCAAGCCAGTCTCTGCTGTCTTCCTAACATAAACTGTTCAGCCCACCCTGAGCATTTTTTTCAGCCCCTTATGCTGGGGCCTCTCATAACCTGCTTGGTTTTCTGAGTACACCTCAGAACTATCCTATGCAGAGGCATTCCATGGCTGATTTTATTCACTTCGATCCCTCTTCCCTAAATCCATCATATTTGTCATTTCAACTCATTTTGATACCTAGTCATATATTTCCATATGTGCATGTTTGTCTTGTTGTATCCTGTTTTCCACTAAAGTTTGTTTCTTTAATACTCACTTAGTAGTAGATGGTAGTGAAAGAGGAAGGAATTTACTGGGCAGAGAATTTTGGAGCAAGACAAAGAAATGTGTTGTAACTTTCAGATGGTATTTCAGAGAAAAGCTTGTAGCTCTCCTGAGACCTCACTGTACGAACGCACTGACCAGTCCTTTTTGCTAGTTTATTTGCTCACCCTTCTTGAGGAAAGTCAGCTTTATTATTTCTTATTCTGCATAAGTGTTACACTTTCACCATCTTCAGTCAGTCCTGATTGATGGGGAATTTATAAAGCTTTGCCAACTCCAGAACCACCTTGTTTCCCAAAGGTCGAAACAGAAGAGGTTTTTATTGAAAAATAGTTATTTTAAAATTTCATGTGGTTCCAAGGTAAGAGTTCATTTTTGTAAGCAAAAGGAGTCATTTGCCAGGAACTTAAATTATGTTTAAAAATGAGAAATTTAAATCACCTGAAAATGAAAGGATTGATTGTAATATACTTCTTCACATTCAGAGAGCATCTTGCACTTGTAAGAAATTAATAGGCTGGGTGTGGTGGCTTGGCTGGAATCCCAGCACTTTGGGAGGCCAAGGCGGGTGGATTATTTGAAGTCAGGAGTTCGAAACCAGCCTGGCCAACATGGTGAAACCCCGTCTCTACTAAAAATACAAAAAATTTAGCAGAATGTGGTGGCAGGCACCTGTAATCCCAGCTACTTGGGAGGCTGAGGCAGGAGGATTGCTTGAACCTGGGAGGCGGAGATTGCAGTGAGCCAAGATAATGATTGCACTCCAGCCTGGGAGACAAGAGTGAGACTCCGTCTCAAACAAAAAAAGTAAAGGAAAAATTTATAAATATCAGCCAAACATAATTTGTTCTTGAGTCAAGAATTAGCCATCATAGACACGTTATTTGTCATTATATGTAGTTTAGTCCTAAATCTTTCACAGTTCAGAGTTTTCCAAATCAAGAGTGATCCTGTTTCTGAAAAATATCAGAAGTATTTTCTGAAATATATTGTTTCCTCTTGATGGTGTATCTCATTTTTCATTTATTATTCCCCTTTTATTGTGTGAAAAATACTTTTCTCTTTGTTTTTTGTAATTCTCCAGGACTTTAGAGTCTCTTGTCTCCCAGAAGTTAGGCAGTTTGTGTCTGGTTATTTTATTCCCTTCCCACAAACTGGGTTTTTAAATCATTTCTGTAATTTCCCTCCTCATGTATCTTCTTTTCTTTCTTCCATCTCCATCATTACTGTTAATCAATCAAAGTTACCATTCTCTCTCTTAGACTTGCCTCCTGGCTGATATTTTGCCATCCATTCTTTTTCTGACTTTAAAAGTAATTGAGATATAATTTATATGCCATAAAATTTATTCTTTTAAAATGCACACTTTAGTAGTTTTTGGTATATTCACAGAGTTGGGCAACTGCCATTGTTACTTAATTTCAGAACATTTTCAACAATCCAGAAAGAAATCTCGTATTCATTAACAGTCACTGACTATTACCCCCTCCTCCGAGTGCCTGGCAACCACTGATCTACTTTCTGTCTCTGTAGATGTACTGTGGATATTTTATATAAATGGAATCATGTAATATGTGGCCTTCCGTGATTGACTTCTTTCACTTAGCGTGTTTTCAAGGCTTGTCTGTGTTAAAGCATGTATCACTACTGCTTTGATTGCTGAGTAATATTCCATTGTATAGGCCTGCCACATTTTGTTTATCCATTCATCAGTTGTTGAACATTTGGGTTGTTTTCACTTTTGGCTGTTACAAGTAATGCTGCTGTTAACATTTGTGCATACTTTTTTGTGTGTGTGTGAACATGTTTTCGGTTCTCTTGGAGATATATATTGCTGTGAGTGAAATTGGCTGGGTCGTATGATCACTCTGTGTTTAACCTTTTGAGGAACTGTCAATCAGCTTCCCGAAACAACTACACCGCTTTATAATGTTACTAGCAGTGTATGAAGGTTCCAGTTTCTCCACATCCTCATTATCTTTTTTATTACAACCATTCTAGTGTGTGTGAAGTGGTATCTCATTGTGGTTTTGGTTTTGATTTGCATTTTCTTGGTGATTAATGATGTTAACATCTTTTCAAATGCTTTTTGGTCATTTGTATATCTTCTTTGTTTGAAGAAATATCTGTTCAAATCTTGCACCCCCACTTTCTTTTTAGTTTTTTTTTTTTTTTTTTTTGGGAGACAGGGTCTCACTATGTCATCTAGGCTGGACTGCAGTTGCTTGATGATAGCTCACTGTAGCCTTGAACTCCTGGGCTCAAGCAATCCCCCCACCTCAGCCTCTCGAGTAGCTGGGACCATAGGTGTGCACCACTGTGCCCTGCTAATTTTTTTTTTTTGTAGAGGTGGGGGTCTCCCTGTATTGCTCAGGCTGGTCTCCAACTCCTGGTGCTTAAGCTATCCTCCTGCTTCAGCCTCCCAAAGTACTGGGATTACAGGTGTGAGCCACTGGCCTTGGCTGCCCATTCTTTTTTTTTTTTGAGACAGTTTCACTCTTGTTGCCCAGGCTAGAGTGCAGTGGCGTGATCTCGGCTCACCACAACCTCCGCCTTCCGGGTTCAAGAGCTTCTCCTGCCTCAACCTCCCGAGTAGCTGGTATTACAGGCATGCGCCACCACGCCTGGCTAATTTTGTATTTTTAGTAGAGACGGGGTTTCTCCATGTTGGTCAGGCTGGTCTCAAACTCCCGACCTCAGGTGATCCACCCGCCTCGGCCTCCTAAAGTGCTGGGATTATAGGCCTGAGCCACCACGCCTGGCCTCTGGCTGCCCATTTTGAAATTGAGTTTTCTTTGTTAAGTTTTCTTATTTATATATTCCGGGTACTAATTCCTTATCATAGAGGTGATTTGCAGATTTTTCCCCCATTCTGTGAATTATCTTTTCACTTTCTTGATAGTGTCTTTTGAAGCTTAAGAAGTTTTTAATTTTGGTGTTTGCCTGTAGTCCCAGCTACCTAAGAGGCTGAGGTGGGAGGATTGCTTGAGGCCAGGATTTCAAGACCAGCCCGGGCAATATAGCAAAACATACTGCGACCCCATCTCTACAAAAAAATTTAAAAATTAGCCCGGTTACAGTACAGCGTACCTGTTTGTCGTAGCTACTCAGGAGACGAGGTGGGAGAATCGCTTGAGCCCAGAAGTTAGAGGTGGCAGTGATCTATGATTACACCACTGTTCTCCAGCCTAGTGACAGAGCAAGACCCTGTCTCTTAAAAAACCAAAGAAAAAAATAGTTTATGATTTTGATGAAGTCCAATTTATTTTTTCTTTTTGTAGTTTATGCTTTTGGTGTCATCAAAGAAATCATTGCCCAATCCAAGATCATAAAGATTTACATCTGTATTTTCTTATAAGAATTTTATAGTTTTAGTTTTTATTTAAGTCTTTATCCATTTTGAGTTAATTTTTGCAACCATCCATTCTTGCCCACTCCAATTAATTTTTCACACAAAGCCAGAATGGTCGTAAAACTGAAATCAGGTTGTGCCATTCCCCTTTTTAAAGCTTTCAGTGGCTTCCCATCATACAAAGAATAAAATCTAAACTCTGTGACGTATAAGGTGGGGCCCATGTGGTCTTTCTGCCCTCTCTCCATGTTTAGTCACTGCAGTCTAGCCATGCTGGAGGCCTGAGAGTGGCTCAAGCAGGTTAAGTCTTTTGCTGTCTTAGGACCCGTAGTCATGCTGTTCCCTCTGCTTGCTGTTCTGTTCCCTGCCTCCGTACCCTTGGATCACTGCTGTAATATTATTTCCTCAGAGAGGCCTTCCCAAATACCCTTGCTCCACTTACTGATTGCCCAGTACCCTGTTCTTTAATTTCACTGCACTGCTTGTTAAGTAATTCTCTTTGTGTTTTGTTGTTTACTAATCTGTTTTCTGCCTCCATCCCTGGAAATAAGTTCTGAGTAGGAGTCGTCCCTGCGTACTCACCATTATTTACACAGCCCCTGGCCTGGCACAGTGGACACAGGAAATATTTGAGTGGATGAATGAATGAGGTACCCAGTATTTTATGTATGTATGTATATATATATTTACTATTATTATTATTTTTGAGACACAGTCTCACTGTGTCCCCAGGCTGAAGTACAGTGGTGTGATCTTGGCTCACTGCAGCGTCCACCTCCCTGAGTCAAGCGACTCTCCTGCCTCAGCCTCCCAAGTGGCTGGGATTGTAGGCACCTGCCACCGTGTCCAGCTAATTTTTGTGTTTTTAGTAGACACAGGGGTTCATCATGTTGGCCAGGCTGGTCTCGAACTCCCAACCTCAGGTGATCCTCCCACCTTGACCTCTGGCAAAGTGCTTGGATTACAGGTGTGAGCCACCGCACCTGGCCCTTTCTTTTCTTTTCTTGCCTTCTCAGCTGAGCTTTTCCTGACTAGTGAAGAGAAGGCATCACAGTGTATTTAGGGGATATTTCAGTTGATCGTAAAATGAAAGATTAATTGGTTTATTTACAGTAAATTAATCTGGTCTTCAAATTCTTCTATATTTTTCTGTGTTTTGATGTTCATCTGCAGTGGGAAGGAGAAGGGTGGGAAAAGTTGTCTTGCTTGTGTGGTTTACAGATAGACATAATAATATCCAGGGAAAAGTGCATGGTATTATTTATCTCAGGAATAGGATTAAAAAAGGAATGCGCCTAGATCAGGTGTTCAGTGTACCTTACGGTCATATTTTACCCTGAAGTTAAATAGCCTTAAAGTACTATTCAGAGTGGGAGAAGCGGTATGTATTCCTGAAGAGTCTTCATGGTCCTGGGCATTGTGCTATGGGTAACTCTTAACTCTTCACTCTTAAGCAGCTGAAATCTAGCCATGTTTACCTTGAGGTAAGTGAGCGCTGTTCCAAGTATTGGTTTATCATGAGGGAGCACCATTTTGTGAATAGTTTGGGAGGACAACTGAAGGATTGTCTTTTTTGCATGTTTGTTTTTGAAGGCCTATCTCCCATTTTGTTAATTCAGTTAATAAGTGTTCCTTTTCTGAGGCTCTCTAAGCTTCCAAAACAGGAATCTGCTACATTTTACTAAAGGGTCTTACTATTGTTCATTCAGTTAATAATTGTTCTTTTCGGAGGCTCTCTAAGCTTCCAAATGAGGAATCTGCTGCATTTTACTAAAGTGCCTTGCTAAGTGGTAACTGTGGTGGCAAAATGATGTATATGCTCTCAATTATATATACCTGGCACACTTGAACTACTACCATGTTAGGAATATATTAAGGTTGCCATTAATAAAAATTTCTAACCTTTGAAGTAGAATTGAAATTTAATTTTATTTACTCCGTATGTACATTTTCCTCGTTTAGTCAGTTACTTAGATTCATTGAGGAGAGATGTATTTGATAATGTTCTCACATTAAACATAAAAAAAAAAATTTGAAATCTAGCTTATAGATTTGGACTTTATTAACTCAGTCAAAACATAAAATGAACTGCTGGAATTCACATGGTGGGAAAAGTATCTTAGAAATAAGATAGTAGGCATTTGGGAGCGAGATAAAGAAATATTAAAATTTTCATGTAGATTTGGCTCATGTTGGCCTTTAATGATAAATGCCAATTTCCTTCTATTTGAGTCAGCAAATTTTAGAACATTTTATGAATATTAAGGTTCTTCACATATCAGGCACTATAGGAATAAATGGATAGTTAAAATATGTGTCTGAGTTAATACAGAATTGTTTCTCCTGCCTTTTTGTTTTTTCTTTCTTTTTTTTTTTTATTTTTTATTTTAAAGACAGAGTCTTGCTATGTCACCCATGCTGGAGTGAAATGGCATGATCTCAGCTCACTGCACCCTCCACCTCCCAGGTTCAAGCAATTCAGCCTCAGTGTCCCGAGTAGCTGGGATTGCAGGCACCCACCAACATGCCCGGCTAATTTTTTGTATTTTTAGTAGAGATGGGTTTTGCCATGTTGGCCAGGCTGGTCTCAAACTCCTGACCTCAGGTGATCCACCCACCTCTGCCTCCCAAAGTGCTGGGATTACAGGCGTGAGCCACCACGCCTGGCCTCTCCTGCTTTTTCTAAGTTGACCAACTGAACCATTGATAGATCTGTTTGTCATACTCTCAGATGAATAGGTAGTCTTGTAGCTTGGCTTAAAAAATTATCCTCATGTACCCTGATTAGACCTCACCCACACTTAAAGGGATTTTGGTTCTAGTTCTTTAGCAATGGGATAAATTTTTTGGACAGCTAGATACTCTTTGACTTTTAAAGTGGTGTTATTTTCAGTTATCCTGGCTTGGTGTTTCTGAAGTTTGAATGAATTGTTCCACCATTTGAAAAGAAGTGATCAGGCCGGGCGCGGTGGCTCACGCCTGTAATCCCAGCACTTTGGGAGGCCAAGGCGGGCGGATCACGAGGTCAGGAGATGAAGACCACCCTGGCTAACACGGTGAAACCCCGTCTCTACTAAAAATACAAAAAAATTAGCCCAGCGTAGTGGCGGGCGCCTGTACTCCCAGCTATTCGGGAGCCTGAGGCAGGAGAATGGCGTGAACCCAAGAAGTGGAGCTTGCAGTGAGCCGAGATCCTGCCACTGCCCTCCAGCCTGGGCAACAGAGTGAGACTCCGTCTCAAAAAAGAAAAAAGAAATAAGTGAACAAAGAATTAGCTCCTTTCATTTTTAAGGATGTGAAGACATTAAGGAAGATTTAAATGAAGAAAGGCATATGAAAATACCCAGCTCCGTGTCAGCTTATAATTAAAAAGCAGTAACTACCATTTTTTGAGCTCGTTGCACTGTGCAATGTGCTAAACACATTCCAGTATTTGATTTAATTCTCTTAATAACCCTGCAGAGCAGGTAATAGGAATTCCATTCAACACATGAGGAATTTCAGAGAAGCCAAGTAGCAGGCCTGAGGTCACACAGCTTCTAAATGGTGATGTTGGGATTTGAATTCGATCTGTGTGAAAAGTCTGTGCAAGCAAAACTACTCTTTACAGTACGCTCCAGTCACTAAATCAGTCACTTCATTTGCATTTATTTGAAGACTGTTAAGACTGATTTTCCCATTTGTTTGTTAACAAGTAACATTTTCTATTTGTAATGGGCCTGTGGATGACTTTTGCCCCTTTATATGTTGGGATTGTTTCAGATTATCATATGCTTGCACAAGCTTCTCATATGTTAATCATGTATTGAACCTTTCTCTTCCTCTGAATATACTTGAGGCAGCAAGTGACATTCATCTCCCATACCTACAAAATTTTATACTTGGATATGCTTTAATTTCTCATTTTCTGCATGGGTCCTTTACATTGTCATTTTTCTTCAGGTCTGTTTTGTAAAATGTATTCAGACTTTTATTCAGAGATATCTCCTTATTCTGGGGTTTTTTGCATTAAGAAACAGTATAATGTCATCTAACTCTAAGAACTACATTGTATTAATGTGCAGGTTTAATAGCTGTTAACTCTTAGGTTTTACATTGGGGTAGTAGATCAGAAGTTCTTAAGAAATAATTGCTTCTATTTAAAAAAAAAAACCACACACACACACAAAACCTTTTATACAGTTAATTTTTTTTTTTGCTTGTGAGACAAGGTCTTGCTCTGTTGCCCAGGCTAGAGTGCAGTGGTGTGATCTTAGCTTGCTGCAACCTCTGTCTCCCAGGTTCAAGTGATCCTCCCACCTGAGCCTCCTGAATAGTTGGGGCTATAGGCATGTGCCACCATGCCTGGCTAGTTTTATATTTTTTGTAGAGACAGGGTTTCACCATGTTGTCCAGGCTAGTCTCAAACTCCTGGGCTCAAGCGATCCTCCTGCCTCAGCCTCTCAAAATGCTAGGATTACAGGCATGAGCCACCCTACCCAGCTAAATATTCTTAATCATTTTTATTTAAAATGTAAAAAATTGTGTGTTCATTTCTACTGGATTACTTTAGGATTGAAATAAACTAGTTCATCAGACTTAGAACGTGGTCACCTTTGATTGCCATACTCTTTCAAGCAGTTGGATAGATACCAAGAAAGAATTGATGGTGCTGTTAAATATATCCAGTATCTCTCTTCTCCCAGCAAAGTTCCTGCATTCGTGAGGATGATTGCTCCCGAGGGCTCCTTGGTGTTTCATGAGAAAGCCTGGAATGCGTACCCCTACTGTAGAACAAGTAAGCCTGGCCCCCAGCAGCCATTGCACCCCTCCACCCTGAGAATGAGAGGGATTCCCAGTACCAGTGTCTTTGAGAAGGGTTACACTGAGCAAGGTCTTCCTTGGGTTCTTGGATAGTCACTGCTAGAATGATGGCAGAGGAAGGGCTGCATTGGGTTCCTCCCCCTAGAACTTTGTGACAGACGTAAGTTCATTCCCACATGGCAGCCACTTTGGGGTCCTAGCTGACTATGCTGGCTCCAGGGGTAAGCCAAAAGAAAGGTCGTTTACACTCAGAAGGGTGTTTTGGTGCGTTTCAACAATATTTTACTTAAATTGCTACATAATAGAGGAGGAATAGGACAGACTTCTGAAACAGCATCCTATCACTTGCTAAACTGACCTTATAAATAATGTTTTGCTTTTGTGACATTATTATTCTTTTTAGCATTATTTTTAAAATTAGATTATTCTTCATATTTTATTTGTACTCCATAATCTAATGTACTGTATAGTGTCACTTGTGTAGAAACTGTTTTGCAGACATAAATTGCTAAATAAATGTTCTGTTTTCAGATAGTTTAGTCTTTGTGACATTAAGTATTGGGACAGATTGTTTTGGCTCCAATTAATATTCTGAAATTTTTCTTCTTTCGTTACCTACCTCTCCATTATGCCTCAGTTGTAACGGTGAGTAAAACTATTTTTGTATCTCATACTTTCTTTATCTTTAAACTTTGTTTTACACAGTAATTATTTTCAACCATTCTTTGCTAACTGCCCCTCGCTGCATGGTTCCTTCCTGTGTCCCACCAACCAGCCGCCACACTCTACCACATGTTCCCAGTGTTCATGGGCCCTTTCCACCCTTGTCTCAAAATCTCCCTATTGATTTTATTTTGCTTTTGTTACTCCCTTCAAACGCCATATTTGTTTATCAGACCTCACAGCTTCTTTATTAGCCCGATATGCCACGTGGCAAGTAGAATTGTTTGAATTATTTAAAAGCATGCAGCATTTGGTTTGCCTGACAAGTCTATAAAAATCGGTAGCTAATGATTCTTTGTCACATGAGGATCAGTCTCCTTGTAGAGTCAAAGCATGGATGCCTATACTGGGAAAAGCTCCCTCAGACATGGGCACCAAGGAACAGGTAGAAGATCACTGTCATTTTCCTGTTGTGTTTTCTGCAGAATGAATATATGAAAGATGATTTCTTCATTAAAATTGAAACATGGCACAAACCAGACTTGGGAACATTAGAAAATGTAAGTTTCAACTCTGCACTTTTAGTACAGAAGTCCCTGGAAACGAGAATTCTATATGTAGTTCACTTTGTCATCATCAAAGTAATGTCACCTGTGTTAGACTAGTATCTGACCGCACCAAGCTGTGTCAAATTGAGATGAGCCGGGCAAGCAGCCAGAAACCAAACAGGCTTTCCCTATCAGTCCCCTTGCCCTGACACTTTGGTAAAGTTGCTGTTTTGATCAGCAACTCTCTTTATCCGAGACAAGGAGAGCATGAGTAAACAAAATTCACAGATAATCCCCAGCCCAATTTTAGCCATTAGTTTTGCTAATTAGATTGCTTTTATATCTGAGTGTTTGTCAGAGCTGCTCTGCATAGCAGGATTGATTGCTTTAATTTTTACCTCTTGTCTGCTTTGCAAGGGTATGGGCTCATGTTAGAGAAATGGCCAAAAGGCAGGAGGGATAAAGTACTTGAATGACTTAGAAAAATGTTGAAAAGCTGTTGACTTATATAAGTTGGTTCACATTTATCTCTTTAAGATTCAAGAACATCTTTGAGTTAGGACTTAAAAAAATGTAATCATTAACTTTTGGTAAGGTTTGTCGTGGAACTTGGGAAGTCCTGTTGTATAGGTTGATGCCCTTGGTCTAGGAGTTCTCAAAAGTGTGGTCTTTGGATGGGCCAGCAGCAGCACAGTATCTGAGGACTTGTTTGAAATGCAAATACTCTGACCTCACCCAAGAACTACCGAACCAGAATCTCTAGGGGTGGGACTCAGCAGTTTCTGTTTTCTGATGCACATTCATTCCAGGAGAGTAGGTTAATGATTGTGGCAAATTCTGTTTTTACTGTTCTATTACTGTGCTCTTACGTTATTGATGCCAGTTAATAGAACTTTGAATTTTAATATGTAGTATTTTACTTGAGTTTTCTTTCAAGTGATCATTTGACATTTCATGTTGTTTTTCTTTTTGTTTTTTTTTTTTTGAGACAGAGTCTTACTTTGTTGCCCAGGCTGGGGTGCAATCACGCGCTGTCTGCTCAGTGCAACCTCTGCCTCCTAGGTTCAAGCAATTCTCCTGCCTCAGCCTCCCAAGTAGCTGGGACTGCAGGCATGCACCACCATGCCTGGCTAACTTTTGTATTTTCAGTAGAGATGGAGTTTCACCATGTTGGCCAGGCTGGTCTTGAACTCCTGACCTCAGGTAATCTGCCTGCCTCAGCCTCCCAAAGTGCTGGGATTACAGGTGTGAGCCACTGCACCCAGCCTTTATGTTGTTTTTCATAGTAATCCTCTATAATTTATAATCTAGATAAGATTATTTGGTGTGCATTAATCTGTATGACTTAATCTGATATTTTCAGCTTTTAAACGGGCATATCTTTGGCAGTTTTCAAACAATTCCTAATTAGTTCACAGATGGCATTTCAGAAATAAATGATTGATCAACATGCGGTAGAGAGGAGTTGGCATCATACTGAAACTGAATAGCTTTAGGATAATCAAATTTTGGAGAGATTTTAGACCATACAGTGCATCATTTGAATTCTACTTGTAATGTCACCTTATGTTTGTATAGGACTTTGTTGGTTACAAAGGTTACAAGTACTTTGTTGTGTATCATTTGGGTTAAGCATAGGTCTCATATATTTAGTTATATAAATCATCTGTGAGGACTGTCAGAAGATAATATTGACAGGTTTCTATTCATTTGGCAGCATCCTCATTCTCTCCTTCCTTATTATTTGGGGTTATAAGTGGTAATAAAAGACTTTTAGATCCTGCAAAATGTCAGACAGCTAATATAATGAAATAATAATTTGGGTCTTTTAATTCCCTATAATGTACCCTGAGAGACTCAAGATAAAGATTATATGTGTAAGCATAATAGAATAATCTACAGTTTGTTTTGTTTCTTTTCTCTTTGTCATTGGTAGGTACATGGTTTAGATCCAAACACATGGAAAACTGTTGAAATTGTCCATATAGATATTGCAGATAGAAGTCAAGTTGAACCAGCAGTAAGTATTACTCAATGACATTTAACCTGTTCCCTTTTACAGTTAAAAATTATTTTCTACTATCACATTTGGGATTAAGTTAAAAAAATTACTTCCTTTCTTTCTTGTATGGCCTACATTTCTATGCCGAAGTGAGCTTGGAGTGTAGTCTAGTACGTCTGTGCAGCAAAGAGACCAGAGTAAGAGAGAAGGCGATTTGTTTTCTGTGTAGATTTTGGCTTTGTGCAAGTGATCCCTTTAAGAAATCCCAGTATACCTGGGAAATGTAGGTTGTTTTCATTGAAAAACAAAAAACACATTGTTTACAAAATAATTCTCCCTCGAGCTAGGTCCCTTTTACTTTTCAAATGTGATTAAGAAAGCAAAAATTTAATTTGCGTACAAGTATTTAGTAACTCAGCTACAGTTGTTATTTGTGGAAAATGGTTAGTGTAGAGTATCTTTTTAAAAATGTTCTTTTAGATTCCAGAAGTAGGTATAGAGTATTTTAATTTAATAGTTGTTTAGCTTTCTATTTTGAATCCTATTAAGATGTAAATATTTCTACTCCTGGCTTTTGACTTAATAAAAAAATTTCTTTTTCACAAGTAAAGACGCTTATTCCCCATGCCAGATTAAGACTCAAGATAAAGATTATGTATGTAAGCATAATAGAATAATCTTAGGCTGGACACAGTGGCTTCCACTTGTAATCCCAACACTTTGGAAGGCCAAGGAGGGAGGATTGCTTGAGCACAGGAGCTTGAGACCAGCCTGGACAACATAGTGAGATCCTGTCTCTAAAAAGAAAAAAACGATTAGCTGGGCATGGTGGCATGTGCCTGTAATTCCAGCTACATGAGGAGGCTTAGACAGGAGGATTACTTGAGTCCAGAAATTTGAGGTTGCAGTGAGCCGTGATTGTACCACTGCACCCCAGCCAGGGTGACAGAGTGAGATCCTATCTCAAAAAAAAAAAAAAAAAAAAGGTTGGACATGGTGGCTCACGCCTGTAATCCCAGCACTTTGGGAGGCTGAGGCAGGAAGATCACGAGGTCAGGAGATCGAGACCATCCTGGCTAACATGGTGAAACCTCTTCTCTACTAAAAATACAAAAAATTAGCCGGTATGGTGGCGGGCGCCTATAGTCCCAGCTACTCGGGAGGCTGAGGCAGGAGAATGGCATGAGCCCGGGAGGCGGAGCTTGCAGTGAGCCGAGATCGCGCCACTGCACTCCAGCCTGGACAACAGAGCGAGACTCCGTCTCAAAAAAAAAAAAAGAAAAAAACAGACCCCTGTCTCATCTTGCCAAAGTTTGTGAATATTAATGTGGTTCTTACTTTATAGTGTGCTAAGTGCTGCTTTGGTTTTACACAGCACGTGTAAATACAAGCACTGGTCCTCTTCCTCTAATCTAGAGAACTAAAGCTTTGGAAGAAGAGTGGTACCCTTTGTTTTGTCGTGGTCAAGCACGGTGTGTTCAGTAGGCATCCCCTTCCATTTCTATTTTTGGTGCTTATTCCCTGAACTTGAGCAGTATTGTAAGTGAAACAGAAATAAGTCAAACACTAAATGTCTGGTTTTGCTGTTGAAATTTAAAGGTAAACTTGCCTGAACAAAGGTCCCCGACCTTTTCTCAGATGTCGCTGGGGTTGAGACTGCCAGCAGTGACCCAGTGCCAGGCTGGGCCAACTCTGCTAGGGCCCCCTTCCTGCTTAGAAGTGTGAGCACTGATAAGGGACTTTTGTTCTAGAAGTTCTTAAATTTTAGTTTTGCTGTGATTCGAAGTTGTTTCAATTTTAGGGATATTTCCACCTTTGACATTATATAGGGAGTTTTTCAGTCTGTAGAAATGAAATGATATATCTGTTATGCCCTTTTATTTCTCTTGGTATTGTTTACAGCTAAGATTTACTATATGTGAAAGAATGATGGGAAGAGAAGTAATTGGGAGTAATGAGTGAGTTAGTTAATGACTAGGTCAGGACAGCTTACAAGCCTGGAGCTGCCCATCACTAAAATACCAAGCAGCAGTATGCCACACCAGGATCGGGTGCCCTGGGGAAGGCGTTCCCATTATGTTGTTGGTGTTTGAAAATGCTATAATGACCAAACAAAATGGCTCGACTGACTCAGACTTAACGGTCCATAGGTTTGCAGTCTACGTTGTTCACCAGCAGAGTACAAGATACCTTTGGTTTTGCTGGAGGCATAAAAATTCTTTGTTCCTGTCCTCAGGCGAAAATGGGCAGTGTTTACAGGCATGAATGCTGGTGGAAAGAGCAGAGTAAGGGCAGATTGATTGCACAAGAACCGTGGAGGCCCTGGTTCCCATCACCTCCACCTCAGCACAGACTTCAGAGAGGAGAGGAGGCACTGGATGCATGACAGCAGCACTTGAGATAGGTGCTCCAGGTGGAAGGCACTGCACATGCAAAGGCTGAGTAGGTAGTTCTCTGTGTGAAAAGGGTGATGTTTGGGGTGGATAGCTAGTGAAAAAGACTGGATTGAGCCCAAGTGAGGAGGATCTGTGTTGTGAGGTATGGAGCTTTGACTAAAAACATACATTCTAAAACTAGGTGGGCTTCAGATTTCCATTCTGAGGCTTTGCCACCTACTGGCTTTTTAATCTTGGACAAGTTGGTTAGCCTCTCTTTGCCTGTATTATCTTGTGTAAAATGAGAGTAATTATAGGATTAAATGTGAGCACTTAAGAGTATATTAGTCTGTTTCATACTGCTGTAAAGATACTACCCACGACTGGGTAATTTATAATGGAAAGAGGTTTAATTCACTCACAGTTCTGCATGGCTGGGGAGGCCTTGGGAAACTTACAGTCATAGTGGAAGGGGAATCAGGCACGTTTTACATGGCGGCAGGAGAGAGAGGAGGAGGAAGGAGGAACTCCTAAACAGATCTTGTGAGAACTCACTCACCGTCACCAGAACAGCATGGGGAAAGCTGCCCCCATGGTCCAGTCACCTCCCTTCCTTGACACATGGGGATTACAGGTCCCTCCCTTGACATGTGTTAATTACAATTTGAGATGAGATTTGGGTGGTAACACAGAGCCAGATCTTATCATACAGCCAGTGCGTAGTTCAGTAAATGCTAGCTGTAATTATCATTATTATTAGCTCTAGTTGTACAAGAGTTCCGAGAGTCTGTGTTCACACCAAGCATTGGGGACTAACCACAACCTGCGTATATGTGGCTTTTTGATGTTCATAGCTCCTAATTTCCCATTACGTTTTAGAGATTAGTAAGATATAAATTTATTTTAAAGTTTATTGAATTTGCAGGAACTATTTTTTATTGGGATAAAATACACATAACCTAAATTTTACCCTTTTAGCCATTTTTAAATGAACAATTCAGTGGCATTTGGTACATTAACAGGGTCCTACAACCATCACCACTGTCTAGCTGCAAAACGTTTTCATCACCCCAAGAGGACACCCTGTACTCATGAACAGTCATTCCCTGATTCTCCTTCCCCCTAACCTCTGGCAACTGCTAACCTGTTTTCTGTCTCTTGGGATTTGCCTATTCTGGATATTTCATATAAATAGAATCATACAACGCACAGCCTCCTGTGGCTGGCTTCTTTCTTATACTTCGCATTGATTTACAAGATTCATCTTTGTAGTGTGTGTCAGTACTTCATTCCTTTCTATGGCTGAATAATATTCCAGTGTATGGATAGACCACATTTTGTTCATGCATTCATCTGTTTTTTGTTCTGTTTTGTTTTTGAGACAGAGTCTCGCTCTGTCTCCCAGGCTGGAGTGCAGTGGCGCGATCTCGGCTCACTGCAAGCTCCGCCTCCGGGGTTCACACCATTCTCCTGCCTCAGCCTCCCAAGTAGCTGGGACTACAGGTGCCCACCACCATGCCCAGCTAATTTTTTGTATTTTTAGTAGAGACAGGGTTTTGCCATGTTAGCCAGGATGGTCTCGATCTCCTGACCTTGTGATCCTCCTGCTTCAGTCTCCCAAAGTGCTGGGATTACAGGCATGAGCCACCGCGCCCAGCTTCATACGTTTATCTGTTGATGGACATTTGGGTTTTTTCTGCCTCTTGGCTGTTGTGACTAGTGCTACTGTAGACCTTTGTGTCACAGGAGCTTTTCGTCTAATGTGCTGTCTTGGGGGATAATTAAAGAACTGTTACGTAAGGATTATCAGACCTTTTGATGTAAAAAAAAAATAATTCCAGTATGCATATTTCTGTGTTACAAAAAGAAAGAGAAAGGAACTTTTTGGTGGCAAAGTTGCCCTTGACAGTTTTTAAGCCTGGAACAGAGCATTGAGCTTCCAGGGTTGGGATGGAGGGTGTGGGGGTAGGCGGTGTTGAAGGCAGGTATGGGTGGTGGCAGGAGAGCTAGGACCAGACCCCCATTTCAGGGAGGAGGTGACTGAAATCTAGTGGTGCAGGGACCCTGGGTCTGCTCTTTTCTTCTGCACATCCTTGTCTGTCCACTTTCACAGGCATTGACAGCTGCCCCTACACTCTAACCCTTTAATTTCCGCCCCATTGTTTGGGCCTTGACTAGTTAGTGTTTTAGGATTAGCTTCTATCCCAAACACCTGGACCACCTGAAGGTCACTACTTCTTACCAGATCCAATTTGGTTTTCTGTTAAGTTAATTTGTTCATTTCATTCTGCCCTTCTAGGTAATTTTGTCACTCGAATATTCTAGTCTACAGTGTAGAGAAAAGGCATAACACCTTTGCTATTCTAAAACGGTAATGTCATAGCAGTCAATAGTACTGAATGCCTGTGCAGTGTGTACCAGTGCTGTGCATGCAGCACTGTGGTAGCTGTCGAGGATTTGTATAGCACCCACAAGAGACTTACAGTCTTAGCAAGAGAAGCCCAGTACAATGAAGTAGTTAACAAGTGACAGAGGCTTATAGCGTGGTCCAAAGTGCTGTAGGATTTCAGAGAAGAGAACAGATGATCTGTAAGAATGCAAAGCTGAAAAGGCTGAAGGAAAGACTCCTGACATGAGGATGTGTAGAGTTTTGATGAGTGGAACAGTCATTACACTTTTTCCTCTTACACTCGTTGCTCTGACACATTATACGTTTATTTCTTCATTTTTCTCTCTCCCTTCCAAGTAGAAATTAAACCTGAGAGGGAAGAGTCTTTGTAACCTTAGCCCATGTCTCCCCAGATCCTATAACACTGTCTGAAATATAGTAGATACTCAGTGAATTCCTGTTAATAAATGAATCATAGGCAAGCAGAATAGAAATGAAGGTACAGGTGTACCATCTGACATTGCATTGGAGTAGTTTTTCGAGCTGAAGGGAACCTTAGCTACCTAGGCCTCCTTGCATTTAGACTGTGCTTCACATAATCCTAAGAGTTTCTTACCCCCTCCTCCCTCAGGTTATCAGGATGGAGCGACTAGAATAAGGGGCTGAGTTCCTTTCTGTTCCCTCTGCCAGCGCAGTTGTGCTTGCTTGTCGTTAGTCTTGACTGTAAGATTTACTTTGAACACACAGTTCTGCAGCTACAGAAAGTTTGGTTTCAGGGCTAACCTCCTGAAGCCCAGGTAAGCTAGTATTTCTCATGATCACTTAGCTAATGCCTAAAGTGGAAATCCCAATTCTCAGATCAGCTGACTGATTCTTCCCTAGCTCAGGCCTTGCCAGGGCAGTCACTCTTCGAGCTGCCACTTGAGCATTCTCTTCCTCTCCTCACACTGCTGTGCCACGGACCATACCCTATGCTTTCCTGTTCCAACACACTGCTTGTTCTCACCTCCTTTCTGGGACTCCTTTCTCTCTGTCCAAAGTTGACATGTCCTTCAGGATCTAGGTAGGTCGGAGCTTGCCTCCTCCAGGGAGATTTCTTTCAAGTTGAAATCAGTCTTCCTCTCTGCTGAATTTCAGAAGCTTTTGCTCATTTCATTGGTGTGTTTTGTTCTCTTTGTTTAGCAACCTGTTTCCTTTTTACAGAGTAGGCCCTTCATAAGTATCGGTCAGATGAACCTGATGAGCTTGAGAATAATGATGAAACTAAACACTGTGAACCAAGAGTTTGTACTGGAATACAAAATCAATTTGATGTCCTTTTGATAACACCTGGGTTGGCAAGGGATGAGGAAGCAGGCACTCCCATACATTGTCTGTGGGAATATAAATTAGTGGAACTGGTGCTAGTCTAGCAGAATTACAAGTGTACATAGCCTGTTGACCCAGCAAAATTCTGCCTCTAGGAATTAACTCTACCCACTGTAAAGTGACAGGTGTATAAACCTAAGATCAGAAGTCTAAGTGTTTCTTTATCAGTCGGGAACTGATTAAAATCATTATGGCACACTCGTGATGGAGTTCAGTGCAATCATTAAAAGGGAGTGAGCTCTATTTGTACTGATGGAGAATCCTTTTCAAGACAACCTGGAGGGAGAAAGACAAAGAAGTATGTATAGTATGCTTCCATTTGTTATATTAAAAGGGAGAAAAATAGTTTGCTTAGTTATGTATGGACTATCAAGAAGAATGCATAAGATGCCGTTAATAGTGATTTCCCTTAGGACAGGAATGGGATGGAAGAGTTGAGGTCTGACAGAGATGTGTGCAGTGGATCAGGGGATAAACTCCTCACCAACTGTATGGTTTCTGTTGCTGCATAACAGATCACTACATATTTAGTGGCTGGGTAATGTGACCTGATTAGTTTGATTAATTAAGGGAATGGCCTCCCATTACCTTTGCCACAGTCTGTGGCTTAGAAGCAGGTTAGCGGTTCTGCTTGCACTTAATGGGAGGGAATTACATGAGGGTGACTTATGGCAGGGAGGGGTTCACTTTAGGATGCATCTGCCATACCAGCAGTCAATGTTTAGTGCCTAAAACTTGCTCTTTAAGGATTGGAGTGACACTAGAATTGAGAGCTTAGTAACTATGAATAGGCCAGTAAGTGGGTGTGGGATTGAGTGGGGGTGGGGCTGCACCCCATGGATTGGGTCACCTGTTAGACCTGGGGAGGTGGGGTGGGTGGGGATATTGGAGCAGAATCTCCTTCCGAGATTTGCTGAGTCTGTCTTGTTCTGGGGACCAGAGGACAGCTTGTGGAGGCTCAGGTTGGATGGGGAATGGTTAATGGCCAGATACAGATCCTACCCCTTCAGTCAGCCCCAGCTCTTACCCTGCAGCTCAGCTGGGAGCCTGACTCTCTTGCTTTGTAAGCAGGGAATGATCCCCTTTCACAAGACCACCATCATGTCTGGGCCTGTACTAGGAGGCTGTAGCTAGAACCTGCGTTTTTCTCAACACTATTTTTATGACCAAAGGGCAGCACCTTCTGAATGGGAGATCGTGTGACTACTGGGAATTCATGTTCCTCTAATGCGCCTGTGTTTAGTGGTAACACCTCACATGCAGAATCTGGTTACCTATGCAGTTGTGAATATCCAGAAGTCAGGTAAATCACTGTCTATAGTCTTACCCAATTTAAAAGTTCATGATTTGACCTTTTCTCCCTTAAATGAATGTGTTGGTGGTGATTTGGAAAAAGAAAATTAGGAAGACCTTCTGAAGGTATAGTGATCCTCAAAGTTCGTACTTGTGGCACCTTGACTCCTGGAGATTTTTGTCTCAGTCTGATTTAATCAGTGATTTTTCATTCTGTATTTAATGACTTCTGGTTTTTCTTGAGTGAGCTAATTAAAAAAAAGTTAAATGGTTGAGTTTCTTTCATATTACTTGCTTTTAAAAAGAAAGAAAACAGCTGCATTATTAAATTTGAGCGAAGTCCTCGGAGTCAGGACAAACGTGAAATAGTTGGGAGTGCAAGAAACCAAGAATTTGAAACTCCACCTGGTGGGGGCTTTCTGTCACTGCAGGTGAATTTAATACAAATGCAGCCCCAAATATTTTAATTCAGAGTGATTGTTGATTACTCTTAAGATTTAACTCTCTCAGCTAGGTTGTCAGGTGGCTTGTATACCACTCTTGTAGATTTGCTGTCTTTGGTAGTGTTTATGAACTATACTTCACCATGCAGAGAAGAGATGGGATTTGACTCATGGCATAACTGAATACTTGAGTGGATGCTTTGACATGTTTACATAATTGGAGGGTGACATCATCACAATAACTCTAGGAACAAGGATTTGTTTTAAAAATCTGTCAGTGTGACCTAGGGTCACAGAGTAGTTTGCTACAAAAATCATATGTATTTAAATATATGGGTCATTAAGACTTTTTGTTGATGACTTGTGGGAAGTCTGTATATGACTATTGCTTTAGCCACTGTTCTCTGTAATTTTCTAGAAGCTACATCACTTCCTGATGAAAGAAGCCAAGTAGTCTGGGATTTCTGCATAATGTCCTCACTTAGTATCTTTTGTCCCTTCAGAATGTACCTACCATAGGAAACGGATTTCCTGTTTCAAGAGAAAGTGACATTGTAGTGAAGTGTTATTAAGGTGTTATATCCTTTAAGAGGGAAGCGTCCTTCTGCCGGTCATCCCAGCGGTCACAGAATACACCATGCTCCAGCAGGACACACCTCACACCCTCTCCATCCTCAGAGCCCCTTGTTTTAAACCCAGGCATCACTTCTAAAAGTCTTCCTCAGTAAGCTAGATGCCTCTTGGTGGTCAGGATTGTACTGTACTCATCATTTCTGTTTCCAGGACCTAGCAAGATGCTGGATGCATGGCGTGGCATAAGCTCTTCCATAAAGGTTTGGTAGATCAGAGAGAATTTGCAAATGTTTTTTCTGTCTAGTATTATAAAAAAGAAGAAGAAAAGGCTTTTTGGAGGAGTTGAAGTTTTTATTGTTCAAATAGTACATGAAAAAATAAAATGCTACTTTAATTCCTTCTTTAGTAATTCTGGATAAGATATATATTATATGCCTTAAATTCTAAAAATTTTGGCCAGACATGGTGGCTCATGCCTGCAATTCCAGCATTTTGAGAGGCTGAGGCAGGAGGATTGCTTGAGTTCAGGAGTTCGAGGCTGCAGTGAGCTATGATCATGCCACTGTACTCCAGCCTGGGCAACAGAGAGAGACTGTCTGAAGAAAATAAAATTTCTGAGTGTTGTTTCTAAATGAGCAGATACCTTTTTGGTCAGATTAAAAAGTGTTTTGGTTAGATCAAATTGTAGTAAGAGCCAGGAGTATCCAGCATAAAACACCACAGTGTAAGTTTTAAAGTTTTTTAATTTCTAAAGTTGTCACTGATACACAACCACAGTAAAAAGTTTAGGATTCCTTAAATGTCCTGATGAAATGCACATGCGTATCTTCAGCACATTTCCAAAATATACACAAATGAGTCAGTTGACATCTGCTTCTGCTTTTTTTTTTTTTTTTTTTTTTAGGTATAAATTTGAATCTGGCTCTTTTTAATCATCTCCAGCACTTTGTCTAAGTAGCTTTCCATGATTTGTATACAAAAGTCACTTCCCGGGAGAGGAAGACTCTTTAAAGTGTAAGCTGAAGTATACACACGATTAACATCAGAGAGACCTTCGTTTTTGGAAGTAATTTGAAAGAAAATGAGCATGGTTTAGAAAAAAAAAAGAAATTGGAACCACATTTTTAGATATTTATGTATAACAAGAAAGGATTGTATCAGCCTTCCTCTATAGTACATACTATGTGACTTTATTTGTATAATTTTCAAGGTACTTTTTAAGTAGAAACAATGTTTAATCCAAAATTTTAAGGCTTACATACCTAAAAGTGATGCACCTTAACATCTGAGTGTTTTTTACATGTTAATAATAAGGAAATAATGATATAAAAGCATTAAATTGAGAGATGTAGTTTAAAAATCAGGATCCATTTAATATTGAAATGAAGCAAATTTAAAGAGAGAATGAAATTTTTCCCCTCGTCTTTCAGCATGTTTGAGTGTAATGCTTCAGTTCATGGTGAAATTTTTCCTAAATGAGATGGTTCAAGATCAAGCATTAGCATTGTGTGACCACAGTGCCAATACCATGGCTTTTCAGCATCACCAAGGATGATGTTCTTGAAAGGAAGAGACACAAGCTAGAAACTCGTGTGCCATATTGGTTTTGGGTCACAGAATGTGCAGGGTATGCTCTGATTGATAGGGAACTTCCCTGCAGAGTAGGAGGGGTCCCTGTTTTGTGGGCTACGCAGTAAGTTTGTTGTGCTCCTAAGATAAAGCTCGGATTTCATTCATATCACGTTCATCTTTTTGTCCTTTTTAACTTCACACTAGTTGTTACTCTCATGTGCCTCTTCCTTACCTGCCCATGAATATAATTTCCACTGTCATATTTACCCAAAATCTCTATCCTTTTTTCTGGTACGTTTCCTCATTTGCAGATGTCCCCCCCAGGGGGTAATGGGGATACAATTACGGGCTTCGAGTGCTGCAGCCCTCCTGCCTGCCCCAGGCAGCCAGCCTTCCCTCCCTACACTGTGGTCCCTGGGTTGTTGCTGCTGTTGAGACTCTGGACCAGTCTGCAACATCTCTTTCCAGCAGAAACACTTCGTGCAAGCAGCTTTTTCAGCACCAGCTTCTGCAGCAAAGCTGTGGGTCCACTCACTAGTCACATTTTTTTTCTTAATACCCCAGAGGACACAGGCACTCCCAAGTGGGAGGATGAGGCTGCTGATAAACAGCTCAGCCTCCTTTGCAACACCTGAATCACCTCTGCTGAGTCCAGCTCACTCACACCTCCCCCGTCCTGTCCCCAGTTTGGTCTCCTTTGGAGACCATGGTCATTAGGCAGGTCTGTACATGCATGACTTCCAGTTGTGGGTTGGGTCTGTCCACTAGTCCAGTTCTCTGAAGATTGCCTGGAAGTTAAGAGGTGGTTCTTTTTAGAGCCCCTGAGGGTCGCTGGGGAGCATTTTTAGCTAACTTCAGAGCTTGCCTGTCAAAGCCTTTATTAGGACTCAAGCCAAAACCCTGAGTCCCTTTGCATTCAAGTGTAGTCTGCCCACAGGCAGCTTATTAGAAATGCAAATTAGTTGCCCCTTCCCTGTTTAGAATCTTTGGAGTGGGGCTCAGGGCTCTTTCTGGCCCTCCAGGCCATTCCTGCGCATGCCCACCTTTGAGAAGCTGCATTCTAGTATACATTATTAATGGTGAAGATTGTAGCATAGTCACCCTTCTAGGATTTTGGAAGCAGAAGGAATCTCAGTTGGAGGCCATGGTCCAGCAATATTCCCCTCAACCTTTATTTGTACTGTTAAAAGAATTTGTAGCCCAGGGAACTGCTGTAACTCCCCAGCCATGTAAGCAGTGGAAGGGGAGCCAGGACTCTAATGCAGAGCTCCTGACTTTATTTTTGTCATTCGAGAACAACTTTTTGCTGTATGATGTTTCTTCCTTTGCAATATGTTGATTAAGAGCATTCTTAATTTATTTGAAGGAAACAGGCAGCAGCTGTTCTTCCATCCCTCTTCCCTAGTCCCCTGAAACCCCAGTTTTTATCAGTAGTAGTCTTGGTCAGCTCCTCCCACAACTGCTGAACTCTGATGTATTTTGAAGTTCGCATATGTGCAATAGAGTAAAAGGATTGGACACCCAAAGATGTGTTTTGGTGTGGGTACTTACAGGGAACACCACTCATACATTTTCTCATTTGTTCAAATTAACATTTATTGGAACTTACTGTTTGTTTTGTGTTACTGTGGATAAATCTTTCTCCAGTTAAAGGAACAATTGTATCTGTCTAAAGAGAGTGAGTTTCTTAATCGCGGACATGCTGAAGTGTGTCTAAGTGACTTACAAGTTCCAACTGTTGGTTGTGTAGTATGTGAGTGCTCCTTCACCAGAGGGTTATTTTTCCTTACAGCTGATACAGACCAGTGCTGGGCACCAGGCTGCAGCCATAGTCAAAGTTCAAAGACTAATCAGAGCCACGAGTTTTGGAGTTTTGCAGTTTACTAAATGAACAGACATTTTAATTGCTTGTCAAAGGACTATAATGGGATTGTTGGGCTTGTCTAAACTGTTTCTGAGCAGCTTTGTAGAAGTCTCAGGTTAATCTTTTTAAGGATTGTGATGTCAAAGAAACTGAATTGGTCTTTAAAGTTTGTACTTTTTGCTTGTTCTTTATTTGGTGAGTATGTCTTGGTAGGAAGAACAGTGTCCTGTTTTAGTTGAGGGCAGGAATATACTAAGCCAGTACCTGTTTTTTTGAAATTTCAGTTGCCTTTGGGAATGAACATAAATGATTTGCTTTTCCATACATTTAGTTCTTTTCACTTTGAACATACCATTCCATTTTTTGAGTTTTTTTAGTGAGCAATCTGACACTTCTTAATTGTTTTAAACCATGGGTGTATATTGTTTAAAAAAAAGGTCTTTTGCTCTTTTTAAACATATTATTTTCTAAAAGTTGGCAAACTGATGAAACTTGGTTTAATTTATTTGGATTGAATCTTAGGGGCATGTAAGTTTTGGTCACACCTTAAGCAGTGCTTGTCTCTTGTGCTCTCAGAAGGATTTGGTGTATCTTTTCTTTTGATCATACATTCTCTGAGACAATGCCCAGATGTTACATACTTGAGTAGATAGTCTTGGTAACACATGCTTTACTGCACTGCCTTTAGAAAAAACTTCGTCATTGCACTCTCTAAATAATCTTTATAATATTAAAACTTTTGTCTTTTCAAAATGAAAAAGAATGATGGAACATGACCAGAAAAAGTTAAATATTGGTTGAAGCCATGTGAAGTTGTTAATATTTGTAAGCTTTTGAGCTACAGAAATGACGTTTTCTTATGGGTCAACCTAATATATCCTCCAAATTAATTTTTGGTAGATGATACCCTAAATGGTCAGCAGTCCTTTTGGTTCTCTCTCACAGCTTTCAAGAAGCTCCTGTGTTTTAGATGTTACATTTGTTCCAACTGCTGCTGCTTATTTCCTAAGAAGGGCTTTCTGCTTCTTGGAGCTGTGCAGTGGCTACCCGGCTCTTTAGACCTGAAAAGAGCTTTTGTTTATTAGAAGTCTGTGGCTGAGATCCAGCCAGTCCTAGCTGGGCCTATGGTTGCCAAATGCTGCTTTGGTTGTTTTCTTCAGCATGAGCAGAGACACACTTGATCTCAGTAGAGTACCATGTCTTTTTGCTGTTAAAATGAACCTACATGTTCATTTCTCTCTTAAAAATGTGTTACTTATCACTAGGGTGTGTGATCCAAAAACTCTTTATTAAAGTGTGTGCATAATAAAAACATGAGAATTGTGACCCAGCTCCTAACTCAAGATGAATGCATGTGATGGTAGCTTTCCTGAACTTAGGGAGAAAGCACCTCAAATACACGTTTTGTGGTAGCAGTGATTTTGCTTATGCTTAAGAAATTTCTGTTTGCCAAACGCTTGTCTCATCTTGCCTTTACTGTGAAACAGACTGTTGTCAAGGTCTTTCGTAGTAAGTTAGAGATTTTTCCCCCATCTTCAAAGAAGATATAAATAAATGTAGGCATGTTTTCTGTTAAAAAGAAATGTGAAAATGTTTCCTACATTATTCCACTGCCTTACATGGTCACACACTTTCAGATCATTTCCAGTAGTAGATTTAGAGAATGTCCACTATATTCGAAGGCATGGTTGGATAGTGCCCTCTTGTGGGAAAACAACATATTGCTTATGTCGTGCTTGCTTAAACATTAGCAAGGATTTTAAAATTTTATTAACTGGGTGCAGTGGCTCACGCCTGTAATCCCAGCACTTTGGGAGGCTGAGGCAGGCAGATCACCTAAGTTGGGAGTTCGAGACCAGCCTGACCAACATGGAGAAACCCCCTCTCTACTAAAAATACAAAATTAGCTGGGCATGATGGCACGTGCCTGTAATCCCAGCTACTCGGGAAGCTGAGCCAGAAGAATCGCTTGAACCTGGGAGGCGGAGGTTGCAGTGAGCCGAGATCGTGCCAATGAACTGTAGCCTGGGCAACAAGAGCGAAACTCCATCTCAAAAAAAAAAAAATCGGTGTGTACAAGCATGTTTTGTACAAAATGCTTTTTCACTAGAAACCATTATTAATTTAAGGTTTATTCCTAATTTCTTCCATGTTTTAAAAGTAAAAAGGCGGGGAGGGTAATGGAGGTGATGGGGGTGTGAATAGGATTTGCTCTAGTTCCTTGGGTGGGGGATAAAATTCTCTGAGAGCCAGAAAATGTTTTTGAGCAGCTCATGGCAGATATTTGTAAAGAAATAAGCATAAACAGCTCCAAGTCAAGTTTTTACAGTGCGTTTCTTATAAAAGCCCCTTTTCAGCCGTGTAAACTCTTTTTTAAGGAAGGCTCTCTAGGCTGAGAGGGAGCAGGCGTCCCTTCAGGTACTTGAGTCTAATCAAATGGTAGAATGTAAATCACATTTTTTCAATAAAGGATCATGGTTGGCTTTGGTGTCAGACAGGGCAGCATCTGAGTCCTGGCTCTTCTGCTCAGTGATGGTGGACTCTGGCAAAGAATTTCACTTCCCTGCCCCTAGTGGTGGTGATAGTCCAGTACCTTTATTTCAAGTTTTTGAGCATTAACTGGGAGAATGTGGGGGCCTGACACATAAGTGTGTGCTTCAAAATGGTAGCAGGAATGATGCTGCTTATTGGATTTTGTTCTTACTTTAAAAAAATGTTTAATTTTTTTCATATTTTAACTTTTTCATGTTGAATATTTGTTAACTTAATGCTAATGGACTAAATGGAATCTTGGGACTTAGAAGCTAAAGGCCAAATCATGAACTAACATTCAGAGTGAGAGAGGGCTCACTCTGAATTTTTACTAGGGTGTTTTCCCCCATTTCAGTTTAAGGAAATTGATATAATATGTTCAGTGATTTACTGTCATTTAAGGAAACATGACTTTTTGTAAATAAAACTTTTCTAAATGTATCACTTACATTTCAGGTATATGCAGTATAATTTTAAAATATGTAATGTTTAACAAACACCTTTATGGAATTAACTTGTTTGTTAAAACTCATTTCATTGGTAATAGAGTTTGAAATATCTTCATTTTTAAGTGCTATAATATATAAACATATACTAGTAATAAATACAATATTACAATAATAAATATATTCTATATTTGTGCATGAACTGCCCAAAGCGGGAACCCACCTCCCCCTGAGGAGAATGCTGGGGTGTAGCCCATGGGCAGCTGCTTAAGGCATCTCACTAGCTCCAGTAGCTCTGGGCTATACAGGAATCTCAAGAGCTTGCTCCATTGGGCCTCACTTTCTCATCTTATCCTGGAGCACAGCTATTTGGTTTCCTTGCTGTGTTGTAGGATATGGAGTGTGTCACATAGCCATCTGTTTGTAACCTTTTCTTGGGGCTGAAATTCTGATTTCTTTCTCTTTCTCTATTAATTTGTATCCTTCCAAAGGCTTTAGGAGTCTGCCTTCATAAACATGACAGTGTTGGGGATAAGGATAAGATCAGAAAGAATGGAATGAGCGATTAGTTTAGTTGTGCTCTAGCCTAGCAGTGCTCCCACCACCCACATGCCAGGCTCACCCCCACCATCTCAGGACTCTATGGAGGGTCTCTTTGAGATCAGAAAGATTACCAAAAAAAAAAAGTGTTATGTTCAGGGGTGTAGATTTGACTGCATTTCTCAGTTTTCAATACAGTTGTTTAAAATTCAGCTTTTAGGATTCATTGGTGGAAAGCCAGTAAGGTTTAATGAGAGGACTGAATTATAGAATATTTTTTAATGCAGTTTTGTCCCTCTGAGGTACATTCAGTAACAGAAACTAGGCCAACAAGTTATTGACAATTAGTGGTCCTTTGGGAATCTGCTTTAATGAATAGATAAGAATGATTTGTAATTAGCATAATAATTATATGCAAATGAATGCTTCTGAATTGCTCTAAAACACTTCTGAACTGTTTAAACAGCCCTCCTGAGATCTTGTTACTCTATTAATTTGTGTAGCAAATCTTTTTTTCATAGATCATGCAAAGATAAACTTCAGCCCAGCCCCTGTCCGAATGATTATGTATTCCAAGGTAGTAGGACCTGAATTAATGAGATTTACTTATACTATATTAATGGTACTCTGTGGGAACCTGAAAGGTTGAGGAGTCACTGGGGAGATGTAATTAAAAATAGAAAAGAAAGCTGCTTATTTGAAAATAACTGTTGAAATCAGTTTCTTAAACAAGTTAGTAAATGTTATTTCTCTTTACACCTCTGTTATTTGCTTTTGCAAAATTTAATGCAAACTTTTTTTTAATGGGCTTACTTACTCTTTGGAGTCTCGCTTGAATTTTGTCAGCTTGAGTTAGTTATTCGTTTGGCATTAGGGTCAACAGTGATAGGATCCAGGAACTCATTTAGGTGCCACAATACTGGAAAATTCAGGGCAGTGCTAATAAATGATGTTTGTTATTTATCTTCATATTTAATTCAGCTTTATCCCCCATCCTGGGCTTTATTTTTAGGATGTGATTAGAGGAAATAAGCCTTGCTAAGTTGAACTGCAATACCCATGCATTTAAAACTTAATGATTATCTTTGAGCTATTTTAATAGACACCTAATTAATCATTGTATGCTAAAGGAAAGCATTTTATATAACAGGCTGCAGGATCCTAATGTCTCTCTCAAGCTTTTATGTTTGCCCAGTAAAACACCCCCTCTCCACAGGATAGAAAATAGGGGTTGATCTTTTATAAGCAGGTGCCAAGGAGTTGCTAATGCTTGTGGTTTGGGTCCTCTTTTCCTTAGTTTACACTTAGCCTCACCTCTAGTAACCCATGCATGGTTATTTAAGCAGTTTCTGGTGTCTGGAGCTCATCTCAATTTTTCCACAAGCTGTCAAGAAACTCCTACCAGCCTGCCCCCCACCTCCTACTCACTTCCCCATTCATAATTAGGAGTTAAATCTGGGCTCAGGGACATTTAGTTTGGCTCAGCACAGACAGATTTTGTACTTTCATTTTTGGGGGCAGCCACTGTACTCAAAGATTCATGAAACTAATATTCTTTGTATTCGAAATGAATCCGGTTTCTATTGAGAGTTTCTGTTGAGATCTGTAGTAACAGATGTACACCCAAGAAGTAGCACAACTTTTGTATTCCAGTGACAGAAAACAGTTATTTATAAGAAATTAATGAGTGTATTCTGTGGCTCCAGTGTGGAGACTCAGTAATCCATTTATTTACCATATTATATTTTGTTTTGTTCTCCGAAGGCTATCCTGCCTTTTTTTCTTAAATAAGAGTTTTCAATTAAATAGAGTTGTATTAACACTAACCCGAATATACCTTATGCTGATACTATTGTATTTTTTCGTTGTTCAGGCACTATTATTGGTGGAGCAAGTAGTGTCTAGGGATATTACACCTAACTTGATAATGATGGTTTTACTAAGCCCTTATTCTGGCCAGGCCTCTGGGCATTATACAGATAATTAAAATTGAATCATAAAAAATTTTAAACATAGTGCACTTTAGCAATAAGATTTTTCTACTTTTAAACATGATTTTAAAACCCATTTTAAAAATGCATTTCCTTGGCCTGGTGAATTTGCTCTCTTTTTTTCCCAAGGATTACAGAAAGTGCATAGCAAATTCAGCCTTCAGAATACCCAGGAGCTGAAGACTCAAGTAGGCTACAGCTGTCTTCACCCACAGTATTCTAAAAGAACTAATGAGATGAGAAGTCTGCAGCTGGTGGCAAGCACAATAAACCATGAGCCAAGGGCTTCTCTTCATCAGAGCCTCCCCTTTCCCCATGGGATCCCAAAGGAGACAGAATACTAACAAAGCCAGCAGGCTGTCTCATTCCACACTATTGCTCATTTGCAGCTATAATTGGTAGCTGAGGTTGCATTCTGTATGCTGAAACTGTCATACATGAAGGAATATATTTGTTCATTGTGATACGGATATAAATTGGCCAGTTTTCAGATACAGCAAGACCAAACTAGATACCCAATAGTGAAAATGTAGCAAAGAAAATACTGTTCAAAAAATTAGGTGTTTGTTGTGGAAATACAAAACTGAGGTTGTTAAAAAGCTACTTCCTGCTTAATATCTTGCAACTTAATTCAGCTGATTAAACATTTACGTATTCTTCATATTCAAACTAACGTAAAACAGAAATTCCTGGGTCTTGACAAGATTCATTATTCTCATCTTTCAAGGTTAAAGTGCTATTGTTAATAATTGGGTTTTGTTACGTTTTCAGTATAATATCTTTAATATTTTCTGCTTTGTATTCAAGAGGAGAAAAAGCAGAGAGGGGAAGACTTCATTTCATATATACATATGTATATGTGTATGATATTTTACATACACACAATTGTACTTCATAGGAAAATCCACTTTGATATCTCTAGTGCTGCGGCTTCTTGGTATTTTTGAAATGTGGTTTGATTGTCTGGCATTTGTTGACACCTTTTGCCATCATCCTGTGAGGTGTACCAGAATGTGCCCAGGACGGAGGTTAAGGAGGATTGAGTTGAAGTGCTGGGGTAGGTGAGCCCTACCACTTCCTCGTCAGACTGTGGTTTTAGCATCTGTCAAATGAAGGAGCTTGGGTGGTCTTTAAGGTTCGCTTTACTTCTATGATTCTGTGAATCCATAGTTCACATTTTTCTCCTGTTAAAACAGGATTTTAAAATTCGTTTTAAAAGTGTGTTTCCTTTGCTGCTTTTGTTTGGTTTTGATTCTGACAGTAATTGTCTCCATTCTCTGTTGGCAGTTAACAGGTACTTCCTGGGGTTTGAGTTACCTGTTCTTTGCTTGCTTCTTTCTTTATCCCAACTAGACTGATTCTTTAGGAGCCAGAACTGTGTTAGTTCTCTTTTACTTTATCTGTTTCCTTGAATTACCTCTTATTAATAACATCTGGTGTGCTACCTTCTATATGGTGGCTGTTCAATAACTAGATTTTGATTGAGGGAAATGATGCTGCAAGTGATTATTTGATACAATGTTAAATACTTTCAATGTTTGAAAAAAAATGAGCTTGCTTTTAGGTTTTAATTCCAAACCTCTGACCAGAAGAAAATGTTTTATGGTGTTACAGGTTTATTTATGTTAATAGAGTAGCTTATTTCTCATTGTGAATCCAGGTCTTGAAACCACCTGTACACACAGTTGATTCTTTTGTCAGTCAGAAGTGGAGTTATTCATTTTTAGGATGCAGTTCAAAATTGTAGTTTAAGAATTCACACTTGCTGACAGTAACTGATCTTTCTGCTGCTTTGCCCAGACATAGGAAGTAAGTCCAGTTGTCCAGCTCCTTGCAGACTGTCCATCCCAGTTTGTCGTTCCTGGGTAATGCTGATGCCTGTGGCTATGCCACATTGCATATTGTAAAGCATTAAGACCCAGTATAGCCAGACCTATTTGCTGTTTAATAATTTGAGCTTATTGTTGGTCCTTTTTGTAGACAACCTTTAGAGAGGCTTCAAGTTCTGGGTCACATATTTACAGACTTATCTTTCTTTAAAGTTTTGTTTTCTCTCTGAACTGAACATTTTTCCTTCCTCACATAATTTGTTTGTAACTTTCTCTTTAGGAATTACTAACATGGCATATGCACTTACTGAGTAACTGTTGAGTTTTGAGTGCTACTTCTCAACGTGTTTTTTTGTTGTTGTTGTTGTTGTTTTTTTTTTTGATTTGTGGAAAGTTCGTATTATACTGTGGAGCATGTTCAGTTCTTGCTTTTGCTCGTACTGCCCTTATCTCTAGAACAGTGATTTTTAGTTAAGGTTTCATATCTGACTCATCTGGGCATTTTTCACTAAGTATGGGGCCTCTTCACGAATTCTCTGAAGGACC
Organism: Gorilla gorilla gorilla; assembly: GCF_029281585.2. Classification (NCBI taxonomy): domain Eukaryota; kingdom Metazoa; phylum Chordata; class Mammalia; order Primates; family Hominidae; genus Gorilla; species Gorilla gorilla. The sequence goes on along the minus strand of NC_086018.1, from coordinate 25,887,896 downwards.
CCAGAGTCAGAAAGTCTGCTCAAGAAGGAAAGGACTCTCCCTGCTGTCTCTTTCTTTGCGGTGTTTTAAACTGACCAACCGACCACGATCAAGTTATTGTTGCAAGTCTCTCTTATTGTTATTAATCTGGGCTCTAGCTCTTCAAAAGTAATTTTATCTTTTTTTCTGGAGAGAGAGAGAGAGAGTGTGTGTGTGTAATGACAAGAGAACTTTTGTAAAGCAGATAGATTTTAAAAGATTTTCTTTTTTCATTTCCTCCATTCTGTCAGGAAAAAGATATACTAAGGGAAACAGAATTTACACACACTAGAACCCTGAATAAAACCTTCATTTTAGAGCCTTTCCCCTGTGGTATATAACTGAGGCAGTCCCGTGACACCCCTCCTTCGCCTCCTTTGACAGTGAGGGGCTGACGTGAGTGCAGTCCTTCTATGAGGAAGCCAAGCCATGTGAACCCCAGGGCTCTCTGAACAAGGGTTTGGAGAAGCCAGTCAAGAAATTGAGATGTCCACCACAGACCCAGCTGTAGGAAGAGGTTGGGGGTGCTGCAGAATCGATAGTTCTGATTTTGTTCCCAGCCACAGTAGTTGCTCTGGCCAGCATTAACAGTCCAGTGTCATCATCTACCTGTAGTGTCAAAACTGGGATGGGTATGTTTTATTCTTTGAATGTGATTATCCATATATCAAAATGCTTAAATTATTTAAAAAACTGTTGAAAGATTTGTCATTGGAGACAGCTGTCCAGTAACCAGTCAGAATGGATTGCTAGTCCAGGACTTTTATTATTTCTTATTATGTAGTTGTTTAGCCCAAGGTAAAAGTTTAAAGCAAAGGAAACCAAACTGAAAACAGTGTCTTAAAGAAGCATTTTTCTACTTTTACGCAAAAGCACAGTGAGTCTAATTGATTTCTGTCCTGTGTTTTGGTAGCTGCAAAGAGCTATTCTGGCACGGTTAAAGAATATTCTCTGGTTTTCTTCTCTGCCTCTGACTTTGTTTTGCTTTGCAGGACTACAAAGCTGATGAAGACCCAGCATTATTCCAGTCAGTCAAGACCAAGAGAGGCCCTTTGGGACCCAACTGGAAGGTACTGGATGCTGACCTTTCTGACAGGCAGAGTCTTGGCAACAGAACACTTGACAGGTCCTGAGTCTTGAAGAGCTGGTGACGTTTAAGTGAAAAATAGAAATGGCACAAAAATAGTTTTATTTGCGATAAGGACTTACAGCCAGTTGCAGTTGGCCAGCAAATCTGTGCTGCATTAACAAACAGAACAGAGCCAGACTGTCACTTTCAGCATAATGTTGCTCCAATAACTCTTAAAAGAGACAAGTGATTTAGTCTTTGGGGATTGTAATGTTCTCTTTTGAGACCTGAAGCAGTATAAAAATCCATTTTAAATGACGGTTTATAGTTTAACTTTAGTCTTATTAAAAACTGAACAAGCTCCCTTCACCCAAGCTCATATTCCTGGACTTTTAATAGTTATATTTTTGGAAGGCAGAACACGAGTGAACAATTTTTGTGGCAAGCAGTTTTTGTTTTTGTTTTGTTTTTGAGACAGAGTTTCACTCTTGTTGCCCAGGCTGGGGTGCAGTGGCGCAATCGGGGCTCACTGCAGCCTCTGCCTCCCGGGTTGAAGTGATTGTCCTGCCTCAGCCTCCCGGGTAACTGGGATTACAGGCATGCGCCACCATGCCTGGCTAATTTTGTATTTTTAGTGGAGACGGGGTTTCTCCATGTTGGTCAGGCTGGTCTCGAACTCCCGACCTCAGGTGATCCACCCGCCTTGGCCTCCCAAAGTGTTGGGATTACAGGCATGAGTCACTGCGCCCAGCCAGTAGTTGTTTTTAAATAAAGTACACACCTTTACTTTATTCATGGAAGTAAGGTAATGTCAAGGTAATAATTTAAATTGCTATAGAAATATAATGCATTTTAAAGACATCTGTTAAACTAAATGACACATCCTTAAAGAAGTCTTAATGTGTTATTGGCAAGTTACTACAGCTAATTTGACAAGAGCATAAAAACTTAAACATGCCCAGAGCAGATTTTCCACTCCCAGGGTCTTACTTGGTAACCAACCTGTCTGTGCTGAAGCCAGTTACAGGTCATCGATAAATGATGTCTAGGTACTAGTCGCATGCAGATAGAGGATTACTGTTACAGCCCCACAGAGAACTCATTGAGTGGTTCTCCCTGGGTGTTAGACTGTTTTGTGGACTGTCTTGTGCATCAACTAAAAGGAAAAATGAATTTGACTTTGGTTTATAAGAAATGATTCATAACTATATTATTTTCACATTTGTTCTCTGGGTAGAGTTTAGTTCAAAATTCTCCCAGTTTTAATACTTAGCATGTTAGGCCAATCTTGCATTATTATAAAGAACCTGAGATTGGGTAATATATAAAGAGGCTTGGGCCAGGCGCAGTGGCTCACGCCTGTAATCCCAGTACTTTGGGAGGCTGAGGTGGGTGGATCACCTGAGGTCAGGAGTTCAATACCAGCCTGGGCAACATGTTGAAACCCCATCTCTACTAAAAATCCAAAAATTAGCTGGGCGCGGTGGTGCTTGCATGTAATCCCAGCTACTCAGGAGGCTGAGGCAGGAGAATCACTTGAACCCGGGAGGTAGAGGTTGCAGTGCGCTAAGATTGCACCATTGCACTCCAACCTGGGCGACAGAGCGAGACTCCGTCCCAAAAAAAACAAAACAAAACAAAACAAAAAAACCCAGGTTTAATTGGCTCACAGTTCTGCACACTGTATAGGAAGCATAGTGCTGGTATCTGCTTTTGGGGAGGCTTCAGAAAGCTTACAGTCATGGTAGGCAAAGGAGGAGCAGGCGTCTCACATGGTGGAAGTGGGGCAGGGAAGTGTGCCATGCACTTTTATACAACCAGATCTCATGTGAACTCAGAGTGAGAGCTCACTTATCACCAAGGGGATGGCCCAAGCCATTCATGAAGGATCTGCACTCATGATCCAAACACCTGTTAGAGGCTTTACCTCTAACATTAGGGATTGCATTTCAACATTGGGGATTACATTTCAGCATGAGATTTGAGCAGGGACAAATTCCCAATCTATATTATCCAGAAAGTGATATATACCACTTATAAATTAACAAATTCAGCCTACTTGATGTAAATTTGCTTTAATGGATTTAGTGTCCCCAGCCTTTTCCAGATTTCTAGCTTCAGACTTTAGAACTCAATCTTAGTTGGAGGAGAAGCCCTTTGAGATTTCACACCGGTCTTCTAAACAAGGACACCATGCCAGAGAGCAGCCCAGATGGTGGCTACCTCCACTGGTGCTGTAACTTCTAAAAAAGTACATCTTGTTCCAGTGAGTAGTAGCTCTAGCTGACAATACTTTTACAGGGAGTAAAGGGGCATGAGGTTGAGACCCAGAGGTGAATTAAATATTATTGTATTTTCTTTTTTTTTTTTTTTGAGACGGAGTCTCGCTCTGTCGCCCAGGCTGGAGTGCAGTGGTGCAATCTCGGCTCACTGCAAGCTCCGCCTCCCGGGTTCACGCCATTCTCCTGCCTCAGCCTCCCGAGTAGCTGGGACTACAGGCGCCCGCCACTGCGCCCGGCTAATTTTTTGTATTTTTAGTAGAGATGGGGTTTCACCGTGGTCTCGATCTCCTGACCTCGTGATCCGCCCACCTCGGCCTCCCAAAGTGCTGGGATTACAGGCGTGAGCCACCGCGCCTGGCCAAATATTGTATTTTCTTGAAATTATTAGCTTTTCAAGTATAAACATTAAAAGACAATGCTACATTATGTGGTGGGCTTTATGTTTGGGCTCAGATCCTTCCTATAGGAACTCGTGATTTTATAACAGGCAGCAAAAGTAGTTTGGTACTATGACTTGTACTGATTTCTAACTTTTTAGAAACTTGGAATATATACCATGTCTGGCCTGATTTTTAACTGATATTGCTTTGTCTTTTATTATTGACTAATGATTGAAATTCTAGAATAGGTTTAGTTCTTAGAAATAATGTGAATTTTGTATTTCTGAAGATTGCAGAACTGCAGTTTTTTTCCATTTTCCCCCCTGTGTTAAACAGTAACTTATTAGGCTGGTAGGGTGCTGGTTGTTTCTGCCCATTTGCCTGTTGATTGTTCATTTTATCCAGATGATGGTGGATCCAGCTACTCTTATAAATTGAGCTACTGCCTGACTGAATTTCTGTGAATTACTGTGATCTCAGAAATAACTAGTGCAGTCAAGAATAACTGATAATAATTAAGCCATCCACTTGCTGCTGTGGAGGGAAATAAAGCTTAAGAAGATAGCTGATAATATGGCATGCAGGAAAATAGGAACCTTTGGACTTGATCTTACCAGTGTCTTCTGTAAACATGTTCAGCAGGCCCTCTTTGCCAATTACTGTCCTGGTGGAGGCACTGAGGGTAGCACTGGGGAACGATAATAGTTGGAAATTTTTATACTTCTGAAATACAAGGAAGAAATAGGGAACAAACATGATAATTATGGCTGAAAGGAAGAAGAAATCTTATTGTGGACCCACTTAACCAGGGTAGTGTGGAAGAATGTTCTTATAGAAGAGCTGCCTGGTAGTTCCACAGTCTCTCTCTCAAAAGGCCTCTGTGAACCATCCCACACATAACCTTCAGCAGAAACCTGCCTTACCAGTACAGATTCCAAAGTCTATTCAAAGCTAAATGCAAATCCTATGATTTCTTTGAAACTTTTCCTTACTTGTCTGATGGTGGTATTTTCCCTCTGAATTATTGCAGTATTTACTTCCTGTCTGCACCAGACTGACTAGGGGTAAAGAAACTTTTCGTTGGTGCCAGGTACTATACAAGGTTACATTTAATCTTTACAACCTTCCTGTGGTGTAAGTTCAGCTGCTTTATTTTATATAGTTGAGAAACTTGGGCAGAGAAACACACGTAATAGTTGTAGGAGAAACAGCAGAATGTCTGCCATTTCTGGAACACCTGATTTGGTGGTAGTTACAGCAGTGCGTAAGGTATGGAGATGTAGCAGATTTTAACTCTTAATCCAGTGACTCCTAGATCACCGTTCTGTACCTTTTATGCCCTGTTGCATCATTGGCAATTGTGTGATGCCCTATTCATGGTATTTGCCAGAATTTGATAATTTCTGTTACACTAGTGGTAGGTTTTCAATGGTCAGGGAATCTGTAAGTGTCCGAGGCACTAAGGGAGATCCATTAAAAAGCCATTGGGAATCTACACAAGTTATAACTTAACCCTCACTCTGAGCCTTGATTTCCACATCTCCAAAATGGAAATGATTTTAGTAACTACCTCAGAAGGTAGTTGTAAAGACTGAGTGAAATAATGTTAAGTTCCCAGCACAGAAGAAGTGCACAATCAATGTTAACCGTTATTGTTATCATGCTTTTGTCTTTCGTTTCTTGGGGTCGCTGAGATCTATAAATGTGCCCCTGTATTTATGATGCATAATTCTTATCTGTCTAGTATTCAGAGAGCTCCCCTCATTCTAGAATGTGTTCCCCTCATTCTGGTATCTAGGGATTGTTAAACACATCCGGGTTCACGTGTCTTTACCCCTCATGGTTATATATGTTTAATGAGTGATTTTATTTGGTCACGCATAAAGCATAGAGCCACACAGTTTAGAGAGGATTCACTAGCAGGGGACGATGAGGTTGCTAAGGAATATATTTTCATATTTTCCACATTTGTTAAGAGTACAGACAATTTTTTTAGCCTATGATGTGATACATATCTTTTGTTTTTAAAAAACTACAAACCCAGAGATGCAGGCCTCAGTTGTATATTTATTTTCCCTCTGAAGAAAGAATTTTTAAAATCTGAGTGCATAAATTATATTTTTGTTACTTAGGGTTCGGCACTTGATGAAGTGACTGTGTGCATAGTAATAGGAAAGCGATTTATAACCTGATTAAGATTTTTGCTTCAAGGCAGAACTGTGCATTTCTGATGGATGTAAATGTCTTGTTTCTCTATAGCACTGTGTGCACGTGTATTTGTGTGTGTGTGTGTGTGTACCTGTTTCCATTTGTTTTTAGCTTTTCAGTTTCCCTTCCTGATTTGGGTGAGGAATTGTTATTTTAACAGATTGAAACACTACCTTTGAAGATTATGGTTTCATTTTTATCCCATGGCAAGGCCTCATTTCTTCCTTCATTTAAGCCAGACACCTCTTGAAGATTTAAGCTTCTGTGTCTACAAATACATGATAGTTAATAATTAGGCCTCTAAAGGTCTTTGTAAGAGGCTTTGTCAAAGCGTCTCTTCCTTATAGGGTTTGATGTGTCTCGGAAGTCTCAGCCAGAGCTCTGAACTTTGGAATATATAAGGGGATCAGGTCAAATAAATAAGTTGATCCAGAAATTATGGTGGTTTTTAAATTATCTTTATGTACATGTTCTTTCTCAACATAAAGGCATGCCCCATTTGTCTTCTGTGTTAACTCTAGCCTGAACAAATGCTCCAGCAGTCCGAGCTTGGCCTTTCAGGTTTTCATACTGTTTAGCTGCTCAGTCAGCTTTAGACTCATTCTAGAACAGCCGTAGAGGCCATTCTGGATACTTCATGCCAGTGGAGGGAAACCATATTTCTGCATTATAGAGATGTTAATTTGTTTACTGCCATGCTACCAAGATTTCTTTCTTTGTCTACCCCATGTCTGTGAAAAGATGTTGGTACCGTTGGTGTCAGTGACCTAAGATAAGGAAACTGCAAAATTTTTTTGGCCAGGGATAGGAGGAGTAGAAGTGAGTGATGAGGGAGAAGTTGAAATTCAGGTGTGGAAATCTCTTTTGAGATAGAGAGTGGCAGGAAAGCCACCCAGAGACTCAAGTGGCTTATGAGCAGTGTTTTTTACTTGTTAGCCGCCCTAGTAGAAACACTGGGAGGTGCTCTCTTGTTTCTTAGCCTCGACTTGTCTGTGAGGTCCAGGGAGGATACGAAACATTTAAAAACATGTTCCCTCCCTGTAATCTCACATTTGAAACCCCATAGTGGGTGGCATAAAGAGCTTAGTAATTAGTTTCTGGTTAGACCACATTTTGGATTATGTATAATAAAGCAGACCTTCAAGCATGGCTGATTTTTTTTTAATATCTAGTTTGATGACTACATTTTTTATTTGATTTTTAAAATAAATATATAGCACATAGTATGTACTAATTATATTAACTCCTACAGAAGATACCAAAAAAAAGCTGTTCCATGACTTTAAGAAGCTAAGTGCCCAAAGAGTGAAACTGATTAATTCTAACCTTATCTTGGCTATGGAATGTCTCTGTTCTCAGACAGAGTTGAAGGATTCAGGCACAGACGAATGAATGTCTTATTCAGGTTCAAGAAGTGATTTGGCAGTGTGAGCTTCTTGCAGATTCTTCCAGACACTTCCAGAAACAAAGTTTTCTTCATGAGTTTCATTTGAAGGTGAACTTGGGGTTTTACTTGAAAATAGTGTCACTCCTGGAGTAATCACACACAAGCATGAAGCATTTAACATAGTCCTCTTTAGTAAAATGGGTGTGAGCCACACAAAACATTAAGTTTGGGGGAACATGGAAAATGTGACTGATTATCCTCTCACAGGCAGTAAGCTTTCCTGTCTGGATCTTATTTCACCTATTTTTGTGAAATTAGATTAACCTACAATTAGTTCAGTCTTTTTTAACTCACATTTAATCTCACGTTTACTTCTTCCATTTAATATTTTCCATTTACCCCACCAGATGGGACTCCCCCACCTTTGAATGCCACTAGAGTCTTGCCGATGACCTTCTCATGGCTCCCAGTGTGTCTTGGGTCAGGGTGGTGGTTTATGTATTCCCCCTGTCTTCCTTCCCCCCACCTCCTCCATCTCCTGTTGTTCACACTGAATTTTAAACGATAGGCTTTGTGTCTGACTTACCTTGATATGGGTCAGTGCCAAGCAGGGAGGTTTGCTCATAGTAGGGGCTTGTAAGTATTTGCTAGATTCAAGTTAACTACCTTAAACCAAATAAAAATCAAATATTGGACTTCCCATGTATTTACAGAAATATAATGTCCAATTTGGGTCTGTCCAAATGGCTACTAAAATAAATGGTTACCTAAATAAAGTTTAGGTTACCTAAGTAGAGAGAATAGCTGAGTTGGGGAATGGGGTTCTGCTTGAAATTTCAGTACATAGACGTCACATGTATTTCGTAATCTTGTGTTGATATTTACTGATGCACACACACTGGCAGCACTCCCAGCAGTGCATTTATTTTTAACTTTCTTGGTGAAATCTGGGTTGGAAACTTAACATCACAAAATCGGCAGCTGAAAGTAAGCATTCACATTGCCTAAAATTGAAAAATGAAAATATGAAGACAGTTATGAGCCTTATAGAAACTGCTGTGTCTTTGCAAAGCGTTAACTCTGGTTCAGTGTAGCACATACCTATTCCATCTTCATCCCAACACAGTTTTAAATAGGAAAAAGTATGTGTAAACTTGACAAGTCTCATGAAACTGAAGGGACTGTATTTTTAGAAAATACATTTCCAGAATGCCTTTGGATTCTTTTTAAAAAATGTTAAATCTCTTTTACGTTTGTTTATATTTGTTTGTCACAGATTCGAGAAACTAGTTCTTGTGGATAACATGTACTGATTGCTCACTCCTCCAGTTAAACACACTGTGTTTTGTTTAGTTACATTGTGTGCCTCTAGTATACATTACTCCCCCTAAGACCTCATCCACATACCTTAGAGTAACCTAATATGTGTTGTTAAATTAAAAACATGACTCAGGCTTGGGAGTTTCATTTACAGTTAGAAACATGAAATGTAAGGAATTCAGTGAATATACAAACTATTTAAATACAATTTTGGAAACATTTCACAACTAGTGCTTACTGTATTACAGATGAAATTTAAATTACGTAGCATGAGTCATAATTTGAGGTTCTTGTTAGCCCATGACGTTCATCTTGTAGAACTTTTGATTGTTCTCTTTGTAATCAACCATTCTTTACCTTTTTAAGTTGTCCTTTTAAATTTTCATGCTTTATGTAAAACTCAATTTATTAGCAAAATCATTTTATTTACTCTCAGATTAGGAAAGAGTTAACTGTTTTGCCTTAGAGGAGGAAAATGTTAGGTTTGGGCTGGATTGGAGTTATGTGTCAAAGATCTTAATTCAGATTTTGGTTTTATTTGCTTTGGGGTTATTTTTTAGCCAATGAAGAAGAAAGAATCAGAAAACATTTTTTTTAAACTTTTATTTTAGGTTTGGGGGTACATGTGAAGGTTTGTTATGTAGGTAAACACATGTCAGGGGGATTTGTTGTACATAATATTTCTCACCGCCCGCCCCCCCACCCATACCCAATAGTTATCTTTTTTGTTCCTCTCCCTCCTTTCACCCTTCGCGCAACATTTGTATTTTTTTAAAGCCAGAGAGGAAGCTTTGCCTTGCCACAGGCTGTGAACCTCTTGAGAGCTAGGCAGAGACGCTGGAACTTCTTTGGGTCCTGTGGATTCTAGAACATTGCTCTGAGATTGGGGTCCCAAATATTTGCCCCATTGAGATTTTTCACATTTTAAAGGTTACACATTTCTTCACTAGCATGTTGCTGATAACCTAGAAGAGTTGATCATTTTATTTTGCATGTATACCTTGTGATTGCTTTCAAGAAAAATTAAATATGGGATGGACTAAAGTTACATATTAAAGATCTTAATTCAGCTTTTAACTTGATTTTGTTTAGCTTTGTTTAGATTTAATTTATTAAACATCAGAAAAAAGAAGCCAAAAGCCAGATTGTTTATAGTGAAAGAAGAATGAAGACTTGAAATAGTACCCAGATAATTTAGGGTAAAGTTGGTCTTTGTCCGAAAATACTCTGCTGAGGGCAAAAAAACTTTTTTAGAGTCAATTTGTTTTTCAGCGTATTAGGTTTTTTTAAATTTTTAAATGATAACTTTGAAAATAATTGTACACAAAAGAAAAAAATTAGTTGTAGTCTCATTTAATTACTATTATTTGGTATATTTTCTGATTCCTGTAGTTTATTTTGTTAGGAATGTTTGTACCATACATAGATACCTATTTATATTAATTCTCCCTTTTCCTCCCACATTGTTGACTGTTATTTGAATTTTTTTCTTTTTTTTTTTTTTTTTGAGAGGTTTTTTTTTTGAGTTTTGCTGTTGTTGCCCAGGCTGGAGTGCAATGGCACGAGCTCAGCTCACTGCAACCTCTGCCTCCCGAGTAACTGGGATTATAGGCACCCGCCACCATGACCAGCTAATTTTTGTATTTTTAGTAGAGACGGGGTTTCACCATGTTGGCCAGGCTGATTTAGAACTCCTGACATCAGGTGATCCACCTGCCTCGGCCTCCCAAAGTACTGGGATTACAGGTGTGAACCACTGCACCACTGGAAAAAAATGTTTTTTAATGGCTGTATGCATAATAGCCCATCGTATGGAAGGCCTATGAAGTATTTCACCTGTCTCCTGTAGTGGGTATTTCAGTTAATAATTAATAAGTCCAGATTTTTGCTGTTAACAGATAAATCTGTGGTATCATTTCTTTATTTGATTAATAGGATATGTTTCTGAAAGTGGAATTACCAGGTTAAAGGGTACAGGGTAGGATATGAACAGCTTTTAAGACTTTTTATTACCTAGTGTCAGATTTCACTCCAGAGAGAAGATACCAAAAGGATTCTTTTAGGTTAATGTACGACATTCAGACATTTTCACTATTTTCTGTGCCGTCATAAGTATGGAGACTTTCAAAGCCATATTCTTAACTTAATCAGTACTTTAAATAACTGTAGCTCACATTTAACAGATGACTCCCACAAATCATTTTGAGAATTGTATGAGAACTTTTAGATATCATGTATACATTAATAATAATAATGATTGAAAAAAATGTATATAGCTTGTGTGTTCTCAACTTTCTTCTGGTAATGTTTATGTTTTTAGGCAGCAGGCTGTTTAGTTGTTTGTTTTTTAGTTGGGTACGTGTTCTTCTCTGAACGGTTTTTAAAAAAATAATTACTTGTAAATTGAATGGAAAACAAAAATCAGATTGGGACTGAATATACATTTTAGATCTGAAAAGATATCTTAGGGAACTGGTTCCTTTTTGTCCCGTGGCTTATAGTTTCTAAAATGAATTTTATAGACCAATGTCACTTTATGAATTACCAGTATTAATTGATTTGAGCTGCTTGCCAGAGTCACTAGAAAGAATGTGAGAAATAAACTTGGTTAATTGTTGAAGTCACGTATGTGTACTCTGTTCTTGGAGCTCAAGTTTAGTGTAGGCATATTTGTATTACATTTAGCTTACTCCTTTAATTAGAACCATGCTTCATCCCACTGTTTTTATAAAATTGCTGGAGAATTCTGAAGCATCAGTGTTCTAGGTGCACCCAGGATTTTCATTTAGTACAAAGTGTCCAATGATTTGAAGTTGTAAAAGAAAGCTTTCAGAGCTCATAATTAATAGAACCTTCTAATGTTCAATCTGGAAAGTATCTTAGAGTTCATCAGCAGTTTGGTGGGGTACTCAGTCATAGAGGAAATTCACTATGGGTGGGTGGCAGGCAGGGGAATATTTTCTGAAGCCCAGGCATATTACAGAATAAAACACAAAATTGTAGGAAGTTTTAGGACAAGTCATTGGATGTCAAGGATATGTAATGTTTACCACCTACAGCCCTAGACCAATCCTGGCCCTCAAGGACCTTAGTTCGCTCACCCCTGCTTTTAGTTTTTCCTCAGTGGAGAATGAAAAGTCCTGATAGAGTCTAGTTTTCCTGTTACAGAGGGAGAAATGAGGCCCAGAGAGGTTAAGGATCCTGACCTTTGTTAAACAGGAAGTTTAACAAAGTAGCACTCCTAGTCTAGTGCTACTGTTTGGCAGCTATATCTCACAATTAAGTGCCATATTCTACATATACCCAAGTTGTATTGCATATGAGGATTTTCAGTGACATTCATTGGATTAGGAAGTACTTCAGCATTGGCTCATTGTTTATTGATAAAATGATCTGTGAAAGACCAACTTTGTTGTCATTTCAATAAAGCTGGGCACTTAGAAACTAGCTGTGTCTTATGGAAGGCTTGTTGACTGCTTCTGCATCCAGGAGCCCAGCTTAAGTGCCAGGGGCCTGCAGAGCAAGGGGAGTAGTATGTAAATATTTGATTTTAGCCCAAGCCAGCATCCACAGCAGGAGGATGTTTCCGGGGTGAGAATATTGACACCAAGGGCAGCATTATTTACATAATTATCCTCTTCTCTATTAGCTACATTTATGTCCCCTGACAGCACCTAGCACAGAGTAAAGGGTAAATGGTGCCCACTTAATACCTGCTGAATTATATTACTAAAATATGGGTTTGTATGTGTGTATACATATACACATACACATACATCCTGAATTTTCGCATTGGTACTCTGTTTTAGGGGGGAAACGTCATGGAAAAATAGAGCTAAGCTAGCCAAGATATTTTGTTAACAGAGCTCACCTGCAAGAGGACAGTTTACTATAATATTTTTATTTAACTGCTTACTGGTGTTACCTCGTTGATTTAGCCCATGTATCAGGTTATTCTTCAGAAGATGAAATGTTACTACAGAACAAATATCTTGAGAAAAGTTGATCAATCATGTAGGACTCTATAGAACATTCAGTTGCATTAATAATACCAAGATAATAATTTTTCATATAGTATATCCCTAGAATTAACTTAAAACTGGGCCATGGTAGATAATGGGGAAAAATGTAGTCTGGTGCTTCAGTCATATAAAGGAAAAATAATCTTGAGGTTTAGAATAAGACCTAGAAATTAATCATTTTTTGGATGTATGTGGCCGATTTGAGAATCTTTGCTCACACGCAGCTTTTTGAAAGTGGGATGAGTTGAAGCTGGTAAGTTGAAGCTGACAAGCAGTGGTGGCAGCACCCAGTGGGACTGATAACTGGATCAGTGGTGAAGTCTGGGCACCACCGTGTGAAGACAGGGACAGCGGTGAAGAGGGAAGAGCCCATGGGAGAGGCAGCTTTGGCCTTTGACTCAGTGATTTAGTTTTTATAAAAGGGGTCCCCGTCGTGTTGCAGTGACTTTCTTCTCTTATGAGGCAATTTGTTCAAAACTGTCTTGCAGATTCAAAAGTGGTCAATACAACGTTTATTAAAGAACAAGAGAAAGAGAGAACTAATGTGTATTAAGCCCTTCAGTCTCACCTACTAAGCACCTACTACACTGCCTTACTCAGTCCGCACAACCTCACAACAGTCCTAAGATGATGTCCCTTTTTTTTCTTTTAATCATCTTGTAAGCACACCAACACTGGGGCTTCAAGTTTACAGAATGGCTCTTTTCCCCAGACCATACCTGCAGTCTGCCTCTGCTGTCTGTGGTGCTTTGATATGTGCCTTCTGCAGTAGACCGAGCCCCTGAGGACAGGACCATGCCTGTGTTTGCTCACTGCTGTGAACCTGTTCCAGGCTTTTCTGGGTCAGCTCAGAAGTATCTTGGTCTTCTGCACACATCACCTTGGAAGTGGACCTGTGTATTTAAGTCACTGATGTATGCTGCAAGCTCCTGGTTCACACCCACTCACTCCTTCCTGAAAATAAACATGCTAGTATATTGAACTCACTAAGTAAGGCAAAGCCTCAGTAAGACTCACAGAAATCATCAATAATAACATAGGTTGCAGTGCACCACATCCCACCCCAGTTTATTTATGTCTTTATTATTATTATTTTTTGAGATGGAGTCTTGCCCTGTAGCCCAGGCTGGAGGGCAATGATGTGACCTCAGCTCACTGCAACCTCTGCCTCCCTAGTAGCTGGGATTACAGGCTCCCACCACCACCCCCAGCAAATTTTTGTATTTTTTAGTAGAGACGGGATTTCACCATGTTGGCCAGGCTGGTCTCGAATTCCTGACCTCAAGTGATCTGCCCACCTCGGCCTCCCAAAGTGCTGGGATTACAGGTGTGAGCCACTGTGCCCAGCCTTTTTTTTTTTTTTTTTTTTTTTTTTTTTCCAGAAATGGGGTCTTGCTGTCTTACCCAGGCTGGTCTCCAACTCCTGGCCTCAGGTGATCCTCCCACCTCAGCCTCCCAAGGCTCTGGGATTACAGGCATGAGCCAGTGTGCCCAGCATCTCTTGGCTCTTTAAAAAAATAGTTTATTTTCCCTTGTTTACCAGAACAAGTCTTGATTTGATTCCTGACTACACTATTTAAACTGTGAGGTGTAGTCATTTGTGGAAATTGAAGTCTGTATGTATAGGATTTACCTCCAAATATTTGGTAATTACAGATTATTTTTGCTGTTGCATCACTTTTCATATCTCCCTTCTATTGAAAATACCTCAGTTAATAAACAGTGCAGCTCCACTTGCCAATATCTGAAGATACAGAAGAAGGCTGAACTTCCTTGTCATTTTTTATTGTGCCTCACCACATCCACAGTGGGAGTGCGGTAATGGTGTTATGAGAACCCTTATGTATTAAAGGCTCACTATTGGTTTGATGTGAATAGAATTTGGTATTTAATATGAAATCTGAATAGTGTAATTTGAGGCAGAGCAACATACCCATTAAACTTTAGAGCTAGGAAGTAACTTGGTCTGTGGAAGGAGGGTTTACAGCAGGGGAATACTGCGGCTTTTGCTAAAATGATTTCAAATTTTCAAATATCTGAATTAAACACATGAGATTGTAATTTTCTTCATGTATGTCTATGATGTCGTTATACAACAGTCAATTTTAATGAAAACATAAATATGTAAGTCATAATTTCTCCTTTTCAATTTTTCTCATCTAGAAGGAGCTGGCAAACAGCCCTGACTGTCCCCAGATGTGTGCCTATAAGCTGGTGACCATCAAATTCAAGTGGTGGGGACTGCAAAGCAAAGTAGAAAACTTCATTCAAAAGGTAAAATCTGCTCAAAATGTGGTGACTTAGATTTAGGATGAGAGCGGAGCTAGCTATTAATGGGATCTCTTCTCTATTGTTACTTTTTTTCCTCCTTTATGATATGAAAATTATTGTCCCTACATAATTCATTTCAGCCCTTCTTTATACCTCAAAGCAGCAAAGACAGATGGCAGCAGAGGTTTTAAGGGACTTTCTTTGGAGACAAGCACAGCAGCTTTTTGTTCAAAGTGCTTACCTTATGGTTTGCCCAGCGCTTCTGTAGAGAACCCTTTCCCCATACAGCACGTCCCCAAGAGGACCTGGTGTTCTGATCCTGACTGGAGGGAGAGAGCGGGCCCAGCCTGCTGAAGGACTCCCCTGCCCCATCTCAGCTGGACCCTTCCCCCTACCCTCCATATCTCTCAGAATATGTATGTGTGCCTTGTGCTGTCACAGGGGATGTCTTCTTTAGAGGTCTTTACTGAAAAATGGGCACACTGTGAACTAAGGTACACAATCTGAGGATCCAGATTCTGCTTGTTTCTTTTTTATGTCTTCTTTATTAAAGTGAAAGTAACATGGGCAGTTAGATCTGGGAGGAGGGGAGAATTGGAATTTTATAAATGCACACGGTTGTTACTACCTAGGAATGTTGAAACATTTCCTTGGTGTTTACTTTTCCTGTAGGGTGAATATTCTGTTATTATTATAAAGAAGCCCTCATTATATCTCAGATCTCCACAATTAGTTATGTCTGTTTCATCATAACTTTTCTATTTTTAAACTATAGCTGCTGTAGTATTTTATAAGACAAGGATCTCAAAGTGCTGGAAACTTTGATTATTCATGGGCCTGCTTACAGTCAGCATTCTATAAATATTGGCATTCTTCCTTCCTCTTGGATCATAATCATAGATTAACAATCCAGTTCTGATAAATAGAAGTCACATATGTAATTGATAAAGTCCTTTCTATTCATGGAAGAAGATTTTTAAGTTGAATATTGTCCAGAAGTACTTACTGTTCCATGCACTTTTCTCTCTTCTTGGGAAAGCTGAATAAAACTTAAATAATCCAGCAATTGAAACCACTAATTATATACATGGTTTTTAAATATATTTATAATAGTGGCAGCAACATGTTGTGTAGAAAAATTAAGGGAGAGTTTGTAATGATTCTTAATTTAATAAAAGAACCCAGGACTCTTTGCTTTCAATGCATTATTGTATTCCACCTCATAGTGAATGTTAAGAATGACAGTATATAGTTTTATAGCAGAAGAAATCTAGTTGACCTTTGCTCATTGACATTTAGAAAAAGGTAAAAATAAATCAGTCCCAGCAGGAATGTGTTGGATTAGGTCATACACACCACATTTTTTTAGTTTCTACTAGATCATGACACCTTTGCCTAGGAGATTATTTTTCATTTCACAGGGAAAGTTTTTTTTTGTTTGCTTAATTTTGCTGGACACAATGATAATTAAATGGAATTATGATTTCCACAAATCTACAGAGTAGTCTTTTTGAACCAAATGTGTAAATTTCATGGGTTAATTGGAACATGTAAAGTTAATGTGTCATTAATCTTAGGTTTTTGTCATCTTATGCTACTTTTTTGTTGTTGTTTTAAAAGCAAGAAAAACGGATATTTACAAACTTCCATCGCCAGCTTTTTTGTTGGATTGACAAGTGGATCGATCTCACGATGGAAGACATTAGGAGAATGGAAGACGAGACTCAGAAAGAACTAGAAACAGTAAGACTGGCTGTTCTATGGCAATTCTCTAATTTTCCCTTTTCTAAAACTGTATACGTGCTTGGTAAATACAGAGTTAGAATTAGGAAGAGTGTTGTTAAAAATCATTCCCTATTCTACTTATTCTCATCAAAATGGAGTTTCTTAGACACTGCTATTCCTTCACATATTCTGATCTCTCTTTTGTTGAGCATCTTGCGTGAAGGTAGACTAGAGTTTTCTCAGTCTAGAATTGGTTACCTGTTAAATATCTAATGGTTCTGTATTCTTTCTTACACACTAGCTTTAGTTCTATATGCTGGTTCCTGGTTCACAGTCCTTTTAGACACTTTGTCAGACTAAGTTGCTTTTGGCTCAGTTTGTATCATAGCAAGCTTACAAATGTTAACATGATAAGTCCTAGTTCGCTTTTTTTGTAGAAAAGGTAAGGCTAATGGTATTGTTACTAATTCTGGAAATGCCTCCTCTGCTTCCCCCAACTAGCAGTGATCCTTATTTCTTCCTAAGCTTTGGGCAGATTCAGGTGATCCTTGGACAGGAGGTCAGCATGCCACAGTTCAGTGTTACAGCCCATCCCAGCTGCTCCCCACCACCAGTGGGCAGGGCCGGCAGCCAGTGGGCGTCTTCTCTCTCCTCGAGATGGATTCTTCCCTGGCTTCCTCTTGCATGTGTCTGGTTTTGTTTTTGCCCTGGGCCATGCTTGTCTTCAGTTGGCAGTAAGGCCCCATGGGTGAAACAAACCCAAGGAATGTCCAGGGCCTGCTAGTGGTTTCCATGTGGTCATCTCGAGTCCTGCCAGCAGGTCCAGTTTTGGAAGCCCTGCAGGTGTGAGCGTTTGACAAACGCCTGCGTGTGAGGCAGAACTCCATTTAATCACAGGAGAATGGCAGCAAATCAGATTCTTTGGCACAAAAGGAAACCTATTTTTCTGGCACATAGCATCGTAAAGAATCTGTTTAAAATTGCTTACTTTTGGTGATTACAGCAGATCTGCTTCTAATTAGTTTTATATAAACCTTCTGAGAGGACTAGGACATATTTTCTTTAGAAGGCAATAAAATATTTTAACCTTATCTTATACATAAAGTAAACTATAGGCAGACTCCAACTTATGAATGGATTTTGTTCCAAAAAATTTTAAGTTGATTGTTTGAAATTTGGAACATATTTTCCCATAGAGACAATGTTATAAATTAGGGTTTGGTTTCTAGACTAGCCAGCATAAGCCTCTTTGACCCCAATTTCTCATACTAGTATTAGGACTCTGAGTTCTGGATATAGGGAATAGGGTGATGAGATGGCAAGAGTGGAAGATACCCCCCTCATTCCTTATTTTTAGTCTAGCCACAGGCAAAACATTTAAATAGGCAAGAGCAGATCATGGGCACTTCCTACCTTTCTTTCTAGGCCTCTCTCCCACTTCTGTGTTCCCTTTTTCAAGAGTCAGGTGCCTTTCTCTGACTCTAACAAGCACCCCTCTGGCCCTCGCTACCCTATCCAGTTTTAGTCCCATTTGCCTTGTCTGGTTTCACTCCCTCCAAGTGCCCAAGGCTTCAGGAATACCTGCCAGCTCTGCCTTTGGCCCTTCCAAGCAGCTGGTGGGTGTCCACTGAACATGAAACAGAAGCAGCAAGAGACACCCAAACACGCTAAGCCCATGATGCAGCACTGGCATTTCCCACAAGGATTTACCAACAGCTCAAACCCTTGGGAGAGAGCCCTTCTCTCAGTTTTTAATTTTTATGCTGAAGAACTGTGTGTCACATGGGGAAGAGTAGTTACCATTGACCAGGTGATAAGCCCTATCTGGTTTGGACTCTAAACCCTCCCTATCTCTGGACCCCTTGGACAGAACTTGACTGAGATTTCTTCCCCCAGGGAAGTGCTCTTGCTTCTCTAACAAGTTCTCAAGCCTCACGATACCTGAACACAGAATGGTCCCAGCCTCAACACGCTGTGACCCTCCGCTGTGGAGCTGGTGACTCTTGCTCTCACCTATGGCAGTGGGCCTGCAGGTGCAGCTGCTGCTCCATGCAGATCAGTTATTTGTGAGTTGGGAATTGCACTCGAGAAGAAGGTGTAAGATAGACAAGTAAAAGCCCAATTCCTTAGTGTCACCATTCTTATACCCACATTGCTGAAACTGATTAACCCCCTCATAAAGCTGGTGGAAAATCTATCATTGGTTCAGAGTGAGGGTATATAGCAGTTGCTTTGTCAAATATCTCAAAAACATTTTAAGACAAATTTCACCATTAAGTGCTGCATCTTAACGTTGAATCTCATTTAAGTTATTTTGCTGTAGGTCATTGGGGAGTGCTTGATTCCACACACAGAATCAAGATGCTGCTGCTTTGAGTCCTAATGGTGGCTTTGTGAAAGCATCCTCAGAATCTGGGCAGCATCAAGCCTGCAGGCCAAGAATGCCTACCCAGAAAGCACCTGCCTCCTGAAGAGGCATCCCATTTTAGAGTCCTCTTCACACGCAGGAATTTCTTTTTCCTTGAGGTCCTGACCCCTGACACCTGATGATAGATTTTAATGACGTTATAATGCTCTTAATTCACAAATATTTTAAGAATTGGATTTCTTTCAAATGGGTTTTGGCCCTGGAGAGAACTAGCATCTTGAGAGGTTAGGCACACGAGGAATGCCCCTGCCTATGATCTGCAGGGAACTGCCCTGGGGTTGAGGCTCAGCAGCTGAAGGAGGACTTTAGGTTAACATTTTACCTGTTTGTTCTTAACTGGCACCTCCGGTTCGGGGGTGGGGGCGAGGATGTGTTGAGTTTTAACGTATTTATTGCATTTGTTTGTTTTCTGTTCATTTGGTTTTTTGTTTTCTCATTGAGTGGTGTCATTTGTCTGGAGGCTATTGTTATGAATGCCTGTCCTTTCTAATACATCTATGTGCCCTTCATGGTTTGCCATACATTGTTTCTGTGCTTGCCTTTTCTCCCTTTCATTCTCCCTCCTTTCAGTAAACTTCCTTTAAAGGACTCCACTGAGAGACCCTGTTCTCAGAAGCAGCAAAGAGGTGTGGCCCACACCCTCATGGCTTGCTTGTCTGGCCTAGGGACTATGCAAATATGGACCAGACCCTTGGGGTATTTTCTCACATTATATTGGCAAACAATTTGTTTACCCATTGGCTGTTTTTGATAATTTTTTATCAGTCTGCAGGCTTTTGTTTTTTACAGTTAAGGATAGATAAACCTTTTTTGTGCTAAGAAAAGCCTTTTGCAAGAATGTCTTCAAACCAAGGTTATTTGAGGGGCCACAGAACTTCATTCTTAGTGTGGATATGGTTATGAACATCACTTCATAATCTCTTCTAGATCTTTTTTCTCCCCTTGCTTACTAACCCCTATTTAGAGTCTGATTTCAGCAGCTCACAATTTTATTTTACGTTTAGATGCGTAAGAGGGGTTCCGTTCGAGGCACGTCGGCTGCTGATGTCTAGATGAGTCCCCTGTAGGGTCAGAGACAATATCAAACTGTGTAAGTGAAGACCTGGGTAAAAAGATGTTTCAAAACCTATACCTTTTTGGTGATGGGCAGTTAACTTGCTGAGCAGAAGCTCTAAGTGTTAAATGTGGTTTTATTTTTAGAATTTAAAAGATATTTTAGAAATTAATAGTGAACACATTAATAGTCTTTAAAAATTTTACCTGTGGACCAGGTTGAATTTAGTAATCCTGGGTTAGTTTTTAGTGTTATGGGTTAGAACCCAGCTGCCAGGTGCTCTTACTCATCATGTAGCACATTGTCCTGGAAGCTAGCTGATTTTTCAATACTGAGTTAATTGACCTGGTTCTTTGTAGAAACATTTGTGGTTAGTAAGGAAATATGCAAAATCACTTGAGATCAAATAAAGATCCTCTATCCCATACCATACGAGCCAACCTCAATAATTTATTTTGGCTGCAATATTTTCTGTGCACCAGAAAGTCTTCCTTGATATTTCATCTTCAGTTGTTACAGTTAGGTTTACGCTGCGTAAATGCACTTTAGTTTTAATTTATGGTGTAAACCATATCTGTGGTCTTATTTCTCTAACACATTATATGCCCATATAACAAATTTTCCCAGAGATGCAAAAAAAAAAAATCAAAATCTACTTCACAAATTGAAACCAGTGTGAGTAAACAAAAATCAACAGTATGCTGTCATCATTTGTTTATACTGAACTATAATGTTTATTATAAAGAGAACGAGTTGTAGCACTCCCCTCCCTCCACTGTGGTTCTTTGCTGCCCCACATGAGCTACCTGCTCTTTAATTTTTGAACATTGGGATGAATGAAATGTTCAGTTGTGAGAAAAGCTAGTTGTGCCAAATAAGAATGAAGTAACTCTTCCAAGATTCCCCCCAAACACTTTTAAATTCCATGTTCATTAAAAAAAAAAAATTTAAGTTATTGTTACTTTTGTTAAACTCTCCTAAGTTTTTGTGATTTATTTCTGCCTCGACTTTATTTTCCCCTCTGATGAGACAATATATTGTGGCATTAGTAGTAAGACCAAAATCTTTTTGAACAGATGAAAATTGTAAGATGCAGTAGTTGGGGTACATTTTCTGCCAAAAGTTTTGATGCATTTGGAGAGTGTGTGTGACGAGCTGCTGTCTAACATTTCCTGTCTCTGTATTTTAACACATTTTGCACTGTCTTTCACTTTTCTTACAGTTACGTAATCAAGGTCAAGTGAGGGGAACAAGCGCAGCCAGTGATGAGTGAAGAAGAATCTGACCAGTATCTTTCAGTGTTGACGTTTCCCAGATGTGTGCTTGTGATGATACACACACATGCACAGGTTCTCAACCACGTGTGTATATATGTATGTGTGCATATGTCTGTAGCTGTATATAAAGCGCATGTAGAGCTACAGATCCAGATACACACACTTGTGTATATATGTACATACAGACATACTGAAGGGATTAGTACAATTTCTCCAAAGTACTGTACCTATCTTCAGCAAGAATGCAAAAGAAAATATTTTCAATATATATACCTGGAACAGATTTTAATAATTATCAGAGTAATACCATTAATGGACAAATTGACTGCAATGTAATACTAGCTGGTATGTTTCATAAATGTCAAGTTGTGGACCAACATATATAGCCTTTTATTATTTTTCTCTTCTTTTAAGTCAGTCTCTTATAAATTTTTTTTTAGTCCCTTAAGCAGTAGACTCCCACAGAAAATTTCTTCAAAATTTTTTGGTGTTCCAATGAATCTGGGATGTAAACTCTGAATGTATTTATAACTATTTATTTCTGGATGGTCATTATCTTGTAGCCAAATTTGACAATATAAAGTAAGGAGCAAAGTTACAGGCCAGTTTTTACTTGTTTGCCCTGAGGGAAAAATCCTTTTAAAAAAAATTTCTGGTTTTTATTGGATTTTTGTATTTTAAATTTCAAATATTTTTCTACATCAAACCTAGCAAAAATGGAGATGACGGTTTCTGATTTATAATAAATACTAGACAATTTTCAGGCTCCTGTTAGACAAACACATTGATGAAGAAATTAGTCTTAATAGGATTGTAGGCTGTGTAGAAAAGTTGGAAATATAGCACTTCATGGAGCCTTGTTTTGAAGATGACAGTTTTCTGTAACTACAGCTTGGAAACTATGCAAATGGTCTAGATTCCTCAGAGCTCACATGATAGGATATAGTTAGTGATGACATTTTGCTCTTCTTGTGGAAACACACACTTCAAGGAGGAGATGGTGACTTTGAGATAGGAACAGTTTAAGATTCAGTGTGAGTCTGGCCTGTGTGCGGTGAGGAGGCCCCGCCAAGAGACTGGTGGACATCCGACTGTGGGATGTGCTCTCAAGTAGGACGTCATCAGGACAGATTCTGAATAGGCCTCATGAGAGTGCTGGTCAGAAACGGCTGCCACTTTTTTTTATTTTATTTTTTATTTAAAGGAAGGAACAATAGCTAGGTAAGATTTTTATCTGCTTTCTCTGTCTGAATCCAGTTTTTCCTCTGTCAGTCCTGGAAGCTTGAATAGAATTATATTGTTGAAGCCTTCAGGTCACAAACTGTCTTTTTTAACCTCCTGTCCCTCCTAAAACACGCCAACCCCTGCAGTCAAATCACATTAGTAATCTGATTTGCTGACAGTCCTGCCCTGCCTGCTCCTAGTTTTCCCACATGTCCTGCATCCCTCCCCCACTGGAGTGATTTCAGTGAATCAGACAAGGAAGGATGTGTAGGATCATCACTACTGCATTGCAATACCCTGTTACCCTCAGCGACAAAACCCACATTTCATACATCCTTTGTGTACTCAGGATAAAGACTGATGTTTACTCTCTGGGCACTGTTGTAAGATAGGTTTTGTCAGAGCATAATCATTGTCTGCAAAGTGTTTGGTGCGAGGAAGATTATTGCTAATTTTGTGAAATAAAGAGTCTAGCCCTCTCCTTTTAATGAACTTAACTCTCGCTGGCATCTGTAGTATCATTGGGAGCTTAGGTGCACATGGAAATGAGAGCCCGGCACATGGATTTTAATGTTTTTCTAACAACTGTGGAGATTTGAGGGAATGTGTGGTGAATGTAAAATACCTAGTTTACTTGCCAGTCTCTTGTGTAAATTACAGTAAAACAAAGTAAATGAAATTTAAACAAAAAATAAATTTGATCACAAAATGCCACTTGTGTGCTTGAGTGGTTGTTTCCCTGAGCCATGTCTGGTTTGAAACACCTCAGACCACTACTCTGTTTTTCAAGAATTCTGTAATTCGCAGCACTACCAGTCTGGGAAAATTATTTTGTTTTAATTGCAAATTCTTATTCTTGAAATGTACCTGTGCCACACTAAGTGGTTACGTTTGATTTCTTAAGTAATTTTCTGTCTTTAAAAGCTAAGCAGTAAACTAAAGGATTATATATTATTAGTCTCAGTGGTTTTCAGATTTATTTTTAAAGGGGAAAACAGGGAAAACCCATCGTATTTGTAAAGCACTTAGGATTTTGCCGTTTGTTTCTGATTGTTTGAAGATTAGGGCTTTTTGGTGCGTGGTCACCTTTTACCTCTCCTTTTAGGATTTAGTCCTTTCCAGTCTGCTCTTTTTGTGCGTGTCACAACCATATTCTTGTGGTTCTGGCTCATATTGTAGAACTGCTGAACATAAGGAGAGGTAGCCAGCTGTATGGTTGGATTTAATATATAATGTTATATGTTGGGATATCTTAGTGGTTTGTTTTCTGAGGTAAGTTTCTTAGTGTTGTGTTTCAGACATTGTGTTTGCGTTTATGGTGACACTATCATTCATGCACTTGGCCATCTGAGCGTGGATACAGCGGGCACTCGGGTCTCTCTGCCAAGATGAATGAAAGCAGTGTACATTCCAGTGTGGGAGACAGACATGTGGACAGGTAAATTACAAGGCAGTGTGATTAAGAGTAGAGTTGGTTGAGAGAGATCTTAGACACCATCCTCATTGTATAGATGAGAAAGCAAAAGTCACCAAGGCAGCCTGGCAGCTGGGACCCAAGAAGCCTAGGGTGCCAGTCCTTGGGCAGTGTGGGGTTAGGTACACCCAAGGGCCCTCCTGGTTCCTGGCTGAGTCTTGGACTCTTTGTCTCTAATTGGAGGCCATGATGCCCAGCTGTAAGGTAGTCAGCGTCACTTGAGACACTATATCCTTTAGCACAGCGGGGGTGATTTCTTCCCTCCTGTTTCATTCATTTACCAAATGGCCTCCTAAATGATCTAAAATCACTTGGATCTTTTGTCTTTGTGGACCTAACACCTGGCTTTTAAAGTTTAACTTTCTGTCCCCTCTTCAACTTGCTAAATTGAAAAGTGTTGCAGCCCAACCTCCACAAATCTTGTCTGAGGAAATAAGAGACATTTGTTAACATTTGTTTTGTACCTCTCAGCAGCTTAGTTGACAAGGGCACCGTGTGGGATTTCCTGTTCTTGCTCATTTGGAAGGAGAATGTTCTTTGTTCTTAGACCCTCAGCTCTCATGTGAGAGCCATAGAATGTTGCGAGGTGGAGTTCTGTGGATACAGAAGGAATGTTTTCAAGTTAAACTTACTGCCAATGTTAGGATTTGGGACTTTGCATGATTGGGAGGGAGAGGGAGTGCTGGAGAACAGGTTAAAAGTTGTCCCGCTGAGCTTGGAGCATCTCCTGCCAACCCGGAGTGCTTCCCAGGAACCCTGCCAGTGTCACTTGGGGTTATGTTTTCTGATTTGGAAACATTAAGCAGTAGCAGGTCTCTTCAGAACTGGTTCTTCAGCCGGATTGCCCTGGAAAGCAGAGATTGCAGCTCTTCTAAAACTGCCTCTCACAGAAGTTCCAAGGCCAGGCTAAATATTGAATGCAGTACTCAGCAGCTGGGACACCTGATGCTTTGGTGGCCATCCCTTTCTTCCATCCAAAAGGGCCCCCACTGGAAGGCATCTGTTGTTTTAAAAATATTTTAGGACTCATTTTTACTTCCCCCACTCCCTCAAGATCACATACACTCCCCAGTGGGGGTTACAGCCTCTTAGGAGGAATCGCTGCTTCATGACTTCCTCAGGCATTTACATTTTTCTCTTCTATTGACTTAAATCATGAACTAAAATTTATCCCTAGAGGAAAAAAGAATGCTTCCTCCATTCTGGGCTCTTCTCACTGTACCCAGACTGTGTCTTCAGGACTCTCATCTCTTGTCAGTTCTGCTGTGCTAGAAAGACTGGTTTGAAAAAATTCAGCTCGTGTAAACCTGTGCCCTCCACCCTGTGGGGAACCCATGTGGGGAGCCTTTGAAAATATCACTTATCAGCTGGGCGCAGTGGCTCATGCCTGTAATCCCAGCACTTTGGGAGGACGAGGCGGGCGGATCATGAGGTCAGGAGTTCAAGACCAGCCTGGCCAACATAGTGAAACCCCGTCTCTACTAAAAATAAAAAAACAAAAAACAAAAAAACAGCCAGGCATGGTGGTGAGAACCTGTAGTCCCACCTACTTGGGAGGCTGAGGCAGGAGAATAGCTTGAACCCGGGAGGTGGAGGTTGCAGTGAGCCAAGATTGTGCCTCTGCACTCCAGCCTGGGCAACAGAGTGAGACTCTGTCAAAAAAAAAAAGAAAAGAAAAGAAAATATCACTTATCTACCAGTTGTCTTTCTGTGGCTTGGGTTTGGTGTGCTCTCTGTTCAAAGGACGGGGTAAATTGCTAAGAGAATTCCCGTTCTCTCTTCCTGGAAGATCATTGAGATGACTGCCTTCTCTCCCCTACCCATTCTTCAAAGCTCTGGCGTCAAGTGGCACTTCCTCTAGGAGACCTTAACTTGGAATGACTCCCTCTGCAGCAGTCCACACCCCTCATTTGGCTCATACAGACTATGCCTTGGTTAATAGATGTCATCTTTAGATCTCTGTGTGTTTTGTGTCCCAGAGAGTTTGGGAGCTCCTTAGAGGTAGGCGCCACAGCTGTGCCCCCAAGTAACTTTCCCTGATGGAAACTGACTCTGAAAATGGCTCCTTTTTACCTATAGCAGATATCTGCCTGCCCTGTGCCAAGGCCCTTTTTGAGTCCTAGGGTTCGAGCGGAGGGATTAATAACTAAAAAGTCAGGAAGATGTAACTTCTGCCCTCAGAATTGAAGCCTACCAACTAGCAGTGGGAAGTAGTAGTTTTGGTAGCTGATTGTAGAAAATTCGATGAGAACAGAGGAGAGAGCTCCAAGTCTTCATTTCCCTCCTTGCTTTCCAGGCACCTAAACCAGAGGTTTCAGAGACTGCAAACTACACGAATCTAAAGCAAAACTCTTTTTAGTCCTTCCTCCTTCCCCAAAATGTACTGTCTGCATTTACTATCGGTTAACTGTATCACTGGCTGTGCTGCCCAAGTCAGAAATCCTAACTGGCCCCTAAGTCTAAAAAACGCCCCCAAATGACTGAAATCCTGCCCCTTTTGTATGTCCTGGTCCAATGCAAACTATGCTGTGATGCACCATCCTCTCATCTAGGGTGGGGTCTGAAAAGTTCCTGTAAAAGATTTTAGGCTTTGTGGGTCATATGGTCTACTACAAATTATTCAGCTCTCCCCTCACAATGCAGAAACATCCACAGAAGACACATAAATGAGCACTGTACCTGTTCTAATAAAACTTTATTTACACAAAGAAATGGCAGGCTGGATTTGACTGGAGAGGCCATGCCTCATTTGCCAAGCCTTGGTTAGGGGATTGTGTGGATAATCAGTCTCTGCCAGAGTTAGCTTTGGTGCTGTGCCCCTTCTGGAACACGTGCATGACTTCCTGAGGCCCAAAAAACTACTGCAGCCAAAGCCAGTGTCCTTCTGCCATTCTTAAAGTGAAGCCAATGAGGCTCATCAGTCTCACTGCCTGTACAGGGTCAGTCACAGGTGGAAGGAATCAAACTGATTTCTCTGCTGCCCTAAACATGCACATTGACCACAGAAATAGCTCTAAGCACCTGATCCCCCACCAATATGCACAGAAAGCTGAAGGGCAGAGCTATGATGGGTTAACAAAGACAGTTGATGTATGGAATAGAATGAAGATAGGCTGGGCGCAGTGGCTCACACCTGTAATCCCAGCACTTTGGGAGGCCGAGGCGGGCAGATCACAAAGTCAGGAGTTGGAGACCAGCCTGACCAACATGATGAAACCCCATCTCTACTAAAAATACAAAAATTAGCCGGGCGTGGTGGCACGTACCTGTAATCCCAGCTACTCAGGAGACTGAGGCAGGAGAATGGTGTGAACCCTGGAGGAGGAGGTTGCAGTGAGCCGAGATGGCGCCACTGCATTCCAGCCTGGGCGACAGAGCAAGACTGTCTCAAAAAAAAGAAAAAAAAAGAAGATAATTCTGATTAAACTCTTCTCAACTGGCATAGTTTCTCTCTACATCTGTTGTCCAGAAAATGCTGTCTGTGGCTGTTAAACTAAATCCTACACTCATAAAAAGGCTCATAGCTATCCTGTACCTTTTCCACGATTGAAATACGACTCCCTATATGAACACCTTACCCTGGGCTTGGGGTCTTGGCTTCTGATGGGATGTGCTAAGGCCAGGCCTTTGCTTAGAAAATGAGCCCAGAGTTTCTGCGAGTCAGTGACACTCCACCTTGGGTTGAATCTGTTTACTTCTTGGATTTCTAGGAAGCAGTAAATCGCCATGACATGCTTCCGCCTTGTTGATCCCTTATATATTCTGACACCACCTGCTAATCAGTCGATAGCAGAATTGCCTTGCACTCCAGACTGAGGGAGGTTCATGAAGTGGAACGAAGGAGTGGCCTCCTGTGTTTATTAATGTATGTGCTAAACAAAAGCTTCGCCTCTGGGCATCCCATTGCATGCTGGCTCTCTGCAGCCCAGAATACTGATGCCAGGTTGTCAGCGCCGTCTCCACTTTCCCATGGCCCGGGGAGTCCCTGAAACAACTTTTCAGCCTACCAAGAGGTGCTGCGAGTGCTCCCCACCCAATGTGTCCTATAGTCTTCTCTCCCAGTGTCATTCTAAGGGAGGTGCTGTGTAGGACGAGAGACTTCTCCCAAGTGAGGCTGGAGGGAGGTTCAGGATCAAGCCCAGAACAGCCATGCATAGACATCACTCAATCTATTCATTCCCTTAAATCAGAGGTCGGCAAACTTTCTATAAAGGGCTGGATAGTACATATTTTTGGCTTCGTGGGCCATACAGTCTCTGTTGCAACTAAACTACTCAATGCTGCCTTTATAGTGGGAAAATAACCATAGACATTACCTAAATGGGCATGGCTGTTTCAACAGAACTTCACACAAACAGGCAGCAGGCCAGATTTGGCCCAAGGGCCACAGTTTCCCAAACCCCTGCTTTAAGATTCTTTTCATGGTTATTCCTCTTAACATATCAGATTGCAAACAATAATAGCAGTACCAACCAGCACTTAATAGCTAGCACCTACTGTAAGTCAGGTACAGCACATCATTGGCCTCTAATCTTCACAATCACCCTATGAAGTGGGTGCTGCCACTATCCTTTCATGTTTGAGGAAGCTGAGGCGCAGATTAATATATTTTGCCCCAGATTTTACTACTAAAAATGGTGGAGCCAGGGCTGTCATCCAGGGGCCACTCCAGAGGTGCTCATCCTGCTGCCTTGTCTTTGAGAACTGCAAAGCGCCATGCTTGTGGCGTTCAGCAAGGGGCGACCCTAATGACAAAAATTCTATTATGGACACCCTAGGCTCCCAGACACCCCTTAGGAGTAAACTTCCATGGCTGATTCTTCCCAGAGCCAAGAAAACATTTCTTCCTAGACAGTGTTGAGCATCCCCTCAGTCTTGGTGTCAGGAACCCCCATGTTGCATTTTACATCCAACCGAGACACCCTCCTCAGGCAAGGCTTTCTGCCATAACTCCTCATTCCCCCTTCCCACCCCTCATCCTTGGTTTTTGCAATGGTGCTGGGAGGCTTGAGGGTTTCAGGTCTCCTGTATCCATGCCTCCTATTGTAAGCCGCCTCGGAGTACTTGGAGGGCAAGGTTTAATGATAATGAAATGCAGAGACAGGAACTGTGCTGCAGCAGGGTGAGAAATCAGAATACCTGCCCTCCCTCTCCTGCCATGGCCAGGCAGGAAGTCTCCCGGCCTGCCAGCATCCAGAAGGGAGCCTCTGTGGTGGTTTTGTTAGCGTGGGGGGATCGTGGGTAGACGCCTCCCTTTCCCCCAGAACTGTCTTCAGTGTTTTACTTGACAAGAGAATCTTACTAAAACTTTTTGTAAGACACAAGGCCTCAAGCACCCTTTCTATATGTGACTGTCCAGCGGTGCCTTCTAACACTGGGGATCAGATTTTTTCAGTTTGGCATCTCATGGCTCATGAGCTCACTCCCCTTCCTCCGCACGGTGCGTGCCAGAAAGCCCATGTGGGGGTGGGGGCTGTATTTCAGGATTCCTCCCAGCCTCTTCCAACCCGACAGGCTCAGATTTTCCACTTGTGCGATTGAGGTCAGCTCCTGCATTCCTGCTGGGGAGCTCCCTGCCTCAGGCAGGGGCTTCTCCCACTTGCCCTGCGATTCACTCTCCACGTTGGTCCGCTGTCCCCGCAGGTTATGCCGCAGGGCATCCAGTATCCTTGGGGATGGGGGGGGGGGGTGGGCAGGAGGGGGACTCTGTGGGTGACTAGGCAGCCAGTCCCAGCCTGGCTCCGGGCCACCAAGAGGAGATGGCCTCTGTCTGCTCAGGCCTTCATGGGAACAGGGAAGAGATCTCTGGCCAAGCAAGGAACAGTGGGATTGCTGTTGATTGGGAAGAGCTTCGTTCCATTACTTGTCAACCTATCTCAAGAATGTGCAGCTCAGTGGTCGTGACTGACGTTGCTGCTGGGGTTTTAGCATCCAACACTTGCATTCCAAGCCCACTGCCTCCACTTACCAAGCAACGAGCCCCCAAGTGGTCGCAGTCCCCCTGAGCCTCAGTGTCCTGCTGGTGGAACGCGAGGTCATTATACCAACACAGAATGTGGCTGTGCGACAGGCATGGCCACAGTGATGCGTGGAAATCTCTGCAACGCTGGGGTTGCCTCTTGGTTGGTCTGTTATTCAGCAAGGGTGACCAGCCATTCTGGTTTGCCCAGGATAGAGGGTTTCCTGGAAGGCTGGACTTTGGTGCTAAAACCAGTACATTCCTGGGGGAACTGGAACAGTTGGTCACCCTATTGTGAACCCCAAATGTCAGCATTCATTTAAAAACAAATATGAGAGCTGAACCAACGTTGTATAGGAAACGGGCAACCTTGTTTTGAAACCTGATGTGTCCCAGACCAACTGCCTAAACCCTCCCACTTGAGTCCTAGCAGGGCACGAAAGTTCCCAGGGTGGGGGTGGGGAACAGGTTATATGGAAGCCGTTATCCCAGGAGGTGCTGGCCAGGAGGTCACCGGCAGCGCTTTCCTCAGGCAGGATGATGGAGAAAGAGTGAATCCCTCCTCTGTGCTATAGTGCCTCATTCCATCATGACAGCACCCTGGGGAGTGAGGAGTTACTGCCCTCCCATCTCCTTGAGCACACATAGGTCAGGAAGCTGCTCTCAGGCCGGGCCCATGCCTGTAATATCAACCCTATGAGAGGCTGAGACGGGAGGATCACTTGAGCCTGAGAGTTCGAGACCAGCCTAGGCAACATAGAAAGACCCCCATCTCTACAAAAAATAAAAAATAAAACATTAGCTAGGTGTGGTGGTGCACACCTGTAGTCCCAGTTACTCAGGAGGCTGAGGCGGGAGGATAGCTTGAGCCCAGGAAGTTGAGGCTGCAATGAGCCAAGATTACACCCCTGTACTCCAGCCTGGGCAACAGTGAGACCCTGTTTCAAAATGAAAGTAAAAAATTTTTAAAAGCTTCTCTCAGCTGCAAAGAGTCAAGAGCTCCTGTAGCCAAAGATCCCTATCCAAAAGGAAGAGAGAGCATATCATTCCATCTTTGATTTCAGGACACAGACAAACCTCTCTGGGCCCAAGAGGCCCAGCCACCCTCTCCATCTTTGCCTAGCTGTTGCCCCTCACCACCAGGCTGCAGCCAGGATAGCCTTCTTCCAGGTTCTCTGAGACCAAAGCCCACAGTGTGTCCTGTAGGCCCGAAGCCCTTTTCCCTCCTCTTCATCCTTCATCCTCAGCCCCAGGGCCGTGTCCTCCAAGAAGCCTCCCTGGACCTTCCGACTCGACCAGCCACCCTTCTGGGCACCGCCAAGCCGGGAGCTCCTTAAGGCCAGATCCCAGGAGTGCAGGGCACTGGCCACGGTAGGCTCGAGGCCTGCCCGTTGCCTGCCACAGACTAGCCCGTGCTCAACAGACCTGTTTTGAGTGAATGGACTGGAGAAGCCCAGAGTTTAACGGCTCTCCTCCTATACCTTTCCCACTGGTCACCAGGCAGCCTCCCTGTGACCATTAACCATTTCCCTGGCCCTGCCTGCAGCATGACCCAGGCCCCACCCAGATAGGAGCCACTCTACCTCGACTCCCTCCCATCCTTTGCAGGGAAATATTTCTGTTTTATGACGAACTCTGCTCCTCATTTCTCTCGCGTTATCTTAATGAATTAACTGGGTCCCCATAGTTCCCCTGGCCCCCCACAGTTTATGAGCTGTACGGCAATATCTGCGATCTTAGTCAACCCCACACAGTTGTTGTGCTGTTTCCTATTACAGTAATTGGCATAAACTTTATTCTTTTGCAGAGAGATTTTTTGGCCCGCTGAGACTGCATAACCATCTGCCATAAATTGAGACTAGTACGGCTTATTTTGGTGAATGCAAAATTGGATCTCATTCTTTACTCTGTGGCTTGATTCAACTTCCAGATGGTTAATCCACATGAAGTAATAGGAATGCACCACAGCTCTGCTTAGCTGAAGATGGAGACGTAATATTTATTTGCTGATGTGGAGGCCTCTGAACGCTGTCCTGTTGGTATGTCAATATATAACACAGCAGCACAAAAATGTCAGCTTGTTCCACAGGAGCGACAGTGTTCCTCTGAGTTGCCATGGGGGACCCCTGGATGTCTTTTTTTTTTTTTTTTTTGTCTGCCCTTGACCTAATCTCAAGAGGTTTTGTTCTCTCCTGGGCTGTTTCTTATCAGTTATGTCTGCCAGTGTAGCTGGCTTCACATCTGCTTTGACTTTAGTGCCTGTGACATTTTCGTTAATACTTTTCTAAGGTTGAGCCTTTATTCCAAATATCCTGCAGCTCACAGAAGCCATAGCTCAGCTGTGCCCAGCTGGGGGCTGCAGGGAAATTTGGCCTGGCAGTATGGGCAAGCTCGGACCTCTCCACTCAGTTAGGCTCATCAAATCCTTTTTAATTTCTACTTCTCCTTGCACTGGCCTGCTGTGCTGGGAATGCTCTGAAGCAGACCTAGGTGAGCAGATCTGGGGTCTTAGACCTCACCAGCACTTTTACTCCGGGGGGCCTTGGCTGCCCCCTCTGCCTGGATTACCCATCCTTTGCCAGCCAGCCTTGCCTGCACAAACTCCTCTGGATTTCAGAGTCTGTCCCAGGGAAGATGAGAACTCAGGGCTTCCTCTCTGTCCTGACCTGGCCCTGCAGATTCCCTGTGTCTGAATCAACTGGAGAGTGTGTTAAAAATAGAGACTCTTGGGTCTAGGGGGCACCAACCACCACACTTTGCCCAGGACTGTCCTGGTCTTAGCACTGAAAGCCCCACCTCCTGTAGAACCCCTTAGATTGGGGGCAAACTGGGACGATGGGTCACTCTAGCTGGACCCACCTACTGATCCAGACTGGCAGAACAAGAACTTCTGAGGGCTCAGGCCTAAAGACCTGCATTTTAATTTGTTCTCATGTGTAATTCTGATGGTGATTCTAAAAGCCGTCAGCCACAGGTGCCTGCAGGAGCCATGCTGTCTCTCTCCAGTGCCTGGCACACAGTGGACTTAGAGGACATTCTTATGATTTTAGTACACAACACCATAATCATGTACTTAACGGTGTTTGTCTCCCTCTGTCCGGGTCCCTTTTCTGTTCTCAGTTCCCAGCCCTGTGCCTGGCTTGCAGTCACCACTCAGAAAAGATTGACTGGAGGAATAATTGGATACAAGCAGATATTCATGGTAGAGAATGGGACACACAATTCTTTGCCACACACTTTTCCAAAGTTCTGGGGTGGACTGTATTAGAAATTAGATCACGGAAATTCTAGTAGGGCAGGCATCTGATCTAGGCTCTTTTTTCAAAGGAATGAAAACCTTGAAAGTTTCAAGATGGAACAGATAAGGAATTAGATCTAAGAGATTCAAAGACAGAATGGACTAGAACTGTGAATGTTCTGAGATGGAATTGCTCTCTCTTCCTTAAATCGTCATGGGAGCTTCTGTTGGCGGAATGAATAAGAAGCTGGACCCCTCGTACCTGATTAACGAAGTTCAACATTCCTGGGTGCTTTCAAATGTTTAAAGTTCGAAGCTCCTCCAGTACAGCTATGCATGAAGGTGGACTCAAGTGTGAGGTCTCCAGGCTGGGCAGTGGGAACTGGGAAATAGGCCAAGCCATGGGGAGGGAGTGGGAACCAGTGTCTGGGTCCAGCAGGATACCAGTACCATGATCCTTCACTCAACTTACACAGGGCTCACCCAGGTCCTGACTATCTCCCCATCACTCCAAGTTGCCCTGTTGCCTTGAGCAGCAGATTTTGCCACCTCTGTTCCAGTCTGTGCAGTGAAGATGAAAAGACCCTTCTCTTCTCTTGAGGTGAGGCTTCAAAGTAGGTGCAAACATACAGGATTATTTGAATGGGCTTTATCTTTCCGTGAAACACTGCAGTTGACCCAGGGGCCTAGACCCACACATTCTCTCTTGTTGGCAAGAGAGAATGGAGGTGAGGAATAGAGTCTGCAAATGGAAAAGAAGCCGAGTGATCCCCTTAACAAGGGATCGAACCCACTGGATTTAGTGGCAGTCATCATACTTGTTCTAATGCATGCACTAAAGCTCCAGTGACAGGCTGTGGCAGAGAGCCCTGGGCACCGGTGAGCTGGAGACCTGGCTCAACTCCCTGCTCTCTGACTGGGTCAGATGCGCCCCTCATGCCCACACTGGATGCATCAGTGGATCCTGTTGGCTCTGTTTTCAGAATCTGCCCAGGGTCTGACTCTTCTCATCTTCTCATCGCTTCTGTCGCTTCCACCCTGACCCTGTCCGGCTGCCATCCTCCCTCCCTGGATTGTTGCTCAAGAGCTTTCTAACTGGCCCCTTCCCCTCCCACAGAGGAACCACAGAGATTCTAGCCAGGCGTGGTGGCTCATGCCTGTGATCCCAGCACTCTGGGAGGCCGAGGTGGGAGGATCGCTTGAGCCCAGGAGCTCAAGACCAGCCTGGGCAACAAAGTGAGACCCCATCTCTACAAAAAATTTAAAAATTAGCTGGGCGCAGTGGCATATGTCTGTGGTTCCAGCTACTTGGGAGGCTGAGGTGGGAGGATTTCTTGAGCCCCAGGAGTTTGAGGCTGCAGCGAACTATCATTACACCACTGCACTTCAGCCAGGGCAACAGAGCAAGACATTGTCTCAAATAAAAGTGGGGGAGATTCTTCTAAGTATCAAACAGGTCACATCCCTCCTCTGCTCAAAGCTGTCCCATGCAACTCATAGTGAAGTGCAGATTCCTTCCTGTGGCCCTTACAAGTGTCATCCTTTCCCCATCTTCCAGTCCCTCTCCCCACTCCAGCCACACCGGCTGTCCAACACACCAAGCAGGTCCCCTTAGCCTTTGCACTGGCTGTTCCTGCTGCCTGGAACACTCTTCCACCAGATCTCCTCCTCGCAGCTCCCTCCCTTACCTCACATAGGTACCCAAATGCTCCTCTGCAGGGGGCCTCCCTGGACCACTGTTTAGGCCCTGTTCCCATTTCTCATAGCTCTTAATTCTTCACGGCACTTATCTCTACGGGCAGTGTGTGTGTGTGTGTGTTGCTTGTCTCCCCACTGGACTAGAAGTTCCATGAGAGCCTGGTTTGCACTGTCCTCAGTGCCTGGAACCAGGCTTGGTCCATCCTAGGTGCTCAGTCAGCTTTTGCAAATGAGAAACTCCACCGTCTCTCTTGTGTTAAAATAGGCCAGCAACTCTCAGTGAACCACACAGTAGTTGCAAAGATCACATAAAGCTGAACAGGGCTGTCCAAATGTAATGATGGCCATTAGCGTCTCTCCACCCCAGAGCAGCGATTCTGGAGCATTCTGTGTAATTGGAGCACAATTAAGCATATGGCAGTGTTTCCACTGGGCCGGAGATCTGATTCCGAGCTTTCGCAACACGGTTTCTTTCTTGTTCCCAGTAACATCAAATCCGGATCCACCGTCAGGCGGGCTCTGTGGTCTGGATCACAGGAGAATACTGGGGAAAGAGAATCCTGCTAAAAGGATTTAATCTCAAGACATTGGGCCACATATTCAGGGATGATTTCTTGGATTTTGCAAGCAATGTAAATAACAGCAAGAGGATTCCCGCTGTGTGACGTGAGGTGCATCCTGCCGGGCTGGGACAGGAAGCTGCCCAGGGTGGGCTGCTATGGATGCACCAGGCAGGACCCCCCGATGCAATTGATGCAACTGGCAGAGCTGCACTCCACTCCTCCCTGTCTCACCCATGCCACACCACCCACTGGCCTCACTCACTCTTCCAGGAGTGCCAGACACTGTGCAAAGCATTCTCAGGGTGGCAAGGGTTTAAAGGCCAATAACAGAGATGAGGATTAAGACGCCAGTTATCACCCAATTCAGTCATGGAGTGAGATTTCTTTCACTTATGTACAAATCATGGCTCCCCGACTGAACTGTGAACTTCCTGGGGGTGAAGTCTGCATTTGAAGCAGCCAGCCTGTGGCAACTTGGAAGTCATCTGTGGCATCTCATTTTTATAGATGAGACCATGAAAGGAGGAAGTGAAGCATCTAGTGGGTCAGGGTTGGAAACAACTTAGATGTTCATCTGTGGGGAAATGGATAGATATAATAACGGATACTGGGTGGGCACAGTGGCTCACTCACGTCTGTAATCCTAGCACTTTGGGAGGCCAAGGCAGGAGGATCGCTTGAGGCTACGAGTTTGAGACCAGCCTCGGCAACAGAGTGAGACCCCCGTCTTTATAAAAACTAAAAAACAAGATTCGCCAGCTGTGGTAGTACATCTGTATTCCCCTCTATTTGGGAGGCTGAAGTGGGAGGATCACTTGAGCCCAGGAGTTCGAGGTTATAGTGAGCTATGATCATGCCACTACACTCCAGCCTGGGCAACAAAGCAAGAACCTGTCTCTTAAACTTTTTTTTTTTTAAAAGGGATATTTGTAAAATGGATTATTATACAGCAATGAAAAGGAGTGAGTTATCACCACACTTACCAGCAAGGATGAATCTTAAAAATTAATATTGACCAAGAAAAGAAAGTTGCAAAGGAGCCACAGTTGGTAATATCATTTATGTTCATTTTAAAAACGGTTTACCCATGGCAGTTCTTGGATATATACATGTGTATACACAAAAGGGTGGCAGATAGCCTGGAAGGACAAAACTATGTTGAATACAGGGTGGCCCATGTCTGTGGCCATGGGGAGGGGAGTTGACTGGGTTTGAGGGGCTGTCTAGACCAATGATGATATTGAGCCTATCACAGACAAGTGTCCTTGAGGGAATCAATTCATTCCTGTGTCCCTGCCAATTAAAATAAGTGAGTAGGTTTCCCAGTGTCTCCCAGTCTGCAATGAACACAGCCTGAACCAGGGGCCCATGACTCCCAATCTGCCTCCCCAATGGGTCTTCAAAAAACACCTGTCCAATTCATGAGACTTCTGCATTCATAAAATCAACATACTAGGAAAGCTTTCTTAGCCACCAAAAAATTCTCTTTTGAATCCTGAATATAAAAGTCTACCCCTGAGTGCATTCTCCCGTCTGCCTGGAGATCCTGTGTGTTCTTTGGTTTATGTGGAACATCACTGTGTCTGCTTGTTTTTGCTGTTATGTCTTCTTGTTCTTGCTAAGGGAGGCTGATTCAGCCTTAGCACATCCCCTCCTTCTTAAGAGGCCCCCTTTGTTCTTCCATGATCAGACTTCTTTGGTTCTTTTTTTTTTTTTTCCTTCTCTCCATCCAATCCCACTTAACTTGAATATCGTCTCTGTGCCATGACCTCTGCTGGGTGGGATCCAGATGGCAGTGCAAGATAGTTCTTCCCCTCAAGGGACTTAAAATTCAGTACTCCCCTCCCCCAGGCCTGGCAACAGGGTAAGGCAGGGTCAGCGTGAAGAAACAAGGATCTCCAAAGGGAGGTCTATTCAGAGAAGTAACTTTCTTTCTGTCTTCTCTTTCTTCTCTTTCTTTCTTTCCCTTCCTTCCTTCTTTCCTTCCTTCCTTCCTTTCTCTCTTTCCCTCCCTCCATCCTTCCTTTCTTTCTTTTTCTTTCTTTCTTTCTTTCTTTTTTTATTTATTTCTTTCTTTCTCTTTCTTTTTTCTTTCTTTCCTTCTTTCTTCTTCCTCTCTCTCTCTTTCTTTCTTTCTTTCTCTTTCTTTTTTCTTTCTTTCCTTCTTTCTTCTTTCTTTCGCTCTCTCTTTTTCTTTCTTTCTTTCCTTCTTTCTTTCTTTCTTCTGTCTCTCTCTCTCTCTCCTTCTTTCTTTTTTTTTTTGAGACAGGGTCTCACTCTGTCACCCAGGATGAGTGCAGCAGTGCAGTCACGGCTCACTGCGGCCTCAACCTCATGGGCTCAAGCAATCCTCCCACTTCAGCCTCCCAAGTGCCTGGGACCAAGGCATATGCAACCATGCCGGCTACTTTCTAAATTTTTAAAAAATTAATTTAAAATTTAAAATTAATTTATTGGCTGGGCGCAGTGGCTCACACCTATAATCCCAGCACTTTGGGAGGCCGAGGCGGGTGGATCATGAGGTCAGGAGATAGAGACCATCCTGACCAACATGGTGAAACTCCGTTTTTACTAAAAATATGAAAATTAGCCAGGCGTGGTGGTGCGTGCCTGTAAGCCCAGCTACTCAGGAGGCTGAGGCAGGAGAATTGATGGAACCAGGGAGTCGGAAGTTGCAGTGAGCCAAGATCGCACCACAGCACTCCAGCCTGGCGACAGAGGGAGACTCCGTCTCAAAAAAAAAAAAAATTATAATAATAAATAATGTATTATTATTTTTTTAAAGACACAGGGCCTCACTATGTTGCCCAGGCTGGTCTCAAACTCCCAGATTCAAGCAATCTCTCACCTTGGCCTCCCAAAGTGCATGCCTGGCCCAGGAGCTTTCATAAAGACCATCAATAACCAGGCCTGTGCGCAGAGGAGGGTGGGCCGAAGCGGGAGGGAAGTGGAAACTGAGTTGATGAGCAATGGTGGAAGGGCCTGGAAAGCAACATTCCATTTCAGAGAGAGGGGAGCGCTCTGCCTGTCTGCAGCCCTCAAGGATCCAGTCATGCGGGTTTGGGGGAAGGAGGGCCCCAGCTGGAGTCCACACAGGTTGAGACAATTAGGGGGATAATTTCGGCTGAGTCATCTTGGTGGAGGCCAGGACGAGGGTGTTGGGTGGGTGTGGGCCCCATCAGCATAATTGCTCCAGACTTCTGGTTCTCTTTGGCACAGCACTGAAATAAGTTAATCCACCGCTTGAAAAGTGTTGATTCTCCTCCTGTAACTTAGCATGAACAGCAAAGTCTGCCTGAATCTGACACCAGGGTGACCTAGTGAGGGTCCTGTCCCAGGGGCGGGAAGCAGGGATCATAGGGGGAAACAGGCCAGTGCTATTCCTGCCCCAAGCCTCAATAACGCCTTAATCTGGAAAATGGGAACAAGACCATATCCCATCAGTTCTAAGAAGTGCTTTTCTTCCCTCATTTTAACATCTCTAAAATTGTGATGTGGTTTACAACTGGCGGTGTCTTAGATTTGGTGAACTATGATGATAAGAAGAGAAAAATAGAAGAATAGCTACCAATCGCTACCAAGCACAGAATGCTTACTGTGTGTCAGGCACTGTGTCTGTGAACTTTACAATGTAACCCTCTCATCAACCCTAGGAGACGGGGTTTCATTTTATGGATGGCAAAGCCGGGGTTCCAAGGGGGATTCACATGCTCATACTGGTCACAATCAGTATGTAGGGAATGCAAAATATGCTGAAGCGTTTGCTTTCGTTTTTGTCTTTTTGAGACAGGGTCTGCCTCTGTCACCCAGGCTGAAGTGTAGTGGTGTGATCACAGCTCACTGTTGCCTCAACCCCATGGGGTCAAGTGATCTTCCCACCTCAGCCTCCCGAGTAGCTGGGACCACAGGCACGTACCACCATGCTCGGCTAGTTTTGTTTATTCTTTGTAGTCTCATTGTGTTGCCAAGGCTGGTCTCAAATTCCTGGGCTCAAGTGATCCTCCCACCTCAGCCTCCAAAGTGTTGATATTACAGGCGTGAGCCACCACACATGGCCCCGTGAGGTGGTGTTGATGCTTATACATGTACATGTAGTTTGAAAAGATTGCAAATTTAAGTATTCAGCGTGGTGCCTCACGCATAGTAGGCGTTTGATTGTTCTGCCCTTCCAGGCTGCCTCTTTTCAGATGGTAGAACTGCCAGGCACAGGATGGAGGCTGTAGAAATGTTTGCTGCCTGGCAGACTGGAAGGATGGATGAACTTCCCCTAATCAATGCCCCGCTCACATGTCTCGGCTCCCTGCAGGTCATCTGCGGAGAGACAGCCCCTGTGGTCTTGGCCGGGTGACTGGACAGGCTGGCTAGAAGGGCTGGAGAGTTAACACCCCCAGCCCCACCTCAGGAGGAGCCCTCAGCCAGAGAGGGATGGGTGCTGGTGGGTAAATACCCCAGCTCCCTCGCCCTTCTGTTGGGGCATCTGCAGCATAGTGTGCACAGTTTCCCAGAGGTCCCCAGCAGGACTGCGCCCGCTTTCCACAGTGGTCAGCCACTCCCTAATGCATCCTTCGCTGGTTTCCTCCTCTCACACTTCCCCACTCCCGACCCTACTCCTGGAATTACCTGGCAGACAAGGGGCTCACCCCGAGATCCTTGCCTGAGGGTCTTCTTTTGGGGGAACCCAGACTGAGGCAGTAGTGAAGTGGAGTTCAACCTGATGGTGCCAGCCAAGGTAGTGGCAGGTGTCAAAGGATTGGCTGATGATAAAGGGGACCTACAGGATGAAGAGGGGGCCCAGGCCCTCAGATGACTCACAGAAAGATGCTCCCAGTCACCAGGAGAGTTCTTAGTTCTGTGGCTGGAGATTGTTAAGCCTGGGGATCTGCCGAGGCGGCAGGTCAGTGGCCAGACGAGGAACCGCAGGTGAATTCATCACTCATGTCTGTGTGCAGAGTGGGGCTGGCTTCTGCCCGAGGCCCCGAGAGACACCTCAAAGCTGCTGCAACTGTGGTCCTGGGGAAACAGCGCTGGCTTGCTTGGAGTCAGACCCACCTGGGTTTAGATTCCAGCCCCGCAGCTTCTGGGCTCTGTGGGTCGCATCTCCTTCTGAGCCTCACTTTTCTTGTCTGTGCAAGAGTCTCCACATCACAGGTTGCTGAAAGGACTCGTTGCAATAAGATGTGTAAGTGCTTCATACAGAGCCGGGCACATGGTAAACCCTCACCACGGAGGCTGGGTGTGCAGGCTGAGAGTCAGTTGCTGGGTTCAGGAACTTTCAATGTCTCTCTGAGTTTCCATTTTCTTTCACCTGTAAAATGGGAAGTGGGGGCAAATATCCTCACCATGAAAGCACTGTAAAGATTTAGAGGTTATGTACAAGAGGCTCAGAGGCAGTGTGCAGTGGCCATGTGGCAATGTTGGAACCACTGGTATGAGGAGTTAATAAAAATGTATTTTATCCCCAACACTCACTATACTGCTGCCACACTGGGCTATTTTGTTCCCACCACAGGGCCTTTGCATGTGCTGTTTCTGCTGCCTGCAAGCCCTCCAGAACCCTGACGTCCAAATGGCATCTCACAACCTTCCTTCCCATTGTTCCAACTATACAGCTTCATGTGCTTGTTGGAGGTGGCTTCTCCCTTTAGCCTGAGCCCCAAGAAGGCAGGGGCCATGGCTTTTTGGTTTGTGAAAGCTTCCCTACCTCTGCATGCAGATTCTAGCATACAATCAATGCCCAATGAATGTTTGTTGAGTGAATGTCTGAATAGGAGGCTTGTGTCTTCAGGAAACTCCTGAACATGTGGCTCAAATGTAAAGAATTTTGGGCTGGGGTGGGTGAGGGAAGAGAGTTGTGTTTGTTTCAGCTGTTTAGTCCAGGCTGGAGGAAAGGGGCATGTTTGTGGGGCCTGATGAGCCTGTGTTCAGAGCCCAGCTATGGCTCTTGCAAGCTCAG
The DNA here is from genome assembly GCF_029281585.2 of Gorilla gorilla gorilla. Taxonomy (NCBI): domain Eukaryota; kingdom Metazoa; phylum Chordata; class Mammalia; order Primates; family Hominidae; genus Gorilla; species Gorilla gorilla. The sequence goes on along the minus strand of NC_086018.1, from coordinate 25,846,346 downwards.
TGATGCTGCCCACCTATGGAGCCTCAGGCTCTTCATCTGTAAAACAGGGAGAATAACATGCACCTTAGCGAGTTGTCAGGGAGAGGAGAGAAGTATTAGATTGGTGCAAAAGTATTGTGGTTTGATTGGTACAAAAGTAATCACAGCTGGGCACGGTGGCTCAGGTCTGTAATCCCGGCACTTTGGGAGGCCGAGACGGGCAGATCACCTGAGGTCGGGAGTTCGAGACCAGCCTGACCAACATGGAGAAACCCTGTCTCTACTAAAAATACAAAATTAGCCGGATGTGGTGGCGCACGCCTGTAATCCCAGCTACTCGGGAGGCTGAGGCAGGAGAATCGAATCGCTTGAACCCGGGAGGCGGTTTTGGTGAGCCAAGATCGTGCCATTGCACTCCAGCCTGGGCAACAAGAGTGAGACTCCATCTCGAAAAAAAAAGTAATCGCTGTTTTTGTCATTGACAGCAATGGCAAAAACCGCAATTACTTCTGCACCACCTAATACATGGCTCAGCAAAGCCAGCCGTATCTGCAGATAGGTTATGTCTTCTACTTTTCTTCAAAGCAGGGGCTCTTTACCTGGCCTTGATGCTCTAGAATTCTCCACAGACCCCAGAGCCTGGAGCCCAGGGATGTACTGTGGTCATGAGGCCGTCACCTATTGCAAAGTTACAATTGCTAGGTCAGATTTAATAGCATCCTGGAGAGCAGATCGCCACGCCGGGTGGCTCCACACATCACTCTGTTGGCTCGCCTGGCAGGGTTGCCCTGGTGGGCGCAAGGGGTCTTTGTTCCCGAGATTCATGCAAAGGTCAGGCTGTGGTAGCATGAATGTTTCCAGGCAATTCTTGTCTATCGGGGAGGCATCTCTGGCCATGTCTCCTTCTTGGTCTGTGATAGGGAGAATTGAGACCAAGTCTCCAAGTGGGGACAATGAGGGCACAGGAACGGTCATCGAGAAGAAGACAAGGCTCTTGGGGCAAGGGTTTTGCCTTCAGCTCTCAGAAGGGCTGCAGAACTTGCAGGCCCAGGTAGGGGATGACAAACAGGATCATAAAGGGGCTCAGAGTCAACTGCCAGGTTTGTCCCAGCAGCCACTATGTGCAAATGGCTTCAGTTCTCTGGGCTTCGATTTCCTCATCTCTAAAATGGGAATAATGGTACATAGAAAATGAGGAGATACAATTGTAAATAAGCTTTTAAAAACAGCCTAAGGTGCAGCCACTCTGACCACACAGCTATTTCCTCTCCTGCTTATTTCCACCCCCTCCTGTCTGTGCACATTCAGCTTACGTGGCTGCAGGCACAATGTGCATTCTGCTTTTCTGAACTTTCTGTTAGATTGCAATTCCTCATGTTTCTACATGCTTCTCAGAGTTCACGTTTTTAATGGTTGCTAGGTTGTCCATTGTGGTGGTGTCTCAGGAGTAACACACACTCTTTCTCTGTCTCTGTCTCTCTGTCTCTCTCTCTCTCTCTCTCTCTCTCACACACACACACACACACACACAGAGAAAGAGAAAGAGAGAGAGAGAATCTTTGCCATCTGTGAGGCATTCAGATCACTGCTAGATTTCTACCATGATAGACAACACTAGAATGAACACCTTCCTATTGATTACTTGTTTTTACTGCTTTTGAATTCTCTCGTGGGGATAAATTCCAAAGCCAGAGTTCCCTGGATGCTGCTCCGTAATTTTGCCATTTGGGGTCAAGAGCGGCATTTCCAGCAGGCTGTTCAACAAAGGGGCAGGCTGCCTTGGGTGGCAGTGAGACTCCCATGCCCAGAGGTGTGCAAGACAATTGGGGCAGCAATCCATTGATCTGACAACTATTTGTTGGGTCTCACAGTGTACCAGGCAGGGTTAGGGGCTGGGGAAGCTCAAGACTGGTGACTCCCTGGCTCATGCTGTGAGGACCGCACTCCAGGCAGCCACGGCTCTGCATGTCTGGATGAATCGTGCCTGGGCAAGGACTATGGTATCCCATGCTTCAGGAACCTCAGCTCCATCAGCCTCTGGCTCTGTCTTCCCCTAGTGACCTGGCAATTCAGAGAGGCCATTGCGTGAGATATGATTGTTCCATTCAATCCTGACTTTAGACCAGAGATTACTCGAGGGTTCTCCCCTTTTAATATTTACCTGTAGAATTTATTCCTCCTGCCTAATTGCTGGGTACTCTGATCAACATTTCCTCATTCCCCCATGCCCCACCCCCAGCCCCTGGTAACCAGTCTCCTACTTTCTGCTTCTGTGAGTTTGACTTTTTTAGATTCCACATATACGTGAGATCACGCCGTACTTATCTTTCTGTGTCTGGCTTATTCACTTAGCATAATGTCCTCTAGGTTCATCCATGTTGTTGCAAATGACAGGGTTTCTGTCTTTTATAATGCTGAATAATATTCCCTTGTGTGTGTATATACATGCATATAATTTTTGTTTGTCAATTAAATATAAAGGCCAGGTGCGGTGGCTCACACCTGTAATCTCATCACTTCAGGAGGCTGAGGTGGGAGGATTGCTTGAGCCTAGAGTTCAAGACCAGCCTGGGCAACATAGCAAAAAAAATAAAAAATTAGCCAGGTGTGGTGACACCCACCTGTGGTCCCAGCTACTCTGCAGGCTGAGGTGGGAAGACCGCTTGAGCTCGGGAGTTTGAGGCTGCCGTGAGCCATGATTGCACCAGTGCACTCCAGCCTGGGTGACAGAGTGAGACCCTAGCTCAATCATTCAATCAATCAAAAGAAATTAATGCATAAAAAAAATACACACTGGGCACGGTGGCTCACGCCTGTAATCCCAGCATTTTGGGAGGCCGAGGAGGGTGGATCACGAGGTCAGGAGTTCGAGACCAGCCTGATCAACATGGTGAAACCCTGTCTCTACTAAAAATACAAAAATTAGCCAGGCGTGGTGGTGTGCGCCTGTAGTCTGAGTTACTTGGGAAGCTGAGACAGGAGAATCGCTTGAACCTGGGAGGTGGAGGTTGCAGTGAGCTGAGATGGCGCCACTGCACTCCAGCCTGGGCGACAGAACAAGACTTCATCTCAAAAAAAAAAAAAAAAAATTGCAGTTATTAAAGATCGCAATGGGGCTTCTGAGATAGCAGCTGTGGAAGTTGCTTCTTAAGTTTCTGAGAATCGCTGAGCAGCTTCTGTGGTCAGTCCAGGGTGTGTGCAGAAATCCCACCCTGCAGGGGCCCCCATCACAAACTGCTGGCCTTAGTGGTTGTCTGAAGGAAGTTTGAGACCTGATGCCCTTGGGTCGCTGTGTGTCCTTCTGCCACTCACTTCATTGTTCTCTTTCCACTTCAGGCAGGTGGTGATAATCCTTGGGTTCCAGCCCAAGCTGGGGCACTTTGCTCTCTCCCCTACATGGTCCATGATCAAGGTTCCTGGGGACAGACTCCAGATTTTCCTTTGGGGCCCAGCACCCGCTCTCCCATCCCAGACTGCGGATTTGGGATGGGGCTGATCTCACGCCCTAACTCTAGGGGTTGGCCTTGATGCAGACCTGGCCGACAAGATACCACTGTAATTGGCTGGGGGATGGGTCCATCAGAGCCAGCAAGTGCCAGCTCTAAGACTTTGGCTGAAAGTTCTATGCAAGAGGGATTTTCTCTCTGGTGGGGTTGCTAAGCCACAGGAGGCAAGCCTTGAGCTTCCGGAGACTATCTTGTCATCACAGAGGGAGGGCCTTTCTGGAAAGAAGCCAGAACATAGCCAAGACATGGAGAGAGGCTGGTTTCTAAATTGAGCACCTGAATCCAGCCATACCTGAAGCAGGAGTCAATTATATGAGTCAATGAATTTCCATTTGGTGTCAGCCAGTTTGCGCTGGGTTTCTGTCACTCCTGACTGTTCTATTGCCTCCATTCATACTCCTGTGCAACATAACTGCTGCATAAGAGCTGGAATCATCTTTCCACAACACAAATTTGACCTTGTCACAACTGTTTAAAGCCGTGCGAGGCTCCCCAGTCCCCTCAGGATAAAGCCTGAACTCCTTAGCCTGGTGTTCAAGCCCCAGATCTGTCAATGGCAGCCTCCTTTCCCACTTTGTCCATCAAGGACATTATATTCAGCTATACACTCCCCTGTCACTACACTTTTGTGCCCTTCCTCATGCTGTTCCCTCAGCTCAAATGCCTGTCCCCATTGAACTTCACCTTCCATGCTCAGTTCCAAGGTAATTTCCAATGGAGCTGGGTTGGGTTTTGCACATTGAAATTACTTGCTCATAGAACTACCAGGAGTGTGCATTATAAATGCAGTTCCCCCCAACTACTGGGCTGGATTCTCTGGGGTGGGGGCCAGGAACCTTTTTTTTTTTTTTTTTTTTTTTTTTTTTTTTTTGAGACAGAGTCTCACTCTGTTGCCCAGGCTGGAGTGCAGTGGCATGATTTCGGCTCACTGCAAAATCCGCATCCTGGGTTCAAATGATTCTCCCACCTCAGCCTCTCGAGTAGCTTTGATTATAGGTGCCCACCACCAGGCCCGGCTAATTTTTGTAGTTTTAGCAGAGACAAGGTTTCACCATGTTGGCCAAGCTGGTCTTGAACTCCTGACCTCAGGTTATCCACCTGCCTCAGCCTCCCAAAGTGCTGGGATTACAGGTGTGAACAACTGTTCCCTGCCGAATCTCTGATTTTAATAAGACCCCTGAGCATCTTCCTGTCTCCCCACTGCCCCATGTGTTTTCCTCCTCTGAGCCTCATTTGTCTGTAAAATGGATATGAGAAACCTACCTGGAAAGGCAGCTGGGGGGATGAAGTGCGACAATGTATATAAGCCTGTCGAGGGACACTTAATCAGGGCTCCAGAGTGATTATGATGGTCATTAGGGTTATGCTGTCTTGCAGGGCAACACATTATCCTCATTTGCCCAGGACAGAGGGGTTTCCTTGAATGTGAGACTTTCAGTTTTGAAACTGGGAAAGGTCTCAGGTGAATCAGGATGAGTTGGTTACCCTGCATCTCCTTCTTTCTTTTCCCTGGGACAAAGATCTTGCTTGCCTGCCCTGACCCCACTGTTCAGTAGGAATCACTAAATCCGGCACCACAACGGAAAGGCAGGGAACTCCAGGAACAAAAGGACCAACCAGTTTTGAAAATACTAAGGACTGGCGTTTTCCTTCCAGCAGTGACATGGTCTGTATGTTACCCTTGTCCCACGGCACAGGTCACGTTGTGACACTCCACGACCTCTCAGCCCCACCCATGTGCGTGGTGGGGCCAAGAAAGCCATGTTGGTTGGCCACAGTCTGGCTTGTGTTTTCTCAGTTCTGGACACTCCAGACTATACATCTGAATATTCCTTTCGGTAGAGTCTAGGAGATTGTATTTATTTATTTTTTTTCTGCACTGAGTTCCTGGATTTATTTTGAGCCGAACGGCTCCTCACCCAAACTCCCCTGCCTCCTTTCAAAACCCAAGGCCACATCCAACCTCACAGGCCCAAACCACGCTTACATAACCCGCAGTGACACTAAGTGTTTGTGAGGCCTGCTGAAGTGGGGCTGGGGCTGCCTGCTCTGGAGCACAGGGGACATTTTGTCCTGCAAAATGATGCTGTTTGGGGCGTGTGCGTGAGCGCGTGTTTTTCCCCTCCTGAAGTTCAAAAACAACTCCTTTTGCTCAAACTGTCAAAAAAGAGAAGAAGAAGAAGAAAAAGAAGAAGAAAGCCTGCAATAATTTCAGTGTTGGGCCCAGATCAAGAATTGCAAACACTAAGATAATATTTTCCAAAGTTACCAGGCGAGTAGGAGTCGCCGAGTTACGGGAAATTGGAGGCTGACCTGGTGTAACTTCCAGGGGCCCCGTCTCCTGGCTGCTTCCTCAACGGCGGTGGGCTTTTTCCTGTGATCATTACAGCTCACCGTGATCTTGTCCTTACTACATGCCAGGTTCCAGGTGAGACACTTCTCTCCTTTATCTTATTTCTTCCTCACAAACGGGTCCTCTTATTATCCCCATTTTGCAGAGAAGAAAAATCAAGTTCAGAGAAATGGGAGACCCTCGTTCAAGGTCAGTGTACTGATTACTGGAGAGTAGCGATTTGAATCGAGGTCAGCCTGACTCCAAAATATAGACCACCACTGCATGATGTCAGATGAAGTGTACCTACTGTGTGCAGATAGATGCATGTTCAGCTTTCATGGGGCTTTCTTGATGAATATCTAGCCAAGACTCAGCTTCCATACTTCTTTTATATTTTTTATTTTTTGAGATTCAGTGTCCTTCAGTCACCCAGGCTGGAATGCAGTGGAGAAACCATGGCTTACTGCAGTCTCGACCTCCTGGGTTCAAGCAATCCTCCCACCTCAGCTTCCTCAGTAATTGGGACTACAGGCACATGCCACCATGCCTGGCTAATTTTTTTTTTTTTTTTTTGTAGAGATGGAGTTTCACCATGTTGTCCATGCTGGTCTTGAACTCCTGGGCTCAAGCCATCCACCCACCTTCCAAAGTGGAATTACAGGCATGAACCACGGCACCTGGCCAGCTTCCATACTTCTAGCCAGTCCTCCAAAAGGTGGCATTTGGTGGTTTTTTTTTTTTTTTTTTTTTTTTTGATGGAGTCTCACTCTGTCACCTAGGCTGGAAGTGCAGTGGCATGATCTTGGCTCACTGCAACCTCCACCTCCCAGGTTCAAGCAATTCCCCTGTCTCAGCCTCCCAAGTAGCTGGGACTACAGGCACCCGCCACCATGCCTGGCTGATTTTTATATTTTTAGTAGAGACGGGATTTCACTATGTTGGCCAGGCTGGTCTCGATCTCCTGACCTTGTGATCCACCCGCCTCGGCCTCCCAAAGTGCTGGGATTACAGGCATGAGCCACCACACCCGGCCAGTATTTGGTGTTTTTGGGGTGGGGAGAGTTCTGTTCGAGAGGCTGGCACCTGCAGCCACACTGTGTTTACCAATGGGCCTGTGGTGAATGCTCTTATAACCTGGTTCTCTGATGGAGAAATCTGAGGCATGGGATAATTTCAGTGTTGGCCCCAGATCAAGAATTGCAAACACTTAACTCAGAGCCTGCGTCCATGAAACAGTTCAAAGAGAGAAAGGAGCTGCCAATTGGCTGAACACCTTCTATATGCATGATGGACCTTGTCTGATTTAATCCTTACAAAAACCTCTGAAGCCAGGTGCTGCCATGCATACCCACTGTAGAGCCAGGGAACCTGGGCTCTGAGAGGGAATGGGATTGCCCAAGGTCACACAGCTTGGAGATGGTGGAGTGGAGATGGAACCCACATTCACCCGATTCAATCAATGTGTCCCAAATACTCATGCTGCTAGGTGAGGCCTCTGACAATGTGGAGGTGAATGAGACACATTCCTAGTCCTTAAGGTGTCTGGCTGGGGAGATAGGCCAGAGACCTTGCAAAGTGACAGTGCTGGAATGGAGCAGCTTGCGGGTCCGAGGGAGCAGTGAGGGAAGGCTTCTTGGAGGTGGTGATTACACCAAGAAATACCACCCTAGAAGGTTCATGATGGCAGAGGCTGCATTTATCCTGTTCACCACGGTTGCCCAGCATTGAGACATTGTAGGCACCCAAAATATATGCGTTGAATCACTGAACAAGTAGGCAAGGTAAGAGGAAGTGGTTGTGGTAGACAGAATAATAGCCACCAAAGATATCCTCCTCCTCATCCCCAGGACCTGTGACTATGTTACCTTACAGGGCAAAAGGGACTCTGCAGATGAGATTAGGGTTAAGGAGTCTTGAGATGGGGAGATTATCCTGGATTATCTGGGTGGGCACAATCTAACCATCTAGGTCCTTAAAAGCAGAGAGCTTTTCCTGACCACGCTGAGAGGGAGGTGTGACTATGGAAGAAAGGCTGGAGAGAGGCAACACTGCTTGGGTTTGAAGATGGAAGGAGAAAGCCAGGAGCCAAGGAAGGCAGTAACCTCCAGGATCTGGAAGAGGCAAGAGGACAGGAGCTCCTCTAGAGTCTCTGGAAAGGAGCACAGCCCCAGCACCTCGATTTTAGCCCAGTCTGACCCATGGCTGCCTTCAGACCTCCGGAACTGTCAATTCATAAATTGGTTTTGTTTTAAGCCTTATAAGTTTGTGGTAATTTGTTACAGCAGCATTAGGAAACTAATACAGTGGAAGACAGTTCCAGGCAGAGGGAACAGCATGTGCAAAGGCCTGGAGGTAAGAACATGGCCTGCGCAGCAGAGTGCCAGCAGGGGGCGCCAAGGCTGGTGTGCCTGCTCCTGCTTCCTGCTTTCTCTTACCAAGACACATTGGCAATGAGATAGGTCCAGGTTCACCAACATCAGTAGACATCTGAAGGCTCCCCGTCCCCGTCCATGTGCACACCCATGGGACGTCCTCTGGAAAGCCAGCTAGGGAAGACACATTGGCAGGTCACACTGGGAGAAGAACCCCTGCTCATCTCTGGCCTGCCTTCTTTCCAGGGATTTTATGAGACAACGCGGGGTAGGGCCCTTTGGGAAAGGGAGGAAAACTTGACCAATGGAAGGGATGTTTAGCTGTCAGAATGGAGCCCAAGGGTTCTGAGTTAGGCCGTTCTTGCATTGCTATAAAGAAATACCTGGCTGGGTGTGGTGGCTCACACCTGTAATCCTAGCACTTTGGGAGGCCAAAGTGGGCAGATCACTTGAGGCCAGGAGTTTGAGAACAGCCTGGGAAACATGGCAAAACCCTGTCTCTACCAAGAAATACAAAAAAGTAGCTGGTGTGGTGGTACACATCTGTAGTCCCAGCTACTCAGGAGGCTGAGGTGGGAGGATCACCTGAGCCTGGGAGATGGAGGTTGCAGTAGGCTGAGATGGCGCCACTGCATTCCAGGCTCGGTGAAAGAGTGAAACCTCATCTAAAAAAAAAAAAAAGAAAAAGAAAAAAAGAAATCCCTAAGACTAGGTGATTTACAAGAAAATAGGTTTAATTGTCTCACAGTTATACAGGCTATATAGCAAACATAGATAGCTCCAGCATCTGCTTCTGGGGAGGTCTCTGGAAGCTTCCAATCATGGCAGAAGGCCAAGCGGGAACTTGTACCTCCATCACATGATGAAAACAGGAGCAAGAGAGAGGGGTTGGGGAGGTGCCATGCTTTACAACAACCAGCTCTCAAGAGAACTCACTCACTATCACGAGAACAGCACCAAGCCATGAGGGATCCTCCACTATGACCCAAACACCTCCCACCAGGCCCCACCTCCGACACTGAGGATTACAATTCAACATAAGATTCGAGTGGGGACAGATATCCAAAACTACATCATGCTCTATTCTTGTGTGCTCTCATTATCGTGGTACTATTCCTTTATGATTCTAACCTCATTGTAGCACTTTATGGTGTGCCCTGTAGCCTCCCGCATGAGCCTCCCCTGAGCCTGTGAGGTCTGCAGAGCCAAAGGCAATAGTCCCAGGACACAGAGGACAATAGTGTTCAGAGAGGTGCGCTGACCTGCCTGAGGGTGCCCGGCACGGTGTGCAGAGATCAACTGGGGGACCTGTGTCTTCTGATGATTTCTTTCCTGCTCCCACACCACCTCTTGAGAGGTGAGTGACATGAAGTTTTTAAAAACTGTACATAACATAAAATTATCATTTTAACTATTTTATTTTTTTTAGACAGAGTCTCACTTTGTCACCCAGGCTGGAGTGCAGTGGCACAATCTCGGCTCACTGCAACCTCCGCCTCCCAGGTTCAAGCAATCCTTCTGCCTCAGCCTCCAGAGTAGTTGAGACTACAGGCATGTGCACCACCATGCCTGGCTGATTTTTGTGTTTTTAAGTACAGATGGGGTTTTATTGTGTTGGCCAGGCTGGTCTCAAACTTCTGACCTCAAGTGATCTGCCCTCCTCAGCCTCCCAAAGTTCTGGGATTACAGGCATGAGCCACTGTGCCCTGTCATTTTAACCATTTTAAATGGTACAATTCAGTGGCATTAAGTACATTCACAGTGTTATGCAAACAGGAGTTCTAAATAGTTCCAGGGCATCTTCACACCAAAAAAAAAAAAAAAAAACAAAAACCCTCCATATCCATTAAGCGGTCAGTACCTATTCCCCTGCCCAACCCACCCCCAGGCCCTGACAACCACTCATTTACTTCCTGTGTTTCTGGATGTGCCTAATCTGGACACTTCCTATAAATAGCATCATATAACCAATGACTTTTTGTGTCTGGCTTGTTTCACTTAGCACAGTGTTGTCAAGGTTCATCCATGACATAGCATGCATCAAGACTTCATTCCTTTTCATGGCTGAATAATATTCTGTTGCATAGATACATGTACCACATTTTTTTTCATTCATTCATCAGCTGATGGACATTTAGATGGTGTCCACATTTTGCCTATTATGAATAATGCTGCTATAAACAGGTGTGCTCAAGTTTTGTTTGAAGACCTGTTTTCAGTTCTCTTGGGTTTATTATACCTAGGAGTGGAATTGCTGGGGCCTATGGGTAATTCTAAGTTTAACTTATTGATAAACCTGAATTAACTTTTAACTTGCCCTTGGTCACAGTTTGTGAAAATTAAGATAGAGCTGGCGTTTCTGACTTGAGCCTGAGTTCATTGCCACGGTGCTCTCCTGGTTCTGAGGGGTATGGAACTGCCTGCCCAGGTTAGGCCCCCACACAGCTCTGAAGAGTCATCACTGTCAGTTATTAAAAACTGAAGTTTATGGCACAATCTGGGACTAATGGAGTTGCTCAGAGGAGGTGAGAATAGTAGGTGGACCAGCCTCGGCAACATGGTGAAACTGTCTACAAAAAATACAAAAATTAGGGTGGGGCTCAGTGAATCATGCCTGTAATCCCAGGACTCTGGGAGGCGGAGGTGGGTGGGTCACCTGAGGTCAGGAGTTCGTGACAAGCCTGGCCAACATGGTGAAACCCCGTCCCTACTAAAAAATACCTAAAAAGGCCGGGCGCAGTGGCTCATGCCTCTAATCTCAGCATTCTGGGAGGCCGAGGTGGGCGGATGACGAGGTCAGGAGATTGAGACCAGTGTGGCCAACATAGTGAAACCCTGTCTCTACTGAAAATACAAAAATTAGCCGGGTGTGGTAGCATGCGCCTGTAGTCACAGGTGTGTGGGAGGCTGAGGCAGGACAATCACTTGAACCCGGGAGGCAGAGGTTGCAGTGAGCCAAAACCACCCCATTGCACTGGGTGACAGAGTGAGACTCCATCTCAAAAACAAACAAACAAACAAAAATTAAAACAAAAAACAAAAAACAAAAAAAATTAGCCAGGTGTGGTGGTGGCCACCTATAATCCCAACTATTCAGGAGGCTGAGGCAGGAGAATCACTTGAACCCAGGAGGTGGAGGTTGCAGTGAGCCAAGATTGTGCCACTGCACTCCAGCCTGGGTGACAGAGCGAGACTCCATCTCAAAATAAATAAATAAAATAGTAATAAATTTAAAAAATACAAAAATTAGCTGGGTGTGTTGGTGTGTGCCTATAGTCCCAGCTACTGGAGAGGCTGAGGTGGGAGGATTGGTTGAGCTTGGGACGTTGAGGCTGCAGTGAGCCATGATCGTGACCACTGCACTCAGCCCAGGTAACAGAGACGTAGGTGGAGAGACGTGTTGGAGGAGACCTTCTTGTGTGAACTTGAAGGAACAGGATGTGAGGGGACCAGGTGCCTGTCGGATGCCCTCCTGGGTGCCTGATGGGACAGAGTTCAGAGGTGAGGATGTGTTCCATGCCTGTGGCCATCAACAGCATGAAGAGGGCACAGGGGCTGTGTGGAGGATCCAACAAACCTTGTTCAAGGCCAGCTGTGACTTGGGCCAACACTTCCCTAGACCCCAGATTTTCCATCTGTAGAATGGGACTGCTCACCTGAATCTCTCTAAGTGCCGAGGTTTGCCGGTCACATGCACAAACGCACAAGTGGGCCGGCGTCTGGCCTTGCAGACTCCATAAATGGCTGCTGGCATTGTTGTTATGATGAGTGTTAGGGTTATTTGGCCTCGGAAACTTCCCTGCCCAGGTCCAGGGCCCAAGCTGGCTCTGAGGAATCTTGCTCTCGATAAGAAAGCAGGAGGGCAGATTCCATTTAAATGATCACCCCCAGTTTGAAACATGTCCTTAAACAATTTCTGAACTGTTTCGCAGTGTGAGTTCACCCGCACCGCTAATATCTTCAGGGATTTAAAAAACATATTTGCAACAAAGAGGCCTTTGTCTGCCAGCCCGGGCAGGCTGGCAGGGATGTTACACGAAACCGGATCGGCAGACGTTGGCCACAAACCTGCCGCATTGTGTCCCAGTGGCGACAGTGGTGATGGTGGGCTGGATTAAATCGGGCCTTTTGTCCTGGAGGGAATGGCCACCAGCCACATGACATGGGGTGGTGGGGGTGGGGGAGGAAGGCTTAACTCTGCAGGTCCCGAGTCTGGCAACCCCCCTTCCCTAATATTTCCCAGCCTTGGTGATCTCATCACAGTAGCCTGGAGGGGGGGCACTAGCACCGTCCTCAATTTCCAGACGTGGAGCAGGGAGCAGGGGATGGACTGAGTCAAGGTCACCCAGCATGTGAGTGGCACTGTTAGGATTTGAGTTTGGATCTGAATGTAAGCCCTGTGCTCCTCTGTGGGACCAGGCATTGGGTTTTAGGTCCAATTATTCTGCAAACATATGTTGAGTATCTATCACGTGTCACCCCTCTGCAGGCACTGGGGATCCAGTAATGAATAAAGTGAAGACATTGGTTAATTCATTCATTCATTCACTCATTCATTCATCCAATATTGGTTGAGGTGAGTAGGAGAACTGATAGAGAAGCTGTCCAGCAGGCACCACACCGTGTAATCCACCTGCCTCACGCATGCTGTATCACACAGACCCAAGGCTCAGAAAGATGACCAGGTTTCTAGCTTTTTTTCCTGTCTTTTTCTCAGTGCTCAGGGCCATGCCAGGCACATAGTAGGTGCTCCAAAAAAAAAAAAAAAAAAAAAGATATTTACACGCAGGTCCACAGAAGCATTATTCACAATAGGCAAAAGGTGGTTCGAGACCATCCTGGCTAACACGGTGAAACCCTGTCTCTACTAAAAATACAAAAAATTAGCCAGGCGTGGTGGCAGGCACCTGTAGTCCCAGCTACTCAGGAGGCTGAGGCAGGAGAATGGTGTGAACCCGGGAGGCGGAGCTTGCAGTGAGCCGAGATTGTGCCACTGCACACCAGCCTGGATGACAGAGCGAGATTCCGTCTCAAAAAAAAAAAAGGTAGAAACTACTCAAATGTCCATTGATGTGGATAAACAGAACGTGGTATATCCATACAATGGAGTATTATTCAGCCCTAAAAAGGAATGAAATACTGAGACATGCTGCAACATGGATGGACCTTGGAAACATTCTGCTAAGTGAAAGCAGCCAGCCACAAAAGGCCACATAGTTACATGGTTCCATTTATATGAAGTGTCTAGAATAGGCAACTCCATAGAGACAGAAAGTGGATTGGTGGTTGCCTGGGGCTGGGGGAGGGGTGAATGGGGAGTGACTGCTTAATGGGTGTAGGGTTTCCTTTTGGGGTGATTAAAATGTTTGGAACTAGATCGAAGTGGTGGTTGGACAGCATTGTGAAGGCACTAATTGCTGCTGAATTGTTCACTTTTATTTAGCATTCAATTTTATTTAGATTTATTTAGTTTATTTTTATTTATTTCTTTTTTGAGACAGAGCCTCTGTCACCCAGGCTGGAGTGCAATTGTGTGATCTCAGCTCACTGCAACCTCCGCCTTCTGGGTCCAAGCGATTCTCCTGCCTCAACCTTCTGAGTAGCTGAGATTACAGGTGTGCGCCACCACGCCTGGCTAATTTTTTTGTATTTAGTAGAGATGGGGTTTCACCATGTTGGCCAGGCTGGTCTCAAATTCGTGACCTCGAATGATCTGCCCGCCTCTGTCTCCCAAAGTGCTGGGATTACAGGCAAAAGCCACCATGCACGGCTGAATTGTTCACTTTTAAATGGTCAATTTTACATCCTGTGAGTTTTGCTTCCATAAAACAAACAAACGAACAAATAAAAAATCATGACTTGAAGGCCGAGGTGGGAGGACAGCTTGAGCCCAGGAATTTCAGACCAGCCTGGGCAATATAATGAGACCTCATCTCTGCAAAATTTTTTTTTAAAAATTAGCTGGGCATGGTGGCGTGTGGCTGTAGTCTGGCTACTTGAGAGGCTGAGGTGGGAGGATCGCTTGAGCCTGGCAGGGTGAGGCTGCAGTGAGCTGTGATTGCGCCATTGTGCTCTAGCCTGGGTGACAGGGCAAGACTCTGTCTCTAAAAAAAATAAATTAAAAAACCCAAAATGTGACTTTTCACAGTGACTCCAGGGATAGGATTTCAGCTGTTCCCTCTTACAGATGAGGAAGTAAAGGCTCCAAGAGGGTGCTGGCCTTGCTGAGTGCCGGGATGGACCGTGATCCTCTGGCAGTCTGGGCCTGTCTTCTGCAGACCCCTCTGCAGCAGCCTTGACATTGCGCTGTGCGCTTCTGTCAAACCCTCTGCAGGCTTCCCCCAGCGGCCCAAGGTCAAGGTGAGTATGGGGTTCTGTCAGGAATTTGTCTTAGCAGTGAGGACCCCAGAGTCTCCAGAAGGGAGCTTGTCAAACCAACTTGAAGGGCCTGGTGTTCCTGAGACGTATTTCCATCAGGCAGGTGAGCCAGGCTCTTCGGCCGCCTTCGTATATGCCTGTAACTGCCAGGAGACACTCAAATGCCTGTGCCAGAGGATCCACATTTCTCTGGGCATCCCAGGCCCCGTGGAGACACGTCTGTAGCTAAGACGTTCAGAGAGGGCATAGCCCCTTCTCGCTGTTCAAACCCAGGCCTTTTCTATGCGAGTGTAGAGGTAACCCCGTGCTCTAGTCGCCTCCAGTGCAAAATTAGATTCTGCTGAACTTCGAGTACTTCTTGGGTAGTTGTCTTTGGTTGGAGGAGTCATGCCTGATATTTCTCCTTCTGGGGGTTGGAAGAAGATGGTTTTGATTTTCTGAGACTAAAGGATCTCACAACTGGAGGTCAGGAGGTGGGTTCCAGCCTCGGTGGGGAGTTGTTTCTAGCTTGCTTTGTGATCCTGGGAAGCCTTCTCGACTCTGAACTTCATCTTCCTTATGGTGCTTTGTTCTGGCCAGAGTATTAGAGGGATCCAGGAAGGAGAATGTGGTCTCAGCTTGTTCTTTCAACCCATGCCACATACTATAGAAATATGACTGTCACCACCCAGAGCTGGACCTCATCTTCTTTGGGCAAAACTATAATTGCATGTGGCTTTTTTTTTTTTTTTAAGACAGGGTCTCTGCTGGAGTGCCGTGGCATAATCATAGCTCACTGCAGCCTCAGCCTCCTGGGCTCAAGTGATCCTCCCATCTAAGCCTCCTGAGTAGCTGAGGAGCTGGGAGCATGGGTGCATACCACCACACCTAGATATATATATATATATATATATATTTTTTTTTTTTTTTTGAGACAGAGTCTCGCTCTGTAGCCTAGGCTGAGTGCAGTGGCGTCATCTTGGCTCACTGTAACCTCCGCCTCTTGGGTTCAAGCAATTCTCCTGCCTCAGCCTCCTGAGTAGCTGGGATTACAGGTGCCTGCCACCATGCCTGGCTAATTTTTTTTGTATTTTCAGTAGAGACAGGGTTTCACCATGTTGGCCAGGCTGGTCATGAACCCCTGACCTCAAGTGATCTGCCTGCCTCGGCCTTCCAAAGTGCTGGCCCCAGCCACGATATATATTTTTTTTATTAAAAAAATTTTTTTTTGTAGACATGAAGTCTCACCATGTTGCTTAGGCTGGTCTCAAACTCCTGGGCTTAAGTGATCCTCCCACCTCAGCCTCCTGAGTAGCGGGGATTGTTACAGGTGCACCACTGTGCCTGGCTAATTTTTATTTTTAGTAAAGAAGAGGTGGTACATGCCTGTAATCCCAACAACTGGGGAGGCTGAGGCAAGAGAATTGCTTGAACCCAGGAGGCAGAGGTTGCAGTGAGCCAAGATCGTGCCACTGCACTCCAGCCTGGGTGACAGAGCGAGACTCCATCTCAGGAAAAAAAAAAAAAAAGAAAAGAAAAAGAATCAAGGTGTGCTGAGTTGACTGGTTTACCCTGAAAACTCACATCCACTTGGACCCTGTGAATGCGACCCTTTTTTGATAATAGAGCCTTTATAGATGCAATCACATTAAAATGTGGTCATATTGGATTAGGGTGGGACATAAATCCAATCTGACTGGCGCCCTTAGAAGAAGAGGAAGATTTGAATACAGGGACACACAGGAGGACACCACATGAAGACAAAGGCAGGGATTGGAAGGATGCCTCCACAAGCTCAGGAAAGTCAAAGGTGACTGGGAGCCACCAGAAGCTGGAAGAGGTGCGGAAAAGCTCTCCCCTAGAGCCCAGGAGAGAGCAAGCTTCTGCTCCCACCTTGATTGCAGAAGTCTGGTCTCCAGGACTGAGAAAATAAAGTTTTGTTGTTTTAAGCCACCAAGCAGGAGGTCACTACCCGTCCTGTTTCAGCTGCTCAAAGATGATTTTTTTCTATGTGACATAGTGTTGAGACTGATGGAAAGAGAATGGCTTAGAGAAAAGAAGGAAGGAAGGAGGGAGGGAGGAAGTGAGGAAGAGAAGGAAGAAAGGAGGAAGAAAGGGAAGGAAGGTAGGGAGGGAAGGGAAGGAAAAGGCGGAGAAAGAGAAGAGGAAGAAAGAAAGAAGGGAAAAAAGGAGGGAGGAAGGGAGGGAAGGAGGGAAAGAGAGAGGAAGGAAGGAGGAAAGGAAAGAAAAAAGGATCAGAAGAGGGAGGAGGGAGGGAAAGAAGGAAGGAAGGGAAGGAAGGGAAGGAAAAGAGGAGAAAGAAAAAGAAAGGAAGGAAGGAAGGAGGGAAAGGAGGAAGGAAGAAAGAAAGAAAGAAAGGAGGGAGAGAGGAAAAGCAGGATGTATGAAATATCGCAATCCGCTCTTGAGAGGGTTAGCTCCGGGAGGGGTGGGTCCTTGTCAATTCCATTCACTGGTGTCTCTCCAGAGCCTAGAACTGAGCTAAGCAAAGCAGGGCCCACAGTAGATGCTACCTGCGTATTTACTGAATGGATGGATGAATGAACGGAGGTCACTTCTCCTTAATCTTCAGAGGCTTCCTTTGGTCAACAAGTCCTGCAAACCTGGCCCTGCCACCACCCCGAGCTTCTCTGATTGCCCTCAGCTCCTGAACTTTCCACACTCCTTTCTGCCTCAGGACCTTTGCATGCCATTCTCTGCCTTTAACACCACTTCTCTGTTTTTCTGTTTTTTCCCTTAGTTAATTTCTATTTGTTCACCCCAGTGCCCTAGTTTTAGTCAGACTCTTTCATTGAAGGCACTTACTGTCTTTTTCCCTTTAAGGACCTTAGGGGCTTGATCTCTTTGTCATTTTATACTGGCGGTGAGCATGTCACGTTCATACCTGTCTCCTCTGGACTGTGAGTCCATAGGAGGCTGAGACCACGCTTGCTTTAACCCATTATCATATTCCTGATGCCTGGCACATAGTAGGTGCTCAGTTAAAGTCTGTTGAAATAAATTGTCATTTGCAGCAGTCCTAACCTTGGCTCTTCCTCTCTGGGAGCCTCAACTTCCCCAATGGCAAGGGCTTACTAGAACCCAGTTTGCATGGTTCCTGGGAAGTCACTTCATGCTTAGCCCAGGGGTGGTCTGGATGTGTAGTTAGGGCTGTGTGAGACCTTCCCCTCCCAAGGGGAGGAAGGGCTGGAAAGGATCCTTCCGGTTCTTTCCTTCAGGGGGTGTTGTGAATGCAGGTGCTGGGTTGCCTGGGGCCATGCAGGGCTGTGTGCTCCTGCCTGCCCTCCAACTCCACTGGGTTTGCTGCCCTTCTCCAACCTGCACCCATCCCCCACACCTGCCTCTTCTCTGCATCTTCCTGCCTCTTGGCCAGTGAGTGTATCTAGGTCATGTATGACCTTTTTCTTCCATGCAAACTAGAGAGACGACCAGTTCTCCCATCCCAGCCTGCCAAACAGGAAACCAGGAGCCATCTGGGGCTCTTCCCTGTTGGCATGCTGTTCCACTGCCTAGAATGCCTTCCCTGCTTCTCCTGCAACACTCTACTGGGGTGTCACCTCCTCGAGGAAGCCGGCCCTGACTCCCTTCCTCTCCAGGGTCTCCTCTCAGCTCCTGCAGGCCTAGAACTTCCCTCACACAGGCTTTCAGCATCTGCCCCGTGTTTATCGCCCCAGACTGAGCAGGGCTGGCCTGGCACACAGTAGGGCTCATGAAGCCTTTGTGGGGTGAGGAAGAACTTCACTTCTCTCAAGTCCTGGGTGCTGTGACCACACAGCCTCACACGATAATGGGAGGCAGCAAAGAGGCCAGGCTCAGAGTCAGACAGAACTTTCGGGCCTCAGTCTTCCTGTCTATAAAATGGGTGCTGTGAGTATTCAAGAAGAGAAAGATCCGTAAAGATCAAGATACAGGACCCACTGTCCTGCTCACCTTTGAATTTCCACGGGTTTCACTGTGCCTGGCACATAGTAAGTGCTCAGTAAATAGTTTTTATAACTGAGGCAACAATTCTATGAAAATTACTGCCCAGCACATAGTAGGTGCTCAAGACATTTATTGCATGGATTAGTCAATATCTATAAAGCACTTAGCCTGGCATATAGACAGTGCTTAATAAATGACTATGGTTAATATTGGTGTGTGTGTGTGTGTGTGTGTGTGTGTTTGTTTATTCTATTTTATTTTTTTCTGAGATAGAGTCTTGCTCTGTTGCCCAGGCTGGAGTGCAGTGGTACAATCTCAGCTCACTATAACCTCTGCCTCCTGGGTTCAAGCGATTCTTGTGCCTCAGCTTCCTGAGTAGCGGGGATTACAGGCACCTGCCACCACGCCTGGCTAATTTTTGTATTTTTAGCAGAGATAAGGTTTCACCATGTTGGCCAGGCTGGTCTTGAACTCCTGACCTCAAGTGATCTGCCCGCCTTAGGCTCCCAAAGTACTGGGATTACAGGCGTGCACCATGGCACTGTGCCAAATATTACTGTTTTTATTATTATTTTGAGACAGAGTCTCACTCTGTCACCCAGGCTGGAGTGCAGTGGTGTGATCTCGGCTCACTGCAACCTCCGCCTCCTGGGTTCACGCCATTCTCCTGTCTCAGCCTCCCTAGTAGCTGGGACTACAGGTGCCCACCACCATGCCCAGCTAATTTTTTGTATTTTTAGTAGAGACAGGGTTTCACCATGTTAGCCTGGCTGGTCTTGATCTTCTGACCTCGTGATCCACCCGCCTCGGCCTCCCAAAGTGCTGGGATTACAGGCGTGAGCCACTGCACCTGGCCTACTGTTATTATTAAAGGAAATGGAGGCCCTGAGAGGAAAAGTGACCTGCCCAAGCTCACATAGCTGGGGCTTGAAATCAGGGTGAATCCAAATCTGGGACCGCTGGACTTCATCTGCATCTTGATCATTTCTGGAAAATACTGAGTACTTACTGTATGTCAGGCACTGAGCCTGGCACCTTGGGAGCACAAAGAAAAATGAGACACAGCCCCTGCCCCTGGTGAGCTTGTGTCCAGTTTTGGCAATAAACAGGTAAGCGTGAGGTTAGACTACAAGGAGAAGCTTGCGGCGCATTATAAGTCAGCAGCACGAAGGGGCCTGGGTGCAGAGAGGAGAGGATGTCACCCTGCCCGAGGTCATCAGGCTTCTGAGGCTCCGTGACTCCTGAGCACAGTGTTTTTAAGAATTAGTGGGCCTTAGGCTGGGCGCGGTGGCTCACGCCTGTAATCCCAGCACTTTGGGAGGCTGAGGTGGGTGGATCACGAAGTCAGGAGTTCGAGACCAGCGTGGCCAACATGGTGAAACCCTGTCTCTACTAAAGATACAAAAACTTAGCCGGGCATGGTGATGCACACCTGTAATCCCAGCTACTCGGGAAGCTGAGGCAGGAGAATTGTGTGAACCCAGGAGGTGGAGGTTGCAGTGAGTCGAGATAGTGCCATTGCACTCCAGCCTGGGCAACAAGGTGAGGCTCCATCTCAAAAAAAAAAAAAAAAAAAAAAGAATTAGTGGGTCTTGGGCTGTGTGTGGTGGGTGGCTCACGCTTATAATCCCAGCACTTTGGGAGGCCAAGGCGGGCAGATCACCTGAGGTCAGGAATTTGAGACCAGTGTGGCCAACATGGCAAAACCCCGTTTCCACTAAAAATACAAAAATTAGCTGGATGTGGTGGCAGGTGCCTGTAATCCCAGCTACTTGGGAGGCTAAGGCAGGAGAATCACTTGAGCCCAGGCAGCAGAGGGTGCAGTGAGCCAGGATTGCACCAGTGCCCTCCAGCCTGGACAACAGAGCGAGACTCCGTCTTAAAAAAAAAAAAAATTAGTGGGTCTTGATTCAAAGTTGGAAATATATTTTTCACAAATGCAGTAATTCACACATAATGAAACAAAAGTTTCACTAGATAATTGTTGTAATATAAGGTGTACTTACTTGTATAGCTTACGTTTTGTTTTTATTGTGGTAAAATATACATAACATAAAATGTATCACTTTACCCATCTTTAAGTGCTCAGTATAGTAGCATTAAGTACCACCACATTGTTGTGTAGCCATTACTGCTATTCATCCACAGAACTTTTTCATCATCCCAAACAGAAACTGCACCCATGAAACACTAACTCCCTATTCCGCGATACCCCGTCCCCTGGTAAACTTTAATTCTTCTTTCTGTTTCTATGAGTCTTCTTCTAGTTACTTCACGTTAGTGGAATCACCCACTGTCTTTTTGTGTCTGGATTCTTTCTTTCTTTTTTTAGATGGAGTTTCACTCTTGTTGCCCAGGCTGGAGTGCAATGGTGCGATCTCGGCTCACCACAACCTCTGCCTCCTGTGTTCAAGTGATTCTCCTGCCTCAGCCTCCTGAGTAGCCGGGATTACAGGTACGCACCACCACGCCCAGCTAATTTTGTATTTTTAGTAG
The DNA here is from genome assembly GCF_029281585.2 of Gorilla gorilla gorilla. Taxonomy (NCBI): domain Eukaryota; kingdom Metazoa; phylum Chordata; class Mammalia; order Primates; family Hominidae; genus Gorilla; species Gorilla gorilla. The sequence goes on along the minus strand of NC_086018.1, from coordinate 25,825,356 downwards.
AGATGGGGTTTCTCCATGTTGGTCACGCTGGTCTCGAACTCCCAATCTTAGGTGATCCACCCACCTCAGCCTCCCAAAGTGCTAGGATTACAGGCATGAGCCACCGTGCCTGGCCTGGATTATTTCATTTGGCATAATGTCTTCAATGTTCATCCATGTTGTAGCATGAGTCAGAATTTCATTTCTTTCTTTTTTTCTTTTTTCTTGTTTTTGATACAGCGTATTGCTCTGTTACCCAGGCTGGAGTTCAGTGATATGATCATAGCTACTGCAGCCTCAACTCCCTGGGCTTGAGACATCCTCCCACCTCAGCCTCCTGAGTAGCTGGGACCACAGGCATGTGCTACCATGTCTGGCTATATTTTTAATTCTTTTGTAGAGACAGGGTCTCCCTATGTTGCCCAGGCTGGTCTCAAATATCTGGGCTTAAGCGATCCTCCTGCCTCAGCCTCCCAAAGTGCTGGGATTACAGGCCTGTGCCTGTCTAGAATTTCATTTCTTTTTGTGGCTGATGAGTATTCCATTGTATGTGTATACCACACTCCCTAAATGGCTTTTTAATCTATAAATTGGTCACAATCTGCAGTTTGAAAAGTACCAAGTAGGGCCTTGCAGGATGAATAGGAGTTCATAAGACTGGACTGCAAGGGCCCTTCACTCACTCCTTCATTCGGAAAATGAATGAAATGCAAACAGAAGTGGCCAAAACCAGGAAGAACCCCTGCTGGTTGGGTGCTCCTGATGGAGTGGGGTGGACTGAGATTCATTAAGGATCCCAGAAGATAACACTGCTGGATGTTGCGCTACCCAGACCTTGGGGGTAAGAGAGCATTCCAGTGCCGGGATTATCTGGTAGGAGTGGCCGGGGGCGGCGGGGGGCATTTCCCTGAGGATGTGGCGGCTGAGCTGAGGTGTGGCTGTGCCTTCACTGAGCAAAAAGCCCTCCAGCCATGGGCACAACCCCTGCCAGGGCCTGTGATGGGAGAAGGTGAGAAGGGCACAGTAGGGGCCAGTGCAGCTCTGGTGGAGGGACTGGGGCAAGCATGGCAATGTCACCCGGGCTGGGCATGCAGGGCCTTGCACACTGCAGTGAGGAATTTGATCTTTATTCTCAAAAGATAGATCCACTGAATGTTCTAAGGATATGAGTGAAGGGCTGTCTGTGACCTGACTTTATCAGGTTTAGAGCCCAGCTGCTGCCCAGGTCGGGAGAGCGGTGGCCAGGGCCAGGAAGGGAGGGATAAAACGGGCAGAGATTTCAACAGACCTGGGAGTGGGCTGAATCAGTGTGGGCACTTTGTGCGTGTGTGTGTGCATGGGGACACAGGTGTGCATGAGTGCATGTACGTGTGTGTGCACACCCAGCAAGCATTCAAGTTAGGGGAGCGTCCCCAGGCCTCCCTCTCTCCACCTGAGCCAAGAAGGTGCAGCGGACATGCTGATGACCAGGGTGACTCCATGCCTGGTGATACTCCCCTCCTCCAGGCCTGACCTCTGGAGCATCACTGGGTCCCGGTGCCTCCTGCTCCCGCTCTCTCCCAGCTCCCTGTGATTTAAGAGGCATTTTCCTTTTGGGTGATATAGATTCCAAAACGCTGCATCCATCTCTTGGGCTTGGTGAGGCCGGCCTGTCTGAGTTATAGCAGATTGCTTTCTGCGCAGGGAAGGGGGGCGGAGGGCACTGGTTTGCTCTTAACGCTCTCTGGGCTCGGAACATTTGAGCAAACATTCCTGGCCGCTTTGGAAGTTTGGAAACCCAGATGAGCTCATCGGAGCCAGAGGTGGGGGCAGCTGGCGCCTGCAGCCTGCCTGGAGCTCACCAGGTGGCCGGGTGGCAAATGTCGGAGGCTGGCGGCTAAGCCTCAGCTGGGGTGGAGGTGGCCAAGAGAGGGTGGGGCCTGCACAGCTGGGGCCTGGCCCAGAGAACCCGGGGTGAGTCCTCTCTCTACTCAGCGCTCCTTTTCCTTGCTGGCAGGGCCTTGGCGTGACAAGGCCTCCGGACCGGACCGGAGCCAGGAGTCTCAGGACCATGCAGCCAGGGTCTGAGGGGAGACCAAAGAGAGCAGGCACCTCATCAATTCAGGGCTGCCCCGCAGGGAGCCACCCGCCCTGCAGGGGCCTGGCTCCATGTAGTAGCTGCCGTTTATTGAGTGTTAACTACGTGCTAAGTGCTCTGTGCTTGTTCACCCCCCTGACAACTCCAGAGAAGATTATCCTCCTCATTTGACAAATGGGGAAACTGAGGCTCAAGGAGGTAAAGGGACTATGTGCAGTCGAGCCTGAGGCTGACCCTGTTCACCTCCAGACCGCACTGCCTTCCTGCTATGCACACAACAACAATTAAAGGAAGAGCTGGTAGCACTGTCACAGGGCGAACGGTGATGATTTGTGAACGTTTCCAAGAATCTGATCAAATAAGCACATTACTCACTGCCTCTGGGCTCTGTTTCCTAGTTGGGTGGGAAGGGCCATTCAAAGCCCATCAGCCCCGTTGTCATCCACTTTACAATCCCTTAGACAGTGTGACTGATGGTGGGGGTGGGAGGTGGGGTGTCTGAGGGTTCCCTGGGGGTTCCGTTTGTTTCCTTCCTGAGCCCTTTGGGCAATAAGTGTGGGATCTTCTTTTGGAGGAACTCTCCCCAAGCTCCTTCTCAAAGTGGTGTCCTGCCTCTAGGTTCCCATCCATAAAATGGGCACACATCTATTCCTGCAGTACAATTGGTGCGAGAATTAGAAATAATCTATGGAAAGGAGTCCATCTTATGGTGAGTGCTCAGAGATGGGAGGCTGCTTTCCTCCTATCCTGGATCTCTGGAGGATGTCAGCAAGGCACCCCTCATTTCTTACACTGGAGCACACTTCCAGGGAGCCTTAGAGAGGAGGTGCCTCTACTCGCCTCCCAGGGATGGTGTGTGACTGCTGTGCTTAACCTACACCATTTCATTCCGTCCTCACGTATGTCCTTTGCTGTAGGTACTGCTGGAAACTGATTTTACAGATGAGGAAACCGAGGCACAGAGAAGGGAATGATCCACTCAAGGTCACAGATCTCAGATCTGTGTGATGCTCTAAGCCACCCCAGCACACCCCTCTGTAAGGAAAGTGAAGAGGAATGGGGCGCTGTAGAGCAAACAGGGACGCACCTGCCACATGCCGGCTGCCGTCGCTGCTGACACATGGAGGAGCTTGGCTGCAGACTCCAGCTGCACACAGGGCTCCTTCCTGGAAGATAAGCTCAGCCTGGGTCTTGGCATTGGGGGTGGTTCCTTCCAGCACTTGCTCCTTACCTCAGTGGAGATGGGGCATGCAGCCATGGGTGTCCGAGAGGGTGGGGGACAGGAGATGCAGGTGACAATCGACAGTGTGATTTGAAAGGTGTCGGCTAATGACTGGTCCATCCAAAGTTTTCCCATCATAGATGCTTATTTTGTTCTGTTTATGAGGCTGGCTTTCCAGCGAGGTTCTCGGTGGTAATGAGCCCACATTGCTGATGGCCACAGGGAGGGAAAATGAAGAGGTGGGGAGGGAGGGGCTTTGTGAGCATGCTAAATAGGTTTGTTGAATAATTATAAACCCTGCTGAACTTTTGCATTTTCTGACTAATTGTGTGGTATGTGATGCTTTATGAGTGATGGCTGTTTTTTTTTTTCCTCCTTTTTTTGCTGAATAGGGACTTTTTCAAGGGGAGGCAAACTGGGCCCTGGATTTGCTGGGGCCTCCGTTCCAGCCTGTGGGGCTGGTTTGAGTTATTTTGGGAGCAGGGCCTGGGTTCAGCATACTTCGCTTAGAGAATGGAAAATAGAAGCTCATAGCTGGATGCCGTCTGGGGAAGAGAAACCCACGTAGATGGAGACATTGGCAGGATGGCTCTAGGACCCTACGGATCCGAGTATGAAACCAGGCCCTGCCATGCAGTCGCGATGTGGCTTTGAACACGTCGTTCTTGTACCAATCAGAGCCTCCATTCCAGAGGATAATGGAGATGCTTACTTCCTAGGGTTGCTTTCTGGATTCAGTGAGGTCTAAGAGAGTTTCTGTGTTCAGAAAAGGGGAGGTTTGTAGCATCGTTCCAATTCATGGTTTCAAGCAAGGGTCTCATTTCTGATCCTCCATGTCACAAGCTAAGCGTGTTGCTGTGCGGTTGAGATACTGGCTCTGGCTCTGAGCTAGACTCATGAAAACAGAGCGTTCCCCGGGAAGGTTGGGTTGTCCAGGAGATCTGGAGGCTAGCGGCAAGCTATTGAGCCTCAGCCCCATGTGTCTGGTACCTGGGAAGTTGAAATGCCCTATGGTGGCCACAGCTCTTCTCCTGCGCAGGTAGCCCTGCCAGGCCAAGTGCGCTGGGGATACTTCTTGTTCCAGGTATCTTTTGAGGGGAAATTCAGTAGTTCCCTATACTGAAACCTTGTGATCAGACCCCAGAGACCTCAGGGGAGCAACGAAGTAAAACAATAGAGAAAGCAGGGACCCCTCTTTAGGGCTGGGACTCTCCAGGGGCTTAGACCCAGGGCCAGGCATCAGAACTGTGGGCAAGGCGTCCTCTTTCCAGATGGTAGCCCTGGGTTTGAGAAAGGGAGAATCTTTGTGACTGATACGTGGGCTAATGGTGAAGTTGTGCTAGGCCTGGTTTGAGTTCTGGCTCTGACTCTTACTTGCCGTGTGACCTAGGGCAAGCTCCTTCACCTCTCTGTGCCTCAGTTTTCACTTTTATAAAATGGAAAAAGAATAGAACCTACCTCACGGGGTAGCTATGTAATATACTAACACTATAAAATATACTGTACATATATAATTTATATAAGTTATATAGTGGGGACTGGGTGCTTTCTCACACTTTTGCCTCCCTCACACGCTTGGAGACAGGTCGGGGGGTGGTGATACTGGGCTTTGAACCTAGGAGATCTGGCTCTCATTTGGAAATGCCCCTAAACCTACCCCAACTGAGAAATGGGCAGGAGGTCCTGCTCCGCAGAGAGCAGCATCTATAGTCACTGAACCAAGAGGGGACTCTTGTCTGTGCACGGGCCTGAGATGGAAGAGGCAGCAGGCACGGTCCTGCTCTGTGCTGGCTGCTTGGGTACAGACCTGAGACTTCCCCTCTCCCAAGCCCTGTTTCCAAGGAAACCAGGTAAAGATGGCTCCTGGGGCCACAGTGAAGGCAAAGAAAAGGGAGACCCTCAGGTCTCCAGGGATATTTAAAACTCACCTTGGACAATGTCTCTTGGTCTTGCTTTAAACCTTTCCATAGCTCCCCAGAACAATGTCCAAACTTTCCCACCCGGCCTTGAGGTCCTCCTGATCCTGCCCCTTCCTCATACTGCTCTAAACTCACTTCTGCTTGAACCTTCCTGCACCCCGTCTAACATGATTACTCCTCTTGGAAAGTCCTGTGACTCTATTTGGTTGTCAAACTCCTATTCTACTTTCAAAACCCAACATTGGGAATCCTTCTCTATTATCCCTCCTTCCCGGCAGTTATTTTATCCCTTACAGGTGTGTAATGTAGTCCTTTCACATCAAATAGTAGGTTTCCTTTGATCTGGCTTGAAGGCTGGGACTGTGTCTGCTACATTTTTTCTTGAGTTCCTAGACCAGGCCCTGGCATATTATAAGCATTTGGTATGTACATAATGAACAGATCGAGGAGACACCCCAAAAGACAGACATTGTGTGTAGCAAGATAGACGAGGTGCTGTTGCTTAGCAAACAGCAGACTATAGCTCCATGAGGGTCTCATGTCTTCTGACTCTAGTCATCTGCCCTCTCCTCTGTCCCAGTCATAGCTGGGGCTTCCTGGGATTGTGGTTCTGTTCTGCATCTCCCTGCATCCAAACACAGAAGAAATAATAATGGTCATAAGAGGGGCTGCCATTTAATGAATGTCTGTCCTGTGCCGTGCTCTGTTCCACTCTGAAAGCATTGTCTCCAGTCCCTATGCTGTATATCAACTGGCCTTCATGTCTCTTTCCAACAGGGGAAACTGAGGTTCAGAGAAAAAAGTATTTTGCTTAAGGTCACGCAGCTCATAAGTGGTGAAAACAAGACTTGAATCTGAGTCTGTAATGCCCAAATCCTTGACCTTCCCACCACTGGCCCACTGGAGAGGCCCGCTCTGCCGACCCCAGGTGTCCGGAGAAGTAGCTTCCCCTCCAGTCCTTCTAGGAACACTGCCTGCAAGAAGGGCTTGAGCTTCTGTGGTCCCGGTGAGTTTCCAAGCTCCAAAGGATACGGGGGTTAGAGGAAGAAGGCTGAGGATATTGCTGTGTGTGTGTGTGTGTGTGTTTGTACTAGTTTCTCATGTTTGTGTGGGTGAGGGAGACACTGAGAATAATATGAATCATAATTTTGATAATATTTGGTAATAATCACAGTGGTAATAAAGGTTGCTAACACTTCTTGGCACTTACCATGTCCCCTGCACTGTACTAAGTGTTTTACCTGAACTATCACATTCAGGTAGAGCAGGCCGTGGTTAAGAGACAGGCGTCAGTGTCAGGGAGATTAGAATCTCAGCTCTGCCATTGTTTGACTTTGGGAAAGTCCCTTGACTTTCTCGATCTCCTCATCCGTAGAATGGGTTCTGAGTCCCCACTTCATGGCGTTGCTGTGAGGATGACCATGGGTATAATGCACAAAGCACCAGCCTGACACGGAAGGAGCCTTCCATGTCCTGAAGCCAGTGGGCAGACTCATTCACTATGGGGAGGGGTGTGTATGTGTGTGTGTGTGTGTGTGCTGACATCCCCATACTATGGAGGGGTGTGTGTGTGAGTACATGGATGCTGACATCCACACACTATGGAGGGGGGTGTGTGTGTGTGCTGACATAGCCACACGCTATGGAGGTGTATATGTGTGTGTGTGTGTGTGTGTGTGTGTGTGTGCTGACATAGCCACACACTATGGAGGTGTATGTGTGTGTGTGTGTGCTGACATCCACACACTATGGAGGTGTACGTGTGTGTGAGTGTGTTGACAGCTACACACTATGGAGGTGTATGTGTGAGTGTGTGTATAAGTACATGGATGCTGACATCCACACACTATGGAGGGGTGTGTGTGTATGTGCTAACATAGCCACACGCTATGGAGGTGTATATGTGTGTGTGTGCTGACATCCACACACTATGGAGGGCTGTGTGTGTGTGTGTGAGTACGTGTATGCTGATATTGCTCTGTGTGTGCATGTGAGTGCATGTGTTTGCTGACACAGCCACACACTATGGAGGTAAGTGTGTACATGTGTCTGTGCTGATGTTGGGGGCCAACAGGGCAGGCACGAAGGCTGTGTGTCTCCTGGGTGACGGGTATTGGGTGTGGGTTGCTTTGTGTTTCTATCGAGTGAGAGTTCACTGGTGGGCTGCAGGCTGAGGCTCCTGGGCTAGCTGAGGTGTGCCAGGCTCTCCATATCAGCGGTGAGTGTTCTGGGGGCCATCCCAGGCAGTTCCCCACTTGTCACCAGCTTAAAACATCCCTCTCCAGCTCTGGGGCCCCATCCAGCTGTGTCTCCTCCTTCCCTTGCCCGGAGGGCCTCCTCTGGCCGTTGCCAGCACACTCAGTGCCCCCGGAGGGAGACCTGGGGAGGGAGGAGGATGGAGAAAGCCCTGGCGGATGGAGGGCCCTGAGGCTCCTGCTGCTCCCGGCTCTGCGCCTGCGGGGACTTTGAATTCGTCTGAGCGCTAGGGGGCAATGTGTCTGTTCCAAAGAAACACTGCGGGACCTTGCGGGCGAAAGCACACACAGGCACACGCAGGGGCGCCCACACTGTGGAGGCGCACACGCCGGCGCATACACGGGCACAGATGGGCACAGTCTGTGAGGCACACGCCCTCACATTCACAGAAAAAACAGATACACTGGAGCAGAGATACAGGCATGCAAGGGGTGAGGCAGCTGCACACACGCAGGTACAAACGCAGTGGCTCACACACACAGAAATGCGGGGTTGGGGGACAGACAGAGAACATGCACCAAGACCCCCAAAGATCCATGCACGAACGCCCACGCAGGCATGGACAGAAACACACGCAGATGCCCCGCCAGCCGCATACAAGCAAAGGCACAAAATGCAGACGTGTGCCACACACCCGCACATTTGCGGTGTTAAAGAAAGGTGACCGAGACACACATCCTGAACAGAAACTCCACCAGGCCCAAACACTCCCTTCTTTCAGCCACTCACACACCTTGTGGAGCTAACTCTTGGAAACAGCCCCAGAAAAATACTCCCACACCCCCCCCTCCCTGGAGCACACGGAATTATTCCACAGGAAACCTGCCCAGGTGTGCTGGAGACCCCCGCCCAGCCCTGTGTGAAGTCATGCCTCAGCTCTGCAGACGCCCCCATCCAGGTCTCCCCAGACGACAGGCCTGTGAGCCATTCTTCCCACCCTCCTGGCCCACCCCCAGGCTCCAGACAGGTCCCCACTTTTCCCTATTTCCTCCAGACACAGAAACACAGGCGGCTCATAGGTGCCTCAGGAGACACCCATAGTCGAGAGCAGACTGAGTATGTGACCCAGTATCTTGGACTATGCCCAGGCCTTTGCCCATGTGGGGGCCTCTTCCTCACAACCAGGTTTTCCTATTGCCTCCCGCTTTTTGTCCAGGAGGTTCAAGATCCTCCCTTCTCTGTCTCGGGAGCCCCAGAGCCCCAGGGTCCTAGGCCCCGGGGGGAGGGTGTCACTGGAGGGCCTACCCAAGCCTTTATTTCTTTGTGCCTAAATCAGCAAAGCCTCAGTCTTTTCTCTGGCTCTCACTTCCCTGTCACTTTGCTAAGTAATAATTTCCATGTCCAATTCCATTTCTTTTCTAGTTCTGAAACCTCTAAGCTATCAGCAAGAGGATAGTTCACATGAAAACTAATTACACAAAATCAATATTTAATCACAGACCAACAACCTGATCCTGCAGAAAAATCCTTTAAAAACTCCACCGCCCTGTACAAATACTTCTTCCCTAAGCTTATTTATGGACCCCATTTTTGATGGGGGTAATTTTCATTTTTAATTTCAAAAAAGAAAAAATATATATGTCTGTAAACTTCCACAACAGGAAGGCCCCGGGAAAGGTCTTGGATCTGAGCTTGCTCTGGCTGAGTTTTAAAGTTGTTGGTTTTTCTTGTTTGTTTATTTTTAATTAAAAAAATTTTTTGGGGGGGGGCAATTTCTTAGGAATTCTGCCGCTACCCCAAAGTTGAGCCCATTTCCCCCCACCCCCGGCATGTCGGTTCTGGCATACTTAGCACTGCCTTCCTAGCCGCAACTCCGGGGAGCAATGAATCTGCGCGTACGACATGGTAACTTTTTAACTCCTGCCCGCGACGGTGGAGTGCTTAATCTAAGGTTTTTAAATAAAAAGGGCTCAGGGGTTGGTTTTATTAAAACGTTTATTTCATTTCAGATTTCATGCGTAATTTAGCAAACGCTAGACAGACTCGGGCGATAAACACTTTCTTTTGTTGGGGGAAAAGGCATTTTCATACACCATGCTTAATTTTATTTAGATTTAATAGCGATATCAGGGGCACTCCGAAGAAAGTTCTTTTTTCGCCCTTCTAAGAATGCGAATCTGCTAGCAAAATCGCCTCGTGCTATTTTATGGCAAGGAAAATTAAAGGCCTTCTCCCCCCTCCTTCCCTACACACACTTTAGGGAGGAACACACACACACACACACACACACACGCATGCACACACGCACGCACGCAGGCGCGCGCACACGCACACAGGCGCACAGAATAAACACCTCTATCCTCCATCACCTCTAACTTCCAACTTCTAATTGCAAGATAGATTTCAGCCTCTGTGGGGATCAGGACGATCTAAACATTTTAACTAAGATTATTGGGATAAATATTTCATAAAGAGCAGGGCAGATATTAAATTACTCCTATTGATTTTAGTATCACAGCCCAATTCCATTCCTCGGCCTCTTCAGTTTAATTGATCTCTTAAGGAGGCCAACTTCGCACCCGCAGAGGGCCTGGGTCTTGGACCGGGTGGCCCAGGGCAAGGTGTGCGGCCCGGCGGGTGCGCCCTCTTCGTGCGTGTCTTCTCGGGGTTCCCAGCCGCCTCGCAAGTCGCTCCGGTTACTGGGCTCAACCGATGTGCTCCCCCATAAAGTGGCTGAGTGACTGTGACTCCTTGGAGCCCACGCCGGCCGGTGAGAACCGGGAACCCCAGGCAGTGGGGAAGGGGAACAATTGTGAGCGCCCTAGTGACGGAGGAGTGAGCAAGCGCCCAGGTCTCTCGAGGAGAACCCTAACTTCGAGGTTCCCCGTCTGCTTTACCCTCCAAGAAAATCCCAGGGCCAGCTAATTTGGGCGCCGCTAGCGGAGAACGGAGTGTTCACCCCGGAGCCGAAGTGCAGTAGGCACTTAGCGACTTTCCGTGGCGAGTCCAGGGTCTTTGCCTGGCGACCTCATTGTCTGAGCGCCCCGTACCGCTCACCGCCCACCTCCCCGCCCCCTGCCCACCCGGTGGGTCTCGCTCCAGTTGGGGGTGGGGAGTTGGGAACAGTGTGAATGGGTAGGGGGTGAACAAAGCCAAGCTCCCGCCATTCTCCTCCGCCTGCACCCTCTCCAGCTCGATGCGCCCGGAGGCCAGGGCGCGCCCCCAGCGCACTGACGCCGGACCCCGAGGAGAGGCGGGCGCAGGGGACCCCAGAGCTGGGGTAGTGCGGGTTCGTGGCGGGGGCTTCAGCAGCCAGGACCCCGGACCACCTTAAGAGCGAGCCCCGCCCCGGGCCCGGAACTTGGGCGGCGCTGATTGGTGCAAATGTAATGGCTGAAATTGATTGCTGAAATGCAAAACTTGTTGCTGCTTCTCCCGGCGCTGGGCGAGAGGCAGACACAGAGAGGGGAGCCGAGACCCTCGGAACGCCCCACGCAGAGCCCCCCCGCTAGTCGGGAGAGGGGTGCGCAGACCCCCCAGAGCTGCCCCCGCGCCCCCCTCCCCCCATTCCGGGCTCTGAGAGCGCAGCGGGAACGCCTTAGCCTGCTCGCCCGGCGTGGCCCCCCGACCCGCGTACGCCCCCCTCCCTCAGGTCCGAGAGGGACTCGCGAAGCACCTCAGCGCGGAGGCAGGGAACCGGAGCCTTGGAGCGACCCAACCCCTCGTCTCGCTGCCCTCCCGCGCCTGCAACGGTGCGCGGAGACTCCGGCGAACTCAGACACCCAACGGCGGAGAACAGAAGCGGCAGGCGGCGGACGTGGCCGCGAAGCTGCGCGCGGGCCGCAGCGCACCCGCTGCCGAGCAGAGGAGCCGCGCCTTTCCCCGACCCTCGGCTCCAGCCCCCGGCGCCTGCCGCCTCGCAGCCCCTCTGCGTCCTCGGCTCGGGGGCCGGCACCGGCGATGCCGAGCGGAGCCTCCAGTCCTCCGACCCGCTGAAGAAGCAGCAGCCGCTCGCCCGGAGCCTACGGGGATTGTGCGAGCGGATCGTGCTCCGTGGAGGCTCGGGCTGCGGGGCGCGGGGACTCCGGGGGGCGGGGGGAGGGACCGCTCTGTCGGTGCCCGGAGCTAGCCGCGGCTTTGAAGGGTCTCCCTCCCCTGCCCTTAGCAGCTCTGCCACGGACTCCGGGAGGCTGCGGGCGGCGTCCTGGGGGCTCCCCAACAGACCCAATCGGACTTGAGAAGGTGATCGCTCTGCTCTCCCAACCCCCTTCCCTCCCCATTCCCCCCACTTAACTTTTTGTCTCCGTTCATCCGCGGCTTCGTCCCCTCCCCGCAGACCCACCCGCGGCTGTGACAACCGCCCGGGGCATGGGCCCCCCAACACGGCTCCTAGAGGCCCCGCGGCCTCGCAAGATGTGAGAGGCCCTCCCCGGGCAGAATCGGAGCTTCGGGAGAGGAGCTGATACCCCGCCCCCCGTCCCTCACATCAGGCGGGGTGGAGGTGCGCGCTGAGCCCCCGCGGTGCTGAGCGTCCCGGAGCGCCCAATCCTGGGCTGGAACGAGTAGCTGGCCGGAGGCGCGCCGCGGAGAGCCGGCTGTCATGCCCTATTGATCCCCCTCTGCCCCCCGCCAAGTATGTTTGGGCTGGACCAATTCGAGCCCCAGATCAACAGCAGGAACGCTGGCCAGGGCGAGAGGAACTTTAACGAGACCGGACTGAGCATGAACACCCACTTTAAGGCCCCGGCTTTCCACACTGGGGGGCACCCTGGCCCTGTGGATCCTGCTATGAGCGCGCTGGGCGAACCCCCGATCTTGGGCATGAACATGGAGCCCTACGGCTTCCACGCGCGCGGCCACTCGGAGTTGCACGCAGGGGGGCTGCAAGCGCAGCCTGTGCACGGCTTCTTTGGCGGCCAGCAGCCTCACCACGGCCACCCGGGAAGTCATCATCCCCACCAGCATCACCCCCACTTTGGGGGCAACTTCGGTGGCCCGGACCCCGGGGCCTCGTGCCTGCACGGGGGTCGCCTGCTCGGCTACGGCGGCGCAGCCGGAGGCCTGGGCAGCCAGCCGCCCTTCGCCGAGGGCTATGAGCACATGGCGGAGAGCCAGGGGCCTGAGAGCTTCGGCCCGCAGCGACCGGGGAACCTCCCGGACTTCCACAGTTCAGGTGCCTCCGGCCACGCCGTGCCGGCCCCATGCCTGCCGCTGGACCAGAGCCCTAACCGAGCCGCCTCCTTCCACGGCCTGCCGTCCTCCAGCGGCTCCGATTCCCACAGTCTGGAGCCACGGAGGGTGACGAACCAAGGAGCCGTCGACTCGCTGGAATACAATTACCCGGGCGAGGCGCCCTCGGGACATTTTGACATGTTTTCGCCCTCTGACTCCGAAGGGCAGCTGCCTCATTATGCAGCGGGTCGCCAGGTTCCCGGGGGCGCTTTCCCGGGCGCCTCGGCCATGCCCAGAGCTGCGGGCATGGTGGGCTTGTCCAAAATGCACGCCCAGCCACCGCAGCAGCAGCCCCAGCAGCAGCAGCAGCAGCAGCAGCCCCAGCAGCAGCAGCAGCAGCATGGTGTGTTCTTTGAGAGGTTCGGTGGGGCCAGAAAGATGCCTGTGGGTCTGGAGCCCTCAGTGGGCTCCAGGCACCCGTTAATGCAGCCTCCCCAGCAGGCCCCGCCACCCCCTCAGCAGCAGCCCCCGCAGCAGCCGCCACAGCAGCAGCCGCCGCCGCCACCCGGGCTTCTAGTCCGACAAAATTCGTGCCCGCCTGCGCTCCCTCGGCCCCAGCAGGGCGAGGCGGGCACGCCCAGCGGCGGCCTGCAGGACGGAGGCCCCATGCTGCCCAGCCAGCACGCGCAATTCGAGTATCCCATCCACCGGCTGGAGAACCGGAGCATGCACCCTTATTCCGAGCCTGTTTTCAGCATGCAGCATCCTCCTCCGCAGCAGGCGCCCAACCAGCGGCTGCAGCATTTCGACGCGCCCCCCTACATGAACGTGGCCAAGAGGCCGCGCTTCGACTTTCCGGGCAGCGCAGGAGTGGACCGCTGCGCTTCGTGGAACGGCAGCATGCACAACGGCGCTCTGGATAATCACCTCTCCCCCTCCGCCTACCCAGGCCTACCCGGCGAGTTCACGCCGCCTGTGCCCGACAGCTTCCCTTCGGGGCCGCCCCTGCAGCATCCGGCCCCGGACCACCAGTCCCTGCAGCAGCAGCAGCAGCAGCAACAGCAGCAACAGCAGCAGCAGCAGCAGCAACAGCAACAGCAACAGCAGCAGCAGCAGCAGCAGCGCCAAAACGCGGCCCTCATGATTAAGCAGATGGCGTCGCGGAATCAGCAGCAGCGGCTGCGCCAGCCCAACCTGGCTCAGCTAGGCCACCCCGGGGACGTGGGCCAGGGCGGCCTGGTGCATGGCGGCCCGGTGGGCGGCTTGGCCCAGCCGAACTTTGAGCGCGAAGGCGGCAGCACGGGCGCCGGGCGTCTGGGCACCTTCGAGCAGCAGGCGCAGCACTTGGCGCAAGAGAGCGCGTGGTTCTCAGGTCCGCATCCGCCGCCCGGAGACCTGCTGCCCCGTAGGATGGGCGGCTCGGGCCTGCCCGCTGACTGTGGCCCGCACGACCCCAGCCTGGCGCCCCCTCCTCCGCCCGGTGGCTCGGGGGTGCTGTTCCGGGGCCCTCTGCAGGAGCCGATGAGGATGCCCGGAGAGGGCCACGTGCCCGCGCTGCCTTCACCGGGCCTGCAGTTCGGGGGCAGTCTGGGAGGCCTGGGTCAGCTGCAGTCGCCCGGGGCGGGCGTGGGGCTCCCCAGCGCTGCTTCGGAGCGCCGGCCCCCGCCGCCGGACTTTGCTACGTCTGCGCTCGGGGGCCAGCCGGGCTTTCCGTTTGGTGCAGCCGGCCGGCAGGCCACGCCGCACAGCGGTCCAGGCGTGAACTCGCCCCCCAGCGCGGGAGGGGGCGGTGGCAGCTCTGGTGGCGGCGGTGGCGGGGGTGCCTACCCGCCGCAGCCTGATTTCCAGCCCAGCCAGCGCACCTCGGCCAGTAAATTGGGCGCGCTCTCGCTGGGCTCCTTCAACAAGCCCAGCTCCAAGGACAACCTGTTCGGCCAGAGCTGCCTGGCTGCGCTCTCCACCGCTTGCCAGAACATGATCGCCAGCCTCGGGGCCCCCAACCTCAACGTGACCTTCAACAAGAAGAACCCGCCAGAGGGCAAGAGGAAACTGAGCCAGAACGAGACCGACGGCGCGGCAGTGGCCGGCAACCCGGGCTCGGATTACTTCCCAGGAGGGACTGCTCCTGGGGCCCCAGGACCCGGAGGCCCGTCCGGGACCAGTAGCAGCGGCTCCAAAGCCTCGGGGCCGCCCAACCCGCCAGCCCAGGGGGACGGCACCAGTCTCTCCCCCAACTACACCCTGGAATCCACTTCGGGGAATGACGGCAAGCCGGTCCCCGGGGGCGGCGGCCGGGGACGGGGTCGCAGAAAAAGGGACAGTGGTCACGTGAGCCCTGGCACCTTCTTTGACAAGTACTCGGCGGCTCCGGACAGCGGGGGCGCACCTGGGGTGAGCCCAGGGCAGCAGCAAGCGTCAGGCGCAGCCGTCGGGGGAAGTTCCGCAGGCGAGACGCGCGGGGCACCGACGCCCCACGAAAAGGCGCTCACGTCGCCATCCTGGGGGAAGGGGGCTGAGTTGCTCCTGGGGGATCAGCCGGACCTCATAGGGTCCCTGGACGGCGGGGCCAAGTCGGACAGTAGTTCGCCAAACGTGGGTGAGTTCGCCTCGGACGAGGTGAGCACGAGCTACGCCAATGAGGACGAGGTGTCGTCCAGCTCTGACAACCCCCAGGCACTAGTTAAAGCGAGCAGGAGTCCCCTGGTGACCGGCTCGCCCAAACTCCCTCCCCGTGGGGTAGGCGCCGGGGAACACGGACCGAAGGCGCCCCCGCCCGCCCTCGGCCTGGGCATCATGTCTAACTCTACCTCGACCCCTGACAGCTACGGCGGTGGTGGGGGCCCGGGCCATCCGGGCACGCCGGGCCTGGAGCAGGTCCGCACCCCGACGAGCAGCAGCGGCGCCCCGCCACCCGACGAGATCCACCCCCTGGAGATCCTTCAGGCGCAGATCCAGCTACAGAGGCAGCAGTTCAGCATCTCCGAGGACCAGCCTCTGGGGCTGAAGGGTGGCAAGAAGGGTGAGTGCGCCGTCGGGGCCTCAGGGGCGCAGAATGGCGACAGCGAGCTGGGCAGCTGCTGCTCCGAGGCGGTCAAGAGCGCCATGAGCACCATTGACCTGGACTCGCTGATGGCAGAGCACAGCGCTGCCTGGTACATGCCCGCTGACAAGGCCCTGGTGGACAGCGCGGACGACGACAAGACGTTGGCGCCCTGGGAGAAGGCCAAACCCCAGAACCCCAACAGCAAAGAAGGTATATGCACACCCGTTTTCCTCTCACTTCCCGGGTGACCCGCCCCATCCCCAGGGCAGGACTTAGCCTTCGCCTCTTGGGGTCCTTTGAGGTTTGGAGGGCACAAACCCTCCTAATCCCCAACTAGGAGCTGGTTATCCCACCTTTGCTTACACCAAGGGCTGTGAGGACAGCCCCCCCCCCCCCCCCCACACACACACACTGCCCCCAAGCCCCCCACATGCTACCAGGTAGATTCTAGTGCCACAGGGTGGCAAAAACTTAGATGGCAGCCCTTCGGGAATCTTGTAGAGTACCCCGCCCAGCCTCCCCCACACCCCCAGTTTTAGCTGAATTGCCCCTTCCCTTTCACACTAAGACCCCTCCCCACCCTCAACATTAAGGCTGGTTCCACTTTTTAGCAGCTGTGTGCCGCCTTCCCTGGCAGGACACCTGGGAAGTTGTGTTAACGCCTCCCACCTTTTCCTAGTTAGTCAGCCTCTAGCTCTAGTTCTTTTAGGTGCCAGCATCTTTAGGAAAAAAAAGTTACCAGCCCTGGTGTCGGCAGCATCACTCAGAGGCAACGCCTAATTTGACGTTTGTTCCTAATGAATAGCTATTTTGTCTCTTCTTAACTATCAGAGTTTCATTGAAAAACGGGAGACCTGTGGGGGTTGCAGGAGGCAGGGAACCTTTTCAGGGTGCATCCCCTTGACATTTGGTGGGGTTGGGGAGGGGGAGTGCTGGTTGGGGTCGGCTTGGACATCATTTGTGTATGGGGATATGGATATATGCTCTTAAGACACAAAGGATCCGTGTTTGTCAATATCTCGCTTGGCTTTGGTGACAGATGTCCTGTCCCAGCTTTCGTTTGCATTCTAAGCACCCCCTCCCCACCAGGCCTGGAGGCCTTTAAGGTGGGAGGGGTGGGGTTAGTAAATGGGCTGCCATTCCAGTTAAAGTAATAACAGTTCTTTTTAACCTAAGGATGACTGGGTTGCCGTAGATATTTATTTTATCTGAATGGAGGTTTAAAATGTCTGTATATAAAGTGTGTGTGTGTGTGTGTGTGTGTATATATATATAGGTGTATATATAGGTACGCGTGTCTATATATGTATCTATATATATCTAATGGCTTCTTAAAATCAGGTAACACCATTTTTTTCTTTCTATGTCTTTCTTTTAAACTATAGTTGGATTCCCTTGGTTTCCCTAGACAGACTATCACCATGGAACCAGTGGCTGGCATTTTAACCTTGTTTTTGAAAATGTGTCCCCCCTCAGTGCAATTCTTGCCCTCTTTTACAGTTCTTTCCTCCTCTGCCTTCGTTTCCCTCATCCTCCCCACATCCTGCTGTGTCTTGACCCTGGATTTAAGGTGAGGGTAGGTTTTAGGAGAATGGCATGGGGGCTGGGGGAGGCAAGAGGAGAGGAAGCGGGAGTGGGCTGGGAGTTGGGTGGTTCAGAACTTGGGGCTTTCAAGGCGCGCATCCCCGCATCCCGGGTAGCTTTCCCGCTTAGGTTTTCTAATTCATGAATGCGGCCTCTCTGCTTTTTCTCTTTGTTCCGCGGTTACTGCCCAGCCCAGGACGCCCGGGACGCACTCTCTCATTTGAAGCCGGGTGTTTAGCATGCACAGCAGACGCTGCGGCCAGCATCAGCATTCTCCAGGCTTCTCCCAGGCAAGGCCATAAATTGGTTAGTTTGGGACCCTCAGCTTCTTCTCCCTTTTTTTCCCCCCTTTTTAAAATCGAGTTGGACACAGCCTCCTGCTTGCTCCCCCCACCCCTTTATTTTCTTGTACACAACATCTCGATCTGGCCCGATCAATAGCTGGTTAGCACAAATCTCAGCCCCTGTCACTTCTACCTGGCCTGGCCTGGCTGCCCCTCCCCCTTCCCCTTCTCATCCTCCCCTCCCACTTCTAGTAATTAAGAACATATTGGCCAAAATGAGGTGAGAAAAGTTAAAAAAAAAAAAAAAACCCTGATTTAAAGAATCCATTTAAGGAAAAACAGTAGCACTTCATCTTCAAGTCTTTGAAAGGGCCTTCATAGACTAGGTGGACAGATATAGGGTCATTTTAATGAGATTTTTAGAAGATGTCTCTCCCCATCCCCTTTCCAGTCCTTCCTTTAGAGATGAAGATGCAGGTTGTGAATGAAGAAATGTCACCAAAGAAATGTTTTGTTTGTGTCATCATCACAGTCAGATGAATGAAAATATTTTTTAGAAACAGATGCTAGTCACTTTAGGGTTGATTTCTCCTGTAAGCTAAAGGAAGCCCTCCCCTGCACGCGGGGCGACAGGGACTTCCATCAGGGACCAGCAGGGCTGCCTGTCTTATAAGCACTAGCAGGGACACCCACTTGACCTCCTTTGTTTTCTACTCTGTGGTGTGGGAAGGACAGTTTCCTCGATAAAGCAGCGAATTGAGGTCACTGGAAGCTTCTGTAGCCTTGGGGTTGCTAGTTAAGGCTTTATAAGGTATCTGCATCTGAATCCTGCTCCCTTACTGGTAGTAAATAAGGATGATTAAACTTTTCATTATGATAACACCCTGTAGTTCCATCTGCACACGTTGTATAAATAGGTACACAGAGCTTTCTACAGGCCCCTGAGTCCCCTCACTGAAAATCAGAGTGAAGTGTGCCACTTCGAAATAGAGACAGAAAAAAAAAATCATAGCAAAATGTTCTGCTTTTCCTTTAAAAACATGCTCATGGTCCCATTAGCCTTCAGCAGTGGTGTCCAATGGCTTTGAATAGGCCTTCTCTAGGTACCAGCCCCAGCATTTTTTTTCCTACCCCCCTTGCAGGCAAAGCCCATTTTTGTAATGATATTTTATTTTGTCACGCCGTAAAACATGCCAGTACTAATGTGATTAAATATTAACACCGTTTCTGAAATTCTTCGCTCCAATGACAAAATACTAGTCGGTATTTAATAAAATGATCCGTGCTCGGATTGGAGGGAACGAATAAGTCTTCAGAACTGCACAAGGCGTGCAGCCACTGGGACGTGCCCAGATTGTCTTATGGGCTTGAGATGTCCTTTGGAGGGGAGGGAACTTGAATGGCAAGTTGTCGTTCTCGCAAAGTCTAGGCCAACATCACATGGGATGATGATTTTTTTAAACCAGGAAATCTAGCTAGTCTCTCCAAATCATGCTTCTCTTGACTTCTTAATCAACCCACCCAACAACTTTTATATAATGCAACTTCACCTCTGAGCATGAGGCTCTATTTGTACAAAGTTGTGGTGGGGGAAGGGTGAGATTGTGGAAAGGAAAAAAAAAACAACAAAAAACAAAACCCAGCCTGAGTTTGGGCCTATTCAAACATCAATTAAATTGGTGAGAATTATATGAATTTAAAAGGAGTTTGCAAAATCATCCGCCTATCTTTGTAATAGGTGTGTGGCTACGGAAGAATTTCAACACAGAGAGGAGAGATAATGATAGATTATAGATAATGCATATTAAGTTGGAAAAAGTACATTTTCTCCCCTCCTGCCCCTTACAATTTTCAAAAGTTGAATTAACCGTATTCTGTAATACGTTTATCTTTGCCAAGCCTCCTTTCCCCTGGTAGCTCTGTCTTGAAACCCAGGGCAGTCTCGAAGTACTCTTTCACATACATTGAAATGGGAGCAGTCTCGGTACACACTCTGCAAGCAATCCTGCCCTTTTTGGAAGTATGATATTTTTACAGTGATGCCAGAGAAATTTTTGGAATTTCATGCTTCTCTCAGTGTTGCAGTCAGAACACAGTAACAGCACTGAGCAATCCTAGGCAGGCAAGATTTGAACATGGAATTTCTTTAGACATAGGGCAGACTTGGGGCGGGGGGGCAGGTAGGTTCTAGCCTCAGAGCAAAGCACTGTTTTCCTGAGAGAATTTTTAAGGCTCATTTGAACTTGTTTGGGGGAAGGCAAAGAGCTTTGCAATCCTGTTTCCCTGTGAAATTACCCAGCACGAGTTGTATGCCTTCATGTGACTTTTGCGCCTCCGGAAGATGTAACCCAAAACTTCGCAGGTGTTAATAAGGGATAATGTAAACAGATAGGGCCCCCTTTGTGCAGCTGACGTTTGGGCCTCCCTGCTCCCTGGATATCCCAGGACATCAAACTACTGTTCTTTGGTGCTTGTTTAATATTTCATGGCTGTAATAAACCTGTCTACTTTGCCCGCCTCCCGACATAAAACCCCAACCTAACACACATCTGCAATCATACATTTCTACTAAATATTAATAAAGGACAAGGATGTTTTAAGGGGCTGAAAGCTGGCAGTGTTGAACTTGTCATGGTTTTCTACCACTGGGTTTTCTGGCTGTTTTGATTTTAAATAGCCATTGCTTTCTAATATGCAAAATATATTTATATATTCTTATATATATATATATATATGCAATTTTTATAGATTGAAGGGCTTTCCTCAAGTATAGCTTTCTTTAATATAAATTCGTTTAGATTTATTGTGAGGCCCCTTCAGACCGGAAATAAGGAGCTGTTGAAATGTACTTCTAGTTTATTGAGGTTTCTAGGAAAGGAGTGAGGGTTAGTTAATCTAATTTCTCTTTCTAGCAAGGAAATTCTATGATTCCTGATATAATTTTGTTTGCCTGACAGAGGTATTTAAATTTCCACAAAGAATCTTAATAGGTTTTGAAAATGTGGCTACTCTTGCCAAGAAGTTACTTGATACCCTGTGCTGATACAAAATATACATTTTTAATGAATAGTCCGGCAGGACCAGGTGAAATTAGAGGAGGAAAATTCTTCCCACTGTGGAAGGGCCAACTTGAGTGGGTCACTGGGATTTCACAGGATCTCCTAAACTCACTCTATGCTGGAAAATGTAGCAGAATCACTTGTGACCCGTTTCTCTCCACTTGAATGACAATGACGTCGGATTGTGTTCTTTGCCCAGGGAGTGATCAGCTTTGCCGAAAGCATTTAGGAGAGATAAACACTCTTGGTAAGGAATACTGTATTTACCTCTGTTTGGTTATTTTTAGAGATTAAAAGGCTGTAGCTTTATATAATAGGATCAAATGTCTGGGGAGTGTGTGGGAGCAAGCAGGCCTCCCAAGCACACCGCAACATAAAAACACCAAATCCTCTCATGCCAGAGCGGTCCTCTGTTTGTCGGAGGGGGTGGGGGGCTGCAACCAGTGGGTTCACCTTCTGTCCTTTTCTCACTACCCGCTGCTTGTTCCACCCAGTTCTCTGGTCTGGAGGGGCCAGGATCGCCCAACCTCATCATTTTGACTCAAGTCAGGATTTTGACTTGCCGACAATGTGTTTGTTTTAGGACGGTGTCTATATTTAGGCGCGTCTTGGGTGGACAGATTTGAGTGTGGGATTTGATCGCTCTTGGTGGAGATGTTGATGTATACATGAGGGCGTGATTGAGAAGAGGGACATTTGGAGGAAATTTTTCAAGCCTCCTCGCCTTCTCACACACACTGGAGCCAAATGAAGTGGTCCGGGGGCCAGCTCAAAAGAGCACAGCTGAGGTGGGTGGAAGCTCTGGGTCTGTATCTCAGGGGAGCAAAGCGGGGCCCCATGCAGTTCAGTGTGTGAAGAAGCCCCCCTCTCTCCCCCTCGCCCCATCCCAGCATCCGCATATATACATATGCATGGCCGAGTGTATTTCCATCCAATCTGGAGTCACTCCTCCAGTTTACCCTTAATCTGCTTTCTGAAGGCGAGCGGGGAAAGGAGCTCACCCTTCAGTCTCAATGGCCTTAGCTGACAGGTTCTGATTCTGTAAAGGACTGAATGAGCGTGAGTCCTAAAAATAGAGGGAGGATTTTGAAGATCCTAATTACGAAATCTCAGCCTCCCGGGCCTCCTGGGCTGTGGGTGACTTTGATCTGGAGTATTTCAGTAGCAGACGCACGTCGCCCCTCACTGGGTTTTGTGCGTGAGCGTGCGTGGAGGTGTCTCTCTGGCTGAGTTCAGCTAACACCAGTTTCCTGCCAGGAGAGGAATCTTTGAATCAGTGCCCCCTCCCCTTCTTTACTCCCCCCCACCTACCCCCACCAGTTGTGGGAAGCGGACGCTGCTTCTCATTTATGGAAATTCCTAGCCTTTATTGTAATCTTTTTGTAACAACGACGTGGCGGAGACGACACTGGGCTTTCAAATTAGTCATGGTCCTGCCTGCAGGGACCCTCTGTGTCCTGATGCAGAACAGCTCAGCCACAGTCCCCAGCTCAGAGCCACCCAGGGCCCCAAGAAACTGTGAACAGGCCTCAAAAGGAGAGATGGTTCTGGGATCCTGGCACATTGTGCCCGATGGGTCACCCCGCACGAAGGTGGTCCTGGTCATTTCCTGCCATCTTCCGATGACAGGACAGCATGCAGCCTCACCTGGGTGATCAGCTGCTTTGCAGAGCGTGGGTGAGATGATACCCTGCCAAGTGTGCGCTTCAGGGGGCAAAACCTCCAAACTTATTTTGTGACCAGGATTGAGAAGCAGAGTTAAGTTTCATTTACTTGCGTGGGGAGGGACTTTTGAAAGGCATCATGTTCTCGGGATGTAATTATTATAGGATGCTGAGACCCGCTTTGTGTGCCGGCCTTCATTTTAATCAGCAGCCTCCGAGGTTTGAGCAGCCAGTGAAGTGTCTGCTCCCAACCCGGTGTTTGCCCAAAAGGGCACGGAGGGGAGAAATGGCCACGGGTTTCTCCCAGTCTTGAAATCCAAGGGGTTGAAACTGGGTTCCCGATAGCTTCCAGTTTGGGCCTGACAAGACCATATTGGACTGGCACCCTAGGTACCTCCTGAGTCAGGACTTGTCATAGCCATAGCACCCCAAATTGTCATTCTCTCTAGGCTGAGAAAGCTGGTGGGATTTCATAATCACCACTTCCTTGAGAAGCCGGAGCAGAGAGAACTTTATAGTGATTGCATGCATGCGTATCTTTTCACGATTTACGCATCATCATAGGGACCCAAATGCCCTTTAAACATAAGGCAACTGAATCTAGCAGTTTGGAGGTCTTAGAGCATTTGTAATAACATGCTGGCTGTCTGTGAATGTCCCAGAAGGAACATCTTCCATGGAATGGACTTGTCCAAAAAGGGAGAAAAAATTTCCCAATAAACATTCCCATATAAACTCACATTGTTGAGGGAAATCACGTTTTCGTGTTCTCATCTTGAAAGCTCTGAGTCCAGCGAACTCACCTTGCCCTACTTCCCCTGGAGTTTATAGGATCAACTATGTGACCAGAAGCTTCCATCTTATTCCCATCTTTGATCTCTCTGTGGAAAATCTTGGACTCCCCCAAAATGTTTGCTCCTAGGATTTTGCTCCTTCTGTCTATCTTGGTTTCTTGGGCTACAGTCTGACTTACCTATGCTGGTATTTGGTTTGGGAGATGCAAGGTGTGTTGGGAAATAGTTTAGGGAAACAGGGAGACCCCTTGGCAGAGGCGTATTTGGGACCCATTGCTATAGAAGATCTTTGGAAAGTTGGGGACTTCAAAGATACCCACAAGAGAACCAGGTCTTGTTTTTATCCTGCATGTCTCAAAAACAATCTGCATAGTTACTCAGAAGTATATGGCCATGGTCATGTCTTTGGAGGAAACGTGGACTAACTTTGGTGCTGAGGCACCCTTGCAGCTTTGTTTATCCTGCTCGCTCTTCGAGCAGCCTGACTCATGAGAACTAAGTGGCCCGTTGATGCATTCAATTGTGAGGATTTAAAAGTAGTTTTTTTCTTCTCAGTGCTGAGAAGAATTTAAAGAGTTTTGGGCATGATGGTTTTGTTTGATCTCAACACTTGGGACAAAAATTTCCCTGGAGTGACACTGTCTGGGGGGGTCTTTCTGATGCCACTCGTTTTGCGTGGTATGACTAGGAGAAATCTCTCTGCGTCAAAGTTGAGGGCCCCAGTGTGCCTGGTCTCGTTTTCTTGGTCGTATTTGGGAACTCCTGGAACGTGAGATGACAGTTAATAAGTGAACCCCTCCACGCATGCGCACATGCGTACACACGTGCGTGCACACACACACACGCACACACACACACATAGCTTCTTGCTCATCCAGTCATTCAGGGAAGGATGAGGTGTCAAAAAAAAAAAAAGATATGACCCTTTTCAGTTACTGTGAAGCAGTGTTTTCAGACGCCCTTGGATCTTGGAACACAAGCATTGTTGAGTGATTGGCAGCGACCACCAGGAGTAAAATACTTCTGAGGGACCATCTTATGATCAGAGAAGGGGTGGGGAAGTCGGCAGAAAACCTAGCCTGCTTTGAAATCCCCAAAGCTCAGTCTTCCAGAGAAAGCAGGGGTTGGTTGAGAATTTGCTGAGAAGTTAGTGAGTTCTTCCTGGTCCCTGTGTGCTGTTTGAAAGCGTCCTTGCAAGTTTTAGGGCCCCGATCCTGATGTGGACACTGTAGGTCCTCATTTCCAAATAAATCAGAAGGCAGAGAGAGAAGCACCTCCAGTGAGGAAGACTAGATGGAAATTGGGGTGCGGCGTATTTTCTCAGGATAGGGGCATGGCAGAGGGACGGATGGGGCAGGGAGAAATGCGTCGACATGAGTTGAAGTGTCGTTTACTGACTCTTGGGGTTTGCGAGTGGAAAATAATTTATAAATGTGGAAGTCATTTATAACAACATCACCTGGGCTAGGCTGAGGGTGTATGAATTACTTGGCGGCTGGTGTCGGCTGTCACAAAGGACAGAAGGTTCTTGCCCAAGCTTTCCCTGTGGGGCTCGGGGCTCCCACATCGCTGCACATGCATGGGGGAAGTAGATCCGGAGGACCCAGCCTGAGACTGGATGACCGCATTGTGGGTCTGTTAGCAGTCAGGACCCGTTTCTGTTGAGTTAGTGGCCGAGGCAGGCTCAAGGAGATGAAGACCCAGATGGGCCCTGGGTAGGTCAAGACCCAGACGTGCCTGTGGCCAATTCCTGCAGAGGAGCTGGTCCCTTGAGGCCCAGATCCTTCCATAAAAGAGGGATGATGGGGGTGGGAAAACGGAGTGACCTTTCCGCTGGTGATCCTGTAAGATGGCCACTAAGGCTTCCCTCCTAGCAAGACCCTCAGGGATGATCTTGGCTTTCACAGACCTTGTAGGCAGGTCCCAATGCCTTGAAATGCAAGCGTGCCCCATGATGCCCTCCCACACAATATATATATTTTTCCTTTCTCTGAATGGTAGGCAAAAAGGGGACCAAAGTAAGTGACAAATCCAGCAAGAGGAAGATTTCCCTGAGTTGAGATAAGCCAAGTGTGGAAAGGAGCTGGAGAAATTAAGAGTCTCTTCTTTCCTCCCTTCCAGGAGACCCCAGGTCCAGCCTTCAGAAGCCCTTAATGCTTTTGCAGCGAGACCTAATTGACTAAAAACAAATTGGCCATTTTCATCCCCTGCAATGTAACTTTTGGCGATTGTTTAGTATTTGAGGGAAGGGAGGCTGCAGATCAAAATTTGGCTTTTTAGAACAGGAGCAATTTCACGATCCTTATGCCATGACTATTTCTAAATTGTCTGGGCAGAAAGCTTTGAATGCCTTTTGCCGGGCTTTGCTTGCGTGCACACACGCACGTGCACGTGCACACATACCACACAGGCCTGAGAAGTCTTAATAAGAAATGAAAAAATAATTTTTTCCCCCAAGAAGAAGCTCATGCAAAGTTTTGGCCTCGTTCAGTTTGAAGTAGACGCGTATTGATCTCCGTGCGGTCAATTTTTGCCGAATTTGTAATCCTGTTAGGCCTCCGGGAAAGGCATGATTAATTTACTTGTACATTTCACTATTTTGGGTCAGTTTAGTTAATAAGCATTTATTTTGTACTCAGCGCCTGTGAAGCATTTTGCTGGGATTAGAAGTGTGTGTGTGTGTGTGTGTGTGTGTGTGCGTGCGCACGGGCATTAATGGGCCCGGATTGCCTGGCATAGAATAATGGCCACCAGTAGTCTAGGTTCCCACCACCTCCTCAGGACAGGAAGAGGAGGCGAGTGGCGCCTTTCACCATCACTGGTCCAGGAGGAGGGAGAAAAAGCCCAGTCGTTGAGCAAACCCAGCCTCCCAGAGCCTTGGAGACGGCCAAAGAACACGGGCTTCCTTCTGGTGCCTTGGTTCTCGGACCCTGAGAGTTTCCCAGCATTAATTCTTAATTGACTGGGAGTTGAGCACTGGTGTGGGCCAGAGGTCTCTGCACATGGGTGGACAGTTGGGAATCTTCAACCTCTTTGCAGTACCTTTTATGCTGCTTCCTTGACACGTGGTGGTGGTGGTAGGAGGATGTGTGTGTGTGTGTTTAACTTTTAAGAAATGCATCGTTTGACTTCCAAAGAAGGAAGAAAAAGTATGCATAAGTCTCGGAAGCTGAGAAAAGGAAAAACAAAGCAAAACAGCCCTCAGCTTTGGCCTTTCCTAACACTGAGTCTCTAAAGGGGAGCATGTGTCATTTTGGTGGTGCGAGCACTTCAGCCTGGCTTCTTTGGGGGCCCCCCTCTTCCTCTCTGGGCTCCCCACAGCCTTCCTGTCTCTCTGCCTTCAGAAGATGGGCTAAAATTCCACTCAAAAAACAACCATCAAAATGCCAGGGTTCGGCCATAACAGTTTTTGAGAAATGGTGTTTTCGGCACCCCCCACCATTTGCTTAATTCCTCGCTCATCTCGTCGGTTCCCACCAAGGCCTTGCCTTTGCAGAGTGAGGGCCAGACGGAGTCTTTGCGGCGCTGAGCCAGCCTGAAATGAACTGAAGGCGCTGAGGAAACAGGCATTTGGAGAGATGAGGATACAATTCCTTTTTTTATGTGGGCCCGTTAAAGTCTAATGGACATTGGTGTCTGGCCTTAAATTTGGAGAGGGTCTTTATCTAACCCTTAAAACTGGAGTCGTTTCCGGTAATTACGACACCCCAGGCAAGACCACTAAATCTTCCAGAGGCTTGTCTGGATGGCCGTGGTGGGGCTGGGAGGGGCCATGGGGTGGGGGGGGGCACACCTGTTACCTGTATCAGCTATAATTATGACATTTCTAGACTCCTGGTTTTAAAGGAAGAATTTATGGGCTAGGTAACGCCGGAAGAGAGCAGCCAGAGGCGTTCTGGCTTATGGCAGCGAAGTTGCAAGAGCCCCCACGCTCGGTGCCCATCACGGCCCCTGCATTTCCTTAATGAACTAATTTAGTTCCCCAACATTTGGTATTAAGTAAGTAGTTATTTTGGGAATCGAAGAGAGAAAGAGCTGGAAGACTTTAAAAAAACTTTTTGGAAAAAAGAAAAAGTATTGCATTTTGAAGTTTGAGACGTCTTGGCGTCCAGGCGTAAGATGTGGGGGAGGACTCCTTTGGTGCGACGTGGCCGGACGTGGAGAAGCGGCCGGCCCCATCCCTGCCTGTGTTTTTGCTTCTCGACAGAGGGGGTTTTTCCGTTGTTAGGAACGGCGGAGGCCACAACACCCAGACTCCGAGCAGTTTTGTTTGGAAGTATTGTTTAGATTATTCTCGCATTTCAAATTGAGAGAAACTTGGTTTAATGGGAAAATAGCAGTATTACTATCTTGGTGTGTTTGCTTTAGCGTTTAAAAATAGTTTGTTTTCATATTCCAAATTTCATCCTTTCCTTGTTTGCTTGTTTGATGGAAACCCGTGTGTGTGTGTGTGTGTGTGTGTGTGTGTGTGTGTGACGGATGCCAGCACACACATCTATATAGATGCAGGCGATCAAATAGTTGCAGTCGTCCAACCAAAAAACGATTGCAATTTTACATCTGGCTAAAGGGACTCAAACCATTTGTTTTTAACTTAAACCATCTTGTCCCTTCCTTCGGCATCAGCACACCACTCCCCAACTCCCCCCGACCCACAACCCAGCAGTATTTATTTCTTCCTTAAAAAAAGGAATGCCGGCCTGTTCGCTAAGGTCCCTGTTGGAATAGATTTTCAGAGGTTATGTATTAAATGAGTTTGAGGGCGATTTCAGCCCTCAGCCTGGTTGTCCCAGTACTAATGGTAGCAGGGCCTATTACAGACAGGCAAAGAATATTGTAAATGGCTTATGCAGAAAAACCATTTAGATAAAAATGCAATTTTCCCCTCTGCATAGAGTGCTAAGAATTAATAGCACATTCTTTCTAAATGGGTATTTTTATATTATATTTTCCCCCTAATGAAATTCTTTCCCCAAACAAGAGCATGTTTCATTTTAAACTTTAGAGTAAAATTGATCTGTTTTTAAGCCTGCAAAAACTGGTGTCCTAGTTCTCAGCAGGCCCCTACCTTCCCTCCTCTGCGTCTGAGATTTTTGACATTAGATTGTGTAGCGGATGGTAATGGCGGTTGTGTTTTTTGACAGTCCATCCACACTGAGGCTGAAATAGAGAGAAAGGCTGGGTTTGCCCACATTTTGTGTGGATATGGGGGTGTTTGGCGGTTTCAACAAACAGAGAAACTGGTCCTGAAATCTGAGCTGTGTGCGCTCAGGCCTGGCCTGGCCTGGGAGGGGGCTCAGTTCCCTGCTCCCTGGGAGTGCCTGTGATCCCCTAGGTGCATCCCCTGCTCCTGGCTTCTGTATGACTGCAGGGGAGATCCAGGGTCCCCAGTCCTGCTCCCCTTTATACGACTTCTGGGAAAGGGGCTGCTTCCAGCTCCCGAGTACCCTCTGAGGGGCAGTTCTCAGGGGCCGGCTCTCTGCCAAGGCCTCTGTGGCCATTTTGGGAGGAATGGAAATTCAGAACTTCTTAGAAGGCTGACTTCAGGCAGACCAGCAGGAGCCTGCGGCGGCATCATCGTGGAAAGTCTTTGAGAGCTTGTTGCACTGGCCGCCATGGGCCAGTGTCTGCTGACCCAGTTTTCCCTGCCTGGGTGTGTGTACATGGAGATATTCGGACTCGCCTTGGCAGCTTAGGCGTCCAGACTTGACAGTGATAGACCCTGTGACATTGTAGTAGGTGAACATCTAAAACACAAGCTTGTGGTTTTTCACTATCAATATGGCACTGACGTGAAAGTTTAGATAGAATTCTAGAATGGGAAAGACCTTCTCCTGTTTTTTGTGCCCCTCCCCTACAACATTTTCCAGTTGAGGTAACGAAAGCCCAGAGAGGGCAGGCAACTTGGCCGAGGTCACACAGCACAGGCGCAGAGCCAGGACAGGACTATAGTTGACCTTTGGCCTTGGGCTTCCCTTCCTGCCCCTCAGTGCCCTCACCTGAGAGCTAGGATTTGATTTTATCTGGCTAAGCCTCGTGCAGACCAGAACTGGGTCTTCTTAAACTAGAAGTTTCCAAGCCTTTTTAAAAAGCACCACGACAGGGCCGGGCACGGTGTCTCAGGCCTGTAATCCCAGCACTTTGGGAAGCTGAGGCAAGTGGATCACCTGAGGTCAGGAGTTCGAGACCAGCATGTCCAACATGGTAAAACCCCATCTCTACTAAAAATACAAAAATGAGTGGGGTGTGGTGGGTGTCTGTAATCCCAGCTACTCAGGAGGCTGAGGCAGGAGAATTGCTTGAACCTGGGAGATGGAAGTTGCAGTGAGCCAAGATCACACCACTGCACTCCAGCCTGGGCAACAGAGCAAGACTCTGTCTCAAGAAAAAAAAAAAAAAAGCAGCATGACGTACATCCCCTGGTTGGTGGTTGGTGACGGCAACCCTTGTTCCCTTCCTTTTGTGGAGGTGGACATCGTGCAGGAGAGAATTCTTGACCTTGGGGAAGCCACAGTAGCACCATAGCCTGTCAGATGGTTGCTGTGGGTTTCAGCCCTGGCGTTTTGATTCTTCTGAGCTGGGCGATCTCAGACAAGCCACTTCACTGTTCCCAGCTTTCTTTCCTCATAGATAAAATTGACAAGAGGAAAAAAAAAGTGTGTACCTCACAGAAATATTGTGAGGACCAAATAGTATGTTTTAGCTAGCATTATAATTATGTGACTAAGGGTACAGGCTTTGAAGCCAGACTACCTGGGTTCAAACCCCAGCAATTCCAGTTCCTGGCTGTGTGTCCTTGGGCAGGTTATTTAATCTTTCTGTTCCTTCATTTCCTCATCGGTGAAAGAGAATAATAATAGTTCCCGCCTCATGGAGCTAGAAGGATTCAGCGAGTTAATATATATATGAGTTGATACTCAGAAGCCTGCTTAACACAGAGAAAGTACTATATGCCAGCACCAGATTTTACTGAGCACAGACTATATACCAGGTGGTTCATATATAGGGCATCAGTGAACCTAGGAAGTGCATGGTGGCATTGTCGCTATTGTTTGTCCCATCTTAGGGATGAAGAAATGAAAGGCACAGATTGGCTAGCAAGTGGTGCAGGCTGGAGGGGAAACAATGCCAGGCTCTACTTCAGGCACTTAGCCCTGGGCCTGGCACTGGGGACTTGCTCAGTAAATGTCACAATGTCATAGGGCGGGGCCAGGCTGGAACCCACTGCCCCTGCATCAGCAATTTCAGGCCTCACTATTGGGCTGGTGTGGGGCCGGGGAAGGGAGGGGAGGATTATATGTGCCGACCTTCTCCTTGTTTGGGGCATTCAGACCCTGTGGTCTGGTCACAGCCTGCCACCATCAGGCATGTGTTCCTAGCAGTGGGATGGTAGCGCCAAGGTATTTTTTACCACCCGACAGCTCTCCCTGTGCCCCCCAAGGAATAGTTCCCTGATATGTGTGAGTAATGGTCAGCCTTCTTGTGGAGGGAATCCATGAGATGAGCTGGTCCCCGGCCCCTGATCATTTTGCCAGGAGCCCGAGTCAACCATAAACAGTCTGGGAGCCAGCAATAGAAAAATTAAACCCCTGCGTCTGGCAACTCAGGTGGGGCCTCAGGAACCTGGCAGGCTCGGGCTGAACAGAGATAGCAAGAGCAAGAGAGAGAGAGAAAGAGAGCTTGAGAGTGAATGAGCGTCCCTGCCCCAGGAGACAGTGGGAGGGTTTAGGAGGCAGACAAGCCTGGGATCGAATCCTGGCTCTGCCACTTGTGTGCTGTGTGACTCTGGGCAGGTGATTCACCTCTCTGAGCCTCAGTTTCCTCACCTGTTACACAGGTATAATTCTTGGGACCCTCTCAGAGGGTTGCTGTGGGGCCTGAGCATCTGGACAGGTTGGTGAGAGCATGGGCTTTGTTGTCAGCCAGAATGTAGCTATTCTCTGTTCCCATGTGGGACTCTTGGACATGTCCCGTTCCTCTCCGGGCCTCAGTGTCCCTGGCTACAAACTGGGAAGAGTAACACCCTTCCCACAGCGTAGTGGGAATGCTCTTCACCCCGGGGCAATATTGCCCCCCCAGGGCATACTTCGCAATGTCTAGAGAGATCTTTGGTTGTCATGGCTGCAGGGAGGAAGAATGCTATGGGTCCCTGATGGGTGGAGGCCAGGGATGCTGCTCAATATCCTACAATGCACAGGACAGGCCTCACTACTCTCCTTTCCAGGCCCAAATGTGAATAGCGCTAAGATTGAGAAACCCAGAACTACAGTGAGTGATTGAGGTTAGGTTCAAAATAATACTCAGGGCTGGGCATGGTAGCTCATGTTTGTAATCCCAGCATTTTGGGAGGCCAAGGCTGCTGGATCACTTGAGCCCAGGAGTTCGAGACCAGCCTGGGCAACAAGTGAGACCCTGTCTCTACAAAAAAACACAAAAAATTAGCTGGCCATGGTGGCGCACACCTGTAGTCCCAGCTACCTGGGAGGCTGAGGTGGGAGGATCATCTGAGCCTGGGAGGTTGAGGCTGCAGTCAGTTGTGATCACGCCACTGCACTCCTGCCTGGGCAACAAAGTGAGACCTTGTTTCAAAGAAAAAAAAATACTCAAAACTTGCTAGGCAGTATAGTCTATATTCAAGAGGGCTGGCATATTTATTCATTCAACAAACACTCCCAAGCACTTAACCACATGGCGATGCTGTTCTAGGTGGTGGGATGCAGTGGGGAGAAAGACAAATGCCCTGCCCTCATGGAGTTTACCTTCTAGGGGAGGGGCCAGAATGACAGACAACAAAGAAGAACGCAGAGAATTAGAAGAGGGGATGTGTGTGAGAGTTCCTTGTCTGGGCCACCAGGAAGGTCTCCGAGAGGCAGTGACGGTGAAGTAGAATCCCTGAGTGATGACGAGAAGCCAGCCACTAGTGTTCTGGTGACTCTACTTTTAAACACCTGGCTCTCTGGGGTAGGGGGAGAGAAAAATAAATGCTCTGATATGCAGCACCTGCTGATTCCCGTGGTGTAAATACTCCTAATTTCAAGGCACTAAAGTGATGTCAGCTGTCAGCCGGATTGCAAAATTCCTGAATATTTAACAATGGGCAGGAAGTGGGTTGGGCAAGGGGACAGTGAGGGCAGGTCCTAAGGCAGGACGGGGAGTGGGCCTATTTTAGGAAAAAGGCATTGCTGGTGAGAGGGGAGAGACAGTTCAGGCAGGCAGGGGCCCGACTGCTCAGGGCTTGTAGGCACGGTCAGATTAGCAGTTTGGAGTCCATTCTAAAGTGTGGCCGGGAGCCAGGGGAGGGTGTGGAGCACAGACAGGCTGGGATCTGATGGCACATAGTAGATGTGCATCGAACGGTGCTTCACCTGAGCCCAAGGTGTCTGAGATGTTAGACAGGATAGAATAGCTGACTGAGGATCAGCTATGTTCTGGCCCTTTCTGAGATGGCAGAAACTTTCTTTCTGGTTTGGAGCCCCCGGGCCATAGGTTAGGGCAAGTTAGGCTGTCCCCCAGGACAGGGTGCTGGGGTCCTAAGGTAAGGGTTCAGCCTACCACAGGTGGGGGGGCATGGGGCATGTCAGTGGCTCCCTGAGCTGGGCAGGCCACGATTTATGTCCTGGTCCAGGGAGACTCTGTTTCCTCCTTCCCCCAGGCATTGTTCTCCAGGCCTTGCAGAGGTCACCCCGACAGGAAGGCACAGGCCCAGCTGGGGCCAGCCCGAGGAGGTGTGGAGGCCTGGGCCCCTGGGTGACCCAGGCCTGGCGTTCACTTTCTGGCAGCTTTTCTTTTGCATTTCTGCCCAACTCCCTGAGTGGCAAAGGAATCCTAACAAGCTACAGTTATTAAACACCCATCATGCCAAGCCCCATTTTACAGATGAGAAAACTGAGTCCCAGAGAGGCCAAGTGACCTGCCCAGGAGTGCAGTGTGGATTCATATCCAGGCCTTTCTGAGCCCGTGCTCAGAACCACTTATGGGCACGGAGATGAGGAGCTGTATTTCCTACCAACAGATGCTGGAGATAAAAACCAACTCTGTGTCTTGCCTCCTCATGGCCGTCACCAGGTCATGCCGTTGGCTGTTTAGGTCTTCCCATTTGTTCCCCACAGGTGACGGGACAGTGGTTCGAACCCCTAGCCTGGGGGCCGGGATGTGATTGGGGCAAGGCCGTGCTGCCTTGCTGATCCTCAGTCAGCTATTCTATCCAGTGGCTCAATTCTGGCATCTCCTAGGACCCCAGTGAGGAGGAAGCACCTGCTGGTACAGCTGGTACCTGCTGAGTGCCAGGGAGCACAGGTGCTTTGTTGCAGGAGTGCATCCTATCCTGGTCCCAGGCCTAGGGGGTGAGGGCCCCATCCAGAGACAGCATTCATCATGGTCACCCTGGCACCCTGCTGCCTTTGGCCCCTGAGGTGTAGGAGGGGTGATGAGGATTTCCTGCAGAGGGACCGGGATGGACCCAGATGGGGCTGGTTCGGGGTCAGGGATCTTCACCCGCATCTCTGCAGGGGTGGGTAGGGAAGGAAGGGATACCCCTGTATGGGAATTCCTTGTCCCAGCCCCGCCTACATCATTTCTTCCTCCCCTACCCTTGAGAACACTGGTCTTAGCCAGCTTCTGCTTTCGTAGGTTGCATTTGCCTGGGCCGCTGTGGTCTGGGCCTCAGCCACTGTCCTACCTGAGTGAGGCTTGTTACAGACATCAGGGCCCACCTGACTGTGGTGGGCTACACGAGGATGCTCACATTTCCTCCATTAGTCACCTGATGGCTAGGCATTGGAGTCAGATTTTATGTCCCAGACCTTGGGTAGGAGGACAGTGCAGGAAGCCAGGCCTGTGGCCTTCCACTGGACTGATCTCCTTACTGCCCCAGGCCTCAGTTTCCTCATCTGTCTTTTGGGTTAAACGGGGTCGTGGCGAGGATTAAGACAGATAATGAAAAGCACTCCGCCCAGTGTCTGGCACATTGCAGACGTCACTAAGCCTTGGCATAAATACAGATGCTTCTCCTCCTGCACAGGAAGCATCGGGAACCTGTGAGGGGAGGGGGATGACACGTTGCATGAAGTGGAGAGGAGTGGGCGTCCCCCTGTGGGATGGCTCATTCTCCAGTGGGCAGTGAGAGATTTGCCTGCAGAATTTAGGAGGGTGGTCTTGGGTGCCGTTCAGGAAAGCGAAAGTGGCCGCGGCAGCTGGCAGAAATTCCCTCAACGGCTAGATGTGTTACAACGCCAACCAGTGAGAAAATGAATCTGAGACAAAAATTGTGCATTTTCCGGAACTCCTTAGAGTTTTAAATACCCTGGCCCCATATACCCACTTCTTAGATTCCCTGTTTGTGTAGGGCTGGAAAAATCAGTCCCTCGTTAGTGTTGGGAAACTTTCCTCAAAATCACGGCAACAATGCTAATATTTAAGAGTGCATTAATCACACCTTCTACTCTGCATATATATGGGGACGAGTTCTCCATGGGCAGTTACCAGACAAACCATGTGTAGCCCTTAAAAGCTGTGCCTGGTGGGTAGGAATCCCTGGTAGCTGTTCCCACTGCTTTGTCATCAGGCTGGGTCACTGACTCAGGATAAAAATGATGTACCCTGTAGGATTTTTCTTTTTTTTCTTTCTTTTTTTTTTTTTGGAGATGCAGTCTCACTTGTGTGGCCCAGGCTGGAGTGCAGTGGTGCAATCTCGGCTCATTGCATCCTCCGCCTTCTGGGTTCAAGCGGTTCTCTTGCCTCAGCCTCCCTGGTAGCTAGGATTACAGGCATGCGCCACCACGCCCGGCTAATATTTTTTTTGTGTGTGTGTATTTTTAGTAGAGACACGGTTTCACCATGTTGGCCAGGCTGGTCTTGAACTCCTGACCTCAAGTGATCTGCCCACCTTGGCCTTCCAAAGTGCTGGGATTACAGGCATGAGCCACAGTGCCAGGCTGGACTTTTATTTTTTCTCTCTCTCTCTCTTTTTTTTTTTTAGAAACAAGGTCTAGCTCTGTCACTTAGGCTGGGGTGCAGGGGCACCATCATAGCTCACTGCAGCCTCCAACTCCTGGGCTCACGCGATCCTCCCACCTCAGCCTCCAGGGTATCTAGGACTGCAGGTGTGTGCCACCACACCTGGCTAATGTTTTATGTTTTCATAGAGATGGGGTCTTGCTGTGTTGCCCAGGCTGCTCTTGAACTCCTGGTCTCAAACGATCCTCCCTCCTCAGCCTCCCAAAGTGCTGGGATTACAGGCTTGAGCTGCTGCGCCCAGCCAGGACTTTTCTTCTTGCTTGCGTCTCTCTCCAAATCCACGCTATGGTGAGCAAGCCCATTTGACCGGAGGTTTCATCTCGATTTTGCTTTCGGAAGAAATCTCTTGTGATTGTCTGCCTCAAGCGTTCATTTAGGGTTTAATCAAACAAAGGTGGGGCGGTAACGGGATTGTAGGGAGCAAAATCCTATTTGTAGAGAGTGGGGAATACCCATGCCCTCCCTTGCGTTTTAAAGACCAAGGCAAAAACTTTTTGCATGCCAGTTCCTGGGGGACAGAAAAATCTCTCAGGCTTTGGTTCCCCAGGTGTTTGCTCTGTCTCCCTTTCCCCCACCAGCTCCCCCTCCTCTCCTTTTTCTTCTCTCCCTTTCATTTCTGGAACAATCATCCTGGCCAGTTCCTTTGGGCTCTTCCACATTCTTTGCCAAAAACAAAAACCATTCTTAACCCCAGATGACCAGGCCTGCAGTCGTTTTGTCTGGTATGTGGCGTCCGCCCGAGTTGGGGCGGGTGAGGGGGGGCATGTATGCTTCCAATTTATATTCCAGCATGCCAGCTTCAAGGCGAGATGGGGCTAGGGGAGGAAAAAAAAAACCTCAAAAAGTGGGGAGGCCAGAACCACTGAATTTCAAGAGAGGAGAAAGAGGGAAAGGGTGGAGGAAAGACAGCCAAGCCGAGGTGACCGGCAGATTCTAGGTCAGGCCAGGCCCGTCCTTTCAGAGCCACCCCCCAGCCTCCACCCTTCTTAGCCCTGTGGTAGACTTTGGATTGTACTCTGTATTCTATTTGATTATTATTATTTTTTAATGAGGTCAGACTGAAAATCCATCTGCCTGGGCCTGCCTGCCTAGGTTTGAAGGCAATTAAACTGGAGACTAACCTCTTAATTAGGGTTTCCCTGTGTAAATCTCATTTGATAAATTCCTTATCAGCCTTGGCTTTAACTACAGCGCGTCCTCGAGACGGGATTGAGCTCCCCCTGGGACCTCTGAGTGAATCCCCTAAGAGAGCCTGCCCCACTGCAAACTCTTCTAGCCAGAGCCTCCCCCAGGAAGAGCCGGGAGAGAGGCCCTTTCAGGGTTAATTAATCAGAAAATTTAGTGGTGCCCGGTGATTCCGGAGGACTTGTCTGCCACCTTTGAATTCTCCCATCTCCCCTTCTGCCTCCCTTCTAGGTCTTAAAAAAATTTTTTTTGGGTGAACTGAACTCCGCTAAAGGAAATTTGCAGCCCCCACTGCTTCCTTGTGGCTCCCCCTCCCTTCTGCCCAACTTGTTTGTCTGTGTGGATGGTTAGATTTTTTTTCCTTCCCTTTTTTAAATGCAAGTGCGGCTGGGAGTAGAAATGTCAGGGGTCAGGCTTCAGGCGGCAGGGAGCAGAGGGGCAGCCTCAGCTGCTGTTGCCATTCGGGGAGAGAGCAGAGCTGAGCTTAACCCTTTGGGGCCCAGGCCCTGCCTCTGGGTTCAAGGATACTGGGCACTTCTTTCCCCTCTCTTCATTAGAGTCGGAGGTGACTCTGGCACCTGGACTCCTTTTTCAGGATTTTAAGCTACAAATCACATCTGGAGTGGGACAGGGCAGTCATAGCGGCATCACCTAGGAGAGTGCAAAGCGGGAGTTTTGGTTCCATCAGCATGTCCTGAGCACTGTGGGTGTGTTCGGGACCAGGAGCAAGATGCCACTCATATGGATGTGGTCACACAGGGCAGGCTGGGCCGTGGCGGTATGCACTGCTGTAACCTCGTCAGCATCCCAGGAGATAGCCCCATTTACAGATGGGGAAAACGAGGCCTCGAAGGGGTGGTGATGTGCTGAGTTCCCCAGCTGCTAACAGGTTGGAGTGGACGCGAGGCCCATCTTTCCCATTTCTGAACCCTCGATTCCTGCGTACCAAGAACCCCTGGCCACTCCCACCCTCTGGAGTCTGGTCAGAGGAGAAGCCTGACTCACATACAGTGTTTGGATTCCTTCCATCATTCTGTAGCCATCGAAAGGGCGGGGGGCCAGGTTGGAGGGTGGAGCATGTGCCATGTCACCCACAGCACCCTCCAGCCGCTGTGAAGCAGCTACCGCTGTGGACCCATTTTACAGATGAGGAGGGCGAGGTACAGAGAAAGAAGGGACCTGCCTGAGAGCACAGCCAACATATGGCAAAGCCTGATGTATCCCCCATTCTTTCTGCCCACTGGGTCTGACTGCTCCTCAGCATGAGACATCACCAGCCCCTGGAAGCAGGAACAAGAGCACAGAACTGGGGCCTCCCACCTACCGGGTCCCCATCACCTGTGGAGTTGCCCAGGGGCTATGCAAGCTGGATGGTCTGTGATATGGGGGGCTCAGGAGGGGGTATAGCTGGCCTGGGTATTGTCAGGGTGACAGGGGGTCTAGTCTGCCAGTGGCTTAGGTTGGTACCTGGCAGAGCTGCCCCTGGCACACAGGGCCCTTATGGAATTGTCACGACTGTTGCTATGTCTAAGCCTCAGTTTCCTCATCTGTGAAATGAGGACGATGGCAGTGTCAACCCCCTGGGGTTCTGCAGGCACGAAACCCGTTGATGCACAGAAAGATCACCAGCAATGACCTGCACCTGGGAAACTTCAGTGCACATTAATTGGTATTATTATCATTTATTCCTAATATTGGAGGAAAAAAATG
This sequence comes from Gorilla gorilla gorilla, assembly GCF_029281585.2. Lineage (NCBI taxonomy): Eukaryota > Metazoa > Chordata > Mammalia > Primates > Hominidae > Gorilla > Gorilla gorilla. The sequence continues at coordinate 25,787,453 of NC_086018.1, read as the reverse complement.
TAGGTACCAAGGAAGTCTCTGAGGGAAGAAGCCCCATGTGATAATCAACACCTCCGTGGATAGCCAGGAGGGTGGGGATTCCCAGTGGGAGCTGAAAGCAGGAGGCCCTGCCCTAGTCTGACCCGTGGGGTGGACCTCCGACCTGGGGCTGTGTGGCCCTGGGCAAGTTGCTTCACCTCTCTGTGCTCCCGCTGGTGGGGAGGAAATGCCAGCTTCTTCAGTTGGTGGGATGAGCGTGGACCTCAAGTCTTCAGGGCGAGGGGAGGGAGATTTGCTTCATGGCTCTGCCTTTAACTGGGCAGTGGCCTTAGAATCTATCTTGCTGGCCAGGCCTCTGTTGCCCTGTCTGGAATATCCCCATTCACGACGGTGAAGTGTAGAGGAAGTGATCTGCCCAGACATGTTTTGCAGCCTCCCAGAGAGCTCTTTAGACCTCAGGGATTATTATTAGAATAATGGAAAGTGGGATCATTTCTCTGCAGAGTTGGGGGAAACCTGGGCACACGGGAGGTGAAGCATTTGGCAGCTGCAGGTTTGTCCAGGGGTCCGTTTGCTCTGTGTCTGCCCCTGAACCCCTACCACTGAGAGGGCACTGTGGGGGTGGCGAGAGATACTCATGTACATCAAAGGATCAAGGCCGGGCGCGGTGGCTCACGCCTGTAATCCCAACACTTTGGGAGGCAAGGCAGGTGGATCACCTGAGTTCAGGAGTTTGAGATCAGCCTGTCCAACATGGTGAAACTCAGTCTCTACTAAAAATACAAAAATTAGCTGGGCATGGTGGCGTGTGTCTGTGCCTCAGTATTCGGGAGGCTGAGGCAGGAGAACTGCTTGAACCCGGGAGGCAGAGGTTGCAGTGAGCTGAGATTGTGCCACTGCACTCCAGCCTAGGCAACAGAGCGAGACTCTATCATTCATGAATAAATAAATAAATGGACCAAGATGATGTTTGGGGGCTAGGGTTTGGGTCCTAGCATCCTCTCTTGTTGTATGGCCTTGAGTGAGTCACAATGCTACGTTATGTCTCAGTTTCCTCGGCTATGAAATGGGCATAGTGAGGCGGTGAGGACTAAGTGCAGCGAGCACGTGAGGCCCCAGCCTGGGCTCTGCACGGTGCACTCCCATGACTTGGGCCCAGCTGAGCCTTGAAAGGTTTGGAGTCGCCTGAAGCAGAGCTTGAATTCTCCCCTCGCTGGCCTGCGGCCTCCCTCTCTCCCTCGCTCTGAAACCAAAGCCCAGCATCTGCTTCCCCAGGAGCTGTTTAATATTCTGCCGTGGTAAAATGAACTCATTGGAGCCACCCGAAAACAGCTGAATGAACCCCCTGGCGCCCGGTGGCCTTTCAGAGTGGCTCCAGACCCCCCTTGGGCCTCGGGGAGGCTGGCAACGGTAGCAGCTGTGGGAGAGGGGCCCCCTTTTCTTCTTGGTGTCTCGGGGAAGCCTCTGACCTGCAAATGGGGCTCCTTGGGGGCTGGGTAGGGGACGGGAGTCTGGGGAGGGGCGGCCTGGGCTTCCCGGCCTGTTAGGGGCCTTGTTTGTGCTTCTTGGCTCAGAGGTTCTGTGTATGGGGCCTCCTTGGGGAGGCTGAGAAAGCTAGGCCTTCCCCAAATTCTTCTCCTGATTCTCCCCCACCCCAGCCTCAAACTAGGCCTACTGCAGGCACTAGGCTGCTAGCCCCCAGCTGCCAGCCACACTGCTTGATGATGATGATGATGATGATGATGATGATGATGATGATGGCAATGGTGATAGTGACAGCAGCATCCATGGAGCAATTGCTAAGTACCAAACCCTGATGAGTGTGTTGTCTTGCTAGCTTATTGGCTGCTGGAAACCACTGGGAACAGTTTACTATTCTTATTCCCATTTGACAGGTGAGGAAACTGAGGCCCAAAGGGGCGCAGCTGCGTGAGAGATCATGGAGCTAGGAAGTAGCCTAGCAGGGCTTCACCCAGGCTCTCACCAGCACACCACTGTCCTGGTGCCCCACAGACGTCTGCACCTGCAGGGTTGTCTTGGGGTTGGTTAAGTGATGTCAAGCTGTGGAGCACTGCCCAGAGGCGTACAGTCGGCACTGCTTAAATGCTAGACTCTATCATGACTTGATGACTGTACTTTGTCACACTTGTTGCCTGTTAAGTCCAAGTTTCATGACCGTCTCCCTTCTCCCCACACCCTAACTGCTCTATTTCCACCCCAACTCCCTCGAAAGGCAAATGGTAACGAAGTGCTTCCAGGTAGAAGCCGGATTGATTTCATGCAATTATCCCTGATAAAATTAAATATTACTTGCAATTAGTCTTGGGCAATTTCTCTGCTGAGACACAGCGAGGCAGTGGGGTGAAAAAGGGCTGAGTTGGCCCAGCCCCTGCTAGGCTGAGGGCTGAGTCTGTTGGCAGCTGTGTGTGCTCTGCCCGGGAATGCCCTGTCGCCAGGACTTAAACCCACAGCAGCGATTTCTTCCCAAGACAGAGGACTAGAGAGGGCCGGGCAGGAGGACACACACAACAGCCCCTTTCGTCCCTCCTTGTTTTATAACCGAAAAAGCCTCAGCAAATAGTACTGGGATTGATTTTTCTAGCAGGTGAGTGGCCTGACATGTGTCGGGTCCAACAACCTCTCTGGAAGATTCCAATAATTGATATCCGGCGGTGGAACCCAAGGTATAGGATTTCTTCCCCAGGAGTTCAAGCCCCAGCAACACTTCCCCCCAGCTGTGGGACCTTGGGCAAATTACCTCCTTTCTCCGAGCCTCAGTTTTTCCAATCTTTAAAATGGGGGTAACTTTGACTATTGAATGAGTTAACGCAGGAGTTGGCAAACTTTTTCTGTTAAGGGTCAGATAGTAAATATTTTGGACTCTGCATGCCGTAAAGTCTCTACTTAATTACCTATCCCTTTCCCTGTCATGCAAAAGCAGTCACAGACAGTGTGCCAACGGATGGGTGTGGCTGTGTTCTGATAAAACTTTATTTATGGACACTGAAATTTGGATTTCATATAATTTTCATTTGTTATGAAGTATCTTCTTTTGACTTTTTTTCAACCATTAAAAAATGAAAAAAGGCCAGGTGTGGCGGCTCACGCTTATAATCCTAGCACTTCGGGAGGCTGAGGTAGGAGGATTGCCTGAGGACAGGAGTTTGAGACCAACCTGGGCAACATAGTGAGACCCCCTACCAACCTCTATAAAAAATTAGCCAAGCATGGTAGCATGTGCCTGTAGTCCCAGCTACTTGGAAGACTGAGGTGGGAGGATTGCTTGAGCCCAGGAGACAGAGGTTGCATGGGCCATGATCATGCCACTGCCTTCCAGCCTGGATGACAGAGTGAGACCCTATCTCTAAAAAGAAAAAAAAAAAAAGGTTAGGGAAAAAACCCCACCATAACATTCTTAGCTCATGGGGTTGTAGAGTTTTTTTTAACCCTCCAAGATCCAAAAGTCAGATGGTGGGCCAGATTTGGCCACTGGGCTGTAGTTTGCCACCCCCAAGTTGACAGATGAAGTGTGCTTAATGCAGTGCTTAGCACAGGCAAACTGCTCAATAAATGGACCCAATGACTATTATTATTTTCTGGACTCAAAATACCTTTTATGGGCATATTTGAGAGTAAGTTAAAAATGGGCTGGATGTGGTGGCTCATGCCTGTAATCCCAGCACTTTGGGAGGCTGAGGTGGGAAGAATTGCTTGAGGCCAGAAGTTCAAGACCAGCCTAGGCAACATAGCCAGACCCCATCTCTACTTAAAAAAAAAAAAAAAAAAGTAGCCTGGCATGGTGGCTCATGCCTATAGTCTCAGCTACTGGGAAGGTTGAGGTGGGGGATTGCTTGGGTCTGGGAGGTTGAGACTAGAGTAAGCTGGGATTGCACCACTGCTCTGCAGCCAGGGTGACAAGGTGAGAACCTGTCTCTAAAAATAAAATAAAATAACCAGGTTTGTACTGTGAAGTTCAGGTGATAATCATTCCTTTTTCAGTTTATGCTTGTATCTGTAAACTCTTTGTGTGTTCTTTGATCAAGTCAGGACTATTACTTCCATTGCAGGGAGACTGAGGCCCAGAGAGGGAAAGTGTCTTGTCCAAAGTGACACAGCTGGGACAAGGCAGAGGTGGATCCTGAATCCACATGATTCTCTGCCCAGGAGGGCCTCAGAGTCCTCTCCAGAAATTTATGTGTTGGAAAATGCACTGGACTGGGAGCCATCTCAGTCCTCTCTTCCCTGAGCCTCAGTGTTTCAACCTGGAAATGGCTGCCTTTCAAACCGCCAACTGTCTATGGACTGTGACTCTGGGGTGACAAGAATCTCTCTCCATCATCCTTTCAGTGGTTCTAAAATCCAGGTTACACCTGATCAGCATTTGCCCTGCCTGGTGGCTGAGGCTTGTGGGAGCTATCTGCTGTGCTGGCCAGAAAGGATTTGGGAGGGAAGGTTGTAAGATGAAGCTTGGACTGTGTTCTCTAGGTTAGGATGAGGACTGTGAAACTGTGCGTGGTCAGTGCTGAACACTCTGGATACTCGTTGTCAGTATTGGATTATGATTGCCAATTAGTGACTATGTGGCCTTGGGCGAGTCTTACTGAGCCATCGACTCTCCTTTTCCTCATGATCTGGGGGGATAGTAATGCATACATTATAGACTGGCATGAGAATAAAGGAAGGTACCAGTGAAAACTGAGACTTGGGGCTGGCCACATAGCAGATGATTAAAAAAAAATTGGCATCCTTGCCGGGCACAGTTGCTCATGCCTGTAATCCCAGCACTTTGGGAGGCTGAGACTGGTGGATCACGAGGTCAGGAGATGGAGACCATCCTGGCTAACGCGGTGAAACCCCGTCTCTACTAAAAATACCAAAAAAAAATTAACAGGGCGTGGTGGGCGCCTATAGTCCCAGCTACTCGGGAGGCTGAGGCAAGGAGAATGGCGTGAACCCAGGAGGTGAAGCTTGCAGTGAGCCGAGATTGCGCCACTGCACTCCAGCCTGGGTGACAGAGCGAGACTCCGTCTCAAAAAAAAAAAAAAAAAAAAAATTGGCATCCTTGATATTATTGCTTCGTTATTATCATCATTCTACTTCATCCTCAGTCACTGCATTTCCAAGCCTCGTTTCTGAGGATCGCGAATTTCCACCATCCAGAGTTTTAATGGGGGAAGCATGCTGGGAGAGAACAGGAGGCTGGGGGTGTGAATTTTAATCCTGTCCTGGCCTTGACTCATCATTTGACCTCAGGCAATTCACTTTATTTCACTGGGCCTCAGTTTCCCACTCTTTGTGATTGCAATAGGTCAGATTACAGATTCAATATCAAGTGCTAATCTGGATTAGTTTTGGCTACCTGCAGCATTGTGTCAAGAAAGACTCTGAAGGTTCCCTAGGAGGGAGTGCTGCAGTTGATTAGCAATGTCTGCCATGGACTTAAGGTGAAATATGTTTTGGTGGGAGCCCCGCGTGGTTGATAATCCTAGAAAAGATGACCAGCTCCTTTCAGCCCCAAATTTACATCAGTCTATGGAACCTGCCTACTTGAAACTGATAGGGCTTGCCTTTTGTAAGAAAACTAGTTGTCATGGCAGCCACTGATGCAGACTGGGAGAGACTTTGTAGATTATTTTTCTAGATCAGTATTGTCCCATAGAACTTTCTGGAATGATGGAAATGTCCTCCATAGGCCCTGTCCTGTACAGTATCCACTGGCCACACACAGCTGTCAAACACTTGAAATATTGCTAGTCATGAATGAGGAATTTATTTTTAATTAATTAATTAATTATTTTTAGAGACAGAGTCACACTGTGTGGCCCAGGCTGGAGTGCAGTGGCATGATCATAGCCTACTGCAGCCTCAAACTCCTGGGCTCAAGTGATCCTCCTGCCTTGGCCTCCCGAAGTGCTGGGATTATAGGCGTGCAACACCATGCCTGGCCAATTTTCAAATTTTATTTAAAAAATGTGAAAGCTGCACATGGCTAGTGGCTACCATGTTGGACAACCCAACTCTAGACTCATGGAGCTCCTGAACTTGTAGGAGCTCCCAAGGCATCTACTTGTTACACCCCAGTGTGCATAAAGTCTGGGTGGGTCCTTGGGTGAAAGCCTGTTGCTTGGCAACCGACACCAAGCAGCACTCTCTGTAGCTCTACCCACAGGCAGCTGGAAACCACCTCTGCAGGAGTTTTGCTCAGGTGGGTGAGCTCTGCATAGGAGGGTAAATGCTTTTGTCTTTTGCATTGCATGCCTCCCTGGGGGCCTGGTTCTCCAGGGCTCAGACCCTGTAAGTGGGTGAGACCTGGCTTGAATCAAACCCCCTCCCTAACCCCTGGATGAGTATGCCCATGTCTCACCCTCTGTGACAATCCAGGAAACAGGAAGGTGTTTCCAGATGCAGAGTCGGTGGGCCAAAGGGGAAGGCAGGATGATGGGTGTTTGGGAGAGTGGGAGACATGTTTTATTTTTCCTTCCCTCCTTCTCTCCCTTCTTCCCTCCTCCTCTCCTTGTCTGTCTCTCTTTCTGGTGTGGGGAAAAAGTAGAAGATGCTTTGGAAACTGATATGGCTTCATCCTGAGTTGGCTGCTCCCTCGCTGTGTGGTGTTGGGCAAGTCACCCCACGTCTCTGAACCTGTTTCTGCATCCTTTAAAAAGGAATAACAGTCCCTGCCTTTGAAGGGAGGACCCGATGAAGTAATATACATGAAATGCTTAGAATAGTGCCTGGCATGTGGTTCTCTTCCCTGGGAAAAAATTACCCTCCAATTTGCTGATACTGTCTCTCTCTTTCTCTCTTTTTTTTTTCTTTTTGTCAAAACCCCCCAAACCCTTAACCAACACCTCCACCCACCCAACCTTGCCTGCCCAGAGATGTTGTTGGAGCGGTGGAGGGTAATTTCACCGATTTCCATGCTTGGAATTGACTTAAATCTCATCTCAGAGATTATCCCTGTAGGTCCAGTCTCAGGGCTGGGTGGCGTGTTGGTTGGGAAGGTGGCCTTTCTGGGTGATCACACTGGGCAGGAGGAAATTGCTGGCACTTGTCAGCTCATGCCAGGGGACTCCTGCATTTTTGTCTTTATTACAGGCACCTCCATTTCGGGGTTTTTGCACACACCAGTAGGGTCTAAAATAAACAAGAACTCTAACCTTCAAACTTTGAAGGAAGTCTGTTGGCTGGGCTGGGGTTGTGGGAAGTGAGTGGATATAATTCCTTAATCTCTACATGGTTTGTGAGAGGGCGTCACCCCTCTCAGTAAATTTGGCAAGCCTTCCAATTAAGTCTTGTATTATTGGCACCCAGGAAGCCTTGAAAAGCTCCTTTTCAGGTCTATCTGGAGGCTCAGGTGATGTGGTGTGAGTCTTTCTCATTTTAGGGACTCTTTAGGGTTTGTTCCTGTTCCCAGGAATTGATGTAGTTAGCACACTGAGGGCCTACTATATGTCAGGTGCTAGGGTCAGAGTGGGAAGTAAATAGGTGATATAAGGCCCCTAGTTTCATGGAACTCATACTCTTGGGGCCATGGCAGAGAGCAGGGCAAGAAAGAAAAGTTTAGCACAATTAGGGTTGGTGTGAGGTGTCACAGTATGAGGGGCACTGGAGTCCACTGAGGGACTTGAAGAGACCTCCTTGATGAAGGAAGATGGAGAAGAGTTAGTCAGGTGAAGAGAGAAAGGAAAGTGGTGGTCCAGGAAGAGGGGAAAAATGACAGGAATAGTGTTGCCTCCCCTTGGTGACAGCGTACTACAGACTCCATGGTGAAGCCTTCGGGACGAGGAGGGGGTCTGGTGCTGGCTTTGGCAGTAGGGCCAAAATCCTCTGATCTAGTCACACTTCTGTCCTTGACTTACCCCTCTGTGGCCTTGGTTTCCCTAATAAATAGCACTTGTCAGCCCAGTCTTCCTAGGTCTGGTTCTGCCATCCTTAGAAGACCACAGGGACAAGGGGCTGTGACTTCTGCCCTTGGAGGAAGAGGCACTGGGTCTTAATCCTGCTTCTCTATACCAGAGACATAGGCCAAATCTGGCAAATCCTTCTGAGAGGTGGGGTGTAGGTGTTGCGAAATTTGTCTTGTCCGGAGAAAATTTGACAGAAGGTGAGGCCAGGGTTGACTCAGTCACTTACCCCACTCCCCTGCACCCGCCTCTTCCCACACCTCCTGCTGGAAGGAGTGTGGCGGCCCCCACCTTCCCCTTAAAGACCACACACCACCTTCCTAGGTCAATGTCAGAGATGACACTGGGCGTTGCAGGCCCAGTGAGAGCACGAAGAGCCAAGTCAGTCAGCATTGCTCAATCCTCTCTCCCACCCCAAGGTGGAGACCAGCGAATATTTTCCAGCAGTCCACAGGATAATTTGAGGTGGGGAACACCCACTTGGGTGGCATCTTTAGGTCACGGAGTCCCGGTCCTGGCAGCTGACACTCTTGCCACTTTCAAAGGGGATGTCAGTTCAGAGAAGGCAAGTGCTGCACCTGAAATCACACAGCCAGCGTCCGGCAGAGCCCAGCTTCAGCTCCCTGAGTTGGGGAGGAGAGCCCAGTCCAGAGGGAAAGCAAGTTGGGGGTTGTTTGTGGCAGGTGCGCTTCTTCCTGGAAAGCCAAAGGCTGGATCTGCTGGGACCCTAGGGTGGTTGCCACTGAGGATGGGTGTGCCGGGCACAGGCACCCTGGGGGCTTAGTTCCCTGTTGTTTTAATGGAAATAATTAACCAGCTCCTTCTAAGCCCAGACCACCTCCTGCTGCTCCCCGTCTCTCTCCACCCCCTTCCAGGCACACACCAGGTAGCGGGTAAGAAGACACAGCCTCTAGACTCATGTAGACCTGGGTTCAAATCCAGGCTCTGCCATTTTTGCTGCGTGGCCTTGGTTTCTCATAGTGCTATGGAGAGAACCTGGCCCAGCCCCGGGTCAGTGCTCCCCCCACTACTGTCCACTCAGTTCCCGCTTGCCCGGCCGGTCACTGTCTGCTTTGCCCATCAGTCTGTCCTTTCAGAGTTGAAGCTGAGCTGCTGTTTGCTGGGCAGGCCATGCAGCCCACACGGGGGTCCTCAGAGGCCTTGCAGGGGTAAGTGCTGGGAGCCCCCGCTCGAGTCTCCCTCCTGCCTGACGTGGCTGACTCATTCGGCTTCAGAAAACCCACCTTTCTCCTTTTTTGTGGCTGTGTTCTGGAATGATTTTTTTTTTTAACAGCAGCCCTCTGCTCCTAATAATGTTCTATTGATTTTTAAGTAGAAAGACAAAGAGGTTTCTGCTGTAGCCCAAGAGGGAAGATGAGGGCCATAGCAAATGACGAGGACATTTCTGACTCCCTAAAAGTGACAGCACGAATCTTCATAGATCAGGAGCGTGGACTGAGCACCTACTGGGTGCCTGGCTTGCAACCTCCTCTTATGCGAACTTGGACAAGTGACGTCACCTCTCTGAGCCTCAGGTTCAAGGGTCAGCATACTTTCTCCGCAAAGGGCCCAATCTATAGCAAATATTTTAGGTTTGTGGGTTATATATGTGATGGTTAATTTTATGTGTTACCTTGACTGGGTCATGAGGTGCCCAGATATTTGTTTAACCATTTCTCTGAAGAACTCTGCCCAGTGCTTGCAATCTGATGCACCTCTAGGAAAACAGCCATAAACAAAATGTAAACAAATGAGCAAGGCTGTGTTCCAATGAAACTTTATTTACAAAGACAGGGAGTGGGCCAGTTTTGACTTGTGTGCTGTAGTGGGCTGACCCTAGCAGCGTCTTTATCTGAGAAATGGGACGAGGAGAATAGATGCTTCCTCCAGGGTTACATGAGGAATTATTGAGTTTAAAAGAATGAACATGTGATAGGTACTAGCGGTAATTATGTTATTGGTAATATCATATGTCATTCTCCTGGCAGCCCTGCCCGGTAGGTCTAAGATCTCATTTCACAGATGGGGAAACCAAGACACAGACAGATTAAGTGACTTGCCCTCAGCCCTTCTGCTCACTGTTGGATGACCTGGCACGAGTCCCCATTCCTCTCAGGCTTCTGATTCCCTACCTGTAGCCTCAGAGAGGACTTGGTGATGTAATGCACAGAGCATGATGATCACATCCATTGTGCAGAGGGGAAGTAGAGGCACAGGGAGGTGGAGCCCCTTGTAGAGGTCACCGTCTGAGATGTGGCAGGGCTGGAATGAGGAACTAAGCTGAATTTCTTGGGGCCCCAAGTTAGAGGCATCTGACTTAGAAGCTGCCTTGGGCACCTGGCCAGCCCAGTGAGACCCAAGCTCTCTCAAGGTACCGTTCCCATGGGAGTGGGACTCTTTTCCCTCACCTTGCTTAGAGCTGGAGAATACAAGGGACTTGGTTCTCAATAAGGGACTATGTTTCTAAGTCAGGTGTTCTACGGCAAGGTTAGATGGATGAGGTGCAAGCCCCTTTATTAATTTTGATGGATTCTCGATGCTCCTTCTCTACTCAGAAGCCTTCCTTGGCTCCCCATTGCTGGCAGGAACACGGTCTAACTTCTTCCAGGGGTCTCCGTGACTGACCTCACTTGAATTTTGCAGCCTCCTCTTCCCTCGTTTCACACCCATCCCTAAATCAGGGTCGCTGGGCCAGTCTCTTGCTTTGGAAGGAGTCACGCCTGGGTTTGGCATGCTCCTCTCACCTCCTCCTCCTGCAAAGCCTGCTTAACCCCCAACTTGCACACCCCCTCCTCTGTGAAGTCTTCCAGGATCCCCAGTTCTCCCCTCAGATCTCACAACATGGGCCTGCCTTTTACTCTGGTGGAGCTCCTGCTCTATTTTGCAGGTTCGTGTTTACCGGAATATCTCTCCCATAGGGTGGGAGCTCTGGAGGGGGGTGGGACCTGTGTTGGGTTCACCTCTCTGAGCTCAGTGCCCAGCACATGGCTGCAGGCACACGTGTGGCTGTGATCAGCTTATTGCCACGTTGTTAGTGGCCTCACGAGGACTCCCTTCCTCTAGGCTGCCCTAGGCCCAGGCTTGGGGAATTGATAATGGTAGCAGGACTTTGACTGTCGGTTGGGTACCAGTTCATCCCCTTCTTTGCAAGGAAGGAATGACCAAACCCATTTTTCAGAGGAGGCAGTGGAGGCATCAAAGTGGCTGATCCAGGGTCACACAACCCAACAGTGGCAGGGATGGATTTCAAACTCAGGCCTCTGTCTCCAAAGTGCGTGACTGTGCACAACTGACCCCTATGCAAAGCCCTTCCCCGGCGATGAAGCAGTGCGTGGGAACTTATGTGGGTAAGCCGGCCCCTTGCCAGCTGTGCTGACCCGACACAGGAAAATACCCCAGAGCTCCTGGCAGACCCACGGATGGGGGGGATGAGGCAGGTGCTCCATAGGACCTCCACCCAAAGTATCAGCACTTTGAAAATGTGTTTTTTTAAAATCCAGACTTGCACTGAACCTCATGTTTCCTCCAATGGGCTGGAAGCAATGAGGCTCTAATTCCAAATACGTGTGAATGTATATTTGTTTTGTTTTGTTTTGTTTTTTTGAGATAAGGTCTTGCTCTGTCACCCGGGCCAGAGTGCAGTGGCCCCATCACAGCTCACTGCAGCCTCGAAATCCCAGTTTCAAGTGATCCTCCCAAGTAGCTGAGACCATAGGCACACACCACCACGCTTGGCTAATGTTTTATTTTTTATTTTTTTTTTTGAGACAGTGTCCTGCTATGTTGCCTAGGATGGTCTTGAACTCCTGGGCTCAAGCAATCCTCCTGCCTCGGCTTCCCAAAGTGTTGGAATTACAGTCGTGAGCCACCGCACTTGGCCTCTATTTGTTTACTTTTTTTTTTTATTATTATAGATAAAAATCATTATTTGTTGAATGACTTACCACTTGCCAGGCAGAGTGCTAGGAGCTCAGTGAGGTGTCAGCCCTGGTGTTTAGTTGCTCCAGTTTCTGTGCGAGCATGCTGGGGCTCAGAGAGGTACAGCATCCTGCCCAGGCCACTCAGTATAGGGTCTAACACTGTGGGTGAATCTTGGGCAAGAAGGCAAGAAAACAGAGAGGGGGAGGGCTGTGCTGGAGACAGGGCTGGAGAGACTCTCAAATATAATAATAGTACTTAATGGTAATACTATTACCAGCATTACCGGTATTACCAGCAAATACTATTATCATATTTGAGAGTATTTCCAGAATGGCAGCTACTATTTATGGGGTGAAGTCAGCCCCTGGCACTGTGCTAAGCACTTTGCTTGCATTGCCCCCAGGCCTTCCCTCCTATGAGAATGATACTGTCTCCATCCCCATTTCATAGATGAGGAAATTGAGGCTCAGAGGAGTCAATTTCCTCAGAACCAATGGGCTGTGCTTTTGCATAAGCACGCGGGCAACACCACCATCAGGAGGAAGGTGCAGGCTAAGCGACTGGCCCTCAGCCCCCTGGGGCCTGTCACATCTTAGCAGCATACAGGTCAGGAGTGGCCCCAGGGTGTGCAGGGCTGCATCTGTCACAGGTCACTGGCCGCGTGGCCGGAGGTGCCAGGCAGGACAGGGAGCCCAATCAGAGATGCCCAGGCCTGGTGCGAGGAGCCCACTCTGTCCATCCTGCCGTCTGCGGCTGTCATGCACCACCTCATCCCCTCCTTCAGGGCCAGGGACGGTCCCTAGGACTCAGCCTCCCCCCGCATTCCCCGGTCCTGCCCCCAGCTCCTGGCAGCCTGGTTCCGATGATGCCCTTGCAGCCTCTCCTCCGTGGAGCCCTCGGCCAGTTCTCAATCTAAATGACAGCTGCCCTCAGCCAAGTCAACTCAAATTAATTTCCTAAGGCTTCCAGGGGCCTGGCCCAGCCTCTCACCAGACTGCACTGCTGCAGCGGCCGGCGCGAGGCCTCTGCTTCACCCTTGTGGGGCCTGGAAAGGGGGGGCCTTGCAGACCCCTCCCGCCCATCATGAGTTGGGGGGCTGTCTTCGCACCTGGCTCTGTGCCCAGGGCAGAAGGGGAATGCAGGCCCTCCCTGCCCCCAGGTGCCCTCATCCCCACCGTGTGCTGCCTCCTGTCAGATGGGGGAAGGTTGCAGCTGAAACTTTGGTAACATCAGTGGTGAGGGAAGAAACGTTGAAGGGGCGGGGGCTGTCCGGTTTTGTCCTCAGCTTCTGTGTCACCCTGGGAAGTTCTCATCCCATCTGTGAGCCTTGGGTTTTTTTTTTTTTTCCCCAAAAAGTGTGTGTGTGAGAGAGAGAGAGAAAGAGAGAGAGAAATAAGAAGAACTAGAGAATAAGAGGGAGGGGAGAAGGAGAGAGGGAGGGAGACACGGATGGAGGGGCAGAAAGAGGAAGAATAAGAGAGAGCGAGAGAGAGAGAGGATGGATAATGGACAGAGGGAGGGTGAATAAGAGCAAGACATGAGGGAGAGAGAGAGAGAGAAAGAGAGAGAACGAGAACGAGACAGACTGAAAGGAGGAGAATGCTTGCAAGAGAGAAATTGGGGGTGGTGGTGGGGTGGGAGAGGTCGTGCCAGTCACTTTGGCCAATGATGTTTCCCTTTTCCATGCAACTTTGATAAAAACCACACACTGTGACATCAGACATCTCTGGGTGTGACCTTGGCTCTGCGGATGGCTGGCTGTGTGAACCTGCGCCTGTGGCATTGCCTCCTTGAGGCTCAGTGTCCTCTGCTGTAAAATGGGCTAGTGTGTCGGGCCATCTCTCCCTCTGGGTGTTGGAGTCATTCACTGTGACCGACTGAGCCTGCAGGTCATGTTCACGGTCACGCCCTGGAGCCGACTCGCATAGAGATGTGGTCTGCTTTCCTTTTTCCTTTTCTCGATTGCCACGGTGACACTATTGATGGAAGTTGTCATTGATGGGAGGGCAGAGAAGGGGCAGGGGACACAGGCATAGGGCTGGGCCAAGGAGTGGCTAGTCTCCTGGGCCTGCCTCGGGCTCTGCGTGGCCCCGGTGGGATGCCTAGAGTGTCACGCAGGCTATTGGCCACTATCTCTTCGTCCCCATCCTTGGGGTTGTGGGTGTGGTTCCCTGAGCTCAGGTCAAGATGTCTCAGTGGCCTTTGCTTAGGCTTCTGCCCCAGACTCTTGCCTATATCATAAAATGTAAAATCTTTCTTTCTTTATTTTTTTTAGAGACAGGGTCTTGCTCTGTCACTCAGGCTGGAGTGCAGTGGCATGATCCCAGCTCACTACAGCCTCAATCTCCTGGGCTCAATAGATCCTCCTGCCCCAGCCTCCCAAGCAGCTGGGACTACCAGCATGCACCACCATGTCTGGTTAATTTTTTTTTTTCTTTGAGACGGAGTCTTGCTCTGTGGCCCAGGCTGGAGTGCAGTGGTGTGATCTCGGCTCACTGCAAGCTCTGCCTTCTGGGTTCAAGCGATTCTCCTGCCTCAGCCTCCCAAGTAGTTGAGATTACAGGCATGTGCCACTACTCCCGGCTAATTTTTGTATTTTTAGTAGAGATGGGACCATGTTGGCCAGGCTGGTCATGAACTCCTGACCTCAAGTGATCCACCCACCTTGGTCTCACAAAGTTCTGGGATTACAGGTGTGAGCCACCACGCCCAGCCAATGTCTGGTTAATTTAAAAAAATTTTATAGAGACAGTATCAGGCTGGTCTTGAACTCCTGGCCTTAAGCAGTCCTCCCACCTGCACCTCCCAAATTGCTGGGATTACACATGTAAGCCACCTTGCCCAGCTCAAATGTGAAATCTGATTGCCCCAGAGGGATAGAAGGGATTTGGGGGGAGGGTTGTATATCTACCCAAACCACTAGTCATTTTAGAGAGGGCCAGTTAGGCCCAGAGAGGGGGAGTGACTTGCCCAGGATCACGCAGCAAGCAAGGTGACAGAGCTGAGATGAAAATGTGAGCCATTCATTAAAACACTTAACAAATACTTATCAGGTGCCTACTGTGTGCTAGGAAGCAGGTGGCAGCCACATGGGCATGTCTGCCCTTAGGGTCTCCAGGCCATTGTCACTGGAGGGATTGTTATCCCCTTCTACAGATAGGGAAACTGAGGCTCAGCAAGTGGACCCACCGAAGATCACAGAGCTCGTGAGGGGCAGAGTTGAGATTCAGACCATGGTGGGCTTTGAACTCAGGCCTCCAAGCTCAGAGTTGGGACAACCTCTAAGCTGATGCGTGTCCGGGAGGGTTGGGGTGGGAGCCAACCGTGAAGTTTCAGGTTTGCTGTTTTCCTGCTTGGTTGGTGGCCGTGTAGACCTTCTTTCTGATCCCTGATATCTGGCTGAGATTTGCTGTTCCTGCCCCTGAGCCCAGAGTCTTTGAGTTTCCCAGGCCCCATCTATCTTTCTATAGAAGGGGACGTGGCCCAGGGATCAAGTGTGCACAGGCAGCCAAGTCAGGGTCGTTCTTGGGGTTGTGGGGCCCCGCAGACGGGTTCTAGTTGGGCTGTGGGGGCCAACTCCACAGGGGTCAAATCCTCCACTTTTCTCAGTGGTAGGTTCTTGGAGACAGGTCTTAGCACTGCAGTCAAAAGCCTGTGACTGAGCACGGTAGCTCATGCCTATAATCCCAACACTTTGGGAGGCCAAGGTAGGTGGATTGCTTGAGCTCACGAGTTTGAGACCAGCTTGGGCAACATGGTGAACTCCCATCTGTATAAAACAAATACAAGAATTAGCTGGGCGTGGTGGTGCACGCCTGTAGTCCCAGCTACTTTGGAGGCTGAGTTGGGAGTATTGCTTGAGCCTGGGAGGCAGAGGTTGTAGTGAGCTGTGATCATGCCACTGCACTCCAACCTGGGTAATAGAGCTAGATCTTGTCTCAAAAAAACAACAACAAAAAAAACCAAAAAACAAAAACCTGTGACTGTACTTTCTACTGGGCAAGGCTCTCTACTCCTGTGACTTCTGTCTGCTCTGATAGCTGGTAGCATTTTCCTGGGTACCTGCCATATGCTAGGCACAATAGAACCTTATCTTCTTCCCATTTCACAGAGAAGAAAGGTGAGGCTCGGAGAGGGAAAGTGACTTGCCCAAGCTTGAGCTGCTGGGAAAAATGCCAGGGACCAGGATACAGACCTTGGTCATCTGACTCCAAAGTCCCCCGTGATGTTTTCTGTGTTTGGTGGCCTGTTGGTGAGGGGCCCTGACCTCAGAACACCCCTCTGCCAGAGCAAGATGTGTGAGCACGTCCCTGAAGCCAGCAAGCCTGCAGCTAGCGGTATCATTACCATCATGGTAGCCGGAGCCAGGGATGCCATCTGCCAGCAGGGAGAGAAGTATGCACATCTCAGAGTAGGGGTGTTGGAGAAACATCGCCATGGGGCTGACAGCCAGGTAGGATGGCAGGAGTCACCTGGGGTGAGGAGGGGCAGGTGCTCTAGGCAGAAAAAACCGCAGCAGCAAAGGTGTGGAGGTGGAAGGATCAGGGCTCTGCTGAGAGAATGTACAGTTGGGGCTTCAGTGCAGGAGAGAGCACTGAGCGATGAGGTCAGAGGCCCAAGAGGGAGTCAGCCTGGGGCATGCAAAGCTGCGAGGCACTGGGGAGCCACGGAAGGTTCAAGCAGGAGAGAGGCCTGCTTTGGTTGGTGCTTCAGGAAACTCCCCCAGCTGACAGGTTTGGAGGGCAGTGTGTAAGCAGAGAGTGAGGCAAGGTAGCAGCTGCAGGCAGGAGATGGTGGGTGTGTGGGCCAGGGTGGGGTAGTGGGGCAGGAGAAAAGTGGGCAGACTTTGGAGGCAGCCTCTTCCCTCCTTGGTGCCTGGGCTGACTGTGGGGGATGGGGAGGAGGGAAGAGTGACCTGGAATGCCCGGGGCTGGCTTGGATGCAATGGCCCTGCCCTTCTAAGGAGGTGAGGAACAGAAAAGCTACCAAGGTCTGGGGGTCACAGATAAGTGTGTGTGGGGCCTAAGAGACTCCCAGGCTGTAGCACGAAGGCTCCGAGAAGTGGTGGCTCAGCCCTGTGGCCACCAGACCTGCCTCAGCTTCCAGGCCCAGTCGCCCAGCCCCCCGGTTGAGTGGCAGCTGTCACAGAACCCAATGTCTCCCCGCACCAGGTCCAAATAAAGGAAAAACCAAAATACATTTCCCTTTGTCGGAATCCAGCGAGGGTGAGTTGGGCGAGAGTCATCCGCTATTGTGTGCTGGGGCCCACACTGCTTCTTACATAAGCCCCGAGTTAAAAATACGCCCGGAATTCTCATTCTCCAGCTCTGCCTGGGATTGCACCCTGACCCCCAGCCTCGGCAGCTTCTAGCACCCACAGGGATGAAGAAACTGCCCCATGGCACAAAGCTGGCATGCGGCAGTTCTAGCTCTGGCTGCCTCCAGTGCCACGAACAGTAAGAGTGGGCCGGGTGTGGTGGCTCACGCCTGTAATCCCAGCACTTTGGGAGGCCAAGGTGGGCAGATCACTTGAGCCCAGGAGTTTGAGACCAGCCTGGGCAACATAGCAAGACCCCATCTCTACAAAAAAACAAAACAAAAACCAGGGGCTGGATTGCAGGCCTGGCTCTGCCCCTGACTCCGTGTGACCTTGATCAGGCTCTGACTCTCTGGACCATCTTTCAGTTCATCTGTAAAGAGCAACAGTAGTACCAGGTTAGGGGATTAGAAGGAAAAATGTGGCCAGGCATGGTGGCTCACCCCTGTGATCCCAGCACTTCGGGAGGCTGAGATGGGAGGATTGCTTGAACCCAGGAATACAAGACTAGGCTTGGCAACATAGTGAGAACCTCATCTCTACAAAATAAATTTTAAAAAATTAGCCGAGTGTGGTAGTGCACACCCATAGTCCCAGCTACTTGGGAGGATGAGGTGGGAGGATTGCTTGAGCCCAGGAGGTTGAGGTTGCAGTAAGCTATGATTGTGCCACTGCACTCCAGCCTGGGTGACAGAGTGAGACTCTATCTCTAAAAGAAAAAGAAAAACAACAACAACAAAAGAATGATAAGTGTCAGGGCAGCTACCCTTTTTTGACGAAGGGCTCACCTTATGCTGAAGGCTTTCCAGCTGTCATCTCACTTAATCCTCCTAGCAACCTGCAAGGTAGGTTCTCTTACTCCTCCCGTATTAGAGAAGAGGTTAGCACCTAGCCCGGGCCATGCTCTGGGGGAGTACCCAGGGAGCCCTTGATATGGGCAGTTGTTGGGCTCTGTCCTTCTTCCCGAATACCCCTGGCTTTCCCTCAGGTAGGCAGCGGAGCAGGAGGTGGCTGGGTCAGAAGTCTCCTTCCCTGGGGCTTAGTGGTGGAACCGTGGCTGGGAGAACCACCAAGGCAGCCCTTTGCCTGGCGTGGGAGGTGGCAGCCACCTCCGCCCGGCTCACGACGCCTGAGCACGTGGCTCACCCACATTGGAACCTGGTCCGGGGATTTTAGTACAGAGCAGGGTGATGACGAGGCCTGTTTTGCTGACTTCAAAGAAAAAAAGAAAACTCGGCCCCCTCTATGGGTGGGTGGCATCTCTAGAAGCAAAATTTAAAATGCAACATCCCCAGGTAAACGTCCCCTCTTTTCCATTCTCCCTTCACCCCAGGCACAACCTGCAGAAGGGTCACTCAGCCCTCGCCGGGCCCAGCCCTGCAGGTCCCCACTGTCACCTGCAGGCTGGCCAACAACATTGACAGGCTGTACTCATAGCCAGCGTTGGCAGGAGCGCCCCACGTGCTAAACGTTTTGCATGGATTATTTCACTTAATTCTCCTAACTGCCTCCATCACGGCCGGTCCTATTATTTCCCCCATTTCCTAGAACCGAGATTCTGAGAGCTGAAGTGATGTAGAAAAGTTCCTTGCTCCACGAATGGTGGCCACTATCATTGTTGAACCCTGTAAGAGAAACAGAGTGAGTTGAGTTATTCACGCAATTGCTTTTTTTGGTACCTGCTCCTGGTTCTCTCCTTCCCTTAATGGAACTGACTGTCTCCATTGTGGACGGAGAAGTTTGGAAGACAGAATCCGACGTGGGTCTCGTGATCGCAGCGGGGTGAGCAGGGGGCAGACTGAACCTCTGCAGCATGATGACCAAATGAAGTGCTGTGGTGTTCAGGGCAGGGGTGACGGGGTAGTAGGAAGAGGCTGGAAGATCAGCGAGGATTTGTGCCATGAAGAAAAGCTGAGGAGTGCTTTTGGGAGGAGAAACAGCAGGGGTGTCTGTCTCAGCTCTGGGCCTTGACCCTGGGCGTGCAGCGTGAGGTGGTTCTTTCTGGCCATAGCTGTCCTTAAAAACTGTCCTGCAGTCTTTCCTTGCTGGGCAGGCATGCTCATCAGTCCCCAAGAACCAGAGGCTCCTGCCCTCGGCCCCCCTGTGCTGCCTGAATCGGGTGAGGCACACACAGGGTTATCTGTTTTGAGATGATGTTGCCCCAGCCTCTGGGACTGACCCCCCAACATGCACATGGTATTGCCAGTCTCTCGTGAGGTCTCCCATGCTGCTCTTAGCCGGGCTCAGCAGGAATCACCACCCCCAAGTTGCAGATGAGGAAACTGTGGCTCTGCAGACAGGAGCTGCCCAGGTATGGGGCATTTGGGATTCCACCCTGGCCTGAGCAGCTGGGAATCCTGGGCTGAGAGGAGAGAGCCACACCCCCAGAGCTGGTGACATGGCCGTGGGTGACCCCTGGGTAGCTCCTGCCCCTTAGAGCCTCAGTCTTCTCGTCTGTCAAATGGGGATAAAGGGCGCTTCACAGTCAGTACACTGGACCCAACTGAGGGCCTGGTGTGTGCAGGGTCCGGGGGTGAACAGACCAAACCTGCCCTTCTCCACATGGCCACAGTCTGATGGGGGAGGCTGACAATCAAGTGGAAAACAGAACAGCATTCACTGGGTCCTGTGGTGTCTGCCAGTGCTGGGCGCTGAGTGACTCCAGGATCTCCCCCAACCCTGGGAGCTTGGCAAGGGGGTGGTTTTATCTCTGGGTCCTGGCGTGGGGGCTGGCGTGCTTACCGCCTCAAGGAGCAGAGACTGAGGGCCTCTCTTGAGCTGGGGCAGGCCATGACTTGAGGCGGCTTCCGTGGGACTGATTTATCGGCAGCGACTCGGCAGCCCTGGGGAGCCGCGGTCTGAGGGCGTGTTAGGTCCCCCTAGCTGGAATGAATCCGGCGGGAGGATGAGTTTGGTCATGCTTGGGTTGTCAAGAACTGAAGAATAATATTCTCTCTTAAAAATATTCCCTGTGGATACCAGACTGGTTGGCTCTCTTGCTCATTCTAGGCGGAGGCTGGGGAATCCTGCACCCATGCTCTGTGACATCTGGCAAGGCTCTCACCCTCTCTGAGCCTAGGGTGGCCCTGCCGGGGTGGGGAGAAGGGATACCCCCACTGATGGGCTTGCTGGGTGATGGGCTTAGATAATACACAGAAGTGTTCAGTTGTGTGCCTGGGACGCCCTCATTAAATCCACCCCTAATAAGAACAGCAATGGTTTCTGGCGTTAGTGCACGGCACGCTTATGGCTGTAACCTGGGGATGAAAGCGTCTTTAGAAAATTTGGCCATTTGGGTCTGTCTTACCCATCACTTGGCAGACCCAGCTTCCTCTGCCCGGTGTGTTGCTCAGGAATTTTCTTTCACTTTCTGGGTGCTTGCAGCCCCAGAGCAAAGAGTTTATCTCTCCTTTGGCAAGGAGCTTCATCCCTCGGAGTTTGTTTCCTCATCTGTAAAGTGGGCTCAAGCATTGCTACATTCATTCCTTGAGATAATTTGTGCAAAGTGGGGGAAATAACCCCCTTTCAGATTTTCTCTCTTTCTCTCTCTCTGTGGCAGATACTACTTCCCTCACCCCACCCCCAGTCCAGATCTTGCAGTGCTTGGAATAAAATTCCTTTGGAGATATTAACCAGGGTAGGGTGGAGGGGTCACTGGGAACAAGGCAAGCATGGGTTCAAGAGCAAAGGTTGGGGCACTGTGCCTCAGTATTGCCAGAATCCAGGGCCTGCCATGTTCCTAGAAACTCTGCCTCTGATGCCTTAAGCTTCCTGGGGTACCTTCTCCCCAGGAAGCCCTGGGTGGGGTATTAACAACATCCAGATTTCACCACTACTAACTAGCTTTGAAACCTTGGATTCAGAACCTCAGTTTCTCCTTCTGTGAAATGGGGCAAAGGCTCCTGTTTCATGGGCAGGAACACGCCCACCTAGCTGGGCCCCAGGAAGTAGTGGGGCTTTAGGGGATTCTAAGTGGCTGCAAAGCCCCCCTCACCCCCGGCCCTCCCAGATATGAATGACAGTCCCAGCAGCACTGTTTGGGGGACTGTCTGTGTGCCAGGCCATTACAAGGCCCCAGGGGAGATGACATCATCCCCATTTCACCAATGGGGAAACTGAGGTCCAGAGAGGGAACATGGTAGAGCCTTGGCCACACAGTAGTGGGGCTGTGACTTCAAAGTGACCGTGCTTTGGTCACAAAGAGACACTGTTTCCTGGCCTCACCATCAGCTCCAGGAGGAGGGTGGGGATAGTGTCTGTCCTATTCCATGCTAGATCCATAGGGTTTGTACCATGCCTGGCATATAGAAGGTCCTCAATAAAGGCATGTTAGTTGCATGAATGAGGGAAGGGGCCAAGGAAGTCTCCTTTCTGCCCAGCTCCGGCTCCTCCCACCATGCAGGTCCCAAAGCTGAGTGTCTCTGGGGCTCCAGGGTGGGGGCCCCAAGCCCAGTTAGTCATGGCCTGTCCTCAGCTGCCTGGGCCCATCCCTCTGGGAGGATTTTCTCTGCAGGCTGTGGCTCAGCTCCTGGGGGAGGCCTCCTGCTTAATCCCAGAGGGCAGGGTGGGCCGGTGACTCCTGCCTGGCACAGGGCCCTTGGCTGGGCTTGCACAGAGGATTGAGGGCAGGCCGGTCATGGAGTTCAGTATCTGGGTGTGCTCCCTCAACTGGAGCAGAGCCCCCACCCCCAATTTCGGCTTTTCTCACTACTACTGAGGCAGAAATTCAACATCAGCCCATATTCAAACCCAGCTTTCTGTCCCTTCCAGGCTGTGTGACCTTGGACATACTCTAAAGTCAGAGTCTAGGAAATGAGAATAATGAGACTCTTCATTGACATATGGCAGGTCTCAGGACAGAGCCAGTGGTCATGTGGTAACCGTAAATGAGAAGTCCTGCAAATTCCCTGCTTTGGTCTAATTTATACTAAGATGTGAATGGTTGTCAGGCTCCTTTCTCCTCAAGCGTGTCTAACACAGACATCCCTGTGATCTGTGGTGCTTTCTGGCATTGTGTGACTCAATGAAAAGAGGGTTCAGGGGATTTTCACTAAGGGTATGGGAGAGGAATAGACTCCCCCACCCCAGGCACCCAGAGTCCTTTCACGTAGTAGCTGAGAATGGTGCTTTTGTGCTGGTCTGATTGGGGAGCTCAGATTCTCTGTCTCTCCTGCTCTGAACACTTCACCTTCTGTCCTTGTGAGGACAGCACTTTACAGTTTATACAAACACCTTGTACATATCAACAGCCTGGTTGACTAGCCATCATAAGGAGGTGCATGAGCTGGGCGGACACTCCTCTTTTCAGAGGAGGGGACTGGCCTCGGGTCCCTTTGCGGAGCTACAACTGGATTCTCTCAGCCGTAAGGTTGGAGCTGTGTGACCCCAGGAAAGTTTCTGTGCCTTTCTGGGGCTCAGACTTCTCATCTATAAAATGGAGTATGAGAAAGCTAAGGCCAGAGCGTAGGAGGGAATGAAAGACACAGGCAGGTGTCCCGAAGGGCTCCTCTTCTCCCATGCCCCCACTCTCAAAGCCACTTCTATGGAGCCTCAGCCCCTGCACACCAATGAGGGGCAGAACCTTCAGAGGTGGGAGAGGGGCTGAAAAGGGAGCGATTGGAAAGCACTGGGGAGCGCTTGGGGATTGGGGAGCACATGGGGCTTGGGGAGCTGTGGGCGTCTAGTCTTTGTGGCTCAGCTGTGCCAAGCTGGGTATCCACAGGCACCTTCTCCATCCTTCCTGCTCCTCTGGAAAGGGTGCTGTGACTCCACACTTTCTCCTGTGTGACTCGGGGCAAGTCATTTTCCCTCTCTGAGTCTCAGTTTTCTTAGCTATAAAGTAGAGGTGATCATCCTCCCCCCCTGGAGTTGGTATGCAGTCTGGCACATTTTAAGAAAGTTCCCAGCTCGTGGTAGGCCCTGAGCAAATGTCTCTCCAGAGGATGACACACAAACAGGCTGTGTTCTGGACCCAGACAATCCTCCCCTCCACCCTTTCACTGCATGCGGCAAACTCCTACATATCCTTTGATGCCCAGTTTAGATGCCCCTCCTCCAGGAAGCATTCCTGACTTAGATCATGTCCAGTTAATCTTTTGGGAACTCTGGTGCATCAGAGATGGGCAAACTCTGAGTTTATCCTGCTTCACTTTCCTATTTCCCAGTGGGGAAACTGAGGCCCAACAGGGAGGTCTTCCCTTGGCTGAGATCTCACAGATGAATCAGGGGTAACAGCAAGAAGGTTCGAAACAACATCTCTAGATCCTCTGGGACCAGCTTTAGCCATGGAAAGAGGGCGTGGACGGTGCCTGTCTTGTATGCCTCTGCCACTTTGGCCCCCATTATGGTGTCCCTCAGAGACGAGTGTGCCACTAATGTCCTCTCTTCCTTCTCTCTCCACAGCCCACGACCTCCCTGCAAACAAGGCCTCAGCAACCCAGCCTGGCAGCCACTTGCAGTGCCTGTCTGTCCACTGCACAGACGACGTGGGTGACGCCAAGGCTCGAGCCTCCGTGCCCACCTGGCGGTCCCTGCATTCTGACATCTCCAACAGATTTGGGACATTCGTGGCTGCCCTAACTTGAATGACAAGAAAGACCCCCTCCTCTACCAGGCCCTTCCTCTCCCCCTGTCTCTTTCCTTCCCCCTCAACCTGACCCCACCCCTCTGTTAATTTGAAAGGGCCACTATTGCTGAGTGGATGATTTTTTTTTTTTTCTCTAGGTTGGTACCTGCTTAGTGGCATATGGACCGGAAAGGGTTAATTTAAAGGGGGGGAACCTCAAAAGTTTTTTTAAAAAAGAAACTTGTCTGCCACAGTATGTTACCAGTGTTAACCCTTCTGCAGTTAGCAAACTTTTGCTTAAGCCTTTTTCCTCTAGATACTCCCCATGTTTCGGTAATCTTGGCATACATTTTTTAGATGACCTCTTTCCTTGTTTTATTTTCATGCTGCTGTATGTCCAAGTATTGTTATTTCATAATAAGACAAGAGTTGCTTTCTTTTTTATTCTTTTTCCTTTTCTTACCCCCTCCCCTTTTATTTTCTTTTTGCTTTGTTCACTGCTTATTAAAATGGAAATCCTGGAGAATAGTAGTTCTGGAATATTGCCGGGTGAAAGTCAAATTGTCATCACAAAGTTATATATTGACACCCCAGTGTCATCAGTCAGGCAGGAGCCAAACAATGAATGCCCCCCTTAGGTATTCCGCCTGGGATTTTGTTTTGTCTGTTCCCTAAGAAAATATATTTTCCTTCCTGCAAACACAGTGCTCAGCCTTCAGTTCCCTTCCACTTGAGTTCTCTCTTCTCCTGCTGGAAGCCACCCCTCTCTGCGATGGACGTGCGGACGTGTCCAGCTCTGCTCTGTGGGAAGGAGTTGGAATGTTCGACAGTAGTGTTTTCTCTCCTTTTCTGGGCCTCCTCGCAAATGCCCAGGCCCTGCATTTTCATGCTGTGCTAAGCAGCCTTTGGTCTGCATGGGGGATGGTGTGCTCCCAGCCTGCAGTCTTTGGAGCAAGGCTGCTGCCCTTGCTGCAGCCAGGCTGGCTGTGCCTCGGGCGCTGGAGTTGGAGGAGGCTGTTCTCAGCCCTTTCCCTTTTCTGAAAGCTGTTCCTGGCCGGGCATCCCAGGGAAGAAGGAGGGGACTGCGTGTATCTCCTCCACCTCTCCCATTCCATCCCCAGTCCAACCTGGGCAACCCCACCCCTGGGAGGGATGAGGCACCCTCTTGCTCAGCCTGCTCAGCCTTCTCTGA
Organism: Gorilla gorilla gorilla; assembly: GCF_029281585.2. NCBI lineage: Eukaryota > Metazoa > Chordata > Mammalia > Primates > Hominidae > Gorilla > Gorilla gorilla. Next base: position 25,762,575 of record NC_086018.1, on the reverse strand, counting down.
GCCTTTGCAGGGATCTGCAGACTCCTGAGGGCTAGAGGACAGAGAAAGAGAATAGAATGAAATGACTTTGATTCCTGCGCCTTTTAGTTTTGAACTCTGGAATTCCTCTGCCCCCTCCCCAACATTTTTTTGGAATCTCACCCTGTTGCAAAACTAGAACCATGTCCCAAGCATTTCACAAAGGAATAACTGCTCTGAGCAGAGATGAGTGGTGGTTGGCAGGGACAGGCAACTTTGGGTGCTGCTGATGCCTGCAAAAGCCATTTATGGCTTGTGGTGGGGGGCACATAGATTCCCGGGTGGGTTAGACAGGAAGTAACTGATATCACTTCACCCAAATCCGTGATGGTTATATATTTAATTTCAGTTTTTGTTAACGATCGTGTCTTACTAAAACGCTCCACTTTGAGCTCCCCCACCCCCTCCAGGTCCTCAGAGTTTGCAGATCTGGGCTTTTTTTAGCAAGTGACCTGAAGGCTCTGGGCTCACCATACAACACCCGCATTGTTTATTTCAAAGAACTTTTCAGCGAAGGGAGAGGAGCTTTCAGAAAAACCTCACTCTTTCCCCTCCCTTCTCCCCTCTTTCCTTCTGCCGGTCCTTTTGGCTGGGGTCTGAGTCTGCGGTTCTTGCCTGGGCAGTCTTGACGAGGAGCAAAACCCGCCTTCAGAGGGCAGACAAAGCAGGTGGCATGAATTGATCAGCGAGAAAGGTGTGAGCCGAGGCAGTTCCTGCGTTCTGCTACAAAAGGAGTGGAAAGGAAGGGAATCTCCCCCCACCATGGGCTGTGGGAGAGTTGACCGTATTCTGGGCAAGACTCCATGACCCCTGTGATTCTGCAGTGTACAGCTGTTTGAGAGCCTCATCATTTTACTTTTGAAACAGGAATGATTTCTCCTTAATTGCTTAAGGCCGGGGAGCAAAGTGTCTTAACTTCTGTCTTTGACTTTCCCAGCGTTGAGTCATCAACACTTTGCCAATTAGCTCATGGTCCTGGCAACCTCAGAAACCCCTGAAGTTTTAAAAACTTTCTCGCTCCCCACGACCCCAGAATGAAACAGCTTTAAAAATAGCCTTAAGCAAAAGGATGTTATTTCATTAAATTTGGTTTAATGGAAAGAATAAAAGTAAATGAAAAACACACCCTACACACTAGACTCCGAACACTGGTAATCAGTACTGCATAGCAAACTCTTTGGGAAAGAAAACGAAAATGTTATTGCACATGTAAAATATGAAAACTTAACTCTGCTGTGTGTTAGGCAATCCTGTAATCTTTTTTGACTCTTAAAAGAAATTCATTTCTGAAATGCTTGGTTGGAAGACTGTGACAATAGCTCATGAAATTGAGTGTTATTTTTTTCTTTCTTTTTTAAAAAAATATGTAAAGTGCAGTCTTCTGTATTCCTGCATATTGTATATACCTGTATATGTTTTCCTGAGCAGTTAAATAACAATAAATATGACGTTAATGGTGACTGTGGTATATTTGTGGGTGGGGCTCGCTTTCTTTGTTTCCTGCCAACTCTATCCCCTTTTTACATCAGTCTCTTCAGATTCTATGGGACATAGGGGTGTAGGTTTGGATGCTGTAGTGGGTGTGTCTGTGTGTCTGTGTGTGTGTGTCTGTGTGTGTGTTGATGTTCTTCTAAGTTGGGTCATTTCAGTATTTCTCAACCTTGGCGCTATTGACATTTTGGGCCTGTTAATTCTTTGCTGGAGTGTAAGGGGGGCAACTAGGCATTTGAGGAGGTTGAACGGCATTCCTGGCCTCCACCCACTAGATGCCAAAAAAAAAAAAAAAAAACTTGTGGCATCCAAAAAAAAAAAAAAACCTCTCTAAACATTGCCCAACGTCTCCTTGGGGGAAAGATCCTTTGGGGGCCAAGAACCCTGTATCTGACTCATGTAGGAGGGAGGGGGCAACGGAAGTGCCCCCCAGGTGGCTGTGTAGGGTGATGCTTATGCTTCTGGGTTCTAGTGTTCAGTTTCAGATCCTATTAAGCCTGGGAATCTCCTGCAAGTTATGCAGCTTCTCAGCTCCACCTTTTCCTCATCTTTGAAAGGGGTCTAGCTCGTGGGGTTGTTATCGGAGACAATGCACTGGACACACCATGTAGGAAGGGCTTCATATGCATAAAGCGTCAGCATCAGCACCATAATCTGACAACAGGGCAGCCGATGGCGGTCTGGAGTCGCGCCGTCCTGGGGCGCATGCTGCTTCCTCCCCTTACAGCCATGGACCTTGGGCAAGCGGCTTAACTACAGCCCCCAGTTTTTTTGTTTCTTAAGTGGAGCAAGTAACATCTAGCTGGAAGCTCACTGTGAGCACCAGCCCTGTAAAAGGATTGGTTTGCCTATGGGCCACTCTTTGGGCAGTGGCTTCACTCCGGCATCTGCAGCCTCAGACCTGAGGCCACTGCAGACCCTTCCTGTCCTTCCCTTTTGCACCTTTACCTCTCAGTGTTTCTCAAAGCATGGTCCACAGAACCCTGGCCGCAGAAACACCTAAGGGCTCTTGTTAACTCCAGATTTCTGGCCTTGTGCTAGACTACTGAATCAGAACCTCTGAACTCATATTTTACACCTAATTATAACAGGTGCAGTTACGTTCTTTCACAGCCCACAGCAGATCAGAGGGCTAATGTAGGTGGGCCCAGTGCCAGGTTGGAGCGGGAAGATGAGTCAGAAATGATGGCGGCAGATTGAGAGCTGCAGTGCGGCCATTCAGTGTGGAGGCAAACAGCTTACACGTGTCTCCAATGACTCTACCCTGGAAAACATCACACTAACGCAGCGTGTGAACAGAAGCTCCCCAGACTGGCATTAAGCTGGTAAAATGTTTAATTACATCCAGGAAATTCCCCATCTCAGGAGCAAAGAACACATTTAGGAAGATTACCCGCCATAGTTACTTTGTCGCTGGGGCTGGAATCCTGAGTGGAAAAACCTCTGCAGTCACTGGGTCTCCAGGAGGTAGGCAGTGCACTCTCTCTGAGCCTCAGTTTTCTTGGCTGTAGAGTGGACAGAAAGAGTGTTATGACCCCACAGAGCTGTCTATGGGAAGACTCCTGAGCACAGTGCCAGGCACAGAAGGGGAACAGGCAGTGCCAGCCCCTTTCTGACACCTGGTGACACCTTTCCATTGGCATTTGGTAGGACACATCTTCCAGACCCTCCAGAGTTAGACATGCTGCTTCCACTTCCTGTGACCCATCTACAGGATAGAATGACCATGGAGGAAATTTGCTTCCCTGGGACTGACTCAGAGACCTGGGTTCCCACCCCTCACTGGTAACCAAAGGACACCATATAGATGCAGGCAATTCAAACCATTTCATTCCAACTCAACACATTTATTCAGCTCCTATTATGTGGCAGAAATGGAGGATCCAGGTAATAAAACTGCCATGAATCGAGAGCCACACTCAGTACTAGGCACTTTACAGACTCATATTATCTCATTTAATTCTCACGGCAACCTCATGCTGGGGCAGATTCATCCCATGTCACAGGTGAGGCAATAGGCTCAGGGAGATGAAGTGGACAAGGATGAGCAGTCAAAAAGTGGCTTTGAGTCCAGTTGTGATGGAGATCGTGAATCATCCTGCGGGAAATACAGTATAGACGGGGGAATACGAGTGGATGGACAAGTACGTTGACAGCTAAAAGTGAAGGGAATATGCCCAGTAACGCATGGTGGTACAAGACATGGATGCCACTCAGAGATTCATGAACCCCATGTGGGAGGCTTGGAAAAGGCTTTCTCCAGTAGGGCGTGTCCAGAGAGGGTTTTGAAGGATGAATAGGAGTTCATCCTATTCATCCCAGCACATAAATTGAGCCTAATTTTGCAGTTTTATTGTATTTTTTTCTTTCAACTTTTCAAGTTTTCTTCATATAGGTAATGGAATATTTATCAGAATATAAAGTTTTACAGATGAAGCCTCTATAGTCACCTAAATTTGGAGAAGCTTAAAAAATCTCTTAAACATTTAAAGGTCTCCTGCTCAGAGTGACAGTGGTATATGATCACGATCAGAACCCAAGGAAGGAGAAAGAAGTGTGAAAGAATGATGAGCATTGGGTATGGGCATTTGGGAGACTTCAGGTTGGTGTGAAATGAACAAATGAGTGAAAGAAGGAACTCTCAGAGGGCCTAAGAACCAAAGGACTATGGCACGGACTGGCACATTGTGGGGGTTGCACATGACATTGGGGTACATTTTGGCCCTGGGGAGGACCAGGATAGGGGTCTAGCAGTAGGCTGGCCCACCTTGCTGGTGGGGCCTTTCCATACTGACAGAGAAACACCCATCTCACACCTCAGAAAGACTGCCTTCTTTGTCCTGAGTTGACAGTCTGGGGGAACGAGGGGCAGAAGGCAGCCGAGGACCCTGGCCCAGCTTGGATTAGGAGGGTGGTGGCTCTCCTATTCATCCTTCAAAACCCTACCTGGACAAGTCCCATGCATAGTGCATAGAGTATGAGAGAGGTGCACTATCCATCTGTGGCAGATGGATGTTGAGCGAATTCCATTTTTGCAGCCTCAGAGGGGGCCATGTTATCTGAAGAAAGATTCTGGACTAAATACCACAGGAAATTCAAAGTGTGCCTTGGAGAGACACCGCTTTGGGCCTCCATTTTTCTTTCTCTACAGTAGGGTTGCATCATGATGGTCCCTGAGGTGACAGGGATCTGGTGGCCCAAGGCCCCAGTGAATTTGGACATCTGTGGCCCTATGCCCTCTACTGCAAGTTATCAGAAGCTTCATTCTGAGATCAAGTTGTTTTTAAGGGATTTAGAAGAATAGAGGGCCCTGGTTAGAGATGGGTCAGTCCTTAGGAGGGAAAGGAGAAAAGAGGGGGTTGAAGTAATGACATCACTCCCTCTTGAGGCCTAGGAGACATTTTCATGGGGGTTTGTGTAGGGTTTCTTAAAGTCACTCTGGGTTGGGGTCATCTGGGTTGTGTGTGAAGAGAAGAGGGGGCTTTTGGATGTGGTGGGATGCCGGTGGGCCTCAGATTCCTAGCGTAGATGAGCATGTCATAGCCCAGGGTCTGGACTGCAGAGCCTTGCCTCTTTGCACCTCAGCTTACTCATCTGTAAAGTGGAGAGAATGTTCACAGTAATGATCACTTCATAGGGAGCTTGTGAGGCTCAAACGAGGGTTTTGCACAGGTCTTGCTCACTATAAGTGCTCAGTGACTATCACCCCTTTGTAACTTCAGGAATCATGGATTCCTTTGAGCACCTACCATATGCTGGGCACTGAAGAGGAGGTGATGCAGGCATATGGTAACAGCCCACTAAATGTCTAGACCTATGCTACCCAACATGGTGACCACTAGCCACATGTGGCTCTTGATTGCTTGAAATGTGGTTGGCCCAAACTGAGATGTTTTGTAAGTATAAAATACACGCCAGCTTTCAAAGATTTAGTAGGAAAAACACAAAAGAATTTAAAGTATCTCGTCAATTAAAGTTAAAATTTTGTGTATTGATTGCATGTTGAAATAATACTTTGGATATACTTTTAAAATGCTGATAAAATAATCTCACTTCTTTTTCTTACTTTAAAAATGTGCTGTATTAGTTTTTTTGTTGTTGTTTGTTTTTTGTTTTTTGTTTTTGAGACAGAGTCTAGCTCTGTTGCCCAGGCTGGAGTCCAGTGGTATGATCTTGGCTCACTGTAAACTCTGTTTCTCAGGTTCAAGTGATTCTCCTGCCTCAGCTTCCTGAGTAGCTGGAACTACAGGTGTGCGCCATCAAGCCTGGTTAATTTTTGTATTTTTAATAGAGACAGGGTTTCACCATGTTGGCCAGACTGGTCTTGAACCCCTGACCTCAAGTGATCTGCCTGCCTTGGCCTCCCAAAGTGCTGAAATTACAGGTGTGAGCCAGCGCACTCAGCATAGTTTTCTATTACTACATCACAAATTCCTGCAAACATAGTGGCTTGAAGCAACATCAATTTATCATCTCCTAGTTTCTGTGTGTTGGGAATCCAGGCCTGACATATTCGGGTTCCCTGATCTGGGACTCACAAGATGACAATCAGGATGTTGGTGGGCTGTGTTCTCATCTGGAGACTCATCTGGGGAATAGTCCATTTCCAGGCTCATCCAAATTGTTGGCAGAATTACATGGGGGCTGTATAACTGGGGGCCTTGGTTTCTTACTGGCTGATGACCGGGGCTGCTTTCAGCTCCCAGACATCCTCAAAGTTCCCTGTTATGTGGGCCATTGGCTGTTCACAGCATGGCTGCTTGCTTCTTCAAAGCAAGCAGGAGAGTCTCTCACTCTAGCCTGCTAAGACAGACTCTTACATAACATAATGTTATCATGGGAGTGACATCCCATCACCTTTTGACATATAAGGCAACTTAATCAGAGGAGTGACATCCCATCACCTTTGCCATATTCTGTCAGTGAGAAATAAATCACTGATTCCACCCACACTTAGGGTGAGAGGATTACACTAGGACATGACTCATGGGGGGTCATCTTAGGGTGTGTACACCTACACATGTGACTACTCAAAAATTCGAATTGGAGTATGATGCATGTGGCTTTTATTTCTATTGGACAATGCTAGTCTAGAGGCTCTATTAAATTGTGCCTTGAGGATTACTCAGCCTCTGATTGGGGAGGGAGAGCAGAGTGGATAAGAGAATGGACTGCCAGGCTCATGTCTATAATCCCAGCTACTGGGGAGGCTGAGGCAGAAGGATTGCTTGAGGCCAGGAATTCAAGACCAGCCTGGGAAACATAGTGAGATCATGTCTCCAAAATATATACAAAAAAACCCCACAAAAAAATCAGCCAAGTATGGTGGTATCCACCTGTGGTTTCAGCTATTTGGGAGGCTGAGGCAGAAGGATCACTTAAGACCAGGTATTGGAGGCTGCAGTGAACTATGATTGTGTCTCTGCACTTCACTCTGGTCTATAGAGCAAGGCCCCATCTCTATAAAAAATTAAAAAAATAGAATGGGCTTTGGATAACTACTGGGCATACCTGGGCAAGTTACTGCACCTCTCTGAACCTCAGCTCCCTCAGCTATAAGATGAGCTATAAGGGGTGGTGGCATCTACCCCTTGAAAGATCCAAAGAGGTAATGTTTGTAAAGTCTTTCTTAGGCTAATGCCTAGCACTTAGTAGGTGCTCTATAAATCCCCAATCTGAAACTTAGCTCTGCTGCTTGTTGCTAGGAGGCTGAAGGACTTCACATCTCAGGGCTTCAGTTTCCCCATCTGTGAAATGAAGAAGTCAAACCACGTGATCTCCTAATGCCGTTAGATGCATTCTAGGTGCTTTGGGCAGGGTGAAGGTGGGCAGGGAGTCCAGCGGGGCTGTGTCCACAGGCTGCAAAAGAGACAATACCCACAAAAGGGAGCAGGAAAATGTAAAGAGTTCACCTAACCAGGCGACAGCCCCAGCGTACCCCAGTGCCTCATAGGAGGGGATGGGAGAGGAGTCAGGTGAACGCTCTGTCCTTAGTGAGCTGGAGGAGGTTCAAGGAAGGATGCTCATCCCAGTTTATTTTTACAAAGATTAGAAAAGGATAGCAAGACCAGAGTGAAGCATGGATTTTCCTAGCTGTCAAGAGTTTCAGTTGGGAGGACTCCACCCTGGGGCCACTATGATTGAGCTGAAGAGGAGACAGAGGGTGTGGTAGATGCCAAGCCTTTGCCTCCAGTCCGACCTCACCTGACCTGGAGGTGATTGGGGGTAAGTATTAAATTCTTCAATTATAAATAGGATAAGACTCTAACTCTGCAATGAAAACACAGCCTGATGAGGTGCTCCAGGAACCTTGGAAGAATCTTTTTTTCTTCCAAAAATGTATGGAAGAAAAAATGTACATAACATGTACATAAAAATGTATGTAACATAAAATTCACCATCTTAATAATTTCAAGTATATAAGTTGGTGGCTTTTTAGTATATTCACAATGTTGTGCAACCATCATTACTATCCAATTCCAGAACATTCTCATCACCCCAAAAAGAAACCCTGTATCAATTAGTAGTCACTCCCCATTCTCCTGCCCTTCTCCCAGCCCCATGGCAACCAGAAATCTACTTTTTTTTTTTTTTTGAGACAGAGTCTTGCTCTGTTCCCCAGGCTGGTGTGCAATGGCATGATCTCAGCTTACTGCAACCTCTGCTTCCCAGGTTCAAGCGATTCTCCTGCCTCAGCCTCCCGAGTAGCTGGAATTACAGGCATGTGCCATGACACTCGGCTAATTTTTGCATTTTTAGTAGACATGGGGTTTCTCCATGTTGGTCAGGCTGGTCTCAAACTCCTGACCTCAGGTGATCCACCCAGCTCGGCCTCCCAAAGTGCTGGGATTACAGGCATGAGCCACTGCGCCCAGCCTTCTATTTTCTGTATCTATTATTTTGCTTATTCTGGACATTTCATATAAATGGAATCATATATATGTGGTCTTTCATGTCTGACTTCTTTCACTTAGCATAATGTTTTCAAGGTTCATTTAAGTTGTAGCATGTATCAGTACTTCATTCCTTTTTATGGCTGAATACTACTCCATTATATAGATAGACCACCTTTGTTTATTCATTCATTAGTGGATGGAGATTTGGATTGTTTCTACCTTTTGGCTATTACAAATAATGTTTTCATGAAGATATACAAGTTTTTGTGTGAACATGTGTTTTCAGTTCTCTTGGAGTAGAATTACTAGGTTGCATCATAATTCTATGTTTAACTTTTTGAGGAACTGCCACACTCTTTTCTACAGCACTGCACCATTTTACATGTTGCAAGGATTTTTTTCCTTTGTTGATTTAACCCAGAACTACCCTCCTTTTTCACATTTTAACAATGGTTTCATTTATATACAATAAAATGTACAGATCTTATGCATAATTTGATATCTTTTCAAGAATGTATACACCTGTGTAACCTAAACCACTATTGAGATGATATAACATGACAAGCTCCCTAGAAACTTCTCCATTGCTCCTTCCCACTCAGCCCCTCAATCCCCAAAGCAACCAGTGCTCCAGTTTCTATCACTATTGATCAGTTTTGCCTGTTCTTGGGTCTTGAATGTCATATAAATGGGCATGCACTCTTTTGGGTCTGGTTTCTTTCACTCTGTATAATGCTTTTTAGCTTGTGCATATTAGTTGTAATTTGTTCCTTTTTATTGCTGAGTAGTATTTCACTGTATGGACATACCACAGTCTATTTATCCATTCATCTGTTGATACACACTTGAGCTGTTTTCAGTTTTTGGTTACTACGAATAAAACTACTATGAACATTTGTGTACAAGTCTTTGTGTGGACAAAACTTTATGGACGTACACCATATGAAAATCAAAATCAAAATTTGTCATATAGTTAAACATCTTTCTGAAATGGGTGAGTTACATAAGAGGTATACATTTCACTTCTTCAGACAATGCCAAGCTGTTTTTCAAAGTGGTTGTACCATTTGCATTCCCAACACCAATGTATGAGAGTTCTAGTTCCTTCTCACATCTTTGCTAACATTTGGTTTTGTCTGTCTTTTAAACTTTAGCCATTCTGGTGTGAGCTATCTCATTGAGGTTATAATTTGTATTTCTCTAATGATATTGAGTATCTTTTCATGTGCTTATTTGCTATCCGTATGTCTTCTTTGGTGAAACTTTCTGTTCAAATCTTTTGCCCAATTTTTTTTATTACATTGTGTTTGCCTTTTTATTATTGAGTTGTAAAAGTTTCTTTATCTATTCTGGATACGAGCACCTTCTCTGTGTTACAAATATTTCCTCCCAGTCTGTGGCTTTTCTTCATAGTGTCTTTTTAAAAGCAAAAGTTTTAAAATTTTACCGTGTTTGTTTTATCAAGTTTCTTTTGTGCCCTCTCTAGGGTCTGTCTTTAGTAGCTTTATGCTTTTAAGTTTAGCTCTTGTGTTTAAGTCTATGACACATTTTGACTTAGATTTTCAAATGGTGTGAGGCAAAGGTGATTTTGAAAATATTTCCATGATATCTAGCTGTCCCAGCACCATGCGTTGAAGAGATTTTTCATTCCCCGGTTGGATTGCTTTGGTGTCCTTGTTGAAAATCATTTGATGGTGTACGTGGGGGTCTGTTTTTGGACTCTCTCTTCTACTCATCTGTTTGTCCCATCCTTTTGCCACGAGTACAGATTTTAAGCTGGGGTTACATTGGAATTTTAGTAGGTTCCCCCAGGAGAATGGATAAGAGAGGGAATCTAGAAAAAAGACACCAATGTGTCCTACTACAATCCTAAAATGACCACCTTGAAAACTCGGCGGTGTCACCATTGTCTGCTGAAGGTCTCTGGCCTGAGACCTACTCTCTCTACACGATCAACGCGTTCACAAGAGTGTTGAAGACCTAGCAGCACTGAGCTGAGCTCCTTCTCCACGTAGCAAGAGGAAGTCTTGGAAAGACTTGGAAAAGGAGTGACTTCGTCACTGGGAGGCTGGGAATTGCTTAAGACTGCATTTGGGCACCTCGCATGCCACCCAGCTCCAGACTTCCGAGAAACGTTCCTCAATTTCTTCATTTTAAACGTGAAGAAACAGAGGCTCAGGGAATCACGTGTCTCGCTCAAGGTCACCAACAAAGCAAGAGCCAGAATGGAATACCCCCCTCCTTGCCTCCTCCCTTGCACTGTGTCTTATCCTGTGGCCTGGCTCCGGGGTAACTGGAGAGGAGAGCAGCTCCACGTAGCACGAACCTTGTTTTGTTCACGTCGGGGTCCGCAGGAGGTGGCAAAGGTCCTGGCAACTAGTAGGTCCTCACTAGATATGGGTGGAATGAAAGGGGCCACTGGTGGTTTCCCCTTGCTTCCTCCATGTCCTCTGCCCTCCCCACCTTTGGCTGTTGTTGAGGTTAATGAATGGAGACCTTAGGCTTGGGGCTGGGGACCAGAGCTGATGGCTTAGGCTGACTCTGGCTCATGCGTACTCCTGGGGCCGCTCATGGTTGTGCTCACAAAACCACACAACAGATCCTGAGTGAATTCTGCTATGAAGACTAATACAGCGGGGAAGGCAATAGAGGGTGACGGGGGATTTCTCAGAGATACTTCCCTGAAGACGGCCAGGGGAAGAGACTGAGGAAGTTGGGGAGTGAGCCAAGCAGATATCAGGACAGCGGGAACAGCATGTACAAAGCCCCTGTGGTGGGAGCATCCCTGGCAAATTGGGGGACCACGAACGTGGCCTTGATGATAATGATTCCACTAGGCCCAGAGTTTGCAAAGGTGCAGGATAGGAAGGGCCTTCCAGAATCCAGTCTCCATCCCTTGAACGTCTTACTCTGGTGCATTTGAAAACCCAAGCTGTGCCAGGTGCGGTGGCTCACGCCTGTAATCCCAGCACTTTGGGAGTCCGAGGCAGGTGGATCACCTGATGTCAGGAGTTCAAGACCAGCCTGACAAGCTGAGCGCAGTGGCTCACACCTGTAATCCCAGCACTTTGGGAGGCTGAGGCGGGCGGGTTACCTGAGGTCAGGATTTCAAGACCAGCCTGGCCAACATGGTGAAACCCCATCTCTACTAAAAATACAAAAATTAGCTGGGTGAGGTGGCACATGCCTGTAATCCCAGCTACTCGGGAGGATGAGGCAGGAGAGTTGCTTGAGCCCAGGAGATGGAGGTTTCAGTGAGCCAAGATTGTGCCACTGCACTCCAGCCTGGCTGACAGAGCAAGACTCTATCTCAAAAACAAAAAACAAAAAAGAGACCAGCCTGACCACCATGGAGAAACCCCGATTCTACTAAAAATACAAAAAATTAGTCGGTGTGGTGGCGCATGCCTGTAATCCCAGCTACTCAGGAGGCTGAGGTAGGAGAATCGCTTGAACCCGGGAGGCAGAGGTTGCAGTGAGCTGAGATCATGCCATTGCACTGCAGCCTGGTGACAGAGCAAGACTCCATCTTAAAAAAAAAAAAAAGAGAAAAAAAAGAAAACCCTAGCTGAAGTGTACTGCCAGCTCCATCATTGCCTCATCACTGTCTCCTGGGACCCCAGACTGTCCCCTTGAAGTTGTCTGCCTTGGTCCTGACCTCATCTGCTACCTCATTACCTGGGCCTCATCTATTTCCCAGGTTCTCTGTCTTTATTCAACAAAGCTCATTAGGTGTCAGCCACTCATCTCACTTTATTTTGCCAAGTAAGGTGACACAAGGATCTGTGTGTGCAGAAGTGGATGGGCCCGAGGGGACAGTGCTGGGGTCAGGGATGCAGGAAAGGAGACCTTCAGATCCACAAGGGAATGGTCATGCTGCTTCCCTCACTTGAGCTGGGAGCTTCACATTATAAAGCGTCTGGGGTTTCCACTACCATTCCTGGCTTGCTGGGATGGGGAAGGGAATTGCAAGTGCTGCCTCTGACACCAGCTGCCACTCATGGAGTACATGTCCAGGGACTTCTCATGGAACAACCCCATTTTCCAGGGAAGGAAACAGAGGCTTGGAGATAGGGAGTGATTTGCCTTGGTGTCACACACAAAACTGACAGTCACACACAAAACTGTGCAGTCTTTTGGCCAAGTTTGTCCAGGAGGTGAATGGCTGGCTGGATGTACATTTGGGAAACTCTGAGCTCCAAGCTTGTGGCCTGGCAAGGGGGTCTCTCCTGTTGGCAGCTTTGTAGGGATTTGAGCAAACAGGGATAACCCTGCCCCCACCCAGCAAGGCCCTGTGGTCACCTTGTTTTTTTTACAGGGAGGGAGGACTTGGGAGGGACTGGAGCCTGGGTCTGGCAGTGGGCGTTAATCTTATTATACCAAGGTAGGGTGTCTGGGTAGGAGACAGCTCATCAGATCTATATCCTGCTAATGATCTGAGTGGCCATTCTCCAAGCCTCAGTTTCCTCACCTGCAAAATGGGGCTGATTTCTGCATATAATGTGGAAATTAACTTAAATGCAGTAAAAAGGCCTTGCACAAGGTCTGCTCTGAGGGAACATTTGGTACTTGTCAGCAGCTGTCGGTGGTAGGACTAACCATTCTGTGCCTCAGTTTTCCTCTTTGCAAAATGGGGGGACTAGTAATTAACAATAATGGGAAACACATGTATGATGCCTGCTACATGGAGAGACCTGATCCAAGCATTGTACATTCACTGATGGGTTATATTCACAGCCTAGGAGCCAGACTGCATTATGAACTCTATTTTCCAGAAGAGGAAACTGAGATACAGAGAGGTGAAGAGTGTTGACAGAGGTCACCCTGGCAGACAGTGGCAGCTCCCCTCTTGGGGTAATGAGGATTCAATCAGACTGCGGCTAGAGCACGTGCCTCACAGGGCCAGGTCGGGCTAGTTCCAAAGCCTCCACTGGGGGATAAAAATGAGGTTCAGAGAGGCACAGCCACTTGCCTGAGGCCACACAGCCAGTCAAGGGCAGAACACAACCTAACTTGGGTCTTTCAGGGTCCAAGCAGCCAGGTCTTTTTTGCTCTCCCTGCCCTGTTCTGTGTCCTGCATGCAGTAAGCGCAGGATAAATGCACTGTTCCCATCCCCACCCCAAGCCTCCTATTCCTGCAGGTCCAGGCCAACTCTTTTCCTGTTAGTCTGGCTGCTGTTTGCTAGGGAGGCAGGGAGGAGAGGCTGAGACAGAAAGAGGCTCCTGGTTTTCATGGTTCCCTCCTCCTGGGTGGCACAAGGCTGAGATCCTGGGCCCAGAAAGGAGCTCCTGGCAGCCTCCCTCCTATGGGGAGGTGGGAACTCCTGCTTCTCTGGCCTCTCCAGGTCAGGCTGGTGGGGTGGGGGCTGGTGAGCCTTGGGGACTGCTCAAATCAGTTTCAGTGTGTGCTGTGGCTGCAGCCTTTGTCCCCACCATTTCAGCCCCTCCTGAAAGGTTGGAGGAGTCTGACCCCATGGAAATCTCACCCGCAGGGCTCATTCTTTCCAGCCATGCTTCTGGAGCCCCCATCGGGCACCCCAAGCAGCCCCCACCCCTTATGGCTTTGTCCCAGGAAGGGACCTGCAGGAGCTCTGAGCCCTCTGGAGAACAAATGTGGGGAGGGAAGAGGTGGGCAGAGCAACAGACGGGAGCTGATAAGGCAGGAGCCCACAGGGGCTGGGTTCAAATCCTGCTTCTGCCATGCAAACCTGGCTTGAACTCTAGGATCTTGACTCTGGGAGCCTCGATTTACCCATCTGTGAGATGGAGATGACTGGGGGACAGTGAGATAACGTGCACTGTTTTCAGTGGCTGGTTATTACCTCTAACTGTTCTGGTCATGAAGTGTGGGTTTGAATATTGATGATATAGATACAGAGACCATCATGGTGTACTGAAACCCCCTGGGGCCAGCTGTATCTTAAAATTCAGAATCTTGGAGAACCCAGAAAGGTGAGCAAGCCAGGGCTGTAGAGTATGTGCTCTGTGACATCCCCAGGAGGCTGAAAACCAATATGAGAACTCATTGGAATATTCACATTAGGTTGGGATAAATAAAGACCTTCAGGCATATGAGTTTGAGAAGATCTCTCTGTTTTGAGAGCCGGTTTAGATTTTAGGATTGCACATAATAGAGTGTAAACTTTTACTGCCATCATTCATTCATTCATTCATTCATTCAGCAAATATTTATTGAACATCTGCTGTGTGCCAGATTCTGTTTCAGGCTTGGGGGATTGATTCACTGGGAGACGGAGCAAAGCCCCTGTCCCATGGGGCTCACGATGGGGAGTGTGGGGCAATGTCTACACCTGTGTCTACGTGGGCCTGGGGGTTTGTGGAGGCATCAAGCCTTGCTACACTTGAGGAAGCCAGTGTGGAAGGAGAGCATCTGCCCAGGGTCAGTAGCCAGAATCTGAACCAGTGCTATCCATCCAGAACACTTGCGTTTTCTTAGAATCTTTTCCCCGTATTGAGTTAAAGGTGGGCATGGGGATGGGATGGTGAAGGGCTCCTGACATGGCCGACTTGAAGATAAGGGAATAGGCCAGGGCGTGAAGGGACCTGCAGCGGGTGCCCACAGCCTGAGTTCTGTGATCCCCAGAGCCTGGCTCCCCCTGGGCTAGAAGAATGCTTTGTGTGACTCCAGAGTATCGGAAGATCCTGGGTTGGAATTCCACTGGACTTTCTGCTCATTGCGTGGCCTTAGGCAAGCCAGGTGGCTTTGGAAGCCTCAGTTTTGTCAGCTGTATAATGGGCTCCATGGCTCCCACTGAAGGCCTTCCGGAAGGACTGAATTCTCTGATGGGTGTGGAAGGGACCTAGAGCTGCTCAGGCTCCAGAATGAAGTGGCTTTTCTCCCTGGAGCTTGGAGCAGGGATTTCCCCCTTCAGAAAGCATCTGTATCACTCGGGGCTGGGGACATGGGGACACTTAAAAAACCCCAGAGGCCCAGGCCCTTGTCCAGACCCTCTGACTTACCCCACTGGATGTAGACTCTGGAATTCGGTCTTCTAGGCAGGAGGCATATCCCAGGTTGAGAGATTCCCCGACCGCTCAACTGTTCCGTCCTGGAGCCTGATGACCTCTTGTGCTGGGGAGGTGGAGAGGTGGCCAGGCCAGTGTCACATGGGGGTGGGGGATCAAGGGCTGTGAGCTGTGAGCTCAGATTTGGTTGGGCTGGGCTTGTTGCCATTTCAAGGCAGGTTGGCCACATCATTTGCAGGGCTTGGTACAAAATAAAAACACAGGCTTTTTGGATTACATTTGTCATGGGTCACTTTCAGAAGCTGAGGCAGGAGGATCGCTTAAGGGCAGGAGTTCAAGACCAGCCTGGGCAACACAGCAACACTCCATCCCTACAAATAATAGAATAGAAAAATTAGCTGCACGTGGCGGCGTGCACCTGTAGTCCCAGCTACTTGGGAGGTTGAGACAAGAGGATGGCTTGAGGCCAGGAGTGGAGGCTGCAGTGAGCTATGATTGTGCCACATCACTCCAGTCTGGGCGACAAAGTGAGACCTTTTCTCTAAGAAAAACAAATAAAAAATTCCAGGCCCCTTGTTCAAAAAGCAGAAAAAAATGGCATTAAGAAATGTACTAAAATATAAAGACTTTTTCTTTTCTTCTGTAGTCTCTCTCTCTTGCCTTGTCATGGCATTTTTTATTTGCTATTTAATATCCTTCTAAGTAAAGAAAAATTAAACTTTTATAAGTTATTAGCATGAATTTTACCACTCATCTTTATATTATACAATGCCTGTTTTAAGCACAAATATTAGAGCATTTAACTTGTAAGCGGAATCACTGAAATGACACAATTCATATTTATAGCTTGCACACACATAGGCGTTTCATTATTACCAGAATGGCAGAAATGCTGCTCAAAATTAACTCAACTGTTATTATTATTATTATTATTGTTATTGTTATTTTGAGACATTGCCTTGGTCTGTCACCCCAGCTGGAGTACAGTGGTGCTATCCTAGCTCACTGCTGCCTTAAACTCCTGGGCTCAAGAGATCCTCCTGCCTCAGCCTCCTGAGTAGCTAGGACTATGGGCACACGCTACCATACCTGGGCTAAATTTTTAAATTTTTGTTCAGATGGGTGTCTTGCTATGTTGCCCAGACCAGTCTCAAACTCCTGGCCTCAAGTGATCCTCCTGCCTTGACCTCCCAAAGTGCTGGGATTACAGGTGTGAGCCACTGCGCCTGACCAAATCAACTGTTTTTATTTCACTTCTTGCCACATGCATACTGTACTAACACTCTCTACTTTTGGCTTACTGAAGAGTGAGGAAAGGCTGAAAGAAAAAGGAACTGTGGGTTGCTCTGTCTTCCTCTTCCCTTCATTCTTTTCCTGCAGAAGTAAACATGAGTCGTTTAAATAAACATTGGTCCTTTGTGTGTCTTAGAACATCATTGCCTCTTTCTGCCTTTGAGGTAAAGAAAAGTGCATGGAGAGTGGGGCCTTCTGGGGACGTCACCACTCCCACCTAGTCTTAGACACAGCCGGCTTATGACTGCCCCCATCACACACTCATGAAGCTGGCCCTGCACCAGGGGTGCTACTTCCCGTACAGATGGGGAAACTGAGACTCAGAAAGGGACAGACTCAGATGAGATCAGAGATGGCCAAACTAGGACCTCCCTGAACCTCAGTTTTCTCCTGATTGGATTGGAAATAAGATTTGCGTCATGGGGAAGGGGTGTTGGTGAAGGCAGAGGTGGGGTTAAGCTCATTTCCCCTGCCTTATACAGTTCAAGCATTTGCTTATTTATTCATTCAGCAAACATTAGCTGACCACCACCTCCTGCGTGCTGGGCAAGGCGAACCTGATCCCACTCCTTGAGGAACTTCTAGTTTGGTGGATGGGATTCTCTATTCCTAGCCTAAGTGCACTGATTGGAAACTTTCAGACCCTGAGACAAACGTCAGGACTATGGTTGTCCTGTAAGTGGCCAGAGGGTTGGGCATTAGTGCTAGCGCCTGACTGAAGTGCCATGGAGATGGCTGCAAATTTGCTGGGAGTTTCAACAGCTGGAGAAAGGGCATTTCTGGAAGAGGGTGCAGCCTGGGCAAAGGGCAGCTGAAAGAGTTTCAGCAGAAACTACCAAAGCCTGGAACCTTGAGGACTAGGTGAAGGCAAAGATGGAGGTTTAAGCCAGAGTCTCTCAAAGCATTGCTCAAGGGTCATGTGACTCCAAATTCTATCCCCCCAGTTCTTTGGCCCAGGACCCCAGCCACGATTTCAACTTGGAACTTGGCTCTCTGCATGAAGCTGAAGGAATTCCTCACAGCCCTGCTGATGGCCTAGATGTCTCAGGTTTCTTTTCTTTTCTTTTTTCTTTTCTTTTTTCTTTCTTTCTTTCTTTCTTTCTTTCTTTCTTTCTTTCTTTCTTTCTTTCTTTCTTTCTTTCTTTCTCTTTCTTTCTCCTTCCTTACTTCCTTTCTTTCTTCTTTCTTTTTCTTTTTTCTTTCTCTTTCTTCTTTCTTTCTCTCTTTTTCTGTTTTTCTTTCTCTCTTTTCTCTTTTTCTCTTTTTCTTCTTTCTTTCTTCTTTCTTTCTCTCTCTCTCTGTCTCCCTCCCTCCCTCCCTTTCTCTCTTTCTTTCTTTCTCTCCACCTCTCTCTCTCTTTCTCTCTCTCCCTCTCTTCCTCTCTCTGTCTCCTTCTTTCTCCCACCCTCCCTCCCTCCCTTCTCTCTCTCTCCTAGCCTGGGGCCTAGAAGTCCCTCAGCTGAATCCCTGCATGAAAATAGCAGCTGCCTTGTTTATCCCACTGACTATATGTCTAGTACTGTGCCAAGCCCGTGTATCTTTTCTACAAATCCTTACCCAACCCTATTGTTTTAGAGATGAGGAAACAGAGCTCAGGGAGCTGAAGTCACAACCCCAGGATCATTGTGAATGGGGGAGCTGGGCTTAAGTCCATGCCATTTGAAGCTCACCTGTGGGCCCTGAACCTCATGTTTAGGCCTGCATGCTCAAGTTTCCCTGCTCTTCCATTCATCTGCCTCCATTTCATTCATTTTATTCATCTGCCTCCATTACCTTCCCCCCTGCTTATGAACTCCTAAACATCCTTCAGAACCCTGCTCAAATGCCTCTTTGTTTTTTCAAGAACCCAACAACGAACATTTCATTTCTCCCTCCTACAAATATTTGAGCACCTTCATATTCTAGGCATCGTGGTAGACCCTGGGAAAACACTGATGAATACACTGACTTGTTGCCACCAATTGACAAGGAAACACAAACCAGTACATTGTTATTAATTGTAAAAACAGTTATGAAGGACACAAACTGTGTGCTTTAATAAAGAATGATGGGGTGGGACTACTATGTAGTGGGTGATCAGAGAAGGTCTTTGGAAGAGGAAGGATTTGAGCACTCCTTCCAGGGAGAGGAAGGCAAGTGCAAAGGCCTAGAGATAGGGAGAGTTTGATGTGTGTGAAGAAACAGCAAGTTGGCCAGTGTGAATGGAGCAGAAGGAGAAAAGAAAGACTGGTAGGAGGTGGATCAATGAAGCAGGCAAGCCTCCCTTAGCATAGTTCCCTAAGGCACTGAAGTTTAAAGGTATGTGCCTCCTTCCTGGGGCAGAGGGATCAGATCAAATCCTAGTGGTGTCGCCAGGGCAGGGCCTGACACCCAGGAGGTGTGCAGCTGAGATGGCTTGAAGCAGGGTCGGCCAGCAGGTGGTAGACAGCTCCGCCCCCTCCCTCCTTTCTTCCTTTCAAGAAAGAGGCCGGGCCCTTCCCGCGTGGCTGGCTCCCCTGGGCCACCCTAAGGGGCACCATAAGTCAGCTTGGTGGGGGGCGGGCAACAGGGGCGCTGCTGAAGGACCTGGGAGGAGCCAGGGCGGTGCTCTTGTGGGAATCAGGCACCATCTGCAACTTGTTTTCCTGTGTCATTTGCATTTTCTCTGAAATTATTTTTTTAAGGATCCAGCCAAATGCACTGTCACGCAGGCTGCAGATTTAAAAGAGTGTGGGGGGTTGGGGGAGAGCAATAGGCACTGGGTGTGGCCCTTCCTGGCGTCTAGCTTCCCTGAACTCACTCTCCAACCCCCTCCCAGCCTGAGGCCACTGGGGCTGGGCTCTTGTTGTGGAATGGATAAGAGTCGTGAGTCATGCACAACTAGGGCTGCAGGGGGGTCCCCTGTGCCTGGCTCCATGTTCAGAAAGAGCCATTCAGACTTCACAAGAGTCCTGTGCAAGAGGAAAGCCCATTATCTGCCCTGCTAGGGACACCGAGGCTCAGAGCCTGCTCACAGCAAGCAGAGGGCTGGAACTTCCGGCAAACTTGCAGCGTAACTCCTATTCTCACGTTAAGGGTGGACGGATCTGTCAGATGGAATACAGGACTGCCAGATTCACAGGCTATTGTCTCTCTGCTTAGGACAGGAAGGGTTCCCAGAGGTCCTTGAGCACAACCAACTATTGTATAGCCAAGGAAACTAAGTCTTTCAAATAGACGGGAAGGGGTGGGGTCAGGGTTTGAACTAAGAATGTCTGCTTCAGAGAAGGATGAGTTATATAACTTCAGCCATAAAACAGGCACGTCCCCTACAAATGTGGGGCTGGCTCTGCTCAGAGAGGATCGTGGGGGAGGTAGACTTCTGTGTGGAGCCCCTCCCTGGTACATCATGCATGCCAGTGCGTCTTGAAGGGCTGGGTGCATTCCCCTTAGTGGGACGTGCGATAAATAATTTTGAATTCCCCATTGAGACAGCTATTTCCTCCCAATTCCTCTCATGGCATCAGGGAAAGACTCCTGTTGGTGCTGATACCTCTTTTACACCTGTCTCCAACTCATGCTTGTCTCCCTTTTTGACAAAGAAGTCCAGAGCCTTCTACGGGCAATGCTGTCCAGCTAGGATAGAGTGGAGTTCTGTCGAGGAGCCATTTGAGCTGAACCCTGAAAGGTCACTGGGAGCTTGAGAGGCAACTGGGAAGAATATTCTGTGTGGCAGGAACAGCTGGTGTATAGTACTGGAAACATGGGAAGCGTGGCACATTTTGTAGAAAGGGGAACCACTTGATGTGACTGTAGGTGTGAGTGATAAGGCAGAAAGGGGCACAAGGGGAAAGGCCCCTGATGCCACGTGAAAGCGCCTGGGCTTTACTCTATGGATGATGGAATGGCTTTGAGCAGAAGCAAGGGTTTTGGAGGGAGTGACACTAGAGGCAGCTAGGCAGTTACAGGATTCTATCAGTACTCCAGGCTAAAGATGATGGTGATCTGCAGGAGGACAGTGGTTTTGGGGATGAAGTCATCAGACCTCACCTAACCACTAAGTTTTGCATAATGGTAATAGTGATGATGATGGTAACGATATGGTGAAGATAATAGTGATGACGATGGTGGTGATAATGGTGGTGGTGATGGTGATGATAATGATAATGATGGTGATGGTGGTGATAATGGTGATGGTGGTGGTGATGGTGATGATAATGATAATGATGGTGATGGTGGTGATAATGGTGGTGGTGATGGTGATGATAATGATAATGATGGTGATGGTGATGGTGATGATGATGATTGTGATGATAGTGATGGTGGTGATGATGTTGATGGTGGTTGTGATGGTGATGATGGTGGTGATGGTGATGATGATGATAGTGATGGTGGTGATGATGGTGATAGTCATGGTGGTGATGATGGTGATAGTGATGGTGGTGGGGACGTTGATGATCATAATGGTGGTGATGATGATGGTGATTATTTTAATGATGATGATGGTGATGGTGCTGATGAAGGTGATGATGATGGTGGTAACCATATAATAATAGTACCAACTGACATTTACTTTTGCATTCTTCACCTCATTGTCATTATGAGACCACTTTCCCGTGGGATTGACACCACTTTAATCCCCATTTTTCACATGAGGAAACTGAGGCTTGCCTATGGCCACCTGGCTACAGAGTGGCAGAGTGGGGCTGGGGTGCCAGGTTGGCCTGACTTCTGAGCACTGAGCTCTGGACTCCATGCATCCTGTTTCCAGCCAGCAGCTGGGAAGGGCTGTACCCTAGCCTTCCCCTGTGCCCAGGGTGCTGAGATGTCAGGTTTCTCTCTTCCTAGGCCTTTGTCCTGCTCTGACCCTGTGGGCTAAGCCTTTGAAGGCTCTGGTTGCACTTTCGGCTGGGGGCTTGTCATCCCCTTGGCATCAGTAGCTGTGCTCTGGTCCCAAGCAGGAGGGAGAGAAACCTTTCCACAGCCCACAGCCCTTTCATGCCAAACCCTGGCCTGAGTGAGATGAGTGTGGAGGAATTTGGTCATGTGGATCCAATTTCTCTTGAAATATGCAGCAAATGGTGCTGGACAAAGGCAGGCTGCATTGACTGGACCTGAAATATGTAGGTGACTGCTTCTGAGATGTTTGACAACTCCAAGACTCAGCTGAATGGGCCTGCAGTACCGGGCTGTGGCAACTGGTCCGGGAGGGAGCAACTGAATGCCATAGCTCATTCCATATGTGTGCCAAGGACACATGGACAGAGACCAAGATGCAGGGAAATTGGGCCAGGCTGGGTGACGTGCAGAGCAGGGCTGCGTAGGCAAAAGGGACCCTTCCAAATGGCACAGCATCACATAGTGTCAAGAGTGAAGTTTAGAAGTTATTTTTACATTTTCCTACTTCGTGTGACCTGAGTCTCTTGACCTGGCTGAGCCTTAAGGGTTTCTACTGTCAAACGGGGAAAGCGGATTTGGAGGGAATGGAACAGAGCCAAACTGAAGTAGGAGGCAGAACTCAACTCCAGAGGTGGGGCTCAGACACTGGACCAAATTGAAGACTAGCTAAAACAGGGCCAGGATGGAAGCAGCTTTCCACAAGACTCCCCTCACCCACCAGTGTGCCATCTCAGTTTACCATTGCCATGGCAACACCTAGAAGTTATGCCCCTTTCCATGACAACAACCCAACGACTCAGAAGTTACCATCCTTTTCCTAGAAATTTCTGCATAAACTGCTCCTTAATTTGCATGTAATGAGAAGTGGGTATAAATATGACTGCGGGACTGCCTCTGAGCTGCTACTCTGGGCACACTGCCTATGGGGTAGCCCTGCTTTGCAAAGAGCAGTACCTCTGCTGCTGCACACTGACACTTCAATAAAAGCTGCTGTTTAACACCACTGGCTTGTGCTTGAATTCTTTCCTAGCCAAAGCGAAAAACCCTCCCAGGGTAAGCCCAAATTTTGGGGCTCACCTGTTCTGCGTCAAAAGCAGGCCTTTTTGTTTCATCTACACAGAATATACCCCCACCAATCCCACAACCATCCTTTCCTTCCAGGCATCTGTTCTTCCTCTTCTCAATAAGTGCTTCTGCTGGGGGCTGCCAATCATACTATCCCACTCTCTGACTGCCGTGACTGGGCTAAAGATGGTCATGTGACTCTTAGTGGGCCAATCAGAGCTCTTCTCTGGGATTTTTGCCCTTGGGCTGGATGAAGGCAGCCCCTTTTCCTCCATGAAGATGAGTCCTGAGCTGTCTGTGGCTGTGTGCTCCACTCTGTGAAGATAAGGAAAAAAGAAAGTGACCAGTAAAAAGAGAGGCAGATGAAGTCAAAGGCAATGTCTAGATGAGGTTGGCATCCTGGGAGCCTGTCTCACACCTGTCCTTCTCACAGAATTTTTGGTAACAAGAGCTAAGAACAACTCCTGTTTTGCTTAAACTAACTGGATTTGTGTTTCTGTCTCATACAACTAAAACCATATTGATAAATGCAAGCCTTTCCTGGCTTCCAAGGTGCTGTGTGGTTCATTACCCTTGTTGTTCCTCAGAGCTGCTCTTGAGATGGGTATTCCTATTTACAGATGTCAATAATCATAATCATGTCAATTTCACAAGAACTCAATGCTGTGCCAGCTACTGAGCGGAGCTTCTCTTAGAAATTATTATACTGAATCCTACAGTGCCCCTGGAGGTAGTGTTTATTATTTTCTCCATTTTGCAGATACGGGAATAGAGGTGCAGAGGGTCAAGGGGCTTACTCCAGGTCACACAGCTGACAAATGACAGAGCTAGAATTTAAACTCAGGTCCAGTTTTCAACCTCCATGTTACTAGTCTGTGCAGGTGGTATTGATGATGAAGAGCAAAGATTTATTGAGCACCTACAGGGTGGCAATCACTTCAAACATGTTGTCTCTTTTAGTTCTCATGATGGTCCTATGAGGTAGACACTATTTTTATTCCCACTTGGCAGATGAATACATAGAGGCTTAGGGAGGTTGAATGACTTACCAAATACCAAGTGGCTAGAAAATGGCAGAGCCACAATGACTGTGTTATTTCAAAGCTGGTGCATGGAAATTCTACTTTGTAGGCTCTGTGGTGTTAAACTGATTGGAAAAGTCCTCAATTTCTCTTTACCCACTCCTTCTCTTATCTATGCCCCTTTATGATGTGGCTTTGCAGCTCCTTCCATCAAAAGATGGAATCTATTCCCCATGTCTTGACTCTGGATGTCTTAATTAGCCCAGGCTGCCAGAACAAAGTACCATAGACTGGGTGGCTTACATAACAGAAATTTATTTTCTCATAGTTTTGGAGCCTGGAAGTCTGAGATCAGCGTGCCAAGCATGGTTGGATGCTGGTGAGGGATCTCTTCCTAGTTTGCAGACAGCCACCTTCTTACTGTGTCCTCATGTGGTAGAGAGAGGGAGAGATCTCACTGTTAATTTTCTTATAAGGCCACAGTCTGATTGGATTAGGGCCCCTCTCTTATGACTCTGTTTACCGTTAATCACCTCTTAAAGACCTTGTCTCCAGATATAGTCACACTGGGGGTTAGGGCATCATATATGAATTTTGGAGGGAAGCAATTTAGTCCATAGCACTGGACTTGTGTTAGCCAGTAGAGTGTGGCAGAAATGGCATTGTGCTACCAAGTAGGGCCTAAAGGAAATTTTCAGTTTCTATTCCTTCTCAAAACCTTCATCTGCCATGAAAATAAGCCTGGGGTAACGTGATGGAGGATGAGAGCCAAGCTGTCCTAGTTGAGGCCAGCCTTGACCCACCTGGTAGCTGACTGCAGATATAGGATTGAGCCCAGTCATGACCAGAAGAACAGCCATACTGAGCTCAGCCCAACTGCAGATCAGCAAAATTGTGAGCTAAATATGTTTCTTGTTTTAAGCCAGCAAGTTTTGATATAGTTTGTTGCACAGCAAAATCTAATGGATACAGAGACATTCTTGTGAGTGAATCCAACTGGGGTTGTTTCTTTTTTTTATTGAGATGGAGTCTCCCTCTGTCGCCAGGCTGGAGTGCAGTGGCGCGATCTCAGCTCACTGCAATCTCCGCCTCCTGGGTTCAAGCAATTCTCCTGCCTCAGCCTCCCAAGTAGCTGGGATTACAGGTGCCCGCCACCATGCCTGGCTGATTTTTGTATTTTTAGTAGAGATGGGGTTTCACCATGTTGGCCAGGGTGGTCTCAATCTCTTGACTTCATGATCCACTCGCCTTGGCCTCAAAAGTGCTGGGATTACAGGTGTGAGCCACCATGCCCAGCCCAATCGGGGTTGTTTCTAAGAAATTTTGGGGCATGGAGTCAAGCCAAGGGGAAGTGAGAAGGGGTAGGGGCTTAGGTTGGAAAGCTGGAGAATATATTTTTAATGTATCAAGCTGGGAAAAGACATTTAGGAAGAGATAGAAATCGAGACAGTATGAGTCTGTATTGATGAGCTCTGAGCAGATAAGCAGGTTGATTGGGCCCTCAGTCCATGGACACTAGATCTCTGCAGGTGGGCTTCTCTGTGGGTCTCCTGTGACCCACTGTGGACTGGGCTGGATGCTTACAACAGCCAGCTTAGGCCTGGCATCTCCTGTGCATTTCCACTGCAGGGAGGCTTGGGACACAGCAGCAAACGTTCTGGTATCAGACCTCCTGAGCTTGCATCCTGGCTCCCACTTTATTGCCAGCTGCCAATCTTCCTTTCTCAGCCTCAGTTTCATCACCAATAAAATGTAGACAAAAATAGTACCTACTTCCCAAAGTGGGGAGAATTCAAGGAGATTCTCTTTGTCAGTGTTGGCTTTCTTATTGTGGCGGGGGCGGGGGGTGTTGGGGGGTAGCTGGAGTTCTAGCTCTGGGTCCAAGATCTTGTAATTAACCTCTCTGGAATGGGGGTCACCCATGCCAGCTCTCAGGATGACTCACATTTCAGGAGAGGTGCAGTTTCCTCCATGGGTTTGGCCCATGGCAGCGTTCTGCATGAGAGCCTCGCCGTGGCAAGCCAGAGGCTCAGTAAGGACTCCCCAGGCAACAACTTCCTAATGGGCCATTTGTTTTAGATTGCCAGAGATTCCATGATTGAAATCTCAGCATTGGTTGAATAGAAGCAAACCAAACATGCCTAGATTTTTGCTTTTCAAACTTGATGAAAAAAATGTGTGCTCCTCATTCTGCTGCAGAACACACAAAACCAACCTTCAGTTCTGCCCTTTAGATGCTGGATTTCATGTCCTTTGCACAGTCCTAATATATTCCTGTCAGTTAATATTCTAGGCTGGGCATGGTGGCTAACACCTGTAATCTCAGGATTTTGGGACGCCAAGGCATGAGGATCACTTCAAGCCATGAGTTCGAGACTAGCCTGGGCAACATAATGAGACCCACCTCTACTAAAAAAAAATTTTTTTTTTTTGAGATGGAGTATCGCTCTGTCGCCCAGTCTGGAGTGCAGTGGTGCAATCTTGGCTGACTGCAACCTCCATCTTCCGGGTTCAAGCAATTCTCTGCCTCAGCCTCCTGAGTAGCTGGGATTACAGGCACCCATTACCATGCCCGGCTAATTTTTGTATTTTTTTTTTTAGTAGAGACGAGGTTCCACCATCTTGGCCAGGCTGGTTGTGAACTCCTGACCTCATGATCCACCTGCCTCAGCCTTCCAAAGTGCTGGGATTACAGGTGTAAGTCACCGTGCCCGGACTAAAACATTTTTTTAAAAAAATTAGCCGGGCATGGTGGCATGCAGCTGTGGTCCCAGCTACTCAGGAGGCTGAGGTAGGATGACTTGAGGCTAGGAGTTCGAGACCAATCTGGGAAACATAGGGAGACCCCTGCCTCTACTAAAAATATAGGAAAAAAGATTAGCTGGGTATGGTGGTGCACATCTGTGGTCCCAGCTACTTGGGGGGATGCTGAGATGGCTTGAGCCTGGGAGGTTGAGGCTGCAGTGAGCTGTGATTACATCATAGCACTGGGTGACAGCCTGGGTGGTAGAACAAGACCCTGTCTCAAACAGCAAACAAAACAAAAACCACACACAAAACATTCTATCTCGCTATAAAAAGGCTTTTCTCTGGTGCCTATTCTCCCTTTCTCAGCTCTATTTTTGGACCAGGAAGAGGTTAGGCAGCTTGGTAGGCTGATTACAATAACGGTCCCATTTCCCACCCCTCCCTGTGTTCACACCCTTTGCCATGTGACCCTGTAGTGTCCTCCTCTTCTGACTTTGGACTCAGCCATGTGACTTGCTTTGGCCAATGGGATGTTAGCAGCAGGACTCAGAAGTCCTGTTGTGACTGAGCTCGTTTGCTCTTGCCTCCTGCCCTTGCCAAGAGAAGGACATGCCTGGGCTAGTGTGCGGGAGGGTAAGAGGCATGTGGGGGACAGAACCGAGTTACTCAAGTTATTCCAGCTGAGGCCAGCCTAGACCAACCGACAGCCAGCCGAGCCCCGGACATGACAGCAAATGCAGCCATGACTGGCAGAGCCACCTGGCCAAGCATCCTTGATGTGCAAGCAATAAATAAATGCTTAGCATGGGTACCACTGAGGACATGTCATTATTTTGTCATGCAGATGTATCGTGACAGAGAGAACAGATAGGGACAGTGGGAGAGAAAGGGGGGAGAAAATGTCTTCCTTAAGCCATCTCTGTGTCTCCTTTGTTGGATGCCACGATGGAGGACCCTGAGACACCTTCTTGTCCACTCCCTGCATCCACCCTTTCAGCCACGGAGAAGGTGTGACATTGGTTTTCTACAGCTGTGCTTAAGTACCTGTAATTAACAGCAAGGATGACTCCAAAGCCCCATCCTAGCCTGCGCACTGCACTCAGCGTAGAGTTTGCAGGAGTTGAGTAATTGTACTGTTTATTGCACTAAATGGAACATTAATCAAACTGCTTGAAGGCACTCAAGCTGTCCCCAAGGGGTGTGCTCTGCCGAGTGTCTGGATGGAAAGTAGGTACTCGCTGGACCTGTCTAGTGGACGTGGGAGATTCCAGCTCCAGCTTTCCAGGTACCACCCCCATGCCTCCCATGCCTCTCTGTTCTTCCTGTGTTTTGGGCTCCATTTTACAGATATGGGAGTTGAGGCCCAGAGAGGTCAAATCACTTGCTCAAGATCACCCAGCAAGGGAGGGAGAGGGAGAAAATTTGAAGCCAGGTGCACATGTGTACAGAGCCAGGCTAAAAGCAATGCCCTGGCAGGGTCTCCTGGGTCACCAGGTAGCCCTGTGAGCTGTTTTTCTCAGCTTTGCTGAGTCCTGGGAAGAGAGAGAATGAAGGAGGCAGACAACACTGATGCACAGAGATGACTTGTTTAAAGCAGCAGAAAGACTCCTGAGCATGGGGCCTCAGTAAATCTCCATGAAGTGGTCCTGATCAGGTGCAAGGTGTGGAGGAGGGAGTGGCATTGATGGGCACAGCTGCAAGAAGTCTTGGGTGACTCTCCACCTCATTCCTTTGCTTGGGGAGGGGGTATCTCTCCTCCCTATTCCTTGTGACAAGGTGGCTATTTTTAAACCCCTCTTTTCATAGTGTTCATGTCAAAGTCACCACGCAAGGAATACGTCAGGCGTCCTGGGAAGTGACGTTCAGGCAGTCAGAGCTGGGTGGAAGCCCCGGGCTGATGTTGGAGCAGCCAGGCATGCAGCCTGGGTGGGGCTTTGATGAGTCACTCCGCTCTTCCTCTCTGCTCCCCGTCACTCGGAGCTGTCTTGTTGGGAGTTTCCTAGGGACAGAGACAGGAAGTCCAGCCAGAACTGACCATTCACTCAGTCTCCTAACCTGAGGCCCAGTTGCCCTCTCTTCACCTCCACTGAGCACCAAGAGCTGATGGTGCTGCCTGCCCCCTGCCACCAGCCTTAGGATGGTGGAACCCTGGCAGTCCAGCCTCCTTCCCACAATCTATTGTCCACACCTTGGCCAGAGTGCTCCTTCAAAAGAACAAATCCAATAGCGCTCTCCCCTGCTCAAAACCCTTCCATGGTTCCACTCCCATTGCCTTCAAAACAAAGTTCTCCACCCTGCGTTCTCTAATCCTGCCTTCCTGCCAGCCTCATCTCATGCCACTCCCTGCTCATGTGACTCCCTGCCCACTCTCTGCCCTGGCTGCTGTGTACTCCAGGGTTTGGCATGTGGTAGTCCCTCTGTTTAGACCACCTTCCTCCAACTTCCTTTACCTGGCAGAGTGCTGTTGTTGTTGTTTGTTGGTTTGCTTTTTTGAGATGGAGTCTTGCTCTGTCGCCAGGCTGGAGTGCAGTGGCGCGATCTCGGCTCACTGCAACGTCTGCCTCCCGGGTTCAAGTGATTCCCCTGCCTCAGCCTTCCAAGTAGCTGGGACTACAGGCGCACGCCACCATGCTTGTTAATTTTTTGTATTTTAGTAGAGATGCGGTTTCACCACGTTGGCCGGGATGGTCTTGATCTCCTCACCTTGTGATCTCCCTGCCTCAGCCTCCCAAAGTGCTGGGATTACAGGCATGAGCTACCGTGCCTGGCCAGTGCTGTTTGTTTTAAACATCACTTCCAACAAGAACTGGGAGTTGGGATGAGGGTGGCAGGTATGGAGAAGCCACCTGGGTTGCTGGGATTAACTCAGAGGAGGGACAGTGATACCGTTTGGCTCTGTGTCCTCACCCAAATCTCATGTTGATTTGTAATCCCCAGTGTTAGGGGAGGGACTGGTGGGCGGTGATTGGAACATGGGGGCGGATTTTCCCCTTGCTGTTCTCGTGATAGTGAGGGAGTTCTCGTGATAGTGAGGGAGTTCTCGTGAGATCTGGTGTTAAAAAGTGTGTAGCACTTTCCCCTTTGCTCCCTTGCTCTCCTTCTCCCCCTGGTAAAGATGTGCTTGCTTCCCCTTCATCTTCTGCCATGAGCGTAAGTTTCCTGAGGCTTTCCAGCCATGCTTCCTGTACAGCCTGTGGAACTGTGAGTCAATTAAACCTATTTTCTTCATAGATTATGCAGTCTCCGATAGTTCTTTATAGCAGTGTGAGAATGGGCTAACATAGACTGCAATCCAGGAAGCCCATAAAATAAGATGACAGGAGCAGAGTCTAGACCAGGTAGACCAGCCAGACAAGGGAGGGGATTTTTCCTTGTTGCCTGTTGACTTGGAGAACAGCTTACCTTGGGATTTTCAAACTTTTTTGGAAACTTGAGTTCCTGAGAGGATCCTGGAGGCAATGGCAGGGTTCAAGTCCCCACTGACTCTGTTTTGACCTCCTTTCACAAATCTCTCCCAGAAGATTTTATTAGGAGGATATGTTTTGCAGCTAAAAAAAAAAAAGTTTGAAAAACCCTATGTTTTGAAGTCAGGCTGCATATGTTCACAACCCTGCTCAGCCACAAAGCTGTGTGGCTTTGGGTAAATTACTTAACTTCTCTGAATGACTTAAATTCTTAGTTTCCTAATCTGTAAAATGGAAATAATAATTGCACTGACCTTCCAGTTGTTTTGAAGAATGTGGCAGATTGTGTTTTTCAAAGATGGTCATAACCACATCTCTCATTCCTTATGCCCTTGTAGAATCTCACCATTTTCTCATCAAGAAGTTGAGTGGAAGTTCCCTCTCCTTGAACTTGGGTGGGCATTTGAATTGCCTCAATCAGCAGAGTAGCATGGAGGTGATCCTATGACTTCTGAGGCTAGGTCATGACAATGCCATGCACTTGTGCCTGGTTCTCCTAAGTTACTCCTTCCCAGAACCCGGCTGCCATGTTGTGAGGAAGCCCAAGAAGCCCATGGAGAGGAATGGAGACCCCACCCCCATGTCCCCAGTGGATAGCTCCTGCTGAGCTCCCAGCTAACAGCTAAAACCAATTTGCCAGTCATGTGAGTGACCTATATTGAAGGTGGGTTCTCTGCCCCACAGTTAAGTTGTCTCAGCTGATGCCATGTGGAGCTGAGATGAGCTATCCCGTTGCACTCTGCATAAATTACAGATTGTGATTGTTGTTGCTTTAAGGCACCATGTTTTGGGGTGATCTGTAATATAGCAGTAGATTACTGGAACAAGGAATAGGTAAGATAATGCACATGAAGTGCTTAGCACCGGACCAGGTGCATTAGAAGCACTTTTTACACAGCAGAAATTGAGCACAGAGACAGTGATGGTTTGGCCCAAGGTCACACAGCTACTGGACATGTTTTCCCGCTACTGCTTTTGCTTCTTCTCTGCATGGAGGTAGTGAGGATGTGACTGTTGAGTTCTGAGCTGATCCCAGGGCTGGGGGACTAGCTCCTCTCCCCAAGGACTTGCACCCATTGCTGAGAGCAGGGTTTATCAACCAAGTCTGGGTACTTCCAGACAAGCTTGCTGCAAGTCACCTCCTCCCTGCCTCTTCCCTCCCAGGCCCTCAATGGCTGCCCCAGGAAGGTGGGGAAAAGTGGTTTGACTGGGCATTGGCAAGTGAAGGGCCCTGGAGGCGGGGAGGAGGCATCTCCTGGCACCAGCCCCTGCTTCCTGTCTGCTTGCAGCTCCTCTTCCCAAGCGTGAGTGGCTTTGAGGGAGGATCTGGGTGACTCTTTCCTCTAGGCTTTAATAATACTGTTAATTAAGCAGCCAAGAGAAGAACACGGCTGGCGCCAGCGAGGGGACAATGGTCTGAAAAGGGAACAGAGAGACGCATCAACAGCTTCCCATGCAGGGCTTTCAAAAGAGCAGCTGTGGGGAGCAGGCGGGTGGGGGACAGAAGGGACACCACCAGAGCCGATCGCAGAGTGGCTGGGCAGGGAGGCACTGGGATGAGTCCATGCCAGCTGCCCAGCTGTGCTTCTCTCTAGCACCCCCTGCCTGCCCAGCTGGACAAGGGCTTCTCTGGAGCTTCTGGACAGGCTGGATGAAACAGGCAGCCAGAGGGCACCAGCTGGTCCACCCAGACCCCCCATGAGACCTTATTTTGCCTCCATTTCCTCATCTACAAAATAGAAGGGTTGAACTAGTTTGCATTTCTTCTTATGTGCTGATCTCAATAGAAGGTGACTACTTGGAATGTTGACTTGAGAATTTAGAAGCTGAATCAATGCTCCACGGAGAAGCATGCTGGGATTGATTTGTGATGTCTGCCACGAGTATAAGATTGGCCATTTGGGGCATGAATGCTATTCATGGATTGGATCTCCTAAGGTACATTCATTCAACCAATAAGTAGTTAAAAACCACCTACTAAGTGTAGGTCTTCTCACTCTCATCTAGTTTCCTCATTTATACAATGAGTACCTAGGGAGAAGTAGAGTCATCCCTCAGCATCCAGGGGGAATTTGTGCCAGGATACCACATGGATATGAAAATCCACAGATGCTCAAGTCCTTTATATACAAAGGGAGTATTATCTGCATATAACCTACGCATATCCTCCCACATACTTTAAATCATTTCTAAACTAGTTATAATACCAATACAATGTAAATGCTATGTGAAGAGTTGTTATACTGTATTGTTTAGGGAATAATGACAAGGAAAAAAGTCATGTTCAGTACAGGCACAACCATCCATTTTATTTTTTCCAAATATTTTCACTCTGGTTTGTTGAGTCCATGGATGTGGAACCCACATATATGGAGGGCCAAGTGTACTTTCTTTTTCTCTGGGCTGTGATCTTTGGAGACAGAAAAAATAGGAAGAAATCAGGGCCAAGAGAGAAGAGATATCAGGAGTGCTCAGAAGAACGTGTTGGTATTTGCATATCGCCTTAAATCGGGTTGGCAAACCACAACCCCCGGGCTAATAAAGTTTGATTGGAATACGGCCACACTCACATGTTTATGTATGGTCTGTGGGGCAGAGTTGAGTGGTAGGAGGGACAGAGAACTTATGGCTCACAAAGCCTAAAGTAGTTACTATCTGGCTGTTTACAGAGAACCCTTGCCGACCCTGCTGTATACAATTCAAGGCATTTTCCCAGTCATCCTATCACTTGCTTTTCACGCCAACTCTCTGAGTTTAGCAGGGCAGACATTATGAAGTCCCATTTTCAGAAGAGGAAACTGCACCCCAGCCCCAGAAGGCCAGGACTTGAACTTGAGCTTCCTATTTCTTTCCCTGGGCCCCCTTCTCCACGCTGCCTTCCATCTGACTCCAAAAGCTGCCAAGCTTTTTGATTTTGCTTCTGAAATCTCTGGCATCAGTCTCAGCCCCCAGTATCACTCACCTGATTGATGCTAACATCCTCCGGGATTTCTCCTTCTAAGCTATCTGATAGTGGCTAGAGAGGTTTTTCTTAAGCCCAAATCTAAATCAGGCCACTCCCTTGCTCAAAGCCTTCCCATAGCTCCCCCACGCTCCAGCCCAAAGCCTGAGCTCTTTAGCATGATCTGTAAGGTCCCTGCTGCACTTGGAGCCTCCCCTCTTCCCTGTGTATTCTGGAGGCATGTTGCTCCTTTGCTTCTCCCAGGAATTTCTCTCCACCCCTTCACACAGGATTTCTCGTTGCTAAGACCTCATTCTTGAAGGCTCAACTCAGTTCACGAGCCTTCTCTGCTCCCTCCCCATGTTCAGCCAGGTTAGTGTCTCCCCTGCCCATACTGACCTGGCCATTTGGGGCATGAAGGCTATCCATGGATCGGATCTCTGAAGGTCCACTCATTCAACCAATAAGCAGTTAAAAACCACCTACTAAGTGTAGGTCTTTTCTCTCTGATCTAGCTTCCTCATTTATTATTATTCACTAGTGCACAGGCCTAGCATCCAGTAGGCATTCACTAAATGCTCTCACAGTCTTGCTGATGGGAACTTGCCCTCAGCTCTGAAACCCCAGGCCCCACTGTTAGCCTAATGCAGAGGTGCCCAGCCCCCGAAGACCCCCGAGGGCTCTCTATTCCTTCCCTCTCTATGGCTGCCCCAGGGCCTGAATGGCTTGAAGCTGTGAATTTGCTAGGCAAGGACCACGACAGCTCTTGGCCTCATTATTTTTGGCATCTCTCTTATTCCTTAAGCATCTTCTGTGGGGAAGAAGAACAGCTTGATGGGAAAATGCTCTGACAGACATTCTACCATTAACACATTTTTCTCATGCCCTGAACGTGCCCCCACAATCCTTCTGGAAGCATCTATAATGGACAGAAAAAGGGATGGCAGTAAGGCTACAATGTTTCCAGGGGCAGGGGAATGAAAGAAGGCAGGCACTAACACCACCAAGTACCTATTGTGTGCCATATCCTATTCTGCTAATTACAGCTACCATTTGTATAGCCTTTACTTATGTGCCAGCCACACACACACACACACACACACACACACACACACACACAAAGCTCAGGACCGGCTTCAGGCATGGCTGGATCTAGGTGCTCCAACAATGTCTGCAGGGCAGGACCTGGTCCCATTTTCCTCTCACAGGCAAGCTCTTTTTACAGAATCCTGAGTAATTCCAGAACTATATTCTCTTGTCAGAACTAAGACAAGAAAAACATAAAAAAGCTTTTTATTAATAGTTTCAGCACAAGTTCCAGGACTCATTCTCACTGATTGTACTTGGGTCATGTGCATGTTCCTGAGCCAATCACAGGATCAGGAATGGAGCATTTTGATTGGCCAAGCCCAGGTCACGTGCCCTTCCAAGAGCTGGGGACTGGGATAAGTCTCTCTTAAACATCACAGAGAGAGGCCAAGGCAGGAGGATCACTTGAGGTCACGAGTTCCAGACCAGCCTGGCCAACATGGTGAAACCTCGTCTCTACTAAAAAATACAAAAATTAGCCGGGCGTGGTGGCACATGCTTGTAATCCCAGGTATTTGGGAGGCTGAGGCAGGAGAATCACTTGAACTCCCTAGGCAGAGGTTGCAGCGAGCTGAGATTGTGCCACTGCACTCCAGCCTTGGCAACAGAACAAAACTCCATCTCAACAAACAAACAAACAAACAAACACAAACAAACAAAAAAAATCGAAAAACAACTAACATCACAGTCCAAGGGAGGTGGGAGAATGACGGATGATCCCTGAGGGAGAATCAGGGTGCTGGACAGGCAGAAACAATTGTCTATCACAGGGGCCTGCAAATCTCACTTTTATGTTACTAATGAGGACACAGAGTTACAAAAAGGCGAATGGGCTGCCCAGACTCACAAGGCTTATATGTGGCAGAACCTTGATTGGAGCTCAGGACTCCAGGACTGACTTATAAAAGCCCTGGGGAGGCCGGGCACGGTGGCTCCTGCCTGTAATCCCAGCACTTTGGAGGGCTGAAGTGGGAGGGTTGCTTGAAGCTAAGAGTTTGAGACCAGCCTGGGCAACATAGTGAGACCCCATCTCTAAAAAAAACCCCAAAAGCCCTAGGGAGCAATAAACTGTCCTTCTTTTCTCTCCCCCATATTTATTGAGCACTAATTATGTGCCAGGTACTATACTTTGGAGATTACAGTGGTGAATACGACAGATGTGGTCCCTGCATTGATGGAGCTTAAACTTAAAGAAGTCAGTTTCTGGCCTCCCTTGCTCATTGCTCTACCCTCCACCTGGACAGCCCTTTCCACCCCCACCAGTCTCAGTCCCCAGTGACCTGTGTTCCAATCTTCCCTGTCTCTCTAGGTCTAGTTAGGGTGGTGCCATCCCCTCCAAGCCTGCCTTGCTGGTTGCAGCCAGACCTTCCCTTCCTTGCCTGAGTCCTGCAGCCCCTCTCTCCCATTAGGTTGCCCCTGCTTGCCCCTGAGATGTGCAGAAAAGATGGGGAGGCTGCCCCATCCTCTGAGGTTCTTGTTGGGGGAGGGAGAGGCAGGGAAGAAAGAGGATGGGCCAGACTGGGTTCTAGCAGCTGTCACCGCAGGGGCACACCCACATACACATCACACCCACAAACACACATGCACACATGCATACTCACTCATTTGCTCATTTGCAAGCATTTATTGTGTGCCTACTGTGTGCTGGTTACAATGCCAGTATTAGGGACACAGTGGTGAACAAGAGCAGGTCCTGGCCCTACCCAGTCCCCACTCCCCATTCCCCAACAGGGAGCTCACAGAGTAAGCACACAGTGCTTCAAGAGGGAGACATATAGAGTGATGAGAGTGTATACCAGGAAGGGCTTCCTGGAGGAAGTGGCAGCTGAGATATGAACTAGGTAAAGAGCAGAAGGGACAAGCATTCTAGGCTGGGAGGGAACAGCATGTGTGAAGGGTCTTCGGGGAGAGGAAGCATGGGCTCTGACAGGTTGAATGGAGGTCAGTGTGGCAGCAGCCTGAGAGAGACAGGGTGAGTCAGGACTCAGCTGTGGGGAGGAGGGCGATGGGGCCATGGGAGCCATGGAGGGTTTTAAAGAAGGGAAAGGCAGAGGCAGACTTGGGTTTAGAAAGAGACTTCTGGTTGCTGTGCAGAGAAAGGCCTGGGAGTGTGGGTGCAGTTAGAGGGGGCAGCTGTGCCGTCCAGATGGACATGACAGGGGCCAGCAGTAGGGAGACTAGGTCAGGTTAGCAGGTGGCATGATGGGGAGGAGAAGCTGAGAGATTTGAGAGAAATTTTGATGGTAAAGAGGAAGGAGTGCAGATGCCACTGGCATCCGGTGTGGGCAGTGGGATGATACTCTGTACAACCCCTGCCTGGGGCCCCAGATATGGAGAAGGTGCAAGGCGGGGGAAGGTGCCTGTTACACCGTTAATACCTCCTTCAGACCTCCCTCACACCCCCACTCACAACCTCACAGACAACTCAACATAGTCACATGCACAGTCTCACTCACAAATTCATCTTCTCACATTCCCTTACTCACCAGTCCACATAGTCCCTCTATCAGTCAGTGCAGGATGGGTTATGCCATAGTAACAAACATCCCCCAACACAGCGCTGTTCAGCAGTAGAGGTTTCACTCACACCTATGCTATCTTACTCCCCCTGCTCTACCCACTCCCACTTCCCGTCATTCACACCCAGTCCCTGTATCAGTCAGCCTGGGCTGGATTTGGCTGTAGTAACAAGCAGCCCCAAACCTTAGCACCACACAGCAGTAGGGGCTTGTTTCCTGCTCACGCTCTATCCATCATGGCTGGGTGAGGGCTCTCTTTCACCTCATCTTTCCTCCCAGCACATTGATATGCAGCCTCTCTCTTCTTGTGGTTGTGGAAGAGCAAAGGAGACAGTGAACCAGGAAGGGACTCTTGAAACTCCACCTGAAAGTGACACATGGTATTTTCACATTTTATTGGCCTGAGCAAGTCCCGTGGCCATGTTGGATGTCAAGACAGAGTGATCCTTCTGCATGGAGGGGCAAAGACTATCTATGCCTATGAATACTACAGGCCACTAATGCACCCACGTTTCTTCCCATGGGAACCCCTTCACTAAAACACTCACTGGCAGTCACACCTCTGCTAGTCACACACACATTTTCAGCCACATACTGTTTGTTCACTATGCATACCCTTGGTGACACATGTATGTACTTGCACTTAACTCATACCCATCCCTCACTCATGAACACACTTTTTCAGAGCAGCTCTGATCCACACACCCTCTTTGTCACTGCTCCACACACTCACAGGCACACTTTAATTTTGTACACATTCCCACGCTTAACTTGGTTAACACCTACATCTACCCTGCTAGAGACTGAAAGTTTGTGTTGCCCCAAAATTCATATGTTGAAACCTAACCCCCAAGGTATTGGTATTAGGAGGTGGGGACATTGGGCGGTGATTTGGTCATGGGTATGGAGCCCTCATGTCATGTATGGCATCAGTGCTTGTCTTAGTCCTGTTTCTCATGTTATCACAGAATACTGGAAACTGGGTAATTTATAAAGAAAAATTTATTTCTCATGGTTCTGGAGGCTAGGAAGTCCAAGAGCATGGTGCTGGCATCTGTTGAGGACATTTGTGCTGCATCAGAACATGGCAGAAGGCATCACATAGCAAGTGAGTGCATGAGACCAAGAGAGAGTTGGATAGAACTCATCCTTTTATCATTCCCACCATAATTGACCTATTCCTGTGATAATGGCATTAATCCATTCATGAGGACAGAGCCCTCATAACCTAATCACCTCTTAAGGCCCCATCTCTCAATACCCTTACAATGGCAACTAAGCTTCGATGTGAACTTTGGAGGAGACATTCAAACCATAGTAGCGCTGTTATAAAAGAGGTCCCAGGCCAGGTGTGGTGGCTTATACCTGTAATCCAAACACTTCCGGAGGCCAATGTGGGAGGATTGCTTGAGCTCAAGAGCTTGAGACCAGCCTGGGCAACATAGTGTGACTGCGTCTCTACTAAAAAAAAAAAAAAAAGTTAGCTGGATGTAGTGGCACACGCTTGTAGTCCCGGCTACATGGGATTCCATGGGAGGATTGCTTGAGCCTAGGAGCTGGAGGGTGCAGTGAGCCGTGATTTTACCGCTACACTCCAGCCTGGGTGACAGAGCAAGACCCTGTCTCAAAACAATAATCCTAAAAAAAGAGGCTCTAGCCCAGGTGCAGTGGCTCATGCCTGTAATCCCAGCACTTTGGGAGGCTGAGACAGGTGGATTACTTGAGGCCAGGAGTTTGAGACTAACCAGGCCAAAAGGGTGAAACCCCGTGTCCACTAAAAATACAAAAAATTAGCCAGTGTGGTGGCACATGCCTGTAATCCCAGCTCCCTGGGAGGCTGAGGCACAAGAGTTGCTTGAATCCGGGAGGTGGAGGTTGCAGTGAGCTGAGATCACACCACTGCACTCTAGCCTGGGCAACAGAGCGAGACTTTGTCGCAAAAAAAAAAATAAATAAAAAAAAATAAATAAAAGGCCCTTGAGAGCTTCTTCACCCTTGCCACCATGTGAAGACACTTTGAGAAGGAGGGGCCATCTCTGAACCAGGAAGCCAGCCCCCACCAAACATGGAATCTACCAGAGCTTTGGTCTTGGACTTCCCAGCCTCTAGCACCTTGAGAAGTAAGTTTCTGTTATTTGCAAGCCATCCAGTCTACAGTATTTTGTTATAGCAGATTGATTGGACTCAAATATGTCCACAGTTTCAATAACATGTAGCTTTCAGACACAAAGGTGCACACTCATCTCTTCAATCATACATCCTTCCAGTCATGCCCCCGCACACACTCACATACAAGCACCTGCAGCCACCTCTTCTGCACATATACACGTGCACACACCTGGCACAAAGACACCTCACATGCACACACAGTAGCACACTTAGAAATCAGGCTCATTTGCTCCCTCCCAAGTGAAAAGGTCTCAGGGTCTTCTGCTCTCTGGGTGTGAACATGCAACTCCATCTGGCTGGAGTGTGCTGGTGCCACACTCCGAAGGCAGGCAGGTGGGTTCGCATGGAGCCTTGCTTGGTGAAAAGTCTCTAAAGCCCCCACCCCCGGCGCCAGGCTTGGTCTCCTTACCTCTCCAGGCGGGCTTGATCTGCAGTGCCTCCGTTATAGGCTGTTCAGGGAGAATCGATCAGCCTCTGTGTACACTGACCACAGAAAACATAATTAACAGTGTTTGGGATCCATTACTTGCACTGGCTAGGAATTCCAAACAATCTAATTTGAAAAGTCACTTAGGAGTGTATCTTTGCCTTGATGGAGCACAGGGTGCCTGAAATAGCTGTAGGGGACCAGCACACCCAGGCCAGGTCCCAGTGGCCTGTCCCTTCGTTAGGGGGAATTTAGGTCACTGAGGCTGTGGGAGGAGAAACTTCCCTCCTCCATAAAGCCCTCCTGGATTACCACACGGCCCTCTGACAGCACCTGGAATATCCTCACACCCCGGTTCAGCTCATGGCCTACAGCCTCACTGGTTTCAGGTTGTTTTATGTGGATTTGTGCAGCCTCTTTTGTGGTCAGAGACCTTGTCTATAATACCCCTTCCCAGAGCCCTGACAGCTATTGTAATCATTATTGTTGTTGTTATTTCCTCATGTCCTCAATCTAGTGCAGGCCTTGAGGGGGTGGGTTTTGTGTGTTTTCCTTCTTTGTGAAATAGGGCTTCATTTGTCCTAAGTGCTCAAAAAGCTCAGGTCTGAGGGAATAAAAATAAAACCAGTTTGGCTGTCCTGAGGCACTAAGAAAGATTATCACGGAAAATCTTTTGAGCTTCTTAATCTCTGAAATATGAAAATCTAATTTAAAAAAGAAAGAAAGAGAAAAAACCTCTGAAAATTGTTTTGGGGTTGCCTTGTGGATGTGTTTGAACCTTAAAACTCCTTCATATTCCTGCTTCTGTCTCATCCCAGAGCCCGAATTTCTGAGAAACCACTGAAGACCTGACCCCAATGCTTAATTATTTCTCCTTTCCAAGCATCTCTCATGGAAGGCATTTTGGATGAAAAGACCTTTGGCAGCATGGGTTTTGCAGGGTGAGTAGGAGTTTGACAGGTGGAGAAGGGGGTTGGGAAAGGGACCTTCAGGCAGAAGAAATGGTGCATGTAAAGGTAAGGCAGTGTGAGGGAGCTGGGTGAGATTAAAACAGCATTGCAGATGCAACTTGATACGAAAGTTGAACAGAACCTGAGAGACCTACCTGGAAACTTTAGTCTTTAGTCTTAGGGCACTAGGGAGCCAAGGCAGGGCTTATTGAGAGGGCGATATGATCAGATTTGCATGGTAGGAAGGTCCCTGTGGCTGTAGAGGGTGGGTCTGAAAGGAGTAAGACTTAAGTCGAGCAAGGAGCCCTGCAAGAATGCTGTTGTTTTGGTGCAAAGAAGAGGTGAGGGTGGCCTGATTGGGGTGCCAGGAGGGGAGTGGAGAGGACTAGAGGACTTGAGTCCAATTTAGGAAACTTGGTATCAGGCATGGCATGCATTCTGTACCTTCGCCTGCCCTGAGCCACCTATTTATGCCTCTAGGATTTTGCTGCTTCTGTTCTCTCTACTGAAAATGTCCTTTCTTACTGATATGGTTAGGTTCTGTGTCCCTACCCAAATCTCATCTCGAATTGTAATCCCCATAATACCCACATGTCAAGGGAGAGACCAGGTGGGGGTAGTTGAATCGTGGGGACAGTTTTCCCTGTGCTGTTCTCGTGATAGTGAGTGAGTTCTCACAAGATCTGATGGTTTTATAACGGGCTCTTCCCACTTCGCTCAACACTTCTTCCTGATGCTTTGTGAAGAAGGTGCCTTGCTTCCCCTTGGCTTTCTGCCATGATTCTAAGTTTCCTGAGGCCTCCCAGGCATGCTGAACTGTGAGTCGATTAAACTTCTTTCCTTTATAAATTACCCAGTCTCAGGAAGTTCTTTACAGCAGTGTGAAAACAGACGAATACACTTATACACTTTGCCTGCCAAGAACATTCATACTTATTTGCTGGGATCCAGCCCAGGTCTTTTTGTCTGGGAAGCCTTTCTGGTCCACCTTCTCCCCAAGGGCTGGTCGATCTCCTCCCCTTCCCTCTCCCATTACTGTGCATATCCACCTGTTATTGCATCAATCAGACCACATTGTGACCTTGAGCTGAGGGCCAGGGACTTCTTCTTTAACTTCACACGCAGACACCTGGTGCATGCCTGGCTACCAGTCACTGGCTAGTAAATATGCTGAATGGACAAACGTGTATGAGAACCTCAAGCTGTCTTTCTCAGCCGCCTGCAATCCTACCATCAGTGACACATTTGGGAATGGGCACAGATTGTGCATAGGTGCATATATGAGTGTGTGTTGTGTCTTGGAGCATGCGTTTCCACGAATGTGTGAAGTGAGGTGTGTGTGCACCATGTGTGGTGTCTCTGAGGGGTGGCAGGGACTGTGGGCGCGTGCATGGTCCATGTCGGGGGCTGGATTCAAGGTGTGCCAGGCTTGCATGGCTTGTGCCCTGCTGTGGTTGGAATGTTTGTATCACCCTAGAATTTGTACATTGAAATCTTAACACCTAAGGTGATGGTGTTAGGAGGTGGGTCCTTTGGGAGGTGATTAGGTCGTGAGGGTCAATCCCTTGTGAATGGAACTAGTGCCCTTATAAAAGCAGCCCCAGAGGGCTTCCTTGCCTGTTCCACCAGGTGAGGACACAGTGAGAAGTCAGTCTAGGAACCTGGAAGTGGGCCCTCACCTGACTCTGAACCTGCCCAGGTGCCTTGATCTTGGATTTCCAGCCTCCAGAACTGTGAGCAGTGAATTTCTGTGGCTCAGAAGCCACTCACTCTGTGGTGTTTTGTTCCAGCACCTCCCACAGACCAAGGCACACTCCATCCTGTGCTCCTGCCAGCGCTTCCCAAGCGTCACTCTGGCCACACACCCCTGGAGTGGGGGCCTGGTAACGTGCAGGTCTGGATTCAGTGTGGGTTGCTGAGTTTCTGCAGTTCTAACCATCTCCTGGATGCTGCTGGCCTGCACACCACACATGGCATCGCCAGGCCACTGGCACCCAGAAAGGGCCTGGGACCCACCACAGCTCACCCAGTGAGGCAGCGCTTGGAGGAAAACCCAGTTCTCTGCCCCCAGCTCAGGAGGCTGCTGTGGTCCTGGGGGCCCTGCGGCTCCCAGGAGTGTCCCCATTCTCTGCCATTCCCTGTTTTACAGGCGCTGTGAGGGTGGTTCCAGCATCAAGGGGTGTTAGCGGGTGGGTTTAATGTGCCCGGGCAATTCTCACAGCTCAGGTGCCAGCGGCCATAATTCACCTACTAAATTATGGCTATAAATTTCCTCAAAGAGATGGGTCCCCAGGCAGGTGAGTGGGATGATGCTGGTATCATTGAGCAGAGTTCAGTCTTCTGTCCTAATTAAATGGCAGCATGAGATGGTGCGAGGCCTGGTCCCTGCCACACCAGGTGCCTGCTGTTTCACCAGGTCCCCTGGGTTTCTGGGTCTGAGGAGGCAGAGTGGGCAACCCATGGTGGTATGGGCAGGGGAGGTGGGCTCCAGTGTGCGCCTGTGTGTCCAGTGAAGGAAACCAGGCTCTGTTCTAAGCATCAATCCTGATACTGCTTCTCGTGGGTTAAATGGTGACCCCACCCCAATCTCCCAGAAAATTTCCCCCAGAAACTGTGAATGTCACTGTTTGGAAAAAACGTCTTTGCAGATGTAAATAAATAAAGGATCTTGAGATGGTATCAACCGGGATTAGGGAGGGCCTGAAGTCCAATGACAGGTGTTCTTGGAGAAGGAGAAGGAGAGGGAGGCTGCAGAAGAGAAGGCCGTGTGGGGATGGAGGCAGAGACTGGAGGGATGCAGCCACCAGCCAAGGAATGCTGGGGGCCACCGGAAGCTGGAAGAGACGAGGAAGGATCCTGCTGAGAGGCTTTGGAGGGAGCATGGCCCTGCTGATGCCTTGATTTCAGACTTCCATTTTCTAGAACTGTGAGGGAATGCATTTTTGTTGTTGTCAGCCACTGAGTTTATGCGAATTTGTTACAACTGCTGCAGGAAAAAAACTGCCACGTGACTCTTGAAGCCTCAGTTTCCTCTTCTAGCATGTGGGGTTTGAGTTGTGCCTTCCACTTAAGCCAGGTGTAGGTTGCGGTTCAGCGATGTCTATAAAGTGCCTGCAATAGCCTGTGATTGGCAGCTGGGATGCTTACAAGACGTGGGTGTGGCTGTGGGTGAGGCCCTGGAAAACAGGGTTGCCGGGCACAGGATGCATTGACTGAGACTGTGCTTGGAAAAGGCTTTTGCGAACTGTGAAGTGAGGGACTGCTCTTTATGTTGATTGGGCTGTGAACCTGGGAGCCCCCAGCTGCCCCAAAAGAGCCCCTCCAGCCCATCATCCACTTTCCACTTTGCCATTTTTCCTAATTTCACTTCTACCGATGCTCATATTGATTCGGTACTTTTCATGAAACCAACTCATTCTTTCAGCTTAAATGAGCGTATTTAAAAAGGACACTTTATACTGCTAGAGTAAATGAAAAGCACATTCCACTTGCCCTGAAAAGACGGTGACCTTAAACAAAAGTGCAACGAAAACAAAGCGGAGT
The DNA here is from genome assembly GCF_029281585.2 of Gorilla gorilla gorilla. Lineage (NCBI taxonomy): Eukaryota > Metazoa > Chordata > Mammalia > Primates > Hominidae > Gorilla > Gorilla gorilla. The sequence continues at coordinate 25,719,096 of NC_086018.1, read as the reverse complement.
GGTCTGTGAAAGTTCAGCCAGGCGCTGCCGTCTGCCGAGGGCTCTCGGCCTGAGGTCTGCTTGGTTTTTGTTAAAAAGGGAGGTAGCAAAAGGGGAGGCGTTGAAGACACATCAGCACCAAACCGAGGTTTTCTTCTTGTTAGTAATGAGGAAAGTGATCAGAGAGGAAACAATGACTTCATTTACAAAATTCTTTTTTTTTTTTTTGAGACAGGGTCTTGCTCTGTCACTCAGGCTGGAGTGCAGTGGTGTGATCATGGCTCACTGCAGCCACAAACTCCTGGGTTCAAGCCGTCCTCCTGCCTCAGCCTCCCAAGTAGCTGGCACTACAGGCACACACCACCATAACTGACTAATTTTTAAACTTCTTGTAGATATAGGGTCTCGCTATGTTGCCCAGGCTGGTCTTGAACTCCTGGGCTCAAGCAATCCAACTGCCTCAGCCTCCCAGAGTGCTGGGATATCAGGCATGATCCACCACCCCTGGGCATTCATTATGTAATTGTTAATGTTGAGCCCATGTATCCCCCTAAATTAATCTCTCAGGGCACACACCCCACGCTATGGGAAACAATGCTCTGGCCAAGCATTCTTCCCCCACCCCTCCCCCATCCATACTCCTGGAAAACTGGTCTGGAGAGGGGGTTGGATAGACTCATCCAAGGCTGTAAAGTGAGTTGATAGCACAACTACAACTAGAATTCAGATCTTTTCATTCCCAACCCATTGCCCTTTCCACTGTACTAGACTCCCTTGCTGCTTTTTAAAAGAGGCTTTCAGTAATACATTGCTTTTTCCATGTGAGTGAGACTAGGGGTCGGGTGTTAGGCATTATGTGGCAGACACATCACTCCCCATGTGCTACAGTCTCAGAACAGGACCAGCCCCAGTGATCACCCTTCAGAGGTGAGGACGACTGGTTTTAAGGCGAGGCTCTGTGCCTTCTGCTCTTGGAACCTTAGTTGTTTTACCTGTCAAATGGGCACAAACAGCCCATCCTTGAAGGAGTATTGGGAGGCTTGGCAGCGATGAACAGGTAGCACCCACCTGGGGCACTTGATGCAGGCCTGGGCAGGGTGCCCTCCATCGGCAAGGCCCACAGAGCTCAAGGCCAACTCTGGTGGGCAGAGGCCAGGGCTTGGGACTGGGCAACCCGTGTCAGCTATCATGGTGAGCTGTTGGTTTTTGTGGATTTTCACATTTTTGAAGTTGGCACAGGAATAGGAAACCCCTAGCTGTCCAGGTGGGCAGTGATTGGGCCAAAAATATCTCTGGTGGGTTTTTGTGGCTGCAGAGGAATGAGCACTGAGCAGGGTTCAAAGGTAGCATTCTGGGGTTTCAGCTCTGCTCCAGACATGCTGGGCACTTGGCCTCGTCATTTCTCTCTCTTGGGCCTTGCTTTGCTCATCTGTAAAGTGGAGTGACACGTCATCAGACAGTCCAGTTCTCACGCACTCACTCATTCAGACCACACTGCTTGAGCCCCTCCTCTGTGCAGAGCAGGGTGCTGGAACACAGATGGAGAATGATAATCCTACAACAAACTCATTACATTAGGTGACATGAGTGGAGAATGTCGGGAGGTCGGGCCAGGTGTGATGGCTGATGCCTGTCATCCCAGCACTTTGGGAGGCTGAGGTGGGTGGATCACTTGACGTCAGGTGTTAGAGACCAGCCTGGCCAACACGGTGAAACCCCGTCTCTACTAAAAATACAAAAATTAGCCGGGCATGGTGGAAGGTGCCTATAATCCCAGCTACTCAGGAGGCTGAGGTAGGAGAATTGCTTGAACCTGGAAGGCAGAGGTTGCAGTGAGCCGAGATTGCGCCACTGCGCTGCAACCTGGGCAACAGAGCAAGACCCTGTCTAAAAAAAAAAAAAAGAAATGTCTGGAGTTCCAATGCAGATGATCCTGGGGAGCTGATCTGGTCTTGCTGCTGGGATAGTACAGGAGCGTGGAGAAGCCTAGAGCCTGGGTCTGAAATCTGGGAATCCCAGGCAGATCTGGAGGACAGTGCCGATCAGATGCCAAGCCAATGGCTGGTTATAAATTCCCCTAAATGGGGAGGGGGAAAAGACAAATGATGTTGGATGGCTGGGAGTGAACGCTGATAATTCTCCAGCCTGCTCCCCACAAACCGCTCTTGAGTTTTTACCCTTTCTTAGGAACAATAACCATTCTCTCAACTTTCAGTGCAATGGGAATAACCCTGTCTCATGTTACTATGTGGAACACAGTGGGCTGGCGAGGTACCAGGGGCTTACAGATTGGACCTCAGCCCCTTCTCTAACCAGATTCCCACCCCGAGGCCCACCAGGGTGCCATCCCGGCTGCTGCATGGGACCCTCTTGGGCGGTGCACAGGGATGTGGCATTCAGTCCCAGAGACTCTCCAAGGGACATCATTCCTCTTGAAATTCTTTTTCAGACCCTCTGTCTACACCGGGGAGAAAGTCTCTCAGCTTGGTGCTGATGTGGGTTTAATGCCTCTCTAGCCCCATGGACCTTCCTTTACAACAAAAAGAGAGAAGGCAGGCCTCCGGCTCAAAGTGCCAGGAAAAAAGCAGTAATGGTTGTCTGAGATTTAGTGACTTTTTAATTTTTTATTTTTGAGACAGGGCTCACTTTGTCACCCAGGGCTGGAGTGCAGTGTCGCGAACACAGCTCACTGCAGCCTTGACCTCTCGGGCTCAAATGATCCTCCTGTTTCAGCCATTCAAGTAGCTGGGACTACAGGCGTATGACACCAGGCCTGGCTAATTTTTGTATTTTTTGTGGAGATGGGGTTTTGCCGTGTTGCCCAGGCTGGTCTCGAACTCCTGAGGTCAGACGATCTGCCCGCCTCGGCCTCCCAAAGTGCTGGGGTTACAGGCGTGAGCCACCATGCCTGGCCTAATGACATCTTTTGTTTGCATTGTGTTTGTTTTAATTTCCTATTCAGTGATTGTTATACGGCTTTTCCAGTTTTCCATAATGATGCTCTAAAGCTTCCTTGCAAAATAAACTTATTTAAGAGAATCAGTTTGAAGGAAACATAATGTCCAGAAACAGTTTGTTCAGGGGCCACATGGATAGAACAGGACTCAGGAAGGAGAGACTGGAGCTTGGCAACTGCCATCCTAGGGGTGGTGGGAGCCGCTGCAGGTCTTGAGCAGGGGAGGGACCACCCGTGGCTGTCTCCCTGGTGATGCTGGGTTCCCAGAATCAGGCCCAGGCCTGTCCTGAGTCCATGAGGCCCCAGGCCCTGAACTTCCATGGTGATGGAGAAATATAGAGAGACAATAAGGCGGTGAACCGTGGCAGAGGGTTTATGAGGCGGCCATGCTCGAATGGTCAAAAGTTAGGGAAAATGTATTTATTACAACACTTTTCATGGGCAAGTTATCATTTTGTCAAACTTTATTAGAGGGACTAATTAATGGGTTGTAAAAAGTACTAGTGCATGGCCAGAGAAAGAGCTGGTCCCAGGGACATTGGCAGCCCCAGGATTTATGACCCCACTGTTCCCCATTTATTAATGTGGAGAAGGTGCGTGGAGTGGGTTATATATGGGCTGGTGCAGAGCCGCCCTCCCTCCCAGGAGGCTGGTGGGCCTGTGAGGGGGCGAAGGCAGGGGTCCTCTAGCCGCTGCCTTCTAGGGAAAGGCAGGTAGAGAGGCAGCTAGAGAGAGGCAGGAGGCCTGGGCTAGGGGGGAGACATCTGGCTGTGTGACCTTGGGTGACATTTTCCTCTCAACCTCAGTGTCCTCATCTCTGCACCTCAGGGCAGATGTAAGGAGCTAAGAAGGTCTTCAGTGGGAACATGCGATATAAACTGTGAAGTGCTCTGCACTACATAAATTATAAAGTGCTCAGTAGCTGAAGGATGGTGTGGTTATATGGTGTTATACTAGGCAGACAGCATGAATGACATTGAGGGAGCCCTACTGTATGGCAGGAACTGTGCAAATGCTTCTCTTGCTTTATTAACCCTAATCCATGCTCCTCCTCCAGACCCTTGCCTTCTCATCTCTAGGCATTCAGCTCAGGTGCCTCTTCCTCCAGGGAGCCCTCCTGACTGCCCCCATGTGATGCACAGTGCTCAGTTCGTTTCCTCTGCAGCCCCATGCAATCTTGACTTATTTAGCAACTGGTTCACTTTGCTGTGTATTGTGTTTCCTCCACGTGGTAACAGAGCAGAGACTGTGTTCACCTTGTCCCCTGCTCTCTTCCCAGTGCCTAACACAGTAGGGGCTCAATGCATGTCTGCTAAGTAGATGAGGGAAGGCCTGCGGGCATAAAGACTGGGAGGCAGGATCATGTGGGACACATGCACGGAAGTGAAAGAAAGCCACTCGTTGGGTGGCGACTAGAGCAGGCACTCAATAAATGCAGTCGCCAGGTGGGAGGGTGGATCTGGGCCCATTCCTGACCCTCTCCACACAGCAGGGGGATCAGCTGGGGCTCGATCTTCTAGCACAAGCCCCTTCTGTCCGGGCTGTGAGTTATGGGGCTGGCTGAGCTGGGCTCCCAACCCTCTGACCCTCGGTGGAGACAACATCCCGGATCTTTGGGTGAGAACCTGTATCATTATCTGCTGTTTCTCAAAGGCCCACTCAGCTACACACCTGAATAAAGAGTGTGGATGTTGGGGTGGGGAGGGTGCGCCCAGGCTGAAAACACCCACAGCAGAAACTGACCAAGGTCAGGAAATGGAGAAGACTGGAATGTCCTAGGGACATAGGTTCAAATCCTGGCTCCCCCACTTAGCAGCTGTAAGACCTTGGGCACGTCATTCAACACTCAGCCTCATTTTTCCCATCTGTACAGTGGGGATACTAAGGATGCAACCCTCACCAGGCTGGTGCGGGGATTTGAGATGACGTCTGGGAAGCTCCTGGCACCAGGAGGTCCTTGGGAACTGGGAGAGCCTCACCCTGTTCTGTCTGAGTCCTGCTAGGGCCGAGGGCAGGAGGCAGGCGCCTCCGTGACTCAGGCTCAGCTTTCACCCGTGCTGAGCCTCGTGACTTCTGTGTGGACAGCTGGCTCCTGGCTGGGAAACAAGTTCTCCTTTTGGTCTCTTGACCGGTGTGGTATGAGGTCAGTGAGTGTTAACCTGGCAGGGACTGCTCCCTCTGCAGGGTCAGGGGGAGGACAGGAGACGAAGGTGGCTTTGAGCCACAAGAAGTGAATGACCCATAGTCTGCACCTCTGCAGCAGGGGACTGATGCACACTGGTTGTCATCCTCACTCCCCCCAGGTTGGGGCTGGCACTGTTCTGCCCACCCCTGGGACTGCTATGAGGGGCAGCTTCTGTGCAGAACTTCATAGGCCTTGCTCATTCCCTCCTCCCCACAATGCTAGGAGGTTGGCATGATAATCCCATTATCCAGTTGACGAAACTGAGGCTCCGAAGCTTACGTTACGTAACTCCACAGGACCATCTGGTACCAGGAACTGGCCAAATGTGAAGGTGTAAAACACAAAGTTCACACCCTCAAGAACCTTCTAGTCCAGTGGGGGAGATGGACCCAGAACGTCAGATTAAGGTGAGAGACAGACTCAGGACCAGAGGAAGGGATATTTTAGCTGGGTATTACTGGAGGAAGGGATATTTTAGCTGGGTATTGCACATGAATTTACGCAGCACAGAAAGAGGAACCAGCAATGTGCACAGGTGCAGAGGCTGAAAAGGGACTGCTGGCTGGTCTGATGGGGCTGGAATAAAGAGGGGAAGTTGTGATGTGGAAGGATGTGAGTCAGACAAAGTCAGTGGGTACAAGTCCATGAAAAGCCCTGGAGGGCAGGCCAGGGAGTTTGGCTGAGAGGAGAAATCTGATGGAAAAGGCTGCCTGCTATAGCTACACCATTGACTCGTTTGTCAATAAGATGCTTCCAGAATGAGTGCACCGGTCTTCACTATTTATGACAGCTCCAACTCTTCCCCAGCTCTGTGGGCAGATCTTCTGACTCTTGGTGAGAAGGTGGCCTGGTAGCAACTCACATGCCTGAGTCTGGGGGTGCAGATGGAGGAAGAACAGGAATCCCCACGATTCCCGAGTCAGTGGACATCAACAGATGGCTAGAAACCCTTCCCTGGGAGGCTGCTAATTTTTTTTTTTTTCTTTGAGACAGATTCTTGCTCTGTCTCCCAGGCTGGAGTGCAGTGGTGCGATCTCGGCTCACTGCAAGCTCCACCTCCCGGGTTCACGCCATTCTCCTGCCTCAGCCTCCCGAGTAGCTGGGACTACAGGCACCCGCCACCACGCCCGGCTAATTTTTTGTATTTTTAGTAGAGACGGGGTTTCACCGTGTTAGCCAGGATGGTCTCGATCTCCTGACCTCGTGATCTGCCTACCTCGGCCTCCCAAAGTGCTGGGATTACAGGGGCGAGCTACCGCGCCTGGCCTTTTTTTTTTTTTTTTTTAAACAGAGTCTTGTACTGTCACCCAGGCTGGAGTACAGTGGCACAATCACAGCTCACTGCAGCCTCAAACTCCTGAACTCAAGAGATTCTCCCATCTCAGCCTCCTGAGTAGCTAGGACTACTAGATACATACCACCACACCTGGCTATTTTTTATTTTTATAGAGATAGGGTCTTGCAATGTTGCTCAGGCCAGTCTTGAAGTCGTAGCTTCAAGTGATCCTCCTGCCTCAGCCTGTAAATTTTGATCACCCACTCCTTGTGGCCAACTGAACTTCATACCAGCATGGCATGTACAGAGCAGGTTTGGTTAATAGCAAGGATCACCTCATGAAATAATCTGGAAAGAAGGGAAGTGCAATGCCAAACTGGCCCAAAGAAAGATGATGCATTTACTGGAATGCAGAAACTCTCCTTGGGAGTATAAAAGAGAACCAGGACAGGGCAGAACAGGGTGCTTCCACCCAGGCAGTGACCAAGGGCTCAGTGTGATGGCTGCGGATCCTTTGTTACACCTTGTTGTGGTTCTTGCTACTATCTCTAAGTTGTTTAACTTTGTGTTTGAGTGATTTAATCCCTTTCAGAGGGCGGCCAAGGATTCAAGTTTTTGAGACTGAGCCAGGAACATTCAAAGGTTGCAAGCAGCTGCCTGTAGAAAGGGGAGGCATGGTTATTAGGGAGAAAAGGCCAGATGCCCATGGATGCCAGACAAGGATACACCCATTTTGGGCACCTTGGAGGGGCACAAATTGGGGGAGGCTACTATTATGCTAGAAATTTTCTCTGGGTGTCCTGTTTTCTGTCTCCCTCTCTTTCTTTCCCTCCCTCCTTCCCTTCCTCTCTTTCCTTCCTTCCCTTCCTTCCTTCCTTCTTTCCCTCCCTCCCATTTCTTTTTTCTTTCTTTCTTTCTTTCTTTCTTTCTTTCTTTCTTTCTTTCTTTCTTTCTTTCTTTCTTTTTCTTTCTTTCTTTCTCTTTCTTTCTTTTTCTCTCTCTCTCTTCCTTCCTTCCTCCTTTCCTTTATTATTTTCTTTTCTTCCCTCCCTCCCTTCCCCTCTCTCTTCCCTTCCCTTCCTTCTCTCTCCCCTTCCCTTCCCTCTCCCTCTCCCTCTCCCTTCCCTTCCCTTTCTTTCTTGACAGGGTCTCACTCTGTCACCCAGGCTGGAATGCAGTGGCGCAATCAACACACCACAGCCTCGGCCTCCCTGGGCTCAGGTAATTATCTCACCTTGGCCTCTCGAGTAGCTGGGACTACAGGCACGCACCACCACACCTGGCTAATTTTTGTATTTTTTGTAGAGGTGGGGTTTCACCTTGTTGCCCAGGCTGGTGTTGAACTTCTCCTGGGTTCAAGTGATCCACCTGTCTCAGCCTCCAAAAGCCTGTTGTCTTTAGAATCAAACCCAACCTTGTCAGCAATCTGCCAGACTCTGAGGGACTGCCCTGCCCGCCTCTTTCTCCTCTTCCTGTTTCCCTCCTGTCCACTCTGCTATGCCCTGTCTTCCTCACAAATGAAGGGTCCCTGTCTATTTTGTTTTTTGCCCAACCCTGGAGGCCTAGGACAGTGCCTGGCACACAGTAGGTGCTCATTAGATAGGTGCAGATTGGATGAGTGACCTTTTGCAGGTGAACACTTCTCATTGAATCATGACAGCTGCCCTGTGGGAAGGCTGAGACAGGCCAGTTCCTGCCAAGGAGGGGCAGCCGGGAGGGGCATTTGGAACCTGTCTATTGGTCTCTTCCACCTTGGCTCATGGGACTTCTCTGAAGCTACATGATGGACTAAGTCTCGGGCCTTCTGCCCCAAATCCAGAACCTGGGGTCCTTGTCTCCATCTCTTTATTCAGAAATTTGCCTCCCAGTAGGATCTTGTGGCCAGGATGGAGAGAGTTCTTTCTAGGTTTTTTGCAGTATTGATGGGTGATAAGACGAGGGTACCCAGTGCTGACTTGGCACCCTAGGATCTAGGAGTGGGTTGTTGGTGTGGGGGTGTTGTCCCTTGTCCAGCCATCCCAGTTCCTTTGCATTCCCTCCCCATCTCTTCTTTTCTCCTTCTACAGAAGTCTAGGAATCCTCTTGGCACTTGACCTTGGGCCTCTGAGATCCCAGCTGTGACCACGTATGGTGAGGGCATGGGGTGAGCCTCCAAGCTTCTCAGGCTTAGAGCCAAGGAGGAAAAAGCTGTACATGTCAGCAAGCATTGGGCACCTACTGTATACCAGGCATCGGGGCATGGAGAGAAACAGACAGGATTCCTGCTCCAGATGCAACACTCTGAAGTGTCAGAGACATCCAAAAACATCCAAAGTGTCAACGGAGATGAAAAGGGGAACTCAGGTTGGGCAGTCCTAGAAGGAGAAAAGAAAAGACCCCAGAGAGATCCTGCTTGGGGCAAATCTTGAAAGATAAACCATTGTTTTAGAGATAGATAAAAGGAATTCCAGGCAGAACGCATGGCCGAGACAAAGGCATGAAGGTGGAAAACCACCTGATTCCTCTAAGAGACTTCCCTGAGAGTGTCAGATGAACCAGTGGTAGGGTCAGGCTCTTTCTTTTTTAATTTAATTTTATTTTTTTGAGGCGGAGTCTTGCTCTTGTCACCCACGCTGGAGTGCAATGGCGTGATCTCAGCTCACTGCAACCTCCGCCTCCTGGGTTCAAGCAATTCTCCTGCCTCAGCTTCCCGAGTAGCTGGGATTACAGGTGTGCACCACCACACCTAGCTAATTCTTGTACTTTTAGTAGAGACAGGGTTTCACCATGTTGGCCAGTCTGGTCTCGAACTCCTGACCTCAGGCGATCCACCCACCTCGCCTCCCAAAGTGCTGGGATTACAGGTGTGAGCCACCACACCCAGCAAGTCAGGCTCTTTCTAGGGGCCCTTCAGGAAGACTACCTGCGGAGATCAAGAAGCCTGATCTCTACCTGCGGGTGCTGGTTGCCGGGGGGCACATTTAATCCACTTAGGAAAACAAATTCTTCACCAGTATTCTGGTGCCTCCTTTCTCTGCATGCAAATGGAGGCCACTAATGGCAGTAGAAATCTGGGCTGCATTAAAGCAGCACCCACCCCCACCACTAATTTGGAAGCCCCGTTGGCAGTATGAGTGCCTGTGCGTCTTCCAGAAGATGTTGTGTTTTCTTTAAAGAGCTGAATTATTCAGTCAGCAACTCAACAAATATTTATCCAGTGTGTTCAGCATGCCAGGCCCTGTGCCAGGACCTGGAGACACCATCCTGTCCTCGAGGGGCTGCCGTACCCATTGGGGAGATGCAGAGGTACAGCTGTGCTGGGTGCAGTGTAGAATAAAAACCTTTCTGAAGGGTCTTGGTTTGGGTTGCTCAGAGGCGAAGACTCAAAGGCAAGTGGTTTGTTTGAGAAATGATTCCAGGAAGTGCTTGAAGGGGGATGGGGCAGTAAGACAGGGAGAGGGAGGCAGCTAATACAGGGAGTGTGGGTCGAGCCAGTTACCATGATGGGCAGCTGGAGTTCAAGCCTGTAGGACTTCAGGGAGACCATGTAGAATATACTCCTCAGAGGTGTGTGCCCTGTGAGGAGAGGGAGCTGAGGTATTGATACACTATCTTCCCAGAGCCATTAGTTCTTAGCACTTCCAGTGTGCCTTTTGCAGTTCCAGAAACGCAATCCTGGCCGGGCACGGTGGCTCATGCCTGTAATCCCAGCACTTTGAGAGGCCGAGGCAGGAGGATTGCCTGAGGTCAGGAGTTTGAGACCAGCCTGGCCAACACGGCAAAACCCCATCTCTACTAAAAATACAAAAATTAGCCGGGTGTGGTGGTACATGCCTGTAATCCCAGCTACTTACGAGGCTGAGGCAGGAGAATCACTTGAACCCAGGAGGCGGAGGTTGCAGTGAGCTGAGATCATGCAACTGCACTCCAGCCTGGGCGACAGAGCAAGTCTCCGTCTCAAAAAACAAAAAACAAAACAAAACACAACAACAGAAATGCAATCCTGGAGCTGGTGTTTGGACTTCCTGGATAATACAGAGATGGTAGGGTACTGTATTAGTTTCGTGTGGCTGTTGCAAGAAATTTTCACCGATTTAGTGTCTTTAAACAACATACATTTACCATCTTACAATTCTGGAGGTCAGAAGTGCTAAAATCAAGGTGTTAGCAGGGCTGTGTTCCATCCAGAGGCTCTAGGGGGAGGAAAATCCATTTCCTTGCCTTTTCTAGCTTTTACAGGCCACTCACATTCCTAGCTTGTGACACTTTCCTCCATATTAAAAATCAGCATTGTAGCATCTTCCAATCTCTCTGTTTCCGTCATTACATCACCTTCTCTGACTCTAATCCTCCTGCCTTCCTCTTATAAGGACTCTTGTGATGACATTGGCCCACCAAGATAATCCAGGATAACCGCTGCCCTCCCACCCCCAATCTGAAGGTCATTAATTTAATCACATTTGCAAAGTTCCTATTGCCAGGTAAAGTAACATATTCACAGGTTCTGGGGATTAGGATATGGATGTCTCTGGGAGGCCATTATTCTGTCTACCACAGAGATCTTCAGCATCTGCTTTAGGTGGGTGCAGAGAGCCTGTCCAAGGGCAAGGACATCACTATTAAATGTGAAAGACGAAAAAGAGTTTCTCTGTGCAAGAAAAGTGACCAGACAGAGGATGTGTCTTCTCCGTGCAGACTTGGCCTGAGCTGGTGTATTTGAGGCCTGATGAGAGGCCAGTGTAAATGGAGCAGAGTGAGGGCATGGGCACAGAGGGCAGGGAAGTGGAGGGTGATGACCTGAGACCCATCAGTGAGACTGCATCCCCCAACACTTGTTGGCTGTGGAAGGATCTCAGAGTTTTTATTATTTTGAGATGGAGTCTCGCTCTGTCACCCAGGCCAGAGTGCAGTGGTGTGATCTTGGCTCACTGCAACCTCTGCCTCCTGGGTTCAAGGAGACCATGCCCAGCTAATTTTTGTATTTTTAGTAGAGATGGGGTTTCACGATGTTGGCCAGGCTTGCCTTGAACTCCTGACCTCAGGGGATCCAACTACCTTGGCCTCCCAAAGTGCTGGGATTACAGGCGTGAGCCACCATGCCTGGCCAGTCTCAGAGTTTATTCTGAGTGAAAGGGAACCTGTCACAGCATTCCAAGCAGGGCAGCAATCTGATTTGTATTTTGGGGCTCTCACTCTGGCTGCTGCCTGGAGGATGGGTTAGTGGGGTGAGCATGAGAGGCAGGATGACCATGTCCTGAGCCTGGCATGAGATGTGTTCGGGACAGAAGAGGGGGCTGGGGATGGACAAATGTAATGAGACTTGAAGAATACTGAAGAGGTAGAAGCAATGAGATTGTCGATAGATTGGTGCCCAAAGAGGAATTAAAATTGGAACTTCCTTCTGTCGGAGGAAACTTAGTGGCACCAACCTCAATCATGGATTTTAGACAAAGTGGCAGATTACTATATATGAATGCATGCTTGGCAAATGGGAAGGACCCCAGCTCTTTCCTGTGAAGCATCACCAGACTCATTGGCCACAGCCCGTAGTTGGTGTACGGTGAGGTAGGCGGGTGATCTTGGAGGTAGGGGCTGAGGCTTGTAGCCAATTTTTCTCCTTTCCTCTCTCCCTCCTTCCTTCCATTCTTTCTTTTCAGTTCAAATATTTTTTATTTTACACTTGATCTTAGCCAAAAGGCCGATAAGTGATTCTCTTATTTTAAAACTGAAAGAAGAAAGCATTATAAACTCATTACTCTAAGAAACTTCAAACTGCCTTAGATGTGTATTAAGTAAAAAGCCAGACTTGCTTTACTTCATTCCTGCATTACCACTTTCCAAAGGCAACCACTGCTAACAGTTCCTCATGTGACCTTACAGCCATTTTCATGGTGTTTGCTTTCTCATGGGTTTTATAATTTGGGATTGCAAGCTTATCTTATGGCATTATCTGTGGGAATCTTGAATGTCATGGTTGAGGGTGTCTAGTGGAGCATTTGTTTCTGCCTTGCTTGCCATAATATCATCACCCCTGGTCTGGCTTTTACGTTTTTCTCAGTTTGGGGGTTCCCATCTGTGCATGTAGTTCAAATTTAAACACCAAATTCCCATGATCACAGGTCCATAGTTATACAGTCTTAGGGGAGTTTTTTTTTTTCCTGAGCCCAAGCCAAGACAGACAAAATTCCTTGTTGCTGTCCTTTGCTGGCATACAATTTTTCCCTTACTTCATTTTTTATTTGAGAATATTACCTTTTGGGGACCCTGATTTTAGGTAGCAGTCTCAGCTCCAGCACTCCACCTTTGGAGGGCTCCAGGCTTTGCCTCCTGTCCCCATATGGCTGTTAAAACTCTATCCCCTCAATTCCCAGCAGTCTCTTATATGTCTTGCACCTCCAAATCTCCCCCATTTCAAAGAAATGGAACTCTCCTGTCAATCATTCTCCTTGTGTGTTGGGGAAGCAGTGTCATTTAATGGTTAGTGGTGGCTTTCAGACTTCCTGAGTTTGAATCCCAGGCTTACCACTCACTAAAGAGGTGACCCTGGGCACCCATTACTAAATTTTTCTGAGCCTCATTTTCCTCATCTATAAATTGGGAATGACAATATTTTCTACCTCATAGGAGTCTTACAAGGGCTAAATAAGGCAATGAATTTGACTACCTAAAATAGTGTGTATTAATCCCTCAATAAATGTTGACAATTGTAATAAAACTATGTCCTTATGTTTTTACACAAATGGGTTCACAGGAGGCTCACTGTTCTGCACCACCCTTTTTCTGTAGATTGGTCTGCATCAGCCCAAAGGGTTCCATGTTCTTCTTTTTAATGGCTGCATAGTACTCCTTTGCATGGATGCACCACAGTTCATTTAACCAGAGTCCTGTTGGCAGGCATTTCAGATGTTTGCAATTTTTCCATGAGACCAACACCACTGTGATCAGCATCCTGGTAGGTCCATCTTCATCATTCACTCATTCCATTTTGCCTCCAGATCAAGTCCACGGAGTGAGATTGCTGGGTGAAAATGAAGCCTTGTTTAGAGACCATTTCCCTCCATCTTCATTTCTTTAGTCCCTTTCCTGAATGACACCCAGGGCACGTGGTGGCTGGAGGGAAATGCACAGCAAAGGATTCAAAAGTGGTGTGCATGAACATCTCCCCCCATTTTCTGTTTTTTTTTCCTAGAGTGAAGGATACCTTGATTAGACAGTAATTAAGAGTGTTTTGGACAGCACAAGGCACTAATAGCCTCCCAGGTGCTTAATAAGTGTCAAGACTGCCAAGAGAAAAATTTATTTAGCATTATAACAGGCTCTATGGATGCCAAATTTGCCTTCAGCCATGGCACTGTAACATTGGGGAATGGGAACAGGGTCAGAGCTTTAGTGCCCATTGGAAAGGGCAACCAAGGCAGCAATGTGGGTAGGTCAAGAGCACTAGATGGGACCCAGACAAATCTGGGGTCTAAGCCAATCACTGCCACTTACTAGTTCCAGGAGCATGGCCAAGTTATGGACCTTCTCTGAGCTTCATTGTCATCACTTATAGATCAAGGCTTGAAATATCTAACTTATTGGGTTCTGGGAGGCCATGGGTGCAGTCATTAAGAATGTGAACTCTGTTTGGGAGGACAAGGCAGGTGGATCACTTGAGGCCAGGAGCTTGAGATCAGCCTGGCCAACATGGTGAAACCCCATCTCAACTAAAAATATAAAAATTAGCCAGGCATGGTGGCGCACACCCACAGTCCCAGCTACTCAGGAGGCTGAGGCAGGAGAATCACTTGAACTCGGGAGGTGGTGGTTGCAGTGAACCAAGATCACACCACTGCACTCCAGCCTGGGTGACAGAGTGAGATTCTGTCTCAAAAAAAAAAAAAAAAAAAACAAAAAGAGTAAACTCTGGGTTCTGGTCCAGCCACTTCTACTCATTAGCTGATGACCCTGGGCACGATTCCAAATATTTTTGAGTGTTAGTTTCCTCATCTGTAATGTGGCTATAATAATAATCCTATAAGCCCACCTTATAGAATTGTGGTAAAGACAAGAAAATGTATGCAAAAAACTTAGCCCAGTGCTTGGCCCAAATTAAATGCTCAAAAGATCAGTACCTCACATTGGTGTTAGAAATTTGCTGAGTGTTAAATGAGATAATGCATATACAACTGAAAAAAAAGGTATAATGTATATGTGATAGTTAAGGAAGGCAATGCCAGCTGCTGTAACAGATGCAATTGTCACTTCAGTGGTTTAACACAGTATAAGTTTATTTCTCACTAATGTTACAACCCACTGCTGGCATTTCTGGTTGGGCAATCTGCCTCCATGCGGTGACTCAGGCACTCAGGCTCCTTCTATCTTGTGGCTCTACCATTTTCAACACTTACTTTGAACTCTGTTCCATTCAGCAGGCAGGTGGGGAAAGAGAGACCGAGGAGACATACCTGCTTGTTAATCACTTCAGCCCTGAAGTGATGCACATCACTTTTTCTCACAGTCTTTTGGTCAGAGTTAGTCACATGGCCCTACCTAGATGCAAAGGAACCTGGGAAATGTAGTCCATGCATGATCAACTGCTGCCCAAGAAAAACTCTGGAAGGAAAGCAAGAATCCGTGGTGGTCACCTCTACTTAGTCCAGCACCCTCATTTCCAGGGGGTGACCTGGAAATGACTCAAGAGTTGGGTAGTGACCCAAGAGTGGGTTGGAGCTGGGGGTGTGTACAGGGTATGTCTCCTTTCCTTGATCCACGGGCGATGTTGGTGCTGGAGGCTGCATCATTCCCTAGACCAAGTTAGTCCAACCTGGTGCCTGCAGGCCGCGTGCAGCCCAGGATGGCTTTGAATGAGGCCCAACACAATTTTGAAAACTTTCTTAAAATATTATGAGTTTCTTTTTGCAATTTTTTTTAGCTCATCAGCCATCAGTAGTGTTAGTGTATTTTATGTGTGGCTCAAGACAATTTTTTTCTTTTAATGTGGCCCAGGGAGCCAAAAAACGGGACGGCCCTGCCCTAGACAGAGGGTAACGACAATGATTCCCGTTGGAGCACTGGACACAGAGCAATGATGCCCGTTGGAGTGCTGGACACAGAGCAATGATTCCCGTTGGAGCACTGGACACAGAGCACTCCGTCCCTGTGATCACATCTAACCCCCTAAATAGCCCCAACAGGGCATTTTCATTATTACCATCACTCATGTCATGCACAGGTGAGGAAACTGAGGCACAGCATGGCTCCATGCCTTGCCTGAGTTCTCACAGCAAGGCAGGAGCAGACCCAGGCCTTGAACTCAGATCTCAAGGTGAACACGGTCCTCTTGGAGGCCAGGGTCACACCAGAGGGTCCCACATGCAGGGACGGGGTAAGGGATTCTCCACTTGCCCCAGCAAATTTTCAGACACCAAGGCCTGTGGGACAAGGCCTGGCTGCTGTGAGGCTGAATAAGCAAACCAGTGGAAGAACAAAGAAGAAGAATGGTTCTTTCTGGAACCTCTAGTTTGTTCTTTGAGCACATTAAATATGCCCCTGTAACCTTGCTGACTCTCTTCATTGGCTCTGTAAACCCTCAGTGGCTGTCGCAGGCATTTTTTGTACACATTGTATTTAACACAGAGCCAGATGCACCAAAGGGCTCAGCATATATTTGTTGAATAAAAGAAAGAAAGCCTCAAGGGAAAATTTATCTAAATTACAACGATTTTTCCATTTGTGCATGCAGTTGTGGACTGTGGAGGTTGACAGAGCTCCTATGAAGTACTAGGCACAACTTGGAGTCTTCTCATAGCCCTGGGAGGCAGGTCCCACTGATATCTCTGGTTAATAGACAGGGAAACGGAGGCACTCCCCTGTGGCTTTGCATTGGTCGAGCCGGCCTGATTCTTTGTCCCTCCCACTGTCTGCTGCCTGGCACTGCCTCTGAGTCACAAGAGGCTGAAAGTGACCTCTGGGCGTCTATAATTAGGCCCTGCCTGACGTCAGGGCAGACGGATTTTCTGGCTTGGCCAACATCGGCCTATCGTTCACTGCGTGCCAGGCACTGAGTTAAGGCCATTACACGCATTCCCCGACACTTGCAGCAACCCCACTGGGCCCCCATTTTCCAAGGAGAAAACTGAGGCCCAGGAGGGTCATGCCCTGGCCTGAGGTTACTCAGCTGGGAGGAGGTTGAGGCTGGATTTGAGCATAGACCCCTGCAGCTCCGGTAGCCACCAGGCTCTGTCAGTGATCAGTGGTAGCTGTATATTTCTAGATCAAGGGAAGGTTTCAACTGAGCCAGCAGGACAGAGGTGTGCTGAGGCTTGGTGGGCACTGGCCATTCTCACCTCTGACCACTGGCTTCCTAGCTTACTCTGCTCCTTTTTCCTCTTTCTCTAATTTTTTCCCACCTCCTGGCCTTTGCACATGCCTTTGCCTTTGCCTTTGCCTGAAATGCCCTTCACCCATATCCTCCTGTGTCCAGCTCCTTCTTATCTATCAGGTTTCTGTGTAATTGTCACCTCCTCCAGGAAGTCTTCCCTGACCACACCTGCTTCCAGTCTGTTGAGTTATTTTCTTCTTTGAACTGATCTCCAGGTGAAATGATCTCTACCTGTCTATTGCTTGTTTCTTCAACTAGATGTGAACTACATGAGGGCAGACTGTGTCTCTCTTGTTCCTTATGTCTCCAGCCTCGGGGACTCAGCTTAGCACAGAGTAGCTGTCCTAAAAATAGTCGTTAAGTGAGTGACTAACTGAAGGTGAGGGCTTCCCGGGGCAAGAAGCCACCAGGTTGGATGAACAGGTGAACATCTATGGGACAGAGCCTCAGGTTGCCTGTATGCCCCAGAGCGGGATCTCCACCAGATGCAGGGGGTCAAGGAGTAGGATCCCGCCTCTTGGAGAGGGAGTCTGGGCTCTGTGCAACAGGGCACTGAGGACAGCCAGTCCAGGTCTGTGACAGTGTGGCCTCTCTTTTTGACATGGGGACATCAGACACTGGTGGCTCCTGGGTCAGAGCCAGTTCTGGATTGTAGCCTGGGTGTCCTGATAAGCCAGCAGCCTTTGTCAGGCCGAGCTCCAGGGACCTGCCTGGTGGAGCAGGAAGGACTTGAAGGTGGGGTTGCCGGAAGGTGAGAGACAGGTGCGACCTGGGGTAGGGAAAGAGGGATGTATGTCATGACTTGGCCTGGCTGCCTTCTTTCCCAAGGCCTGGCGTCTCCATCACGCAAGCTTGTTGAAGGAATGAATGAAGGCATCATCCTAGACAGACCCCAAACAAACAGGAGATGCTCAATCTGGTTCAGCGTGCTTTCCAAGAGTTAATGCTTCTTATTCTTATAACAACCCACGAGTAGGGTCCTATCATTATCCCCATTTTTCAGAGGAGAAAACTGAGGCACAGAGAAATGAAGAGATTTCCCCAAATTCACACAGCTGGGGCTGGGATTTGAACCTGGCCTTCTGGCTCCACAGCGTGTGCCTTTAACTGTCCACTTTACTGCTTGTTTTGGGCTAAAAGCCAAGACTAAAAGGCAGTGGTGTGCACACTTTTGAAACGGAGCCGAAGCTTTCCATGAGTGAATTCTTATTGCTCAGAAACCCTATGTGCAAAATATAGACCATGGGAGCCTCCCTGACTGAAGTGGGAATTAGCGTTGCGAGACCGCCACACTCATTCATTCCCACATACCCCATCCCCGTCGTGTACCCTCTTCCCACGGGTTCTGCCTCCTACTTTTCTCAAGAATTTTCACATTCCTAAAAGCAGGAAACAGACAGAGTTGACCTTTCCATTGCTGTTGTTGTTAAACTCTTTCTTGGCCCCTAGAACTCTTATAAAGGATACCAATCTGGGGAAGGGGGTTATGAATGAGAGCCCCCTGCCCAGCATCCTCCCTCTTTGGAGGCCTCTGAAACCCCAATAGGGTCCCATGGGGTAAGGATGCACTCAGGGATCTTGCAGGATTCAAACTTTCCAGGCATTGTATCTCCCTAAGACAATCTAAGATTTCTAAAGATATTTTTTCTTTTCATGGAGACATAATTTATATACAGTAATATATATATACACAATTGATATACAGCACAAATATTACATGTTACACCCATGAAACCATCACTGAAATCAAGATATGAAGCATTTTCAGAACACTGTCTCTACAGAAAAAGTGTGCTGAGCCCTGTTCTGAGGCAGCCCTATTCTCTAGAACTTTCTATGACAGTGGAGCTGTTCTGGGCCTGCGGTGTCCAGTGAGGGAGCCATGAGCCACACACGGCCATGGAGTATTTGAAACTTGGCTCATTTGACTGAGGAATTTTATTTATTAGTATTATTTTTTGAGACAGAGTCTCACTCTGTCACCCAGGCTGGAGCGCAGCGGCGCAATCTCAGCTCACTGCAACCTCCGCCTCCCAGGTTCTAAGTGATTCTCCTGCTTCAGCCTTTGGAGTAGTTGGGATTACAGGCATGCACCATCACGCCCGGCTAATTTTGTATTTTTAGCAGAGGTGGGGTTTCACGATGTTGGCCAAGCTGGTCTCGAACTCCTGACTTCAGGTGATCCACCCACCTCAGCCTCCCAAAGTACTAAGATTACAGGCGTGAGCCACTGTGCCCGGCCTATTTTATTATTTTTATTCTTTTTGTTTTTGAGACAGGGTCTTGCTCTGTCATCCAGGCTAGAGTGCAGTGGTACAATCATGGCTCACTGCAGCCTCAATCTCCTGGGCTCGGGCGATCCTCCCACCTCCGCCTCCTGAGGAGCTGAGACTATAGGCACAAATCAGCATGCCTGGCTAATTTTTAAAAATCTTTTTAATTAAAAAAAACATTTGGCTGGGCATGGTGGCTCACAGCTGTAATCCCAGCACTTTGGGAGGCCAAAGCGGGTGGATCACCTGAGGTCAGGAGTTTGAGACCAGCCTGACCAACATGGAGAAACCTCATCTCTACTAAAAATACAAAATTAGCCAGGTGTGGTGGCACATGCCTGTAATCCCAGCTACTTGGGAGGCTGAGGCAGGGGAATCGTCTGAACCTGGGAGGCAGGGGTTTCAGTGAGCCAAGATAGCGCCATTGCATTCCAGCCTGGGCAACAAGAGCGAAACTCCGTCTCAAAAAAAAAAAATTTTTTTTCTTTTTGTAGAGATGGGGTCTTAATGTGTTGCCCAGGCTGGTCTCGAACTATTGAGCTCAAGCCCTGCTCCCACCTTGGCCTCCCAAAGTGCTGGGATTACCGGCATAAGCCACTGCACCTGGCCAAAGAACTGAATTTTAAATCTTATCGAATGTTAATTCATTTACAACGAAATAACCTCACTGGCCCCAGTTCTAAAGGGTTCTAACCTAAGGACAAAAGATGCTGACATCCACACATCCTGAGAGAGCCCAGCATTCCAGGAAGTGTCACAAGTGTGTCCCTCAGGTTGGGTCTCCCAGTAGCAGCCCCTTCCTGGGCCCCATCTCAGGCCGGCAGCTTTGGGGTTAATGAAGAAGCAGCCTGGGCCTCCTGGTATTTTCTTCAAAGATGTTGTTCCTATTGATAGATTTTTGGATGATGCTTTAGCATTAAAAAAAGAGAGAGAAAGAAAAAAAAATCAATGCTCGGCTGATTGTACCAGGAAGGGCAGTCGATTGGCGAAAAAGTTGCAGCGCGTATTGGGAAATAGATTTTTCTGCCCTCCAGACATTAGCTTGAAATTCTTTGAAATGAGGGACCACAATCTGTGTCAGAAATGAAAGATTAAGGAGGTTAATATGCTGGGCCTCCCCTCCTCCTTTTTAATTTCCACGTCCTGGGTGCCCTTGGCCTCCCGAGGAGGACGCAATGGGCTGTGCTGCACTCCATCTAATGTCCCCTCCCCCCATTTCTAGGGGGCTTCTGGAGGGTCAGATGCCCCCGTCACCTGCTCCCGGGGCTGGATGCAGACTGGAGGGAGCGGCAGGCTGACCTTCGTTTCTGGCGGTGGACTTGGGGTCTTGTGATCTGGTGGCCTTCTCCCTGGGGGAGATTTTCCAGGGGCTGGTGGCCGGGTCCTGGTCCCACTCATTAACCTGTGGGATCCCCGGGCTCCAGGCAGCTCCAGTGCAAGCCCCAAGGAGGCGCTGTGCCGAGGACACTGCAACTCCTCCGCCTCACCCAGTTTCATGCATTACAGATTTGCATGCATGCTATGAAATTCAAATGTGTGGAAATCGAGCATTGGTCCCCCGTGTTATAAAGAGGTGAGCATTTAATCCCTGGAGGGCTAAACTAGATGATCAAGTCTCCGAGTAAACTGTTTAGGCACGGTCGTTGATGGTCTATTTCCAGAATTTGGCACATGTCCACTTCGTTAGCTCTTTTCCTTCCCAGTTGAACATTTATCTGGGTGACTTTTCATCCAATAAGCAGCTGATTAAGGTGAAAGATTTGCCACTTCTGGCCTGTTCTGGGCAGTTTCCTTCTTGGTCTCCAACATACCAGGTTTATGAGACCAGTCCTTCTTCCTCTGGGGATAAACGCTTCCGGGTGTCGGGTCTTCACTCATTTTGGTAACACTTGTATGAAACCAAGGACAAGATAATATTCAAACAATTACACAGAACGTTCTGCAGAGCATCAGCAAATGTAGAGACAGGCTCGAGGGAGCCTGGTTTAGGGATGTGGGCCCCTTGGGAGGAGCTGGGGTCCCCACCAGCTGAGCTAACCCCATGGGATGTGCACAGGACAGCACCAAGGAAAAGACTTAGCTTTCGGTGTGTTCAGGGAGACACAAATCAGAGACCACTGGACACTTCCTCACCAGGGCCCTGGACTGGATGTCTTCATCTTGGATCAAGATTCAGGAAGCATGGAGCCCCACCCTCACTTTCTACCCCACAACCTGCAGCCCCTGCATCTCCCAGGGTTGAGTCCTCCCCCATTCCAGCCCAGCTACGGCCACACAACAGGAAAGGACCAGGCCATGGGTACTGGCGTGGGCTGAGGAGATCCCCAGCTTCAGGCTGGTTCTGGGCACATACCAGGGAGAAATGTTTGTCCAGGAGAACGTATCTGCTGGAGGGGCACCCCAGATTAGATCCAAGGTATGTGTGTGAAGGATCAGGAAGGGCAAGACAAAGAGTGTCTTTCTGACCCTTCCCCTACACAGGCCAGGTCAAGCCCCCAGGTGCTCTCCCTAGAGCTCCAGCACCTTCTTCTAAAGCAGCACACACCACGTGCAGTTTTTCTCCTGTTAGAGCCATTCCTAGGTAATGTTGGTCTTCCTCCAGAGCAGGAGCTCTGTGAGGGCAAGGTTGATGTCTTTTATCACTCCCCACTCTGTCTTTCTTGTTCATTGCTGCGTTTCCAGGACCTAGTGAAGGGCAGGGATGGGCAAAAATGTTAGGTGGATGAATGAATGCATGGAGTCACTGCGAAGGTGAAAAAGCTCACGTTAGCAAACACTTACTGAGTATTGAGTGCTTACTGTGTGCCAGGCACTGCTCTTAGCACTCCCACGTACTAACCACCACCGGAGAAAGAAGTAGCACAAGGAAGGGACTTAATACATGCTTCCGGATGCCTATGGAGCTAAATTCCACTGGAGGCCCTTCAGGGACCCCAGGGCTGCCCCCAGTTTTCCCAAGTCTGCTGTATCCCAGGTAGAAGCCAGTATGAAGTCATCCTGAGCAAATGGATTCAATTCCCCCTTGCTCTGCAGGAGTGAGAACTGTTCCACACAGGTGTCTCTCAGGAAAGCCCAGATCTCTCGGGCTGCTTTTATCTGGGGCCAGCAGGCCCTGGCAGCTCTTTCTGTCTGTCCCTGGGGCTGCACATTTCCAGCCCTGTGCCCTTGCCTTCAGTTATTCCGACAGTGGAGATGAAACAGGGCAGGCAGCAATTGGCATCGGATTTCCTGGACCAGCAGGACTTGGAATTTTACGAGATCTGGAGTTGGAAGGTATGTGAGAGATCATTCCATTTGTTCATTCGTCCATTCCCTCTGGGGCAGAGACGGATTCTTCACTACAATCGCTTTCGTCTTGGCACACAAGGAGGCCTCATTTCCCAGTCTCCTTTGCTCTTAGCTGTGGCTGTGTGATTGAGTTCTGGCCCATGGAGGCAGACGTGACATAAGTCACATGTAGGCCTGGCCCATAAACCACCCCCACTCCCACAATCCTCCACTTTCTCTCTTTGTCCAACTGCAGTTGGAAGGAGGAGACTCTGACATCCTAGAGGATGGAAGAGCCACAAAATGGAAGTAGCCTGGGCCCTGGGATGGATGCCCACTGATGGGAAACACTCCGTGGCCTTCAGAGGCAGAGAACAAAATGATTGTGTTAAGCCACTGAGAACTTGGGGCTTACCTGTTAGAGCATCGAATGTTACCCCAGCGAATACAGCTCATTGAGCAAGTACTTATTGAGCATCTACTATGTGCCAGGCAGTGGGCTAAGCTCTGAGATAGTAGTGAACGGCTGGAAAAAGTTCCTACCCTTTGGGGAGCTTCCATTGTAGTTGGAGAGATGGAATAAACAAATAGGATCATTTCATGTGGTGGTAAGTGCAGCCAAGAAAAAGAAAGCAGGGTCATGACAGAGAGAGGGATGGGGTGGGAAAGGAGTTTTTAAATCAAGTCATCAGGGAAGCTTTCCTTGAGAAGGAAATATAATATCTGCCGTGAGATTTGAAGATTGAAAAGAAGCTGGCTGTACCTAGATCTGCAGGAAGAGGATTCCAGGCATGCGGAACAGCATTAGCAAGGCCCTGAAGAGGGAACAGGGTGGCTGGAGAGAATGGAGGAGTGAGTGGAAATGGGTTTGGAATGGGAGGTGGGAATCACACTTGCAAGACAATGGAGATTATACTAAGGGGTTTGGATGTTAGCCAAGAGTATTTTAAGTGTTTTGAGACCTGTGCATTGTGCTAAGCATTGAAGAAGATCAAATGAGTAGCAAAAATAGACACTGCCCAATTCTCTTAGAGGTCAGATTCCAGGTGACTTACTACCCATCTGATACTTGAATCCTCACTCAAGTGTCTCTGCCAAGCTGTCTTTGCTTGTCTGCCTCCAGTGACAGGGGGCTCACCACCCAGTGAAGCAGCCCATTGCATCTCTGCATGGTTCTGTTGGCTCAAAGTCCTTCCTTAAATTGCCTCCCGGGGGCCTCCACTCCGTGGCTCTGGGATTAAATAAGTCACCCCTTTCCGTCTCATGGAATCAGGGCAGCTACTGTTTTGCCCAGTCATCAGGGATAGCAAGGAGGATAAGACAAAGCCCTTGCCAGAGCTCCTAATAGCTCATGTCTTTCAGGAGAGGTCTTTCAGGCAGAGAGATGCTTTGATACATTGACCGATGTCTCCCCGCCCCCATCCTTCCTCCGTTCAGGCAGCCACAGGGTGTTCTGTATTTTCTGCCTCAGGGATAGACGTTACAACAAGTGGAGGATAAGAGAGTCAAGTATGTGGTTTTTGGATTTCAAAAGCTTATTTTAAGTCACTAGAGTCTGGCTTTTGAGCCTTAAAAGTATGAGTTTTGAAGGATCCAGGGTACAACATTTAGAAAATAACAGACAACGTGGAAGACTGTGATGAGTCAAAGATGGGTATTGGCATCTCAGCAGAGAGGGCAGCTCCTGGGTGGGGGACAGAGGGAGGGCCTGGAGATGAGATAGTCCCCACAGAGAGCAGGGGGAACCTCACCTCATATGCAGGAGGGGTAGACTCATAGAGAAGCAAATTTTCTTTCGTGAGGATGCAAAGATTAGCTAGGGTGAAAGCAATGGCTAATATCCCACAAATATCCTAGTCCATGAAGCTGGGCATTGGTTCTGACCTCCTGGTATCTTGCTGCTAATTGCTCAGCATTTCTTCATTCAGTCCAGGGCCTACTGGAGAGACCTTCTCTTCTGCTGGGTTTGCTAAACAACAGGGTGTAAGCTTGAGGGGGCATCTTGCCACCCTGACGGGAGAGCCTGCCTGACAACAAAGTAGAATGAGAGAAAAATTAAGTTGAAAGAGACACGCAGCTTCCTGTTGGTATTGTGGAGACCCTGGATGCAGCCACACCTGAAACTGTAGCTTCGAGAGTTTTCAGGTATTCAAGAAAACAGATTTATTATTCTTTTTTGTTTCTTAAGCCACTGTGAGTTGTGTTTCTGTCACCTGCAGCCAGGAATCCTGATAATACCACCTAGCAGAAGGGAGTGAAAGTGGGGAGTCATTGATTGGGTCAGGCGGGATGATTTCTCACTGGAGTCCCCCACAGCAGACGAGGTGGCTGAAACTCAGAGAAGGCATTGAACTAACCCAGAAATAGCCAAAGTTTGAACATGGCTCTGCTTTATAATTTTGATCCACTGCATGCCTTCAGAGGACGGGGAGCTGATGCCCCTTGGTCCAATGTGCTCCTCTCATGGGCCGCCCTGCTGCCCATGCAGCAGAGAAGAGGCGGGAGAAGGGGTGTGTCTGGAGCGTGCGAGGAGTTGTGCAGGCGAGCCTCTGTGCGCATCTGGATTGGGGAGCGAAGCAGATGGCCCATCTGACTTCACCACATCGTGTAAGTTTACGGCATCGGCAGGTTCTTCTCCCCGCTGCGTTTATAGGGATGTCTTCAGGATTTCCTTTTTGATATACGAGAGAGGCGCGTAGGCTGGGGCCCCCTCCATCAGAGGGTAATCTGTGAGTAAATCACTGTAAACCAGCAGGCAAGTGTTTGCACGGGCCGGAGCCCCGTACGTGCTTTGGGATAAATCTTCTCAGTAACGTGCTTATGCGTGTGACCCTGGGGACGAAACGGCATGAAAAGGTCAATTACAAGGGGCACAGGGAAACTTGCCCTTTGCTCCTGCTCTGGACCAGAGGATAGAACAACAGGATGGTAGGAGGGTGTATTGGTTTCTTAGGGTTGCTATAATAAAATACCACACATGGAAGGGTGTAAGACAACAGAAATTTATTCGCTCATGGTTCTGGAGGCTCGAAGTCCAAAATCAAGATGTCCACAGAGCTATGCTCTCTCTGAAGGTTCTAGGGGAGAATCCTTGCCTGTCTATTTCAGCTTCTCATGGTTTCTGCAATCCTTGGTGGTCCTTGGCTTCTAGATGCATCACTCCAGTCTCTGTCTCTGTGGTCAGATGGCCTTCTCCTTGAGAGTCTGTGTCACTGTATCCAAATCTCTCTCCCTTTTCTCCTAGAAAGTCACAAATCACTACATAAGGACCCACTGTAACCAGGCTGACCTCATCTTGATTACAGCTGCAAAGACCCTATTTCCAAATAGAGTCACATTCTGAGGATCCAGGGTGACAAATTTTGGGAGGATAATATTCCATCTGGCACAGAAGGGAAAAGGGAAGTTTTTGCCTGAAGAAAGGGCTTGTCTGGAGGTGAGAGGGGCTTCAAAATCTGTGCATGCCCCTTTGTGGGTACTTCCTTAAGATAGCAAAGCTCACAGCAGCTTCTGTTCTTTCCAACAAATAGGCCTCTATGGGGCCCATATAAGAATGAAGGCATTTCCTCTAACCCAGCAACTCTACTCCTAGGAATATCCCCATTAGAAATATGTCCTATGGCCATTGGAAGACATATACTAGAATGTTCTCAGCAGAATTATTTCTCTTGGCTGAAAACTGGAAATGCTTATCTTGGCAGATTGCAAAAATAGTCACAGTTCTGTGCAGCCCATCCCATTAAGAGGCAGAGTCTACTTCTTCTCCCTTGAATGTACATTGGTCATGTGATTTGCTGTGGCCAACAGAATGTGGTGGAAGCAACGTGCCAGTACCAAGCCTAGGTTTTAAGAGGCCTTTTGCTCTCTTGGAACTTGCAGTTGCTGTGTGAAAAGTCCAGGCTAGCCTGCTGGAGGATGAGTGATGGGTGAAGCAGAGATGAATTTTCAGAGCTGGCTTCATCTGAGACCAGCCAGCCCTAGCTGTGGAAGGCAGACACTTAGCAAGCCCAGCCAAGATCAGCCAAGCCCATCCCAGGGCAGAAGAACCACCAAGCTGATCCCAGCCCAAATCTACTTCTGGAAGCACGTGCTAAATAAATGGTTGCTGTTTTAAGCCACTGAGCTATGGGAGGCTTTGTTTCCCAGCAATAACTAATTGATAAATCATCAACAGTAAAATGGATAAATGAATTGTGGTATAGGCACACATGGAATGAAAAACGTTAAGGAGAATAAATAAACTACTGCTACACAAGACAACATGGATGAACCTCACCAATACTAAGCTGGGTGAAGGAAGCTCAGCAGGCAGAGTGCATCCTACCAGATGCCTTTTATAGAAAAAGTACAAGAATAGGTGAGAGTAATCTATGGAGAGATAAGTTAGGGTAGTGGTTACCTTTGAGGGGGACTAAATAGGAGGGGGTTAGCTATTGGGGTGTGTTCACTTGGTGACCATTTGTTGGGCTGTATACTTAAAATATGTACATTTTTGTGCATGTAGTTTATACTTTGGTAAAAAGATTTAAAAATATCAGGTCTCTTGTTTCTTTTCTAGTTGCTGGAGAGCCAGTGGGATTGCATCTTATGCAGAGGACAGGTCCTTAGGGGCAAAATCTCTTAAGAGTCAAAATGGCCTTGAAAATTCCTTGGGAAGCCGTCATGTTGGAGCCAACCACTATTTCTCAATAAATTCAGCACAGCCAGTTTTTCCTCCTGCGTTGGGACGGATCGCTGTTTCTCCTGTCAAGCTCCAGATACAGTAAAGTCTTGTGTTTAGGGGCCACACAGTGAAGTGGGACACTCACAAGCAGAGGGAGGAACCAGGTGCTCCTACTCAGAACACGTGGGACCCAACGGGAGGGTTTGGCTTGGAACAGACACCTTCAAAGTGAGTGGTGTGGGGATTTCCCCATCATATAATGTCCCCTTTGGGGTGTGAGGGGCAAATGTGTTTAGTTAAGTGGATCTTAACTCAGTTAAATTAAATTCATGTGTGATATGAGACCAGCGTGGAAAGGTCTTACCTCTTGATTAACCAATTGTTCCTCCCCAATCGCTCCATTGCTCCTCTTTGAGCCATCCAGAAAGTCACCTCATCTTTCCAGACCTCAGGGTCCTCATCTGTAAATTGGGGGGCACGTGGACTTGGACAGAATGGGCCCTCTCTGTCACTTGGAGAGTCTGAGATTGTAAGCTGCCCTCCGGGAGATCAAAACACCACACGATGCAGGTGGTAAGGGCTGCCATCAACTCTCGGGGCGACCCAGGTCAATGGTCCCTTCTCTGGCTGCCCTCCCCATCTGTGCAATGGGGGTTTTGTCCCATGGTTCTCTTTTTGCAGGCACTGGACAGACGCGGGACACAGGAGCTCTGCTAAGGTCCCTGGTGCTACAGAAGAGGACGGTGATCACCAGGCCCAGGAAGGAGGGTTGCTGGGAATGAAGATCGCAGCCACGCTGCACGATGCAAGGCTAAGGTGCACGCAGTGCGCTGTGGCTTCAGGTCCCGAAAGCACAGGCCTGGGACAGCTTTTCCAGATGGCAAGTCTGCTTTCTCCCAGCCCCAACATGCCTTTCTGAAATGTAAAGCAGCCCAGACCTGGCCTCAGAATGCTGGGGTGAACAACTGGAGAACGGGGTTCCAGCCACTGCAGATGAATCCAGAGGCACTAGAGACACAGAGAGAGCAAGAATGAAAGGGAGGGGACACGAGGGACAGGCAGACACCCAGGGGCAGGAGAGAAAGCAGAGGGCCGTCCACTTGGCAAATATTTATTGAGTGCCTACTAGGTGCCAGATGCTGTGTTTGGGGCAAAGAGAGACAGAGGGAGACAGAATGGGAGAGGAGAAAGGAAGAGAGAGAAAGAAAAGGAGTCAGACAGAGAAAGAGAGAGAGGAAGAGAGAAGGGTGGGGAGAGAAAGAGAAAGAGGGAAGGAGAAAGGGAGACAGAGAAAGAGAGAGGAAGAGAGAAAGGGGGAAGAGAGAGAGGGAAAGAGAAAGAGAGAAAGGGAGAAAGGGAAAGGAGAGAGAGAGAAATGGGGGGGAGAGAGAAAGAAACAGAAGGGGAGAGTGAGGAAGAGGGAAAGGGAGTGAGAGAGAAAGGGGGAGAGATAAAGAGATAGAGGGAAAGGGAGGAAGAGGAAAAGAGAGAAGGGAAAAGGGAGAGAGAGAGATGGAGAAAGAGAAAGAGAGAAAGCAATAGAGAGAGAAAGAAGGAGTGGGGAGAGGGAGGGAGGGCAGGAGAGAGAGGGAGGAAGGGGTGGAGAGAGAAAGAGACTAGAACCCGGTGGCTGGAGTTTGCAGCTGGGCGGTACAGAATGTTATGGAAACACAGACAGAGCCAGGTCTGACTGCAAAGCTGCAGCTCCTCCCACGATGGATCCTGCCTTGGCCGCCCACGCCCCACTCCTCGAATTCTACCCTCAGGACCTTACCTGGGGCTGGGTGGGCTGCACAGGAGTTCCCAAGCCTGGCTGCTCACCAGAAGTGTCTGGGAGACCCTCAAAGAAACTCTAGACTCCTGGGCCTGACTCTGGCAATTTGGCTTCAGGATGATGGTCTGGGGCCTAGGAATCTGTATTTTAGCAGCCACTGCCTCCCAGAGCTCAGCGGGCACGGGAGCCCAGGTGGTGGACACGTGTCCCCGGGGGGCCTCCCCCGGGGCTCCAGCTGCTGTCACTGCCACACACGTCCTTTTGCAAACACACACGGCCCATGATTGATTCTCTGCCGCTCCCCCCACAGCCCCGTGGGTCTGATTGAATGGCCGGCGTGCTGCCCAAACACCCTGCTGGAACCACTTCCCTGCCCTCTGCCCTAGAAGTCGTTTGTTTTTAGACACAGCCTTTATGTCCAGCTGAAAGGACACCAGCCTCCCCGGAGCCACCCCTCTAAGCTGGAGCCAGGCTGGGGACCGTCCCTGGGCTGGGGGTGCTGAAGGGACAGAGGGACCTGGGTGCCTAGGCTGGGTGTGGTGGCCCAGGTGCAGCCTCTCACACTCAAGAATGGACACTGAATCCTAGGAGGACACTCAGGCTTCCTGCATCTAGGTGACACTAGAATTGTTTGGGTGTTTGAAGATATTTTCACCCACCTTGACATTGAGAACAGCTTCAGGGAAGGAATCTTTCCTTTCTCCCTTCTCTTCCTTTATTTATTTATTTTTTGGGGGGTGGGGGTCTCGCTCTCTCACCTAGCTGGAGTGACAGAGCGAGACTGGAGTGTGCAGTGGTGCGATCCTAGCTCATGAGCCTCCAGCTCCTGGGCTCAAGCGATCCTCCTGCCTCAGCCTCCCGAGTAGCTGAGACTATAGGCATGTGCCACCTTGCCTGTCTAATTTAAAAAAATTTTTTTGTAGAGATGAGGTTTCACCATGTGGCCCAGACTGGTCTCAAACTCCTGGGCTCAAGCGATTCTCCCAACTTGGCCTCTGAAAGTACGGAGATTATAGGCGCAAGCCACTGTGTCCGGCCAGAAAGTGTTTCCTTTGACATTAATTTTGCACCTCCCATGAACTAGAGCCTAGCAGTCTTGGGTCTGGGCCTATATGAACAAATCCATAGGACAACCTCTGCTTGTCAGAAGACCCGGCTCTGGAATTTAACGGACCTGGGCTTGAGTCTCAGGCGCATGCCTCAGCTTCCTTATGTTTTAAATGGAATGATAAAGCTGGCTTTGGAGGGTGGTTGAGAGGGTTCCCAACACCCTGGATGAGAGAGAAATGCTTAGCACAGGTCTGGCACACAGTAGGTGCTCAGCCCCACTTCCTTTCTTTCTCCTTCTCCTCATCTCTCCTGGTCACTGTCATCTGGCCTTCTACTACCCCCTGGACATGTTCTATAGAGAGGGGAGCACTGGGCCAGGAGTCTAGAACCCTGGGTCCCAATTCTCACTTTTCTGGACCTTGCTGTGCGATGTTGGGCAAATATCTGGCCTTCTCTGGTCTGGCCAGATCATCTCAAGAACACTTTCTCGTGCTGTGGATCCAGGTTGTGACCTCTTGGGGGAACTGGACTCAGTTTCCCCTTTCTGTGTGCTTTCTATCCTGCCTGGTTCACAGTAGGTGCTCCAGTGACAAACATGGAAATGAGATGAGTGGGTCATTAGCGAGATCTGGACACCAAACTGTGCAGATCTGGTTTGGAGGCCCTGGCTGTCAGAATGGAGCTCATTCTTCTGGGAGAGCTGGGCCAGGGTGGGGTGGGGGAGGGGAGAGGCTACTGCATTTCTTATTTTTTTGAACCTCTAAGGCCTTATCCTGTTCTTGCAGCCCCAGCCTCCACTGCTAGATGACATGGGATTAGGGGGCCACCTCTGGCTTCAGAGACCCCTATTTCTTCTTCTTCTTCTTTTTTTTTTTTTGAGACGGAGTCTCGCTGTGTTGCCCAGGCTGGAGTGCAGTGGCGCGATCTCAGCTCACTGCAAGCTCCGCCTCCCGAGTTCACGCCATTCTCCTGCCTCAGCCTCCCGAGTAGCTGGGACTACAGGCACCCGCCACCATGCCCAGCTAATTTTTTGCATTTTTAGTAGAGACTGTTAGCCAGAATGGTCTGGATCTCCTGACCTCGTGATCCGCCCACCTCGGTCTCCCAAAGTGCTGGGATTACAGGCATGAGCCACCACGCCTGGCCCCTTCTTCTTCTCTCCCCTAACCCACCCCCACTCCCCTCCCCCTCCTCTCCCCTTCCTTCCCTCCCTCCCTTCCTTCCCTCTTTCTCTCCCTACCTCCCTTCCTCTCTCCCTTCCTCCTGTCTTTCTTCCTTCCTCCCTTCCTTCCCTCCCTCCTTCCTTCCTTCCTCCCTCCCTGCTCCCTCCCTTTCTTTCT
Source organism: Gorilla gorilla gorilla (assembly GCF_029281585.2). Lineage (NCBI taxonomy): Eukaryota > Metazoa > Chordata > Mammalia > Primates > Hominidae > Gorilla > Gorilla gorilla. The sequence continues at coordinate 25,687,991 of NC_086018.1, read as the reverse complement.
TCTTCCCTCCCTCCCTCCCTCCCTCCCTTCCTTCCTCCCTTCCTTCCTCCTTCCCTTCCTGGTCTAGCAAGAGAAAAAAAAAAGGGCCCTGTACACCCACTTGCTACTTCACCCACCAACCCATCCCATCAGCAATGGGTGAGCGAGGCCAGGCCCAGTGCCAGGCAATGAGTACACAGCAGAGAACAAAACCACCCTGGTTTTGCCCTTAAGGGGCTTTGAGCCTGGTGGGGTGACCGCTATCAGCCGGCAGTGTTCAGTCCAGGCTCTGGAATTTAACAGATCTAGGCTTGAGTCTCAGGCGCATGCCTCAGCTTCCTTATGTTTTAAATGGAATGATAAAGCTGGCTTTGGAGGGTTGTTGGGAGGGTTCCCAACACCCTGGACGAGAGAGAAATGCTTAGCACAGGTCTGGCACACAGTAGGTGCCCAGCCCCACTTCCTTTGTTTCTCCTCCCCATCTCTCCTGGTCACTGTCAGTGATCCCCAGGCAGTGTTCACTCAAGATATTGTGTGATGGAGATGCACAGGCCATGGAGGAGCCCATAGAAGGTCCTAAATCAGCTTGAGCAGCAGCTATCTGGGCAGGCTGCCTGGAGGAGGGGACCTTTAGGAAGACACCTGCAGGAGTTAGCCAGGGGAGGAAGCAAGGGATGGTAAGTGTTCCCGGCAGAGGGAACAGCATGTGCAATCCTCTGGGGTGACAGCAGCACTCTCAGGAACTGAAAGGGGCTCAAAAATGGCTGGAAATGGAAAACCAATAAGACTACCACCATCAACAATCATGGTGGCCTTCTCGATGTGCCCAGCTGCCTCCTGCATGATCTCACTAAGCCCCTCCGGAAGTCCACTCCTGTTTTACAGACCAGGAAACAGAGGCCTGGAGATTTGGAGACTCACCTAGGCCCCGCAGTGTGTATGGGGCCCAGGGCGGAGATGGGGTTGGATCCAGGCTGCAGAAGCTCAGCCTCCTCCCCAGGACAAACAGCCAGGCTCCAGTGGGGCAAGAGAGGCAGGGTCCTGGGGAAAACTTCCTCCCAGAGCTCCCCTGGGCCAGGCCTGGAGGCCCCGGGGAGGCCCTGCGGGTGGGGGCGGGGCGTGGGAAGGCTGTAAACTGGCTTGGGGCGGTAGGGCTTTCCTGTCGCTGCCGGTGGCCCCCGCCTTTGTCCTCATGTGTCACTGAGGAATGCAGCTACAGTCCAGATAAAGGCAGCTTTGTTTGGAGACCTCAGGAGGGGGAAGGGGGAAGGGGGAAGGTGGGGAAGGGGGCAGAGAGAAGCAGGCTGGGGAAGGGGAGGGGTTACCATCACCTCCTGGCTGATCCCAACCCCGTGGCTCTGGGCAGGAAGCACCTATGCCCCCGTGGACACCCACATCCTCTGCCATCCCCTTAAGGCACTTCCTGACTTTGGGCAAGCAGCTCCCTCCTCTCTGAGCCTCAGTTTCCTCATTTGGATGATAGGGATCATCTGTCAACCTCTATGGATAGTTTGGAGGTTCCAGCCAAGTAAGTCATATGGTTGATTTGACTTGCAAGGCATATTGATGACTAAGAAAAAGACAGCCCAGAGAGGTCAAGTGACTTGCCCAAGGTTCACACAGCTTGACCTTGGAAGGAGTGATGCAGTCGGGTGTTTGCCAAGCATTGAGGGGGTGGGGCAGAACGAGGCTGGGATCCCAGGGTGCGCCCTTTGATGTGGCAAGCAAGAATGACAGGTGGTCCCTTGAATGTATGCACTTGCTCATGGAAGCCTCACCAGGGTGGGCGTTGAGTTTGCCCTTGGTCACTACTGTCCCCATGCCCCTCGGTGCCTGGCACAGGTAGGCAGGAATGCTCAATGATTCAAACCCACAGCCTCTGGGGCCAGGCGGCTACCATCTGGGGCTGTGTGATCTTGGGCTAGTCCTGATCCTCTCCATGTCTCAGTTTGCCCCTCTGTAAAATGGATCTAATATGAGGACCCCCCTCACGTGCACAGGCCATGGAGGAGCCCATAGAAGGTCCCTAAATCAGCCTGAGGCAGCAGCTATCTGGGCAGACTGCCTGGAGGAGGGGATGGGCAAGTTCAAGGAGAGGATCTGCACAGAGCCTGGCATCGGTTATTCGGATTAGTGGGACAATGGCTATCTGCTTGCTGGCTGCACAAAGGATTTTCCCAAGGTCATGGCCGAGGGTGCGCTGGGATCAGCCCAGGCTCCTCTGGGCTGTTTCTGCCCAGGAAGGAAGGGTGTGAGTCCTGCAGTGCAGGGGTGAGGCGGTTGAGTGCAGGAGGAGTAGGCATCATGTGCCACTCAGCTCCAGGCCGGGCTCTGCCCTTTTGAGAGGAGGTGTCATGTGGGTCTGGAGCTAAGGGACGTGGCCCCCGGCCCCTCCTCACAGTGACGGATGTGGACAGACAGATGGTCTAGGGCTGGGCACGCTTAGTCATGGCCCAGATATAACCTGGGCCCCATGGGGCGGCTCCCTCTGTCTCGCTGTCTCACAGCAGCTGCAGCCAATCCCAGTGGGTCTGAGGCCTCACTTTGCCTACTGAGTGGGTCTCAGCTCACTCTCTTTGGATGCAAGAGGAAATGGAAGCCCAGAGAGGGGAAGTGACTCACTCAAAGCCGCACAGCAAGCGAGGGACAAAATCATCTGGTCACTCACTGACTTGGCAAATATTTCTGGACTCTGAAGAGTGGACTAAGTCCATCAGGGAAGAACATTCCTAGAGAAAGCACTGACTTGGACAAAGGTACAGAGGAGAAGTTCTGTGATGGTTAAGGGTGTGCGTACCAGTCTGCTGGGATCCAAGCCCTCTCTGGCACTTGCTGTGTGACTTAGAGCAAGTGAACCAACTACTCTGTGCCTCTGTTTGCTCACCTGTAAGTTGAAGATATTCACAGTGTTTATGTCATAGGGGTCTTATGAGGATGAAATGAGTTCATTCATGCAAGATGCTTAGCATGGGTCCTGGCACACAGTAGGTGCTCAATAAACAGGAGCTGTTAGGAAGGCATGGGGAATGAAGGACATGTGGAACATGGGAACCACCAGCCAGTGGTTGGTAGGGAATGTCTAGAGCCCAGAGTGGGGTGTTGTGGCCCCATGTGGAAGCTTGGGGAACCAGGGTTTGGCCCTGTAAAGAGAGTGGGTGGGGGCAGGGCAGGGTAAAGGCTGGGAGCTTCTGGCAGGAGGCAGGAATTCTAGGTGAGCAATACTGGGGTGATGAAACTAGAGCAGAAATGGAGGCAGGGACGAGAAGGAGGTGGAAAGGAGGGGCTTGGAACCTGTCTAAATGTTGCAGGAAGAGGAGGGGTGTCATTCAGGAGAACCGTCCCGGGTTCCAGTGGAGGAGAGGAACCTACAAAGGGAGAGATGGAGCCCCTGACTGGTGGGGCCAGCCACTCTCTGAGAGTCTCTGAGGTGCCCAGCCTGGCCCAGGAGGTATCATCATGCTTAGGGTGGCAACAAAATTTGCAGGCTGCCGTGTGAAACAAAACTGCAGTCCTCCTTGTTTAAAAAGCAGGAAAAATGTACAGTAAAGGTACTAAAATAGGAAATGTTTGCCCTTCTTCCGTGCATCTCTTCTGCTCACCTGCATGCTTCACTGCCCCACTGGGCTTCACTTACAAAACATAGATAGGTGCAAAAATTAAGAATTTCAAGATGGTGGCCGGGCATGATGGCTCACATCTGTAAACCCAGCACTTTGGGAGGCTGAGGTGGGCAGATCACATGAGGTCAGGAGTTCAAGACCAGCCTGGCCAACATGGCGAAACCTTGTCTCTACTAAAAATACAAAAATTAGCTGGGTGTGGTGGCGCATGCCTGTAATCCCAGCTACTTGGGAGGCTGAGGCAGGAGAATCACTTGAACCTGTGAGGCAGAAGTTGCAGTGAGCCGAGATCATGGCACTGTACTCTAGCTTGGGCAACAGAGCAAGACTCTGTCACACACACACACACACACACACACACACACACACACACACACACACACACACAAAGAATTTCAAGACGGTAACAGCAAAACATAAACCCAGCTTGGAGCCTTTCTGAGCGCCGGGCTCTGTGCAACTGCAGAGATCTCATGGCTGTAAAGTTGGCCCTGATTCATGCCCATTCTGCAGAGGAGAAAACTGAAGCTCAGAGAAGTGAAATATCCTGGTATTCTCACTCCAATTCCAGAGCCCCCTATATTCTGCACCCCCTTCCAGTGCTTGCTCATATCTAATTTTTATTCACCAATCTCCAGAGAAGGGTTCGAAGCAATTGATGGTAAAATGCAGGAGCTGTTAACACAGGTGCAGTGGAAGGCACACCATGACCCTGAGGTAGGACGCCGGCCTGGGAGCTGTGTGACCTTGGATGGGCCACGCAAACTCTCTGTGCCCACAGTCCCTCTGCAGAGACTGGCTCAGAACTCCTGTTTCCCCAGCCCCCAGGCCTTGCCTCCCTTCCTGACCCATATTCCCCTTGGTGTCTGAGGCTTGAAGCGGTTATAAAAAATAAAACCACAGTCCCCTGATGTGCTTGCTGGCTTCTCAGGCCTTATTTTTTTTGGCCGCTAAGGAGACTAATAAATGGCTTGCCACTTGACGTAATCATTAAGGGCTTCACTGAGCTGTAGGCAGTGTTTCCTCTCCTCCTTGGCCGGGCCTGGGGTTTACAGCCACCGAGGGTGGCAGTGATGGATGGTGTCATCATGGGGCTTGCCCGGGGGAAGTGCTGGTGGTGGTCGGCCATGGCTCTCTCTCCTGCAGGCTCCTGGGCTATTCATTATGGGAAGGAGGAGCTGAAGTGTGGGGGTGACGGCTGGCTTCCAGAAGGAGCATGGGCTGGAATTCCAGGCGGAGTGTGGGCCAGGGGGTATATAAAGATTAGTGTTTGGGTGCAAAGAGTCAATTGATGAGTGGCCAATAAACAGAGGGAGGGAAAGCAGGGTATAATCCAAGAATATACATTAAAACATTTTCTGAAGTTAGAAAATTGGTAAAAACTTTAAAAATAGAATTAAAAAATTAAAAATTAAAAAATTATGTGATTGGTTGCAAAAATGTTCTTAATTTGCCTCCCTTCTCTGTATCTGTATCCTTTGCAATGTGGCTTTGCAGTTTCTCCCATCAAGAGATAGAGTCTGTTTCCCACTCCTGGAATCAAGCCTCAGTCATGTGACATGTTTTGGCCAATAGAATGTGGTGGATGTGATGATGTGATTCTGTACCTGTTCTGAACCTCGGCCATAAGGGACTTGCAGCTTCGATTTGCTAACCTGAAATTCTGCTGCTGCCATGGAACAAGCCTGGGCTAGCTTGGGGGAGGAGGAGAAACCATGTGTAGTAGAGCCAAGCTCTGGACATTTGAGACAGCCCTGTAATAATCAGCAATATCAGCCAGGGATGCACAAGTAGGCTGATTGAGATCAGAAGAACCAGCTGACTGACCTGTGGATGCATGAGCAATAATAAATGCTTACTATTTTAAGCCATTGAGTTTTGTAATGGTTTGTTACACAGCAATAGCTGACTGATACAAATCATAATGCCCAGTATTGGTGATGGTGTGGGGAAATAGGCTTTCTCACACATAAGTAGCGGAACAGTTTGCTAAAATTTTGCATATCCATTGAAGCAACAACAACAACAACAAAAAATGAAAGGGCGATTATGGAGATTCTTTTTTTTTTTTTTTTTAAGAGACAGGGTTTCATTTTGTCACTCAGGCTGGAGTGCAGTGGTGCAATCATAGTTCACTGCAGCCCCAAACTCTTGGGCTCAAGTGATCCTCCCACCTCAGCTTCCTGAGTAGCTGGTATTACAGATGTGTGCCACCAAGCCTGGCCACTTTTTCTTTAATTTTTTGTAGAGATGGGGTCTACCTATGTGGTCCCGGCTAATCTCGAACTCCTGGCCTCAAGCAATCCTCCCGCCTTGGCCTCCCAAAGTGCTGAGATTCCAGGTGTGAGCCACTGCTTGGAGATTCAATGCCTGGGCCAAATGCCCAGCATAACACTTAACACTTAAAAAATTCCCAACATGTCTTGGTCCCTTCTCTGTGGGCATATCACAAAGGGCAACAACATTCAGAAAGCTTATTCGTAGTCTCTGTTTTGGGGATGGATTCCTTTAGAAATCCTAAAGAATTTGTTTCTTATGGACAAAGATTTTATCAACGAGGATGTCATGACAGCATTGATTATAGCAAATCAGTAGAAACAAACAACCTGACCAATGCTGTTACAACACTCTAGTAATAACCATTGTTACTTATTTTGCTGTTTGTTTTTGCTTATTACCACTTATTTTTACTTACATTGCTTGAATCAATTAAGGTCTAGCTACAGGCTGAAATTCAGTTCAGCCATAAAATTAGGTCTTAGAAGAGGACTTATAGACATAGGGAAATACACTTTCTTACAAATAACCAGCAGAAGGGCAGTTTGCTAAAACTTTGCATTTCCATTGAAGTAACAAAAAGATGGAAAGGTCTTTATAGGTTCAAGGTAATATTATCATTTTGTGGGTCAAATGTTCAGGCTGTTAAATGAGAATAAAACAAGATTACAAAATAGAATTACATTGTGATCTCCATATACATGAAAAATTGTTGTTTTACATCTGTCTCTTTCTTTCTTTAAATCTGTGCAGAAAAAAAATATCTGGAAGAGAGTAATCTATTATAAGATGTTGTCTGGGTTTGTCCCTGATGTTGGGCTGCAAGTCTCTTTTCGGTCTTCACCTTAGTGCATTTATTTTAAGCTTCTTCTGTGCCAGATGCATACATTTGGAGTCTCTTTTACTCCTTACAATGAATCTGTGATGTGAGTACTAGGACTGTCCCCATTTCACAGAGGACGACATTAAGGGTTTGAGAAGCACCTTGCCTGATGTTCCACAGCTAGTAATGTAGGCAAATACCTACATTGCCAGATTGTCTACAATACGCATTTACTATCTTGATAAAATTAGAAAAAAAACCCTCAAGTTAATTTTTAACAAAAGAAAGACGGAAGATCAGTAACCACCCTCAAGATGTAATGGTGTCATCCAAGATGGGGCCCTGGGCAGACAGGAGCTCCTGGATAGATTTGAGGATTCTAATGGGCCTGATTTTATGGGACGATGACCATCATAGGAGGCTGTGTGAATAGTGGTGCAGAGTGGGAACCGAGGAGAGTGACTGTCACGGTCCATATGGGGCCAGAAGTAGTACATCACACTCAGAGAGACCTTGACCCCTGGGGGCACTGACTACAGACCCTCAGTCCACAAGGGACAGGACCTGTCTGCTGTGTGCTTGGCTGGATCCCCAGAACCCTGCAAAGCTCCAAAAGTAGGAGCTCAAGGAACATGAGTTAAGTGAGTGAATGAATGAATGAAATCAGAAGCCAGTGGCCAAGATGAGGAGGGATCTGGAGAAATGAGAAAGAGTACCTGCTGGGCGTGGTGGCTCACGCCTGTAATCCCAGCATTTTGGGAGGCCGAGGTGGGTGGATCACTTGAGGTCAGGAGCTCGAGACCACCCTGGCCAACATGGTGAAACCCCGTCTCTACTAAAAATACAAAAATTAGCTGAGCATGGTGGCACGTGCCTGTAATCCCAGCTACTTGGGAAGCTGAGGCAGAAGAATTGCTTGAACCCAGGAGGTGAAGGTTGCAGTGAGCCAAGATGGTGTCACTGCCCTCCAGCCTGGGCGACAGAATGAGACTCCATCTCAAAAAAAAAAAAAAATTAAATTAAAAATAAATAAATAAATGAACAACAGTATGGGAACGGCTGCTGGTGTCTCCCCACCAGCCCACTGCACTCTCTCAAATTCCCCCACTCGTGTTTCCTTCTTGGTTTGCTAAAAAACAAGAGCCCCTCCTGCCCTCTTCTGCTGAAGTTCCACTTTGCATTTTCCAGACCTGGAGGAACCCTGAGAAATGATCTCGCCTTACATTCTCAGTTGAGATTTAGCATTTTTTTTTTCAAACAATCTTTTCACTCTGATGAACAAAGAATTAGTCACTGGGGAAAATGGGAAGAGTGATAAAAATATGATGGAGCAGAACCCTGCCCCTGCCCCACCTTTCACCTTTCCACCAGCAGAACAATCAGGGTTGACATTTGGCAGTTCTAGCTGCTTTAGGTGTTGGGGGCCACCTACAATTTGAGTCAAACAGGAGATTCCTCCGCTTCACGCTTCACAAAGGTCTGGTCTGTCATGTGGAGAGGAGGTGCGATCTGTTCAGGGTCTCCCAGTGAACCAGGGGCAGACCTGGGGCCGGGACCTGTGCTGCCTGCCTTGTGCACGTATTGGACAATCATGGTTGGGTGCTATCTGTACATGAAGACAGAATTGAGGCAGAGAAGAGTGTAGTGGTAATCCCAGCACTTTGGAAGGCTGAGGTGGGAGGATCGATTTGAGGCTAGGAGTTTGAGACCAGCCTGGGCAACCTGGTGAGACCTTACCTCTACAAACAAAATAAATAAATAAAAAATAGCCAGGAGTGGTGGCACAAGCCTGTAGTCTCAGCTACTCAGGAGGTTGAGGAGAGAGGATTGCTTGAGCCCAGGAGGTCAAGGCTGCAGTGAGCTATCATCTCGCCACTGCACTCCAGCTTATGCAGCAGGGCAAGACCCCATCTCTAAAAAGAAAAACAAAAAAGAGCAAAGCAGGCTCCAAAGCAGGTGGGGTGAGATGTTTCTCTGAGAGGTGACCTCTGAGCTGGGGCCTGAGGAATGAGGAGCGGCGGGAAGGCTGGAGGAAATGCCCAGGGCGAAGGCCTGGAGGCTGGCTTGGTGTGAGCAAGGCAAAGAGTGAGAGGAGACGGGGTCAGATTGCTGGGCAGGGCCAGGACACACAGGGTCCTGAAGGCCATGGTAAAAGGTGAGCAGAGGGTTTTAAGCAAGGGGGAGACGTGACTGGATTCATGTCCTAAAAGGCCACTGGCTGCCGTGGGGCTGAGGCTGGAGTTCTGCCGAGGCTCTGCAAGTCCAGCCCCTGGCACATGGTTCTGATGGGACCCTGCCCTCCCTCCAGCCCTCTGGCATCTCTCCCAGGGAGCGCGCAGTGGGTGGGTCCATTGGCTGGGCCACAGGCCAAGGCCTCCTTGCATCAGGGAGATAGTGGATGGGGGTCAGGGAGCGCCTGCCCTCACTGCAGGGAGATGGGAACAGCAAATCCCTTCCCCAGCCTGGCTGGGGCCTGCCTGCCCTGCACGCTTCCAGTGACATCCCACTTCCGTTCCAGGCATCTGCCAAAGCAAGGCTGGCCGTGTTCTGCTTTGCTCAGCTTCCCTGTGACTTCAGTGTAATGCCATGTGAGGGGCCCAATGACCACAACTCACTGGGCATCCAGGTCAGGCCAGAGCCTGAACTAAGCACTTCTTATCAGCTCTGGCATATCACACCGGCCCCCCAGGCTCAGACTCAACCAACGCTCAGGGACACGAAGTCACCTGCTGAGGGTCACACAGCCCATCATGGGTGCAGTGTAGGACACATCTCTGCAGGTCCCTCCTGCTCCACCCTAGGCTGTACCTCTCAGCCCCTGGGGGATGCCCAACACTAGGTGAGAGGAAGAAAGGTGGGGAAGGGTGTTCCAGCCAGTGGGAACAGCATATACCAAGTCCTGAGTGGACAGTGTATATATTTTTTTGTAATTGCGTTATTGAGATACAATTTACATACCATACAATTCACCCACTTGAAGTGTACAATTCAATGGTCTTTTTTTTTTTTTTTTTGAGACGGAGTCTCACTCTGTCACCCATGCTGGAGTGCAGTGGTGTGATCTCGGTTCACTGCAGCCTCTGCCCCCAAGGTTCAAGTGATTCTCCTGCCTCAGTCTCCCGAGTAGCTGGGATTACAGGTGCATGCCACCATGCCCGGCTAATTTTTTGTATTTTTAGTAGAGATGGGGTTTCACCATGTTGGTCAGGCTGGTCTCGAACTCCTGACCTCAGGTGATCTACCGGCCTTGGCCTCCCAAAGTGTTGGGATTACAGGCGTGAGCCACCATGCCCGGCCTTAATGGTTTTTAGTATAGTCAAGAGTTGTGTAACCATCACTACTGTCAAATTCCAAAACATTGTCATCACCCCCAAAAGAAATCCTATAATGTTAGCTATCACCCCCTACCCCCTGACAATCATTAATCCATTAATACTTTCTGTCTCAACAGATTTTCCTATTCTGGATATTTCAGATAAATGGAATCATACAATATGAGACCATTTGTGTCTGGCTTCTTTTTTTTGAGACAGGGTATTACTCTGTCACTCAGACTGGAGTGCAGTGGGACGATCATAGCTCACTGCAGCCTCGACTTCCCTGGCTCAGATCATTCTCCCACCTCAGCCTCCTGGGTTGCTGGGACTACAGGTGTGTGCCACCACACCCAGATCATTTTTTTGGTATGATTTGTAGAGATGAGGTTTTGCCATGTTGTCCAGGCTGGTCTTGAACTCTTGGGCTCAAGTGATCCCGCCTTGGCCTCCCAAAGTGCTGGGATTATAGGTGGGAACCTCCATGCCTGGCGGCATCTGGCTTCTTAGCACAATGTCTTCCAGGTTCATCCATGTTGTGGCATGTGTCAATGCCTCATTTCTTTTTATGGCTGAATAATATTCCATTATGATAGATATACCACATCTCGCTTATCCATTCACTTTCTGAATAATGCTGCTATGAACATTCATGTGCAAGCATTTGTGTGTTCACGTTTTCATTTTCTTGGGCATGACCCTAGGAGGGGCGTGTCTGGGCCAAATAGGAATTCTATGTTTAACTCTTTGAGGAATTGACAGGCTTTTCTAATATAGGTTTTTTAAAAATAGTGAATATATAATATGTGTGCATCTGCATGTGCACTTGTATTTATATGTATGCGTTAAGTATGTGAACACAATTGTATATGTGTCTGTGTTAACTTGTCTTTCATGGCTGGGAGCAGTGGCTCACGCCTGTAATCCCAGCACTTTGGGAGGCTGAGGCAGGTGGATCATTTGAGCTCACGAGTTCGAGACCAGCCTGGGCAACATGGTGAAACTCTCTCTCTACAAAAAATTCAAAAATTAGCTGGCGTGTTGGCATATGCTTATAGTTCCAGCTACTGGCGAGGCTGAGGTGGGAGGATCGCTGGAGCCCAGGAGGGAGAGGTTGCAGTGAGCCGAGATTGTACCAGTGTACCCCAGCCTGGGCAACACAGCCAGGCCCTGTCTCAAAAAAAAAAAAAAAAAAAAAAATATATATATATATATATATATATATCTCCTTTGTAAGTAGTAGTTGTCATGATCATGCTTCTCCCACACACAGGAAGCCGGGAAGGGCATTCCTGGCAGAAGGATCAGTGTGGACAAATGCTGGGAGCTAGGAGTGAGAAGTGGAAGGGAATTCTCGCTTTGGAAAGTGCTGGAAAGTGGCTGGGTCCACAGTAAGCCCCCACATTTGAGCTCATACATCTTCTTTCTGCCCACAGCTTCTCATGCAAATCATATGCAAATCTCTCCCCTCCCATCAGCCCCGCGGCACTCAGAGGATTGGGAAATATTCTCGATTGGGCCCTTCCCTTCATTAATTTCCAGGTCGTAGTACATTACTCACAGATAATTAAGAGTGAGCTATTAATACAACATTTAATATTCAAGTGCAGCGAAGAGGAGAGAACTGTAAGTCACAGAATCCAATACGACAAGAGATTGCGGTTTAGCGATGATATATATACATATATTTTTTTGCCTTCCAGATGCTCAGGGCTATTTTTCGCTGAAATGTGGACCTGAGAACTTCATGTATTGATAGAACACGAATACACCTTAAATCACCAGCAAACCCATTTGAAGGGCCCAGGAGATATGGCTGGACAGTAACTACACCCGGAAGTGTAACCGTCTCCATGGGGCATGTCCGGATCGAGGAGGTGGCCTGCCTGTCCCTTGGCTGGCTGGGTACTGATGTGGGGGAGGTTGGGCAGAGGTAGAGACAAAGAAGGAAATGTGGAAATGTGATGGTTCCTGTCCACACCTGGGGTGGGAGGTGGGGTGGTGGATGGAGCAGCTGGATTCTGGTCATCCCCAAACTCCCCTTTATCCTGGCTGGAGGCTAAGAAAGCCTGGACTATCCTGATGCCCTTCCCTGTATGACCTTGAAAATAAGGACTCGGCCGGCCGCGATGGCTCATGCCTGTAATTCCGGCACTTTGGGAGGACCAGGGGGGCAGATCACCTGAGATCGAGAGTTGGAGACCAGCCTGGCCAACGTGGTGAAACCCCATCTGTACTAAAAATACAAAACTTAGCTGGGCGTGGTGGCGGACGCTTGTAATCCCAGCTACTTGGGAGGCTGAGGCAGGAGAATTGCTTGAACCCAGGAGCTGGAGGTTGCAATGAGCGGAGATCGAGCCATTGCACTCCAGCCTGGGCGACAAGAGCGAAACTCCATCTCAAAAAAAAAAAAAAAAAGAAAGAAAGAAAATAAAGACTCTGTTGTGTCTCAACCTCACTGATCTCCAGAAAAAGAGCTCAGTAAATATGGAGTGATGGAGTCGAACATCTCTGAGCATCTTGGGGGCCTCAGTTTCCAAAGCCATAAAATGGACTCTCCGTGGAATAATCGTGAAGGGCCAGTGCCCAACTTCCTCTGCTTAGAGGGAGCAAGTACATGTGACATGGGAGTGTCACCTCAATGCCAGAAGCCATTTGTCACCGAGGCTGCTTGGTGTATGTGGCTGGCAGACCTGGGTCACATCTTCGGACTGCAGCTCGCTGGCTGTGTGTCCAGTCCTTTCGACCACACTGGGGATCCACCTCCTGATCTGCAAAGTGGGGATAGGGTTGTCTCTAGGCCATTCACACTTAATGCACAGAAAGGGCTTCACACATCCTGAGCGCTCGGTAGGTAAGTGGTACCTGCGGCTGGCATATGTGGTTCTGTTGTTTTGACAGTGGCTTTGGCTGTGAGCTGACTGAGTGGCCCATGGGGTGGTCGGTGGATGGAGGTGGGCCTGCAGGCAGAGGTGTGGAGCCGGAAGGAAAGCCTACTCTTCTCCAGGCATGAGCTGGGCATGCCCATGCTTAGCGTGTTAACTGGATGGTCTAACACTCACAACCAACCTGCAAGGCATCATCATGTTGCTTCGTTTTACAGGTAAGCCTGGGGAGGCCCAGAGACATCAAGGCACTTGCCCAAAGGCACCCAGCAGAGCCTGGGTCTCCTGGAATCTCTGTCTCCAAGGCCTGTGCTGTGATCTCTTGTTTGGGACTCATGGGAATGCTGGGTGGAGAGGCGGGAATACGGTGGCAGCCAGCTAAGGCTCAGAGTTAGATTGGCCCGAGTTTGAGTTCCACCTTGGCCCTGTGTAATCCTGGGAATGTCATACCTTGCCCCATCACCTAGGCCTCTCATCTTGAAGTGGGAATAATGGAATCAGAACCAACCTGCTGGGGTCATTCTGCAAGGCAAACAGGTCAGTGTCCTCCAGGCTGTTTCTGGGCCCATAGGAATTGGCCAAAATACATCTTACCATTGGGGATTAGCCTGTGTGGCTGACAGACCTGGGTCACAGTGAATCAATCTCCAGTCAATTAGCATCCATTTGTGTCCATGTCACAGATGAGAAAACGGGGTCGTAGAAGAAAAGCAACCTCCAAGGTCACAAATAAATGAACTGTCTGAATCCAAAGTGAGCCTTACTACATCCCAGCCATAATTGTATTAGTTGGTAATATAATAATAACAAAACTGATATTCTTATTAATTTCTTCTCATACTGATCCCTCCCTAGCACCCCCAGAATTTGTGGATGATGAGCCTCCAGGGTCTCTCCAGAGGAGGAATCCCAGAAGGAGACTGTGTCCAAGGTCACATAACAGCCAGACGTAGTGAGAAACAGGTGATAGCTCAGGGACCATATTTATGATTTCCTCTGAATTCTGGGTCTGGCAAGGTAATCACTTCCCTTAATTCATTAATTCAACAGAAACGCACAGATCACCTACTCATCTCCTGCATGTTGGATACTGAGGCAGCTGAGATAAGTTTGCCAGAGACCTTGCACTTTGGGAGTGCACAATGTATTAAGGAACCCAGATTCATATACTAGTGTGGCTGTGGGCTTGAGACCCACAATGGCCAGACTCTCACGCATGGCAAGCGTGTTACAGCTTACACAGCCTGTGTGTTTCGTTTGTCTCATTTGAACATCCAACAAGCAGTGCCTGGGAGCTGGCCTTATGATGTCCATTTTGCAGATGAGGAGATTGGGTTCAACTCAGAGAGGACACAGCCTTGCCTAAGACCATTCAGTGAACCAGTGGCAAAGGCAGCATGCATTACAATAGCAGCTACTTACTCTTAACAGGGAGTTTTATCTCCTAATTCATCGAATGCTCACAGTGACCATAGGAGGCAGGGGCTGTCATGATCCTTATTTTACAGATGAGGAGATGACAGATTAAAAGAAGGTGTCATTGCTTGAGGTCACATCGTCATCCACACAGCCTGGATCTCCAGGCGGGACTGTTTGACCCTGAAGCCAGACTCTTCTCTGCTAGACCCTCTCCTGGGGGAAAGTCAAGGTATTCTGTGAGCTTTGTGAACACCGGGAACATACCTGTCTCCTTCCTTGTTATAGCCTGGCTTAAGAAAGTCTTATTGAATGAATGAAAGAACAAAGGAAGGATGTTAGGTTTCCCCATTCACCCATCAACCTATGGACTGAAGGTGTGTGTCCTCCTAAATTAATATGTTGAAGCCCTAACCCTCTGTGTAGCTATATTTGAAGATGGGATCTCTAAGGAAGTGATTAAAGTTAAATTAAGTCATAAGGGTGGGGCCCTGTTCTGATAGGATTAGTGTCCTTATAGGAAGAGACACCAGAGCTCTCCCTCTCTCTGTGTCTCTGGGCACACAAAGAGGAAAGGCCATGTGAGCGCACCATGAGAAGGCAGTTGTCTTCAAGCCAGGAAGAGAGCCCTCACCAGAAACAGATCAGTTGGAATCTTGATCTTGGATTTCTACCCTCAAGAACTGTGAGAAAATAACTTTCTGTTGTTTAAACCACCCAGTCTTAGGTATTTTGTTATGTCAGCTTGTCTTAGTCAGTTGGGGTGCCATAAAAATGATCCTACACTGGGTGGCTTAAACAATACAAATCTATTTCTCATAGTCTGAAATCAAGGTGCCAGCATGGTTGGGTTCTGGTGGGGGCCCTCTTTCTGGTTTGCAGATGGCTGTTTTCTTGCCAAGTTCTTGCATGGCGGAGAGCAGAAAGAGAGAAAACAAGTACTCTCCTGTCTCCTCTTATAAGGGCACTAATCCCATCATGAGGGCTCCATCCTCATGACTTATTTACTTCCCCAACTCCCCACCTTCTAAAGCCTTCCTACTGGGGAGTGGGGTTTCAACATATGAATTTTGTGGGGCACATAAACTTGTAGTGCGTAATACAGCCTGAGTAAGTTAACACATCTTCTATTTCCCTTCTCCTTTCCTTCCTTCCATCCACCCATCCATCCATTCATCCATCCATCCCCCATCCATCCCCATCCATCCATCATTCAACTCTTCCTCCCTCCCTTCTTTCCTTCCTTTTTGCCTTCCTTCCTTTCTTCGTCCTACCCATCCATCCACATCCACCCATGATCATTCAGCCCTTCTTCCCTCTCTCTCTCCCTTCCTCCATTCCTTCCTTCCATCCTTCAATCCTTTCATCCATCTATCATCCGTTAATTAATTTTCCCTCCCTCCCCTCATCTACCTGTCCCTCTAGTATACCCTTCCTCCTACCTATCCTTCCTTCCTCCCATCCATCCATCCATTATTCAACTCTTCCTCCCTTTCTCCCTCCCTCTCTTCCCCCTTCCCTTCCCCTTCCTTCTTTCCTTCCTTCCTCCTACCCATCCTTTCATCCTTTCATCTATCCATCCACCTGTCCATATCCACCCATCATCATTTAATCCCTTCTTTCCTCCCTCCCTCTCTCCCTCCCTTCCTCCATTCCATCCTTTCATCCTTCAATCATTTCATCCATCTATCCATTCATTTTTTAATCCTCCCTCCCCTCATCCATCTGTCCCTCTAGTATACCATTCCTCCTACCCATCCTTCCTTCCTCCCATCCATCCATCCATCCATCCATCCATCCATCCATCCATCACTCCTTCAACTCTTTCTCCCTCTCTCCCTCCCTCTTTTCCCCACTTCCTTCCCCTTCCTTCCTCTCTTCCTTTCTTCCTCCTATCCATCCTTTCATCCTTTCATCTATCCATCCACCCATCCATAACCATCCATCATTCAGCCCTTCTTCCCTCCCTCCCTCTCTCCCTCCCTTCTTCCCTTCCATCCTTCTATGCTTCAATTCTTTCATCCATCTATCCATCCATTGGCTAATCCTCCCTGCCTCCCTTCATCTACCCGTTCTTCTACTACACCCTTCTTCCTATCCACCATCCTCCATCCCACCCATGCACTCTAGGGAGAATCAGTGCCACCCTCACCCTCGCACTGCACTCTGTGCCAAAGCGTTACCCAAAGCACACCAAAGTCTGCTCTTGGGACTCAGCCCAGGGATCAGTAGGATTCCTCTGTGTATTTTCCATTCACGGCACCTTATGGAAGTGGTCTCTCTTAGTCAAGTTACACTATCCCAAACTTGTTAAGTCACACTATCCCAAACTAACCCCTCAAATTTGGTTTAAAAGAATTCCAATCAGCCATTTGTTTGCATAATGAGATAACAAACAGAAAATTAATTTTATGTACACAGATAGAAATGATGAAATCCCAACAGCTGCCCAGATATTTCATGCTGCAGAGGCCAGAGCTTTTAGGGAGGCCTTCTCAAGGGAAGGCTGGCCTGGAGAAGCCAGGTACCTGGGGGAAGGTTGGGAAAACTCCTGACAGCCTCCCCTACCTGCTCCACCTCAGCCCCGCCCAGGCCGGCTCTGTGCAAATCACCCAGAAGCCTCATTTGCATCCACAACAGCTCATTTCCATACCCTCCAGCTCTGGGTGGCGAGGCTGCCACTGGGCTGTGGGACAGCAGTCCCTTTTGTTTTCCCATGCCATCCAGGGAGTTGCTCCTTCATCCTTCAAAGATGGAAAAAAAAAGAAAAGGAAAAGAAAGAATGCAAGTGAGAAAAAAGAAAAAGGAAAGGGGAAGAAACCCTCAAGACAAAGAGACAGGCACCATCTGGGCAACAGGAAGGGAAGAAAATACCACTGTCTGGAGTTTGGACCCTGGGGAAGCAGGCGACAGAGGGACGGGGCCTCAGGGCTGGCTGGAGTAGAGGATCTTGGAATTGTCACAACTGGCTCAAATCCCAGCCTCGTCATTTACTTGGCTTTGGGATCTCGGGCAGGTGACTGGGAGGCTCATGCCTCTGTTTCCCCATCTGGGACATGGTACTCTCACACCAGTGGTCTATGGCTGCTTGGAGAACTCCCAGGGGGCTGTGTGGACATTGCCTGGCATGCAGTGGCCCCTCAGTGCTTGCTCCCCTGATCATTCCTGCTGCAGACCTCGGATGGCAAAGGGACTGTCACGTCTGAGCTGGTGGCACTGCCTGGCACACCCTCTTCTGCACGACCAGTTGTGTCCACCCTGGCTCTGCCCTGCCCCTTTCCCTCTCTGGGCCTCAGTTTCCCCAAGGTGGTGGAACTCCAGCTCCAAAGGCTGGTGCCCTTTAGTCCTCCCCTCTTACTCCTGTGTTTAGCAAATTGCAACAAAAGCCAAGGTAGAGTGATGATAATGCTAATGAGGATGATGATAATAATATGAATATATTTTTTAATTTTTACTTTTCGTGGGTACGGTATATATACCTATGGAGTACATGAGCTATTTTGACACAGGCATGCAATACCTTTTTTTTTTTTTTTTGAGATGGAGTCTTGCTCTGTCGCCCAGGCTGGAGTGCAGTGGCGCGATCTTGGCTCACTGCAAGCTCTGCCTCCCGGGGTTCACGCCATTCTCCTGCCTCAGCCTCCCAAGTAGCTGGGACTACAGGTGCCCACCACCATGCCTGGCTAATTTCTTTTTGTATTCATGGTAGAGACGGGGTTTCACCTTGGTAGCTAGGATGGTCTCGATCTCCTGACCTTGTGATCCGCCTGCCTCGGCCTCCCAAAGTGCTGGGATTACAGGCATGAGCCACGGTGCCCAGCCTCAGGCATGCAATACCTAATAATCACATCAGGGTAAATGGAGTATCCATCCCCTCAAGCATCTATCCTTTATGTTACAAACAATCCAATTATACTCTTTTAGTTATTTTAAAATGTAAAATTAAATTATTACTGACTATAGTCGCCCAGTTGTGCTAGCAAATACTAGGTCTTATTTATTCTTTCTAGCTACTTTTCTGTACCCATTAAGAATTCCCACTTCCCCAACATCCCTCAACTACACTTCCCAGCCTCTGGTAACCATCCTTCTACTCTCTGTCTCCATGGGTTCAATCGTTTTAATTTTTGGCTCTCTCAAATAAGTGAGACATGCGAAGTTTATCTTTCTGGGCCTTGCTTATTTCACTTAACATAATGACCCTCAGTTCCATCCATGTTTTTGCAAATGCCTGGGTCTCATTCTTTTTCATGGCTGAATAGTACTTCATCATGCATAAGTACCATATTTCTTTATCCATTCAACTGTTGATGGACACTTAGGCTGCTGCCAGATCTTGGCTATTGAGAACAGAGCTGCAATAAACATGAGAGTGCAGATATCTCTTCGATAGACTGATTTCCATTCTTTTGAATAATAATATGAATATTCATAGAGTATGCAACGGAGAACCTTGCACTGGGCTAAGCCCTGAATCCCTCATTTCTCATTTTGTTCTTACAACCACCCTGCGGCTCATGTTTTAGTGTGATCTCCACTTTACAATCAGGGACAGAGAGGCTCAAACCCAGGCCTTCGCCTCTGCTTTCTGCAGGCTTTGGAGAGGCAAAACTCTCATGTCCTAGAGAACTTTGCCCGTGGCCTCTGCCTATTTGCCTCCCCACCAGGGAGTACTCAAGTCTCACCCATGCCTATAGAGCAGCCCCCAGATCCCTAAAGCCGTACATTAGTGGGAGGGGGCAGCTCTGTGGCAGGACCAAGGGCCAGGGCGCTGGGCCCTGCCGTATCTCAGCAGGGATGTGTGGGTTTGGTGGGTAAGAAGTCGAGGTGCTTTAGAGGTGGGGCAAGGACATACATGTTTGATCCTGCACCTTGTTCCTGACCCTGTGACCGTTCAATACCTGGTCCTGACCTCACCCCTGGGTCCCTGGGTCTGTATACTCCCCTTTCTCACTATGTTCCTAAATTTCTCACATCCACCAGGTTCCTGGATGAGTGAATGTGGTGCAAAGGCCCTGTGGTCCACACAGTCTGGGGTCCTTCTCCCTTCTTTTCTCACATGTTGGTTGCTGTGTGTGTGTTTCTGTCCCGCAAGCAGGAAAACATGCTTCAGTGCCTGTTTGTTTTTGTTCATGTATGTGCAAGGGCCCTTGTGTCTTCATGGTGGTGAAGAACATGAATGCTGCTGCCAGCCTGCCGTGGGTTCAAATCCCAGCTCTGCTAGTTACCAGATGTGTGACTTCAGGCAAACCATGTAACCTCTCTGAGTGTCATCTGTAAAATGGGGATGACAACAGCACTTAGCCTTGTTGTAAGAATTGAATGAATAACACAGACAAACTGTTGAGAGGAGCATTTGGCCCATGGTAAACTCTTGTAAGAGATAGCCCTGGTAAGAATGGTTTGTGGGTGTGGGTGTGTGTACATGTAAGTATGTGTATCTATGAGTGGATGTGGCAAATTGGGCCCCAGAATCTTATGCGAGCAGGTTCATATATTACGTTTGTGTTTTTATACCTGTGTGAACTGCATGTGAGCTGTACATGTGTGATGAGTAGGTCAGACCTGGTAGACAAGAGACTCTTGCAAGGAGTGGATTTGTGCTTGCTTAAACATTTCATATCAGTGTTCATTCAATTGATTAACAATTCTACTATTCGTGTAGAAGAGTTTGTAGGAAAATATAACTTGCTCTTTTTGCAGGAAGTAGTATTATCTGCCTGAAGACCCACTAGAAAGAGGGACTTCTCTCTCCCCTTCCAGCTTGGAATCAGCGACACTGCCCCCTAGGCAGGAACTAGGGAATGCTCACGTGCCCAGGGTGGGCTGGTAAGGCCTTTTGCTCAGGCTGATAACTATGTATCTGCAAGGCTGGCTTCAGGAGCCTCTCCCTGGGTCCACTGGGGAACCACCTCCCTCTGGTGTACTATGAAGGCCAAGGGAGGTGTTGGCCCCAGTCCTTCCCCCTGAGTGTTTTTATTCTGTCCTGAGGTTCACATTTCAGTTTTAAATTTAGCCACATGCGAAGCCTTATGTAACCCTGGCAGATTTGTCTTTCCAACTCTGGCTCCTGTGTGGCAATTGGGGCCCGCTCTAGCCTTTTTTGAAAGGAAGAGAATCTAAATGATCAGGAGAGGAAACAGAGGGGCCAAGAGACCCTAAAAGTTCCCATCAGTCTCTCCCTGAGACACATCCCATTTCTTAATCATTTCTCTCTTTTCGAGAGCCTCTATGTCACCTGGCCACTTTCCTCCTTTTTTTGATCACATGAAGCTGGTGCCAGGATACTTAACTGGAAGTCATAAGATGCAGGTTTGAGACCTGACTCACCTCGGGGTCTCTACATGACCTGGGGCAAGACCCTTCAGCTCCGTGGACCTCAATTTCCCCACTTATCCATGGAGGCTTCAGTTCCTCCCCCCGGTTGTCTCTGAGGGCACCATGTGGATTCAATAGATGGGAGTGTGTTTATGAACTGTGATTCACTTACGTCTTCTCTTGAGTTTCCCAGAAGCCCTGGCTCTAGAAATCTTTATTGATTAATTTGTGGCTGGGAAGGGGAGTATGAGGTATGGTCAGGGGGCTCAGAAGGGGGCTTAACTTTTGTTCCCTCAGAGCCTGGCAGGCACATAGAAGGTGCCAAGCAGTTGGTGGTTGAATGGATGACACCTTCCTGGGGTGATCATTTTTGGAATGTGGCCCACCCAAGGTCACACAGCCGGTGAGGACCAGCTGGTAGCTATTCTCTCTGCTGTGAGGGCATGGACCCTGGTGGGTGACACCAGCCGCCATTGTGCATGTCCTATGTGTGCGTGTCCAGGAGGCAGGGGGTGGGGGATTAGCATTCATGGGGCACATGGCCGCTAGAGGAGGCTGCCTGGTCCCCCATGGGAGGCCGGATGTTCCAGCCATTGGGCCAGCTTGTCTCGGGAGGGGCGAGAACCTGACACCCCCAAACACTTGGTCCTGTCACTCCTGGAGGATTTGGTGAGCTGGTGGGTAACTTGGTCGGGTACATGCTGTGCTGGGTGGCTGGGAGGTAGGGAAGTTGGTACATTCCTTGTGAGCCCAGCACCGCAGGACAGTAGGACATGGCACATAGTAGGTGTTTCATAAATATTTTTATATGAATAAACAACCAAAAAATTATTGATCTCATTGCCTAAAACCTCAACCAGTCTTCCATAACTCAATATATATGTTCCTCCCATGATCTCAAAACCTAAATTCAGAAACCTGGGAGTCATGCTTGCTTTCCCACAATGGTTCATCTCCACAACCCATCTATTTCCAAGACCTGCAAATTCTCCCTTCAAAATGTACCCCAAATCCACCCTCCCCAGCGTCTCTCACTTGGATGCCTGTGGTCACCTCTGCATGAACCTCATTTCTTCTTCTCTCACTCCCACCGCCTCCTTCTCCACCAGGTGATCTTGGCAAAGTGTGAGTGGCTCTGTCAGTCCTCTGTTTAAAACCTGTGGCTTTTGGCTGGCATGGTGGCTCACGCCTGTAATCCCAGCACTTTGGGAAGCTGAGGTGGGCAGGTCATCTGAGGTCAGGAGTTTGAGACCAGCCTGGCCAACATGGTGAAACCCCGTCTCTACTAAAAATACCAAAAGATTAGCTGGGCATGGTGGCACATGCCTGTAATTCCAGCTACTCAGGAGGCTGAGGCAGGAGAATTGCTTGAACCCAGGAAGTGGAGGTTGCATTGAGCCGATATCACACCACTGCACTCCAGCCTGGGCAACAGAGTGAGACTCCCTCTCAAAAAACAAAACAAAACAAAAACCTGTGGCTTTTGAGTTAAAATTCACAGTCTGTCTGGGTGCCTCCATCTTCTCCTTACTCATGAAGCCTCAGCCACTGATCTCAGTTGCTCTCCTTAACCGTGCCAAGCATGGCTAGGTTCCCACTTCCGACCCATCTTCATGATTTTGGGGCTGGTTTTTTCTTGTCTGGTAGGCTCCTCATATTTGAAGCTTTGTTCTTATCTTCCTACTATTTTTTTTCTCACAGTCATTATTCTTGATATGAAGTTATAGGGACATGTCTGGGACAGGATTGCGATGAAGAAGGTAGAGGATGGTTGGAATGATTTGGGAGGAGTGGAGAGGGATACTTCACCAGGATGGGCTGTTTGCCACGCAGTCACCCACTGAACTATACTCCCTCTTTCCTTCCACCATCCATCCATCCACCCATCCATCATCCATCCATCCATCCATCCATCCATCCATCCATCCCTCCATCCATCCGTGCATCCTACCCTCTCACTCATCCATCTATTCAACTACTAATCTCTATATCCGTTCATCCATTCATCCACCCACCCACCCATTCATATACCCATGTTTCCATCCACCCACCCACTCACCCGTCTATCCATCCATCCATCTATCCATCCATCAATCTATCCACTTATCTATCATCCATCCATCCATCCATCCATCCATCCATCCATCCACCCATCCACTCATCCATTCTACCCTCCTACTTATCCATCTATTCAGCTACTAATCTCTGTATCCATTCATCCATCCATCCACCCACCCACCCATCTATCCATCCATCCATCAATTTATCCACTTATCTATCATCCATCCATCCATTCATTCACCTATGCATCCATCCTTTCACCTACCCACCCACCCAACCATCCTTTCATTCATTTGTCCATCCATCTACCCATTCACCTACTTATTCACCCATCCATCCACCCACCTATCCACATACTCACCCATACACCTATCTATCCATCCATCCATCCATCCATCCATCCCCCCATCCCTTCATCCCATCTTGATCTGGCCAAAGTATGTAATTTGCTGTACTTCAGTTATCTTTTCTTTAGAATGAGGCAACCCTACTTAACTTATGGGACTGCTGTGAGGATCACAGGAGATGATGTGTGCACAGTTGCTAAGAGTGTGCCTGGCACAGAGGAAAGGCTCAGCCAACATTTCTCTCAGAAGCACCTGGATTTTTGTACGTAGCCTGCTCCTCTATCCTTTGTACTCTTTAAGCTTCCACCTCCTCTTCCCCCAGCAAGTTGCTTCCTAGAGGGCTCAGTCACATCACACCACTCTGTGGAAGGAGGAGAGGAGCTGCTGCCCAGGTGACCCACAACCCAAGGGAGGAGGTGGGCATTGGACAGCCTGTCCCATTGCCCTGTGGAGAACAGGGGAGATACTCATGAGGGACCAGTGTGCGCATGTAAATATAGGCACGTCTCTCTTTTTCTCTGGAGATCTCCCTGCCTCTCTTTCTTTACTTCTTTCCCCCTCGTTCCCATCTCTCTCCCCTTCCCTTTCATTCCCTTCTCTTCAATTCACTTCTATTTCTCTCCCCAACTCTCACTCTTTGTCTTTTTTTCCTCTCTCTTTTCTCTTATCTCACTGCTTCCTCCTCCTTCTCTTCCTTTTCTCCTCCTTCTCCTCTGTCTTTCCTTCCTTTTGCTCTTCCCCCTCCTCCTTCTTCTCCTCCTTGTTTGCTCAGCACTAGATGGAGGATCTGATTCTGCAGTCTTGGTTGGTCCTAGCTTCCCAGAAAATAACATCATTACACCACATTCTTAGAATCTTAGAGTGCCCCTATATGGCATCTGAGCTGCAGAGGGCCTCTGAAACAGAGAAGAATGGAATCAGAGGACCACAGTGTCAGGAATTCTGAGAGCTAAGCTCTCTAGAACTTTAAAATTAAGGCTTATTGAATCTTGGAAAACAATAGAATGTCTGGAGAATAGGAGTTCAGAATCACTGACTTCCTTGGAGCTGGCTCTGCAAGTTTTCAATATCCCGTTCCTAGATTGCCACCACCTTCATTTAACAACTCTTTACTGTTGTAAAGCACCTGCTATGTGCCAGGCACTGTTTTGGGCTACTTGGGATAAACCCATGAACTAAACAGGCAAAAATTCCCGCTTTCTGGACTTTGCCCCAGGGACGAGGCAGGGCCTGGGACTAACACATAGTGAACTGATAAGACAGGTGGGAGGTGAGTGCTATGGATTTTTTGGCATAACCATGTACTGCCTGTGTTCTTTACTTCATATTTTTCTTTAAGTAGACTCACTTTAAAACACACAAATATATTTTTAAAAGGAAGCTATATATTGCTGAAAATAATGAGAAACCAATATCGGTGTCCGCCAGCAGAAAGTGTCTTCAAAAATGAGTACAATGGGCCAGACATGGTGGCTCATGCCTATAATCCCAGCACTTTGGGAGGCCGAAGCAGGTGGATCACTTGAGGTCAGGAGTTCAAGACCAGCCTGGTGACATGGTGAAACCCCATCTCTACTAAAAATACAAAAATTAGTTGGGCGTGATGATGGGCACCTGTAATACCAACTATTTGGGAGGCTGAGGCAGGGGAATCGTTTGAACCTGGGAGGCAGAGGTTTCAGTGAGTCAAGATCATGCCACTGTACACCAGCTTGGGTGACAGAGACTCCATCCCCCCCCCCCAAAAAAAAAAAAAAAAAAGAGGACCGTGGGTGCACGCCTGTAGTCCCAGCTACCCTAGGAGGATCGCTTGGGCCCAGGAGTTCGAGGCCAGCCCAGGTAACATAGCAAGACCCCATCTCTAACTAAAAAACCAACCAAAAAATGGCTGTGGTCAGTGGCTCATGCCTGTAATCCCAGCACTTTGGGAGGCTGAGGCTGGTGGATCACTGGAGGCCAGAAGTTCGAGACCAGCCTGGCCAACATGGCGAAACACCATCTCTACTAAAAATACAAAAATCAGCTGGGCGTGGTGGTGCATGCCTGTAATCCCAGCTTCTTGGGAGGCTGAGGCAGGATAATTGCTTGAACCCGGGAGGTGGAGGTTGCAATGAGCTGAGATCACGCCATTGTGCTCCAGCCTGGGTGACAGAGTGAGACTCCGTCTCAAAAAAAACAAAAACAAAAACAAACTAACTAAAATAAATAAATAAATACAAATAATCGAACAAAAAACCCCCAAAAAAGAAGCACAGTGGAAATAAAATCCTGTAATGAGAAACCTGGCTTGATGCTGTTCCTTGTCTCTTTGGGAGCATGAGGACTGCGTGCCCCACTCTTTGTTGTGAAGGAGAGTTGGCAAGTGTCGGAGCCACCACAGGCAGACAGGCTATAAAGAAGGTGAAAAAGAAAAAGAAATGATTTAAATATCCTCCCCGTACCACTGAAATCCTCGGGCCTGGCCTCAGCCTGCCGCTCCAGGGCCCCAGCAGGGAGGGACTGGGTGATGTTAGGGCAAATCACCTTACCTCTTTGAGCCTCAGTTTCCCCATCTGGAAATAAGGGGATGATGAAGGCACCTTTCTCCTGGCACTCTTGTAGGGATTGATTAAAGTGAGTGCTTCAGGTGAACTGAAGGATTTGCAGGGTTAGTAATTTCTCCCTCCCACTTCCTTCTAGGCCTATAGGGACAGTCATTCCAGGCTGCTAGGGGGAGGGTCCCTAGGCCCAGCGTTGCACCTCCCTGGCCGTCTACACCCTCACACCTTCTTCTCCACCTCCTTCTCCACCTCCTTCACCTGGCCCTGGTGGGAGCTGGAAGGGTTGCCTCATCTAGGCTGAGCCCTCTGGAGTAATTTACGGGCCTGCAGTCCCATCCTTCCTAGTTTCTCCCAGCTGGGAGGCTCTCATCTGCCTGCCAACCCCCAACACCTCTGTGTTTCATGCCCATTGAGATTTAGGGTTCCACCATTTTCTTGAAGGCAAATCGGGCCGAGGGGAATTTTAATGCAGCTTTATCAGCTATATCACGCTCACTTTACTTGGCACGGAAATTGCCGGTGGGGGGTTGGACAAATGCTTGGAACAGGCGATAAACTCCCAACATCTTTATTCCCTGCAAGAAGGGGCTGTGGGCCCTGAAGACCCTAGGGAGGCCTTGAGTTCAGATGGCTTGAAACTCCCTATCATCCACATCTAAACCTTCCAAAGGATCCAGAACTTCTCCAGGTAGGAAACTCTTTCATTCATTCAGTCATTCATATGTGTAACTCATTCATTCATTCATTCGTGTGTTCCTTCAACGAGTATTTAACCAGTGCCTGCCCTAGGCCAAGCCCTGGGGGTCTAGTTATGAAAAGAACGTGAATCCTGCCCTCTTGGACCTCACATTCCTATGGGCAACAGGATTCCCTTGTCTCAGGAAGCCCAGGAGGCTGTGAGAGCCTGAAGAAGCAGCTGGCCCCACCCGGGAAGTCCCAGAAGGCTTCCTGGTGTTGGTGGTGATGATGGTGGTTGTGGGGCATATAAGTGAGCAACTGAAGGACAAAAAAGAGCATCTAAGTCCAGGAAGGCTTCCTGGTGGTGGTGGTGATGGTGGTGGTAGAGAATATAAGCTGAGGGACTGAAGGACAAGAAAGAACACCCAAGGCTTTGGACGATGGTAAGAACTGTGTTCTAAGGTGGTGGGGAGTCATTAAGGAAGTGGAATGGAAGTCAGCTGTGAGGAGGGAGGGGTCAGAGTGGACACAGGGAGGTAAGCAAGGAGGCTGCTGCCCTGTCCAGGAGACAAGAGAGGACTGGGGATGGAGTGAAGTGGACACACCTGGAAAATTTATGGGGTGGTATCTGTGGGATCTGGACCAGGGCAGAGGGTTTGTGGCTTGGTGGGTGTCAGTAGGGTGGGGGTCCTGGACCTCGGACCATCAGGGGGCGGTAAAGAACATTTGTGCTGGGCACGCTCTCGCTGCATTTGTTTTTCTTTGGCTACCCTGACTCAGAGGTGAAAAATCTCTTGTATATCAGATAGGCGGCCTTGGCGTGCCCTGGGGTGGACCCCAGCTCCTGTCTTCTTTCCCAGTGAAATGGGAACGAGGGTTACCCTTGCAGCAAAAGCCCCACCCTCCCACTCCAGGCAGGGGGCTGGGGGCATGGGAGTCCACGACCTGGGGTGGGGCAGCGGAGCCCTTGGGGGCAGAGGTGAGGGAGGGGTGACCTTTCTACTATCTCTCAGTCCAGCCCTCTGGTTTGATCTGGGGCCCTCTGTGTGTTCTTTTATATAAGGAAGACCTTGAGTTTCTCTCTGCAATGCTCACTCCCTCCTTCCCGCCCTCCTTCCGTCCATCCACTCAGTCCTTATTTATGGAGGGCTCACTATGTTACAGGCACAGTTTTAGGCACTGGGGATACAGCACAGGATGAATCAGGCAAAAATCCCAGCCCTGACCTCATGGAGCTTACGCTAGAGCAGAAGGATGACGAAGGATAAACAGAGTAGGCGAAAATATATAATATGCCAGAATAACAATAAAAATAAGGCAGAGGCAGCAAAAGAGAGCATTGGGGTAGTCAGTGCCCTACTGAACTGAGGTCCTGAATTACTTCATACCATTTCCACGCCTGGCCTGTACTTTACGGATACACTACCTACGCGTGTATCCATAAAAGGTATACAGTGTGGTTTGGCAGGTTTTACAACTTTCTATAAATGCAAGCATCCCATATGCATATTCTGTGATTGCTTTTTTGGCTCGACATCCTATTTTGAGACTGATCCTTGTTGATACGTGACGCTCCAGTTGACACACTGTCACTGCGATAGACTATTCCGCAGTATGAATATGTCACTACTCATTGAGTCATCTTTCCGGTGATGGACACTTAGGTTGTTTCCAATTTTTTTTTCTCTTACCACCCAAGCTGTAGGAACTTTCTTGTACCAGTCGACACCCCTGGACTCCAGTGTTTTCTAAAAGAAAAGCACCTGACGACAGAAAGCCAATACTATCTGTCAAATTGCCCAACATGGTCTACAATGACGACGATGATGATGATGAAAAAAAATAGCTCCGGGGACTGAGGGCTTCTTTCATGTAGGATCATTCCAGTCCCATTAGCCCACCACCTCCTTTCCATCCTCACAGGCTAAAAGGTAGACTCCAGGATTGTTCTCACGTAGCAGACACAGGCCCGGAGAACAGGGAGGTTAAGCAGGTTCCCTAAGGCCACTTGACTAGGAAGGGACAGCTGGAATGCCAACGTGGACACTCTGAGCGTAGCCACTGCACTGCGTGGTCCCTCTCTCTCCATAGCTCTGCTCCATCAGAGTGGTCTCATTATATCCCTTAAACACCCTCAGCATGGTCCTGCCTCTAAGCATTCACACCAGCTGTTCCCTCTGTCCAGAATGCTTTTCCAGTCTCATCTCCAAGGCTGCCTCTCAGACTCTTCCTGGATCCTTTCCTCCTTTCTTTTCTTTCTTGTTTTTTTTTTTTTTGAATTAGGGTCTTGCTCTGTCTCTCAGTGTAGTGGTATGATCATAGCTCAATACAGCTTCAACCTTCCTGGGCTCAAGCGATCCTTCCATTTCAGCCTCCTGAATAGCTGGGACTGCAGGTATGCACCACCATGCTCAGCTAATTTTTTGATTTTTTTGTAGAGACCGGGTTTCACCATGTTGCCCAGGCTGGTCTTCAACTCCTAGGCTCAAGTGATCCACCCGCCTCTGCCCCACAAAGTGCTGGGATTACAGGCGTCAGCCACTGTGTCCCACCTCTGGGCAGTTTCTTGATCTCATTTATGGCTATAACCTAGCCTAGCATGGCACAGACTATTGTAGATGCTCAGTAAGTGATACTTTGACAGAGTGCTTGCACCATGCCAGGCTCTGGGCTGAGTGCTTTGCAGATATAAGCTCATTTCACCTTCACAATTATCCCTTGAAGTGGGAAGATGGTTTTCATTATACACCAAGGAGGAAGAGGAGGAAGAGGATCGGGGGCTCTCAGAGGCATTAAGTAACTTGCCCAGTGCACGCAACAAGGGAAAGCAGAGGCCAGATTTGGAACCAGGTATGCCCTGCTCCATCTCGCCACTGCCTCTCCATATCTTCCTGGGGACTTGAGCATCACAGAACTCACATATCAGAGTTTGGTGATGACGCCTTCGTTTCACAAGAGGGGAAACTGAGGCCCAGAGAGGGACCAGGACTTGCCCAGGATCACCCAGCGAGTTGGTAGCAGATAAGGTCAAGCTCTTGTAATCTCCTGGACTTCCCAGGTCACTGTGACCCTGGCCACGCTGGCTTGGTATCCATGGCCCATCAGAATGAGGGTGACATGTGCCACATCTCTCTCTCCACATTGGGGGCCGGCCGCTGGCCAGGGATGTGGCTGAGAAGGTAAAGCGAGAAGCCTGGATCAGAGATGTGTCTGTCACTGTGACGGGACGCTCAAGGCAGATCCATTATTCAGGTCATCAGGCGGGAGCCACCAGGCAGGCGAGGGAGGCCTGCTGCAGCCGGACGGTCAGCTGGCAGGGCCGAGGGGGGGCTGCAGGTCCCCGGGAGCTGTCACTGCTGACTGATGGATGGGGACAGCTTCCAGTCGCCAGCCATCCCCGCCACGAGCCCCGTGGCCATCTCTGCGGCCGCCCACGCTGGCCTCCCGCCCGGCGCCTTGCTTTGAACGTCCACAAGGCCTTTTGTTCCCGCAGCAGGAGCTGGGCAGGCAGCGTTGAGGGGCCCCTTTCAGAGGAAGGAGCCGCCTGCTGGGGCCTCCCCCTGCCCTCGACCCCTGCTGTGTTCCTCTAATTACCTGTGGGCAGGAGGGGCTGGCTGAGGGGTCCAGCTGAGCCCTGAGGAATCTGCTGGGGGAGGCGGTGGTGATGGTGGTGTGGCCATAGAGGCCTCAAATTCCAACCCAAAGAGATGATGGGGACATGCTCGTCCCGGTCACAAATTGGAAACTGAGTCCCAGAGAGGGCAACTGCCTTGCTTGAGGTCACACAGAGAGTTAGAAGTAGGGCTTGGTCTGGACCCAGGGGTGTTTTGACTCTCCAAGGTAAGAGGTGGGAAGAGAACCGGTGCTTAATAATTTTGAACACCTACTTGACACCTGCCATCTTATTGAATCAGGTCCTTCACTTCCCAGCTCCGGGTCCTCAGGCAGGTCAATTTCCTCTCTCAGCCCCGGTTTCTTCATCTATGCAACACACTTATTTACCAAGGACCTTTTCTCTTCAAGACCATGACGAGACATAAATTAGACATGGTCTCTAGCCTCAAGGAGCCCACCGATAGAGGGAGTCTGTAGATGACTTGGCACACGTGGTAAGTGCTGGGGTGCATGGGTGGAGACGGCTGTGGGGCCTCACAGGGGACAGGAGGGGCCCACGGAGGGCACAGTGTCTGCTGATTTTATCCAGGGAGGTGGCTTTGAAGAGCTGCAGATGATCTCCTGGCTGTGAGGAGCCATTGGAGGAGCTGGGGCAGAGGCAGGGGGTAGCCAGGAGTCTACTGGAAAGGTCCAGGCAAGAGGTGATGAGGGCTAGGTCAAGCGGCAGTCCCTGAACCTTCACATAGTCTGGACTTTGAGCCAGTGGGCCTCAGACTCTTGGTGTAGCTGCCTTTTGGTGGTTCCTTAAAAAGCTAAACATAGATTTGCCGTATGACCCAGCAATACCACTCCTGGGAATATACCCAAAGGAATTGTAAACAGATACTTGAACAGATACTTGTACACCCATGCTTGTAGCAGCATTATTCATAGTAGGCAACCTGTGGAAACAGCCTAGGTGTCTATCTACGGATAAATGGATAAACAAAATGTGGCATATCCATACAATGGAATCTTGTTCAGCCATATAAAGGAATGAAGTTCTGATACATGCTACAACATGAATGTACCTTGAAAACATTATGCTAAGTGCAATAAGCCAGACACAGAAGGACAAATATTGCGTGATTCCACTCATGTGAAATATCTACAATAGGCAAATTCATAGAGACAGAAAGTGGTTAATAGGGGGCAGGGGGAGGGGGAAATAGGAGAGTTACTGCTTAATAGGTACAGAGTTTCTTTCTGGGGTGATAAAAAGTTTTAGAAATAGACAGTTGTGGCTGGGCATGGTGGCTCATGCCTGTAATCCCAGTACTTTGGGAGGCAGAGGCGGGTGGATCACATGAGCCCAGGAGTTCGAGACCAGCCTGGGCAACATGGCAAAACCCTGTCTCTAAAAAAAATACAAAAATTATCTGGGCATGGTGGTGTGTGCCTGTAATCCCAGCTGCTTGGGAAGCTGAGGTAGGAATATCGCTGAGAGTGGGAGGCAGAGGTTGCAGTGAGCTGAGATCACGCCACTGCACTCCAGCCTGGGTGAGAGAGCGAGACCCTGTGTCAAAAAAAAAAAAAAAAAAAAGAGATAGGGGTGATGGTTGTGTGACATTATGAATGTACTTAATGCCACTGAATTGTTCATTGTATAACTCATTGACATTGATTTAATGCATTGCATTGAAATGGGTGAGTTGTATGCTATGAGTTTAGCTATCTCAATGAAGATAAATTCAAAAACCAGGGCCGGGCGTTGTGACTCAAGCCTGTAGTCCCAGCACTTTGGGAGGCCAAAGCAGGAGAATCGCTTGAGCTCATGAGTTCGAGACCAGCCTGGGCAACATGGCGAAACCCCATATCTACAAAAAATACAAAAATTAGCCAGGTGTGGTGGCACACACCTGTAGTCCCAGCTACTTGGGAGGCTGAGGCAGGAGGGTTGCTTGAGCCTGGGATGTGGAGGTTGCAGTGAGCCCAGTGAGCCTGGGCGATAGAGCCAGACCTTGTCTCAAAAGAAAACAAAAACAAAAACAAAACAAAACAAAAAACCAAATGAGTGGAGTTTGTGGGTTGGAGTCCTGAGGCCCTCAGTAAAATGGGAAGAAGGGAAAGTCATCTTAGGGGAGATGAAGGCCACGGTGTGTCTGATTTTGCAAATCATGACTGGCTGCCCATGTCCCTTTGCTGTGGACATTTTCCATTTTGGGAGATTCGAGCCCCACTCCTAGGCTGACTTGCTGTGTGCCCTTTGCTGAGTTGCACAACCTCTCTGAGTCTCAGTTGTCTCATCTATGTATCAATCTATTTGCTTCAGGCTAACCGTTTGCTGGGCACAGGGTCAGACATTTGCTCTGAATCTTTCTTTCAGTCCTCACCCTATTTGAAAGGAGAACACAAGGGCCCAGGGAAGGTGGGAGCCTTGCCAGGAGCTCCTAGAGAGTGTGGCTGAGACAACCTGAGAGCTTGGC
The DNA here is from genome assembly GCF_029281585.2 of Gorilla gorilla gorilla. Classification (NCBI taxonomy): domain Eukaryota; kingdom Metazoa; phylum Chordata; class Mammalia; order Primates; family Hominidae; genus Gorilla; species Gorilla gorilla. The sequence continues at coordinate 25,655,653 of NC_086018.1, read as the reverse complement.
CTGGGGCTGGCCCAGGGTTTGCCTCAGTCCTCATCTCCCACTGGCCCTGAGAACTCCTTACCCAGCCCCGCTCCCCTCCCCTTTGCGTCCGTTTGGAGTTGGTCACGGATTTTGTTCCTTCTGCAAATGATCTCCATGTGTCACGGATTGGGTTTCCCCTCGTCTGGCCCTGTCCCTCTTGGGACCCCAGGCCCCCCACGGGCTGATGCAGCTGGACGGGGCTTCCCCAGCAGCTCCGTGGCTCATTCTGACCCTGAGACGGGGCCCAGGCAGGATGGGGCCTGGGCATCTGGTTTAACCATCAGAGCAGGGGCTTGTTGCGGTTTTGACGCATGGAGCCCTCGGGAGAGGGAGAGGGAGCCGACTGGCAAACGGGGTGCAGAGAGGCAGCGGGGCCGATGGGACAGCGGAACTGAACAAACAAATACCGGAGCGTTAATGGGGGACTCTGCGGCCGAGAAGTCACACTCACACTCATGCACGTGTGTAAGCACACACACGCACACACGCTGATGGAAAAGCCACCTTGCACACACCTACTTGCAGACGTTCCCGCCTCCTTCGCTCTAGCCGTCTAAATGTCATGCTGGTCTCTGCACATTCTCAGTGCCGTCCAGCCCCTTGGCCTTTGCCTAGGCCGGCTCCTCCACCTGGAATGCCATCCCTGCAAATGCCAGTCCTGCGGTTTGCGATGCCAGTGCTTCAGGGAACCCTTCCCTCATCCCACCTCCCCACCACCAGAGGCGGGGCCCCTCCTCCTCAGGCCTGTGGGTGGGAGAGAAGCCGCAGACAAGCTTCTGCTCAGCTGCGTGGGTGCCCTGTGATCTTGGGCAAGTCCCTTCCCCATCCCTGAGGCTGAGTTCCCAGTGCTCCATCTGGAAAAAGGCAACTCCACACCTCCTGCCTTCCTGGGTTCTCGCAACTGCCTTACTGTGATTGTCCCCATTTTGAGGCCGAGAAAAGAGAGGTTCAGAGAGGTTTAGTAAGTAGTCCAAGGTCACCCAGCTGGTTAGTAGGAGACTGGGTGAAACCCCAGTACCTATGCCTTCCCCCACTTCTGTTGCTGAGAACGGTCAGATCAGCCCAGGAGTCAGACAGACCTGCGCTGACTGCCCCTTGGGCAGAGTCAACTGGGCCCTCATTGTTTTTCGGCTCCCCCTTCATTGTTATTCTGACAGGGGCATGTGATTCACAAGAGCTCATTTGCTCCCAGCCCAGCCAGGGGGCCCTGAGCATCTGCCAACCCCTCTCTGGGCCTCAGCCTCCTCATCTGCAGGTGGAGAAGCGTATTCCTGTTCTCTTGACCCTACCTGCCATGCTGGGTGGTAGTTGGGGTGGGAATAGGTGCTTCCAGTTCTCAGCAGAGGAAACTGAGGCTCAGGAAGGCCAGGGCGGGGCTGGGATTCAAACCCATGCTTTGGACTCCGTTCCTGGCTTCGTCCATTGACCCCAGACTGCCTTCTGCCTCTAACTGGCAGGTGCAAACCAAGCCTGGGGGGTGCCATCCACCTTGTTAACCCCTTTACTAATCCGGGCTTTGGAGGGTTTATCAGAATAAGCATGAGGGCTGGGAGGGTTTGGGAAGGTGGTCTGGGGAGGGAAAGACTCACTGGGGACTTGGGGCTCCATGGATCTTTCTGCCCAACTCCCAAGTTCATTTCATCTGTCAAATGGGCATACTATTACTGCCTGCTTTGTAGGTGTTGGTGAGGATAAAGAGGAGTTAGTGGTAAAATATGCCCAGTGCTGAGAATGGTGCCTGGCCTATCCACGCTTCATGTAAGCATTGGCTGGTTACCAGCATCGAGTGTTAGCATTATTTATTAATCATTGGCTTGGAATGACATCTGTTAGGCACCGGGGCTACCTTTTTAGCAAAGACCTAGTTCATTGTTACAAGCACTTGGGGTTGACTCAGGGTATGGCAATGGCCTTGGCCTCTCCAAGCCTCAGTTTCTGCATCTGTGAAATGGAGATGATACCCCCAGCCTCCCTCACCCATCTTTTGCAAACATAGTCTCTAGCTGTTCCAAGCTGCCAGATGCCAGATCTGCTCAGAGGCCCACACAGGTCTCTCAGCTCATCTCTGACAGTGAGTCTCCACCCCAGGGCCCAGGGAGGCTCAGGAGGCCAGCTTCTCCAGGGTGGGTGGTGGGTACTGTTAGACTTCAGTGCCTGGTTTCTCTAACTGCAGGGCTGGCTATGGCCAGGCTGATCCTCCATCTAGACTGAAAATACTCGTGCAAATCCCTCCTGTAAAATCCTCGGCCCCCTCCTGTGGGGCCTCCTGGGGACATGCCAGAGGCTAAAATAAGACCTGAAGTCAGCAGAGGCCCGTCCCCGGCTGCCACCTGATTCTACCAGTCCCTCAGGGACTTGGTGCTCCTGGCACAGACGGATTCTGAAATGACCGTCAGCAGGCAAGTGCCAGGCTGAGCCATCTCCAGTCCCTGAGGAGTTTTAGGATGCAGATTCCCTGGCCTGACTCCATGAGGTAGAGTCAGTGGCTCGCGGTCGGGCCCAGGGAAACTGTGTTTTATAAAACTCTCAGGGGGTTGTGCTGACAGCTAGTGTTGGATGTCCATGTTCCACCGCCATTGATATTGACTTATGTTTGCTTATTCATGCCTTTGTCTCCTTTTCAGTGGTGCTGGGAGCCTCTGAGGGCAGGGCTGGGTTTTCTGTCTGTCTGAGCAAATGCTGGGTGAAATGATGAATGAATGAATGAATGAATGGACAAATGAATGAGTGGATAAGCAGCTCCCTGGAGAATTTTGGACCTTCCTTGCCACTGATGGGGGTGAGAGCTTTGGGGCTGATATTCCCCTGGATACCTGAGCTCAGTTTAGAGGTAGGAGGAGGCATTTTTTTCAGATTGCTTGGAGCCCCCTCCTCCAGGGAGCCTTCCCTGATGCCTTCCCCATCTGCTGTGCCCCACATCCTCTACTTTCCCACCCATCTCATGCCCTTCCCTTGTTTGTTTCCCTCTGCCCAGGACCCACCTTATGCCTGACTCAGGATGCTGTCAGTAACTGTTGAATGACCATGCAGATGAATGAATGAAGTATCCGTAAGACCAAATCTCTCCTTGGCTTTGCCTTCCAATAAAGGGAAGTCTTGGAAGAAGATGCCCCTCTCTTGCCACACTCTGCCTCCCCAACCTTTGTCTTTACTCCAGTCCTGCCGCATTTTTCAAGTTCTCTCCATTTTCTCCAGCCACCAAGCCTTTGTACCTGCTGTTCCTTGTGCCTGAAACTCCCTCTGCCCTTGCTAATTCCTCCTTCTCCACATCTTTGCTTCAATGTTTTGGCTGTGAGTTGCCCTGATTGCTCCTCCAAAGCCCCATGTTCTCGCCAAAGCTGCCATCTTCCTTCCTACTTAAAGTGTGAGCTCTTTGATGCAGAGGCTGTATCGACTTCATTTCTGCTTCTCCAGCACCCAAGCCGGGAATGTTTGTTGAATGAATGCATAACCTTGTTAAAAAGCCTCAGCTGTGCTTTCTAAAAATATTGGTTCTAAATCCCAGCATGGCTGGGGGACCCAGGCTGAGGATCCCAGAGACGGGTGAGGCGTGGAGGGTACAGATGTGTCTCTAGGGCAGGGCCTTTGACAGGTCCTGCCAGGCCCGGAAATGCTGGCCCATCGCCCAGGACCAGAGACCGCTTTTCCACTGAGCAGTGGCTCTCTGGCCTGAGGCTGCACTGACATTCCCATCGCCAAACTGTCCATCTCTCCCAGAGTTCACAGTGGAACTGAACTGGCTGGAAGTCAGGTAGTGAGGGGTGGAGAAGCAGAGGATGAGCCTGCTGTATGAAGCTCCAAAGGGAGGCTGAAGAGAGAGAGTTCTGGGCTGGGCCCCCAACTGCCCTTGAAACCTGGAGGAGCAGCACCCAGGAAAAGCTCTTGGTAACTGCTCAGGCCCATGTGAATGTCAGGGTGTATGATTATCATCAGGTGACAAGTTCTTACGGTCTGATCCATCTTTCTGAGTGATGGTGATGATGGTAGTATCTCCATTGATTGACAGCTTATGATTGCCTGGTCTAGGGCTGAATGCCAGGGAGGTGGAGAAAAAGAATAACACACCGACCACACAGATTGAGTGTCTTGAATGTGCTGGGCACTCTTTTGATTGCACTTTCTATATGACCTCATTTAAACCTCTTGAGAACCCAGTTTACCAATGAGGCAACTGAGACCAAGAGAGGCTAAGAGAGTCTCTTAAGGTCACAGAGCTGGAAACAGACAGAGGCAGGATTTGTCTCAGGGCCTTTGTGCCTCTGACCACGATAATATGTGGTGTCTGGGTTGGTCATAGCCCCTGCATTGAGGAGGCCAGGCACTCCCACACTAAACTCTCAAGCTCCTGCAGCTCTTTCGTTCCAACAGGTGCACGCATGCCTTCGTGTCTTCTCTCACACGTATTCAATCAACAAACATTTGTTGAGTACCTACTATGAGCCAGGACTGTTCTCGGCATTGGGATATGGAAAAAAGTACCCCATGCAGAGGAGATGACTTTTGAGCTTAGTTATACTCTGGTACGTGCCCGAAGGCAAAGACCAGGTAAATGCACTCACCGTATGTGTGTGTGTGTGTGTGTGTGTGTGTGTATACTCGTGCAAAATCAGGGAAGGCTTCCTGGAGGAAGGGAAGTTGAAATCGGGACCTGAAGGAGGAATGGGAGAGAGAGGGAGCTGGTGAGGGTGCAGCGGCAGGGGGGCAGGAGAAGCTCGCATGGGCCAGATGATTGGGTTCATCCCACCCCCAGGCCTTCACTTGGTGTGTTCCTCTGTCTGTGACACTTTTCCCTCCTCTTGATATCACTCCTGCTTCCTTTCCAAGTCTCAGGTGAGACATTGCCTCCTCCAGGAAGCCTTCCTGATGGTCCCTCGGCTGGGTCAGTGGCCTCCTCTAGGTCCCTACAACTCCCTGTGCCACCTGAATTGCTTACTAGGCTGTGAGTTCCCAGAGGGCATGGCCAGGTCTGGCTCCTGTTAGTGCAAAGGGGGTGCCCAGTGAGTAACTGAATAAATGAGGGAGTGAGTGAAACTGCTCCCCACTCTGCTGTGCTGAGGGTGAAGCCTGCAGAGCCTGGTGCCTGCCCAAGGGATCCACAGACACAGCTCCCTTCTGCCCCCAAATGGCCCCACCCAGGGAATTCCCTCCGACCCAGCTGATGATCCCATGTGGACCCACATAGGACCGGGCAGGGGAATTGATCCCATCTTTCAGGGCCAGGCTTCATCCAGTGTGCCAACTGCTTTTGATCTGATCTTCTCTTTGGCTGTTTAAAACTTCTGCCAGGATACACACATATGTTCCCACAAAGACACACCCAGACACGGACACACGCACAGGCACACGCACCCACAGACATGGACACACGCACAGGCACACGCACCCGCAGACGTGGACGCACGCACAGGCACACGCACCTGCAGACGTGGATGCACGCACAGGCACAAGCACCCGCAGACGTGGACACGCGCACAGGCACACGCACCCGCAGACGTGGACACATGCACCACAGACGTGGACACGCGCACACGCACATACACAGGTACACACACCCCCACACAGACATGGACACACACGAACACATATTCAGACAAATACACATGACACACACCCAGAGACACATATGTGGACATGCACACAGACATATATGGATGCATATACATGGAAACACACAGACATGCACAGACACACATGAGCACACATAGAATACATACACACACACAAATACACACATTTATGAGCTCTCAAGCAGGAGGGCCACCATTATATCTTCCCCAAGGTTGTTGTGAGGATTAAATGAGCCAAAGCGGTCAAAGTCCAGCTTCATGCAGGCTCCGAGTAGGTATTCAAGGCCATCATGGGCGTGGGACCCCTGCAGTCATGTAGGACCTTGAGCACAGAAGGTTTGAGTGCTTGGTTTAATGCCCTCCTGTCACCATGTTGAAATCCTTAATATTTGAACAAGAGGCCCTGCATTTTTATTGTGTGAGTCCTGTGAGTTCGGAGTTGGCGTTGTGTGTGTTCCTAGTTTAACTGGCAGCCTGGAAACACCGACGGAGAGTCCACATGAACCCTGACTCCTGTAGGGTTGTTTGAAAGGCAATGAGGCCAGCCAGGAAGGGTGCAGAATGTCGGGCTTGGAGGCTGGGGCTGGGAAACCCTGGCAGCCCAGACATTGCAGATAGGTTTGTAGCAAGCACCGTGTATATTCAGAGCAACAAAAAGTTGAGTTCATGAGCAAAGAAGGTGGGGATGTGGGACCTCTGGGATCCAGTCCTGGCTTTGCCAGCGCCCTCGATGAGTGGCTGCATCTTGCTGTGCCTCAGTTGTCCCCATCTCTGCAGCAGGCACTACCAGCAGATGGACCAGTCTGGATATTGGGGTCCCATCCCTGCTCCCGCTGTCCACCTCCTCAACCCAGAGACTGAGACCTCATGACATCTACTTCATTAATCCACTCTCAGCATCTTCTCCCCAGTTCAGCTGAGCAGAGATCAGCTGGCTGGCTGGAAGGCTGGTTATCTGGTGCGGAGCAGGTGGAGGGGCCGCACTCGGGGCCGACTGGCCGCCTGGTTTGTATTTTTAACACCCGGCTCTCGGGCGGTGACAAGGTGTCTGCTAAGTGAGGTAATAGGCAATTGAGTGGGTTCCGCTTTGCCGAGGGCCCTCATAAATCATGTCTGTCAGGGGCCTGTGTCGTAGTCCAGGGCAGCGCTGCGCGTCGGCAATTAGCCAGCCTGTGCCCGGTGGCCGGACTGCAGCCCTCTAGTCCAGCAGCACAGCCGTGGCAGGGCCTGAGGGGGGCTTTGGCCTCCGCCCCTTCTCTCTGTCCTCCCAGCCTTCTCCAGCTCAGCCTCAGACAGATGAGGAGGGACTGACAAGGAGCAGGAGTAGTCCTGGGTCTGCTCAGGAGGCTTTGGGTGGCCTTGGCAAGTGGCTTTCCGTCTCTGGGCCTCAGTTTCCTCATCTGCAAAGTGGGTGCAGTAATGACTGCTTGAGGACTAACGAGTGAAATTGACAAGAAGAGCACACATCTTAAGGTAAGGAAACCTCAGTGAGTGATAGTGATGATTGATGATGTTAATAAACACTCTGACGGTGCTTGCGTGCTGCCAGCACTGTTTATTCTAAGCGCTTTGCATGTATTCACTCGCAGAGTCTCCATGCCTATTCCTCTTCAAGCCATGCTTCACTACTTCCAATGCTTCCTTTATGGAGGGGACCCATGGTAAAGGCTCAGGTTCAAGCATATTTCTAGGTGGTGTCACCACAGGTGATTTTTATCTTATTATTTTTACATCATTTCGTTCTTCTAAATGTGTCTTTCACCAAGTGTGACACCAGGGCTGGAGCAGAGAAGCTCCCTAAGCATGGAGGCTGAGGCTTGAGGTCTACACAGAGTGGCACTCCTGGGCCTGGGGACTCCAAGGCAGGAGGCAAAGCCCCCAAGTCCTTTGTTAAATACACACGCTGGCCCAGAGGGAGAAAAATGCCACATTGAGTCACACACACACACACACACTCACATATACACACACTCACATACACACATTAAAATACACACTCAAATATACACACTAACATATACACACATTCATATATACACACACTCACGTACATGTGCATACTCACATATACACACACAATCACATACACACACACTCACATATACACACATACACACTGAAATATATAGAAACATGCACACATATACACACATGCATATGTACACATATTTACATATACACACTCACACACATGCATACTCACATATACATATACACACACAATCACATCTACACACACATCTACACACATACACACTAAAATACACACTGAAATATACACAGACTTACACACATATACACATATTCATAGATACACATATTTACATATATACCCATGCAGTCACATATACACACACTCACATGTATACACACTCACATACACACACTAAGATACACATCCAAATATACACACACTAACATATACACACATTCATATATGCACACTAACATATACACACATGCACACTCATACATACATACACACACTCACATGTACACATATATTCACATATACACACACCCCACATGCACACTCCCTTCCAGGCCAACTTATAAGAGCTTAGAAACAGAGACCCCACACGCCTCCCATTTTGCAAATGATTCTTAACACCTACTGTGTGTCTGGCATGGGAATACAGAGTCATCCAGATACAGAGAAATCCCTGCCTCAGGCACATGGACCCCCTGAAACTGCATCATTGCAAACAGAGTCTTACCCCCACAGCCCTCCGAAAACACACATGTAGGAAGTCCCTTTCCCCTCCACACCACCCTCTCTGGTTCCGAAGCTTTCATGCCTGCTGCCTGGGGTGGTGGGAGGTGGGTGGGGGTTCAGATAGCATTGATGGCGGCAGTGTCCTCCAGGGTCCCCAGGCCTCCTCATGATCCCCAGATGGGAATCCTTTGGTTGCCAGCAGCCCTGTCCCCTGTCTTCCCTCCACCCACCCCCCGCCCTGCTCGCCTGACCAACCTTTGTGATGGGGGATGGGAGCAGGGGGGAGGCCCCAGGAGAAGATTCTTCAAAGAAAGTCCCTGCCCCCACCTCTGCCCTGCTGTGTTCAGAGCCTCTGGAGTGGCTCCCCCTGGGGGGCCTGGCCTGGTTAGAATAGGGGCCTGAGCAGGCCTCCAGGTGGCTTAGAGGGATGAAGGATGCTCCAGTTGGGGGGGACACATGGATCCTAGCAGGACAGCATTTCCTAAATATTTTCTGCCCCTTTTGGGGACCAAGCAACAAAGTCCAGCCTCCAGGCTCATGCGGAGCCCACCAGGTGCACTGTTCTCTGTCCGGGCTGAGTACACCCACAGGCAGCTCTGGGGTGGGGGGTGGGGGCAGAGGGCCGTGGAGACCGCCATCTGCACGGCTTTCTTGGCTGCCTCCCCTCCCTGGGGGTCGAGAGGGGCCGGGATCGATGCTGGGCCCAGCTGCCCAGCGGCGCCCCCATCCTGAGCCGGCCTGGCCTGGGTCTAATTGATTACACTGGGGCGTTTGCGAGGGCCCAGGTGGCAAGGCCCAGGCAGCCTCTGGCTCCCCTAAGGCACGGCCTGGCTGGGGACAGGGGTGTGGGAAAGAAAGAAGGCACGGGGCGGGGTGTCTGTGAGTCCCAATTAAGCCACGAGTGGCACAGCCTGGGCTGCCCCTAATTTGGTTTGGGATAATGAGCCAGGGAAATTGGCTCCTGTCTGACTGGAGTTTAAGCCCCATCTGGGCTGGGCCCTGGGAATAGCCTCTTCAGTCCCTGCCCTGTGGATTAGGAGAGGGGGTGGAGCTGGCTCCTCTGGTGGGCACAGCTCTCTACAGTGTGCAGACACTTTCTCCTGTGTGTTATCGATGGCATATATTTTTGGCGGATGGGGGCAGTTACTATTACTGCTCCATTTTACAGATGGGCAAACTGAGGCCCAGAGAGGGGAAATGAAGCCTCCCAGTTCATTCCTGGCTGGATCCAAGACTTGAACCCAGATTTTCTCCTTTTTCTTTCTGATTGATACATATATATATATTCTTTTTTTCTGGATTGCCCAATTTAGCAAATAAAGACAAAGGAGGCCAGGCGCAGTGGCTCACGCCTGTAACCCTAGCACTTTGGGAGGCCAAGGTGGGTGGATCACGAGATCAGGAGATGGAGACCATCCTGGCTAACATGGTGAAACCCCATCTCTACTAAAAAAATACAAAAAATTAGCCGGGCATGGTGGTGGACACCTGTAGTCCCAGCTACTCAGGAGGCTGAGGCAGGAGAATTGCTTGAACCCGGGAGGCGGAGGTTGCAGTGAGCTGAGATCATGCCACTGCACTCCAGCCTGGGTGACAGAGCAAGACTCTATGTCAAAAAAAAAAAAAAAAAAAAAGACACAGGACTTCCAGTTAAATTTGAATTTCAGATAAATAATATATAAAATTAGTATGTCTGTCTCATGAAATATTTGGGATATTCTCATACTAAGAAAATCTGATTTGTTCTGTATGTTACCTGGCAACACTAGCCATTATTTTTTAGGACCTTGGTGGAATCTGGGGGTAGAGGAAACAAACTTTGGAGCCAGTCAGACTGGTTCAAACTGGTTTTGCCACTTTCCTCCCATGTGGTTGTAGTAGACAGAATAATGCCCCATCTCCCACCTGCAAGATGTCCACTTCCTAATCCTTGGAACCTGTAATATGTTACCTTATGTGGCCAAAGAGACTTTGAAGTTAAGGATCTCGAAATAGAGAAATTATCCTGGATTATCTGGGTGGGTCAATGTCATCACAAGGGTCCTTATAAGAGGAAGGCAGGAGAGTCAGAGTCAGAAAAGGAGATGTGACGATGGAAGGAGGAGGGAGTGACGTGCTTTGAAGATGGAAGAGGGAGCCATGAGCCAAGGAATGCTGGTGGAAGCTGCTTTCCTAGAAGTTGGAAAAGGCAGGGAAATGGATCCTGTCCTAGAGCCTCCAGAAGGAATGCAGTCCTGCCAGCATCTTGATTTTAGTTCTGTGTTAGTCTGTTCTTGCACTGCTATAAAGAAATGCCTGAAGGCCAGGTGCGGTAGCTCACGCCTGTAATCCCAGCACTTTGCGAGGCGGAGGCAGGCAGATCACCTGAGGTCAGGAGTTCGAGACCAGCCTGGCCAACATGGTGGAACCCCGTCTCTACTAAAAATACAAAAATTAGCTGGGTGTGGTGATGCATGCCTGTACTCCCAGTTACTCAGGAGGCTGAGGCAGGAGAATCGCTTGAACCCGGGAGGTGGAGGTTGCAGTGAGCCAAGATCACACCACTGTACTCCAGCCTAGGTGACAGAGTGAGACTCCATCCCAAAAAACAAACAAACCAAAACAAACAGACAAAAAACCTGAAATGCCTGAGACTGGGTAATTTGTAAAGAAAAGAGGTTTAATTGGCTCACGGTTCCACAGGCTGTGAGGTTCCACACGCCAGGTTCCACAGGAAGCATGGCAGCTTCTGCTTCTTGGGAGGTCTCAGGAAACTTACAATCATGGCAGAAGGCGAAGGGGAAGCAGGCATGTCTTACAAGGCTGGAGCAGGAGGACGAGAGAGATTGGGGAGGTGCCATACACTTTTAAACAACCAGAAGGTGGTGTCTGACGCCGCTACATTTGTGATTTGTTACAGCAGCAATAAGAAACTAATACAGTGGACTTGGGTGAGTTACTTAAGCTCCGGGCCTCAGTTTTTCATCTGTAAAATGGGGATGGTCCTTTCTTCTGCACGGGGTGGATGTGAGGTTTCTCCTGGGCAAAGCAGTCAGTTGTTCCCCTTGCCTGTGGCTGGTGTAAAACCTCACCGGTATCCTGAAGGCCCAGCTGCAGCCTCCTTCCTTGCTTAGCTTCAGATCTCTGGAGGGAGCCAAGGAGCAGACCTCGCTTTCCAGGGGATGAGCTGAACCCTGATTCCACAAACCAGGGCACAGAGCATCTCCAAAAGCTGCTCTTCAGAGACAAAAGATCATGGGACCAGGGTCTTGACGGACCTCCTAACTCTGCCATTTCTCAGCTGTGAGGTCTTGGATAAAGGAGTCACATTTCTGCCTCAGTTTCCTCAGTGGGGCTCAGGGTGCCTCCACCTCTCAGGGCCCTTTTGAGGAAGAAATCAAATGCAATCCCAAGCCCATACATGGGAGGCGCCAACAAGCAATCACAAGCACTCCAATGCGCTCCCATTTAACGGATGACGAAAGCAGTGTTAGACGGGACTGACTGAATATCACACAGTGTGCGGTTGTGGATGGCAGGCCCTGGATTGGACCCTGAACTTCCTGTTGCAGCCCTGTCTGTTCTTGTAGGACCTGCCTCTCCCCTTTGTTGTTGGTTAGGGGGGCTCTAAGGGGGTCTTTTAAACCTCGGGGAACGAGTTTGTTAAAAGCAGAAAGAAAGAGTACCTCCTAAATTAGACTGAAGGGCACAGCTCTGAGATGTGCCTCTGATTCGGGGTGTACCAGGTGGTGAGTCCGTGGGCACCCAAGTGGCTGTGGACCCTGTCATGAGGCTCAGGAGGTGGGCTCTCGTTCTCACGAGGAGCAGCTGTGCTCCTAACACGCCATGTGTCCTCTTGGGGAGTGAATTTAGAACCAGAAAACCACACGGCCTGCTACACTCCTGCCTGGACTAGACTCTCCTCTGGGGCTCAGCCTCTCCCTCCCTACCCTGCTGGATTCCAGAGCCCTCCCCCATCTCTGGGATACAGATCTCAGAGGCCTTCCCCTCACCCCCATATCCTGGTTCACAGATGGGCAAACAAGCTAGGAGTGGTGAAGAGACTTTCCCAGGGCCACTCAGCTAAAAGGTGTTGGGAAAAAAAATGATACCCAGGACTTCTGGGCAGGCCCCACATTGATTCACCCCTACCAGGAAGAAGGTAGAGTCAGGTGATAGCAAACAAGGCCTCTGATGCCACGCTGTCCGGTTCAAACCTCGTCCCTGTTTTGCACTAGCCGTGTGACCTCAGGCAAGTCACCTAACCTCTCTGAGTCTCTGTTACCTCATCTGCAAAATGGAGTTGGTGAGAATAATTGGACCTACTTTGAGGACTGTCAAAGGAATTAAATGAACTAATAGATGTGAAGTGCTTGGAATGGGGCCTGATAGGTAGGAAACTCCCCTTTGAGCACTGATATCCTTACATTGATTTCAGGGCAAGAGACATATACTATTGGTGAGACCAGGGTGACTGTTCATTGGCACATTGGACATGGCAGTAAATAACATCAAACCCCAGTGAGAAATATATTCCTGTGTTACATTCACATTCAGTCCTTTGAGTCATTGTCTAGGTGAAGGCGAAATTCTCAGTTGGGTGCTATCTCGGCTCTCACACTTGCTCATTTTCCCTTTTAACCAAGAGGGGCCGAGCTGCAGGCTGGAGATGTGGCAGGCAAAGATGGCTGGCTAGAAACTCCTAACACATCTTCAGTGAGCTCGTTTCTTTCAGGGTTACTTATGTTTTGTCACAATGGACACTGATTTCCCACATCATATGCTGCTGATACTAAATGTTCTTTCAAAACAAACTGAGTTGAGGACCAAGGCCATGTCGTGGAGGAAGGACACGTGCCCACAGCCTGAATGTCCCTGTACAGCCAAGGGTGGGCTTCTCAGTCTTGTATCACTGTGTGATAGGAGTCAGAAGACTGGAGAGGGACTCTGGGCACGGTGACTCACGCCTGTAATCCGAGCCCTTTGGGAGGCTGAGGCAGGAGGTTCACTTGAGGACAGGAGTTCAGGACCAGCCTGGGCAATATAGCAAGACTCCATCCCTACAAAAATAACAATAAAAAAATTAGTTGGGTGAGTTGGTGCACACCTGTAGTCCTAGCTACTGGGAGGCTGAGGCTGAAGGATCGCTTGAGCTTAGGAGTTGGAGGCTAAAGTGAGCTATGATCGTGATGCTGTTGTACTCTAGCCTGGGCAACAAAGCAAGACCCTGTATCAAAAAAAAAAAAAAAACAAAAAAACATTGGAAAGGGAATTGCCAAAGATACTTACAAAATTGGAATAAAAAATCTTTTTTGGGCTGGGAGCAGTGGCTCACGCCTGTAATCTCAGCACTTTGGGAGGCAGAGGCGGGTGGATCACGAGGTCAGGAGATCCAGACCATCCTGGCTAATGTGGTGAAATCCCCATCTCTACTAAAAACACAAAAAAATAACCAGGCGTGGTGGCATGCGCCTGTAGTCCCAGCTACTCAGGAGGCTGAGGCAGGAGAATCACTTGAACCTGGGAGGCAGAGGTTGCAGTGAGCAGAGATCTCACCACTGCACTCCAGCCTGGGCGCTAAAGCAAGACTCTGTCTCAAAAAAAAAAAAAAAGTCTTTTTTGTATAATTTCTTTCTGGGATTTTGTGTGCCTATATATGTGACATGGGTGATTGTTTTATGAGCTGATCCATTTTCAAGAGCTCATTGTTGGGTTTTGGAAACACCAGAGGAGTGACTTTGTTTCTCCAAAGGAGGCTCCAAAAAGGAAAACGATTCCTGATTTTGCAGCAGTGAGGCCTCCTGGTCCCTCGTCTCCTGCTCCATGCAAAATGGCCTTTAACCGCGCCTCCAATGTTTTGGGAACTGTATCATACTTTCATTTCTTAAGACTCAGAAACTTCTTAACTTTCTCCTCTCTAGTCTAAATAAACCCAGTCCCACTGCATACCCACCTTCCCTGCTAGTGAAAGTCCATTTTGGCCCAATTATTTCTGGAGGGCAATTTATAAGTAGACATCCAAAGCATCATTTATAAGCCTCTATTTCTCTCTCTGCACAGCCATTCAGCTTCTAGGGTTCCATCTTTAATGAATAAATGATGACACATCACATAAAGATTCAGTGGTAAAAGTATATTTATCACAGCAAACATCTAGAAGTAACCCAGCTGCCCAACCATAGGAGATTGGTTAAATGAGGAATGCTACATCCCCACAGTGGCATATGATATGGTCAGCCCATTAGCAGAATGTAGTGAAAGAATGTCAGTGGCAGCTCATCAGGAGCAAGGGTTTTGTTCATCCACTTGCTTTTTTACTGCTGTATCCTCAGAATCTAGAACAGTGCCTGGCATAGAGTAGGTGCTCAATAAAAAATTGTTGGTGGATGAGTGAATAAATGAATGCTTAACAGCAGGGAAAGATCATTTTGCTATCGTCAAATTATCCGTGTTATCCTATTTTGTGTAAACATGCATAATGTAGGTATAGAGAAAAAGTTTAAAGGTAATAAAATGATAAGCTTGGTGATTTCCAGGCTTGCTGATTTTACGCAATTTTCCTTCATGATGTTTCAGTTATTGGTCTTTCCCAAAATTTATTCAATAAATGAATTCAATACGTTGAAATAAGAAAACAATGCAAGTGATTTCTTTTCGAAATTGTGAAATTGCCTGTGAGATTGTGACGATGCAGCCCTCAGAGCCCTTTTGATGAAAACATCTCTAGTGCATAGATTCAAAATTCTCAAAACTCTCAGATCACAGTTCCTGAGAACATGTGGTTCAAAGTTCCAGGGGCCACACACAGGTCTGTGCTGTCTGGCTCTGGTCAGGGCTGAACTGGCCCTGACAGCCAGTTCAAAGCTCCATGACCAAGATGTCAAATCTGGAATTTTAATCCATGACAAAGCAGGAAATTTTCTCATGTTTCACTGTGGAAATCCTGGACTCTGCGCACCAAGGGGCCTGCCCTCCCCTAGTCATCCATTCTGGATGGGACTTTGAGGATCCAGGTGGATCGGCTTGGCCTGGTCAGCTACCCACCTCTGATCCTCCAAAAACTGGGGTTGAGGCTAAGACCCCTGATGTCCTGGAGGGTCTGGAGATCCACAGAAGAGGATGCCCAGGGGCTGGGCTGGGGGTGGGGTTAAGCCTGATAATGGCTGAAAATGATTTGTAAACAAACAAACCAACCAACCAACAAACAGAAACGTTATCCAGTGTTGGTTAAAGGAATTCCAGACATCAGGGCATAAAGGGGAAGGGAGGTAGGGAGGTTTGGGCTTGGAGGGCTGAGGGAGAGAGATATGTACCCCCTGATCTGACCTCATGTGAAGAAGGCTTTCTTCATTTGTGGGTAAAGTCAGCCACGCCAGACACTCTAGAAATTGCAAAGAAATGGAAAAAATGCTTGTCATTGTCTTTTAATTATATTCTTTTTCTGTCATTTGTCTCCCATCTTGGGATTTGAATACACGAAGGTAGAAAACAGTGATGTCTCATTGCACCCATGTTTGACTCGACTGCATGCGGGTCTCATCGC
The DNA here is from genome assembly GCF_029281585.2 of Gorilla gorilla gorilla. Classification (NCBI taxonomy): domain Eukaryota; kingdom Metazoa; phylum Chordata; class Mammalia; order Primates; family Hominidae; genus Gorilla; species Gorilla gorilla. The sequence goes on along the minus strand of NC_086018.1, from coordinate 25,639,827 downwards.
GGGGCCTTCCTAGGAAATTTGCAAGTGCCACTTCGGTGACACACACTGACTTTAGAAACCAGCCTCCCCCTTAAAGGACAGGGGCCCCAGAAAACTTCCCTGGCCTCTCCACGCCCACATGATGGCCTTGTGACAAGTCTCTGGGCCGACCCTCAACTAACTTGTGGGTCCTTGACCATAGAGGGCCACATAATTTATGATAGTGCAGCGGGTTGAATTTAGGCCCAGGTGCCCTGTTAGAATGTTAAGAGTGTAACTCAGGGTTCGAGTGATAGATTTGAGGGAGTCGGATGGCCATCTCTGTGCATGTGGCTGGGCCTAAGAATGCCCAGCTACACTCAGTAAGAACCACGGACCTACCTGGTTAGCTCTGGAGATGTGGGGCTGCTGGCTACCCAGGGGGTTGGGAGCCCATGGTGGGACAGCAGGTTACTAGCCCCTGAAATCCTGGAACTTCTCCCTCACTCAACAGATGTGCTTGGGATGACGCCCACCCTTCCCCACCAGAGTTCGAGTGGGAGCCTTTGAACCTCCATCCCAGTGGCCTGGGCACCCTTCCTCCCCACTGGGGTTGGGGGCAGGAGGCAACACTGAAACTTGCTTGTTATACAGAGCTGGTGAGCCTGTGTCATCGCTTTGGTGACACCCACCGTATGATGGAGAAGAATGACTCCTGATTTCTCTTTAGGAACCAGGAAATCCACCCTTAACGCATTAAAAATCTCACCCTCAGGGAAGATGCAACCCCACTCTGTTTCCTAGAAGTACCATTCATTTCCTATCCTGTTATTCTCTCTCCTTCCATCCTGCTGGTTCAGTCATGGGGATTCCATTGGTATTCTTATTTTATCTTGTTATCTGTGGCAATGTTGGTCAAGAAAAATCTTGGAGAATTCCGGTGATAAGACAGATGAGAAAGGTTGACCTGGCTGGGGTGGGACGTGGGGTGGGAACTCTCCTGCTCGGCTCCCTCCCAGTCATACTCCACGGAGATGCTTGAGGAGGCTTCATGGAACTCCCAGGGTTCCACGGCAGACAGTTTGAAAACTACTGGTGGGAACTCTGACTCCCCTTCTGGGATTCAGCCTGGTCCGAGGGCTCGCTGTGCCCCGGGCTTGCCATGTGGACCCGTTTCTTTCCTCTCTGGGCCTCAATTTCTTCACTTACTACAGACTTGCAGAGTTCAGAGGGGCCAAGATGAAAAAACCCAAATTTCTCATCCAACAGCAAGGAAAACAGGAGGCCCAGAAAGGAGTCTCCGCTTAGCCCAGGGCACACAGCCTCATCCCTGGGCAGCAAACGTCCCCGCTGGGGAGGTCAGGGCTGCTCCCCACATCAAGGGGAGATCCCTGTCTGTCCCAGGTGGGTGCCTTCCACACTGTCCTCACCTGGCAGGACTGGAGCAGGCCAGACGTCGGCACGCACACCAGTTCCGCTCCCCTGAAGCCACAAGGGCGCTTTTCTTTCCTAGCTGGAAGGAGCAGCCCTCTTGGGGTATTTATTTTATTTCTATAAAAGTGGGAAGCAGCTCTCCAGGGCTCTGCTGATGACTTGTCTGGCCAGAATGCCTTCCCTGCTATTTCAGGATTAAGACAGTAAATTCCTTCTCCAGGGTGTAACGGTGTAAACACTGGGCTCTCAGGGGAAGGTGGAATGGCCACTGGGCCCTACCCCGTGTCTGTGGCTCAGGCAGGGCCTGGGGAAGGGGCTGGGGGCCTTGAGATGACCCCTACTCACTCCCTGCCAGGGTCCGAGTGACCTGCGTGCCTTCCTGCCCACCGGGGCTGGAACCAGGAGCAGCTTTGGTCTACTGGTGCCAATGAAGGATTGGGAGCCCCCTTCAGGGAGTGGTGAGTGATTTCCCTCTCTGAACCTGGGTATCCCCCCTTCTCTAAAACACGAGTAATCACATGTGCTCGGCACTGTGCCAGGCCCACGGTAGGTGCTCCGTCCATCCCAGCTCCAGTGATTTCACTTATTATTATTATCGTAAAGTGTGGTTGAACAGGACACACTCCCTGCCTCCCAAGAAGTTGACAAGAAATAGGGGAGAGAGAGGAGGGCAGGACCAGCAGTTAGAGACATGAATGCTAAACCCACTGGTGGTAACAGGGAGGGTGAGGGAGGGTGGGGTGGGCTAGGTGGAAAAGCAGGAGGGAAAGAAGGGTGCTCCAGGCAGAGGGAATGGCACAGGCAAAGGAAGGGAAGGGAAGCAGATCACCAAATGATCAAGCGTAGAAGGAAGTTCAGCAAGGCTGGGTGGCCGTGCCTGAGGGCAGTGGCGAGAGGAAAGCCGAGGGCATCCTTGGCCACCCAGTGAAACACACCCCTGTGAGTCATGGCAAGGAGTGTGCAGTTTCCCCAGAGATTTACATTGGGAGCACTGGATGATACCTTAAACCCAGATGACAATTGCCAATGTATGGCAAACTTGCTGGTATCAATGAGTGACAGAGGGCTGTTGTTTGGGAACATCGAGGCTGGAGCAAGGGCCTGTGACACCAGGCGTGATTGAGTGGGGCATTCCAGCAGCCCCCATGGCTGGAGGTAGAGGAGGCCAAGGGGAGGCTGAAGAAACAGCAGGTCAAGTGATGCGGTGATGTTAAGTGGAGAGCTGAGAGCAGCTCCTAATTTCTGACTCTGTGGTTAATGCGCCAGTTAAGTAGCTGTAATCAGTAGCAGCTGTGAAGGGGACCTGCAGGCTCCACGGAATGTCGCCAGGAACCAGGGATCCAGCTCAGGGAGTTGACTGGCAATTGGATTTCCCATCTTTGGGGTGGGTGAGTCGGCAGGAACAAGGTGCAGCCCCGGGCATGGCCTGTGGAGGTCTAGGATTGGAAGCAGAAACCTGGCCCAGGGAAGCTGTTCAGGAGCCTTAGTGGTGAGGGTCCCCTTGTGCGCACAGGGATTTTCACTTTACACAGTGCCCATGGATCCTCTAGTGTAATGTGGTGGTGGTGGTGGTTCTGGGTTCTGAAGCCCTGCTGGATCCAAATCTTCCCACTTCTTGAAAACTAGTTGATCTTGGAAAAGTTCTCATTTTATCTGAGGGTATTCTGTGAAATAGGTTTGTCACATTCCTCCCACTGACTATTATATTGGGAAAGGCACATGATAGGATTGCAGGCAAAGTGCCCTCAGGGCTGTGTACATAGTAGGTGCCCAAGAAGTGTCAGCTGTACAGTAACAAGAGGATGATGGTCCTAAGGCACTGGCACTGTCTGCTCAATGCTTTTTCTGGGCAGGTGGTGGCTCTGAGGTTAAGACACAGAGGCTGGGGTGTGGGACCCATTGATGGATTCATCCCATCAACATTCATGGGGACCGATGAAGATCAGATCCTGCATCTGGTGGGGACACAGGCAAGACAAGGCTCTGGCCCCACTCCTAACCTGGGTCCCTTCTTTGCTGTCTCTGAGGCTCCCCACTGCATTCCTCCATCCCCTATCAGGGACCTCCTCTTTGTCCTATTTCCCTGTTGCTCTTTTTCAGGTAACCCTGTGAGCTCCTCTTCTTTTTGTCTTGTAGGCTGGAGGTCCCATGGCTCAGTTCAGGCTGTTTATTGTTTCCCTCTCCTGGGACATTTCACCCACTCCCAGGGTTTGGTATCTGGCATCTACTAACACTTCTCCAATCTCCATTTCCAGCCCAGACTCATTCATTCATTCATTCATTTGCTCACTCTTCCACCCACAGATATTTGTGGCTGAAATATTGTCACTGTAATGTAAGCTGCATTAAGCAGGAACGCTTTCTGTCTGCTCACCACCCTCTGCCCTGTCCCTGAAACCGGGCTGGCCGATGCAGACCCTCAACCACCCTTGCTCAATAAATGGATGAATTGGAGGACTCACAGGGGAGGACTCATGCTCTTAAACTTGACAGATGCAACCCTCATGCCCTGGAGAGAGGAGGTCTAGGAGGAGCCTAATCTGACCCCAGAACCATCTACAGGAGGGTTGGGTCATTCAGCTCATGCCTCTCACCCCCATTTAGCGGATGATGAAACTGAAGCCCTGGGCAACAAGGTAACTTGCCCAAAGTCACAAGGTGATACAGTGGCCGCGCTGGCACCTAGCTTACAGAACAAGGCTCTTGCCTTGTGTCCTGCAGACCAGCAGGTTCTGGGAGGCCCCAAAGGTGTCCGACAGCAGCCAGCTGTGGCGTATTTCTGTCACGTTACATAATGGCAGGCAGGTAATAACCACTCAGCCTCTCCTGTCTCTGTGCATAATAGGTAGAAAAATGAATTCACATGTCATTTGCCGCAATAAAGGACAGTATTCTTAGTGCTCGCAGCCTTCGGTGGGGCTGAGGCAAGGGTGCAGTACATTCTCAATGAATCACTGGTGAAGGCTGAGTGAGGGAATGTCAATTCTTCCCTGACAATGTCAGCCACAATTAAGCACAATCACCGAGGTTTTATTATTATTATTATTATTATTTTTGAGACAGGGTCTTGCTGTGTCGCCCTGGCTAGAGTGCGGTGGTGCAATCGCAGCTCTCTGTAGCCTCGACCTGGTGGTTTCAAGTTATCCTCCCACCTCAGGCCCTCAAGTAGCTGGGACTACAGGTATGCACCACCACACCTGGCAAATTTTTGTAGAGACAGAGTCTCGCTATGTTGCCCAGGCTGGTCTCAAACTCCTGGGCACAAGAGATCTGCCCACCTTGGCCTCCCAAAGCGTTGGGATTACAGGTGTGAGTCACGGTGCCCGGCCACTGAGGTTATATTTATAAGCGAAGCTGGTGAGTGTGTATGTGTGCAAGGGTGAGTAGGGCTGGGTATGTGCACATGGCTGCCTGGGGCACTTACACGTGTACGTGTGTGTGTGCGTGTGGCCCTGGGAGGGGTGAGAGTGGGCTTGTGCAAGTGTGCATGTTTGTGTGCGTGTGCACGCATTGGGACCTAATGGTATAACGTGTGCACCCCCTGGGCAGTCAGCCCCATGAGGACAGGGCTCCTTCTATGTGGCATTTGCCCCTGTTTCTCTGGTGCCCAGTCTGTGGTGTGGCATACAGTAGGTGCTTCAAAATTATCTGTTAAATGCATCGACAAGTCCCCCAGCCCTTCCTCCAATATAACCTCAGATCCTCCTCAGATCTGACCACTTCTCTGCACCCAGCTTTCACTACTCCAGATAAAGTCACTGTCCTCCCTATTTCCCCTTTTTCCTTCCCTTTCTCCACTGTGATCCCTTTAGTCCTGGGTTCAGGCAATGGCCAGAGGGGTCTTCTTCAAACTAAAAAAAAAAAAAAAAAAAAAAAAAAAAGCAAGTCGTTCTCCTGATTAAAAAACAAAGCAAAATTAAAACAACCCAATGAGTCCTTATAGCTCTCAGAACAAAACCCAAACTCTTCTCCAGTATATTCAAGGTCCTGCTTCATCTCACACAGCCCCACTCCCATTTCCCGCTTCAGTTCTTCCAAGGGGTGGCCCTTTCCTGCCTCAGGGCCTGCCTTTGCATCTGCTGTCCCATCTACCCTCAACACAGCTGGCACTTCCTCTACCCTTGGGTTCAGTTTACATATGACACCTCCTCCAGGAAGCCTTCCCTGTCTACACTGTCTAATCTCCCCAGCCCTCATCTTACCCCTCTCCTTCAATCTTCTCTAACACAACTTTGGGACCTCAGGACTTGTATTATAACCTGTGAAGATCTCATATGTCCATTTCTCTGCTAGTCCTTAAGTTCCAGAGGACAGGGCTACTTCTGTTTGATTGCACAGAGTGTTATAAGCAGCCAGCCCAGCACTGGGCACAAGGCAGGCACCTACTAAATGTTAGCAGATGGCTGGTGAATGGGTGTGTATGGGGCACCCTCCGGGGGCAGGTAAGACCTGCAAACCACCAATCTATTGAGATGAAAAAAAAAAACAACATTTCTCAAATTGCCTTCCTTCCTTCCCAATGCTTTTCTTATGCATGCACCGCCTCTGATACTGTTTTTCACTTAATGTGAATTTAGAGGGACTTGCTTTTTCTTTCAACAGGCCACTTTCTATCACTATTTTGAATTGGAAACTGCCCATAAATGAAGTGTTAACTATTGAATTAAAAATGCAAGTGTCAGCCAGGCACCTTGGCTCATGCCTGTAGCACTTTGGGAGGCCAAGGTGGGAAGACAGCTTAAGGCCAGGAGTTAGAGACCAGGCTGGGCAACATAATGAGACCACGTCTCTACAAAAAATAAAGTTAGCCGGGTGTGATGGCATGCACCTGTATTCCCAGCTACTCAGGAGGTCAGGGCGGGAGGATTGCTTGAGCTCAGGCGTTGGAGGCTGCAGTGAGCTACGATCATGCCACTGTACTCTAGCCTGGGAGACAGAGTAAGACCCTGTTTCTAAAAAAAAAAAAAAAAAAACAGGAAAAGAGATGCAAGTGTAGTGTGCTAGAGCGGCCCGCTCTGAGCCTCCTGGGCTGGGCTTGGTGGCCTCTCTGTTAGATGTCTAAGACCCAGCAGCACCCAGCTGAGGCTTTTTCTCCTTGCTGTAATCATGAGAGCTGAAAGAATGACCAGGCTGTCTTACTCTGATGTTCAATGTATTTGTCTCCCTGTCTGTGATCAGCCCTCAGCCCACTCTGTAGCATCTGTTTTCCTGCCCAGGACTTTCCATTCCCAGGGAATGAGCTAAGCACCTTTCCAGTCTCTCCTGGTTGCCCTTTGACATCCCCTGGCATTCTTGCCCCACATTCCAGGAGGCAACTCTGGGTCCTGGGGGTCCAGTGAGGGGGCACTGACTTCTATTTTGGGGACCTCAGTTTTCTCATCTGGCAAATGGGAATGCCAATCTGGGCATGAGTGCCTCTCTCTCAGGCAGCTGTGAGGATGAACTGGGAGCCCAGAGGGTGAATCCCTCATGCCTTGGGAAGGCATCTTGGCTGCAGTCATTCCTGAGCTTCCAGACACCTCCTGGGACAGTTTGGAATTTTTATTTTTTGGTTTTTGTCTGTGAGGGGGAAGCGTGGGCCTCTGCATTATTTTCATTCCATGAGGCCGGAAAGGGGGGGTCTGCACAGGTGTTTTCTGGAAGGAGGAGGGGGAGCTGGGAGCCCTGGGGCAGCTGTTATTGGCAGGGGGCCAGATGTGCCTGCTTTTCAGAAGGACAGAGTGAAAGGAAAATGCTGTATGATGGAGCACCTACTGTCTACCTGTTTGTGTACCAGCTGCCATGCACACCCTAACTTATGAACTCCTTCCAGCAACCCTTGAATCAAGTATTGCTGCCGCCCATTTTAAAGATGGGAGAACTGAGACTCAGGAAGAAGACATTTGCTCAAGGTCACTCAGCTGGGAGGTGGCAAAGCCAGGTTTATGTGGCTCCAAACTTATGATCTTAACCTCCAGTGACTGGCGCATCCATGGAGCTGGGTTCCAGTTCCGGCTGTGCAGGAATTTGACCTCTGGGAGCCTCAATTTCCTCATCTAGAAAACTGAAGTAACAAAATCTGGTGTAGAGACTTGAGGTGAGTCTTTTAAACCTTCTTTCAAACAACGGTACTAACAGGAATAATAATACCCTTTCCATATGGAGAATTCTCCCTGGCTCACAGAGGGTTTCGGGGACACAGGGGAAGCCCAGAGAGACAAAGTGACTTGTCCAGGGTCACACAGCATTTCTAGACCCCACAATGCTGCAGAAGCTGTTTTTGTCGTTGTCCCTTTCCTCCTTAGACCTGTCCTGGATAATCTCACCCTGACCCACACAGGCCTGCACCCCTGACCTCAGCAGGACTGGCTGAGCGGGGAGGGTAATTAATTCCTCAGCACCCAGGAACTCAGGGAACACATGTTTCTGAGCCTCCTGCCCACCGCACGGTAAGGAGACCCCAGATGGTTGTGAGAGGCTGAAGTTGTTATGTCCCACTGAAGGGGAAGAAAGGTCTCCTTTTCTTGCACATTTGCAAGCACCTTCTGGAGCATCTGCCCACCTCCTTGCTACTTCTAGCTGCTCCCTCTGCCTGGAACACTCACCTACCACTCCTTGCCTGGTGCTTCAGCTGCCTCCAGAAAGCCTTCCTGGACCACAACCTAAATCGAGGTCTGACCCCCGCCCTGGCCTCCCTGACTCTCTCATGCTTGCTTTTCTTCTGGAGCCTCTATCTGGGTTTTGAGGCACTCAGTAAATAGCTTGATAGACTAGATGCGTCCTCCAGTGCCTGTGAGGCTAGGGTTCAACCCAGAAGGAGGACAGAGGTAGTGAGCTCCCCACACATCTCTGGATGATACCAGGCAGGGGGCCCAGAAGGTCACCTTTCAGGGGGTCCCTCATCCCTGTGGTGTCCCAACCAGGGAGCAGACTGAATTCTCACCTCGAGTCTCCACGCCAGATTTCGTTATTCCAGTTTTCTAGATGAGGAAACTGGAGCTCCCGGAGGTCAAATTCCTACACAGCCAGGAAGTGGCAGAATCGAGACTGGAATCCAGCTCTGTGGATGGGCCAGACACTGGAGGTTTCTGCCACCAGCTGCCTGCCAAGGTTTGCAGGGAGTGCGCAGGGCTTTGCAGGGAGCAGGGACCATCTGTGCCTGAGGCCCAGAGAGATTAAGCCACTTGCTCAAGGCCACGCATGGGGTGGCTAGGGGGCCCTCCTAGAGCCCGCTGGGCTCCCACCCCGGGGTGGGGTGTGGAGGAGGCGGTGCTGGGATTGAGCCGGCGGCTGAGATCCCGCCCCTCTTCTCGGGACCATCCCGGGGGCGCGGCGCCCGTGACATTGGCTGGGACGTGCAGGCCCGTATTTCAGCCACCACCGCCACGGCGCCCGCCGTGGGTGCGCGCAGTTAATTAGCGGGCCTCGGAAAGTTCATCAATAATAGATCTGGCGGCGGCGGCTGATTGCCGGCGCGCGGTGGGCGGCGAGCGCCAGTAAATCAGCCTGACGGATGCTGACCACGCCGCCGGCCGCCGTGCGATGAGAGCGCAGCCCTCGGAAGTCAGGGGGTCTCCAGGACTGTGGAGCAGGCCTGGGGCAGGGGGCGCCTCCCGCCTCCCCCCCCCCCCCCCCCCCGGTCTCCAAGGGTCTCTCTCAGCCCCTCCGACTTTCTCCAGCTTCCTTATCTCCATCTCCGGGTTCTCCGTCTCTTCTCTCTTTTTTCCTCTCTCCTGGTCTCGGCAACGACAACTCCACCCCCACCCCAGCCCACGTGTGGCCACACACAGCCCTCAACACATGCACACCGCCTTCCCCCCACCCCTCCATGACAGTCCTCTGGTTTTCTTGTAGGTGAGATCGTGCCAGGCCTCTTCCCATGCCCATGTGTGTGCCAGGTACATGTGCCATGAACACACACATTTATTTATGCAACATGTGCCCACGTGTCTACAAGTGTGAGATCTCCACGTGCCTCCCAGTTAGCTATGCCAATCAACTGGGGGAGAAGGTGCATCTGACAGAGGAAACAGGATGTGCAAAGGCCCTGTGGTGGGAGGGAACGAGTGTGCTCAGGGACTGAAAGAGACAATGTGGCTGCTTTGGCCACATTCCCTGGCTTTCCCCAAGAAGACCCCAGGTAATGGGCACTTCTGAAACCTAATGCAGGGTGTGATTTGGTCTCTGTCACAACCTCGCCAAGCAAATGCTCCTCAGGTCCAAGTCTTTTCAGCCAGCCTCCACTCCGACTTTAACCATGAAGTCAGCATCTATCCCTCCTGATTCGACTCTTTTCCCCCTGCCCCCGAGAGGGGCTCAGGTCTCTCTGGCCAAGCCCAGTGACCTCACTCAGCTTTGGCGTGAGTTGGGCAGAGAAGCCCGGACTAGGGTGGGGAGGCCGGCCATAAATCTTCAGCAAGTTGTGGCTGGCAGTTCTCTGCCTATTCTCAGAGACTGTAAAATTTTACTAGAGCGAGAGCTGCTGCCCACTGGGGAGGCCATACAAGATTAGAACCTGCTAGGGTGGCAGCCGTCAGCGCCTCCGTCACCTGCCAGGCTGCACCCCTTCTGCCCCAGGGCTCATCTGCCCTGCTTGCCTCCCCAAGAGACTCGGGACTGGCTACCACCTGCCCAGGGCAGAGCTCTTTACAGCCTAGGAAGTAATTCCCACCAGGCTGGGAGGAATCTTCCAGATCTCCCAGGGAGCTGGCAGAGCTGTTACCATGCTCACTTGACAAATGAAGAAACAGTTAGAGAGGGTGAACCTCTCTGGTGCACAGCGGATTAAGTTGAGGTGGTAAACTTGAATCTAGGACCCCCAAGTCTTATGGCAAAAGAGTACTTTTTCACTCTTGGTTTCTCTCCTTTCAAATTCTGTCTACTCATCAACCCATTGTTCTTTCCAAGTATCCATCCATCCACTCCCCTGTCCCTCCATCCGTTTATCCATCCACCCACTCACCTATGCCTTCAATAACCATTTTGAAGCATAGACTACATACAAGGCACAGAGGTAGAGAATGCACAGCCCTGTCCTCAAGGAAAGAAAAAGATCCCCAGGGACAAGGTCGCAAACACCCCCAAAGCACCCACTGGGTGTCTCAATGTGCTGGGTGCTGATAATGAGAGCCTAAACATGACAATGGCAGCAGCCATCATCTTTCATGGCTACGAATCTCCCCTCCGTGTGGCAGAAACGGTGAGAAGTATCCTCCGCTCCTCCCACAAAAGTCTATGGAGAGCCTACCATGTGGCAGGCCTTATACAGTTGATCTAATTTACTGATCAACTCAGTCTTTCGAGGTCAGAGTATTTTGACTCTGGCTGTGAAATAGGGAACTGAGGCTGGGGGATGGGGTGGTTGTGGGGTGCAGTGGGAGCCAGGTGGGGTGTGCTGAGCTTTGTCCCAAGGCGGCTGAGGAGTGGGGGCTTCTGGGGAGGGCTTGCGGTGGGCACTGGGCAGGTTCAGCCTGGCTGTGGCCTGCACAGGAAACATCTTTGCCTGGCAAACAGGATGGTCGTTTGCTGCCTAGGCCTCGGGGTGCACGGGTGCCGGGGGGTTGGGGGAGGGAGAGGGACCTAGAATAGCTACTGTCCTCCCCATGCCCCCTGCTCCTAGCCTGGCCCCTGCCAGCCTCTCTGCAGTCCCCAACTCCCTCCAGTGCCCACAGCAGGGAACCTTCACCAGTGAGGCCACTTCCTTTGAGCCTCCCACAGTCGTGAGCCCACAGAAAGGAAATGGAGGCTCAGAGGGGAACGGCAGCTGACCCTGCCTGTTTCAGCTGGTGCATGGTGACCCCTGACTTAAACCCACTTCCAGCTCCACACTCAGGGTTCTCTCAGGATCTGGGGTGGGGAGAAAGAGAAGCTGCATTTGGGGGTCTACCCTCTGGCGAAGCTAGCATCTGAGGAGGCAGATCCAAGTCCCCTTTTCTTGGGGCTCCCAGCCCTTGTCACTGCACCCCATTTCTCCAGGGCTCTCAGAGAACTCTTGCCACTGGGGAGCAGCAGGTGACAGACTCTTCCCAGGGCACTTCAAAGGCTCTTTCTGAAGGCAGGCAGCTCTGATGTGGGATTTCTGGCATGGTGACACAACAGGGTGTGCATTCATGATCCTCCTTGCACCCCAAAGGTCAGCTGAGCCCTCTCGGCCTCTGAAAAACTTGGAGTCTAACCCATCCCAATGGTTTCCCCCTCTTGCACCATGCAAACTGCCAGTTCGAAGAAGAGCGGGACACCAGCAGCTCTGCCAGGGCCTGGGATTGGGGGACACACTGGACTCCAACCCAGCCTGCCCCTGGGAAACCCAGCCCTGCCTGCTGGGTGATCTCAGGGTCACACACACCCTCTCTGGGCCTCACCACTCACTTAATGGAGAAGACACCATGGGGATTCTTGCTCTTGAATTTTCTGATTTGATGATTTTTAAGATCCCATTACCTTCAGGTTCTGCAGGTTTATTTCACAAATATTTTGATTTTAAGATGCTGTGAATCTCCAACTCCAGAATTCAAAAGTCTTTTTGGAATTTTCTTAACCATGTGCACACCTGAGTGTTCTCAGGTGAGACACAGTGCGGGACGGGTTAATCTCGCGTGAGACGCAGTGCGGGACGGGTTAATCTCGCGTGAGACGCAGTGCGGGACGGGTTAATCTCGCGTGAGACGCAGTGCGGGACGGGTTAATCTCGCGTGAGACGCAGTGCCGGACGGGTTAATCTCGCGTGAGACGCAGTGCGGGACGGGTTAATCTCAGGTGAGACGCAGTGCGGGACGGGTTAATCTCGCGTGAGACGCAGTGCGGGACGGGTTAATCTCGCGTGAGACGCAGTGCGGGACGGGTTAATCTCGCGTGAGACGCAGTGCGGGACGGGTTAATCTCAGGTGAGACAGTGCGGGACGGGTTAATCTCGCGCGAGACGCAGTGCGGGACGGGTTAATCTCGCGCGAGACGCATTGCGGGACGGGTTAATCTCGGGTGAGACGCAGTGCAGGATGGGTTAAGGCTCTGAGAAGTCCAGAGATTCCCTCCAAGGTCATGCTTCAGAGGTGTCACCCCTGCTTAGGACTTGCCCCTGTACCCCCAAAGTTGTTTACACTGTGGCTTGCCAGGCAGCAGAGCTCCCATGAGAAAAGTATGCCTCTGCTGACATGCTTGAGGCAGAACCAAATTCTTTCCTTCCCTCCCTCCCTCCCTTCCTTCCTTCCTTCCTTCCTTCCTTCCTTCCTTCCTTCCTTCCTTCCTCCCTTCCACCCTCCCTCCCTCCCTTCTTTCCTCCCCTCCCTTTCTGCTTCGCATTTATTTTCTCAGTCCTTCTCTCTTTTATCCAATCATTTATTCATTCAACAAACACAATGCAGAAATCATCTCTCTTATGTGATTTGTGGGCTTCCCTTTAAACGACATAAAAATGTCCCAGAACCTTTTTATTATTATCATTATTATTATTATTATACTTTAAGTTTTAGGGTACATGTGCACAATGTGCAGGTTAGTTACATATGTATACACGTGCCATGCTGGTGCGCTGCACCCACTAACTCGTCATCTAGCATTAGGTATATCTCCCAATGTTATCCCTCCCCTCTCCCCCCACCCCACAACAGTCCCAGAATGTGATGTTCCCCTTCCTGTGTCCATGTGTTCTCATTGTTCAATTCCCACCTATGAGTGAGAATATGCGGTGTTTGGTTTTTTGTTCTTGTGATAGTTTACTGAGAATGATGGTTTCCAATTTCATCCATGTCCCTACAAAGGACATGAACTCATCATTTTTTATGGCTGCATAGTATTCCAAATGTCCAACAATGATAGACTGGATTAAGAAAATGTGGCACATATACACCAGAACCTTTTTTGAACAAGGAAGGGAGGGCTCCTCGATGGCTTTCAGGCTGTATGAGCTTGGGCAAGTCACTGCATCACTCCAGGCCTTAGTTTCCCCATATAACAAATGCGACAATGGTGCCCACCATCCTTCCTTTTCTGCCTGCTGGAGAAAGGTTCCCTTCAGGAGAAGACATGGGCTGGAATGAGACTCCAGGACTACTGTTTTGGTGGGGAGACAAGGCATCAAGTGGGGACGGGGGGTGTCCTGGAAGACCCAGGAGGGGTCTGAGGGCCCAGGGTGCCTCCTGGGCCCTGGGTCCCAGCCTCAAAGGCTCCTGTGGGAGTGAATTCAGGAGCCGCTGGGCAGCAGACACGGAGAAGCCGGGCATGAAATCTAGGCGCATGCAGAACTGCAAAGCATGGGCTGGGTGGACGCGGACCATCCTTTGATGTGCTTTTGGGGTGTGTAATTAACTGTAACTGAAATATTATTTGATCTTTTATGTGGAAAATCAAATTGTGTTGTGTCAGACATGGATAAATACACACCAGCCGGTTTCTGGTTTCTGCAGCCGCAGTAGCCCCGCCCCCGCCCCCGCCCCCACTCCCTGCCCCTCCCCCTTCGCCGGTGGAAATATAATTCTCGCCTTTTAAACTTTTCCCTTTGTCTGGTTGTGAAAGGCCCCATTGTCCTGGGGGAAGGGACGGGAGGGGGCTGGGGCCCGGGTTGAGGGGCCGAGGAGGGGGTGTCGCGCCCACAGACAGGGCTGGGGCTTAGGAACTTAGCCTTTGGGAACTCCACGCCCCTTTCCCTGGCCACTGGCCTGGGGCAAAGCGCTTCAGCTGTCTGAGCCTCAGTTTCCACACCTGGGTTCCATGTGACAGGCGCACTGCCCACCCCAGGCACCCAGGCCTCTATTCCTGCTGGGGGAGGCGCATGTGCAGGTGACGGGCCATCATAGCTCAGATGGTGGAATTTGAGGTACTGGCAGTTACTTTTCCATGGAGGTGACAGCCTCTATGGAGACCCTAAAACCACTCCCAGAGCTCCCTGCTGGATTCTGAGATCTTCCTGCAGGGAAGCCAGGAAGGATGGGGAATGCAGGGTGCAGGAGCTGGGGGCTAGGGAGGAATAGTATCGCCTAATAATTAGGAACACACTTTGGAACCAGGCAGGCTTGGGTGTAAGTTATACCGCCGCTGCTCATCAGCTCTGAGACCTCCCTGAGCCTCAGTTTCCTCACCTGTAAAATGGGGATGACCTCCTTCATTGGGTTGGAAGGCACCTCAATCTTTGCATACTCTATCCCATCTACCTAATAGGCCCTTCCCTCCTCTCTCCTCCTAGCCGTCTCTCATCTGTGTGGGCTCAGCTTAGACATCACTTTATTTTTAGGAGAAACTTTTGCTGACCCATCTGAACTTGCCTCCTTGGGGCGTTTTCTTGCTGCCCTCCCACTCCCCTCCCTACAACCCCATGCACTCACTCTATATCTGCCTTACCTGGCACACGGTGAGCTGAAGAAGGTCCCAGACCTACCTCTCAAGTGTTCCAGATGGAACAGCATCTGGCACAGAGTAGGCACTCGGGAAGTGTTAGTTGTAATTACACCCTGCAAACTCTGGCTCCATTAGGTGCCTCCCCTACCCCAGGCTGTGTCCAGGAACCCCCTCGAAGATGCTTTACCAGTTCCTATAGGGAAACCTGGTGCTGGGAGCAGGGGGATCAGAGACAGTCCAGGGAAAACATTATGAGCTGGGGCTCGGCCTAATCAAACATCCGGGAATTATAAAAATAAACAAAACAACAACAAAAAAGCACTAGAGAAGCCACAGTTATTGTCTGAACCTGTAATACTTAGATGAGATGATTTTTCAGAGTGGGCCAGCGCATTGCCAGCTCACTTGCCCCGGGGTGGGGTGCAAGGTTTCATTGCTTCCCCAGGTGGAAAGGCAGAGATCCGAGCCAGAAGGAGACCCCCAACTCCAAGGCTGTCACTGTACCACTGGTGAAACTGAGGGCGGCAAGGAGACAGCTTCCAGAAGTTACACAGAACGGGACAGAGCCCAGAACACTATCTGTTTCCTGACTCCTAAACTAGTGCTCCTTCCTCTGAGGTCAACACCAACAAAATGCTAAGAGCATTTGTTGAACTCATGCTGGGTGCAGGCCGAGCTTTCCATGTGGGCGCACACACACCCCTGATGCTGGGTGCAGGCTGAGCTTTCCACACACACACACACACACACACACCCCTGATGCTGGGTGCAGGCTGAGCTTTCCACGCACACACACACACACACACATATATTTTGAAATGGAGTCTTGATCTGTTGCTCTGTTGCCCAGGCTGGAGTGCAGTGGCATGATTTCGGCTCACTGCAACCTCTGCCTCCTGGATTCAAGTGATTCTCCAGCCTCACCCTCCCAAGTAGCTGGGACCATAGGCAACCGCCACCATGCCCAGCTAATTTTTGTATTTTTAGTAGAGATGGGGTTTCACTATGTTGGCCAGGCTGGTCTCAAACTCCTGACCTCAAGCGATCTGCTCACCTCGGCCTCCCAAAGTGCTGGGATTACAGCTGTGAGCCATTGTTCCCAGCCTCCATGCAAATATTTTTTATCTTCACCACTTTATAGAGGCCACATGATGGCTTTCCTGGGCCCCTTTCTACATTAAAAATGTTAAAAATTATATTTCATGACTGTGGGTATAAAAATGAAAACATTAATTTTGTATATGAAAACATTTTCATCAAAAAGTCTTTTTTCTTCTGATTCTTAAATAAATTAAAACATTTTTAAAGCTCCTAAAAGTATCATTGGACCCTAGGGACGGTGCTTACCGTGCATGATGGAGAAATAGGCTCTCTATAGAGGGGAAACTGAGGCACAGTGAGGAACCTGAGATTCAGTGTGGTAAGGCCACTCACTCAGGGACACACAACCTGTTAGCAAAGAAGCTGAAAAGAGTCCAGGCCCGTAGTGTGTGCATATTGCTTCCAAGTTCCCCCCAGGAAAATGGGGGTACCCCTGCTGTGCCCCAGGGTTTGCACCTGTCCCCAAGCCCCCTCTCCCCCAATGTTCTTCTGGGGCCTAGCTGCTGCCATGCTGGTTGACGTCTCCTGTCTGTGAGGCCACGGTGGTCCACAAGGCGAGACATTCCCAACCTGTCCTCCCAGAAGCCAGCTCAAGGGCCTCTCATTCTTGGTATCTGTGTTTTTGTGGCCTCTTGCTGACTATCCAGTGGGGGGTTTGGGTCAAAAGCCATTGTTGGGTGTGTGAGCACAGGGACCCCTTAGATCATCCCCTCCCTGCCTCGGCCACTGTAGGTCAGGACCTCAGGTCTTTCCAAGGGCTGGATCACCTGCTGTTGACACAGAGGACATTAAACAGCCCAAATCAGGCAGCGAGAAAGTGGTTCTCCATCAACCTTCTTTTTTTTTTCTTTTTTTTGAGACGGAGTCTTGCTCTGTCACCCAGGCTGGAGTGCAGTGGTGCGATCTCAGCTCACTGCAAGCTCTGCCTCCTGGGTTCACACCATTCTCCTGCCTCAGCCTCCCCAGCAGCTGGGACTACAGGTGAACACTGCCACGCCTGGCTAATTTTTTTGTATTTTTAGTAGAGACGGGGTTTCACCGTGTTAGCCAGGATGGTCTCGATCTCCCGACCTTGTGATCTGCCCGCCTTGGCCTCCATCAACCTTCTTATAACATGGGAGAAAGTCTCCGTTGGGTGCTAATGTATCTTAACACTTCTCTCCAAAGCTTGCTAATCTGCCTTTGTAAAACCTGGTGGTGGAGTGGGGAGGGCAGCAGAGGATATCTCTAAGCTGGCGATGTTGTTTTGTCTTCATTTTAATGGTTCTTTTATATCTATGACATGCAGAGCTAGTTTCCCATTGAAGGTAATGATAAAAAGTTTTTAAAATAAATGTCCTTATTTATTTACTCAATAGATAAGTTTTTTTAAGTAAAAGAAGGAGGTCAATTTAGGGAAAAATACTAAGTAGATGATCACAGAGAGGAAGTGTGACTAGGACAGAAATCATGTTGAGGGCATCTGAACCAGGGAAGTTTGGACAAGCTGTTAGAGGCGACCAACACTTCTGTGTTGCTTTGACTTTGGGGCTCAGACAGGGGCAGCGACTTGCCTAGGATCACACAGCAAGACTGAAACTCAGGTCTTTGTGACTTCAAAACCTATGCTTTATTCCAGCGGTCGTTAACATTTTGGAGTGGGTTGGGGTGAAGGTCAGGGCCTTCTTGGTGGACTATTTCCTCGGCAAAGCTTATGGGAATACAATTTCAGAGGTTTGGTGGTTTAGGCTCACCAATTCTAAGTGTCCTATTCTGCAGACACTCTGCCACCGTGTCCTCATGAATCCCCATCCTTAGATGATGACAGATGTTTTCCCTGGCTGTGACTCCATCCTTCTCCTGAATATGTTCATAGTGTCCCAGCAGTCCAACTGGCCCCTTCTGTAAGGACCACCATGGATGTAGGAGAGGCTAGAGGTGGTTAGGAGACACGTGTTCCGGTCATGTGTCCACATGGCCCCAGAGGGCGTGCAGGGATCCTGTTCTCATAGCCAGAGCTGTTCAGTAGGGCTGCCTGGGCAGGGAATGATCTCTCCATCACTGGAAGTGTGCAAACAGCAGCTGGGGGGCCTTGTGGTTGGAATTCCCACCCTGGGAGAGGGACTGTCTCTAAGACCTCTTCTTCCCAGCATGTCCAGGGGGTTGGTGATTAATCCAATAATCTCAAGCCTAAGGCAGGAGTAGGTGGCTACCTCCCTGCTTTACTGCCCTTACCTCCTCACCTGGCTTGATTTTTCTTTTTTTTTCTTTTTTCTTTTTCTTTTCTTTTTTTTTTTTTTTTGTGATGGAGTCTCACACTGTTGCCCAGGCTGGAATGTAATAGTGCTATCTTGGCTCACTGCAACCTCTACTTCCCAGGTTCAAGCAATTCTCCTGCCTCAGCCTCCTGAGTAGCTGGGATTACAGGCACCCACCACCATGCCCGGCTAATTTTTTGTGTTTTTAGTAGAGACAGGGTTTCACCGTGTTAGCCAGGATGGTCTCGAACCCCTGACCTCGTGATCCGGCTGCCTCAGCCTCCCAAAGTGCTGGGATTACAGGCATGAGCCACCGTGCCCGGCCTTGATTTTTCTAGCACTCTAGCACTTTTTAGCACTCATTACTATGCCTATTTCATATGCTCTTCCAGTTATCCGTTGCTGTGTAGCAAACTACCCCATAACTTAGTGGCTTAAAACAGCAACAATCATTTATTTGGCTCATTAATCTATAATTTGAATAGGGCTCAGCATGGCTGGCTTCTCTGTTCCAAGCAGTGTGGGCTGGGGGCTTGATTGGAGACTGGAAGATCCCCTTTCAAGATGGTTCACTTCCGTTACTGACAAGTTGAATGCTGGCTGGGAGCTCCTCTTCCCCTCCATGTGGGCCTCTCCATGAGCTGCTTGGGGTTCCTCAGAGCATGAAGGCTGAGAGCATAAGGTGGAAGTACACGACATTGTTATGATCCAGCCTTGGAAATAAAATACTCAGTTTGTCAGGCAGTCATAAAGGCTTGCCCAGTTTCAAAAGAATGGGGATAAGGGGTCCACCTCTTGAACATAAGAGGCAGTAGATATTGTTGTAGCCAGCTTTATAAAATACAATCTGCATGCGTCTATTTGCTTCTTTGTTTACTGTCTGCCTCATTAGTTCTGGGACCTTGTCTTACTCACTGCTATATCCCTGGATTCTGGAACACAGCCTGTCAAATAGGTGCTCAGTAAATGTTTGCTGATAACCTAAATGGAGAGATGAATGAAAAAACAGACAGAGATATAAAAAAGACATAAAAGTGCAGAAAGAAGGGGAAAGACACAGAGACATAAAAGGGGGAAACAGAGAGAGACAGACTTGGTGAGATACGGTCAGGGCCTGGCTGAGGGGACCTGGTCCAATGGCAAGAAGGCCTGGGGGGAGGGGAGGCAAGGGGGGGCACACCTGCCGGGCCTGCTATGGGGAGGCAGGAGTTGGGCAGCTTCTGGGAACTGCAGCCTGTGAGCTGAGGCAGTGCCAGCCCAGGCAGGGGGGTCACAGGCAAGGCAAGCAAAGGCCACGTCCAGCAGGAGCCTGGGACCACAGCCAGCTGGGGCCTGGTCTGGCGGTGGTGGCTGGTATAGGCAGCTTCCTCTCTGAGCAATTTCCCTACGGCCAGAGCAGCTGCAACCAAGAGTAATGAAACAGAGGAATGTCGGTGACATTTTTCTAAAGAGGAAAAATGTGAAGTTTCCAGTCAAGCTGAAAGACTTATTGGGTTCGCAGTGAGACTAGAGCTCACTTTTGAGAAGAAACTGCTAGACAAGGGCACAATCGAGTCCCCGGCAATGTTCACTCCCGGCCCGGCACGACGCCTGCCGACACTGTTTTGACTACATTGTTCACGTTGATTTTCCTCCAATTCCTCAGCAAATGCAGACTCAAGACATCTTCAGGGATGGAATCAGGGAGGCCAAGAAAGCTCTTCAAAGAGAAGTGCCAAGCAAGTTGGGTGCCTGGGGGCTGTTGGTCTAGGGCACTGGCTGGGCAGGGGCACTGTCTGGGCACTGTGGGATAAGCTATAAAATTGATACCCACACCTGGCACAATTTGCCCAGCATTTTTCATTTTTTCCATTGAGAAAGTTTGTCTGTCTGTCTGTCTTGCTCTCTCTCACCTACACAGTCTTATTTCTGACCCTTCTAGCAGCCCCACCAGGCTCAGAGGGCTAAGGGACTTGCCCGAGCTGACACAATCAGCCAGTGGCTGGCCCAACGCTGCCCAGATCTTCTGGTTCTTGGGCCACTGTGTCTTCTGAATGGCAGCGGTCTCTGGGTAAATGAGGGCATCCTGGCTAGTTTTCTGGGCTTCAACAGCTGCTTTGGGGACCTGCATTTCACACCTCCTGACCTCTTTTCTGCTGCAAATGTCAGTTCTCTGGTCCTTCATTTACTGGGTCATCTGACCAATGTGATTTTCAATTTTTCCGTTTTTCTATTGGAACATTGGTTATGTGTTTAGCTGTGGGCACTTGATATCTAGAACTCACCATGTCCCAAACTGAGCTCACCGTCACCCACCTGGCTCTCCTCTGGGGTTGTCTCACACATAGCAGGGCCACCTCAATCTTTCCTGGAGTCCCCCTCGACTCTTCTCCCCCTTACCCACAGTCACGACCACCTCAAAGCCTTAAGATTCTTCCAACTAAATCTCTTTTGAATCTGTCCTGCCCCTCCCCACCCTACTGCCGCCACACCATTAAGACCACCATCTTCTCTCTCCTCAATGACTACTATGGCCTCCCTAAGGTCATTCTTGCTCCTGCAACTTATCTTCCACCCAGTAGCCAGAGGTACCTCTTCAAAATGCAGATTACACCCTGCTTAAAGTCCTTCTTCTTGGAAGGACTTGGTTCTTGGGCCCCAGCTTCTCACTAAAGCCCATAAGGATCTACAGGACCAGATCCCGTCCACTGCCAGCCCCCCCTCCCAGGCCCCGCCCACAAATAGCCCCTCCCTACCCTCCAGGCCCTGCCCACCCCCGCCCCGCCCACCTCTGGATATCTCACTTCTCTCAAGACCAAACCACCTTCCGTCTCCTTGAATGTTCCCTTCTCTCTCATACCTCAAACCTGCAACCCCTTGCCCTTTCTGCCTGGAAAGCCACAATACATTGAAATGATCTGCTTTCCTGTTGCTGTCCTGCCCCAGGCTGTGATTCCTTGGAGACAGAGTCTGGGCTTCACTCACTTTAGCATTTCTAGCATCCATCAGAGACCTTAACACATCCTGGAGGCTGGGTGCATGCTCACTGAGTGAGTGAATGACTCCATCTTCTTGGTCAATCAAGTCCTAAGAAGAGGTGGTCTCAAGCACTGGGGC
Organism: Gorilla gorilla gorilla; assembly: GCF_029281585.2. Taxonomy (NCBI): domain Eukaryota; kingdom Metazoa; phylum Chordata; class Mammalia; order Primates; family Hominidae; genus Gorilla; species Gorilla gorilla. Next base: position 25,618,693 of record NC_086018.1, on the reverse strand, counting down.
TTGACAAGGCACTTGGTGGGTTCCAGGGGCCTGGACATTCAGCACAGGGGTATCATGGGGTCCAGCTGTGGGGAGGTGGTCTTCAGGGCTGGGGGTAAAATGGGCTTGCCATCTGGGAGCTGTGAGCACATGGTTGTTCAGGGAAGACTGTCAGGCTAAGGTGGTTTGAGTCTTGTTTAGGGGACAGGGAAGGGAGCCCTACCTGGGAAAGGCATACTTTGAAAGGTGCAGTGGTTTGTGCAAAGGCACTGAGGCTTGAGAAGGAAACGGCTCCAGGATGCAGGGAGGGAGACATCAAACACCAAGGCTTGTCTGAAGTCACAACTGGTGCAATGTCAGTAAGACTGTCAAAGCTGAAAGAACCTGTAGAAACATCCTATCTAGCAGGCAGAGCGCAGTGGCTCATGCCTGTAATCCCAACACTTTGGGACGCTGAGGCAGGTGGATCACTTGAGGTCAGGAGTTCGAGACCAGCCTGGCCAACATGGTGAGACCTCGTTTCTACTCAAAATACAAAAATTAGCTGGGCATGGTGGTGCGCACCTGTAATTCCAGCTACTCAGGAGGCTGAGGCACCAGAACGGCTTGAACTTGGGAGGCGGAGGTTACAGTGAGCCGAGATTGTGAGATTGTGCCACTGCACCCAAGCCTGGGTGATGGAGTGAGACTCTGTTCCAAAAAAATAAAAAGAGACTTTTTATCTAATCCTCCATGTACAGGTGGAAAACTGAGACCCACGATGGGGGAACTTGCTTAGTCACATAGCAGAGCTGGGCTTGAAAGCCAGGACTTCCAACTCTAAGTCCAGCTCTGTTTATTCAGGAATAGGCTTGTAATTCATTCTCAGGGGAAACTGGGAGATTCTTGGCCTAGAAGAAAGCATGTGGAGGCCAAGGAAGAGAGTCGCCAGTTCTCAGACCCGTTCAGATCACCTCCATTTTACTTAAAGGGCGGTGGGTGTTTTAGACACACAGATTGCAGTTTCCCCAGAGGAAACGAGCTGTCGTCTACAGAGAAAAAGACCTGGGGCTGAATGCTTGGGGACCTGAAGCAGAGAGGGGGGAACAAAGAGAAGTGAACCTGACAAAGCTGTATGTCACCTTTCTTGCCAGCAGCTGCCCCCGTCCTCTGGGCCAGCCCTGCTGTCCATGGCCAGGGCAACTGGAGATCTCCAGCTTGGAAAATTGCTTTCTTTCTGATCCTGTTCCAGCCCTGTCCTGAAGGGCTGGATGGGGCTTCTGTCTAGACCCTTCATCAGCTGAGGCTCAGATATGATCATCATAACAATACATAATAATCTCTACCATCAACTGAACATTGCCTCTAAGCCAGGCATTGTGCATTGTGAGTCTTACTTCTTTTAAACTTCAGGAGTTAAGGATCTGTGATTCTCTCCATTTCACAGATGAGGAAGTGGAGGTTCGGTTGTCTGGTTTCAAATCCAGGTGCTCTGGCTTCAAAGATCTCAGGGATTAAATTCTGAGTGTCATGGATCTTCTGGAGACTGAGGCTCAATGTTCTCACTGCCGCTACATGCTAGAAACTAGCTGGCCCCAGCTTCCATTGCAGTGTGTATGGGCATCTCAGTTCTGTGATCTAAGGATACTGACAAGGCACAGTATCTTCCCCCAGATGCTTGGTCTATCGGGAAGGCCGGGCTTCCCATAATATACCTTACAGAACATCCCAAAGGATGCCTTCCTGGGGTCTCATTAGATTTGAAACTCATGAAGGCTGGGACTGCATCCCTAGCACAGTGCCTGGCACTCATAAGTCCTCCATCAACTCTTGGTTAATATCATAACATACACACAGACAGACAGACAGACACACACACACACCCCCCAAAGTAAGCCAGGATATGTAATTGAGTAAGCCAGGATATGTAATAAGTAGACTATAATCAGGAAAGTGCTTTGAAAGGGCTACTACTTTATGTTTACCCAAGTGAGCCATGTTCATTATAGAAATACTAGAAAATTAGGGCAATAATTACACACTCACCCTCCGTACTCCCCCATAGCCACTATTACTATTTTGGCAAATAACCTTTCAATTCTTCTAAGCTATATGCAGGGTTGTTGCATTCCCTGACTCTGGAAGCCACCATACATGTCAAATTCTGAGTGGCCATAGTAATCCATTTCACAGCCTGGGCAACTGTGTATGGCAACCCTGGATATGTATATGTCTGTCAATATTTATTCTTTACAAAAATGACACCAAACTACACATACTGTTTGAAAAATTGTATTTCTTTTCTTTCTTTCTTTTGTTTTTTTTTGAGATGGAGTCTTGCTCTGTCGCCCAGGCTGGAGTGCAGTGGTGCGATCTCAGCTCACTGCAAGCTCCGCCTCCCAGGTTCACACCATTCTCCTGCCTCAGCCTCCTGAGTAGCTGGGACTACAGGTGCCCGCCACCACGCCTGGCTAATTTTTTATGTTTTTAGTAGAGACAGGGTTTCACCGTGTTAGCCAGGATGGTCTCGATCTCCTGACCTCGTGATCCGTCCACCTTGGCCTCCCAAAGTGCTGGAATTACAGGCGTGAGCCACCACGCCCGGCCGAAAAATTGTATTTCTTACTAAAAAATACTGTCATCATCTTTTGTGTTAATACAAATCTCATTTTATAATGTTTAAAATAAATTACTGGCTGTTTTTTATTTTATTCTTTCCAATACCATGATGTACATTCTTTTTGGGCATTTGTCCCTTATGTTTTTGAGATAAATTATATATATATATTTCAAGCAAGAGAATTGATGTTTAAGGCATTTGATACAAGCTGCCAAATTCTTCTCTAGGAAAGTTCCAGCAGTGTGTTGTTCCACCATTAATGCAGGAAAGAAAAGACCTAGGTAAATTTGATAAAAAAAAAATGCTGGGAGGAGGAAAAGGAGAGGGTATCATGAGGGTATTTGACCTCCTAGGGATCTGTGGAGTGGGCTTCCTCTTTAAGGGGTTGAGAGAAATACAGTCTGTTGGTGACTGTGCGGCCTCCTGGTCTGTTGTAATAAAGCCACAGCATCCCAACTTCTACCTTCGACTCTGCCCTGAATCTCTATTTGACTTTGAGCAAGTCATTTCCCTCTCTGCAGCCAAGTTTCTCTTCCTGCAAACTTGCAAGATTGGGCTAAATCTGGAACGGCAAATAAGATCACCTCATGATTGATTGGTAGTACCTATCTTGGAGGTCTGTGTTGAGATTGTCAAGCTGTCTGAACTCAGCAGGAAAGAGTGCTGTGATAAATTAATAATGTCTGCCACAGGTGTGGGAAGTGGGATGGTGGTACTTTTGCCATGTATTTGTTATTCCAGGACTAGACACTCTTAGAGGCTCCTCAAGCTCTGAAAAGGCAGAGAGTTTTTCCTGATGCTTTGTTCCTCACAGATGTCTAGATTTGGGGGAAAGCTTCATTGAGTTAGCCAAGTGCCCCCATCTTGGTCTATCTCATTCTGGGTGTATTACAATGGAGCTAAGAGGCAAATGACATCCAATTTCTGTTTCTCAACCTTAATCTGCATCTCATGACATCGTCTTCAGCCTGCAGTGAGAGGATTGGGGATTTCCTGCAATTTCAGTATTCCATTCAGTTTTTATCATTTTAAGGTTCATGCGTTTCTAATTGTTATGAATACCATGGCAAAATTAATAGTTCTATGGTTGGTTTATTACATTTAGTAAAATTATGTGCATGCAGTGTTTGCCAAGAGAAGATGCGGCAGGCTCCTTAATCATGTAAAGATGATAATTTAGTTGTTACACTTGTTGAAATGATGGGATTAATTTTTAAAAAGTTTGCAAACTGGAAGAGAAATGTAAAACATTAATTTAGTTAGACAAGCAAGCTGACAACTGACAAATCCTTTCAGCCAAACCTGGTAATGGAGATGCTACGGACCCAGTGGGAAGGAGATTCATCAAGGAGGCATAGGCACTTTTAAGGAATTGGGAGCTTGATGATAGAGTGTGCTGTGTGACTTTTGGGGAGACACTTTCCCTCTCTGGGCCTTCATTTTTCTTCTATAAAACAGGACCAGATGAGTAGTTTTCAAGCCATGTTCTGCAGAGCCCTAGGGCTTCAGAAAATGTCATGAGGGCTAAAAGAGAGGCAGGTGGGGTGAGGTTTCAGTGGAGGGGGCATCAGTTTTGGGGACCCACCAAGATTCCCTTTTTGGGTGCTTTCACCCTGATTTTACCTTAGGGAATCGGTCTTTCCTTGTCATTAGTCCATGTGGTTCTGGAGGGATTATTTCACCTCTGACTCCAGAGGGTGCCATAGGACTCAGGAGTGGCCCATGAGATCAGTGCATTGCCCTGGTAACTGTGATTGGCTTGGAACAATCACATGACTCAAGCCTGGGCAATCAGAGCTGATGAACCTTTTCCCTAGCACCATTGCTGGAACTGTCTAGAATGAGACTCTTTCCTTTGGGGGTGGCTGAGCAAGGAGGATGGGAGGCTACAGCTTTGGAGGCCATCTGGGTCATGATTTGGGAAGAGAATGTCTGAGAATGAAGCCAATGCAAAGGTGAGGAGAGCCAAGATACAAGGCAGATTCCCAATGTCATTGTTTCAACTCCTGAATCCAGGTCTACCTGATGTCTTGAGCTTTCCTGTTATATGGGCCCATAAATTCCTTTTTTTTGGGGGGGGCTTCAGCAACTTCCAGTTGAATTTCTGTAACTTTTGACGCAAAGAATATAATCTCTTGCATTTCTTTCATCGCACTTCAAATGGATCCAATTTACATTTATCCATTTTATACTTTGGAATTCCATTTCAAAATTTTGCTTGAACACAGGATTCTGTCACTAAAAAGTAGGACTAGGACTAGATGATTCCCAAGGGGCTTGCTTTGCAGTGATATTTAGGTAATGACATAGGTGCGTGCGTGCGTGTGCATGTGTGTGTGTGTGCATGTGTCCACAGTTGTATGAATTAGGTGCTGACACACACAGAGCAGGGAGGACTGACTCCAGGTCAGTTTTACTAAGAAGGACCATTTGAAGTGCATCCTGAAGGATTAATAGGAGTTTTCCAGAGAGAAAGAGAAAGTGAATGGGATTCCAGGCAGAGGGAACAGCATGTGCAGATGGCCTCAACGTGGAAAGACTGGAAGGCATTTGGGGAAGACTGGATTGTCTGGTGTGGCTAAAGTAGGCAGCCTGTGGGTTATGAGAAGGTGGAGGCTTGAGGAAAGGACATGGAAAAGCAGAAGAGGCCCACTGTGAAGAGCCTTGAATGTCAGAGCGAGGAGTTGGATTATAGCTGGCAGCCACTGGGCAGCCATGATAAATTCTTGAGCAAGAGAGGAGCAGGGCCCATGGAGGGCTGTTTGCTGGGAACAGGAGAGACTATGGGAGGGAAATCAGTCTTTCTGGGTGGCTGTGCTTGAGACTTCTGGTTCTTCTGTATGAGGCAGGAGGTGAGGAGGATCAGACATTCGGCTCTGGAAGGATCCCAGCTCTCCACAGTCTGCATTCCAGAGCTGGCTAGGCCTCACCATTCTCAGCACTGGAATCTGAGCACTACATTGAGGAGGGGGCCTGGGAGGCCGCTTCATGGAAATTAGGAGGATGGGGAAGGAATTCCTGACTCTGCTGGCTCCATTTAACTGGCTGTGATTTATGGGGATGTTGCAGTAGTTCCCAGGGGGAACCAATCCTTTCCCACCACAGTGGGGACTTTGAGTCTAAAGATATTATGAAAATTCCTATGAGTTCTGAGGGCCCTGTTTTCCTCTCCCTTGATGGCCCGTTTCCCCAAATCCACCATGTGGGCTATGTTACATTATACTTCAGTGGCTTTTACTCATGCCATTCCATCTTCTGGATCACCCTTCTCAGATTTTTCATGCCCCAGGGTAATAGTAACAGTAATAGCCAGAGAACCAGCAGCAACAACTATGGCTGTGAACGTGTATTGCATGCCCACTCTGCGTAGATACAGCGCTAAATGTTTATTTACATGCATTTTCTCATTAAATTCTCTCAGCAATCCTACAAGGTAGAGACTTTTATTATCTTCAGTTTACAGGGGAGGAGGTACAGAGAAATGAGGTCATCTGCCTAAGGAGTATAGCTGTGAAGAAGAGGAGGGGGGATTTGAACCTAGGGCCGTCTGGGAAGGAACAGGCCTTGGATTTGGGAAGGCCTGGCTGGAATCCATGGCCAGAAATGTGGTAAAGGAGAAGAGTAAGAAGGGAGAGATGAGACAGAGAGGTGAGAGGAGAGGATTTGGAGGAGGAAGAGAGAGAAATAGAGTTACATCTTGGCATCCTTGATTGAAAGAGTCTTAGAGGAAGAAACAGAACTTTTGTAAAATATCCACGAGGCTCTAGGTAAGAAGTAAAAGAAAAAGGTACAGGCAGTAGAGGAAAGACAGGGAGTCTGTGTTAGGAGGAAGATGAGTGGGAAAGAGATGGGGGTGCAGCAAGCCGGGGCTCCTGGGCCCACAGTCTGAGGGGAGGTGGTGGCGGGGGAAAAGGTGCCTGATACTCAGGGCTTTCCAGGGAGAAGGGAAACGGCCAGCCCTGGCTCTTTGGCTTTCTGTGCCTTCTGATCTATATTCTCAACCAAGGAGAGGGGTCCCAGGATGACAAGTACACAGGGGTCTTTTCCATGCTCACTTTGACCAAAGTGCAGCTTTTAAGGCAGTAAGGGTGCAAGGCAGGGAAATTGGGTTGTGAGGGGAAAATGACTATATTTTAAAAAATATTAATTTGCAGGGCGCCGTGAGGGGTGTGGTCTGGATACCAGGCAGAGCCAATCATGGCCTCCTTTCAGCTCTGTTCACGAGTCACTTGTTCCTTTTTAAAATTTATTTATTATTTATTTTTTGAGACAGAGTCTCGCTCTGTTGCCCAGGCTGGAGTGCAGTGGCACCATCTCAGCTCACTGAAACCTCAGCTTCCAGGTTCAAATGATTCTCCTGCCTCAGCCTCCTGAGTAGCTTAGACTACAGGTGAACACCACCATGGCTGGCTAATTTTTGTATTTTTTATAGAGATGGAGTTTTGCCATGCTGGCGGGGCTGGCTTCAAAATCCTGACCTCAAGTGATCCACCTGCCTCAGCCTCCCAAAGTGCTAGGATTACAGGGATGAACCACCATGCCCAGCACGGAGCCCTCCCCGCTGCCCCTGACCTTTGTGGGTCCCTGTCTCTGGGTGCAGCTTGGGATCTGAGAGTTTGACTGTCACTGATGCCTCCAGGTAACCTCTGCAGCATTTGGCTGTAGACCCAGCTTGACCAGTGGGGCCGTGGAAGCTGCAAGCTACAGATAAGATGGGAGAGGAGGTTAAGGAAGAATGGCGTGCAATTCAAAGGAACAGCAAATGGAATTACATTCATGAAGGACACAGGCAAAAATAATAATGATAACGAGCAGGCATTCTCTGAACGCTGTGCCTGTGGCAGACCTTATGTTGAGTGTGTTTCGTGGATTATCTTACTGAATCCAGACAGCAGTCCTAGGAGGCAGGTACATTTATAATACCCATTTTACAGATGGGGAAACTGAGGTTTAGGGAGATGAAGAGAAGGGCCTGGGATTCTGGCGTCACTTACACATCACCCTATGCTGTGCAAGATCCACCTCTGTGATGGGTTCAGGAGCACCCAGAGGCAGGGGCATGGCCAATGTGACTCCTTGGGCCATCTGTCCTGTCCACAGACTCTAGGCAGCATAGAACCAGAGCTGATTGGGCCATCCAGTAACATGTCCCCCTTCCCTTGCCTGAGAGATACATAGGTTCTAGGGAATCGGGACTGGTTAAGCCAGCCAGGTGGTTCTTCTCCCCAAGGTGGGGCTTTCCTTCCAGATCTTGGCTAGTTTCCTTGGCAGCAACAACAGCAGAGGACAGGGGCTGTGCTCCTACTCTGGGCCTTTGCAGAGCCAGGCCCTTGCCTCATTATCTAATTGAATACCACAACATCCCAAGGAGGTATGATCAATATTCCCATTTTGCAGAACAAAGAGACTAAGGCACAGAGAGGTTGAGTGAACTGCCCAAAGACACTCAGCAGCAGGCAACAGGGCTGAAAGATAAACACAGGGCCCTTCCTCCCTCCAGTCCCTCCCTTCATCTGTTCTGAGGCCAGCATGGCAGGAGAACTGGAAGTGGTTGACCCACCTTCGTTCAGCCTCTTAGGGACATGCTGAGCAGGGCTCTTGTTTCAGGCCTGACATGGACCACGACAGGAGCCACCACTTGAGGCTGCACTTACATAACATGGTTTCACCCAGCCTGGCCCAAGTGAAAGGTTGCGATTTATGCTGAAACAAGCCACCATGTATGTTTAATCTTGAGGCTGTGGTGACCACAGCATTGGCCTGATTTATGTAGCTGTTTTTTTTTTTTAATAGGAAAATCACTACCTGATAATATTCTGGTCCTCCTAGTATTGACAAGTGTTGGGCCATAAGCTTGAGAAGCTTTGAGAGAAAAGGAGAATTTTGTTTTGTGGCTTCTGTCTGTGGGTTGTGGCTGAAGCTGCCTGGGGATGGCAGGAGATGCACACACAGGGAGTCCCACACCCTTCTGGAAATGCATGCACCTGTATATGGTGCACGTATATGAACATGTACTTGGTAGTACATGTTCATGCCTACACATGCATGTGCACATGCTTTTGGCATGCCCACATGTATTCACGCATGCACATATGTGGAGGAGGGAATGTACACAGTTACACATATGTTCATGCTTATACCCAGCCACAGGCCATGCGCATACTTGTACATGTATGTGTACATGCTGCAGTCATGCCCACATGTATCCACATGTGCACACACAAAGCCATACATATGTGCTCAGGGATGCACCCAGTCACACCCATGAGTGACTAGGCGTATACCTAGCCTTAGTGCATGGGCACATTTGCACCAACACATGCAAGCACACCCAGTAGACATGCATGCCTATGCATACACATGCATGCCAAACTGCCAAACACACTGTACCCTCCTACATCCACACTGTAGGCATGCCCACACACTTGTGGATGCTCATGCATGCACATACACATATGCCTCTCTGATGTGTGTGCACACTCATGCACACCCCACACACACTAGCCCTTTTGCTTCTCCACAACTGGCCTGCAGATGTGAGGGGGGCCTGAGTGAGGAGATACATGGACCTGGGTTCAAATTCCAGCTCTGCCGCTCCCTAGCTGTTTGGCTTTTGGTAGATATTTTAATTCTCTGGGCCTTGGTTTTCCCACCTGTCCAAAGGGTGTCATGAGAACCATCATCTCTCAGAGTGGCTGTGTGTTTAGGGAAGGCAATGTCGATAAATAACTTGGCACAAAGTGAGACTTAGGAAATGGTGGCTCTTAGAACCAATGACCAAATCACCAGGAGCCACGATGCTGAAAGGTGTCACTACTTCTAAGCTTTGCTGTTCCTGCCTTTTCTGATCAGGCACCTGCTGTTTCCTCTATGTCCCGGGAACAGCCCATGCTCCAGTTATCTGGAACTATTTATGATCCCAAGCCCAGTATGCCTTTCAGGCCTCCAAGATTTTAACCATGCTGTTCTCACTGCCTGGAATGAGCTTCCCCACCATTTCTCAAGAAAACTCCTACTGTTTCTACAAAATCCAGTCTAGGAGTCACCTTCTCAAGGAGGTTCTTCATGATCATCCTTCAACCCCAAGGCCCACCTACAGGCCCTGCCACATCTATTTGTTTGCCAGTCTCTCTCCATTAATCTTCAGTGGCTTGTGTGTAGTAATTACTCACTCCATCATACCCTTTAATAAGAGATTAGCCAACGAACCGGCCGGCAGAACCCAGCAAGTTGAAATCTCAAGCCTTCTATTCTTAGGATTGTGCTCTTTTCCTGTCACCAAATTATTGGACGAGTGATAACTGTAAAGGCTGACACCAGCTGCTTCCTGCTGAACCCTGTGCTAAACAGTGCCGTCACCATCTCATTAAATGCCCCCACTGATACCGTGAGGTAGGAACTCTTATTATCCTGTTTTGCAGATAAGCAAGGCACGGCATGGAGAGATGGAGAGGTGAAGTGGAGGGCCCAGGGTCTCCCAAAGGTGAGGAGCTGTGCCTGATACCTGCTTGACTCCAATGTCTGAGTCTCGGTTGTATCCCATGGCCAATGAATAGACTGACTTGATGATAAATGGCTGGTGGAATGGCTGATGGAATGACCACCTGTCAAGTGGCAGGTGGAATGAATGAATGAATTAAGCAAAGAACAGAAGATGCAGAAACCCACATCTGGGTTGCCCCACAACAAGTCCCCTCAATGCCACCAACCCCAAGACAGATGCTGTAGTCCCCTCTCCAGCCATGTGGCTCTAGGGGCCCCGGGCAGCCTTGGTTTCCTGGTGAGCCCCATTCATCCCCTGACTCACAGCTCCTTTTGCTTATCTAGATGCTGCTGAATTCTGGGTCACAGCTACCTGTTGGACGTGGATGCTGGGTCCCTCAGCCCTGGCAGGCACTCTTGCCTGGAGTTGCCAGGACTCCAGCAAGCAGGGAATGACCAGGTATCACTCCAGGGCCCAGTCCTCCTGCAGCTGATGGGCAGAAATTTGTCCACAGTGAGTTAAGACCCTCTTGGCCACTGCTTTTGTGTTCCTCCCACTCTGAGGCTCAGGACAGCTGGGACAACGAGACAAAAGTAGGGCAATGGCAGCTCCTGCCTGTGGACGGACGCCGGGCATAATTCACACGGGAAAGGTGTCAGGAGCATATTTTGACTACAGCGTCATGAGCTCCGGGATTCGGGTCTGCAAGTGCCATCCTGACAGATAAATTGGTCAGAATTCAATTGTCTGTGACAAAAGGGCTGATCTCCCCAACTGCTTTCCTCCTGGGACCTTGTGGCCCACAGGAGGGAGAGCTGGAAGTCCTTTGGCTTGCAATCGCCCAGCTTCTGAGAGGTCCAGCCCCTGGGCAGACCCAGCAAGGGGGCTGGCTGCCTGCCCTGGTGCCTCCCCCAGCTCTGGACGCCCTTGCCAGCACATAGCTCAAGGCCGGTGCAGGCCTTCCTGGTGTGTGCACAAAAGACGGGAGAGCAGGTGGACAAATGGGGTTGTACCAAGAGGCTGTGACACTTGGGGACCTGGATGCTGTCTTGTTGTGTGTCCTTGGAACCTCTTTTTCCTCTCTGGGCCTCAGTCTTTCTTGTTTTAAAATGTGGAAGTTCATTACTTCTCTTTTTCCTTCCCTTCTTCCTTTTCTCTCTCCCATCCTTCCCTCCCTCTTCCTTTCCTTTTTCTGCCTCTCTTCCTCCCTCCCTCCTCTTCCCTCTACCTATAGACTTTCATGAAAGCTCCTAAGTGTCATACACTATGCTGGGTGCTAAGAGTTAGGTAAGTCTTAACCCAGGAGGTGGAGCTTGTAGTGAGCCGAGATCGTGCCACTGCACTCCAGCCTGGGTACAGAGCGAGACTCCATCTCAAAAAAAAAAAAAAAAAAAAAAAAAAAAGGGGGTAAGTCTTACAAGGGTCCTAGCCCTCAAGGCAGATTTTCCTTCATTCACACATTTATTCATTCAACAAATATTTACTCACCCCTGACCTTGTGCCTGGCTCTGGTAAACAGCAGGGCACTGGGAAGACAGGGCCCTTACCGCCCTGGAGCTCACAGTTCAGTGGGAGACATTAATCAAATCAATCTACCAATGAAGTCATGATTATTAATTGTGTTGAAGAGCTATAAAGTGAAAAAATAAAAAGTCTGGGATACAGAAAAGCAGGGAGTCCTATGTGGAGAGGGAAGTCTTGCAGAGGAGGGTATATACATATTTTTTGAGACGCAGTTTCACTCTTGTTGCCCAGGCTGGAGTGCAATGGCACGATCTCGGCTCACCACAACCTCCGCCTCCTGGGTTCAAGCGAATCTCCTGCCTCAGCCTCCCGAGTAGCTGGGATTACAGGCGTGTGCCACCATGTCCAGCTAATTTTGTATTTTTAGTAGAGATGGGTTTTCTCCATTTTGGTCAGGCTGGTCTCGAACTCCCGACCTCAGGTGATCCGCTCACCTCGGCCTCCCAAAGTGCTGGGATTACAGGCATGAGCCACTGCGCCTGGCTGAGGGTACATTTAAGTTAAATGGAGGTGGGCAAATTGGGGTGAGGAGCATCCCAGTAGAAGATGGGTCATGCCAAGGTCCGTGGTGGGATGGTCAAGACTCCAAAGGGGAGTCATGGTGATTCCAGAATTTCTGGGGGTGAGAGAGGCTCATTGTTTACCTCCTGGGCCACCTCAGTCTGGTCTGGATCTTGGCCCACCTGAGATTTTACACTTTAGCCATCAGGGCTTCAGTTTTTGCATCTGTACAATGGGTGCACTTCTATTTGGGTGGTCCCTTTCACCTCTATTATTCTTTAGTTGCTGAGTAGAGCTAAAAGTTTCCTGGCACGTTGGACTTAAAGAGTCAGCAGAAGGAGAAGTTTTGACCTAGGTCTCGGCATCACACAAGCCCTAGTCTGAATTCTGGCTCTGCTGCTCTAGGGCTGGTTGACCAAGCTACTTTACCCCTCCAAGTCTCAGTTCATCTGGTCCATGAAAGAGTAGTTTACTAAATGTGAAAGGTCATCCTGAAGATTGAACCAAAGGACACAGCATTTGCCAAGGGGTGGTCTGAATTTCATCAGCAGAAGGAGCAAGACATGAGCAAACTTTCCACTTTCATGTATTTATTCCAGTGTATTTTGGACACAAATAGAATGAGCACATTCTACCAGTACTTTCATGGATGTTCTTGCCTCAGATGACACCGAGATTAAAAAAGTGTCCCCGAAAGTTAAAAAAATGATGGACAAATAGTGGGGGAAGGATTTATTTGAAGGGGCAGAAATGGTGAGAGTGGATGAATGGCCAAAGTGTGTCAGGTTCCAAGGGAGATCATGTGAAGTACCATCACGCTAAGGGCTCACCATGGCCTCCAGGATGGGTGGCTACAAAACAATGATGATGATGATGATGGTGATGGTGATGATGATAGTCATGATGATGCTGATAATGACGGTGATGGTGATGATGATGGCGATGATGGTGATGGTGATGATGATGTAATGATGATGGTGATGATAATGATGGCAATGGTGGTGGTGATGATGGTGATGGTGATGATGATGGTGATGGTGCTGGTGAGGAGGAGAGGAGAATGAGGGGGATGATGATGGTAATGATGAGGAGGATGATGATAATGGTGAGGATGATGGTGATGGTGATGATAATGATGATGGTGCTGGTGACTTTTTGTTGTTGAGGGGACACCTCCTGTGTTATTGAGAAATGTGAATTCTTTTTGATTAAATTACTATGCAGCCTCAGGCAAAGTCCTCCCCCTTTCTGGGCTTGGACCACTCACCCACTTGGAGATGTTAGTGGACTACAATGTCCTTTTATCTCCTATGGTTGCTAGGCCTGCCTGTTTTGCTGAGGTTCTGAATGGTAAGGCTGTGTTGAGGCAACCTCTGTCCTCAAACCCTGGGGGAAACTTCTGGTGTAAATACCGAGGCAGAGCCCCAAAATGGGAACATCTGGTTAAAACCTGGCAGGGCCCAGCCACTGCCTCCCAGAGGTGGGAGGGACATAATAGTTCTTTTGCTAGACCCAGTGATTTATGTACCTGCCCTGGAGGCGTGATGTTTGCACTTGTTTGACGTAGGAAGCAGGGGGACCAGGAAGGTATCAGGAAGAAGGTGTTTAATGATATTGGGTAAATATTAGGTGAGCAGTGGCAATGACCATAGGCTGGGAGCTGGGCCGAGGGTGTGTCTCCAGCTGGGAAGCCTGAGAGGTCTTGACTGTATCAGGGCCCTGTGACAGCTGCTGCAATCCATATTCCTCACTCCAGAGTGTGCGTCTGAGCAACAAACTCACCTGAAAGGGAGATACTAATCCTCAAACTGCAGTACCTGAATCCAATTCACATCTTGTTTTTCCTCTCCAAGAGCAGCCTGGAATAGGGAGGAGAAGGCCGGGCCTCAGATCAGTCTTGGATTCAAATCCTGGCTCATTAACTATGTGATTTTCGGTGTTATATTTTGCCACTCAACCTCAGTATCTTCCTCTGTAAACTGGAATGAATCAATGCAGCTAAGATTCCTGAAGAAGAGCCAAAATTGGATGGAGGTGATTGTGCTTGGTACAAATATTGGGTAGCAGAGCAGAGCAGAGAAACCCAAGGGCACTGTGAGAATGAAGCCCAGCTCATGCCTGGCATGCAGTAGGCACCCATCAGTGTCAGCTCATGCTTAGTCTTCAGGCTTGAGAAACATCTCTCAGGGAACCTGAAAAAGAGGCCATGATGTATATAGCAGCAAGAAGGGGCATCCCTGGCAGAGGGAACAGCACATGTGAAGGCCTGGAAGTGGGATGGAATCTGGGTTTGGTTAGGGAACAATGACAAGTTCTAGGTGACAAGAAGCAGGGTCAGTATTGCAGGTAGTGAGGCCAGGGAGAACGAAGAAAGGGTGTGGGGGTAGCACATGGGGAGGTACAATCAGATTAGGGTTTTCTTTTTCTTAAATATTTATTTTGTTTAATTCCTTTATACACTAGTCATGTGCTATGGGGTTGAATGTGTCCCCCAAAGTTCGTGTGTTAAAAACTTACTCCTCAATGTGATGGTGTTGAGAGGTGGGACCTTTAAGAGGTGATTAGGTCATGAGGGCTCTCTTCTCATGAGTAGATTAATATTGCTGTCATGGGGAATGGCTTCATTATGGCGAGAGTGGATTTGTTATGAGAGGACAGCTCTTGCTGTCTCTCTCTTGCACATACTTTTTTGCTCTTCTGCCTTTCACCAGGGGGTGATGCAACAAGAAGGCCCTCCAGATGTAGCTCCTTGGTCTTGGACTTTCCAGCCCCCAGAACCATGAGCCAAATGCATTTCTTTTCTTTATAAATTACCTAGTCTCTGGTATTCTGTTATAGCAATACAAACGAACTAGGACACCAAATATGTAATTTTATATACCTGCCTAAGTGTCATGTCACTTATGTGTTTCTTTAGTGCTGACAGTTTTGCTTCCTTTTTTTCTTTCTCCTTGGCTTCCTCCACTGCTTCCTCCCATTGCAGACCACCCCCCAAGCCAGGTCACCCAATTTAACTACCTAGTCTGAATTCTCCTATAATTTTCATAATTCTCTCCATACTCATGTCATCACATATGTGAAACATTGCGATTGACGTTCTTTTCACAACGGGATCACATTGCACACACTTTCTCCATAGTGCTTTTTCTATGCCAGATATCTCCTGGTAATATCTTGAGCTGATTGGTACAACTCTATTCCCTCCTGTCCTTGGCTGCATAATACTCCACGGCTTGGCTGTACCCTGATGCTTTCACCATTCCCTGACTGAGGCTTTGCCTTTCCTTTCTTTTTGCTGCTATGAATGATACTGCAGGAAACATTCTTGAGCACATGGCTTTAAGTGCTGTGTGTTTGTTTCTGTGGGAGAGAACCCCAGGAGGGGGATTGCTAGGGCATAAGGTAGATTTTACATTTTCAGAGATGTAGCAAGATTGCTTTTCTAAAAGGCTGTAACACTTTACATCTCCAGCAGCGATGATTGAGAGAGTATTTTCTTCCCAGTCTAGTGGGGGTCATTGTTTCCAGGCTAATGGGAACCAGAGATTTGGGTTTTCAAAGGCTCTCTCTGCCTCCAGAGTGGGGAATGAGTTAGAAGGTGAGATGCATTTATTCAGCTGATTATTCAATTGATATCTGCGTTGTGAATTCTTCAAGATCAGAGTCTGGTCTATCTAGTCCACTCCTGTATCCTCCAGTACCTGACACATGGTCTGGCACAGAGAAGGTGCTCAATGAATATTGGTGGAATGGAAGAAGAAATGGATAGTTGGGTGTGTGGGTGGGTGAATGGGTGAGGGATAGGTTGGTGGGAGGAAGGGTGGGTTGATGGGAGAATGGGTGGCTGGATGGGAGGAAGAACGGAGGGATGGATAAATTCTGAGAGTGAGCCATGATTTCTGAGGACTTCCATCTTTCTCTGGTCCTGGGTGTGAACAAATCCAAAATTAGTAAACTATTTGCTCCTCCTTTCACACTAAGGAAATATAGCAGGACAGGTAGTTGGCAGAACGCCGGGAAAAATGTGTCCCTGAAAGGAGAATTAATGAGCAGTTGTGAAGATTACAGAGTAAGTTGGTTTACCTTGCCCTGCTGGAGCTGGCTTAAGACTCTTGGGGTGCAGCAACAGGCAGCCACATCCATGACACCCCCCTGCCCAAATGCGCCCCGTGGTAGAGAGAGGGCTGTCAAAGGTTGAAGACAAGGCTCCCCTTGGAGGGCCCAATTTGTGATGAGAGGCTGGAGTGATGCCACTTCTCAAGATCTGATAAGAGTAACCAACACTGGCGGGGCACGGTGGCTCACGCCTGTAATCCCAGCACTTTGGGAGGCTGAGGTGGGCAGATCACCTGAGGTCAGGAGTTCGAGACCAGCCTGGCCAACATGGTGAAACCCTGTCTCTACTAAAAATACAAAAATTAGCCGGGTGTGGTGGTGCATGCCTGTAATCCCAGCTACTTGGGAAGCTGAGGCAGGAGAATCACTTGAACTCCAGAGGCAGAGGTTGCCGTGAGCAAAATTGCGCCATTGCACTCCAGCCTGGTGACAGAGTGAGACTCTGTCTGAAAAAAAGAAAAAAGTAACCAACATTTATTGGGCACTTACTGTGTGAAAGGGGCTGTGACTTACATGCATCTCACTGTGTCCATATCAACCGCTTGGGCAGCTACTCCTATTATTGGCATTTTGTAGATGAGTAAAAGGGGGCTCAGACAGGCTTGTTTACTCATCAGATTACACAGCAAGGAAGTGCGCAGTTGACTAAGCTTCAGCCACAACTTTAATCCACTGCTCCTCTAATGCTGCCCAGTGGCATCCTACCTATGCAGGAGGGAGCTCAAACTTTCCCCTTCACGTTCTGGCCTCAGCCGACCTACTTGGAAGCCCCAAGTGATCTTTGCCAAAGGGCCAGGGTGCTTTCAGCTCTTCCTGCCTCCTCTGCCCTCTGGAGGTCTATGGTGGGGAGGAGGGGAGGGAAGTGTGTCATGAAGAGAGGAGACCCATCTTCTAGTTCTGCCTCTGCTACTTCCTGGGCCTCAGCATCCTCATCTGCAAACTGGGTTTATATCTGCCCTTGAAGGATGCTGTGAGGAATCACAAGGTTGCTGTATTCTTGGGAGAGAGATTATTATCCCTGACCCTGCAGGATCTTTCTTGCTCTCCTTGCAGGGTCGTGCATCTGGCTTCATGAAGCTTTTGCGATCATCTCTAGGATGGCCCCCACAGGGCATAACAAGAGACCCTGATTTCCCACTTTATTCCCAGCCTTGGTCCTGGACCACACACTCAGCCCTCCTCGCCTCCGCCTGCTTCCATTGTTCTTTCCTTTCGCCTGGTCCTTGTCTTACCTTGGAATTGACACCTAGGCATCCCTTCTTCTAAGTGCCTTTGTCTGCCCTGGATAAATTACTCTTTCCTGAACCAGTCCAGCCTAGACTCTTTAGCTCAAACACTTAAGGAGGAATGCTCTCTGTATGTTCACCCCAATCTCATTCATTCATTTAATCACTCAATAAATATGCATTGAGAATCTATTATACCATGAGCCAGGCGCTGTTCTAGGAAGTAGGAAACTAACAGCAAAAACACTCATCCAATTCTCATGGTATTTGTATTTTTCCATGAAGGCATAGGCAAATAGAAAAAAATCATAAATGGGACTTGGGAATTTTTCAGGCTTTGTTCAGTGTGGTCCAAGGGGTGGAGGAATGAGTGGAAAGATGATTAAGCTCAATGGAAAGACAGCACATTACTCTGTACCTAAAATGGGGAATGAGCTCCCTGTCTTTGGAAGTGTGCAAGCAGATCCTAGACAACTCCTTGACAGGGCTCCTGGCATCAGTGATGGGGTTGGCCTGGGAGACTTTTAAAGCCCCTCCCAGCTCCAGGTGTCCGTGACTATGGGCTGGACGCTCTCCAGGCTCCCCTGCTATGGAATTGCCCGAAGTCCTGATGGCTGTGAGCCCGTTTGCACTCAGCCTTCCTCGCTCCCAGCTCACCTCACACTGACTTCTGGCTCCTCAAACCTGTCTGGTTCTGCAGGGCACCCCTGGATCCTGGGGCTGGCTGGGAGGGGCCCTTCCCCCACTGCCTCCTCCTGGGCCCCTCCTGTTTATGAGGCTGTTGTCCAGGGTTGCTGGAGCGACGCTGGATCCACGCCCCACTCGGAGCCCACTGACTTTTGGGCTTTTTCATGGCTTTTGAACATAGCAGCTACTCCTGTCTCCTGTCTGAGTGGGTCTCTTGGATGAAAACCCATCGATGAGGGTGTTTCCAAGCACCCTGGGCTCAAAAGAGCTCCTGGTTTTTCCTTCTGGCTCCAGCCGTGAGACCTCCTTCCCAGCCATGTAGGGTGAAGTTCAAACCCAGGCTCTGTGGCTGGGCTGTATGAATTCAAATCCTGCCGGATCCTTAATCCTCCCTATGGACGTGCTTAGCTAGAGTGTCTAAACCCTCCCTGTGTCTATCTCAATGATGACAAGGCTTAGTCTCTCCTGGGGAACCTGGACAGGCTTGGGTGGTGAGGAAACCCTCTTGGGATGAGGGAACAGAGCCTAGAGCGCCCACCCCGACATTCCCACCCTAGTGGATTTCTGTTTGACTCCAGGCTGAAGGCTGGGTGTCCATGATGACCGATGGGCCTGCTTGTTTCCCGAAACTCCCTTGACATTCCCGTCATTTCTCTCCCATCTCTCACCTGACCTTAGGCCCGGAGTGGGGCTTGTGTCCAGGATGCTCTGTCCCTCCTGGACCTTGTGGAACCCAGAGTCCCTTCCACCCCCCATTGGAGGGCCAGACACCACTGGCTCAGCAGATGGGGAACCTGAATGCTACGCTACTTTATTAAACTCCACTGTTTAGCTTTCGGCAGGTCATAGCTCCTTTCTGGGCCTTGGTTTCCGGTCCAATGTTTGGGTTAGGTCAGGTCAGTGATTTTAGACTTTATCCTCCCTCCCCCACACACCCTACTTTTTAAATTTGCAGCAACATCTTTCCTTTGAATAAAATCTTAGCTGAAACAGCGCGAACAAGAGGGGGGCAGACCAAGACACAGGTGGGGATCTAGAAAATTCTCCCTTGGAGACAAAGGCAGCATTAGGGACTGGCAAGGAAAGAGGCTGAACAGTTAAAATTTAGGATCACCTGCTGGGCCCCTTGCGCTGTCAAAACATGTCTGTCCTACGTCCCATTCTCTTGTGTTCCTGTCCTCTGTTTAGAACCAATTGTGTATAGACAGTTCCTAGCTGAACCTATACATTTTTGGCTTTAAGATGGCTCAAGGCTGGGTGTGATTGCTCATGCCTGTAATCCCAGAACTTATGGGAGGGGGAGGTGGGAGAACTGCTTGAGCCCAGGAATTTACAATCAGCCTGGGCAACATAGTGAGACCCTGTCTCTTCCAAAAAATTAAAACAAAAATTAGCCAGTCATGCTGGTCCGCACCTGTAGTCCCAGCTACTCGGGAGGCGGAGGTGGGAGGATCGCTTGAGTCCAGTAGTTTGAGGGTTCAGTGAGTTGTGACTGCACCACTGCACTCTGGCCTAGGCAACAGAGCAAGAGCCTGTCTCAATAAATAAATACATAAATAGAATAAAGATGGTTTGAAAGTGATACATATTCAGTAGAAACTGTACCTTGGATACCCATACGATCATTCTGGTTTTCACTTTCAGTACAGTGTTCAAGAAGTTACATGAGACATTCAACACTTTACTATGTAGTAGACTTTGTGTTAGATGATTTGGCCTAACTGCAGACTAATGTAAGTGTTCTGAGCACGCTGGAGGTATGCTAGGCCAAGCTGTACTGTTTGGTAGGTTAGGTGTATTAAATGCGTTTTCAACTTACAGTATTTTCAGTTTACCATGGGTTTATTCAGACACAGCCCCAGTGTAAGTCAAGGAGCATTTGTAATTGGTTCTACCAGGATGAATGGGTTTGTATTTTAACAGGGGTTTCCCAGAGACTTTTAGCTGGAGACGACCCTAAGAGGGAATGACAGGAGGGCTGGGGGCCTGGATGAGCTCTCGGGAGCAGGTGGACCGTTGGCGGAGACGTGAGCAGTTCCTTCCCAGCACTGAGCAGCACATTTTGTTTATACTGGGAGGCTTTCTGACTTCGCAGCGAGAGTATTTTGGGAGAAACTGTCTCTCCCACATCTGGATTGGGGCAGAGACCAGCTGTTACTCCCATCTCTGTGTTCACACTGTTGTCATGTGTGGGGAAGCGCTGCCAAGTGCTGGGCGGGGACTGGAGCCTTCTGAATTCTCTCCCTCCCGCGCTCCCTCTGCCTCTTCTGGTCTTGTTGGAAGACTCTGGCTGAGGCAGTGGGACCCAGAGGGCTCAGGCCCAAGGGTCTGGGTTTGGATTCTGACTCCCACTTGCTCACTGTGGGGCCTGTGTGCATGACTTCCCCGTCCCCAAGTTCTTGTCTGTAAGATGGGAGTAACTAGTAAGACCCACCTCTTCTAGAGTACGGAAGATGAAATGAGACCATGCACCCAGACATTCAGGGCACAGCAGTCTTGGCCACCTTTTCTTCTCCACACTGGAGGCTCTGCAGAGATGGAACCATGAAACCTACCCAAGGGGCAGGGCCCTTCCTGGACTCTAGCCAGTGCCTTTAGTTCTGGGGCATCTTCCCCGAATACACACGCCCACTGTCTCCATGGACACACATCTATTCAGAGATGGACACAGACAGATGCATGCAGACACACTAGCACACGGGTGCACATGCCAGCCCTATACACATGGGCACATGCACACACACACCTTTGCACACATACACACACGTGAACACTCAATATGATTTAGCCAATGAGTGTATTTCAGGTCATGTTAGACAGTTCTTGCCGACTTTGAGAAAGGCAGGTGAAGTCCACATCCTCATGGAACATCTTGTCTAATGGGGGAGGCAAGCTCTCAGAGAGCCCAAAACAAACCACATAGAACAAAATCATTTAGACTGGGGAGGAGCTGTGCTGGAAATAACCTGGGGTAGGATGGTGAGGGTCATGGGGGGCACAATGGGGGCATCAAAGAGACATCTTCCCACCTCCCCCACCCCATATTGAAGCCCATATTGAAATAGTGTAGGATGAGAAGGAATCAGTTTTGGGAAGATCTGGGGGCAGAATGTTCCAGAAGAGGGACAAGGCCTTGAGGAGTGGCAGGAAGGCAGGACGGAGCAGGTGGAAATGAGGTCAGTGACAGTGGTAGTGGTAAGGCAGCACATTCAGGTTTCTGCGGTCCTGGTGCAGAGTTCAGATTCTTCCAAGTGCGACTGTGAGCTTAGAGATTGTTCTAAGACCTCCATATCCGCTATATGATGCCTACACACATGTATGCGGGACACCCTCAGGCACACACGTGTGATCTGGTCTCATTTGTGCACAACCATGTGTGGTTCCTGTTGTAACATGCATGTGGGTGAACTCTTAGGCACACACGCACTGCACACAGAGGGACACCCATGTGTGGTGCCCGCTTGGCACACACATGGCCTCACCCCTTTCCTGCTGGTGTTTCCACTTAGCAGAAGTGGCCAGGAGGTGGCAAACTGCCGACCCGCCTTGGTGCCCCCATCTGGAGCCACCAGGGCTGAGGCCAGGGCATGACTCAGGGTTCCTGGTTGGAGAAGTCAAGGGGCAGCCTTGGCTCAGGTTTAAGGCTGATTTCAGTGAGCGGCTGCTTGCTTTATGTTGTTCTTTTGAGTGGTGGGGAGTCAAAGCCCAGAGAAGCAGGGAGGTGGAGAGAGCCACACTGGCTCCATTTTCCATTGTTGGGCCTCAATTTCCTCATCTGCAAGATGAGCAGGGCAATCGTGTGCCACTAAATTCTGCCACAACCTGAGGATGAGGCAGTGGAATGACCTGTGATTTTGATGTAAGCCCTGCAGTAGATTCAAGGCAGGAGAAATCAGCCTGACAAGAGGCAGTCAAGGAAGGCTTCTTGGAGGAGGAGCACTTGTGCCAGACTGCATAGCCCATTCCTGCTGAAACAGAACCCAGAACTGAGCTGCCCTTCATGGCATCTGCTTGGGAAAGCTGTGGCAGGACCTTGGGCCACTTTTGTGCTGCTGCCTGTGATATGCACCCTGTGTGCAGTTCCACACACGGGACCCTGCAAGGTTGATAGGATTATCCCGATTTTACAGATGGCAAAGCTGAGGCTTAGGTTTTATGGCCCATGTCAAAGAGCTGGGAAGTTAAAGCCTAGGTAGGAATGCCAGATCTGCTGCCCGATTTGCAGGAGTCCGCACGGTGTCCACATCTCCTGCAGTTGCCTTCTCCTCCTTCGTCACACCCAGCCCCATCTCATTCAATCCTTAGTGCTCTGTAAGTGACAAACTGACTCCTTTCGAATGACAGTACCTGGAGCCCATTATGGGCAAAAATTAGGGTACAGGTCCCTTAGGAACGAGTTGGAGCCTCCAGTGTGTGTCAAGTTCAGCATGCATGGTTCATTAACATGCCCTTGGGGTCTCTCTGTCCCATGGTGATCCCCCTTGCATGGGCAAGGGGTGACAGTAACCCCATCTCTCTGTTTGCAGATGATGGCAGTTGGGGCTGTCTCAGCCTCTTGGACACTCATGTCCTCCAGTGGGGTCAAGGGAGGGAGCATCGAAGATGAGGGTAACTGTCGGCTCCCGCTCTTGTGTTTTACATGGATGGGTCTCCAATCTCCTTCACAGCTGCCTGGGTGTGAAGATGCTCTGACTGTACCCGGGGATGGGGAGTCCCTGTGGGGACAGCCTGAATACTCGAATCAGACAGACTCAGGCTCACATTTGCCCTCTGCCTTGTCCTAGAGCTTCATCTCATCTCCAAGACCTCTCAGCTGTAAAATAGCCCTTGTATCACTGAAGCCTCACCAGGCAGGGATTCTCCTGGCTTGTTTACTCTGGAATCTTCTGTGTCTTGAATCAAGTAAATGCTCAATAGCCATCTGTTGGAATTGTGAACTACAGAGCCGTTTGTGTGAACTACAGGGCTATTAAATGAGATAAAATGTGGTTAGGGCCTGTTACACAATCAGTACTTCATAGATGATCACTGCTGTATTCATATAAAGTGCTTGGAACAGTGTCTGGAAAATAATAATACAATTAATAGTAATTCAGGATATGATGCTTAATTTTTTAGGCTTATGATACAAGTTCCGCAATAACAGTCACTCCTCTGGGCATCTGTTATTTGCCAGGCATCTTGTCAGGTGCTTTGCAAGCCATCTTCTCACTAGACCTTCGTCGTGGCCTTGGGGGGCACCTTTTATTATCCCTGTTTCACTGACTAGGAAACTAAGGCTCATAGATGCCATGACTTACCCATAATTTTATTTTTTAGTTTTTCTAGAGACAGAATCTAGCTCTGTAGTCCAGGCTGGAGTGCTGGGGTGCAATCCTAGCTCACTGCAATCTCCAACTTCTGGGCTCTAGTGATCCTCCTGCCTCAGCCTCCTGAGTAGCCGGGAGTGCAGGCACACATCATCACACCTGGCTATTTTTAAAATTTTTTGTAGAGATGCAGTCTCACTGTGTTGCCCGGGCTGGTCTCAAATTCCTGGCCTCAAGTTTTCCTCCTGCCTTGGTCTCCCAAAGTGCTGGGATTCCAGGCATGAGCCACTGTGCCAGGTCCTTACTTATAATATCAAAACCAAGAAGGAGAGAAGCCAGGGGTTGAGATTACCTTCTCTGTGGAATATCCCCCAATCTCAGTCTTTCATGGCCACCTAGGTAGTTTTTGCCCCATTATTAACCCAACGTCATTCTTTAAATCCACTTTACACTAACTCACTTAAAAAAGATTTTAGCCTCAGCCTTAGCAACAATATCCATGACATCCCAAATTGGAAGTGATGATATTTTTAATACACATAAAAATAAATATTTGAGAATTAAAAACAAAAAGTTTTATGCCTGTGTACCACCATCTCCCAGCCACTGGGGTGTTTAAACCTCTTTTTGGGACTTACTGGTCCAGTTCAACCATCTTATTTCATGGGTGGGGAAGTGGGAGTGTCACACAGAAAAGTTCAGTGATTTGCCTAAAGCCACACAGCAAACACAGCTGAGACCTCCTGACTCCCGAGCCTGGGGCATTCCCTGCCCCTCAAACAAGTGTGTATGTCAGGAGAGGTGGAGCTCACCCAGGGGTAGGCCCTGCCTGAGTTTGGAAGGAGACCAGGCTCCGCTTCACAGACACCATCTCTGTTAACCCTCAGCGCACCTCTTCAGGAATGCCTTCTTGTTCCCATTTTAAAGTTGAAAGGACTGAGGCTCAGAGAGGTAGAGCAAGTCTCCAGAGGACACACAGTGAGTAAGGGGTGGAGCTGGGATTTGAACCCCAGATCTGGGTGCTGTGCATTGGAGAATGTCACTAAGGACGCGCGGACTTGGTGGAAGGAACACCACTGTCAGGGGTGACGGTGCGGAGGACACAGGTCGGCTGGGAGCCTTCGGTGTTGGGACCAAACGACCTTCTTTTCCTCTTAGCCTGAAACATCTATGCTGCTGTACCTTTCCCCTTTCTGGAATAGATTTAGGTTGCAGAGGCCTTTGCTGCAGCTGACGTGCTGCATATTTTTAACTTGGAGAAGAATGTCCTGGGCGTTCTGAGCCTCCCGCCAGCCGTACCTCCTTGGGACCAGGAATGCAGCCTGCTTCCTGCCTTCAGTAGCCTCTCATTTTCTCCCCAGCCCAGCAGCCCTGTCTTCTCAAGTCGAGACGGCTAAAGGTCTTGGGAATTTTCGTAAAACTCTTAAACCTGGCTGTGAGCCAAAGGGAAACAGCTCAGAGAAGGCTGATGCTGTCTGGGAGATGATAGAAATATGGCATTCCTGCGGCAGGCGATTCCTGAATTTACGGGGGGCGGCATGCAGGCCCATCAACAAGCAGCCGGCCCTGATGGCTGGATCTTTGTGGCACCCAGAGACGCAGCCGGCAGGAAAAGAAGCGGAATAATAGCAGCCAGTTATGCAGCTTTTGCTGTGGGCCAGTGTTCATTGGTCTTCATGGGTTAGCTCCCCAAAGCCTCATGAGCTGAATGGGGTGGGTGCTATTGTTAGTGACCCAGAGAGGTACACTGACTGGTTCAGGGTCACACAGCCAGAAGTGGTGGTCCTGGAATTCAAGCTCAGTCTTTGCTGCTATACATCCCTGTTACAAACACCTAGACACATCCACCTATCCATGTATGTACACACAAGCAAGCACGGACACAATACATGTGTGCATGCAAACACACAGACAACACACACACAAAGACATGGATGCAGCACAAGAACACATATGCATATGCAACATGCATGCACATACAACACACGATGGACACAGTGCTTACACGAACACACGTACACACACGTATACCATGTGTGTGCATGCACTGACTCATAGACGCATTCCAAAACCTGAAGCCAAAGTGCTTACCTGGCTATCTGGAGCAGGTCCAGGACTCTGTCCCTCAGACCCTGGGAGCACCAGCTTCCTTCCTCCCTTCCCTCCCTTCCCACAGATGTTTGCTGTGGTTCCGGCCAACTAGCCAGATGTGCGCCACGGCCCAGGATGTCTCAGAGACCCAGAGGCTGAGGGGGTTGCCAGACTGCCCCCAGATGTCTCCGTGACACCATCCGGCCCCAGGCTGAGAGGAGCCAGACCCTTGAAAGGGACCCATTGCTCTGCAGGGTTGCTGGCTCTCATGGTGCAGGGGGCGGTTTGCCACGAGAGCTGAATTTTGTGGTCCAAGCAGGAACTCTAAGGCTGAGTCCAGTTTGAAGCCACCATGAGACTGGGGGCTAGCCCTCTGCCCTTCCTGAGCCTTAGTTTCCACTGCGTGCAATGGGGACAGCCAGGCCAGGTTGGCCTCTCGAGGGTGTCTTGGGGACTGAACACATTTAAAATGGAAAGGAATCTTAAAGATATCTTTAGTTCTCAATTTGCTGATGGGGAAACTAAGGTTCGTATCACGCTGAGAGTCAGTGGCAAAATTGAGCTTGGAAACCGGCTCCTACAAATCTTGGCTGGAAATGTCTCATATTTAACTTAACCAGCTTCTTCATCGGCAGCATGTAGCAGAACACAGGAATGAAAAGATTGTTCTGTCTTCTTGCTAGCAGGCCTGTTCTGACATTTCCTTTTTGCCCCAAGACATTTTTCTCTGGGGTTACTGATGAACAAAATGGAATTTTTTCTGAGACGCATCCAATTGGTCCAAATACCAGTGCCCTCAAATATAACATTTACTTCTCCCAAACCCCGGGCTTTGGTCTGTTTCACCCCAGACTCCCCAATCCAGATTTCAGAGGCGTGGGGTCAACAGCAAGGACATTGCATTATAGTGCCCTGTACTGATGCGACTATAGGCTGGGTTTGGGCTGTCTCTCTCTTCTCAGGGAGGTGGCAAGGAGGGAGAATGTCAGTGTCAGGAGTATGGGCTTCCGAGTGAGGCAGATGTGAGCTCAAATCCCCGCCAGGCCTCTCACCAGCTGAGTGACCTTGGGCATGTTTCTTAACCTCTCTGAGCCTCAGTTTTCTCATCTGTAAAATGGGGATGAACGTATGTCTTGAGGCTTAAATAAGATAACAGATGTGCAGTGCTCAGCAGGGCTGGCACGGGAAGTGCTTGGCAGTTAAGCTCATTTTCCAGACAGACAAAGGGACGAGTCCCAGGTAGGCCACCTTCAGAAGGTGAGCACTGGGTAGAACCCGGGGCCAGATGAGCCCACAGCTTGGCTCTGGCTGTAGGCCAGCTCCCTGGGTGACATGTGACTTCATTTTTCCATGCTTTCCCTCTGGAAAAGACCTCAGCCTCTCTGCAGCCACCATGCTCGCCTATCGTAATTTCTCTTTGCAGACAAAGATCCCTGTAACTAGTTCCTGCACTACCTACTCAGTCTCAGCCCTATAAAAAGCTGACCGGAGCTGTTATTTTAAGGGCTGTCACTGCATTTCCCTTCGAGGGTCTCTGCTGGAACTGGTCTGCCGTTCCCATGGCTGGTGGCAGATCTCTGAGCTGGCTTTCAAGGACAAGGAATGGACAGAGAGTGGCGGCCACTGCCTGGGGATGGGGGCTAAATTCATGCTGTGAGGAAGAGCAGCCCCACCACCCTCAGCCCATTCTCTACTTTCTCTCTTATTTTTCGGCAGCTGGAGTACCTGCTCTATGCCCCGAGGACCTCCCGGGTAATCTTTTTACAGATGAGGAAGCCATGACTCAGAGAGGGACAGCGCTTTCTCCAAGGACACACAGCAGAAAAGTGCATGGTTCTCCTGGACTCCCGGCTCTGAACGCTTTTCCCGGCTGCCACTTTTCTTCATCTGCTGCTTCTTCTCCCCTCCCTGAACTCTTCCTCCTCTTCCCCTTCCTGTATTCCTTTCCTTCCTTCTCTTCCCTGTCTCCTTCCTCTTCCCCTTCTTCCTCTCTCAGCTCCAGTTTCCCTTCCCTCCTCTCTTCCAGGTCTTTCTCTAGACGTCTTCTTACCCCACCGGCTTTTCCTGTCGCCATCATCATTATAACATTGGAAACACATCAGGAGAGAGAGATGACATTCAGCAGCATGTCTGGGTTCCCCCCGGCCCAAGTCCTGCACCGAGTCCATCCCATGCATAATGTCCTTCAACAACCCTAGGAGATGGGTACCATATCTCACCATTTTACAGGCAAGGACAGGACAGGGGGACCCAGAGGAGGAAGCCACCTGCCAAGGTCACACATGAAGCTGGGGCTTGGGCTGGAGTCTCAGTGTAGATCTGGCTGACATCAGAGACTTCATGTTGTAGTAAACACACACATACTCACGCTTTAAAAAGGAGAGTTAACTTACAAACTCTCAAGCATACAGAGTATAAGAGAGCAGCGCAATGCATTTTTACATGTGTACACCACCCATTATGAAATAGCACATTTTCAGCACCCGGAAAGTTTCCCTTGTGCTAGCCTCCCAGCTGACACCCAGAGTCCCTGGTCTTAACTCAAAACTTCAGCTCTAGCCGTATCTGGGCTGAAATCCCTGTTGTGTGACATCGATCAATTTGATTTGCCTCTCCGTGCCTCAGTTTCCTGATCTGTAAAACAGAGCTACAATCCTCTCCCTCATAGGACAGCTGCAGAAAAACCCTGTCTTAGGTTATGCAGCAGGCACAGCCGAGAAAGGTGGGCCTTGTGGTTAATGTTATGAATGTGCCGGAGCCTGGGCCCCCCCTGCTCCCAGCAGTCATGGAGGCTGCTGTCACCCATCAGGCCCCCAGCCCCTCTGTGAGTCCCAAGGCCCCAGCCTGAGAAGGCCCCAGGAGCCAGGCCTGCTTCTCTGGGGAAGTGAGGCACAGTGACCCCTGACCCCAGCCATTTTCCCGACCCCCAGACCACAGCCTGCAAGAGGCTAACCTGCCCCCCGAATACTGCCGGTGACCCCCCCCCCCGGGCTGGCGAGGCTGCGCCCGCCCGCACCCATTCATGTATTTTGTATTATAAAATGACTGCTGTCTCCATGGCAACATAAAAGGAGCCGATCTCATTACTGGGGCCCGGACACATTATTTTCTCCAAGGAATTTCTTCTTTTCATTATTTCCCTCCAAAGGTCAGTTATCCTCTCAGGCGGGGTGGGGGGCGGCAGCGGGGGGGTCTTCGAAAGGTGAGCCGGATTCATGGCAGAATTCCCCTGGCGGAATTTACAATCATTTTGCCTTTTTCCCCTGCTCTAACACCGTTGGAGAGATTTTCTTGCAGCCAGGCAGTTCTCTTTAACCCCTGCAGCCCCGACAGGCAGCAGACAGGCTGTTCCTGTTGCACTGTCCTGGGAATTCCCACCCATCTCTGTGCCTCCTTCCTCCTCCTCACAGTCACCTGCAGCTGCCCGACTTCAGGTTCTGAGAGCAGGAGAGGTCTGGAGTTTGTCTGATTAACCATGGAGTAATTGAAGGGCTCAAAGGCAATTTGCTTTTATTCTAAGCCCTCCCACTGAGAAAAGCACCCCTTTAAAAGTTAATACTAGTGATAATAATAATTTATATGGATATCTGGAATGCTGTGTAGTGTAGTAATTCAGAATTTTGGTTCTAGGGTCAGAGGGACCGGGGTTCAAATCCTGCCTCTGCCAATTTCAGGCTGTGTGACCTTGGGCAGGTTGCCGCATCTCTCTGAGCCTCGGTTTCCTTATCTGTAAAACAAGCCTCATACTGGCATCTGCCTTGCAGTGTGGGGTAAGGATGGAATGAGATATGTATGTAAATTACTGAGCACAGTACCTGGCACACAGGAAACAATATTGGTGATGATTTATCTTTGGGTATATATCTGTCAGTTACTGTGTATATCAGTTATCTGCTGATGTGAAACCAATCACTCCTAAGACTTAGTAGCTTAAAACAACAATAAGCATTTATTATCATTCATAGTTTCTGTGTATTGGGCATTTGGTAGCAGCTTCATTGGATGGATTTGGCTCTGAATTCCTCTTGCTGTTGCAGTCGTGTGTCTGGGGCTACAGTTATCTGAAGTCCTGACCAGGGCTGAAAGCTCTAATTCCAGGGTGGCTCACTCATGGCTGGCTTTTGATCAGGGGCCTCAGTTCTTCTGGATCTTCACATGGTCTGTCCTCAGGGCTGCTTGAGCATCCTCACAAAATGGCAGCTGGCTTTCCCCAGAATGCGTGATCCAAGAGAGCAAGATGGAAACTGTGATGACTTTTATGATCTTCTTTAATCTTCCCAAGGGAGATTCAAGGCTGATTTCCATTTTACAGAGGCGGTTGGGGCCCAGAGAAGGAAAGCAATTTGCCCAAGCATTGAATTCCAGATCTGAGTTCTTTCTCCTGCCCCTGCTTCTCATGGACCCAGTAACTATGGTGGTTGGATTCTGCTGCTCCAAAGGGAGGGAGACTTGCTGGGAAGAGAAACTCTGGGCAGCCCGAGTCTGTATTGCAGCTGGTTGGGGCAGAGCAGTGCACAGACACTCAACAAGTGAAGCCAGTCAAAACACTCCCCCCAACGAAGCCAGTAGAAGAAGCGTGTTTGTAAAACTGACGGCGTTTTTGTTGACAGGCAAATGTCTATATTACATGGCAACAAATGGCTGGAAGATGCAAAAATGCAGTCAATCATCAGGGATTGTTTTTTCTCTTTAGAAAAGAAAAGCTCTCCCACCACCAAACAGGATGAGTGATGTTTGCTTTGTGTTTGCAGATCATTCTCTGATTTAGCAGGTTCCTGGGGTGCGGCTATGGAGACCCAGGGGCAGCCCAACTCCTTTTGAACCAAGCAGGGAGGGGTTTTCAGGGTCTTTCCAGTGACCCAAGGGAGGAAGGGCTGCGCTGAGATGTGCCACTTTCAGGCAGAGAGAGAGAGAAAGATCTGGGGGTGAGGGGTACTAGACCTCTGGATCGGGTGTCATTGGCTCGCTCCTTGGCATAGTTTCAGACCCGATTTTCTGGCTGACTTTCAGAACTACAGTATTGCTCAAACTCTGCTGTGCTCAGAGCCTCGTAGGAGAGCTGGTGAGAATGCAGATGCCCAGGCCCTAACCCTGGAGATTCTAATTCACAAGGCTAGGGAGGTGGCCTAGGTACCTGCATTTTAAAAATACCCACCTTCCCCTTCCTAGAGATACTAATGCAGGTGGTCCTGGGAAAACACTCTTGGAAAAACACGTGATGTGGAAGATAGACCCTGTGGCCTCTGTTCCCTTGATCTAGCACATTCCTGGTCATGTCAGGGCCCAGCTGGGCTGTGTCTCCAGGAAGTCATCCCTGATCCCCTCTTTCACAGAATAGGTCACACTCGTAATGACACTGCTGCGCCTATCCCTCTCATTTCTTCTGGCTCAGTTTCTCAGAACTACACAAGGGGAGCCTGAGGTCTGAGTCCTCTGCCTGATGTCAGTTCTTCAAATGTGGAAGCCATTAGTTCATTCATTCATTCATTCATTCATTTGCCAAGTCTGTATTGAGCACCTGCTGCATGCCAGGCACTGAGGACAGAGCAATGACTGAGACAGATTTGGTAACTGTAACAGTTGCCCTCCCAGAGTCCAAGGTCTAATGGGGGAGACAGCTCAAACAAGCCAAGACACAACTCTATAGAACATCTGTAAGTTGTATGTTTCCCAAGGGGATAAACATAGATGGGGACCTGGGGGGCAGCTACTTTCACTACAGGGCTGGACAGAGAAGGGCTCTTCGAGGAGAGGACTTCTGGGTTGAGATCCAAAGATAAGAGGAGGCTGATTACTTGAGAACTGGGGAAATGCCATTCCAGGCAGGAGGAACAGTATGTGTAGCGGTCCAGGGGCAGACAAGACCCAGAAGTGTTCAAGGCAGAGGAAGAAGGCCAGCGTGGCTGGAGTGGAGTGGGTAAAGGGGAGAGCACCATGAGATGGGCATGGAGCACACCACATGCAGACTGCAGCAGAGTCTGGGTTTTATTCTGAATCAGACAAGAAGCTGTCAGAGAGTGTTGCATGGTTAGAAGTGAAAAGGCTGGCCGGGTGCAGTGGCTCAAGCCTGTAATCCCAGCAGTTTGGGAGGCCGAGGTAGGTAGATCATGAGGTCAGGAGATTGAGACCATTCTGGCTAACATGGTGAAACCCCATCTCTATTAAAAATACAAAAAAATTAGCCCGGTGTGGTGGTGGGTACCTCTAGTCCCAGCTACTCAGGAGGCTGAGGCAGGAGGATGGCGTGAACCTGGGAGGCGGAGCTTGCAGTGAGCCGAGATCGTGCCACTGCACTCCAGCCTGGGCGAAAGAGCAAGAAACCATCTCAAAAAAAAAAAAAAAAAAAAAAAAAAGAAGTGAAAAGGCTAACAGCACACCATTTTTTGGACCAGATCCCTATCCTTTGGCAAGTGAAGTGTTAGCATTTTACCCATTTCCTGGGAAGCTTGCAGTAAATGTGGCAATTACTACTATTATGA
The DNA here is from genome assembly GCF_029281585.2 of Gorilla gorilla gorilla. Lineage (NCBI taxonomy): Eukaryota > Metazoa > Chordata > Mammalia > Primates > Hominidae > Gorilla > Gorilla gorilla. The sequence continues at coordinate 25,586,699 of NC_086018.1, read as the reverse complement.
CTTAGACCTTAGATGCCACCTCCTCCAGGAAGCCGTCTGTGCTTCTGCTCCAGCAGCTTCATATTCACCTCCACCATAGCATTCGTGATGGATACATGAATATACCATGACATACCAATATATCTGCAGAATTGTAGCCAGTGCCCGTTTTGCTGAATGGGAGAATCCAAGAGGGCTCAGCCTCATCTTTCATCTGTGTCTTCCAAACACCGAGTGAGGCCTGGCACAGAGGAGTGTGTGCGTAGCATGGTGGGCAATGGTGAAATCAGACTGAGTTCAAATCCTTGTCTACCGTTGGCTAGCTGTGCAACCTTGGAGGGCTCCATGAGGAGTGAAGAAATAGTAGTCTTTGTCAGGGTGTGTGCTGTGATGAGTAGGAGAGCAAGTGCCTACAAACTACACACCACGGTGTTTGGTGCACAGTGAGTGCTGATGGCTGTTGGCTGTGCTTGTTATCCTGTACCCAGATATTTATTGAATAAAGGTTTTGGGGGCAGCCCCGCTACCCTTTCATTGCTCCCACCACCCTGCCACTGCCTGCTCCCACCCTCCTGTGGACAGGAGTTTGGCTCATCAAATCCTTGAGTGTTGGATAAGGATGTGTCAGGTTTGATATCTGGCTGCTACTTCCAGTTTCTCGGATTTCCGGTCCTCATACACTTTGGAGATCTGTGTGGGGATTTGTGGTGACCTGGGCACTTTATAGTGAAACAGCCAGAAGAGCCTGGAGAGGGCCTGGGGCTGGGGATCACAGGACCCCCACCCCCAAAGCTGATTCCCTGGTTAAAAGTACAGGAGGACGCTTTCCCTGGGAGGGGACGGGGACTGTAGGACATTGTCCCTCAGATGGGATGTTTGGAGCTTGGGTCACTCCATATCCATCTGTCCGTCCATCTGTCCATCTGTTAGTTGATTATTCACTGAGCACTGCCTGTGTCTGGCACTGGGGACCCAGCAGAGAACAAGGCAGATGCCATCTCTGGCCTCATGGAGCTGATGTTCCCTGCAGAATAAGAAAGGAGCCGGTGTTTTGTGAGCACCTGATAAGCGCTGGGCATTTCTCCCACGTGATTTTTTGGGGCTCACCATCACTCAAGGTTGGTTTTGTTGCCCTGCTTTCCAGATACCAACCTGTGAGGTTCAGGGAGGTGATGTCAGTTGCCCAGGGTCACAGGCTTGAGGGTGGTCATGCTGGAATTTGGACCCAGCCTGTCTGGTTCCCCTATATCTCCCATCTTTCTGTAAAAGGGAGCTTACCTTCAACTTGGAGGTTGCCGTTCTGTCCCACCTCTGTGGTGCTCAGATTCTTAACCTGGATCTGCCTGAGGACAATATCCACGTCTTCTATATCCTGGTTCCCCACAGATTCCAGCATGTTGCCAAACTGGTAGCAAGGGTGAGACATCAGGGCACCAAACAGAACCCTTCCAGCATCCGTCCCCTTTTGGGCCCTAGTTAACCCACCTTTTACATGAAGCCTGCCCTGATTGCCCCAACAATGGGGACCTTACTTTCCTGTCTCTGACCCTGAGAAGCCCAGACTCTTTGAGGCATCGTTAGTGCCACCATTCTCCTCCCCCTTGCATTCGCTCCCGCTCCTCTAAGTGGCAAATATTAATTAAGCACCTCCTGCGGTGAACTGTGCAGTGGTTATGGGCATGATCTCTGGGTTCAGAGAGCCTGGGCTTGAACTCAAGCTCTGCCACTAGGGATGTGGCCCTATGAAAGTCCCGTTACTGCCCCGACCTTCCATTTCTTTATTTCTAATGTCAGAAGGTTCTTCTGAAAATTAAATAAGATACAATGTAGCCCTTCCTTCCTTCCTTCCTTCCTTCCTTCCTTCCTTCCTTCCTTCCTTCCTTCCTTCCTTCCTTCCTTCCTTCCTTCTCTCTCTCTTTCTGTCTTTCTCTTTCTCTCTTCCTTTGACAAAGTCTTGCTCTGTCACCCAGGCTGGAGTGCAGTGGCAAGATCTCAGCTCATTGCAACCTCTGCCTCCCGGTTCAAGGTTTCAAGTGATTCTCCTGCCTCCGCCTCCTGAGTAACTGGGACTAGAGGTGCATGGCACCATGCCTGACTAATTTTTGTATTTTTAGTAGAGACGGGGTTTCACCATGTTGGCCAGGCTGGTCTTGAACTCCTGACCTCAAGTAATCCACCCGTCTCTGCCTCCCAAAGAGCTGGGATTACAGGTGTGAGTTTCTTTCAATTAAGAGAGTGAATCTGGGAGACTTCAGAGCACACCAGCTATATAGCCAGGAAGAAAATCGCTCTGCCCAGTAGAACTCCTGATGACTTGCTAAGAGCGGATGAAGAGCTGTGAACTAACCCCTCTTAGTTTAACCGCTCACATCAAGCCATCAAATAAGCTTTGGAAGAATACCTATTACGTATTTACTACTGAGAAGGGATCAAGACACACGAACAGACAATTCTGTGAAGTGCACATCTGCGCCTTCTCTCCTGATGTTTCCCTCCCCAAGGGCTCCACAACATTCTTCAGCTTGGAGCACAAACCTGGAGTTCCTATGAACTTTCACTGGAAGGATATTGTTAACACCCCCTGCTCATTAGTATTTCTGCCAGGTGTGACCCTTGAAGAAGCTTCATTCATTAGGCAGATGTATCAATAATCCAGATATATCTTTCAGGCAATTTTTTTTTGTTTTTTAATGAATGAGCATTTATTCTCTTTAAGGCCCTGGAAAACATGGGCTTTGGTGCTGGAGCATTCAGCTTACGCAAAACACCGTGAATGCTAAAATTTGCTTCTTTTTGATTTAGTCTCTTGCTAGCTTGAAGAACTGGATTTTATAACAGGTCAATTTCAGACCATTTGATATTGATATATGAAGATCCTTAGGGATTATTGAATGCATTTTTCATCCAGCTGCGATAGTATCATATAAGGAAAATGGGATTGACTGTTAAGTACAAATTGAAAAAGACATGGTCATTTAAGATAACTCCTTATCTGTATACAAGGAAATGGTATCAGGGAAATAGACCACCAGTTGACAGAAATAAATTTCACCTTGGGTTCCTCCTCCACACACCTCTTCGACTGCTGTTCACACTCGTCTGGGATTATTCAATTATTCTGGGAGCTCTTTCCTGGGGCGCCTGTTAGAGGATGCGTCTGGAGGGAGAAGAAAGTCCTCTGCTGTTTTATTCTAGAAGGAAGGATTGGATAGGAAGAGCTGGGACCATTCGTGGGCTAACCCTTCAGGACTTTGCATGGGGCAGCTTTATCCCAGAATATGGCAGGTCTTCCCAGCAGAACCTCTGATGCTTGCTATAATAGAGCAGGCGGAGAGCTGAGAACAATGATTTCACACCTTTTTTCATCCACCAGGTTCACTCACGTGACCTCTGTTGCTCACACTGGGGACACTCAGCCTGTGTCCTGGGTGATGGGTTGAGAATTTCTATTCTTATGTGGTAGAACGCTTTTCATAATTCACATCTCTTTGGCACATGACAGCTCACACAATCTTTTGGAGTGGCGTATACACCCTGTGAGCCAACGTGAGTTCTGCCTGACTCCTAAGTCTGTACGTTTTCCTGCATCGTGCACAAGAATTGTGGATTTGAAGCCCAGTTGGAAAATTCCCCAAGCCCCCAGATATTCCCTTTGCTGATGGTTGGGATGGCAGGAAACTTTTCTGGTCCTCTAGAGTGGTAGAGTGCACTGGCCTGTTTCTGTTCTTCCTGTGCCCTCTTCTCCAATTCTGGGGGTGATAGAGGAAAAGGGCTGCTACTTTTACAGGTCCTACTTGTGGAGAGGTCAGCTGGGAAGTGCATGCTCTGGGTCCCCTAGAGAACAAGGCTTGGGGTGGTGTTGGACATGACCTTGAGGGAAGCAGGGTACATGCTCCAACTTGGCTCCTCTCACACTACAGGGGAAGTCAACATCAGAAATTCTCTCCAACTTCATAGAGGAAAGGGCTTTCAGAGACCTCAGGGGAACCAGGTGATTTGAGGCCTAAAAGTCATCCCCCTTAAGCTGACTTAAGGCTAACTCATTATTCCTGAGGACTTACTGTGTGCCAGATTAATCTGCCACTTTCAGGAGACTCTGAGAAGGGTGTGATGAAAATTGGACCAGTCTCTTTATATGCATAATGTTGTTAGAACTCACAGCACCATCACTCTCATTTTATGGATGAGCATCATCAGCTGGGCAACATGACCCCCATTTTACAACTGAGGAAACTGAGGCTCGAGGTGAGAAGTAACTTGAACAAGTCACACAGATTTTACTGGGACAGTAATTTGAAACTGGGGTTGTTTAACTTTGAAATAATTCACTCATTCACTCATCCACTCATTTTTTCATTCATGCATTTCCTTACCCACCTACCCATTCATCTTTCCATCCATCCTTCCTTTCTCCCTTCCTTCCTTCTGTTCATCCATACACCCACCCACTCACTCACCCTTCCTTCCATCCATCCACCCATCCATGCATCCATGCATCCATCCATCCATCCATCCATTTATTTTTCCTTCCACCCATCCCTTCATCCATCCTTCCACCCCTCCATCTATCCATCCATTTATTTTTCCTTGCTTCCATTTATCCTCCATCTATCCATCCATCTTTCCATCCATCCATCCATCCATCCATCCATCCATCCATCCATTCATTCATCCACCCCCATCTATCCATCCATTTATTTTTCCTTCCTTTCATCCATCCATCATCCATTCATCTATCCATCCATCCATCCATCCATCCATCCATCCATCCATCCATCCATTCATCCATGCAATCACTCACCCACCCACCCATCCATCCGTCCACCCATCCACCCACTCACCCATCTATCCATTCATCCATCCAATGTCAATCAAGCACGTGCTGGGCAATAACCTCCCTTAATTGCTATGAATGATTTCTTGGGGCATCAGAGGGGACCCCAAGGCTTTCCCCAGGGCTACCACATCCTGGGGCTGACCAGAAGCCATCATGACAAGACACTGGAACCATGTTGAAGGCCTTAGTCTAAGCTTTGCCAGGAAGAGGCAGGAGGCAACAAACTGCCGGACATCTCCCACCTGGCATAGGGATTGGAATGTGGCATCAGAAGATGCGCTTGGAAGATGGTGTGTTTGGGGGGGTGGAGAGAGTGGCTGGCATAAGTAGTTCACTTCCCTCCCAGAAACCCACAGGCAAACTCTCTCCACCAGCCTATAATTCCAGCTCACCTGTCAATGGGCACAGGGCATGGAGCCAATTCTTTCTGAGTCTCATGAATCACAGCACTCAATTCTTTGGTACTAATAAAATGCACTCTCTCTCAAAGACTTGACTGAATGAACCACAAGTCCATCGAGATCCTCAAGGCTCCTCTCTCCTTCTCTCCCTCTCTCTGAGTCTGCACTCAGGCAGGGCCTTAAATTGCTGGCTGAAAAGGTGATGTGCCCTTGGGGGCTGCAGGTCTGCTTGGCAGGAGCTGTGGGTGGGGTCCAGGGCTCTGGGTTCAAGACCTGCCACCCTCTGGTCCTGACCTAAGGAGATTGTTCCTACGGTTTCTGAAGTCTCTTCCAGCCTGGCCCAGCAGGGGCTGACTTTCTCTAACGCAGAGTGGTTAGGCAACCCCACTTATCTGTAGATCCCCAAACATAGTCCTTGTATTCTAGACACTCACAGTCTAGAGGAAAGACAGATGTGCCAGCAGCTGTAATTCACAATCATAGTGATGCAGGAATAGTAGGTGAACCAAAACTGTTACTAGTTTCCTGTTGCAGCTATAAAAAATGACCATAAAATTAGTGGCTTAAAAATAACAAAAATTAATTTTCTTACAGTTCTAGAGGCCAGAACCAAAGTCAAGATGCTGGAAGAGCTGTGCTTTGTCCAAAGGGCCCAGGGAGGACGCTTTCTGGCCTCTGCCAGCTTATGATGACTCCAGGCATTCCTTGGCTTGTGGCCACATCACTCTAGTTCCACCTCCATCTTTGTGTAGCTTTCTCATGGGGAGCTTCACCGATCCTGAGCCCAGGATGACGCACTTTGTGTTCATCATCCCTAGGAATCATTGAAGACAGCTATGAGCCAGGTGGTGCGGTGCCCGTTGCACAGAGGAGGAGAGCGAGGCCCATGTCCTGTCCTTGTGGGGTGCTCAGCTGCAGCAGCCCGGAGCCCTGAGGTGGCCACGAACTCTGGCCAGGGGGTGGCAGGGGCACTGTATGCGTTGTAGGGCCTGTTTGGGAAGACATTGAAGAGTAGGCGCCGGTGAGTCAGGTTATCTCCAAAGAGAAGTCAAAGATGAGCTCTGGGTGGAGAGTGTGACCCTGAGTGGCCCTCTTCATTTTACAGATGGGGACACTGAGCCTCAGAGAGAAGAATGATGTGGCCAGGGTCCCACAGCGAGGATGCGGCAGAATCAGGATTGGAACCCAGACCTGTCTGACTCCAGAGCTTTTGGGGACTAGGATTCTTTCTGCATGTCTTTCTCTCTCGCCAAGGTATGGACCTTCCATAATGATGAACAAGCGCCGACATTTGCCAAGTGGCTGCTCTGTGCCTGACGTGGAGCTCAAAGGTCTGGAAGAGACTCCAGCTGTGGCCTTGATGACCAATGCCTTGGGGAGGGCAGAGACGGGGGAAGCCCCGGGAGACGGTGCAGCAGTGGGAGTGAGTATCAGCAGAGACCCCTTTAAAACCACTCCCAGGGCAGAGGGATGGAGGCAGGAGAGGCTGTGTGGAGAGGCCCCTGATGACCCTGGCTGGAGCCACCATTGTCACTCCTCTGGATTATTGTGGCAGCCTCCTTGAAGGCGTTCCTACCTCCATCCTTGTCTCCCAGTAGCCTATCTTCAGCTCCAGCAGCCAGAGGGACCCTAAGGCATGAGTCTGCACAAGACATCATCTGCTGCACACCTTCCCAGAGCCCCCTCTCACCGACAGTGCCAATGTGCTCCGGACACCCACACTTCCCTGCTTTCACCCATCTCTCAGGTCCCACCCCAACACCTCAGCCTCCTCCTGGCTCCCTGACACCTTCTGCCTCAGGCCTTGCATTTGCTAGTCCCCCTGCCATGACTGTTCCAGGTCCAGACATCTGCAGGGCCATCTTCCTCATCTCCTTCCCAATGTGACTTCTGCCACTTTCTCCACACGGTCTCCCTGGCCACCCTCTTAAGTTATTATCCTGGCCCCAGGACTTCCCATCGCCCTTCCCTGCTTTATTCCCTGCTTGACGGCACTTTTCACCTTCTGCCATATCACCTACTTATTTATTATCTTCCTCCCCTCAACTAGAATATAAATTTCGTGGAGGCAGCAAGTTCTCTCTGCTGCGTTCACTGTTCAACATCCAGGAAGCTTGGCACCTACAAGGCATGTAGTGGACCTCAATCCATCTTCTATGAATGAACAAATGGGTGTCAATCATAATTTTGGGGGTTTTGGTTAATGATCGAGGAGCCACATAGGAGAGTGGTTAAGGGAACAGACTCGGGGTCAGGTAGACATTAGATCAAATTCCAGTGGTGCCACGTATCAGCTGTGTGACCTGAAGCAAGTGACTCAGGTTCTCCGTGCCTTGATATTCTCACCTGTTCAATGAGGATGCTAGCCTCACCTGCCTTGGGAGGAGCTTGTGAAGACTGAGTGAGCCATTGCATGCAGGGCAGGTAGCATGAGGGGAATACAGTAGGCGCTCACTCAGTGACAGACCTTATTACTACAGATGCATGGGAGATTCTTGGAATTTCAGCAAAGGGGCTTGGAAGATCATCTGACCTTTCTTCCCCTTGCAAGTGGGGAAGGCAAGGCATATTCCAGAGCCTGGGGAGGGTCAGAGCTTTTCTTTCTTTGTTTCTTTCTTTTTTTTTTTGAGATGGAGTCTCGCTCTGTCGCCCAGGCTGGAGTGCAGTGGCGCGATCTCGGCTTATGACAACCTCCGCCTCCCGGGTTCAAGTGATTCTCCTGCCTCAGCCTCCCAAGTAGCTGGGACTACAGGTGCCTGCCACCACGCCCAGCTAATTTAGTAGAGACGGGGTTTCACTGTGTTGGCCAGGCTGGTCTCAAACTACTGAACTTGTGATTTGCTCGCTTTGGTCTCCCAAAGTGCTGGGATTACAAGCATGAGCCACCGCACCCGGCCAACTTTTCTTTCTACGTTAAAAGCCTGAACCCCCAGGATTCTCCAGGGTGAAGTCGAAGCTTGCAGCCAAGCCCTACTTCAGGGGCAGAATTCTCTACTCTGGGCTGTGTGGAGCAAACACAACTGGGCCAGAAAGGCAGCTATATTCATCGGCGTTCTCTAGAAAACCAAAATCAATAGAAGAGAAAAGCATAAACACATATATGAATATATATAGAGATTTTTATATAAAATATATACTTAAAAGATTTATATATAGAAAGAGGTTTATATATAAACATATATGAGGAGATTTATTATAAGGTTTTGGCTCATGCAATTGTGGAGGCTGAGGAGTCCCGGGGGGAATCTGCCATCTGCAAGCTGGAGATGGAGGAGGGCCAGTGGCATAGGCTGAAGGCCTGAGAGCCGATGGTATAGATTCTTGTTGGTGTCCAAAGACCTGAGAACTTGGAGCAAGAGGGTGGGAAAAAGACCAGTGTCCCAGCTCAAGCAGTCAGGCCAAAGGAATTCAACTCTCCTCCACCCTTTTGTTCTATCCAGGCCCTCCCCATCCTCATGGGGCAGGGCCATCTTTACTCAGCCTGCCAATTTCAATGGCAGTCTCTTGCAGAAACGTCTCACAGACACACTCAGAAATATGTTTAGTCCTGAAAGATAAGCCCTAATTCCACCCAGCAGCTGGCACATCTGGACTGTGACCACTGGGGCTGACCCTTGGGGCTGCTGTCACGATTATGTCCTTGGGACACCTGGGAGGTTCAAGCCACTGGCAGCAGCTGGGTTGGACCAACAGCTGGTGAGTTCGGCTGGTTAGAGGCTGGCTGGGGTCATGTGCATTAACAATACTTTGCAGTCTGTGGGATCCATAAAACCTCATCTGCAAGGTCCCAGGTAACCAGGTAAGGTTTCCCTGCTCTGTTCATGTCCTCCTGCTTACCACTGCAGACAGTGAGCGATCTTGTTAAAGCACACATGAGATCAGCCCCTGCAGTGCCTTCTCCCTCTCCAGAGAAGGAAGACTAGACTCTTCCCCACGCTTGGCCCCCCAGGCCCCTCAGGATCAGACCCCTTCTTCCTGTGGGACCCGAGGTCTTGCAACTCTGTCGTCTCCCACTCCCTTGCAGTGACACCAGCCTTGTCTCTGTGCCACAAGCATGCTGAGCTTGCCTGGACCCCAGGGCCTTTGCACATACTCTCCTTTTCTGTGGAACCTCCTCCCCCCAGACCTTGATGTTGCCCACTTGCCTCCTGCCGCTACCACCTCCTTAACTCCTGGCAACCACTAATCCGTTCTCCATTTCTATAGCGTTGTCATTTTCACAGTGGAATGTAAATGGAATCATGCAATGTATAACTTCTGTGGGTTTTACTTTTTGGATTGGACATAATTTTCTATTGATCTATCCAGGTTGTCGTGTGTATCAGTAGGGAGTGAACAAGGTCTGCCTCCTCTTCAAACCTCCCCTCTCCAGATAGGCCCCTGACACCACTCCTGTTAAATCACCTTGTTTTGTTGTGAAATTTTCTTGTTTATGTGATAACTGGTTTAACATCCAACTCCCCTAGTGGAGAGTGAACTGAGCCTGTTGTATCCATGCAGCCCCTCCCGCCTTGGTAAAAATGCCCCACACAGAAGCAGTGCTTAATAAATATTAATTTCTTTGCTGAGTGCGTGCTCAGTTGCAGATGTGGACATAGAAGCTCAAAGAGGAGAAGGGATGTGTCTTGTACTCCACTGGGCAGTGAGTGAGTGGGCGGTAGAGTCTGGAGCAGGAGGCAGGTGCCCGATTCCCCACATGCTGGGCGCTTCTCCTGTACCCTATTTTGGGCTTTCCCATAACTCTCTGCCAGTCTCATCGCAGCCCTCCGGGAGGTGGGGCAGCTGGGTTGGAGAGGTGAGGATGTGGCTCTGTGGCTGGAGGTTTGGGAGGAGGGTGGTGCTGGAGAGATAGCCACCGAGGGGTATGGTGTGGGTATGGGCATGGTGTGGCCCACCCACATGGAAAGGCTAGACAGACCTCAGCACTCCAGGGAAGATGCTGTCCCTTCTGCCTTGGCCTGGTGTGCCTTGTTCACTCACTTGCAGCCTGCAACCCCCACAGGGCCCGGGTGGTGAGTGGCCACACCAGCTGAAAGCACCAAAAGTTTCTGGCTGTCTGGAGCCCAAACATGTAAGCTATGGGAACCCATAGCTGGCATGCCCGCCAGTGACACTAACAGGGCTGGCATGCCTGCCAGTGACACTTCCCAGAGCCTGTACATTCTGGAGCTGGGGAATACCCTGGGGACTCTAGATCCGGTGGGTCTCCAAACTGCTGGTAACCCTGAAAGACGGAGTGGGGGCTGTGGGCCAGGCATTCAGTTCAACAAGAGTGTCTTCGTGTGCACCCGGCACACATATGGGCCTCATAACATTCTACTTGTAGAATGGGCTCTGTGGTTTTTATTTTTATTTTTAAATAAATCTTTTTATTTTGAGATAATCGTAGAGTTGCATTCTGTTGTAAGAAATAATACAGAGATACCGTGTATCCTTTACCTAGTTTTCCCTAGTGATGACATCTTGCAAAAAGTCTAATGTCCCAACCTTGATATTGATGTTGATACAGATACAAAACATTTCAAGATACAAAACATTTCCATCCCTCAGGTGGCCCTTTTCTAGCAGCCACGCCCACTTATCTCCTGCCTCCACCACCTCCTTAACTCCTGGCAACCACTAATCCGTTCTCCATGTCCATAATTTTGTCATTTTCACAATGGAATGTAAATGTACATACAGCATGTAACTTCTCTGGGTTTTGCTTTTTGGATTGGACATAATTTCCCATCGATCCATCCAGGTTGTCGTGTGTATCGATAATCATTCCTTGTTACCGCTAAGTCATATTCCATGATGTAGCTGTGTCACAGTGTGTTAACCCAGTCACCTGTTGAAGGGCACCTGGGTGGTTTCCAGTTTTGGGCTATTACGAATAAAACTGCTATAAACATTCATGTACAGGTTTTTATGTGAACATAAGTCTTCATTTCTCTGGGATCAGTGCCCAGGAGTGCAATTGCTGGGTTGCGTGGTAGAATATTTACTTTTTAAAGAAACTGCCAACCTATCTTCCCCACTGTACAGCATGAGAGGGAGCCCGTTTTCCCTCATCCTCACTGGCATTTGGTGTTGCCACTATTTTTTTTTTATTTATTTTAGCCATTCTGACAGGGGAGTGGTGATAGCTCATTGTAGTTTAAATTTGCATTTCTCTAATGGGTCTGCTGTTTTTTTTTTAATGTTTTGAACCATGATTGGGTCCCACTGGCCCATTTCACAGATAAGAGAAACTGAGTCCTGGAGACTGCAATAAACATGGATCTCCTAGTTTTCACCCTGATCATAGGGCATTCAGAGAGGAGGGAGATTTTTGAATAGCTCTTTAAAAGCATGCGTACTTTTACTTGGAGGTGTGGAAAGCATCATTCTGATATTTTAACTGAGGCGGGTGTGCTTTCTCTGATGTCCTGCCCCTCAGGATTCTTGTCCACTTGGAGTGCTGGCTTCAAGCTGTCTCCGAGGGATGTGTTGTCCCCCCACAACGTTGCTGGATGCAGGGACACCTCTTCTTTATAGATTGAGAGCTCTCTTGAGCTGCTCTGAGGGCGATGGTGGAGTCTGGCCAGGGAGTGGGGGCTGCCTGACACTGACCCCCATCCAGTCCACAGAGGTGTTGCATCTTGATGCTAAGGGGGTGTCACTAATCTCTGCCCTGAGAGAGACATGGCCACCAGCGAGGCTCGAGGCTATAGCTAGCCTGGGAGCCACAGGTCAGGGTTTAAGCCCCCCAGCCGTGCCCTTCTCCCTCTCCGGGCCCCCTTGCCCTCTGTCCCCCACACTGCCACTATCCATTCCTCACAAAACATCTTCTCCCCTCCTTGGCCTCCCAGAGCTGTTGTGTGTCTTATTTTATCTCATTTTATTTTTGGAGAAAGACGCATTTGTGAGACCCAGGAGGAGGGGAACACAGCATCTGTCAAGGAAGGGCGTCTGGAAAAAGACAACACAGGCACACACACACACATACAATTTTTAAAAGCATGGTAATAAATGCTATTCAAAAAAAAAAAGAAAAAACGTAGAGAAAAACCCACCCCACAATCTCTGAAAAACACAGCCCATTGAAATGACAAGCCGAAAATCATTTGCTAAGCGCCGAAACCGTTCCCTTTGTCACCCAAATCCTTCTGTTGACAGTTACCTTTCAATCCCACAATTGTGTGGCAAGGGCTGATTTTTATTCAATGTTCTATTCACCCTCCGTATTAATGAAAAGGGAGGAGGGAAAAAAACTTGTAAGAATGGTGTTTAATAGGCTGATAGACAAGCCGTCTGGATTCCCCAGCCAACCCCCTCTTATCAGTGGCTCACAGTGGGGCTGACGCTGTCTCTCTGTCCTGGCTCAACTTGGCGTACTTGCTCAGTCTTGGCCCCTGCAATAGAAACTCTGGGATGGATGGATTGATTTTCTTTATATATATATATGTATATATATATATATATATATATATGGTTTGATCTTTTCTTCTTTAGGGAGGAAGGAACACACACAGGTCGTGACTTCATCCTATGATTCAGATACGTACCCAACAATGTTTATTGAGTGTCTACTGAGTGCCAAGGGTCTCTGCTGGGTGCTGGGGTCGGGCATTGGACTTTGAACCGGCAGACAGATCAGCAAGCCAGGTTGGTCCAGGTGTCAGGAGAGATCATCGTGGGCCCCACTGATGTGGGAGACTGTGGGCCTCAAATCATTTCTCTAGGTTCCCCCAAGGCAGAGGGGCCTGGAAACTGGCCCCATCTTTGCACAGATGGGTTGTATTTCAGCATCGAAGGAGGAGGCTGCCCTGGGTTTCGTACTCACCTCTCTTCGTGCCTGGTGCGAGGCAGGGGGCTGGACAACACGAACACCCCAGTCAGTTCTGTTCAGAGACTGTATGGGATCTTGAGGCTGGAATCTCACCTCTGCCATTTACTTCCTGAGGCACCTTGGGTGAGTCGGTTCACCTCTCTGAACTATAGCCCCCTGTCTGTTCTGTGAGGGTAGTGACATCATTGTAGTGGAGTAGCATGGAGGAAAAAGGGAGATTCTGTGAGCTGAAGTCCCTGGCCCGTTCTCTTTCTCTCCCTCTTTTACCTCCTCTCTTTGTTTTCTCTCATGGATTCTAGAACTCCATGATGAGTGCTGTGCTGGGGCCGGGTGGAGGGAGAGCTCAGGAAAGCAGAGAGGAGTGCAGCTTAAAGGATGTGTTTCTGACAGTGAAACTGGCTCCCTGGCTGGGTGATGAGCTCCCCACCATCCGAGCAGTGTAAGTGGAAGCCAAAGCCAATGCCAACCTGGTGAGGATGTTCCAACAGTTGCCACGTGGATTGAGGAACCGGTACCAACCTTGCAACCAGCCCACTTCCAGTCCTGCTTTGTTCCCTACACAACCCACTCCATCCCCAGACCCTATAGCAGTTGGTCTCATTTTGCTTCCATCACACGGGCCCCATACTGGGAGGCATCCTTGAATCTTCTCCTACCTACCACCCCGTGCTCGACCTTGGCAACTTCATCTTTAAAACATCTCGAGTGGTGCAGTGACTCACGCCTATAATCCCCGCACTTTGGGAGGCCGGGGTGGGCAAATCGCTTGAAGTCAAGAGTTTGAGATCAGGCTGGCCAACATGGTGAAATTCCATCTCTACTAAAAATCAAAATTAGCCAGGCGTGGTGGTGGGTGCCTGCAATCCCAGGTACTCGGGAGGCTGAGGCAGGAGAATCGCTTGAACCTGGGAGGCGGATGTTGCAGTGAGCCGAGATCGCACCATTGCCTTCCAGCCTGGGTGACAAGAGTGAGACTCCGGCTCAAAACAAACAAACAAACAAACAAAACAAAACCACATCTCAAGGCCACCAGCTCTCACCCCCTCCCTACACCTTTTACCTGGCACCTGCAGTGGCCCGTCTCTGCTCCCTGCTTCTCCCCTGGGCCCTTCAGTCCTTCCTCTTCACAAAGCAGAGGGAAGCCTTGAATCCATGTGTCGGATCTCCCCCATCTGATCAGAACTTTCCGTTGACCCCCATCTCAAGGCCCTCATAACCCAGCCCCTGTTACCCACAACTACTGCCTGTCTCCCTCCTATTTGCTCCATTCACACCTCCCCGGAACTTTTGCTGTCCCTTGAATATGCCAACTGTGTTCCCTGTGCGCTGGCTGTTCCCTTTGCCTGGAATGTCCTTCCCCCAGGTCCTCACAGGGCTGCCCCCTTCTCCATTCAAGTTTCTGCTTTAAACACCACCTCTGAGAAGTCTTCCCTGATTCCCCATCTGTCACTACCTAATCCCCTTTTCAGCTTCATCTTCCTTCTCTGCACAAATCACTGCTTTATACCACATCATGTATGTGTTCGATGGATCATTGTCTGCCTCCCACGCTGGCCCATGAGCTCCTGAGATCAGGCATTGTGTCCCCAGGTTCATAAATGGGTTCACGCATAACCTCCAGGCCTGTGGTGGGGCCATCCCTGGATCTCATCCTGGGGCTTGTGTCCACCGACCTCCTGAATCAGAGCCGAGGGGTGATCCCATTATTGCCCCCTCTTTTAAAAAACAACATGAGCTGGGCAGCATTGATGAGTAACAGCCACCCCTTATCCTGACCGCTCATTCAGTCACTCAGCAAACATTTATTGTCCTATGCCAGGCAAGGTGCAAGTGTTTGGGACCCAGCTTTCGGATAAGATGGGCACAAAGTTGACATTTTAAATGGGGAGATTGAGGTTAAAAGTAAAAAATATACATGATGGTGTCAGTGTTTATGAAGAAATATAGAATAGGGTAAGGGATTGGGAATGATGCTATTGTCAAGGGGGCAGTCAGGGAGGACTTCCTGAGGGAGGCAACCATAGCAGAGTTTTGAATGCAGTGCTGCTGACGGGCGCAGGTTGGTGGGGGGACTGGTGAGGCAAGGCAAGCAGATGTCAGTTAGAAAAAGGCCTCACAGGTCCAGGGAGGATTGTAGGCTTGGTCTTTGGTGCTGCAGGGAGATGTGTTAAGGAAAGGATTCAGCACAGTGAGAAGTTTGAGTGGGTGCCCAGGAAATGCTGAGTGAATGAAAGAATGAATGAGTGAGTGAGTTGGCGAGTCAGCACCCTGCACATACTGTGCCCTCCTGAGGTTCGATGTCCCACCCTCTTTTATCCCTTTCCCCCAACATCAGCCCCACCTGGCAGGTGTCCCTTTTTGAAAGCACCACCTGCACCATCTTGGCCCCTCTTCCTTCTCTTGGTGCCTCAGCTCCACAGCCAGGATTAGTTCAGCTTTAAACGTGAGCATTTTTAGTGAGCAAAGCAAGAACCCCCCCAGGCACACAATGAGCTTCCCGTCCCCCGGCCTCCTTGGATGGAGCGATCATCCAGACAGTCATTTGTGTTCTGGGTTCTGCATGGCCCCTCCCCTCCCCGCCCTCCGCTGTGATTGCTGACGACGCAGATTTTAATATATTCACACTGGCAGAGCTATTTGCATTCAGATACAATTATGAGGCAAGAAACGGCTTCCTCAGAGCGGGCCCCAGAAAGGGGAGGAGGATTTGTGGCTCTTAGGCTGGGCTGTGTAGTCCTGGCTGAGCTGAGCCCTGTACCCCTGCTTTCCAGCGGAAATATCCCAACAGGTCTGGCACCCTCCGCACCCTCAACCCTGAGCTTGCTAAGATCTGGCTTATTCTGGCTTATTCTCGGGGTAGGAAGAAGTGTTTGTGCTGGTGGAGAGGGGGGCAGGGCAGCATTTTCTAAACTCCTATGTGCCAGACAGTGTGCTTGTCTCTCTGTCTAGGCCCTCAGGAGCCACACACAAGAAGGGGTTAACTACTAAATAAACAAGATAATGACACATTGGGGCTGCGTGTGATGGCTCTCGCCTGTAATCCCAGCACTTTGGGAGGCTGAGGCTGGTGGATCACTTGAGGTCAGAAGTTCGAGACCAGCCTAGCCAACATGGTGAAGCCTCGTTTCTACTAAAAAATACAAAAATTAGCCAGGTGTGGTGGCCTGCGCCTGTACACTCAGCTAGTTGGGAGGCTGAGGCAGGAGAATCGCTTGAACTGGGGAGGCAGATGTTGCAGTGCACTGAGATCACACCACTGCACCCCAGCCTGGGCGACAGAGTGAGACTCTGTCTCAATAATAATAATAATGACACATTGGAACATGTGCAAGGAGGGAAATCAAATAGGCAAAGTGACACTCTCTGAGGGTATTTCTTAGATAAAGTGGTCAGGGAAAGTTGACGGCAAAAATGCCCTGAACCTTTTACTCCTCCTGGTAGCCACTGCCCTTTACCACATGACTCTGCCACCTAGAAGGGGAATCTACTTCCCATCCCTTGAACCTGTGCTTGGCCATGTCCCCTGCTTTGGCTGATAGGATGTGGTATAAGTGATACATGTCCAGCTCTGACCTGAGGCCACAGAGGCCTTGCACATTTCTTTCTTTCTTTTTTTTTTTTTTTTAGAGACAGAGTCTTGCTGTTACCCAGGCTGGAGGGCAGTGGCGTGATCATAGCTCACTGCAGCCCCAAACTCCTGGGCTCAAGCCATCCTACCGCCTCGGCCTCTCAGGTAACTGGAACTACAGGCACATGCCACCATGCCTGGGTAACTTTTTAATTTATATTTTTTGTAGAGATGGGACTCTCACTACTTTGCCCAGACTGATCTTGAATTCCTGGCCTCAAGCGGTCCTCCTGCCTCAGCCTCCTAAAGTGCTAAGATTACAGATGTGAGCCACTGTACTGGCCTGGCCTTGCACATTTCTTCTTACTGACTTGGAACCCTGTGACCACCTTGAGTATAAGTCTGGGCTCTTGTGCTGGAGGATGAGAAGCACATATAGCAGAGATGAGCTGTCCCAGTTGAAGCCAACCTAGATCAACCAGAACTGGGCTGATCTGCTAGCTAACCTCAAAGGCAGAGCAATCATTTGATGAGCCCAGATCAGTAGAACTGCCCATCCAACCTTCAGCCACAGAAGCTCTGCAGCCATACAAATGCCTACTCTTTGTAAGCCACAGAGTTTTGAGATGTTTTGTTATGCAGCAGTAGCTAACTGATACAAAAAGTCAGTCTGAGCAGGTGACATTTTGTCTGAGGCCCAAAGGATCAGAAAGTAGTAGTGGTGAGAAAAGCTGCAGGAAGAGAATTCTAGGGAGAGGGGACAGCAAGCACAGAGGCTCTGCGGTGGAAAATGCAAAGGCTTGTTTTGGGGACAGAAAGGAGGCTGATGTGGCTTGGGTGTGGTGAATAAGGAGAGTGGCATGGGATGTGGGTGAAAGGGATGGGGGCTAAATCATGCAACCCTGTAGATGATCCTGGTGTTTGAGGAATAGCTGTCATGGGTCTGGGTTCTCATCCTACCATGTAGCAGTAGGAGTGTGAATGAAGGCGGCTGCTGCTGTTGCTTATTTTAACAGTGTACATGGCAGGATGCAGAAGAGGCGACATTTACTAAAAATATGATCTTGGCCTAAATGTGCTTAGGGAACCAGTGACTGGTGTGTGTGTGTGTGTGTGTGTGTGTGTGTGTGTGTGTGTGTGTGTGTGTGTGTGTGTGTGTGCGTGCGCAGAAGGGGATTGTATTAGTCTGTTCTCCCACTGCTATAAAGAAATACCCAAGACAGGGTAATTTATAAAGAAAAGAGGTTTAATTGGCTCATGGTTCTGCAGTCTGTACAGGAAGCATGGTAGCATCTGCTTCTGGGGAGGCCACAGGGAGCTTTTCCTCATGACGGAAGGCAGAGCAGGAGCAGGTGTCTTCCATGGCAGGAGAGGGACTGAGGGAGATGCCACACACATTTTTTTTTCTTTTGAGATGGAGCCTCGCTCTGTCGCCAAGCTGGAGTGCAATAGTGATATCTCAGCTCACTGCAACCTCTGACTCCCAGGTTTAAGCAATTCTCCTGCCTCAGTCTCCTGAGTAGCTGGGATTACAGGCACACACCACCACACCCAGCTAATTTTTGTGTTTTTAGTAGAGATGGGGTTTCACCATGTTGGCTAGGATGGTCTTGATCTCCTGACCTCGTGATCCGCCCGCCTTGGCCTCCCAAAGTGCTGGGATTACAGGTGTGAGCCACTGTACCCGGCCACCACACATTTTTTTTTTTTTTTTTTTTTTTTGAGACGGAGTCTCGCTCTGTCGCCCAGGCTGGAGTGCAGTGGCGCGATCTCGGCTCACTGCAAGCTCCGCCTCCCGGGTTCACGCCATTCTTCTGCCTCAGCCTCCCGCGTAGCTGGGACTACAGGCGCCCGCCACCACGCCCGGCTAATTTTTTGTATTTTTTAGTAGAGACGGGGTTTCGCTGTGTTAGCCAGGATGGTCTCGATCTCCTGACCTCGTGATCCGCCCGCCTCGGCCTCCCAAAGTGCTGGGATTACAGGCGTGAGCCACCGCGCCCGGCCCACCACACATTTTTAAAACAACCAAATCTTGCAAGAGAACTCACTATTGTGAGAACAGCACCACAGGGATGGTGCTAAACCATTCATGAAGGATCTACCCCATAATCCAATCACCTCCTCTGGCCCCACACTCCAACGCTGAGGATTGCATTTCAACATGAAATTTGGGCAGAGACACAGATCCAAAGCACATCAGGGGTTCATGAGAAGGTACGTGGAGAACCCACACCCTCATTTACTTGCCCCACCCATTCCGGTAGGAGAGTGTGTCAGTGTCACAGGGCTGCCAGGACAAAACACCCCAGTCTGGGTGCTTAAACAGCAGAAATGTGTTCTTTGGCAGACCCGGAGGCTGGAAGTCGAAGATGAAGGTGTTGGCAGGTTTGGAGATGATCACGTTCTCACTGCGCCCCCAGGAGGTCTTTGCTCTGTGTGAACACAGAGCAAAGGTCTGGCGTCTCTGTCTGTGGCCTAGTCTTCTCTTATAAGGACTGTTATATTGGATTAAGGCCCACCCTGTTGACCCCATTTCCCCTGAATTATCTCCAAATACAGTCCCATTCTGAGGTCCTGGAGGTTAGGACCTCATCATGTGAATTTGAGGTGGACACAGGTTAGCCCGTCATGGAGGGGTTTTAGCTCACTGCCCCTCCACTCTGGCCACACACCTTTCTGGCATCTGGTTTTGAAGTTTTCCTTCATTGGTGTGATTTCTCCCCCAATGGTTGTTCCCCGCCCTCCACCTGAGATGGGGGAACTTGGGGAACAGAGGTTGGAGGTGGCATGGGGCATGAAAGGAAGGCTGGAAGGGGAGGTGTGCCCGCCCAGTGAAGTAGGAGCTTCCTGTGTCCCGTGTCACAGACCCTTGGTCTCCACTCTGGTTTCAGGGCAGCTGTGTGCACAGACTGGGGCATGGTGCTAGCACCCCACCTGAGCCCTGGCATAGCCTTGTTGTCTGTCTCTGGTCTTGAAGGAGCCCCTCAGCCTGCGCAGGTGCAGCCTGGCTCTGTAGGATGCCAACTATGGATGGGGAACTGGGATCCTGGATAAATGGCCCAGCCTCCTGTCTTTTGGAGGGGACAATCCGGAGGCATATTGTATTTGGTTTCTGGGAAGGTCTCCAGAGGAACAGAGCCCTGGGTGCCCACAGAGTCATCCCCCAAATCACCCCTTTCCTGGCTCTCCCTCCTTCCCTGTCTCACTCTCTCTGTTCCCTTGTTGCTTTTTTCTGGAATCTCCTCCCCAAGTCCTCAAGTCCTTGTCTCAGTGACTGCTTTCTTGTGCAAAGATAGGGGCTTCACCCTCCGCTGGGTCAGGTGGAGGCTTGGCTGGGACACCCAGAGGGGAGTCGTCCTGAAGCTGCAGGGGTGTCCCGTTGGGGGATGCGGAGAAGCCACTGATCAGGCAAATGAGACACTCCCCAACATGGCTCCTGCAGGAAGAAGAGTAAACACAAAGGGAGCACAGCACTCTACAGTTTATAAAACCCTTTCCCTACCGTTGGTCCTGGGCTGTCACAACAACCAAGTGACCTCAGCCAAGAGGCACAGTGCACCTCATCCTCAGATGAGTCCAGTGAGGCTCAGACAGAGTCAGCAGCCTGCTCAGAGACACACGAATTGCCTGGGACCAAGGCCGCCACCTCCCAGCAAAGTGTTTTTTCTTGGGAGATCCTGGGTGCATGCAAAGCCAAGTATCAGACAGATCAGTTTCTAATCCCAGCTCTGTAACCTTGAGCAAGTTACTTCCCCTCTGTGTGCCTCAATGTCCTCCTCTCTAAAATGAAAGTTATCGTGAGGGATTAAATGCAATGAGTGTGTCCCTGGAGCAGCCTCCCACTGGCCTCCCTGCCTCCTGCTGTCCTCCCCAAATGCCTTCCCCAGAGTAATTTTTCCAAACAGCAAGTCTGGCTGCCTCTCCTGTGTGTAAAACCCTCCAGTGGCCCCTGGGGTCTTCAGGACAAGAGCAGACTTGAGCACAGCTAGCCAGCACTGAGCCCAGTGAGCCAGGCCACACTCTCCCGCCTCACCTCTACCCTTCCAGTCATTCTCTTTGCAGATTCTCTCTCACCCCAGAAAGTGAGCCCAACCTTTGCACATGCTGTTCCTTCTGCCTGAGACTCCAGCTGTCTTCCCGATAGCCTGGTCAGCCCTTTGGATTTTGTGTTTTTTTTTTTTTTTTTGAGATGAAGTCTTGCTCTCTCACCAGGCTGGAGTGCAGTGGCGCGATCTCAGCTCACTGCAAGCTCCACCACCTGGGTTCAAGCAATCCTCCTGCCTCAGCCTCCCGAGTAGCTGGGACTACAGGCGTGCACCCTCACGCCCAGCTAATTTTTTGTATTTTTAGTAGAGACGGGGATTCATGATGTTGGCCAGGATTGTCTTGATCTCTTGACCTCGTGATCCACCCGCCTCGGCCTTCCAAAGTGCTGGGATTACAGGCATGAGCTACTGTGTCCCGCCTGTTTTTTTTTTTTTTTTTTTATAACTCAGTTTTTGAATCAGCATCACATTCAGATGCATCGAAATTCACAAGGTACAGAAATGTACACACCGAAAACTGAAACTGCAAAGCTCTCTCCCATTATTATTCTTCAGTCCCCCCAGGCCCCTCCTCACAGGCAAACCATGTATTCAATTTATATGAATCCTTTCAGAGACATTTTATGCAAACATAAGGACATCTAAAAAAGATTATCCACCTGCTGCCTTTTACACAAAAATGTACAATACTCCCTGCATCTTTTCCCACTCACTGTAATTTGGAGCTCTTCCAGATCAGTAAATAAAGTGCTTCCTCATTCATTTTACAGAGCTGCATGGTATTCTGCTGCATGGACACAGCCTCATTTATTGATCTAGTCTCCTGTTGATGGGTATCTAGATTGTTTCTGGTGTTTCGCCATGACTTAAAATGCTTCATTGAATAATATTGTACATCTACCTGCATCTAGGGGGGAAACTATAGCATTCCTTCCTAGGCCCGAAATTACCAATTTATTATATTGCTAGATCGTATCTAATTATCCCCCATAGAGGATACCAATGGACACTTTCCCCAGCCGTGGACTGACTGATGGGTCAGTGTTTTTGAGGACTGTGAACAGTGGTCATCTCCCTCAGGAAGCCTTCCTAGACCTTCAAGCTAGTGCAGGAGCCTTGCCTGGGACCCTATCCCAGTGCCATGCATGTGGCACCCTGTATTGTATTGGACTATTTCTTTTTCTGTTCTTGTCATCGGACTGGCAGCTCCCCAAAACTTGAGACCTGAGACTTTGATTATTGGAGAGTCTTCTCAGTGCAGAGCTGAGGGCTGAGTAAATATCAGCTCCCTTTCAGCAAGCTCCCAGGGCTGGGGGCCCCAGGATGGGCAGCTTCTACTTACACCTCGTTCCCTCTGCCCCAGAGAGAGGGTCTTGGCCTCCGCCTTGACACCTGCAGGCCAGTCCATGTGTGTGGTGTTCCAGCACCGAGCCCCCTCTCCCAGCCTCTGGGGCCTCCACCTTCTCCCTTGAACAAGTAATAATTGTTAGAAAAAGGCCTGTGGATAAATTATTATCGTGACCCTCATTCCAGTGCAAAAAACTTTTCCTAGCTGCCAAGTGAAAAGTCAAAATTTGCATTTAAATAGAAAACGTTAGGCGGGCTGAACAGGGAGGCCAAGGCCCCCAGAGGCCTCTCTTGGGTGGGGAGCAGCAGCCCCCGAACCTCCTCAGGATCCTAGCAGCGGGGGAAACCTTCAGAGCCTGAGTTGAACCTGGTCCTTTCTGGGGTTCATGGTCTCCTTGGGGCCTATAAGTTCCGGTTTCTGCCACGGTTCCCCAAAGGTCCTGCAGTCAGGCCAGATAGACCTCTTAGGTGCTCTCCCTCCATCACCCCTTGAACTTGTTTTCCTTTCTCGACCCACAGTGAGAAGGTAATCACAAACATTAAGAGCACATAGCAACTTCACAGATCATGTTCAGAGCATAGTTTTAGAGTTGGATTGATGGGTCAGGGCTGGCTCTCTGCTATGTCGCTTAGCCTCTTCAAGCCTCAATTTCCTGATTCGTAAATGACAAATAACACCCTTTTTTTTTTTTTTTTTTTTTTTTTTTTTGAGACAGGGTTTCACTCTTGTTGCTCAGGCTGGAGTGTAGTGGCGTGATCTCGGCTCACTGCATGCTCCATCTCCTAGGTTCAAATGATTCTCCTGCCTCAGCCTCCCGAGTAGCTGGGATTACAGGCATGTGCCACTACACCTGGCTAATTTTTTGTATTTTTAGTAGAGACAGGGGTTTCACCATGTTGGCCAGGCCGGTCTCGAACTACTGACCTCAGGTGATCCACCTGCCTCAGCCTCCCAAACCAAAGTGCTGGGATTACAGGTGTGAGCCACCATGCCTGGCCAACACCTTTTTTTTTTTTTTTGAGGCGGAGTCTCCCTCTGTTGCCTAGGCTGGAGTGCAGTGGCGTGATCTCGGCTCACTGCAAGCTCTACCTCCCGGGTTCACACCATTCTCCTGCCTCAGCCTCCTGAGTTGCTGGGACTACAGGTGCCCATCACCACGCTCGGCTAATTTTTTGTATTTTTAGTAGAGACGGGGTTTCACCGTGTTAGTCAGGATGGTCTCGATCCCCTGACCTTGTGATCCACCTGCCTCAGCCTCCCAAAGTGCTGGAATTACAGGCGTGAGCCACTGCGCCCAGCAGGCCAACACCTTTTTATAATTTATGTGTATATATATATATATATCATATAATAAGTTACTACATTAACTTATTAACATTAACATGACATGACATGACATTAACATTACAATACATATTTATTATATAATAATGCTCATTATTAATTCTAATTTACTATAGTTAATAAATGCAGTTATTTCAGTTTGTTAGTCCAGTTCTTTTTTTTTGAGATGGAGTCCTGTCTGTTGCCAGGCTAGAGTGCAGTGGCGTATCTCTGCTCACTGCAACCTGTGCCTCCTGGGTTCAAGCGATTCTTGTGCCTCAGCCTCCTGAGTAGCTGGGACTACAGGCGCGTGCCACCACATCCAGCTAATTTTTGTATTTTCAGTAGAGACAGGGTTTCACCATGTTGGCCAGGATGGTCTCAATTTCCTGACCTCGTGATCTGCCCACCTCGGCCTCCCAAAGTGCTGGTATTACAGGCGTGAGCCACTGTGCCCGGCCCGTGTTTCATTTCTACCTGGGTCACCGTGGACGCACCAGCTTCTCTGAGCCTCAGCTTCCTCCCTGCAAAGTGGGAAGGCTGGTGATGATCTCAGCATGTCCAGAGTCCAGCTCGGTGGTGTGCATCAGTGCTCAGTGAAAGCTCATGACCAGCTTACAGCCATTTGGTTCTCATATGCACAAGGTGAAGATAAAGACTTCTTATTCAATTCAGCTGTTGTATCTTGAGCTCTAACTCTGTGCCCATTGCTGGTATACAGCCTTCTTTCTTAGATGTGATCAGAAGTATCCCTGTGAGGGCAGGGACACTGTCTGCATTGCAACTGTTGCATCCTGATATGTTTTGCTGTGTCCCCATCTAAATCTCATCTTGAATTGTAGTTTCCATAATCCCCACATGTCGTGGGAGAGACCAGGTGGAGATAATTGAATCATGGGGCAGTTTCCCCCATCCTGTTCTCGTGATAGTGAGTGAGTTCTCACGAGATCTGATGGTTTTATAAGGGCGATTTCCCCTTTTGCTCAGCACTTCTCCTTGCTGCCACCACGTGAAGAGGAATGTGTCTGCTTTCCCTTCCGCCAGGATTGTAAGTTACCTGAGGCCTCCCCAGCCGGGCAGAACTGTGAGTCAGTTAAACCTCTTCCCTTTATAAATTAGCCACTCTCTAATATGTCTTTATTAGCAGTGTGAGAATGGACTAATGTACACCCACACTGCCCAGCACATAGTAGGCGCTTAATAAATGTTTGCGTCTAAATGTTGTGAATAAAAGTTGCTTTTTCTTCAGCCTCCAGGACAATGCATGGCAAATAGTAGGTGCTCAATAAAACTTGGCTGGAGGAGGGAGTGTAGGTACAGAGGAAATATATGGCTAGAGTTCTGAGTGGCTTGATCAGAATAGGCGTTTGGAGCCACATGGATCTCACATGGGACCCTTCTCCTCTGTTGACACATGTTGGCCATTGCCCTACTATGTGGTCACTCTGTTGGTCTCCCAACAAAAAGCTGGGCTGAAATTCTCTAGGTGAGAGGGAACAGCAGAGGCCTCTGTACTTAGGGCTTGTAGTGCTGGGGAAAAACAGGATCTGAGTGGGAGAACTTGCACCTGACAGGGGTGGCCAGTGCCCTTGCTGGACATGTAGGTACTGCAGAAGGGGAAGAGGGGCTGAGTGCTGGAAAGATCACCAGCATCTTCCCAGAGGAGGGGACCTCTGAGATGTGCTGGCTCAGGCTCAGGACAAGGTCAAAGGCAACCATTTGTCCAGTGAATTGGGGGTCTGGGGAGGATGCCAAAACTAGGTTGCAATATGAACACGGGAGACGGGAGGTTGGAGGGTGGGGCTGCCAGGGGCTGGGGCTCCTGAACGCTGCACACACCATCAGTCTGTTATGAAGGAGCTGATGTGGGCTACACAGAAATCTAACTCATAGCAGAATGTTCATCAGACTGCTCCTCCTGCTCTGCTCCTATCTGCCAGCCTTTCCACTACTCTCTCTCCTCTCTCAGATTTCACAGCACTGGGGAGATGGATCTGTCATTATCATGCCTTCTAAGTGCTGTGTACTGAGCTACTCATTTTCCACAAGGGGGGACTCTAGCAAGCACGTCCCCAAACTACAGCAGTGGTTTATTGCACGTCCCTTGAGCCCCCCAGGTTTACGCAATCATCCCATTTAAAATCCCAGCGACTGAACCAAACAGGTGTTCTTATTCCCACGTTACAGCCGAGGAAATGGATTCTCAGAGGGGTCAAGAAATCAGCTCAGGACCACACAGCCAGGAAGCAGTGGAGTGGGATCTCAAGCACTGTGTCTGTCAGATTTTTAAACATGTATTTTTAGGGAAAACATGTCTATGTAATTTTTTAAACATAATTAAAATGGAAGGAATCAAATATACAGTGATACATATTATTGAGAAACGTAGAGTTAAGAAATGGGTGAAAGTGTGGAAAATAGCTGCCTCTGGGAAGCAACATGGGGAGGGAGGGAGTGGGGGGTGGAGTGGGGACCCCTCATTTAGTTTACAAGCCTTACAGTGCTACTGGATTTTGTTTTTAACTATGAGCCTGCATTCCTTTTTTTTTTCTTTTCTTTTCTTTTTTTTTTTTTTGAGATGAAGTTTCACTCTTGTCACCCAGGCTGGAGTGCAGTGGTATGATCTCAGCTCACTGCAAACTCCACCTCCCAGGTTCAAGCAATTCTCCCGCCTCAGCCTCCCGAATAGCTGGGACTACAGGCATGCACCACCATGCCCGGCTAATTTTTGTATTTTTAGTAGAGATGGGGTTTCACCATGTTGGCCAGGCTGGTCTTGATCTCCTGACCTCGTGATCCATCCGCCTCGGCCTCCCAAAGTGCTGGGATAACAGGCGTGAGCCACCGAGCCTGGCCGCCTGCATTCCTTTTACAGAAAATAAAAGATTAATTATAAAAAGTGACAATTTCCCATAAAAGACTAGCTAAACCGTCTTCAAGGTCCTCAGGGGGAAAGGAAGCTCTCAGCAGCTTAGGTCCCACCCCAGCCCATGGAGGTCAGATTTCTAATTTTTAAGGTTGCACAGCATCCCTCCAGCCTGGCCACATCTTGTCCCCAATAATAGACATGGTGGTTGTTTCCACATTTGCAAGAAGCAGCCAGGCTGAGAGCTAGCACGGATTCTCAGCCTCCCTGGTACCGACTCTGGGCTCATCTGACCTTATACTTGGTGGGAGCCCCTAAGGGCAGAGGCTGGGCCCCACCCGCTTTCTACTCCTGGTACCCAGCTCCTGCCCTACCACAGTGACCTTCCTCCACAGCAGGACTGACCAGGCAGACCAGAGCCTGTCCTCGGTCTCTCTGGTTGAATTAGAGGAGAGAGAGAATTGCCCAGATAAACTTCCCTAATTACAGTCAGTAATCGGTCCTCTGAAGGAGATCGCCTGTGCTGAGAGTTGGCAACAGGGAGGGCTTCCTGGAGGAAGTGACATTTGTGTTGACCTCTGAGGGCATGGAGAGGCATGAAGCCAGCCAAGGTGCTGGGAACAGATGTCTAAGTCAAGGGAACAGCATGGATGAGGGCCATAAGAAGGGAAAGAGGTTGGTTGTCCAAGGAACCACCTGGACACCAGTGTGGCTGGACACATGGGAGGAGGGGAGCAGGGAGAAGGGAAGATGAAGGAGGAGGGAAGGGAGGAGGGAAGAAGAGGCAGGGAGGGGAGGAGGCAGGGAAGAAAGAGAGGAAGGGAGGAAGGAGGAGAGGTGGGGAGCGGGGAGGAGAGATATAGGGAAGAGGGAGACAGGGAGGAGGGAGCAGAGAAACAGGGAGGAGGGAGGAAGAAGGAAGGGAGGGCCGGGCCAGGATTCCCCAAGGGACCTTGTCTCAGCGGGATGAGATCAGTGCTCAGGGCTGCCAGGAGGCCTTGGTCCTGGGACACCTTACCTGGGAGAAGAGCTGGAAGCTCTGAGGGCTGGAGTCCCCTCAATGGGCAAGAGGAGGTGCTCCCTAGGCTGGACAGGCCTAAGACACCCCAATGAGCTAAGCCCCACGGAAAGGTTAACCATGTTCCCGCTTCCCTCACTAGAGTCCCTTTACACATTTACAATGTACCAGTCAAACCAATTAGCCATAAAATGTTGTAGGGACTGCATTTTATTGGATTCTGTTCAACTCGGAATTGGTTAAATAATGTCTGCTAAGAAAAATAAAAGCACCACACAAGACCCTCCAGGTGGGGGTCCCTGGAGGCCTGTGGTGCAGCTGGGGAAATGGGCTGGACCTGGGCTGGGAAAGGTTGAGCTGAACTTCTGTAAGGACATCTCTGCCCACAAAAAATGGGGGCAGTGGTCCTCACAGATCTTTGAGCCCCCAGTGGGTCTCAACCCTATCAGGTCATTCGAATCCCTGGGGAACTTTTGAAACCGACAGCATGAATGCCTGGGCTGCCACCCAGAGCGGTTGCATCTGAACTATGGAGCAGAGCACCATTCACCTCTCAAAGTCCTCCCAAGGGGGTCTGCTGTGCAGCTGGGGCTGGCTCTACTCCAGTGTCTCTACTGGGGGTGATGTTGTCTCTGCACCCAGAGGAGGTTTGGCAATGTCTAGAGATGTTGTTGGTTGTTACAACTGGAGGGGGCGGCTGCTGGGATGCAGTGGGTAGAGGCCAGGGATGCTGCTTCACATCCTGCAATGGACAGGACGGCTCCCCAACAGGAACCCTCCAAGCTCAAGCATTAGTAGTGCTGAGGCTGAGAGACCTTGAACTGGTCTAACCTACCTGTTTGACAGATGAGGAAACTGAGGTTCAGACCGGTCAGTGGGGTGTATCTGGGGTCACACAGAGCCTGGCAAGCAGGGCTCATGAATGTCCATCCCTGGGTGGTGTACCTCACACTGCTAAATGCTCAGGGTTAGAGATTGTTCTGTCAGATTCTGCAGGCCAAGGTGATCAAGTGACTTTGGGGGACATAGCCTGACCCAGGCTGGGGTGAGTCTGAGGGTCTGAGGACTGTACCACTTCTATACGTTGTTCATCTTCCCCTGAGGAAACTCCAGACAGAGCCCATTCCTCTAGCAGGCTTGACCCCAAAAAATGGTTCCATAGAGGGCAAGAGAGGCCTGTTTTGATGTTGCAGAGGGCACAGGCCTGAAGAGGTTTCAGCCCCATGCCTTTGGTCATGGACTGCCAAGGGACCATCCATTTGGCCATTTGTGCATCCTGTGGGGGTAATCTGAGCCATGTGCAGGGCTGGGGGACCAGGCTAATTGCAGGCTTGGAGAAAGCCACATTGAGCAGTGACGGCGGGCAGTCGGGCAGGCGTCTGGGGCCGGGATGGTACCTGATTAGCTAAATTGCCAGCACCTGCTTGCTTTTATTGCAAACATAAACACGGCCGTGCAGACAATCGCCAGCGAGCCTAATGTTTTCCGCGTTTGCCACATCTGCAAGGTCCAGGGTCGGGCAGGGGGAGGCTCGGGCTTCAGCAGAATGGGAAGACAGAGAGAACTGGGTGAAAAGGCGCTGGATTAGGCACTGGAGGAGGGAATTCACACTTGGTGAGAGGACACTTCTGTGGCAGGCACGGCGCGAGGCCTTTCTATCCCCGTGCAAAGACATTTGACCCTCAAAGCCTTTCTGCGAAAATAGTATCACTTTTCTTTTTGGGACTCAGAAAAGTTAAGCGATGTCCTCTGAGTGATGTAGCCAGGAAGCAGCTGATACAGAATTTGTATTCGGGTCTTTCCGTCTCCAAAGCCCCTAATCTTTTTACTAACTGGAGATAGGGAGCCCTGGGGGTTCCTATTGTGATTTATGTAACTTTGCATCTGCAGCACCAAGCAATTAGCCAGTGATTGCGTGTGTGTTCAGGAAAAGAAACACTATTTCTAGTCTTCCCAATAATTTGCTAGGCGACCGCAAATTTGCCATTTCTTCTTTCTGTGCCTCAGTTTCTATATCTGTAAAGTGGTCATCTAGTTGCCTATCTTCTGCTTTCTGAACTGCGGGACAAGGAGCATGGTGTGTGGGAGCTTAGCCTGCAAAGTTGTCTGAGATCAAGTCCAGCACTGGCTGCCATCACCCACTGAGGCTCCTCCGTGCTTCATGGAACAGTGTCAGCTGTCACGTCAGTCGCATGATCCCAGGATGAGTCCGAGGCCTGCAGGACCCCACCATGGCTAAGGCAATATTGACTTCAGCCCTCTCTCAGCAATTGGCTGACCAGACAAATGGCCAAGGAAACCATTTCAAATTAACTCCGTCTCCATTACAGGCGCTTTTATTAAGATAAACTATTTGGAGGATGTTTACAGGAGAGAGCCCTTTGGAGCTGGCCAGAAGGTCAGAGGGAAAGTCGGACCAGACTGCACAATTGTCATTCGCAGGCGAGCGGCACTTCTCTCAGATTCAAATGTGCGTCTCTCCCAGTCAGTGACAGATGCTTCAAGCCTGTGACATGCTTTGTCAGAATTTCATTTGTCCGAGCAAGCTTCAGCCTCATTCTTGGCAGATGCCAACGATAGGGGAGCATGTGCATTTAAATTCCCTTCTGCAGTCCTTGGAAATGAAGTGCGGGTATTTCTCCATCAGTGCAGAGGAAATTGCCAAATGTGTCCTAGAGCCCAGGAGAAGGGCAAATTTTCATTCATTCATTCACTCACTCACTCATTCATCTCTCCCCTTGCTGATTATAGTAACTGGTTTATTAAATAGTTCTTGTTATCATTTAGTCATTCCTCTAATCGCTTTGAATCTTGACTTCTTGTGTGTCCTTATGTATGTCAGAGCCTCAGTTTCTGCTCCTGGGAATGGGAATGATGATAGTTTAGGATGACACGAGGGCTAAACACTTTGTTTACTCCCTGGCGCTCTGTTTACTCCCTGGCACTCGGCAAACACCCGCAGGAAGGAGCTGGTACTGTGGCTGGGGAGGGAGTCGTGGAAACGAACTCCATCCTGCGGAGGTTAGGTCGCTGCTCATGGCCACAGGGTGGTGTGTGGATGAAGTGGATTGAGCCCAGGGGTCTGGTTCCGGAACCTTTATTCCTTCCTTTGGATCTGCTCTTCTGCACGCGTTGCCTGGGTGTGGTGATAGCCCTGCACTATCAGCTCCACAGTTAAGTGGTATTTGCAGAGCGCAGATCCAAACTCAGATTCTTAGGTCGCCTCTTGGATGTCTCTAGGGTGGGGTCATCTTCTGTAGGATTCCCCAGCAGCCAGTGCAGGCTATAAGTGGTATTCATTGCCATCTTTTCCAGAAAGCAACAATAGGCAAAGGCCCCCCTGGGGCCAAAGAATTGACTTTCTCTTGAACCTTGGGCTGGCCATTCTCTTCTGTCCAGGCCTCAGCTTTCTCCTGTAGGCAGTGGGCCCTTGAGTCATATCAGCCTCTTTTGGACTCTGAAATGATATGACTTTTTAAGTGGAGAGGATGGGTGTCACCACAACCCGAGGAATTGCTGTTTGGGGTGCTTGGACCACACAGTTAACATTTACCAGTGCTTGAAAACTCCTTCCCCTAGAATTCCTGTCCCCAGAGACCTTCTTTCTCTGGAGCCCCAAGTCCCTGCCAACACCCATTCCACCCCTGAGGGACTCTCAGCACCCAGAGATTCCCTGTAGCAAACAGGCTCCCAGGAAACACCAAAGATTCTCTTTTTGGAGTTCTCTGAGGATGACAAACACTCCCGTTTCTCCTGTACCAAATTCCTTTTCTCAGCTCAGGGAGCCTTATCAAGCTGGACCATGTCCCATGTACTGTGAGTGACATGTCACAACCTGGTCTGGGCACGAGAGGCAGGTGACTATATGATATAGCCTGATGGGCTGCAGCACATGTGAAATGGGTATGTGTTGGGAGAGCGGGATGTGGCTGGCAGGCTGAGTAGAGGGAAGGTTTCCCCTGGCTTTGCCAGAGCTATTTTATTTTATTTTGCCTTGTTTTTTGAGATGGGGTTTCACTATGCTGCCCAGCCTAGTCTCTAACTCCTGGGCTCAAAAAATCCTCCCACCTCAGCCTCCCAAGTAGCTGGGACCATAGGTGTGTGGCACCATGCCCAGCTAATCTTCATATTTTTTTGTAGAGACACAGTTCCACTTTGTTACCCAGGCTGGTCTCGAACTCCTGGGCTTAAGTAATCTTCCTGTTTTGGCCTCCCAAAGTGCTGGGATTACAGGTATGAGCCACGGCACCCAGCCAACTTTGCCCAGAGCTTTGCTCTCCACTTGGAGAGAGCCCAGAAAGGTGGAGAATTCCTAGGGTCATCTGGGCAATGGCTACAGCAAAGTCAATGGCAAAGGAAAGTAAAGAACATTCCACGATATATATTTAGGAGGCTGGGAGATGGGAAAAGGAAATCAGGTTAGATTCTCAGAGTTCGCAGCCTAAGCAGGTCTCCAAGGTCCCCGAGAGAGGTTGTGGGATCCAGATGTGGACAGGGAAGGAGGAAGGGGGAGGGGAGGCAGGCCGGGGAGAGGGGGAGGTCTGTTCACAATTAGCCTTGATTTTGTGTGATGACATTCAAATTGTGGGCAAACATGAAAGCAGAGTGGTGAGGACACGTCTGTCCGAGAAGCCGGAGGATTAATCCGACGTGAAGGACGCGGGCCAAGGGCTGGTACCACATGGAAGCGTTTTGTGTGGGTTTTGATGTCCCGCCAGCTGAGGGGCCCTCCACCCCCACCCCTGCTCCCTCACAACTAGCTGACTCTGGGCGAGAGAGGTTAAGTCCCGAACACCAGGAGTTTCTACCTCCTGCGGAACTGCCCTCTGGCCTGCCCAGAACTGAAACCAGCATGGTGGCCCTGGATGTCCCCAGAAAGTCAGGCATTGGGGGGTACCCTGCTGGCTCCAAAGGTGACAGTGGCGGGCGAGTGTCTGTAAGCTATTTTCAATATTTCTGATATTACAAAGGCTGGGATAGCCCACATGCTGGGGGGTTGGCAGGCAACTGCCTTCTCATAAGGCTGTGTCGGGATAGGCCTTGGTTGGGAATCTTGGAATTTTATAGTTGAGGCCATTTGGGAGCCCCAGGGTCACCTAGCAAGGGTCCTGGCTCAGGATGAGCCTTCTCATTGAACTAAATCCAGGAAGAAGCATCATTCTGATGTCTCCTTACAGAGCTGAATGTTGGGACTGGAGAGAAAGATGTGGCCTAAGTTACAACTCCAGGCTCTACCCCTTACCATGTAAGTGTCCCTGACAGGAGCCAACCTCCCTTAAGCCTCAGTTTCCTTGTCTGTAAAATGGGGAGAATCATCAGTCCTCCCTTGGAGGATAGATGTGAGAACTGGATGCTCTAGTGTTGATAAAACGGTAGCATCTAAGAAGCAAGCCAGTCAGTGGCTGTCACCATTTCCAGCCCTCTTGGAGATGGTGAGCTCTCAAATAGGGCAATTATCATTATCAGTGTTATTATTGACATTGCTGTTTATTGTTATTATGAAAGGGTTTTGTTAAAGACACAGAGTGTTACAACATGTGTCTGTTGCGAAAATTAGGGCAAGGATTCCTTTCCATCAATTCAGGCGGCAGGCTGCGGCTGTCCCCTCCAGACGCTCAGCTGTAGCCCTCCAGCCCCGTTGTTCGTGACCTGGGGCCCCATCACGTGCCGGTGGGCCGACTGCCAGGCATGTAAAGCCGTCTGGAAGCCCAGAGCCCCTTGGATCGGAGTGGAGGAGCGCATTTCATGCAGTCCCTGTGACCCCTGGCGGTCCCTGGGGAGACAGGAAGGAAGGGGCTCTGTTATGGTGGAGGAGGGGTTGGGAGAGGCTCTTTGGAGGAGAAAAGGAGTTGATGAAATTTCAGGATGTACAGAGGTCAGCTTCCAGCTGGCTTGTCTAGCTTAGAGAAAAGTGATCGCCACCCCAAACATGCTTCTTAATGAAGCACAGCCTGTGCTTACAAGCCATTCCCTTCCTGCCTTTTCCCTCTAGGAGGAAATTCTAAATCTTGAACACAAACGGCCAAAGAATTATATTTACATATATTTATATTTTATATTCACACATATCTAGGGAGCTGGGAGCAAGGGAAAAAAAGACTAAGGTTTATTCTGGACAGCAGTGATGTTTCATAAGAGCAAATGAAGAGAGGTGAATAGTGGTCGAGCTTGCCTTGGTGTTTGAGCTTTAAACACAGAACCAGGTCTGTCCCTCTGAGGAGTAGAATTAAATTGTTCAAAGCAATAAATGGGAAAAGGTCTGCAAGTGTAATATGGATGGGAAGAGTGGGATAGGAAGGTGAACTTTGCATGGTTGTTCATGAGGGTTGGCCCAGCTGGGTCTAGGCATGAGGTCTAAGGGGCTGACTATCCATCTAAGTCAAATGAGGAAGCTTGCCTTGCTCTAGCGTGTTGCAGAAGAGAAAAGCAACAAGATCTGTACCCATGTGGGTAAATCAGAGAAGAGATAGGAAGTAGGGGAGCTTGGCCATTCCATGCAGGAGAAGGCCCTGCCACTAGCAAACCTGGCCCAGTCACTGCCCCACATCTAAGCAACTTGGGGTGACTCCTTCTCAGTGGGAGAGATAAGCTGGGGAAGGGGTTGTTGAGAGAGGGCAAGCACACACCTGGAGCAATGTTAAACATGCACCTGTAATCCCAGCACTTTGGGAGGCTGAGGTGGGAGGATCACTTGAGCTCAGGAGTTCGAGACCAGCTTGGGCCACATGGCAAAACCCTGTCCCTACAAAAAAAACCCAAAACAAAACAAAACAAAAAAATTAGCTGGGCATGGTGATGTGTGCCTGTAGTCCCAGCTACTTGGAAGGCTGAGGGAGGATGACAGCTGGGAATTTAAGGTTGCAGTGAGCCATGATTGTGCCACTGCACTGCAGCCTGGGCAACAGAGTAAGACCCTGTCAAAAAATAATAATAATAGAGTTCACATTCCCTTTCCCAGCAGAAAACATCAGGGACGTGGGTGGGTAGTGCCCCTACAGGGCCGCACAGTTGGGCAAAGCTGTCCATTCAGGCCTTACTCCAAGTCCCTGTAGAAAAAGGGAGGCCCAGATACCTGAAGGTGCTGGGAGGTCATTTTTCCAGGAAGGCCCTATAATAAGACAGCCGTCTTCCTTCCCAGTAGGCTCCACACAGAGGACCCTGAGGCCTAGAAGTGACTTGGCCAAGGTCACTTGGCTGCTAGGCAGCAAAGCCAGCACTTGACCCAGGACTTTCTGACTCCAAAGACCAAACCCTTTTTAAAACTTATTTTTATGGAGATATTTTATACAAATAAAATGAAATACATAAGGTAGGCATAAGGGACAAAGCAAAACCAAACAAACAATAGCCTCTCCACCACCGAGCTTGAGAAATGCAATGCTACCCATGCGGCTAAGCCCTGTGGACTCCACCACACTTGCTACCTACCTGTCTCTGTTGCCAAGGCGAACCCCTCTTCCGGATTCAGGGTTGGCTCTTTGTTAGTGACTTATTACGTGTATAAGATTCCTAGATACTATAGTGTAGGGGTTGCCTGTTTTTGAACTCAGTATAAATGGAATCCCACTGTGTATTTTCTTCTTTATCTTTCCTCGTTCTGTTTTGAGATTCCTTTATGTTGTCGCATGCACCGTAATTAATTAATCAGTTTTAATTCTTTTTTTTGAAATCATTTAAGACTCACACGAAGTTGAAAAAATAATACAGAGAGAACCTGTGAACCCTTTACCCAGCTTCCGCCAATGATAATACCTTTCAAGGCCATAGTAAAAATGATCAAAACAGGAAATTGACACAATAGTACAATCTCACTGAGGTTACTACTGTGGAGACTCAGCTTGGGATGATTTAGCTTGGATGAGACAAAACACACCCCTGGATCTGTGGGACCCAGAGCCCATGCACCTAACCACTGGACAATACTATTAACTCAGGGGTGGACCATATTCGGATGTCATCAGTTTTTTTTTTTTTTTTTACATGCATCTTTTATTTCTTCCCCCGACCCCAGGTGTACAGTTCTTGAAAATGTGTGTAGGTTTGAATAACCATCCCAACAGTCAAGATACAGAGCTATTCCACCAGGAAAAGATTCCCTGGTATCGTTCCATAGTGATGTGGTTAATTCATCTTTAGGGCTGTGTGGGAGTCCTTCGCTTGGCTGTGCCACAGTTGATTCATGCGATCTCCTGGCCATGGCACTAAGGTGTTTTCTCGCCCAAAACTCCCTTGAACACACTGCTATGAGCATCCATGTGTATATCTTGAGCACATCAGCCAGAATTCTTTTTGGGCGTCTTCTTAGGGGTGAAATTGCTGAGTCAGAGGGTATGTGCATCTTCCACATGATGCTACATTGCCAAATTCTTTTCCAAGTGGTTGTCATAATTCACACTCTCACCAGCAGCATACTACACTGTTTCCCAAGAGGCCCCGACCGGGCCACAAAACCAGTATCCGTACAGCACTGTTTACAAAACCCATCAACACTCCTTATGCTGGTTAACCCTCACAGGCCCTGGTGACATAGGCATGAGTTATCACCTCGTGTCTGTTCAGAAAAAGAAGCCAGAGCTGAAGTGACCCACTCAGGTTCACACAGTGTGCAAAGTCCAGGTTGCAGACTCCAGACCTTATTATCTTTCCCGTAAAAACCCAAGGCTAGGCATGGTGGCTCATACCTGTAATCCCAGAGCTTTCGGGGACAGAGGTGGGGCTATCCCTTGAGCCCAAGAGTTCTGTAATTCTGGGATCATCAAGATTTTTGAGCCACCAGGATTCTTCCTTGAGACCAGCCTGGACAACACAGTGAGATGCCCCTCTACACAAAATTAAAATTTTATCTCTACACAAAGTTTAAAAAAATTAGCTGGGTATGGTGGTGCATGCCTATAGTCCCAGCTACTATGGAAGCTGGGGAGGGAGGATCACTTGAGCGCAGGAGTTTGAGGCTGCAGTGAACTATGTTTGCGCCGCTCTGCTCCAGCCTAGGCGACAGATTTTAAATAAATAAAACCCAGTGATTGTGTAATTTTTACCAAGGGCCAGGCACTGTTCTAAAGGATTCCCTTCTCATGTATTAACTCAGTTTGATCCTCATAGTGACTCTACGATGTAGGTATTTATTATTATACCCATTTTACTTACAGAGAAGTAGAGGTACGGATGGAGAGGTTAAGTAACTTGCTCAAGGTCATTCAACCAGGAACTGCCAGTGCTGGACTTTAAGGCAACCCTTTTGGTATCTTCTCTGTGAAACCCTCTACTTGAGGGGACACCCCCAACCTCCTGGGTGCATGACTTAGGTCTCACACTGCCATCCCTCTCAGGCACCCAGGGGCAAGTTACAATGCTAAGAGCATGGCTTGGCTGGGTAGGGAGAGGCACCAGTCTTCTCTAGGTCTGGGCTGGGCGCCGGGTGGGCACCTGGAGCTTGGAGCCCAGCCTGCTGCCCCAGGGAACCTGCAGGGATGTGGGGAGCATGCGGAAGTCTCAATCCGATTATGCTATTAGTTTGGGCATTCTGGGGCTGTGCTCTGTGTCTACTTGACAAAACACAGCCCCGGAGCGGAGCCCTGATCGCTTTAACCGGGCGGAATTGAGCTCACACTTCAAGCAGCTTCTCCGTTATTACTGGCCTAGTGCTGCTGAAGAACCAACAGCAATAAATACGCCACCAATTTGCTCTCTGAATGTTCTTATTTGCAGCACGCCATGCAGAAAAAATATTAACAAAAAACAAACTCCTCACTCATAACAGGCTGACGAGAGCCTCTTTAGAGTGGCAATGTTTGCCTGGATCTCTTATCCCATGTTTTCTTTCAGTCTAAAGAAGCTATAATTTGAGCTAAGCAGCTGCTGGTAATGCTCTTCTGGGACATTGAGCTAAGAGAGGCGATGGTGTGGGAGAAGGTTGGCCCAAAAGGAGGACAATGGAGGGAGAATCCCACTCCAGGGACTGGAAACTGAAGGAATGGGGGAGGCCCGTCAGCTGAATGGGAAGATCCAGAGAGTTGCTCTCAGGGGTGATGAGGAACCCTGGGGTCTTGGGGTCCTGAATACTAGGAAAGCCGCTACTGCTTTCTGGGACTTGATTTCCACATCTGTGAAATGGGCTGATTTGATGACCTCTTCCGGTTCCAGCACTCTGCATTTGCCAAAGTATTTTTTATTCTTTCTCATGTTCTGGGTTCTGACTTAGCAAGAATTTGTGGGAGTGGACACTGTTCTGTAATTCTGGGATCGTCAAGATCCTTGAGACACCAGAATTCTGTTCTATTGTTCTTTGATTTGAAGACTCCAGGGGACTATGAATATGCAATAGTAATAAGAATAATGGCAGCTAACATCACTACAATGTAGCCAGGGCCAGCTTCACGGGGGGCCCTGTGCTTGGTTTAATGCTCTGCTGCCATCAACTTGAAATTCATCATTATTATTATTTTTTCAAATCCCCTATTCCGAGAAGCAATCATTATTGTTTTTTAACAAGGGGCCCCGCATTTCATTTTTTTTGTGGGTCCCATTTCATTTATAATTTGTGGGTCCCACAAATTATACAGCCAGTCCTGAGTGTACCAGTTAGAAGAGTTTGGAGGCAAAAGGACTTGGTTCAAATCCTGGCTCGGGCCTTCCCAGCTCTGAGACTCCGGGCAAGTCACAGCCGCTCCCTGAGCCTCAGTGGCCTCATCTGTAAAATGGAGCTAAGATCTTGGCTGGGCGCAGTGGCTCACACCTGTAATCCCAGCATTTTGGGAGGCTGAGGTGGGCGGATCACAAGGTCAGGAGATCGAGACCATCCTGGCTAACACAGTGAAACCCCATCTCTACTAAAAATACAAAAAAATTAGTTGGGCATGGTGGCGGGTGCCTGTAGTCCCAGCTACTCGAGAGGCTGAGGCAGGAGAATGGTGTGAACCTGGGAGGCGGAGCTTGCAGTGAGCTGAGATCGCGCCAATGCACTCCAGCCTGGGTGACAAAGCGAGACTCCATCTCAAAACCAAAACAAAACAAAACAAAAAATCTCACTGAGGTTACTACTGTGGAGACTCAGCCTGGGATGATGTAGTTTGGATGAGCCAGGACACACCCCCAGATCTGCGGGACCCAGAGTCCATGCACATAACCACTGGACTGCACTGCCTTTCCGCTGATTTAATTTTTCACTATGGAAAACCTCAAATGTGTGAAAGCAAAAAGAACAGTAGTATAAAGAACCCCCAGGTACCTATCAACTGCCTCAACATTCATCAACACACTCCCATCTGTGTTCATCCATGTCTCTACCACCCAAACTAGATTATCTAGAAACAAATTGGTGATTAGGACAAATGTGGTGGTTATCACAGTCTACGTTCCAGTGCCTGCAGAGGTCTGGAATTTCATGACTCATAGACTTAAGGAGTTGATGCCTGGAACATTCTGATATTCAGAGAATCCACATGGAACAGTGACAGCCAGAGAGGTCTTTTTCTCAGTCCAAATCAGGTTCCCAGGCTAAGCACTGTGTCAGGCTGAGCAGAGCAAGGCTGCGTTGGTTAGTTGAGATGACCTCAAGCAGGAATGTTCTCCTCTTGTGAATTTGTTTAAGATAATTACATTAGGTCCCATTTCCAAGCCACTTGTAAGAAGAGTGTATTTTCATGTTCAACCACGTCTGAGCTCCCAGGGACGGTTTTAAGAATTCCCCTTTTCCCTCCACACCCAGCTCCAAATGGCTCCAAATGGTTTTCTTTCTTCTCTCTCTCTCTTTTTTTTTTTTTTTTTGAGACAGGGTCTTGTTCTGTCACCTAGGCTGGAGTGTAGTGGTGCCGTCATAACTCACTGCAATCTTGAACTCCTGAGCTCAAGCGATCTTCCTGCCCCAGCCTCCTAAGTAGCTGGGACTACAGGTGCCGCCACCATGCCTGGCTAATTTTTAATTTTTTTTTTTTTTAAATAGAAATGGGGTCCTGCTATGTTGCTCAGGCTGGTCTTGAACTCCTGGCCTCAAATGATCCTTCTTGTCTGGCCTCCCAAAGTGTTGGGATTATAGGTGTAAGCCACCATGCTCGGCCATTTTGTCTTGGTAAAATCTCCCTTGACTGAAACTATGGAAGAGGAACTGGTTTGTGAATGAGTCAAATTGGGAACTATGGCTATGGCTGTCTCTGGCTGTGTTAGTTATCTACTGCTGTGTAACATCTACTAATTTCATGGCTTAAAACAATTTACATTTATGATCTCGTAGTTTCTGTGGATCAGGAGTCTGAGCATGGTGTGGGTGGGTCTTCTGCTTAGGGTCTCACAAGACTGCAACCAAGGTGTCAGCTGTGGCTATGTTCTCATCTGAGGCTCAACTGGAGAGAGATCTGCTTCCATGATCATGCAGATGATTGACAGGAGTTAGGTCCTTGTGGGTGTAGGACTGAAGACTTCAGCTTTTTCCTGACTGTTGGTCAGAGGCCACCTTCAGCTCCTAGAAACCCCCACATTTCCTTGCCACACGGGCCTCCCTACATAGGCAGCCTACAGCTTGGCAGCTTGCTGCTTTCAAAGCTGTCAGGAAGCAAGAGATTCCAGGAAGATGGGTGCTATAATCTTAAGTATGTAATCACACACATCTTGTCAATTTGCTCTATTTTGTGGATTAGAAGCAGGTCACAGGCTCTTCCCACATGCCAGGAAAAGGGACTGGCTACATAAGGGCATAAACATTAGGAGAAGAGTCTGTCTGCTGCAATGGCTCATTTATTCATTCAGCTAGTATTATTTTTTATTTTTTTTTCATTTTTTGTAGAGATAGGGTCTTGCTCTGTGGCCCAGGCTGGAGTCCAGTGGTGCAATCACAGCTTGCTAGAGCCTTGACCTCCTGGGCTCAAGTGATCCTCCTGCTTCAGCCTCTGGAGTAGCTGAGATTACAGGTATGAACCACTGCCCCCATCTCAACTAGTACTATTGACAGTAAGCAAGATAGATGTGGTCCTGCACTCAGGAAACTTCTATGGAGCAATGCGTGGATCCTGTGTATGGGTTTGGGACAGTCCCAACTCTGATCTTGCTGTGAGACTTTTGGCTTGACATTAGCTCTCTGGGCCTCCCTTGACCTATTTGACCAGTGGAATGAATACCACAGAGCTATCCCTGGCTCAATGGTGATGTGAGGGTCCAATCATCATGGACCCTCCATCATTTATCAAGTGGGTATGGAATACCAACTACTAAGCCAGTGCTTTACCAGTGCTGTCTCAACCCTTACCACAGCCCATGTGCAGGGACTTTAACCCTGCTGTTGGCTGTGACCCTCATTCTGCTACCCACAAGAAAATACGTGCAAATGGCCTCTGAAAGGAGTTGGAGGATGCCCTACTATGTGTAAAGAGGAAGTGGGGCAGAGAAGGAGTTAAGAAGACAGGTGGTTGTGATGGAGACCTGCTGTGAGGCCTCTTTGAGGCCTTGGCCCTGAAAAGAAACGTCTCCAAGCATCAGTCTGACAGACATCTCCAGAACAAAGAGGATACTGGTTCCTACCTCATGGAGTAATATGATGGTTAACTATGTTTATGAATAGAAATTCTCAGAACCATGAGAACATGGTAACTACTCAAAGAATGGTGGCTTTTGTCGTGAAACACCTACTGTGCACTGGCCCTGTGCTGGGATGTTTTATACTGAGCCTGCCAGCCTTCAAGGTGTGAGGCTCTGAGATGAGAAAATGTGGCCTTGGGGTTGAGAGCAGTGAGAAAACCTGGCAGTGAGCTCTCCTGGGATGACTTTTTGGTAAAGACAGAGCCTTCTGGTGGCAGCCAGGGAATGTTCTAGGTACCTGACCCTGAACAAACGTCTTGCCTGTGAGGCCCCTCCTCCTGGCACTCAGGCTAAACCTAATTTATGAATGAACCCATCCCCAGTACCTAGTCAAGTGTGGCCACAAAAGGCCCCACAGGAATTGCTGCTCGGGGCAGAGGACTCTGGTCTTCTATGAGCTTATCAGGCTCCTTCCAGGTTGAGCCATCCATGGCTTCCCAGTGCCCTTGAGAAAAGTGCAGAATCCTGCTGGTGACTTGCAAGGGCCCATGTGAACCGGCCCCTCTGGTCTCTGAGGCCTCATCCTCTAGCTTGGTCTCTCTGGTTTTCTCTGCTTCAGCTGTTCTAGACATCCTTCCCAGAGCCGCAATCGCCTGACTCCGGGTCCTTGTGTGCGTTTCTCTCCTTCCTTCCCCTGGCTGGCTCTCGTTTACCCGAAGTGCCACTTCCATGTGGAAGCCTCCCCTGACCTCTGCATTAAGTCTCACGCTTTTGATCCCAGAACACTCTGCCTTCTCTTCTGCAGCAGGTTGCACACTTGGACTCATATAAGTGATCATTTGGGATCATTTGTTTGCTGTTTCCCTCCGAAGCTATGAGTGGCATGTGGGCTTGTTATTCATGGTATCCCCAGGTTTGGTACATCATAGGTGTACAGTGAGCATATG
The DNA here is from genome assembly GCF_029281585.2 of Gorilla gorilla gorilla. NCBI lineage: Eukaryota > Metazoa > Chordata > Mammalia > Primates > Hominidae > Gorilla > Gorilla gorilla. The sequence continues at coordinate 25,545,047 of NC_086018.1, read as the reverse complement.
TGATGGAGTTGATTGGGTTCCTCTGATGGCCACAAACCACCCCAGTTTTCCCTGCTTGGCAGCTTATGGTGTCAAATACACTCTGAATGTCAGGGTAGCAGGACCTCAAAGGGTGGCAGATCCCATTGCCTTATCAACAGATGGGGAAACTGAGGCATGGAGCAACGAGGTGATACACAAGTTTGGGAGTCAGGCACACATAGGCTCCTATCCCTGCCCCATCATTTAGTCACAGTTCATGCCTTAAAATGTGTTCATTTCGTAGTCCTTAAATATGCAACTGTGATAGGATCCTTATAGGAAATTGGAAAAAAATACAAAAGCTATATCTAAAAAAAATCTAAATCTGAACATTATTGCCTCCTAAAACTTAAACCCCCCAGTTCAGAAGTCCCCGTGCCAGATATAGCAGCCCCAGGGCAAGCTACTCCTTTTTATCCGCAAAGAAAGCCCTCTTCAGTTCCACCATCCGGGGCTGAGTGCCCCTCATGTGGAAGTACTTCCTTCCAGTCTTTTGTTCTAGGTCTAATTTTTTGCATAGATGAGACCCGCTGTTGATGTGTAATGTTTTTATTTCCTTCTAATGACAAGTCTCCCTTGAAGATGGGGCCCACATTCTGTATGTGCCCAACTCTCAGGGCCTAGGACAGAGACCCACACGTATAGGTATCAGCAAGCATCTTCTGATAATTGAAGGAATGCCAGAGAAAAAGGGATCCAATCACAGATGACTTTTGGAAAGAGGCAGCCTTCCATCTGAGCCTTGGGGAAGCTTCCCTGGATGCAGGAGAGGTGGAGGCACCTCCTGGCAACTTCTGGGCAGGGCTTGGTCTGAACTTTACCAGTCACTGGGTATCCCCCTAAACATGTGCATATCTGTTTTCTCTTTAAGGTAACAGAGGATGCTTTTTGGAAAATGCTATTTTCCAGCACAATCACTGTTGGATTGGCAGGGTGAAGTTCAAGGCCACGGTGGAGTTTAGAAGTAGAACAAGCACTGGCTTTTGAGTTGGGGGGACCTGGATATGCATTCTGGCTTGGCTCAGTCTGGCCATGCAGAGCTGTCCTCATGGACACCACATCGGGCCCCACGCTTGACCTAATGCTCAGCTGTTGTCACCTTGCAATTCTTGATAATTTTTGAACAAAAGTCTCCATGTTTTTATTTTGCACTGGGCCCCACAAATCACATAGCTGCTCCTGTGGCCGTGGGAACGTGGAAAAGTCATTTAACCTCCCTGGGACCTTAACTGTTGATTTGAAAAGGAAGATAGTCCTCTCAATCTCACAGTGCTGCTGTAACAATTACAATTACAATCTCATATACAGAAGTAATTACTATAAATTGCATTGACTGCACACGTGCTAAGTGCTTGACACTGATGACTCTCCCAGTCGCCCCGTGAAGAAGGGGGTGATTACCATGCCCGTTTTATAGATGAGGAAGCTGAGGCTAGGAGTGGCAAAGTTGCTTGCAGGATTTCAGTGGTGGAGTCGTGAATTCAACACTATTGAGAACCCATTGGATGCCCAGCTAGAGCCTGCTGCTTGCCCACAGGGCTGGTGAAGCGGGTGCATGGCCAACGGTGGTTGCACGAAGTAGGTGATTGGTAGGTGCACATCCTCCTTCCCAGGACACAGGCATTGGCAAGCAATGTGTCCCTAGAGCTGTCTCCCCCCTTTCCTTTCTGAGCCTGGAGCGTGGAAAAGCCTCAAATTTCTAACAGCTGTTGAGAGAACAAACTGTCTCTAAGGAGGAAGGCTTTGTTGCTCCCCATCCCCTTCCCCAGTATCCACCCCCCGGCCCCCACCAGGTCCTCCCACCTACAGCCTCGCCAGCAGGCGCTCGCCAAGCCCTGAACAATTTCAATTGCTTTGGCAAGAGCCTCCGTGAGATCATGGGCTGGTCCTGTGCATGCCTGTGGGGCGGGGTGGGGGCTGGTGGTCTGCAGAGCTGCCCCAGGGGTGTTTTCCCTGGACACTCCTGAAGGCACATCTGAGGCAGGTGGCTGTGGCAGTGGCGGTGGGTGGGGAGGGGGGGCATTTTCCCTTTGCTGTGTCCTGAGATTTGGGGGGTGTTGCAGGTTGCCCCTGCCTGCCTCACCAGCTGGAATGGAGCGAGAAGACCCCTATGCCCAAGCCCCACATGGACTAGTAAGTTGCTGTGTGATAGTAGACAAGCAACCCTCGTTGGGCCTCAGTTTCCTCTTTATAAGAGGTGAGCATTTCTGTCTGACTTCTCCTGCTGTTGGTGAGAAGAGTATGGAGGAAAACCTAGACACGACAGGATCAATAAATCAGTAGCTTCCACTCATTGCCTTCTGCCCGCTGGCCATGAGTCTGAGTCATTTCTCTGGAAAGCAAAAGGCCAGAGCCCTGCCTGCTGCATGTCTTGGCTTCAATATTACCTTCCCCTGGAGACCTCCCTGGACCACCCTATTTAAACCCTTAGCCATTGCTACCAACCCCCACCCCAGTCCATCCCTAGCTACTGCTAATTTAGTCTCTGTCTCTATAGATTTACCTGTTTTAGACACTCCCTATAAATGCATCATACAATATGTGGCCTTCTGTGATGGGCTTCTTTCTCTTAGCACCATGTTTTCAAGGTTCATCCTTGAAACATCCATGTTGTAGCACGGATCAGAATTTCATTCCTTTACATGGCTGAATAATATTCCATTGCACACATAGACCACATTTTGTTTATCCACTCCTCTGTTGATGGACATTTGGGGTGTTTTCACTTTTTGGCTAGAATGAAGACTGCCGCTGTGAGCTCTCGTGGGCAAGTTTTTGTGTGGACAAGTGTTTTCACTTCTCTTGGATAAATACCTGAAGTGAAATTGCTGGGTCATGTGGTAACTCTATATTGCACTTTTTGAGGAACGGCCAGACTGGTCCTAGGCATACTGGGTTAATAGGTCTCAGGTAGAGAGGAGGAACCTAAATTTCCAACCATTCTCCCCTTACATTACAGATTAAAGAATAACCTCCTTGTTTGACTTTCACCTCCTTCTATGATATAACCCTAAGTTACTATTCTGGCTTCTATCCATTGTGCCAACTAGTGAGGCTATTTGCTATTTCCTGAACAGAATGTTCATGGTCTCACCTCTGCACCTTCCTTCGCTCATAACCATTTCTCCCACTTGGAATGCCCTATCCCTCTATCACCTCCGTTCCAAAATCTGTATTTATTTATTTATTTATTTTGAGACAGAGGCTTACTCTGTGTAGCCCAGGCTGGAGTGCAGTGGTGCAATCTTGGCTCACTGCAACCTCTGCCTCCTGGGTTCAAGCGATTCTCCTGCCTCAGCCTCCCAAGTAGCTGGGATTACAGGCATGCGCTACAACACCCGGCTGAATTTTTGTACTTTTAGTAGAGAGGGGGTTTTGCCATGTTGGCCAGGCTGGTCTTGAACAACTGACCTCAAGTGATCCGCCCACCTCGGCCTCCCAAAGTGCTGGGATTACAGGCATGAGCCACAGTGCCCAGCCCTAAAATCTTCATAGTCTCAACATCCACACCAAAGGCCGCATTTTCCGAGAAGCCCTTGTTAACCTTCCTGGGTTCTGTGACACCCTCTCTGTCTATTTTACCTTCCATCATGAATTTCCTTCAGTTTGTGATTGTGTAGGTGCGCTATCCAAGCTACTGGATTTTCTAGGACCTTAAACTATGCCTGCTTCCTCTTTGCATTCCCCAGTCTTGACACTGCCTGGCATCAGTAAGAGCCCCTTAAATTCTATTAAATGCCAAGGTGACTGGGAATGAGTTTACAAGAGTGGCCAGCAGGTCTGGGAACTCCACCACCTTAGACTGTAACCTCTCCAAGGGTAGAGACATGCCTGGAATTGCTTTCTGTGGTTTTCCTAATTTCTAACATAAAGCCTGGTCTATAGTAGGTACTTGATAAATATTTGTGAAATGAACGAGTGGTTCAAAGACCTCCTTTAGAGAATGAGTACTTTAGTCAAGAGATGGGGTGTTGAGTGAGAATCTTGCCTGGGAGTCCAGAAACCTGGGTTTGAATTCTTGTTCTGCATCCACCTCTCACTCTTTGACCTTGGGTAAGCCCATTTCCCCTTCTGGGCCTCAGTGTCCCCATCTGCAGGATGGAGGTATTGGAGTAGATGAAATTGAGGCAATTTCTAGCTCTGCCAGCCTGGGATGGCCTCAGCCAGTGTGAGAAGCCAGCCTTGGAAGGAGACACGGGGCAGCTCGCTCCTGTCTGCCCCAAGAGAGGTAATTAAGGCATTCTCAATTTTCATTTCTGAAATTGCAAGGGACATCCTATCATGCAGGGAATACACATTGTCCTTGGAGCCTGACCTCAGGCCTCTGATCGATACAGACGTATTTTTAACACACATTTCACAGAGGAATAGCTCAGAACCTACCTCCCTGGTTCCCCAGCTGCTCCATCCAGGGTTGTCTAAGGACAGGCTCTGGCTCCTTCCATGCAGGCCAGCCCTGGCGTGGACCATGCAGTTTGCTCCAGTTGATCAATAAAATCTGCCAAGGACCAGGGCCTGGGGGCTCTAGGACAGCATGCCCTAGGAGTCAGGACTCGGGTGTAGGAAATTCCTCCTTGGCTTGCAACCTCCTGAGCAACGGGCGGGCCTCTGCCCTGTCCCCCTGCACTGCTGGGTTTACCATGGGGGTCACAAGTCTGCTCCCCTAGGGAAGCTGTGCTCTCCCTCTTCCTACACTTTTTGCTAGACAAGGCCCCCTAGTATTATTATTGATTATCATAACCAACATAGGTGAACTCTTGCTGTGTGCTAAGCATTTTCCACACCTTAACTTAGAGGGGTAGGCATCAAGAGTGTGGGGGACTTTGGTTTCAGAAGGGTCCGGGGTCCAAGTCCCATTTTGAGGCTGTCATAAGTCTTTGATGAAGTCCCTACATACTTTGGAAGTCCCCACATACTTTGGAACACAGACCCTGGAACCAAGCAGAACTGCATCCAAACCACAACCTCTGTCGCTTAGCTCTTTGTTGGATCTCTAGAAAAGAACTTCACCTTTCCAAGCCTCTGTTTCTTCATCTGTGAAATGGGTATGTAAATGGATGAGGATGCATTGCACATTGAGTGCTTAAGATGCTGCCTGGCTCACAGGGAACACTCAAAAATACGCCATCTATGACAACTGTTCTCCTTGTTTTGTTTTTGGCACCCCCACCCCCTGCCCACCAGATGGAATCTCTAGCCGGACTTCTAATAGTGCCAGTTTTTGAATTTCCCCTGAAGGACTCAAGGAGTGCGAGTTCTTTCATGTCCAGCTTCTTTTGCTCACACTGTATCCGCAAGATTCATCCACATAGCTGTGGGTATCAACAGTTCGTTCTTTTTCCTTGCCAAGGAGTTTTGCCTTCTGTGAATCTTCCATAGTCCGTACATTCATTTGCCTATTGATAGGCGCCTGGGTAGTGTCTGATTTAGGGCTGGTAGGAAGAGTGGTCCTGCTGACATCCTCCTGTGGGTCTCCGGTGCCCACACACACTTTATGTTGGGTGTTTGCCTAGGAGCAGGGTTGCTGGCTCCCATGGCAGGGGCATGTCTGGCTTCAGCAGGCACCGCTAAGCAGGCTTCCTGAGTGGTGCACCAAGCATTGCTTTCATGTTTAAAAAAGTTTTTTGGCTGGACATGGTGGCTCATGCCTATAATCCCAGTGCTTTGAGAGGCTAAGGCAGGAGGATCACTTGAGGCCAGGAGTTTGAGACCAGCCTGGGCAACAAAGTGAGACCCTGTCTCTACAAAAAATAAAAAAAAGTTAGCCAGGCATGGTAGCGTGTGCCTGTAGTCCCAGCTACTCAGGAGGCTAAGGTGGGAGGATCGCCTGGAGCTGGAGAGGTTGAGGCTGCAGTGAGCTACGATTATGCCACCGCACTCCAGCCTGGGCAACACAGTGAGACCCTGTCTCTAACAAAACAAAAATCAAAGGTCAGCCTCTCTCCCACCTCCTTCTCCAGATAACCATTGTCAACAGACTGTTGTGTCTCTCTCTCCCTCTCTCTCTCTCACACACTCAGACACACCAGGCACACGCACACATTGTGCAGTGACCTAAATGGAGTTCTCCAAGGCATCTTGTTGCCAGTTGGTTTTCCTCCTCTCCCTTTGAAGTCACTGGAGACAAGGCAGGAACTCCACTTGCCTTCCCCTAGAAATCTTTCTCACTGGTCTCACTCAGGGGTTCCAGCCCCACGACCTGGCATGTTGTTCTTTCTGTTGCCGGAGTCTGGCCACCAAGGTGTCTCCGTGTGGAAGGAGGAATCTGGTGGCACCTGGGGATCAGATGGGGTCCCAGGGAGGCAATAGGGAGGGTCTCCACTCCTGGGAGGCCCTTCCTCCCTTCCCGAGTCCCCACAGGGCTTGCTTTGTGTAGGGCGAGGAGGTTTTGCTGTAAGCATCACTCCATCCTCAACTTATTCCCTAAAGCTTGCCCCCATTTTCAGCGGCTCCTCAGTGGTATATCTCCCCGGTCTGCAGCTTAAAAAATCATGTTCTCCTTCCTCTTCTTGCCCAGCTGGTTCCTGCTTCATCTTTACAAACCTTCCTAAAACGCTTAAGAATAGGATGCAGGTTCGGGCACTGTGACTCATGCCTGTAATCCCAGCACTTTGGGAGGCCAAGGTGGGCAGATCACCTGAGGTCAGGAATTCGAGACCAGCTTGGCCAACATGGTGAAACCCGTCTCTACTTAAAATAAAAAAAGTAGCCAGGTGTGGTGTCGTGCGCCTGTAGTCCCAGCTACTCAGGAGGCTGAGGTGGGAGAATTGCTTGAGCCTGGGAGGCAGAGGTTGCAGTGAGCCAAGATCACGGCACTGCACACTCCAGCCTGGGTGACAGAGTGAGACTCTGTCTCCAAAAAAAAAAGAATAGGACACAGGCTGGGGTGAGAGGGGGAGGATGAAGGGGCTTGGTGGGGGCCCATGAGAGCCCGGCTAAGGCAGGTCAAATTCTTCAGGGGTTGTATTTCTGCTGACACCAGCTTCCCAAGGTGCCATTCTACTTAAAACAAATTGAAATTCAGTGCAGGTGGCCTCGTTGGTCTTCTCCCCTAGAGGATAAATGGCTCAGGCTGCTCCCCAGGAAGGCAGCTTCATCTGGGGAGCTGGGGTTCACCCATGTGACCCCCACTGTGGCTCCAGACTATCAACTGTGGCCTCAGTATAGGATGCAGCCAGGAGACCTGGGGGCAGGGCTGGCTTCATGGCCTTGGGACCTCTGCAATTGAACAAGGCCTTGAGCTGAGAAGGGCGCCATATTTGTTGAATGCTCTATTGTTACCATCTTAAAATTCTTTTTTTTTTTTTTTTTTTTTTGAGACGGAGTCTCGCTCTGTCGCCCAGGCTGGAGTGCAGTGGCGCGATCTCGGCTCACTGCAACCTCTGCTTCCCGGGTTCAAGCAATTCTCGTGCCTCAGCCTCCCAAGTAGCTGGGACTACAGGCACCTGCCACCACGCCCAGCTAATGTTTGTATTTTCAGTAGAGACGAGATTTCACCATGTTGGCCACACTGGTCTCAATTTACTGACCTCGTGACCCACCTGCCTCGGCCTCCCAAAGTGCTGGGATTACAGGTGTGAGCCACCGCGCTCGGCCAAAATTCTTAACACATTTAAAAATGAGGAGCCCTGCATTTTGGTTTTGCATGTGGCCTGGCAGATTATGCAGCCTGTTCTGCCCCGGGGTCCAGGCATAGCCTTCGCAATGTCTGGTTCTTGCACATTCTATCTCGGGACCTCAGTTTTCCCAGCTGCAGAATGGGAGGACTCAGGTGATTGCATGGAATGACATTTGAGGTGCTGCCAGCCCTACCTGAAATACCTTTAAAACAATTTTTTTTAATAGCTTGAAAATGCCTGACAGGTCCCTCATGATAATCACTGATTCTCACAGTGGAGGCTCTGGATCAGCAGCATCAACATCACCTGAGAATTTGTTAGAAATACAGATTATTGGGTCCACCTACACCTTCTGAATCAGAAACTCTGAGCCTGGGGTCCAGCAGTCATCTGTGTCATAAGAAATCCTCCCAGGGATGGCTGGGCATGGTGGCTCATGCCTGTAATCCCAGCATTTTCGGAGGCTGCGGTGGGCAGATGCTTGAGCCCAGGAATTTGAGACCAGTCTGGGCAACATGGTGAAACCCTGACTCTCCAAAAATTCAAAAAATTAGCCCAGCGTGGTAGGACGAGACTGTAGTCTCAGCTACTTGAGAGGCTGAGGCAGGAGGATCACTTGAGCCCAGGAGGCAGAGGTTGCAGTGAGCTGATATCATGCCACTGCACTCCAGCCTGGGTGACAGCAAGACCCTGTCTCAAAAAAACAAAAACAAAAACAACCAGAAATAACCCTTCCAGGGGGTGCTGAGGTTGTGATCCATTGTTGCAGACCTAGACAGACTATGCTGAACCCTAGAATCCCAGCCTGGGAGTCAGGAAACTGAGAACCCCGCCTGGATCTGATTAACTGGCTGTGACCCCAAGCAAGTCTTTTCCCTGCTCTGGGTCTCAGCTTCCTCATCTGTAAAATGAGCAGGTCGGATCTTTCTTGCAGGTGGCTTTGAGGGTGACAAACTGCCTTGTGCATGATGTATATAAAGCATTGCAAACACATATCATTTTTTCCACTTTTTATAGAGACAGGGTCTTGTTATGTTGCCCAGGCTGGTCTTGAACTCCTGGCCTCAGACAGTCCTCCTGCCTTGGCCTCGCAAAGTGCTCAGATTACGGGTGTGAGCCACCATGCCCAGCTGCACAAATCATTTTAAAAACACTTTTATGAATAAGGAAATAAATGACTTTGGCTTCTGGGTTACCTGGGTGGGTGGGCTATTCTGGGCACCCCCAGGTCACCCCTTCCCTGGTCCCAGTGTAGACTAGAAGATTCTCTGACTCTTAAAAGTGATTTTTTTTTTCCTTTTTGGGCAACTGTTAAATGATGAGTTTGGTAGAGAGAATGTAAACCTTTCTCTTCTTGGAAGATAAATACCACCAGACACCTCAGTTTCCTCATCTGTAAAATGGAGACAGTACTACCCACCTTTCAGGACTGGCATGTAGATTAAATGAAATAATTTATAGAATGGGCATAGCACAAGGTGCAAGTGCAGGGATCAATAAAATATTCATAATCTTATTTTTAGTAAAAAACGTAGGCCGGGCTTGGTGGCTCACCCCTCTAATCCCAGCACTTTGGGAGGCTGAGGCGGGTGGATCACCTGAGGTCAGGAGTTCGAGACCAGCCTGGCCAACGCGGCGAAACCCTGTCTCTACTAAAAATATAAAAATTAGCCGGGCGTGGTGCTGCATGCCTGTGGTCCCAGCTACTCCGGAGGCTGAGGCACAAGAACCACTTGAACCCGGGAGGCGGAGGTTGCAGTGAGCTGAGATTACACCACTGGACTCCAGCCTGGGTGACAGAGCAAGATTTGTCTCAAAAAACAAACAAACAAACAAACAAAAAACACCAAAAACACTCAACCATCAGTGCCAGTCTGCCCTTGTTTCACAGGGGCAGGAATTCTAAGAGCCATATGCCCCTCTACTTCTTAGCACATCTCACTGGAGTGAGAAAGCTGGTCGGTAGAGGCACCGTGATGCTGAGAATCAACACCGTGATGTGGGCTGCCCATGCAGTGTGTGAAGCGTTCACACTCTTGGTCTCCTTCCAGCCTTACGGTTGCCCTGAGAAGGCCTGGCAGCTGCAACTTCATTTTCCAGGAGGACTGCAGCCCCAGATAGGGGCTATGTGTCACCCATACAGAGGACGCAGACCCAGATATTGCTGCTGTCAGCCTTGTCTCTGCCACAGATCTCCCCAGGGAAGGGTCCTTCTCCGCGTAAGAGTAAGTGGGTGGTTCATTGTGTGCATTTCACGCGCGTCTTCACCTTCAGAGGCAATGGAGGCAGCAGAGGTGTTGACAGGGCTCCGTGCTCCCACAGCAGTGTGTGACAGAGGAGGCTCTCTAGGCAGGGCTCCCCTGCACAGCCTGGGGGTCTAGGACTGGGGAAGGCCAGGGAGCAACAGAGTACAGGTCAGCTGGTAGCCCGATTGCTTGTATCCTAGGCAGGAGCAGACTGGGACACAAGAGATGGAGATAAGGAGGGAGGGAGTAGGAAAAATCCGTGGGACTTGCTAGTGGTAGCCAGGGGCAGGAGGGAAAAAGGGCAGGGTGTGTGGGAGGAACCGCACAAAAGCAGCCCTGGAGTAGGGGAGGGGATGGGGGAGAAAATGGGGGAAGGGGTTTCCCTCTTCTCATGTGTTTTGAGTTCTGGGCTGGCTGTGCTCTGGGCCCTATTTGCTTTGGAAGGGCATCAAGTTAACTCCTTCTTGCCTGGAAGGCTGCTGGAGGCTGGCTAGGGAGGGGAGGGGGCTTGGGAGGTGGTAGCCAGACTGGGGAGCTTACGGCTTATTTTTCCTACCTGGTTCATCCAGGGGATGTTGGAGTGATGGAAACAAGAACCCCCACCAGGACTGGGACTGGATGCCTCCATAAAGCATGCATCCCGGGCACCTTGCAGGCCTCCCCTTGGTTCCAGCCCCGGCTCTTACACTTGCTCAGATAGTCACACCTACTGGACACTCTGCAAGGGGTGTGCATGCTCACACACATCCACACATGTGCGTGTGCACACACACGTGCACCTCAATAGACTCCTATGCTCAAACTCAGGTCATTTTCTCTCTTATCCTCCACCAGGACCCAGCCAGCTGCCATACCCCCAACAGGACAGAGAAACTGAGGCTCAGACAGGAAGAGGGACTTGCTTGTAGTCAGACAGTAGGTGGCTGAACTGGAATTCAAACCTCAGCACCTTTGGCTCCTGGGATCCCTGCTGTGGGCTGGGCATGGGGGCTGGTTTCGAATCCACCTTCTTCTCCACTCTGCTGTGTGGCCTGGGTACCATGTGGCCACTAGCTGAAAACCCAGAGGCATCAGGCCTTCCTCCATTTTCCTTCTGTTGGGGCTGAGCCACCACCCCCGAGTTACTTTTTTCCACATCTGGCCAGAGTTCATCCTGCACAGTGAATATTTGAGCGGAAAAAATGTATTTCACAGTGGCTGTTAAGGTTAGGCAGGAGGAAGGGGTCCCCCAACCTGTAAACACCCTCGGGGAAAGGTGGTTCTTAGGTTCTCCTTTTAGATACCTTCCTTGAGGGGATCCCTCAAAGGCCATTTTTTTGGTTTATATCCACATTTAAAAAAATTAGCAAAATGAAAACAAAATTAACAAAATGAAAGAAGGTGACCAAGGCCCTGGTGCTGCAACAAGAAGGGCTAATATTTATCATTTGCCTCTTGTGTGATAGGGCCTGTTATACCCATTTCACAGACAGGCAAAGAGAGGCACAGTAAGACGCAGCCATTTGAGCCAAGGCACAAGCCTGGGGTGGTCTGAATGGCTTGTAGCTCCTACAGCAACCCCCATCCCCCATCGTGGATTCTTCCTGGTGTTGCTGGGGCTTCTTAGCAGCTCTGCTCGAGGTACATGTGGAGCCCAGATTTACTGATCAAGTGAATACACAGAAGGGTGACTCCAGACCTCTTTTCTGCTGGCTGTGGGAGAACCATCCCCCTTGTTCAGGTTGGAGGCAAGTGTGTGTGGGAAGGGGTTTGGAGAGGGATGTGGCAAGAGTTAGGAAGTGTCTAGATCCTTGGTTCATTTATCAACAAATGTGAGCCAAACCATGTGGTGGGTGCTAGAATACACCAGCGATAAGAACCAGGAGAACACTGCCTCATGACACTGGCCTTCTTCCTTCCCCTACAGGTTCCTGGTCACTGTGTGACTCTGGACAGGTTGTGTTTTCTCTCTGTGCCTCAGTTTCCTTGTATCTAAAATGAGGACACTGGACTCTAATTTCAAAGTTCCTTCCAGCTCTTTATTTAGTTGCCACTTCCTCCTAGTGGGTAGAACTTGTGTTTATTTAATCCTCATGACAGCTATGTTGGGCTGACATTGGAATTCTTGGACTACCATACTTGGCTGGATGTTGTCTTCTTGGTGTCCACTTATACTGATGGTAGAACATTTTGAATTTTACCTTTGAGTATTTCCACTTCACACACTTAGAAACACAAAAGGTCATATGCCCCAAATGTTTCTGTAAGGTTGATGACTGGAGCAACCTTGGATTTATTGGAGGGGCCAATAATCTGTAGGGGAATGACCTGTAAGGAGGCTCTCGCAGAAATCCAGGAGAGAGAAATTGGTGGCTTAGAATACAGTGGTGGTGGGAAACGAGAGGAGAGCGGAGAAGGAGAGGAGGTAAACAAAAAGGTTCAGATATACTTAGAAGGTGGAATTAACAGGATGGGGTGAGGGGTGTGTCAGTCACCTGTTGACACAATGATGCCATGTTAACAAACCACCCCAAAATGTCATGGTGTCAATTCACGGCATTTATTTCACTTATGAGTCTGCAGGTTGATGATTTAGACTGGGTTTGCTTAGATGGTTCTTCTGCTCTTGGCTGGGCTGGCTTACATTTCCAGGGGTTGGCCTGGCTGTTGGTTGATCTAGGATGGCCTCAGCTGGGGACAGCTCATCTGAACCCTCTTGTCAATCATCTTCCAAAAGGCTGCCCAGGTCACGTTCTCATGGCAATCATGGAAGAGCAGAAAGTGTAAGTGAAATACACAAGCATCATGTTTGTTAGCATCTCATTCACCAAAGCAAGTCATATGGTTGAACCATGTGAGAGGACACTCTAAGGTCAGAGTGGAAGGGCACTGTAGGTCCCATGGCCAAGGGCATGGATGCTGGGGTGAATGCTGGAGAATTGGGGCCATTCCTGCTGTCTGCCACAAGAGTGGAGGATGAGGGAGAGGAAGGCACATCCACAAACACGATCACACCACAGTGTCCTGCAATATTACTTTTCTACTTAATAACACATCAGAGATTTAATAATCCCTATCAGTTCATGCAGATCAATTTTACTTTTTTCTAGCCACGTAGTAATGTCACAGCCAACTGTTATTATCTCCATAGTACACATGAAAAGACCGAGGTTCAGAGAGGTAAGGTATCTTGCCCAAGGCCACACAATTATAATTGAGAGGCAGACACTAGATCTATTCTTTTCCAAACCTTGGCCTCTTTGGGTCTATCACACTGACATTTCTTCCCTAGGAATCATCCTGGGGCCAGTTTGAGCGATTCCAAAAGTCAGTCACCAGTAGTAGTTACCTAAGTTTAAGAAACTATAAGAAGAGAGTTCAGACTCAAGTTCTTCCCACCTCCTGATCTCAAAATATGGAGCAAAGTTTTCCTTGCCTCTGAAAACAACTTGATGTCTTCTGTTTGGAAAGAGCAGAGAAGGGCTCAATCCTAAAGAATCATGTGGTCTGGTGGAAAGAATAATTTGTTGGGAATCACATGCCCTGGGCTCCAACTCTGCACCTCTTGCCTATGGCTGGGTGGCTTTGGTCAAGTCCATCAAACACTCTGGACTTGGGTTTCCCCATCCGTCAGCTGTGGCCTCTCCTTCAAAGGAAACATAAAAAACATGCCGTAGAGCTTGTTGAAACTTGGAATAAAGTCTAACTTGCTTGCTTAGGAAAGTGTCCAGGAATGTTGGATCTGGACAGCCAGTGCAAGTCTCCCTGGGTCTCTTTGGCCTCAATTTCCTCCTCAGCAAATTGGGGGAAAAGTATCCACCCCCACAAGGGCTGGTGAGCTCATGGAGGGAGGGGCCCTGACACAGACCTGGCACCCTGCAGGTATCCAGGGAATTGTAGCAATCAGCTCAATGCTATTCTCCAGCTGGCTGTCCAGCTCTTAGGGCTGGAAGGTCCTTAGAGTGTCTCGGTCTCACTTTGCCCTTGGGGAAACTGAGGCTCAGAGTGGAGAGAACTTTGTTAGGGCCCAGAGAATTCATGACATTGCTGGGCCCCATCGGGGGATGTTGAAGAAGATGCTAACTGGAGTTTACACAATACTGTTTGCACTGCGTTCTGTGCTTGGCTCTGGCATGTGAGATTTCATTTAATTCTGACAACATCCTGCAAGGTGTTTGCTATCATTTTCGCCATTTTATAGGGAAGGAAAATGAGACTTGGAGACCTCAAGTGGTTGGACATGCAATTCCTGCAGAAGGCCACCTGCAAATCTCTGGCTTTCTCTTCACTGGACAAAACCCATCAGAAGGTGTCTGAGTGAGGATGATGTCATTAGAATCCACACTAAATGAAATGAAATAAAGAAACTAAGTCATTCTAAAATGTCAGCACTTGAACTGTTATTGGCAACCGATAGCTTGGAACAGAGTTCACAGCCAGACGTATCAGGGTGGGCCTTGGTCATCATCTGTTTAAATCAGAAATGATGCTGACATCCCCAGGGCCTCAGAGACACAAGGGGCTTAGGTCAGGTAAATTTGAGTGGAAGTTTTGTGGCAAGACCAGGGGTCTGTGGATGGCAATGCAGGCTCTGAGATGGGCTTGCTGTGTGGCCTCAGGGGAGTCACTTGACTTCCCCGGGTCTCAATCTCATTTGTAAAATAAAAGGGTTTGGACCAGAAAATATGTAAGGTCCCTTCTGCTGCCTCATCTAAGACAGGGTATCGTATATGCTGGTTAAGAGTGGGCACTGGAATCTGGAAGACCTGGGATTAAGTCCTGATAAAAACTCTAGGCCCTAAGAGGCTTAGGAACAAACAAACCAAACAAAAATCAACACAAAAAAATGGGGACGGGTGAGTAAGGGAGTAATAATATATTGGCCGAAGTGGTTGGTATTAGCTTCAGGAATGGATTGATCCAGATGCTTACACAGAACTCCCATGAGAGTATCCATTGGTTTCATTGGCTCTTACTGAACTATAGTACCTCCCAGAACCAGTCACTATGACTGAGAGAATTGTGGAAGCAACTAACGTAAGGCAATTATGACCCACATATTCTGTGTGGGTGAGATTAGAACAGGTCTTTCTGAAGGGATATAATGATACCCTCGGCTGAGGAAGAGGTGGATGGATGCTAGGGAGGTAAAAACATTCACTGCAGTGAGTGTTGGTCTGTCTGAGACTTCATTTTTCCATATGTAAAGTGGGGATAATTCTTACATTTGTCTTTTTATGGCTCACTTAAAATCAACTTACTCCTCCCAATTTTCCTGTCTCCTTGTAATTAGGCAGAGGGCATGTGACTTCCCAGCAAAGGGTGGTGCATGCATGATCAGGTGTGAGTTCTTTCTGCATTCTCTTCCCTCTATAGTGAACAGGATGCTGAGATAGTATTGAGATAGTAGAGCCATGGGATGGACTCAGATTGGATCACTGAGTCACAGCATGGAGCACAGCTACCCTGGAGAGTGACCAGGCTTCCATTAGACTTTGTTTGAGCAAGAAATGAACCTTTCTGTAGTAAGCCACTGAGGTGTTCAGACATATTTGTTATTAAGCATAGCCTAAGCTACCCCAGCTAAACCTTTATGTGACTTTCTTTGTTCATGGATGTCTTTCCATGCCTGACATGTAGACCTAGCTCATTCTTTTACATATCTGCATAATATTCCATAGTATGGTGACACCTTGACTTATTTAACCAGTCCCCTTTAGATCATTCTTGCATTATTGGCAGATTTCATTATGACAAACAATGGTGTATAAACAATACCATTGTATTCTTATACTTCCTCATACATCTTTGTGCACATTGACTTTGTGCCAGTAGAATTGTTTGGTCAGGAGCGTGCACGTTTAATACTGGTTTTTGCTCCCACTAATAATTTTTGAGACAGCCTGTTTGCTCTACCCTTGTTAATGAAGAATATTATTGATGTTTCCATTTTTATCAGTGTGATAGACAGAACAGGGTGTCTTATGTTAATTTGGGTTTCATAGCAAGTTTTTGGTCAGGTTGGATTTTTCAGACATCCTGCCAGCTTCACCCTACTTGTTCCAGAGAAAAAGACTGGGCTGACACTGCAAAGAGAAAGAGAGAGATACATACAGGTGACAAGATGATGAGGCAGAGACTGGGGGGGGAGAGAGAGAGAGAGAGAGAAAGAAAGGAAGGCACCCAGTCCTCTGTTTCTCTCCAGATTCACACACCAGCCCCCTGTCAGTCTTACTCAAGCAGGGCTCAGATCCTGAAGTGGGACCCCCATCACCTCTGTGGCCAATAGCTGGGGGGCCAGCCAGCATCTGGGTTTGGACTGGGACAGGGGAGGGTTGTTGGCTCAGTTCCTCTTGGCCTGAAGCCACGAGCCTAGCTTGTTTGTATAGTCCTTCAGGCTTCTTCTCCATATCTTGGTGTTTTTGGCTCTAAGCTAGCTCCCTCCCAGCCAGGGGAGGAGATAATTCCACTCGATCTGGGCCTCTGAGGCACTGGGAAGGACGTCAGGAAATAGCAGGAGCATTACGCACCTCTCCACCCTCCACCGTCCAATCTCATTTTCATAATGTGTGGAAAAGGAACGGGGTTGCAGAGGGAGGCTTGAACACTTGGAGTTGCTTCCTGTTTTCTCTCGAATCAGTCCTTTTCCCCAAGACGCCGTTGCTGGGCCTGTTGAACCCTGCCTTCTGATAGGTGTGTGCGTCGCATGTCTACGCATGCCCATGCAGATCTGTGTGTGCACATGTAGGTTACGTACTCAACGAGCCAATCAACAAACAGACCTAGGAGAACCCTGGAGAGGGACTCCTTTTTTCCTTGAACATGCTCTTTACTCTTGCAACCTCCCAAGAAAGAAAAAAAGGAGTTAGCTTATGTGCCTCTTCTTCCAAAGGTCAGTCACCAATAGTAGTTTCCTAAGGTGTCTGGGTAAAGCCTTCCCAGATACCACAGGGACCTTCTTTGTCATATTCACATCTACACCTACCATGTTGAGTCCAAGACTCAGTACATAGTAGGAATGAATCCATTAATCAGGGCTAACACTTTAATTATAGAACAGAGAACAATATGGTCCAGAGAGGACAAGGGACTTGCCCCAAATCATGGAGTATGTCAATGGCAAGGCGAAAAAGTAGAACCCAATGTTCCTGACACTTAGTACAGTTTTATTTTATGTCATTATGCAAGATGCTCAAAGAAACTGACTATTACTGATCTATGACTTTATAGTTTTAACTTCTTTGGAACAACCTATGAAGGAGGAATATTCCCCATGTTACTGATGGAGAAACAGGTTCAGGGAGGTTTGAGCTGGCTCCAGGTGGAGGACCCAGAATTTGTCTTGAAGTGGCTTCTTCCAAAGCTTGATGCCTGTGTTCGGTAGTACACAGAGGGCTGGTGGGGGCAGAGCCTTACCCAGCCTTGATCAGAACCTCTGAATAGGACTCTCTCACTGTTTAGGGTCTTTTAGAGAAAGAGATCAATGGCGTTCAACTGAAGCAGACTTAAAATCTACTCCTTTGGGAAGTTTTCTCTTAAGTGCAGTCTACTTTTTTCCAGAGCTCACAGAAAGTCCTCGTGCTGATCCTGGGAGAGCAACCAGCCCATGGGGGTCTGGACAGTGAAAAGCGCTTTTTGTCTAGGTATCAACAACAATTTCCAGTAGAGCCCTGGTGGGGCTGATGTGGCCCCATTGTTGGAAAACAGGGGAAATGTGAAGAGGATCACAGAGTTACTGGTGGCTTGAAGTGTGGGGCACCCATTGCAGCCACCTTGAGGACCAAACCTGCTCTGAATCTCCCATTCTCGCATCCTTCCTGTGTGACACCCACATCCATGCACACATACACAATGGGCACACACACAGCCACTCACACGCACATGCCCTCTCCCATACCTGTGCACACATGTGAATATGCACACACCCCTAAGTTCCTACAGTAGACTGGAAGACTTTGGAATCTGAAACCTTGTCTTCACCTCTCTGTGGGGTTGCTTGGTGACCTCACCAATACCCAGCTGCTTTCATCTATAAAAGGGGGTAAAATTCCCAGGGATGAGTTGAGGATACAATGTAATATGCCCATCTGCTCCTTAGTATTTGCTGAAGTCATTATGTGACCGTGTTGCTCTGGGCTGCTGCCCCACCTCTCGCTTTCCTCAGTAGAGCCTACTGCATCCCTTTCTCTTAGGACAGTTGCCTAGTGCACATTCCTCCAGGTGACATCTGATTGGTTCAGTTCCTTCTTTCCACCTGTAAGTCCCTGGCCAATGAGTGGTTTGCACTAGGGCACACAACCATTGCTTTGTCCAATCAGTGTGTTCAGGGCCAGGACACATGATCCACCCAGACAAAGGCTACTCAGGGAAGTAGGGGTGGTGGGTAGTCTGGCTCCCTGAAACAAGCCTGGGGCAGCCAGTGAGAGGTGGAATTTCAAACCCTGCTCTGTCTCCTGCTAGCTGGGTGCCTTTGGACAAGTCCCTGGCATGAAGCTGTTTTGTCATTGGCAAGGTATGATGATAATAAGGACAGCACTGTTTTCCAGCACCACTGTGCACATCCAGCTGCATAATTTAATCCAGACTGCCGGCACAGGGCCTGGCACCAGATACATTTTCAGTCCATGTGGATTCCTTTCATCTCCTGAGTTCAGGCTTTGAGTAGTTTGAGCATCCTCCTCTCTATCCTTTACCCAAGACAACCACCCGCCATGGACAACAGTTTGAACCGAGAGGGTTCATCTAATTTTAAGCCCTAGTGTGTCACCAATTTATTTTGGTCCATGAACTATTGCTCGCACCTGTTGGCATCTTGGAATGCAAACTCCTTCTAATTTTAAGCACCAGCAGGGGCAGGTCTAATTTTGGGTGGCCCTTGTGCCGGGGGCTCCCAAGGGAATTCAAGCTCTGTTGTTTGGAGCACCTGGGGTAAAGTGGTTGCCTTCCAGAATAGATTAGGGTTGTGATATGTTCAAGAGGGACCCACACAGTTTGTATCCACACAACATTAACTACAATTTTCTTCAGGACTTTTATTGTGGCAGGTCTTGTTCCAAGTCAAGTGCTTTTCATGTATTATTGGATTACTTTTACTTTGAAGTGTAAATCAGCCAACACGGAGTGCTTACTATGTGCTAGGAGCTGGAGATGCAAAAATGAATCTGACATAGTCCCACCTGCAGAGAACTCATGATCTAGTGCTCACAGGCAAGTAAAAAAAAAAAAAAACAGTTATAGTGCAGTGAGATCAGAGAGCCATACAGTGCCTGGCACCCAGCTGCCTTTGAGGGAATGTCCAGCAAATGAATGGAAGCAATGTTTGTGTTAGAGACAAGATAAAGTTGCTGCAAGAAAGCAAATTCCCATTCTCCTTGGGAGATTAGCAGAAGGTTTCACAGAGGAAGTTATACTCTGAGCTAAGTCTTGAAGAAGATAAAGTGTTTCTCCAGGTGGAGAAGGGAGGAGGATGTGGCATGTATTTTAGTGCTTCACCCACATTGCTCTCAGCACAAAATATTTCTGTGTGCACCTGGCCCATTCCAATGGCCAACACCAAATGCTCTTTGTCTGAGGGTTTTTCTGGTCACCAGAGTTTGTTTTGTCCTTGTGAGTGGTAGGCAGAGAGAGGCTGAGAATTAACACTCCCAGGAAGCCCTCAACTGCTAACAGATGGAGTTGTTGTATCAATACCCCAGTTCCCTCCCCACTCAGGTGGAATAACATTGAGATGTATATTCTGCAGAATCTCCCAATGTTCCCCAGTGGAATTGAGCCCTAGTTGCCCATGGTGGTAATTGCCATAGATAATGCATCCTGTATGGCTGGCTTCTTCCTTATCTCCTTTTCCCACTCTTTAGCAAGGGCTTTCTGCACATTCCGAGTAAACTGCTATTCATCTGGGGGCCAGCTTTTGGGAAAATCCAAATCAAGACAGTGAAAGAAGCATGGATCACCAACGTGACACATTCCTGAAATGTGATGAGTGATATATTATCAATGATTAGGCTAGGTATCCATCATCATTGGCCATTCCCATTCTGATCTGGCTTGCAACCAGCCCACTGGGGAACATCATCAAATCTTATTTTACAGGTAAAGACTCCAAAGCTCAGAAGAGTAAGTTGACTTGCTCAGAAACACAGAGCCAGTGGTTGTGTGGTGCAGACAAGAAGCCAGGAGCCTGTGATTCAAGGCCAGGAATACCACCATGTCTTGCTGTATATCTTTCAGGGCTCTGTGACTCAGTTTTTCTGCAGGTTACTGTATGATTCTCTGGAGCAGGGTACAAGGTATGTTTCCACTGTGTGCCTCCCCTGTCCCTCACCCACAAGCCACCTTCTTCCCTTGGGGCAGCTGACACATCTCACAGGCCCTTGGAACAAGGTGGGGGACAGCCAGAAGGGGGTGTGTGTGTGTGTGTGTGTGTGTGTGTGTGTGTGTGTGTGTGTAGGGGGGCGGCTAGTTTTGTGCCAGCAGCAGGTGCTGCTGTGCAAAGAGCTCCAGCCCTGCTGGATGGGGCCTGGATGCTGGCTTCTCTGAGTAGTAAGCAATCAATCGATGAAGTGTGGTTGAGTGCATTCAAAACGCTTGGGGAAAGTGGGGCTGGGAAGAGTCTCTATAGCATGATAGTATTTGAAGAAGCCAAAAAGAAGAGTAGGAACTTCCATGAGTAACAGGTTGGGAAATTTCCAAGGGAAGCTGTAATGGGCATTTGTCTTTTCCCCCCTCCTCTCTGACTAATTTGTTGCTTTGGGATGCATCACCCCTCTCTTATTCTTAGCCCTGGGGTTGGGGTTAGAGTGAGAGTGGAACTCACTCTCCACTGCAGGGAGTGCCCTGATTGGCTTATACCAGTCATCATTTTCCACTGTCAAGTCGTAGTGATTGGTTCAAGGCTAGACCATGAGAGCCCATCACAAGCCAAGGAGATGCAAGAAGGCATCTGCTGGGATTTCTAGAAAAGAGACACTTCCTCTTTCTTCTACTTAAGAGTGAGAAGTAAAGATATAATCTCTGTGATAGACACGGTCAAATTGTTACCAGGTCAAGAGACTCTGGAGCTTCTGGGTTCCTTATAGGAGACACCTTGAAGCTTGCTGGATGCCTCAGAGGGAAGTGAGAGAGAAACAAGCACCAGAGAAGGCAGAGTGAGGAAACAGAGAAATTGGGACTTTGGAGACATTGTTTGAGCTGCTGGACCAAGCCTTGCCTGAAAGCAGCATATCTAGACTTCAACATGTAAGTTAATATATTTCTCTTTTTTATTGGATGAGGGTTAGGTTTATTGAGGTATAATCTACTCATGGTAAAATCCACATTCTTCAGGGTATAGTTTTATGTATTTTGACAAACACATATAGTCATATAACCACTACCACAAATTGGAATATCAGACAGTTCCATCAACCACTCCCACCCCATCAAATGTTCTTATAGCCCCTCCCTGTCCTATTTTTTTAAAAAAGATTTTGGCTTAGGCCAGTTCAAATTGGGTTTTCTGTAATGTGCATACCAAGTGTCTGACTAATAAAAGTCCCCAAGATCACCCCCTCCCTCCTTTCCTTCCTAGCCCCTTTGGAAAAGATTAGTTAAATGTTTACCGTGCCCCAGACACTGTGCTAGCCCCAGCCCTCAGTCCCACTCCTCTCTCCAGCAATCAGATTGGGTATCCCCATTTAGGTTTGGAGGAGATGATTGCCAAGAGAATAACCTGGTTTGCTGGAGTGGGGCTGCTGGCCAAAATGCTGTTTGTCCCTTTCAGCCCCACTCTGAGGAGCTTCTGGGAGAGTTGGCTAGGTCTTTCCCAAGCCTGGGAAGCAGAAGCCGGGGCAGATTAACAATGCCAATTACTAAGATCCTGCAGTCGATGAAAGGTTGGTGTTTTGCAGCCACTTCGTTAGCTGGACAATGAGGGAGCTGACCTTTCTGTGCCCAATAAACCAATTGCCACTAGAGAGTAGGTTCCCTGGTGACCAGGAACCAAAAGCCAAGTTGCAGATGTCATTTCTGGGGGGTGGTGGCAGGGGGAAGGAGAAAGGAGATAGGTGCTGGGGGTTCGGAAGCCTGGGTTTCGATCCTGCGCCACTGTGTGGCTTGGGGCAGTCACTCCCTGAGCACTTCTGCACTTAGTAGGCACCTGCTGTGTGCCTGGACCCTGTAGACCAATGTCATTTGTGGTCATCTTACAAAAGGACTCAGGGATGCAGAGGAGGAGACTGCAGGATCACTTTGTCCAATCCTCTGGTTGTACAAGTGGGGAAGCCAAATCCCAGGAAAGACTTAGCCCCTGAAGGCTGCCCATGGGACGGTCCTTCCACAGTAACCTGTGCATCACACTTGGTGGTTTACAGAGCCCTCTCTGACCCACCCTGACCACAGTCTCCCCACCGTCCCCGAGGAGACTAGATCTGGAAGAGGATATTTCTTGGATCTTGTCACCTGGCAGAGATGAAACTCTGATGAAAGGCTGCCCATGCTTCACCTGCCTCCCTCCCCATGAAGGACCTGATCCAGGGTTGGCCTGCACCAGGAGCACTTTCCTTCTCCCAGGAGGAGATCTGCCCTTCTCTAACTCCAACACTTTGTTAGAACCCTGAAGGTAGAGGAGCCAGACAGACCTGGGTTTGAGTCCTGACTCTGGCACTGATGGACTGCGGGACTCTGCCCTTTACCTTAAGATCTCAGGCCGGGTGCGGTGGCTCATGCCTGTAATCTCAGCACTTTGGGAGGCTGAGGTGGGCGGATCACAAGGTCAGGAGATGGAGACCAGCCTGGCCAACATGGTGAAACCCTGTCTCTACTAAAAATACAATAATTAGCCGGGCCTGGTGGCGGGCGCCTGTAATCCCAGCTACTCAGGAGGCTGAGGCGGGAGAATTGCTTGAACCCAGGAGGCAGAGGTTGCAGTGAGCCGAGATCATGTCACTGCACTCCAGCCTGGGTGATAGAACAAGATTCCGTCTCAAAAAAAAAAAAAAAAACAAAAAAAAACCACTCAGGATTCAAAGAGATGGTGGATGTGAGGATAAACCTGCCCAGCCCTGCCTTGCCTTAAGCCACGAATGTGAGGGCTCCAGATACATCTGTGGGCGTGACTGAGACACGCCTGGGCTGCCTTCTCATTTCTGGCCTCTGTGCTTCTGAGAGCCCTCTTCTCTCAGTTGAAGCCCCCTTCCTACCCCTGCCTTCTTTTGCCCTTCCAATTCCTGTATCCCAGGAGTAAGGCTGGAGAATGAGTGGAAAGAAGACACCTTTGCTTGGGAATCTTTCAGATGCCAGCTGGCATGGGTTTTTGCCCTGGCTTTGAGCTGAGCCTCAGCAAGGACTGATCCCCTGCCTGCAGCAGGTAGGTCCTGGTCATGCCAGGGAGGCCCCTCTGTCTAGATGGGAGGGAATGTCCACATCCCACTGCAGGAAGACCCAGTAAAGGCCCATCTGTGTCCAGCATCTTCTGTGCACCAGGGTTTTCCTCACTCAACCCTGATCCCAAGTTACATGGTTAGCACTCTTAACCCCATTTTACAGAAGAGAAAACAGAGGCTTGGAGAGACTTAACCACCATCCCAGGATTGCACACAGAAACCTAGAGAGTGTTGGTACCTGGGTCCAATGTCGCAGCTGTTTCTGGTTTCTGGGTCACCTGGGCAAGCCATGCCCCCTTCTCTGGAGCTTTGGTAACCCAGAAGCACAAAAGGAGGCTGTGAGTGAACTAGTCAGTGGTTCTCAAGCTTGGGTGCACATCAGAAAGTTCTGAAGGGCTCGTTACAACATAGATCACGGGGCTCACCCCCAGCAATGAATTGCTGATTCATTAGGTCAGGGATGGGGCCCAAGAGTGTGCATTTCTGACAAGTTCCAGGGAGATGCTGATGCTGATGGTCCAGGGACCACACGTTTGAGAACCACTTGGCTGGATGAACTCAGATTCTTTTGAGTAGTGACATTGAATGGTTTCTTCCAAGTACTGCTGAGTCTGCTGGTTTCCCTTGTGATCCGTGACCCACTTCCCCAGTGACTCTGCTCACGTGGGTCCTGACAGAGATGATGTCCTGCGAGTTTTCTGGCAAACCCAGAGGAGAGGTCCAGAGAGTGGATCCGAGGGCTTTGCAGCAATGGAGTGGGCTTTCAGCAAACTCAAACATGGCACAGGTGAGACGATGGCATAGAGCTTCGGGAATCAATATTCTCGTGCAGCGTTGGAGAGCAGGGCTGGGGAGTGGCCAGGGGGGTCGAGGTGACAGCTCCTCGGAAGCCCCCACCCCTCTGCCACCCCATCAGGATTTGCGCTGCGTCTGCCAGGCTGCTCTGATATATCGGCCCTCTCCTGGGAGCCTCCCAACTTGCCATTGGTAAACAAAGCCTTTATTTCCCAGGCCAGTGGGGAAAAATTTCAGACCTTTATAATTAAGTGTCCCGGTGAAGGGCAGCTGCCGAATTCTGGCACTGGGTGCCCGTCAGGCTGGTGATGGATGGCAACAACACATCATCCCAGCGGCAGCCCGGCTGTGAGCTATGGGGGTCATATATCACAGCAGGCCTGGCTGGTCTTCCCTGTACACCGTGGAGGCCACAGTTGGCAGGCAGCTTGGGCTCTGTCTGGGGTTGGGGGTGAAGAGGGGCATGGGCTAGCCCGGGAGGCCCTTCCCTATCTTCTTATGGTTCAGATGAGGAAGCTGGGGGCCAGAGTGGGCTGAGGTCAGTCCCACACCTATTTTCTCCTGCCTCCAATACCCTCACCATCCAGCCCCTCACTCTGGAAGACATTGAGAAGCCTAACTTGAGTCTACCCTTTTCCCCACTTCTTTGGTCCAACCCATCATCAACATTCCTGTTGTTTCTGCCCTCTAAATGTCTCCAGAATTAATCTACTTTTCTACTCATCATGATCACCATCCTTGTCTAAGCCACCACCTCTCCCTCTCTCTTGCTGTGCTCTCCTACTGTGGATGGGATGGAATTGCCTGCTCCTGAAGGTGGCCATGTGACTTTGTCACTAGAATGAAGCAGAAGTATCAATGTGTCAGTTCCAGTCAAGACCTCCAGTGGCCTTGTGGCTTCCACTCTCTTGAGATTCTGCCATGGCTATAAGAAGGACATGCCCAGGCTAGCTTTCAATCCCAAGAGAGGATGAGAGAGCTAGGGGCAAATTTGCTCCAGCTAAAATGCTCCAGCCAAGCCAAACATAGAGAAGAACACTCCCCAAGCCAACTACTGACCCCTAGAAGTGTGAGCTATAATAATAGATGATAGCTGTTACACACCATCAAGTTTTGGGATTGTTTCTTATGCAGCAAAGCTAACTGATACATGTTGTGTATAAGCCCTTGCATGATTTGGGCCCTTCTGACCTCTCCAATCTCATCTCCTGTCCTTCTCCTCTATAATTATTGCTCTTCCCTCTCTCAGGGCCTTTGCCCATATAGTGCTTTCCATCTGGACAGCTTTTGTCATGATTTTCTTCCTGCCCTTTAGGTCTCAGTATAAATGCCACCTCCTTAGACCTTCTTTGACCATCCCATCAAAAGTTAAGTTTCTCAGTCTATTACATTCTCTATTTCAATCTCTTGTTTATGTGCTTCATAAAAGTTAAAATAAAAACAAGAACAGGCCGGGTTCAGTGGCTCATGCCTATAATCCCAGCACTTTGGGAGGCTGAGGCGGGCAGATCACCTGAGGTTAGGAGTTCGAGACCAGCCTGGCCAACATGGGGAAACCCTGTCTCTACTAAAAATACAAAAAAATTAGCTGGGCATGGTGTAATCTCAGCTACTCTGGCAGATAAGGCAGGAAAATCACTTGAACCTGGGAGGTGGAGGTTGCAGTGAGCCGAGATTGCACCATTGCACTCCAACCTGGGTAACAAGAGTGAGACTCCGTCTCAAAAAACAAAACAAAACAAAACAAAAACCCAAGAACAACTTAATTATTTTGTGTTTTGGTCCTTGCTGTTCCTTATTATTATTTTCTGTCTCTCTTTTCTGCTGAAGGTTCCATGATGGCCAGAGCCAGCTCCTGGAGTCTCTCCTCTTCTTGCCTTTGTCCCTAGCACTGAGCTCAGTGCCTGGACATAGTAGCTGCCCAGCAGATATATGATGGCTAAATGTAAAATGGATGTCTCACAGTGTGTTCAGGATAGAGCCAGGATAGAACCTGGCTCTTCTGGGAGAGAACACCAGTGCCTGCTTTGGGCTGACAAGGCCTTTATGTGTGCATTAATGCTGTGCGATTGGAAGGGCTGGAGTTGGAGGTGAGAGCAAACCTACAGAAAGGGGCCATTAGGTGTGGTCTCTACAAAGCAGGGCAGGGGACATACACCTGTCAGGTCATCACTGTGTCCCTGGTGCTCACACCATGCCTGTCCCAGAAACAGGCTTCATAACTATTGTCAGATTAGCAGATGAAAGAGGTAGGTTCCTAACTCAGGGCTGAGATGGGCCTCCAGGGGCCCGTGACCCTTTGAAAAGGTGAGCACACTGAAGAGATCACAGCTGTATGAGGGGCTATGTCACACGACAGGTCCTATGGAGCACTAATGCCTTTCTGGTCTTCACAAAGTTAATCAGATCTCTTTCTTACGGACCTTTTCAGAGCCTTTAATATGCTAATAAACTCTGGGATTCCCAGAGGGGATTAAGAGTGCTGAGTTGCCCAGTGGTATTGACCAGGGGATGCTTTTATCAGTGACTATTTTGTGGAATTCTTGGTCTGCAGGACACACTGACCTGGAATCAGGTCACAAACTACTGTCTCACAGGTCAAATCCAGCTTCAGATATTTTTCACTAGGCCCTTGTAGGGTTTTAAAAGGCAATAACTCTTACTTAAACATTTTTATTTTTATTTTTTAATTTTTATTTATTTATTTATTTTTTTGAGACAGAGTCTCGCTCTATCGCCCAGGCTGGAGTGTAGTGGGGCGATCTTGGCTCACTGCAACCTCCACCTCCTGGGTTCAAGCGATTCTCCTGCCTCAGCCTCCCAAGTAGCTGGGACTACAGGCCCACGTCACCAGACCCGGCTGATTTTTTTTTATTTTTAGTAGAGACGGGATTTCATGTTAGCCAAGATAGTCTCCATATCCTGACCTCGTGATCCGCCCACTTCGGCCTCCCAAAGTGCTGGGATTACAGGCGTGAGCCACCGTGCCCGGCCAAACATTTTTAAAAACTAAATTTGCAGTTTTGCTGTAAGAAATAAGAAGTGTGCATTCTGGGCCCACATTCCTGCCTGGCGATAACTGTAGAGCAGGAAGGGCCTTTGCTCTGCTGTTTGCCACAGTTCCCACCATGCCCTACTGCCTTGCACTCTATTCAATTATATATTTACCTTTCTTGTCTGGCCCTGAACCTGTTCAGTTTGCTAGCAGCGACCCAGAATGTCACCTGCCATCCCAGCAAGCTGAGCTTTGCCCTGGAGGGGCGTATGAATGTCTGAATCTCCTTACTGGCTTGGACATTTTCTAGGGAAGGAAGGCACCCCGAGGGATGACTCCAGGGAAGGGTGTCTGGGCTTGCCTGGGGAGAGCAAACAGCTCCAGTGACAGCCCCCAGCCTGGGCAGGATAAAGGGAAGGGAGAGAAAGAGGCAGCTCAAATTTCCTTTTAGAGGTCTTTTTGCTGTGGGGGAGCAGGGGAGTGAAGGGGAAGGTTGGGGGTAGGGAGGTGGGTGGGGGTAGGGAGGAGGAACAGGGCCTGAGACTGGCTCATACCTCCCCAGAAGGTAATTGTTTTGCCTCCTTCTGTGTGAGAGGTCAGAGCTGGGCACACTACTAGGGGGAATCTTGAGGAGCTCAGGGGCTGCAGCTGCTGACCCAGGGCTGTGACCACCTGGCTGGGGGCCTGGGGCTGGCATAAAACTGGGCACAGGGTCTGGGTCAAATTTCAGGATCTACGTGGCCAGAAGTTCAAACTGAAACAGGAATATGATTGTCCTGAGCTATAATTTTGAATGCTTCCTATATTAGTATAGGTGTGTTAAGCCTTTAATAACATTTCTTATTTATTTTATTTTATTTTTTTTGAGACAGGGCCTTTTTCTGTAGCCTGGGCTGGAGGGCAGTGGTGTGATCATAGCCTACTGCAGCCTTGAACTCCTGGGCTCAAGTGATCAGATGATCCTCCTGCCTTAGCCTTCCAAGTAGCTGGGACTACAAGCACACACCACCACACCTGGCTCATTTGTTTATTTTTATTTTTTTGTAGATACAGAATCTCACTATGTTGCCCAGGCTGGTCTCAAACTCTTGGGCTCAAATGATTCTTCCTGCTTGGCATTCCAAAGTGCTAGGATTACAGACATGAGCCACCGTGCCTGGCCACATCAAGCCTTTTGCGTGCAGTAGATGAGCGGTTCTCAAAGTGTGGCCCCTGGACCTGCAGCATTAGTATTACCTCGGAGCTCGTCAGTAACGCAAACTCTGAATGATAATTCTGAAGGTGGGGTCCAGCAGTCTGTGTTTGGAGGAGCCCCAGAGATGGTTCCTGTCTAGTTCATTTCACCCTCACCACTGTGAGGCAGGCAGTGCAGTGGCCTTGATTTTATAGATGCAGAAACTGAGGCAGAAGGAGGCAAAGTGACTTGGTGTGAGGACTGGAGCCCAGGCTGGTGTCAACCCAGAGCCCCAGTCTGGGACCCAGTAAGAAAACAAATTCCATTATTGGCAAAGCGCCTTTTGATTTCCCATCCTAGGGACCGTCATGAGTACAATCGTGGTGATCAGGGGTAGAGGATAGCCCATTTCAGAGATGAGCAAACCAAGGGCCAGAGAGGCACGAGGAGCTGCTCAGTGGGGCAGGCCTAGAACCAGGCCTCCCAGCCTCCACTCAGTGCCTCTGGGAGGGAGACCCAGGGCTAAAGGAGGGCAGGCCACCCACATAGGGAGTCTACCTAAGTCAGGCACACTCTACCTCATCTGTAACCCACTGACTGTGCCCATTTTACAGATGAGGACACTGAGGCAAGACAAATTGCCATGCTCAGAGCTCACCCAAGGTCTCACAGAGGGCAAGGGGTGGAGTAGGGGTTTACCCCCAGGAGATCTGGGCCTGAGTCTGCCACTCAGACCACAGTACCCCACAGCTTTGCTTGAGGAGGGGGCTGTGGCTGTCACTGCAGGGAATACTCCTCCCCTCCCAGTCAGAGATGCCCATGTGATGCTTCAGGTGTGCTCCAGCCTCCTAGGGCCTCACACCGCCAAGGCTTTGCGCATGCAGCTCTCTCCACCTGGAGTCCTCCCTTATTTGTGTAATGAGTCAAACGTCCCCTTATCCTTCGAGGGTCAGTTCAAGTGTTGTGTTTGTTCTGCAGCCTTCCGTGGTCCTCCCTGAAGCCATCACCTTTCCTGGACAAGCTCCTAAATGGGCTCAGGGCTTGTACTCTCCAAGAAGCCTTCATGGAGGCCCCCGTTCCTCAGTCTCTGGAACGTTCCTCTTGCTCCTTAATCACTGGTTCCTCACACCCCTGTTAAAGCACGTTTCCTCCTGGCCCACAAGCTCTCGGGGGTGGGGGGCACACGTTTGGTTTGTCTTGTCCCCTTCTCCCCTGCCAGGTGTGCTCCTTCCATGCCTGGCACCCACAGGCCTCATGGTGAATGGCAGAGCAAGAGGAGGCCGGCTGCAGACCCCACTTGGGGCTGTGTCTGGGCCGGGCTGGGGGCGGCTGTGTGAATGGCCGTCCTGTTTGAGCTGCTGCTGCTGTTCACACCCGGCCCATGTGCTCATGTCCTGTGTGGGGCTTAGGTAATGGGGCAGCAGGTGGCGGAACAGGGACCCGGGTGAGGCTGGCCCAGCCCCACTGCAGGATGAGCCGACTTTTCCAGGCCCCACTGAGCGCCGGTTCCTCCCACCGTCTGGCCCAGGTGCCAACACAAACATGGGGCTCTTCCCTCTGGGGCTCTGGCTGTGGAGACCAGGGTCAGAAAACAGCACACAGGGCTCCCTTCACCTTGCCCATGGGGATTAACCCTTTGTACCCTGCTCTGACCTTAGGCCTGGGACACTGCAGAAGGGCAGTTGAAGCCAGGTGACTCGGTTTCCCCCAGGGCTCCACAGGCTTCTGGGGATCTGGGGAGGTCACAGTGCTCTGTGTTTCTCAGGGCATTGCTTGTTCACCTCCTCACCTGGCAGATGGGGAAACTGAGACCTAGAAAAGAGAAGGTGGTCTCTTGCGGGGATTCTGTGAGCCCCCAGTTTCTACCCCGCTTCTCGTCTGTACGTTGGGCATGGAAGCAGGAATTCTGGACACACTAAACTGTTAGAGACCATCAAACCAAGATCATTCTGCCTGTGGGGAAGCTGAGGCGCAGAGAGGAAAAGGAACGTACCCAAGTTCCCATCGCTGGTTGGCTGTGGGGCAAGGATGATGACGATTACGATGATGACGACGACAACCATAAGAATAAAAACCAACAGTTCTCGTGCTTATTGTGCACTGGGGCCTGTTCTAAGCACTTTACGATCATCGACTCATTTAGTCCTTACAATAGCCCCAGGAGGTAGGAATTTATTAGTATCCCCATTTGACAGATGAAGGGACTGAGGCACAGACAGGTTAAGTCACTTACTGAGGGGTCACACAGCTAGTCTGTAGTGTATCCATGATTTGTTCCCCCACAGCCTGGCCCTTGAGTCAGGGCTTCCATCAGTCACTCCTGTCTCCTGTCCAGTGTTACTTCCAGCTTAGTCCTCCTGGTCCTCTCTGACCTCAGGATCCTCATCTGTCCAGTGGGGATAAGAATCCCTCTCCTCCCTCCCTTTTGAGGCCACTCAGAGAAGCCAGGGAGCTCTTGGGAAGGAAAAGCATATTGCAAACTCTGAAGGGCTGTGCACCAGCCTAGGGTGGGCTTTGCCTCTCATTTGCATGTGCAGCTGAGGATGATTTTCAGGGAGTTACCCTTTACACTTCCCCCTGGTGCCCTGTCACCATTAGCATCTTCTAGGGGGCTGATTCTCAGAGACATCCCAGTAGAGGGGCCACTGCGCAGCTTCAGGATCCTTCCGCCAACCCTATGTGGTGGGAACGATAATTGTCCTCTCTTCATCCAAGTCCCTTCAAAGGACATGAACTCATAAACCATCATTCTGAGCAAACTGTTGCAAGGACAGAAAACCAAACACCGCATGTTCTCACTCATAGGTGGGAACTGAACAATGAGAACACTTGGACACAGGGCGGGGAGCATCACGCACTGGGGCCTGTCGGGGGGTGGGGGGAGTGGAGAGGGATAGCATTAGGAGAAATACCTAATGTAAATGAGAAGTTAATGGGTGCAGCACACCAACATGGCACATGTATACATATGTAACCAACATGCACATTGTGCACATGTACCCTAGAACTTAAAGTATAATAAAAAAAAAAAATTGTCCTCTCTTAAGAGAGGCCCAGAAAGAGCTGATGGGCTGGGCATGGTGGCTCATGCCTGTGCTTTGGAAAGCTGAGGCAGGAGAAGCCCTTGAGGCCAGGAGTTTGAGACAAGCCTGGACAACATAGCAAGACCCTGTCTCCACAAAAAAATAAAAACGTTGCCAGTTGTGGTGGTGTGCACCTATAGTCTCAGCTACTCGAGGGGCTGAGGAAGGAGGATCACTTGAGCCCAGGAGGTCAAGGTTGCAGTGAGACATGATCGTGCCACTGCACTCCAGCCTGGGCAAGAGAGTGAGACCCTGTCTCTAAAAATTAAAAAGGCCGAGCACAATGGCTCATGCCTATAATCCCAGCACTTTGGGAGGCCCAGGTGGGTGGATCACTTGAGGTCAGTTGTTCAAGACCAGCCTGGCCAACATGGCGAAACTCCATCTCTACTAAAAGTACAAAAATTAGCTGGGCATGGTGGTGCATGCCTGTAGTCCCAGCTACTTGGGTGGCTGAGGCAGGAGAATCGCTTGACCCCGGAAGGTGGAGGTTGCAGTGAGCCGAGATAGCGCCACTGCACTCCGGTCTGAGTGACACAGTCAAAAAAAAAAAAAAAAATTAAACATATAAAAAAGAGCTGATGGAAGAACTACAGAGACAGGAAAGGCCCAAGGCATTCCAGAAGCACAAATTCCTCCTTGTGGGAAGAGCTTTTGAGATGGGATGGGGGAGACATGGGTAGGAACTGAGGGGGTTGAGTTGTCACATGTTTGTTTGGGATTTGTTGGGGGCAGTGAGTTTAAGGACCCAGAGGGGGCAGTTGGAGGTGTGGCCTTTCTTTTTCAGTGCCTGGAGCCACCTATTAGTGAGCAGTTTGTATGAGAGCAGCGTAGGCCAGGTCCCAGGCACTGTGCAAGAAACAGGGATGACACACATGCTGGGAAACACCCAGGAAGGACCCATGAGCTGGGGTTACCTACCCCAGGGCCTTTTCATCACCTCCAATCTTGACAATTTCATTGGAGAAAATGAGATCACTCATTCATCCTGTGGAGGTTCAGTCCCCATGAGGAGCCACTGTGCTATACTATTTCCCCCTAAGTACATGGAACTCAGTTCCCAATTATTTGTCAACGGAGGTGAGTTCAAAGCATCTTTTTAAAATTTTATTTTGAGACAGGTTCTTGCTCTGTCACCCAGCCTGGAGTGCAGTGGTGCAATCATAGCTCACTGTAGCCTCAAACTCCTGGGTTCAAACAATCCTCCTGCCTCAGCCTCCCAAGCGGGTGGGACTACAGGCCTGCACCACCATGCCCGGCTAACTTTTAAAAGTTTTTGTAGAGATGGGGGTCTCACTATGTTGCCCAGGCTGGTCTCAAACTCCTGGCCTCAAGCCGTCCTCCCACCTTGGTCTCCCAAAGCACTGGGATTACAAGAAGTTGTCTTATAAATTCACTCCCCATTGCCTATTGTTATTTTTTCCCTCTGCACCTACAGGAGTTGCAGGGCCCAAGGCTTCCTGGCCTGCCCCAGCCCAGAGTGACTCCACCATCAAGCTCCTTGAATTTATTTTGAATAATGGGCTATTATTTTCTGTGCTATTTTCCAGCGGAGGCCAAAATACATAGGCTGTGAGTTCTTCTCCTTAGTAGGGAGTAAGGCAAGTTTTCTTTCCTCATTTCTTAATATTTTAGGGAACCTCCCCCCAGCCCCACTTTTCTGAAGGGAAAAGAGGTACCCCTGACCCACCTTTAAAGGGATGGACCGAAGCGTTTGGCCAAAGTGCTTCCAAGAGAAGGTGAGCTGAGAAAACTATGGACTGGGTCATTAGATGACACCAAGAGTTCACTCACTGACTTGCCCATGTGTTTCTCAGCCTCAGTTTACCTCTGGAAAGATTTTGAGAAGATGCTCTCAGAGCTTCTTTCTGTTTGAGCCACTTCATAGCTCAAGATCGCTTCACCAGCTGCTCCTCCTTTCCGAGCAGAATTCCTCCCTGCCCAGCACTGGGGCCTCAACTCACAGACTCCCGTGCCATCCTGCCTCCCAGTTGACCCTCTAGCTACTGTCACCTTCAGCATTTCAGAGCAGCTCCTCTGTGCTAGCCACACACAGGCACTTGTACCCTTCTGTCATCTTAGTGGATAGTCTCAACCTCGGGAGGCAGGAACTAGGGGCCCAGTCAAGGTGCAGGAAGCCAAGGCTCAGAGGGGTGAGGACGTCTGTCCAAGATCACCCAGCCCTGGACGGCCGAACCAGGACTCATTCCAGAACATCCGGTCCATCCTGCCTGCTCCCCTCTTGCAAATGGTAAAGAAACAAAACATTGCCCAGCTTTTGCTCATCACTCATCACTCCCCCTTGCAGCTTCCGATTTTGGGGCAAAATGCAACCAACCAAACCAATCAAAAATAAATAAATAATAAATAACCCTCTTAGCAAAACCTCGCTGCTTTCCATTCCTTCCAGAAGACCTGAGGATTCTTTTTCGGTATATCTGCAGGAGGTAGGGGCCCAGCTAGGGAGGATGGTTTGCTCTCCGACTCTTTGTGGCCAGCTCCCGGGGGAGTGTTTCTGAGGCCGGCTGCCTTGTAGGCCCCGGTGCCCCCTGCTGTAGCCCCCTCCTTTTCTCCAGGTCTCCTGGCAGGGCCCAGGGGGGCCTGGGCTCTCGTCAATGCATCTTAGCAATCGGAATGTGCCCTCTGACCCCGCCTTCACCTCCCCGTGAGTTTCAGAGAAGGTTCTTTTTTCGAAGCCCCTGCCCCTCGGCCTTCTGGAAACAAATGGAGCTTGATTCTGTCTGTGGGTGGCTTGCAAAGCCGCTGTTTGGGGGGTGACTTTTAAAAGAAGTCTTCTGAACCTCTGCAATGTTCGAAGGACTTTTATTTTCGACTGGGAGAATCCAACTGGTGCTTGGAATGCATGGTCGTCGGCTGTGAGAGGAAAAGGGATCCTGCCCATCTTGGGGAGAAAGAGGCGCTGGCTAAGCCCCCACCTGATAGCCCAGATTGGGTTTCTCGCTGACCTTTCATTCGATTCCAAGAGTCCTTGCAAGATGGGCTCCCTTGGGGGTGGAGGTCCCTGATGACTTAGAAAGTCAGGGGCTACATTCTCTAGAACATGCCAGAGCCCTGAAAGGAGCCCTTGAGCTGAAGAGAAAGGGGCAGGGTGGGTGAGCTGCCTGAAAACCAGTCCAGCAAAACTTCAGAGCAGCCCAAATCTCTGGCTTGTCATCTCTACTGGATGAGAACTTCCTCTGAGTTGGGCAAAGAGCCTTTCTCAGTTTCCCTTGCCTTCCCATCAAAGCATATCTCTCCTGAGTCCCAGCCTGGCAGCATATTTCTTCTTGAGAGCTCCATCAGCTACATGAGTGAGGGACAGAGTCCCGAGGCCTCTGCTCTTGTCCCTGCCCTGCCACTTTGGGGCCTCGGCTGAGGGATGCCCCCTCAGGCATCACTCTCCTCATTTCCATAATGAAGAGCCAGGATCCTACTGTCTTTGTTCTAGACAAACAGTTCTCTAAAACTGTTCTCTAAGGGCCTTTACACAGTACATGTTTTTGGATATGCAGTAGTAGCAGTTGGAACTACTCAACTCTGCCACCATTCCACGAAAGGTATCACAGACAATATGGAACCAAATGAGTGTGGCTGAGTTCCAATAAAACTTTATTTTCAAAAACAGGAAGTGGGCTGGATTTGGCCCACGGTGGGCTGTGGTTTTCCAACCGTTGGTGTAGATTTTTGGGCAAAGTTTCACAGGGTTGCCATGCCATGAGTCCCAAATGATAGACAGATGGGTGAGGTGAATGGTTGCAAGCTCTGAGGTCTTACAGGCCTGAGTTTGATTCCTATCTCTGAAGAGCGACTGCTGTGTGACCTTGGGCCAACCATTTCCCCTCTCTGAGCCTCAGTTCCCTCCTCTGTAAAATGTGGACAGTAACAGTGCCTATTCTACTTCATTGTCGGGATGACAAGTTAGCAATGCCTGGTGCATGGTGAGCCCTGAAGGAACACCACACCGGTGATTGCTTTCGTTTTTAATAGAAACACACTGTGTCCCAACCAGCCTCCCTTAGGTCCATGATGAGCAAGAGGGGGAAGATCAAATGCTTTTTGCTTCTCACCCAAGGTTCGAATCACTGTTCTGAGACTAAATTGTCAGGTGACTGTGGGTAAAACGCTGTGAGCCTCAGGCTCTTTCATGTCTAGAATGGGGCAAATTAGCCTTAACTCTTAGGGTCATTGCACATACAAGGAGCTCCCTCCTCTTCCACATGCAGTCCTGTTTGTTACGGGGGATGCTCCATCAGCCACCCGGCAGCTTGGCATCCACACAGCCCAAGCAGAACTCCTGATTCCCTTCCCTTCCATCAGGCTGGTCCTCCCTGGGTCTCCCCCATCTCAGTGGCACCACTGTGCACCCAGGGCTCAGCCAAAGCCCTGGGCATTGTCTTGAGTTCCACCCCCCACCCCCACCCACATCCCATCTGTGCTAGTCATTGGCAAATATGGTGGCCATCAATTCCTCCCACCAGTACGTGCATGCTGCTTCTCCCACCAATAGGCAAAGTCTATTTTCCTTGCTCTTGAGCCTGGACTCAACCGTGTAAATTACTGTAGTCAACAGAATGTGGTGGAAGTGACTCCAATGCTTCTGGGCCTAGACCTCAAGAGGCCTAGCGACTTTCACTTTCACTCTTCTGCTCCCCTAAGCTGCCAGGGAAGGAAGCCAAGGCTATCCTGTTAGACAAAGAGGCCACCTAGAAGGGACTGAGGTGCCCCACTTGACAGCCAGCCCCAAGGCTTCAGGCATGGGTAGATGCAGCTGGAATTTTCCAGGCCAGTTCAGCCCCCAGCTGAGTGTATATAGCCTTATGAATTACCCCTGCAACACCCTGTAGAGCTGAGATGAACCGTCCCTGCTGAGCCCACCTAACCCACAGAACCATTAGCAATAAAATGATTGTTGTTCTGAGCCACTAAGTTTGGGTGATTTGTTACACACAATAAGCAATGGAGACAGCACCTGCCAGCACATTCTGTCACAAGTCCCTCCATTATTTCTCTAGAATCTGCCCTTCATCCCACGTCCCAGAGACCTTGTTATCACAATAGCCTTCTCCCTGGTCTCCCAGCTTCCACTCTGGGGCCTTCCAAACTGTTCCCCTTAGGATCAAAGAACTTTTAAAACGGATCTTACATCTTCTTAAACTTTCCAATGGCTTCTTCTTTGCACTGGGAACAGACTCCATCCTATTCCAGCCCACTCCACGCTACCCCAGCGTACAAGTGTCTCCTGACCCAGTCTCCGGCCAGCTCTCTGACTTCAGGCCTCGCCAGTCCTGCTCATATCTATTCTGTTCCAGCCACACTGACCTTACTTCTCTTCCTTGGAAGCACTCAGCTCCTTCCCACCTCGGGGCCTTTGCCCCACCTATTGCCTCTGCAGGATCATGCTGCACTCGGCTGGCTCCTTCTTGTCACTCAGGTTTCATTTTGAGACCTTCCGTGGCCACCACAACTAAGGTGCCTCTTGCCTCTACTGTCCCAGTCACTCCCACATCCTGCTTTTATTCTTTTCATTGCACTTGAGTTCCTTTCAGTAAACTCCTATGTTACCCTCCTGAGCCCCTTCTGAGGTGTCCATCTCTGTCATAGGCCAGAATGCCTAACGAGTGCTCAGATCTGGGCGACAAGTGGTAAAGAGCTTTGACTTTTCATTAAAGCAGATACACAGCCTTCCTCTTACTGAGCCTTTGGTACATGTTGGGCCACTAGCTGAACACATGGCCAGCCAGGGCCTTACTGAATCTTCACAGTGACCTGGCAAGGGAGGTATCATATTGGCTCCATTTCACAGATAAAGAAACTGAGAGTTATTTCACTTAAGATAACATGTTTTTCGAGAGAGAAGTTCTGGGAGTGCTAAGGATTTGTAGCTGGAGTTAGGCCCACCTTGGGAGCTCAGACAGGGTCAGGAAGAAACTGCTGACACATGCGGGAAGGAGTGTCCCGGGCTGAGAAAACAAGCATGTGCTAAGGCACTGTGCTGAAGCAGAGGGCATGAGGGGTGGAGAAAGATGTGTATCCTATGGATATAGGTGTATATGATACATGTATATGATACATCTATATCCTAATCCCGGGAACCTGCGAATTGAACTTATTTGCCGATGTAATGAAGTTAACGATCTCGAGGTGAGATCATTGAGATTATCCAGGAGTGCCTTAAATCCAGTGACAAGTGTCCTTATAAGGGACACATAGAGAAGAAACAGGGAGAAAAGAGAAGTCCAGGTGCCAACAGAGATAGAGACTGGAGGGATGCGGCTATAAGCCAAGGAATGCCTGGAGCCACCAGAAGTCGGAAGCGACAAGGAAGGATACTCTCCTAGAGCCTTCAGAGGTAGCACGGCCTGCTGGCACCTCAATTTCAGACTTCTGGTCTCCAGAAATGTAAGACACTAAATCCTGTTGTTCAAAGCCACACAGGTTTGTGATCATTTGTTACGGCTGCCCAGCCCCATCTAGCAGGAGAGGGACGTCTGGGCCACAGCAGCATGGGCCAGGCTGTCCAGGAGCCAGAAACAGCCCCACACAGAGCAGCTGTGCAACTCAAATGGGAGAGCTCCCAGAGCTTTCTGAGACTAAAACTGAGGCGCAGAGGGGGCGTGTCAACCCAGGCGCCCAGCCCATGGGGGTGGATCAGTGAATAAATAGCACCTGGGCAGGCTAGGCACGTTGGCTCATGCCTGTAATCCCAGCGCTTTGGGAGGCTGAAGTGGGAGGATCGCTTGAGGCCAGGAGTTTGAGGTTGCAGTGAGCCAGGATTGTGCCACTGCACTTCAGTGTGGGAGACAGAGGGAGACGCTATCTCCACCCCCGACCACAAAAGAAAATAAAAAGGACCGGGGGCTCTGGGCTGTCTATCCAGTGCTCTATGCTCCCTGGTTTTTTTTTTGTTTTTTTTTTGTTTTTTTTTGTTTTTTTGAGACGGAGTGTTGCTCTGTCGCCCAGGCTGGAGTGCAGTGGGAGGATCTCGGCTCACTGGAAGCTCCACCTCCCAGGTTCACGCCATTCTCCTGTCTCAGCCTCCCAAGTTGCTGGGACTACAGGTGCCCACCACCATGCCTGGCTAATTTTTTGTATTTTTAGTAGAGACGGGGTTTCACCGTGTTAGCCAGGATGGTCTCAATCTCCCGACCTTGTGATCTGCCTGCCTCAGCCTCCCAATATGCTCCCTGTTTATAGCCACCTAGCAGCTGCACCTCCTGGCTACGGGCTTGTTTATTTATTTGGACACTTCCTTGTCCTGGCCCATGACCTCTGTCAGGATGGCTTCAGGGTAGATGTAAAGTGGGAGGGGCCGCTCAGTGCCAAAACCATCTCTGGCCACTTGCCTAGATTCCCAAGCAAGGTAATTGATCCTCCCACTGACCCATTTGTGGGTGGCCCCTTTGTGCCAGCCAGGACCTCTCTCAGAGAGTAGACATGACCAAGGGGTGGATCCTGGACACCAGGCTGGAATTTCAGCCTGGCTGGCATAATTTCGTTGGGGGGTTTCAGATGGGGACAAGGGCTAAGGACAAAGACTTATGGTGGACACCTGAATCGAAAGATGGAGTGAAAGGCTTAGATTCAACCTTTACTGTCTTCTGTGTGATCTGGGAACTGTGCCTCAGTTTCCCATCTATACAACCTTGGGGGCTGTGGGGAAGAGCAGGAGTAATATATATAAAGCAGACACAAGGTGCCTGGCTTGAGGCCAGTCCTCAATAAACGTAAGCTGTCATGATTATTGCTAATGTCACTGCTACAATTACTACAATGATTATTACTAGCAGCCAAGCACAGTGATTCACGGCTGTAGTCCCAGCACTTTGGGAGGCCAAGGCTGGAGGATTGCTTTAGCTAGGGAGGTCGAGGCTGCAGGGAGCCATGATTGTGCCACTGCACTCCAGCCTGGGTGACAGAGTGAGACCTCATCTCAAAAAAAAAAGAAAAAAAAAAAGAATTACTATTACTTCCACTATTACTACTCTCATGCCTTCACTATTACTCATCTAGGATTATTTTATAGAATGCCTGTCTTGCTCTGTCTTTCTACAGTAGAGTGGAAAAAACATGGCTATCAATATCCCTGGGGATTAAGCCTAGCTTAGTTCTCAATTTGCTGTGTGACCTTGGGCACATGAATAACCTTCCCAAGCTCTTAAAAAAAACAACTTTTAATTTTGCAATTATATTACAGACTCACAGGGCCCTGGAAAAAAAGTACAAAGTCCTGTGTACTCTCTCCCCCGCCCCTCCGCTTCCTCCAATGGCAACAGCTTATATGGCTGTAGTATGACCTCAATATCAGGAAATTGACACTGGTTTTCTACTGTTAACTAGATCATGGACTATATTATATTTTTACCAGTTTTTACATGAATTCAGTGTGTGTGTGTGTAGTTCTGTGCAACTTGGTGCCATGTATGGATTCCTGTTTCCACCACCACAGTCAAGATACAGAATGACTTCATCACCCTAGAAGAGCTTCCTTGTGCTGCCCCTTTAGAATTGCGTCCCTCTCCCATCCTGCTCCTATCCCCAGGCAACCGCTAATCTGTTCTCCATCTCTGCTGTCTTGTCATTTTGAGACTGGTGCACTGGCAGCCTCACAGCAGCGTCACCGTGTGGCTCTTGGCTTGTATATTTATCTGGACCTTCTTGTCCTGGCTCCTGGCTTCCATCAGGGCGGCTCCTGGGCAGATGTATATAAATGGACCTTTCTGAACTTGTGATTTCCATTTGAGAACGTGTTCTCAAATATCCTTCTTCCAAAAACCATGATCCTGTATGAGGACACAGTCTGCTGTGCTTTCATCTCTGCCTGTAGAACAGAATGGCTGTAATGCAGATGGGGAAACTGAGGCCCACCCAGCAGGGGAACCCAACTGGTCTCAAGCCACATAGCAAGTGAGCTCATGAGCTTGCTCCCAACTCAGGCCCCAAGAATGCCATCAGCCCAGGAAAAACACAAACAAACAGCCTAACCAGGTGACAGAACTCCAAACAGCCCCACGGACCTCCCACCCACCTCGTTTCTTGGGTGGCATCTGGCTTCTGGGCACCCCCCCAGCCAGGGGTGGGGTCTGGGTCCCTCCCTGCTCATGACAGTTTTCCCAGATGCACCCCGTCCCACCCTCCTTGGCCCCCACCAGCACCAATGGAAAAACTGATGCTGTGGTGCATTTGGAGAGAGGCTGCAGGTAGGCCCGGCCCCCACCCAGGTGAGCCGGGGCCACCAGCCCCTGCACATAGACGGGCCCCTCAGACTTGGGGCACTGGGCAAGGGAGCAGACGCGTGTGTCAATAAACACCGCGGTCGGAGAGCTGACCCACGCCCTTGCTGGAATTAAGAGCTTATTCATAACTCTCTCTCACCACCAAAACACACTTTGGAGAGGGCTAAAGTAAACAGTGCTGTTTAACCTGACCTCCTCGGGGCTCGTGGCTCTGCCCAGGCCCTGCCACTCAGAGGGGAAATTTGGCACCTTTCCCCCCAGACCACTTGGACCACCCCAAAGTCTCCCACTTAGAGAAATAATCAGATAATCTCCGGGGTCCAGCGAGGCGGGGGCGCACGTTGGGGGAGGGTGGTGATGGATGGAGTTGCAGAGGAGGTGGCCCCCTGTGACCGAGAGCACGTTGAGGAATCTGGATCCTATTCCAAAAGCAGTGGGAAGCCACAGAAAGGATTTTAAGTAGGGGGATGATGTGAAATGATTTATGTTTTTACAAATATTACCCTGACCACCATGTGGAGAATTGACTGCAGGGGGCAGGAGTGGAAGTTGGAAAGCTACTGGAGACACCCAGGTGAGAGGTGACGGTGGCTCGGGCAGGGTGGCATCGAAGACAGAAAGAGGCAGTCCATCCCACCATGGATTTCCACATCCATTCTATCCATCTATGGAGGCAGCAATGATGACGGGGAAGGGAGTCTTCTAGAGGGGAGAGTGGAATTGGGAAATCAGTGTGGGCACATTGAGTCGGAGGTGAGCAGAGGTCTTCCAGGTGGAGTCTGACGGGCCATCGGCTGCACATTCTTGGAGCTCCAGGAGGCTCCAGCCTGGGGTGGTCATTGAGCATCCTTAACCTGAAGGTGGGATTTAGTCCCAGGAGCAGATGAGATCACCCAGGCAGTGAACCTGGGGGACACCCACATCAGGCAGGAGGGGCACCTGGCATAGGAGACCCTGGATGAGGAGCCTCAAGTCTGGGGAGAATGATTGAAGAGGGAAGGAGATGTCCATGGTGCCGGATACCCCTGAGGGTCTAGTAGGGTGAGACTGAAAAGACTTAATGGAATTCAGCAATATGGTGGGCATTGGTGACCCCTAACTGGAGCATATTTAGAGGGCGGTAGGGGCAGGAAGACCACTGGAACGACAGCAATAACAAAGGAGGCCAGAACAGACCTCTGTGCCTATGGAAACTTCATACGTGGTGGAGGATGCATTGCCATTTGGTGAGGAAAGGGTGGACCATCTAAAAAGAATGCTGGAAGATGATGATCAGTACACACACTGTGGCAGGCAGTCTTCGAGGTGGCCACCATGATTCCTGTCTCCCGGTATTCACACCCTTGTATGATCCCCTCCCCTTGAGTGTAGGCAGGACCTGTGACCTGCTTCTATCCAATAAAACATGGCAAAGGGAATGGCTGTCACTCCATTTATTATGTTACATTATTATAGTCTGTTTTTTTTCTGTTGATCTTTATTTTCTCATTACTAGTTTTAAAGAAATAAACTTTCATGGATCATACAGCTGCAAGGGAATGAACTCTGTGAACAAGCTGAGGAGCTTGAAAGAGGATCCTTCCCTAGTCAAGCCTCTGATGAGAATCCAGCTCCAACCAACACCTTGATCGTTGCATTGTGACACCCTAAGCGAGGCTCCAGCTAAGCTGTGCCAGGCTCCTGACCCACAGAAACTGGGATAATAAACGTGTGTGTGTTGTTTTAATCCACCAATTATGGTAATTTGCCATCAGCATAGACAACTAATGATTACTGGCCATTTGGATGTTCTCTTTCAGGAACTGTCTGTCTGGTTATGCTCATTGCTTATTTGCCTACTGGGAAGTTAGTGTCTTACTGATTTGCCAGAGCTCTTTACATATTATGGATTCAATCCTGTCTCAGTTTTATGTGTTCAGATATCTTTTTCTAGTCTTGCCTTACATTACATAAACAATACCTTTTTCTAGTCTTGCCTTATATTATATAAACAATATTATGTTAGATTCCAAATTCATACAGCACACATACACACAAACAAATAGTCTCAAGATTCATTAAAGATCTAAATACAAAAAGGAAAACTTGAAAAGTTCTATATGGAAATATAGGATGTCTTTATAACCCTGGGGTAAGAGAAGTTTCCTTATTCATAGTACAAAAAAAAAAATTAAAGAAAAATATTGACACATTGACTACCTTAAAATTAAAACCTTATTTTCAAAGTAACTCACCATGAATAAGTTAAAAGAGAAGGCAAGACTCAGAAAAGATACCTGAACACATATAACTGAAAGAGGATTGAATCCATAATATGTAAAGAGCTCTGACAAATCAATGACACTAACTTCCGAATAGGCAAATAGGAAATGAGCATGACCAGACAGTTCTCAAAAGAGAAAATTCACATGGCCAATAATTATGAAAGATGTTTAAATTCACTGATAAACAGGGAACACAAATGAAAAGAACCACACCATCCTACCCATCTGTTTGACAGAAATTTAAAACTTGAGAATACCAAGCATCAATGAGCCTGTGGGGAAGCAGGGCCTCTTTGGCATTGGTTGGAGGGTATATTGGCACAGCCATGTTGTAGAGCCATCTTGGGGCAGCTAGTAAAGTTAAAGCTGTGCAACCTGACACAGCAATTCTATTTCTTGGTGAATAGGTTTCAGAAATGTTAACCCATTGCTCTAAGTGACATGTTCAAAGATGTTCACTGCAGCATTAAGTAACACAAGTTCCCCAATAGAAGGAGGAGAGATACACTGAAACATGCTCTTATAGTAGAATATTATACAATGGTGAAAATGAGCTAGTTCTGTGTTAATTGGGAAAACAAAGCTTAGCCAAAAAGAAAAAAATTGCAAAATGATGCATAAAGTAGGTTACTATGCATGTAAGTTACTAAAATGTGAAAAATAATACTATGTATTGCTTGTGGACACATTCATACATAGTAACAGTATACAAACATGAGTGGAAAAGATAAAGACCAACTTTAAGATAGTAATTACATCAGTAGAGAAAAAAAAGGAAACAGGTCTGTAAGGTTTTGTTACTTTAAAAATCCTGAAACCTCTATGACAAAGTGTAGATATTTGATAATGCTAGTGGGTGTTGGGGATCCAGGGACCCACTGTAGAATCCTTTAGAGCCATACATGGCTACTTAAATCTACATATAAATTCATTAAAATTAAATAACATTACAAATCTGGTTCCTCCACCCTGGACAACATGGTGAAACCCCCTCTCTACAAAAAAAAAAATACAAAAATTACCCAGGTGTGGTGCGTATGCGTGTGGTTCCACCTACTTGGGAGGGTGAGGTAGGAGGATCACCTGAGCCCAGGAGGTCAGGGCTGCAGTGAGTCCTGATTGTATCACTGCACTCCAACCTGGATGACAGAGCAAGGCTGGGTCTCAAAAAAAAAAAGGGAGGCTGAGCCTGGTGGATCACGAGGTCAGTAGATCGAGAGCATCCTGGCTAACACGGTGAAACCCCGTCTCTACTAAAAATACAAAAAAAATTAGCCGGACATGGTGGCAGGCTCCTGTAGTCCCAACTACTCGGGAAGCTGAGGCAGGAGAATTGCTTGAACCCGGGAGGTGGAGCTTGCAGTGAGCCGAGATCGCGCCACTGTACTCCAGCCTGGGCAACAGAGTGAGACTCTGTCTCAAAAAACAAAAAAAAAAAATTCTGATTCCTCAGTTGTACTAGCCAGATTTCAAGAGCTCAAAAGCCACATGCAGTTGGCAGTTTCTGTATTGGACAATGCAGACATAGAATGTTTCCATGACTGCAGAAAGTTTTTTTGGGTGTTGCTGTTCTAGAGCATCCTGGATGCTGCTTTTAAATTTTTTTTTTTTTTTTTT
Organism: Gorilla gorilla gorilla; assembly: GCF_029281585.2. Taxonomy (NCBI): domain Eukaryota; kingdom Metazoa; phylum Chordata; class Mammalia; order Primates; family Hominidae; genus Gorilla; species Gorilla gorilla. Next base: position 25,500,660 of record NC_086018.1, on the reverse strand, counting down.
GAGATGGAGTTTCACCCTTGTCACCCAGGCTGGAGTGCAATGGCGTGATCTTGGCTCACTGCAACCTCTGCCTCCCAGGTTCAAGCAATTCTCCTGCCTCCGCCTCCTGAGTAGCTGGGATTACAGGCACCAGCTACCACACCCTGCTAATTTTTGTATTTTTAGTAGAGACGGGGTTTCACCATGTTGGCCAGGCTCGTCTCGAACTCCTGACCTCAGGTTATTCCCTCCCACCTTGGCCTCCAAAAGTACTGGGATTACAGGTGTGAGCCACCGCGCCCGGCCACTTTTAATTTTTTATTATGATTTTTAAAAAGCAGAGACTGGAAGATGAGCAAAGGAGATAGGGAGGGAAAAGAGTTCTTTTGAAGAGTTTGGCTATGGAGGGAAGGAGGAAGATGGCAGAATGGCTGGGGATGAGGGGGTCCAGGAAGGAGCAGGGGGACAGGGCATCCTGGGAGGTCTCTATTTGTCATGATGGGAGATGTCTCAGAATGCCGATGGGAACGGTCAGTAGAGGAGGAAGTTGAAGGTGGAGGAGACAGGGGAAGATGGAAGGCAGGAGGCCCGAGCAGGAAAGGGGCCCCAGAGGAGGACACAGTCCCCTGAGGCCCCAAGGCCCCTACCTGCCGCCCCTCTCTAAGTGACTCCCACCCCTCACCCTTTCAGGCTCTCGAGGGAGGAGATAAGTAATTCCTGCCACGCCTGTCACAGATATTTGAAAAACATATTAATCACTTTAATAAATATTAGCTCAGAACAGCAATAAACAGTCTCCAGCATCTCCTCTCTGCGGCTGTATTACAATGACAAATATGCTAATATGGGTGTCTAATTGATTGTGTTTGAGTAACTTCCTGTATGACAGTAAGTGTTTGAGGCGGCATCACTCAGAGTCAAAGCCGACATCTCCCATACTCTGGAACGACTCCCTCCTCCTTTCCTGCAGGATTACCCTTTCCAGGGAGTGGAATCTCTCCAAACAAAGAAATGGTAGCTCTCTTGGCTGCCAACCTGCGGAGACTTTTTGGGGACCCAATGTGGAGCTGCCTTTTGTGCCCTGGCTCCTATGGGCCGGCATCTCACATGCGACGTCTCCTTTCATCTTTGAAGCAGTTCTACAAGGTTTGGATTGTGGTCCCATTTCCAGGAAGGGAAAACTGAGGCTGTGAGGGGTAAAGAGACTCACCCAGGGTTCCTGAGTGGTGCAGCCAGGATTGTCCTGCAGGCTTGAATCCGAAACCTGTGTGTGCCCTCTCCATCTCCAAGCCAGGAGACCTCATGACAGAAACTCTGGAAACATTGGCATTGCCATTCATCCCTCACGGACAACTCACAGTTCAGTTCCACAGACAACTGGACGAGGCGATCCTCAAATTTCCTGGGTACTTCCCTTCCGATGCCAAACAGATTCTGACCATGCAGATTCTTCTCTCATCTCATCCATCACCTCCTGCAATCCACAATATTGCTTCCTCTCACTTTGCTCCTTGCCTTGGTTAAATGTATGTTCCAGACCCTTGCACCATGCACAGGCAAGATAATTTCTGCGGTGATGGAGGCTAATCAGTGTATAATCCCTGGCTCTTGCACCCTCCTCTCCTTGCACTGGAACACTCGTCAGCTGCTCACAGCTGCTGGTGTGACCCTAAGTCTAGTTCAAGTCTGTTCTCTCTTCTCCATCCTCCTGCCTTACCTGTAGCATCTCCCTCCTGGACTCCTCTGCAGCCCGTGACAGCCCCTACCACAGGCCTTGGAGGCAGAAGACGCAGGGTCCCGTTGAAGCTCCCGCCCCTGAATGGGACAGCTTCCAGCTTCCTTCCCAACCCTCTGAGACATGATGCTTTAGGTCATGGATTGGCAAACATTTTCTGTGAATGGCCAGGAAGTAAATATTTTCAGCTTTGCAGGCCGCGGGGTCTCTCCTGCAGCTTCTCGATTCCGCTGCTGCAGCAAGAACTGGGCCGTAGATAATACACAAATGAAGAACGTGCCTGCGTGCCAAGAAAACGTTATTTATGGACACTGAGATTTGAATTTGATAAAATGTTTATGTGTCCTGATTTATTCTTCTTTTGATTTTTTTTCCCAATCATTTAAAAAATGACTATAATTTTTAGCATGTGGGCCACACGTAAAAGGACTGCAAAATGGATTTGGCCCGTGGGGAATAGTTTGGGGACCCTTGTTCTTACTGATTTATTTTTCCTTTAAAAAAATCAAAACATTTTAGTTTTTCAGTTTCCTGGCATATGGTTTGGGCGGCACTGACATGGACTGGGGACCTTCCCGTCTTGATCCAAGTGCTGGTTTTATGGAGGCGTGGATGCTGTGAAAATCCAGCGAGCTGGGCTCTGATGACAGGCGCACTTTTTTGTATGTATATTTCACTTCAGTGAAAAGTAAAAGGCCAGGTGTGATGGCTCATGCCTGTAATCCCAGTACTTTGGGAGGTTGAGGCAGACAGAACACCTGAGGTCAGGAGCTCCAGACAAGGCTGGCCAACATTGCAAAAGCCCATCTCTACTGAAAATACAAAAATTAGCCCTGCGCGGTGGTGCTTGCCTCTAGTCCCAGCTACTTAGAAGGGTAAGGCTGAAGAATCGCTGGAACCCGGGAGGCGGAGGCTGCAGGTGAGCTGAGATCATGCCACTGCATCCAGTCTGGGTGACAGAGCAAGACTCTGTCTCAAAAAGAAAGTAAAGAAAAATGAAAGAGCTGATGCTATCCTATTAGTGAGATCATGGGCATACAGGCACTCCCAAGCCATGCTGGGGACGGATAATCGAGGCCACCCCCATGGAAGACAATTTGCTTGTGTTTGTCACATGCAAAAACAAGAACACACCTCCCAAGACCCAGTGATACCACTGGTAAGAATGTGCTCGCAGCACACACTCACATGCATGTGCAAATACTTGTGTGCAGAAGATGGGGAACACCTGAGATGTAGACTAGCTGAGTAAAAGATGACACATCCAGAGACGGAAGACGATGTAGTCCCTAGAAGGAGGATGCTGTTATCTTACTGCTATAGAATAATCTTCCGAGGGCTTCGTGCAGTGAAAGACAGGAGTGGATACAGAAAGTCACCATTTCTTGACCTCCTGGGACCACATATATTGGCCCTGCTTGGTGGGGTCTCCCCTGTCGCAGTAAAATCTATTTAAATCTTAAGGAAAAAAGAAAGTCACCATTTATATGTAAACAAGAAGCACACTCACACACGTGTTCATTTTCATATATAAGCATAAAAACTTTCTGGAAAGACACACAAGAGGCATGGACATGGCTGCTGGGCTCAGGGTGGGCAGAGGAGTACAACCACACCCTTGGGGCTGTTTCATCCTTTTTATGCATGTGTCTGGTGACTTTACAACCAAGGACAAAAGACTCCTTTAAAAAGTCTAGGTGATGATTTCCCATACGCTGAGTGCCTACTAAGCTCCCAATATTTTCCATATCCCCTCTGCCTCCGCCCCAATGAATCCTCTGGTTTATCCCAGGGGGCCCCCCGGAGAACCTGAGACAGCCCAGCTGCTCTGCAGACCCAGCGTGCCCCGTGCTGGTCTGAGGGGCACAGCAAGGCTGGCTGCAAGTGCAAACAATGGTCAGGACAAAGGACCCTTTGTGCTTTTCCTCCAGCCTCAGCAGAGCCTCAGGACCGGGCCTCTCCAGTTACAGCCCCCGAGGGCTTTCCCATTCGGCAGACGGAGCCCTAGGGTAAATATTCCTCCCAGGATCACCTGTCAGGCATGGGGGAGGGTCTCCTTGGAGCAGGAATCGCCACAGGCCCAGTGGTTCATCCCAGCCTCCCAAACAGCAGCCCCACTGGGGATGGAGGGATGGCCCCAGTGGCGTGGTTGGAAGCAGGGCAGCTGATCGGGATCCTGGAACACCAGCTGGCCAAGTGACCCAGGCAAGCAGCCTTGTGTCTCTCAGCCTCAGTTTATCTGGAAGATGAGGTGATGGTCATGCCTAGATATCCCGTGGGTAGATTGTGGTGAGGATTCAAAGAGATGATGCCCATGAGTGCCTGGCTCAATATACGGTACTTTTGAAAAGTAGGGGAGAGTGGGAATAAAAAAGGTACAGCCACTTTGGAAAACAGTGGGGCAGATCCTCAAAGGAATAAACATATGGTTACCATGTGACCAGGCAATTCCACTCCTAGGTATCTACTCAAGAGAAGTGAGAACACATGGCCACACAGAGACTTGTACAGGAATGTTCACAGCAGCGTTATTCATAAGAGCCAAAGTGTGGAAGTAACCCAAATGTTCATCAATATAAACCAATAGTCAAAGTATGGTCCACCCATACAATGGGGTATTATTCAGCCTCAAGAAGGAATGTCACACTGACACATGCCACAACATGGATGAACCTTGAAGACATTATTCTAAGTGAAGGAAGCCAGACACAAAACATCATGTACTATATGATTCCATTTCTATGAAACATTCAGATCAGTGCAATCCATAGAGACAGAAGGTAGATTTGTGGTTTTCAGGGGCTGGGGGTGTGGTGGGAGGATGGGGTGACAGCTGAGAGGAACTGAGTTTCTTTGTGGGGTGGTGGAAGTGTTCTAAGCCTGACTGTGGTGACGGTTTCACTCATATTGTGAATAGACTAAAAATGATTGAATTGTGTGCTGTAAACGGGCAAATTAAATAGTAAGTGAATTATATCTCAGTAAAGCTGTTTTTCTTTTTCTTTTTTTTTTTTTTTAAAAAAAAGCTTTTAAAAAGCTGTTATTTAAAAATAAAAACTTAAGAAGAGGCTCCTGGCAGAGCCAAGACCAGAAGAGTATAAGCAGAACGAGAAAGGAAAAAGGAGGTTAGGAAGAGAGGGAGGAGATAGAGAAACGTCAGGATGGTGACAGGGGGCTGGGGAGTCAGGCCCCATTTCTCTGTGGGCCCAGCCCCTGTGCCTGTCTCCTGGGGGGCAGAGAGACTCCCAGTACCGCTGCTGCCAGAGGAGTTCAGTAGTTCCTGCAAGGATGGAGTTGGGGGGACTCCGCAAGGATGGCTCGGCCACCTGCTTGGTGTGGGCCTCTGGTTAAGCGCCTGAAACACACTCAGCCTCAGCTCCTCACCTGGAAACGGGGGCTTGTGACCACTGCTTCACACAATAATGGTGAGGCTTGAAAGAGGTGGAGGGGGTCAGTGTGCCTGACATGTAGTAAGTGCTCATTAAATTAAGGGGGGAGGGAGAGGGAGAGAGAGACAATTTTATTGACTTTATTTCAGCAGCATCGATTATCTTTTCCCGTACGTTCCACCCAAAGTCTAAAGAAGCAATGAGGATAAAAGGCGGAGAATTAGGGAACCTAAATTCCTGGCTGTCACCTTATGGCCTTGGGCCTCAGTTTGCCTCCCTGCTGTTTTCTTCTTCCTTCTTCCTCCCTCTCCTCCTCCCCACCCTCCTCCTCCTGGTCCATTGTGCCATGCACTTGGCAGTCAATACCAGGTTCTCGCCCTCCCCTCTGCCTTCCTGGGTGTTGCTCCAGGTGTGTCACAGGTGCTTAGACATAGTCATATGAGGCCCTGGACTCAAGTCAGGAGGACCTCCCCAGTCAGGGAGACACCTGGCCTCCGAGCAGTGCCCTTGTCTTCAACTTGGCATCTGTCAGGGGCTGGGACCATCCTATCCCTGGAAAATCTACCCACCCTCTAGGCAGAGTTCCCCAAGTAGAGGAATCCCCATTGCCTTCCTTTCTGGACCCCCTGATACAGCTGCAAAAAAAAAAAAAAAAAAAAATCCCATCCAAACCAATCCAAACCAAACCAATCCAAACCAAACCAAACCAATCCAAACCAAACCAAACCGAACCAAACCAAACCAAACCAATCCAAACCAAACCAAACCAAACCAAACCAATCCAAACCAAACCCATCCAAACCAAACCAAACCAAACCAAACCCATCCAAACCAAACCAATCCAAACCAAACCAAACCAAACCAAACCAAACCAAACCAATCCAAACCAAACCAAACCAAACCAAACCAAACCAAACCAATCCAAACCAAACCAAACCAAACCAAACCAAACCAATCCAAACCAAACCAAACCAAACCAAACCAAAATGGCCCAACACCACAAAAACAGTGACTGTTGCTTTGAATGTTGCCATTGTGTTGTGTATTTTGAAGCCACGTCTCAAGTGTTGTCTTCTTCTTTGCTGGAGCCACATTCCGACTTGGGACACTCCATCCATCCCCTGTTGACCTGAATGAGATGGAGTCTCACTCTGTTGCCCAGGCTGGACTGCAGTGGTGCGATCTCAGCTCACTGCAACCTCCACCTCCTGGATTCAAGTGATTCTCCTGCCTCAGCCTCTCAAGTAGCTGGGATTACAGGCATGTGCCACCATGCCTGGCTGATTTTTTTTTTTTTTTTTTTTGTATTTTTAGTAGAGATGGGGTTTCACTGTGTTAGCGAGGATGGTCTTGATCTCCTGACCTCGTGATCCACCCGCCTCGGCCTCCCAAAGTGCTGGGATTACAGGCATGAGAGACCGTGCCCGGCTGCTTGTGAGTTTAAAACTCATCCCTGCCCACAGGCAAGAGAGGGCACAGAGAGGCAGATGAAGCCCTTTGAGGATCAGGTCAAGGAGAAAGGGGCTCCTGGCATTGAATTCAACCCCAGGGGCTGGGTGGGTGTGTTTTCAAAAAAGCTCCTTCCCAGCACTCTTTATCTATATTTGTACCCGGCTTAGATTCAGTGCCTGGACCTTTGAGTTTTTCCCGACAGGTGCTGAGTCTCAGAGCTTCCCCCAGAGGGGCACTGTCTGCTGATGGAAGAAATGTGTGGAGCCCAGGTTAGCCATGATGTTGCCGAGGGCGGTGGACAGGCCTGAGGGCCATGGTTGCAGCTCTGAAGGGCAGCAGGGGTGGGGCCACTGGGGGAGCTTTGGATGTGGGGACAGCCTGGGCTAGGATGGCAAAGACTGGTATGTCCAGGAGTCACACACCGGAGGTCCTGGGATGGCTGGACTCAGCCCCAGCCTCCCATTCAGAGGCCATCCTTGGCTCCTCTGGCTGCCTCATGAAAGACAGCCCCAGCCCAGGCAGCATCTCCTCTCCCCTTCCCCCACCCCTAATTCCCCTGCCCCAGGTCAGCTGTTGTCTTTGCTCATCTCTGTTTTAAGAGATGGCCTTGTAAGTGACCCTCCTGGGCCAGCTTCTGCCTTGCATCCACAGGGCAGTGGAGGAAGTTTCAGAAACCCGATCCCACCACCCCTAGCTTACAGCCCTCCAGACTGCGTCTGTCGTCCCTGCTTCTGTCTGCTGTCTCTGACCTTCCCACGGGACAACTCCATGGGGCCTCGCCCCACCTCCCGTCTCAGGTGATTCACTGCTGACTTGGATGTGGCCAGCCTGATACATGCAGCCACAACCATGGAACATTCAGAGGCTCTGAAAATGTTCACTGAATTGAACGGAGGACTGGCCCAAAGTCCCAGAGGGACTTGGTGGCAGAACGAGGCCGAGAAGAGGGTGGGAGGGGAATGATTATGGAGCACATAAAGTGTGCTAGGCCCGGTCCACAACACGTGCGCACGCATTATCTTGTATCTTCGCATCAGCCTTGTGAGGGGGGACGATCCTGTCCCCACTTTGCGGAGGAAAACACTGAGGCTAAAAGGAAGTGAAATCTACAGCTCAGAAAAATAAAGCCGAGAGGAGGCAGGCGAGGGTTTGGACTCTGGGCCTGAGATCACACAGAGCAGGTTCTCTTAGATATAGATGCCAAAGACCTGGATCTCTGACCCTCTCTGCCTTTATCAGTGAGGCACTTACGTAAGCGAGGCCTCAACTGCCTCATTTGTAAGATGGGGGTAGCACTGGTGTGTGCAGGTCATGCTGCTAGCATACATGAGCATATGAACTACCCCCATATGCAAATGAGAATATTTGTACCCCCATATTACACATGTGAATGTAGCAGAGGCTGTTGGTGCCCACCCATTCCTCCTGGGCTCTCACCATCCCCATGTGGGCCCACTCCATGGCTTCCAACACAATGAAGTGCCAGGGAGTTAATGCCCTGGGCAGTACCCCTCAGCCCATGGCAGAGCCTACGGGGGCTGCAGGATAAACACCCAAGCTCCTTTGCTCCTTGGGTGAGACAACTCCCAGCCATGTCCCATGTTGGCTCCCAGAGGAGAGACAGGGTTTCACCGTGTTAGCCAGGATGGTTTTGATCTCCTGACCTCGTGATTGGCCCACCTCGACCTCCTAAAGTGCCGGGATTACAGGTGTGAGGTGCTGTGCCGGGCCGCTCGTGAGTTTAGAACTCATTCCTGCTCACAGGCGAGAGAGGGCACAGAGAGGCAGATGAAGCCCTTTGAGGAACAGGTCAAGGAGAAAGGGGTTCCTGGCATTCAATTCAACCCCAGGAATTGGGACATAGTCATATGAGGCCCTGGACTCAGGTGCCCCAGCTGCCCACATTGGAACCTTGCTTGCTAATGAAGCTTCCCTTCCTGGCTTCACTCCCTCCCCCTCTCACCTCCCCACACACTGCAGTTCTTTTTGCAGGATGTGCTTTGGGGCAACCCACACCCCAATCAGGAAGGGAATTCTCCTTGAAGAATCCTTGAAACATGAAGCAAAGTTGTTCCTTTATCCTTCCTATATAACCCCTGTCCTTCCCCCCATCAGGGCGGGAAGTAGTTTGCATTTATCACCTCGAGGAGGGAATAATCAACTTCAAAAAGCAGAAGCTTGGATATAAACAACAGGCGGGGAAGAACCGGGGATGAGAGACCCCTCTGCCACCTCCGAACCAGAGACAGACTTCCCAGGAGGGGCAGGCGGGGAAGAACCGGAGATGAGAGACCCCTCTCCCACCTCCGAACCAGAGACAGACTTCCCAGGAGGGGCAGGCAGAGGAAGGCACAGAAGGAGGCTGCGTGTCACAGTCGCTCTAAGAGGCAAGGTGAACGGCAGGTGGGATCAGAACTTAGCTAGTGAGGCTACGGCGCTGCAAGTTCAGTTACAGGAAACTAACATTCGTGTCCTGCATACTTGAGTTCAGGCCAATAGATTCTTGGTATTATCCGGAGAGAGGCTTGTTTTTCTGACTCATTTACAAAGAACTCCCTCTATCTGTGCCCCCAGCCTCCTTCTCCCTGAGCTTCTCCCACCTGGCCCTGAGTCATCTCACTCCTTCCAGCCTGAAGCCCCGAGGATATTTTCCATCGGAGGAGCCCAGCCCACTTAGGGAAGAGACACCTGAGGGAGCACCTGGCTTGGGGGTTGGTGTTGTCTGCAGACAGGAAGAGGAACCCCGTGTTGGGACTGGCCCCAGGTGAAGAGGAGAGGGGAGAGGGCTGGGCAGGTAAAGCAGGCCCCAGTGCCTGGGAGTTAGAGACAGGCTGCAAGGGAGCTGAAGGAAGTACTCTCTTCTGGAGCCTGTCCCATCACACCCTGCTGTGTGTCCCTGGGGAAGTCACTTGGCCTCTCTGGGCTCCATCTCTGCAGAGTGAAGGGCTTCAAGCTGGTCTTGAGTCTCCCATTTTGAACACTCTTTGATGCTGGAGTAGCTGGGCTTTCCAGCATCATCAGGAGACTTGTGGTTTTTCAGCCGGGCACGGTGGCTCATGCTTGTAATCCCAGCACTTTGGGAGGCCAAGGTGGGTGGATCACCTGAGGTCACGAGTTTCAGACCAGCCTGGCCAACATGGTGAAACCCCGTCTCTACTAAAAATAAAAAATTAGCCGGGTGTGGTGGCACACGTCTGTAGTCCCAGCTACTCAGGAGGGTGAGACAGGAGAATCACTTGAACCTGGGAGACAGAGGCTGCAGAGCGCCAAGATCGCACCATTGCACTCTAGCCTGGGCGAGACAGAGTGAGACTCCGTCTCAAGAAAAAAAAAAAAAAGAGAGAGACTTGTGGTTTTTCTCTTTGTCTCTCCCTTCCTCTGCCCTCCCTCCTGCTGTTCGTTCATTCATTCCTTCCCACTCCATGTCTAGCTTTGCACAGTATGCTGCGGACACAATGATGACCAAACCCATCCCTACCTTAGAAGCCTAGTCTGGCAGAAGACAGACGTTTCACAGCCAGTTACAACAGAAGGCAGTGACGGGCATGTTATTCATAGCTACCATCTCTTCTGGAGCCCCACCTTTGTGCCAGCCCTGGGCATACCTGACTCCACTGAATTCCCAGAACCTTCCAAGGCCCAGGTTCCTTAGTCATCTTCATTTTCCAGGGGAAGAAACTGAGAAGCGGGAGGTGAGAGCCAGGGGCCCATAGCTAGGAAGAAAGAGATGGGTTTGCCAGACTCAAGGCCCATTCTTAGAATCACCCAGTTTACTTCATCTCAGAACAGGAACAAGCCAAGGGGGAATTCGAGGAGCCGAGAGAGAGAGGGCACGTAACCCAGCCTTGCTGGAAAAGGCAAGATCTGTCCAAGGAACCCAAATCTCTCCTAGTCCATCATTTCACCCTCTCCCTACCAAGACCCGGCTGTGGGTGGGGGATGGAGTTAACATTTGCCACAATAATGGAGCAGTAACACTAGCTAATATTCATTGATGATTAATCTCATTAGCTGTGACTGGTTGGTTTCAGTCAAGGGCTTGATTCTGACCAACCATTGTAGCCAGAGGAATGGACTCAGCTGATTGGCCAGTTGTAGGGGCTGTGCCTAACTAAGTCCCTGAGCTGGTGGGTGGGTCCCGTGCCACCCAATCCACATTAAGAGCCAGGGAGGGCAGTGCAAGTCAAGGTGCTCTTAACAGAGGAGGTAAGAATAGCAGATATCCCTTAATCCAGCATTTTAGGCAAATCAACCCATTAATCCCCTCAGCAACCCTGAGGCACAGAGAAGCTAAGAGACTCACCCAAGGGTCACACAGCTTGTGAACCACAGTGCTGAACCCTGAAAGTCTGGCTTCTAAGTCCATGCTTTTTATCTGCAGTACTACACTGCCTCTTAGAATAATGCCTGAAGATGACATCAATAGATCCTGTTTGGAGTTGAAATGAGGGAGGAAGGGGAGAGGAAGAGGAAGTGATGATGTTTTACATTCACCAACCTCCTCCTATGATTTAGACAGCTCCCCCTAACCTGACTGTTGACATTAGACGGCAAAGATGGCTAAGCCAGGCTGACACCTGAAGTTTGACATTGTTTCTGTAGTTACCAGTGGTGACGTCACCACGGAGGCTGCAGAAACCTCATCATCACACCAGCTGCAGCCCCAGCTGCCTCTTGTCACTTCCACACGGGGGACCCATTTTGGGCAATGTCTGTGGCAAGTTCAAGTGCCTTCTTTTTTAAATTAATTATTTTTATTTATAATTGACACTTTCAAGTGTCTTCTTGAGGACGCTTCTTAGGGAAGGGCCTTGGGGTCAACAGCCCAGGCTTCTTGACGAGGCCTGTGTGTGGGTGCGGTGGGGGTGGTGGTTTAGAATCTACCAATCTGCCGTCATTATCACTCTTTATCCTCCTGAGAAGGTTTCTCTCTCTTTAATGTTTCTAATTTCATTGTTGCCCAAATATCCAGTAAGATGTCCCCAAGCTAGCACTTCTACATCAAAATATTATTTCAGTGGCCTTGGTTAAGCACATTCTGGAAATAAATCCCGAGCCAAACTTCCTTGTTCCTTTCCCTTCCTGCATTTCTTCTCTCCCTCTCCTTCCATCCATCTGGCCTTAAACAAGTCTGTATTATACATTTAACTGTTTGTCAGGCCCCAAACAGTTAACATCCCAGGGAGACTGAATGAATAGGACTTATCTCTGCCTTCAGGAAGCTGCCCGTCTTTTTTTGTTTGTTTGTTTTTTTAAAAAGACATGATCTCACTCTGTCGCCTCTATCACCCAGACTAGAGTGAGGTGGCACGATCATAGCTCACTTCAGCTTCAAACTCCCAGGTTCAAATGATCCTCCTGCCTCACTCTCCCAAGTAGCTGGTATTACAGGCATGCACCACCATGGCCAGCTAATTTCTTCATTTTTTGTAGAGATGGGGTCTCACTGTGTTGCCCAGCTGGTCTTGAACTCCTGGGCTCAAGCGATCCTCCCACCTGAGCCTCCCAAAGTGGCTCATTACATGTGTGAGCCACTGCATCTGGCTGAAGCTTTCCATCTTTTAGGGGATATAGATGAACACTTATTATGTAGTGGGGGCCCTGGAGGGCCGGAGGAGGAGGATGTCATCCCTGCTTGGGGGAATTTTCTAGGCAGACGTCCAGAGGTGGAGGGAGGGAGGAGAAGGCATCCTAGGCAGAGGGCACAATATAGGCAAAGGCAGAGAGGCATGGAGTAGCCTAAGTTCATGAACGATTGTGGTTTGGTTGTACATATGGGGAGTTGTAGAGGATGAGACAGGAGGCATAGCTAGGGCTCAGGCAGACCACTGAGAGCTTTGTCATGGTAGAGGAAGGGCACATGAATGGTCCAGAGCCAGGACAGCACTGGACTAGCAGTCTGGAGACAAGGTCTAGGCTCTGTCATTGTTTTGAAGTTGACTTGGTGAGTCATGGCTCCTCTCTCAGTCTTGGTCTTTTCATCTGTAAAAGCAGAGGCTTCTTCTCTTGGTCTTTGAGGCACTTTTTGATTCACACATCTGATGCATTTCTGGGATGTTATTTTTCTTGTCCTTCCCAGAATCTCTCCCCAAATCCACAATCCTGCAAAGATCTTGACCACCCAACCCCCCAGACGTCACCCGATTCAGAGCTAAAAGGATCTTTCTGTTCCTGGTGGGTCTGTTTGTCATAGCTTTGAGGGGGTGCTCCTGGGGTGTCACTGCACACTACCTCATTGATTTTGATTTTATTTTAACAGCCTTGGTGTAATTATGAAAGCCTGCTGTAATTATCAAAACAGAACTCCAAGTGTTTCATTATTAAAATACCCCTATGGTCTATTAATAATTCATTAGATAAATTTGGATTATATCACTCAATAATTAATGTGCAGACATGAATCCGGGGAATTTGGCCACTGTGAGTCACATGGTAACTGTGGGAAGCAATGGGAGCCTGAGAGATTAGGAGGCAGAGGTGGACAGAATGGAAACAGGGAAGAAAACAGGTGGTCATGAAAGGTTGATGACCAGCTGCTCTGTGACATGCATTTAACCATTAATTCAATAAACATTTATTGCTGGCCTACTACATGCTAGGAACTTTGAGCACCTTAACATCCAAATATTAACTACTGCAAGGTGGTTCCTGGGGTTCTCTCTTATCTATCTATATGTTCATCATTCATCACCCATCTGTCTACCCATCCATATAGCCATACAGCCACCTACACACCCATCGATCCGCCATCTCATCCGTCCATTCATCCATCCATCTACCCGCCCATTCATTCATCCATTATCCACTCAGTTTATCCATTCATCCACCCACCCATTTACCTGCTTACCTACCCACCCATCTACCCTTCCACCCATCAATCTCTCCCTCCATCCACCCAACCACCCATCCATCAACTCATCCATCCATTCATTCATTCACCCATTCATCCATCATATCTTCGTCCACCCGTCTACACAGCCATCCTTCTATCTATTCATTCATCCACCCATCCATCCATTTATCTATTCATCCATCTATTTATTCATCTAACGATCTACCCATCCATCCACACATCTATACATTTATCCACCTATCTATCTACCCACCCATCCATCAACCCATCCACCATCCCATGCATCCATTCATCTACTCATCCACCTATCTGTCATTCATCCATCTTCTCCTCAATTTATCCATTCATCCATCCATCCATCCATCCATTCATCCATCCATCCATCCACCATCTCATCCACCCATCCATCCACCCATCCACAATCCCATGCATCCATTCATCTACTCATTCACCTATCCTTCATTCATCCATCTTCTCCTCAGTTTATCTATCCATCCACCCATTCATTCATCCACCTACCCATCTACCTGTCTACCTACCCATCAATCTATCCATCTATCCATCCATCCATCCATCCATCCACCCATCCATCCATCCATCCACCCATCCATCCACCATCTCATCCATCCATTCATCCACCCATCCACCTTTCCATCATTTATCCATCATCCCCTTTATTCATCTATCCACCCACCCACCCATGCATTCATCCACTCATCCATCTACTCATTCATCCATTATTTATCCATCCACCCATCCATCTACCCATTCATTCATTTATTCATCCACTCATTCATCTATCCACCCACTCATCCATCCACTCACCCATTCACCTGTTATCTATCCATCCACTATCCAGCATGCATCCATCTATCTACTTATTGAGCACTCCCTATGTTCCAAGCATGGAAAGTACCTTGAGGAACAGACTATGGCCTCTGCTCTCAGGAAGTCACCCTCCATGTGGAGGACAGGTTGCAGCCATGCAGACCAGTGCTTGCAATAGTGTGATATGTGTTTTTATGGGGAAGGACAGGGGACTATGGGAGCCCAGGAGAAGCTGACTTTGCTGAGGGAAGGAACTGTGGTCAGGGAAAGCTTCCTGGAAGAAGAGCTATTTAGCTGAGGCAGAAGGGGGAGAGCAGCAAGCCAGGAAGAAGGGTTCATGGGGAGCCAGAGTTCTGAGGTGGTCCAGCCTCATGTGGCGTGTCTGGGGGTATGGGGACATGGCCAACAAGGTCAGCAGGGCTTGGATGTGGTGGCCTTGTGGGCTTTTGAGATTCATTTTGAGAATGATGGGCATTCAGCAGAGACTGAAATGGTTAGAAATGATTTGTGTTTTAAAAATATTTCTCCAACTGCAGTTTGGAGAATTGACCTGCAGGGGCATGAGTGGAGGTGGAGAAGCTGGGGAGAAGGTAGTACAGGAATCTGTGTGAACAATCGTGGTGGTTCTTGATAGAGGGCTGGCAAGGGATAGAGAAGGAGGCATCTTGGAGGGACGTGGAAGGATTAGCATCCTGGCTATGGGGGTGAAGGGGCTCCAAATGAACAGGTTACTTAAGTCCAGCAACCTATCCAATTCTTTCCTAGAATACCCATGTGCCAACCACTGTTTAGGGAACCAGTGGTTCCTAACCTGGCAATTCAAGAAGCAGCCTTTTTGTGCAGAGATCTAACTGCTGGTAGTCTGGAGAGCAGGAGCACCAAGTGCCAGGAGTTCAGGCAGGCACCGAGGCTGCAGAGGCGTGCCGAGGTGATGTCACTGAGGGTCTCAATGGTCAGGCTAAGAAGGTTAGATACTTCTTGAGAGCACTGGGAGCCATAGGAGGATTTGTGGCCAGAAAATGGCATGACAGGAGGTCTGGTAAAGGGAGATGGATGGTTCTGGTCACCATGTCATGAATGGGCTGGAAGGAGTTAGCCTGGAGGCCAAGACCTGTTGAGAAAGTTACTGCTGGCCCCTGGGGTGAGATCCAATGGGCCTCTCTGGAAAGCATGGCTCCTTCATTTGCTTGCTGTGTGACCTTAAGCAAACTACCCAACCTCTCTGTGCCTTTGGAAAACAAGGATCACAATATTTCCCATCTCATGAGGCTTAGATGAAGTAACACAGAAGTGCCTGGAGCACAGTGAAGTGCACAACAGCTTGTATTGCCACCATGGGCACAGTGAGGGTCTTTCACCTCTTCGGACTTAGTTTCCTCATCTGTAAAATGAAGGTCACAACAATGCCTACCTCAAAGGGTTGCCTTGGATTAAATGACTTGAAGCACACAGCACACTAGAGACTGGCCAGTATCACTGCAGAATCTGTGGGGCCAGTTGCAAAACGAACGCTCGGGGCGTCTTGTTCACAAATAATTAAGAATTTCAAGACCGCAACGGCCGAGCATGAAACCAAGTACGGGTCCCTTCATGTCAGCTCGACAGGCTGACAAAGGGGAAATTCCAGGCAAGGGGAACAGCTTGTACAAAGGCTTACAAGGAGCCTGGAACAGAAAATTTGAAACAGGAATTGTCTCCGAAAATCCAAACATGTGACTGCTGTGGCCCCAGAGCATCTGCAGGATGCCTCAGGCACAGGGCCTCTGCACCCCCTCTCCATCCTCAATTTTGAGTAGGGGCTTATTTGGCTCAAAATATGTCCTTCTCTGGGCCAGAGACCTCTGCTGACTTTTCTAAGGACACATAGTCTTTTAGAGACAGGGACAGATCCCAAGCTGGTGTTCAAGTCTCTCCACCAAGGATTCTACCAACTCCCCAGATGACGAGAACAGAAATAATTTTAAAAGATTTTTTTTTTTTAAATACCAAGCTGACCAGTCGTTTTTGTCACTGTCATGCTTCACAAAGTAACTACTGGGGGCGATTAGAGGAGAGTGAGTCTATAAAATGTGGCTTTTCCCCGTTAGCTTTACAAAGTTTTGCAAACATATTTTATGTGTGTTTATAGAAAAAAAATCCCCAACCCAAATTGATTGAAAAAATGTGTTGTTATTGAAAGGGCCGAGTTGAACTCTTTACAGAGCACGGCGCTCAGCAAGACTTGGAAGGCGAAGATTTCATATAAATAGTTGTGCCGAGTTGTTATGGCAACTGAAATTTGAAAAGTAAATAGGTTTTGGGGAAATATTTTTCCTTGTCTTTGGAAGGATTTTCTGTCGGGGATCATTTGCAAAAAGGAAGAGTTAATCCAATGCCCAATGGGCTTGGTGTATGTTCTGGAGGGTCCGAAATGGGGTCCCAGTGCTGAAGATCTTGACATCAATTGAACAAGTTCTTTGCTTTCTCTGAATAGGCATGAAGAACGGGATGGCGTGGGCTGGGTCCTGCATGCTGTGTGGCCATAGACCAATGACCTGCCCTCTCTGGGCCTCAGCTATTCTGTCTATAAAATGGTTTGATTGAAATTAATCATCATCATGCCATATTGTCTTGAGCACATGCATCTGCTTGTGGATTCGATTCTCACAACAGCCCACTGAGGTTGGCCTGCTTGTCTCCATCGGAGAGATGAGGAAACTGAGGCCCAGGGTAGAATGGAGGCTTGCTGGAGATAACACAGGAGTGGATGATAACATCAGGGATCCACTTGAGTTTCTGGTTCAGAGGGTAGTCCCCTACTGCATTCTTGCACACTCTTGCTCATGTGTGCTGGCAGCCATCCTATGCAGTGAAATCCCGCTGGCCACCACCCCAACTCTCCATGAGAAATTAAGGCCCCAGGGGCCAGAGGCCAGAGCTAGTCACCTGCAGGAGGGCAGCCGGGCCTTGTGAGGGCTGGAGACCCTCATGGGTAGGGACAGGGCAGCTGTCCCCAGGCCTCATTCTAGCATGCCAGGTTATGGAGCTCTCTATAAGAAGAGAGGCCTCTGTAGCTGCATCTGTCCCCTGCTTCTCCCCTCCCCAAGGCAGGAACACCCTGCACTAGACAGGGAGGGGCCCACGGCTTTGGAGGAGGCCATAATGAAGAATAATTACTCTCACGTGTTCCGCCTCTTCGGGGAAGAGCTGTACACGCCCAGTGGCATTTAAGCCTCATAGTGTCAGACACCAGCATATGATGTCCCTGTTTTCAGATGGGGAGACCAGGACTTGGAGGGGAACAGCCACGTACCTATGCGCTCACATCTAACAAGTGGCAAAGCTTAGACTCGAATCCAGGTCTGACTGATTCTTGAACCTGACCTCTTCCCTACCTGCTCTTTTGAAGCCAGCCAAAGCTTTAACATGGACACACTGGCCACATTCATTGCTCCTCTGGGCCTCAGAGTGGTTGGTGGTGGGTACTATGGCCCTGCTCATGGTTATGTAAACTGAGGCACAGAGAGGTGAAGAGGCTTTCTTTTAAGCCACATGGCTAGCAAGAGAGGATCCATCATCAGTTGGACATCAGTTGGGGGCCACCTGGCACTAGGGTTGGTTTTAGAAATGTAACGAGTTTCCCATCCCTGGGTGCATTCCAGCTCACAGGCTGGACTCAGAAGGAAGTTCTGTAGGGTGGAGGCTGAGCTGGGTGATTGCAAAATACCCCAAAGAGTCCTCCATGGAGGTCTGAAGAGCTGAGGTCAGATCAAAGAGTCAGAGCTGGAGGACTGACCCTTGTTCTGGGCTCTTGGCTTTCCTCTACCTTTGATTGAGTCTTCAATGTGGGGTCACAGAATGGAATATCTGTGGAAACCGTCCCCCAACCTGGGGCCAGAGCAACTGTATGTCCCTGCCTGAGAGCAGGCACACATGTGTGCGTGTGTGAGCACCCATGTATGCATGTGTGTGCATTCATGCTTGTGTCCATGTGTACACCTGTGTGTGCATGTGCACGCATACGTTTGCCTTCTTGTGTCCATGCATGTGTATATGTATGTCATATGCCCATCCACATGCCTGTGTGTACATGTGTGTATGCATGGCCTTGGTGCCTGGTTGTATTTGTGTGCAAATTACCCCTCTCCTACCACTTTTGTCTGCATCATTTGGACTTTCGCTGGAATCTCAGGTCACTATGGATTTAAGAACCCAGCAGCTCCCTGGGATGGGGCTGGAATGGGACCGTGAGGACACTGACCTCCGGAGTTGCCCTGGTTTCACCACTTTCTGCCAGGAAGGCTGAGACTCGATCATGGTGGCCCCTAAGCCTCAGTTTCTCCCTAGTGAAATGGGTCTATCTCAGCACATGCCTGCCTGGCAATTACAAAGGTGTGGTGATGTCTGTCTACAGGGGCCACTCTCCCCCTCTCCACACTGGGGTCTTAAAGACATTTGCTTTCACAGGCCCTGATAGAGGAAGCTCCCGACTCCCCAGCTGTAGGGAAGGCACCTGGTGCTCAGGGCACTTTCAGACACGCTCCTCAAAGCCCGGAGACATCTGGCTCCCAGGACCTCCTAGCAGACGCCCCTGTGTGATGCCAAGCTCCCCGGGCCCATCTCCCCATTTACATGAGAGCAGCAGGGATGGGGAGAGACACCATGGATGGGAGCCCTAGCAGGGAAGGAGGAAGCAGAGGTGCCTGCGTTTATCAGGAGCACCCTATTTGAGAAAGGGTAAGCCTTGGCAAATTGAAATTCAAAATTCTTTTTGGTGGGGGAAGGCGGGAAGAAGGGAGAGACAGAGATGAAGATAGAGATACAGATATACACAAGTATATATATATACATACACACATATGTCTGGCTGTCTGTCTATCTATCCATCCATCTATCTGTCAAGAGAAAGACAGAGGCAGGGAAACAGGGAGAAACAGAGACAAGAGAGACAGAGAAACAGAAAGGAAATGAACATATTCTCAACAGCTCAAGGCACATTATGTTGAAAAGTGGCCTGAGCTTGGCCTCCCAGGAGCCAGCCCTGTCCCTGGCCAGAGGGTGATCTTGAAGAGACTCTCTCTTTCTTGGAACCTGGGTCCCCTCATTACCAACTCTTACTTCCCAGCACAGTCTGAAGATAAAGGGATGAGAGTGTGCTTGGCATGCTGTGAAGTGCCACCTGAATGCATGTGGTGGCTCCTCCTTACTGGTCCTCTCTGGGACCCTTCAAAGAGAATTCTCCAGTAGGTGAGTCCTAGACTGCTTTGGGAGACCACCCTCCAAATGATAAGGGCAGCAGAGACTGAGTTTTCCACCTCAAATCTGTTTTCTTCTTCCCAGTGTTATAGTTCTCAACCTCCCTTGTAGCTCAGTGTGGCCAGGTGACTTACAATTTTGGTCAATGAGGTGCAGGCAGAGTGATATAGAACAGTGTCAAGGAAACCTCTTTGAAGCACAGTTGGTGGACACCCTTTTGCCTCTTCTTCCTTGCCTCCTTCCTCCTGTCTGGGATGTGAATGGAATGGCTGATGCTCAAGCAGCCGTGTTGCACCAGGAGGAAAGAAGCTCCATCCAGAGGGTGGACTGCCTGCCTCTGGAATTCTGTGACAGGAGTGAGAAATAACCTTCTATCTTATTGAAGCCACTGATATTTAGCTTTTCTCTAAGTTAATCTGCATCCTAATGGATAAAGCAGGGAGAAGGTATTTCTCTATCTGGTTTTCCCTTCTAGAAGAAGGAAATTCAATTGGCTTAGTGTTGGCAGATACATGGGGGAAGTCTAGATTTTCTGAAGGGGTTAGTCTGGCAGAAAAATACTATCAGTAGCAATAAGAATACTGTCATGATAATAAGGACAATAACAGCAGCCCTGAACTCTGGCAACTTTGGCACCTATCTGCCTCCCCTATTAGACTCTCCACTCATTAGGGGTGACCAGAAGCTCCTGTTTACATCTGTTTCCAGCTCAGCACCTGGCACCCTCCACAGTCCCCCAGGCAGGAGAAGCCACAACCCCGGCAGGAGGTGGGGACACAGGGAAGGCAGGCGTTCCCCCTGCACAGAGACAGAGAGACACCACAGTCTATATGGGACACCACTTGGCATGTGGGAGAGAGGCTGAGAACAGCCTCAGCCCCTGAAAATCCTGTCTCTTTCAAGGCCTTGCTGTATTCCTTGGGTTATCTGTGGGTTTCAGAAAGAGACTGGTGTCCCTTTCTACAAAGCTCCTTCAATTCCTGTAGAACACGGTGGTCAAGAGTGTGGACTCTGACCTTGGGCACAAACCCTGGCTCTGCTGCTCCTGGCCCATGACCTTGGGCAACTGACCTCTCTATGAGCTTGTTTCCTCGCTTGGCAGATGGACATGGTGCCTTATGTGCAAAAGACAGCAAGCTTTCCATTTACACAGACCAGGACTTCTCAGTCACACACGCCGATTGCTGGGGAATTTGTTAAATGCTAGCTCTGACACAGTAGGTCTGGGGCAGTGCCTGGGGTTCTGCATTTCAAACAAGTGCCTGGGGACACCTAGGCTCCAAGTTTGGGGACCGCATCTTGAGTAGTTGAGGCTTAGCCTAGATCAGTGGTTGGCAAACTTCAGCCCGTGGGCCTGCCATCTTCTTTTGTACATCAAGTTCTGTTGGAACATGGCCACACACTTATTTACATATTGTCTACGATGTTTTTCGTGTTACAGTGAGAGAGTTGGGCAGTTGTGACAGAGGCCGTGTGGCATGTAAAGCTGAACATATTTACTATCTGGCCCTTTACAGCATGAGTTTGCCAACCCCTGAAGCGATGTTGAAAGAATGAAACAAGAAGACGGATATGAGGCCACTTGGCCCAGAAAAAGGGCTGGGTTCACAGCACTGGTCGCGGAGCTGGCTCAGTAGGCATCTATGTCTTCCTCACCCAGGAAGGTCCCTTTTCTAAAACTGAGCACGGGAGATGGAGGACAGGCTGGGGAAGAAGTGACAGAAATAAAAAGGTGCAAGAGAAAGTCACTCTGGAAATCCCTCCCCTTCCTGGGCCTTGCTTCACCCTCCCTGCCTCAGCCTCTGCTGGATGTGCCTGGTGAAATTGGGGGCTCTGGGTTCCCCAAGGAGTTGGCGCAGCCCCTAAGGCTTCTCGCAGCCTCCCCCAGCCTCCCTGGCAACCCCTCAACCTCTGACGACGAGGCCCAGCAGTCGCCCTTGCCGTCCCTGCACATGGAAGCTCATCAGAGGAGCACCACCAGGGTGCATCCAATTCCGCCGGCTCCTCATCAAAATGAGAAATCTGCGGTCTGGGCAGCCATGGAGCGCTGATAACACTCTTGCAGGTGAACCTCCTCACTTATCACTGCTGGAGTCACCTCTGTCTCAAAAGACTTGTTTTCCTTAAAAAAAAAAAAAAAACAAATCCCTGGGATGTGTGATGGGCTTGGCTGTGATTAAAAAAAAAAGAAAAGAAAGAAAGAAAAGACGAAGAGCTAGAGGAACATTTTATTTTTCCAGAAGCAGGAGGTCTGCACCCCCACCTTCCTGCCCCCTCCTGCGCAGGGGCTGCACATCTCACCTTCTCCCCAGCTCCTGCCTGCCAAGACCGGGAACCAGGAGGAACAGGGAAAAACGTGGAATCATTTAGATCTGGTTTTCTCTCGACATGGCAACAGTTGCCACACAAAAGAGATCCCAGCCCAGACTCAGCCTGGGTTTGTTTGGCCAACAAAGCCAGTGTTTGTTCAGGAATCAACAGCGAGGGTGATGAGATGGAACAGGGGCGAGGGGTGTCCGCAAGCCCGGTCCCCTGTGCCCTGGCCCTCCTGGCCAGGCTGTCCTCTGGATCCTCTCTGCCTCTGAGCCCAGCTCGTCTCTCTTGCAGTCTTGGCTTCTGGGTCGTCTCTGTCCCCCTGGGTTTCTTTCCCTCTGTCTCCCTGTCTGTCTCTCTCCCTCTCTCTGTTTCTGTCCTTTGTCCCTGTGCATGGCCCTCTCCATCTGTCCCCTCTATACCCTTCCCCTTTCCAACTCATTCTCTCCCTCTTCCACCTGTGGGTTTCTACCTGCATCTCTCTCTCTCTCTCCCTCTTTCTCCTTGTCTCTGTCCCTGTCTCTCCCGTGACATTTGTCTCTTCCTTCTGCGTCTCTGTCTTTCTCAACATTTCTGTCTTGTGTTGGTCCCTGTGTGTGTCTCCTTCAATGTGTCTTCTTCTCCCTGCTTTCTGCCCCTGCGTCTCTGCCTCAACATCCCCACTCAATTAGAAGAAGCCATCTTGGCCATCAGCTTCTGGGCCCTGTACACACCAGTGTGAACTTTCTCTTCAATGTTCTGGGTCCTGGCTTGTGCACTGATGGGTCAGAGGAATGGCTTAAGGTTTCAGAGCTGCTCACATCACGACACACCTCTCCCAGCTCCTCCAAGGACTCTGCTTGAGGAAGAGGCAAGTGTGACAAATGAGACCAGAAGCCCTGGGAGTCAGCGTGGTTCCCAGGGCTGGGAGGACAGACTCAGAGTTAAACACTGCCTGCTACATAGCAGGCATTCCAACCTCATTCTCCAGGAGCTCACAGTCCTACAGAGTACACCCATCCCCAAATATCAACCACCCAGGCAAGGTGGCCAGGACCCTGATTGCTGAGGGCAGACCGGTTTTAAGCCAGACTTGAGCCAGAGCAGGGTTCAAATACTGTTTGTGCCACTTACTAACTGGGTAACCCTGGGCAAGTCACTTAACCTCTGAGTCTCAATGTCCTCATCTGCAAATAGAGGTAATGGCGACACCTGCCTTGTGGGTCAATGTGAGGATCAAATTATTTAAATTATGTAATGCACTTAGAACAATGCCTGGCACATAGTAGGCATTCCAATAATATTAGCTTTTATTATTACTATGAGAATCATAAGACAAATGAACTACTATTATACTTCCTACCTGGGTTTGGGGGAAAGGATATTTTGGTTGGGGTTTTGAGGAATGAGAAGGAGTTTGTCAAGCTTACAGAGGAACTTCCTTCCAAGGTTGGTGGTACAACATGAGTCAATGTCATTTTATAGATGAGAAAATAGAAGTCCAGAGAGGGGAAGTGGACCTTAGTCATAATTACAAATCCCAAAGAAGAGTGTGGCAAACCTATAGGTTTATGTCAATGGTCACTCTGATCCTGGCCCTGAGACCTCAGGAACAAAAGGGTTAATGGATTGTTTCATTCTTGTGGGAACACAATGGTCTCTGCTTCTCTTGCTTCTATTCAATGTGTCCCTGTTCCCTAAGCTGTGAGCACAGAGTCAGCCATCCCAAAGGCTGGGATAAGGATGGACCTGGAGTTGCAGGGACAGCCAGCCACTGGCAAATCTACACAGCCCTTTCTCCAACTGAAGCATTCTTGGCCCGAAAGCAACTTGCAGATGCTGGAAGAAATGAGGAAAATGTTCCTCGGATCAGCTGATTGGTATTTAGATCTCTCCAGATCCAAAAGTCGCAGCCTCTTGGCAGCCCAAGTGACTCCAAGATGCTGCCAGTTTGCTTGGTCTTTGAGGCTTCTTGGAAGAGTTGGTAGTTTTCTATTTTCTTTCTTTCTTTTTTTGCTTTCTTTTTTCAGTCTTTGAGGCTGCTTGGAGAAAGCTGGTAGCTTCCTATATTCTTTTTTCGTTTTTAAAAAAATCTTCTGTTCTTTCCTTTCCATTATTTCCATGCAATGAGGAAAGCTCAGGTAGTAGGAAATGGCTTTTTCGTTCTCTTTCAGCGTAGGGTACCCTCTTCAACCCTTGAGGTCTGTCCACACTCCCTTATGTCAGAGAGACTCTGTGGCATTGAGAAAGACCACACTGCCTGGGTTCAGATCCTTAGTAATGATTGTGGCAGGCAGGTTCTGATGTGGCTGTCAATGGTCCCACGTGCTGGTATTCACATCATGGTATTCCCTCCCTTTAAGTGTGAGCTGGACCTGGTGACTTCCTCCTAAAGAATAGAATACTGCATAAGTGATGACATGTTAATTCCGAGATTAAGCTAAAAAAGACCATGAATTCCTTCTTGTTCTCTCTGTCTCTGCCTCTGTCTCTCTCTCTCTCTGTCACCTGCACACTTGGAAGAAGGAAGCTGCTACATTGGAGATGCCTGTGTGACCAGGAACTGTCCCAGTTCCTGTAGGACCCTCAGTCCTACAATCTGCAAGAAATCGAATTCTGCCAGCAAGCAAGTGAGTGAGTTTAAGTCATGTCCTGTTCCAGCCAAGCCTATTAGGATGATACTGCAGCCGCAGACCTTAATGGTAGACTCTGAGAGACCCTAAAACAGAGGAGCCAGGTAAACCTCGATGGCTGAACTACAGAAATCATGAGATACCCGTGCTGTTGTTTCAAGCATCTCTGCTTTGAGGTAATTTTTTACTTGGCATAGATAGTGAATACAGTGACCTTGGGGGAAGTGAGTTCTACCTCCCCATCTGTAAACTGGGTGCAATGATGTCTGAAAAGTCAGCAGGAAATAGGTGCAGGGTCTGGTGCCCAGGAAGAGTTCAACACATGAATATTTTATGTCTTAGTTAACAGATATTTCCTAGACCAACCCTGGGTCCTGTGTCAGGTGCTGGGGGCTTGGGGGATGACACAACAATGGTAGCCCTGCCCGCATGGACTCAAAGTCCAGTGCAAGGGAGTCATGCAAAATTAAGTAAGAAGTTTCATGAGTTCCTGAGAGCAAATGCCAGGGAGACCTGGCCAAGGCAGGAAGGGCTTCCAGAACAAATGGTTTACATGGAAACTGAAAATGATAAGCTTCTTTTAAATGGCTGGAGAGCCAGCCATAAGCCAGTCCTGCACCCAGGATGTGTGCTGTCTAAATATGGGCTTCTCTAAAACAGACCCCAAGGCAGGGATGTGAAGGCAAGTGGCATTTTAGAGGGATAATCCAGGAAGCACTGGTGGGGAAGGAAGGGAGTGAGAAAGAGAAGGGAAAGAGCCTATCCAGGGTGCACTAATGAGCAGGTTATCACGTTGAGCAGCTGGGACTCAATCCCACTGGGGAAGTCTGAGAACCAGTGTAAAACACACACCTCAGTTATCTACCCAGGGAGCGAGGGAGCTGAGATATTTATCCTCCAACTCCTGTCCATCACTGGAAGGGTGCTTTTGGAGCATTAACTCCTGGTGCTTCTGACCTTGCCCTCATGCACATCATCTGAGCAAAAGTGCTGGTAGGGAGTTGCAGGTGCTTGCTGTCATGTGCATTCAGCATGCACTGGGATGGTAAGTATGGGGTGTATGCCCAGGGAGGCACTGTTTGCATCTGTACCACGTGCAAATCCACAGCAGGATGAGATGAACAGAACCTCTACTCTGACAACGATAAGCTT
Source organism: Gorilla gorilla gorilla (assembly GCF_029281585.2). Classification (NCBI taxonomy): domain Eukaryota; kingdom Metazoa; phylum Chordata; class Mammalia; order Primates; family Hominidae; genus Gorilla; species Gorilla gorilla. The sequence goes on along the minus strand of NC_086018.1, from coordinate 25,475,112 downwards.
TAGCATGATTCCTCCCTGCAGCCTCAGCCCTTCCCAGAGTCCCCACGCCACCTTAGACAGGCATTAAAGGTCATTCCTCAGCTCCTTCCCACAGCCTGACCTTGGCCTCCAATCCTCTCAGAGCCTTGGTCTGACCACAGGACTCTTGTTTACTACCAGAGCTTGTCCCTATTTTGCCCCCCGTCCCCATCACTGATGATTATCTTGGTTACCTGCCTGATGCCTCTCACACTGGGCCCCACATGAGACCCCTGGAAATCCCCTCCAGAGTGCTCTTCCTGTCTTCAACCAGATCCAGGATCCTGAACTTCAAAGTATCATCCAGATTCAGATCCCATCATCACCAGGATACATTATCCAAGTACCCTTAGGAGCCTCTCACCTCTCTGAGCCTCCCTGTTTACCCACAACTGAGGATGGTGAGAGGACCAACGAGCTCATTCCCTTCTAGAATCAGTCTTTAACACCAAACTGTGCAGCACTTCATGGATGCCATAGGTACAGCATGGACCAGAGTAGAAATGGGCACTGCCTCATGGAGCTCAGGTCCAGTGGGATGATGGTGAATGGGTCCAGAAAGCTGTGAGCACCAGAGACAGAGTCCACTCCAGCTTGCTGAAGCACACAGGGAACTTGCTGAGGCTGGTCACTGGGAAAGACCCCTGGGAGTGGCCCCACGGAACTACAGGAAAAGCTGCAGAGCCAGGCTCCCCACAGCCTCTGCTTATCTGTTCCCCATCACTGCTCATCTCCACTTGGCATCCCTCTGCAGACCAGCTCGCTCCAGGTGGTGGGAGCTCCAGGTTGTAGGTTCTCCAGGTGGTGGGATGGTGGCTGCTCAGGGTTCCAACATCACATTCTTTCAGCTCAGCACCCTGTCTGAGTCTTCAATGGCTGTATAACTAACCACCCCAAAGTGGAGTGTCTTAAACTACACCGTTTATTTTGTTCATAAATCTGCAATTGGGCAGGACCCAGTGGGACAGCTTGTGTCAGCTCCATGTGACATCAGCTGCAGGGACTCAAAGGCTGGGGGGTTGGAATCACCAAAGGCTCATTTATTCACGCGTCTGACAGTTCATGCTGCCTATTGGCTGGAATCTCAGAGGGCGCTATCAGCTGGAACACTGAACATTGGCCTCCCCACGTGGCTGGAGCTTCCTTACAACATGGCGACGAGTTCCAACAGTGAGCGTGCTGAGGCAGAGCCCGGTGAAAGCTTCACTGCCTTTTGTAACCTAGCCTTAGAGCTCATGCAGAGTCCCTTCCACCACCCTGCCTCTATTCACTGAGGCAGTCACAAAGACTGTCCATATTCAAGGGGTAGGGGACTGGATTCCACCATTTGTAGGGAGCAGTGCCAAAGAATTTGCGGACATGTTTCAAAACATACAGCCCCTGCTATGTGGACACTGATTATCCTTGTTCTGGTCCCATGTATACTCTGTGGGCTACTCCTTTTTACTGGGGGGGTATGGGAGGTTGGGATTTTTCAGTCCTGAGTCAAACCTCCCTTCCTGGGGCCAGTGTGAATATATGGGGAGAAGGCTGAGACTGTGAACTCACAGCCAGACCAGAACTGTGTACAATGAGAGACTGAGGTTTCTCCAAACAAGGGACGGCAGGCAGACAAAAACATATGTCCTTTGTGAATAATAAATAAATAAACTCACAAGTACATAATGATCCACGGTGAAAAGTGCTCTGTTGGCAAAGGACAGGATGCTTGTAAGAGTGACTCAGGTGGGGTGGGCAGTGGAGATGGAGCCTTGGACTGAGTAATCAGGGACTATCTTCAGAGGAGGTGATTTATACCGAGGCTTGAAGAGTGAGAAGGGATCAGCCGGGGGAAAGACTGGGTTTCAGGCAGAGTTTAACCCATGCAAAGGCCCTGAGATGTGAAAGCGTGGCATATTCAAAGACTTAAGTGGCCACGTGGCTGGAGCAGCGTGAAGAAATCGGGGCATGGCAGAGATGAGGCTTGACCACACAGCGTCTTGAAGGCCATGATAAGAGTTCGGATTTAAGCCTGTGAGCAAAAAGCAAGATCCAACTTAAGTTTACATGTATTGTACCCCAAATGCCTGGCATGGAGTTATTTACATGTGCACATTTTTAAAATCTGTTAGTTCTTTTCCCCACTATTTTTTTTTTTTTTTTTTTTTTGAGATGGAGTCTCGCTCTGTCACCAGGCTGTTGTGCGGTGGCGCAATCTCCACTCACTGCAACCTCCGCCTCTGGGGTTCAAGCGATTCTTCTGCCTCAGCCTCCCCAGTAGCTGGGACCACTGGTGCGCACCACCATGCCCAGCTAATTTTTTTTTGTATTTTTAGTAGAGACAGGGTTTCACCATGTTGGCCTGGATGCTCTCGATCTCCTGACTTCGTGATCTGCCCACCTCAGCCTCCCAAAGTGTTGGGATTACAGGCGTGAGCCACCGCACTCGGCCCCTTTCCCCATTTTTTTGGGTCCTTCATCCTTCCAAAATCACTACCAGCTTGGTGACCTTTGCCCCCATCTGGTACACCCCCTTAATCTTTCCCTCAACTGCCTTTTATCCCAGCTTCCTGCAGCTGCTCTGCCCACTCTGTTGGGGCAAATATCGCCAGCTTCAACTCCCTGCTCCATCCACCATAAGCCACCAGGGTATGCCCCGTTGAGCCTGAGAGATGCGTGATGTCAACAAGTGGCAGTGTGAAGGCGACATTTTCTTCACCCAGCCACCACCTGTGCTGCCAGCCCATTCATCGCTCCTCAGTGCACCCAATCCATCCAATTTAAATAAACAAATCCCCCAAACAGGACCCAGTAATAAACGCTGACAGACCCTTATCTACGGCATCTCTGGGTGTACACAGGTCTATAATGATTTGGGCCTCACTGAGGCGGAGGAGTTATTGCAATTGTGCCGCACCTATGACAGTTTAATCAGATCTTGAAAATCAGGGGCATTACATCGTGCACCTGCTCATGAGGACAAAAAGGGAAAAAAATGGCTGGTAGAGTTTTCTATCATGGGCTCTTTTTTTTTTCTTTTTTAATACCCAAGTAGGACTTTCAGAGTACATAATTCATTGCATGTGTGTGGGGGAGGGTAGGCAGCGGGGGATGTGGGAAGTAGAATTACACTGAGCAGTGACTAGAGAAGACTGAGGGAAGATGTCCACAAAGGGGCTTATTTTGTCTACACAGGCTGTGTCTTGGAGGATGTGACCATGTCTGGGCAGTGGAGAAAAACAGACCTGGGTTCAAGACCTGCATCCTTCTCTCCCTTTCTTTCCTTCCCTCCCTTCTTCCTATGAATATTAGTTAACTTCCAACTTTATCTCTGGCCCACTGCTAGGCACCAGGTGGCTATAATAACCCAAGTGTGTCCAGGTTCTGCCCTCCAGGAGTCAGAATATGTGATTAGTGAGAAACAGCCGGCTCACAGAATATCTTAGTTTTCACCTCCTCAAAAGCAGGAGACCAGGGACAAGGATCTCAGATACGCAAAAGACTTGGGGGCAGGGAGTGTATTTGGAGGTGTTCCCAGGTAGCAGGACTGGGGAGCAGGGGGAGAGACAGGAAAGAGAAGAAAATTCCAGTGAAAGGCATGCTGTTGATCTGGTCATCACTGTGGGTAACTGGGGCTTAACACTGCTAGAGACCTTCTGAGGAGCGGTGTAGAATGGGCTACAGCTTTGAAAACCCTGAGGCAGGAAAGCAGGGAGACACCCACTTACGGGACGCTGGCCACATGCAAGGTCGTGTCCATCACTGATGGGCTGGAATCAGTGGGTCAAGAGGGTGTGGCTGGTGGCACCATGGACAGCTCCCACATTGGTACAGTGGGGAGCCGGGGTCAGCTGGGTGATCAAGGTGGCCTTCCTGGAGGAAGTTGAAACTGAGAAGGAGTTAAATGGGGTGGGATGTGGAGGAAAGAGCATTCTAGGAAGGGGGAATAGTGTATGCAAATAAGGTTCAGAGGCAGAAGGAGTGTGGTGCTTTTGAGGACTGACAGGGCCCAGGTGGTTAGAACAAACAGAATGAGGTGTAAAGAAACAGCACATGGGACAGAAGGGGGCTGAACCCAACTCAGACCATGTGGGACTCAAGGCCTCTGGTGGAGACGGAGTCATCAAAGAACCAGGGACAAGGACATCAGATATGCAACTTTAAAAGCTCATCCTGGCTTCTGTGTAGAGAATGGGTGTGCATGGCAGGTGGGGCGAGGATGCACAGAGCAGAGACCATGCTGCCAAGGTTGTCCAGGTGGGAGATGAGGCTGGGCTGGCACCATCAACTCTCTGTATCACCTGGATCAAGTGACATCCCTCACCAGATCTTGGTTTCCTCACTGCCCAGTTGGGTTCATGGTCAAGCCTGCCCTCCGCGTTCCCCAGAGCTGTTACGAGGAAGAAAGATGGTTGCATCTGCAGTGGTGGCTAACACAGAGACTTATGCATGGCAGGCACTTGGAAACCCTTTATTTCTTTCTTCCTTCTCCTCTGTTTCTGCCTTCTGACTTCAGAGGTCTGCCCTGCTGAGGCCAATTGAGGAAATGGGCCTCATGCATGTATTATTGATTTATTTATTGGGGGCAATAGAAAGAGGAATGTTACCTGGCCTTGGCGTCAGGACAGTTCCCTCTCTGCAGGATGAGATGTGGGTGTCTGCCCAGTGACACTGTGCAAACTGTTGAGTCCTCTGCATAGAAGAAAGAGCTGAAGACATCTGTGCCGGACATGGTATACTTCAGACTCTCCTATGTCAGGCTGTTATGCAAAGTGGACTTTTCAGGCTCTCTCCCCCATCATGACACCCCCACTGAGATCTTGTCTCAAGTTTTTTCTTAATTAGGCTTTTGAGTCTGAAACTGAAGGCAGGCTTTGCCAGAGAAGCCCTGGGGTTAAGCAGCTTTTACTTGCAATGGAAAACACCCCAGGGGTTAGAAGTACATAGTCGTTCACACTTTGGTGTGAATTGGGTTGAAAGACTGGGCATGTGCTAAATGCTAAGGGCAAGTGGCCAGGTTAGTGAGTCCTGATGGGCCTCATGAGCTGGGCCACATTCCTGCTAGTCCCTGCTAGGCTGGGGGACAGAGAGGATGGGAGAACCAGAGATCACATTCCTTTCTTCTCTCTGGCAATCTCTGTTCCAATTTGTCTAATTGAAAAGTTGAGTTATGGGTCCCTAAGGCCTTGCCATTTTGGGGTGCCAAATGGTATTTTTATGATACCCAGAACATAGCAGGCACCAAATAAACACCAAAAAAAAATGGCTGGCTGGGTGGATGAACAGATGAATGTACAGATGAACGAATGGGTATTGATTAAGTGAAGGAGCCAGTGTTTGGATAAGCAGCTGCACCAGAGCATCACTGAGCAGGCTCTGGTGAAGCCTATTTGGGCTGGTGGTTTGCATCCTGGAACTCAGGGCTGGCTGTTTGTGTTTGAAGACTGTTTCCCAAGAGGGCTCCCCAACCCCAGATTCTGTAGAACACCTCATTTTGCCTCTGAAGTGGCTGGGAGAATCCCAGTCAGATGGTCCTCTACTCCAGGCTACTGGGTTTTAAGTGGCGGTGACATCTACGTTCAGGACCTGTGTCCTCAGGCACAAGGGATATCACAGGAACATCCTGTCCTGTGAGGTAGCGGGGATGATGTGAAAAACAAGCAAGAAACTAGGCTTATTTACTTAAAAAATTTTTTAGAGACAGTCTCTGTCACCCAGGCTGGATTGCAGTCATGCAAGCATAGCTCGCTGCAGCCTCAAATTCCTGGGCTCAAGCAATCCTCCCACCTCAACCTCCTGAGTAGCTGGGATTATAGGCATGCAGCATCACTCCCAGCTAATTTTTAAAAAATGTATGGAGATGGAGGTCTCACTTTGTTGTCCAGGCTAGTCTCAAACTCCTGGCTTCAAGTGATCCTCCTGCCTTGGCCTCCCAAAGTGCTGGGATTACAGGTGTCAGCCACCATGTCTGGCCCTTATTCACTCTCATGCCATCTGTAGAATCCCGCAGAGCAGTGCCAGGCTCTGAAGATATTGTTTGGAGGGATCTGGAGGGAAGATGCAGAAGTTCTCTGCCACCAGCAAATCTTGGGGATTTTATTTGTTATTTTGCTGTTTCTTTGTTTGATGTCCTTTCTAACCATAAACCCACTCACATATTTAGTTTTTACTTACCCATCATCTAGCCATCTATTTATCCAACTGTCCATGTATTCATTCTCCTAACTCCTCCCTCAACTATCCATCTACTCACCCATCCACCACTCATTCACCAGCCTATCCATCTACCCATCCATCCATCTACCCACTCACCTACCCATCCATCCATCCATCCATCCATCCATCCATCCATCCATCTATCCATCCATCCATCCATCCACTTATTTATCCATGCATCCACACATCTATCCTTTCACTCATCCATCCATCCCTCCATCCACCCATCCATCCATCTATCCATCCACCCACCCAGCTATCTACCGGAAACACTCATCCACCCATCTATTTATCCACCTATCCATCCATCCACCCATCCATTCACTCCTCATCCACCCATCCATCCATCCATCCACTCACCCACCAACCCAGCCATCTACTCATCCATCCATCCATCCATCCATCCACCCATTTATCTACTGGTCGTCCATCCATCCATCCATCCATCCATCCATCCATCCATCCATCCACTTATTTACCCATCCATCTGCTTACTTATCCATCCACCCAGCCACTCATCTATTTACTTCTCCACCCACCCATTCACCCACCCATCCATTTACTCATCCATCCATCCACACATCCATCCATCCATCCATCCATCCATCCATCCACCCATCCATCCATCCATCCATCCACCCACACATCCAACCACCTATCCATCCATTCATCCATCCATCCCAAACCCTCATACCCCCATTAACCTAATCAGTCTACCATCTAGTCTGTGCCAGGATTTGTTCCATATATTGGGCACAACAATGAGGCTGTGATAGGGCCAATGCATTAACAGAGTCTCCAGTAATGGAGATGTTCACAATACAGACAATTATAGCCTAGACAGATCAGCACTGTGATCAGAGCAGCACAGAGAACTCTGGGTGCCCAGAGGAAGACCATGCTGCCTCAGTTTCCTTGGAGCCTTCACAGATGCTGTTCCTCTGCCTGGAACACTCTTCCCTCCCCTTGTCATCTGGATCACTCCCACTTATCACTTAAGTTGAAGCCTGGTGCACCTCATGAGAGAGCTGTCTCCAATCGTCCTTACTCTTTTCTCTGGATTGCAATTTTCCACCAACTTTTGGAGTTGGGTCTATGTCTTATTCCTTCCTCGCCTGGCCCATAGTAGGTGTGCTACAAATGTTTGAGGAACAGATGAATGCAGATGGCTAGACCAAGAAGAGGGAGAAAATGACAGAGTATATGAGAATGGCAAGGATGTCCAGGCCAGACCCTCAGTCGAGATTAAGGGCCTATGCAGCTAGACAGTGATGGACATGATACTCTGAAACCAGGTGGGCCCAAATCCCAGGCCCAACACGTGAAGATAACTCATGAAGCCCTCTTCCCCTGAAGCTCAGTATCCTCATCTATAAAATATGGAGAATTGTCACTGCCCTCTGAGGTTTTGTACAGCATTAAAAGGTGCATTAGTTCATGTCCTCTGTATGAGTTTTCCACTGCTGCTCTAACAAATTACCACAATCTTAGTGACTTAAAACCATACAATTTTTTTTTTTTTTAGTTCTGGAGGACATAAGTCCAAATGCATGTTAGAGGCTAAGACCGAGGTGTCAGCAGAGCTGCATTCCTCTCTTTCTTCCCTAAGAGAGAATCTGTTCCTGGTCTTTTCTTGTACCTTGAAACCACTTTCATTCTTTGGTTCACGGTCCCTTCCACCCACTTTAAAGGGCATCAACTTCTGCTTCTGTTATCACAACTCCTTTCTCTTGTTCTGATCCTCTTGCCTCCCCCTTATAAGGACTCTCATGTTGAGATGGGGGCTGCCTTCATCATCCAGGGTAATCTCCCCGTATTGAAATCCTTAACTACATATTTGCAAAGTCCCTTCTGGAAGGTAATACATTCACAGGTTCTGGGGATTAGGGTGTAGATATCTTTGGGGGACCCCTATTCTGTCAATCACATCCTCTCAGAAACAGAAAGTAAGATGGGAATAGCAAGAGGAGGGTGCTGAAGGAGGAAGTGGGGATGGCTGTCAGGCAGTGATGCTGGTCTGACTCCTGTGCCAGGAGAGGGGGAAGGAAGGAGAGGAAGTCAAGGAAGAGTCTCAGGTGGCCACACAGTTCTAAGAAAAAGTTTCAGCCAGACCAGCGGGGACTCCTTGAGCCAAAGTCACACAACAGAGGAGTCTGTGTCTTGCAAAACTGGGCCTACCTCAGTATACCCATCAGACTCATTCTCTGTCTGAGAGTAGCTCATGGGAAGCCTGGCCTTGGTGCAAACATGGTGGGAGAGTCAGTGCTGTTAATTAGATCTGGGTGGTGCATTTTCATGGCAGGCAGAGACGGTTCTAGCACAGGTATAGGCCAGGGATTGCTGTAGGAAAGGGAGTAGCTCTAGTATCAGGTTGAAGTCAGAGAAGGGAAGGGTGCAGGGTGTGAGTACTGTCTTTGGGTTGTGGAGATGGGAAAATTCCAAGGGCTCTGAAGAGGACAGGTAGCCCCCAACCTAAGGAAATCCCAGTGGGGTCTCAGGAGTTCTTTCATATTTTTGAGGGAAGCTACACATCCTCAACCTGGAGGAAACCTCATTAGATTGTAAATTCCATGCCACTTAGTGATCACTTGCAGGGAAATGTAAGGTACTCTCATTTAGATAGTCTTATAAAAGGGACCTGAATTAGAATTTTCCTCTCTAAACCTGAGATAGATAATATAAGTTAAGCTTGTCTTATTTTTAAAAAACCTTATTTCCCACCTCTCTCTTTCTCTTTTTCATGGTGTCATTCCCACGGCTCTCTTTTAAGGAAGTGAAATCAGACTGATAGAATATTTACCTGTGAGGATAGATACCTGTGTCAACGTTTCCCAGAGTGGGCTCTGATTCTGGGATTAAGGAAGGCAGCTGCATGACATTGGTCCTCTTACTCTTCTTTCTATGATCTCTGCAGACATTGCTAAGTGATCACAGAATTATTCCCACTAAGCTGGACACAGCCTCAAAATAGGGCGACGATGTAATTTACTATGCAAACCAGGACACTTTTGAAAGTTAAAAAGGGGAAATAATTTCGATTAATAATGATGTCTGAACAACAGGCATAAACTGGATGGCCCTCCGAAGACCAGGGTGTTTGGACATCCTACTTTAAAATCCGCCCAAACTAGTGTTCCTGGTAGCCATTACCAATCTATCACCAAACTTGGAGCATGAGATCCACATTATTTGCCTTTCCAGGTGTGATCATGTGTGGCTGCAGAGGAAGGTATGTCCCTCCAAGGACACATAATCCAAACCATCTGTTCTGCCACATCTGGGATCAGAAACCAGGGCTAGCTAGTTTCAGTCTTCTCCATCCCCTCCCATGCCTGGGCAGCCAGCCACACCATCTTCAGGGAGCGACCCACTCCTCTGTATTTCTGAGACTCCAGGACAGCAGGTCTCTGCATGGCATCCTTCACAAGGAAGGCTGCAGGCCTCACAGCTCACGAGATGTTCTCAGAAACAGCATGCAAGTATCTGACTCAGAAAATTGGCTTTAGAAGACCTTGCTGGCTCCTTGAAGAACTGAATGGGGTAGGCCCTTGTCATGTGGGGGTTGAGAGTCTGGAAGCAGTGGAGTCTACAGAGGGGCTCCACTATCAGTGTAACGGCCTTCCTTGGTTCAACTGCATTTTCTGACACCATCACATTTAGAGTGGCTAGAAGGGGGCTGCCAATGGCACCCCCAAATCTCTTGCTGGCTAATTTATCTGAGGATTCCTAGTGGCTGGCCCACGGCCTGGTACTCAGTGGATGGCCACAGAGTAAAATGAAGGGGGAATGAAGGATTTTTCTCTTGCATGGAAATGCTCATGGCTGACAACCTCCACCTCTTCAGTTCACAGATGTGGAAACTGAGGATCGGAGGGGATCTCTGGTCCTCAAGGTCACCCAACGAATTCATGGCAGGGCTGGGATTCCCAAGCCTGGAGCTCCTGACCTATTTCCCCTGCTTTGGCACCATCTGAAACATCTGTGAAATGGGCACACTCAAAGGTGGCTATCTGTGAATAAAGTCATTGTCCCCATCCAACAGAAGGTGATACGTTTCTTTAAGAATGAATAAAAAGCCAGACCCTAGCGTGAAGGGATGAAAATAAACATTCATCCAGCTCCTACTGAATACCAGGATGGTTCTCATGTTAATTTAATACTAACTTGTTCTTCTGTATGTTCCCCAAATTCTACAAGGCAGGGATGATCTTTTCATTTCACAGACAGGGAAGCAGACCTAGAGAGGTTAATGGAGTCCACATTATGGCGAGTGGCAGAGCTGGCACATGAGCCTGAACCTGTCCTGATTTGAGGACCCCTCTCTCGCCATTGCTCCTTTCTGCTCCATACTAATGGGGCACATTTAGTGTTCTTTCAAACCCTGCTCAGTCTGCAGATGAGGTGCATTATCAGTACAATTGACCCCCAAACAACACAGGGGTTAAGGGTGCTGAGCCCCCAGCTGTGCACAGACACAAATCTGCATATAACTTTTTACTCCCGAAAGCTTAACAACCAATAGCCTAACGTTGACCAGAACCCTTACTGAGAGCATAAACTGTGGGATAACACATATTTTGGATTATATATATATACATATATATATTCTTACAATAAATTAAGCTAGGGAAAAGAGAATGTTATTAAGAAAACCATAAGGAAGAGAAAATATATTTACTATTGATTAAATGAAGTGGATCATCATAAAGGTCATCAACCTCGTCACCTTCAAGTTGAGTAGGCTGAGGGGAGAAGAGGAGGGGCTGGTCTTGCTGTCTCAGAGGTTGCAGAGGTGGAAGAAAATCCACGTAATTCAAACCCACCTCCTGTTTCCTGAGCACTGACCACGTGCCTGGCACAACCAGAGCTATTGCACCAATCCTTACTGGGACCTCCATTTTACCGATGAGGAGACTGTGGCTCAGAGAAGAATGGCCACACAGAGAGGAGAAGCATAGCCAGGATCTGAACACTCTCTCCTAAGCCGTAGTGTGTCTCCCGGACAGGCTCAGTGGAGGATGCCTCGTCCTGGCCTGGACTGTCCCAGGCTCCCCAGGGCCAGTAAAGAACAGCACCTGCATTGTCCCTAATTCCTCCCTTACGTCTGTGGTATCTGGGTGGGCCACAGGGGAGAGAGCTGGAAAGCGATGTGGCTCCCAGACTGATGAGTACCATTATCGTCTCTTCATGGTGCTAATAACCGTGCAGGCATGTGGAGCAGGCCTGGAAGATGGATAGTGTCTCTGACCTCCCCCACCACGCCCACCTCTGTCTCCTGCCTTCTTCCTCAGGGAATGTGGCCTTTGCCAAGAGGCCACCTTTGGCTCCTCTTCCGTATCAGGAGAGGGCATAGAGGGAGGCGCTGAGGCATGCCGACCTTGGCCAAAGCATTCTTCCTATTTTACAGTGGAGGAAACTGAGTCCAGACTACATTGGAACAGCCTGATCAGAGGGCAAGGACTAGCTCAGAGACACCTTTATATCCCAGCAGTCAGCCCAGGGCAGAGCCTGGCACTTACATAAAACAACAGTCATAACAAAAATTATAGTAATGATAATGACCTTCACTGTTTACCCAGAGCCCTGAACTCTAACAGTCAGTGTCTTGCTTATCAGGCAATCTTTTATTTATTTATATATATATTTATTGATTAGAAACAGGGTCACACTCTGTCACCCAAGCTGGAGTGCAGTGGCTTGATTTTGGCTCACTGCAACCTCAATCTCCAGAGCTCAAGCAATCCTCCCAACTCAGCCTCCTGAGTAGCCGGGACTACAGGCGCCTGCCACTAGAAGCATGGATAATTTTTGTATTTTTAGTAGAGATGGGGTTTCTCCATGTTGCCCGGGCTGGTGTCGAACTCCTGGGCTCCTGTGATCCTCCTGTCTCGGCCTCCCAAAGTGCTGGGATTACAGGCATGACCCCGAGCCCAGCTATCAGATAATCTTATGATGGAGGCACCATCCCCATCTTACAGATGAGAAAGTCGAGTCTCAGTCCTGTAGGGAATTTGCCCGAGGATATAGGATTTTGACAGGTAGAAACATGATTTGAACCCAGGATCAGCAGAGCTCAAGCCCTTGTGCTTTCATTTCCCACACCATGCTGCCTCTCTTGTCATGGTTGCATCTCCAGTAGAGTGTTTTCCCTTGACCTTGGACTCTCTGCGCTAGAAGTGGAGCTTGGAGCATGCGTGGCAGGGTGCATGCAAGGAGTCTTTCTAGGTAAAAATGGTAATATTGGCAATGACCATTTACTGAGCACTTACTCTCTGTCAGCTCAGCATACTCTGAATCTGTGGGTAGGGTTTTATGGTCCCCAAATTGCAAGAGAAGGAACCGAGGCTCCCTGAGGTGACCCCTCGCCCCCGCACTGAGGCCACATCGCTAGTGACAGAGTCGACCCCACCAGAAAAGCACATGTACGGTTTTTCCTGTGTTCACTTACGTTTTCTTCCTTTCTGTGTAAGCAGATCCTGGCCTGGAGCCTCCTGGGGAAGATGAGACGGAGGCGTTCTCAAGGGGCCTCCCTCCCCATGGCCTGTCTGTAGCTCCGGAAACCAGCAGCCAGATGTTTGGTGTCCGAAGAGCAGGCTCCAGCTGTGGTCCCGGACACCCAGGGCCTCCTTGGCTGACCCCGTGGGGCTGAGAGGGACACCCTCAGCTGCAGGGTTCAGCCCAAGGTCGGGCGTGGGCTGGGGAAGCACCTGTGTAGGCATGAGGGCTTGCAGAAACCTTCTGGATCCATCCCCCGGGCTGAGGAGGTCCCACTGACCCTGCCCTTTAGTGCCTCCCACCCCAACACCCACAAATGTTAGGGTCAGCTTGGGGCTGGTTTCTGTAGGCCAAGCAGGAGGTTCCAAATGACTGGCTGTGTAACCTGGGCAGGTCACTCACCCTCTCTGGGCCTTATTCTCCTCAACTGTAAGAAGGAGTCAGACCGGCTAGATCATCTCCCATAGTTTCTCTGGCCATCAAAGAACCCAGATAGCAGCCCAGAAAGACAACACTGCCTCCCGTCAGGGCTTTCACAAAGGATTTTCCCTCCGGGCTCCACAGTGTCCCTATCTGTAAAATGGGTCTCATTATAATGCCTACCTCATGGTTAATGTGACGATCTTAGCGGGGCTCTACCCAGGATCCACACTGAAGAAGTAGGAGATGTTATTATTATTATTATTATTTTGAGACAGAGTCTCACTCTGTCACCAGGCTGGAGTACAGTGGCATGATCTCGGCTCACTGCAACCTCCGCCTCCCAGGTTTAAGCAATTCTCAGCCTCCCAAGTAGCTGAGACTACAGGCACCTGCTGCCACACCCAGCCAATTTTTTTTATTCTTAGTAGAGACGGGGTTTCACCATGTTGGCCAGGATGGTCTCGATTTCTTGACCTTGTGATCCGCCCACCTCAGCCTCCCAAAGTGCTGGGATTACAGGCCTGAACCACCTCACCTGGCTGAGATGTTACTATTAAAATGAAAAAGCAGCATAATCAGAAAACCCTCCCATGAGGGCGTTAAACACCATATTTTAGCTGGTGGGGACAGCCAGGTGTGAGGTCAAGTCCCTGCTGTGCCAATTTCCATCCAGGTGAACCTTAGTTTCCTCCTTCGTGGAGTGGGATTTGAATAACTCATAGATTCTGTGAGGATGGAGAAAGAGGAATAAAGGAGAAAGTTTATAAATCACACTCCACTTTCTTTCTCCTCTCTTCCCGTTCTTCCTTCCTTTTCTTCTTCTTCTTTCTTTTTCTTTTCTTTTTTTTTTGAGATGGAGTCTCACTCTGTTGCCCAGGCTGGAGCGCAGTGGCATGATCTCCTCTCACTGCAAGCTCTGCCTCCCGGGTTCACGCTATTCTCCTGCCTCAGCCTCCCGAGTAGCTGGGACTACAGGCACCTGCCACCACACCCAGCTAATTTTATCTATTTTTAGTAGAGACGGGGTTTCACCGTGGTAGCCAGGATGGTCTCGATCTCCTGACCTCGTGATCTGCCCACCTCAGCCTCCCAAAGTGCTTCTTTTTTTTTTTTTTTTTTTTTTAAAATAAAGCTGGGGTCTCCTCTGTTGCCCAGGCTGGAGTGCAGTGGTGGGTTTATAGCTTGCTATAACCTCAAATTCCTGGGCTCAAGCGATGCTTTGGCCTCAACCTTCCAAGTAGTTGTGATCACAGGCACGTGCTGCCACATCTGGCTAATTTTTTTATTTTTAGTAGAGATGGGGTCTCACTATGTTGTCCAGGCTGGTCCCAAACTCCTGGCCTCAAGTGATCTTCCTTCCTTGGCCTCCCAAAGTGTTGGGATTACAGGAGTGAGCCACTGCGCCCGGCTCCCTCTTCCTCTTTCCTCCTTCCTCTCCCCACTCCGCTTCCTCCTCCTCTATCTCCTTTTTCAATCCTCCCTCCCCAACAGTAGTGCCCAACAGGGACAAGGGAGGGGTGATGCCAGCAGTTTCTCCTCCTGTGGGTGGTCTGCCCTATGCAGGGGGCTTCTAAGGAAAGGAGCCCAAGAGACCCTCCCCTCAAGCTCCCCGAGTTGGAGGAGAGGGGTATGAGGGGCAGGACCCGTCCCGCTGCCTACAAGCACCTTTTCACAGGCAGAGTCACCTTCACCCTGGGATGGTGATGCACCTGTCACCTCAGGCTTCACTGTGGAGACTCAGGATGTCTGGGGTCAGATCTTCGGCCTGTTCCTTTACTGCTCTGAGCCTCTATTTTTCACCCGAGAGATGGGGATAGTGAAATTTGCACTGGGGATTTGCCTTGTTACAATGAGGGAATGAGATAAAGTCTGCTTTGGGGGGTTCCTGGGGATGCCGGGCCTCAAGGTGGGGTCCACAGGGGTATCTCCGCATGGGGCGGTGGTCATTAGAGATGGAGGACAGGGCTAAGTTAGAAAATGCTGGGGGTGAGAGTGACATTCTGGGGGTTAGGGTGCCATAGAGTGACGGCCTTTTCACTTCTAAAGTCTTCTCCAGCCTGAAACCCCTAAATAAAACTCATCGGGAGGCAAACTTGAAATTTCCCAAAGCCACAGAATCTCTGGCCCGCCCTAAGACTGAGGGCAAGGACAACCATGACTCCGCCTGCCCCCTGGGGTGGGTCTCAGAGCCAGCTGGCTCTCTCCTCGAGGAGGGAGGGTGGGAGGCCTCTGTTGGTTCCATTGTGATTTCTGGATGATGACAACCCTGGCTGGCCCTCCTCGTTGGGGGCTGGTATGTGGGATTTTAAATCAGTTGCTTCCCAAACTTCAATGGGCCCTGGGAATCACTTGGAGCTCCTGTCAAAATACAGATTTGGATTCGACAGATCTGCGCACTCAATTTGCAGGGCCCAGTGCAAAATGACAATGCGGGCCCCTTGTTAAAAAATTGTTCGAAGGAATTTCAAGATGGCAACAGCGGAGCATGAAGCCAAGGATGGGGCCCTTCTCACTCGGGGCTGCTTGTGTGTGTGACTTTGCAGGTTGAGTGCCTGTGAAGCTGGCCTAAGACTCTGCATTTTAATTAGCTCCAGGTGAAACTGATGCTGCTGGTCCCGGCCACGCTTTGAGGAGCTGGGGTTTAAATGGTAGCCAGGGAAGCATTAAATGCTCAGCCGGCGTCAGGAGACTCGGCTTCTAGCCTTGTGAACTTGGACCACGACCTTGGCCTCTCTGGGACTCGGTCTCCCCAAATGGAAAGGGAGAGGGTCAGCCGTGATGGCCTCTAAGCCACCTCCCCTCTGGCACCCTGTCTTCCCATGTCATCCCCAACTCGTGGCCTTTAAACCACCAGCCAGGATCAAATTGCCAAAGTCGCCTCCACCATCCTGCCCAGCTGGGAATGATTTTTAAACAAAGCCCACATTCCTGGTGAGCCTATTGATTTCTGGATTCCCAAGCCCACCACCACACTGCAGTGTCCTTGCCAAGCCAACAGTGAGGCGTAAACAGACAGCAAAACTCCGGCAAGCGAATAAATAAACAAATCACCACTGCAACCCCACCACGTCCCTCTTCGCCCTGGTGTCTTTTCAAGAACAAGTGTCTTGATGACAATGTCCAGACATCAGGGGCCCTGCCGGGGAAGAGGGTAGGGCTGGGGTGCTGGCGAGGACAATTGGAATAAAACGGAGGTCAGACCCCCAAGAAGGACCGGCCAACTTCAATCCCATAATGGAAGTCTTGTGGGGGCCGGATTTTGCCTGTGAAGGCTCCCAGTGGACTCTTGTGAAGACAGCAAGCACTGTGCAGGGATAGAGTGGCTTTTAGAACTATTAGAAAGTGGGTGTGCTGGGAATGGGGGGAAAGGGGGGCCAGGATGGGAACATTAAAATTCTGCTCCTGCCCAGGGTTTCTGGGCTCCAGCTCGCCATGCGAGCATCGATCTGTTCCAGCATTTGACTTTCAACCATGACAAAACTGTGGGCAAATTAATTGTTCTCCAGGATATTAAACATCAGACTCCATTAATCCTTTCTGAGCGAGATGCTTGCTGAATACTAATTGGAAGGGTTCCAGGCTGCCACGGGGCATTTATCCTGCCACGGAGGCCCCAGTGGGTCCCACCCTTTCTCTCTCCCTTGGGCAGGGGTGCCGAGGGCTGAGCACCCTTCTCCACACCATGTGTTACCTTTATTTCCCTTTGTGGCCGGGGACAGAGGGGGAACAGGTGGACGCGACCTGAAACCTTCCCCACCCCCACCTGGGCGTCTTCTTCCCAGGAAGCCGTGGGACTGGTAGCAAGATTGTTTTATGCAAATTCCAATATCTGTATGCAGGCACGGCCGTGAGGATGAACACAAGAAATAATTGCCAAATTATGCACGTTGAGTTGGTTTTCCTGAATCTCGAGCCCTTAAAAGAAAAAGAAGAAACACAGCGACGAGAGTGTCTAAAACAGACAAACAACCTCTTGGCTCTGGTCGCCCAAGGTGGGTGGGCCACCGCGCTGGCTGAGGACAGAACAGAACGGAATCTTTGTGGGTTTTGAGGGGGATGGAGTGGTAGGCTCTGCCTGGGAGTCAGGGGGTCTGAGCTCCAGGCTGCCACCAAATTGCAAGGTGTCTTTGAGCAAGTCACTTCCCTTCTTGCAGCCTCAGTTCCCCATTTGCAGAAGGGGAAGATAGCCAAAGCCTGACAATGCTGTCATTTGAAATGTGGATGGGGCGTAGCGGGGGGATCCCACTGGGCTTGAGGCAGGGCTGACCAAATGGGCACAGCAGGGGTCTGTGGGGACAGGGAAGATCTCTGGGGCTTCAGCTTGCTCTGCAAATCGCGCTTGTCTCTTTTTCTATGGCAACAACTCTTTTATCCGTAGGGTTTTGGTGCAATCAACTCATGTCAGGGAGGCTGGTTGAGAGCATGATCCCATTTCACAGAGTGCAGCTCACAGCAGCAGAGGGTCAAGCCAAAGCTATGTCCTGTAGGAGGCAGAACAAGGATTAGACTGCCTATCTGTACTGTCATCCTGGGACAATTCTATCCTCTTCACACCCCAAGCTACCTCTCCTGGTTAGGTGCTTCCTTCCCATATGGGGAGCTCAGTACTGCCCAGAAAAGAATGCGGTTCTTGCTTCCCATAATCCCAAAGTATCCCCTACACCAGCCCTCACCTGGGCTCTCATCCCAATTTAGCAAAATCCAGGTCTGTCACAGGACACCTAAATTACCACCTCCACCGTGACCCCCATCATCCCATACGTTATAAAGCACTTTGCACTAAGCTCCTTCCATGCCTCATCCCATTGACTGCTCACAACCACTTTTTAAGGGGAGGGTCCTATTATGATTCTTGCTTTCTGAGGCTCAGAGAAGCCAAGCCACTTGTCCAAGATCACACAGTAAGTCAGTGACTGTGCTGGGATTCAAACTTGCATCTGTCTGACTTCAAAGCCCACTGGCTATACTATGTATGTATCTCATCTTTAATTCCTCTTTCCTCCTGGTCTGGAGGGTGGCAGAGGCTTTCCTCACCCTTCACAGTCCTTCCTATTTCCACCACTTCCCATTTCTCTCAATCTACGTTTTTGGACTGCTGTGGGCAGAGAGAAAACAGTGCCAGCAACTCACTAACTGTGAGGATATTTATGCCTCTGCAAACACCACACAAGCCTTTTGCATGATTTGGGGCTAAATGCAGTGTTACTTAATTAATGCACATGTAACACTCGAGAATATTACACCTATTAGAACTCATGGACAATTAACACTCACGGGCTGCTGCCACAACCACGTCACATAGACAAAGGCTCCAGAAGCGCCTCGGTGCTGAATCAATTGCCCAGGGAAAATGCCTCCTCCCTCCTGCACTTTGTCTACTTTTGCCACCTTGACCTCAGTGTCTTCCTCTTCCCCTTTCATCTTTAACTTTTCTGTATTTAGCCTTTTAGCTTGGACAATTTGGCATCATGACATATTAAAATGATGACATATAAAACCTCATATTATACATTATATTACATATAAAACATTTCTGCTTTGGGAGTGTTTTGTGCAAACAAGTCTCTAGGCTCTGTGCTGCCAGGGCTACTGGGTCATCAAATATTTTGAATTTCCTGCTTTCCCAAAGGGACTGATTTTCTTCCTCATTTTAATGTTTATAACAGGAAAAGAAGAGTCACCTTCTCCAGGAAGCATCCCGTGATTTCTTCAGCACTTTCTCATACTTCTCATACTTCTCTCTACTGATACCCTCCAGTGCTTAAGACATCATAGACTCTATGCGGCCAGGATCCCCGTTGTCTCCCCACCTGATGGGGGCGTATCCCAGAGGGCCCCAATTCTCACAGCTGTGAAATGAAACCCAGAAAACCTTTCCATCCACTCTCTGGGGCTGCAGGGAGAACGCAGTAAGATTTGGTGCTATGCAAACCCACAGCTGAGTTTGATGCAGCATCTTCTCGGTACATTCACCTTTCCAATCTGTCAAATGGGTGTGCTGATCCCATCCTTGAAAGCTTGGCTGAGTGTTAAAGGAAACATCATCACAGGTAAGGAGCCTAGCCTACTGCCAAGCACTGTGGTAAGCGACGCAGGGCCTGAATTACATAAATCAGGTGTCTCCACCCCCATTCCAAAAATAGTTGTTGAGTGCCTACTGTGTGCAAGGGCTGCAATGCAGATTAAGATACACATGACCCCCTGCTTCAGGAGGCTTCCAGTCTAGTGGGAGTGATAGGCAGTAAATCCACAAACAAGTAAGTAAATGGATAATCCTGGCACATGCTATATGTTAGGAAGGAAATATCTGAATGACAAGATGGTAATGGATAAGATTTTTCCTGGGGTGGTCAAGGAGGGCTTCCTGGAGGAGGTGTCTTTTGGGCAGAGGCTAAAGAAAGAGAAAGAGTTGACAGGTGACAAGGAGGATAAATAGCTTCAAGTGGTTGGTGCTCTGCCCATATCCTCCTGTCACTCACCACTCCCCTGCAAGGTGGGGAGATGTCTGCAGGCGACTGCTTGGCCCCAGTGTAGAAGGAAGAGGAGTGTAGGGAATAAATGCCCCTTCCTGGGGGAAGCAGCCCTCCACCAATGACAGATGGGAGCTGGAGTATAAATACCCTGGTTTCCTTGCTCCTTGGGCGGATGACTCTGAGGTGAGTGTTCTTGCAAAAGGTCCTCAGCACAACTGAGCCCCAGTCACCCACAGCAAAAACTGGCTGCTTAATGGCAGCCAGACTTGACCACCTCCCCTCTTTGCCTCAAGTCCTCATCCCCTGTTGATACATCCTGGGATCCCCCTCCCAGATAAACTAGCCCTGCAGTGCTTATCTCGAAGTCTGCTGGTGACACCTCCCAAGCAGACACCTCAGGGGTCAGTGAGTGGCAGATCGCCCTGGGCTCCCAGGTTGAGGTTCCTCTAGAATCCTCCCAAGAGTCCCCACTCAGTCTCCACCCCAAGGCCCCGCCTGCCCAGGCCTGGGGGATTAGCAGAGTCCCCAGGGCTGGCCTTCAGATCCATCCCCAGACACTATTTCCAAAAAGGATTAAATAAATACGTCCAGCGGGAGGGGGAGCTCCGGCTTTCACTGCCCGCTGGCGGGAAATTAAATAATGTTCGTTTCTGCTGCTGTGAGCCGGAACAAGGCTGGCCGAGCTGCAGGGCTGGGCCAGGAGGCGGCTGCGATTGGCAGCTTGTGGCAAGCCCTAAATCAAAGGAGCCGATGAAATTTCTAATAGCAGGAGCGCGACTGGCATTGGCGTATAAATAAAGCTCCCCTCTTGAAAGACAGCTTATTCTAGCCTTGCCGCCAAGGATATTAAGCCTGGAGGACTGGTGGCTGTGGCCAGGCTGGAGCCCCGCCAGAAGCCAGCTGGGCTGGGGAGGCTCGAGTCCTTCCCCAACTGCTGCCCCGGCTGCCCCTGAAACAGTCCCCAGGGTTCAGCCCCTGGCCATGCCCAGCCCCTAGCTGGGTGGATGTGTGTGGTGTGTGTTTGCAGGGCAGATTTTATCATTCCCATTGCCCAGATGAGCACACCAAGATTCTGGGGGTAGGTGTTCTGCCAGAGGTCACACAGAACGTCAGCGGTCCCTTTCTAGTTGAAGGGCAGGGAAGGGGAGATTCAGAGTCATGTCTGATTCCACATCTCACAGTGGTCAAATGGGCGCAAACTGCCCCATGGAGGATCTGGAGCCACTTCTCAGGCTGGCCAGCCCCTGCCTCTCTGTTCTGCATCCCAGGCTGCTCCTTGCAGAAATGAGCCAGCCCTGGCACTTACTCCCAGGCACCTGCTGTCCCAGGCGGGCAGAAGGAAACACGTCTTCAAACAACCCTCATGATCCCCTCCTGTGGGCTCCAATCTACTCTGGTGGCTGGGCCCATAAGCTCTGGAACCAGACTGCCTGGGATTGGATTTTGTCTCCACTGCCCTGGCTGTGTGGCCTTTTACAAGTTGCCTAACATCTCTGGGCCTCAGCTTCCTCATCTGTGAAATGGGGATAATAACAGCACCTGCCTTCTGGTGTTGATGTGGGAATTAAATAAGATGATTCATGTAGAGGACTCAGCTCAGACATACACCAGTAAGTGTCCTATAAGTTCGTGCTTTCATTTATCACCATTCATTCATTCATTCATTCATTCACTCATTCACTGCTGTGACTGCAGGGCCTCACACATGACTGGTGTTCTACAAGTATTTAATATCTTATAATAATAATAGTTACTATATATTTATATAATAAAAATAAATAGTTTATTATTATTATTCATTAGAGACAGGACCTGACTCTGTCACCCCGACTGGAGTGCAGTAGTACAATCATAGCTCACTGAAGCCTCAACCTCCTGGGCTCAAGTGATCCTCCCACCTCAGCCTCCGTAGTAGCCAGGACTACAGGCATGTGCCACCACACCTGGCTAATTTGTTTTTAATTTTTATTTTTATTTATGTAGAGATGGGGTTTCACTATGTTGCCCAGGCTGGTCTTGAACTCTTGGCCTTGAGGGATCCTCCTGTCTCAGCCTCCCAAAGTGGATTTCCTGTGATTAGACATGCAATCGTAGTGCTGGGTGCTGCGGGCTTCAGCAGGGGCAAAGGGGACCACGGCAGGTTCGGGCCTGTCATGGAGCCTAGGGTCCAAAAATCCCCAGGAAGATATTGAATGAGGCTTCCTAGAGGTAATAGGTGTCATAAAAAGGATGTCCAGGGCTACACGAGTGAAATCCTATCTGCTGGGGTCAGAGAGGCCTTTTCCAGGGGGGGTCATCTCCCAAGGGGCCTTAGGGTCAGAGGAAGAGTGTTCCAGGCAGGGGGTGTGCATGGGCAAAGGCCATGAAACAGGGAGGAGCAGTGGTGCCCTGTCCTGTGAGTCCCTCTGTGAGTCAGGCTCTAGGGCAGGTCAGGAAACTAGCAGGGCGCAGGAGGGCTCAGTGTCCTGTCTGCGCATTTTGCAGATGGGCAAACTGAGCCTGAGATAACCCAACAGGCAAAGCCAGAATGGATCGGGGTTTGTTGCCTTCTGCTCCAGCACTCTTCTCCAGGGAGGACAAGCTCACGACAGCTAGGAGAGGTTCAAGCCATGAGCTGACTGGTATGCAAGTCTCAGCTCAGCGAATTTGTCTGAAGCCCCAGGAATGAGGCACAGGAGCCCCGTTTAACAGAGGGGGAAGCTGATAACTTGGTAAGTTCTATCACTGCAGTCAGCAAAGGAGTTTGGATTCAAACCCACAGTCAAATGCTGGAACCTGGCCTCATACCCCTGGGCTGTCTGTCCTACCTGGGGAGGAGGGATTGCAGAGCTGAGCCAGACCCTCAGGCAGTGGTTTCTTTTCTGTCCTTCTTGGGCCATGAATACCTCTCCAGCCCTGGCCGCAGCCGCTGAGGACAGACACCAGGGTCTTTCTCCCTCCCTCTTTCTTCCTCCTTCCATTGTCTCCAGATTCTGGTTCCATTTCAGAATCTGACTTCACAGGGTCTGACCCTTTTGTGCAAACTCCAAAGCCCTTTTCTTTGTGATTATAATTTTTTTTTTTTTTTTTTTGGAATCCAACATCTCTTGACAGGAAAATCGGTGCTTGAGGTTGGAGACGTTTGCTGCATTCTCCATGTGAAAGCCATTACGGGCCTGTCCGGGACGGAGCCCATGCATGTGTGCACACACACGGTCTGACTGCCTTCCTTGCGCCCTGGAAAAGTGTGTCCAGCTGTCGGCCTGGAGCCTGCCCGGCCAGATGTAATGCAAACCAGGCTGCTGGAAGAAGTGCGTGCTTTAATCAGGGCTCACAACTGCTCGGCCCCAGCCCCGCTTCCATCAGGTGTCTGTTCTCACTCTGGGTGGGGGGCTCCTCTGTGGCTGCAAATACAGCTGGGGCTCGGGACTGGTGGTCCCGGGTGGGGGCTTCCTAGCTGGTTTAGGACCCTCTGGGTGGCATGTGCTTTGGAGCTAAAGGTAGGGGATCTGGCAAAGGCGATGCTGGTGGAGGCAGGGAGGCAGAAGGCACCCCCCAAAGTAGGTGAGTGTGTGAAGGGTGTGAGTAGGCCTGCAAGAAAGGTGCAGAAGAGAGGGGAAGGGCTTTAGGAGCAAAAGGGAGGACAAGGAGACAATTGAGGTAAGGGAGAAAGAATGATGGAGACGGTGTGGGAGGGAAAAGGAGGTAGAGAAATGAAGAAAGAGAGAGTGAGCCATTGAGAAAGAGACAGAGAGAGAGTCTCAGGAGTAGGGGCAAGGAGAGGAAGGATTAAGGAGAGAATTTTTTTAAATGGAGAGAGACAAACAGAGAAGAGCAAGTAAGGGCCAGAAAAAAAAGAAAACCGAAAAAGATCCTGAGATGATTTTCCAGAATTCTAACAGGAGGAGGTCGGAATCCCCGGCCTGGCCTCAGACAGGCCTGAGTTTGATTCACTTCCTGGCCCCAGGTGACCTTGGGCAAGTTCTGTCTCCCTCACCTCCTACCCTGGCCTCAGTCTCCCTGTCTGTAAAATGAGCTCGCCGGGGACTTGACGGTCTCTGAGGCTTCTCCAGGGATGCCGAGGAGGGTGAAAAATTTGAGATGAGTGGGAAGGGGCGGCCCTGCAGGAACGCACTGTGCTTGCGAAATAAATCCCATTATTTTGTCTTGGAGTCGGCATCTTTCACAACCCATGAAATGGAAGGATTTCTCAGCCCCACAGGAACATATTGCAAGTGCTTTTGAGAGAAATTTGATTTCTCTGTTTGCTTTGGTCTTGGTCCTGATGTCTAGTGGCTATAGACTAGCTGCTTCCAAGGCCAACATGATTGTGTGCATGTGTGCATGCGTGTATGTGTGTCTGCACCTGTACGTGCATTGCTCGCCTGTGTGTCTACACCCCACTGTAAGTGATACCCTCATCCCAAGACTCCACAGCATCCAGAGTCCCCCTGGTATCCAGGGAGGCTGCACTTTGGCCCCTGTCTGGGGAGCCCCTCTTGAAACCTTCAAGGCCATGGGTGGGTGACTGGTGGAACCCACCTTGTTCCCACAGGAACAAGCAAAGGCTGACCCAGCCTTTAGAACTTGAGAATCCAGTCTAGGAAGGTCCTGACTGTGAGGAGGGCAGTGAGTTGGTGGAAAAGGAAGTCCAGGATGGGGAACCAAGTCTCCACCTGAGCTCAGAGCTCCTTTTCCGCATGTGTGAAACAGGCATAGCAATGACTGGGTCTTCTGTTACCGCACTGTCTGGCCTGTGTTTCTGTGTCCTACAGAAGGACTGTGGCTGTGAGCTCTGAAAGGGTGGGGGCCACACCTGTCCCACGTACCTTCGAATCCAGGCACCAGCACATAGTAGGTGCCAACAAACATTAGTGCCTTCCAGCCCTGCCACTCCCCACCCTCTCCACCTTAGGGTCTAGGAACATCCATGTCTACGCTGAAGTGGAGGCAGCGGGCTGGGGTTTATCCCAGCTCCTCTACGGTCTCTCTGCAAGACGTTGGGTGTGGCAGCGCAACACTCAGGGCCTCAGTTGCTCCATCTGTAAAATAGGTCCAGGGGTGTCGCTGTTACCCACCTCTCTGGGTTGTAGAGAGGATAAACAAACCCCTTGCCTGCCCAGGGCTCTGGGAAAGGAAGAGCTCCATCTGAGGTCAGGTGGGGCTCGTTCTCGCCACTTGGAGGAGCACTGGATCAGGAGTTCTGTTCCCACACTAGTCACTGAGAGTCGTGGGATGCGGGCCAAACCTGTTTTCCCATTTGTGACTCACAGTCTCTCCCAGCTCCCAGGGGTGCCCTGGGCTCCCAACTCTTGTCTCACCACCGCAGTTTGCTTGAATGGTCTTATCTCCTCCCTCTGCAACCTCGCTTCTGCCTCTCCCCCACCCCATTCATCTGTTGGCAGAGGTCATGGGTGGGGGAGGGGCTCTCCTGCCTGCCTGGCTGAGCTTTATCTGTAATCTAATGCTGGCCCCTGGGACAGAGGTCAGGGCCACTGCTGGAATGAAACAGGAGGAGAGTGATCAAATGGGTCTTGGGAGGGGGAGAGAGCGAGGTAGGGGAAGGGAAGATGGTGGTGGGAACCTCTGAGACCGCTCAGCCCTGGGGATGTACCTCCAACTCCAGGCCTGCCAGCACCAAAGTTACATGGCCTTGGACACGCCATTCGGCCTCTCGAAGCCTCAGCATTCCCCTCTGCACAGTGGGGTCAGGGATGACCCCGTGAGATCTTGTGTTGCTTGCATGGCTGTGTGGGTCCTCAGCTCTAACATTCCACCAGGAACTTGGGACTGCTAAGAACACTGAGGCCCAGAGAGCTGAAGTCCCAGCCAGGGAGAGGACAAGTGGGGATTTAAAACCAGTCCAGTGTGTCCAATGGCTGTGTGTACCCCACAGCAGACTGGTGGAGGTCAAAGCTCAAAATCTCACTCCAAGCTTTCTGACAGTTGCAGGAAGAAGGTGAATTATGTCCCACAGATAAGGAGTTCTTACCTGGGCTGCTGCATTTCGTCCTTGGGACAGCTTGCAATTTCCTGAAGAGGGTGACACCTGCAGTTGTTTATGAAGGAGTTTTTTATAGAAATTACCAAGATGGGCTAAATGAGGTGGCTCACATCTGTAATTCCAGTGCTTTGGGAGGCCGAGGTGGGAGGATCACTTGAGGCCAGCAGTTCAAGACCAGCCTGGACAATATAGTGAGACCCCTATCTCTACAAAAATTTTTAAAATTAGTCAGATGTGATGGTGCATGCCTGTAGTACCAGCTATTCAGGAGGATGAGGTGGGAGGATCAATTGAGCCCTGGTGTTTGAGGGCACAGTGAGCTATGATGGCATCACTAAACTCCTGTTTGGGTGACAGAGTGAGACCCTGTCTCTTAAAAACAGCAACAAAAACAACAACAAAAAAAAAAAAAAAAAAAAGAAAGAAATTGCCAAGATAGAAGAAGCAGGGAAGAGCATCTCTGGTAGTGGGAACAGTGTTTGCAAAGGCACAGAGTCATGAAACAGGATGATGTTTGCAGAAAAGGGTGTGGTAGTTCCATGTGCTGGAGTGAAGGACCCCCAAAGGAGTAAAATATGAGTAGACATTTGGGGAGGTGAGCCAGGATGGAGTGCATTTCTGGCTGGTGGTGGATGGTCTTAAGTAGATACACATTTAGAAAATTCTTCCTGGGGGCTGAATTGGTAAGAACTTGGCAGGGACAATACTAGATGGGGGAGACTAGTTCACAGGTGGTGGCTGTGGCAGTAATCCAGGCACTGGAGCCCGGCTGATGGTCAGGTAAGATGAGTCCAAATTCAGAGATGCTTAGGAGTGAAATTTATGGCACAGCATCTGGTGCCCAGTGGGAAGAGTGATGGTATCTCAATGGGCAGCTTGGGGGCAAAGAAAGTGAGTTTAACTGGGCATATATCAAGTCTCAGGAGCTGGCAAGTGTATCAGTTATCTATGACCACAATAATGCTGCATAACAAACAGCCACTAACACTCAGTGGATTCAACCTTGGACATATATTTAGCTCATGTATTCATGAGGTTCAGCATCTCTGCCAGGCTTGCTGGGCTGGGCAGCTCTGGGCTGGGCTTGGCTGATCTTGGCTGGGTTTACAAGTCCTGGTTGGCTGCTGGCTGATCTAGACTGGCTTCATCTGGCATGGCTGGGATGACTGGGCTCAGCCTCACATGTCTCATCCTCCAGCAGACTAGCTCGAGTATGTCCTCATGGCCTTGGCAGAGGTACAAAAGTGAGAGTGAGCCCAATCACACAGTGCTTTTGATACTTCCACTTGCCTCACGTTTGCTAACATCCCGTTGACAAAGCAAGTCACTTGGCTGATCCTAGAGTCAGAGAGGAAGGGCACTGGGTGCCCTTCCTTGCCAACGGTCAAGGTTGGGGATACAGAGAAGGGAAAGAATAGAGGCCCATGAGGGGTTGACAAACCAGCAAGTGGAGAAATGTGTAATGCTCATGGATTTGAGGTGGTTGACCATGGACGGTCTCTGGAGCAATTGGAGGGAAGGCCACTGACCACCAGGCCAGAGGCTGAGAACGATGTTGGATACCTGGGGGACCCTCTCCATTTCTCTTTACCTCCCAACCCTCCTCTGCCTTCTTGTGGGAGAGAAGACCTCAGAGCTCAGGGTGTCAGTGGAGGCCCCCTCTCGCGTGAACATAGTACATACTCAAAAAAATACAAGTTGCAAGAACGCAGCTAGTCAGGTTGGCAGGTTAACCCTTTATGGGTCAGCAGGCAAATCCTGGCACCAGTGTGCGCTGTGCATGGTTGTAGGAGCTGGCACGAGCCACAGGGCCTCTCCCTCCAGGGAAAGCTCTGTGGAATTCAATCATGGACATGTTGTTGTTGCAGGCCCCGCTTTGAACAAAACTGGTGACACATTTTCATTCCAGAATGGCATTTGACCTGAATGAGCTCCCTTGTTATCTCCAAGGTTCCAGAGCCTTCTGGTCTATCTCATTCCATCCTCCCGACAGCCCCCTTGGTGCCCCCCCGACCAGGGGATGCAGAGCTGGTCCCTCATTTTGCAAATGAAGAGCTTGGAAGTGCAGCAATGCCCAAGGTGAGGTCACAAGCCAGTGAAAGGGCAGAGTTCGAAGTCCAGTCCAAGATTCTCAGACTTCAGCTCTTCCCCATGCAGCCCCCAGCCCCACTCTGGGTGGGTTTCATTCTTTTTTGTGCAGCACAAAATCTGTCGTTCCGCGGGGGAGTGTTTAGTCAGGCGGCTTGCTGGTATGACGACCCCCCACGGAGCCACCCAGCCCTCCTCCTCAGCCAAGACCGATTCCCTTGGAAGGTATTTTTTTTTTTAAAAGGCAAGAAACAGCAGGAAAATCTCTCTCCCGCTGCTTCTTGTATTTCCTTTATAGTTTCCTTTGTTCTATATTTAATTTTTTGTTTTAAACCCAGTTGAAAAGAGATGGGCGAATCACCGATGGTTATTGATTTATTATTTATGGCAAATCATACGTTGCTTTAATTGTGTCTTTCGTCCTCTTCCGATTCAACATAGTTGAAGGACAACCCAAGGAAATCGTCCGAGGCGTCAAGAGACTGTTGGCAACGTTTCTGTTTATTTCTACGCTGCAACCTGTTAGAACAAAACTAGAATCACTTCTTGGGGTAGGATGGCTCTATCTTTTCTATCTTTTCTGAGACCTGACCCTGGGTCTCAGCTGAGGGAGTGGAATGAACAGATGTGACCTCTCCTTGGTGATGTGGCGTGGCTCCTGGGGGACGCCAAAGGGTTCCCAAGGCTGCTTTTTGGCCCCGTCTCTAAATAGCCCCAATCTCTGTGTTTTCTGGTGACACCAGCTTCTTCCCCTTTCATTTCCTAGCCATGCCAAAGCTTGCTTTGAGGGGCAACTCTCTGCCTCATCTCTGGCATCACGCACTGCGAAATAACAGCAACCATCTGCCGAAATAATCATACAAAGAATCGCAATGAACAATAACACGTAAGAGCTCTATGTGTTAGAGCTTTGCTCTAAGCAACTTTGCTCTAGCCAAATACTTGACAGGACTCATCTCATTTAGACTCAGACCCTCTTGGTGGATGGTTTGGTTATTACCATTTTACAGGTGAAGATGCTGAGGCCAGGTGGGGATAAGGACCTTGCCCCAAAAGGTAGGGGAGCCAGAACTGAACCTGGGGCCAACCGACTCTCAAGCCTGGGATCTGATCACTAACCTATTCTGCCTCCTTGGAGGACCTGACCCAGAGATTCAGTCTACACGTTCCTGTTACCCAGATACTGCAGTAGAAGGGCTGGGAGGGCATCCTCCCGGCTTCCTGGAGCATGTGTCTGTCCAGCGCTGGAGTCAGCTGTTGCAGCCAAGACCTTCTCCAGGGGCTGTGTCCTGCACCAGGCACCACACTTCCGGCCAATGTGAGGCTTCCGACCTGGGCAGGGGATGCTTCTGGGAGCCACATAGGTATGCATGAGTCTCAACATTTGAGTATGTGTGAGCATGCGAGTGTGAACATGTGGGTGTGTATGCAAGTGTGAGTGTGGGATTGTATGTGAACGTGTGAACACGTGGCTAAGCATGTGAGCGGGTGTGAGTGTGTTTGCATGTGAAGGTGAATGTGTGAACATAAGCATGTAAGTGTGTGTAAGTCTGTGTGGAGCGTGCATGTATGTAGGAGTATGTGTGGATGTGCATGCACAGGGATGCATTTTGGGGATGCTGCTTTTCCTGTCATTATTATTCCCTTCCTCCCTCTCATAGTGACTCTAGGTCAGTTCCCTTCAATTCTCCAGGACCCCTAAAGGCCATAATCATATGGGTGGAGAGGCCGGCCCAACAGAACTGAACTCATCTTCTGTTTTTCACCATCTGCAAACCATATGACCTTGAGCAAGTTACCTCCCCTCTCTGGGCCTCAGTTTCCTCATCTGTAACATTGGTTTAACTACAGTACTCACTTCATGGGGTGATCAGGAGGTGCCTGGAAGATAGCAGGTGCCCTTTCAATGGCAGCTGCAGCCATGAACAAATTCCTGAGTGCAACAAAAGGAGCTTTCGGTGTAAGGGCATGTGTTCTGTGTTCAGTGTATCTCCTCAGGTGGGACAGAGTGCATGCCTGCTTGCTGCCTAAACAAGATCTTCTTCAAAAAGGATCCTGGCTCTTGGGGTCAGGGCCAGGGAAGGTGGAGAGGCCCTGAAACTATGAGGGGTCATATGACAGACCAAAGAGTCTCTTTCTGATTTCACAGGCTCTCACAGCGCGGGGCCCTGTTCAGCAGCTGTCCCTGCAGAAAGGAAGCAGTTTCCACCCAGGGGTCTGTGGTCTTTGCTATTTCACGGCAGGCAGACGTCCCCAAAGGAGAAGGCATGTATTGGGCATGAGTGTTGGCAGAGCTGTCTGGGGCACAGAGGATCTAGAATGCTCAAGTGGGACCCCCAAGTGATGGTAGAAGGGAGGGCAGAGACTGATGTGTTCCTGAGACTGCTGTTGATGGGGACAGTGTAGGTGACAGCAGAATAATGATGGTAAGGCCTCCTGCATGGACTGTCTTTCCTTCCTGTCATTCCATCAACAAGCATTTATGGGGTCCTGGTGCCATGCTGTGTGCTGGGCAGGAGGGGCGATGGCAGGAAACAAGACACCCCCAGTCTCATGGGGAGACAGCATTATAATTCAATAATAACCCAAATGATTGTGTGATTATAAGCTGTACTCCTCACTCTCATGGCAAGCCACTGGGCTTAACAGAGAGAATACATAGCAAGGGAACCAACCTGTTAGGCAATCAGGATGGACTTCCTGGAAGAGACAATGCTTTGGGAAGAAGATCAAAAGTATGAGGTGTGGTTAATCAGGTCAGAGGAGGTGGGCAGAAGAGCATCTTAGGCAGAAAACATTGCGTGGGCAAAGGCCCTGGGGCAGGAGGAACGGTGGTATGTTTAAGAGGGGAAAGGGGCCAGAAGGCTGGAACGCTGAATGATGGGAAGGGAGGGAGTGGTGGGTGGGGCAGTCAGAGAGATGCAGAGGTGCAACCTCACAGAAACTTGGCAATTTTGGTGAAGATGTCAGAGAATTAGATGATCAAAGCTAGGTGTGGTGGCAATCTGATTAGATTCACATTTTCAGAATCTCAGATGGCAGGGCGTGGAGCTAAGCCCTTCATAGACATCTGAAATCCAGTTCTCATAAGAATCTTCAGGAGGGTAGGTGGGTGTGGTGGATTAAAAATGACTGCCGATTCTTTGCCATTCCTACCATTAAGAGTGGGAGAAATATGCCTCTTTTTGAATCTGGGTTAACCTTGCAACTTGCTTTGACCAATAAAAAGTGGCGAAAGTGATGTTCTAGAACTTTTGAGACCAGGTCATCAGAAGCCTTACGGCTTTCACCCAGCTCTCATGGAGCTGTTGCTCTATGTGTTCTGAGCTGCCATGTTGTAAGGAAGCCCAAGTCACATGAAGAAGGCCTGGAGGATGAGATGCCTGTGGGAGTGAGGAGAGAGAAAGAGGGAAAGAGAGAAAGAGAGAGAGAGAGAGAGAGACAGAGAGAGAGAGAGGCAGACAGACAGACCAGGAACCCTGAAGTGCCAGATGTGTGAGTGAGTGAAGAAGGCATTTTGGAAGTGGATTCCCCAGTTCATTTTGCCCCGGCAGATATCTCATAGGTCAGAAATGAACTGCCCAGCTGAGCCCTTCCCGAGTCCCTGAACTCACAATGTTGTGAGCAAGACTGATTTTTTTTAAAACCACAAAGCTTTGAGATAGCTTATCACACAGCAAAAGATGACAGTGAGTATCATTCTTATTTAAGAGGTGAGAAAATTGCTGCCAAGAGGGAAAGAACTGTTCTGTTTACCCCAGAATCAGAACCCAAGGCAGGCTAGGTCCCAAAGCACTGTTTAAATCATGGTACAAATGTACAATTTATTTATGTTTATTATTGTAGAATAATTTAAAAAAATGGAAATAAGGAAACACAAAGTGGGGAGATCATTTGTTGTCAACACCACAACAAGTGATAGTAACTGTTAGCCCGTGGCTGTGAGTCCTCTCTCTGACTCTTTCCCTGTGAAGATATCAAGTGAGTTATTGAAATGTGGAGATTCTACAGATATTTAGAGACAGCAGTGGGTGGGAGGAACCCTCAAGCCCAGTCTCTCATCAGATGTTTTTGGTGACTTTGCTTTTAGCTGTCATTGTATATTTCCAAGATGGGCAGGGGTAGGGAAGAGGGGTCAGGCCTAGAATTCACAGTGGCTGAGCAACCGCATATTCCCTTCAGGACTCATGCTTTTGGGCACCTCTCATCCTCACCTGGGCACTGCCAGCTATGTTTATATTGGGTTTCTTCTCTACTTTGCAGAGGAGGAAACTGAGGTCCAGCAAAGGGATGCATCTTGCTGAGAGGCTACCACTTGGCCAGTGGGAAAGCCTGTAATGTACCAAAGAAATCATCAGGGACCATCCCAAGCCACTGTTTCCCAAACCGTGTTCCCCAGAACACTAAGTGGTTCTGTGGACAAATAAGTTTGGGAAATGCCACATGTATTTCTTCAGTCTGGATGGTCAATGCACATGAACATAGTAAAGGCACTGGCAAGTCCTGCCAACTTTTAGAGCATGTATGTTCATTATCTCACTTTGCTTTATTATTTTGTATTGACAAATAAAACTTGCATATGATGCACAGTGTATTGTTTTGAAATAGGTATGCATTGTGGGATGGCTAAATCAAACTAATTAACATATGCTTTATGTCATACAGCTATTAATATTTTGTGGTGAGAACACTTAAAATCTACTCTAGCAGCCAGGCACAGTGGCTCACACCTGTCATCCCAGCACTTTGGGAGGCTAAGGAGGACAGATTGCTTGAGCCTAGGAGTTTGAGACCTGCCTAGGCAACATAGTGGGACCCCAGCTCTACAAAAAGTAGAAAAAGTTAGCTGGGCATAGTGGTGCATGTCTGTAGTCTCAGCTATTTGGGAGGCTGAGGTGGGAGGATTACTTGAGCCTGGGAAGTTGAGGCTGCAGTGAGCTGAGATCACACCAGTGCACTCCACCCTGAGTAACAGAGCAAAACCCTGTCTTAAAAAGAAAAAAATCTGCTCTAGCAATTTTCAAGAATATACTACATCGTTATTAACCATAGTCACCATGTGGTACAATCAATCAATCTCTTGAACTATTTTTTTTTTTTTTTTGAGACGGAGTCTCACTCATCACCCAGGCTGGAGTGGAGTGGCTTGATCTTGACTCACTGCAACCTCCACCTCCCAAGCTCAAGCGATTCTCCTGCTTCTGCCTCCCGAGTAGCTGGGACTGCAGGCGTTTGCCATCACACCCAGCTAGTTTTGTATTTTTACCATGTTTTAACATTCACCATGTGGGTCAGGCTGGCTATAAGCATGTATCCAAGGATTGCCATGGGGTGGGCCTTGTTCTAAGCTCATTTTATACTTTTACCACATTTAATTTACAGTAGAAGAGAGAATGACTGTGAAGCCCTTTCAACTGCAAAATGTAATATGACTTTTCATCAGTAGGGTGTAAGTGACCGAAGCCCTGGTCATTTGCTGTGAGCAGGTCCTCCAGGGGTGGTTGGAAAAAGAGGAGCAGAGCCTTGGTAATGATGTGCAGGGGGAGGAAGACGATGGAGAAGGGAAGGAAGATGTTGGAGAGGGCAGGAGAAGGAGTGGCAAATGACAAAACAAGAACCAAAAGATCTTGCTGAGATGACCAAACTGTGCGCCACCCTCTCCTCCTCTCAACAATGGAGAGAACTCCAAGGTCTTTTGTGCTCTCATCTTTAATTAAATACATTTCTCCAAAAGGAACTAAAAAGTAAAATCTCCCTATATCTGTTAGGAGTCTTTGGTTATAAAAAACAAACAAAAAAAACCCAGCTCAAAGTGGCTTAAACAAACAAACAAACAAACAAACAAACAAAAGGAATGTATTGGTTTCTATAACTGAAAAGCCCCAGTGTAGAATAGCCTTCAGGTATAGTTAGAACCAGAGGCTCCCTTCATGATAATGGATGTGGCCTCATCAGGCCTCATATCCTCATTCTGTCCCATCTGAAAGGTCATGGATGACCCTCTGGTAACTCTCACTTAAGAGAGAACCATGTCTTCTGATGTCTCTGCACAATGTATTTTCATGTCATGGGCCTGATTGGGTTACATGATCTCGTATCAATCTCTGCATCCAGGAGAATGAGAAAAGTTGATCAAGTAGCAGGTCCTACTCTTTGGGAAGGGTGGGGCCAATCCCACCTAAGCCACACAGGTGAAAATGAGGAAGAGATATTCCCCCAGAGAAAACATCTAGGTGCTCTTGGTGGGAGGAGGAAATAAATATGGAGCAGAAGTCAGCAGAGACCCAAGGAAGTCCCTGACACTCAGCATCTGCTCTGTTCTGGAGGACTCAGGTCCCAGTCTTACCCCGTTCCATTCCCTTCAATCCTGGTATTCAGGGATCCCACCAGATGGCCCTGAGCTCTTTTCCTTATACATATTTGTCTTCCTAGAAGATAGATAGGTCTTGTGGGGGTCTCCCCACAAGACCCCCAATAGGCTCATTTGTTTCTCCTCAGGCAACACCTTTTATTTTCCCACCTCCACACATTTGCTGCTGCTCTTGTCTTTGCCATGAGCTTATCTCATAATCTCCTTTGCGGATGCTTTCCATTCCTCAAAACCCTGCTCTGACATCACCTCCTCTATGAGGCACTCATGGAGAGATACCATCGCTGGGACTCTCAAAATGCAACCTGTACCAGAACATAGCTGTCACCAGGGAGGCAGCTGGTTTGATTCACTGTTGTATTGCCAGTGTCTGGGATGAACTGATGAGTAAATAAATCCCTTTTCTCCTCTGCTGTGCCATCAACTTTAGGAGGTCAGAAACTATTTGGAAAGAGAAAGAGGGTGGATTTTGGAATCAACAGACTGGTTTGGAGTCCTGGCTCCCCCTTCTGATAGCCGTGGCACCCTGATTCTGTGTACATTTGCAAAATGGTGATAGTTACACTTCCCTCGATGACTGTAAAATACCTGGCCCATTGTGGTACATCATTGGTGCTCGCTGGTGAAAAAGAGCCCAGGAGCCAAAGCCTCGTTACTTGGAGCAATGATCAAGGTTTCAAACATAGGGTCTGTGTCTTTTGAAACAGACAGGGCCATAGGCCCCTTTCACAAGGATCTGTTTGCACATGTGCTGAAGAAAATAATGTTGAATATGATGATTACAGGCAGCCAATCAATTAGCCCTTGTTCAGGAATCTGATCATGGCAGTCAATCGGTGATTGCCAATCTGCATGTTTATTCAGCATCATTAATTATGCATCACGCAGCATTAATCCCCATAATATGCATGTGTGCATGCTGTGGAACAAGGCTGCTGGTCCTGTCGTGGGGAAGATATGTGTGTGTGTGTGTGTGTGTGTGAGCAGGGGCACCTCACATGGCAGCAGCCCATGAGCACTGGGCCAGAATGAGTGCTGCGTTTGCATTGGTCATGGAAGCTGGGACTGGACTGGATTCTTCATTTAAATCTAGAGTTGAAAATGGTGGATGGCAGGCCTGATCCAACTTGCAGATGTGTTTTGTTTGGCCTGAACAAAATGACTCTTTAAAAAAAATGGCTATAATATATTTAGTCTGGGCATGCCAGTTTGCCACAGTCCCCACCACTCCTTATTGCCTCCTATACCATCTACTTTCAAAGTTTCCTGCCTGGCCCCTATGTGCATTTGAATAGGCAACCTATAGATCACCTTCACCTTTTTTTCTTCACTTCTTTTTTTTTTTTTATTGGCCCCTAAGCAACTCTTTTAGACATTTTTCCCTACTCACTCCCTGCCCCCACCAATGAAATTTTAATAGCACAGATATATTGGATATCTGTTTATGCACTGTATGTATGTCTGTAAGACTTTGTGCCCTCCAAGGGGAAAACTTCACCCCTGTGGAGAATCCAGGCTCTAGGTTATAAAGTCTCTGCCTGTCTCTGATGGTTCTCATGATGCGGTAGGGATGGAAAGTGGGTTGGCAATGAGATGAGCTGATCTTTGTAATCATTTCTCTCTTATATTCCCTGGATGAGCACTCCATTTTGGCCTTGCTGCTCTCCTTACTTCCCCCTAAATGACCTCTAGGCAGTCCAGACTCATTTTGTCATGCTGTTCTCCCCCTGATACCCAACTCATCCAAATCCTCAAGATCCAGGCATCCCCTCCTCTAGAATCTTTCTGGCCAGTTAAAATACTGGTCCATGGGTATTGAAATGTCAGAGGGGAAAGCTCTTAGGGAGTAACAATTTCTAAACTTACACTTTGCAGATGAGCAGACAGAAGCCCAGAGATAGCAAGAAACTTATCCAAGCCTGCACAGCAAGTCAGGAAGAAGTAAAAACCATGACCAGATCTTAAGGCCAATACTTTCCATCCACCCTACTTACTCCCTAAGGCAGATTTATTTACCTTTGCATCGCCTGGGCCTAGCTAGCACAGAGGTGGTGCTTGTGGAGTGTCATAATGCACATTGACACCTTAAAGCGTTAAAGGCTTTGACAAGTCTTGCAAGAAAACAAACCATTTTAGTTTTGTGTAATACAGCTTTGTTTGAACTTGTGCTTGACTCTGGAACCTGTTTGTGACTGTAAACCCTACTATGTGCCAGGTACTTGGGCTAAGACTATTTCTAGTTTTACAACATCTCCCAGCTGGAACCCAAACCACATCAACAGTAAAACAGATTTTAAAACTCTGGTATGTTCACACAAAGGAATATTATACAGCAGTGAAAGTGAATAGACTATAGCTCTGTGCAATAACATGGAGAAATCTCACTGTATAATATTGGAAAGAAGAAACCAGACACAAAATAATAATAATATGATTACTATTACTATTCCCTTTACATAAAACCCAAAAACAGACAAGGCTAAACTATGTTGTTTTTAGGTCTGAAGAAAACGCAAGGAAATCATGACCACAAAAGTCAGGATAGTCATGAAATATTGTGGGGAGGGAGCGAGTAGAATCGAAGAGAGTCAAGAAAGTGCTTCTGGCTGGGCGCGGTGGCTCACGCCTGTAATCCCAGCACTTTGGGAGGCTGAGGCAGGCGGATCACTTGAGGTCAGGAGTTTGAGACCAGCCTGACCAACATGGTGAAACCACTTCCTTACTAAAACTACAAAAATTAGCTGGGCATGGTGGTGGACGCCTGTAATCTCAGCTACTTGGGAGGCTGAGGCAGGAGAATTGCTTGAACCTGGGAGCTGGAGTTTGCAGTGAGCAGAGATCGTGCCACTCCAGCCTGGGCAAGAGAGTGAGACCCTGCCTCAAAAAAAAAAAAAAAAAAAAAAGAGAAAAAGAAAAAAGAGAAAGTGCTTTAGGTTGTTTCTTGCGCTGGCTGGTGGTTACATAGGTGTTTGCTTGATAGTGAATTATTAAATTATGCAAAGTCATATTTTCTGCATTTTGCTGTAGTTTTTAAATGTTTTATAATTGAGAGAATAATAAAGGTTGTGCTATTCTTAGCTCAGAGAATGGACTCTGAGGGCAGGAGTGGAGGTGGGAGGGTTTGAGAGGAGGCTGCTGCAGTCACCACTGCACCGATGGTGGCCTGGACTGCAGTGGGGACCACTGGGATGGAGGGACCAGAGGGATTCACGAGGGACTTAGTAGATAATTTGGCAACCCCCAGTGTGTTCACCAACGTGTTTGAGCTCCTGGCTTTGAATCACTGGCTCCAGGACTTCCTGTTCATAGTCCCTGACATTCAGAACCAGGAGGCCAAATGGGCCTCACTGGGGTGCCCCCAGGACAGAGAATGTGAAAAGCATCGGAGACTGCCATGGAAAGGTGGCCAGGAAAAGAGATGGGGAAGTTGAGTGCAAAGAGAGAGCGGTGAAGAGGCGGTCCCTCAGAGCTGTCAGCGTGGGGCCCCAGGCGCTCCGCGTGCCATAAGCAGCTTCTTTGGATTGTTTTTTGGCCAACACGCACAGGTCGGGTGGTGAGCTGGCCGGGATGACCTGTGCAGATGTGGTTGCAGCTGGAGGGGGGAGGCGTGCAGTGATCAACGAATAGATGAAAACCCAGTCCCCAGGTAGCCCCTCTCCGGCTCCCCAGAGCGTGTTTTCTTGCGTCTTCTTTCCCACCTTCTGGGGGTGGCTGTGGTGTTTTCTGTCTGGCCGGCCATGCCTGGCCGTGCTCGGGAACACAGTCCCCTTCAGAAGTGCCCCCCGAGTCCACCGAGCCATCCAAGCCCTGACAAACTCTTGAGGGAAGCGGGCGTCGCAGGCCCAGCTGTGTAAATGTTTTTGGTTTTCCTGCTGAGGCTAGGGGTTGAGTCCATGCCAAGACAAGCCTCGCTTGAGTTTTCTTTGGCAAGGCGGCCCGGCTCAGGAATGTCAGGCAAACTTTCCAAGTGGGATGGCCTGTTGGTGGGACCTGGGGCTGAAAGCTGAGCCTGGGGTGTACTTTGCCATCATCTAATTACCACATCCCCAATTAGAGTCAAGAAGCTGTGCCCAGGCTGGTCAGATGGGAGCCATTTTCTCGGCATGCCCTCCCCTTTCCTGGAGGGATCAGGGCTATTTAGGGGGCTTTCTGTGGGCTTCCCCAGTGGGCATGGGTGGGAAAGTGGCATTCAGCATCCTCAGAATGATGGAGCTTTGAAGGGGATGTGCCGACTCCATTCTGGGCCCAGGCTGTGAAATTGGGAGAAGTGGCCACATCATCACTGTGAGGTGTGTGTTTTTCTTCTTCTTGTTTAACTCCATTTGGCTAACTGTGACTTGGAGCTTTCTTGGTGGATCTCATGGAAGAGAAAATCTAGAGCAGGGCTTCCAGATGGAAAATACTCCAGTGGTAGGCAAACTACATAAATGAATGGAGCTGGCCAAGAGTGAGGCAACAGGGAGCGGCGGGGACTGGGGCAGAATGGGAGCTCATACCCTTTCTAAAGGGGCGGGTGCCTGTAATTTCAGCACTTTGGGAGGCCAAGGCAGGAGGATCACTTGAGTCCAAGAGTTCAAGACCAGCTTGGGCAACATAGTGAAACCCATCTCTACTAAAAATACAAATATTAGCCGGGTGTGGTGTCACACGACAGTAATCCCAGCTACTCTGGAAGCTGAGGCAGGAGAATTGCTTGAACCCAGGAGGTGGAAGTTGCAGTGAGCCAAGATTATGCCACTGCACTCCAGCCTGGGTAACAGAGTGAGACTCTGTCTCAAAAAATAATAAATAAATAACTAAATAAATAAATAAGGGGATGGGTTCTTCTCAGCTCTAGCAAAGCCCAGCTGCTCTGGGTGAATATAATTCTCATGTGGTCCAAACATCTGAAATTCCAAGAGAGATCCCAAACTGTATTTTATGCGAAATCTCCCCATCTCTAAATATTGGCAACTAATTAGATTTTTTTAAAAAAATCAATGAAGTGCTCTATTAGCCAAACAAAATACGTCTGGGAGCTGGACAAGGTCTCCAGATCACCAATGTGTGACCTCTGGTCTCTGAATTCCTGACCCATAACTGCAAGCCGAGTGGACAGATGGAGACAATGACATCATCCACAACAATAGCAATAGCAAAAACCTTTTGTTTCTACTCTGGGCCGCCCTAGGTGTCATGCGAGCATTTTGTATGCGGAGCTTCATTGAAATCTCACATCAACCTGATAGGAAGATATCATCACGCCTACTTTACCGACAGGAAAACTAAAATCTCCAAGAAGGGAAGTGACTTGACCAAGGGAACCGATTGGTAAGTGGCAGTGCAAGAATTTGAGCCCAGGTCTGTCTGAATCCCAGCACTGGGCCAGAGTAAAGAGACTCACCTTGTTCATTCATTCATTCATTCATTCATTCATTCATTCATATATTCAGCAAACATTTATTGAGCTTTTACTGTGTGCCAGCCACTATGCTAAGTTTGCAAGGGTTAAATGAAGGAATACATGTAAAGTGCATGGAGCAGGTAAGAACTGCTTGGTTTCCTAGCTCATATTATTATTATTATTATTACCAACATGGATCTATTTACAGCAGGGTGTGTCCTGCCCAGGCATAGAGGTGGGGTGGGCAAGAAGCTGTAAAATATGAGTAATGTGTAGCTTCTTCTTTTGAAGATGCCCAGCCTCATGGATCTGAGTTAGAAGCTTCCATACAGGCCCTGGAATTGATCCCACCATTTCTAATCTATGAAATGGGCCACAGTTTGCCCCCAATCAGAGTGATGGGGCAAAGAAGCTTAGTAGCTTGTGCTGGCAAAGCTCTAGACAGTAAGCTCTGGGAGGAGGCCTTGACTTTCTTGGTGGCCCCAGGGACAGCACTGATGCTTGTGAAGGTGCCCAGCTATGAAGGGGTGCTAGTGGGCTTGGGAAGGAGTCAGCCAGCCCTGCAGCATTGGATAGGTAGAGTCAGGGAGTGAGGGTGTCCCTAGCTGAGGCCCTGAGCCTTTCTCTGTAGGATCTAGGGGGTCTGGACTAAGGTCCCCAGGTAACCTGTCTGAATCCCAGCACTCGGTTGGAGTAAAAAGATTTGCCTTGTTCATTCATTCATTCATTCATTCATATATTCAGCAAGTTTGCAAAGCCAGACTGAACTCAGCCCTCCTCTGCTCACAAGCATTCACTGGCTCCCTATTGCCTCTTACATTGCCCATAGGGATCCCGCAATCAAAATGTGAATGAGTGTGTGTAAGTGAATAAGTAAACACCACATACAGGCAGGCACCCTCGGGCTTGGTGAGTCCTTCCCTATCCACCTGTCCATGGCCTCCTCCCCACGTGGAAGATGTTTTGGATAGAGTTGAGTGGGGAGAGCCCAGAGCTTGGCATTCCCACTGAATTCCAGGAGACTGAGGAGTTGGGGATGCCTAGTATAGACACATGGCAAGCCCGAGTCCTACTTTTTGGATGATTCCCATGCAATTATTGGACGAGAATTTCTGCTAGGAGAGAGGGTCCACCTCAGGCCTAAGGTAAACGCCAGTCTTGACATCAACAGCCACAATCCCTCATGTTTATGGAGCACTCACTCTGTGCCAAGCACAGTGCTCCACATTGCACAAGGAATGACATGGGATCCTTACACTTGCTTCGTTGTTCCCATTCTGCAGAAGGGGAAACTGAGGCCTAGAGGGAAGACATCATGTAGCAGATGTATGGCGGGGCTAGAATTTCAATGCAAGCTTGCTGTGTCCTGACGCTGCTTTTAGGAGCGCATTTGCTGACTTACATGTCATCCCCACTTTACAGGTGAAAGAAGCCCCGGAGAGGCCCTCCCACTGGCCCACAGCCATGTGGAGTGAACCGGGAACTCAGGTAGTTCCCTCTGCAACAACAGGGCTACCCCCTATCCCATAGCCCTACCCCTGCCATGCCAATTTCAACCAATGCTTCTCACCCACCCATCAGATGCAGTTCAGGGCTGATCAGACGTGAACACCCCACCCAGGAAGGTCTCTCAGGGCTTCTAGATGCTCCCAGGTGTGCAGTAGGCATGCAGCCCCTCCCCTGAGGTCTTTGCAGAGCCTGGAGCCCAGCGGGCCTCCAGAGGAGGGTGATTTGGGATGGAAACACACAGGCTCTTCCCTGTACATAATGAGCAGGGAGTGAGCTGATAGATATGCTAATTTCATTATTCATGTACATAATTACAATCTAGAAGTTGGCAGCTTTCTAGGTAATGACAGGAGGGAAGGGGAAATTTACCTAACTTTTGTAATATATGTGTGGTA
The DNA here is from genome assembly GCF_029281585.2 of Gorilla gorilla gorilla. NCBI lineage: Eukaryota > Metazoa > Chordata > Mammalia > Primates > Hominidae > Gorilla > Gorilla gorilla. Next base: position 25,433,780 of record NC_086018.1, on the reverse strand, counting down.
TTATTTAACTCTTAAATTAAGATCAGGGACCTAATTCATTTCACGAGGCTCGAGGATATGAGGCTCCGAAACAGAGTTCCACCCCATCCCTCCTTCCTTCAGCAAATACCTACCTTGAGCCAGGCCTTGGGCCAGTTTTGGAGTTGCTATGGTGATGGAGGCTCAGCAGTGTGAGAAGGGCAAGATGGAGGAAGAACAGGCAGCCAGGGGGAGCACGGAGGGACCTGCCCACTAAATCCTGGGGAGGCAGGAGGGAGTCAGAGAGAGCTTCCTGGAGGAGGAGGCACCTGCTCTGGTCTTGAAAGATGATGTGTAAGAGTCGTGCATGCTAAGGAGAGAGAAATGTCTTTGAGAGGGTGCTGGTGGTTGGCAGGAGTGAGGAAGAGCTTGGACAAAGGCCAGGAAGTGAGGCCACAAGGCATTTTTGAGGATGCTGAGCTGGCTGGAGAATGGAGGGGAGGTGCTGGTGTGTATTTCTGAGAATGGGCCTATCAAGATTCAGATCTTAAAATCGGACGTGCTCAGCCTCACTGGGAACCCCAGCCTGCCAGCCCGATGTGTCTGGGGCCCACAGCTCCTGCCTTGCTCCCCCCACCTGATAAGGCCTGGGGAAGGGTGATAAGGGGAGAGGCCCATTTGGTGCCTGCCAGCCTTTGGCTGGGCACCCAGCTGGGGGAAGCAGGATTCAGGCATTCAAGAGCCCCCCACCCCCCGCCCAACACGCCGAGATGGGCAAGTTTTGAGCCCTGGCCTCTGAGCAGGGAGGGGGTACGCTCCGGGAGCAGGCCCCCTGCTGTCCTAGGGAGCCTGTTAACAAAGCCAGCTCTGGGATTTCTTCCAACTGGATGTGGGGGCTTTGCAGAGGGGCCGGGTCGCTGTAGGGGGGTGGGTGTGAAATTCTTGATTAGGGCTGACTGTGGCCTGCCCCCTCCCCTGATGTTGCTCTTCCTGCCCCCTCCCCACACTTGAGGGAGAGGGAACAGCTGCACAAACACAGGCCGGGGGTGCCAGAGGGGGCCGGGATGTGAGATGCCGTGTGGAGGGGGCGGGAGGGTGGAAAGGTTGCTGCATGAATGTATTTGTGTGTATGTGTGTGTTTGTGTGTGTGCGTGTGGCATGCCTGTGTGTTTCACATATGCATGTGCTGGGCACGTGGCTGTGAGTGTGGGACATGGATTGGGATGTGGGTATATCACCTGTGTGTACATGTAAGTGTGTAAATGCGAGTGACTGGGAGTGTGCTTGTGTGCAGGTGCAGATGTTAAGTCTGTGCATATGCATATGTGTGTGCACATAGGCAATTGTGTTGCCATGCATGTTTGAAGCATGCACGAGGGGTGGTGTGGTGCATTATGTGGGATGATAAAGAATGGACATGTGGTGTGCCTGTAGGTATGATTGTGTTGGTGTGTGTGTGTGTAAGTTACATTTTGTGCATGCACATGTGTACGTAAGGGATGGGTGGGGGTGTGCACATGTGTGTGACTGCTGGTCGTGCCTGTGTATATATGTATAAGCTATGGTATGTGCACGTGCGTGTGTGGATATAAGGGTGTGTGTGTGTGTGTGTGTGTGTGTGTGTCTGTGTGTGTGTGCATGTGAAAAGGGGAAGGGCTTGTTTGTGATGCTTTGCAGGGAAGACCCAAGTTAGGGCTCAGCCCTTGTCCAAGTTCTGAGTGACAACCACGTGGAAAGCAGCCCCCTCCTGGGATGCCGCTGGTCTGCAGTCCCTGCCCACAGCCTGGCATCTCCCCCAGGGCCCCAGGTCCTCCTTCAGGCTAGTCATGTATGGCTGCATTCCTAGGAGGGAATGATTTGTTTTCCCTTGAAGTCCATCCTTCTATAATTCTTTCCATGTATTTCTCTGGATTTGTAGGTTAAAATCCATCCCTGGCGGGGCACGGTGGCTCATGCCTGTAATTCCAGCACTTTGGGAGGCTGAGGCGGGCGGATCACCTGGAGTCAGGAGTTTGAGACCAGCCTAACCAACATGGAGAAACCCCGTCTCTACTAAAAATACAAAATTAGCCGATCGTGGTAGCGCATGCTTGTAATCCCAGCTACTCGGGAGGCTGAAGCAGGAGAATCGCTTGAACCCGGGAGGCGGGGATTGTGGTGAGCTGAGATCGTGCCATTGCACTCCAGCCTGGGCAACAAGAGCGAAACTCTGTCTCAAAAACAAACAAACAAACAAACAAACAAAAAACAAACCATCCCCAGCCTGCTCCAGTCCCCCACCCAGGGCTCAGCTCAGTTCTGGGAATGCAAATGGCATCCTTTCTGCTGGACAAGGGGCAGATGCTAGGTGAAGACCTACTATGTACCACACACCTGGCAGGGTCAGTTACACTCCTGCAGTTACTGAGCCCTTGCAAGTCTTGAGTGAAAGCTAAGATTTTGTATTAAAAAAGAGGACGCTGGGATTTACTATCACCACGACTAGACAACTTGCCTGAAGCTCATGGAAGTTGGGAACCTTGTATCAAAATAGAACAACTGGGGACCTAAGCCAATATGGGAACCCAGATCTGACTCCTGAATTTAAGCCCTGCCTTGCCTCATGGACCTACTTCATTGCATCCTTCCTGGCCACCATTCCTCAACCAAACCTTCTTCTTAAGGAAAGGGAAAAAAATGAGCTAACAGCTGCTAGGAGATTTGGAATGAATGTGAAGTTCTCCAGGTTAAAATGGAGACCAAGGGAAATTTATATGATTCCACTTTCCTCATCTCTCTGGATCCCTCATCGAGCCAGTAATGTATTCCCCCTTCTTGCTAACACACTTTTTAAAATGTTAATAGACTGTAAATTACTTTTCTTTTTATACTTCTTAAAATAAGCGTTTCCTCTTGTAGATGGCAAGACGACGCTGGAGTTATGGGCTTGGTTTTATTACTGTCGAGATGAGATGGACTGGAGAGAGCTCATACAGCTTTTATAGGAACTATTTTATTTATAAGAATTTTCCTAATGTCAGATGGATGTGACATGCCTGGTTTCTTTCTGCCCGCTATTGAGAGAAGAGAGGAGTTTAGCACGGACTGGGTCTGGGTCGCATTCCTTTGCCCTGGAAATTCTAGAATTGTAGAAGGAATTTTCTTTAGCAGCCTTAATGTGATAGTCTTCCAGTTTCTCCTTGCATACCTCTGGTGATGGGGAACTCATTTCCTATTAAGACAGCCAGTCTCAGGTGCAAGCTCCAATCCTTTCCTACACTTACCTATCCTAGCTCTGTTCTCTGGAACTAGGGGGGAAACCTCTCCACAGTCAACTTTGGGAGACTCTCAGGGATTAGAAGGCAGCCACTATTTCCTGTTCTGGGTCTTTTTTTTTCTGCATAGTCCTCTGACTCTTTAAATCCTTCCCCATCACTTCATCATCTCACCCATCATCCAGAATGTATTCAGAATTCTTTTCTCCAGGGTCAGAAGGACTGTTTCAATGTCTCTTAGTTATCAAGACCAGTATTTCTCATGATCACTTCTGAAAAAAATCCCAATTCTGGTCATGTTTGTAAGAATTTTATGTTCGGATGAATTTTGGACATGCTGGGTTAGGGAAATATAAGCTTGTTCCTTTGCAGCAGGACTTATCAGAGCCTTAGATGATTGATACACACTAGGATTCTCAAAGGGAGTGGAGTAGGCAGCACTTCACAAACTCAAGTGACTGTGGATTCAGGGGTTTCCAAAGGGCAGCCCGGAGGGCATGCATCCCCTAAAAACAATTCCAAAATGCTGTTTTGGTGTGGCTCTGGAGTGGGAAGTGGCAAACCAAAGGATAATGCCCGTTAGCCCATAGAAAACCAGCCTGTTGGTTCTGTTACAGCATCTCCTTACAGTGGCTTCTTATATTGTGGGTGCCTCAAAATGGCACGTGTGATGGCTGATGCGAAGTTGAATTCATACGTGATTCTCAGCATAGGGGCGTGCCCTCTATTTCCCTCTCATCCCCCAGTCCTAGCTCAGTTTTCCCATTATGAGCAATGAACAAGGTAGCCTTTCAAGGTAACTTCTATTAGCCTTTCAAGGTAACTTCTAGCTCTGACCCACTGGACAGCTGGGGCTTGGGATGGGTGGGTTTGGGCTTATGAGAGTGGTGTTAAAGGAGGAACAGTTGGACTGTTGGGGGATGGGGAACGAAAAGGAAGAGAAGAAACAGTTAAGCTGCTCTGGAAACAGGTCCCAGCCTGCCATGCTTTCCCTGTGGGACTTTGGCAATGATGTCACCTCTCTGACATTCAGACTTCTCATCTGGAATGTGTAAGAGATTCATCTTGGCACCTTCCTCACAGGGCAGATGGAACACAAGACCGGGCACAGAGGAAATACTCGATCCATCTGAGTGCCTCATTCACTGAGCTCTTGGAAGAGCTGCTTTCCTCCTGGGAACCCTCTCTCCAGCCAGGCAGGACTTCCTGCATTGCCTCAAATGTGCCAAGCCTACTGCTGCCTCAGGGCCTTTGCATATGCTGCCTGCTCAGCCTGGAACCCACTTTCCAGCTGTATCCCCGTGGCCCATGGTAGGGGCTTCATAACCATTGCCTGAATTGTTGTGAGATGAAGGTCCTTGTATGTCTCAGAGAGTCCGCCCAGCTCATGCTCACAGTCTAGCAAGGCCTGAAATCTGCCTTTGTCCTACCTTGAGGGAACAAGCAGCTCCTCCCACACATGTGCCCGTAAGTCTCCATTACAGCAGTTTCCAGCAGCCCCAGGGACAGGAATGATGTTGGCTGGGGGGTTGCCAGTTACACACCCTACCCACCCAACCCAGCCCATGGCCCTTGGTCAAGGTCATCTCTGCAAAGTGCAGACACTGTATTCAGGGCAGACTGATGATGTCCCCTTCCTAGGTTGCCCATGCTGGCCACCAACTTCATCAATCTTGAACAATTGGCCACAGGCTTGTTTTCTTAAAAGTGATGTTACCTCTAATTATCTCCGACAGGACGTGGCGTGTGCTCCTTATTCTCCCTTTTCAGCTCATCAGAGCACGTGCAAGCACTGCGGCTGAGATAATTGAATATCTTCTTTAAACCAACAGGCTGTCTGTTCTCCCTTGCGCTGGGCAGGCATCTTAACGTGGTTCCGTGAGGCCAGTCTGGGGCGTCTGCCGAGAGTAGGAGAGGATCTACAGCACTGAAAGGCTCCACTCACCCAAAACGCCTCCTCTCATGGCTTTGTCATGTGCCTGATACTCTACCCTTTGTTGAGTCTTTGGGTTGAGGGGCATTGGGGTTGAGACCCAGGTGGCTGGGTTTACATCCCAGATGGGCCATCTTTGAGCTGTGCGATCCTGGGGAAATTGCTTAACCTCTCTGTGCCTTGGTTTCCTCATATGTAAACTGGAGGTACTAGTCATATTTCACGGGGTTTTTGTATGTAGAACAGCACCTGGCATGTAGTAAGTTCTGTGTCCATGTGGCCATTATTTCTGTCGCTGTTACTGTTGTTTTTGGGGAGTTGTGGGCAGGGCGAGGAAGGGGACTTAATAGAGGATCAATGCGGATTATTCTTTGCTATTTTTTTTTTTAAAGACATGGTCTGGCACTATCACCCAGGCTGGAGTACGATGGTGCTATCATGGCTCACTGCAACCTCTGCCTTCCAGGCTCAAGTGATCCTCCCACCTCCATTTTCCAAGTTGCTGGGATTGCAGGCATGTGCCACCACGCCTGGCTAATTATTTTGTATTTTTAGTAGAGATGGGGTTTCACCACGTTGCCCATGCTGGTCTCGAACTTGTGAGCTTAAAGTGATCCGCCTGCCTTGGCTTCCCAAAGTGCTGGAATTACAGGCGTGAGCCACTATTCACATTTATTATTGCAGGCGTGAGCCACTATTCACATTTTTAAGTTAACCTTTTAATCCTTGGGGCTGATCTCCTGAAAAAGGGTGAATCCAACTGTGGTGGCAGAGAAATTCACGAAGTTCAAGGGACAGAATTTCCAACCGGAAATGGTAAAGCATCAAGGATCCCAGAAGATCATTTGGGCCCAGCCCTTTGCTTTTCAAATGGGGAAACTGAGGCTGACAGCAGGATCAGAACTTGCGCAAGGTGAACTCAGCGTAAACCCAAGGCTTGATGAGAATGGCCGTGATAAAGAAGATGCATTTATTGAGCGCTTATAATGTGCCAAGCATGCCCCTTGCACTGTTTTGTTTAACCCTTAACCATAGCCGTATGAGGTAGGTCTGAGAACTATTCCATTTTTCAGATGAGAAAACTGAGTCTCAGAGAGAGTGAACAGATCAATCAGTCTGTAAGAGTGGAATCAGGATTTGAACCTCAGTGTGTTCAGCCCAGAGCTGGCATTCATGCCCACTTGGCTCTCCAATGGGGGACTAGGAAGCACTGGGGGAGGCTGGAACCCCTTTGGCAATTCAACGGAAGACTCTTTGCTTCTCTTGGTTTGATACATTGGGGATCCGGGTATGTGAGCCATGACTACCAGGGTTTCCACCCCCAGCAATGACAATCTCCTAGGAGAATTCTGCTCCCCATAGGCAGCCCTGAGTGGTCTTTCCTGACAAGGAGGAAACCAGGAGACGCCACATGGCTCTTGTGTGGGCTGGTTCAGTGGGAGCTTCCCTCAGCCCAGGCTCCTTCCCTAGCCTGCCCCATCTATCCCCAGAAGCCCCAGATGGCAAGTGGCCATCTCTGCAAAGAGCTAGATTTCCTCCCTCTGTCAGCTTCAGGTAACGGAAGGATTATTTCCCTGTTCCCACAATGCACGTGGCCCCGGGGTTATTGCACCAAGGAGATCTTTAAGGACAATCCATACACCTCTGCCTTTCGGCCTCAGAGCAGGATGCAGGCTGTGTGTTCGGATAGAAACGACTGTCCCCCAAAGAGAGGGTTGAGGTAAGAAAAGAAAGTTTCCCCCATTTTCCAAAATGTCCCGGGAGTCTGTTGGGAGTGCTGGACACAGCAGGCCAGCGAAGCATCACCTGATCTTGCCTCGGTGCCCATCGTTCCCTCCTCCAGCTCCTTGGTCCACACACCTTTCTCTTCCATCTCCAGAGGCCTGCTCTAGGTGCACACTGGCTCCTCTGCAAATCCCCGGCTGGCCGAACGGTGCCCTGGCAGACAAATGGCTCTCAATAATTAAACTGGTATTGGTTTGTTGAGCAGGTGGGAGCTTTAATGTCAGTGGCAGAACTTTGTGGAAGGAAAGCATTTCATTTTCTGGGTAAGTGTTGCTCAGCTGCTGTGAGATTTTTTTTTTTTTAGGGGGAGTTTTGCTTTTGTTGCCCAAGCTGGAGTGCAGTGGTGTGATCTCGGCTCACTGCAACCTCCGCCTCCCAGGCTCAAGCAATTCTCCTGCCTCAGCCTCCCAAGTAGCTGGGACTACAGGCATGCACCACCACATCTGGCTAATTTTTGTATTTTTGGTAGAGACAAGGTTTCACCACGTTGGCCAGGCTGGTCTCGAACTCCTGACCTCAGGTGATCCACCTGCCTCAGCCTCCCAAAATGTGGGGATTACAGGTGTGAGCCACCACGCCCAGCCTGCTATGAGGCTTAAACATGTTCTCAACCTTACCCTCTGTATGCTCACAGGACCCTGGCCTCAGGAGAGGGCAGTGTGGAAGTATCAGACTTCTGGGATGGAGCAGTGGGGCAGCTCAGAGCACAGGACCACAGGAGTCCTGAGACTTGAAGGAGGGATATAATAATAATTACAATAATAATTATTATTATAGAGTGCCTGTTATTGGGTCCTTACCATATGCCCGGTGCAGTGGAAGCAACCAACACACCCAGACCTTTGAAGAAAAAAATGTCTACTATTCCCATTTTGCAGAAGGGGAAATTAGGCTCAGCAAGAAAGTGACCCTATAAGCGCAGGAGCCAATCAGAGCCTAGGCCTATCTGGGTCAAACTTATGGGCTTTTTAACTCTGTGGCTGCTCAAGCTCTGTCTAGGTCTGTAGCAGACAATGACTTCCTGAATTACCCTGGTCGAGTTGTTTGCCCTTGAAAATGATGGTGATGGATCAGTCAGCCTCTGCTCCCTTGTGGTCGCTTCTTGTGGGCTTGCAGAAGGCCGTGCGTTTGCTTGTGTGACAGTGTATCTCCACGCCTTTGCACCCTGTGAACTATGCATTCCTGTGTCAATAGAGCCTGCGCAGTGTGAACGGATATTCGAATGTGTGTGGATCAGATACGCACCCTCAGGGGAAGTCAGCAGAAAGGAAGCCCCAAGATGGCCAGCAAGATCAATCTAAGCAAGTCAATCTATGCCATTTTCCTGACACCCCCAGCTCTTGACATAGAGTCTAGATGCCGTGGTTCTGCACGAAGTGTTTGCTGAATGGCTAAGTGAAAGTCTGTGCAGGCCTGGAGGGATGTGTGTGTGTGTGTGTGTGTGTGTGTGTGTGTGCTCACGAGTCTATGTAGGTCAGTATGGGAGCACACAGGTGTGAGGCATAGACTTCCATACTGGGTATGAGGTAGTTACGAATAGGCCAGGCAACAGCTGTGTGCGCTCTGGTGAACTCAAATTCTCTCGTGAGTCTGCATGTGCTTGTGTAAATCTATGCAACCTTTTCATGAGACCACTTAGGTGTGTGCTGGGTGGGTGTCACCCAGAAGGTCAGGGGAAAATGTGCAGCGATCGGGCTAAGGCCTCTAGGGCATACGGATCTGGGGTGGACCGCTAGCTCTGCCACAGGCATGCTGTGTGACCTGAACCTGGTGGCCTTCCTTCCCAGAGCCTCTACTTTCTGTAACATGCACACAATTTCCACACCTCCCTTGTAGAGATGTAGAGGCGTCTCCAAGACAGTATATGTCAAATACTTTACCCAGTGCTTGGCACGCTGTAGGTTCTCAATTAATATATTTTTAAAAACTTCTTGTGTACCACTGGAGTTGGGGGCTGGGCTCCTGAAGACTCCAGGTTCGAGGCTAAATTTGCAGGTCTGCCACCTTCATTTAACAAATATTAATTGGGAACCTAAACTAAGGCCAGGAACACCTGGCGGCACCGCTAGGTATTGTGTCGGGGGCAGTGGCTCTCACAGTCTCATGGAGGAGTCAGGCACAAAGGAAGTTATTGCATTGATAATAATTCCAGCTACCTAACAGGGTACTTCATGGCGGGATAAGGTCAGAGATGACAGGAAGGGCGTCCCTGTGGAAATGGTACTTGGCCTGGAGTCTGAAGGATGAGTTAGCTGTAAGGAAGTGAAGAGAAAGAAGGAAAAACATTGCAGCCAGTGGGGACAGCATGTACAAAGGCCCTGTGGTTTGCAGAAGTGTGGTAAGGGGGAGCCCTGAGGGGAGGAAGTTCCATTGTGGGTGGAGGCTGGGGAGGAAGAGAGTGTGGGTTAGGGGGGCTGGTAGGGGTTGGTCTTTGTGGCTATGGGGGAGAGGGAGAGTTTGGCCTCCATCCTAGGATTCCAAAAGCCATGGAAGGTTTAAAGAAGGATGTGACAGGCTCAGATCTGGGTTTTTGAAAACTGCCTCTGGCTACCCCAAACCTGGAGTGGACAGCAGCCTTAGGTTGGGAGAGACATGTAGCTGATCCTTCCATGTTAACCTGTCCTGCCAGGGTGACCCCAGGGGAAGGATGTGGCCAGCACAGCCTGTCGGGAGGCAGGGAGCCCGGGTCCCCCTTCGCCTCCAAGCTGGTGGGCTCATTTACATGATTCCTGCTTAATTCTCCCAGGGTATGCAAATGTATGCAAACCACAATCCAGGAGAGGCAAAAATAGCAGGGCGCATTAGCATCCCCCACAGGAATATTGTTTTATGCAAACGACATGCTTGGAGCCTGCTGAGCAGGCGGAAATGAAAGATGCCTTCCTGGGGGCTCCAGCAAGTCCACCCGCCTGACCTTTGCCCTCCAGGACCCTGGCCAGGCCCCTGCTGGGAGGGAAAAGCTCTGGGGTATGGAGGCAGGTGGTGGGTGGAAGACCCTGGCTGCCCAGTGGACAGGGGCCAGGTCAGGGTCCACGGGGTGGGAGGACCCCTGATCCTGCCGCTACCCTCGTCGTGCCCTGGCCTCCACCCTCTGACTGTCTGGTCTTCCTCCCTCCTCTATTCCCCTTCCTCTGCCCTCTGTATGTTGTCACCTTCCTCTTTGCTTCTCTCTCTCTGATCATTTTTTCTCTTCTGAGCCTCCTCCGGCCTTTCCTTCTCTGCTGAGTCTCTGCCTGACCTCCTGGTCTGCTACCCCAGAATTTGCTCTCGTGCGCCTTGGTCCTTGTCTCACCCCAGGTTTCCATCTTCTGCCCCTCCTCGCATCTCTCCCTGTCTCTGTGGCACCCCGCCGCTTTGTCCCTGTCTGTCTCTGTGATTTCCTGGCTCCCAGTCTCTGTCTCTCTCTCAGTCTGTATCCCCGTCATCTGTCTGTCTGTCTCCATCTCAATATGCACCTCTCTTCACTCCCTTCTTTCTGGCTCTGTCGCTCCCTCTCTGTTTTGTTCGGTTTTGATTTAATTTGTTTTTCTGGCTCTCTCTCATTCTCTTCCTGTCGTTGTCTCTACGCTGTGTCTCCGTCTATTTCATGATCTCTCTGTCACTTTTGCTCTGTATCCCCCACCCCACGTCTCCCTCCTCGCCTCTCCTCTGCTTCTTCTTCCTTAAGAGACCTGGAGACCATCCCAGGACTCACAGCAGCAACCCTTGCTCACATCTGGAGCAGGGGCTATTGGGCGATGTGGGGAGATGCAGGGACGCCTTCATGCCCCCAAATTCCAGTGGTCACCCAGACCCCCGATGGCAGCCCACAGGAAGGAGCCTGGTCTAGACAGGCTGTGGGTTTTGAGAAGAGGCTGAGCCTTCCCTGATCCCTGGAGGCCTAGGTCTGGCTATGCTGGCCCAAGCTTGCCTGATGCTGAGGCTGGAATGTAGGGGAGAGAGTAGATAGGAATTAGGCCTGGTTCCCTCTGGTCAGGGACATGTCCTGGCAGCAGATACTTCCTGGCTGTGTGATCTCTGCAAATGGTTTCATCTTTCTGAGCCTCAGTTTCCATCTCTGTAAAATGGGTCAGTACTGGTGTCCAAGTCTTGGATTTGTTGTGGGACTGGCCTGACTCATTGCCATTGTTTACATGTGTTGCACTTACTCAATATTAACCACTACTGTCATGATTGTCACTGCTCCCATATTTCCACTTAAGCTCTTGGTGCCTCAGTTTCCTCATCTGGAATATGGAAAGACTATCTCCTGCCTTTGGGTTGTTGTGGAAACTGGATGATACAGTTGCAAACTTGGCACATAGTAGGTGTTCAATAAACTACCTTTTTAAGTCTTCTTAGACTAGCTGCATGACTTTGGTAAAGGCATGGCTGCCCCTTTCTGGGCCTCAGTTTCCCCACCTGGAAGGAGGTCAGCGCAGAGCAACCTCTGAGGTCTCCTGGCCAAGCTGCACTGGACTAGGGCTCCTCGGGTGGCCGCCAGTCGGTGGTGACTCCACAGTGCCACCAAGTGGCCACCCATGTCACCATGGGGCAAACTTGGGGGCTGGGGCTGGGGTCCGACCTGTGTCTAACCTCCCTATCCCTGCTGCAACCCCAGGCCCATTACACAGATGTAACAAGGGCCCAGAGGGGAAGAGCTATACCCAAGGGCATGCGGCCATGAGTAGAGAGGAAAGCCTAGATTTCTGGGGCTGGATCTCGCTTAGACTTGCTGGGTGATGTTGGGGCAGTGCATTCCCCTCTCTGAGCCATGCTATCCTCACCACATCAGACTGGCCTGGAGGCTTCCTCCAGCAGCCACATCCTCCATCCCTGTGGCTGGTCCAAGGCTACATCACTTCGGTAGTTCACAGTTTTATTAAGCGCCTACTCTGTGCTGAATAGAGGATAAGTAATACCAACAACGACAATGACAGTGATAATAATAATGGTAATTATTCACCAGCAATGAAAATGTTCTATGGGTCAGGCCATGTGCTCAGCATTTGCTCAGTGCCAGCTCATTTAATTAACACGAGGTGGAACTTTCTAAGCACTTTACAGCAATTAACTCATTTAATCCTCATAACACAGTGAGGCTCAGAGAGGAAGGAGAATGCATGTTTTTGCCATTAAATTATTTCACTATATATTTAATGAGCACCTAGTATGTGCTAAGCCCTGTGCTCAGCCCTGGGGGTCCAATGGTGAAGGGCATAGAGATAATCATGGATCACATGAGCTCACTGTTTAGTGGGGAGAAATACAGTAAACAAACAAACAAAAAATGCCCCGGAATGCAAATTTAGGAAGCATTACAAGAGATTGGAAGGGAATGAAGAGGAAACAGTGAGAGGGAAGAGGGAGGGAGGCAGGTAATCAGGGAATGACAGCCTGAAGGAGGAGGTATTAAAGCTGAGGCCTAAGGGAGGATTGGGAGCCTGCAAACTGTGGAGGTGGAAGGACCAGCCTGCGCAAAGGTCCTGTAGTAGAATGAGGCTTGCCCCATCAAGAAACGGAGAAGAAGCTATGGCAACCCTCCAACCCAGGACCCCCTCTGCAGCCCCAGATTCCAGTGAAGTTTATATCAGGGGTTCTCAGCCTCTGAGAAAATTACCAGCGAGCTTAAAAAAAAAAAAAGCCAGGCACAGTGGCTCATGCCTACGATTCCAGCACTTTGGGAGGCCAAGGAGGGCGGATTGTTTGAGCTCAGGAGTTCAAGACCAGCCTGGCCAACGTGGTGAAAACTCTGTCTCTACTAAAAAAACATACAAAAATTAGCCTGGTGTGGTGGCATGCACCTGCAGTCTCAGCTACCCAGGAGGCTGAGGCATGAGAATCACTTGACTCCAAGGCTGTGGTTTTGATAAACTTTCAATGGCTTAGCATTGTGTAGGGGAGGAGGGTTTTTTGAAGATAATATTTATCAGTAATTTTCCCCTTTGTGGCCCAGCCCTACCCTGGGGGTCACGTGAGCCAGGATGACTCTCTATGCAGAGTCCTGACTTACTATCTTATAGACCCCATGTAACAGTGGTGCTAGTGAGTTAACCACAGGTGCCATCTGGGGTAATCTTTGCACCATAATGACCCCCATAGAGCCTCAGAATGCACACCCCCCCCAAAAAAAGAGTGACCCAAATAAGGCAGCCTTAGGCAGGCTCCACTGAGCTGTGCCCAGAAAAGTGTCCCTCTGGCCATTGCTGGCCCATCCATGGGAACCTTGATTAGAGAGACTGAGGCCACATCTGCATGGGAATCGATTAGAGAGACTGAGGCCACATCTGGGCTGAGTGAGAGTGCTCTGGGATGAATTAGTAATGTCTGCTCTGGCAGCAGCCTGGGGGTTTGGAGGGGTCATTTCTGATAGACTGTAGCTACATTCAGGTTTAGGACATGAGGCCACCCCTGAGAGGTAGGAAGGTTCCAGGCCGACTCCATGGCTTGCCAGCTGTGGAGCCTGGGGAGGCACTAACTCTCAGAGCTTTGTTTCTCATCTGGAAAGTGGGTCCAATAGTTGTATTAGTTTGCCAGGGCTGCCATATCATAGTGCCACAGACTGAGTGGCTTAAACAACAGACATTTCTTTCCCCAAGTCTTGGAAGCTAGAAGCCCATGTCAAGGTGTGGGCAGAGTTGGTTTCTTTCAAGGCCCCTCTTCTTGGCTTGCAGATGGCTGTCTTCTCCTCACTGTGTCTTCACATTATCTTCCTTCTGTACATGTCAGTGTCCTAATCTCCTTTGCGGATAGGGACACCAGTTGTGTTGGATCAAGACCTACCCCAATGACATCATTTTACCTTAATTACCGCTTTAGAGACCCTATTCCCAAATAAGATAACATTCTGTGCTACTGGAGTTTAGAACTTCAACATATAAATTTTTGGGGGACATGATTCAGCCCATGAGTGCAGCAACTGAGGGTTTCCTATCCATCCAGTTGCCCGAGGCTATACAACAACAGCATAACAAAAACTTTTAAGTGATTTTTAATGATTTAACTAAATATAAAAAATTTTTTTTGAGACAGGGTCTCACTCTGTCACCCAGGCTGGAATGCAATGGTGTGATCACAGCCCACCACAGTCTTGAACCTCCTGGGCTCAATCCAACCTTCACCTCAGCCACCCAAGTAGCTGAACTACAGGTATGTGCCACCATGCCTGGCTAATTTTTGTATTTTTAGTGGAGATGGGGTTTTGCCATGTTGCCCAGGCTGGTCTTCACCTCCTGGGCTCAAGTGATCTGCCCAACTTAGCCTCCCAAAGTGCTGGGGTTATAGGTATGAGCCATCACACCCAACCTAAAATGTTAATTTTGTTCGTGGATCTGTGAGTTGGGCAGGGTTCAGCAGGGTCAGGTTGTCTCTGTTTCATGTAGCGTCAGACTGAGATGGCTCCAAGGGTGGGAGTGGGAAACTTCTGAAGCTTGTTTGCTTACATAGGTAGTTGATGCCTGCTGGGGCTTTTGGGTGAAATGCTTGAGCACAGCCTCTCCATGTAGTCTGGGCTTCCTCACAACATGGCAGCTGGGTTCCAAGCACAACTCTCCAAGGAGAGTGTGCCATGAGGAAGCCATATTACCTTTCTTGACCTCATCTCAGAAGTCTTGCTGCATTCTTTCTGCTGTATTCATTCATCTATGCTATTGCAAAGACCTGTCCCGTTTCAAGGGGATGGGAATTTTTCTGCACTTCTTGTTCAGCAAACTTGGAAAACACAATTTGCTGTAATTAGAGGTGAGGCTGATGAGGCTCAGAAGAGGAAAGGCTTTGTGCAGGCCCACACGACATGGGATGCCTGGCCCCTCCATTCATCCTAGAAAGCCCCTTTGAAAGTGTCCACTCCCCAAGCAGGAGCCAGTGAGGTGGCCTCCCTTCCCCAGGTCCCACATAAAGGCCTGAGGCTGGACCTCCATTTGGCCTGTGGAATGGATTTGACGCCAGGAGAAAAATATTAATAAGTGAGTTTCTGCCTTTTTCTTAGCTCCTTACCCATACATTGCCCAGCAGGAAGTAATCAGAGTCTCCGAGGTCCTCCTGGCTGGCTTAGTTCATCTAAGACCCCCTGTTCTTCTCTCCTCCTTCCTATTTCTCTGTTTCTCCTCTTTTTTTGTTTCTCTCTCCCTCTCTCCCGGTCTCTATATGTTTGCCCCTCTATCTATCTATCTGTGTCCTTGTCTGTCTTTCCCCTTCTACCTCCCTCATGTATTTGGATCCCACAGAGACCCTGAGGGAGGGACATTCTTGCCCCCAGGAAGCATTGTCTTCCTTGGAACCATGCTGCTGGTGGCTCAATGCCTGGGTCCATTTGCTCGGGATGCCCGCCTACCTCACTTCTGGTCCATCACGGTGCATCCAAGAAGGAGGCTGGGAAGAAACGCACCAACTGTCTTATTGGTTTATCTTACTTAAATTTTCAACAATTAAGATAAAATTCACATAACGTAGTATTAACCGTTTCGAAGTGGCCTTTAGCACATCCACAATGTTGTCCAAATACCACCACTCTCTAGTTCCAAAACATTCCCAGCAGTCCGAGATAAACCCCTGCACCCATTAAGCAGTCACTCCTCATCTCCCCCTCCAGCAATGACTAGTATTTGCATTCTGCTTTTCATGAATTTACCTGTTTTGCATATTTTATGTAAATGGAATCATACAATATGTGGCCTTTTGTGACTGGCTTTTTTCTCTTAGCATAATGTCTTCAAGGCTCATCCTTGTTGTAACACGAATCTGTACTTCATTCCTTTTCATGGCTGAATAATATTCCATTGAACAAATAGACCACCATTTGTTTATCCATTCATTTGTTGATGGACATTTGGGTTATTTTCAACTTATGACTATTATAAATAATGCTGGTAAGAACATTTGTGAACAAGGATTTGTCTGAGTCCCTGTTTTCAATTCTCTTGGGTATATACCTAGGACTGGAATTGCTGGGCCATTGGGTATGTTTAACTTTTTGAAGAACTGCCAGTTGGCCTCACTGTTTTACCGTGAAGACCTTGCTGATATGTTTAAAGGGATCACTTTGGCATCCTGAACCTTCTATTCATCATCACTGTTTTGCCCATTTGTGTCTGAGGGCAAGAATTTATACTCACGAATCATGCACTTGCTATTCAGCAATGAAATGCTGGAAGGAATGTGGAAGGAGAGACTAGCACAGTAAGTAGACAGGGCTGGAAGATCAAGAATCATCCATCCATTCATCTCTCCATCCATCCATCCATCCAGCCATCCATCCATTCATTCATTCATGGTATAATAACATTTACCAAGCACCCCACTGTGTGCCAGGGCACTGGGAAGAGATGAATAAGATAACATCCATGCCCTCAAGAAGCTCACAATCTGGGGTTGGGGAAAACAGGCATATAAACAGAAAATCAGGAAGGAGTGTGATACATTCCCCATAGGGGAGGCTTTTTAAGGTGTTAGGGAAGCACTGAGGAGGAAGCAGCTGTCTGGGAGGCAACCCTTGATAGATGGGCACCATTTTGACCTGGTATTGAAGGATGAGTAGGAGTTCTTTCTGAAGCAAAGGCAGGGAAGCACAGCCCAGGACTAGGGAACAGCATGAATTGAGTTAGAGAATGTGTAGCTATGGGCCATTCTTAAATGTGGCTGAGGCACAGGATAAACCTGGTGGAAATAAGACTGAAATGGTTAGTAGGTTGTTGTAAAATAACTAGTGCCTTGAATAACATGCTAAGGAGCCTGCGTTCTAACATGTGGGCGGTGGGGAGCTATCAAGATTTACACTTCAGGGACTGGAGGCAATAAATGTAGCCTTCATGTCCCTGTCTATGAAACAGAAGAATTGTAGTAGCTTGTATATGTCAGAATAAACTGGGCTATGATGCAGTAACAAACAGCCCCCAAATCCCAATGGTACAAAACAACATGTTTGTTTCTGGCTCTCACTGCATGTCCACTGTGGGTTGGCTGGAGGATGTGCTGCTCATTTCCATTACCTGTAGTTTAGAACTTTGGGGGGTAGAGCAGTCACCTTCTGGAGTATGGCTGGTCACTGTCCCAGAAAGAAAAGACAGCAGAAGACCACCATCCTGAAGCTTCCATGCACAATACGACATATGGCATCAAGGCCAGTCCCGCAGCCACACCTCTCTCTAAGTGGGCAAGGAAGTGGAGTTCTACCGTGAGTCCTGGAGAAGAACAGGGCATATGAAGTGAGCAACATGAATGACGACCATGTAGGTCATCTCTGAGCTCCTTCCTTATTTATGATAACAGACCTTTTGCTCAGGGATGTTCACTGCCACATTGGTTGCAACAGACTAAAGCCAGAGGCAATGAACATGTCCATCAACGGGGGATTAATTAAATGTTGCTATAGGCACGCTTTGAAGTATCACACAGCTATTTAGACAAAAATGAGGTCGATTTTTTATTTGTTAAAATGGAAAAGAATGCCCCAAATATATTATTAAATTAAAGAAAAAGTCACACCAAGGTACAGATTAGTATATCTGGTATGATCTAATTCATTTCAAAAAGATGTGTGTGTGTGTGTGTGTGTGTGTGTAAAAGAGAGAGAGAGATTATTCACAAATCATTTCTAGAAAGGTAATGCAGGGAACAGTTAACATTAATTACCTTTGAGGGTGGGAACTGGGGCAGAGACTTTGCTGTTTTGTTCACTTCTCCATCCCCAGAGCCTAATACACAGTAGGTGCTCAGTATTGCCCTGCTTGTAGTAGGTGCTCAATAAACATTTGGCAGATGGATGGATTACTATTTCTAAGGAGACAGATTTGACCTTTGCATTTTATGCCCTTCTGTGCATTTATAATTTGTTTTAATTGCATGTAAATATAAAACACAGAGAATTTGATATTTTTTAAATGCGATAATTCTATCTTCTAATCTTCCCCATCACTCTGTGAAGCAGACAAAGATTTGGGGGTCCCGTTTCTCTCAAGAGGTACAAAGAGCAGTAAGTGTGGCTTTGAAAAATCAGGGGAAAAACTGCCACGTCAGTCCTATAAAAAAATACCAAAAAACAAACGAGGGTGTTCCTGCTTCTCGTTCCATGTACTGCGGAGATATTAGTCTTGCACGGAGCTCTACGAGGCCTCCTTCGCTCGCCTCCCGGAATGAGCCTGCCAGGGTAAATGGATCACTCCTGAAGTCCCCCCACCCGCCAGCCACACTACATCGAGGCTTCAA
This sequence comes from Gorilla gorilla gorilla, assembly GCF_029281585.2. Classification (NCBI taxonomy): domain Eukaryota; kingdom Metazoa; phylum Chordata; class Mammalia; order Primates; family Hominidae; genus Gorilla; species Gorilla gorilla. Next base: position 25,415,669 of record NC_086018.1, on the reverse strand, counting down.
TTAGCCGAATGTGTTCCACGTTCCAGGGACAGAACAGCGCTGAGCCTCTGTGAGATCTTCCGCCACGATCTGCAGCTCGCGTGTGCAGAGGAAGCAATATATTTTTTTTAAATCTTATTTTAATTGTTTATGTGCTGATTTCTTGCCTGCCAACGCCCGCCCCCGCTCCCCCCGCCCGAATCCCTACCATCACCAGAGGAACCTCGCTTCCCTGTAAGAATGATGTTCTTGCCTGCAAAACAGCTCAGCTTCACTGAATCATGGGGAATGGGTGCAACGGGGCGGAACTCCTAGGGTGTGATCTCTGGGGTGTTGGTTTGGGGGTGTCAGGGGGTGGATGGCGCCCTGACTTCCAACCTGGCAGAAGGAGAAAGACCTCAGCCACCACAGAGACCTATCATTGGGTCTAGACTGCCTGGGTCCCAGCAGTGCAACCCTTGGGTAAATAACTCCCCGTCTCTGGCCTCATTTTTCTCATCTGCAAAATGGGGACAATAACAACAGCTTCTATAATAGGATATGATATGAGCATTTAGGGAGATAAAAATTGTAAAGAAGCGCTGAAATGTGTTCACTATGAATATCTGTTTCATTGTGAAGTCGCTGTCTGATAGACTGGTCACAGATGGAAGAGTGATTTGAGGGCTGAAAGCAAGTACTCTATCCTGGAAAGTTGATATTCAGAAAGCTAGCAGCCAACTCTGGGGGACCTGATGGATGAGTTTCTGAAAATGGAAATACTACTGGACAAATGACCTCTAAAGTTCTAAATTTAAGTGGAAATAGGAAAAACCTGAACATTTCCTGCGATCTACATGCCAGGCACAGTGTTACTTATGTATGTATCAGAGGTCTGCAAACTACATCAGCTATCTGTTTTTACAGGACCTGTGAGCTAAAAGTAATTTTACATATCTAAATCACTGCAAAAAAATCAAAAGAAGAATAATATTCCGTGACACATAAAAAATATATGAAATTCAAATTTCGGTGTCCATAAATACATTTTGATTGGAACACAGCCAAATTCATTCTTTTACGTTTCATCTAACGTTGCTCTTTGTCATGACACAGTGGCGGAGTTGAGAAGTTGCAACAGAGGACATCTGGCCTGAAAATATTTACTATTTCGTCCTTTACTGAAAACTGTTGCTGGCCTCTGGTATCTGTGACTGTATTGAAGTTTCAGACTGGCCAGATGCGGTGGCTCACGCCTCTAATCGCAGCACTTTGAGAGGCTGAGGCGGGCAGATCACTTGAGGTCAGGAGTTGGAGACCAGCCCGGCCAGCATGGTACAACCCCGTCTCTACTAAAAATACGAAAATTAGCTGGGCGTGGCAGTGCACACCTGTAATCCCAGCGGCTCCAGAGGCTGAGGCAGGAGAATCGCTTGAACCCGGGAGGAGGAGGTTGCAGTGAGCCTAGATCTCACTGCTGCACTCCAGCCTGGGTGACAGAGTGAGACTCCAGAGTCTCAAAAAGAGAGAGAGAAAAAAGTTTCAGAGTAACACAGTGAGGCCTGTTGTCATTATTAACCCATTTTATGGGCACATAAACTGAGGCTTTGAGATGCTAAGTCATGTGGCTGGCCCCAGGACTGTGGAGAGGGTGGTTATTGATAAAAATTATTATTACTCCCAATTTACAGATGAAGAGACTGAGGCCTGCAGAGGATAAACTGCCTTGCTCAAGATTATCCAGTGAGTGAAAGCAGTGTAAGCATTTAATGCAGTGTAAGCATTAAAATCCCACTTTTAGGACCAGGCTGTTTCTCTGTGCAGCCACTCTTCTCCTATGGGGGTTAGAAGCGGATATTCCAGAGAAATTGGAAGGATCTGTCTCTGGTGGTTGGCTCATTCCAAATGCTCCTGCCAGCTGGGAACTGAAGCAGGGCTGCTGGTGGATTAGGCGGGTAGTCGTGGGTCCTGGGCCAGGCATGAGCTTTGAGAATCAGAGTGGGGAGAAGAAGAGGAGGAAGAGGTGACAATCAGGACATCCATGTCTGTTTGCTTTCCAGCTTCCTCCCAAGACTCACCCACATAGCTGCCCATTGCTCCAATGATGGAAGCAACTGAGATGCATAGTTCTTGAGTTCTTATCATTACTTGGGAAATACCCATTGGTTTGTGTTGTAACAATCTCCAAACACAGACTCTGAAAAGACCTCCTGTCCCAGCCCTGGGAAGGACTGGAAAATATTTTGCCCTTAAAATGATTTTCATTCAGACTCAACCTAAATGCCCATGGAGAGGGGACTATCGTGGGGGCACCCACACACTGAAACACAATGCTGCTACTGACTGTGCAGAGACAGAAGCATGAAATGACATGGAGAGACACCGATGCTATGTTACAGAATAGAGAAGCAAGTTTTCAAAATGCATTCTGGGGCAATCACATTACTGCAGCAGAGTTACATTTACACAGAATCTGAGTGTGGACTCTGTCCATGCGCCATTTTGGCCTTCAACTCTTTCTCCTCCTTTGTTTTGTGTCCTGTAAAATGGGGGTATAAAATGCTGCCTCTCAGGGTTGGCATGGCACTGCTTATATGTGATGATATATATAAATCCTTAGTCCAGGCTTATTAATTTTAAAGAAAAACAAAAGAAAGAATGATGTCTATTCCATAAAAGGTGGGGAACTACTGGTTTACACCAACCTAGGTATTTTTAAGTAAGGTAATTTTGGCCCAGAGAGAGTGAGTGACTCACTTGCCCAAGGTCACATAGCAAGTTAGGTGGAGCGGTGGGAACTAAGACCTAGGGCTGCCTTAGCACTCTTTCTACGAGATCTCATTTTGCCCCCCAGAAAACACAGGGTTTTCAGGGAGCTGGTCCACATTGATACTCCTATGACATGGGTGAGGCATATGTTATCTACATGATATCTATGTGGCTGAGTGTGGTGGCTCATGCCTGTAATCCTAACACTTTGGAAGGCTGAGGCAGGAGAATTGCTTGAGGCCAAGAGTTCGAGGCTGCAGTAAAACATGATTGCTCCACTGCATTCCAGCCCAGGTGACAGAGTAAGACGCTGTCTCTTAAAAAAAAAAAGAAAGAAAGAAACAAGACTGTCAGCCCTTTAGTTCTGGAATCCAGGGCAGAAACCAAGGCCCAGTGAGGTGAGTGTGAAATCCAGAGGCATACAGCTAGTCTTAGATCTCTCTGACTCTCTAGAGAAAATTCCAGTGAGATCCCTCAGTTTGGGAAAGTACAGACACCCGGCCTGGGTGGCCACTGGAACTCTATTCCCAATGGGGAAGAACTTAACAGTAGGAGGAACTCAGAGTAGATAACATTTTTTTTCGACACGAAGCATAGAAAATAGAATATAATTCCCTCCTTTAGGTTTGTCTGGGAGAGACATGCTATAGAATGAATAATTTGTTTTGCAAAACCAGGTGTTTAAGTCCTTTGGCTCTGGGGCTTGTGCTGAGATATGAGAAGTCCAGTAGACCACCTCCAGAGCATTTGTGGTGGGAGGAGCCTTTATGTTGTTCTCTGTGTGTGTGTGTGTGTGTGTGTGTGTGCATGTTTGTGTGTGTGTGTGTGCGCTCGCGTGCAGAGAAGCATGTACATGGTGGGACCCCAGCTGAAGTTCTGGGAACCTGACAGTGCATGAAATGCCTGTAGTGACCAATAAATAGGAGGGAAACAGTTGCCATTCAGAGGTAGGAATGGACTTTCAGAGGGAGAAACAACGCTTGGGCATGCAGTGAGTATTTCAACTTTTATCTTTCTTCTTCCCATCCACCCACCCTCTCATCTACTCACTCACCTATCCACCGTCCTACTCACTGAACTATACACACCCTCATCCATCCATCCATCCATCCATCCATCCATCCATCCATCCATCCATCCATCCATCCATTTACCTACACAGCCAACTACTCACCCACCTGCCTATCTTCCCACCCACCGATTCATCCATCTACCTACCCACCCACTCACCTACTCATTCACTCATCTATCCATCCATACATTCATCCACTTACCCACCAATACATCCATTCATTCACCCACCCATCATTCATCCATCCATGCAGCCACTCACCCACTCACCCAACCATCAGTCTACCACACACCAATATCCAACCATTCGTCTACCCACTCTTTCACCTGCTCACATAGCCATTTACCCATCTATCTACCCACTCATTCATCCATTCATCCATCCATCCACTCACCTAACCATCCGTCTACCCACACATCATCCAGCCAGCCATCTACTCATCCCTCATCCATCTGCTCACTCACTCAACTATCCATCTGCCCATCCATTATCTATCCGTTCACCCACCCACAAATATCTGTGTATCCACCCATTCAACCACTCAAACACCCACCCACCTATCCATCAGTTCACTCACCATCTATCTATCCATCCATCCATTCATCCATCCAACCACTCACTCACTCAACGATCCATCCACCTACCCAGTATTCAGTTGTTCACCCATCCACAAATATCCATCTGTTCACCCACTCAGATACCCATCTACCTATTTATTATCCACCCATCCACTCTTCCATTCACCCATTTATCAACCCATTGACGCATCCACCACCCCATCCATCCACGCATCTGCCCACCCACCCCTCACCCTTCAATCCTCCTTTCCATTTACCCATCTATGCCCTATTCCAACTGTCAGCCTTGCATACACCAGTGGTTTGCAAGATGACCACTGGCCTGGCTCTTCCCATTTTATATATGAGGAAACCACCATTCCAGTAGGATGACAGGGAATGCAGATTCTGAGGTCAGATCGAGCCAGGTTCAAATTCTGGCTCTCCCATTGGGTGGCTGTATGATCTCAGGCAAGTGACTAATGCCTCTGAGCTTGACTTACTCTCTGTAAACTTGAACTAAGGATGCTAACTTCCTCACACCTGTGGTGAAGACGAAATGAGATGCCGCCTGTAAAGTGCTTAGCGTGGGGTCTCGCCTGAAGAATGTGCTCAATACGTGCCCTCTGTCATGACCTACTGAACATTTACTATGCTGGTGCCTGGGGGTGCTTCATGCGTGCTTTCTCATCACTATTCCTTCCAGGCTGACCTGACTCTCCTCATTCTACAGATGAGAAGACTGAGTCTCCGAGAGGTTAAGGAAATGGGCAGGGCCCAGGAGCCCAATCCAGGCTGGTGGAACTCCAAATTCTACTTTCATGCTGGTCCCTGCTCTGCCACAAAAACACATTGTGACCTCAGGCAATATGGGGGCAATATGGGGAAACCATCATTTCCCTATATGCACCATGAGAGGGTGGACTAAATGATTCCCAGGGCCTCTCTTTGCTGGAAGTGTGAAGGGCGCCCTCTCAGCACATATCTGTGGAGCCTCAGATGGCTCTGACCCTGCACGTTGGAGGGCTGTGGCTCTCCAAGACCAGGCACTGTACCCTCACCACCCCTTGAGCAATGGCTGACAAGAGGGGTTGTGGAGACAGTCACACCTGGTTCAACCTCTACTGCTATGCCTTTCTTCCTGAACAACCGCAGTTCACAGTGAAATTCCTTAACCTCTTGGAACCTCAATGTCCTAACCTTTAAAATGGGGATAGGAAGAATGCTCATCTCATTGGGTGGCTATGAAATCCAATGAAATAATGCTTTGAACTGACCGAGAAGGGTGTTGCAGTCAGAAGAAGGGGAATGAGCAAAAGCCAGAGGCCACCGTCCCCAGTCTGTAACATCCGATCCTATACTCACACAACAAATACCTGAGTCACTACTGTGTACCTGGCCCAGCGCCCAGCGTAGGAATACAAAGATGATGGAGATGGACAAGGAGACACATTCTCCTGGAGGAAACAAAATAATAGCCAAGTCTGCAAATAGATGAATAAATCACTTTTGCGGGAGGTGCATGGGTTAAATTCGGTGAAGAACTTAAAACAGGTGAGGGGCTAATGTGCCTGGACAAGGGACAGAATTAGAAACATGATCCACTTTGGGAGGCCAAGGCGGGTGGATCACCTGAGGTCAGGAGGTTGAGACCAGCCTGGGCAACATGGCGAAACCTCGTCTTTACTAAAAGTACAAAAATTAGCCGGGTGTGGTGATGCGCCTGTAATCCCAGCTACTCAGGAGGCTGAGGCAGGAAAATCGCTTGAACCTGGGAGGTGGAGGTTGCAGTGAGCCAAGATTGCGCCATTGCACTCCAGCCTGAGCGACAAGAGTGAGACTCTATCTCAGAAGAACAAAAACACATGTTTGGGGAAGGCCTCCCCAAGCAGGTACTATTTGAGTTGAGAACTCACCAAACGATGGTTTGAGCCATGCTGCCAAGGCGTCTAGGGAACAGAGTGTCAGCAGAGGGAAGAGCAAGTGCAAAGGCCCTATGATGGGATTAGGCTGCTGGGCAAATGGAACTGGGGACCAGGGGCCATGCCTGCCCTCCTCTGGGGGTACTTTCACACGGCTTCTCTACATCACATTCAAATCTGGTCCCTAATTACCAGTGGCCTCTTTTCCTGCTACCTGGGAGAGCTGGGTCCTGCTGCCTCTTACTTATAATTCTCCCTCATTTTAACAACCTACATTTCAATATTATGTCCCCACATCCCAAGGCCTCTGGGTACCAGGTATATTTCTCCAAATCCCAATAAATAAATACAGTAAATCCATGTGCTTTCAGGGATTTTTATGGGCCAGTCTGCCAGGAAAATGGGCTGGTTGCCTCGGAGGGCCGAGCTGACAGAGCCAGCAAGGTAATTAGCTGCTGAGTTATGGGGGCCACTTGAAGTCTAATTATTGAGAGATTTGAGGCACCCGCCTCATTTGGGTCCAGATTTACATGGTGCTCGATGGGCTCTTTTGGTAGGTGTCTCCGTGGGGATGCAGACAGGAAGGCAGCTACTGGGTCTCCTAGAGGAGGGACTTGGAGGTAAAAGGCTAGAGGGACACATAGACATGGGGTGTGCCTGGTGTGGATGGTGGGCCAGGGTGGTGCTGCCTCGTTGGGAAGCCATCTATCTTTTATTGCAGCACTTGCATACTCTCTGCTTCTATTTTGTTTCTCTGGTTTAGAGCTATCTCATTATACCTATTTGTTCACAAGTGTCTCCTACAAGTCTCATTCATTCATTCAATAAAGAGATCAAGAACACCTGTGATGCATCCGTATTTGATATAAAGGTGCAAGAGATGAGAGAGGTTCTCTTATTAAACTGTGGGTTCCACAAATGGTGCACAATATATATTTGTTGTAAGAAATCAACAATGTGCTGTCTCAGTGCCATAAGACCTTGCCCTGCTCACCACTTAAATTCCAGGCTATACAGGTTTAGATTGTGTGTGTGCGTGTGTGTGTGTGTGTGTGTGTGTGTGTGTGTGTCTGTGCATGTGCGCATGCGTGCTCTTATGCAAACACCCAAATTGAAAGTCTCCCATGCTCCAGGCAGGTGTTAGATATTCAAGCCATTCAATGTCCCATACAGGTCACCATCCTCTGCAGCCTGAACAGCTTCAAAATCTTCCTCCCTGGTCTCTTCCCTTCTCCCTTTCCCACCTTGCATTCCCTCCCACCCCCCGCCCCCAGAGCAGCACAAGCTGAGCTGGAAAGTAAGACAGACCCTCCTTTTCCTGGGGAGAAGCCAGAGTCTTAGAATGTTCCACAAGGTCCTCTGGGATTTGCCCTCCTACTATCGCCCTCACTGATCTGCTCCAGCCACTCTAGTCTCCTTGCAGCCCCTCCCACACCCCGGCCTCAGTCCCACCTCCAGGCCTTTGCACTCACTGAGCCCTCTGCCAAGAGCGCCGTGCTCCCAGCTAAACATCGGCCTCGTTCCCTCATCTCTGTCATGCCTCTGCTTGACTCTAAACTCTCTGTTCTTTCTTCACTCTATTTTTCTTCTTAGCCCTTATCACTGCTTCTCATAGTACATATTTATTTGTTCCTGGATTCTTGTCTGCTGCCTCTTCTGTCTACTACTAGAATTTCAGTTCCACCAGGGCAAATGTGCTGTCTCTTTTTATGATTATTATTTATTTTTATTATTTTTTATGTAATTATTATTTTATATACTTATCATTATTTTTTGAGACAGAGTCTTGCTCTGTCACCCAGGTTGGAGTTCAGTGTCACAATTTCAGCTCACTGCAACCTCTACCTCCTTCAAGCCATTCTCCTGCCTCAGGCTCACCAGTAGCTGGGATTACAGATGCCCACCTCCACACCCAGCTAATTTTTGTATTTTCAGTAGAGATGGGGTTTCACCATGTTGGCCAGGTTGGTCTCAAACTCCTCACCTCGTGATCTGCCCGCCTCAGCCTCCCGAAGTGCTGGGATTACAGGTGTGAGATGTGCTGTCTCTTTATTTCTACACTTTATTTTCAGTACCTGGAACAGTGACTGGAATGTAATAGGTGCTCAATAAGCAATTTTTTAAATGAATGCATGAGTTTACCTTTTAATCTACAATAGCTAGTGCGGTAGCTGGCCCATAGTAGGGATGAAATAGCTGTTCAACTAAATGTGGAGACAAGTGAATAGACTATGTGCCAAAGGGAGATAAATATTACCGTGCATATGCATGGCCCGAGTGCCGTAGGAGGGTGGGGTGCCCATGGTGGGTCTGGGGGTAAGAGATCAGCCATGGGCATTTCCCATGAACTAATGACACTTGAGCTGACTGGTGAAGCAGGAATTTGACAGATGGCTCACGTGGGAAAGGGTCTGGCGGAGAGAAACATCTCATCACTCAGGGAGGCTTGACGGTACTCAGTGTCAACATAGCAAGGAGGGTAGGGGACTCAGGGCTGAGACAGAGACCTAATCTTGGAGAACCTTGAATATAAAACTAGGAATTAGGATTATTCCTGAGGGTCCTGTGGGGACTTGAGACAGAGGTATGCAGGGAGGGACACAGTCATATTGAGATTTCGGTGTAATCTCTTCCTTGCTGGTGAAGACGGTATTATGGGAGTGAGACCAGCTAACCTTTCCGGGAGGGGACAATGAGGGCTGATTTGAGGTGGTAACACTGGGGGTCAAGAGGAGGGATAGGTCTGCCAGGGGCCGCAGATAAGATTCTTGCATGGCTGTAGAGATCACACGCGGAGAGACTAAAGATTAATAATTCCCAGGTCTGCAAGACAGGCCAGTGTAAGCCACCTCACTGTGGGACCCACCTGGCCCTAAGCTCAATTAACCAGATTTTTAAAGTGTCGTAATTGCAATCCCCATCCTTCTCCCCTCCTTTCTTTTCTCTTAAAAAATTTTTATTATATATGTTTTTTGACAGCAAAAGACTCTCAGATACTTGATGTGCTGTATATTAAGCAGAGTGGCAGCTGTGATATTGCCAAGCGAAACAAAATACAAAATTTACAGCAGTAAATTCTTCTCTCTTCAGGGTGGTTAATTATCTTAATTACTTTTATTATCTTTTATCTTTTAAGATCCTAAATTGCTTATTTCTGCCTCTCCTGCCAAAGGCGACCACATATCTTTTATTGGTGCATGCTGAGTAAAGACAGTCATATGTACATCTTTCTGGTGAAATTTAAAGGAAATTTGATTTATACCCGGCTTCTCCTTGTGATTTTAATTGTACTAACTAGTGAAAATAAAGTTATGGGAAATAGCAACTGCTGGAAACACACACACACACACACACACACACAGTGCCTGCACTCCAAATCTGACAAATGCTTTTTCTTTTCTTTTCTTTTTTTTTAATGCCCCCTCCTTTCTTCTGTGCATTCTTTGTGCGACTTGGGGGAAAACCATTTCTCTTGAGCAAATCTTAACTCGGGAGAGAAGAATTACGGGCTTTGCAAACTGTCACACTTTCCCCAGGAAACGGGAAAAGGTGATTTGGTTTGAAATAAATCCACTCGTGGTTAACATTTTAAAGCAAAGGGAAAAAAGGGGGAAAAAAATCACCAGGCATCTAGACCTGGGGATATTTCAGCCTAGGAGATTTGGTGACAGCTGAACTGGTGGAAGATGAAGAGCACAGCAGCCTGAGCTGGGGAGACCTGGGAGTGTGGAGGGGTCAGGTACCTAGCGAGTGACTTCATTAGGGGAGGGCGCGGTCTGTGGTTAAGAGCTTGGGTTTGGAATAGATGGCTTAGGGTTGGCGGAGGCTGAAAGGAAGCCACGATCCTATAGTCAGAGACTCTCACGCCGAAGGCATCCTGGAATTTAGAATTATTGCTGGAGGTTAGAGCAGCCTCTCATGGAGGTCATCCTGTAGAATCCTGCCTGGAAGCTACAGCTTGGGATCCAGGTGGACCTGCGTTTAAATCCTGCCTCTGCTAAGTTTGAGGTGTGTGACTGGGGCACACCACCTGTTCTCTCTGAGCCCATTCATCTCTACAATGGGGATGATACTAATGAGGATTGAATAGAATGATGGCGTGGGTGTGATGCTATACCCCCACTGTGATGGGAAATGAAGGCTCAGAGAGGCCAAGTCACCTGCTGAAGACCACACAGGTTCATGCAGGGAGATGATCACCCCATTTCACTGACCCTTCTGATTCCATCTGGGGTTTGGGATTCTGCAAACTCAAAGGGGGAGCCTCAAGACTACCTGGGAAGGGGTGTGAGAGAGAGGCCCAGATGGGAGAGGGCAGAGGGCGGGTGGAGGTGGAGAACAGGTCTCTGTGCTCCCTGAAGGGGCAGGGAGAAATCTCTGTGGTTTCCTTTGCTGAAAGCACTTGGTGGGGTGAGGGGAGGTGGCACTAGGGAGGGACAGGTATTCCCTTCCTGTCTCTGTTCAAAGAGGAATGTCATGTACAAGAGCATTTTGTGTGTGTGGTGGGGGGGTGGTTCTTTGAGCTTCATTGAGGCCTATGGGATTGGAGCCCCAGGTCTCAGAGACAATGCCATCCATAAGCATGGCCTGGAGGGAGGCACCTGCCAGCCCCTTTGTGACCCCCTCCCTGCCTCTCTCCCTCGCATCCAGGCAAGCATCACTTCTTGCTGTCTGTGGTTCTTGGTGAGCTGATCAGGGGACTTCCCCAGTTTTAGCACTGAAAGTCCCACATCCCATGAGACCCTTTCGGTCCCTGTGGCAAGTTGGTCACCAGTGTCTTGGCCTTTTTCTGTTTCTCTGTCTCTCTGTCTGTGTCTGTCTGTCTCCTTCCACCCTTTCTCCTTCTTTCTCTTATGGGTTCCTCCGCCCCCTTGGCCAACAAAGCACTATTTTGCACCTCCCGAGGTGGCGGGAGCGTGGGGCAGTGCTCAAGACAGCCATGTCAGGAGACAGAACTCAGAGGGGGGAAGAGAGGAAGCCAGGTGAAGGGGTTGTCTGGTAGGAAGAAGGGGCTTGCCTTGGGGGAAGGGGCTGCATTCTCCACCCCATAGAGAGACCCTCTAAATGCTCCTGGTCTTCTGCACATGGGCCTGCTTTCTCATACATTTTTTTTTTCTATACTGAGCTCAGGGAGAGGCGGGTGTGTGTGTGTTTATGCACGTGCACTCATGTTGCCTGTGTGTGCTTGTGTGCATGCCTGTACAGGCTCACCGTGGAAGGGCCTGGAAAAAGAGAGCTTTCCTGGGTGGGTAGGGAGCCTGACCCTCTCCTGCCAGAGGCTGTCTAGTGCTACAAACCTCTCCTGGACTGTGGCCTTTTGGGGAGTTGGGGCAGGAGACACTAAAAGATAGGGAAAGCAGGATTCAGGGGTAGGGTGGGGGGTGGGGGGTGGGGGGTGGGGTGGGAGCTTCCCTGCCCCTGAGAGTCCTCTTGGGTAACCCCTTGTCATATGTGGCCAATGAGCACGTGGCATCTGGCTGGTGGTACCTACCTGAGGAACTGAATGTTAAATTAACCCATTTCTTCTTTGCCCCAAGAACACTGTGCCGGCGGCAAGCTGCACTTTTCTTTTTTCCTAAATGGAAAATGGGTTACATTTAATTTTAGTGATTTAAATTTTAAAATGCAGTTATTGGGAAACATTTAAGTATGTTTGGAATCGCTGATCCACATGAATCCACATTTTCAACCATAGCATCCGAATGGAGATGTGTTATAAAATACACACTGGATTTCAAAGCCTCAGTACCAAGAATGAATGTCAACTCTCTGAATTCAACATTTTTAACACTGATTGATTGCATATTGGAATGATGGTATTTCTGTTAAGTTGGGTTAAATAAAACATATTATTGAGACTAATTTCATGGTTTCTTTTTACTTTTTAAAAGCACGGTTTCTACAAAATTACAAATGACACAGGTGGCTCGTATTCTGTTCCTCCTGTCCCTGTCACCGAGGAAATAATCCATCAGCCTCACTGCACTGAGACATGAAGCCACCTTGTCTGCAGTTGTCTTCATCCTCTTCATTGTTCTTTTACTGTAGGAATAAAAAGTTCCACCCCACTGAAATGAACAATTTTTAGAATGGGAGGATTAGCGAAACCTGGGTTGGTGATGTCGGTTTCAAAGGCCCCCCCTCCTCAAACTGTATTTCTTGTCTACTCTGGGTTGTGGGGGCAGGCGGCAGAGAATGAGGTCTGTCTGGACTGGGAGTCATTTTTCAGATTTTGAGGTCTTGAGAGTCTTTCTTCTTCTTGCTGCTGCTGGCTGGAGCTTCATCCTCAAAGAACCGGTTGCGTGAGATGCCAGATAGAGAAAGAGACCTGCCTCTTGGTTTCCCCAGGCTGATGTGGTTTTGCTAGGACCACTGTAGTACCCTGAGGAAGATGAAGAAGTTGGCCCAGGACCCAGATAGATACCTGTGGCCAGGCGGGAAGCTGATGTGTAGATCCACAAATATGCTCTGAGTGTCTTCAATGTGCCGGGCTGTGGATGGATAGACACCAGCCCTGCCCTCAGGGATTCCAGCCCTATGGGAGACAGACGCTGAACAAGAACAAACACATGCACTGCTAAGAGACACCGTGCTGGTTGGTTCCATGCATTACCTCATCTAATCATCATGTCAGTTCTATGAGGCGAGGCTTACTGCTCACCTTATTTCACAGATGAGCCTGAGGTCAGAGAGCTGGGAAGCCTTGGCCAGGGCATGCGCACGTTGAAGCTGGGGCTTCAAAGTCAGCCAATCCCCTCTCCTGGGCTGCCTCCTGAGTGCTCCTAAAGGGGTGTGGGTTACAGGTGGCCCACCTGCCCTCTGTGGCTTGCTCCTTCTAGGCCAGTTCCCTCTCCCAGCTTTCCTTCACAGCACTCTCTGAATCCGTCATCCCTGCTTTTAGTGAAAACCCTCAGTGAACCAATGTATATTTTTAGCCTGCACCACCTCTTGGGATAATGAGGCTCATACGTTGACTTCCCACTGAGTAAAGCACTCTAGCACTTTAATTTTTCCTAAAATGGCTTTGAGCGTCCCCAGGAGATGTAGGTGAGAGGAGAGAAGTTACTTGTCTTCCCCCCCATCCGGCTCCCTGTCACAGAGCCTGTGTCTCTCTGAGGGGTGGCCGGTGACGATGGGCTGGCCTTGCAATGGAGCCACTTAGATAGGAGTCTGTGCCTTCTCCCTGAGTCCGGGATTTGAGGCTGTGGCAAGAGACTTCCAGCTTGGCCAGTCTGGATTTGCCCGTCTGTAAACGGGGAACAGGAACACAGGTCCTGCAGGGTGTGGGGGACTCCATCAAGGGCTTGGGTGTAGAGAAGGAAGGCTTCCTGGCCATCTCAGCTTTGGCATGGCTGCGCTTCACAGATACAAGTGGTGGTGGGAAAGGGATGGATGGAAGAGGAGCATAATGTATAGATCTCTAGTATAAAACACATAGGATGTCAGCCAACATTCTTGCTGTGGCCCTGACACCTCTCTGTCCTCATTCTTTCTCCCTCCCTCTGCTCCAGTGCCCCTGGTCTCTTACAAGCCAGGCATACTTCTACCTCAGGGCCTTTGCACTGAGAACCCCTGCCTGAAACACTCTTTCTCCAGTTACCCGCACAATCACCTCCCTCTTCTCCTTCTAGTTGCTGCTCAAATGTCCCCTTCTCAGGGACACACCTCCAGAGCACATTGAAAATCACAATCCTGTCCCTGCATTTTCCTGTTTGCCATTTTTTTAATGTATCACCTTCTATCAAACTCTATAATTTATTTATGATGTTAATTTTGTTTATTTTTGCCTGCTTCTTCAAGAGCAGGGATTTTTTTATGGGTCTTGTTCCCCGCTATGTCCTCAGCACCCAGCACTCTGCCTGACACACACCAGGTGCTCAATACACGTGTGTGTAATCTGTGCTTTGTCTTCCCAAAGTCTTCTTGACAGGCTGATAAATATTATTATGTGGCTGGGTGCAGTGGCTCATGCCTGTAATCCCAGCACTTTGGGAGGCCGAGGCAGGAGGATCACTTGAGCTCAGGAGTTTGAGACCAGCCTGGGCAACACAGGAAGACCCTGTCTCTACAAATAAATGTGAAAAATATTAGCCAAGCGTGGTCGTGCCCGCCTGGAGTCCCAGCAACTCAGGAGGCTAAAGCGAGAGGATCCCTTGAGTCTAGCAGGTGGTGGTTCCAGTGAGCTGAGAGCATAGGTGACAGAGTGAGACCCTGTCTCAAAAAAAAAAAGTTATGCAGCCGAACAACAATAACAATACAATCTTGGAGGGGATGTTTATGCTCAAACACATTTAATAATAAACTAATTTTTTTCAGGAGGGCATTATTTTGGGCTGGGTGAATCAGATGCACATCCAGGAAATAGAGGCTGGGAAAAAACAATCTAGACCAATCTGCCCATTTCACAGCTCTGGAAACTGAGGGTATTGGTCTCGGACTCTTGACGCAGATCTCTGACTTCTAGGACAGCTTTGCCTGGTCCTACATATATACTCCATCTCTCAGTCCCAGGTCCCCATTCAATAGGGGCTTCTTTAAGACATCACGTGGTTGACCAAGGACTTCAGGAGAAGAGGGATCCTTTTCTCTGCCAGGAAGTATGCAGGGGTGCCGGGGCAAGTGTGGAAGAGACATGGATTTGAGCATGGCTTACTTTTATTAGTCTGTGGCCCAGATTCAGAGCCATTATAAATATTTAAGAAAGATGTGTATTTTTCCATGCACAAAACGGAACGGCCTTTGATCAGAAATGTCTAATTTTAGTGAAAATGATCATAACATTGCCAGTCATTTGATATGTGCTGACCAATGCTCAGGTTAGAAGCAAGGAAGAACCTTATACCTTGATTTTGCCCTAATTGCCCCACCATGGCCTTTCAAGGCTTGATTAGGCCCATTTTACAGATGAGAAAACTGAGGCTCTGAGAAGGGAGTAATTCATCCAAAGTCACAAGGCTGGTGAATGCAGGAACCAGTTTTCAGCTCCAGACTGAGCCTTTTACCTCTATGCTCTGTGTGGAAAGGGGCTAAGTGGTGGGGAAAACATCATAATTTCTTTCCTTTTCTTTTATTTATTTTTCGAGACAGATTCTTACTTTATCGCCAAGGCTGGAGTGCAGTGGCATGATCTTGGCTCACTGCAACCTCCACCTCCTAGGTTCAAGTGATTCTCCTGCCTCAGCCTCCCGAGTAGCTGGGACTACAGTCACCTGCCACCACGCCCGGCTAATTTTTTGTATTTTTAGTAGAGACAGGGTTTCACCATGTTAGCCAGGATGGTCTCAAACTCCTGACCTCGTGGTCCGGCCGCCTCGGCCTCCCAAAGTGCTGGGATTAAAGGCGTGAGTCACTGCGCCCGGCCCCCATAATTTATTATAAGGAATAAAAAGGATGGACTACGTAGGGAAAAAACATCACAAAACCAAACAGAAGAGATGTCTTAATTCCCGTTCCCATCAATGCAACTAGAGGGTATTTTATTGTTTTGTTGTTTTCAGAGTCGTTTGCATTCTTTTTTTTCTTTTTCTCCTTTTAATACTGGGCATCATATTTGCTGTGTCATTTTGTGTCTTGTTCTCTTTTGTCTTTTCAATTACTATTATGTTACAATTATGTTTCCATGTTGTTATTCATTTTTGTCAACATTGGAACGGCTGTGTAATATCCTCTCCCATAGACAAGTCATAATTCATTTTTCATTTTCCCTTGGGTGGATATTTAGGTCGCTGCCCATTTGAGGGCTCATATTTAATGTCACAGGGAGCATCGTTCCTTGTGTGTCGTTTTCTTCAATATCTAGAATGTTCCATAGAAGCTGGGACACAGGTCCGAGGAACGTGTGTTTGTAAAGAGCTTGAGGTATAGCACCACGTTGCTTCAAAGGCTCGCTGCCCTCACCACCAGCAGCAAACGAGGGGGCCCTTCTCACCCATCCTGGTTCAGGTGATGGACACATAACCTGAACAACAGCAGCAACAATGTGCTGTTAGAAAATTAAGTGAAAACGGCATCTCCTCACTTGAATGTCTTTTTCTCTGATTCCCACAAAGCTGAGCTTTTCCCCATATGTTTGTTAACCAGATACATTTCCACTTTTGTAAAGAGTCTGTTTATGGGAAGAATATTCTTAAAGTTAAAATAGAATTTGAAAAATATTCAGAAGCAAGAAATTAAGGTGGAATCTAGAAACCAGGCAACGGACCCTGAGCTTGTCCGTTAAACTCATCGGCTAATCTCACTCCCCTCTGTGGACACAAAAGGCAATGATGCCCTGTGGGCAGGGGGTGGGGCAGTGGGTGGGTACTGGGTCCGAGGTTGAGCTGGGGAGACTCAAATGTGGGGAGGGGTTCCCACACACAGATGGCCCTTGGGTTGGGGCTGAGAGGGTGAGCTCATCAAGGGATGAGACCCACCTGTCATCCGGAACTCAGACCGCTCCCCGTTCCAGTACAGAGCCAGACAATTATGTTTCACTGTGCTCTGGGCTGGGACGAGGCTCGCCCAGGGGCTGGGAGGGACGGGTACAAGACAGTCTCCGACCCAGCCTGGGGTTGGGGGAAGGCAGCTGTCTGGGGAGGCACTGTCTCCTGGCTTCCCCACAGCAGGTGCTCCTGGCTACCACCATCACCTGTTGGGATGGGACCAGAGCCTTCCCCACTGGCCTCCTTTGGCCATTCTAGCACCTCTAGAGTCCAGCCTCAGTCAGTCAGTCCAATACAGCAGCCACATACTCTGTGATGGATCCTGTCACTCCCCTACAAGGGGAGTGTGCCTTCTACCCTAAAGGAATCCAGCCTCCTTCACTCTGCCCTCTTGGGTTCTCCAGCCTCATCTCCTACCCTACCTCCCATCTCATGCATCTCCAGGAACACCCACTTTTCTGTTCCTGAAACCCACTCAGTGCACTTTGCACATGCTGTTCCCTGTGTTTGGAATGTTCTTCCCCAGATCCGCACAGGGCTGAATGTCACCACCTCAAGGAGGCTGCCCTGATTGCTGCTCACATTCTCCCTCTTGAGACCCTGTTTCTTTTCTTCCTGGCACTGGACTGCCTCAGAAATGTCCTTGGAGCCTCTGCCTGC
This sequence comes from Gorilla gorilla gorilla, assembly GCF_029281585.2. NCBI lineage: Eukaryota > Metazoa > Chordata > Mammalia > Primates > Hominidae > Gorilla > Gorilla gorilla. The sequence goes on along the minus strand of NC_086018.1, from coordinate 25,398,310 downwards.
CACTGATTCTTCACTTTGATTGCCTGTAGGATCCTCCTGGGAGCTTTTAAAAATACTGATGGCCGGGCCCCACCCCAGACTAATTAAATCAGGACCTCTGAGAGGTGCATGGGGGCCTGGGTTACGCTTTAAAAGCTCCCCCGGGGATTCTAATGTGCAGCCAGGGCCAAGACCACGGATGTTTGAGATGCTTATTTATTGCTCAGTTATTGACTTGTCCCACTCACTTCCTCCCCAGTGTCAGCTTCACAAATGACAGAAACCACAGCTCCACCCTCAGAGCCCAGCACCTGGTCTGGCACATCTGAGATGCTTAATTTGGGGAATGATTTTTCAACAGAAAATCCTGACTTGCACAACTCAGCAACTGCAGAATCTACACTACGTCTGAGAACCTTCCAGTAGTTCCAAATGGCTGGGAAAAAAAAAGAAAAAAAGACGGATGGGTCACAGTACTGTCCCCATTTTCCAGATAAGGAATCCCAGTGTGTTCGGAATAGAAGCAGCTTGGGTGCTGTTCCCAGTGTGGATTGGAGGAGAGTTAAGTAAACATCGGAATAAAGAGGGGAGCTTCATTTTGTCAATTCAAAGACTGACAATTAAGATTTGAAAAATAATAGAAGAGAAATTAGCAGGCCTGACATCTAACTCTTTTGAAAACAATAAATAAAAGGACTGCGTGTCTTTAAGGCAGTGAATGTGGGGGAAAAAATAAGGTACCTCATTCTGCGCCTGTTCTCTGGGCTTGTCTGTATTCCTGTCGGCAGCCGGGGTCCACATAAACATTCGGCACGCAGCACTTGCAGACACTTTTTAATAGAATCGCTTAAAACAATTAATTACCAGAGTTTTCATTCAAGCTGCACTGCAAAAGATACGCCGGCAATAAAAGGCATTTATCCGCGGGTTTCTCCAGGCCTGTTTGTTATTAAGATGTAAATTAAATCATCACAGATGTTCCATTTTTTAATCTAGGCCTGGGAAGATCAGGGCCAAGCGTGGCCTAAACGGGTTTATTTCATTACCCGCACATTCATTAGAAACCCACTGTCTTATTGGATATCATTTTTCTTGGGTGACTTTTTTTCCCCTTCTTAAACAAATTATCAAGATAATTTGTTCATTTCCCTTTCTGCTCGTTCTTAGCGCTCACAAGCTCCAGGGTGGGGTCTGAGGGCTCCTGGTGAGGGGAATTTGTTTGGGGTTCTGGGGGAGAGGTCATTTGCCTTCCTGGAGATGGGAGACACCTAGCACCATCTCCAGACATAGAGGTGGGGGAATCATCTGGGAATTTCCGGAAAATAATTCTCTTCTACAACAGAGATGCATTGGAGAGTGGGATTGAAATCCTTGGCTGTAGCTCACAGAGAGTTTAATTTCTGAATGGGAAGGGACTGTCACACGCCCCGCAGCCTAGCCCCACTCTTTGCCCTTGTTCTACTAAGATGCTTAGAGTGTGTGTGCCACCATCTGAAGGCACCTGCCACCCTTGCCTGCTTTTTTGTTTACATTCCACCTCCACATCAGGGCTGTGACTGTCTTGTTTACCACTGTATTCTCAGAGACTTGCACGGTGCCTGGCACAAAGTAGGTGTTCAGATGGTAAATAAACGAATGTTAGCAGTTACTGTTTAAATGCCCGGCATGGTACTTAACACACATAATTTCATGTAACTCCCCCCCTTACCCAACAACCTAGGCAGGAGAGACTATTATCATCCTCCTTTTAGCGATGAAGTCAGCCTGTTGCAGAAAAGTACGGGGATTTGCACAAGGTCCCATGACCAGTGAGTGGAAGGGTTAGGATTTGAAACCACGTCTGCCTGGCTCCAAATTCCTTTGATTTAACTCCTCACTATTCTACAGCTAGGCATTTGGGCGTCATTGAGTCTAAAACTCACTGGGGTGTTTAACATTTATTTAGTGTCAAGCACCTCGCTGGGCATAGGGAAGTGCTTACCAATAGCTCAGGAAGGCTCTCAGAGGTGGGCAGGCATCACCCTTAGCCTCGCTCGGTCCCCATCTAATGTAGCTGTTTTGCAGATGCGGAAGCCGAAATGCAGTCATAGAAGGGCTACGTAGGCTGAGACTCAGGATTAGCAAATAACTTGCAGGGCCCAGTGCACAATGACAATGCAGAGACCCTTGTTTGGACAAGGGATCTTATCCCATAATAAGAATTTCATGACCATAGGTGACAGAGCATTAAACAGAGCTCCAGGCCTTCAGGGTTCTGAGAGACTGCAGAGGTCACAAGCCAGTGACCTGGCCCTGCTGAGACTTAGGGCTCATCTCAGTTTTTTCCACCACGTGCTGCTCCTCTTCTTCCGGACTGCCCTACTGCACCTCTCCAGCCCACCTGCCTTCCCACCTTTTCTCCATGTTTATCTGAATTTTCAGTAGAATATGCCCATCTGAGCTTGTGTAGCCCTCATGTATAGGAGGGAATTAACCCATAGGATCACACGTTGGGGTGAGCCACTGAGTAGGGTTTGCTCTGATCATGATGATGATTATTACAGATGTGGTTTTGTTGCATTGTGCAGGCTGGAGTATAGTAGTACCAGTATAGCTCACTGCAGCCTCAAACTCCTGCACTCAAGGGATCCTCCCGTCTCAGCCTCCTGAGCTGCTAGGACTACAGACGAGTGTCACCACACCTGGCACTTGTCCATGATTTCCTTGTGTTTCTCCAACAGCCAAATGCAGCAGATGTCCCTATTCCCATCCTGCAGGGGAGGAAACAGAGAGGTAAAGTGACTTGCTCAAGGTCACACAGCCTGTGGATTCCAATCCTGCTCTCCTCTGTGGCACCAGTGGCTGCTGGACCTGTTTCTTTTGCAAAAACAATCTTTTGCAGAAACGTGACCCTCCTATAAGACAGAAGCCCAAACGATTTGTCTGAGGTGGGAACCAGCGTCTGAGGCTTGCCCCTGTTGCCCAGTGGCTGCAGGTGGAGGGGCAATGTTCCTTCCCAGAGGTATGCTGTTTCCCAAGTTCAAACAGTTAGTAAGAAGTGGAGCAGCACATGAACTCAGGGCTGCTAGCATCCCTGAACATCCTCTCCTGCTAGAAATCAGAAGGCATTTGCTTGGCCCCTTTAACTCCTAACGCCCCCACAGCAAAGCGCATGGCTCACCTAGAGCCTGGACTTTACCCAGGGAACTCAGGGTATCCGAGACCATCAGAGCAAGGAGGTCCCGGAGACAGCGATCATGGGGGTGCTAGGGCCCGCAGAGGGAAGGCGCCCTGCCAGGCTGTGGAGAGACCATCCCTCAGAGGCACCAGTCCAGACGGCCCCCCTCCCACTTGACAGCGCACTGTGTACAGCCGCAGCAGCCCCCTGCTGTGAAATGATCATTTTCTGCTTCCTGCCTGTGGATGGTTTCATGTTTTCATCAAGTTCTGAAGAAAAGGAATGGGAAAATATCGTGGCTTTTATCCCCCCACCGCGTGCTGCAGAAATTGCCTTTTTATGAAAGTCCTTGTGGTTTCTTGAGTATTTCACAAACTCTCAGAGCTCCCTTCAACATAGAGCTTTATGTTCCCAAACTTCTCTGTCTTTGAAAACCCCAGAAAAACTGGGTTGGAGTTTCGAGAGTGAGCAGGACAAGCGAGAGAATTTAGATGGGAAGGTACTTTTTGCAGAAGACAGTTGAGACGACACACATGACTTCAGCTCCCGCGAGGCTGTTACAAGGAGGCAGTGCTGCTGTTCCCTCTGGCACCCAGGGAACAGCTGGTGTCAGGCAAAAAGCCACAGGCTTTGAGAGCAAACACACCAGGTTTCAAACCCTATCTGTGAAAGCTGAATGACCTTGGGCAACTGCCAGGACCTCTCTGAGCCCAGTTCCTCATCCGTGAAATGTTATGGTGATCCCTACCATGTAGGGGTGTTACGAGGATTAAATGAGAGGCTGTTTATGAAGCCCCCAGCGTGGTGCCTGGCACACAGCATGCTCTCAGTGCAGGACAATTTGCCACTTTGCCACTAACCCACCCCGTTTCTCTTTAAGTCATTTTAGGACAAAAAAAATAAATCGCATGAGATTAAAATCTGTTTTTTTTCACCCCCCCCCCCCCCGATTTGGTAAATGCTGAATGTATAAATAGTTTCAAAAAAGGCTTGGACAAATTCCTGCATAATTACGCCATGGAGTTATTAAAGGTAAAACACCTGCTCTAAGACACTTAGCCGACTTCTGCTCGCACGTCCCTGGGCTTCAGGTTGAACTCGTTTGCCTGGAGTTGGCATGGTTGGCACAGGGAGAAGCAGGCCTAGGGTGTATGGTCTGCCCAACCAAAGGCCTTTATCATTATGCAGAGTTAATTGAAGGATTAATATGTGTTTTCATGAAAGTTTCCTTTCCTTGTTCAAAATCGAGTTCTCCGTAATGAATGAGTAATTGCAACATTCAAGAACAAAACATACACATCTACACAAATACATGTCCACATATATATCTTATTATATATTTTACATAATATATTTTATTTTATATATATTATAAGATTTGTTTTATTTTATTTTTGAGGCAAGGTCTCACCCTGTTGCCCAGGCTGGAGTGCAGCAGTGTGATCATTGCTCATTGCAGTCTTGACTTCCCAGGCTCAATCAATCCTCCTGCCTCAGCCTCTAGCTAATTAAAAAAAATTTTTTTAAGAGAAAGAGTCTTGCTATGATGTCCAGGCTGGCCTCAAACTCGTGGGCTAAAGCAATCCAGCCACCTTGGCCTCACGAAGTGCTGGGATTACACACATAAGCCACTGCACCTGGACTATAAAATATATTTTAAATCCTTAAGTAAGATTTTAACTGCTGGGTACAAATATGTGTCTTTCTCACTGTTTCTTAACAGTTTGTCTTCAGTCTCTCCCCTAAAATCGCAAAACTAAGATTGTTCAGCAACTGAAAACAAAGCAACAAGAAAAAGCACTCTAGCAAATACTTGCAAGGAACAGAATTAGATCACATAAGGATATATTTTTGCAGAATTGTATTTACTGAAGTGATGCCATTTTAAAACAGTACTACGAATGTTGCTCCTTTGAAGGCATTGTTCGTAAATTCAATCTTTAGTCTGTAAGTGAAGTCCCATTTGATACATTTATTTCAAAATGGAGAGTAAGGACATATTTGGCCAACATTAAGAACATTTTCTGAAAAGGGTTTGCAACTTATTTTTTAATTAATTTTATTTTTATTCCTTTTCCCAGGCCTCTAGAAAGTTCCAAGTGAGATTTTATTCCTCATGCCAGAGCATTCTTTTTTTTTTAAAGCTGATTCCATTTTCCTCTGAATTATTTTTATTTTTATTTTTTATTATATTTTAAGTACTAGGGTACATGTGCACAACATGCAGATTTGATACATAGGTATACATGTGCCACATTGGTTTGCTGCACCCATCAACTTGTCATTTATATAATTTCTCCTAATGCTATCCCTCCCCCAGCCCCCCACCCTCTGACAGGTCCCGGTATGTGATGTTCCCCACCCTGTGTCCAAGTGATCTCATTGTTCAATTCCCACCTATGAGTGAGAACATGCGGTGTTTGGTTTTCTGTCCTTGTGATAGTTTGCTGAGAATGATGGTTCCCAGCTTCAACCATGTTCCTGCCAAGGAATGAACCCATTCTTTTTTATGGCTGCATAGTATTCTGTGGTGTATATGTGCCACATTTTCTTAATCCAGTCTATCATTGATGGACATTTTGGTTGGTTCCAAGTCTTTGCTATTGTGAATAGTGCTGCAATAAACATACATGTGTGTGTGTCTTTATAGTAGCATGATTTATAATCCTTTGGGTATATACCCAGTAATGAGATTGCTGGGTCAGATGGTATTTCTAGTTCTAGATCCTTGAGGGATTGCCACACAGTCTTCCACCATGCTTGAACTTATTTACACTCCCACCAACAGTGTAAAAGCGTTCCTATTTCTCCACATCCTCTCCAGCATCTGTTGTTTCCTGACTTTTTCATGATTGCCATTCTAACTGGCATGAGATGGTATCTCATTGTGGTTTTGATTTGCATTTCTCTAATGACCAGTGATGATGAGCATTTTTTCATGTGTCTGTTGTCTGCATAAATGTCTTCTTTTGAGAAGTGTCTGTTCATATCCTTTGCCCACTTTTTGACAGGGTTGTTTGAAGTGCGATGTGGTGCTGAGAAGAATGTATATTCTGTTGATTTGGGGTGGAGAGTTCTGTAGATGTTTATTGGGTCTGCTTGGTGCAGAACTGAGTTCAAGTCCTGGATATCGTTGTTAACTTTCTGTCTCGTTGATCTGTCTAATATTGAGAGTGGGGTGTTAAAGTCTCCCATTATTATTGTGTGGGAGTCTAAGTCTCTTTGTAGGTCTCTAAGGACTTGCTTTATGAGTCTGGGTGCTCCTGTATTGGGTGCATATATATTTAGGATAGTTAGGTCTTCTCATTGAATTGATCCCTTTACCATTATGTAATGGCCTTCTTTGTCTCTTTTAATCTTTGTTGGTTCAAAGTCTGTTTTATCAGAGACTAGGAATGCAACCCCTGGTATTTTTTTGCTTTCATTTGCTTCATAGATCGTCCTCCATACCTTTATTTTGAGCCTATGTGTGTCTCTGCATGTGAGATGGGTCTCCTGAACACAGCGCACTGATGGGTCTTGACTCTTTATCCAATTTGCCAGTCTGTGTCTGTTAACTGGGGTATTTAGCCCATTTACATTTAAGGTTAATATTGTTATGTGGGAATCTGATCCTGTCATTATGATGTCAGCTGGTTATTTTGCCCATTAATTGATGCAGTTTCTTCCTAGCATTGATGGTCTTTACAATTTGGCATGTTTTTGCAATGGCTGGTACTGGCTGTTTCTTTCCGTGTTTAGCGCTTCCTTCAGGAGCTCTGTAAGGCAGGCCTGGTGGTGACAAAATCTCTCAGCATTTGCTTGTCTGTAAAGGATTTTATTTCTCCTTCACTTATGAAGCTGGATATAAAATTCTGGGTTGAAAATTCTTTTCTTTAAGAATGTTGAATATTGGCCCCCACTCTCTTCTGGCTTGTAGGGTTTCTGCTGAGATGTCCACTGTTAGTCTGATGGGCTTCCCTTTGTGGATAACTTGACCTTTCTCTCTGGCTGCCCCTAACATTTTTTCCTTCACTTCGACCTTGGTGAATCTGACAATTATGTGTCTTGGGGTTGCTCTCCTCAAGGAGTATCTTTGTGATGTTCTCTGTATTTCCTGAATTTGAATGTTGGCCTGCCTTGCTAGGTTGGAGAAGTTCTTCTGGATAGTATCCTGAGGAGTGTTTTCCAACTTGGTTCCATTCTCCTTATCACTTTCAGGTACACCAATCAAACACAGATTTGGTCTTTTCACATAGTCCCATATTTCTTGGATGCTTTGTTTGTTTCTTTTTTCTCTAACCTTCTCTTCTTGCTTTATTTCATTAATTTGATCTTCAATCACTGATACCCTTTCTTCCACTTGATCAGATCGGCTATTGAAGCTTATGCATGCGTCATGAAGTTCTCGTACCATGGTTTTCAGCTCCATCAGGTCATTTAAGGTCTTCTCTACACTGTTTATTCTAGTTAGCCATCCGTCTAATTTTTATTCAAGGTTTTTCACTTCCTTGCAATGGGTTCAAACATGTTCCTTTAGCTCAGAGAAGTTTGTTATTACTGACCTTCTGAAGCCTACTCTGTCAACTTGTCAAAATAATTCTCTGTCCAGCTCTGTTCCATTGCTGGTAGGAGTTACAATCCTTTGGAGGAGAAGAAATGCTCTGATTTTTAGAATTTTCAGCTTTTCTGCTCTGGTGTCTCCCCATCTTTGTGGTTTTATCTACCTTCGGTCTTTGATGTTGGTGACCTACAGATGGGGTTTTGGTGTGGATGTCCTTTTTGTTGATGTTGATGCTATTCCTTTCTGTTTGTTGGTTTTCCTTCTAACAGTCAGGTCCCTCAGCTATAGGTCTGTTGGAGTTTGCTGGAGGTCCACTCCAGACCCTGTTTGCCTGGGAGCAGTGGAGGCTGCAGAACAGCAAATATTGCAGAACAGCAAATATTGCTGCCTGATCCTTCTTCTGGAAGCTTCGTCCCAGAGGGGCACCCACCTATATGAGGTGTCTGTTGGCCCCTACTGGGAGGTATCTCCCAGTTAGGCTACATGGCAGTCAGGGACCCACTTGAGGAGGCAGTCTGTCCATTCTCTGAGCTCAAACGCCGTGCTGGGAGAACCACTGCTCTCTTCAGAGCTGTCAGACGGGGATGTTTATGTCTACAGAAGTTGTCTGTTGCCTTTTGTTCAGCTATGCCCTGCCTACAGAGGTGGAGTCTAGAGGCAGTAGGCCTTAATGAGCTGTGGTGGGCTCCGCCCAGTTTGAGCTTCCTGGCTGCTTTGTTTACCTACTCAAGCCTCAGCAATGGTGGACGCCCCTCCCCCAGTGAGGCTGCTGCCTCCCAGCTCCATCTCAGACTGCTGCACTAGCGGCGAGCAAGGCTCCGTGGGCATGGGACCTGCCGAGCCAGGCATGGGAGAGAATCTCCTTGTCTACCGGTTGCTAAGACCTTGGGAAAAGCACAGTATTTGGGTGGGAGTGTCCTGTTTTTCCAGGTACAGTCTGTCATGGCTTCCCTTGGCTAGGAAAGAGAAATCCCCTGACCTTTTGCACTTCCCAGGGGAGGTGACACCCCACCCTGCTTCAGCTTGCCCTCCATGGGCTGTACCACTGTCCAACCAGTCCCAGTAAGATGAACCAGTTAACTCAGTTGGAAATGCAGAAATCACCCGTCTTCTGTGTTGATCATGCTGGGCACTGCAGACTGGAGCTGTTCCTTTTCGGCCATGTTGGAACAGAGGCCCAGAGCATTCTTATCCATTTTTTTGATCTTTTTTTTCTTCTTTTGAATTCCCATTTTGTTAGTCTATGGTATGATTCTTCTTATTTTTCTAAACAAGTTTTTGAACTTATTTTCCCAAATGTTATGGGGTAAAAATATTATTTTAAAAAGTAGAAAACAATGAATCAGATTTCTCTTTGCTTTTCAATGCTCAGTTTGGTTGGTATTTATGCATAATGTTTGTCCACTGTGCTTCATGCAAAGCACTAAGGACTTAGGTAATAGAGATGCCATACCGAAGTATCTTTCAAATGGGAACATAATATGTCCCTGAAATCATCTGAAGTTCACACATGGCAAAATACAGACAGCACTAGATCTCCTGGAAGCTGAGAGGCCACCTTCACTCTGAGGACCCTGTGGTTTCAGGTGGGCCCAGGGAATGAAAGCAGAGAGGCTCATATGGACAGAGTGGGGTCCTAGCACCCAGGAGGGTGTGAACCCAGCCAACCTGAAGACTCTCTCAGTTCCACAGAAAGGCAAAGCCCCAAGTGTTCTTTGCTGCTGAGCTGCTGCTTCAGCTCCTCTCTGGGGCTGCTGGGGAGCTCAGGATGAATTTTCAGCTGCATTTCAGGTCATCCCAATTCCATGCTGAAGGGCAGAGAAGGTAAATTCACTGGAGCCTGGCTACTTCCCCTTGCTGTTTGGTTTCAGGGTTTCTCGGGGTCTGCCTGACAACTGCCATCATGAAGGGTCATGAGAAAACATGGGTGTCTCTGAGTCTCTTGGGCAGAGCCCTTGAGGCATTTCCCTTCTGTTTCATCTTTTTATTCTTTTTATCTTTCTCTCATTCTCAGTCTTTTCTTCCCCTTCCCATTTTCTGTCTTGAGAATCGCTTGCCTATTTCATTTCCTCACTCCTTTCTGTCTCTCTTTTTCTTTGCTTCTCTTTTATTTCTCAATCTTTTTTTTTTCTTTTCTCTGGCCATTTTGCTAAATTTTTTGTTCCTTGTCTCCTGTCTCTCTGTTCTCATTGTCTTCACTTTTTTCTTCTCCCTTCTCTTACCACTTCTCTCTCCTGCTCTATTTCGTTTCCATGTCTGTCTTTCTTTTCTCTCTCCTTCTATTCTCCTCTTTACCCTGCCTGTCTCCTCTTCTCTCCTCCCCATTTCCTCCCTCTCTCCTTCTCTCTCTCTCTCTCTGTCTCACACACACACACACACATACACACACACTTTCTTGAGAACATGGCAGGAGATCAGGAACCAGACACATTGTGACTTTGGTATGTATTGAAGGTACGGTGTCCTTACAACCTGACAGACCAAAAAGACAGGAAAAAAAAAAAAAAAAGAACTCACCAAGTCTTGCAAGCACTTTGATGCTGAAAGCCCCGTGTTTGACACAGGTATGAGGCACCTTGAGGCTCTTATATTGATTAGCTCAAAGGGGAATTGCTTCCTCTCCCAGACCTGTCAGCGTTTTTGACATTTCTGAAAACGATAGGAGACTGGGAACAAAAACCTCCTCTCTAGGCTCCCTGACATCCTGTGTTAAGCAAAGGTACATGTCCAGTTGAATTTTCTGGTGGCCAAGACTCTGCTGTGGCATGGCTGAAGGTCACATGTTTTGGCTATTTCAAAAGATGTTGTGGCCCAGTGGGAAGGTGAGGGGCTCTGCATTGGTGTCCAAGGCTGGAGACACCAGCAGCCAGTGCCAGGCTGGGTCTGCTCAGCGGCTCAAGTGCCTGCCCCTGGCACCACTCCTCAATCCCCCAACCCTGTCCTCCTCATATGCAGGGCTGGTTACCCTCCAGACATCATCCCCCTTCTGTGTCTGACTCCCCCGGTGTGGGGGAGCTGGTAGGGGTGGGGTGAGATTGATAGGCAAGCCTGGATCTGCCACCTGGGCCCACTGATGCCTTTATTTATGCAAGCATTTACTAAGCACCCACTGTGTACAAGGTATTGAGCAGAGAGCAGTGAATACTGACAGAGACCTGGCCTTCGAGGCCCTTAAGCATAGCTGGGGAGATAGACAAGTACGAGAGGGCAAGAAGGATCTAAACAAGTATATCTGGACATGCACTTACCTATGAGCCAGCAATTCCACTTCAAGATACACACCCAGCATCAATGAGCCCATATGGTCACCAAATATTTATAGCAGTAGTATTTGTAATAGCCATCCACTGCCCATCAGTAGTAGAATGGATACATAAATTATGGTCTATTCACATGATGGAATACTACACAGTAATAAAACAAATGATCTACAACTGCACATAAGAGTTTGGATGAATCTCAACACACAATTGTATTAGTCCGTTCTCACACTGCTATAAAGAACTACCTGAGACTGGGTAATTTATGAAGAAAAGAGGTTTAATTGACTCACAGTTCTGCAGGCTTAAAAGGAAGGATGATTGGGAGGCCTCAGGAAACTTACAATCATGGCAGAAAGTGAAAGGGAAGCAAGCACTTTCTTCACATGGTGGCAGGAGAGAGAGGAAGCAAAGGGGGAAGTGCCACACACTTACAGACAACCGGATCTCATGAGAACTCAGTCACTATCATGAGAACAGCAAAGGGGAAGTCCACCCCATGATTCAATCACCTCCCAGCAGGCCCCTCCCCTGACATGTGGGGATTACAGTTTGAGCTGAGGTTTGGGTGGCGACACAGAGCCAAGCCATATCAACAATGTTGAGTAAATGAAGTGAGATGCAAAAAAGAACATATTGTATGTTTCCATTTTATAAAAATCAAGAATAGGCAAAGCTACTGTGGGGGGTCAATGGGCAGGGTAACAATTATTTTGAGGGGGTTGAGTAAAGTGGGGTGCAAATGTGGCTTCTAGGGTGCTGATAGATTTCTACTTCTTAGTCTGGGTGCTAGTTACACAGGTGTGTTGACTTAAATGAGGATTCTTTGAGCTGTAAATCATGCTGCACCTTATGACGTGTACCTTTTTAATGATTTTGCATGTGATGTATCAATTTAAATATTTCACTAAAGAAATAGTAGATCATGGAGGACTTTCAGCATCATAGTTTCCTGAGCTGGTGTAGCATTTCCCCTCTCTCAATATAAATGCATGGAATTGTGAATACAATATAATCAAATAATAAACACAATTATAAAAATTTTCCCAGTGTGAACAAAAGAAGGAACATCCCCGGGATTCAGAAACGAAGACAGAAGACAGAGGTTCAAGCCAGGGCCGTGTGAGAAGCTGACGTTAAGAGTAGCAGGCTGGTGTTAAGACCTCAGATCCCAGCCTCAGGGCCAGAGCAGACACAAATCCTGAGGCTGGGGTCTGGGGTCCTAGCACCATGGGCAACCAGATCTGTCACAAAGCAAAGGGCTCAGAAACAAGCCCTCCTCCTCCCCCTCACTCTGTAAAGTGCTCCTGGATCACATAGACTGAAATAATTCACCCCTACCTCCAGCCGAGAGCAGCAGGCAGAAACTCCACAATATGGGGCTTTAAGAGTGGCAAAGGATCGGTCAGGCACGGTGGCTCACACCTGTAATCCCAGCACTTTGAGAGGCTGAGGCAGGTGGATCACGAGGTCAGCAGTTCGAGACCAGCCCGGCCAATATGGTGAAACCCCATCTCTACTAAAAATACAAAAAGTAGCCAGGCATGGTGGCGCGCTCCTGTAGTCCCAGCTACTCAGCAGGCTGAGGCGGGAGAATCGCTTGAACCCAGAAGGTGGAGGTTGCAGGGAACTGAGATTGATCCACTGCACTTCAACCTGGGCGACAGAGTGAGACTCCGTCTCAAAAAAAAAAAAAAGTGGCAAAGGATCATAAAAAGAGAAGAAAATCTCCCCCAAAAAAGTCAAAACCTTATCCTGCCCTATGCATGGATGTGGAGTACAGATGCCCTCTTCCTCTGTAGTGTGGGAACCACAAATAAGATGGTAACATAAGAACTGGCCCAGGACAATAGAAGTCTCTTGAACTGCAAAGTAGGAAGCCAGAAAGCCCTCACTGTGGATTGTACTGTAATTCAGGGTACACTAGAATCCCCCGGAACAGTCAGTTCTGCTGAAGACAAGCTCACAAGCAGAATCACAGAGAAGCATAGGAAACAAATCAGCCAGGGGAGGGCCAGCAGCAGGAGTGATTACTGAAAAATTAGTACCTGGAAAACTCAAACATATAGAGTAGTCTGAAGGAGATTTTTTAAAAGTGATATTTAAGAGGATTAAAAAGATAAAAAAAAAGTACAAGAAAATGTAATAACAAAGAGGATGCTATAAAAGGCAGGTTTGAGGCTGGGTGTGGTGGCTCATGTCGGTAATCCCAACCCTTTGGGAAGCCAAGGTGGGTGGATCACCTGAGGTCACCAGCTTGGCCAACATGGTGAAACCCAACTCTACTAAAAATAAAAAAGAACTTAGCTGGGTGTGATGGTGCGTGCCCGCAATCCCAGCTACTCAGGAGGCTGAGGCAGGAGAATCGCTTGAACCTGAGAGGCGGAGGTTGCAGTGAGCTGAGATCGGGGCACTGCACTCCAGCCTGGGTGACAGAGTGAGACTCTGTCTCAAAAAAAAAAAACAAAAAAAAACCATATTTGAAAAAGAAACAAGGAGCATTTGAGTATTTATTATTCTAAATTATCTATCTATCTCCTTATGTATTTATCTATCTACTCATAATCATTAAAATCTCAATAGATAGGACCAACAGCACATTACACAAGGGAAGACAGAAATTATGAATAGGAAGATATGCTTGAAGAAACTATCCTGGGTACATCAGGGAGAAATAAAGACATGGGACATATGGAAAGGCAACTGAGACACATGGATGACAGAATGAGTGAATCCAACTTAAGTGTGATAGGGCTTCCAAAAGAACAGAAAAATGGTGATGGGAGAGAGCATGAGTCAAAGAGATAAAGGCAAAACTGAGGAAAGGTGTGTTTTCGGACTGGTGGATCACAGAGCCCTTCTTCTCAATAGAGAAATGAATGAATCAATCAATCAATAACAAACTGTCTTGACCAAGGCACATCTTGATAAAAGTGCAGAACACCAAAGACAGAGGGAAAAATCTGAAAAACTATTAGACAGAAGAGACAAGTGGCCTTCGAAGGAACAAGAATCAGACTGACAGTGGACTTTAATTTAGCACCAGTACATGCGGGGAGGCCAAATATAATATTTTCAAAGTGTTGAGGGAACTGATTGTCAGGTTAAACTTTTCTTTCTTTTCTTTCACACAACTAAACCATTATAAAAGGGTGGAGGTTAAATATAGACACTCTAAAACAAAATGAAGAGAGCTTACTTCTCAGAGACACTCACTAAAAGAATTACCAAAGGATATAAGTAGAAATTGGAATGTAGGGAGAAGAAATAGAATGGAAGAAGCAACACTGAGCAAAGAAATAGATGAAGATGTTAAAGAAATCCAAACCAGCACAGGGAATATAGATATAATAATGTCTATGCTTTAAGAGAATTCAAAAAAATGAAACTAAAATATCAGTTATGAAAGAAAGGGGAGAGTTAGGAGTTCTAGAGTTCTTATATTGCTTGACAGGAAGATAATAACAATGATAAATCTTAGCATTCAAGACAAGTTTGCATGTTAAAAATGTATGGGTTGGCACTGGAAGAATAAAATAGAACAAATAACTTCTAAATCAGTAGAGTTAAATAAAAGAGAGAAGGGAGAGGATGTAAGGAAAATATCACACAATAGAAAGTGAGTAGGGAGGATCAGAAGCAGGCTAAAATATATCAGAAGTCATTCTGAAAATACATTTATTTAGATTAAATAAGGACAAAGTTTTTAAAAAATCCACTTCTTCTTCTTCTTATTATTATTTTGAAGACAAGGTCTCACTCTGTCGCCCAAGCTGGAATACAGACGTGCGATCTTACCTTACTGCAACCTTTGCCTCCCAGGCTCAAGCCATCCTCCCACCTCAGCCTCCTGAGTAGCAGGGACTACAGGTGTGTACCACCATGCCCGGTTTTTGTATTTTTTGTGGAGATGAGGTCTCACCAAAAGACGAGGCTGGTCTCAAACTCCTGAGAGCAAGTGATCTACCCACCTCAGCCTCCCAAAGTTCTGGGATTACAGGTGTGAGCCACTGTGCCTGGCCACGTATATATTATTTGCAAGTGACCCACCTAAGACTAAAGAAAACCAGTTACTGAAAGTAAAGAATGTAAAAAGACAAACCAGGTAAATATTAAACTAAAAGAAATACTGTAGCAATATCAGATAAAGTAGAGAAATTATTAGGGAAAGGCTCATTATGTAAAGTTGGAAGGCAAAATGTGCCAGCAAGACAATTCTGAACCTATATGTCCCCTCTTACAAAGCCCCAAAGTATATGTTAAAAAATTGACAGAAGACATAGGCAAATTCATAATTGTAATGAGAAATGTTTAGCATAGCTCTCCAAAAATGATAGATCAAGGAGACAAAAAGTTAATATGGACGTAGGAAATTTGAATAACGAAACTTGTGAATAATGAAACTCTATAAACTGGTGTTTATAGATGTGTGCCTGAAGTGATTAGAGAATGCAAAACATTTTTAACTACGTATAGAATATTTGCCATTTACCAGCCTACAGGGCTAGTCTCAGTATATTTCAAATAATCCATATTTTGTCATTGACCATAATGGAAAAAAAGAAAAAAAGACAAGTTTTTCCTTATCATATGTTTAGATATTAAAACACGTATAAGTAATTCAATTATTAAAGAAGACATTGTAATGAAATTAACCACAAATATTTAGTCTTGAATGATGATTAAAAACAGAGAAAAAAAATACAGATTTCTGGCTTTTAATCCAGCATGTAAGGAGCTTAAAAACTGCTGCTCTGTCCTAACAACAAGTAAAAGAATGAAAACAAGGAAATGTCAACAACACTTGTTAAACATGTCGGGGGAAAAGACATCACAGAGCAAACCACTGCCCCCAAAATTGGAGAGATGAACAGGTGGATACAGAGAATCACAATTTATCATAGCAGAAATCCATTAGCAGAAACCTCAGTGGGAACCAGTGCCAGAGATGGAAAACCTAAACTGGAATCGACAAATTTCTGGATGCTTGGTGTGGACAAGTCTGAGAGTTAAAAACTCCCGGGGGATCCAGTTATAGGGAGCTACCACACGTTTGTGAGTTTTACCTCCAGGAAGTTTGCCAGGTTCTCATAGTAAATTCATAGTAAATATAGGAAAAAAATATTCCCATGCTTCCATCAGAGTATGTGGAAAAGGACCCATTTTGCCATTTTGATTGCTCTTAGCAAGTCCTGTCCTCAGAAGAACCGAACCAATCTGGGGAAAGGAAAATATCCTATTCCAGCTGGCTCTAGCCTTCCATGTGGGGAAAGGCAAATACCCAAATCCACCTACCTCTAGGAATTCTGTCCCACCTAAGAGGGGAAAATAACTTAGCAGCACTAGTGAAATTCATACCAAAAGACTGAGACCTAATCACAGGATTATAGAATACTTTTTCTCCCCACACAGCTTACCACCACATTACTAAAGGGCTATTTATCATAGTTCCTTGTACCCAGTACATAATGTTCACCTTTTAACAAGAAATTACAGGCATACAAAAAGTAGAAAAAGCACAGTTTGAAGATATTAAACAAGCATCAGAACCAGATCATATGTGGCAGGAATGTTGAGATGATCAGAACAGAATTTTTTAAAAACTATAATTGATATTAAGCCCTTTAGAATATTCTAAGGGCTTTAATGAAAAAAGTAGACAACATGCAAAAAGAGATGAACAAAGTAAGCAGTGAGATGGGAATTCTAAGAAGTAATAAAAAATTCTAGAGATAAAAAACACTCTAACAGAAATAAGAATGCCTTTGACAGGCTCATTAGTAGACCAGACATGACTGAGTAAAGAACATCTGAGCTTGAGGATATGACACCAGAAACTTTCAAAGCTGAAAAGCAAAGAGAAAAAAGACTGAAAAAAAACCCCATAACAGAATGTCCAAGAACTATGAGACAGGTACAAAAGGTGTAAATAACATATGCATAATGACAATACCAGAAGAATAAAAGAGAAGAGAACAGAAGCAATATTAGAGCAATAATGGAGAATCTTCCCAAATTAATGTCAGACATCAAAACATAAATCCAGGAAGGTCAGAGAACACCAAACAGGAAAAATGCCAAAAAACTCAACACCTCAACATATATTAAAACTTCTGAAAGTCAAAAATTAGAAAAATTATTGAAGAAACCAGAGGGAAGAAACACCTTACTTATAGAGCAGCAAAGTAAGAATTACATCCAATGTCTCCTCAGAAACCATACAAACTGGAAGAGAGTGAAAGCATAACAGAAAAAAACCCCACCAATCTAGAATTCTGTACCCTGCAAAATTATCCTTTAAAAGTGAGAGATAAATACTTTCTCAAACAAAAATTGAGAAATTTTGGTGTCAGTAGACCTGCCTTGAAAGAAATGTTGAAAGAAGTTCTTCAGAGAGAAGGAAAATGATAACGTAGCAGAAGTTCAGCTCTACATAAAGAGCATCAGAGAATAAATAATTGAAATTAAAATGAAAACTTCTGTTTTTCTTATTTCAAATTGTGTTAACAGATAAGAATTTGTTTAAAATAATAACAGCAACAATGTATTTGATTACATACACACAGGCACACACACATATGCGTAAGTGAAAATAATGACTTCGATGATACAGGGTCAGGAGGGAGGAATTTGGAATATTTTGTCATTACAAGGTAGTTGCACTAACAGTGAAGAGCTATAGTGTTATTGAAAAGTAGACTTGGATTCGTTGTGAATGTATGTTGCAAACTCTTGAAAAATGAGTATAACCGATATGTTAAGAATAGAGAGAGGCTGAAATTGTATAAGGTGCTCAACTAAAGCATCAAAAGTCAGAAAAAGTGTAGAAGACAAAATTAGGAACAAAAAACTAAGGACAACAAATAGGAAATAGTAACAAATATAATAGATATTAATTCAATTATATCAATAATTACTTTAAATGTCAATGGTCTAAATATACCAATTAAGAGACAACGATTATCAGAGTGGATCAGAAAACAAGACTCAACTATATGCTGTCCAAAAGAAACCCACTTTAAATATAAAGATATATAGGATAAAGGGAAAAGAGTAGAGAAAGGTAGCTCATGCTAACACCAATCAAAAGAAAGCTGGAGTAGCTATATAATAATTTCAGACAGAGTAGACTTCAAAGCAATGAAAGTATCAGGAATAGAGAGGCATTATATAATGATAAAGAGGTCAATACTCTAAGAAGATATAATAATTGTTAATACAGAGGTACCTAACAACAGAGCATTGAACTGCATGAGGCACAAACCAATAGAGCCTCAAGGAGATATAGATAAATCCACCAGTGTAGCTGGAGACTTTAACACCCCCCTATTAGAAAGGAACAGTTCCAGAAGGCAGAAAATCAGCAAGAACACGGATGAACTTGAACTCAACAGCACCATCAATCGAGAGGATATAATTGACATCTATAGACAATTTTATCCTGCAATAGCACAATACATATTCTTCTCAAACTCATATGTAACATTCACCAAGGTAGACCACATTTTGGCCTATAAAATATGCCTTAACAAATTTAAACAATAGAAATCATACAATGTCTGCTCTCAGAGCACAATTAGGAATAAATAACCGAAAGATAGCTGCAAAATCCCCAAATACCTGAAGATTAAACAACATACTTCTAAAATAGAATTGGATCACAGAAGAAATCTTAAGGGAAGTTAAGAATTATTTTGAAATAAATGAAAATGGAAATACATCTTGTCAAAATTTGTGGGATGCAGTGAAAGCAGTGCTTAGAGGTAAATTTATAGCATAGATGCATGTTTTAAAAATAAGATTGAAAATCAATAATCTAAATTTCTACTTTAGGAAACTATAAAAAAGGAGAAAATCTAATCTAAAGTAAACAGAAGAAAAGAAATAATAAAAACTAGAGCTGAAAGTAATAAAATTGAAAGCAGGAAATCAATTGAGAAAATCAATGAAACCGAAAGCTGGTTCTTTGAAAAGATTAATAAAATTGATAAGTCTCCACCTGGCCTAAGAAAAAGAAAGAAGACACAAATTACTAATATCAGAAATGAAAGAAAGAACATCATTATATATCCCACGGACATGGAAATGATAATAAAGAAATATTATGGACAAGTCTGTGTCCACAGATTTGATAATCTAGATGAAAGAGACCAATACCTTGAAAGACACACTCACACAAGAGGAAGTAGACTATCTGAATAGGCCCGTGTCTATTAGAGAAATTGGATAAATAATTAATTACCTTCCAAAACAGAAAGCACTAGGCCCAGATACACTCATTGGTGAATTCTAACAAATATTTAAGGATGAAATTATGCCAATTCTCTACAACCTCTTTTACAAGATAGAAGCAGAGTAACTACTTCTTAACTAACTCTATAAGGCCAGTATTACCCCAAAACCAAAACCAGAAAAAGTATTACAAGAAAACTAGAAACCAATATCTCTCATAAATGTAGATGTAAAAATTCTCAAAATATTAGAAAATTGAATTCAACAACATATAAAAATTATATACCACAGCTAAGTGAGATTTATTCTATATATGTGGCACTGGTTTAACATTCAAAAATCAATTAGTGTAATTCATTACATCAACAGGGTGAAGAAAAAAATTTATGTTTTCAATAGATGCAGAAAATGCATTTGACAGAGTTCAATACGCATTCATAATAAAATCTTTCAGCAAACTAGGAAAAGAGGGAAACTTCCTCAACTTGATAAAGAACATCTAAAAAAAAGCTACAGCTAACCTCATGATTAATAGTGAGAAACTCAAAGCTTTCCCACTAAGATCAGGAACAAGGCAAGGATATCCCCTCATAGCACTCCTTTTCAATATACATCCTGGCTAATGCAGTAAGACTAGAAAATAAAATAAAAGGCATACAGATCGGGAAGAAAGAAATAAAGCTGTCTTTGTTCATAGATGACATGACTTGTCTATGTACAAAATGTGAAAGAATCAACAAAAGAATGCCTGGAACTAATTATAGCAAGGTTAAAAAATCCAAGGTTACAAAATACAAGGTTAATATACAAAAGTCAATCACTTTTCTAAATGCCAGCAGTGAACAAATGAAATTTAAAGTAAAAAAACATATTATTTCCATTTAAAATAAAACATTTAGGTATAAATCTAAAAAAATGTACAAAATCTATATGAGGAAAACCACAAAACTCTGATGAAAGATACTAAATAATAACTTAATAAATGGGAAGGTATCCAAGTTTATGGATAGGAGGACCCAATATTGTCAAGATGTCAGTTCTTCCCAAGTTGATCCATCAAGATTCAATGTAATACCCAATCAAATCCCAGACAGTTATTTTGTGGATATTGGAAAACTGATTACGAAGTTTATATAAACTGGTGAGCACAGTGGCTCACACCTGTAATTCCAGCATTTTGGGAGGCTGAGATGGGAAAATGCTTGAAGCCAGGAGTTTGAGACCAGCTTGGGCACAACATAGCAAGACCTTGTCTCTACAAGAAGAAAAACAAAAGAAAACAACAAAACCAAAATTTATATGGAGAGGCCAAAGACCCAGAATAGCCGACTCAATACTGAAGGAGAACAGACCTGACACTATCTGACTTTTAAGACTTACTATTAAGCTACAGTAATCAAGACAGTATGGTATTGGTGAAAGAAAAAAACTAGAGCAATGGAAGAGAACAGAGAGCCCAGAAGTAGCCTCATGGAAATATAGTTAGCTGATCTTTACAAAATGAGCAAAGGCATTGCAATGGAGCAAAGATACTCTTTTCAATAAATGGTGTTGGAACAACAAGATATCCACCTGCAAAAAAAAAAAAAAGTCAATCTACATGCAAATCTTTTACCCTTCACTCAAGATAGATCACAGACTTAAATGTAAAATGCAAAACTCTAAAACTCCTAGAGATAACATAGGAGAAAATCTAGATGACCTTGGGTTTGGTGGTGACTTTTTAAGTACAACACCAAGGGCACAATCCATGAAAGAAATAATTGATAAGCCGTACTTCATTAAAATTAAAATTAAAATTTTCTGCCTGCAAGAAACAATGTTAAGAGAGCTTGGAGAAAATATTTGCAAGAGACATATGTGATAAAGGATTGCTGTCCAAAATATACACAGGACTCTTAAAACTTGACAGCAAACAACCCTATTAAAAAGTGGCCCAAAAACCTTTACAGACACCTCACCGAAGAAGGTATAGGTGGGAAATAAGCTATGAAAAGATGTTCTGCATAGTATGTCATCAGGGAAATGCAAATTAAAACAACAATGAAATACTACTACAGACCTATTAGAATGACCCAAATCCAAAACACTGACAATACCAAATGCTGGCAAGGATATAGAGCAACAGGAACTCTCATTCTTTGCTGATGGGAAGGCAAATAAATGGTACAGCCACTTTGGAAGACAGTTTGGCTGTTTCTTACAAAACAAAACATACTTTTATCATACAATCCACCAATTGAACTCCTTGGCTTTTACCTGAGGGAGTAGAAACTTTTCACAGAAAACCTGTATATGGATATTTATAGAAGCTGTATTCTGAATTGGCAAAATGCGAAAGCAACTGAGACGTCCGTCAGTAGGTGAATGAGTAAACGGTGGTACATTCAGACAATGAAATATTATTCAGCACCGAAAAGAAATGAGCTATTAAGCCATAAGAAGACATGAAGGAAACTTGAATGCATATTACAAAATGAAAGAAGCCAGTCTAAAAAGCCTACATACTGTATGTTTCCAAATATATGACAGTCTGTAAGAGGCAAACCTGTAGAGATAGTTAAAAATATCAGTGGTTTCTATGGGGTAGGCTCAGGGAGGGATGAATAGGTGGGGCACAGAAGATTTTTAGGGCAGAGAAACCATTCTGTATAATACTACAGGTATGGGTACATGTCATTACACACTTGTACAAATCCATAGAATGTCTGACACCAAGAGTGAAGCCTAATGTAAACTATGGACATTGGATGCTAATGATGTGTCAATGTAGGTTCATTTACTGTAGCACGTGTACCACAGTGGTGGGGGATTTCAACAGTGAGGGAACTTGTGCATATGTGGGGGACAGGGGGCATATGGGAGCTCTCTGTTGTTTCCATTCAATTTTGCTGTGATCCTAAAACACAGTAAAGTTTATTAGTTAAAAAAGTTATGCAAAGCAGCTATAGCTGCACTTAGTGGCAGATATACAGACCTAAAATGAATCTGTTTCAAAAGGAGGATGACTGACAAGTAATGAGCAATATATTTGATTTGAGAAATTAGGGAAAGGAATAGTAGGGCCAACACTTTAATGCTTTCTATTATACTCAGAGTAAAATTCCAACTCCTACCATGGTCTATGAGTTCTGCATGGTCTGGACTTTGCTCACTACTTCAACCTTGACCCCATCTCCTCTCACTGCCCTCAGCAGAGGCATACAAGTGTGCATTTGTGTACACACACACACACACACACAAACACAGTCTATGCCAGGCTTCTGACATCTCACACACCAAGCTCTGCCCTGTCTCAGGACACTTGCAGTTGCTGCTGCGTCTTCTTGGAACTCCCTCTTTTCTCTCTCTCAAACCCCCATACACATCTCTTCAAATGGCTGGACACTTGACATTTGTCAGGCCTTGGAGAAGCCTTCCTGGGCCACTCTGTGGCCTTTCTTTCTTTGTTTCCAACATATCACTTATCATGGGTAACTATTTTATTTTCTTACTTGTTTCTTTTCTTTCCCCCCATTAGACTCCCAGCTCCATGATGACAGGGCCTGGGATCTTGCTTATGGCAAACTGGAATGATTGGACACCTTAGCTCTTACAGTGTGTGCATTTTGATATGAAAGTGTTCACATTAAATTTCAATGACCTGGTCTAAGAAAATAACTGCTATCCTTTAATAGAGCTTACATTTTACTAATCCCCATATAGATGATCTTATTTAAATTATTTCATAGGACAATCTGCAAACTGTGCCATCATTCATATACTGTTTGGTCTACAAACCCAGGAGCAGGGACCCACATCTTTTCCTAGGTACCTGGTTCTACAGTAGCTTTGCTGCTGGCCTGGCCAGAAGCTGGGCCCCAAGTGCTAAACTCTGGATTAAGCAGCGTTTGTGTAACTTTCTCATTTTGTAAAACGATTGTAGGTCAGGAAATCACAACAAGAGAAGGACAAAAGGCTGGGCAAATTGCTCTATTAACTGAGCTAAAAGGCCCAGTAGGTGATAGCTTTGCTACCTATCAGGTAATTAGCTGCCCTGGAAGCCTGCTTTGTCTAAGGCCTCAGAGAAGAGAAGCCCTCCTTTGTCGCAGGTAATCAGCCCATTTTCCAATCAGTGGCTCTAATTGCCAGATCACTGGCTTGCACACCTGCTAGGGCCAGACTTGCTCTGTTGGGGAGGTGAATATAGACACACAATCTCCTGAGACCTAGTCACCTGGGTCAGTGGGAATTGAGTGGATGTCCTGGTGCTCAGAAGTGTTTGCGGCCAAGATAGAGACGGTGGGGGATTCAGCTCTGGGAGGATGCCACTTTGTGTTTAGAGCTGTCCATGGCTCCCAGTGTCCTTCTGAAATATACAGACCAGCACTTTTCCAGTGCGAGTGTGCTTTCCCAGGGGATCTTGATAAAAAGCAGATCCTGATGCAGCAGGCCTGGGTGGAGCCGCAATTCTACAATTTCAGCCAGCATCCAGGTGACAGAGAGACTGCTGGTCTGTGGACCACACTTTAAGGAGCAAGACATGGAGCTCCAGGCTGACTTTGGGAGCAGGGGAAGTACAGGATTTGTCTGGTACCCCTGAAGTCTTGGCTCAGGTTTCCACTGCCACATCCTGGGCTATGCTAGGTGGTCCTTCGGCGCTCTTGTGACCTCCGTGAAGCCCATCACCGTGTGGACCACACCGTGTTGTAAATGCTTATTTACCTTTAAGGCCTGGGCACCTCCTGTGAGGCCACTCCTGACAGCAATGTCCACCGTGGGGCTTGCAAAGGGCACACATTGTCATTGTTCACCAAACTGAACTGGATTATGTGCCTAGTTCTGCCACCATAGCCACATGTCACTTCTTCACTCAAAGCTGCACTTTTCTCATCAGCCGAGTGGGCACAGTGAGAGGCAACCTATATCACCCACTCACCAGCTTGGGAATACAAACAAGGTTGTGCTGCTCCTTCTTTCTCTTTTATTTATTCTTCAATTGAGGTATAACTTACTTCAATAGGGTAAAAGATACAGATTTCTTAATAGAATTTGCATTTGTATATACCTGTCTTATTCTGCTCAGGCTGCCATAATGAAATACAACAGGCTGCATGGCTTAAACAACAGAATTTTATTTTCTCACTGTTTTGGAGGCCAGAAATCCTAGACCAATGTGCTGGCTGATTTGGTGTCTGATGAAGGGTCTGTTTCTGACTTGCAGAGCACCACGTTCTTGCTGTGTATTCACATGGTCTTTCCTTGTGCTATGCATGCAGAGGGCAGGAGGAAGAGAGGGAGAGAGGGGGAGACAGACAGAGAAACAGAGAGTGAAAGACAGAGTGAGTGCACAAACTCTGCTGTTTCTTTTATAAGGATGCTAATCTTATGGGATCAGGGAACCGATGGTCTCATTTAACCTTAATTCCCTTCTAAAAGCCCTAGTTTTAAACATAACCATATTGGGGAATAGGGCTTCAAAGTATGAATTTGAAGGTGTGAGGAGACACAATTTAATACATGGCAATACCCATACAACACTACCCAGATTATGACAAGAATATTTCAGGTATCTCAACAGTCTCCTTTATGTCCCATTTTGGTTAATGCTCCTCCTTCCAAAAGTAATCACATTCTGACTTCTGTCATCATAGATTAGTTTAGCCAGTTCTTGAATTTCGTATAAATAGAACAATGAGTATGGTATACATTTCTGTACGTATTTTGGTTTCTTGTGCTCAATATTAGGGCAGTGAGTTTCTTTCATGTTGTTACATTCTCCTCATCCTTCTTCTTTCTGAGTAACAATGCATTATAGAAACATACCAAAATTTATCTTTTTTTTAACCTGTTGATGGACATTTAGGTAGTTTCTAGTTTTAGGCTATTACAGATAGTGCTGCTATGAATATTCTTGTGTAGGCACTTTGGTGGAAATATATAAACATTCCTGTGTATATATGTGTAGTAATATCCAGAAATGAAATTACTGGGTCACAGTCTGTGCTTTCAGCTTTTGTAGCTACTGCTAAACAGTTTTCCAAAGAGATTGAACCAATTTGCACTCCCAAATTGAGTATGAGAGTTCTAGTTGCTCCACATCTTCCCCAACACTTGATAATATCAGTCCTTATTTTAGCCATTTTCAAGGGTGTGTGGTGATATGTCATTGTAGTTTTAACTTGAATTTCTTTGATGACTAATAATGTTGAATAGGCTTATTTACCATTTAGCTATCTTCTTTAGTGAAAATAAAATCTCTTTTAAATATTCAAATTTGTTAAACCCCTAAATTACCAGAAAGTCCACTTTTTTCCTCTTGTGGTCTCTTCCTCTGCCAGCAAATTGTCCAGAAAGTCTGTTCCAAGGAGGTCAGTCTTGCTTCTGAAGACAGGTATAGAGTAAACTAGAGTTTCATTCATAAATTATCACTATCTAGTCTTTAGTCTCCACAATGCGCCACTGTTGGGAACTTGTCTGGTGAAGTCTGGTGCACCTGTTTCCCAAGTTTTGAGGATGTTGTTCCAGATTCCTGTCCAGATTACAGAACTGCTCCATGCTCAGGGTCTCAAGTAGTCTTTTAGAAGTCACAGTCAACCATACAGTCACTGAACGCTATAGGTTGGTGGTCGTGTTTTAGAAACAATCAAATCAGGGGGCTGTGACTAGAGGGTCTATCCATTTCAGCTATGGTCCTTTTCCCCAAGCACCCAGATGTTATTATGGGGCTGCATCTCTAGACTAGACACCCCATTTCTTCACAGTGATCTCCACTGTAGGGCTTTAGATGTTCACCCCCTGAACCCGCCGCCAATTTGCTTCATCCAGGACCTCCCCAACCCTGCAAAGAAGTTCTAAAAATGTTGAATTTTGCAACAAAGTCAGTTCAGGTCTCAATCTTTTTCCTCCCAGGTGGCTTCTTTTCCAACCACAATGTAAATTTATCCTTGCCCATTGAGAAATCTTGGAGGGGAGAGTGGCAGTCATGTGCCAATGGTTCTATTATACCTTTCCTTCAAGGAATGGGTTTTCACCTTAACTGGAGACACCACTTATGTGGCTCTTTTACAGTCCAAAATTTTACCACAGGGTGACTTACCATGTCAACCTAGAGAAGTGGCTGATGGGTTCTTTTAGTGAAAATAAACTAATTTATTAAAATAATATTTTAATGAAAACAAAATAATAATTACAAGTTCTGTTTCACCAAGTATCTCATTACAAATATTTACAGGGCTGTTATTTTGCTTAGTGATAATGGATTAAAGCATTTAAGACCCTTGGGTTTGAAAGCTGGTTGAGAGGCCTGGATTTGGGGAATGATCTGGAAGCCATCAAGAGTGGCCTCTAGGTTTGATATGGTTTGGCTGTGTCCCCACCCAACTCTTTTTTATTTTTATTTTTTTGAGATGGAGTCTTGCTGTGTCACCTAGGCTGAAATGCAGTGGCACGACCTCGGCTCACTGCAACCTCCACCTCCCAGGTTCAAGCGATTCTCTTGCCTTAGCCTCTGGAGTAGCTGGGATTACAGGTGCGCACCACCACACCTGGCTAATTTTTGTGTTTTAGTAGTAGAGATGGGGTTTTGCCATGTTGGCCAGGCTGGTCTCAAACTCTTAACCTCAGGTCATCCACCCGCCTCGGCCTCCCAAAGTGCTGGGATTACAGGTGTGAGTCACTTCACCCTGTTCCCACCCAAATCTTATCTTGAGTTGTAGCTCCCATAATTCCCATGTGTTGTGGGAGGGACCCAGTAGGAGATAATTGAATCATGGTGGCAGTTTCCCCCATACTCTTATTCATTGTAGTGAATAAGTTTCATGAGAGCTGATGGTTTTATAAAGGGAAACCCCCTTCTCTTGGTTCTCATTATCTCTTGTCTGCTGCCATGTAAGATGTGCCTTTCACCATCTGCCATGATTGTGAGGCCTCCCCAGACACGTGGAACTGTGAGTCCATTAAACCTCTTTTTTTTGTTTGCTTTCTAATAAAAAATAAATTACCCAGTCTCAGGTACGTCTTTATCAGCAGCATGAAAACGGACTAATGCAAGGTTTTAGCGGGTAACTGAAGCTGTAGAAGTGGATGAGAGTGTTCAGGAAGATGACACGGAGAGAAGAGAGATGGATGGGACTGAATTCCAAGAGCATCAGCATTTAAGAGATGGTCAGAGAAGATGCAGGAAGCTCAGCAGGTGCTAGGGCACATAATCAGATGTGCCTTGAAGAAGATACTTCTGCCACTCTGCAGAATAGGCTGCAGATGTGCAGGGTTAGATGCAGAAAGACACCTGGGGGTTGGAGTGGAGGGTCAGGAAAGAGATGATGGGAACTTGGGCTTGGGGATGTGGCATTTGGGGAGTCAGGTCAACGGGGCAAGTTGGAGATGAATTGGGCAGGGGGGTGAGTGGACAGGATAAGTCAAAAGGTATCCAGCTTGTGTTGGTGACATTCTGCTAGATGGGAAATTCTCAAGGGCATCAGGGGCCTGGGCAGAGGTTCAAGGTCATGAGGATTCATTTGGACATGTTGAGGTTGAGGAGTTTTAGAGATAATCCAAGCAGAAAGACAAGCTGTTATAGGCTGAATTGTGTCTTCCCTCCACTCCCCCACCAAATTTATATGTTGAAGCCCTAACCCTCAGTACCTCAGAAGGTAACTGTATTTGGAGATAGGGCCTTTAAGGAGGTAATTAACATGACCACATGTGTATTTGAGAGTGGCAGGTGGGAAAAGGGAGAGGATGGAGAAACCACCTATTCAGTACTATGCTTATTACTTGTGTGATGAAATAATCTGCACACCGAACCCCCATGACATGCAATTTACCTATGTAACAAACCTGCATATGCACTCCTAAACCTAAAATAAAAGTTAAAAAAAAGGTGATTAAAGCAGGGTGCAGTGGCTCATGCCTACAATCCTAGCACTTTGAGAGGCTGAGGTGGGGGGATCGCTTGAGCCCAGGAGCTCAAGACCAGCCTGGGCCTGGGCAACATAGAGAGACCCCGTCTCTACAAAAAATTTAAAAAACTAGCCAGACGTGGTGGTGCATACCTGTAGTCCCAGCTACTTGGGAGTCCGAGGCAGGAGGATGGCTTGAGCCCAAGGGGTTGAAGCTGCAGTAAGCCATGATTGCACCACTGCACTCCAGCCTGTACGACACAGCAGGACCCTGTCTCTAAATAATAATAATAATAATAACACTAAATAAAGAGATGATTAAGTTAAAATGAAGTCCTTAGGGTAGGGTCCTAATCCAGTCTGATTGGTGTCCTTTTAAGAGGAAACTTGGATACAGAGAAAGACACTCTGCATGTACAGAGGGAAGACCATGTTGAGGACACAATGTAAAGGCGCCATCTTTGAGCCAAGGAGAGAGGACACAGGAGTAAACAACCCTGCTACACCTTGAACGGGGACTTCCAGCCTGCAGACCAGGGAGAAAATAAATTTCTGTTGTTTAGAAAGTAGCCACCCAGTCTGTGCTACTTTGTTACGGCAGCCCTTTGCAGATTGATAAAGTTGTCCAGGAGCTTCAGCCCTATCTCAGATGCTGTGATTGACCAGGACGAGCCTAGGGTACGGGAGCCCTTACTGACTCTTCCCTGGTCACTCTAAGCCCAGCCAAGAATACCTAGCTCAGCTTTCTGAGCACCGTAAGACTTCCAGTCAGGCTGCCCTGAAGGAGAAAGCTGAACAGATCAGTATGTAACATGGGGCTTGACTTGGAGGCACCTCACTGCCTCCCTCACCCTTGGGTGCTGGCGATGCCAAATTGCACATCACCTCTGACGGCCCATTGTCTGCGCTCTTCACAGACCTCACAATGGCATTTCATGAATATTTACTGAGCTGCTCAGATATGCAGCAGGGAGAACAAACAGAAAGAGAGAGAGAGACAGAGACAGAGAGAGGGAAGGAGAGGGGAAGGGGAAAGAAGGAGAAAGGGGACCCATCCTAATATTTGCGTCACTCAGAGACAGGATGGAGCAGAGGATGCTGGTACAAGGGGAATCTGGTTTGAGAGTGTGAGCTTTTCCAGGGGGATAAAGGGAACAGCTTCTTGTATAATGAGATTGACTTTTAAATTGAAAGTGCTAGTGCTTGTGCTGCGGTTCAGACTTCCCTGCTGTGTGTTTATTCCCAAGGCTCTAACATTAAGACATAGTACATACGAGCTGGGAGCATTCAATTAGGTTTTCTGTTATTAATCAGCCAATTAAGCGGCAATCTGTGGGATATACATTTTCACTCTTAAAGAGGTGAGAAGTGTGCTGGAGCCCCCAGTCTGGTTTGAAACGCCAGCATGGTGTGGAGGGAGAGGCCTGGGATCTGAGAGAGCCAGGAGGAGAGAGGATGGGATGCAGTAGCAGGAGAGAGTGGATCCCATCCGACGGGCAGTGTTGGTATTTTTGTTCTAGAGACTTCTGGGAAGATGGCCATGGAAGGTTTTCCTGTGGAGGAAGGTCAACTGGAAGAAAAACTGTTAGCTGTGAAGTTTGGCTGACTTTGGAGTCAAGTCTGCTACAAGAAATACTGCTTGGCTATGCTGAGCCTCAGTTTTCCCATCTGCAAAACGGGAACTTTTAACCTCTATTTTTGAGTCCTTCCTCCTTTATAAGAAGCAAGTCCAATAAGATAATGAATATGGAAAATTTTTTTGTAAGCTATCACATGCTAGAGAGGGCATAAGGAAGCAGTAGTGGCCATGATGGACAAAATTTCTGCATAAATACATTTGAGGACAGTAATAGCTCTTTGAACATGAAAGATTAGTATATAGACTGAGTGGCTAATAAGCACCTATACTTCATGCATTAAATTAATTTGATGGTTCCAATGAAACAGACAAAAGGAAGAGAACACTCTTACCCTAAGTAATACTTCTCAGCCTGCTCTAATAGATAAATCCTGGCTAGGCGCAGTGGCTCACGCCTGTAATCCCAGCACTTTGGGAGGCTGAGGCGGGTGGATCATGAGGTCAGGAGATCGAGACTATCCCGGCTAACATGGTGAAACCCTGTCTCTACTAAAAAAATACAAAAAAAATTAGCCAGGTGTAGTGGCGGGCGCCTGTAGTCTCAGCTACTCGGGAGGCTGAGGCAGGAGAATGGCGTGAACCTGGGAGGCGGAGCCTGCAGTGAGCCAAGACCACGACACTGCACTCCAGCCTGGGCAACACAGTGAGACTCCATCTCAGAAAAAAAAAAAAAGATAAATCCTTCAATTCACTGTACCCCAAAATGTAATCAGACTGCAACAATTGGGCAGAATTGGGGAAGGGAGAATAAAGAGAAGATCCCAAAACCTTTGTAATACAGACTCAGACATTTTATTTATATTCATAATAAGTACCAATCAGAAGAAAGCTGTCAATCTGTTGAGATGGTGGGTCCTTAAAGGAAACAAAATAAGAGCAGCTAATCATTAGGGCATAAATCAATTGTAAGTGTTTGGATTTGTGATTAGCATACAAATAATTTGTTGTTAGACATTTTTGAAATTAAGTGTCGGTGTAATTAGCACATAAATCATTTGCACATGGGTGTTCCTGAAGTGTCTGATGTGTAATTAGACATAAATCACTTGTATCTGGGAGTTTCTAGGGCGTTTGTTATGTCATTAGCACACAAATCATTTTTACATTGGTGTTTTTAAAGTGTTTGTTGTGTAATTAGCACATGGATTATTTGCAAACACTGTGTATGTTTCAGATTATTTGCTGTGTAACAAGCATGAAAATTATTGGTACATAGAAATTTCTAAAGTATTTAGTGGGCAATGAGCACGTATTTAATTTGTAAATGATAGTCTCTAAAATGCCTTTTGTAATTAGCACATAAACCATTTGTATATGTGTATGTTTAAGTTTCTTGATTTGTAATTAGTGCACAGATCATTTTGTGAATGAGCTCTCTTAAGCAATTTATAATTTGCATGAAAATCATTTATCAATGGGTGTTTCTAGAGTACTTGATTTATAATTAACATATAAGCAATTTGTAGATAGGTCTTTAACAACTGCTTGAAAAAAGTTCTTCCTCTTTTAAGAGATACTCTTTTATCCTGTTTACTTTTGCTTAGCCAGCCTAATTGCACTTGTAGAAAGAATTTATAAGTTGATAAATTTTTATGCTTTTTTACTCACCGAAAGTTTGGAATGCATAGCTGTATACTCAAAGTGTTTTATAAGTCTATTCTTGGCTTATATGAGATCAAAAGTCTGGTGCCTTCTTAGAGATTAGGGTCAGATCTCAAAGTCTCTTTCACCAAGGTGGAGTTGTATCTTATGTTTCAGGGGATCATAAAGTGTCCTGTCTTGGACCTAATACTAGGGATCTAATGAAAATAATGACAGGCAACACCAATTTATAAAAAATATGAGCTTTATCCAAATAAGAAGCCCAAATTCCCTAGAAAATGACTGTAAAGGAGACAGAAAAGATAATTAAAATTGTTGTGCACTCAGTGGATGCCAGGCAACACCCTAATTGTTTTATGAGAGAAATATCAATTAATTATAATAACCATCATGAGAGTCAGGCATTATAGCACCAATATTAATCAAAGATACAATGGAAAAAAGTTCCAGAGTTAAGGAAACCTTAATAATGTGTCTTGAAAAACATCACCATGTTATGAACAAAGTAATGAAGAAAATGACCATGACTA
This sequence comes from Gorilla gorilla gorilla, assembly GCF_029281585.2. Classification (NCBI taxonomy): domain Eukaryota; kingdom Metazoa; phylum Chordata; class Mammalia; order Primates; family Hominidae; genus Gorilla; species Gorilla gorilla. Next base: position 25,366,486 of record NC_086018.1, on the reverse strand, counting down.
GATTAATTCTGGCTTTGAATTCCAAAGGTAAATGAAAAATCTTCTAAGGATTTAGACAGAAAACATTAAACATTAAAATAATAATTTAACTTCAAAAGACTAAGATTTCTCCCTGCAATAATAAATGTCCCCAAAAGGGCAACTTAAAAGAATAAAAGAGGAGACCCAATAATTTTATACCCAGCCAAACTGTTTTTATTGTCTGGAAGTGGCAGAAGAAAACATTCTTATCTATTTTTAGTATTAAAAAGCATATCTTCATATTCTCTTCTAGAAAAAATTACTTGAGGATGGTCTACAGACAACAAATATAGCAAAATGTGGAACTCAAGAATGGCTAAATGACGATAAGAAAGGACTTGCACATAAACCATGTCTTGGTTTGAATCCAGCAAGAGATTCCATCTGACCAGTGTAGTAAAGAATGCAGCTTAGAATTTGGTCCCAGCAAAGGAAGAGAAGAAGGGGGAAACTCTCTCTATATTACAGGTAGTTAGGAATGAGCAGGGCAGGAGAGGGTTCTCCCCCCACCCACTAGAAATTTGTGGTGATGGCTCAACAATTATTACATTGCTTCTCTAAAAGTGATAAATTGGCAGCTGGCACCAGGGAGAGGCTATTTCCTGATGGTCCACACTTATTAACACTAAAGTGTTAATTAAAGCCAGGCCCCAGGGAGAAGTAACTTCCTGGGCATACACATTAAGAGACAAAAATGGCAAAGTATGATCTTCTGGGTACACCACCAGAAAAAGGATGAAAGCCTCAGATGGGCATGCATGTAACTCCCTAAATACACCGCACATGCTCAATTCCCAAGGGTGAGGAAAACACTGAACATGCAGAAAGCTCACCCTAAGGGAAGAATCATGGGAAATAGGTGAGCCTCTAAAGTCCTAGGATCAAGATTAAATGACCTACTTTTTTCTCTCTCTTTGACCTTCAGGTGCCCACTTGGATCTCTTCCAAGGGTTCTTTCCTCTCTTTCCTGTTCTAAAGACTTTTTAATAAACCTCCACTCCTGCTCTGGAACTTGCCTCAGTCTCTTTTTCTGCTTTATGCCCCTCAATCAAATTCTTGTTTCTGAGGAGGCAAGGGCTGAAGTTGCTGCAGATCCACACAGATACAGAGCAGTAACTTGGGGTAACCCAGATCTCTTCTGCTGGTAACAAGATGTCTCCAGTCATAAGAGATTCTCACTCAGTATTAAGAAAGTCCTGGAGATGACGTAGTACCAGCCTTGCCAAATCACTTGTAGTGAGATTTCACAATCTTTAGTTGTTCATAAAACAGCTTGCAGTATCTGTATCCATAGTGTTATAATTGAGGTTTTTCTTTAAATCAATCCACTTGATTTTTAAAAACATTTATTTCAAAAGATAATTTACGTAACACTTGTAAATGTAAAACCCTCATCATCAGCCATAAATAGAAGGCAATCATAAATATAAAAGCAGTGAGAATATTAAATTTTGACATTACCAGGACATACAGGGTTTTGTCTGTTTCTTTTTTTTATACTTTAGCAACTTGGGAATTAAAATGTAACTTACAACAAATGGTCTTTTACAACTAATTGGAAGATTGGTTTTCTTTCTTAGAGGTATGCAAAAATAGTGGCGCATTTGAACAATCATGGCATCTTAGAGTGGGTGGAATACAGTTATAATATTCTATTACATGTAGCTGGCCATATAACCACTTCTCACCAAAAGTTTTGTGTTTGAAGACTATTTGCTGCTTAAAAAGGGAGATTAGCAAGTACTAGAGAAGTGTTAAAAACAAGTAATAACAAGTGAAATCTTCCCATATAATCAGATCGAAAGGGATTTGTGGAAGGTCTACTTCATTCCACAGGTCAAGGCTATTTAAAGCTGTGTCTGCATATGCCCCAGAAGCAGCTCTTCCACGCCCAGTGGGAAGCAGTCGTGTGTAAAATTCTTAAACAAGTTCCTCTTAACAACAGTCTTTAAAAGAGTAGTGCAGGGTTTTCCTGGCCATACCTCCGGCCTCACCGCCAAGCCAAATTTGCCCAAATACAAGAAGATTGTCTCCAAGACCCCACAAAAGCATAATGTATTTGTATACCTTTCAAAGAAAACGCAGTGGAGACTTGTGATTTCTATAATGGTATCAATACCGAAGCCCAGGCTCAAACAGGTTTTCCAGTCTGTTCCTGTAAGTGAGCAGACAGGCTGGGGATTGGTGGGGAGCAGCCAAAAGTCCTACTTAATCCCTAACTCACTGGTACAGGACCACACTGATGGCTCTTAAGCACAGCCATTCTGTCCTAGCACTTTCCGGCAATGGCGGAACCATTTGCACAAGAGTTGGGGGCTGGGGGGCATTAGGCGGAAGGTAAGGAGAAAAGGATGCAACCAATATGGCCTATTCTGTGTCCACAAAAGCAGAGCTTCAGAGAGTAGCATGAGAGTTGCTTTTCCTGTCAGAAACCTGAGAAAATATTTTCTAAATATTAAAAACTGACATTGAATGACCTGATTTCACTGGACTTTTTTTTTTTTTTAATTGAGAAAGACAAACTGGTTGCCCAGTGGTAAATATTAGGGAATTCTGAAGGGCTCAACCTGTTGTCTTCTGCCTGGGATTCCTAAATGATCCAATGTTAACTTTACCTTCTTTTGAATGAATATACATACATGATGTATGATGTACTGTATATATTAAACACAGAAAAAGAGGGTGAAAAGTTAGAAAGCAAATCCTATAACATTAACAGAGATGACCTCTTTGTTGGTTGAATTCTGATTGATTATTTTTACTCTATACTTCTCTCTCTTTCCCAAATGTTTGACCATGAGTGTTTATTGACCTTAGAATCAGAAAAGAAGACAAACATTAGAATTTGCAATATTTACATACCTATCAATCTTAAGGATGTTTGAAAAAGCTTAGGAAAAACTATGATTATTTTTGCATGACAGGTTTTGGGTGATTTTTATTTTTTTCCCCACTTTTTAATATATTACTTTTTTTTCTTAAACAACAATGGATTCATTTTGTAAGAGCAATGATAAAGTTATTTTAAAAGGGAACAAAAACAAATGGACTCAACTGTACCTTAAAGTAGTCCAATAAACTTCCCAGTTACATGAACAGATGTGTGTGCATGTGCACACACACGTATATTTACACACACATATATTTACAGTTATGCACCACCACCTAACAGTTGGGGTATTTCTGAGGAATGCAGTTAGGTGATTTCTTTGTGGGAACATCATACATGATTTCACTGTATGAACATCACAGAGTGCATTTACACAAACCTAGATGGTGTAGCCCACTACATACCTAGGCTTTACGGAACCTAGGAGCTCTTACTCCCAGGCTACAAAGCTGTACAGCATGTTGCTGTACTGAATACTGTAGTCAATTGTAACACAATGGTAAGTATTTGTGTATCTAAACATAGAAAAGGTACAGTAAAAATGTGGGCTGGGCGCGGTGGCTCACGCCTGTAATCCCAGCACTTTGGGAGGCCGAGGTGGGCGGATCACGAGGTCGGGAGATCGAGACCATCCTGGCTAACACGGTGAAACCCTGTCTCTACTAAAAACACAAAAAGATTAACCGGGCGTGGTGGCAGGCGTCTGTAGTCCCAGCTACTCGGGAGGCTGAGGTAGGAGAATGGCGTGAACCCAGGAGGCGGAGCTTTCAGTGAGCCGAGATCGCGCCACTGCACTACAGCCTGGGTGACAGAACGAGACTCCGTCTCAAAAAAAAAAAAAAAATGTGGTATCGTATTCTTATGGGACCAGTGTTGTGTATGTGACCTGTCATTGACTGCAATGTCATTATGCAGCATATTACTGTATATACAGTTATATAATGTATTCATAGATATAGTTATTATATATTCACTAACCTAGTTTGAGTTGGGTTTTATAATTTATAGCAGAAGGAGTCCCAATTAATACACTGTTGCAGACCAAGTTGGACTTTATCTTCCTGCAAACTCACGTTCATCCCTAGGTCCCTCTCACTGAAAAGCCCCTTAATACAGGTCATTTTTAATGGTTTGCTTTCAAACTGGTTTTCTAAGAAAACAGTCCCAGCAGGTTTGACAGAGTGAGAGCAGCCTGGAGTGGCTCGGGGAGAAGAGCCCTCCAGATTAAGTTACCGGCTGCGGAGGAGAGTGGACTGAGAATGTTTTCTAAATAAGCCTCGACACAGCCTAACGGCACATGCCTGCTTTATTTCTCCTTGTTAGCTCTGACCTCTCTCCCTCACCCAGCACTCCGCCATGCACTCAGGACTAATTTGTTCAAATAAAACCTGACTGTTTGCAAGCCCAGGTGAAAGCGATATATTTAAATACATCTTTAAAGTCAAATAATATATATACACACATATACATATTATGAGAATGCTGTTCTTGCTTTATTAGCCTCAACTGGAGAAGGAAGAGGGGGAGAGGAGATCTTTCTCAGGGCTGATTCCCTGGCTGTGCAGCCTCAGGGAAATTCCTTGCCTTCCCTGAGCCTTTCAAATGGGTCAAGATGACCTACAGATGTTCCCTTCCAGTGCTGACATTTTTATTATTTGTGAGAAATGAGAGGACCCGCAGATATGTTAAACATTCATGCATGTGTTTACTCACCTCATCCTACCACTCCATTCATTCATTCATTCTGGTGCTTGAGTGAACAAGTAAGCTGGTGAGGTGGGATGGCAAGCGTAATTAGACAGACCTATATTCAAATGTCAGTTCTGTTAGCTGGGACAGCTCCCTCAAAGTCCTGGGACCTCACTTACCTGAGGGCCCAGGGACCTCTATAAAGTGAGTATAGCCTTACCATCCCCAAGTACCGGAGAGGGGAGATCTACATGAAGATAAAATTAGAGGGCCCGGTACAAAATAAATCCCTAGATCACACCAATTTCCCAATTTTAGAGCCCCTCTTCATATCTTTATTATTTTTTTTTAATGAGAACTTAATCATACAAGGACTTTTGCTTCCAGCAAGATGGGATAACAGGGCCTGGATTTACCCTCCCATATGAAACAACTAAAACAGAACAAAAGAAAACACATAAAACAATGGTTTTCAACACATCGAACATCAGATATCAAAGAACAGTGATCCCAGAGAGATGGCAAACAAATGAGGTGAGCTCTACAATTGCCCCAGCTTATACCTTGAGAGAGACTCCAGTCCACAACATAGGGAGGGGGAACTCAGACAGATCTGGGTGTTCTTAAATGGAGGAGATAAGCCTGGGTGTCCAGGGAGGCCAAATCTGCTACAATTGGCAGAGCCAAGTACCAGAGAGAGAAAGCTGGAAAAGAGAGCTCTGGGGATTTGCAGAGGGCTCTCCTTAAGTACTCAGCAGAGTGCTTATCAACAAATGCTTCTGAGGAAATGACCAGAGGCAAAGAGGAAGAAGTACTTGAAAGGATTAGGTACCATAATACCCAGGAATAACTCCTGTTCCATCAGGTGGAGCTCTCAGAAACATTTTACCTTAGTACTGGGAATAATTACTCCTAGTTCAAACATTTTTCTGGTCCCACCTGACAAAGCTTAAAAGTGAGACCTGAAAGGATCAAACTGTTTCCAAGTAACTGCATCTAGGAACAAAGCTCAAGAATATTTATAGAAATACAAAAAAATTAGCACCTGAAAGGATAAAATTCACAATAGCTGGCACACAATCAAAATATTACCAGGTATGCAAAGAAGCAGGAAAATAGAACCCATAATGAGGAGAAAATCAGTCTACTGAAACTGAGTCAAAATGGCAAGGACATTGAAAGAGCTTTTAAAGTTGTATTTCTTATGTTCAAGAACCTAGAGAAAAGATTGAGCATATTAAGTGGAGACATGGAGACATAAACATTTTCAGAAATAAAAACGACCATATCTGAAATGAAAAATATATTGAATGGCATTAACAGAAGATTAGACATTGCAAGAGAAAAGATTAGTGAATCTGAAGACACAGAAATGAAAACAAACCAAATCAAAACACAGAAAAACAAAGAATTAAAAAATCGAACAGAGCATTAGTAAGCATTAGTAAGCTGGGGGACAACTTTAAGCAGCCTAACACACATGTAGTTGGAGGTTCTGAAAGGAGAGGATGGAAAAATGTTTGATGAAAACTCAGATTCAAGAAGCTTAACAGACTTCAAATGCAAAAAACAAACAAATAAAATCTATTCCAAGACAAATGATAACCTAAAACAATGAAAAAGAGGAACAGAGAAAAGAACATATTACATGCAGATGGAAAAAGATAAGAATTATAGTAAACTTTTCATTAGGAACAATGCAAGCCAGAAGATAGTGAAGCAGTATCTTAAAAAAAAATGTTTAGAAATATATATCCAGGAAATATATTTTACAAAAAATGAAGTGAAATAAAGATTTCTTTAAAAAAAAAAAAGATGTGAAAGCTAAAGCGTTTTTTAGCTAAAGCTAAAAAAAGACACGTTAAACTCTGCAGGAAATGTTAAAGAAAGTCCTACAGGCCAAAGGAAAATGATACTAATGTGGAATATGGGTATTCAAAGAAATAAAGAGCACTGGGCATGGTCACTGAATAGGAAAATATAAAATACTTTTTTTCCTAACATCTAAATCCCTTTAAATGATAATTCATGGTTTAAAGGGAGAACACTAACAATGTATTGTGGGGTTTATAACATACATAGTATGTAAATTGTTACAGTAAATGCACAAATGCCAGGTGAGGAGAAATAGAAGCATATTGTTGAAAGGTTCCTATACAATATATGAAGTAGCTTAGTATTTTTTAAAGGTAGGCTCTAATAAGTTAAAGATGTATGCTATAAACTCTAAAGCAACCACCAATAACACAGAAAGTTATAGTTAATTCCAGAAGGGATAAAACAGAATAATAAAATAACACTCAATAAATCCAGAAGACTGGAAGAGAAGAAGAATAAAACAAAAAACAGATGAGACAAATACAAAGTAAATAATAATATGGTAAGAAGATAGATTTCAGTCCAATCATATGAATAATCATGTTAAATAAAAATTATTCAAATACCTAATTAAAGGAGAGGTTGTTAGATTGAATAAAAAAGCAAGACCCAACTATTGCTTCTTATAAGAAATTTAATTTAGATATAAGGATGCAATAAATTAAAAGATGGAAAGATATACTTCCTAACACTAATTAAAGAAAGCTTGTGTGGCTATATTAATGTCAAACAAAGTACATTCTTGAGCAAAAAGTATTTTTATTGATAAAAAGGAATGCAAGCCTTGGTTTCACATTAAAAAATCAGCGTAATTCATCATATTTACAAACTAAAGATGAAACACCATATAATCATCTCAGTATTCACAGAACAGGAATTTGAAAAAATTCAACAACTATCAATTTCTATTAAAAACTCCTAGCAAACTAGAAACAGAGAGAAACTTTCTTAACTTGATAAAGGTTACCTATGAAAAACTTACAACAAACACAATATTAAATGGTAAGTAAGTGAATGCTTTCCCTTTAATATTAGGAACAAGGCAATGACGCCTGATATCAGCACTTTTAGTCAACATTTTTCTGGAGATTCTGGCCAGTACAATAAAGGAAGAAAAAGAAAGTAATAAGAGGCACCTATATTTATTAGCAAACAATATAATTATCTTTCTGGAAAACCTGCTGTATCTACACTAGAGCTTGTAGAATAAATAAGTAAATTTAGCAAGGCTGAAGAATACAAGATTGATATACACACTCAATTACATTTCTATATATTAGTAATGAATAATTGAAAATTGAAATGAAAACCCACTACTGCTTGCAATAGCATGTGAAAATATGAACTAGGGATACATCTGAGAAAAGGTGGGCAAAACCTTCATATTGAAAACTAGGGAATACTGTTGAGAGAAATTAAAGAACATCAAAATGGAGGAAGAGGTATACTATGTTCATGGAACAAAAGAGTCAATATCATCAAGATGCCAATTTTCCCTAAATTGATCTATGGATTCAACATAATCCCAATCAAAATCCCAGCAGGCTTTTATTATTTGGTAGAAAAAAAGATACAATGATTCTAAAATTTGTATGGAAAAGTATAGAACCTAAAAAACCCAAACCTCTTTAAAAATAGAAATAAAATTGAAAATATATTTACAGTACCTGATTTCAAAGGCTAAGTCCAAGTTTCCTCCTATTCCTAGTATGGTATTAGAAAAAAGATCAATATATCAATGGAACAGAACAGAATCTAGAAATTTACCCATACATATACAATCAGTTGACTTTCAACACAGGTGCCTCGGCAATCTAGTGGTGGAAAGATAGTATTTTCAACAAATAATGTTGGAAAAATGGGCTACTCATATCCAAAAAATTAATACCTTTTGTCCATACTTAATGAAATAAAAATTAGGTTAAAATTGATTAAAGATCAAAATATAAAACCCAAAACTATAAAACTTCTAGAAGAAAGCATATCAGAAAATCTTTGTGACCTTGAGTTAGGCAAAAAGATCTTTGATATGACACCAAAACCATTATCCATAAAAGAAAATATTGATAAATTGGACTTCATAAAAATTAAGAACTTTTGATCTTTGAAGGGCATTGTTAAAGGAATCTAAAAATGCACAGAGTTAGAGAGAATATTTTCACAACACATATTTGGTATAGTACTTTTATCCAGAATACATAAAGAACTATTAAAGCTTGATAACAAGCAAACAAACAGCCTGATTAAAGAATGGGCACATGCTCAAAACTGATGCTACAACTATCTCAAAATAAGATGCTTAGTTCTGAGAGAGGGCGAAAAAGATTGAATAGATGCTTGAACAAAGACAATATACAGACGGCAAATAAGCAATGAAGAGATGCTCAACATCATTAGCCATTAAGATACTTGAAATTAAAATCTCAATGATATACCATTGTATACTGATTTGAAAGTCCAAAATGTAAAAGGCTATTCCTATCAGGTGTTGGCAAAGACAGAGAGACACTAGAATTCTTATTCACTTCTGTTAGACATGCAAACTGTACAGCCTCTTTGAAAAATGGTTTGTGGTTTTAAAAATACTTAAACATACTGCTACCATGTGATCTAGCCATTTCACTCCTAGATACTTATCCAACTGAAGGGATCTATTCATACAAAGACTGTACATCAATATTCATGGCAGCTTTATGTGTAATAGCCAAAAACTGGGAATAATCTAAATAACACCCATCAAAAATGGGTGAATGGATCCACAGACTGCAGTACATTCATGCAATGGAATACTACTTAGCAATAAAAAGGAATGAGCTGTTGACATATGCAAAAACTTGGACAAAACTCAAAGGTATGCTGAGTTAAAGAAGCCAGACACAAAAGATTACATGCTATATGATTCCATTCATATAGAATTATAGAAAAAGCAAAGGAATCTATACTGACAGAAAGCAGAACAGTGGTTGCCTGGACTGCAGGGTGATAGTGGAAGTGGGGAATGATGAGAGGAAGAGATGACAAGTTGACTTCTGGGGCACAATTGATCATATGTTTATGATCTTGAATGTGTTGATGCTTTTATAGGTGCATACATATGCCAAAACCAATGAAATAAGAAAGAATTTTAGAAGTAAACATAATCGCAGAGTCCTGCTCTTGGCAATTTGAGTCTACTATCAGCCCCTGAGGGTGAGAACTACACAAATTTCCTCTTATTAGTCTAAGGTCCCAACCACACTTGACAGGTAGGAGGGAATGGATAAGCCCTTGACTGTTCCTATCAAGTAGATCTGAGTTCAAGCCCCCATCTTACTTTATGCTTGCTTTGAGAATGAGAACAAATGGCTTAACTTCTTGGAGCCTCAGTTTGCTTTCCCATAAAATGGGCACATGAATAGACATCCAGATATTTACTATCACCTCCATCATTCCACACTGTAAAGATCAGTTCACTTGTCTGGCCTCCCTTCTCCCATGCTGGGGTCAGGTGCTCCTCAACCTGCCTCTGCTTCCTAAGGCCTGGCAGAGAGTGGGAACTTTCCATGTTCATCTCACTGTCTCCGAGTAAAAAGTGATATGTGTCATGCAGCACAGAGCCACTCCAAGTGACCAAAGGCTACTACTGTCCAAATCCCAGAGACTCTGACCAAGCATGCTGTGGTCCAGGGTGGGAGTGTGGAGATGAGAACTGCCCCCTCTTTGGTGAGCAGTCACTGCAAGGCCCTCTTTGGTGTCTCATTCTACTCATGCCTCTCTGAGTGTGTGGCCCAGCACAGGGAGGTGACCACCATGCCAGCCCTTTGCCATGTCTGTTCTTTGGGAAGACACCTCTTTTCCCCTGAGGGCTCTAGCCTGTCTTACATCACAGTCAGGTACCTGGGGAGATGTAGGCAGGTGGCAGGATGTTGACTGTTAGGATAATCAAATTAGAAAATAAAAGGACAGTGCCTGTAGCAAGTGTTTAGTAAATAACTGTCATTATTATCATCTTGGTATTTACGATAGTGAGTTCTTTGGGGCTGGGTATTGTCTACTGCTTCTCCACTCCCAGTACACTGCCTGCACACAGTAAATGCTGGGTTCACTAGCAAATAAATGAATTCATATGTTTCTTAGCAAATGAATGAATGAATTCAGGCCTGACTTTACCCAGGTACTGACTGCCTGACCACCCTAAACTTGCCCTATAATTAGAGGCTTGGGCCTGCCTCAGTGTGTGGGTGAGGCAGTCTGTTTCAGCCCAGATGTGTCCCTGGGCATCAAACTCCATGGAATAGAAAGATGGGGGCAGAAAATCAATATCTACAAGCAGGAAAAACAGAATGTTACTTGCATTCTCATATTCTAATATCTTGAATCCTTAATCAAACCTATAATCTAAAATTCAAAAGAGGGCTCAGGGAAAACAAAGACTGCTTCATGCTCAATAGAAGCTTGGGCCCTGGTTGAAATGCATTGTGGTTTTGCTCTATGAAGTCAGGAAAAGAGAATGAGATAGAGGAAACAGCAACAACAATATCTAGCTACCATCAGTTGAGTATATCCAATGTGCCAAGTACTGTGCATGCCATTGAATCTTTATGACCTTAGCAGTGGGTGTGATTCTCATATTCATGGGGAAACTGAGGCTCCAAGAGGTGAAGTGACAGGCCTTTGGTCATAAAGTGGGTAAATGGTGGGGCCAGGCAAAGCCAGCTCAACTGATTTGCAAAAGCTCTCTCTTCTCCTCCATCCCAGGCTGTCTCTGGTCTCATTGGTTACTCCCTTCCCTCTGCTCACACATTGTCTTTGTCCACGAAGTATTACTATAACAGAATGCCTGAGACTGGGTAATTTATGAGGAACAGAGATTTATTTCTTACAGTTCTGGAGAATGGGATGTCTAAGATTGAGGGGCTGTATCTAGTAAGGACCTTCATGCTGTGTCATTCCATGGTAGAAGGTGGAAGGGTGAGAAAGAGTGAGAGAGCCAGAGGTTAAACTTGCAGCCTCGAGCTAGCCCTTTTATAATTGGCATTAATTCATTAATGAAAGTGGAGCCCTCATTAAACACCTCCCATTAGGCCCCACCTCCCAACACTGTTGCATTGGGGATCAAGTTTCCAGCACATCAACTTTGGGGGACACATTCAACCTGTAGCACCCACCTATTAGAAATCTTGGGCCAGGTGGGGTGGCTCATACCTGTAATCCCAACACTTTGGGAGGCCAAGGCAGAGGGATCACCTGAGGTCAGGAGTTTGAGATCAGCCTGGCCAACATGGCAAAACCCCGTCTCTACTAAAAATACAAAAATTAGTCAGACGTGGTGGTTTGTGCCTGTAGGCTCAGCTACTTGGGGGGCTGAAAGAGAAGAATCACTTGAACCTGGAGGGCGGAGGTTGCAGTGAACCAAGATCGTGCCACTGCGTTCCAGCCTGGGTAACAGAGCGACATGCTGTCTAAAAAAAGAAAAAATAAAAAAATCTTGGCTCATACCCTTTCAAAGAGCAATTCCAGCAAGTCTGTTTGGCCACAGCCCTTCTGCTCTTGTACCTAATTGGCTGGTCTTTGGAAAATGGAGTGACCCCTGAGAAGTCAAGGTGGACTCTCAGTAACAGCTTGAGCCTGGTAAGTTAGGAGACCTTTTTGAAATTGGATTGCAACCATATGAGCTCATGTGACCCATGCGAGAGGACTTGGAGGAGGGCTAGTGGTAGTGTTGGTGACATCAGGACCCCTCACACATGCTGGCCCTTTGCACATGCTGTCCCACTGCCTGGAATCCCCTCCCCGCTCACCTCATCATTCTGAGGTCACAGCCTCACCTTCTCACTCTGGCCTCTCCTTGTTGCCCCCACACCCATTCTCCTCCCCTGCCTAGTTTCCTTCCATATTACTTGATACTTTCTAGGGAATTATATATTTTCCTTTATTTCTTTGATCATTGCATATATAGACCATAGTTTACTCACTTGGCTTTTACTGATAGCCATTTATGTTTTTGGTCTTTGGCCAGAAGGAGCATCCTTATGCATATATCTTTGTCCACTGTGCAGTGATTTCCTTAGGATGAAAAAGTCCCTGGTGATGGAATTGCTGAACCAAAGATACCCAGTAACTTTCTGATGTGGTACCTTATGACTTAATATCAGCTGTTCAATCCAGAGGAGGCCTGTTAAAGTGAGTTTTTGTATGGACTTTGACTAACTCGCTTTGACTTGCTCTCTTATTAGGAAGAAGTGTGGCCTGAGCCTAGTGCCGTGGTTGTCAATTGGAGCAATGCGCACAAATCTTCACTCCTCCCTGAACCCACAGTCTTTACCATGTGATTTTGGAGAGCCCTTCAACACTGACTCTGCACCATGCACATGACATGCTTTGGGCAACAAGATGTCAGCTTATGGGATACATAGGCTTCCAATACGCTTGTTTGGATGGGCTTTCTTTCTCCTGCTCCTTGCCATCACTGCAAGACGTACATGCGTAGGCTACCCTGGAGGATGAGAGATACATGGAGCAAACTGAGATGCCAGAATCATTCCCACTGAGGCCAGCCTCAATCAGCCAACAGCCAGCCAAGCCCTGGACATGAGTAATCCCCAGCAAGATCAGCAGAACCACCTGGCTGAGCACCCTAAATGCACAAGCAATGCAAACTTATTGCTGTATGCTGCTGAGGTTTTGTGGGTTTTTTTAAAAATGTAGCATCAGTCAATTAGCATAAGTCAATAGATAACTAATACACAAGGCATGACAGTGAAACCAATTTTCTCACTGCTCTACCAATAGTAGGGGCTTTTGCAGTCATCCTCTGCAGGCCTGGGCATATTCTAAAATAACTCCATTGGTATGCACATTTGTAAAAATTTTGATTCTGCTTATCAGCTGGGGGACTTGCTACTGCTTCTTGGAAGAAGCAGAGACCAAAGTAAGATTTTGAAGGAGAGAGGAGGTTAGAAGAACTTGAAGGTACGCAAAGTGATGAATAACGTCAGGCCCATGACCACTGAGTTGTGTTCTAAGCTCCTTGCCATCCAGGCTTACCCCGCACGGTTAGGGATTTCTGATGAGAGAAAGCAAGGGAAGTCATCTACAAAGGCAAGTGTTAACCTTGAAATAAACTTGCATGGGAATTTACCGTGTTAGTTACCAGCATGAAGGACACAAAATAACAAAGAGGGAAAATTTATCAACCACAGTTTTGCAAAAAGCCATGCAGTGGTGTGGTTAAGAGACCTGGTTAGGGCATCAGCATGTCTTGGCGTGAATCCCAGGTCTGCTACTAATTTTTGTGACTAGGGACTGATGCTATAACCTCTCCGGATCTCCTTTCCTTGAATGCACAGCAGGGGTAAAAGCACCTACCTCATGTGTGCTCTGTTGCAGACTTAGAGTCCTTCCTTGGAATGCTTTGCTCTGCTCTTCTTGGCTTGTTGGGCTCCCCGAGATCTCCCTGAAAAACATCTTCTGCGCTGGGTGTCCCCTTTTTATAAATGCTCCCATGGGGAAAGTTCTGATTCATCCACTCCAGCTAAATGGGTGAGACTCAGAGGGATCAGATGGGGAAGCCTCACACTCTTCGTTAGTCAACAACAACAATAATAACAGCTACCAGGATTTGAGCACTTACTTGGATTATCATAACAGCCCTATGAAGGAGAACCTGTCATGATCACTCCCATGTTACAGGTGAGAATTTGAGCCTTGGAGAGTTGAGTCATCTGCTCAAGGTCACACAGCCAGTAGTGCAACTCAGGTCTGCCTAAGTCTGAGAGGTATTATCCAAGACATATACCAATATACCATAGATCTAGTTAGAAATGTAGTTGCCCTTAGAATAAGAACAAAAATACCTTTCAAGCAAATCTCATCCAGAGCTCAAAACATAACATAAGAGATCTGAGCCCATCTTAGTGCTCTTTCTTCTAGGCTTATTTCTTTCCCCTCTAGAAGCCTTTGGCCTTGCTGTTGCTTCCATGGGCAGTTAGAATAGGCTAAGCTTTTCTGCAGTAACAAAATAATTCCTGAATTTTAGTGACTTCAGACAATTTTTATTTCTCACTTATGCTACTTGCTCCCCAAGAGACAGCTGAGGTGTTGCAAAGCACTGACTTCACTCAGAGGTAGGACCAGCTCTGTAATTTGCAGAGCTCAGTGCACAATGCAAATGCAGGACCCCTTGTTCAAATATTGCTAAGAATTTGAAGATGGTGACAACAGAGCAATAAACCAAGTGCAGGGTCCCTTTAACTGTGGGACCCTGTGTGACTGCACAGGTTGCTCACCTGTGAAGCTGGCTCTGTTGAGGGGTCCCGACTGATGGAGGCGTCATGATTTGGGGCTTTGCTGTCATCAGAGCAGAGGGCTTGGGAGCCCAGCAAATCACTCACTGCCTCTTAAAGTTCTCCTGGAAGGGATACTCATCACTTCCTCTTGCTTATGTTCATACTCTCCACTTCTGTTCCAAATGGAGGGAGGAGAGATGGAATATTTGTACACAGACCTCAATGGCCACCCACCTCCTGCCCCCACCATGGTCTTCTCCAGTATGTGCCCCCATACCTCCTCTTGCTATTCCTATTCTCCAACCAGATGCCATCTTCCCAGAATACTGAGATGACAGATCACAACAAAGAGGGCACAGCCATCCTTTCCCACCCCCAGTGCATCTACCTCCTACTGAGACCTCCCTTCCTTGCCACTGTTCTCACCCTTGACTCAACCATCTTCATCGTGAATCTGCATGGTCATCTACCTGCAATTCAGGTTATGATGCTTGCCCCCAAATTTATTTTGTAGACAGTAACCTAAGGGCTCTTTAAAAAGCGCCATTCCTCTTTTTCAAACCTTCCAA
This sequence comes from Gorilla gorilla gorilla, assembly GCF_029281585.2. Classification (NCBI taxonomy): domain Eukaryota; kingdom Metazoa; phylum Chordata; class Mammalia; order Primates; family Hominidae; genus Gorilla; species Gorilla gorilla. The sequence continues at coordinate 25,351,172 of NC_086018.1, read as the reverse complement.
TGAATTCCAGTTGTGAATTGAATGGTGTCTCCCCACACCAAAGAATATATTAAAGTCCTAATCTCTGGAGCCCGTGACTGTGATCTTAGTTGGAAATAGGGTCTTTGCCGATGTCATTAAGCTGTACATTATGATGGGAGTACTACTGGAGTAGGGTAGACCCTTAATCCAGCAAGACCAGTATCCTTATAAAGAGAGGACAAGGAAACTCTAAATGGACACACAGGAAGAGAATGCTATGCGGTGACAGAAACGGGCACTGGAACAACATGCCTGTGAGGTAAGGAACACTGAGGAGTGTTAGCAACCCTGGGAGCCAGGAGAGAGGCCTGGAAAAGATTAACTCTTTTTTTCTTTTTTTCTTTTTGAGATGGAGTCTCGCTCTGTCACCAGGCTGGAGTGCAGTGGTGCGATCTCGGCTCACAGCAACCTCCAGCTCCCGGGTTCAAGCGATTCTCCTGCCTCAGCCTCCCAAGTAGCTGGGACTACAGGCACACGCCACAAAGCCCAGCTGAAAAGGTTAACTCTTAGAGCCTTCGGAGGGAGCATGGCCTTGCCGACACCTGTTTTTGACTTCTGGCTTTCAGAACTGTAAGAAAGTGAATTCTTATTTCTGAAAGCCTCACAGTTTGTCACAATTGGTTACAGCAGCCCTAGGGCACTAATACACTGCCTGTCACCCTAAGAATCAAATTTTAATGCCTCCCCTCACTTGGCCTATAAGTCCCTGCATGGCCTGAGTTCTGCCTACCTCTCAACCTTATTGCAAACCACAGTCCACTATGCCCACTGTACTTCAACGACACTGGCCTCTTTTCTGCCTTCAGACTTTTGTTCTTGCCATTCCCTCTGCCTGAGTAACCTTTCACTACAGCAAGATTGGGCTCTTCTCATTCATCAAGTCTCCACTAAACTGATCTCTTCATGAGAGGCTATTTCTGGGGCCGTATGTAAAGTAGCTCCTTCTGTCTCCACATTGTCCTTGAACTAGCCCTTCACTATCTTTGATCAAAGATCCCTGGTGATCTTCCTGACATTTTTCACTATTAGTGATGATTTTCTTGATCTATGTATGTGTTGTCTGCCTTCTCTACTGGAACATAAGCTCCATGACCAATGTGGAGAATAAACTATAAGGTGGGCCCCATGATCTCCACTTCCCAATACTCACACTCTTTTGTGACACTTCCCTTGAGTGTCTTGCCTCTATCCAATGCTATAAAGGGGATAGGATGTCACCTCTATGATTATATTGTATAAAACTGTAATGCCTATCTTGCTAATATGTGAATACATTATCTCCCTTGCTAGCTTAGATGGTGCCAGTGGCCATGTTGTAAGCCAACCTATGGAGAGACCCCCAGGGTAAGGAACTGGAGACAGCCTCTAGCCAATAGCCAATGAAAAACAGAAGGCTTCATTACTCAGTGTTAATGGAACGGAATTCTGCCAACAAACACATGAATTTGGAAGTGGCTCCTTCCCCAGTCAATCTTGCAGATGAGACTGCAGACCCAGACAACACTGTGATGGCTGTTTCACAAGAGATCCTGAGCGGAGGATCTTGCAAAGCCTGGATTCCTGACCCACAGAAAATGTGAGATAATAAGTGTTTGTAGTTTTCGGCCACAAAGTTTGTGGTGACTTGTTACATAACAGTAAACAACAAATACAGTCAATGACCTGCTCTCTCTTGTTTGCTCCTCTGACTCAAGGCCTGGCACAGTGTATCTCTTATAGCAGGTGCATAGTTAACATGCATTGGCTGATTTAATGCATGGTTCTCATCAACACGGCACTGCAGCATGTTGCCAAAGTGTGTGTATGTATGTATTGTGTGCGTGTGTGTGTGTGTAATAGATACTATCATATACATATTAATATTCAGGGTAGACATATATAGTAGGTAGTATATTATAGATAGTATAATATGTATATATGTATACACACGCATGCACACATACACAGAGTAGAAAATTAGACTTTCCAGTGGAGATGAAAGATAGCCAGCACTAGACTTGACCTCATGGGTTAGGGATTTTTGCCACAATCTTCCTCCTTGTCCTTCACCTTTTATTTTTTTTCTTAACATTTATAAAGAAATAGGTTGAATTGTACCATTACTAGGGTCTCCAGCAGTTTTGCTTTCTATTCCAGTCTTTGGAGGAAGGTCATGAAAATGCTTACTTTTTCATGTTTTTTTTTTTTTCTGGCCTGGTCTCAAAAAATTTAAGACTCTTCGAGTTAATATAATAAAGTTAAAAAGAGATTGAGATAAATCAAAAGAGATGGAGAGAGAGAGAGAGACCGGGGTGGGGGGGAGAGAGAAACAGAGAGAGAGAGAGAAATTGAGAGAACCAAGCAAGGCAACTCCTCCTGGTTGAAGTCTGGCGAGATGCTTATTTAACATTACAAGAAGGGTGAACAATTAGGACATCCTCTCCTTGTGCCTGCAGACTCCATCTCGGAGACTAATAGATATTTACTTAGTCCTGTCGGTCGTGCTGTGTTTAATATTTATCCATCACAGGAAGCTGCTGCATGTTAAATGTCAGCCTCTTGATTTCGACAGCTCGTGGCTACGCAGCTCACAGCTACAAGCAGGCAGAATTGCACAAACAGCCCCAGCGGCCCCTGGCCTCAAGCCTGCCTGGCTTCCTGGCAAACCCATGCCCCGTGTCTGTGCAGTGCCCAGGACTGGCCACTTGGTGGGTCCCACAATCTCTGAGGGGTCCGACCCAAGGTCCTTGAGCTGGGTATTCTGTTTGGGGTATCAGTTAATGCCAAGGACAGCAGGGCTGTGGCAGTGGGAGGGGACTTACCTTTAGCGGCTGACACATGCACCAGGGACCGTGCCAGCTTCTGACCTCCACTCTCTCCTTACGTCTTCAGCACAGATACATTCTACATTGTTCACTTGCCCCTTCAGATTCTTTTTGCTCCCTGCTACCTTCAGCTATGCACCCCAGAAAGCTGAATAGCTTTCAGTGGGCTGCATCCAGTTGTGAGGGTCTCCCTTGGCAGCTTGTGGCTGAGTTCAGCCAATAGAGAATCCCAGAAGGAGCTCTGCGGGTGGGACAAGAGAGAGAGATGAAGGCGTTTATTTCCCTGTATTCTTCCCTGCAGAGTTGCTGCGGGCTGGCTTCTTCACTTGCCTGAAGGCGTCAGCTTCCCCTGCCAGGCAGCCCTTCCCTCAATCTCATTCTCCTTCTGTCTCTCTCTCTCTTTCTAGGTAATCCCACCCTACTTCACTCTTTCAGGCTTCGGGGTGCAAACAGTTCCCCACCGTTACTAACCCTTTGGTGGTGTTCTGTATCATCCCTAACGGCTTCTCTATACCCTGCTCCAACTTGATGACCAGCCCCTGGATCAAATAGTCTCAATTTGAAATATGACATCTCTCTCCTGCGGGAATTATCTCTATACATCCCTAAGAGGTAGTTATTGCTTGTTACATTTTACGGAAGACAAAACTGAGGCTCAAAGAACTTGGGTGGAGTTTATGACCTTGCATGAGATCATAAAGAAGTTATGGGCACAGCTGGGGTCTTTGGATCACCTAGTTGGTCAACTTTGCCTGACACCATCTAATCTACTGGCCACAGGTAGTGACCCCAGCTTGACTCTTCTCAAATGCAAATATGGCAATGCATATTTTGTTTGAAACTTCATTGCTGTTCCTTCATCTGAATGATGACTTCTGACAACATTGCAATATAGTCCCAGCCCCCTCTTTGGCCACTGTCCACACACACACCATGTGTAATCTGCCCCCAGTCAAGGTAACCTGTGCAGAAGCAGCTGTTTCTTCTGCAAGTCTCCAGGGATCAGCATTGGGATGTTTCATAAGCTTAAGGTTTGGACTTAATAGCTATGAAAGTGAGTGAGCTCCCCATTACTGGAGGTATGCAAACAAAACAGATCAAGCATCTTTTTGTCAGGGAAGCTGGAGAGAAGATTCATACAACAGGGGCTGGTGGAGGGGGAATGAGATGATTCTGAACTGCTCACCATCAGATCATGACGGGGAGAGAATATTGAAAATGCAGGTTTCTGGGTCACACCCTTGAAGATTCTTATTCCTTAGGTAGGTGTGAAGTTCAGCCACCTACATTTTATATGAAAATGCCCCCAAAGTATTAACTGCAAATTTTCCATAACATCTGAGGTCCCTGCTAGCTCAGTAATCAGCCAACCCCAAGCCCATTCCTTTAGGGTGAGTGTTGTCATGTCAGTCACAGAGCCAGGTAACACATACTCTGCACAGTCAGCTGAACTGGGGTGGATGGGGCAACAAGGCAGAGTCCTGGGTTCTAGTCCCACTTGGGACACCAAGCCTTGCCCCAGGACCAAGGGGGGGAAGACACGGGCACAGGTGGGGGCCACCAGGGCTGATCCTCTGTTTTCTGAACAGTATAACAGGAAGACATAAGTTCAAATCCACATTCCAGAGCTGTGTGACCCTGAGGTAAGTTATTTCAATATCCAACTATTTCCTCACCTATAAAGTTGGTAAAATAGTACACAGGCCTACCATTCCTCATCCAGATCTTTTAGGGCCAGGTCTTGTTCATATTTCAGAGAAGTCTCACCACCAGCAGCTGGGGCAGTGCCAGCCTTTCTGCAATAGATCGTGCTGGCTCCCAGTCCAAGGGTTCACGAAGACCTCAGAGTGCCTCTTGTCAGGTGAGGTCAGGATTTGCCGCCAAATGCATTCCAAAAATACTTGAAGTTTTCAGAGCTTTTCGGATTATAGATTGAGAATGACGGATTGGATCTACCTAAGAAAGTTCCTTGTGAGGATTAAAATAATCCTGTATATGAAGTGTTGGGCATACGGCAACTACTCAATAAATGTTAGTTGATTATTATCATCATTAGCAGGGGTGCTTCAAGTAGTAAAATGCTTAGTACAAATGCTTTATATGTAGTAAACACTGGTTAAAATAAGTTTTCTGTAATTATTATTACACGTTTCCACCAGTGCCCAATTTTGCACGCTCCCCATTGCTTCTTCAATGACTAACAACAAAGGCAGAAGAGCTGCTGGTCCCAGAGATGTGAGTGTTGAAGGAGCAGCACCTGTGGTCTGGGGATCTTTCTGATCTCTGCAGAGCTCACTTCCTCCAATCACGTGCTAGACCTAACTAGTTCCCTCCCACTCCCCATTCAGTTCAGCGAGGTCCTTCTGTTTCGTAAACTGGATATTAAAAACAAATGTACCTAATTAGAAATAAAACGTTCCCAACCAGCTCAAAATAAAATAAAATGTAATTACTAATGATATTTAAATGTTGTAGATATTTCATTTTTTAAAAATCCCCTTAATTTAAAATGAAGTATGACTTTAATTTAGTCGAGAATACATTAAGCGTAGAGGAAAGTGATCTGGCTTTTGCCGAACGTCTTCTTCTGCTGCCTAAGAAGGAAGATGGGGGTTTCCTAGAGCATCCTTGGCCAGGGAAATTGGCATGAAGGTTGTTTTTTTCCTCTGTGTGTGTGGGGGGGGGGCAGTGGTTAGTGTCTTCCAGGGGGCCCTGAATTTTCTATAGGGATTGTAGACCTATTCCTTGGGTAGGAGACAAAGTTCTTACAGAGATTTTTATAGATCGAGGTTTGTGTCCTGTCTCTGTCTTTAACACACGATTTGGGCAGCTCCCTGCACTTCTTCATGCCTCAGTTCCTCCTCTGAAAGGGAGCATGCTAACCTCTACTAGGGAGAAGTTTAATGAGGTTACATGATGTAACTATCTCTGGACTATAGGCAACACTTTTGATATGAGAGCAAATGTTACCAAAATGCTTGTGCTGTCACTTTCCCTGTAAACTTCATGAGGACTGGGACCATGTTGATATTTTTTTTGTTTTGTGTTTAACCCAGTGCCTGGTGCCCGGTAAATGCTCAATAATTGCATGAATAAATCTATAGATGAATGACTGACCATGTATAGGGTGTTAAGGTTGGGAGAAGTAATACAGATCATCCAGTATATCCCTACCAAACATTTGAAGCCCATGTGTATACAGTGATTGACTACTTTCTGCTTGTTTGCCTCCAGGGATGGGGAGCTCTCTACCACATGCCCATAGCCAATTTCAGCTTTGAAGAGTTCTGGCCCTGGAAAGTATTCCTTACACTGGCCCTTTCTATGTTCTATATATTGTGCCTCTCTGCCCTCGGGGGCCACAGGATGGAGCCCCAGGACAGTGATTAATAGACTTGTCATTTCATAAAATAGTTGTTCATCAACTGGGATGTCAGGGCCATATGATGGTGGTTGCAATGTGAGCCCGGGAGCAGGCTGTCACAATTCAAACCCAGGCCCTGCCACTCACCAGCTATGTGATAGAGGAGAACCTCCCGTGAGGTCTTAGGCAGGTTATCTGGCCTCTCTGAGCCTCAGTTTCCTCATCTGTAACTGGCTGGTTAAGAGAGATTCAGTCTCTGCTCATGGTGTAACCAAATCTCACAGACTGTTGTAAGCGGGTGTTGTTGGGAGCTTTTGACAGTTGACTGAGGGAGCTGGCCCATAGTGGGGTGGCAACCAAGGAAGCTAGCCCCCACGTCTTCACTTCCAGCTGAGCAGCCCTGCAAAGCTCTCCTCCTGCTATGGAGTGTTCCAGATCCCACAGCCTGTCAGCCAATCTGCTCCTGACCTGTCCTGGGCCTGTGAGTTTCATGAGGGAGATGGTCCCTCCAAAGCCAGTTTGTCTGAGTTCATCACAGAATAAACATGTTCCACTGAGTTAAATCACTGTTTTGTTTTGTTAGTGGGGAGGGGTCGCTCTTGCTAAGCCACACTCATCTCTCGCTTGGACTGTTGCAGTAGCCACTTCCGTCCTTGCCTGACTGTGGTTTGTTTCCCCCTCATCAGCCTGCTGGGTCTTGTTATAATGTGGATCTTGCACAAAACCCTTGGATGGTGAACACCCAAGGCGTTTCTCAGTCCTCCAGGGCCCTATGTGCTCTGGAGACCTCATTGTCTTCACCTCCTAGCACCTTCCCTCTCCCCTCGTGCCCACCCTACTCCAGCTCCACTGGCCTCCTGCTATTCCTTGTTTGTGCCAAGCACCTCTGTCCTGCCTCAGGGCCTTTGCACCTGCTGCGCCTGCAGCCTGGGACACTCTTCTTGGTTCCGTACATGGTTTGCTCCTTCATTCAGATCTTAGCTTAAATGCCCCACTTCATGGAGAGTGTCCCTGAACTCCTTTTGGCTGAAAACTGGCACATATTTGTCACTTCCTGCCTTTCGTCTTGCTTGATTTGCCTCTCACAGTATATTATCTGTCTATTGTTTCTTGTTTCTCCTCTCCCAATGACTGGCTGCAATTGTCATGACTCCTGAGTTGAAGTAGGTCAGAGAGAGAGAATAGCTCTGTGCTTGGAACCACAGGCTCTATCTCTGGCACATCCTTGCTGTGCGTCCTTAGGGAAGTTACCTGGCCTCTCTGAGCCTCAGTTTCCTCATCTGTGAAATATAGATGTGCAAATCTCTTAGGGCTGGATCAAGATTAGTCTTGATGCATGCCAAGTCCTTGGCATGAAGTAAGGATTCTATAGATGTGAGCCACTCCTCTCATCCCTTGCTTGAGTGGGTAGAGGTGACACTCCAGCTAACTCAGGCTTGGCGTCTAACAAAACGCTCACTCCTAGCAATGGGCTTCCCTTGCAGCCCATTGGTCTACCTGGGTCATAGTAGGTGCTCAAAAAACATGTTGTTGGAGGAATGATGGGACTGTCTAAAAACACCAATGGATCTGCTCCATGCGAGACTCTCAGTACAACTTTGCTTTGAGGTACCCAGGAGTCTCTGAGAACTAAAAAGGGGCAGCTTCAAGATGAAACAGTTTGGAATTGATTGCCATGGTTACATCACTGACATCATCATTATTTTTCAGAGCAAATTCCCCCCCTTTTTCTTTCTTGAAGTTGGGAAAGCAGGAATGGCCTTTCTTTGCCTAATCATGAAAGTCCTATATTGTAACTGTGGAGTGGTCAGTTAACATGAAATATGTAAAAAGGTAGAAAACAAAAATCTCCTGCCACTTAGGGAAAGCCACCAGAATGCTTTGACACAAGTTTTTCTAATTCCTTTTTTTAATGTACTTAAACATTAGTGAGTTCATATTGTATACATACTTTTATAATATATACGAATTATTTTATTTTATCTTAAATTCAACATGTGTAAGGATAGAAAGGAAAAAAAACTAACACTTTTTTCCTATTCTGTCTCATCACTAATACAGCACAGCACCCCTGGTCACCAGAATGTTCAGAGATTTCTGCCCTCCTGGAACCAATTATTTCTCTAGCACATTCTCTGATGGACACCAGCTAGGTATCCTCTAATTCAACCGAATTCTGACACTGTCTACCTGGAGATAGTGTCAGATCCCACGGGGTGAGGGCTCCATTCCCCACGTCAGATGCTAGTCACAGGTTCAGGCCTCTGGAGCTTCTGACCTGCTGTCTATAAACTGGGGTTCCCATGAATCCCTTTCCGGGTTCAATTAATTTGCTAGAGCAGGCTCACAAAACTTGGGGGAACATGTGATTTATGTTTACCAGTTTATTATAAAGCATATTACAAATGACACAGATGAACAGTCTGATGAAGTGATGCATAGGGCAAGGCACGTGGAAAGGGGCACAGAGCTTCCATGCCCTCGCCTGGGTGTACCACCCACAAGGACCCTCCACGTGTTCAGCTATCTGGAAGCTCCCAGAACCCGGTCCTTTGGGATTTTTATGGAGGCTTCATTACATAGTTTTTAATTGATTAAATCATTGGCCATTTGTGGCCAACTCAATCTTCACCCCCATTTTCCTTCCAGGAGGTTGGTGGGGGTGAGGCTGAAAGTCTCAACCCTCTAATTATGTCTAGGTCTTTCCTGGCCTCACCTCGAAGGTATTTAGAGGTTGCCAGCCACGAGTCATCTCATTAGCATACAAAAGACACTCATAACTCCAGAGCTTCCAGGGGTTACAGGAACCTTATGCCAGGGACAGCCAAATATATTTCATAATATCACAACATGTAATTAAACATTTACAATGTGCAAGGCAATTTTTACCTTTGAGGAGTAAAAGAAATTCTTCATTGACCCATCTTCCACCCATCCATCCACTCAGTCACCTTTCATCTATCTTTATTTTTCACAATCTTTCTCTTGTACTACCTGCCTTCCATCTAGGGCTCTGCTTTTATCCCATTCTGCCTATCTGGTGGTCTTGGCAAATGTTTTCATTCTCCTCCTTTCTTTTCATCCTGTTTTGTTATAATGTCTGCATGCACCGGTCTCCCAAGTGACTCTGAGTTCCTTGGAGGCAGAGGCTAGAAATCATTTGTCTCTATGTCCCAAGACAAGCAAAGGTCCCAACATGCACCAAGTCTCCAAAAATGTCCACTGAATGAGTGTCTGCCTTTTGTCTACCCATCCATCCAACCATCTATCCCCCGTCCATCCACCCATCCACACACATTCATCCATCCATCCATCCATCCATCCATCCATCCATCCAACAATCCATCCATCAATTCATCCATCCATCCATCCATCCAACAATCCATCCATCAATTCATCCATCCATCCACCTATCCATCCATCCATCCATCCATCCAACCATCTATCCCCCATCCATCCACCCATCCATCTATCCATCCATCCATCCAACAATCCATCCATCCATCCATCCATCCAACCATCTATCCCCCATCCATCCACCCATCCATCTATCCATCCATCCAACAATCCATCCATCCATCCATCCATCCATCCATCCATCCATCCATCCATCCATCCATCCAACAATTCACCTACCTATCCGTCCATTCATCCATCCATCCACCCACCTATCTATCCATCCATCCATCCACCTACCCGTCCATCTATCAACCTACCTATTTATCATCCATCCATTTTGTGTTGCAGTATTTATTTAAACAAATGAGCTACAAAACTTACATATTAGAAAAGTATATGGCCAAGCTACACCAATCTTCATTGTACAACTTGTTGGGCCTTCACATACATAGACACCCATGAAACCACATACATAGACACCCATGAAACTGTCAGACAGAACAAGATTTAGAACACTTCCAGTATCCCAAAAGACAACCTCTTATCCACCAAATTCATATTTCCTCAGAGATAACCATTCTTCTGACCCCTAGCATAGCTTGGTTGCACCTGTTTGGAAACTCACGCAAATGGGATTGTCTGGTTTCTCTCCTTTTGTGTCCGGCTTCTTTTGCTTATGCATATGCCTGTGAGATTCGCACATGGATGTAGCAGTAGATTGTGCTTTACTGTGTGTAGGATGTCATGTTATTTATATATATATCAAACTTCCCTTGATTCACCTTTCCCTCCTTCCTTTTCTCCCACCTCCTTCCTTCCGTTCTCCCTCAACTCTGGCATGGGCCATGTGAGACCCTGTGTTCAGCTCCAGCCATATAGAGCTTGGCAAGGCTCAGACCCTTGAGAGGCAGACAGGGACACGGCCCTTAACCGTCCAGGGAGGTGAGTGAGATAATAAAGGCTGCAAGGTGCCCAGGGGCCCAGGGGAGAGAGAGGTAATGTGTGGGACCTGGGCTGATCCTCTCCAGACTGCCTGCTCAGTGCCTGTCTGCTCATGTCTCCATCTTTCTGTTCATCCACCCACCCGCCACACGTCAATTACCCTCCCCAAGGTCAGCCTTAGGGAAAGTCGCCCTTTCCTGCTCCCCTCTTCCTCACCCAGGTTTTCCCTTTCAAATTCCCCTTGTGTGAGCAGCTACTCTCACTCAACAAAGCAGCCAACTGCAACCCAGCCAGGCACTGGGAACCCACATTGGAGCCGGATTTGCTTTGGGGTAAGAAAAAAAATATGGCCAAATGTTGAGAATCGGGCGTTTGAAGTTCGCACTCCAGGACGCTGAGCCGGGGGAGATCACACCTCCCTTGGCAAGGAGCCCCTCAGTCTGCCCGTCCGGCTGCTGAGCCCGAGCGCTCGGGCCCCCAGCCTCTCCACATCTCGCCTCCCCCAGAAGGAGGGTGGGTTTGGCTGCTGCGCCTGAGCTGCGGGAACTGACACCCCAGGTTTGGGAGCCACGTGAAACCTTCTGTCTGAGGAGTGGGATGTCCCTCCCACCTCTTGTGGGTTGGCCTGGGGTGGGGGCGGGGGAGCGCCAGGAGGAGACTGAGAATGAGGGTGGAAGAGATGCGATGGTAATTGCTTCCCAAGCCTGGGGAGCCCCACACCTGCCTGAGGTCCAGCCTCACAGAAAAGTCCCAGCCCCTAGAAATCACATGGGCAAAGGGAGAACTGGACACATCTAGGTGGCCTCAGAAATTTATTTCCCCTCTGAGCATCTGTTTCCCTTCTCCAACACGGGGATAATGCCATGAATATTAGGTGGAATATTGCATGCAGAGCTCTCAGTCGAGAGGCAGTCCCCAGTGAGGCTCTGACGAACATGATTACCATTGCTGAGTAGCAAGCCATGTGCCAACACCTTTGTGACAAGTCTTTCCAGTACTCTACACCTCAGTTTCCCCTTCTGTATGATGAAAATACCAATCCCTATTGCAGAGTTAGTCATGAGGGGTTAAACAAAATAATGTGAGTAGGATCCCTGCAAAGTTCTGGCACACAGTAGGTGCCCCATAAATCTTAATCTTCTCAAAGAACCTCTGCGGGCCAATGTGTTGCCTTTCTAAAAATTAGAAGCCTGTTTATTCCTCTGGGTAAATGCAGCTCTCTGCCAGGGTGCGTGACTGTTACAGAATGGGAACTGGGTTTCAGCCACTGGTCTTTTACTCAATCAGGGGTTCTTCGTCAGTGTGCAACCTGCACAGCTGTCCGCCTATTCTGTATCCTGGGAGCCCTCGGCTCTATTGATAGCTCTTGTTTTAGAGCCTAGTTCTGTCTCACACACTTCAATTCTTCTTTGTTTTCTGATGCTGGTTGCCCAGCCCATAACTGCCTCTCTCCGCAGCCTCTGACCTCCTGAAAGAAACACCGCAGGTGCAGTCAGAAGACTTGGATTTGCACGAGCTGTGTGACCTGGGGCAGGTGCCTTCCCCACTCTGGGCTTCCGTTTTTCTGAATGCAAAATGAAGATATTTGGTTAGTTGACTTCTGAATGGCATTCCAACCATGGCAACCAGATTTTTGTTCTTTGTAAATTCATTATATCAAAGGGTTATTATTTATGACTCTCAAATATAAACTTTATTGTTTTCAAACTTCATCTTTTGCCAGCAGAAAACTCCCAGTTGTTCCAGAGGTCCCAGATGAACAATTTCTGGTGGCTGCAAGCATCCCCAGCAAATGATGGCATGTTCAAGGCATTATGCAGGTCATAATCCCATCTCACCTTCCTTTTATCACCCTCTCTTTCTACTCTCCTCTTCATCTCTCTTGTTTTCTTCGCTTGTTACTTTAGTCTCTCTTTCCTCCCTCCCTACTTTCATTTTTCTTTCATTCTCTCATGTTATAGACTGAATTGTGGCCTCCCCAGGCTCATATGTTGAAGCCCCAATTGGCAATGTGACTGTTTGGATATAGGGACTTTAGGGAGATGATTAAGATTAAATGAGGTCATAAAGGCAGGGCTCTAACCCAATAGGACTGGTGTTCTTATAAGAAGAAGAAGGGACATCAGAGATCTCTCTCAGAGCACAAGGAGAAGAAACGCCATATGAGGACCCAGCAAGAAGGTGGCTGTCTGCAAGCAGAGAAGAGAGCACTCACCAGAAACAGAATTTGCTGGCACTTGTATCTCGGACTTCTGGCCTCTGGAAGTGTGAGAATATAAATTTCTGTTGTTTAAGCCACCCAGTCTGTGGTATTTTGTTACTGCAGCTGGAGCTGACTAATACTCTCTGTTTTAAAAGATTTTCATGAGTTATCTTCGCTTAGCAGACTCATGCTACTATCTGCATCGATCTACACTGGGCTTGAGCATGAACATCCTGAGGGGCCACCCTGCTCTGATGCCAGGCCCTGCAGGGGCTCCATGACCGTGGAGCATGAGTGAGTTCACAGCACTGAGATGCACATGAAGAGGGCTTCAAACCCCTCATCAGAGGGGCTCACCTCTGATGCCCCTGTGAGTGTGGGCACATGGCTTTAAAACCTCCACTTCCTCATCTGTGAAATCTCCTGTCATGTCCTCCCTGGGAGCTGAGGGATGGGGCTCTAGTTAGATATTTGGAGGCAGGGATGTGTAAGTTGGAGG